>NW_026606322.1:37492500-40320000 GCF_029834395.1 Sorex fumeus | reverse complement strand
TTTTTAAAAGACCGTAAACATAGGTAATGTTAAGAACAATTCTAAATGTGTGGTTTTAAAGAATTACTCTTTTTTATGTGTGAAATATTAAGGGGATGGTAATATAGCTCATAGGGCTGGAGCCTATGTCTTATATAATGAGACCCTGAATTGAATCAGTGGTACTGATCAATGAGCACAGTGTGGCCCCTGAGCAGTGGTAGGTATAACCCGAGCAACTCCCAGCTCTACAGAGTCTGGGTACGACAGTATTGCTGAGCCCAGATACTAAACCCTTTGTTTACGCTGCAGTTTATGCATCATCAGGCGTAAACGCTCGGTCCCTAAACAATGCTAAGAGGTTCCCCCAAAGGTAAAATTGAGTCAATTGCATCTTTATTTTATATTAATTCCAGCTGCTTCTTCTTGGAAGGAGTATAAAATGTGGCTCCCACAACCACGCTGGACTCTGCACCAGGCTATTTCCCTTGGGGAGGGGAGGGTGAGAGCCCCAAGGGACCCAGCCCTAATAGCCAACCTCCACTACCCAACCACCACCATGTTCCAGTCTGCTTTCCACACACTCAGGCCAAGCCTCACATATGAGTGAACATATTCCTGGACACATCATAAGACACTCCCTACGCATTTACCCAATTTCCATAATTACCACACCATATTTGATGGGATTCAGACAGTAGGCAACAAATCATATATATATATATATATATATATATATATATATATATATATTGGAGTGCCAGGAAGCTACAGAGTATCCCATCTGCAGAGAGAGCCTGGCAAACTCCCTGTGGCATATTCAATATGCCAAAAACAGTAACAATAATAGATCTCATTCCCCTTACCCTGAAAGAGCCACCAATTGTTGGGAAAGACAAGTAAGGAGATGCTGCTAAAATCTCAGGGCTGGTAAGAATGGAGATGTTACTGGTGCCCACTCAAGTAAATCGATGAACAACAGGATAACAGTGATACAGTGATACAGTGATCTGTTAGTATTAAAAGAGTAAAGAATAGTAACAGTTATGATGATCAGTGAGATTAGGATTTAGATACATATTTATGAAATTTGGTGAAAACTTGCATTATTATTGGGACTATTAGGAATTTATGGGGCTAGGAAGAAAATGCAAACGGTTAGACTGTGTGCTTTGCAGCTGGGAGGCCTGAATTAATTCCTGCACCATAGGGTGCCCTGAGTCAGGGATCCTACAGAGCAAGATGGAAGCTGGTCATGAGTACCACTGTGTCTGTCCCCCAAATAAACAAAAAAACCAAGAAACCTATAGAGATGTATACTAGGAATTTCAAAATGTCAACAGTAGAAAATTTAACCAAGCATCACATTCCTTCTACAGGCCAGACTGTAAAGACTGATTATTACCTTAGTTGGCAGGTACACCTACTGAAGAGAGCTTGCTTTATATTTGGGACAAGATCTGAAACTAATTAAGGATGTCAGGCAAGTTTCTTCTTTTCTCTGTTATTAAACACCTATAAAATAGGTGATATAGAGTCTCCTAATTTCTAGTTTTATATTTTGGATTCAAATTTTGGAGAACAGTGCTACAGACCTTGCTATATTTTGGAATAAATGAAATAATAAGTTCACAGAGCCTAACTAAAAAATCTACTTCTCTTGAACCCAGTAGCACTTAATAGCACTGTAGCACTGTCCTCCCATTGTTTATCGATTTGCTTGAGCAGGCACCAGTAACGTCTCCATTGTGAGACTTGTTCTTACTGTTTTTGGCATATCGAATACGCCATGGGGAGCTTGTCAGGCTCTTCTGTGGGAGTAGGATACTCTAGGCAGCCTGCTAGGCTCTCCAAGAGGGACAGAGGAGTCAAACCTGGTCTGCCTCATGCAAGGCAAACATCCTACCCGCTGTGCTATCACTACATCCCACTTAATAATTAGAAAAAAATTATATTAATCAGGATTGGTTATTCTGGGGAAATAGAACCAATAAGAAGCTGATAGATGATAGGTAGGTAGGTAGATGATAGATAGATAGATAGATAGATAGATAGATAGATAGATGATAGATAAAGGTAATAGATGACAGATATAGATCGATTATACATATATTTAAATTTTAGGAGTCAGGTGATACAGTGAAGATGATGAGAAATACTGCATTCTGGTATTAATAAGTTCGAGGTCCAGAATAGTGAATAGTTTAAGTCTGGGACCAAAGGTCTTAGAAATATGTCACCACTGCTATTAAGTCACAAAGTGTGAGACTGGAGAGCTAAGGAAATGGATGCCTGAGATGGGGGTGGGGGGCAAGAAAAGGTGAATATTCTAGGTTAAGAAGAAAGAGTTCTTAGCTTTTATGTTCTATTCCAGTCTTCAACAGCTTGGTGATGTCTGCTGCCCTTAGTGAGGGTGGCTATCTTTATTCTATCTACTAAATAAAACGATAATTTCTTCCTGAAACCTTTACCGCAGCATCCAAGTGTCTGTGTGTGTGTGGGGGGGGGGGGGGGAGGTTTTACCAACTGTCTGGACATCTATTAACTGACAGTTGTTGCCATTTAAAACATATATACTTGGGAAAAGGCTCATTAAAATACACATTTAAAAATCTCTGTATCACTGTCATCCCAATGTTCATTGATTTACTAGGACAGGAGCCTGTAACATTTCCATTTGTCCTAGCCCTGAGATTTTAGCAGCCTCTCCTTACTCATCTTTCCCAGTTACCATATTGAAGGCTCTTTCAGGATCAATGGAATAAGACCCGTTATTGTTACTATTTTTGGCATATTGAATATACTTTGGGGAGCTTGCCAGGCTCTGCCGTGTAGGACACATACAAATAAAACTAGGAAAACTCTATATCTAAAATGTAGGTGGATGTTGAAACACTATATGATTGAAATCTTATCATGAACAGCTTTTTAAAAGTCTGTCTCATAGTGATTCGACAAAAAAAATAATAATAAAGGGGCTGGAGTGATAGCACAGGGGGTAGGGCTTTTGCCTTGCATGAGGCTGACCTGGGTTCGATTCCTAGCATTCCATATGGTACTTCAAGTACCGCCAAGGATAGTTCTTGAGTGCAGAGCCAAGAGCAACCCCTGAGTATCACTGGGTATGACCCAAAAAAGCAAAATAATAATAATAATAATAATAATAATAATAAATAATAATAATAATAAGCCCCTGAAAAAATTAAAAATATATTATACATAACTTGAAAACAGCTCAATAGAGCAGAGTGCATGTCTCAGGCAGGAACATAGGTTTGAGCCATGGCATTGCATGATACTTAAGAAATGACAGAATTAACTCCTGAGCAGTGAGCCAGATTGAAATGGACCCCAAACAAACAAAAATGTGCAGTATAAGTTGATTAAAGTTGGCTTTGAGAACATAAAAAAAGGAAACAAGAGAGATTGAGAGATTTTCTATATTTCAGAATGTGAATTGAACTGATGATTGTAGAGGTTGATTGCATAAGAAAATATAGCCCTTTTCAACTGGAAATAATTTCTGGAAGACTTTTATCAATGTGACATTCTTAAAAGCCATTTTTGATAATAAATGACAAAATTTGGCAAATATTCTCGTATCTTATGTCTCTATAAAATCTCAAAAAGCACCATTAGCTGTCACTCAATAAGCTTGTTTCTATGGAAACTAAGATAAATAATGTATATATACACTGCTTTCTAATAATCCTATCTGGGTCCAGAATTTTGAAGCTTTAAAAAATAGCTTCTTTACAATCCTAAATATGTCAGGAATGCATTGGAAAGCACCAGATCACACGTCATTCATGATTCTATTTTTTTCCAAGAGCTTAGTATGTTAGTATTCTATTGAATAAAATGATAATTTAAGAGCCCAATAGAAAATATATGTAGCTAGTATTATTGATATATTTGAAAAACTTAAGATTTGTAACTTTTCTTTTAGCCAGATGGCTAGCTCATTTCCACAGGGACACAGGACTACATGTGAATAGAAAACATATATTATTTTTACCTCAAAAAAGAGTTTTGATTTTAGCTAAGTAATTAGATATGTGATTTGATATGTAAAGTTCAGCCCCATAAGTTTAGAAAGACCATCTGGAACAAAACATTACCTAAAAACAAATGCTATAAACTGAGTGTTCTGTCCATAGGGGAGCAAAGGGGTAGTAGAAAATCTGATATCTTGTTGAAATGTATTTTGATGAATAATTTAGAATAAATTATCTATAAAATGTTCTTTTAGGTTCCTAAATTATTTTTCCACTTAAGTGAAGTGGCTTAACTATTTTCATTCTGGCAGATGTTAACTTAACATGTTATTTTCAGATATTTGTTTCTTGACAGACAGATCTTTTTTTTTTTCCAATAAGTGTAAGGTAGATATTTTTTTAGATGTCTTATAAAATAAAATCTTAAAATATTTTTATTTGAGAATAATACATGTCTTTTCACTGTTCTAGTAATTTTATCTATTTTTGGCAAAAAAATATTCCTGTCTTATTTGATTCCTCCCAAGTGGAACTCAGGGGTCTTAGGGATTACTTTTTTGTTCTTTACAATTAATAGATCTGGACAATACAATAAGAGGACTAAATAACGTATTGATTTTGGATGTTATATTTTCAGGGACCACCATGGCTACTGAATGAATGCTTGGTGACTTTTACGTCTACGCTCACCAGTGTCCAGGGGTCTTTAGGTCTCTACCAAATAACGGTTATCTATACTCAATGAGTTCCCAAGAAATGAACCTGGGTTTGGCACATGCAAAAGAAGAACCTAAAGCTTTAGATTACCTCCTGTTGATAATTGAAAAAAAAAATTTGCTTCCTTCTTCAAGGAAAACATATATATATATATATATATATATATATATATACACATATAGATATATACATATATATACACACACACATACACACACATATGTGTATATTCCCCCACCACTATCTTGTTATCTATAGTTAAGTTGTCAAAAATCAGATGGGCTGGACACGTAACGAGATTTGGAGATGACCACTGGACTAGAGCCATTACTGAATGGATTCCACAGGATGTCAAAAGATCACGTGGCCGCCCACCAAAGAGATGGTCAGACTTCTTCATCAAGACTCTGAACGATCGGTTTAAGGCTTTTTGTGTTCCTAGAATGAGCAGATTCCATTGGGCTATATTAGCACATGCCAGGGATGAATGAAGACGTTACTGGCACCCACTCAAAGCAAATCGATGAATAACGGGATATCAAGTGATCAAGTGATTCCCCCACCAGAGGAAAACGCTTTCTTCTACTACTCAGAGAGTACACAATGTTTTTGTTAGCAGAATGGTGTTTCTTCCCCCACATTACCATAGTTGACATCACAAGGAAAAAGTCAGTTAATGATAAATGTTATTGCAGCTTTGAATCAACAGCGCAGAGAAGAAACCCTGGCTGTTTTATTGTTTATCTTTGAACACGATTGCACTAAAATTCTGCTAAATTTCTTTCCTGCCCCAAATTTAAAAAAATTTAAAAAAAAAATTTTTTGTCTGTAAATATGAAAACAAGTTTGCTACTTGGAATCAAGGAATTCATCATTTATTTTTTAAATTAAAATGATGTATTCACTTAATGAAAAAAAAAACTGTTAGGAGGTAGCAAGAAGAACTTCACTGGACAGAGCAAAGCCCCAACTTAAAAGTAAATATGACAGCATTGCAATTGAGGAATACACCAAATTTTATTATAACAAAGATGATTCTGTAAATATGAATTTCCTAAACCAGAAACTGATGTGCTTTCCTTTTCATTTTTTTTCCACTTTTCAAATTCAATCTACTAACAGATTTTCACTCATTCCAAGTCTTGAGTTCTTAGATCTTTGTGTGTTCTTTTTATTTTCATTAAAGATGTGGATGGTAAAATATTTAAGATAATGAGCTCAAACATAAATTGCTTAACCTCAACCACACCTCCACCACTCAGTAGATATTTTATTTTGGAAGTAACTTAATTCTCCATATTTCGGTTTCCCTATAAGTAATGTATAGCTAAAAATACATACTAGAAAGTTACCTTTCCAAAGGGTATATTAACTCACCTTCCAAAATAATTCTCATGCACTAGCAATTAAATTACTGTTATTCTCTATTACTGCTATATATCATTATTGATTCATGCATTTAGATCTCATACTAATTTATCTTTAACCCATCAACTAGACAGGTTTTGATAAATGTCACATTTTGTTCCATTTGCCTACTTATAGAACATCAGGGTCTCATCACACATGTATTCAAAATAAATACTAATTTTTTTTTTTTGGTTTGTGGACTACACCCAGTGATACTCAAGGACCACTTCTATTTCAGTGCTGAAGGAACAAGAAGAGCCAAGAGATGCTAAGAATCAAATTTAAGCCTTGTATATGCAAAGAGTATTTCCTAGTCTGGGGTGCTATCTCTGTAATGTAAAATGCTATTTTTTTTAGAGCATGTGGATTCTTTCATCCCGAAAGTATTGTGTATGTTATGCCTCATATTCTATAATTCTCAACTAATGTAGTCATATTTTAATCATTGCCCCTTCTCTCTAAATTTCCAATGCATCTATCCTGGAACTTTGGATTTGGAGCTGAATAAAGTATTTAAATTCAATTCTTTAAATTTTCAGTGCTCTATTTCTGTAAATTCTGAACCTCTACTTGTCGCATCTGCATTGCTTTTACTCTACCCACCATCATTACCTAACAAATTATTGTTTTCTTTAGTAAGCTGTCCAATAGTGTAGTTCAAACTCTCCAAAATGTGTTTTTTTTATTATGTGCACTTATATATTTGTGAAGAGATACACATTCCTGGACTGCCCGAAATCATAGTAAATCATCACAGTGTACTGGAATTTCCATTTTTCTTGTCTGATGCCTCATGGTTACATATTAAGAGAATACTATTAGATTTTTTTAAAGAAATTATAATGTTTGAAAAATATCTTTATGGTAAATTCAATATAATGGCTTTCTTAAATTTTCATTTAAGAAAATGTGATACACAGGGATGCTAGCAATTAATCAGAGAGAAACCACAAGAGCACATATCAACAAGACTGCATTTTCAAGTCAAAGAGAGATCATCTTACAAGAGACTAAGCATGCTGATGACCTCAGATATGGACTTGTATTTTCTAGAACTAATAGAATAAGTTTATGCTATTTAAGACAGTCTGTGTTGTTACAGAACTAGAAAATTAATTTACAAGATAAATTAGTGTCAGAATTTGTGATAGAAATAAAGAAGACAATTTTATCCCTAATGCAGACATTCTAATCTGGAATCCTATGAATATGTTACCTTCCATGGGAAAAAATTAAAGACTTCAAAGGTGAAATTATGGGAGGCATTTTTCCCTTCTTTCCTTTTATTTCTTTATTATATTAATTTAGGCACCATGATTTACAATGATGTTAATAATAGAGTTTTAATCAAACATTGTTTCAACTCCTAACCCACACTTTACCTCATGAGAGATTTTCGAAAAAACTGCTTGCAAATAAAATATCATGATTTCTAAATTTTGGGAACACTGTACAAAAAAGATCTCAGACCAACCCAAACATTAGGAGAAGGAGGAAACCTTTATAAGCATATTATTTGGTTTACTAATATGTCAGTCCTGCTACCATACTATGACTTCAAGACTGAATCATAGCTATAATGGCACCATACAAGAATTTCTCATAAAAAGCATATACTACATTCTGTAAAGTATACAGATCTTTCTGGATATAATCTCCCAACTAGCACCATGTGGCAATCTTCTGTAAGCATTAAGTATAAAGCTAAAAACAAACAAACAAACAACAACAACAAAACCATTGCTATCAGGACTAGAGCAATAGTACAGTGGGTAGGACATTTGCCTTGCATGTGTCCTACCGGAAGTTTGATCACCATCATTTCATATGATCTCTCAAGCATCTCCAGGAGTAATTCCTTAGTGCAGATCCAGAAATAAACACTGATTAGTGATTGGTGTGACCCAAAAAGCCAAGAAAAGAAAAAAAAAACTTGCTATAACCTGCCGTGTCCTCCTTTTTTACCTTGGGCCATTACCTTGGGCCAACCAAGTTTTAAGAACCTTGTTGGCCCAAAGTAACTACACAGGCCAATTAATTTTATCTGTACTTACCAACCTGGAAAGCTCCCTGTGGCGTATTCCATATGCCAAAAACAAAAATGGAGAACAGAGACGTTACTGGTGCCCCCTCGAGCAAATCGATGAACAACAGGAGGACAGTGCTAAGTGTACTTATCAACAGTGCCAGCACTCAAATCAGGTATTCACTTTTGCTCCTTTGCTGCACAATATTAGCGTTCCCCTTGACCCTGTCCTTTAAAGCACAGCAACATTCCTGACTTAGTCCCAGATATGAGAAAAGGAGGGAAGTCAACCTCTCTCGACTAGCTTTCTATATCAAGGAAGAAAGTCATAGCCAGCATCCAATAGTTGTATAATCCTCAATGAACAGTTAGAAAGGAAAGTAAATTTCAGATTTCGGACCATATCAATCCAAATGTGGCAAAGAATCTAAATAAACACAGAATGATCTTGCCCATAGAGAATTCAGAAATGAAAGTGGCCATATCCACACCTTCATAGTTTTGTTCTATGAAACTGGTATCAGACTTCTGACCTACAACATTATATGATCATAATTTGAATAGTCTTACATATCATTTCTGGTACTCACCAATTAAGACAAAGAAGTAGAATGTTATACTTTGTCTTAGAAGAATAAATTCCCATAGAAATGTATTGTTTTTATTGCAAGGGCATGTCGTGAACTCTCTGCATTTTCTCTAGTTTGTCCTTCATCAAATATAAACCTCAGTTGGCATCTCTTACAAACTACCGCATGTACTTGTCACACAGCCTTTCATCCACAAATGGGCTATAATTCACCATTATCTTGTTGACAAGGCTATGATTCGTTTCACACATCATTGTTCATTAAAATAGTATGGTCCTGTGCCTTAGTTCCATCCCACTTCAAAGTCCAACTGCTAACAAATTTATGGTCAATTAATTTCAGTGCAGAAGAACAGTCAAAAACTATATATGCTATACATGTTTTCACCTTTGGGATTCATTTAGTTTAGGGCACTTAACAACTATAAAATACCATTATAATATACTAATTTTAGAACTTTGTTTCCTAGACTTACAAATATATCTCATATAAAAAGAGAATAGTGTTGATTTATAAAGGTTCAAGTATCTGACTTTTAATTTGCATATTTGAAATGTATAGTAAGTTTGGTTCTTTTTACTCTTGCTTTTTATTTTAAACATAATGTATTACATCTAAATTAAGCCAATATTTCTAAAACAAAAAAATATAGGTGATTTATATAAAAACACTATTGTTGGGGCTGGAGAGATAGTACAGCATGTAGGGTGTCTGCTTTGCACACAGCCAACCCGGATTCGATCCCTGACATCCCATATGGTCCCTTGAGCACCGCCAGGAGTAATTCCTAAGTGCAAATCCAGGATAACCCCTGAGCATCGCTGGATGTGACCCAAATATCAAAAAAGAACACAAAAAGAAAACACTATTGTTCATATATCATGATCTGGAAACTGTGTTCATAGTTTTATTTCATTAAAAGGTTATCAGATTTATATGATTTTGAACAGCTCTGCTGGCATTATTTAGACAATAGTGGAGCTATAATAATATTGATACAAAGTAGGAGATGGAGCCTCCCCACTACATATGACACACAATTTTCAAACCTGTGAAATTTTGCACTTGAGATGCAATGCTCGATAACACTGTTTAACAGTGTTCTTCAAGGGAATTTTAACTACCTCGACAGCTGGTGGGTGACAAGTAGAACTAAAAATAGATGAAAAAGATTTCCTGGTTGCTGAGAGGTCAGTTGCATTGTCTAAACCAGAGAATATAGCAAGAAGAAATTTTTCTAAATTCATATTTCACCACCACACAGAATTTACTTGGAAGTCTGAAAGAATCAAAGGAATGAGATCATAGAGTTGAGGACTTTAAATTCCATAGATTTATGCAAGAGTATAAAGGCGTGTATAACATTTCAAGAAGATACCTTTGGGGGAATGGGGAAAAAAGACTTAGTAAAAGAAAACTAGAGAGAAGTATTCCATATAGTTTGAATAAAAGGTGAGCTATATCAGCATATCAAAGGAACAGGTAGCAATTTCATTTGAAATTAAAAACAGAAAGTTTAAAACCATACTTAAAATGGACTGTAGAAATTTTCAACTAAAAGGTTAGGTACCTCAGAAAGACCTCTAGATACCCAATAGGTGCCACCTATTCAGAAAGTTTCAATTTATGAAGTATATTAGAGATTTTTAAGAAAAAGTCATGCTATTTTACTAAAACTGTTTCTTTTTTCTAATTCTCTAAAAATACAAAATATCCTTTTACTTTATCTTGAAAGACAAAGCTGTTGTAGCACTTTTTCTGCTTTTCACTGTTTTTTTTTAAATTAAAGATGTTTATCTTCAGAAATCTTGAGATATCACCAAAGCTTTAAAATAAATCAGAAGCCAGAAAAGTATTCGCAATGCTCGCCTGTGTTTCACCAACTATAAGACCAAGATTACTGCCCTCCGACGTCCTGATGGATCTATCACATCTCCAGAAGGGCAATGGAGAAGATTATTCATGAATTCTACTGGGATCTCTTCGACAGCCACCTCCACCTGCCCACATACCAAATTCCACAGGATCTATATCTCATACCCAACATCCTCGCTTCCTAAATCTGACATGCCACTTCGTTGGTAAAGAAGTGTATAGCACCTGGTCCAGACAAGATCAAAACCGAATGCCTGAAGAACCTGCTGCCAATACTCATCAATATACTGGTTCAGTTCTTCACACGCTACCCACATGAATGCAAGATTTCGTCCCAATGGAGAACCAGCAGGACTGCTTTGTTGTACAAGGAGGGAGACATCCACAACATTGGCAACTATTGCTAGATCTGCATATTGTTTGTTGTCTACAAGTTGTGCACTTGAGTCATCCTGAATAGAATAGGCAGAACACTAGATGAAGGACAACCATGCAAGCGAGGCAGGTTCTGAAAAGGATTCAGCATGATCGTCCATATACACATGGTGACCAAGCTCATTGAGGTTTCTCAGGAGTTCAAGATGCCACTCTGTCTAACGTTCATCAATTTAAAGGAGGCCTTTGATTCTGTTGAGACTGAAGCAGTCATCGAAGCCCTTGCCAAACAGGGCATACAAACTCAGTACATCAGCATCCTTCAAGAGCTGTATTATGGATTCACCACCAGGATCTCACCATTCTACAAGGAAGTGATCATCGACGTAAAGAGAGGGGTTCAGCAGAGTGATATCATTTCACCGAAAATCTTCAGTGCCACCCTTGAGGATGTCATGTGATGACTGTAATGGGAAGAAATGAGAGTGAAAATAGATGGTCAGCAACTACACCACTTCTGCTTTGCTGATGACATCGTTCTAAAAACACCAAACATTAGCCAAACAGCACAAATGCTGGCTGACTTCCACAGTGAGTGTGGAAAGGTCATACAACAGCCGAATCTCACCAAGAGAATGTTCATGATAATTGAACTACTCCCTGACATTCCATTTGCTCTCAATGGAAAGAACATCCCCGTATGCAGCAGCTTTGTGTACTTGGGTCAAGAACTCAACATGAGGAACGACTTGACACCAGAACTGTGCAGGAGAAAGAGAGCGGCATGGAGCATCTTCAAATGTGTAAAAGAAGTTAGAAGGACAAGGAACCTCCAGATCCAGGCACATCTTTTTGACTCTACCATTTGTCCTGCACTAACATACTCCTCAGAGACCTGGGCCCTACAAAAACAGGACAAGAATGTTATTTAGGTATCCAAAAGAGGAATCAAAAGAGCTATGCTTGGAGTATCCTGCTTCACTCAAGTGAGAGAAGGAATCTGGAGTTCCGACCTCCATCCATGATCAAGAATCAGGGACACTCGCTCGTTTGCCCTGGTGTTGAAAATCAGATGGGCCTGACACATAAGGTGAATTAGAGATGACCGCTGGACTACAGCTGTTACCGACTGAATTCCACAGGATGTCTAAAGAACGTGTGGGCACTCACCTACGAGATGGTCAACTTCTTCATCAAAAACCTGAACAAACGGTTTGAGGCTTTTTGTGTTCCTGGAGCGAGCAGATGCCATTGGGCTACACTAGCTCATGGCAGGGACAAAT
The DNA here is from genome assembly GCF_029834395.1 of Sorex fumeus. Taxonomy (NCBI): domain Eukaryota; kingdom Metazoa; phylum Chordata; class Mammalia; order Eulipotyphla; family Soricidae; genus Sorex; species Sorex fumeus. The sequence continues at coordinate 40,307,747 of NW_026606322.1, read as the reverse complement.
GGAGATGTTACTGGCACCTGCTCCAGAAAATCAATGATCAATGGGATGACAAGTGATACAAGTGATAAATTCTAAAGTATATAGAAAAAAATCATGGGTTTATATACTGCACGATGAAATCTGATGAGGGTCTGAGGTGTCAAGGAAAGAGCAGATCACACATGATAAGTAAGGGATCTCTCATTTGACAAATCCTTCCCTGCTGCTATTTGTACTTCAAAGGGAAGTTTCTTCAAAATTGGAATATATATATCGATTTGCTCGAGCAGGCCCAGTAACGTCTCCATTGGAGATTTTGTTGTTACTGTGTTTGGCATATCGAATACATCACGGGTGGCTTGCCAGGCTCTGCTGTGCAGGCGAGATACTCTCGGTAGCTTGCCAGGCTCTCCGAGAGGGGCGGAGGAATCAAACTCGGGTCGGCCATGTTAGCTGCGTTTTGAAATAATGTTAATAACTTTCCCTAAAGTGTCTAAATTAGTCTTGTATGCCACATTGGTATGTATTATATAAAGTTTGCCTTAGATATCTGGGTAAAAACTTATCAGAATATTTTTGTTGAGATCTGTCCTACAAAACTACAAAAGACATACATTTGTGTGTACGTGTGTGTATGTGTGTGAAATATATGCACAATTTTGAGAGCTATCAAAGGCAGCAGGTGTGTTAAAGAGAGAAAGAGAAGCAAGAGAGAGAGAGAGAGAGAGAGACGAGTGTATATGTGTGGAAGCAGGGTAGGAATGAGACAGAACCTGGGAAAGAACAATATTAAACAACGAAAATTCTGCTTGCCCTAAAACCTAATGATAAAATGTTTATCCTCAGTTTTACCCTTCCCACAAAATCCTAATCCTTATTTTGCTTAGGCTTTCTGGTATCCCAGCGTATCCCAGCATACCAGCTATAATGAATTTTATTTCTTGTTCACTCTGTACCCACTGGCCTGAAATCCACCCTTCCAAAAACTGGGCTTCTCTGTTCTCTTTATAAAAATCCCTTTAGAGGCTGGAGCAATAATGCAATGTGTAGAACTTTTGCTTTGCATGCAACTGACCTGGTTTGATCTCCAGCATCCCATATCGTCCAGCTAGGAGTAATTTCTCCCTCCCTCTTTTTAAATTATTTATTTATTTATTGAATCACTGTGGGAAAAACTACAAAGCTTTCAGGTTGAAGTCTCAGTCATGCAATGATCAAACACATTTCCCTTCACCAGTACTTATTTTTCACCACCAAGAACCCCAATGTACCCCTCCTTCCAGCCCTCCCGATGCCTGTGAGGCAGATGAATTCTACTTAACATGCTATCTACTTTGATTACATTCATTATTTCAACAAAAGATGCACAATTATTGTTTAGAGTTTACACCCAACAATCAGAACTGCTGAAAAGGCATTGTGAAATAATTTGTTTTCTGCAGTTAGTTATGAGAACCATATGATGTTGTGCGGCTGATTGTGACTGTGCAATTTTGGATTTCTGATATTTTACTTATTAAGCCTGGAAGTATTTCTGCCACGAGACAGATAATTCCAGCTCATACCTGGCTTTCCAAAAAGCTCCGAGGAGGCCACTATCTTGCTGCCCAGCGGGAAAAAGGCAGAAGGGAGTGACACCCCTTCCCTCCTGGGCAGGCATGGTACCGTGGATTAATGCATAGTCCATTCACTTTTCTACCGCAAGCTGCCGGGCTCTGCATTAAGTTCTTGTGCTTCTGGAGGCATGGCCGTGCCGGATAGCCGCTCATGGGGGGCAACTCATCAACTTGGTAGGGGGTGAGCAGGAGTAATTTCTGAGCACAGAGCCAGGAGTTACCCTTGAGCGTTACCCTGTGTGACCCAAGACAAAAAAAAAAATAAGACAAAATAACCAAGAAACAAAGCTTGCTTCCCCTCTTCCAAACCAGTGACCTGTTCTAACAAAGAGCTTTTTCTGCCTGTCAAGACACCTGATATCTTATTTGACTATGCCTCAAATGACAATGAAAGCTGACATTTTTGGTTACAGTATTGCAAGAACAAATCCTTCAGTGACCATACATATTATGTAATGAAAACGGTTTTGAAATACTAAGTTACTATGATGTCACATTTCATGTCAAGTACTTTGAACTAGATATATATTTTACTCCATCATCCAGAAATAGAATTTCATCCTTAAAAAATGATTTCAGACTTAATTAATTAATTAAGAAGTTAGGAGTTGTGGGATGGGGAGGTCCTTGGCAAGAAATTTCAGGAAATATTAAATCAAGATGTGATCTGGAGAGTCTTTTACAATTCTACCCACAGTAGGTCACTCAAGACTCTCAAATAACCCAGCCCAGACTGAAGATGTCCCAAGACCCAGCACAAGCTACATAACTCAAAGAGGAAATCTCAGTTGCCCCTTGTCAACTCCTGCAAGTCACTTCATTTTAGCTGTCCCCATTTCACAGTTTAAGCATTCCTGCAAATTTCTGATATCTATCTGAGAATGGGAGAGCTGTCAAAAGCTTCCAATTTCTCCAAAATCATAAATTCTGTCCAAAGTCTTTGACTCAAAGTAGGCTATGAGATAACAGACAATGCCTGAGCGTATGTTGAAATAACCTATATATAGGCTCTTAAATAAAGACAATCCTTGTCAACTTCAGTGGATATGAAAGATACTAATCTTATCTGAACAACAAAAATAAGCTCTAAATTAACAAGTCATCTCTAGGAAACAAGCAAGATTCTTCTAATACTTTATTCTTTACTTCTTAAGAAATTCAAATACCAGGTCCAGAGCTATAGTACAAAGGGAAAGTACAGTAGATAGTACAGCATTTTCCTTGTCGGCAAGTGACCCTGGTTCTATCCATGGCATCACATATGGTCCCCAAAGTCTGCCATATGCTCCCTCCAATTCTCCAGTGCAGAGTCAGGAATGCACCCCTGACCACATTCCTACAACTCCCCCCCCACACAACAACAACAAAAAGAATAGGAAAGAAATACAAACCTACCAGTTTTCCTCTAAAAACACTACAAAATGAGTCATATTAACTTAATCCAATACTAATTCCTCCGTGGCTGAAGAGTTTCTTTCTCATTAACTTTCCAAAATCTATTTTTCTCTTAAATTTTTTTCTGAGCCTGAGATTCTAAATTATTCAATATTTTCATTCTTAAAAATATTGAAAAATCTGGGAACAGTAAACCAACCCAGAGTCACTGACAACTCGCCCTGCATCATAACTGCACCCCCTCAGGTGATAACTCATCACTGCGCCCCCTAAGGTGATTACTCAGTAAGAACTAAGGCCTGTTAATGGCCCCAAATGCCCAATTTCACTAGAACTCAAACTTTTCTCTGTATTGTTTAGCCTCTCTCTTCTCTCCTGGAGAATCTCACTCTTTTTAGAATTACTATTTTCCTTCAGTAAAACTATTTCCTTCAAAATACTTTTCTGGGGTGAAAGAACAACTCCTACACCCATGTAGAAACTGGGATTGACATTTCTTTTCCTGTGAATAACTGAACCTTGCTTAAACCTGAAAACCAGCTACCCTGAAAATTTTCCTCTAGCAGGCCACCCCTACAATACAGATAAAGTGAGCCTCAGTGTAGCCCTGATGCTGTTTGGCAAGAACAGATTGTACATATGACACAGGAACTCATTGGAGACTTTCTCAGTTCTGACCTCCCTGGCTTGCCCTCCACTGACAACAATTTCACAAGCCATATTTATTACATATCACAGTTTAATGTAAACCACATATTTTACATTATTAAAGTATTCTATTTATTTTTTCATCTACACTCCAGAGTCCCATTGCCTGGAGTTCTAATTCCAGCACACTGGACTGATTCTGAGATAATTTATTTTATTTTAATTAGTCTCAGTTTTCTTGTGGAGAAAGGGAATGTTTGGACGTAAAGTGTTTTTATGTATAAATATGAAGAAAAGTGTGTTGTGTAAGAATTAACCATTCTAGCTGTAGACTTCATTTGAATTCAAATTGTTACACCTTTGCTAATCAGATGTAAGAATTGAAAGAAACTGACTTTAATGAGAACTACCAGTTCTCATTAGATAGATTACCTCAGAGATTATTGTACTATTTATTGTCCTAAAAGCTTTGACAAATGTCATCTTTGTGGTAAGAACTTGGCCATCTAGGACTGACTACTCTATGGGAATATGGGTAAAGCTCTTTTTCTTTTACAGAATTGTGCACAGTTGGTGGGTGTAGCAGCTAGCTACTGGAAGATGGGGATCTGGGTGGAGGAGGCCCAGTCCCAATCTGAGCAGGCTTGGAGATCTCAGCTCCGGGTCCTGCACACCTGGGTTCCTCTGCCGGTTCCTTCATGTGTGAGTCTCATCTGAACATGTGGAGAGTGGTCTTAAGCCTGGCTATGGCTGGTTCCGGAGGTCTTCAGCTGCTGGGGCTTTGCTTTGGGTGGGGAGGGAAACTCAACCCGCCCCCCTCTAAGGGGCCTCGTGACGACAGCCCTGGTGAGGACAGCTAGGTATTACACCCACCAATTGCCCCTAGTGCCGTCTTATCCCATCAACATTCAAGACCCAGGGACTACAAAACCCAGATCCCAGCAGAGAATACCTCATTGATTTCCTCATCTCTTCTTCATTCCTATTGTCCACTACACATATTTCTCCTTCAGGAAAAATAATTTTGAGATTCATTCACTATATTGCTTCTATCATTGGTATATCCCATTTTTATTGCCAAGTAGTTTTCAAGCAAATCGATCCATATAGTGTACTTATCCTGTTATCTTTTCATGAATATGTAAGCTGTTCTCTTTTTTTTTCTTTTTTCTTTTTTAGGCTATACTGAGTATTTTTCATTGATTATTCATGGTTCTGTGCTCAGATACCACTTCTGGTGCTTGGAGAACAACATATTTCTGACATAGAACTAAGCTTAGCACCATGTATGACAAGCCCCTTTACTCCCATTCTAGCTCTATAGTCTGACAAAAACTGAAGATCTCTTTAAAAAATGAAGATCTCTTCGTTATTTAAAATAATGAAGAACACAAAAACAAAACAAAACAAAACAAAAATGAATAATGTAAAATAAATATTTTCAATTCAATCAAGTGAGCACAGCACTCATTTTCTAGGCAAGGCATTTGAATTTGTAGTGATATTGGCATTTACACGTGTTCATATATCAAATCTATGAACTTAGTCAAATAATTTGTCAATTATTAAGCCTAATATTTATGCTTGTTTTGACTGAGTATTAAAACTAAAATGTAAACAATGCAGCTTGTATAACCAATGCTAAGTTTAATATACAAAGCTAATTTTACATATTTATTTAAAGAAAATTTACATTATGCACTTAGGAGCACAAAATTATGAACAGCTGTTATAAAGTTCAAAATATACATTTAGATGATATAGATACATGTTAATGCTTAGATTTTCTAATTTTTACATTGAATCTCTATAAAATATTAAATAGACTAATAAGATGATTATTTGTGGTACTCTGTCTGATACAAAAATTAGTCCAGCATTTAATATTAAACTTGTAAAATATATCAGAAAAGTTTTTTTTTTACTCTCTTTCATCTTTCAACACTGATTTAAATAGAAACATTAGGTAACTATAAACATTAGGTAAATAGAAACAATTAGGTAAGGATATACTTTTGCAATTTGCAATTTAAAATAAATATAATTTATTTTAATTATTCATGTTTTCAAAAAGCAACATTAAACTGAATAATTTCAGAGAAACCTACAAAAATTTGTATCATAAATTATTCAATCAATAATGAATACATGCTAAATTGCATACTCTTTATTTTGAGATAAAAGGAAATGTCTATAAAAGAGAAAGTTTTTAGGAAACAAATTATGCTAAAATAAAAAAATAAGGCAGATTTGTATTTTTCCAAGGCTACCGTGAATCATTTTTGAAATCTGTTCCTTTTATCATAGATCTTTTAATATTTGCTACTCAAAGAATACAGCATTTTAATTTCCAAAATAAATATTTGAACAATCTTAAAAACAGATGACAAGTAAAAATGACATAAACATCAGTTTGACAAAAATTATAATTATTCATTTTTGCTTGTTATGATGGCGAATGGTTCTTTATTCAAAATAATCTCTTACAGACCAAATAAATATCCCAATGACTGGAGTTAGTTGAGTTAGTTAGGAGAACTGGTTGTGATCACTGGGACTGCATGTTTCCCTAAGTATCACTGGATGATAACCTTCAAACATAAGCCAAAGAAACTTTTCCAAAAGGTTACTAATCCTAACCAAAGGAAAAAAATCCTTAGAAATAAAGTTTCCTTAGTTATACATGTTTGCATAGTACCACTATAGCACTGCCCTCCCGTTGTTCATCAATTCCCTCCAACAGGCACCTGTAATGTCTCACAACAAACTGTGAGACTTGTTGTTACTGTTTTTGGCATATCAAATATGAGTAGCTTACCAGGCTCTGCGGTGCAGGCGAGATACTCTAGGTAGCTTGCTGGGCTCTTCGAGAGGGGCTGTGGAATCGAACCCGGGTCAGCCACGTGCAAGGCAAATGCCCCACCCGCTGTGCTATTGCTTCAGCCCATCATCAGAATAGTTAATAAACATGGGGCTGGAACAATAGCACAGCGGGTAGGGCATTTGCCTTGCAAGCAAATGACCTGGGTTCGATTCCCAGCATCCAATATGGTCCCTGAGCACCGCCAGGAGTGATTCCTGAGTGCATGAGTCAGGAGTAACCCCTGGGCATCGCTGGGTGTGATCCATAAAGAAAAAAAATTAAAAAAACAATTTGGCTCTATACTAATAGAACAAATTCTTTCATGAGTCTGAATAACAACCATTCAGTTAATTTTTATCACTAAGAAAAAGGCAGACTAGACCTCCCAGTGTGTGTGAACATGAGAAGTCACGCTGTTGATATTTTGAAGATTTTGAGCACTTTTTTGAGCACTTTTTATAGTAATATTTCATTGGAAGGAGGTTTAGAATTACTTAGCACTCTGGCACTAAATACCAATAGAAATCTCTATACACTTTGATAGTAGCAGAAGCTACAACAAGAAACCCCAGTACAATTATAAATAGCCCCCAGAAATATCAACAAGATTAACTTCATGTCTTGCTATAAAACAGAGCCATAAAAGAAATTTGATTTGGTTGAGGTGGATATTTCAGTAGGGAGAAAATCAGAACTAGGATATTAATAACAATTTTTAAAACAAATTATAAAGTATAGATAACTATAAATTGGCATTATCATAGTATTTTGCTTTGTCACTATAACTGAGACTCCTGGAACCAAAGTAAATCCCATTACCAGCCCTATGTCAACCAATAGTAGAAAGGTGCCCAGATATTTCCTAGTGGAACTTTACCAACACCTCTCTATTGCAATTTAAAAACAAAACACATCTCCAAGATGAACATCTGAAAAACTATCGTTCAAACTCTATGGAAATGCAGTTAAGAGAAAAAGTAGTCTCATTGAAACAAAAATTAAAAGGGCCAAGATGAAAACAATTCGCCAAACCAAGCGTTCAGTGGAATATTGAAGAAATGAAATATCATTGGTAAATGGAATTAGTATAACAACTTTGGATCATTATTTGTATGTTCTAAAAAAATTAAATATTCATCTACCTTGTCACTCAGATACTACAATTTAATTATTGACAAAAGATAGAGTCCTGTAAAAAAAACTGAAAGAAAAAATTTAACGTAAATAGCAAAATGTTTGCAACAGTAATGTCTCCATTCATTCCTATCCCATGATAGTGTATCCCAATGGTGTATTGGGGACACTTTCAGGATCGGGGGAATGAGATCCGTCATTGTTGCAGTTTTTGGCATATTGAATATGCCACAAATAGCTTGCCAGTCTCTGCTGTGTAAAATATTTTACATAAAAATATTCCTAGTAAGTGAGTTAATGAAGATTATTCTTATTTATTTTCTGATATTCTTATCTTATTGAGAATTATTTTCTCTAATATTTTCATAATTATAAATATGTATTTATGTTTATTCTAATTATTCTATATAATAGATTGATTTGGTATTGGATTAAAATATTTTGATACTATGTAATCATGTATAACTAAGAACAGTAGAGACGAGGGCCAGGAAGATTGCTTCATGATTGGTAGCCTGACTTATGAGGTGAATATAGCTGCGTTATGAGCTGGGATAGAGAAGGGGTTTCTAAGTAAACCATGGTTCAAGGTATCGCTTGGGTTGGGAGATGTGTGCTGAAAGTAGATAAAGGATCAAATATGATGACCTCTCACTATCTGTATTGCAAACCATAATGCCCATAAGTAGAGAGAAAGAGGGAAATCGTCTGCCATAGAAGCAGGGTGTGACAGGTTGGGGGCAGAGGTTACTGAGGACATTGGTGGTAGAAAATGTACACTGGTGGAGGGATTGGTGTTCGATCATTGTATAACTGAAACTCAACATGAAAGTTTTATAACTGTACATAACGATGATTTAATTAAAAAACTAGTAAGTAAATAAACACAATTCCAAATTGAAAAAACAACAAAAATGACAAATTTCCTGCAAGAGATCTTTTCTTTTCCTTCTGATTTTTTTCTTTATTTAAATACTGTGGTTTACAAAGTTGTTCATGATGCGTTTGTTACAGGCAATTAATATTCCACTATCAATTCCACCACCATTGTGACCTTCTTTCCACTATTGTCCCCATTGTCCTAACTACCCCTCACTCCTGCCTTATAGCAAGCTTTCAATAATTTATTTAATATTTTTTCGTTACTGCTAAATGACTAATAGAATGATCAAAAATATTTCAGTGGCAGGATTGGAGCAATAGTATAGTGCCTCAGGCATTTGCCTTGCACGAAGCTCAATCCCCAGCATCCTATATGGTCCCTCATACACCACCAGGAGTAATTCCTGAGTGTAGAGACAGGAGTAACCTCTGGCATTGTTGGGTGTGACCTCCAGCACCTCCCCCTCCCGCAAAAAAAAATTCAGTGAAGTTGTAAAAATTGTTTCTCACCATGGGGACATTAAATTATTGTCGGAGGGTTTGCTAACCTTGTGTTGTTTGTTGTGCTTTCCATGTCAAATATATATATATGTATATATATATATATATATATGTGTGTGTGTGTGTGTATGTGTGTGTGTGTGTGTGTGTATTGCTATGGTAGCTTAGTTGGCTTCTACTTTGCATTCCCATCCAATCTGGTGTGTTCCTACTGAAATATTAGTATCTTAGAGTTTGGCATTTACGGCTGCATGCTCCATAATATTCAACTGGGCCGTGAGCTTACATGGCTGTTCGCCTGGCTGTCACAGCTTCCAGGAAGTGTAGGTGTGGGGAGACCTCCAAGAAGGCCCGGAGTTTTCAACTAAACATTCCCAGTGTATCTGAAACTTTCAGCAATTAGACATCTCTAATGTCTAATAACTATATTTATTATATTTACTTATTTTAAGATATATAATTTTATTATATAAATTATATTAAAATAATATAATTTAATATAATATAATTTTAATGCATAATTATATTTATTATATATTTAATAATAATTAAATAAACAGGATGAGAATGCTACTCTGGTCTCCCAAAGAGGAATCAAAAGAGCTATGCTTGGAGTAGCTACGCTTCACTTAAGTGAAGGAAGGAATCTGGAGTTCCAACCTTTGTCGACAATCAAGAATCAGGGACGCTGTCTTGTTTGCCAAGGCATCGAAAATCAGATGGGCTGAACACATAATGCGATTGGAGATGACCGCTGGACTTGAGTTGTTACTGACTGATTCCAGGGGACATCAAAAGATCGCGTGACCACACACGAGATGGTCAGACTTCTTCGTCAAGACCCTGAACGAATGGTTTGAGACTCTTCGTGTTCCTGGAGCGAGCAGATGCGATTGGGTTACACTAGCATGAGACAGGGATGAATGGAAATGTAACTGGGGCCCGCTCGAGCAAATCAATGAGTAATGGGATGTCAAGTGATCAAGTGATCAAGACATCTCTATGGAGCATGGTGGTGAGGTGGTAGCATCCAGCAGGTATTATGGAAGGAACTGTTTGGGTGTTAGTGCAGCTTCTGGGGCTATGGTAGGGTGAGAAATTCACCCACTCCCCTTCACAGATGGCCCTGGAGGTTATAGCTGGGAATAGGAGTATCCAAGACATTATTAGGGTTTTTTTTTTAAACATGCTCCCCCCATTTCCTCAAACTTTCAGAAGACCCCCACAGCCACACCCACATTCTACCTCTGCTTCCATGTTAGTTTATCTACTGGCCCTGCTCCAAGGATCTTTCTCTTGAGTCTATCCAAAGGCAAGTGTCATTTTTTTACTGTAGACTCTAATTCCATTCAGCTTCACTTTGGTCACTGACAGTTCAGTTTTCTGGCAGCCCAGAGCTAAACTGATAATCAGTCTGACTCCAAAATAACAGTGAGGAACAGAGTGCAGTTATTTATTTATTTAAAGATATTTTCCATAAGAAAAACATTCTACCATTTTTATGATTTCCTTTGATTGCTGGAAAATGTTAGTAATAATTAAAAACTCTAAATGTGATTAAAAAAATATCAAGACCTGAATTTTCTACTTTCAAATGCTCTCTATCTGGAAAAAGATTGCTGTGTGTTTATTGTTTCACAATATTACATTGGCATTTATAAATATCAAATACATTCAGACATATTTCAGTCAGAATAGTATTCCTAGGGGTGGGGAGATTTAGAAAAAGGGTCAATGGGAATTGATGATAATCTCTTTTCTTCACCAGCAGCCCAGGAAAACAGCTGAGACCCTGTTTAAAGGGCAAGCATTCCACCTGCCTCGCCTGAAATGAACTAATTGCCTACCTGTCAATTCCTCCTTCTGTTTCTCTTCACTCATACATGACTTTCAATGATGTGAAATTATTCCTGTCTCAGAATTCAAAGAAGAGAAGGCCTGAAGAAAGCAGTGACCACAAAGTACTATTTACTGTCTGATATTTAAAAATATAAGATGATCCCAAAGATAGGATCACATCTTCCTGCATGCTGTTTAAACAGCGGGTCTGACTCTAGGATTTTCGATGCTAAAATTGTTGCACTTGAAATTTATAAAAAAGGATTAACTTGGCTGAGCATACTCATTTAAACTCAGATAATTTGATGGATCTTGCCTAGCTCTTGTCATGGTGCAGAATCTGTAATATACAGGTTCAGCATTTTGAATTTTATGTTGTAAAATGATTTAGGGTTCAGGAAATGTTTCTGTTGTGAAGGGGGAGATATTAAACTCTAATTGTTCTTATTAGAGACTCTTTGTATCTAAATGTGATCCATAGAGAAAGTGATAACTTTAAGTACTAGTCATAGAAGTAGTATAGCTTAGTAATAAAAATTGTGTTGCATTAAGTTCTGTTTGTTACTATTATAAAACAAGAGTAATAAAATAGAATTAAAATAATATAACATAGTATGTGGGAGGGTGTGGGTGGTTTCCTATGTTCAAAGAAATCCTATAAACCCATCATTTTAACTAATTATTTCCAGCTCCTCAATCAGAATCATTCATCACTGCTACTTTAATACTTATCTTATTCTGAAGAAAGGTAAACACTATGGTATATTTTATTATGTGCTTTCCTGAATTATTCATCAGCCCTCTGAAATGGTTTTGAAAGCCAAAACCTAATAATGAAAAATTAATAAAAAGATATGTTTACATAAAACAAAGAAGGCATGTCATTGCTACTTTTGTGGGGTCATGTAGACACAGAAAAAAAACCCTCAATGCACCCTCATAAAATTTTTAGCCTAAGGGGGGATAAAAATATAAGAAGTAGAAACATACATAGAACCCATATCTTTAAATTTATTTGAAAGGAACAATGAATGAATAAATATAGTAAGGAGAAATGATTTATTTTATGTGTATATTTTATATTATATTATGTTATAATTTGTGAAATCTAATTGTTGGGAAAGATTCTGAACAGGAGACATAGTATGGGCATCGAGCAGAGAAAGTAAATTTTCCTGTCTTAATAAATATTGAAAACATTCATTGAGAGTGCGTAAAATATTTGTAGTAAACTAAGATTAAATGAAATTACATGTACAAGCACAGCCTAAATAGCTAAGTTATACTGAAGAGAGGAATCTAAAAAATGACCAGAAAATGAGCAGACTAGGGAGACTGAGTCTGAATAAGATCCTGATTTCACTAGTGCACAGGCATATTTTTAAGAGGTTGGAATTCTTGCTAGAAGAGGAACATTATGAAAGCTTTTATGGAATATTTAGAACTCTGGATAAAATTGAGGTCAGGAGTTGGGAAGATTTCTTAAAAACTGGTCTTTTAGTCATCTGTTTAGAAATATACTCGTTAGTAATGCTGTAAAAATATACTCAGTAGGTTATAAAATACATGGAAAAAAAACATTTTGACAGTTTTGGAGGTTGGAATTCAGGTCAGATGTCAGCATGATCAGTTCCTAATGAGCACTCTTCCCAAGGTTGCATATTGCCACCTTCTCATTTGTCCTCTTGGGTGGGAAGTAGTATTTTGAGAGGGAGAGAGAGAGAGACAGAGACAGAGAGAGAAGCAGACAGACACAGAGACAGAGACACAGAGAGACAGAGAGAACATTCTTTGAGGCTTTTCATGAAGTCATTCTTTTATAATTCATGAAGGATTTCACCTACCTGTGATCCAGTCATGTTCCTAGAGTCCTACCTTCCAATACTCTGACACTGGGGATAAGATTTCAACATACGAATTTCATGGGTACCAGGGAAAGAGAAACATTCAGTCTGTAAGAGAATACCTTGGTAAAACTATAGGAGGCTAGAGGTTTAAGAATAGTTTCCTAAAGAATTTTTCTGTAGTGTGTCCAGGAAGGAAGTCATAATATGACCAAGTACAACAGTGTCACAGAAGGAATATAATATCCTTAGGTTTTTAATAGCCTTGTCATATGAAATTCATAAAATTCCTCTTTCGTATGCCCAAAACCATAAGTGTTAGTACTATCCTAATCATGCTACTTCATTGGCAATAAAATTAAAAAATAAAGAGAAATAATTTTAAAACAGTACTAACTAAATCCTTTAAAGACAATTTATTTAAATTTAGGAAAGCATAGTAGTCCTTGGGCTGGAGCGATAGCACAGCGGGTAGGGCATTCGCCTTACACGCGGCCAACATGGCCGACCCGAGTTCGATTCCTCCGCCCCTCTTGGAGAGCCCGGCAAGCTACCGAGAGTATTCGATATGCCAGACACAGTAACAACAAAGTCTCCAATGGAGACGTTACTGGGCCCGCTCGAGCAAATCGACGATCAACGGGAGGGCCTTATAGTAGTCCTTATTGCATTACATTTCCTGGTATAGAAATAATTTTCCAGATATTAAGGAAGTCAACACTAGCTCAGTATCCAATATTTTAAATGGTTTCCAGAGTACCACAAGGAGTGATTCCTGAGTGCAGTCATGAGCCAGTTCCCAAAACTGCCACCATTTAGTGAGACCCAGAAAAATTAAAAGGAAGCAAAAAATTTCTGAGCCCATCTTGAAGGGCATTTCTACTTTATCAGTTATGAATCTGTCATAGAAGAGTTCAGAATGTATGTAATTTATGAATTTTAATATATTTTTGAAACAGAAGAGTAGCCCCAGCATAACATAAACCAAAACAATGGAGATAGTTGTTTTATGCTAAATTACACCTTTAAAAATGAGGCAACAAAGAATATTTTTAAAATGTATGAAGACCATCAAGTAGGATATTCCATTGAATTAAATAACTAAGTAAAACCTGGTAAAAATTATATATATGTACACAAAAATTGAGCAAATTGTATATGTTATATTTAATTTGTATATAAATCATATATTTATATAAACATTATTTCTCTATCAAATATATATTTCTATATAAATGTATAAATTACATATATGCATATCTAATGTATACAAATTATATATAGTTTATGTATATAAATACCTCAGAAGAGGGAACATTGCAAATTTTTTCAGAAGCATTATTACTCTTTAAATGTAGCATCAGTTATTCCTTGAACAATAAATTTTGTTTTCTTCTACTTCATATTTCTTGTACTATATAATGTTATTGTCAACTCTTTTCTTTTCTGAAGTCTTTATTTCATAAACATTATGCAATATTTTGTTTTCTTTCTAGCCCTCATTATTTTTCTTCAATTATTCACCACTTTCTTTCTATTTACTCTCCTAAACTATGATTCTCTCTTGTCATTCTTTCCATTTCACATATCTTTCTATTCTCAACTGGCATACTTTGCAAGTTTGAAAAACCATTATATTAACAAACTCTAAAAAATCCTTTGCAGATTAGACACCGTTCTCATATTCTCAACACTAATTGAAAAGTCATCTTTTGTTTTTTTTTGAGGAGATGTGTATATTTAAACATCTGTTGGTAGCTTGAGTTTAGTGTAATGCCTACTCTTGAACTTCTTTATGAGCCCTAAACAATAATAACTTGTGTGTCTTTCTCTTTTTTGATAATATCTTCAACTTTTGAATTTAGCATTTTTGAGTGTGTGTTCCGGGATTGAGAGAATACACTGAATATGGGATATGAGTTTTAATTTATGGTGCCCAAGTAATACTTATCACCTAAGAACTCAACAGCATCACATCCTCAGGCCCTTGCATTGAACCACCTACTAGTCCTTTTGGTAGAGTATCAATGTGGGCCCTTTCTGGTCTCCTAAGCACTGATTGGAATACCCTCTTCAAATGCAATAAAATAAATGTTTGTTCATATACAAAATCTTAGCTAAAATTTTAGTTCATTTTCAGAGACATCTCTCTTTTAACTCATTAAATTTAGCCACAGATACATTTTTTCTCATATTAGTCATTCTGGTTCAAGTATATTTCTCTCAGAATTTGTCGATTTTTTTGCAATAGCTTTCTAAATCCCTCTTGGAGAGCCCGGCAAGCTACTGAAAGTATCCCGCCCATACGGCAGAGTCTGGCAATCTACCGTGGCATATCTGATATGCCAAACATAGTAACAAGTCCCACAATGGAGACATTACTGGTTCCCACTCAAGCAAATCGATGAACAATGGGAGGACAGTGAGACAGGCAGTGTAGCTTCCTAAATATTCTATCAGCTCAAGACATAAAATCCCCAGTGCATTCTTTTTTTTTTCATATTTATTTATTTATTTATTTATTTATTTTTGTCACTTTTTTTTAGCGAAACACCATGAGGTACAGTTATAGACTTATAAATTTTTGTGCTTGGGTTTCAGTTATACAATGATCAAGTACCCATCCCTCCACCAGTGCCCATCCTCCTGCACCACGGGTCCTAGCATCCCTCCTACCCCCCCATCTGCCACGTCCCACCCTGCCACTATGGCAAGGCATTCCCCCTTGTCTCTCTCTCTTCTTTTGGGTACTTTGTTTTGCAAGAGAGGCATTGAGTGGCAATCATTTGGTCTACAGACTACTTTTGGCATGTCTCTCCCATCCTGGGAGGGTCTTCACAACACCCTTTATTTGGTGCTCTCTTCTCTATTTGAGCTTCCTTTTCACCTAGCACATGTGGCTGGCCTTCAAGTAATGGAGCAAAATTCCTGGTACTAATCTCAGCCATTCCTGGGTGTTAGTCTCCCGTTTTGTTGCTTTATGTTCCCCAGATGAATGCAATCTTTCTGTGTCTATCCTGCTCTTTCTGACTCATTTCGCTTAGCATGATACTTTCCATGTAGTACCACTTGTATGTAAATTTCATAACTTCATCTTTTCTAACAGCTACATAGTACTCCATTGTGTAAATGTGCCAAAGTTTCTTTAACCAGTCATCTGTTCTCGGGCACTCAGGTTTTTTCCAGATTCTGGCTATTGTAAAGAGTGCTGCAATGAACAAACAATTGCAGATGTCACTTCGACTATACCTTTTTGCCTCTCTGGGATATATTCCCAGGAGTGCTATAGCTGGGTCAAATGGGAGATCAAATTTGAATTTTTTGAGAATCGTCCATACTATTTTCCAAAAGGGTTGGACCAGCCGGCATTCCCACCAGCAGAGAAGGAGGGTCCCTTTCTTGCCACATCCGTGCCACCACCTGTTGCTTTTGTTCTTGTGGATGTGGGCCAGTCCTGAGGATGCAAGGATGGCTTAACATTTGGAAATCAATCAACATAATCCTTCATATCAACAAAAGTAAAGATAAAAACCATATGATCATATCAATAGATGCAGAGAAAGCATTTGACAATGTGAAATGATATATCATTGTTGTTTTGATCTGCATATCTCTGATGATTAGTGATGTAGAGCATTTTCTCATGTGCCTTTTTGCCATTCGGATTTCTTCTTTGCGAAAGTTTCTGTTCATTTCCTCGCCTCATTTAATGATGGGGTTGGGTGATTTCTTCTTATGTAGTTTAACCAGTACCTTGTATATCCTTGATATCAACCACTTGTCGGATGTGTATTTGGTGAATATTCTTTCCCATTCTGTAGGCTGTCTTTGTATTTTGGTCACTGTTTCTTTTGAGGTGCAGAAGCTTCTTAGTTTAAGATAGTCCCATTTGTCTATCTCTGTTTTCACTTGCTCGGCCAGTGGCATGACATCTTTGAAGATACCAGTAACTTCAATATCATGGAGAGTTTTGCCAACTTTGTCTTCAATAAACATTATGGATTTCGGTCTGATGTTGAGGTCATAAATCCATTTTGATCTTACTTTTGTGCATGGCATTAGGCAGAGATCTGAGCCCACTTTTTTGCATGTAGCATTCCAGTTTTGCCAGCACAATTTATTAAAGAGGCTTTCCCTGCTCTATTTCACTTTTCTTGCCCCCTTATCAAAGATTAGATGATTATATGTTTGGGAGGAGATGTCAGTATATTCAACTCTGTTCCATTGGTCTGCAGCTCTGCCTTTGTTCCAGTACCATGCTGTTTTGATTATTACTGCTTTGTAGTAGAGCTTGAAGTTAGGTAGGTTGATTTCTCCCATTTTCTTTTCCCCAAGAATTGCTTTAGCTATCAAGGAATCAAAAGTCTTCCCAAAAACAAAAGCCCAGGTCAAGCTGGATTTACTAGCGAATTTTTCCAAACATTTAAAGAGGACCTATTGCCAGTTCTTCTCAAGCTTTTCCAGGAAATTGAAAAAACTGAAACTCTCCCAAACAGTTTCTATGAAATTCTTATCAATACCAAAAGGAAACAAAGACACCACAAGAAAAGAAAACTACAGGCCGATATCCCTGATGAACACTGATGCGAAGATTCTCAACAAAATACTAGCAAATAGAAATCAACAACTCATCAAAAAGATCATACACCATGACCAAGTGGGATTCATCCTGAGGATGCAAGGATGGCTTAACATTTCGAAATCAATCAACATAATCCTTCATATCAACAAAAGTAAAGATAAAAACCATATGATCATATCAATAGATGCAGAGAAAGCATTTGACAAGATCCAGAACCCTTTTATGATGAAAACCTTTGCCAAAATGGGGATAGAGGGGACTTTCCTCAACATAGTTAAAGCCATCTACCACAAACCTACAGCAAACATCATCCTCACTGGGGAAAAACTGAGAGCCTTCCCCCTAAGGTCAGGGATGAGACAAAGATGCCCATTCTCTCCATTGCTGTTCAATATAGTACTGGAAGTACTTGCAATAGCGATTAGGCAAGAAAAAGATATTAAGGGCATCCAGGTAGGAAAGGAAGAAATCAAGCTCTCACTATTCACAGATGATATGATATTATACTTAGAGAACCCTAAAACCTCTACCAAGAAACTCCTAGAAACAATAGGCTTGTATAGTAAAGTGGCAGGCTATAAAATCAATACCCAAAAGTCCATGCTTTCCTATACGCAAATAGTGAAAGAGAAGAAAGTGACATGAAGAAAACAATTCCATTCACAATTGTGCCTCAGAAAATAAAGTACCTAGGAATCACCTTAACTAAAGAAGTAAAGGATCTGTACAAAGAAAACTCCAAAACGCTACTTCAGGAAATAAAAGAGGACATGAGGAAATGGAAAAATATCCCCTGATCATGGATGGGGAGAATCAACATTGTCAAAATGGCAATACTTCCCAAGGCACTGTACAAATTCAATGCAATCCCTATAAGGATACCTATGACATTCCCCAGTGCATTCTTTAATTGACTATAGATCTATTTTTGTCCTTATCCAAAAATCTGGTTATAATATACCATTTAAATTTTTGTATGTGTGTCTAAGCAGAAAGCCTACAGAACATATGTCTGATCATTTTATGTATCACTGCCTTCCCGTTGTTCATCAATCTGCTTAAGTGGACACCAGTAATGTCTCCCTTGTGATACTTGTTGTAACTGTTTTTGGCATACCAAATATGCCATGAGGAGCTTGCCAGTCTTCGCAATGGGTGCAGGATACTCTTGGTTGTTTTCCGGGCTTTCCGATTTTATACTGACTGAGATTGTCCAAGTTGGGTTAACAGCTTTTCAATACAATTTAGCATCATTGAATATAGTTCAAACTGAGAAGAATCCTTTGATAATCAGGATATTAATCCCATAGTTAAACAATTATTGACCCTCTCCCAATTAAAAACTTATGATCTAATTGTTTTCTAATATAGTCAACTTTATAGAATTAAATTCCGTATTGATACTAGGTACTCTCTCAGTAGTATTGAGTCTCCCAAATACAAGACAAGTGCTATACCACTGAGCTACATTCTTAATCTCTTGTTGACCCTTTTCTTTTTCATTTTCTTTTACTAGTGAAACACCATGAGCTACAGTTGTAGACTTACAAACTTTTATGCTTGGATTTCAGTTATACAATGATCAAGTACCCATCCCTCCACCACTGTCCATTCTCCACTACCAATGAATCCAGTAGCCCCCCCCACCCCCCGTGCCCCTCCCACCCCACCCCACCTCTGTGGCAGGGCATTCCCTTTTGCTCTGTCTTTCCTTTAGGGTGTTGTGGTTTCCAATAGAGGTATAGAGTGGCCATCATGTTTGGTCTATTGTCTACTTTCAGCATGCAACTCGTATCCTGAGCGAGTACTCCAAACACCCTTTACTTGGTGTTTCCTTCTCTATCTGAGATGCCTTTTCTCCCAGCATGTGCTGTTGGTTCCCAAGCTATGGAGCAGACCTCCTGGTACTTACCTCAACTATTCTTGGATGCTTGTCTCCCATTCTGTTACTTTATATTCCCCAGATGAGTGCAGTCTTCCTATGTCTGTCCCTCTCTTTCTGACTCATTTCCCTTAGCATGATACTTTCCATGTAGAACCACTCGTTTGCAAATTCCATGACTTCATCATTTCTAACAGCTGCATAGTATTGCATTGTGTAGATGTACCAAAGTTTCTTTAACCCCCTTTCAACGGCACTTCCTCTACCATTCTCTTAATATCTGAACAGTAAAACTTATTTAACCTCATTGGTCACATTATGATTTCTATTAGAGCAATTGATGTCTAAATACATGGAGACCAATATGCAATTTGACATGCCAGAGAAACTAACTTGATAGATTCAGGATGATACTCTAAAGAGTGTCATAGGGTAGAGAAGGTTACACAACTGGAACCGTTGTAAAATGAATACATACAGATTGAAGCATAGAAAACATTTTGCTGTTATTTAAACTGTGGAAACTTTTAGGCATGTCTACCTTGATTTACTGCAGTTCAGCAAAAAATGAGAAAACCTCACTTGAAAGAATTTACAAGATGAACTTTTACCTTTTATAAAAAATTTGTATAAAAGAACTATTGTAAAAACTTTTATTTTTCATTTATTTTGTGTAGGGGTTCTCTCATTTAATGCTCAGGGTGACCAGGTACCTAGGACTCCTTATGATATTTTGACTTTTAAGTTTTATAGAAAATTTGTATAAAAAACTATTATATAAAATTTAATTTTTCATTTATTTTGTGTAGGGCTTCTCCCACTTAATGCTCAGGCAACCAGGTACCTATGACTCCTTATGATATATGGTAAGTTGACTTTTACAATCATTTACCTTGTGACACATTTAACCTTACGGTTAAGAATATATCATCACATAAATCCTTCAGCTGACTTTTACTTCATCCACTACTTCATTATTTTTCTTCTACTTTTTTTTTCTGAAAAGCAACTCTTTTCTTAGGACACTAGTTGTGTTTGTACTCAAATTGGTGTTCCCCAGATCATGATCCTTTGATTTTAAACAAAGAATTTTTGTCCTTTTTTATAGATTTGGATCTTTTTAGTCTAACAGGTTCTTTGACTTTCTGTGAAACTATTTTTTTTAAAGTCTAAGAAAACAGAGACTAGGTTTGGAGTAGTTGCTTGTTCTGATACCAGGTTAGGAGAAATGGGAGTAACTAAGCATTCAGTGCTCTTACAATCAAAACATGACTTAGTAAATGTGTTTCCTCTAGTATAAACATAGTGAACAGTGTAACTTGTAAGAGCAGTAGTTACTGAACTGAGATGTTTGTGTCATATTGGGGCTGCTTTATGTCCTAGACAGATACATTTTTTCCTTTTACACAATCAACTGTCATGTCATATGTCTGTCCTCAGCTCTCCTTTAAGTTCTCCTTGATTAACAAGAGGGAATTTTTTTTCAGTTCAGTGGTTCAACTTTCCTTTATAGGGAGTATTTATGGTTACATATGCAGATATATATTTTTGCTATTACATGTGCACAGGGATATTATTTGTTCATATTTTCCTTGGAAATGATAAAAATGAATTTTCACAATACCATTCTGGAATAACATGGATTACAATCCTGGATTACAATCCTGGTTTGTCTACTACATAGTTTTTTAATCTATGTATTATATAATAATTTTCTTTGCTTGCAATGTACCCTTAGTTATAAAATATTACAATGGGATAATAGTACAATAGCTCATAAAGCTATAATGTATGATGATGTAATCATTACAATGAACTGTTTGCATAGTGATTGGCCTTTATAAATCCTTAAAACCATTACATCATATTTCATAATTCAACACAGTTTCTAATGTTAGTGACATAACTCATGTTTATGTAAGGACAGAAGAGTAGGAGAAAAGACAGAAACAAGCAGGGCATAAGTTTGAATGTTCCTAGTGTTTAACTTAAATATCTGGTAGAGAAATGGAAAAGGAATTTGATAGTAAGGAATGAATTTAATCCAAGTTTATGTTCTTATACAAAGCCTTCCTCTTCATTACAACCAGAGGAATCATGAATATGCCAGGTTACTTCTGAGTGAACTCTAGCTCCTTATATCATTATTATAATTTTTTAAAACTTTACATAAACACTGTGGTTTACAAATTGTTCATGATGATTTGTTATTGTCATTCAATATACCAATACCAATCTCATCACCATTGCACGTTCCCACCACCATTATATCCAATTTCCTCAATAGCCCTGAAACCTATTCCTATAGCAGATCCTCCATAATTTATTCTTATATTGCTTGTTATAAATAATTTGCTAGAATAATGATCAAAAAATGTTTCCTTAGAAGAAAGTTAGTGGAGATTGTTGTATTCTGCCACAGATCCAATAACCCTTTGTGTAAGACATTACTAAGATATTGTTATAGGTTTACCCTTCTGTGTCGATATTTTGTTAAATGATATGCATTGCCTTCTACATAACATCTCATCCAATCTGGTGTGCTATTCCTGGTTTATCACTATTGTAGAGTTTAAGATGTCACACGGCGCTTCAGGAAGTCTAAAATTTATAATGGGATGATAAAGCTAGAGTTAAATTTTTAACTGGCTGGTGGTTTGGGGGCCTATGTGTTACTGCCAGGGCCTCTGGAAGTACAGGGAATAGAAAAACATAGAGTTGGGTAAAATCGGTTTGTCCTTTCTCCCCTGCTGCCGGGAGCTTAGATTTATTGAGTTACACCCATCACAGGAACTCCCGATACTCTGAATTTCTCCTTTCTACTCTGCTTCCCTTAGATGTAAATCACTTATATCCCCAAATCAGATCTAGTGACTTGTAAAGTCAGATTATTCTGAGGACTCTGGATTTTGTGTCTGTAAGTATTATTTAATACTATTCTCTTTCCTTTATGTCCTTTGCATAGTTTACTTTAGAGCATGTCCTTTTGATATGTACACAGGAAGACAGTTAATACTATGACTTTATAACTTGGGATGTTAATTGACTCCAAATAAATCAGGGGATATCACTGGCTCTGCACTCAAGATTCACTACTGGTGGTACTCAGGGGACCATACTTTTAAAAAGTATGATACATTTTATATGGTAGGACATTTGATGTGGTAGGACATAGTCCGGGATAAGGTATTCTCTTACATGCCTGCATCATCACAAAGATATATTCGATTTGCAAAGATCTTAAAACCAACCACTATTTTTTAAATATATAAAAGGAGCAAGTTATTTTACATTAAAAAATGAAAGCTATTAGCATGAAAATTGGGAGTCATAAAGGAACCTGAAAAGAAACAACCAAATAGACTTAAAAAGTATAAAACTACTCTTCTTAGACACTGTTTTAGGATTATGTTAAAGTTATTTCTATAAATGTACTAGCTTTTCAGAGAATTGTCTGGAGCAGATAATGATTCTGCATACTTACAGCCATATTTTTATTTTTATCAAATTGAAAGTATCCTGTTCTCTCAACATGGTTCATGACTTAGTATACCATCCTCTACACATAAACATTCAACTTTTTCAGATAACTTGCAGAATATCAATCTGTTTTTGTTCTGTTTTGGGGTGCTCAGGAATTACTCCTGGCTTTTACTCAGTAATCATTTCTAAGGGGGTGATTTCTGTTTGGAGTACCAGATGGAACGCCCAGAAATGAACCCAAGTTGGCTGCATGCAAAGCAAGGGTTCACCCTCTTTATCTTCCATTATCTCTCTGGCCCCAGGAAATTCTACTTTTTTAAAAAATTTTTTATTAGTGAGACACCATGAGGTACAGTTTTAGACTTACAAATTTTTGTGCTTGGGTTTCAGTTATACAATGATTGAATACCCATCCCTCCACCAGTGCCCATTCTCCACCACCAGTGATCCAAGTATCCCTCCCATTCTACTGTTAAGTCAAATAATTAAAGGTTCTGGCAAAATCTCTACCTAATACCTATAGAGATTTTTTTGGTCACTTATACTTTATAAAAAGTATGAATTGCTTCTCTACACTTTTGCAAATTAATTCTTGTAATATTTAGATAACTCCTTGGAATTCAGAGATTATTAGTAAAGTGTTTATTTTTAATTTATCTCTCTTATTTTGAGTGTGTGAGGTGAACATGATAACCACTACACTACGGAAACATTTTGAGTAGTTGATCCTTTTTGTAAGCCATGACACCCAACACCTACAGGTCTATCCCTAATCATGCTACTAAACTTTTGTCTTAGTGTCAAATAATTCTTTTTTTATACATCACCAGCACCGGTTTTTAAGCAGATTCTTCTAATGAAGCACTGATAAAGTAAATTGTTTTACATAAAACTAATTTGTACCAAAAAGAAATATACACAAAATAAGATATGTTCATCATAAGTGGCATATTAATGTATAAATTTTCTTAAATGCAGAAAAACCTTTATCATACTAGTAATTCTCATTTACTTCATTATTATTTCTAAAATCACAAAACAGATTAGTTAAACATATTTTAAATTCATTAACTGTATACAAAACCACAGATCTCTGATGATCTAACTAAGCATCGTGAAATATTCTCAATACTAAGTAACATGTTTAAAATATAGCTCATTTCTCATAGTTCATTAATTCACTGAACGGATTTGTTCAAATCATGAAGGCAAATGGGTTTAAATTCCTAGGGCACATTTTCTTCTTTTGCTCATGTAATTTCCACCTTCATCACTTGCTCTCAGAGCAAAGAGCCTTTACACTAATGACAGCATTTTGAATCATTGCTAAAGTGGGATATAATGAGGACAAACTTAGAGTGACTGTTAAAGAAATATAGAAGGAAGTACAGAAGGCGAATAAAAAATGGCATACTGAGAAGACGACTTATACAAATACTTAACCCGGGCACTGTCTCTGGTCTTTTTTTGTAGTTTTTCTATTTTATTTGTGAAAAATAAGATGATAGATAAAGAATCACACCAGGGTTTAAGTTTCATCTTCAGTGAAAGAATATCCACATGTTTCTATGGTTTAGAATCACAAAACTATATTTTTTATGGTTTCATTAGACTGCTGTGCGTGGAATCAATTTACAGCAGGAACCAAAGATCAGGGAGTTTAAATGATTCACTTTAAGAATGTTTCCTATAACATGTAGCTTGGGAGGTGGCTATTAATGATAAAAAGAAATAGAGAGCAATAACAGAACACATACACAAAGATACAGCTTTATCAAAATAGACTTCTCAACAATAAAACTACATGAACTTGACTTTTTTGTCACTAGGGATTGGTATCTCTGTTTGAAAGTGTACACACATTGTAAGTTATTCCAATTTGTGTACCTACATAAAATTAATTCTTAATATTTTCACATATATCTAAGTAGTACAATGCATAAATGGAAAATGTGAAAAGAAAAAAATGTGTTTTTCTCGTCTTGGTCTGACCAATAATGTCATAATTGAGCTTTCACGCTTGCACCATCAGGCCCTCGATGGATGCATCTGATACCAGAGTATGTGCATTGAAAGTACAGTCATTTTAGTCTTTCTTCGTTTTGGCAGCATAGTTCAGCCTTGAGATTTGATCAGCCTCTCCTTCTTCATCCTTCAGAATGCTGCCATATTGGTGACTCTTTCAAGATCAGGGGAATGAGACCCATTGTATTTACTATTTTTGGCATGTCGAATACTCCACACATAGCTTGCCAGGCTCTGCCGTGTGGGTGGGATACTCTCTGTAGCTTGCCAGGCTCTTAGAGAGGGATAGAGGCTTTTAGGGCAGCCTCTAATCTCCCTTGCAGGTGTTCCCATGGTTCAAACCATATTTGAACCCTATCAAATATGGAGCAGTAATTTTGGAAGATGGGTATTAAGTGTTGAGGTATAATGAACACAATTTGCCCCATAAATATGTTGGGTGATGTATATGCAGTTAAGTCACAGTTAAAAAATAAATAAATGATTTACAGAAAGTTTTCCTAAATCATAGTTCTAGAAATTAATTTTCAATATAAAAATAGTTTATTTAAAATGTGAAAAAATGTTGAAAATAAGAAAAATAATATATATTTATCTGTGATGAACATATGTGATGAATATATATTCTAAAATAAACAATGTATTATATGGTTAAAGGTTTGCTTTGCATGAAGTCATCAGTCTTCATTAGATTCCTGATGACACAGTACCCAGAGCACTGCCAGCAGTTAGTCCTGAGCACAGAGTCAGAAGTCCTAGTGTACCTCTGGATGCTGCCTCCTTATTATTACAATGTTAAATTGTTCTGTGATAAAAACTATACACTCAGCTTATACTTTTTTTCTATTATAATATTGTTGATGCTTTAACCAATTGAGTCATGGAACAGTATTTTCTCATAAATATTCCTTTTTTCATAGTCAATCTATCATTAAATGCTAAATTTTTCTAAAGAAATTATTAGATTAAGCCCATCCATAAAACTGGTGATAAGTTTCAAATGGGAAAAATATAGACATTAAAGAAATAATTTTGTGTTTCTTATATTAATTACTATCTAGTTGAGTTTACATGTTCCGAATTACAGTGCTCATTGTAAGAATGTTATTGTTCATAATCAATCATCAAGGAGTTGTTATATTTTAAACCCTGGTTCCATCTATACCCATATTAACCTAAATTTAAAGTGATAATTATGAAAAGCTGGAGTGATTGTTTATAATTTTGCTTACATTGCAACTGGCAATTAAACTCACAATTTAAAAAACAATTAGGTCATATAAATCTTTTACTTTTCTGGTCACTAAATTTTCTGTTGATCTTTGTTTTTAAATTTTCATTTTCTTGATAAAATGTATAACATTAATCTATGGTAGAATAACTATTCCCTGTTAGAGTAATTAATTTTAAACTTTCAAGTATGAGGATGAATGAGTGATTTTTATTATACAGTGACTATATTTTCATTTAAAATTTCATTTAAAGGGCTAGAGCAACAGCACAGCAAGTAAGACTTTTGCCTTGCATGTAGCAGGCCCTGGTTTTAACTCAGGCACCTCATATGACCCAGTTAACCTGTATTGACTAATCCTGGGAAGAGAGCCTGGAGTAAGTCCTGAGCACCAGCAGGTGTGGTCCCCAAACAAAATGACAGAAGAAAAATAAAAATTTACTTGATATTTAGAACATCTTGATTAATGAAGAATTAGATTGCTAATCAAGCTAGTCATCGACTCTTTTAAAATTATCTCACATATACAAAATATGCTTTAAAAACTAAATTTTTATACATATATAAAGTATATAACACAAATTTTAATGACTTTTAATTACAACATGTGTAGATGTGTCCAAGAAAAGAGTTAATGAATCAATTAGATATGAAATATACACAATCTTCTTTTAAATATATTTAAAATGCTTAGTTCAACAAATAGTACAGAGGGTAGGGCGTTTGCCTTGCATGCAGCCAACCCAGGTTCGATTCCTCCATCCCTCTTGGAGAGCCTGGCAAGTTACTGAGAATATTCCGCCCAAATGGCAGAGCCTGGCAAGCTCCCCATGGTGTATTCCATATGCCAAAAACAGTAACAACAAGTCTCACAATGGAGACGTTACTGGTGTCCACTCAAGCAAATCAATGAATAATGGGAGGACAGTGCTACAGTGCTACAATTCAACAAATAGTAGGCACTTCCTTTGGCCCTATGGGTTCAGACCAAAAAAGAGAGTAAATGACTTGTATAGAGCTCAGAACTAAGAGAGAAGAAAAATATGTTTACAAAGGCAAAATCAATATTCAACTGAAAGGAAAATGAAGGGAACAATGTTAAGGAATGATGGGAGAGGGGTGTTTGAAATAATCTGAGAAATGACAGTGATTATAAAAATGAATAGACTAAAGTACAAAATGGAATAAAATGAGGATGGGGGCATTCCCATTATACAGAGATGTGTGGTCACCTGTTTGTGGTCATGTTTGTTGAAATGAGATATGTGGTCATATGTTTGTTGAAATGAGAACGGAACTTTGAGAATGAAACAGAGAAAGATGAGACCACAGAGGAGAAGGAGGTCCAAGAGATGAGCTAAGTGGTAAAACTGCTCGGATGTTCTAAGGACATGCAATTTAGTACCATTTATCATTTGTAGTTTCATTGAAGGAATTACATGAAGTTTGCTTAATGACACCAAGATCCCTTGTCCAGATATGTTCCCCTAGTTTTACTTCATTTCCTCAGCAACTACCTACTGATTGATGACTCGGAGGTCAGTACTTTTTAATCAAAGTTAAATTTTGTCATTCGAGGAAAGCAGATGAATTAGACCAGAGGAACCAAAGTCGCTTTTAATTCCTTCGAGGATATTAAGTGCCCCATAGTTCTATGCTTCTAAAAAGTAATGATTCATAAAATATCAATACTAATTGAGGAATATAGCAAAATAAAAATTTATTCCATCTTAATTTCATGTATTCGAAAGCACTAAAGTTAGATCATTTATAGTGCTTCTCTATGATGACATTATTTTAATGGTGTCATTTAAATCCATTTTCGGTGCAATACAGTAATTCCTAAATGATGAATCACATTATTTAATATTTCAATTGAGACATCAGTTAGATATGGAGATCTAGTTATTTTAATGGAGAGTTTAAAGATTTGACTGCATCTTAAATTAGATCCATGCATTAAAATAATTTTTAAACTGACCATTTCTTTTGACATTTGATAACTGGCATTTATTGATTGTAAAGCAATTGTTACATGTTGTTTTTTTAGACCCATTTAATTTTCAATTTTGAAGATTCATACAAAGAATGTATTGTATGAAAAGAAAAGGTGAAAAACGAGTCCACTTACATAGCTGTACTCTTAATCCCAAACCAATAATTCTTTTGCCCTTTTTCCTTCTCACTTATCTCATAATCTTAAGAAAGACATGCCTTAGGGGGAAATGTTAAATGGAGAAATTCATATCAGAAATGCTTCTTCTTGCCTCATCTTTTCTTGCCCTCTTCTATTAGAAAATGAAACAAAGTGGTAGGTGGAAGTAAATCATTTTCAATGAATAAAATATAGATGTACTAAATATTGCTCATATCATTTATTTTGCTCATATGAGTATATTGTGAGTTAAGTGAAAGATGGGCAAAAAGTTAAAAAAATTCTTCTTTACCTAAAATTTATTACAAGGCCCCAAATCGTTATACCATTAAAGTCTCCTTTAGAAATCAGAGTTGGGTACAAAGGTGAAATAATGATTTCTACACACAACCAAATATTTGCCTTCCTATTCTCATGAAAAACCATCTATAAATAGTCAAATAGAAGTGCCAGACTTTCTGGGACAAAATTTACTTACATAGCTAAAGACACACAAAAAAATTACAGATTTATAGTCCGCATCGTCATATTTTGGGCGGCTGGTGGAAAGCTAAAGTGAAGTCATAGGACTAGAAGTTAGGAAAGGGAAACAAACCACATTCCTTATCCAGAAGGAATTTGAGAAAGAAGCAGAGACAGGAGGTACCAAGAGTCAACAGAACATGGTGACTCAGAACTTTGATTCCACCAGGAATTCTGCCTACCACAAATTTAGATTCAGAGAGGAAAATTACCATTGCTAGAAGGATATTTCTGGAACCTGAGGCACAAAACATGCAGTAATGGTTGTAAATGTGGCAATGTTACTTTTTTGTTTGTTTTGCTTTATAATTTAAGTATTATGGTGCATACCAGAATTATTGGGCCAGAGCGATAGCATAGCAGGTAGGGCATTTGCCTTGCACACGGCCACTTTGGATTCCTCCTCTCAGAGATCCTTGCAAGATATTGAGAATATCTTACCCACACGGCAGAGCCTGGCAAGCTACCCATGATGTATTCGATATGCTAAAACAAGTAACAACAAGTCTCACAATGGAGACGTTAGTGGTGCCCGCTCTAGAAAATAAATGAACCACAGGAGGACAGTTACAGTGACCAGAATTATTGAAGAGGCAAACTTTTTACCATATAATTGTTCATGCGTGCACTGTGTGCAGTATTCAAGTTTTGAGGTTGACTGTTATATGTTGAACATAGCAATAGATACTGAGATGACAATAATCTAACTCTTAGACTGAGATCGCAATAATCTAACTCTTCTACTGAGATGACAATAATCTAACTCTTCTGGAACTCTGAGAGATTTAACTTTGTACATGTTAACCCTTCCTTTTCCTCTGCATGTGTTAGGAGTAATTTTACACAATTTGAATTGTGTAAAATTCAAATGTTCTTCTGTATTCAAAAGGACAGTTATTAAAGCCCTATGATTAACACAATAGTTAATTACCACCTTTAGTTCTATTTGTGTGTCTCTGTGACAATGTCTATTTCCTTGGAAATACAAAGTGTTCGCTTTCAGAAATGTAAATGATTTTAGAATCATTTACATCTTGGAAAATTGCCACACAGGTGTAGTGGGTATTGTAACTGTGATAAAATAGGATTGTTTTAAGCAATGGCAAAACACATCCGGATCTTGTAAAGTTAATTTAATTCAGCAGTTTTGCCCTCTTTAAAAAGCCCTCTTTTTTCCTAGAAAGCATATTCACATTGTTTTGTCAGTTTTTATTTATGTTTTATGCAAGAAGAAAAAACATAGATATGTACAGAATTATATAAATTAATGCATAAATATTAAATACTATTTTATTGTGCTCGCTATAGCCGTGGATATTTAAAAACTTATATGATTCATTTTTTTGCATTTAACTGCAATCTGGACATCTTATAATAGCAAGAATATAAAAGCTGCTCTTTTGACCCATTTTTTTTTACCCGAAGGCATTTCTGTTGTGTTCATAATTGGTTTACTGTATTCACATTGTCAACAGAATTCTGTGCTTTTTCAACATTTTACACAGTGAGAACTGTAACTTTACCCCCAGCAACAGATATAATTGGCTGCAAAGGAACTTTAACTTTGCAGCAGGTATGTTGGACTTCCAACACATTTATTAACAAAATATGCATCTATAGTTTAACATATTGTATCTTTTCAATTTAGAGCCTAAAATGCTTGCTTTCAAATTCCTGGTAATCTGGTAATCTTTGGATATGTTTCTTTAACTTTTGCTAGTATTTTTTAACTTAATTTATGTGTGATGACATTGTCATTGTCCTCCCGTTGTTCATCGATTTGCTCGAGCGGGCCCAGTAACGTCTCCATTGGAGAATTTGTTGTTACTGTGTTTGGCATATCGAATACATCACGGGTAGCCTGCCAGGCTCTGCCGTGTGGGCGAGATACTCTCGGTAGCTTGCTGGGCTCTCCGAGAGGGGGGGAGGAATCGAACTCGGGTCGACCATGTTGGCTGTGTGCAAGGCAAATGCCCTACCACTGTGCTATTGCTCCAGCCCCACAGAAGATATACAGATGAAAATTATATATATGAAAAAAATTCTCTGCATCACTAATCATCAAGGAAATGCTAATCAGATTAACAATGAGATAGCACTGTAGCACTGTCATCCCACTGTTCATCGATTTGCTCAAGCAGGCACCAGTAACATCTCCATTGTGAGACTTGTTGTTACTATTTTTGGCATATTGAATATGCCACAAGGAGCTTGTCAGGCTCTGCCATGAGGGCGGGATACTCGTGGTAGCTTGCTGGGCTCTCCGAGAAGGTTGGAGGAATCGAACCGGGGTAGGCCATGTGAGACATCAAAACAGAGTAAGACATAACACAGTGAGTTGGGACCTTGCCTTGCATGTGGCTGACTTGGGTTCAATTCCTAATGACTCATATGGTCCCTGAACCTCAACAGAAGTCACCCCTAAGTGCAGAAACAGATTTAAGCTCTGTCCATCCACTGGGTGTGGTCCAGAAACACAAAGAATCAAAATAACCAGTGTTCATGTGGAAGTGGAGGAAAAAAGAACCTTTATTCACTGCTGGTAGCAATATCAACTGGTTAAACCTTTTAGGAAAACAATATGGACACTTCTTAAGAACTAAGAATTAAACTTTCTTAAAACTCAGAAACCCCACTTCTGGGAACCCACACCAAAGGCCCAGTGACTGTATTCAGAAAAGACATTTGCACTCCTATGTTTATTCAATCACTATTTGCAGTAACCAAAATATGGAACCAAAACAAGTGTGTAAGAACAGACTACTAACAGATATATATATATATCACAGTTTCTTTATCTATCTATCTATCTATCTATCTATATATATATATACAATTCAGCAATAAGAAGAGAATAAATTATGCCATTTCCTAAGTAGGGGATGTATGTACATAATGAAAAATAACCATATCTAATTAAAAAATTATTAAGTGTTTTGCCAATTTTTATTTTTAGTGACTTTAATGAGATAGATAAATGAGCATTGACTATGCTATAAGGAAAAAATTTCCTGATACCTCACATGTATTCCTTTATCTCTCCAGGGTATACTGCAGTGTGAAATGAATCCTTTGGGAATTTTATTGAAGAATCTGTTAGTGGAAGTTTGATAAAAACAGCAGCAATGAAAGAAGTTTATCTTTTCTCTAAAACTATGTCATACTCGAAAACATTTGTTATAATCTTCAAACACACAACAAAATACTATTATTATCACTCTCAGAATCACATAAATGAGGCCTAATAACTAATGCTAAATTTTGACATAATTTGAAATATACATAAATAATGTTAATACTGCAGAGTTATATGTAGGTTGTTTTTGTCTTGTCAATGTTTTACATTTTTCTATGGTCTTAGTATAAAAATGATCTGAAAGGCACTAAGTATACATTATAACTTTTAATAAAACATGTTACCATTTTGAGAAGGAATAGAAAATGAGACAAACTCATTCTTATACTATTTTTCTTGAAAGAAAATTTAACTGACTGGTGAAAATATCTATTAAAGAATTTATTGACACATCAACAATTTATCATAGAAATTTTCCTTCTTAAATATGCCATGCAACTCTGTTGTAATTTTAGTTATTATACTTCAATGTTCTCCAAAGATAACATTTATTTAGAAGTTGGAAGTCAAGTGAAACTTTAAAATGAGTTTGATTATAAGATTAAAAAAATAGTTATTTAATTATATATTTATTTAAAATCTATTCTAATAAAATTAGCATTCATTAATAAGAGTTTATAAATTATGGCTCTATAATCTAGCTTATACTCTGTGCTCTAAGGTATTATATTTGTTTGTTTATATTATATTTGTTTGTGTTTTTCATTTGAAAGAGACTTGCATTTATGTGACCTTACTTAGAAATTTCACCTATAGCAAGAACTATACATAAAAAATTATATCACTTTTAAAAACACATACTTTTCTCTTGCAGTTTTCCTTTGCAACAAAAAGTACAAGATATTTCACTATAGAAAATAGTTCTAGTGTAATTTTTTCTTAATGCAAAATGAAAGTAATCAACTACCTTATTTTTTAGATCCTATAATGCACCTACTACTTCTATTCTAGCTCCTACCTTGAAAAGAAAATCATCCAATATATTATATATTAAAATTGTTGTTATTTCTAACTTTCTATTTTCTAGTCAATCTCTTTTTATTTTCACTTTAAACTCCATAACTCCTGAAACTGCATGATCTATGTTAAGACCATCAATGTCCTCTTAGTTTAATTGATGAGTACTTTTCAGTTTATCAACTTACTCTAGTGCTAGTAAAACACCTGGTTACTTTAAGAGGACTTTCTTTTACTGACTTCCAGACACCATAAGTTTTGGCTTAAATGATATTGAGAGCACTTACCAAAAGTTATTAAAACATTGGCTGATATATAAGTTATTGAAATTTATGTGTATTCTGTCAATTTTTATTTTTATTTGTACACAGTCAGTAAAAACACTATGTTTATCCAATCTGTTTCAAAGTAGTATCTCTAATACTTTTTTTCCATGGTTACATATCTTCATTGTGCAAGAAAAGAAAACACAACATAGTGGAAATTACCACCATTTTTGTATCTTTTATTTTGTACTCAAATTTAATGCTCAGTATAAAAATGACCCAGGATTGTTTTACTTTCTCGCTTCTGCAATAACCTCCCCTTCTTGTTTTGAGTCAGTATGTACCTTGACCACCAGCTGGTATTTAATTAAGACTGAGCCAAGGTATGCTAAAACACTTGGACATGCACTGAGATGAACTGTAGCTTTCCAAGATAAACATAACATCTTAATCCTTTAAAATTATGGTTTTATTTAGAAAAAGACTTCATGATGATGATGCTTTAAAGATGTTGAGATAAAATTATCTTCAATCGGGGGAGATCCTATATATTTTTACTGAAAAAAATGATTCTAAATATTTGAGGGAAGTAAGACTTTGTACTTACCAATTTGACAGATTCTGGCCCTCTGAATATTGGAATAATATACTCCTTTGCCAAAATTGTAGGAATTTATTGTAGTGAACCTACAGATGCAAATGAAGATATGGGTAAGTCATGGAGGAGTCTAGCTGATGGATACGTTCTAAAGTTAATACCTAAAATACATCGAATGAGCAGGCATTTCCTCTGTTTGACTTCTTTTGCTACAAGACATATGGGTACAGAGACAGGGGCCCCTCTGGATCTCAGTTATT
The DNA here is from genome assembly GCF_029834395.1 of Sorex fumeus. Lineage (NCBI taxonomy): Eukaryota > Metazoa > Chordata > Mammalia > Eulipotyphla > Soricidae > Sorex > Sorex fumeus. Next base: position 40,273,949 of record NW_026606322.1, on the reverse strand, counting down.
TATCCTTCATCAGTATTCAGGCAGGGTAACGTTATAGAAAGCAGGCAGGAGGTGATGGTAATTTCAAGTGAAAATCTACTATGAGAGTATCCTGCCTGCACGGCAGAGCCTGGCAAGCTACCTGTGACGTATTCTATATGCCAAAAACAGTAACAACAAGTCTCAAAACAGAGATGTTACTGGTGCCCGCTCGAGCAATCTGACGAACAACGGGAGGACAGTGCTACAGTGCTCCTGCTCAATATATTGACTCTATGGAACTTTGAAAGATCTGATGATTTCTATCGATTTTGCCTGGTGATGTTTCTTTATGAGCTTATTTTCCTCTCATGCTTACCTTTACTCTCTGTCTTGTAAGAGTTGATAACAATAGGCTGTCTTGGTTAGAGCTTAAAGATTTCTTTTTCTATGGCCCTTCCGTGTTTAGTTAATCTGTTTGGGGGATTAAACTATCGCATATGTCTTCCAAGGGAATGCCCTGCCACAGAGGAGGGGCAGGGTGGGAGGGGATGGGATGCGTGGGATGCAGGGTGCGGGGAGGGGGGGAGGGCTACTGGGTTCTTTGGTGGTAGAGAATGAGCACTGGTCAAGGGATGGGTACTCGATCACTGTTTAACTGAAACCCAAACAGGAAAGTTTGTAAGTCTACAACAGTGCCTCATGGTGTTTCACTAATTAAAAAAAGAAAAAAACAAGAGAGAAAAAAAAAGTTTTGATCTCCAACAATAACAACAACAACAACAACAAAAAAAAACATCTCATATGTCTAATTTGCTTGTAGCTAAATTTCTCAAACTGACCCTTCTTTCCCATTTATTCTCCTTCTCTGCACCTATCTCCACACCTATGACAATTTTTGTCTCTGAGTGTAATTTCTGATACTGGTAATGATACAGTATTTGCATACATTTCACAGAATGACCTGGGAGCAGATGCCAGAAATACTCTAGAATGCGAATTCAGGCAGGGTAATGTTATAGAAAGCAAGCAGGAGGTGATGGTAATTTCAATTGAAAGTTGATAGTGGGACACAATCTAATGAAAATTTTCATTTATGTCTATGCTTCACCTTTATTCTCTGTGCAAGCTTTGTTGGTGTCTGGAACACTCTGATTTTATTTTTCAATAAATGATCCTAAGGTTCTGTTTAGAAATTGGAGGAAAGTATGTCTGTCTTTCATACAGTCTTTCTCACTGCTGTTCCCCATTCTTCCACCTACCTCCAAACCCAAATCAGGAACAAAACAAAAGAGAGACTTGGGCTAATTTTGTTAGCATTGTTCTTTTCACTTAGGTTGCAACTTAATTTGCCCCTAGGAGGTATCCATCTTTTCTTTTGTAATACTCAGTTGACATTATTTCTTTTAAGTATCTCCCATGTTGCTTTGTTGCTAAGAAGCTTTATTTATATTATATAGTGAAGGAGCTATATTTATTTATTTTGAAATATGACATAGATAAACAAAGTCATTCAGTCTGAGAGCTAGATAGTAATTTCCTCTTCCTTTTATTTTAAATTTTTCTGCTGACAGCACCATGCTTAAACTTATCAGTGCTACCATAATAAAAGTAAATCCAAATTTATTTCCTTTACTTCCTGTCCCTTAAAGCTCAATTACAATGTCAGGCATATTTACACATAATTTATTTTATGATCAATACACTCACGAGTCTATCCTTAATAATGCAGCCTTAATTAGGCTTCTCATCATCTCTCAATTTCAAACTGTCACTTTGTCTTCCTCTAAAAATATGTCTTAAATCCATCATCCACATAAGAGTGAAGCAATCAGTTTCAAATATATAGAATCTATACCTTTGTGCTCCATCTTGTTTTAAATCCTTTGACAACCCTGCTTATAGCTCAGATCAAAATGAACTACTTAACCTCGGATAAGGCTTCCTAGCTTGACACGATCTCATCTTTGATTTTCTGCCTCCCAAGCTTATACTGTAGAGTAAGGTTACCTGAAGTCACGGCGCTTTGCCATTGTATCAAATTGAAATGCTTTCCTCATGTTCTCTTACTTCTCAGTCTTCTACTGATTCACGTTGTTGTTGTTTTATTTTGTTTTGTTTCTGGAGCCACACCCTAAGTCTGGTGCTCAGGGCCTTCTCTCAACTCATGTTTGAGGGTCCATGTGTTGCTGAGAACTGAACCCAGAACTCCTGCATGGAAAAATGCACTCTCTTCTATAAAACTATCTCTCTGGCTCCAAGATTTTCAAAATAAGCAGGCATTTGGTTATCTTCATCATCAAACTTTTCTTGCCAACTGTTTCTCACACTCATCCTTTGCTCACCAGCACATTGGATTAGTTAACAATGATGTTTTTTTAAACTGGAATCTTTTATAGTCATCATCATTTTCAAAATTTCTCATCTGAGATGCGAATGTTTTCAAGTAGGCATCTTTTTCATAGGCTGACTCTTTGCTTTGAGCTCAGTTAATGACTGATTTAATTAAACACCGAATAAATTGACAGGTATGGGTCTTAAATATGAAATCAGTATTCTCTGCCTCATGATTTTTAGCCTTTGTAGTCAGAATGATAACTCACTCTGCTTTCATCTGTCTTAGTTTTAATTTAGAATTTCCTTTATCTTTTTAACCTTTCCTTTCTAAGAACCACAGTTTAGAACACACATTATGATATTTTAAAGTACCTATATTTAGAAGTCAAATTTTAGTATGATTCATCACAAACAGTGAGATGCAGAATGTATTCCTTTTCTATGCTGCATGGGTCAATTCTCCTACTTTCTATTAGAGCATTCATCATACTAGCAGTAAAGCAAGACACTGCCTCAAACTAAAGAATGGAATGATGGTGAAATCAACTTGTAGTAGTTAACCTAGCCTGGGGTAAAGTATAATACTGCCAAACAATAGTGCACAAATGAGTGAAGGGGCAGTTTTTTCCAATACAGTGGTTGGAGAACTACTTTAGAAAAAGACTACTGCAATGGCAGGTACAAGTTTATAGCGGAACCATGTCTAAGATGAAGACTTTTTAAATCAGGAACAAATGAGTGTTTAGCAAGGAATAAAAACAAACAAAAAACATCATGATATTGAGAATTGGGTGAAACACTGAGAATTTAGAATTTTTTTCCAAAGGAAAAAACTGCAGTAAAGATCACATTCTCTCTAGCATTTTTTGAGAATATATTCATATAAGTACTGTGAGTCTCTCAGATATGTGGGATCATAAATGAATTTGTTCTCTGTTTGCATAGTTCTTTGTCTCACTGGCCTGAAATTTCCATTTACTCATCAAGGACACATTAAGTACTTAAGAGTGCATACACAATATGTTAAATACAAACATTTGTTGATGAAATGATTATGTGTCATTATTTACACAATCTTATAGAATAGAATATTTGATCAGTTCACTTTTCAGTCAATGATTTCATAAGACACAAGAAGAATCTGTTGATAGTAAGAGTTGCTTGGGTCTTTATTTTACATTTCTTTCCTTATTCACTTTGATTGCTATTGTGCTGTCCAAGGTAACTCTTAAGTAGAGCAGAGCTTGGAATAACAGCATTATTAGTCTTTCCTATTTTCAAGTTGAAGTGCACTGAACCAGCAAGTAATATTTCAAACACCAAGAAATAAGTTCTCTGGAGCTTTGGAGGCATCTTGTTATTCCCACTTCCTTTGTTTTGTTTGCATTTTGGTGTGTAATAACCCATGGCATGTTATATTTCATTATTTTAAAACAGAATTCATCAACTATGTCATGTCCCAGGAGGTCATGATTTAACATGAACAGATATTCTCAGAAAATAAAATGAAAACCATACTGAGCAGTTGCTAGGGATTGAGGGTATCCACACAATTACCCAGGGCAACAAAATTAAGCTCTGTATCTTACCTCTTTTTTTTTCTTTTCATTGTTTGGAGGACAATTTTATGTCTCACTTTTTCTTTGGGGGTCATCATATTCATGACTATATTATATGGCAAATGTGACAACATCTAGTAGGTGCTATAAAAATGAGAGCATTCTGAACATATTCTCTGAGCAGCCTAAGGATTCAATCTTATAGTAATATATTACAATTATAGTGCTACAAATAGAAAAGAAATAAAACAGACTCAATAAAATGTATAAGTTGTTGTGGCTAGGGATAAGGTTTTATTAGCAAAGCTACATATATTTCATGTATGAAAACCCCAGGTTCAATCTCTAGAAGTGGAAAAGAAGTAACTAAGAAAGAAATAACAAATTCTAAATGTACCTCACACATAAATGCTTAAAGGTAAGTAGACAATGGTTTCTAGGCTTTAGTGGCAAACATTGTAATCTATTCCATATTTTTTTTGTCAACAGTCTATCAATAATCCTTTCCTCTTAACTCATCATTCAGGGCAAATTCTCCAACTTTCATTTTGCAAGCAGTGATTTGTTGTTTTTGAAACATTTGACTCCTGCTTTAAAGAGGAGGTGACTTTATATAAGGTGTGGCTACATAGGCTTGTAAGATTGTTTTTCCATCTTCAGTCTACCCTCACCATCAGAGAGGCATTTCTGACTAGTTACAAGTTGATTAAACACCTGGAGTCAGTAGAACTGCATCTGCTAGCAAGAAATGTCACGATGTTTGACAGCTCTGTATTGTATAATTGGGGTATATCTTTCACACCATGAAATTCTACCAGTTGCCCAAATAAATTTTGTAAGTGACAAGATACATGGTAGGGAGTTTAAAAACTCTGGATTCTTTATAATTTATCTTTATACCCAATTTCTAGGTTACATCTTATAATAATCTATAAGAAGTAGCATACCTTTGTGCTAAGAGGTTGAACTATCTAAGCCTCTAGTTACTTTTCAGGATTTTAATTAAATATAGTCCAAAGGAATCAAATAACTAATCGAATAAACTCTCTAAAACATTTACAATTCTTCCCTGTTACATGATATTATGTTATAACAAAAGTAATTTTTAATGCAGTACATATTTCCTGGTTATTTATGAACAACTGGATAAAAAAGTGCCTATGTATTATTATATTTGGAAACAAAATTAATACTCACATGTGGTACTCACTATCACCATCATGATGCTTGGGAAAACATGCGGACCTAGGGATAGAACCTAAGCCCTCTATATGCGAAGCATGTGCCCCATTGAGCTCTCTTTCTGACTTGTTAGGTCAATTATTAAACCTATTAAGTATCAGGCAGATCCCTTGTTATATTAACTTAAAGTATCATAGATTAAATAAGAAATAAATGGGTCAGGGGACAGTAAAATAGTACAGTGAGTAAGGCTCTGACCTTGCTTGCAATTGATACAGTTTAGATCTCTGGCAACACAAATGGTCCCAAGCACACCAACATTGATCCCTGAACACAGAGCAGGGAGGAAACCCCGAGCCCAGCTTGGAGTGCCACCCATATTTATTAACCATTAAAGTTATTTGATATCCATTTTAGTAAGTTCTCTTAACTGTTCTATTCTAACATTTTTTCTTGTCAGTTTCTGTTGTTGTGTTTTCATTGGGGGTCACACCTGATGGTGCTCATGGATTATCCCTGGCTCTGCATTAAAGAATTGCTCCTAATAGTGCTCAGGAACCATATAGGGAGTCAGGGATTGAAACTGAGTTAACCCACATACAAGACAAATGACTTACCCATTGTACTATCTCTCCAGCCCCATTTATAACAGGTCTTAAAATAGTAATTTAATTTATTCTGATGGATTAATATAAAACTATAAAATGAACATTCACTAGATAGGAAGATACATTATAAAAGAGTTGTGATCCTTTAAACTGTATACACATATATAACCTTATAAGAAATTCATTTTCCAATATGGTACAATTGATTTTGATGGGTGTGATATATCCAAAATACTTATTTTAGGATTCTTTATCCACTTGGAAATTTTAGGTTTATGCATTCACAGAATGGCTATCACTATAAAATTAAATAATATTTATTAATATAGCGATAGCACAGCGGGTAGGGCGTTCGCCTTACAAGCGGCCAACATGGCCGACCCGAGTTCGATTCCTCCGCCCCCTCGGAGAGCCCGGCAAGCTACCGAGAGTATTCGATATGCCAGACACAGTAACAACAAAGTCTCCAATGGAGACGTTACTGGGCCCGTTCGAGCAAATCGATGATCAATGGGAGGGCCTTTACCTAATATAGCAGTAAGTAGCACTGTAGCACTGTCCTCCCATTGTTCATCGATTTGCTCGATTGGGCACCAGTAATGTCTCACAACAAATTGTAAGAGTTGTTGTTACTGTTTTTAGCATATGGAAAATGTCACTGGTAGCTTACCAGACTTTGCCGTGTGGGCAAGATACTGTTGGTAGCTTGCCAGGCTCTCTGGGAGGGGAGAAGGAATCGAACCCAGGTCGTCTGTGTACAAGGCAAACACCCTACCCACTGTGCTATCGCTCCAGCCCAATACAGCAGTATATAATTTTTTTCCCCAACAGTGTTTATATTTGTGATTTATACATACAGAATTGCAATACCATACCCATCATTATGTGTCAAGAAACCTCCATCAGTGTCACTACCCAAAACTCTCATTGCCATACCAACTGCTTGATAACCTTAGTTCTGTTGGCAAAGTCAAAGTTTTGTTTTGACAACTGTGTATGCTCTTGTTTTGTTTCCTTATAGACTACATTTGGTAAGAACATACAGCGTTTGTCTTTCTGCTGACTTATTTTGCTAGCCATGGTGCTCTTGAGAAAAAATGTTTGCACAATATCTTTTTTATTGTAGTTGAGTAAGTGCCAGGAGAAAGCCCTGACCACCACTGGGTGTGGCGCCCTACCCCTAAAATGAATAGCAGTATATTCAGATTATAAATTTCACTGCATATTAGTTTCTCAACAGATATTTTCCCCTTATTGCTACTGGCTTATTCTACTGGATATTTGGACACCAGGTTGGAAGAGTATGACCAAATGATGCTACAGCCACATATAGCTATAATCTCTGCTACCATGATTACTCTTATGAAGCATTGAGTCAATAATCTGTGATGAAGTTCATTGATATCATATTACATTGTCATTCAGTCTGCTTGCCTGGTTAGTGTGCCTTCCAGAGGAATATGTTCCCTGGTGACTGGTAACTAACATTTCAGAGACATTCATGCAATTATCCTGATGTTCATCCACAAACTAATTTCCATGAGTGATCCCTCGCTCACTCATTTATAAAGTTTATGAAGCTTATAAATTCTCTCCAGAAAAAACAAGGAACTCATCATCACTGTTAATGACAGAACTCGAAGTTTAGCCTGAATCTGAGAAAATATTTGTAGCACATAACTAACAGCTCATTTTGGTCATTGGTATTGCAAGAATGGCCAAGAGTGTATTAACAATACATGTGTTAATTTGTTAACATACTGCTCTTGGAATGGAAGATGCAATTAAGGAAAATCTTTCTTGGGCCAAAACAATAGTACAGCAGGAAATGTGTCCACTTTGCATGCAACTGAACCAGGTTCAATCCCTAGCAGCACATATGGTCTTTAGCCGTGCCAGGAATAATCCCTGAGCTCAGAGCCAGCAAAATCCCTGAGTATTGACAGAAACAAAACTGGATATCGACCAAAAGAAAACAAAAATTAAGACAAGCCTTGTTTTAAATTGTGTCTTTTCTGCTTTCATATGGAGAAGACATATTAAGTCAAAAATTTCAGAGATCAAATGTTTCTATATTTGTCTTCAAACGTGTCTGCTATTTCCCGTCTCTCAGTTGTAATACTGCTTTTTATTTGCACTGTGGCTTGGCTTGCAGGTCTTCAGGATTCCACGTGATTTTCCCAAGTTGCCATTCTTTACCTAAATGCTTCTGTAGTAGCTTCATTAATTATCAAGTATGTTAATTCCAGCTGTGCACATGCTAAAATGACCCCTGGCGGTTTCACCTAGTGAATACACTCATGATGAGTCACTTTTGAAAACTTATCACTTAATCACTTAACTTCCCGTTAGTCGTCGATTTGCTCGAGCGGGCGCCAGTAACGTCTCCATTTGTCCCTGTCGCGTGCTAGTGTAGCCCAATGGCATCTGTTCGCTCTGGGAACATGAAGGGCCTCAAACCGATCGTTCATGATCTTGACGAAGAAGTCTGACCATCTGGTAGGTGGGCGGCCACGCGGTCTTTTGACATCCCGTGGAATCCAATCAGTAACAGCTCTAGTCCAACGGTCATCTTTAAATCTCATTACATGACCAGCCCATCTGATTTTCGACACCTTGGCAAATGAGACAGCGTCCCTGATCCTTGATCTTCGACGGATGTCAGAACTCCGGATTCGTTCTCTCATTTGAGTGAAACGTGATATTCCAAGCATAGCTCTTTCTATTCTTCTTTGGGAGACCTGAATAGCGTTCTCATCTTGTTTGCGTAGGGCCCAGGTCTCTGAGGCATATGTTAATGCAGGAAGAACAGTGGAATCAAAGAGATGTGCCCGGAGCCGGAGGTTCTTCGTCCTCTTAGCTATTTCTTCGACGTTCTTGAAGGCGTTCCAAGCCGCTCTCTTCCTCCTGCGCAGCTCGGGTGCCAGGTCATTTGTCATGTTGACCTCTCGACCTAGGTAGACATAGCTGTTGCATTCGGAGATGGTCGTTCCATTGAGAGCGAATGGGGCGTCAGGAACAAGGCTGTTTCTCATAAACATTGTCTTCGTAAGATTCAGCTGTAGTCCTACCTTTCCACACTCACGGTCAAAGTCGGCCAGCATTTGTGCCGCTTGGCTGATGTTTGGTGTTATTAAAACAATGTCATCAGCAAAGCGGAGGTGGTGTAGTTGCCGACCATCTATCTTCACTCCCATTCCTTCCCATTCCAGTCGTCGCATGATGTTCTCGAGGGTGGCACTGAAGAGTTTCGGTGAAATGGTATCACCCTGCCGCACCCCTCTCTTGACATCAATGATCACTTCTTTGTAGAATGGTGAGATCCTGGTAGTGAATCCGCAATACAGCTCACGGAGGATCCTGATGTATTGGGCTTGAATGCCCTGATTGGCTAGGGCTTCAATGACCGCTTCCGTCTCAACAGAATCAAAGGCCTTCTTTAAATCAATGAACGTTAAGCAGAGCGGCATCTTGAACTCCAGAGAAACCTCAATGAGCTTGGTTATCGTGTGGATATGGTCGATGGTGCTGAATCCTTTGCGGAACCCTGCTTGCTCGCATGGTTGTCCTTCATCTAATGTTCTGCCAATCCTATTCAGGATGACTCGAGTGAACAACTTGTAGATGACAGACAATAGGCAGATCGGGCGATAGTTGCCAATGTCATGGATGTCTCCCTTCTTGAACAGTAGTACGGTCCAGAGTTTTGCTTTTTGTTGTTTGACAATGATAAAGCTTTCTAGTCCATACTCCACTGTCGACTTAAATAAGTTATAAATATCTGAGTAGTCCAGTTCCTTCTGTGTACGATTACCATCTTAGTAGCACTAGCTACATTTAGGGAAGAATCAGCACATTTTTCAAAGTGTTCTAGCTTCTTTCTTCAGCAGTAATGATTATTATGATATCCTCGTCCCTTACCCTCAGAGTCATCCATTCCCTGATACAGTGTTTTTAAATTCTGTGCAAAAGAAATACTATCATTGAGTGTCTATTTGCATCCCATATGCAAATTGTATACAATTAATTATTTACTATTTTTCCTATATGAATAATATGCTATTCAGATTAAAAGAGCATTTTATTTTATAAATATATATTTTCTCTGAAGATAGGAGTCCTGGCCTTATTCATTACTCAATTTCATTTCTGCTTTCAACCTGTGTGTAAGTATTTGTCACTGGACCTCCATTATTTTGAGGTCTCATTACTATTGCTCTTTATTTCTATAGAGGATGTGAGTTATTAAGCAGCACCTCCTATTGTCACTACCAGCATAGAGAAAATAGTCACCATTAAACTTCTGGGTATGATTGTTGTACCCTCAGTAATAAAAATATTACTGCTTCTTCTATAGAAAGCTAATATTCTCTTAGACTTATGGCATTAGTTCCCACTACAATATCCATTTTCTCTAATACATTTTTTAATTTAATTTTTAAATTTATGTTTTATGCACTGTTAGATTCATAGAAAAATTGGGCAGAAAGTACATATATTTCGCATATACCTTCAGCATACATATACGCATAAACTCCCTCACTATTAGCATTTCACACTAAAAGCATGCATTTGTTTAAATGATGAACTTATAGTGGACCTTTACCACTCTAAGTCCACTATGTACATTAGAGTTCACATGATGCTCTTATGAGTTTGGACAGATATATTAACATGTATATCCACTGTTATAAGAAATCATTTTTATTCTTATTTAACACCTAAAGAAAGTAGGGTGGTAGAGTCACATACTTCAAAACTGACAGTACTAGACTCAAACAGGACTGACTGATCTCATCATAATTAAATATTTTATGAATTCCATGAATGTTATTTCAGAGGAGTTAATAATATGTTTAGAACAGACCCTGTTTAAAATGTCATTTTTTTTTCACTTTTTCTTTGGCTTTTTTTTTTCTGTCACACCCAAAAATGCTCAGGGGTTATTCCTGGCTTTGTACTCAGGTATTATTTTGGAACTGCTTGGAGAGCCATAGAGGATGCCAGGGATCAAACCCAGGTCAGCCGCCTGCAAGACAAACACCCTGCCTGCTGTACTATCGCTCTGGTCCTAAAATGGCCTTTTTTGTAAGAATACCTCATGGACACAAGCTTCTCAGAGATTAGCTCTCATGGTTTATGCTGACTTAGTTTCTTTCTTCCATTATGAGTGAGCACTAATTGGATTTTAACTTTGTTAGAATTTGGTGACAGGGATATTGAAGTTTATTGAATATATTGAAGTATATTGAAATGATTATGAGGAAGTAGTTTGCATTGTTGAAGAGCTTCTCATTCTAGTTCTCATAGAATATTTTCTAGTGCATGAGATGCCCAGAAAACACTAAATGATTAACTTGAGAGCCCAAATTTTCTTGGGGAGTATTGTACATTTGTAAATAAGACTAGGGCCTCTTTTGTAAATCTATGTCTTTGAATACAGACAAGTGTCTTTTTTAAAATATCTTCATAATTTTTTTTCTTTTTTGGGTCATATCCGGCATTTCACAGGGGTTACTCCTGGCTCATGGCACTCAGGAATTACTCTTGACAGTGCTCAGGGTACGATATGTGATGCTGGGAATCGAACCCTGGTAGGCCACATGCAAGGCAAACGCCCTACCTGCTGTGCTATCACTCCAGCCCTATCTCTATGATTTATATGATTACTTTCTTTAAAATAAAAAAAACTCAGCATTTCAATCCTTCTTCCTCCTCTGGATAGCCTTAGTATAGCCTAAAGACAACTGTAGTCATGGTAATTGTTAATCCCCACCAGAGTTTGTAATATCTAATCTAATATAATATCTTGTGCAATTTTTCTCAAGTGATCACCATCTGAATTACTACATGACAAAATCTGATCAATGCATTTATCCAGGGACTTTCACTATGTCAAATGTTCTTCAATGCCAATTAGTTAAGAAGACAATTATAAAGATTCAAAAGTTCTGTTTTTAAAATTTGTTTTCTAGGATAACTCCCTAGTCAACTAGATTGAGTAGATTGTTAATAGAGTGTAAGATAAAAATGTAAAATTAGGAAGTTTACTGCATAGTATCTAAGAAACATCTGTTTAATTATAAGAGAGGCTGAGTTAGGCAATGAAAAAGTTGAGCTACAAGAACAAAACAATGAAACTGAAAATCAATGCAGATAATTTGGCTTTCTATAACTTCCATAGACTTCCAAATTTCCATTTTACTTTTCTTTTTTTTCTCCTGGAAGATCAAATTTTAACCTTTATACTACTGCATTATTAGTCATTGGTTATAGTTATTGTGTCATTGGAAGGAAGCTATGAGACAGAGAGAGAGAGAGAGAGATAGAGAAAGAGAGAGCGAGAGAGAGAGACTGGAGTAAGGGGAAAGAAGAGATATTGGTGATGGGAAATGTACACTGGTGAAGGGACAGGGACAGGTGCTGGAACATTACATGACTGAAACCAGATCATAAGCAACTCTGTAACTGTTTATCTTATGGTGACAATAAAAGTATTTTTAAGAATGAGAAAAAAAAGTTTTCCTTTAAGAAAATGTGCTACTATTCTGAGGGAACACCCTTAAAACAAGTCAAGTCAGAAGTCTAAGAAAAAACACTCCTCCAAGGATCTATGAAAGTAAGTATTCAATCTAAAACAGAAGTAATTAGTGATATATCATCAGTTTACAATCATCCATTCAGTGAATGGCATTATGGTGGCATCAAAATGGTTTCAGTGTTTTACTTTCTTTTTTTTTTTTTGACAGTAAATTTTTTTTTCCCTTTATTGTATTTTATTTTTTTTTTAAGTTGTAGATTTACAATTTTTTGTGCTTTGGTTTCAATTATACAATGATCAGATACCCATCCCTCCACCAGTGCCCATTTTCCACCACCATGGATAATATCCCTCCCACCCCCATCCCCCCATCCCCCCTGTCTCTGTGGCAGGGCAATCCCCTGTGTTCTCTCTCTCCTTTTGGGTGTTGTGGTCTGCAAAAGAGGCATTGAGTGGCAAACATGTTCAGTCCATAGTCTACTTTCGACATGCATCTCCCCTCCTGGGAGGATCCTCCAAACATCCTTTATTTGGTGCTCCCTTCTCTATCTGAACTGCCCTTTCCTCTAGGATACCCGGCTGGCCTCTAAGTTATGGAGTAATCCTCCTGGTGCTGATCTCAGCTATTCTTGGGTATTAATCTCTTACTTTGTTACTTTATATCCCCCAGATGAATGCAATCTTTCTATGTCTATCCCTCTCTTTCTGACTCATTTCGCTTAGCATGATACTTTCCATATTGTACCACTTGTATGTAAATTTCATGACTTCATCTTTTCTAAGAGCTACATAGTACTCCATTGTGTAGCTGTACCAAAGTTTCTTTAACCAGTCATCTGTTCTTGGGCACTCAGGTTTCTTCCAGTTTCTGGCTATTGTAAAGAGTGCTGCAATGAACAAACAAGTGCAGATGTCACTTCGACTATACATTTTTGCCTCTCTGGGATATATTCCCAGGAGTGGTATTGCTGGGTCAAATGGGAGCTCAATTTCTAATTTTTTGAGAATCGTCCATACTGTTTTCCAGAAGGGCTGAACCAGTGGACATTCCCACCAACAGTGAAGGAGTGTCCCTTTCTCGCCACATCCACGCCAGCATCGGTTGCTTTTGTTCTTTTGAATGTGGGCCAGTCTCTGAGGTGTGAGATGGTATCTCATTGTGGTTTTGATCTGCATCTCCCTGATGATTAATGATGTAGAGCATTTTCTCATGTGCTTTTTTGCCATTCGGATTTCTTCTTTGAGAAAGTTTCTGTTCATTTCATTGCCCCATTTTTGGATGGGGTTGGATGTTTTCTTCTTGTGGAGTTTAACCAGTATTTTGTATATCCTGGATATCAACCCCTTGTCAGATGTGTATTCGGCGAATATCCTTTCCCATTCTGTAGACTGTCTTTGTATTTTGGTCATTGTTTCTTTGGAGGTGCAGAAGCTTCTTAGTTTAAGATAGTCCCATTTATCTATCTCTGTTTTCACTTGCTCGGCCAGTGGCGTGGCATCTTTGAAGATACCATTAGCTTCAATGTCATGGAGGGTTTTGCCAACTTTATCTTCAATGTACCTCATGGTTTCTGGTCTGATGTTGAGGTCTTTAATCCATTTTGATCTTACTTTTGTTCATGGTGTTAGGCAGAGTTCTGAGCCTATTTTTTTGCATGTAGCCGTCCAGTGATGCCAACACAATTTATTAAAGAGGCTTTCCTTACTCCACTTCACATTACTTGCACCTTTATCAAAGATTAGATGAGCATATGATTGAGGAGAGATGTCAGTGTATTCAACCCTGTTCCATTGGTCTGCAGTTCTGCCTTTGTTCCAGTACCATGCTGTTTTAATTATTACTGCTTTTTAGTACAGTTTGAAGTTCGGGAGGTTGATTCCTCCCATTTTCTTTTTCCCAAGAATTGCTTTAGCTATTCGTGGGGGCTTATTGTTCCATATAAATTTCAAGAGTGTTTGCTCCATTTCTTTGAAGAATGTCATGGGTATCCTTATAGGGATTGCATTGAATTTATACAATGCTTTCGGTAGTATTGCCATTTTGACAATGTTAAGTCTCCCGACCCATGAGCAGGGGATATCTTTCCATTTCCTCATGTCCTCTTTTATTTCCTGAAGTAGCGTTTTGTAGTTTTCTTTGTACAGGTCCTTTACTTCCTTAGTTAAGCTGATTCCTAGGTACTTGATTTTCTGGGGCACAATTGTGAATGGGATTGTTTTTTTCATGTTGCTTTCTTCTCTCTCACTGTTTGCGTATAGGAAAGCCATGGACTTTTGGGTATTGATTTTATAACCTGCAACTTTACTATACGAGTCTATTGTTTCTATCAGTTTTTTGGTGGAAGTTATTGGGTTCTCTAAGTAGAGTATCATATCATCTGCGAATAGTGAGAGCTTGATTTCTTCCTTTCCTACCTGAATGCCCTTAATATCTTTTTCCTGCCTAATCGCTATTGCAAGTACTTCCAGTACTATATTGAACAGCAGTGGAGAGAGTGGGCATCCCTGTCTCGTCCCTGATCTTAGAGGGAAGGCTCTCAGTTTTTCCCCATTGAGGATGATGCTTGCTGTAGGCTTGTGGTAGATGGCTTTAATTATGTTGAGGAAGGTCCCCTCTATACCCATTTTGGCTAGGGTTTTCATCATAAAGGGGTGCTGGATCTTATCAAATGCTTTCTCTGCATCTATTGATATGATCATATGCTTTTTATCTTTTCTTTTGTTGATATGGTGGATTATGTTGATTGATTTCCGAATGTTAAACCATCCTTGCATCCCTGGGATGAATCCTACTTGGTCATAGTGTATGATCTTTTTGATGAGTAGTTGGATTCTATTTGCTAGTAGTTTGTTGAGGATCTTTGCATCTGTGTTCATCAGGGATATCGGCCTGTAATTCTCTTTCTTTGTGGTATCTCTGTCTGCTTTTGGTATCAGTGTGATATTTGCTTCGTAGAAACTGTTCGGAAGTGTTTTTGATATTTCAATTTCGTGGAAAAGCTTAAAGAGCATCGGGAGTAAGTCCTCTTTAAAGATTTGGAAGAATTCACTAGTGAATCCATCCGGGCCAGGACTTTTGTGCTTGGGGAGACTTTTTATTACCATTTCAATTTCCTTGATGGTGATAGGTCTGTTCAGGTATTCCAGGTCTTCTTGGTTCAGCCTTGGGAATCTGTAGGAGTCTAGGAATTTATCCATTTCCTCGAGGTTTTGATGTTCCGTGGCATAAAGCTTTTCAAAGTACTCCCTGAGGATCCTCTGAATTTCTGTGGTTTCTGTTGTAATGACCCCCTTTTCATTTCTGATTCGGTTTATTAGGGTTTTCTCTCTCCCTTTCTTTGTGAGTTTTGCTAGAGGCTTATCGATCTTGTTAATTTTCTCGAAGAACCAGCTTTTGGTTTCATTGATCTTTCGGATTGTTTTTTGGGTTTCCATCTCATTAATCTCTGCTCTGAGTTTTATTATTTCCTTTCTCCTGTTCAGGTTGTGCTCCTTTTTTTGGTCCTTCTCCAAGCTCTTAAGCTGTGAGGTTAGGTTACTTATGTGTGCTCGCTCCTCCTTCCTGAGGAATGCTTGTAGAGCTATAAACTTTCCTCTTAACACAGCCTTTGCTGTGTCCCATAAGTTTTGGTAACTCGCGTTCTCATTTTCATTCGTTTCTAGGAATCTTTTGATTTCCTCTTTGATTTCCTGTCTAATCCACTCGTTGTTCAATAGTGCACTGTTTAATTTCCAGGTGTTTGATTTAGTTTTCTGTTTTTGTGTGTGATTTACTTCTAATTTCAGCGCATTATGGTCTGAGAAGATTGTTGATACAATCTCTACCTTCTTAATTTTATGGAGGCATGTTTTGTGGCTCAGCATGTGGTCTACCTTGGAGAATGTTCCATGTACGCTTGAGAAGAATGTGTATTCAGCTTTTTGTGGATGAAGTGTCCTGTATATATCTACTAAGTCCCTTTCTTCCATTGTTTCCCTCAAATGAAGTATGTCCTTGCTAAGCTTGAGTCTGGTTGATCTATCAAGAGGTGACAAAGCAGTGTTGAAATCTCCCACTAGTATTGTGTTGCTATTGATGTCTTTTTCCAAATCTATGAGTAGTTGTTTTAAGTACTTTGCTGGTCTCTCATTAGGTGCATATACATTTATTATTGTAAGTTCTTCCTGTTGTACAGATCCTTTAATCAATAAGAAATGGCCTTCACTGTCTCTTATGACCTTCCTCACTCTGAAATCGATGTGGTCTGATATTAGGATGGCTACCCCAGCTTTTTTATGGGAGCTGTTTGCCTGTAGGATTGTTTTCCAGCCTTTGACTCTGAGTCTGTGTTTGCTTTGACTATTGAGATGCGTTTCTTGCAGGCAACAGAATGTTGGGTTCAATTTTCTAATCCATCCTGCCACTCTATGTTTTTTAATTGGTGCGTTTAGCCCATTGACATTGAGAGAGATTATTGTTATGGAATTTTGTCCCATTGTTCTGTTAAAATTTGGTGTATTTGAGGGGCCTTTCTTGCCTTAAAGTAGCCCATTTAGTTGTTCTTGTAACCATGGTTTTGAGTCTATGAAGTTCCTGAGCTGTTGTTTGTCTGTGAAACTGTGTGTTGTTCCTTCTATTATGAATGAGAGTCTTGCTGGGAAAAGTATTTTGGGGGAGGCATTTATTTCATTGAGTTTTTTTACTATGTCCCACCACTGTTTTCGGGCCATGAGGGTTTCATCAGAAAAATCAGCTGTGAATTTTAAGGATGCTCCTTTGTAAGAGATTTCTTTCTTCGATCTTGCTGCTTTCAGAATTTTGTTTCTGTCTAAGGTTTTGGTCATTTTGATCAGAATGTGTCTTGGGGTATTTTTATTCGGATTTCTTCTAGCTGGTACCCTTCGGGACTCCTGAATGTGGTCACAAGTTTTCTTCAGCTCTGGAAATGTTGTAGCAATGATTTCTTTGACAGTTTCTTCTTCATCGAGGTTTTCTTCCTGTACCTCTGGGACTCCAATAATTCTTATGTTACCCCTCTTGGCTTCATCACGATCTTCTCTTGCCATCTGTTCCCGAATTGTGAGTCTCTTTTCCATTTTCTGCTCTTTTCTGGAGAGTCTCTGAACTTCATCCTCGAGCTCACTGATTCTGTTCTCAGCAGCTGTTACTCTGCTGCTGAGGCCTTCCACTGAGCTTTTCAATTCGCCTACGAGATTTTTCAGGTCTGACATTTCTGATTGCATTTTCCTCATTTCTGCCTTCAGATCCTCTTGTCTTCTATTGGCATTGCTTTCCATTGTTTCTTTTAATTCCCTAAGCATCCTAAGTAGCTCCCTTCTGAATTCCTTGTCAGAGAGGTTGTCTAACACTACAGTACTGTTGGTGTCATCTGGGCTAGACTCTTCAATATGAAAGTTTGGTGGGCTTTTGCGTTGCTTTACCATTGTGAGAGGTGTGGTTTAGTCCTTCACGTTCACTGTTACTATTCTGCTTTGATATGCAGTGTGAGTTAAGATAGGCTTATGAGTTATTGGCTACTGTGTTTCTAGTGGCTGAGCTAAAATAGAGAAGTTTCCATCTAAGAAGTTAGCTTATGGTTCCTATGGCATATGTAGTGGGAAAATATTTCGCGGCCGCTGACGCGGCCGCGGCTCCCAAAAGAGTCCCTGACACTAGGCGAGGAGTTGGGAAAGTCTCCTGTTTGGAATTGGAGCCGTTCAGCTTTGTTGCCCAGAGCTGGGCCTCTGTGCCCGTCCCACGCAGATCAGGGGTTGAAAACCGGCTGTCTAGGGGCTGTTTCTAGCTGCGCGTGCCCAGAGAGGGACCCAGGCCCTTGGGGGCGGGCGGTACCTGTTGGAATTGGAGCCGATCAGCTTTGTTGCCCAGAGCTGGGCCTCTGTGCCCGTCCCACGCAGATCAGGGTTGAAAACCGGCTGTCTAGGGGCTGTTTCTAGCTGCGCGTGCCCAGAGAGGGACCCGAGCCCTTGGGGGCGGGCTGTACCTGTTGGAATTGGAGCCGTTCAGCTTTGTTGCCCAGAGCTGGGCCTCTGTGCCCGTCCCACACAGATCAGGGGTTGAAAACCGGCTGTCTAGGGGCTGTTTCTAGCTGCGCGTGCCCAGAGAGGGACCCGAGCTCAGTGTTTTACTTTCTAATAGCATGAGATATACTTATGAATTTCTATAATACTTAAATACAGTGAAATCCAGAAAATTGTCTTCCTCGAGTATTATTTGAGTTGGCTTATTCCATTTACCTTCTACACTTATCTTATTTTAGCCAATTCTAGTTAAGAGTTCTGCTAAAAATAATATATGAGGCCTGGAGTGATAGCACAGCAGGTAGGATGTTTGCCTTGCACATGGCCAACCCAGGTTCAATTCCTAGCATCCCACATGGTCCCCCGAGCATGGCCAGGAGTAATTCCTGAGTGCATGAGCCAGGAATAATCCCTGTGCATCGTCGGGTGTGACCCAAAAACAAAAACATAAATGAATAAATAAATAAATGAATAAATAATGTATGTGTGGTGATGGGAGGGAAACTGGGGACATTGATGATGGGAAATATATAGTGGTGAAGAGATGGGTGTTAGGACATATTGTGATTGAAATACCACCTTGAACCATCTTTGTAGCTATGTATCTCATACTGATTCAATTAAAAAGAATAATTCAAATTTTTGAAATAAAGAAATAATATTGTATCCAAATATTTGTCTCCTACCTAGAAACCCGCAAAAGTCTATTGATGTTTTCTATCAATTAGCTAAGTATTTCAGGCACAATGACACTTTTATTCCATATATTAAAACAATTTAGGCATTTTACAAATATACCACCTTTAGGATCCAATGAAAGATTATCCTGTAAAGCTCTTTATCGAATACTTGATTTATACTATTATTTTATTATATATGATACTAGTGAGGTCCACAGGTAACATGTGAAGTGGAGAGGAGTGGTAGCAGGAAATTAGCATTTTTCTCTCTATCCACCTCTGATACCTGGGGAACAACTGCAGAAGAAACCTAGGACTGTAGTGAACCTTGCTCCTTGTAGGAAAGAAAAGTCAGTCTTAGATCTTTCACATGCCTGTCAGTCTTAGATCTTACTCATCAAGCCTTTTGAGTTCTTTTCCTTTCCCTCACAGAAAATTATTTTGGGAGGGGACAAGCAGTGAAGTATAAGAGATTTTATTTGAAAGTTTTGAGTAAGGGCAAAAGGGAAAGAAAAGAGGGAAGCATGGGGAGAGAGAGAGAGAGAGAGAGAGAGAGAGAGAGAGAGAGAGAGAGAAGAGAAGAGAAGAGAAGAGAGAACAGAGGACAAGGGCTTCTCCAGAGAGGAGAGGGAGCCCAGAGAATATTTCAGCATTAGAAATGAAAGTATGAAAGCAAACATCTCAAGATGGGAGAAGTGGGTAACACATGTGCTCAGGCACCACATTAACTTGTCAACAATACATTGGCACAGGCAGCGTATGGGCTTGGGCAACAAACGTGCACACTTTCTTCATTGCCCCTAGTTATCCCAAAAGGGCATTCTACCAAGGTAAGAGTCTGCTGTGAGATGGTTGCCAAGTTGGTAGAGTTGGGAGCAGTTCATGGGCTTCTTTGAAATTCCTTTCCCGGCCTTTGTTTCTGCTGGAGTTTTTCTGGCAAGTAGGGGATACTCCAGGCTCTCTGGGTCTGTGCTAGTGCCAGGTAAACATTTTATCAGGTCTTAGTTCCTGTAACCACAGGGGTTTTCGGCAGCCTTAGGGCTACTTGGTTTTAATACTTCCCAGGAATTCGTTGACAGGGTGGTCCTTCCCTATCTACTTGCCTGCCTGCTTTCTGTTCTATAGTATTATAATGAATTAAACTTAGAATGATTATAATAGAATTATTGTAATTATTATTTTTATAGTATAACTATTGCAATAAAATTACTAAAACAAAAGACCACAACTGTTAACTTAAATAGAAGACATTTATTTTATTTCAATTCCTATGCCTGGAAATCTAAAATCTTCTTGTTAGAAGAATTAATTTCTATTGGATTGCTCTTCTTGACCTGTGTGTGACCATTTTCTCCTCTGCTCACACTTTGTCTTCTTTGAAATGCATTTAACATCTCTTTTTCTAGGGAGAATGGCTCTTCTAGATAAGGACCTACTCCCTGTAAACTCATGATCTTAACTATCTTTTGTGGAGAACTTATTTCCAAATTCAATCACATTCTGTGGTTCTAGGGTTTAGGGCTTCAACATACACACTTCTACACAACAGATTTTAAGCCATAACAGAAGCCATTTAAAAATTAATTTAAGTTTACTGCTTTTTCAAATTTGTCCCACTCCATTGCTTTTGTTTTTTGTAATTTGACCTTAATAAACCTACAGATTATTTTCTGACTTTTATTCTCTTTTATTCCTTTCTCATTATCTTCAGATTTGGAATCCAATGTCATTCTACTTAGAATTTTTTTTATGTCGGTAAAATTCAATTAAATAGTTTTTCCAAAATTTCCATTATACTTTCTTATTTGTACCATACAACTATAAGATGTTTTATTTATTTATTTGTTATGTATTTATTATTTTATAACAATAAATAATAATAAATTATAAAAATAATAAATACTATTATTTTTATTATTTATTTATTAAGTATGCAATTATTTATTTATTTTCTCTGCAAGGCAGTAAATTCTAAAACAAATAAATTTCACCTTATGGTTATGTCCTCTGGTTCTAACATAGCACTAAGCTTACAAACACAAATTACATTCATCATAAAAAGTTTTGATTCTATCAATTTCCTTTCACTACTATCCATCTGAGGACAAGCAATGTGTGCTTAATTCACACTGTTTCTAATAGGCTGTTGTTTTGTATTGGACATAAATGTTCATTGGTTTTATTAAGTTATTATTATTATTATAATTTTGTGTTTCTGGTTGTTGTTACTGACTCAGTGCTCAGGAGTTGCTCCTCGTGGTGATCAGTGGACCACGCTGTGCTGGAGGCCAGTGTGCAAAGTATTCATTCCAGTCTTTTGAGCTCTCTCACAGGATCTGTTAAAATTTTTATAGGGACCATCCTTAGAGGTGCTGGCATAGACTGGGTCAGTCCCTATGATTCTCAGTCTGGTGATGTGGAACAGTCAGGCTCTGCACAAATGTGCAGATGTTGTGTTGTTCAGACCAGGAGTCCTTGGGTACCAGCAAGTCACAGCTGATAGTACTAATGGGGGACATATGTGTAAGGGATCCTGTAGGCTATGAGCATGCCTGGCATGTACCTTACTTTTGAGATTTCTCCCCACCCTGGATAACCCTTTTTAAGTGCAAGACTGCTTCTGGGAACATGACATTTAAACTTGAGAGCACAAAGCTTTGAGTAGAAACTATAAATGGTTTGGTTTGAAGAGCAAACATAACTAAAGAATTTACATTTACTGCCTCTCAGAAATTATTTCCATATTTTTAATACAGGTAAAATTGTAGATTTAAAACAAGAGTACACCAAATGGCCATATAATGGATTTAATTTACAAAGAGAAGGTATTCATGGGATAGTTACTTTTACTACTCATAGAAGTCATATTAACTTACATTTGTCCAATTTTAAGTAGTATCTTTAAGCAATTTAAGACACTTGTAATATTCTCATAGCAAAACCATAAGCTAATGCAGTACATAGGAAAAATTAAAATTAACATTTATTTATCCTGACACCAACATGCAAAAGCCCTTCATGATTTGTTCAAGTTTGCCTAAGAAAACTGCCCAACAACTCTTCTCTACATTGCCAAAGCAATTGATCCATTTTCAGTTCTCATTTCATTGACCTAGAATTGCATTTACCACATCTCTTTGCACCCATATCTCTGAAACATTGTCTCTATATGACTTCCAGGACATTTGCTTTTTATATTATTTTTCCCAGCTAGCAATATTGTCTTCTCATTTCTGTTGCTTCCTTTTCTTTCAGACTTTTGGTTTGCAGAAAACAAACATGTAAGAGAAACAAATACATTTATATGAAATGTTTCCATGCATCAACATTTTGTACTCAGAGGTTTCCCACCATGTGCATAAATTATTCACGTGTTAATCAAAATGCAGATCCTGTGAAAAGGTGACTAAGATGTGAACTTTAGCTTTAACAAAGGTCAAGTCATTTGACATTTGATTGAGTTGTAAGAGGCAGTTTACTGATGTAAGTGTGTGTCCATTACAATATTGCTGAATTTCCCTATATTTCTGATGCAGAAAAACACTTTAATGTGCTATTAAACCTCACCTCCTCCTTTTATAAACTGGCCAAAGTCATAGTCCTCTTTTACCTAGATGATTGGCATAAACTTTTATTAGAAGTGTGAGCCCATAGGACCAGGCCCAGAGGGGTTCTGACAAAGGGTTAGTTAAAAAAAAAAGTGCCCTTTAGCAAAGTGTTTAAGCAAGGGCAAAGAAAGTTTATTAAAGGTATTAAAGGGTAGACTGGTCAGAGATTCAATGACGGCTTTGCAGGGAAGAATTCTCTTTTCTTGTACAATTTTTTTTTGGTAGCTTTAAAAAAGAAATTATCCTTTTAGAAGACACATTATTTTAGGAATCTCATGAGTTTGGGGTTTCATGTGCTAGGGGTTTTAGCAGTGACCAGGAAACTAAATGAGTAGCCCGTGCCTGGGGTCTCATGTGCCTGGGATTCTGCCACTGTCAGCTAATTGAATGGGGGACATGTGCCAAGTTAATTTTAGTCTTTCTCAGAACAGCGGGGCTCTGTCCGCACTTTCATCTTTGTGTAAATTGGGAACCTTTCACCGGGTCCAGCCAAGTCGAGTGTGTGTAACTTAGTGACTTGATCATTTCATTATTTATTTAGTATTCTGGCTTCTCCGCTTCTACTTTCATCCTTTCCCTCTACAAAGGGCAGCGAGCAGATCTTGCAATATATTAAAATGTAAATCAGATAACCTCACTTTTCTTGACAATGCTCTCCAAGGAAGAGCCTTCAAGTAATAGTTCTGGGAGCCAGAGAAACAAAGCAATGCACTGAGCACGTGCTTTGCTTGTGGAGGAGGCAGGTTTGATGTTCTGCATGGTGGTGTCCCTTGAGCACTACAAGGAGCGATCACCATGCACAAAACCAAGAGTGGTCCCCAGTGTACTGATGCAGGAACTGTGATGGTGGGTCTTGGTCCACGAGTCCCAGGTCCATTAATATTTTCAAGAATGAGAAGATTGAGTGGTAAAGATGCTCAGACTCAGAGTTTGAAGATAGCAAAGTGTATTAGAAGGTATGTAGGGAAAAAAAAGAAACTATCCAGCAGGGGAAGAACTTAATATGGGACTAAGTTAAGTATGGCTCTGCTTGGGGGCCAGCAGGAGGGGGATTGTTTACAGGAAAACCGGGTCTTTGTGTTATTTAGCAAGTGACAAGATGACTACAAATATATGCAAGGTGGTTTTTTTTTTGTCTTACAGAACAGCCCGGCTAATTTAGAACCTTTGCACTGCTAAGACTAATGCCTGATATGTATTTACATCACTTATTATATTTAGATTATTTACTATATTTAGGTTATTTATTCCACCATCTGCCTGCATGTTGTCCCTAATCCCCATGTCTCCTGTGAGTCCAAGAGATCACAGAATTTACGGTCTTGGGAGAATTCAGGATTTTATGGGCATATCATAAATGTAGACATAAGTAACTAAAATGGAGCTGCGAACAGCAATGTGCAAAAGGAAACTCAGCCCTCATCTTGTAGTACTTTCAGGCTTGGTTCAAAACCAAATAATAAAAAATAAAGATTAAGTAAAAGAATTGCATAATTCTTACTTTTGTCTCAAAAATAAAATATGAATCCGCAAGCACTTTGTAACCAACCATGTGTTGTCAACTCTATACCTCTTCATGTCACTGTGCTATAGTCATACTGAATTCTCATTTTTAGTACCTAAAAAAAATAAAAGTTTATGCATGCAATCTCCCATTAAACTAGAACATATTTATCAGAAAATATTATTCTGAATTCCATGTAGCCTCAGCAGGACTTTAGAATACCCTTATTAAATTCTCTAAATGATCTGACAAAGCAAGAACTCTAGAGTGTGAAGCAGATAAGAGTTTTGAAAATTAGGTGAACTTTGCTCACCATACGTAGGAGTATTCATTTTCCTCTCCACTTAGCACTTAAAATGTATTATATTTCAAATACAAAAGTGAACTATGAATTGATAGAGCTTATTTCTATTTTTACATGCCAAAAACACTCAAGAAAATCTTCCCACATTTGAAATCAAATGTCCCTACAGTAAGGGGTTAAAGGAATATAAGTGAAAAATTCATGTGATCCAGAAGCTGCAGAATGTGACCTTATATGGAACAGTGTTTCCAGTTAAAAAGTGATAATATGAGGTTACAGTTAAGATGGGCTTGTAATCCACTGACCAGTATACATATCTCAAGAGAAGCCTTGTTACAACAGAGATGAGAATAGAATTATGTTACTACAAACAGAATGTCAAGGAATTATCAGAAATTATATGAAAGTTGAAGAATAAAAGAAAAAAATTCCCAGAGTCTTCAGCGGAAGGGCAGTTTTTCTATGCCCGACTTTCAAAAGTCTCCTCTCCATATCTCATGAGATATCACGATCATGATCACGACCATCCTGTTGTTCGTTGATTGCCTCAAGCAGGTCCCAGTAACATCTCCTTCATCCTAGCCCTGAGATTTTCAAAAAAGGGTCATATTCAAGTCCCTTTCAGAGTTAGGAGAATGAGATCCATCATTGTTGCTGGTATTTGGCATATTGGGTATGCCACGGGGAGTTTTCCAGACTCTGCCATGTGGGCAGGTTACATTCCGTAGCCTGCCAGTTTGTCCAAAGTAGAAATGAGATAGATAATAAGATGTCATAATAAGATGTCGTGTGGCCGCGAATGTGGCCGCGCGGTTCCAGGAGCTGGGTTTTGTAGTCTCTGAGTCTTGGCCGTTGATGGGATTACACAGCGCCAGGGGCCAGTTGGTGGGTGTGACCCCCGCCTACTGGAATTTGGAGAATCTGGGTGGAGGATGCTCAGCCCCAATCCGAGTAGGCTTGGAGATCTCAGTCCCGGGACCCACGAGCCTTTGTTCCTCTGCCAGTACCTTCATGTGTGTGGAGAGCAGTCTCAGCATGGTGGTGGCTGGTCCTGGAGGTCTTCGGCTGCTGGAGCCCTGGTCGGGTCGGGGAGGAGAGCTCAACCTGCTCCCCTCTAAGGGGCCCCGGTAAGGACAGCCAGGCTCGAGGGCAGGAGACTCTGCGCTGTTCTCTTCTAACCCCTGTGCATAGAAGAGAACATGAGATATAAATATATATATTTATTTACTTATATTAATAAAGTTATGTATTTTATGGGCATTTGAGAACCATACTTTGCAGAATTCAGGAGCTACTACTGGCTTTATTCTCAGTGATCACTTCTGGCAGGGATCAGGGGTCCATATATGGTTTGAGAGATCAAATGGAATCAGATGCATGCAAGGCAAGCATATTAACCCTTGTACTATCACTGTGTTCTGAATTTTTGCTATTTTTAAACATTCTGTTTTTAGTAATTTGTTACAGAAGCCTGAGGACACTAATGCATATACTGTCTCAAAATAGAACATATAATAGCCAACCATCTGTAACAAAGATAGCACCAAATAACTAAAGTTTAAATAGCTAGTTGAAAATACAGAGAAACACCCATTTCTTTCCTATGTGATCTAGAATGAGAACACAAATTCACACCAAAGCAATTGCATTGTCCTATATCTAAAAAGAGAACTATAAACAACCAAGAAATAATCAATAGAGATTTCATAGGTAGGGAGTCACAGAGAAAATATTTATCAGAAATTTTCTGTAGTTGCAAATGTAAGACACATGCTGACTAAAAAATATATATATTTAGAATGTACTTGAGATGCTTTTAAAAATATGATTCCGCACTAAAGAGTTATGTTTTCATTGTTAACATAATATTCTAAAACCTCCTTAGAGACAAATGTATTGTGAGTGTGATTAATAGAACATGATAATCATTTTTGCATGAGTTAACAGATACACTCGGAGAGCCCGGCAAGCTACCGAGAGTATTCGATATGCCAGACACAGTAACAACAAAGTCTCCAATGGAGACGTTACTGGGCCTGCTCGAGCAAATCGATGATCAACGGTAGGGCCTTTAATAGATACACATTAGAAAACAGAAGATGAGGATTCAAACAGGAAAGGCATATGGCTATGTCATGACACTACTCATGAGCTCATTTTGTTAGTTTTCCAGCCAGGCATTGAAGCATTTATTTAGCCCACACTTTATTTCATTTTCATTTCATTTCATTTCATCATCCTTTTAATCGTCGATTGCCTTGAGCAGGTCCCAGTAACGTCTCTTTCATCCTAGCCCTGAGATTATATTCACGGCTCTTTAGGAGAATGAGACCCATCATTGTTACTGGTATTTGGCATATTTGGTACGCCACGGGGAGTTTGCCAGACTCTGCCCTGTGGGCAGGCTACATTCGATAGCCTGCAAGTTTGTCCAAAGTAGGAATGAGATAATAAGATGTCATAAAAAAAGTTTTGATAAAATGTCACGCGGCTGCGAATGCAGCCGCTGTTCCGGGATCTGGATTTTATAGTCTCTGAGTCTTGGCCGCTGATGGGATTACACGGCGCCAGGGGGCCAGGTGGTGGGTGTGACCCCCGCCTGCTGGAATTTGGAGGATCTGGATGGAAGATGCTCGACTCCAATCCGAGTAGGCTTGGAGGTCTCGGCCCCGGAACCCGCGTGGCTTTGTCCCTCTGCCAGTACCTTCATGTGTGTGGAGAGTGGTCTCAGCATGGTGGTGGCTGGTCCTGAAGGTCTTCGGCTGCCGGAGCCCCGGTCGGGGCGGGGAGGAAAGCTCAACCCGCTCCCCTCCAAGGGGTCCTGGCGAGGGACACTCAGGCGCGGGGGCAAAAGACTGCACACTTTATTAGGTCATAGAATTATTCTAACAACCTACCTTTGGTTTGTTTAATAATTTTCCAGAAAATATCTTTACTGCTACCCTGTGGAACAGAAGCAAACAGATTACAAGAACATTCAATATTTCCCCCTTGCACTTGATCCATGTATTAGCATCCAATTAGGAAACAGAAAATTCAGTTGAATTTTAAAAGAATTTTACCATAAATAACTGTTGACAATAAGACCAAATAGATTATAATAATGTATATGAAATTTTGAAGTACTGAAGGAACTATTAAGGAAGATATGTGGCCCAATTCTCAAGACGGACTTGCCCATTGTCATTGTAGAAGTGAGATTTCAGTTTGTTGGATTAGGAAAAAGTTCAGTAGTTTACTGCAATCAGAGAAGTTAAAACAACCTATTTGAAACTTAGGACAGTTGCCAAAAAAAAAAAGTACATCAGAAATTTGTTTCGGGACCAGAGTGGTGTGAATAATACACTGTAAATAGGGCTTAGAGCTGCCTTCTTACTCTTGGAGGTGTAGGCAGATTGAAGCTGACAGCAGTGGGGAGAAACTGGAGATCTGGGATTCTGCTGGCTAAAAGACATGGTAAAGTGTCTATTTTAGGACATTGCCAAACCAGGTTATAAGTACTCTGAGAAATGGCATGCTTAAGCGGTCTCCTGAATAGCTGCTCAGAAGCAGCTAGAAGAAACAAAAATGGGAGCAAAATAAGTCTGGAAGGATAAGCACTGAGTACTACAATGTCTTTTCTGCGCTCTCTCCTGACAAAGCTTACTAATAAAGTACTCAAAGCTCCTTCCTTGTCAACCTTATTAAGGAAGTGCATTTGAAGGTAAGAACAATCCACTGACAATGAAAACAGTCTTTGATTCTTTTCAAACATCATTGAAATCAATACATCAAAGTCTTATAGGGCTAAATTTCAAATGTTAGTGTCTATTCACAAGTCTCATTTTTTCATCACTAGGAAGGAATAATTTTGATATTTCCCTAAATTGCTTTTTTCTTCTTTAGCTTCAGAGTCACCATTTTTTTTTCAGTGCTGTAGTTTGGAGGCAGGTAAAGGAAGTATGTGATTGGTTCCATCATTTGTATTAAGACTCATATAAATTTCTTATAACTCTTCTTTTGTGTGTATTTGTTTTGTTTTTGGGTCATGCACTGCTGTGCCCCAGCTCTGTGCCTAGGGATTACTTGAGGCGGAGCTTGGGAACCATATAGGATAGTGGCCATCAAACCCAAATCTGCCCTGTGCAAGCTAAGAACCTTACTGGCTGTGCTATCCCTCTGGCCCCAGGCATAGCTCTTGGCTGTGCAGTGAACTGTCCATGTGAAAAGGCACAGGAATCTGATATAGTCATGTACAATAAGTCCTTGATGCCATCAGTAAGTTTTTGAAAAATGTTTCTTTAAATGAAAGAACATATGGATTCTGGAAATAATATTATTTCTTCAAACATTAAATGTATATGGTCAATGTTATATCAAAATGACTTTGAATAAAATCATTTCAAAAATCCTTTTTGAGAAACTTGTTTAATTTTAGCATAATTGTTTCTTAAGAGAAAGTATTTTATTTCATGATATTTTATGTATACCTCTCTGAACAATAGTCCATGTATATTTCAACTGTTTTCTTTCGTTGCTAACACCACAGATGGTCTAATTGCACTTTGTATGATTTGGTATTATGAATTCAGTTCTTCCAAATCAGGAAGATGTATTCTTCCAAAATCAGGAATCTTTATTATTTTGTTTTTCTATTTCTAATATATTTATTACCCTGTTATTTAGTTCAAATGGCATCATTTTGCTATCTATTGACATAGAAACATTGACCTATGGAAAACCTCCCAAATTTACTGTAACTTTTTTTACGGAGTGTAGCCAATAACATACCTTAGGGGGCAAATGGGACCATGAAAGTTCTAGACATCAAAACCTGGCCTCACACTCTAGCTCATTAAGTAATCTTTACAGCCCACCCATGTACCTGCTATATATATATATATATATATATATATATATATATATATATACATATATATATTCACATATGATATTGACATTAAAGTTTCTATAATTAAAATTTCTATATTTACTCTTTCAAATTAACAGACCGAGAACCTCAGTTGCATACTATTTTCAACAAAACAAATGTCAGGTTACTTAAATTTTATAATAAATAAATCTATACTAAATTTTAAAGTAAATATAGAAATATTTATTTTTATTTGCACAATAAGTGAGAAATATTTAATCAGTTGTTCAAAACTCCTCAAATTTAATGCAAATATAATTATATACCAAATGTATACTATCTATTTGCACAATATATCTATGATAAAATAATTAAGAGAATGCTTTACAAAATATAACACTATGAAAGTCATTTCTCAAGGGACTACGGTAATAGTACAGAGAGTTGGGCACTTGCATTGCATGCTGCTCACACAGTTTGATCTCCAGGACCATATATGGTTTCCCAAGCTCTTCAGTGAGTGATCCCTGAGTGCATAGTCAGAAGTAAACCCTGGTCATCTCTCAGTGTGGTCCACAAACAAAGCAAAAATTTCCAACTGTTTTAATCTTTTAAATATGTTAACCTAGCATGAACTCACAAATCTCAGAGGATAATGCATTGCATAATAAAAAAAAATTTTAGTGACCATTGTTTCTTCATTTTTAGAAAGTTTCAAAATATAGAAAGCACTTAAGTTAAACAAAACCTACAAAAATTAAAAGATCTAACTTTATTTAATCTTTTCCAAATGGGAAACAAAAATGAATAGTTTTGTGTATTATTATAAAATTATAATCAGGAGTAATTAATTTGAAGAGGTTAATATTAATGTTTTCTATTAATTAATAATCCATTCATATTCTTCCATTTCCTTTGTTCATAGTTTATTTCTCACACTTACTGTGTGTATGTGTGTGTGTTCAAATTCACATTGAGGAATTGGAATACTTAGATGATGTTCCTATTTATACTGATGAATGTATTTGAATATTTGGAATACTTGAATTCTTAGGTTAAGTGTTCATGTTGTCTAAAAGATTTAATTATATTATTTATCCTGCATTCTTCTTGACAGGACAACATTTAGTCAAATTTTAAGTTTAAAAATTTACAGTTTCTATCCAAATAGTAAAGAACATGTAAAATACTGGATATTAAACAGGTCAGTTGTTTAATAATAAAAAAGTAGTAGTTCATTTTAGTAAGCAATTCTAATAGAATTGCTTTCTAGGCTTTCTAATAGAACCTAGAGAACAATAAATGCACATATTCCTGACTGATTTTTTCTTTGTTTTGGGGGCCACACCTGGTGGTGCTCAATGCTTACTCCTGGCTTTGTACTCAGGGGTCAATCCTGCCAGGCTTGAGGAATTATATGGGATCAAACCTGGGTCAGCTGTGTGCAAGGTGATATCTTTGTCCCAATTATGGACTGATTATAAAGATATTCCTGAAATGACAAATATTATCACAGCTAGCATGACAATGTTCCTTTGTTTCATGGAGATGTAGGCAAGAAAACCCTGATTCAAGTTCTCCTTCCCTCTCAGAGAGCCCGGCAAGCTACTGAGAGTATCCTGCCCATATGGCAGAGCCTGGTAAGCCACCCGTGACATATTTGATATACCAAAAACAGTAACAACAAGTCTCACAAATGAGATGTTACTGGGGCCCAATTGAGCAAATCGATGAACAACAGGAGGATAGTGCTACAGTGCTAGAGTGCTATTATGAGACTAACTGACATAATGTTGTAGAGAGAGAATTCTAAAGTAGCAAATTGACTCCCAAATCTTAAGGGGAAAAAAAGAGACAGAATGGAAGGTTTTGTCACAGGTTTAACTTATTTCCCTTTTTCCTGGCTTTCTTTTTTGTTTAGATTTTATTTTTTGAGTATAACTTTACCCCCCCCCCCCCCACAATGGAAATATACAGAGATTTTCCATATATACTCCACTCCCCATGAGACATTCGATGTGACAAAAAACAGTAACAAATCTCACAATGGAGACATTACTGGTGCCTGCTTGAGCAAATCGATGAACAGTGGGAGGACAGTGCTACAGTGCTACTCCACTCCCATGCACACATGGTCACTATTGTTAAGTATTCACCAGACTCTCTTTGATTGTTATTAATAAAACTACAGTAACATTCATCATCATCTGACATGGTACAGTTCTCCTTTAGTTACTTGTCCTAAATAGGGATCATGCTAGTCATATTATTAGGTAACTTTTTGTTTTCCTTTCTTTCTTATGATATATTATGACCATTTTTTTAGGCCATTAAGCATTCATTGTCAAATAATAGACTGTCAGTTTTGTTCTATTGAACTGTGCATGCATTTCTACATCCATGCCTTTGGGTTTTAATATCACAACTTTGAAATTTTAGGTCACGGTCACGGTCCTCCCATTGTTCATCTATTTGCTCGAG
Organism: Sorex fumeus; assembly: GCF_029834395.1. Lineage (NCBI taxonomy): Eukaryota > Metazoa > Chordata > Mammalia > Eulipotyphla > Soricidae > Sorex > Sorex fumeus. The sequence goes on along the minus strand of NW_026606322.1, from coordinate 40,242,317 downwards.
CGGGCCCAGTAACGTCTCCATCATGAGACTTGTTGTTACTGTGTTTGGCATATCGAATACATCACGGGTAGCTTACCAGGCTCTGCCGTGCGGGCGAGATACTCTCGGTAGCTTACCGAGAGGGGTGGAGGAATTGAACTCGAGTCGGCCATGTTGACTGCATGCAAGGCAAACGCCCTACCCGCTGTGCTATCACTCCAGCTCGAAAAGATACCTAAATTGTTCATTTTTCTCTTCCATATTTATAGCATTAAATTATTTCAAAAAAGCATTAAATGCTCTCTATTAAGTATATAGTCTTTTAAATTATATATCGTGATACATTTGTTGTGATTGAAATTCATTAAATATTACTTCTTAATATGCATATATATTAGGAAAAATGTTAGTTTTGTGTGGTTTATCTTTCTTCTTTTCTTAATACTTCTGTCATTTCTCCCAATATCTGTTCTCATTTCTCTAGTATCATTGCCCTCAATGCAACTATTATTACCCACTCTGCTGTTATGACCACCAGAGAAACATTACTTTGACGAAAAGAAATGTGTTCTCAGTTAAGATATATCTTAAAATTTCTGGTTAATAAAAATACATCTTCTGGTCAGGGATGCGCGCTTTGAATTTCAGGTGTTCTGTTTTAATCCTCAGTATTACATGGTTCACATTGTTATGTGTTGCCTTGGAAGTCCCCATGTACAATGAGAATGGTTATAATGGGTCCTAGGCACAGCTGGGGGGCATTCTGGCTTTTGGTACCACAGAGTCAGAGCCAGCACTGCAACCTCAGATCTTTTAACAAAATACCCAGGTCTCTTGGTCCAGTATCTCTGGGAATAGCATTCTGGTTCCCTAAGCACTGATTAGAAGTACTTGCTTCCACACATAAAAAAAAAATACACCAAATAAAAGTTCGATTTCATCAATTTGTTCGAGCGGGCCCAGTAACGTCTCCATTGTGAGACTTGTTGTTACTGTATTTGGCATATTGAATACTCTCAGTAGCTTGCCAGGCTCTCTGAGAGGGGCAGAAGAATTGAACCTGGCTAAGCCAGATTGGCTGCATGCAAGGCAGATGCCCTACCACTGTGCTATCGCTCCAGACCAAATAAAAGTAACAATTAAAAAAATGTCATTTCTATGTTCTGATCCTGGTGCTCTGTCAAATAGTTTTGAGTTATCTTGCCAGTTAGCTATAAATATAGATATAGATATAGGTATATATATATATATAGAGAGAGAGAGAGAGAGAGAGAGAGAGAGAGATCACTAGTGTTTGGCATTTCTTTTTCTGTAACCAGTTTTTGTGGCCTTCCAAAATTATGCACTTTCAAATATTAATTATGTTGTCCATCATTATTTAACCTAATGGAAGCCTCTCTGATTATAGCTATCTTGGCAGCAATGGGCTCAGTACTATTTTCTATTTTCCTAGGCACATTTTTCTCTTGGTGCCATGATTCAACAACTTCTGCCTTCAATATAAGTTTCATTGCTAAGAGAAAACCATTTGCTTTTCATGGGTGTTCTGCATTATTCCCTCTGACTCTTGTAGAACTGGTCAACCAGTGAAATTGTGGGATAGCTGACTTTATACTATCTGACTTAATTATGTGAAATGCCCCACTATAAGCAGGAGGATCTTGGATACATGAGGGCCTATTGCCAACCCTTAGTTGATTCATTCCATAAATGGATGTTTTCCTGTGAGCTTACTTGGACCAATTAGAAATTAGCATATAAATAAATCCTCTTCTTTTTTCTCTGATTGACAACTATGAAGCAGTAACTCACCTTATGGCCCCTCCAAATTACCTTATAGTCAGTCCAGACATTTTATTCTTGGGGACCAAGAAGGAAACCACATGATGAGCAACTTGTGAAAATGAGCCACTTATTAGAACACAGTAGCCATCAAAGGAATGCACTAGAACATGTTTGCTTGCATTTTATTATAATTTGATTACAGTGTTTCCTATCCAGTTGCCTTAGACTCTAACCTTCTAAATAAAATCATCAGCATTGCATTTGTTTCAGAATTTGTTTTCTAGAGGACGAGGGTGAGAGCCTCTAATTAAACTAAATAATTAGATATGCCATCTAGCATAGAATCAATGCTATACTATCTTCTATCCACTTATTATGTTTTCAGGACTTAAGAAATGAATCACTGTCACTGTTCTCCCACTGTTCATCAATTTACTCGAGCGGGCCCAGTAACATTGTGAGACTTGTTGTTACTGTGTTTGTCATACCAAATATATCATGGGTAGCTTGCCAGGCTTTGCCATGCAGGCAAGATACTCTTGGTATCTTGCCGGCTCTCCAAGAGGGTTGGAGGAATCAGAGGCAGAGGAAACGAACTCTGGTAGGTCCGGTTGGCCACATGCAAGGCAAACACCCTACCTGCTGTGCTATCGCTCCAGCCCAATGAAATGAGTAAGATGTAAAAAAAAACAGCATCTGCAATATCCAAGAAACATTTTGTTGTGATGAATACTAACAGAAGAATTAAAATTAGTTGATTTTCAAGCAACATATGTGTTTTTTTAATATTTATTATACAGATGAATTTTAATGACTTAGAGGTAAATGTGTCCTTCAAAGATATATATCTTATGATTGATTGAGTTGGTAATTATGGACAAGAAATTTTGTCTTCCTTGGCTATTTGGTGCTATTTTAGAGTCTTCTCTTTATTTCTTAGACTCTGGGTTGGAAATACATGGCTGAAAATTTCTTATAGAGAGTGACAAAAAATACTCCCATGGCTTCAAGAAAATCATTTCTACCCCTCTGCTTTTTTTATACAAGTTTATATGATAAATAAAAACCTCATTAAAAAACAGAGCTGTTGTACGCTATCCACTTACTATGTGAACTTGGGCAAGTAAGGGAAGTACCCCGATCATTTTTTTTTTCTTAATTCTAACAAACGAGAAAGATGCCCCTCAGTAATTCATTGCCAAATATTCTAATACCTATAATGAAACTTAAGTAAATATTTCTGCCTTGTTCTTTAATGATAATAAATTTCTTGGTTCTTTTGAAATAAAGTATAAAGACTTAAACAACTAAAGTAAAGACTTAGAACAACTTAGAGCAAAATTTAAAACAGCATCTCAAAAAGCTATCAATGGCCCTGGAATCTCCTGCATGATATTTTTACCCCCAAATGTCTCTCTGTAGTGAGGTTTTAATTATTTAAAATGTCTCTGAGCTTCCTAAATGAGTGCATTCATTAAAGTCCAATCAGAAAATGTTGAAGTTACAGTGCTAAAGGTTCTAAGTCAAATAAGACTATCTTTACTTTTAGAGAAGCATGGAGATGTTTGCTAAGTAGCTCTATCTACCATAAGATGAAGCATATCCGATTGGAGAGAAGAGGGAAGAACTGTGGGAGCACCAGATGAATTTCATTTGGTGAATCTGAACCTCTCAGGATGACAGCTACCTTTTTGTTCCACGCTTTCTTTTTTCAGTACCGACTTAAAAATCCTCTTACTAAAATGCACCTGCTAGTTAAGACAGAATCTTCAATACTTTTTGTACTCCTATGAGCATCTTTAATTATTTTCTCCAATTTTTATCTCATCTTGACATATTTTAATATACTATTTTAAAGTATAGTAAATATTTAATATGTAATGAAGATCCTTCATTCTTTGTGTGTGCTTTTGTGGTGTCTGTGTATGTGTGTGTGTGCATGTGTGTGTGTAGGGTAGCAGCACTTTGGACCAGACCTGGCAATGTTCAGGCCTTAAACCTGATACTTTTAAGGGTATTTATATGGTGCTAAGTAATGAAGAAGACGACCAAATGTAAAGCAGCACCTTAATCCCCATACTATGTCTTTGGCCCAAATCATCATTTATATTTCTAGCTCATATTTACATGTTGTAAAATATAACTCTTGAAAAATAATGAATATATTGTTTTCAGTTATTGGTTGTATTTCTTTTCTTATTTCTAAGATTTGAATATGCTGGAAACACTCCTTTGTGATGTTTACAACACATGAAGAATTCTTTACAACAAAAATTGGGCACTGCTTCCAAAACACTTTGTTGATTTTGTGAATTAACAGATGTGGAATAATTTCAGTTTCATTAACATCTGGCTGTAGTGTTTGTGTTTTGACCCTGAGCTTGCACAGTTCCTTTATCATGAAATCCGGCAACTGTGACCCTTACAGCTGTTAGAAATTGCATTTGTAATAAAGCTGTTCCCCACTTAACAATAGAGATACTTTCTGAGAGCTGTATTAAGGAACTCTACTTTCTAGGTGCTGGAGCAATAGCACCTTGGGCAGGGTGCATGCCTCGCCCACAGTCAATCTGGTTCAACCCCAGGTACCACACGTGTTCCCCAGAGACCCATCAGCAGTGATCCCTGAGTATAAAAAACAGGAGAAAGCCCTGAGCATCACTGTGTGTTCCTTACACCCGCAAAATAAATTTTTTTGAAGATCAAACATAAAATCAAGGGGGTGTCTATTATACTCCAAACAATACTCTTCTACTTTGGCAGCCTAGCACTACACATGGGGGTGGAGAGTGACCACATGCAAGACAAGCACTTTAAGCCCTCGAGAGGACTGAAGTCTTAATGAACTTCAAGTTTTTTTTTTTTTTTTGGAGTATAGCACTGTAGCACTGTAGCACTGTCTTCCCATTGTTCATGAATTTGCTTGAGCAGGCATCAGTAACATCTCCATTGTGAGACTTGTTATTGTTTTTGGCATATCGAATACCTCACAGGGAGCTTGCCAGGCTCTGTTGTGTGGGCAGGTTACTCTCAATAGCTTGTGGGGCTCTCTGAGAGGGACGGAGGAATTGAACCCGGAACGTGAACGACCGTGTGCAAGGCAAATGGCCAAACCGCTGTGCTATAGCTCCAGCCCCAAATATGCACTATTTGAAGTATAGTAGAAGTGTTTTCTTACTGATGTGTGTGAAGGCTTGAGATTTTCACACATCCAATTCACAAATGAATTTTACTTGGAATCTCTAACAGTGACCTTGAAAGTAGCAATTTTCTTATGCTATAAATGCCTTGAAATTTGTCATTGATTTGACTTCCTTTTGGGAAGTCCTCTCAGGCATCTAGTGCAGGGAAGGGAGGATTCATCCATATTGTAGATTTGCTTTGGCAAGGAATTTTCTCTCACAATCAGCATATAGAGCTTCACTAAAAATACCTAGCTTTCTTTTATCCCCACTCAGAGTGTGCTCTGGCTTTCCTAGAGTTTAGGTGTGTAATGAATACCAAATCTAGAGTTGCTTAAATCACTCAGAGCTAGCAGTGAATTCTGCCACATAATTCAGGTCTAGCCTTTTCTTTTGACATCAAAAGTAAGCTTTTTACTTTGGCTGTGATCACCAAGGTGCTGAAAAGAATATGCATCTGCATTTGGTTTTCAGACAGTGGTTATAAGTTTTGGCCTTTACAAGTTTCTGCATCTCTGACAGAGATGTTTCTCAAATTTGCTACTCTTAAGTTTAATTGAGACATTTTATTTCTAGAAACCCATTTTGGTTTATAAAAAAATAACAGCAAAAAAAAATGTTGCATATACTACACTCTTCACTTTCTTCAGTATTGACAGCTATTAATAATGATATGGCACATTATTTACAATTGATGAACCAATACCCATGGGCTAATATTAACCAAAGTCCATGATTTATATTAAGGTTCACTCACTCTGCTATAAAGCTCTATGCACAGTATAATATGTCCACCATTATAGTATCATAAAAAAATAGTTAAAAACACACTGATTTAATGGTATGCATGTGACGCCGCCCTTGCTTTTCCCTGGCTAAATACCTCACATTCTTTGTACGAATTAATAAATTTCCTATGTTGGGATATAGGATATGGGTTGTCTTTCATACTTGGAGGAGGACTATCTTAGCTACTTAAATTTTTTTGCTAGTATAATAAAAAGTTATAACTGCTTGTAAAAATCTCAGTGCATGATTTTGGTTGGCTTGCTTTGTACTTGCTTGTGATTTTCTAGGGCATATTATAAAATTATGTTCAACTTTGTAATATCTTTAATAGCCTATATTTTAAAATTAGTGTATATAAAGTTTAAACAAAGCTTTTTAAAAGTACATTTGTTAAAAATGTTGTCTCATGCAAACATCTCAAAATTATTTCTTATAATAGCATATTATAATTTACCCCCTTAAGTTCACCAGTTAACATACACTTTTATAGTTCTATAAATATTTATAATATACAGTAGTAAATATTTTTATTTTGTATTATGTATTGGTAAATTGACATCATAATAATATTAATATTTTAATTAACATTTAATAAAACTTTAATATTGGAGCAGAAAAATTCATTCAGCAAATATAAAGCCATCAATTTTGAAAACTTTAAAGTATATTAAAATTCATATCAGATTTTTGTAACATTCTTACAGAACTAATTTCATATGTTTTCAATCTTCAATCAGCTAAAATTTTTAATATTAGAATTGCATTGAAATCAGAAGCTATTTTAAAGCGGTTCCCTTTATTGCAATTATTTTGATAATATGTTGAAGACAGTATTAGAAATATATATTGCATATATAAAATGCATGTATACATATATTCTATTGTTTTGAAAGAAAATTCAGTCAATTACATAATTTGTAAATAACATAATTAAATATTTATAGCATATTAATTGTAATATTTACTGGAGTTCTCCGCACCTTAGAAATTTGAGATTTCTTGAATATTTTTTAGTTAATACATTTGCATTGTCAGAACACTAGGCACAGACTTTGATATTTTAAATGATGTCTGAATTAATCCACATATTTTTTATTATAAACATACTTAATAAAACTCAGAACAAGAAAGTATTGATCGAAATTCACTCTGTGAAGTACTAAACAACTCTTAGATAAGAAGATTTTGTAAACTTAAGTAGAACAATGCCATGTATTTATAGCAAAGTTTCTGTTATTGTGAGTCACTGTAAAATACAAAGCATAAAAATTAATTTATCTTTTCAGTATAGATGTGTTTATATAAAAATTTCATTAAATGTAGAGAAAGAAATAACTTTGTATTTTTAGTAATATACTTCAATATATCATAAAATGCAAATGAGAAAAAAACATTAGTAACAAATGAAAAGTAAAAAAATAATAATGCACACTGAATTATTATTTACCATGGATTTTGTCAGGTAATTTTATCAACTTTTCCACCCACATTTGACAGAAAAACTGCTTCTAAAACTGACAAAACAGTTTTGAGCAGTCTGACAGCATTTGGGTTATTTCAACAAAGAAAGATAAATAATGTATTACCTAAACTCCTGTTGAGGATAATTAGTATTTTCATGAAAAAAAGTTATAAAGAAAGTGAAATTCCAAGTTATTTTTTGTCATATCCCTGCAGTGCCCAGTGAAAGAAAAGTTTATTTCAGCTTGTGATTTTGCTCATACATATATGGATGTTATTGCTTTGGATCCATCAGCTATGAAAAAATGCAATAAAATATTTTGCAGCAATATTTGAAAGCAAATGTCTAAAAGTGAGTTTATTTCTTGAATTGGATGAAGATAGTTTTATCATTAACCTACAAATTAAGAGTTAGGGAAACGAAATAAATCATTCTGCTGACCATATCTGTTTCTTAGAACAAGAGACTGCCCTTAGTGTTAAAGAATGGTTTCCAGTGTAACAGATGAGTCCTGGGTTGAATGCCCAGAAATGAAGAGCAGCATAACCAGAATGCTAGTGAGCATGGTTTCAAACATCATTATGTATATACTATTCATTGCTATTACTTGTAAAAAGTCCCTCCCCACCATTGAAAAGAAAAACAATTGAGTCATTCCCAGCAGTACTCAGTATTTACTCCTGGCTGAAAACTAAGGAAGGGGTCACTCCTGGTGGTAATCAGGCGATAGTGTAGTTCCATGGATAAAAATTAAGCTTCCTGAATACAGAACTTCTCTCAAATAGACTGAATTCACTCTTCATCTCTTGTGTGCTCATTTGTACAGTAGTTAAAATTTAGATGATTGATCAGTTTTAGCATTACTGTGATCCATCCATCAGGCACAGTCTGTTAGCTATCTGATAGTTTAAAATAATGCCAAGGGGCTAGAGCGATAGCACAGTGGGTAGGGCATTTGCCTTGCATGTGGCTGACCCAGGTTCGATTCCCAGCTTCCCATATGGTCCCCTGAGCACCGCCAGGAGTGATTCCTGAGTGCAGAGCTAGGAGTCAGCCCTGAGCATCTCCAGGTGTGACCCAAAAGCAAAAATAAATAAATAAATAAACAAAATAATGCTAAATTTATTCAATAAACCCCTTTATTTCTATGGTCTTAGAAAAAAAATTTTAGCATTAAAGTCAATTTATGTACAGTTACATAACTATCGTATATGAAGGTTAACTGGCACGTGGAAGTTCAAGTTCAATTTATGATTCTCACTCATCTAGAGCAGGGTATAAGGGAAATTCGCATCCAGAAAAATAGAAAACTTTGTAAGTTTGTATGTGTCCACATCTAATCATATATGCAATGTCACATATTTTTCAAATATATAACGGGGTAAAAATTATCTCTTAACCATTGTTTAATCTTATACTCTTTGTGAATCTTGAAATTAAAGAAATGTAACTTGAAATTTCTGTGCACTAACTGATGATCCTAAGTCTCAATTTTCAGTTCCTTGCAGAGGGCACCAAAAGCATAGTGAACATTCAGTTCACTTTAGCAGTTTTGCAAGATTGAAGTATTGTATTGTATATGTGTGAGGAAAGAGGCACTGCCTTAAGCTGCTTAACTTTGTGTCTCCTGATTTAAGTGCTTCCCTTGCCCCTAGATTTCATAGATTTTACATCTGGTTAATTCATGCCACAGTAGGAAGCCTGCATTTCTCTGCTTTAAAACTAATGCTGGTGTCCATTCTGATTATGTTCTTTTTGAATGACTTCTTATCACGGGGTTTAGAAAATTACAGGGAAGTGTAATTTTATATTTACAGAAAATTATATCCATTGCTATTTTTATTAGTGATAGACATCTTGAAAACTATTCTGACTTTATTGATCCTTTTATGTGAGCCATTCTGTTTTGATCACGATAGTTCTCTTTGACCTTAAAATCTAATTGCTTGTAATCTATTCTGCTTCAGATTAACCAGCCGGCTCTTCAGCCATTCACTCATGCTGTTTAAAGGTAGCCGCCTGTAATGGTGGCTTTTTTTTCCTCCTGATGTCTGGTTTCTGACAGCTTTGAATATGCATATTCTCCCTTACTCTTTTACTCCACGTCAGGAAAAGCAAGCCACTTCTCAGCTATCCATAATAGCAGGATGTAGGAACAGCTCATGTGTCATTAAAAAGAGATTAAAAATTTCAAAGAGTGTGGATGAAAAACACTTCTTGCACGCAGCCAGGTTGCACTCCTGGGATCCCCCAATAGTCCTCCTAACCCCACCTGGAGTGATCTCTGAGTGCAGAGCCACCATAGTAAGCTCTGAGAACCTCTGGGTGTGGTCCCAAAACCAATGGGAGAAAAATAAAATAAAAAAGAGAGAAAACACAATCATTGCATAGTGTACTGAGAGATAATAAAATAGGTGAAGCAATTGGATTGCAAACCTCTGAACTGGGTTTGAGCCACACCAAGACTGATCTCTGAGCAGAGCCATGAGTCAACTCTGAGCACAGCTGATGTGGCGACTTCACCCACCCACACCTACAAATAAAAATAAAATTGTGGTTTTATTATTATATAGTTCTTACTCTGGAGAACTTGGCAGGCTACCAAAAGTATCCTGCCCACATGGCAGAGTCTGGCAAACTCCCCATGGCGTATTCAATACGCCAAAACCCAGTAACAATGATGGGTCTCATTCTCCTGACCCTGAAAGAGCCTCGAATGTGGCACTTTCTAAAATCTCAGGGCTAGGACAAAGGACATGTTACTGTTGCCTGCTCGAGGAAATCGATGAACAACAGGATGACAGTGATATAGTGATATAAGCACAAAGAAATACTACTCGTCTACTAAATAAATAAATATAATGAAGTCATAAGATTTGCTGCATGGAGGGAACTGGAGAATATCATGCTGAGTGAGACCAATCAGGAGAGGAACAAAAACAGAATGATTTCATTCATAAATGGGGTATAAAGTAACATAATGAGGGAATAACAAATGGCCAAAGACAACAGAACCTGAGGATAGGCTTACAGAAGCAGGAGCTATCTCCTTACACCCTTCCTTTGAAAGTTTTATCTTCCTACCTGTTTCCCATTATCCCTGTTACTATTGCAACATACCTGGCACTTTTAGTTATGGTGCTTGGTGGTGATTACAAATCAGGTTCCGGTGCTACCACACAAGGTCATGGTACTCACAGAAGTCAGTTTAATTGCAAAGCTCTATCTCTTCCTTGAAACGCTTGCTTGCATACTTGTCGGGGGTCACACTCCATCTGAAGCCTTCAAGGTTGTTGTGCTCAACTACAGGTCACACCTCTTTGCCTCAGTACTTGTATAGTTGTTGTATTCACTGGGCTTCCTATCCCACTGATGTACTTACAAAAGCCTGGCTGTGGTCAGTGGGTAATGTCTTTTGGAGATGTGATCATAGGCAGCAGAGCTGTTAAATTAAAACAGTAACATTTACAGGAATAGAGCACGTGCACTGGGTATTTGAACTTATGACCATATGCTTATAAGGCAGAAGTTCTAAACCACTGAGCTATTTCTCAGAAAATCATTACTTTGTTATCTAGCTGCATATTATTTTGAATTGCTGAGAAAGGTTTATTGTGCATGGCATTTTCTGATAGTACAAACAGAATAGGAGAACATGATTAAAGAGTAAGCAGATAAGGAGATAAACAGATAAGGAGAACAGTTTTAACAGAAACTTTTCAAAGAGTCTTTTAAAAGTATAGCTGTATAATTTTTAATATAAATTCCCCTTAATCCACTGGTCATATGCTAGCCATATGATTTAGCTATGATATATTTACTTGAATTTTCATATATTCGACTCCAAAAGATAAAGAGGGAAAAAAAGGGTTTAAAGTTCTCACACAATAAAAATAGCCATGCCATCTCTCACAAAGTGATGAAAAGCCACTCAAAATCTAGGATTATTTTAAACCTATTTATTTCTATTTGTGCTGATATTTTCTAGTACCATTCCAATAAAAAAGTAACCTGTGTGTTTTTCCAAATTCAGAGTTGCTTCATACTTATACATTTAAAAAATTATAATAAAATATTTTATTTATTTAGGCATTGCAGAAATTCAGAAACTCAACCACAACAAAACCCAGCACTAACATATATAACATTAGCTCTTCCTCCTAGCCATATCCAGCCAACCTCTTATACGTTTTAACTCACAAAGCATGTGATTTTATGTGTTGCATATGATAAAATGCAATATATAACACATAGAAATTGTATGAAATATGAATTTAGAGAGGCATAATTAATGAACCAAGTTTAAGCATATATAATGCCTACTATGATAAAAATAATACAAAATAAACAGAACTCATAAAAATGAAATCAATATTTTAATATTATCTAACACTGAATATCAATAATGTGACTTATAGTAAGAAAATGTTATATATATGTACATATATATTTAAGGACTTTCACAATTCTAATGCATTATGTAGTTTAAACTCATTTTTTTGTATTTTATTCCTCATAATCTAGTACTTTCTTTTCAGCAAGGATATTTTAATCTTATAAGCAAATGTGTTAGTTTGAGAAGGATGCTTAGTAAAACACAAGAAAATATAAACTAGTTTCTCAATTTTTAGAGGGGCAGCTGCTAAAATATGAAAGGACATGTTTGCATTTATATATTCACATGTGAATTTCTCTAATATTGCAAATACATGAACCCAATAGCACACTGAAATAAAACATGTCTAGTAGAAGGGAAAATGAACCATATGAGAATAGTGGCAATCCCGAGCTGCATTTGTACAGATCTGAATATTTACAAGCAAGAAAAGACATTATAGTGAATCAAAGTAGTGGTCATAAAAATCACTAGAATACGGGGACTGTTTCAATGTACTTCAATTATCTTCATTTTGCTTAACATTTCCCATTTGATGCTGATTAGCTGAATGTTTAGATAGTTATGGTAAGCAATCATTTGAAAGGCTTCTTCATAAAATAGCTAATAATTTTAAAGAGAAAAAAGTGTATATTTACATATAATCACTGGAACAGTTTTGTGTATTTTCTTTTAAAAAATATTCATAGAGTATCAGAAAATGGAAGAAAACACTAATGAATCTGAGCAGGTGTTGAGCAAACAACCCCTTACGTTCTCTTACTCTTGGCTCCTCTATAAATAAAGAAATTTAGAGTAAATAAATCAAAAGCCTTTCAAGCCACCCTATTTAAGGCAGATATCTTGAGGATTGTAATAAATTTTTGGAATATTATTGCTCAAATTACAGTAGAAGTACATAGCCAACATCAGACAGATGTTCTTTTTATCTCTTTACACTGGAGCCACTTGGTCATTTTACTTTCTACTCCATTTTTCATCTTATCTCTACAAACTGCTTTTTTTTCTGGAAAAAAAGATTCATTCTACACTAATGTGGCTTGCACATCACTTAGGGAAAAAATTTCACTATCTTAAAGGTATGTTACTCTCTGTTTCTGAATTCAAAATTCCCATGTTGTTTGGTTGGATGGTATGAGTTGGTCCTTCAACATATTGTCTCAATTATCTTCTCAATTTCCTTTTACTACAACAGAGATCAAAAAATCAAGAACACAATTCCTCACTTCCTTTAATGTAAATGTTGCCATGCAATATATTTCTGCCCAAACAAACATAATATGCAATCTAGTAGTGATTTATTGAAAAAAATTTGCTTTGAGACAAAGGCATTATTGCTTCTTGTTGATGAAAGCAAGCAAGGAAAATGACCATCTGCCTGCTAACTCCAGAAAGGAACCCGGGCAATCAGAAATATCCTATCCCTTCCCTTCCAATGTGCCTTATAGTTTTGCCTTCAGAAAGTGAGCTCTCAGGTGTTACTCCAAAGATTAAAAACAACCTTAAGAAAATGTATTTTAATGTGGAAAGTGTTATTGAGATTATCATTCGAAAGGATTCTTCATAAAATCATTAATTATTTTCAAGGTAAAAGAGTGAAAATTTACATGCACTCATTGGAACAGCTTTTGTAATGTTTCTCATCTGTATGGCATGCATGACTGAGTGCAATTAAAGCATTGAGATGAATTTCTAAGATTTGTTGGAAGTAGGACGTACAAAAATTTCTCTTATTTTGCAGCCAATGAATTATAAAAAAAGGAACAAATTCATTACAATGGTCATCTGTCAATTCAGCATTGTCTCCCTTATTGATATGGTAATTCACTGTTTTCTGCTTATGGGGGCCTGTTTAACGTTATATTTTGGGACTCCTGGTACTTTGATTCTATGTTTACTATTTATTTTTGCTTGACTGAATATAAAGCAATGCAAGAGAAATGCACCTAAAAAAATTTCTAAGTTGTTCTAAGGAATATATACTCATAATTTAGTGACTAAGGTGAGTAAATCAGGCTCACCTACTACACGTGACTATTAAACTTAAGTTCTGGGTGGAGAAAAAAATAACTGTAAGTAGAAAATGCATGACTTGGACCATGTGAAGCTCAACCCATGATCATGTTACTTTTATCTCTATATTAAGTATGATTATTTACTAGTTTGTAAACAATGTGGCATTCTATGAACGTTGTCAAAGTAAAATACTCTAGTCTTTGGGGGGAAATTCTGTTTTTAAAAAGAAAGTCTGATAAAAGGTAAAGGTAAAGGCCCTCCCGTTGATCATCGATTTGCTCGAGCGGGCCCAGTAACGTCTCCATTGGAGACTTTGTTGTTACTGTGTCTGGCATATCGAATACTCTCGGTAGCTTGCCGGGCTCTCCGAGAGGGGCGGAGGAATCGAACTCGGGTCGGCCATGTTGGCCGCGTGTAAGGCGAACACCCTACCGCTGTGCTATCTCGAGCGGGTGCCCGGTCCCGCGGTCGTGTGGCGGCAACAGTCTGATAAATACAAGTCAAAGAATACTGTGTGTCTTTGGAAAACAAAAATTGTACTAGTAGTAATCAAACCCAGGACTTTAAATATAGAAGGTAAATGAGCCACTTTCCCTCCAAGTCTAAGATTGCAAATAAGAAAAACTGTCACTGTCACTGTCCTCTTGTTGTTCATCGATTTGCTCAAGCAAACACCAGTAACATCTCACAACAAATTGTGAGACTTTTTCTTGTGACTTACATCATTCATGTAAAAGTGTCATTTCTCTTCATGTCCCTATTAGCAATTGTTATCAAGCAAACTTGATTAAGGCTAATCTCATAGGTAATCTTATTGCTTTTATTTCATATTCATTTGAATGAATAATGCAACAAGCCAACATCAACTAGAGATATTCATTGTGGAAATGGCCTTAAAGTCAAACTGGGATATTTAATGAAAATTAAAAATCAAATATAAATCATTTTTCTTTTGCCAACCCTTCCATTAATGACTCTGCACAACCAAATTTATTATTTTTAACATCACTTAGTGATACTTAGAAAACTATTATGTAAATAGTCAAGATAAGACTATCTTATTTATATAGCTTTCATTTTTATGTCAATCCAGTTTTAACAGAAATAAAACACTCTTGAGAGTTGTTTTTATTTTAAAACTTTGAAGTCTTTACAAATTTAATGGCTCAATGAATAAGAGAGAAGCATTTCAACTTCACCTGGCTCTGTTTTCAAGACAGAAATGTTTGTCCGGGTTGTGATTATACAGGTGTAGTATAATCACATCAGTAGTGACAACATTTTTCATGGTTAACTTTGAGTCAGTGTTGTCACCACTATATTTATAAATGAATTCAGGAACTTTCCCACAGAGAGGGCAGGTGACATTGATAGACAAAAAGAAACAAGTTTGCTCAAAGATAGATAACACAATTTACTTTAAAATAACTTCAATTCTAACTTTTGTCAAAATTGGTCAAGTACAATCTTTTTCATATTTATTTAAGAAATGACTTATCTAAAAAGGCATATTTTATTCAAACTTCTTATTTTTCAAAAACTGTGTTTGTATATATGTCATGCATACATATTTATCTATATGTATAATGTATGTAGCTATATGTGTATATATAGTATATATATATAAATTTGGGGGCCGCACCAGAAGGTGCTCAGAGGTTACTCCCAGCTCTGTGGTCAGGAATCACTCCCGGAAGGGTTAAGGGAACTAAATGTGATTCTGGGGATAAAGCCCAGGTCTGCTGTGTGAAGACAAGTGCCCTATTTACTGTACTTAATCTTTCTAGCCCTTAAATTTCTAAAAAAATATTTTTTGAGTTTTTTGCTTTGAAATATCTATGTGTTTCTTAATGACTTTTATGGCTTCTTTCTTAGATAAACTTGTCATATTTCCTATTTTGTTTAATAAAATAAGTTCAAATACTAGATCAACATGAAGTTTGAAAAGATTATTAGTAACGTAATTTATCTTGATAAATTTTAGTAGATATAAGTATAATTTTGAGTTATTCCCAAAATTAATTTATTCCCTTAGCATAATATGATTTAAAAATTAAAAATTAGATGTGAATTTTAATCAAATCTCCTTCTTGCTAGTAACAAAGAAGACTTCCAGGGGTGTGCTTAAATAGTTAAATATTTGAAATAATTTTCTAGATTCTTACCCACTAAATGAGTTTAATTTTTGTCTAGAGAGTGTCTCAATCATATAACCTCTTTTTTAAATCACATTTGTCAACATTTTTGATGTGATGATATTATTTAAGCAGATTTTTCTAAATTTATTTATTTTTCTTTATTTTTTTAAATAATTACAAAGTTGTTTATGATTGGGTTTAGTCAAACAATGTTCCAATATCAATCTTTTCACTCGTATACATTTCCACAACCAGTTGTGTGCCCAGTTTCCCCTCCATCCCTTCCACCTGCCCCTATGGAAGACACATTTCTTCAAGTCTGTGTCTTACAAAAACATTGATGGAGAAAGTTATAAAATTTTGATCCTGGAACTAGACCATGAAAGTCAGATATTTCTTCCTTCAAGAAGAAATAATCATGACAAACTGTACACTAATAGAAGAAGAGGTTATGTGGCATAGAACATATCTTTTCTTCTTTTCTATTTTATCTTCTCTTCTCTCCAGTATAATACGTTCCACAAACACACACAAAAACTTGAAATAGATCTGTACTTACTATTTTCATGTGTGTGAATAAAATTTGAAGATAATTCCATGCACTTTAATTGAAAAAATAGTCAATATTTCTTTACCTTCCATACAGAAAATAAATACATAATTTATTATTTTGTGCCATCAAAAGCAGTCATTTTTTATAATTAAGAAAACAGTATAAATTTGATGTTTATATCTCAACTTAATTCATAGAAGTCTTATTTCAAAGTGTTGCCATGGAATTTAATATCTCAAATGACTTAAAAATGACAGCTGTGTTTTTATTTACCAAATATACCAAAAATTGCAGATGTGTTCCTTCATTGTAATATTTATAATGGCCTTTAGAAGAACCTGAGTAGACTGATGAAGTTCTTTCTTTCCTTACTGTAATTATCGAGACACCATACAAGATCACTCTTCAAAGGAAAAAACTATCATATTCAGTTCAAAACTGCAAAGTACGAAAGATAGCATAGGTGTTCAGTGAATTTTTTTGAATGTATGTGTAATATATCTCCTCCGATTTCTATTTCATAATAAAATGCATGATCAACTGACCAATGATGAACTCCCAGAGCCATTCACTTGTGCTGACCTAAAATGGAACCTCAGTGAATTTTTCTTGGGTGATTCAATGTTGACCTACAGGTATGACTAATGACCACTAATCATATTTAATAAGGTAAAATTCCTTCAATCTTCTAGATAATTTTTAAATGCAAATAAGTTCTAAGTAATGACTTGTTTAAATGGAGACTACTAATATGTGAAGTACTTTTAATAAAAGGAAATCACTGATTTCTGGTTGTTAGAACCACAATATTAGAATGTCAAGCCTTCCATTGTTATAATCCTCCTATATCTTCTTTAGAAGTTTTCACCTGACACTTGTATTCCTTTTTGAAAACTTACGATGGTTTGTTTTCTTTTCCAAAGCTTTCTGCTCTAGTGTTAATGAGTAATCCTCATTGTTAGGCATTCTATGATGAATTTCTCTTCCTTCTAAAATGTATTTGTAACTCTGAGTCAGTACTTGCTGGATTTTGAGGTTAGCACTGTAGCACTGTCCTCCCATTGCTCATCAATTTGCTAAGTGGGCACCATCTCACCATTGTGAGACTTGTTTTTACTGTTTTTGGCGTATCAAATACGCCATGGGGAACTTGCCAGGGTCTGCCATGCAGGCGGAATATTCTTGGTAGCTCGCTGGGCTCTCTGAGAGGGGTGGAGGAATTGAACCCTGGTTGACCGCGTGCAAGGCAAATTATACACAAAATTGAAGTAATTCAACAATCTGTTTCACATATTCCAGGATGAGATGAAATAAGAACGGGGTGATTCTTTGTTTGCCAGTTCCAGCTATTGTATTGTAACATGGAATATTGCCATTTTTAAAAATTTTAAGCAAAAGTTGATGGTGCTCGATGCTTAGGACTGACTCCTTGATCTGTGCTTGGAGTTCACTTGGTTTCAAAGTACAACATGAGGTGCCAGAAATCAAACCCAGGTCAGTCACATTCAAAGCAAGATCCTAATTGATTTACTATATGTAAGTAAAGAACTCTCTGCTTATATTCAAATCATATACATGAAAAATCAAGTTTGAATTCTCCTACTTACTACAGAGGTTAGTGTTAATATCCATGTATACTTTGCTATATACATAGATATGTATTCATTTTTATGATGTACCATGATTTATGGGCTGGAGCGATAGCACAGCGGTATGGCATTTATTTGCCTTGCATGCAGCCAACCCAAGTTTGATTCTTCTGTCCATCTCGGAGAGCCCAGCAAACTACAAAGAGTATTCTGCTCACAGTGCAGAGACGGGCAAGCTCCCTGTGGTGTATTTGATACGCCGAAAACAGTAATAACAAGTCTCACAATGGAGACGTTACTGGTGCCCACTCGAGCAAATCTATGAATGGGAGGATAGTCCTACAGTGCTACCATGATTTATAATTCTAACAATCATTGTGTCATGAAGGTGAGATAGAATACAAGTGTTCACATTTTTACCCCTCATGCAGCCAGCCCCAGTTTGATCCCAGAACATAGATAGGAGTGTTGCATGAGCACAGAGCTAGGAGTAAGATTGCACTTAAGGGCCACCAGATGTGACCCTAAACCGAAACAGTGGTGATAATGGCTTGCATATATCATTCCAAAGACAGCTACCACAAGAGTTAATACATATTTCCATCACTTGTCACTTGTCATTTTGTGGGGAGTTGTGGGGAGTACCACTCTCATCCTTTTTTTTTTTTTTTGCTTTTTAGGTAACACCCAGCGATGCTCAGAGGTTACTCCTGGCTCTGCACTCAGGAATTACTACTGGCAGTGCTTGGGGAACCATATGGGATGTCAGGGATCGAACCTGGGTCGGCCGCATGCAAGGCAAACTCCCTACCCGCTGTGCTATTGCTTCGCCCCCACCCTTTCTTGCCATAGGCTAGGATAGAAATTTTAAAAATTCACTTAAATAACTGACCACCACTAATTGTCCCTCTTGTGCACAGAAAAGGAAGAAGGATGTTTGTCTTCCACAAGGGTACAGCCATTGGCTCTATGTTGTGACACCCCACAGCACTGCTTAACATTCCCCACACCTGGAAGAGATATAAGCCTGGAACCAGAGTGTCATCTTCAAGAGTCCTGCAGTGCCTTTGCAGCTCAAGGGCTGTATTTCTCACGTTCGGATGATTTATGTATTCCTTAGTGTAGAGAAATAAAACCAACTTTCAATGTCTAGCCCTCAGGATCACATGATGACGCTTATGCTCAGATCAAGAGCTCACTGACTGGGGGATTATTCTGTTGACACAAGAACAAATATTTATCTGCATTTCCCACCTAGTTGTAATAAGATTAATAGCAACATCTCTGTTGCCATAACTCATCACCACTGCTAAGCTTAATACCTCTGTCATACAGCGGCTTCTCTGTGGATCACACCTCATAGATTACAAATGATTAAAGTTAGGAGAAACGGCATGTTCAATTCTTTCAATTTTTTCATACTGAATTATTCAATTCTTTCATATTGGATGGAACTACTGAATTTTCCAACACTTTAGGCTATGTTGAATTTTAAGATGGGTTAGAGCAAAAAGAGAGAGAAAAAAATAAAATTCCCAAGCAGGAAATCAACTGTGTAGTTATCCAGTGAACTGGAATTACACATTCTATTACTGTGGTTTATTAGGCAAAGGACCACCATCCCAATTCAGAGTCTAAATTGTTCCAAAATAATACTTTATTGATTTCTCTTTGTGTTGTTGTGTAGTCAACAACCTGGATTATCTTCATATATTCCAATTCCCGCCCCCCCTTTTTACAGATTTTTAGAACTCAGGTACTACTTATGGTTCTTTCTCAAAGATTAATCCTAGATCTGTGCTCAGGGATCTTTCCTGTCATTGCTGGGGGCAATATTCAGTGCCCAGTGTTAAACCAGGGTCATCCACATGCAAGGCAAGTGCTTTAATTAGTGTACTACACTCTCTTCTCCAAAGCACACAATCCTTTTCCTTAAATCAAACTGATAAAATAGCAAGCTATGTATCTTATTTTTATAAAATTGTGATTCATCTATATTTAATTTTTTGAATATTTTTATTGGAAAGTAATACAGAGAATGGTGACCTGGAATCAAAACTTTGGAAAATAAGTTCTAGCACCATTTTACATTTAATTTATGTATTAACATATGTATAATGCATATGTAATATGCATTAACATTCCCAAATTCCATATTCTGTTTCTAATTGCTATTTTGCATTCAGTGCTCAGTACCTTTAGATTTAAGCTCATAAGACCTTTTGTATCTCTCCTGAAACTCATTGTTATGATGTGTTGATGGCAGCCCATTACCTAATTCATCAAAGTGACACTACTTTTTAATAGAGTACGAAAGTATCAGAACCTTGTTTCATGTCGAGATAAAATACAGATAACAGTCTGGTTAGAGAAAACGTTACAGCTTTAAGCTCTCTTGTGAAGTTTCCATGTCTGTCAACCTGTCATTTTCTAAAAGCACATTGTAGTAAGTGAAATCCAATAAAGACAGACAGAAATATTTACAAACCTATGAGACTTCATAATATTCAAGTAAAGATAGATAATAACTATATATACGCATATATTCAATAAATAATTAACGTACTTTTAGAAACATTTTAAATCGTAGACACAATTTTCCAGTTAAATTTTAATACAGGAAAATTAATATATAACTGGTATATATAAAAAAATCACTTCTGAAAAGTGTCAGAGGTTTTTTTAAAAACCACTATCTATTATATTTAGAACTTTCTTCACAAAATCACACATTTAGAATTTTTGTGTGACTAATATCTGAGCAAATAAAGTTGTGAATTCAGGTTAAGCATGCTTTGTATATATATTATTGAGATAGATGCAACAACTATAGTCTGAGTCATTGATACTTTGGTTGCCATAATCTTTTTCTCCTGCTTAGTAAATTGAAAAATCACCCTTTTCCCCCAAGGTTTCATGATAATTTATCACCAGCCATTTGACAGAGATGAGACCTCTTCATGTTACATCAATCAAGTCCAGGGACACACTTGTTGAACATCCTATGATATTTCATTGTTCTCAGATGAAAACTCAAAGCACTTTTCATCAGGTTCTACAAGAGCGGTCACTTGGTACAGCACTAAGTTTACTTTCTAAGCAACCCCAAACTACATTCTTCTCTAACTAATATTTAAAAGTGACCTTTCAGCTAATTTAATTGTCAAACACATTAAGGTATTTGCTTTCTTCCTCTGTATACTTGACATACTGTTCTCTCCACACTGATATTGAATCGCTACCTAATTACATAGTATTGCTACATTTTGTAAAGTTTATAATACTCTCAGATGATGATGCTTATTCACACTTAGTTTCCTGAGAAAGAAATCATGCCAAAAGAAAATTTGCCATATCCATATTGTCATTTGATAGTTTTACCTCTCTCTTCCTACTTATTTATGAGCTTCATAGTTTTTCTTTTTCATCTTGGAACATTTCCAGAAGACCACTTACATGAAATGCATACTTAAATGAACAAATATACTCACTTCCCTAGCAAAAACAGAACTGTGAAAATTAAAATTCCCCAAAAACTGTTTATTTGACTTAAAATTCATAAGGCCCTCAGGATTAATGCATATTGTTCCATTCTTTCATAATTTCCTCCTTTTGAAAGGCTGAATAATATTTTATTGTATTTAAATATCATAAATTAATTATTCATATTATATTGAACACTTAAAATTATAAGAAAAAATCTTATGTCATAGATTCTTACCACAACTACTAGTTTCTTTACCAAAAATATTTTTTTTCACTCACATTACTATCCACTACATGTTTGTCAATGAATATCTAGACTGCCAGTAATATAAAACTTTGGTAGACTACATCATTATTCCTAGAATAAACTCACAATTTATTTAGTGAACTTGTTTATCTGCAATGTAGTAAGAATTGTATTTTGAGGGAATAATTCAACTTTCAGTTTTATTTAGAAAAATAAATGTTAGACTATCCTTTTAGTGACTACTACAAAAGAGAGCGGTTTACATGATTTCCCAGAGAAAGAAGGAAATTTAATGCATCTCAGTTGCTTGTCCTGAGTTAAAGCCTCTTGTTCAGTTCTTTCCTTGAACAGATGAAATAATGCTTAGAACTTCATTAGGTTTCAAACACCTTTTATGTACTTCCCTCTCTGATAAGTGCAAATACCCAAATGATTACAAAGCAGAAGATGCAGAACAAATCAGAGAAGAAAATACAGTTGTGTCTGAAAAAATCCAGAAAATGTCAATTACTGCTTGTTGAAGAGACAGTACAGCAAGTCAGGTTTTTGTCTTGCATACAGCCAACTCAGGTCAATACCCAACAACCAGTATGTCCCTCGAGCACTGCCTGGATTTATCCCTAATGGCAGAGCCAGGAGTAAGCCTTGAGCACTGCTAGATGTGGTCCAGAAACAAAGACAGAAAAAAAGAAAGAGAGAAGAAAAATTTTATTAAGACTCACAAACTATTGTTTCATTTAATATATTATATTTGTATAGGCATTTTAAGTATGCAAGATCATTCCTTTTGTTTTTCCTGTATAAAATGATCTCGTAATTTTAGTTCATGCATTCATATGTCTGTCAATGAGAGTAGTCACATTGGTGATGGTGGCTTACGTATAAGAATATATATATACACATATATATATATTTTTTCATGTGTTTGTTTTATGTTATGTGTGTCATGTATTTCTGAAGAGACAGACTAATTGACTGACAGAAAGAGAGAGAGAGAGAGAGAGAGAGAGCTTCAGAGATGTTCAAACAGTAAACATGTAGTCTGACTTCATAATTTTTGACTTAGGATAGCATTACATAATAAAATCATACTTTTAGATGTACAATATTAATCAACATGCACTTACACATTATGCTTATTCTTAGTCTAATTTTATCCTTACCATACAGTTGACCATACAT
Organism: Sorex fumeus; assembly: GCF_029834395.1. Classification (NCBI taxonomy): domain Eukaryota; kingdom Metazoa; phylum Chordata; class Mammalia; order Eulipotyphla; family Soricidae; genus Sorex; species Sorex fumeus. Next base: position 40,219,513 of record NW_026606322.1, on the reverse strand, counting down.
ACCATTGACCTTACCATACAATTTACCTGACTTAGCTATCTTCTTTTTTTCTTCCCTTTCTAGAAACCATTATTTGCTCTTATAAACCTAAAGCTTACTTTAATTTTGCTTACTTATTCAGGGATGGGAGGCAGCACAGGAGGTTCCAACCAGGGATATTTCTAGAACTACTTGGATAACCAGGCTGTTCGTTCAACTCTAGGACCTAAGAATATAGTGCTACTCTGGCCTTACCTTGTCAGAACTTAACAGTGCTCAGGGGCCTTGAGCACTATAGCCAGTAATGGGAGTTGGGGATGGAGCATTTGGTGCTAGGTTCATGTGAATTGACACTCTCACCTTATCTCTTGGTTCTATTTTATTTCTTTGCGTATCGTGATTGAAACTATCGTGTTCATCTTTCTAATAATCTGAACAATAAAACTAGGGAGTTTGTAAATAGTGGAGTACAAAAAATTGAAAAGACACAGAATACTGAGCAAGCAGAAACCAAGGAGTGTTATTAGTCATCAGCAAAGAGTTGCCATGGGTTAAAGAGAAAAGTCACTTGATATCACAGTAAGGAATAAAGTACAGGACTGAGAGAGGGAAAAGTGGCCACAAATATGATTATTAGAATGATTAATTACTTGGAACCACTGGTGCTTCACAATTCTAGGGCTTCTTTCCATCATGGCAAAGATCACCTAGGCAATTTTTTGTGAACCCTAGTTTTGGAAAAATGGGTATTATTTTCTTTTCTTCTTACATTTTTATTGACATGAAATGAATATCTTTTAATAAAAGGAACCCCATTTGGTCACTATTCACCAAAATACATGAAGAAAAAATGCTGAGAAATGTAAACATGATAGCACTTATACAACAAAGTCAAAGCAAAACAAAATAGTTTGCTTTTGTTCACTTTCCATTGCTATTTCCTCTTTACTATTTCACAGTTTTCTGTTCTTTACTATCAATTTTGTTACTTTTAGTATTATTTCTCAGCAAATTTCGTTCTTTAGCGATATTTTGGAGTGATAGCACAGCGGTAGAGTGTTTGCCTTGCACAGGGCAGGGATTCCTCCACCCCTCTTAGAGAGCTCTGCAAGCTACAGGGAGTGTCTCGCACACATGACAAAGCCTGGCAAGCTACCTGTGACTTATTCAACATGACAAACACTGTAACAAGAAGTCTCACAATGGAGATGTTACTGGACCTGCTTGAGCAAATTGATGAACAACGGGACGACAGTGCTATATTTTGGACTAATTTGAAGCCCTGTTATATATTGTGGCAAATATTTGGCTTAAAATTATAAAGCAAATATAATTTGCTCATATATATCAGTTTTTTTTAGCCCATATCAAGATTGTTTTTCTTTTCTACAAAATATTTAACTATTTCTCATAAACCATTTTATCCTTATAAACACTGCTAAGAGTTTAATTCACATTCTGGTTACATTAATATTAAGGCAAAAATCAGGGCAACTGGATAAAATTGATTAAGTTAAGAATTGTATTTTATTAAGTTAAAATATTATTTTTAAATTTTGAGTTATATAAATGATCTTTCAAATTGTACAAAATACACACATTTACAGTAAAGACCACATCTCATTGTAAGGAAAATAGTTGTCATTCCAAAAAATTTCCAATATATATAAAAGAAGTATATTTCAAACTTTTTTCTAATACAGATAATGCTATGAAGCTTCTATTTCAAAAGTGAAAATTTATTATAATGTATCACTTTAAATAATGGCTACTTTAAAGAAACCCTGCTTGGACTTAGTAAGATATTAAATGCATAAAATATGGAAAAGGGAAGAAAATGGAGTCACAAAATGCCCTATGGCTTACTTGCTCACACTTGGGAAGACTTAGAACTTCAGAGGTAGGATCCATTTCAAGACATAATTACTTAACAGATACAACCCACAGAAGGCAAATGGAAACTGACCACAACATAAAAGGAAGATATAAAACCATGGGGGTGGAAGGGGATGAGGCCAAAGAAATACTACACATTTCAAAAACATAGTTTTACTTCACAAAAAATTAATTCTGCTGCACAGATTGATGAGAGAGAAGTACTTTCCTTGTACAAGGCCAACCAGGGTTCAATTGTTTGTACCACATATGAACCTCCAGGTACCACTGAAAGTGATACCTGAGTGCATAGGCAGAAGAAACCATGAGCACTGCCAGGTGTGAACAAAACCTTGCCCCTCCAAAAAAGTTAAATTTTATATTTAAATAATTTCAATTAATGTCAATAACCCAAACTTACCAAACCAAGGAAACAGACTGTCCATATAGATGAGAAAATTGAATCCAACACTCTGTAACAAGAAACAGCCCTGAACTATAGTGATAAACAGTCTTAAAGTAAAAAAGCTTAACACCGATCACATATTGAAACGGTAGCCTTTAAAAAGCCAGAAAGAGAAAAAAGATAAACTTCAAATTTCAAAAAATCAAGTAGTTTAAGGAACAGATATAGATATGCAATGATCAAGAAATCTACACATAAAGAAGACAATAGTCTTTAACAAACGAAAGAGCATCAGCATATATGAAGCAACTACAAACAGTCCTAAGGAAAGATCTTCAGTAAGTGACTTGCAATCAGTCAGAAAGTTGTATTTTAAGTTTCTTCTTGGTCTACAACTTCTGAAAGTTTTACTGAATTATGTACATAAAGGTCAAATGCTAATTAAAACTTTCTTATCTGTGGTAATATAGATATGTGGAAAGGTGATGACATTATTTTTTATCTTCTCAGCTTATTTTGAACAGAATTTTCTTAAAATTTTCATAATCAGAGCAGTTTATAACAATGCATTAGATTTGTATGTATTACAATGTATACACTCTATTTTTAGGAACATATAAAACATCATTCACCAGAATGTTTTTTTCTTTTTGAACTGGAAATAAAATATTGCAGTTGCCAACTAAAGAATAGTTCTGTTCATCTTAATATACATTTATAAAAGTTGAGATATTGAGAACTAGGGATAATTTGTCATTCACTTATCTAGCCCATTACATGCATTTTGATTTCAAAATCCACTTCATATAACATATAATTTTGTTTGTGAGAGAACACGTGGAACATAGAAATAGATTGATTCAACCAAACATACCTCTCTATAAAAATAACTGTTTTTTTATTTAAAAACTATATGTTAAAAGACATTGATCACTGATTTAACTCACAAACATGGAACATGGTTGTATTCTTAAAGAAATAGAAAATTGTGGATATGGGTTCGATACCCATCATTCCATATGGTTCCCTGAGCATCGCCAGGAGTAATTCCTGACTGTATAAGCCAAGAGTAATCCCTGTGCATCGCTGGGTGTGACCCAAAAAGAAAAAAAAAGTTTATGTGAGACTCAATTTCAGATATTTTTTTCTGTTTGTGTTTATTTGCTTGATCTTGGATCACATTCAATGCTGTTCAGAGTTTACTCTTGTGTATGTGCTCTGGGATCACTTGGAGGCTTGAACATAGTTTGGTCATGTGAACGGCAATTGCCGTACTCTGTGTATTGAAAGACTGTGTTCTATTGCCCCTGAAGGACTTTGACAAACTTAAGATGAATCAGTAAAGGATAATGGACAATGTTGTTGTTTATAGACCTAAAGCAGGAAAAGCAGAGTCAGAGATGTAATCATAGAATCTAGAATAAGGCTTTCTGATAGAAGATGCATCGATGATAAAGGAACTTGGACACTGTGCCTGATGAAAATGAGAAAAATAATCCACTGCCCATCATTGTCTACTCTTGGACATTCTCTAGCTTGCATTCTTGTTCAAAACTAACTGGGAGGAATAAGATAAAGAAGCTTTGATGTAGTACATGAAAGTCAGTGTTCTGGATTGCCACTCAGGATAGAGAAAGGTAGGAGAGAGCCTGGAAGAATAAATGAAAAATACCTAGTATGTATTTTCAGTAAAAATTCTGTTTGTATGGGGGGGGTAAACTCTAAATAATAGTGGTGAATCTTTTATTGAAACAATGAATCTTATCAAAGCAGATAGAGTGTTAACTAGAATTCATCTGCCCCACAGGGACTGGGAGGGGTGGGGGGTGGGGTTTTATTGGGGTTCTTCATGGTAAAAAATAAGTTTTGGTAAAGGGAAATGTGTTTGATATTTGCATGACTGAGACCTAAACCTGAAAGCTTTGTAACCTTTCCCACGGTGATTCAATAAATAAATAAATAAATTTTTAAAAAAATTCTGTTTGTGGATTATAAAATGCCATACATTCAAAACATCAGTTTTTTTTCAGTCTATCTTCTGATTAAGCACAAACCAATCAAACCCTAAACACAATATTTTCACAAAGAAACCAGCTGAATTCTAAAATTGATAATTAAAATAAAACAAAAATTAAAAAACAGAAAATGAAAAAAATTGAAGCATTGATACTGATATCTAGGCTAATCCTAAAGCCTTTTAAATCAAGGTAGTACAGTTTTGATGAAAAGTCAATTAAACAAAATAGAGAGCAGATAGACACCCACATCTGTAACTTCACTTTAGAGAAACCAGAGAGTGCTTTTGGTATTAAAAATTAATATGCAAGAGCATGCATATGATCACGATAATTTAATCTTTGATAACTTTCTATGTTAAATCTTAAATTATTTTACTGAAAATAAAATTTTTCATTGAATGGAAAGATCTTTTCTTTTTCCAAATAATACATATATCCAAAAAAGTTATTATCAAAATAATTCCATATAAATTGTTACAATTTATACAGTTGTATAAATTATATGGAATTTATAAAACAATTCCATAATAAATTGTTACCTAAGGCACTTACTTTGATACTTATATAAGCACTTAGGTGAATCTACAAGTAGAAGTGAACATTTTTTTTCCAGCACAGCAAGTTTCATCAGCACTTCTCTAAATATCTAAAAATTTCAATGACTTTTCGCAGAAACTCTCACTTATGTATTAATGAATACCAATATTAGGTTTCTCTCAATTTTGTTAAACATAATTACTTTAAATAACACAAATAGGTGAATGAGACCAGTTGTAGTTACCAGTTGTAGGATGGATATGTCGTTCCCAACGTTCTCCCTTCCGAAATCCGACACGCCATTTCGTCGGTAAAGAAACAAACAGCACCCGGCCCAGACAAGGTCAGACCTGAACACCTGAAGAACCTGCCGTCAGTACTCATCAATACACTGGCTCGGCTCTTCACTCACTACCTGTCTGAATGCAAGGTTCCGTCCCAATGGAAAACCAGCAGGACCGTACTACTGTTCAAGAAGGGAGACATCCATGACATTGGCAACTATCGTCCGATCTGCCTATTGTCTGTCATCTACAAGTTGTTCACTCGAGTCATCCTAAATAGGATTGGCAGAACACTAGATGAAGGACAACCATGCGAGCAAGCAGGGTTCCGCAAAGGATTCAGCACCATCAACCATATCCACACGATAACCAAGCTCATTGAGGTTTCTCGGGAGTTCAAGATGCCGCTCTGTTTAACATTCATTGATTTAAAGAAGGCCTTTGATTCTGTTGAGACGGAAGCGGTCATTGAAGCCCTAGCCAATCAGGGCATTCAAGCCCAATACATTAGGATCCTCCGTGAGCTGTATTGCGGATTCACTACCAGGATCTCACCATTCTACAAAGAAGTGATCGTTGATGTCAAGAGAGGGGTGCGGCAGGGTGATACTATTTCACCGAAACTCTTCAGTGCCACCCTCGAGAACATCATGTGAAGACTGGAATGGGAAGGAATGGGAGTGAAGATAGATGGTCAGCAACTACACCACCTCCGCTTTGCTGATGACATTGTTTTAATAACACCAAACATCAGCCAAGCGGCACAAATGCTGGCCGACTTTGACCGTGAGTGTGGAAAGGTAGGACTACAGCTGAATCTCACAAAGACAATGTTTATGAGAAACAGCCTTGTTCCTGACGCCCCATTCGCTCTCAATGGAACGACCATCTCCGAATGCAACAGCTATGTGTACCTAGGTCGAGAGGTCAACATGACAAATGACCTGGCACCCGAGCTGCGCAGGAGGAAGAGAGCAGCTTGGAACGCCTTCAAGAACGTCGAAGAAATAGCTAAGAGGACGAAGAACCTCCGGCTCCGGGCACATCTCTTTGATTCCACTGTTCTTCCTGCATTAACATATGCCTCAGAAACCTGGACCCTACGCAAACAGGATGAGAATGCTATTCAGGTCTCCCAAAGAAGAATAGAAAGAGCTATGCTTGGAATATCACGTTTCACTCAAATGAGAGAACGAATCCGGAGTTCTGACATCCGTCAATGATCAAGGATCAGGGACGCTGTCTCATTTGCCAAGGTGTCGAAAATCAGATGGGCTGGTCACGTAATGAGATTTAAAGATGACCGCTGGACTAGAGCTGTTACCGACTGGATTCCACGGGATGTCAAAAGACCGAGTGGCCGCCCACCTGCCAGATGGTCAGACTTCTTCATGAAGATCATGAACGATCGGTTTGAGGCCCTTCATGTTCCCGGAGCGAACAGATGCCATTGGGCTACACTAGCACGCGACAGGGACAAATGGAGACGTTACTGGCGCCCGCTTGAGCAAATCGACGACTAACGGATTAAGTGAAGTGATTAAGTGATTAACACAAATAGAAATATTCTTTGTTACTCATTCATTTGATGCATTTCATTATTTCTTATAAATCATCATTGACAAAGATTATTGCAAATACATAATTTTACATGCCATTAAAAAATCTTAGCTTTTCTGTTGTTACCAGGGGCTCGGTGAAGATAGTAGTGGGAAATTAGTACTTTGTTGTTCTTATTTTTGCTCTTGTTGTTTTTGTGATGCCAGAGGTTGAACCCTGGATCTCATGCACGCAATACATGACACTACTCTCCGAGTTCTATTGCTGGGTCCCAATAGGATATTTCTAAAAGAATCATTTTATTTCTGTTCATGCTCAAATAATAACAGTGTCACTTGGTATATTTTCTACTTAAGAAGTAGAATGTAGGAGCAACAACTTAAAACATCAGGATGTCAATGAACTGAAGAAAGAGAATTTCAGGGTATAATCTACTAGGACAAATAGAGTCATAAAAGTGTAAGCACAGAGGTATATGTTATTGTATCCAGTTCTGCCCTGCTATTTACTACTTAGTTCTGCGAATCTAGTCAAGTAACTTTAATCTCTATATGCTTAATCTTAACATCTTTAATATTAGGAAAACCTTTAGTTTTCAAATGAAAGTCGTCATAAGTATTAAGAAATTTAAGATGTTCAATGATTACAAAATACAATTTTAGCCACTATTATTTTCATTATTATGAATTATTCCTAGGCAACAAACTAAAATAGTGTTCGTTTACATGAAAATTGTCACAAACTTTTTCTCTAAAAAATTAGTATTCTAATAACTTTATTTAGAATACTCTAGAAACTGTTATAATTATTCAGATTTTTTATGGCACCAATTATCAAACCTATTATTCTATTATCTATTACTTAGGTCACATGTAAATGAGTGAATATGGCTGTTCCATATTGTGACAATCAAAAAGTCGGATGTAGAGATTTGGGTTGTAGTTTATTAAACCCTTTATAAAGTAACAACTTGAAATTTATTTTCTGTCAGAAATAAAATTAAAGTGATCTGTTACTAAAAACATATATTTTATGGATCTAATAGAATAATCTACTTGATAAATGTCAATGCTTTTAATTTAATATCAATTGATACTATCAGTCAAGAAAAATTAATTTTAGATTTGACTCATTGAAGAAAATGAATTACAACCTCAAAGAGAAAATACTGTTCCTCGCTTAGGAGCAGCAAAGCTATGGATTATTAGACACCAAACACTGAACATTTTTATTAAACTGGCACATAGTGTGTGGGCAGTCTGCCAAAAGCAACCAACAATAAAACAATCTTTTCCCAATTATAATATTGAACTGACCTTATACTACTTGGCTTAATTGAAAGTCCAACACGATGAGGAATATTACTTTCTTGGATGTTGTTATTGCTATTGATAAATGGTCCAATCTCAAGATTTCTAAAATAGCCGAAAAAGAAATGAACATAGCCTAGAGGAGAAAAAAACTCAAGAAAATTAGAGCTGCATTTAATTTTATATAGTACAGTTGCACTGTAATGTATTGCAAAAAGATAAAGACAAAGATATGTAAAAGCATGCTTTTATTTTTCATTTATCTAAGAAAATGCCTATCTATAATAATGTAAACTTAATTTTTTATTATATTCTATATTGAAAAGAAACTAATATATAAACTTACATAAAGGATTTCCAAAGGACCACATAGATTAAACACTGAAAATCTAAAGATTGTATCAAATATGCAATAAAATCCAAATAGCATAAAATTAGCTGTGAGACATTGTAATTCTCTACTTGCTATGGAATTATTAAATCTCTTATGCAACAGGAAATAAAAATTTCCTCCTAACTTATGTTTTTTCACATTTTGTTTTTTAATTTTCTGAATATTTTCATCAACATGAGTTTTTAAAGAATGCAAGGCCAATGAGTAGTTACTAGGAAAGAAGGTAGTTGGGGGCTTGGGGGAGAGGAGGTGTTTGAGTAAATCTGTGCCAAAGAAAAAATGGCATGCTAAAATAAATAATTGAACAATTAGAGATAAAATTAGTGTGGTGCATACACATATTGAATTTTAGTAATGTCTATCTGAAATGCATAATGTCACTTCAATTTTTAAAAAGTAAAGAAGTAAAACGAAGGACTATGGGACTTACACACTTAAACTGTGACAATGTTTTGTTCCTTCTATGAATTTTGAAAATTCAGTTTTAAAAGGGCTGGAGCGATAGCACAGCAGGTAGGGCGTTTGCCTTGCACGCACCCAACATGGCCGACGCGAGTTCTATTCCTCCGCTCCTCTCGGAGAGCCCGGCAAGCTACCGAGAGTATTCGATATGCCAGACACAGTAACAACAAAGTCTCCAATGGAGATGTTACTGGGCCCGCTCGAGCAGTTTTAAAAGATAATATTGTTTTGAGGGATGGGAGGTGGAACCAGCCCTTCCCTCTGCCCAGATGAGCCCCTGAGTTGCTGCCCACAAACGGCAACACTGCTCCAGAACAGCCATGATTCCAGAGGCACACAAACCAATGCCAGAAATCCTTCTGGACTTAATTACTAAAATACCATTACTAATTACTAAAATACCAGAATCTAAAATAGCGTGGCCACTATAGCAGCCACAGGACATTAAATGTTCTTCATAATCAGCAATAGAAAAACAATTATCTAATGATGCCTTTTCGGCAGGTCAAATTGTTGGGGGGAAAATTCCAAATAACAACAGTGGGTCTTCTGTTGAATAATTGGTGGGATGGTGGGTATACTGGGAATCTTGATGGTGGAACATGTGCACTGGTGAAGGGATGGCTGTTTCATCATTGTACGACTGAGACTTAATCCTGAAAGCTTCGTAACTGTTCTCACAGTGATTCAATTAAAAAAAAAGATAATATTGTTTTTAACATTAATTTTATATGTGCACTTTACTAACATTTCAGTCACAATAAATAAATTTGAAGAGATTGGGTTAAAAAAGAAGTCCCTAAACCTATATTGTTGCATAGTCCAACATAAAAACCTGAAAGAAAAAGAAAAAATCAGTTTCCTTGACTGCCTGTAAGCTTAGAAAAGGTTCAACCTTTTCTTCAATGACTGTGCTGTGTCGTGTTTCAAGGTTTCTGATGTGATTGTTCTTGATATGATTTCTCTACCCTGTGGTGTTCAGAGAGAACAATCTTCATATCCACAGGCCTGATGCATAATAGACACTCAAGTGCATTTTTGCTGAATAAAAGTATGTGGATCAGTGTCAGTGTGTCCACAGGTTTTCAGTATGAGAATATTTGCAAGTACTCCATTCTTCTGGGCCTGCACTGGTCAAAGAGCTACTATTTAGTATTTGTTTTAACCATTCAGCTTGGTGCTTGCTCTTTTATTAAATCAGTAGGAGATATAAGCTAATCAACATTCCAAACGTGGGCAAACAGCGATAGAAAGTAGAATGAATAAATGTACACAACCCCATACTCTGGATACTTGGATGTTGCATGCCAAGTCTAGCTTGTCTGAATCAAAGAAAAAATTGACCTAGCCAACAAATTCAAAATATTTGTCAATCTTCTTCACTCCAGTGTTTCACGTGAAGACCAGGTTAGTTATTTGGGGGTAAACAAGCTGCTGGATCAGCAGTATTTAATTATTTTATTTTTGCTTTCTGTTGTTGTTTGTTCATTTTTGTTTGACTTTGGTTTTTGGATTGGGGTCACATCTAGCATTCCTCGGGGCTTACTCCTTGCTCTTTGCTAAGGGATTGCTTTTGGAGTGGGATCAGAGAGACCATATGTGGTGCTGAGGATTGAATTCTGATCAATCGCATGCAAGGCTAATGTTCTAACCCCATTACTATGGCCCTGGCCCCTAATTCATTCATCTTTTAGTATTAACAGGTGCTTCTGTTTCTTTTTCATTGTTAATATACAAGAGTGTGTGTGTATGTGTATATGTTAACACTAAAGATGAAGGAAATAGAGCTATAATACAGAAATGCAAAGGAAATGATAAAATATGGAAAACATACTTGTGAGACTTAATTCTGAAGAAGCATATAATAATTAAATATGACTTTGGAAGTGAGGTATATAATAAATCAGGACAAAGATATTGACTACCCGAAAACAAAGATAACAATTTTCTATGCCTTACATATACAATGTCATGGATTTATTACAAAATACACATGAAATAAAGAAAAGATCTTATCTCATTATTTTCAATTTTATGAGAAATGAATGCATTTTAGAAGGTTAAAAAATCATGCTCTTTTAGTTAGTGATGGATCAAAACTTTAAACTCAGCAGCAAAAAGTAGCAATCCGTTTTCTTACTCTAATCATTTACTAACACAAACTTAAGTTTCTTTTCTAGTATAGTAATTATTGATAAATTAAATTATAGTTCCTGATGATTAATGTGTAATACTAAATAAAGGTAAATAAGAATTAAAATGATTATTTTCTAAACATGACTACAGAATCTAGCATCTATTTACATTACTACATTCTAAAGCTGTAAATTCTTTCATAGTTACAAAGGTACATTTAGCTAAAACACATTTTAAAAAATTATGTTTGCTGGTAGGAGACTCTTGAAAGTACTTGCTTTTTTTTTTCAGACACCGTTTGGTATACGTTTACTGCCATGCAACACCCCCCCACCCGCCCATTATTTTCTAATTTCAGAACTAAATCAAAAGATATGAGAAGGGTTACCTGCACTGACATATAAAAATGCCTTAAACGTTTTAAGGAATTCTGCTTCCCACATAATGGTCTCCTCTTTCATGTATAATTTTTCAGGGAATGGAACAATTTCACATCAATCCCTGTAAATGAGAAATCTGTTTCTGGAGCTCAGAAGACTGCTTGTCTCCTTTGAATGTAGTTCCAAAGCATTATCTGACAATTAGTCATATATCCTTCATGTCAAATAACTGTTTATGCTTGATTTTACAAGCAAATGTTATAATAAGAGGTGAAAATGCACACAGATCTCAAGGAATGAATTGAGTGTGGATTTTCCCCACACCTTTCTGTATGAGTTTATCAATGATGTTTGTTGGATATGTGAGTGTTAGGTATTGCCATTTTTTTCTCTATTTTATTCACCTTTTCATTTTTCACACTTAGTTTCTATTTTTTTTTTTTGGCATTTTTGGGTCACACACAGCAATGCAAAGAAGTTACTTCTGGTTCATACACTCAGAAATCACTCCTGGAGGGGCTTGGGGGACCATGAGATGCTGGGAATCGAACCTGGGTTGGCCGTGTGCAAGGCAAACGCCCTACCTGCTGTTTTATTGTTCCAGCCCCGAGTTTCTATTTTTTAATGTTGTTAAAGAGACAATTGCAATTTTATTATAGTTATCCAAAATAAACTTATGTAAAACTGCCTGTATATGTATAGATTTCTGTTTGCTCACTTTAAATCACAAAATTTTCTCTCCAAATTCTTTGTACTCCCTCTCCTCCTTCACTTTTTTCAAAGTATTTTTTGGAAGTACCAGGATTAAATATTTTATATTTTTTCTTCTTCTGGGTGTTTATATGTTTATACACACCATAGTTTCAATGTTTTCCTATTCTTTGCTTATAATCAAATATTTTTTCTACTATGATATTTAACCACAATTAGATCTCTCATTAATGTAGTCTATTTCCCTAATATTAAAAAATAATTTACCTTCATACGGTCTTACAAAATTAAATTTCTCCTTCACCCTCCATATTAGACTATAGGCAGTTAAAGTAATTTGCACAAAACCCATATTTTCTTTTATTTCTGATAAAATCTAGTGGTTGAAGCAAGACTATTTTCATACAAGAGGGAAAAGCAAATATGTTTCATTGATATTTTATTTATATAACAATTGTCCCTACTCTTTCTTTCAGTGAAAAAATATAATAAATAACATGTACTACTCAAGTGTATAATGATGGATGCATTATCGAGCATGCACAGTCTATTCATTTTCTTTTATTTTTCACAAGTTAGAAAATGAAATCATTTGTATTTTTGAAAATAGTTCACAATTTTTAAGGTGAACTGTTTTGGGACAGTTTTAAAGATATATGCATAGTTTTTAAAGAGATAAAATACAACCACATTTAAGGGTAAAATGTCAACATTTTAAGGGAACATATTTCAGAAACTGTATCTTCAGTCTATCTTTAGCACTCCCAGTTTGTAGCTGGAATTTGACAAATGTATCCATCTTTCTATTCTCTCATTGATTTTGGGGGGGGTGATTTCTGACTGTAAGGGGTCTTCTCTTGAGGTTGACAGTTTTTGATGGAAGTATGAAATTAGAGAAGAATAGCCTGAGTTGAGATAGATGGCCAAAGTTATCGAAACACTGAAAAATATAAGTACCCCAGTTGTGTTTTCAGATTGATTTACTTGTCAAAATGCACTAGAGAAAGTGAAGTCCATAACAAGTGATTGAGGATATGAGTATAAAAGATAAAAGGGCAATAAATAAATTCTCTAACTTGGGCAATATACTCCTGTAATATTTAAAAGAGATGTAAAAATGGAGAATAATAAACCACATGTATTATTTTATATGTACAAAAATCATGAAACAGGCTATGAGATAAACAGAACATTGAAATATTCACCTACATTTTAAAATTAAAAATAAAAATGACATGAAATCTATCAATAAGTTAGTTATAGTTAATTTTACATATATAATTATATATAATAATTATACATCTATGATAAGTTAATTGCATTCTGTTATCTACAAATCCAGAGGAAGGGCAGAAACACAAATTATACATAACATATTTAAGTAACAGAACTTTAGTTAGCAAAAGCCATCGCACAAAAGTTTTATGAAGCCAGTGAAAGTCAGCAAGATTTTATTCTACTTCTGGGATATAAAGACTTTCAAATTGAAAGAGCAAAAAGTTAGATTTATTAAGCTTATGTTTAATGTTTGTGTCTATATCTTCATATTGTTATTTCTTTTTCAAGAACAACATCCTTTTATGCATCTCATAATGGATGCCATTATGTTGTATAAAATAATTGATATCTTGCTTCAGTTCTCTTAATATACCTCTGTATGTCATTTTTATATTTGCTCCTAAAATAATGGGGGGAACGAATACTTCAGTATCATTTATTATTCTGGATTAACTTATGTAGTACATTTTGAGAAAAATTTTCATTATGCAAAGTTCTCCTTAAAGACAGAGAGGAAAATTATCTTTCACTGTACTTTCAATAATGGCGTGAAGTACGGTTCTTGACTTACTACAGAACATCGGATTTCTAAGACTATTCTAGTATGCTAGAGAAATTCTAGATTCTCTGTACAATATTAGACACAGCAACGCAAACTAAGTATGTGTCATATGTTAGAGGAACATAGCTAATAAAAACTAATTATTACAGTAAATTATTTGAAATAGTGCTATCGCTCCAGCTGGAGCGATAGCACAGCGGGTAGGGCGTCTGCCTTGCACGCGGCCAACATGGCCGACCCGAGTTCGATTCCTCCACCCCTCTCGGAGAGCCCGGCAAGCTACCGAGAGTATTCGATATGCCAGACACAGTAACAACAAAGTCTCCAATGGAGACGTTACTGGGCCCGCTCGAGCAAATCGACGATCAACGGGAGGGCCTTTACCTTTACCTTTATTTGAAATAGTGAAAATAAAATATCACCTTACATTTAATGAACTGCAGTGTAAACTAAGCTCTTAACTTAAGAAAACCATATTGTAAGACCAGAGATATAATACAGGGGATAAGTGACTTACTTTGAGTTTCACTGTCCCTCTTTTAATTCCTGGACCACATAGGATACCCTGAACATAGACAAGAGTCATTTCTGAAGACAAAGCCGGGAGTAGCCCATGAGCACTTCTGGGTATGGCTCCTAAAAAGCAAAAATAGAAGAAAAAAATGAGAAAACAGTATTGTGACCATAGTAAGTCTTTTATTTTATGAAAGTAAGATTATAGGAAACAAGTCTATGTTATTATAGGTTGACAGTAAACGATCAATATTAGATTAATTAGTGGAAACAAAATGAACATAAATAAGAAGTATCTTGTTTATTATAAACGTTGTAAGTATAACATTCATGCTTAGGTATAAGATAGTCTATGAATATATATATATACACAAATACTATTACATACATATATATGTATAATGTTATAGAGTATAGCAAAAGTCGATTTTTGCTAAAGTCTCACATCGATTCAAACTCTGCTCTTGTAAACTATTACATATTTTAACTGTTTCTATATTTAAAATTAAGTACTAATTGTTTAAGAAGATAATAACTTCATCATCTGACCTTTTTCTTAATATTTTACACACCACGGAACTTTTATCACATACACAATGAAATATACATTTCAGTAAGTCCCTTGTACGTATGTAGATGAGTACTCTCTCATTATTATTTCTGTGAAAATGTCGGCTTCCCCTTCAGATTTTCCAAGGTTAGTTTTTGGAATTGGTGATTTTCTGTTTTAGTTCTTTCATAATATCATGTCAAAAAGCTTTAAATATTTTTTTACATTATGCTTGATTTTTGATTTTTGTGACTGATTCTATATTTCTTATACCAGTCTGATTCAATTTAATGACATTTCTTTAATTTCAAACCAGATTTCTTTCACAAGTTTTGTGATGTTTTCAGCAATATTCCTTATATTTTTATCATGACTACAGTAACCCACATATTGACTATTCTCACTGTGTACTGCATCATTCTTTGTCTTTCGTATCTTATACTTTGTTTTACATGCTTGATTCTGCTGGAATTGTTCTTGATTTTTTCGGATCAGATTTTATTTCTCTCTGTTAACTCACTGCTTCTTAATTTAATTTTAATGCTTTTTAGTAAAGAATTTTGTTTCTTCTATGAAATTATCTCTTTCTCCTCAGACATAATATATTTTTACAATTAGTCTATTAATAAAAGTGCTCGTTCATACAAAAATATTAGCAATCTACATGCAGTCTGTATAGTTATTCCAGTATACTTGTTACATAATTATATGCTTCCATCTATATTCAATTGCCAGTAAATATGTGCTTTTGGGATTTTCTTTTGGTAAATAGACGTGAAATATAAATCAGCCCTTATATCCTCTAAAAGTGTGCATGATCTTATAGTTGGTTGCATAATTCTCTTTCTTTAGTTTGTATTTATTCAAAAGTTACCTATATATCACTTTTGAAACTTTATCATAAAAATGTTTCTATATTCTTTTATAAGAAGTTTTCTTATCTGATGATATATAATTATGCATATAACTATATTTATTACCTGTCTTCTCTCCAAAATGCACAATTAACTACTATGACTCTGGCACCTAAATGCATAACTTGCAGGTAGTAGAGATTGTATACTTTTAAAACAAAATACAAAAGCAATTTAACTGTATGTTTCCAGCATGGAATTTGTTATGACACTGAACGGAATATTAAATGAGGAACTGGTCCAAAATCTTAAGAATACTAACGTATAAATAAATAACAAGTTCTATATTATTGCCCAATAAATTCATATAAGTGGTCATACCATTTTCTTCATAATCATCTGGATAAATATCGCAAATCTTTGTTAAAATAAATTATAATTGGAATTCTCTGAGGAGGAATTAACAGAACAATGAAGAGAATTACTAAAAGGTAGAAATACCTTAAGAAAGCAGAGAAATTCACAGAACTGATGTTCTTGTGATTCTTGTAGTTACCAGCTACTAATGATAGAAACTCAAGAAATTACTTTCAATCCCTTAGAGCACTGCACAAGAAAGAGACCCCTGACCCTGATTTTACCTTTTCTTCCTGAAAGTTGAAAGAGTATAAACCCATGTTCTTTGTCTCCTCTCAATATCATGACAATCTGATGAAAATCAAAGCTGGGAATTCTAAGATGCCTGTACCCACACACATCCTCTATGTCAGAGCACTTGTCCAATATCCTCATGAATACATCATGCTTAAGTTAACTTACCCAATAGATCCTCAGCCCTTATTCGTATATGCCTGCACTTACTCCTGGAATATATTTGGACTTTGCAAAATGTGTTGTTTAGCATTATATATAAAAGATAAAATCAAAAAAGAAGCAAAATTAAAATAGAATTATCTCTATGAATACACTTAATAAACAGTCTAGTAGAATATGATTTCAAGGCAGTCCCTAGAAAGCAATCATCTCATAGTTTATTTTATGTAATTTTTAATAGACGTTGGTGTGGTGGGTCACACATGCAGGTCCTCGGGGATCAGGGATTACCCCTGGCAATGATGAGGGACCATACATGGTTCAGTGTTCTGATTAGGTCAGAAGTGCTCAAGGCAAGTGATATAATCCCTGTAATACCACTCTGGTCACTCAATGCTCCCTAAAGATATGTTTTTGCTATCATTTGCATTGCTCTTTCTGGAACATTGTTGAAAAATAGTATTATCCATTTGGTAGTTCCTGTGGTTTCTCAATTTCAAACTCAGTTTCAATTTCAAAATATTTCTTCTGCTGATTTTCATTAATCAATTATAGAGAGAAAAAATTAGTAATCTCCCCTGTAGTTCTCAGTAGGTCTGGGGGCTTCATACTGATTCCTGGCCAATTTAGGTGGTAATACAATGCAAGAACCTGAAGTTTAGTGCTCCTCAAGTCTACAATTCTAGGGATTACCTTCTCAACCCTGGGAAAGTTCTGGAGGCCTTCAGGGTCACACTAGCTATGCTTAAGGGCCTCCAGACTATAATCCTCCCATTGCTGAGGGGTGGCTTGAGGGGGGTCAAATGATGTGGAGATCAAACCAGGTCTATTTGCATTCATCACATGCTATATTATCTCTGTTCTCAAAATGCTAAATTTTTTTTTACATTTAAATGCTCCATTTTTTACAGTTCTAGGAAAATACAGAATCTTATATATGTCAGCCATGTGTGGTATCCACTGAGTCAGATCCTCATTTCTAAATGGAATTTAAAATATAAAAAAATGCATTTGGATGTAGAGAGAGTACAGGTACAGTGTAGCTGTAGTACACTACAGCTGGTAGAGTGCTTTTCTTGCATGCCACCAACCCAAATTTGAACCCTGGACTACATATGATCCCCAGAAGCTGCCAAGAGTGATCCCTGAGTGCAGAACCAGGAATAAGTCTTGTGCACCAGTAGGGGTTGCCAGAACAATGTTATTTATCCAGATATAAATATATAATTGACCTTCCCAAGTCCTATGTACCAGTTTTGAGTACTTGAATATTTCTCAATCATACACCTCCACATAACACGATTTGAAGACGATCATTGGACTAGAGCCATTACCGACTGGATTCCACTGGATGTCAAAAGGACACATGGTCACCCACCTATGAAATGGTCAGACTTCTTTGTCAAAACCCTGAACAAACGGTTTGAGGCTCTTCGTGTTCCTGGAGCGAGCGGATGCCATTGAGCTACACTAGCATGCGACAGGGACAAATGGAAATGTTACTGGCTCCCACTCCAGCAAATTGAAGATCAATGAAATGACAAGTGATGCACCTCCATATTATGCCATCACTTCTTTTTATCCCTATTATATTCTGGATATGGATACCATGACTCTCTGCTTACCTCTATTAATTTAGGCCTGTAAAATGCTCTTTTGGGTTTTAGAGATTTGAATTCATTTGGAGTCAGCAATACCCTTTGATTCTTCACTGCTCCTTTATTGATCTTTAATTATTTTCTCTTTGCTATGGGCATTCTACTATTTTTAATTTGAAGGCAATTATTTTCACAGAGAAAATAAGAATAAAATGCTGGCAAAGAACGACCTAATCCGGCATTTTTAACTAAAAATACAACTTGTTCCACAATTTATTTTAGTGTTCAGCTATTCCAATACAGTTGCTTTGCTATGTTCTTTATTTTTCCCAAGGGTTTCAAATAATTCTCAGCTTTAACTTTCCAGAAAATCTGTTCTTTGTTCTCCTTTGAAACCCCTATTTGTTACTCCTAGCCAGTATTCAATTCGTAATATCGTGTCCTTCATGGTTAGGTCAGTTTAAGAATCCAAGTGAAACATGCAAAGTGCTAAATTGGAATACATAAAACAATAGAGCAGCAGTTAAAATTGCATGTACTACATAAAAACTATGAGCCTTAAAGCATCACTCCATTAGGAAAGACCAATTAAAAAACACAACTCTTATTCTTCCCTGACGGTCATTAGATCAAAGGGTTGAGAGAACAGAAACTTGGTTTGAATAACACTACTTCATTTTTCAAGTAAATCAGATTGTTTTTAAGAGCACAATATTGCAAACAATGTACTATCATTTAAATTTTTATAAGTATGCAAGAAGACGTTAAAACGTTTAATGGAATATATAATTCTCTACAATTACATCTCAGATATAGTTTTTCAATGGCATCTCTTCCCAGGGTGATTATTCTTCCATGATACAGTCAACAGTAACTCCCCTAACAGAAATTTCCCCAAACCTGTAATTACCTTCTCAAAGGATAAGTCCTGAATATAACTGAAAATATGTATACATAGATATAGATGTACATTTAAGTATATATATAAAACTCCTCTACTATAAATGTATGTACACACATATTTGCTGTGAGTTAGAAGAAAGAGCCATACCAAACAAAAATGGAAGAAAACTAAAATAAGAATTAAAAAAATAAGTTAAATTATAACATCCAAATCAAGTACTTACGGAGAGTAAAAGTAAAAATGAATGAAATATCACTTCTTCAAAATCCTTTAATTAATGACCTAATTTCATATCATTTTAAGACTCTAGATAGCATGGAATATCATTAACTATTGTCAATTTTTCTAAGACTATGGATGCTTGAAAATCTCTTCAGAAATATCTTTTAATGTCATGAATTTATTCAAGTGATTTTTGACCTAAGTATCACATACCTAATATATTATCTATATAAATGTGGCTCAGTTCTGCTATTTATAAAATAAGCACAGTTTTTATTTCCTGGGTTTCTAGAAAAAATCAAGGTTGGAAAATTTTAAATACTTTAAGAAAATTGCTTCATGTAGGTGTTGTGCATTCTCCTTCAAGTGAAAAAAAAGTTTATTAAGCATTATATTAAGAATTATGTAAAAATTTGGCAGGGTATTTTTTGGCTTATAACCACTTCCAAATTTTGTCTCATCAGTTTTAACAATTCCCATCTGTTCTGAATAACATTTTATATGTAAGTGGGCTGGAGCGATAGCACAGTGGTAAGGCGTTTGCCTTGCACGCAGCCAATATGGCTGACCCGAGTTCGATTCCTCTGCCCCTCTCAGAGAACCTGGCAAGCTACCGAGAGTATCTTGCCCACTCGGCAGAGCCTGGCAAGCTGCCCGTGACGTATTCAAATTTGATATGCCAAACACAGTAACAAGTCTCACGATGGAGACATTACTGGGCCCGCTCGAGCAAATTGATGAAAAACAAGAGGACGGTGACCATGACCGTGATGTAAGTGGGAACGTTTATGATCATTTTCTTCAGAGCAGAGTCTATGATACTGGTATTTATATGTGATTTTTTAGCATTGTCTTTAGAATCACTTCTATGAAGAAACCTAAGTATGTAAAGGAAGAGGCTAAATTATTATATGGATTCAGGAGAAGACTAGCTTCAGCAGCTCTGGGACATAAATTCCATCTGAATATCAAATGATCTAGACTTATTCATTAATGAGACACCATTAAGAGAAAGTATAGCCTCCCAACAGTGCCCATCACTGGCATTTCTTGATGTTGAAAGTCAATGTGTGAAATCAGCATATAGTACCTATAACAGCTGGTGGTGAGAGAGTTAGGATGATAAAGAAAATGTTGGACTCTGGGATGCATCAATAATAATTGCTAGAAGGCAGAACGGAGTCAGTTTCCAGTTGTACATGACACTGACAAAGACTTCAGAGATATTTTCCTGAAAGGTTATTACTCCAGTGAGTAATTTGCATCTTTGGATATATAACTGCAGTTAATTAACACTACAAAAATCTGCAGATGGATGGAGCTAGACAATCCCAGAATCCTATTTTATGGGTTATTTATTAGATTTATTCATGACTTCCCTTAATACCACATCATATGATGTCATTTAAATGTCAGAGTAATTATGTGCTTTCTCTCTAAAATTAGAGGCTATATAAACAGAATTTGACATAATTATCTAACTATACCTGTACCACAAAAGAAAAAGTAAAACTTTACTATTTAAGAAAGTTAAGCTGAATGATCCACCAAACACACACACACACACACACACACACACACAAATTACAAATAAAATTGAAAAGAAATGTGGTCAATTTCAATTTCAAATGTCTTTTAATAACAGAAATACAATGATATGACAACATAGTGTCATATCATTATTTTTGTAATTTTATTTCAACTGACATGACAATCTTTGTTGTACATACATGCTAACTCAATCTTTCAAATAATTATGAAGTTACTTATTGAGAGCAAAAATTTTACCAATTTTTTAAATAATCCTTATATTCCCACTTTACTTAATAAAAGAAAGCAACCCTACAAAACTAATACTCATTGTGAACAGCACATAATATATGATAGGATATGCAATAGAATAACAGGTTTTTTGGTAATCAGTTATGATCTTAATTCCTCTCAGTGAAATATAGATTATTTTGAGTAATAAGCAGGCCCCAATAACGTCTCCTTCGTCCTAGCCCTGAGATTTTTTTAAAAAAATGTGTCATATTCAAGGCTCTTTCAGGATTATGAGAATGAGAACCATCATTGTTACTGGTATTTGGTATATTGGGTACGCCATGGGGAGTTTGCCAGACTCTGCCATGTGGGCAGGTTACATTCAGTAGCCTGCCAGTTTGTCCAAAATAAGAATGAGATAAGATGTTGCGCAGCCACAAATGTGGCCACGCACTTCCAGGAGCTGGGTTTTATAGTCTCTGGGTCTTGGCCATTGATGGGATTACACGGCACCAGGGGGCCAGTTGGTGGGTGTGACCCCTGCCTACTGGAATATGGAGGATCTGGGTGGAGGATGCTCAGCTCCGATCCGAGCAGGCTTGGAGATCTCAGCCCCGGGACCCGCATGCCTTTGTTCCTCTGCCGGTACCTTCATGTGTTTGGAGAGTGGTCTCAGCATGGTGGTGGCTGGTTCTGGAGGTCTTCAGCTTCAGATGTACATATATATTTTCATGCAGATGTAAATATATAGATATGCCCTCTATATATTTACATCTGTATGAAAAAAATATATATATATACATGCACTTTTTTTTTCTCTTTGGGTCACACCTGGTGATGCACAGGGGTTACTCCTGGCTCTGCACTCAGGAGTTACTTCTGGCGGTGCTCAGGGGACCATATGGGATGCTGGGAATCAAACTCGGGTCAGCTGCATGCAAGGCAAACGCCCTACCCACTGTGCTATCTCTCCAGCCCCTATACATGCACTTTTAAAAGCTAAATTCTGGCAATATTCCTCCTAGCAAAGAATGGAATAAACATACCATGAGAAAAACGTGCTTGCTGTATATTCTGGTGCTTTGAAACTACTTCTTTTAATTAGATCACTGTGGTTTACTCTTTAATAGGAATTTAATCAGGTGCACTTTTTAAATGAAAAAAGTGAAGATTCTGCATGCTGACTTTTCCTGAAATCGCAGTCTTGAACTATTCAGCATGGCAGTGTCTGTAAGTGTGGTAACAGTGCAAAGTTTGACTTCTTGTTTTGTGCCATTGGGATCCCCTGCAGCTGTGACTTCATAGTAGCAGCTGGCACTCTGGGGCTAGAAGAAGGAATTAAGACCTTTAGACACTAAAATGTTTGCAAGGACAAATGTGTTCTGGGAATGTTTGGATGCTTAGGGAATGCTTTGCTCTCTCCCCTAAAAACATTTTATTTGTTTTGGGGACCAAACCCAGCAGGGTTCAGGGATAACCCTTGGTTCTGTGCATTAGATCACTCCTGGCTATATTTCAAGTACCCTTTATGATTATTAGACTTGAACCTGTGTCAGCTACATGAGGGGCAAATGCATTCACTGTAATATTTCTCCAGCTCAAGGCTATATAGCCTGCCTGCCTGCCTGCCTGCCTGCCTGCCTGCCTGCCTGCCTGCCTGCCTTCCTTCCTTCCTTCCTTCCTTCCTTCCTTCCTTCCTTCCTTCCTTCCTTCCTTCCTTCCTTCCTTCCTTTCTTCTCTCTCTCCCTCCCTTCCTTCCTTCCAGTGTGTGTGTGGAGGGATGGAGGGCAGTACCCAGCAGGTCTCAGGGCTTACTCCTATCTCTGCTCTCAGGGATCACTCTTGGTGATGCTCTGGGGATCATATGAAGTGCTTCCTTCTGTGCTAGTTTCCCAGACTCTTCCCTGCTAAACTTTTTGTCTTTCCATATCTATACAAATTGTAAATGTGTCAATAGGCTTATCAATTGAAAAATGAAAAATACCAAGGAATAATTTGCATCAATTAATATATTTCTAACCAAAAGATGATTTCCTCTTCAGTTTTTTGGTTTATTTTTATTGACTCAAATAATCATTTACTATTTAGCCATTTTTTTAAATACTATCATTAATTTCTGCAATCACTTTAAGAAATTAGTCTCTTAAAAAATGTTTTGTTGTTTTTGTTTGGGGGTCATACCTGAAGATCCTCAGGCTTATTTCTAGCTCAGACCTCAGGATTTACTCCTGGCTTACTCTGGAGACCGTACGGGATACTGAAAATCGAACCCTGGTCAGTCATGAGCAAGGCAAGAGCCCTACTTGTTCTACTAATGCACTAGCCCAATTTTTAGCACCTTTTGTAACGGTAAATAATATCACTCGTGCAGCATTCTTGTTATTGTCCTTCAAACAGCTGCAAAGACACATGCATTGATAAAAAGGTGCTAGAATTAAAATATCGCATGACAAATTAAATTTCATTGGGGTGAAGTTGTATGTTTGATACCTTTGAATATGATTCCTAAATAATATTGTCCTTATATGTTTTTATACAACTTTCCTTGGTTATCACTGTATTTTTTTAAAAATTTTCATTTGCTTATTTCCTCCACCTATTTGCATTTTATATTTCAAAGTTTTGTAAATAAACACACATTCAAAATTCTCTTTGAAATAACTGTCCTTCTCAATCATCAAAATGTAAAATGTATATAAATAAAGCAGTACTTGGATAGCAAATCTAGTGAGAGACTGGATTTTTTAGGTCCATCAGTGACCTACCAGGTTAGGGACATTTTGTCACTTAAATATTTGGGCTTTATTCCTAAGTAATGTGATGAAACTACTAATGCAACAGATATATCTATGATATAAATATGCACAACATTTTTGTGTGTGGCACTTAAAAGAAATTCCTTCCACCTAACATTTACAAGTTTTCTACATTTACATAAATGTGGAAAAATAACAAGTGCTATTGACAATGACTGTTATATTTAACCTGACAGCATTTGGCTGCAGTTGGGTAACCACTGCCTTCATTACTTGGTAATATCAAAAATATTTCTTATCACTTAAAAATGCTGGAGCGATAGCACAGAGGGTAGGGCATTTGCTTTGCACATGGTCGACTCGGGTTCGATTCTCAGCATCCCATATGGTCCCCCAAGCTCCGCCAGGAGTAATTCCTGAGTGAAAAGCCAGAATTAACCCCTGAGTATCTCCAGGTGTGACCCAAAAAGCAAAAAAAATAAGCACATAAACATAAAGCCAATTTTATTTTATCCATTCAAATAGCCAAAAGATAACTATCTATCTATCTAATTAATGAAAATGCAACATATTATCTTTCTTTTTTAAATAATTAATGGAAAATAGATCACAAAATGCAGATTGTCCTTCATAAGTAATGTTACCTGCAATATGTCATAAATATTTTTTAAATTTGTATTACATTTTTTGACACTGTATATGTAATAGGGTCTTGCTGCATTCTCTCTCTGGGCAGCTAAAATTGTCTTTTATACTGTTATTGCTGTTATTGTTAACAACAATTAATTGTTTGAGGAATCCAAATTCATTATTAAAAAATAAATATACAGCTGCTAAAATATATCAGAACAAATGTTTGATACACAATTTCTCTTTCTAGATTTAGCTGAAGAAAATGAAAACACTGTCATGGATAAAAACACTGGCATATTCTTTGCATTTACACATTCATTGAAATATTATTTACAATAATTATTATATAGGAACAGTGCATTGATAAGATGAATGGGTAAGGAAAACCTGACACTTTTATTTATATGCACAGTGGATTATTTTTCATCCTCTTAAAAAAAGTGCATATTTTTTTGCGTGGTAAAATGAATGAAACTGGAAAGCATATAGCTAAAGGAAATAATCCATAGGGACCAATTACATTTTATCAATTTCATGCAGGATTTAAAGTAAAAAGCCAAATTTAGAGAAAAAGATTTAGGAATGGGGTTGCCAAGTGCTGGGGCATAGCACCATTTGCCCCATAACCACCTGGGTCTCATAAACTGTTGTGAGTATTTAGTTTCAAAGTGATTCAGGCTTGAAGATCTAATATATAACATGGTTACTATACTGGATAACACTATTAAGAATAATTGCAATTTTTGAAGAGGACAGAACTCAAATATTCTCAATATTTTTATTTTCATTTTAAATGTAAAGCATACTTTAGAATCCTTAAATGTTTTAACTGTCCTAATAGATTTTATGTTTGCAAATGCTTTAAAAATTTTAGTAAGGTTGTAAGAAAATTTCTCCAGGAAATGAAGTGTTTGATCAATGATCTCTCAAAGGAAAACTTAAGAGAAATGTAATTAAAACAAATATTCACCATATAAAAGAATAAAAATGAGTTTACAATTAAATGGCACTTCGCAGAACAGAGAGATTACACAGCAGGTGTGGGTACTATACTTAACTCAATTGTTGACTATGCTTGTTTCATCATGGTACCCCTCTAAGTACCACAATGGGTGATACCTGAATATAGGAGTAATACTTGAGCAACAAGTATACCCCAATTACACACTTGCCCCCACAATTACATAAATAAAATTAATGGCATTGCCCATCATGGTAATATTTAGTGAGGTGAGTTTTTTTTATATTTAAATTAGCACTGTAGCACTGTCCTCCATTATTCATCGATTTACTTGAGCAGGTACAAGTAACGCCTCCACTGTGAAACTTGTTACTGTTTTTGGCATATCAAATATTTCATGCGTAGCTTTCCAGGCTTTGCCGTGTGAGCAGAATACTATCGGTAGCTTGCCAAGCTCTCCAAGGGGGCAGAGGAATCGAACCCTGCTCGGCCACGTGCAAGAAAAACACCCTACCCACTATGCTATCACTCCAGCCCATATATAAATTAAGGGAGTTGAATTAAATAAAACATTTACCCTCTTTGTTTCACTAGGTATGTTTTAAGTGTTCTATGACCACACTGGCTCGCAATGACAGTTGTGTTGCAGAGTGCATTTACAGACCATTTCCCATAATTGCAGGCAGTATTTTATTAAGACATAACACATTAAACAGAGGAAAACATCACATCTCTATAGTTAAAATGTCAATGCTAAAGTATTATTTTAAGAGTACTGTTCTGAGGAAAAGTGCAAACATCAAAAGGCAAAGTATAGAGGATAGACAGATAGTATAGTAGATAATGTGCTGCTTTGCATGTAACCGATGATCCCAATATTAGACATTTTTTCCCAAGTCCACTAGGAGTGTTGAGTCATAAATAAGCTCTGAAAAAATGCGGGTATATCACACACCAAACCCACCAAAAAAAGCAAAGTATTCATCATCACAACATACCTTTAGAATATTCCAAAAGATGTAAGGCTGCTTTAAATAGATAGACAGATAGTGAGAAAGACAAGAGGCAGTATGAGGCAGAGAACAGAGAGGGGCCTTTTCAGCATTACTACACATCAGTTTTTAGATAATTCAATTAAACAGTTTAGTAATTAAAATAAAATTTGTTTTCATAAGTACTATTGTATGAAATTTCTTTTTAATACTGTAGAATGCAAGTGATGGAAATACAATTTTTTTTTCTGCAGTGGGTGGCTCCTGAACAATGCTTGGGGCCCAGGAAACGATCTTTTGCTCTACTGAGTGGCCTGATGGTTCAATGCTCAGGCCCAGGGATCCAGTATTACTCTGAACTGATGGTGAAAGGAGCCACCTAAGTTGACACCACAGTGCTCAGGGAGCCATGTGATGTTGGGAGATGATGGTATTTGCTTCAGTGCTATTTTATAGATAGAAAATTTGTCAGATCAAAATTGACAATTTAATCAAACATTATGAATCTAAAATCTAGAACATTATTCAATTCTCAGAACCAATACCGGTTTCAACATTGGTATCAATTCTGAGGACAAAGACATGTACAATAATTTAAGACCTTACATAAATATAGTTAAACTTACATATTAGATTTTCTGACAATCTCTTAAATGTCTTTACTCACTTTATGCTTATGACCCTTAAATATTGTAGAATGACTTGTAATTAGGTATCATATATCTTTATATACAAATACAGATAAGTTATCCTTTTATATTCATTAATTGTCATATGAAACTAAAACAAGTCTGTACCAATGGGACTTAATAGCTATGGTTAATATCAAAATTACTAAGAAAAATATACAAATAGAATGAGTTAATTTTAGTTTATTATGATGGTATATTTTTATGTTTACAAGGAAAGTAGCAAGATTCAAAAGGGATCCCAAAACAAGTAAATTCCCATATTCCTTGTCCAATTATCCTGATAAGAAGTGGTTGAGTAGATAGCTTGAAGTAAAACATGCCCCTTAAATTAGCATTCTATTAAGTATGAGTATGAAATATGTCTCGAATCAGCTGGCAATTAATCACTGTGGGGAGATATTAATTAGTTCAATAGCAGAATGAGAGGAAAAATATAAAGTGACTATCTTCATTTCCAGTAATTGCAAAGCTAACATATTGCCTGTATGAAGAATTATGTTTACTAAGTGCTCAGGCTTTTATAGTTCATAATGCACTTTCATACACATTACTATTACTGACAGCCAATATTTAAATTAAAGCTAAGAAATGTGCAAAGATTAAACTAAGTTCATGCTTCTGATATCTACAAAACTGAGTATTGACTGAGAGTTTTCCCTACACATAGGCTATTTAACATGATAACATATGTATCCTGGTAAGAAACCTGTGAGAACATATGGTCCACTGAGCACAGCTAAGACTAATCCCTGAGTATAGAGTCTGGAATAAACCCCAAGCAGCGTCTGATTTGTCCCAGCTCTGTTCCTAAAACAATATACCCATGAGAAACAATGAGAAGTATAATTTCCTTTTTAATTTTCAAAGATATTGATATTTGCTTACTCAAATGTATGTTAGTTTTTAGTTAGCAAAATATATAGAAATAAAGATGAATAATGTAACATAAGAGTGAATTTTGTGATGACAAAAATGTACCATTCAATAAAGTTACACTGTCTAAAAATCCAACTTTATTTTTTTTTTGACTTGTAATGATTTGTTTTTATAATTGAATCACATGAGATACAGTTACAAAGTTTTTGTGATTGAGTTTCAGTCATACAATGATCAAACACCCATTCCACCACCAGTATACATTTTCCACCATTAATGTCACTAGTGAACCAGAGCGATAGCCTTGTGTGTAGGGTGTTTGCCTTGTACCTGGATTCAATTCCTCCACCCCGCTTTTAGAGCCGGGCAAGCTACCAAGAGTATTCCGTCCACACAGCAAAAGCCTGGCAAGCTATTCATGACATATTCGATATGCCAAATGCAGTAACAAGAAGTATCACAATGGAGACATTACTGGTGCCAGTGGGAGAAAATTGATGAACAATGGAAAGACAGTGCAACAGTGCTACAATGTCACTACTATCCCTCCTACTGCCCTGACCCTACCTCCTGCCTCTATGGCAGATTATTTCTTTCCTTCTTACCTTCTCTCTCCTTTGGGGCCTTATGGTTTGCAATACAGATACTGAGAGGCGAGTGTGTTTGGTCCTTTATTTGCTTTCAGCACACGTCTCCCATATGGAACGATCCCTCCAACCATCATTGATTTAGTGATCACTTCTCTATCCCAGTTGCCTTCTCCCCAGGCTCATGAAGCAGACTTCCAACTATGGAGCAATATTCCTGGTTCTTGTCTTTCCTGTCCTTGGGTGTCAGTCTCATATTATGTTATAAAACTCAACTTTAAAGCAATTTTGATTTTATTTTCTTAGTTCATTTTAAAGTCTTTTTTTTTTCTGTTTGATTTTCGCCCACACCCAGATATAGTCAGGGTTAATTCTTATCTTTGCATTGCAGGTTCACTCCCAGTGGTGCTCAGTGGACAATAGAGGGTAGTAGGGATCAAATTTGAGCCTGCAATGTGCAAGGTAAGTGTCTGACCCACTGTACTACTGCTCCTATTCCCAGTTTTGAAGTCTTTAGATGTAGAGAACGAGAGAATTAACCTGTGCATGGAGTTACTGTAAATTCATATATGTTGTGTAGATGTACCAAAGTTTCTTTAGCCAGCTTGGAAGCTGGCCTCACATTCTGGAGAAAAAGGCAGCTCAGATAGAGAAGGAACCACAAAGTATGGGGTGTTTGGAGTGCCAGCTCAGGATGGGAGGTACGTGCTAAAAGTAGACTACAGACCGAATGATGACCACTTAATACCTCTTTTACAAACCTTAACACCCATAAGGAAAGAGATAGAGCAAAAGGAAATGCCCCGCCACAAAGGCAGGGTGGGTTGGAGGGGGGATAGGGTGGAGGTGGTAGGAGGGATACCGGGATCATTGGTGATGGAGAATGGGTACTGGTGGAGAAATGGGTACTCTATCATTGTATGACTGAAATGTAAGCACGATAGTTCGTAAGTCTCTAACTGTACCCCGAGGGTGACTCATTAAATAAAATAAATAAATATAAATAAATAAATAAATTCACATATGTTGAATTTGTTTCATATAGTTGTCCTCATTTTCTCCATTCCCAATTTTATATCTTTCTTCTCTGAGTTGTTCATCAAGTATATGAAGGTTTTATTACAACTCATTATTTTTACATTCATTTAGAGGTATAGCATTAAAATCAAAATATTTTCATTAGGAAGTGCATTCTATTATTTAAAGTAAGAGGTGTTGCATTAAAGGAAATTAAATACTAAGAATGCTTTACTAAGAAAATATATAAAATATAAAACATGTGTTTGGGGCAAAAGATAAAATATCACTCATCTGTCTGAGGCATTAATATTGGATGAACAGCAAATTCTAATGAATACATTTATTTCATTATGGGTGTGAGAATTTAGAAATTTAATTTCTTTGTTAATTCCTCTCTCTGCTCTAAAATTTTTCTACATGCCTGTCAGATCATAGCAAGACAAGTCAGTTGCATTACAATACCATATGTCAGGGTTTTGACAGTTTCAGTGTACTACTATCAAGGAGTCAGTGCAGGTATATTCATTCTGGGGAACTCAGTTTCTTTGCTAATTTGGGTTGGTAAGATTCAGTTGCTCATTATTGTCTGCTAATGTTCCTAGCTTCTTGCAAGCTCATCTCCTGGTTCATGACTCCCATTCTCCATACAAAAAAACAAAAATGGGAGATTGACTCTCTCAAATGCCTGAATCTCCCTCACTGCTTTTTATTCCATGGAGACTATATCAGAGTTTTTAAGTGCCCCTAATGTGTTTAGATGGTAATCATTTGGATTATTTAGGTTAATCATCCAATTCAAGATCCCCAGCTGAATTATGTCTGTTGTGTCCCACTTGCCGTGTAAGACATTCACGTGTTTTGGAGACGATGATGATATTATAAGCATTTGGAAGGAGATCATAACTTAACCCATTTTATTTTCCTTCTCCATCCTCTCTCTTTTAAACCTTTTCCTACTCCATCTTCTTCCCCATTAATTCTTAGACTTTATTTCCCATTAATTGCAGACTTTGTTTTGTAGCAAATTGAATAGAAAATACCCCATTCTCATATATCATTTTCACTGTTCCATACTCCTTACACTGCATTAGTGTGCCAAATTTGTTACAATTGATAAACAAATACTCAAATCCTGATACATTAGTTATGAATACTGATTCAAAACTAAAATCTATAAATTGACTTCAAAATTCATTCGATTTCATATTTTAATCAATTTTGACAAATGTATCATGTTATGCAGCCCTCAGTATAATAGCACACGGAATAGTTTCACTGCCCTCAAATAAAATCCCTAGGTTGTTCACTTGCAGATTCTTTGCTCTTTCCAAACATAAACTACCTCTGACCTTTTTTACTGTCTCTTTTGCTCTTTTCAGAATGTAATATAGTTAGAAACAAAGTATTAGAATTTTTAAAAGAAGACATCTTTCTATCAATGTGCATCATTCAATGTTCTTTGGTTTTATATGGAGTAATTTGTATCAATTTTTATGGTAAATAAGTAATAGCTCATTTTGTAGCTGTGTTCCAATTGAACCAACTGAAACATTCTTGGTCATCTTTGTGACTTGACCATTATAAACAAAGGAATAAAGTTTGGTTGTTTATTTGAGAGAGTTTGTCTTTAAATACTCATGTGAAGTCTTTTGCATTAGCATACATTGCTAGCTTGGGTGAGAATATACCAAGGAACACATTTTCTAGATATTTCCTATAAAATAACGCTTGGTGTAATAGTAGAAGCCACTTACAAAGACGATTCAAAATTTTACCTTTATTTGACAAACATTTCAAAATTTTAAATTATCCTCATCTTCTGGCTGAAGTAATGAATTAAATACTAAATGATTATCATAACACTGAAACTGTATTTTGGTTAAATCTGATATCATATAGTTAGTGATTTAATTTCAACTTTTTTTAATTACAGAATTACAAGTTCCCATGTTCAAATCAGTAAGGAAAAAACAATCTTTACATTGATATAAAAAGTGAAGTTTTATGTGGTCTCTAAATTTTTTATATTAAGCATATAATATATATGAGGTAATAGTTTCTGAAAGTTCTATAGTCATTCAAAAATGTTCGTCCTCAAAATCACATCAAATATATATTTTAATTTCCTACTTCTAAAATTCTGATGTTATTTTTATTAGAATAAAAATAATTCAAAAAGGATACCTTTAAAAGTATCATTTTTATTATTAAGAGCATTACTTTGCACTTCAACAGATTTGAAAAAAAAAGTCAATAGTTAAAATTCAGTAAGCCAGATATCTATGAGGCACTTAAAATTATTAGAAAAATTTTAAATTTTTAAAAAGATACCACCTCAGTATTAAGAACAAAATACCAGAAAATAGAGGTACAGTATACTGGGTAGGGCACTTGCTTTGTGAAAGATGTGTGTTCAATGCCCAGCACCAGATATGGTCCACTGAGCAGCCAGGAATAAACCCTGACCATGGAGGCAAGCTTAAGCTCTGAACAACACTACGTGTGGCCCAAACACTTCCCTCTATCAAAAAATGAAGAAGAATTTGAATATCAGCC
Source organism: Sorex fumeus (assembly GCF_029834395.1). Classification (NCBI taxonomy): domain Eukaryota; kingdom Metazoa; phylum Chordata; class Mammalia; order Eulipotyphla; family Soricidae; genus Sorex; species Sorex fumeus. Next base: position 40,187,330 of record NW_026606322.1, on the reverse strand, counting down.
TACAATATAAACACCCTTATGCATGCACATCCAGACATGCATACCACACACACCCCCATCCAAACACGTATCCTCACCCACATGCTTCCTGAAGTGATGAAAGAGAAAAATGTTAAAAGTGCAAAGTTACTTTGAGCAGTGCCTTCTTTCTTTAGACCCCCCTTACCTTTTACTGAGGCACTGTGTTTTAACGGATAATTAGTGACAGCTTTAAGCTTGTTTCACTGTGTTTTCAAAAAGTGTTGGGGAGAACTACAAGAGTTCAGTGGCCTTGAGCTGCCTCCCTACCCAGTCAATGTCTCCTGCCAACTGACCCCTGAAGAAGAGAACAGGGCCACCAAGCTGGTTGCTGATTAGTCCCCATTTACTGCAATTTCAGTCTCCATACCAGACTCACACTCCTTTCATCCCATTTTCACACTCCCCAACCAGTTTCACTCTCTCCATCAGTTTAACTCTGCCCCCTCATGCTGTCAGTGTTAGTTAAAAGACAACACATCAAAGGTTGGGGTTAGCAATTACATATAGATGAGGTAGCACAATCAGCATATCTAAAGCCCTTCCTTTCAGAGAAGCTTCTAGGACAAGGGCAGAATTCCATCTGAGATGTGTTACTTCCCTCTCTCCTTAGCCAGTGAAAAATTTAAACAGCCATTTTTAATTTACTTCTTAATATTTCTTAATATTTCTTAATACTTCTTAATGTTTCTAGTCATTTTGTATGGATGCAGTGAGAGATATATTAAGCTTAAAGGATGGCTCTCATGAAGACATCTCATTACATATCCCAAACCACAGTTCTCTGGCCAGATTAGTCTTTCCTAACCCCACCAAGGTCCTTATTCAATAACTTCCTTTTTGATGACAGAGTCTGTCCATGTCCGTGCTCAAGTTTTATGATACTTGGCCTGTCCCTTTTAGATGATTTAATATCTTACAGCTTGTCCTGGGTCCATCCAAGTCCCTTCTTCGAACCCTCCTTTAGGAGTGCTACGAATTAAGGACAATTTAGGCTTAAGATGAGCAAATATGACAGATGCCCAGGAGTAAGCATTTTTAAAGGCAATTAACTCTCAACTAACAAGAGCATACCATCAGCTGTCATCCTGGTCTATACAAAAAGTACATTGCAAAAAAAAAAAAAGAACAGCAAAGAACATAAAGGATAGAGAAAAGCAACATTTCCTTTACAAATACAAAATCCAGAATCCTCTGAGGAATCTGACTTTACAAATCACAGGGTCTGATTGGGGGAAATCAATGGTTAACAGATAGTGGAAGCAGAGGACAAAGGAGAAATTAAAGATGAATGGGAGTGCTTAGGAAGCATGTGATGGGTGTTACTCCGTAAACCTAAACTCATCCCAACATGACCTAGGACCCTTCCATGACCCCACCATGAACCTTCCATGACCATGTAAGTTCAGTCAGCAGTAGTGCTTGCCATATAGTGTTGTTAACAAGTTCTGTGCAGACCACCTGTTCTTTTGAAGGTCTAGATATAACTCAAGGGTGCTCTAGGTCCAGTATTTCCATCCTTGTCTGAAATCACTTTGTTCCACTATAACTATCACTATCACCATGTTGTTCATCGATTTGCTCGAGTGGGAGCCAGTAACGTCTCCATTCATCCCTGTCACATGCTAGTGTAGCCCAATGACATATTGGGGGCTCTTTCAGGGTTTGTTTGTTTTGTTTACTCTTTCTTTGTTCCACATTAGAAAACATTTGTGTTAAAATTAATGGCCCAAACTACCTGCCTAGGAGTCATTTGTTAAGAATTTAAGACTTTTGGAATGGCATATTAACTGATATTGCTATAAGTGGGCATATGCTGTCCAAAGTGAATTTATTCTCTTTATTCTATTCTAATTCAAGAATTATATGAGGTTCCTCATGAGACATCTGACTATGCAGAGCAAGTAGAGCTCTTCTAATTCTCTCAGCTTTAAATATTGGATCTAATTGCCTTCAAAGCAAAATTTCAAAAATGATCCTCTTGTGATGAATTATATCCATTTTCCTGCATTAATCATGAATGCCAAGGAGACAATTTGATTGGGGTTGAAAACAACGTATTACTCCTTATGGGAATCATGGTCATATATTTTGAAATAATTTTTAGTAAAATGCTATGGTAAAATAAATCTCCTGAAATTCAGTGCCTGGCAAGAATTCCAGGTATTCTTAAGAAAAAAAGAATCCATGGTTTATCCTAATCAATTTAAGTTGGAGCTATAGACAAAATGCCCTGGTTATAAAGAGTTCATGATGACAATTAAAGCATATCCCCTTAAGTGTTAGAAGATTATTAAAATGGACGGTTTTGAGATACTACTTTGAATAAAACACAGAAGTAGTAAGCATAGATAATTCTCTTATCCAGGTCATATTTTGTTAACTACAGTCTAGTTTTTCTGTTTAACTTGTTAAGAGTAGAGTGGATTACATAAGAGATGAACATTTTGCAAATATAATATTTTCTTTATTTCCTTTTCAAATTCCCTGTAGTTGGCCCACTGCTGTGATGCTTGTGCTAGATTATTGTTTTTCATCTTTTAGTTTTTATATTTGCTCATAAAGAATGAACATATGCATTCTAGTCAATCTACCATCCACACTATCAGCTTTTCAGAGATAAAGGGTCTTATATGGTCACAGAAAGAAAAGTTTATTTTTTTCAAGGTCAGTTATTCGGACATGTATCACAATACATTTGTGAAGTTACTTTCTCTTTATTCCTGGCAAGATTCATGGAATCACATTGGGTACTGGGAATAGGATCAAGATCAACTGAGGAAAAGCAAGGACCCAGTTCTCAGTACCACTACTCTGCCCACCAAAACCCCCATGGATTATTTTTTTTAAGATGTAATGAACTGATCAAGTAAAGTTCACACTGCTTTTTCCCCACAATTGAATAAAAAAAGATGAAAGTGAAGTTAGTTTCAAGCATTATTCAAAGTATTCCAGTCAATAAAACTGCCTTTTAAAACACTCATATTTTTCAAAAAAAGGGAGCATTTTGAACAGAATAGAATTCACTTCTCTTTAAGCATAGTCAATAACTAAACATCAAACTACCCAATTTAATTCATACAAAAGATATGATTTTATGGAAAATGAAAAAAATGGTCCATTTTCATAATAAATACAGTGATACTTTTTAAAATATTATTTGATAAAATTGTTCTTTCTTTAAGTATGTAAAACCAACAGAATATTTGTAATTTAAAACACGTTGAATATCATGCTTATTTTTAATAATTACAAGATTAAGAAGTGAGTTTCCTTGCTGTTAAAAATTGCTAATATAAAATATCAAGCAGTCACTACTTTGTAAATGATTTCTTAAATAATACAGCTCCAAATGCATGTGTTTTTTTAAATTTTGCATTAAAGGATATCATGCTCATAAAAATATAAACAAAAACATTGTCTGTTTTTAATAAAGCAAGATCACCAATAAAATTTGAACCAAAATGGAGAAATATAATATTATATACAATCAGAAGTATCTTCAAACACTGTTTTATTCTGTACAACCCCTAAAAATTATTCACTACAATATATTAAAATAGTTTGGCTTTGGTTATTTTTAACTATATAACTAGAAATACAAAGCAGTAGTTCAATGAATTTTGAAAGTTCAACAAAGTTTGAGTTCTCAGTTCATTGTCATATCATGTAGAACATAATTATTGATTTTCATTACCACATTAATTCTATAAATCATTATGTAACTTTGCTACAATTTATATCATTAATGATGATGCTACAATTTATATTAGATAATGAGATTGAATATATGGAGTTTATAACTGGCATAAGCATTGCCATAAACAATTATACTTCTGAAAACATGCAAATTTTAATTAACATACAAATTTCTCTAAAGTGGCATTTCAGAAACCTCCAGTATGATTTTGAAAGAATTGACAAAAACAGTTTTAAAGTCTTTTCTTTTAAATTTATCTTTACTCTCCAATGACTTAATATTCTCATTTGCTTTTACCATTTTTCACAATTTTTTAGTGTAGTCAGTTGAAGGTGGCTAATGGATTTGATTACATTTTATATGCATCTCAATCACATTGAAATCTCCTTTAAATGGCTAATTGTTTTCTCTACTTTCTGTTGCTTGATGATGCTTCAATCATCATAGGAATTCATTTTAGGAAATCAGAGTCATTGAACCTAACGTTATTTAAGAATATTTCCACCTACTTGCTATTCGCCTTCACTCTGCTGTGTTTTAATAATAAGTTATTGTTATTAATGAAATGCAATATTTACATACTTTTATTGATAAAAGATTTGCTTCTCTCTTTTTTTTACATAACTGAGAAAAAGCCTTTTTATTTTTGTCCAAAAGCTAACTTTATTAACCTTTGGCGGACAGATCCATCACGTACTTTTCTTTCTGAAAGTTGAAGTACATCTTTTTATTTTTTTATATTTGATTTTCTAACTGACTGCAGGCAACTGCCATTTTTATACTGTTCTGCAATGTTATTTTAATACAACAAAGTTATTATATATGTATGAATATATAATGTTTGGGTATATAATGTATGAAACTATGTTTGGATACCATTGTGTATAATTAACCTATATATAAAGATAATAGTGCTTCACTTATTAAACCTTAATGTCTAAAAAGTTCTCCCCTTCGAAAGCTCTGGCTTCCCAGCTTGGCATCACCCTAGCCCAGTTCCAAAAAACTGAGCAGTGAGGAAGTGGTACTTGGGACAACCATTTCATCTCCCAGAACAAGACTCCTGTGCAGCATCATTTCTTCAGATTTTACAGTTAGCATACATTGACATCCTAATACTTGTCACTGAGCCTCACTAGGACACACAAGAAATACCTCCAAGACTACAAACAACACAATGAAAAAGCAACACAGAACTTCCCCAAGCTTAGTGGGAGAAGATGGTAGCCGGGAAAACTCAACCAGTAATAACCAACTACATAGCCCCTTTGATGAGTTTAGAGAGGATATGTTGATGATGTTTAAGGAATTAGTTATTTCAGCTACTTCTTTTAAGCATGATTTTGCCAATTCTGTCTGCATTTGGTACATCCTCTTTACCCCACCCAAAAATATCATAAAATTATAAAAAAAAAACTGTTACTGAAATGGGCTGGAGCAATAGCACAGCAGTAGGGCATTTGCCTTGCAAGCAACCAACATGGCCGACCCAAGTTCAATTTCTCCACCCCTCTCGGAGAGCCCAGCAAGATACTGAGAGTATCTCACCCACACGGCAAAAGCCTGGCAAGCTACCAGTGACGTATTCGATATGCCAACACAGTAACAACAAGTCTCACCATGGGGATATTACTGGGCCCGCTCAAAAAAAATCGATAAACAACGGGAGGACCGTGACCATGACCGTTACTGAAAGAGTTCTGGATGTGATAAAAACTGTCACTGTTAGCTTATGCATGGATATTTTGGAATATTAAAATGAAAGGAATATGGACACTTTGTCACATAGAAAATTTTGCTCCATTTTCTCCCAATTGAAATTGCTTTGATTGTATTAGTCTTCTTGCTGTTCTGTTTATTATACTAGAGTCACAATTTTAGAGACCATTGTTTAGATTTGGTTTTCTTCTCATAACCTAAACATTCAGGACAGTGACTTTTATGTCATCGATATTAAGTTTAATTTGACAGTAGAAAAATTAACAGTTGTATAACATAAAAGTTACTTTCATTCCATTAAAGGCTGCATGAAATTGGACTCCAAATACAGCTGCAATAAAAGCCACAAATGTGTTAAAAAAAAGTTCATAAATTTTATTTATGTTTAAGATCAAGAACAAGTGTATAACACAATATGACAAACTCTAGATTTTAATCTTTTTATAAAAAAGATAAATTATAAGTATCAAATTTATTTCACAATCTCTTTATCAACTTCCTAGTTCATTTCACTGTCATATGAACTCCATATCTGAATCAACATTATTAGATATTTTTATGAATTGTAGTAAAAGAGATGTTTTTGTTTATGAGCGTACCATCACGCTTATTTTTTTACGTGCCACCTCTTGACTTTCTGGTGTATAAGATACATAAGATACGTAAGTTTGATTTTATTTTCTATGCAAACAATTCCAAAATCTCCCCAACATGAATATACTAATTAAAGCATTATTTCCAATATTTACATACCAATTTAAGAATGAAAGTAGATGGTTTGGTGAGATAACACAGAAGGTAAAGCATTTGCCTTCCAAGCAGCTGCTTTTGGCCAGCCTTGATTCTATACCCAGAGTACCTGCAGGGGTCACTTTTGATCACAGAGTTAAGAAGAGCTTTATGCATAGTCAGATGTGTCCTCCTCGCCTCTACAAAAAAAATAAAAGAAGAAGAAGAAGAAGAAAAGAAAAATAAGAAAATAGAAGTCAATGTGTTTATAAAGATTCTAAAACATAAATGCAGAATTAATACAGGAGTAAAAGCTGAATGACAACATAAGACCAGATAAATAAAATTTACAAAGAAATATGAGCCATCCATTAAAATTAAAATATCCAGAAGTAATAGAAAATCAGAGTAAAATGAATTGAAGGGACTGGGTTCTGATAACAATCAAAACAAATAAAAGTCAAGTAAAGGCCCTCCCGTTGTTCATCGATTTGCTCGAGTGGGCCCAGTAACGTCTCCATTGGAGACTTTGTTGTTACTGTGTTTGGCATATCGAATACGTCACGGGGAGCTTGCCAGGCTCTACCGTGCAGGCGAGATACTCTCGGTAGCTTGCCGGGCTCTCGGAGAGGGGCGGAGGAATCAAACTCGGGTCGGCCATGTTGGCTGCATGCAAGGCAAACGCCCTACCGCTGTGCTATTGCTCCAGTCCTATTTTATATTTTTACTTTCCAAGAAAATATAACATTGAAATCTGTACACTTTTCCTTATATACTAATCAACAGTATAGCTGCAGTACATGCATATCCTTGTGTCTCACTTTTCTAGAACAATCCTGTTCTGAAAACTTTTTAAGTGAAAGAAAAATTGCCTTAGTGAAATAAATTTACTTTGAGAATGTGAGAGATAGAGAAAGAAAGAGAGATGCAGTGTTTAGAGAGTATACAGGTTTCTTCAAAGTAAGCAAAAATTCCAACTTACATAAAAAAAAAAGATGAAAATGAACTTGGGTACTGCTGAAGGAAAATCCTTGCATAAGTAAAAATTAAGCTGGGTGTTGCCACAGGTTAAGCCTTGAACACTTATTGGCCCTTTCCTATTTTTGCTGGGATTCTTAGACTCTATTAAACCTTTTCCTTCCTGAGGGGTTCTACCTTTTCTAGGTGGTGCCTTCTTTCAACTTCAAAGACCACAGAATTTGCATCTCAAAGGGATATGCTCCTTAAGCCTATAAGCTATTTCAGGACTAGGCAATTGTCTCATTGACTTCCATAACAAAATATATTGAAATTTACATGAAACAGACTAGCAATAATTTGATAGATCATCAAACTGTTAGTCAGTTTAATGCTTTTTCTAGCTTTAAAAGGTAACAATATTTAAAAAAAATAAATCACTATGCTTCTATTTCTGTGACTTTTGACCAACTTAGACAGAAGTATACTAATAAGAAAAAATTTCCACCATGTTTTTGTATATAGATAAGTCACTAAGAATATTCGTCTGCCTTGCATTTTTGTGATTTACAAAAATGTCATGCCAGTTTTTTTGAAGAGTGGTGTCACTGATATTAAAATTGTCAGTCTTAATGGGATTTCTTTTATTTGACAAAACATATTGTGTTCAAGGTTAATAATACATTTCAGCAATGTACGTAGTGCACTTGGCAGATGTGTGCTCAGTTTCATCATTTTGATAGGCAGATTCCATTCTTTTCCACTTCATAATAACTAAAATCCTGCCAAGAGTCAATGTTCTGAATTGCTTTAAAATTCACTTTAAAGCAAATTTGGATAGTACGTTTTTTTCTATTGCTTCAAGACTAGTCACTCTGAAAGAAAACTCAAAGCGAAGTTGATATTTTTTAATAGAAAAATTATTACAAAAAAAAGACGGGAATAAGATTGCATTCATGTGCAGCAGGAAAAAAATTTGGTTTTATAGGATAGAGAAGGTGATAGTCTTATTTTAAAAACTCAGGGTATCTTTTTTTTTCCCAATAAAGGCATACTAATATATATTAAGATCTTACAGAGATGTCTAACATTGACTGAGTCCTAGTAAAAGAGGGAGTCTCAATTTCCCCTTGATGAGGACAGAAGGGTAATAGATAGAGATAGCATATGGCTGTAAGCAAGACAATTAGCAGTAAGGAATGTCATAAGGGTGATGCTTGATAACCTGGAAGATCTAGGCCCAGCTAGATCCAGGCACTGCAAAAGAATCATCTCAGCACCCTCTCCCTTGATTAAATGGCCAGCATTCAGGGAACAGAATAAAGGTATGCTGACTCACCAAACTTGTTAAAAAGATTATGTGTTTTAACCAAAAAAGGGCTATTGCCTTGTACCAAACCACTTTTGGAGACCCCTTCCATAATCTGGAAGTTTGCCTAAATTTCTTTGCCTCTCTTTCCCCTTCTTTAAATAAAGACTTTCTGAATTAGGTGTTTGCTCTTTGGTCCCTTGTTTTAATCTTGACAGTTTGTAGACAAAGACCAGAGGGTCTGTGGGGGTGGGCATGGAGGGCCATGTAAGACTTTCAGCTACTTGGAGCAGTCCCGTTTTTTATTACCCCTATCTTACATTTTAAACATTTCTGCAAATTCCTGGGCTCTTTCTGATGAATAGGAAATTTTCAGTTCTCCAAGTTCACAGATTCTGCCTCAGATTTGAGGCTCATAAAATTAAGGGATAATGAATACCTAAGGCAAAAGAGATAACCCAAAGGCTCAGATAACCAGATCACCCTGTATACTTGTTTTCCTTTCTCTTCTACTTCCAAGTAAAGCTTGAGCAACTTTATTATTCAACGTTTTCCTTTTTGACAATTTTGAAAAACCTTGGAACCTCAGACAAACACAGACACATACCATCATAGCTTCTGCAAATATTAATTGTCAGAATATATTATGCCCTCCCCCTAAAAAATTATAGTTTTCCAAAACAACTATTTCAAAACATTCTGACCATACATGTGCTACCAAGATTGAAAATAAATATATTGTGTAAAGTGAATTTTTATACCGGTTCACACATGCAACTGATGAAGATTCATAGTTTTCTTTTTCTTTAAAATAATCTCAAATCATGCTACTTAGATATTCTACCAGAGACTCTAATATGTTTATTTTGTTTTTATATGAGAAACTTCAAAAAATCACCTATAATTGCAAATATTTATTGAGCATTTGTTGTGTGGCAGCATTGATGCTAGTTTTGGCAAAATGAATCATTTCTCTAACTAAATCTATTATAGATTATCTAGTGAATGAATCAATCATACTAGAACATATTATTCTATAGTAGCTTTACATCTGGAACATTGGACATAAAGAAAATGTCATATTGACCTTCAATTTTCAGAATGTTTTACAGATACTATTACTGGAAAAAAAATTTTACAGATACTATTACTGAGCTGAAAAAGTGGCTTTCCTGAACATTGTATGAAGAATTTGAATACATATCTCAAAAGTTTAAGAAATTAGAGTTTACTATGAAGTTTAATTCGATGAGACCTCCCAATGCCCAGGTCTCCTTTATATGTGTACAACATTAGTCAGTCTGTCTTTATGCAGCCCTGGTTCTATCAACATCTTCCTAATTCCTATCCCTTTATTGGCTTGCCACCTGTGCATAATGTCTGGTCTTGCCGTCTGCCATTCTCGATCCAACATACACTTTTCTAGTCTGAATTTATGCTTCTGGGTCTCTCTCTGGCTGTACCCCAGCAGTATCTTGCTGTTTAGCTTTCCTAGTCTGTGGCTTGAAGATGCAACTCCCGTGCCCAGTACCTTTTCACTGTCTGGGCTAGCAAGTCCTCCCTGGTTCTGCAGTTGGCTCAGATGTATGAAGAACAAGAGAAAAGAGCTGGGGACTTTCTTTTATCTGCTGCCTTCTCTCATCCCCAGTCACCCCATTATGTACTTTGATCTTTTATCTGCGGCCTTCTCTCACCCCCAGTCACCCCACTATCTACTTTGATTGGATTCTTTTTTGATGGGTGAGATTTATAGTAACTAGTTCACTAGGCACTCTACCCTTCCATTTCCCTGGTAACAGTGTTACAGGAGTGGTCCAAATGAATTTGTTGGCTAGCCAAAGTAGTTAATGGGATGCCTGGGGGTGGGAGATAACATTCCCAATAAAAGGATGCCTCCAATCTACATCTCTCTTCACACATTCACCTGCACCTAGATGGACTATGGGATCAGGTAGGATACATAATAAATTCAGATAGTGCTCAGAGACTTGGGTCAGGGACAGATATTTAGCATAGGAGACTTGGTCATATGCATGGTGGCCAGAGTAGGAGATTAGGAAAACAGGTACCAGGGATACAGAATCAAAGAATAAAGGATCTTTCTCTTTCTCTCTCTCTCTCTCTCTCTCTCTCTCTCTCTCTCTCTCTCATACACACACACACACACACACACACACACACACACACAATGGTGACCAGAAATAGTATAGCTCGAACAGAAGTTGGAGTGGAATCTGGAGAAGGCCCAGTGATGAGATTTTGAACTTGGAAAGTATACACTGGACAAAGAGTGGCACAGAAAAAACACCTGTTTGTTGCATACCTGTGGCAAATAAACCACACGGGACAAGACCTAGGAAGCTATACTCGGGACCAGAGCAGCACCAGGACAGGGAAAATGATGGCACCACTAGAGGAGAGGCCAGGACATCAAGGGTGAGACCCAAACCCACCTACTTAAACTGTTCAATGAACAACTTCTTAACTTAAGTTTTGTAACACATCTTTCATATAATTCTCAAGTACCCACCATTACAGGAGAATCTATTTTCTCACAATAGAGGTGTCTTTTGAAGTGACTTCTAAAAACTGATTAAGGTTTATCCATGCCATATGAAATTAAAATAAAGAGGGAGACTTTGTTTTGGGAAGGATGGGTGCACCTGAAATTATGTCTTTGAGACATTGCCATTAGTTTCATAAGAATAGAGAAAAGATTATATGTAGTAGGAAGTTGTTTAGACATAAACTGAGGTGGCAAGGAATACTTGCAGCAGAAAATAGCATGCAGAGTTGATTATCCAAATTACCAGAAGTGCTACACAGAATCAATAAAGGATTATAATCTCAATAAATTTTAGTCATACTGAATAAATCAATTTTTCCAACATTGACCCAAAAAGATGATCATCCTGAAATGCTTAAATCACACAATAGGGAAAACACACATGGATAGGATAGACGCAGCTCAAAAGGAAGAAAAATTTTATTGTAACAAGTTTAAATCTCTTTTTCTCACTCATATCTGTATACATGTTTTAGTTACTTAATCCACCCAATTTTAAAATAAAGACAATGAGACTCATTTTTCTTTTAACAAGTATGAGGAAGAGCAAACTGTTACTTTGCCTTCTGTTCCTATTAATTTCCCCGAGATATTAAGTATTAATTTATAAAATATTAGGTAATTGTAAAAATATTTAAAAGGCAGATATTTGTGCACACACAAATACAGAGCATTGAATAAGTATTGAAAGATCAGGCAGAAATGGTCTGGTCTACCTTAATATGTTAAGAACAAACCCTACATATGTTTTTTTTAACCAGGAATTAAACTTTCCTTGACAAACACTAAGGAAGCTTTTTATATTTTTATAATGTTTTATGCATATTAGAGCATGCCTTTAGGCTTCACATCATTGAGTTCCCATCTCAGGTAAGCTGAGCCTGTTGCTTGAGTTTTCTCCAAATTTCTATCAAGTGAGACCCTTCCAGGTTGGCTACCTGGACATCTCTGACGATGAATAGATTACTATAGCTTTATGAAGTGCTTATGCTCTGTCTTATATTAGAAAGCCTGGCTCATTGCACATACAAAATATGCAAAGCAATGTAAGTCTGCAGATAACAAGCAGATGGACTGCTTGCAAAACAGAAGTCTCTTGTCTATGTGTATAAAAAAATTACTACCACAAAATGCAACCTGAGGCCAAATGTAAACAAACTGCCTAGATTTGGTAAAATAAGGCAATACAACATTCAGTTGCTTAAATCTCCCAACTAACACAAAATTACAAACTTTTGTATTAAAATTTATTACAGTGTTCATCATTAGTGGGTTTTATTGAGATGATTTTATATAACTGAGGAAAATATTTAAAGACATAATCCACAAAAGGCAAAGAAGAATTAATTTCTAAATGAAAAATCTACAAGAAGAAAACATCTAACCCCATCAAAAAATGGGGTGAAGAAATGAACAGAAACTTTCCCAAAGAAGAAATCCGAATGGCTAAAAGGCATATGAGAAAATGCTCTACATTACTAGTCATCAGAGAGATGCAGATCAAAACAACAATGAGATATCATCTCACACCACAGAGACTGGCCCACATCCAAATGAACAAAAGCAACCGGTGTTGGTATGGATGTGGCAAGAAAGGGACCCTCCTTCATTGCTGGTGGGAATGCTGACTGGTTCAGCCCTTTTGGAAAACAATATGGACGGTTCTCAAAAAATTAGAAATTGAGCTCCCATTTGACCCAGCAATACTACTCCTGGGAATATATCCCGGAGAGGCAAAAAAGTACAGTCAATATGACATCTGTACTTCTGTGTTAATTAATGCACTATTCACAATAGCCAAAATCTGGAAAAAAAACCCGAGTGCCTAAGAACAGATGACCGGTTAAAAAAACTTTGGTACATCCACACAATGGAATACTATGCAGCTGTTAGAAAAGATGAAGCCATGAAATTTACATATAAGTGGCACTACATGGAAAGCATCATGCTAAGTGAAATGAGTCAGAAAGAGAGGGACAGACATAGAAAGATCGCATTCAACTGGGGAATATAAAGTGACAAAATAGGAGACTAACACCAAGAATAGCCGAGGTTCACTCCATGGCTTGAGGTTAGCCACACATGATAGGGGAAAAGGCAGCTCAGATAGAGAAGGAAGCACCAAATAAAGGGTGTTGGGAGGATCCTCCCAGGATGGGAGATGCATGCTGAAAGTAGACTATAGACTGAACATGATTGCTACTCAATGCCTCTTTTGCAAACCACAGCACCCAAAAAGAGAGAATATAAAAGGGAATGCCCTGCCACAGGGGTGGGGTGGGATGGGAGGGATGGAGAGGTGGGGGGGGGGGATACTGGGAGCATTGAAGGTGGAGAATGGGCACTGGTGGAGGGATGGGTACTCAATCATTGTATAACTGAAACCCATGCACAAAAATTTGTACATCTACAACTGTACCTCATGGTGTTTTACTAATAAAAATTTAAATTATAGAAAAAATATTCTAAATGAAAACATGTGCATAGAGAAAGAGAATGAGAGAAAGAAAGAGAGAGAGAGAGAGAGAGAGAGAGAATGAGAAGGTTATTTGTGCCAGACATCTAACCCAGGCCTAAAACATGGAAAGTAGCCTTCTATAATTAGCTACATCTAGCCATTTCAAAAAGCAGAACATGATATATTCTATGTAAGATATATAGAAAATCTTGAAGTATCTTTGTGTTGTGCAAAGACTGTAGAAGACAAATATACGACTTTATCTTTTTCTAATACCCCTTTCTAAAAGTATTTTGTCCAGTGTTTCTAAGAAGTATACAGTATTTTTCTACTTTAAGTGATGAGAATAAATATAATCTGAATGTTGAATCACACTTCTTACACCAATGAGAAATGAGAGAGCTAAGGTGTCTTACTCTTGTTTCTTACAAAGGTAGCTCTCATAATTGAAACAGAAAGAAACGAAGCAATAGCATAGAAAGTGTCTGGTAAAATAAAACAGTTGAATCTGACAACAGATTGCAGTTACCTGGGATGAAGAGTGAGGGCAATTTGGAAGAGGGGGTATTGGGAGCATGACAAAGGACCTCAGATAAATATGTAGAGATTTGAGCAGTTTGATAATTTAAGAAATTATTACAATAATTTCATATGTCAAAGGCACAAACATTATCTCTTTTGAAAATGTTAGTCCAATAAAAAATAAATATTCAAAAATAATCCCAAGAATATTATAAGGGCTAAAATAATAGCTATGCTAGATAAATTCGATTAAAAATAGTATTATATAATTTACTACATAAATCTCAAAATATATTGCATATTCAATGGTTGTATTTTTTTCCTTTTAATATACTATCTAGAAGTTAGGATACTTTAAGTTTGGAAAAATTTGACCAACTCACAATCGTTCAGCTTCACATGACAGTGTTTATATAGTGAAAATATAGTCAGTTAGGAAGAATTATTGCTGAAAAGCAGAAATTTTAATTTAAAAAGATTTAAATAAAATTTTGGAGGTATAGGCTGAGGTCCAGGCATATTGTGTGTGTATGTGTGTGTGTGTGTGTGTGTGTGTGTGTGTGCGCATGCGCGCGTGCGCATGCACACGCATCTATTTGCCAGTACACAAATAAACCTGTCAAAATGGCATATTTATTCAAACTATAAGCACAAATCCTTAGGGATTAATTTATCTGTAGCACTGTCTGTAGCACTGTCCTCCCATTGCTTATTGATTTGCTCAAACGGGCACCAGTAACGTCTCTCTTGTCAGACTTGTTGCTACTGTTTTTGGCATATCAAATACACCACTAGGAGCTTGCGAGGCTCTGCTGTGCCAGCGGGATACTCTCAATAGCTTGCCTGGCTCTCAAAGAGAGGCAGAGGAATTGAACCTGAGTCAGCTGTGTGCAAGGCAAACACCCTACCCGATGTGCTATAGCTCCAGCTCTGGATTTAATATAGAGTACACATATTATATATTATAATTTCAGTCAGAGCTACATGTTTCATAAAATCTATGAATTTCAAAGTCAGTGACAGAAATCAACTATTTTCTAACTGAAGAATAAACTATATGAAATTAATCAAAAACTTAACATGACTTCATTATTTGAGATATTCTAAGTAAATATAAAATAGATACAAGAAGTTTTGTAACTTTAGGTTACTCTCAATAGACAAAGAACTCTTAAATGTGCAGAATATTTTTACAAAAAATTTCATATGAGACCCATATGATTTTTTCCTGTATATTGAACAGGGAAATACTATGGATGAAAAAAAAACAAAGACTTTAAAATACTTTTAACCATACTATTTCTGTCAGAGAAATATTCTTGATTGTGGTGTGAATTGACATATTGAATATTTTCTTCAAAGTCCTCTTCAAAGTCTGTTCTTTAACCAGTCATTAAAAATTATATGGTGAAAGTAGACTATAGACCAAACATGATTGCCACTCAATGTTTCTTTTGCAAACCACAATACCCAAAAGGAGAGAGAGAAGAGAGGGGAATGCCCTGCCACAGAGACAGGGTGGGATGGGGGAGATGGGGGTGGGTGGGAGGGATACTGGGATCCGTGGTGGTGGGAAATGGGCACTGGTGGAGGGATGGGTATTTGATCATTCTATAATTGAAACCCAAGCACAAAAATGTGTAAGTCTGCAACTGTACCTCATGATGTCTCACTATTAAAAATTTTTTTAATAAAAAAAATTATATGGAACTTCCTTCTATCAGTTTCAATCTCATAGTTTATGGTATTGGATCCACCTGAACCAAAGCAGGAACGGCGGGGGGGGGGGGGGGGGGGGCGGGAGTGACACTACCAGTTTGTGATTGTTTTGTTTAAAACAGATGAACATTCAAAATGAAAATAGACCTTCATCAACTTACCAATTTTAGTTAAAAAGAAGCGTATGGGTATAAAAATTATCTTACATGCGCATGGAGGGATGGGAAGATGTGAGTTATTGGCGTGCTCTCCATGTAGCTCTCTCTCACTACACGTGTTCAATGCTCTTGGACAGCTATGTATGGACCAGATCCGGATGGCTCCTCCTTTGTGCTCTGCTTCTGTGTGTGCTGCTGTGCTCTCTTATGTCTGCCTCTTTATCTGTGACTCTGTCTCTGTAGTCTCTCCTCTGGTCTATTTCGATTTCTTAGGGATTAACTCACTCTATAAATACTAATTGGTAAAGTTTTAAAACATATATGTAGCACTATAGCACTGAACTCCCGTTGTTCATCAATTTGCTTGAGTGGGCACCAGTAACATCTCCATTGTGAGACTTGTTACTGTTTTGGCATATTGAATACTCCACAGGGAGCTTGTCAGGCTCTGCTGTGTGGGCAGGATACTCTCTGAAACTTTCCAGGGTCTCCAAGAGGGATGGAGGAATCGAACCCAGGTTGGTCGCGTGCAAGGCAGTATACTTGAATTATTAAAAATATTTTCTTGTTTCCAAGATTTTGGTAATGGGGAGCTGGAGAGAAAGAAGTAGGGAATTATTGTGATATGTCCTTTTTAACAGTCATTTTGTTTTGTTAGTTTATTCTCTGCACTGTCTTCACACCCACTTGGCTAGCCAGCAGCTGAGGGAATCTGGTTCAATCCCCAGCACAGTATGCAGTCCCTTGAGCATTGTCAGGTAATATCCCTGAGTGTAAAACCAGAAGACAGCTTTGATCAATACCAGGCACGACTTTACTGTGCAGCTCCCTCCAAAAAAGAAACATTTTGTTTTGTGCTGGCACTAGTGATCAAACTCAAAGCCTCACACATGTGAGGTATGGTGTCAACCAGTGAGTTACATTTCGAACCCTATTTTGCTTTCTTTGAAAAAGAAACCTTTATGCATCTCCATAAAATCTGTTGAATTATAGCTATTTTCATTTGTTTATTTTGGGGATACACTAAGCAGTTCTTGGGAATTGCTCCTGGTTCAGCTCAGGGATCTTTTCTGGCAGTACTTGGGAAGCATATGCATTGCCTGGAATTGAACTAAGCTCTGCCGTATGCAAAGCAAGTGCCCTAACACCTGTACTATCTTCTCAGCTCCAATCGTAGCTATTTTCATTGATTTGTTCATGACTTTTTTTTTGTCCACACCCCCCAATGCTCAGGGCATACTCCTGAATCTTCACTTATGGATCATTCCCAGCAGTCTTGTGAGATAATATATGATTTCAGGGATCAAAACTGAGTCAGCCATATAAAAGGCATGCATGCTACCTTCTGTACTATCCCAGTCAATTAAGCATAGCTATTTTTAAAGCAGCTAGTTAAAGGTGCTCACCTTGATTGATATCTAAATTTCAGTTTATGCTGATAAATCAGTGAACAGCAGGTAATGTATTTGAAGTTAGGAATAAGATTTGTCTTTAAAAACAAAAAGAGAACTATTCCAATTTCATTAGGGAAAGTAATCTTGCAGAGAAAATCCCACAAACATTATTAAGGCTGTATTAAGTGCCATTGGTTTTGATAGATAATGTGGGGATCAAAGGGCAAATGAAGCAAAAGACCCAGGAGGAGTAATTTTCAACTTCGACTGCACATTAGAGTCACCTAAGGAATCTTTCAAAATCTTCAAGTCTATGCTATAACTAAGTTCAATTCAATCTGAATATCTAGGGATGTGGCTCAGATATCATGTCCCTCAAATGATTTAAGTGCAATTCATCTAGGAAAGTACTATGTTAGAAATAATTTTCTAACTTATAATGTACCTGAAATATCACTTGAAAATATTGATAGAATACATATTCTGATCAAGTTGATCTGAATGACTCCTCAGACTTTCTATATCAACATATTTCCCAAACCAAATGAAGTCAATATAGCTTTCAGCTATTTCTGCTGGTGACTTTCATTATACACAATGATTAATCTTTAATTATGAATTTGTCACTTCATTGAGCAATTTACACCTGCGTATTATTTGAGTGTCACACTAATAGTGGATTCCTATACAGAAAATATCAATGTTTTAACTGTCAGGTACCCCATGCATATTCATTTAGAATACTTTTTTTTATTATTAGTGAAACACCTCAAGGTACAGTTATAGACTTACAAATTTTTGTGCTTGGGTTTCAGATATACAATGATCAAGTACCCGTCCCTCCACCAGCACCCATCCTCCACCACCACGGGTCCCAGCATCCCTCCCATCCCCCATTCCCCCATCCCACACTGTCTCTGTGGCAGGGCATTCCCTTTTGTTCTCTCTCTCTCTCTCTCTCTCTCTCTCTCTCTCTCTCTCTCTCTCTCTCTCTCTCTCTCCTTTTAGGTATTGTGGTTTGCAAGAGAGGCAATGGGTGACAATCATGTTTGGTCTATAGTCTACTTTCAGCATGCTTCTCCCATCCTGGGAGGATCCTCCCAACACCCTTTATTTGGTGCTCCCTTCTCTATCTGAGCTTCCTTTTCCCCTAGCAGTGTGGCTGGCTCCAAGTAATGGAGCAAAATTGTTGGTGCTAATCTCGGTCACTCCGGGGAGTTAGTCTCCCATTATGTTACTCCCATTATGTTCCCCAGATGAATGCAATCTTTCTGTGTCTATCCCGCTCTTTCTGACTCATTTCGCTTAACATGATACTTTCCATGTAGTACCACTTGTATGTAAATTTTATGACTTCATCTTTTCTAACAGCTACATAGTACTTTAGTTGCTGTATAGTTTCCAAACTATGAATGTCACCATCAAACCTATGAATAGACCTGGTCCAGGTTATAGCTTCTCACATATGTACATTTTAAGTTTATTCTCTTGTTTACCAAAAAATAATTATCTTGTAGTATTTACATATACAGAGTATACTTAAAATTTTCAGTAGTAAGACTTTATTTCTCACAAAACAGTTCTACCCCACCTCCCTTCTCCCCCCAAAACACACACACAAGCATATATATAATATAATATAATATATGTATAATATGCATATAAATAATACATATTTCCCCTTCATAAATTTATTTTACTGGAATAAATTTGATTAAATAAAATATTTAGTGAAAGTGTCATATAACAATGATTGTAAAAATTTCCACACACAGCCTTTCATGGTTTTTACTTGTTTGTCAAATTTTTTCGTGTCCCAGTGTGAAGACATTCGTTTTCTTTCCTCCCTCCAGGCACCATCACCCAGGTCTACATTGCTCGTATGAGCAATAACTTTGACCTTTTTGAACTATTATATATTATATTAACTACAATAGTGTGATATTCAGGACTCAGTCTTGGCTAGTCCCCAGTCCCATTTTCTGTCTTATCTCTTGGTAATCAGAAGTGCTTTAGATCTACAATGAGTTTAATCTTATGACTCAAAAGAAATGTGATAAAGTCCCAACTCCTGGTAGCTGTGGCTATACTGCTATTTCAGAAGAGAAATTTTGCCAATTTCCCCAAGTTAAGAGATCAATAGGGTCAGTGTCATTAAAAAATAAGAAAGGATGAAGTGACAGTCCAGCATAAAAGCAAGAGGATATAAAGGCACAATGGAATACCACATAATGACAGACAGAAGTAGTGGAGTTAGGTATTTGCAATAAAAAAAATTCAGAAGAGTACAGAACGAGGAAGTGGAAAGAAAGGATTCTGTCCAGCATTTCCAAAGTGTCATTGTTCTGCTGACACCTTGGTTTCAGAATTTCAGCCAGCAGAACCATGAGAAAATAAATGTTGAAGGAACTCAGCCTTAATTACTCTTGATTACAGCACCCTAGGGGACTAACACAGAATACCAAACAATGAGTTTTTCATGTTTGGAAAAGGCCCTAAAGACCTCTGTAAGTTCCAAAGTTTGATGATCATATTTCTTCTCAAGAAAGCAGCTGCTTGCTCCCACAATTCAAAATCCCCACAAGCCCCCAGCTGGACTCCACTGTCTCAGCACACACCTCACCAAGATATAATCTGCTGAAAATTTGAGTATGCAGGTTTTTTGATTGAAATCTCCAGGTTTTCTTAGGGGTTGGGATGGGCTACCTTCCCCCACTTCCCTATACTGCTGAAAGCACCAGAAGTCACCCCCACAAATCAACTTCAGCACCACCAGGTAAGCTCTTCTACTGGCCTTGCTTCAGAGATCCATAAATAAATCTCAGAAGAGATCAAAAGTTGCAGTTAGTCTCAGACCCACGGAAAGCTAAAGAAACTATGGCAAATCAGAGCGGGGAGTCAGTCTGGTTGTCCATGTCCACAGCCCTAGAGAGAGTACAGAGAGTAGGGTGTTTGCCTTGCACATGGCCAACTCAGGTTTGATCCCCAGTACCACTGGGGTATGAACTTTTAACACAGAGCCAAGATTAATTCCTGAGCGTCACTGGATGTGGCCCCAAATAACAAAATAACAACAACAGAAAAAAAAAAGAAAACATGTCCAGGTACCACCCATATCATTCCAAACTGGTAATTGGTGCAAGGGAAAACATTCCTGTTGGTAAATACATAGTACTTAGATAATAGGTCACTCAAGATTTCCTTAAGCTACAGTCTAGACCTATTATGAAAACACTGTACTATAAATGTAATAAGTATCATTTGACTGTATGAGTTGGAAAGTATAAACTGAGATATCATTTATGGATGGTTGATTGAGAATTGTGGAAATTTGGTTATATATATATTGAACAGTAGAGGAACTAGGTAGAACAGAAAGTGACGAAAATTATCTGCATTCTAATTTCAAGGAATTTACATCAAGTATGATATGATCATGGGAAAGATTTATAAAGCTGTCATATCTCTGAAAAAAAAGGAAAAAGAAATATTTTCAGAGTGGTATTGCTGTGTCGGAAGCACAATTTTTAGTTTCTTTGAAGAATGTCCTTACAAAACTCACAATGAGTCTTGTTTTATATACTTATAAACGTTTGTGAAATTTATCTCTTTATAATTTAATGTTTTATAGACCATTTGATACATACTTTCTCTATGAACTATGAGTAAATGATTCCTCTAACTTCAGTGATTATTCTTTTTTTGCGATTATTCTTTTATCATCAATTTTTATATGTATATATTAGAAACCCAGAAGCTTTCAGTAAAGAAAAAAACTTAGGAAACTATGAGAATAAATTAAAAAAAAGAGAGAGAGAATCAAATAAATAATAGAGTGATTTTGAGCATTATTTTTTGTAATTTCATAGCCATTTAGCCAAAATATTAGTTGTTATCTCAAAAGAATATTCAACTTGAATTAATTAAAAACGTTATATAGTTCTCAGTAGCTCTCATCTTATGAATAAATGAAGGCAAAATTTTTATAGGAGTTATATTTTAACAGATTGAAAACGACAAGTTCTTTCAAATACTGTTATGAGATTTTGGGTTTTCTACAGTTATACAATTTCTTAGTTTAAATTCCTCCAGGTGAAGTTTAAAGTAATGTATTAATATCCAATTGATGGAAAGAGAAAATAAATGGCACAAAGGCAGTACACCATTTTCCCATTTCAATTTAAGAATATTTTTACTCAGAATTATTATCAAGTAATACTCTAGAGCTTTTTTAAACTATTTCGCATAACAACTTGAGAACACAAAAAATGTATCCGTGAAGCTGAAAAACAAATTATAGTGCTTTCCAGTTGAGAAAGTATTAATAGAATTGATACTTTAGTCTCTGGGCCTATAGGGATAAAACAATATCATGATATTCGGTGAATATCCTTTCCCATTCTGTAGACTGTCTTTGTATTTTGGTCACTGTTTCTTTGGAGGTGCAGAAGCTTCTTAGTTTAAGATAGTCCCATTTATCTATCTCTGTTTTCACTTGCTCGGCCAGTGGCGTGGCATCTTTGACGATACCATTAGCTTCAATGTCATGGAGGGTTTTGCCAACTTTATCTTCAATGTACCTTATGGTTTCTGGTCTGATGTTGAGGTCTTTAATCCATTTTGATCTTACTTTTGTACATGGTGTTAGGCAGAGTTCTGAGCCTATTTTTTTGCATGTAGCCGTCCAGTGATGCCAACACAATTTATTAAAGAGGCTTTCCTTACTCCACTTCACATTACTTGCACCTTTATCAAAGATTAGATGAGCATATGATTGAGGAGAGATGTCAGTGTATTCAACCCTGTTCCATTGGTCTGCAGTTCTGCCTTTGTTCCAGTACCATGCTGTTTTAATTATTACTGCTTTGTACATCTGACAAGGGGTTGATATCCAGGATATACAGAATACTGGTTAAACTCCACAAGAAGAAAACATCCAACCCCATCCAAAAATGGGGCAATGAAATGAACAGAAACTTTCTCAAAGAAGAAATCCGAATGGCAAAAAAGCACATGAGAAAATGCTCTACATCATTAATCATCAGGGAGATGCAGATCAAAACCACAATGAGATACCATCTCACACCTCAGAGACTGGCCCACATTCAAAAGAACAAAAGCAACCGATGCTGGCGTGGATGTGGCGAGAAAGGGACACTCCTTCACTGTTGGTGGGAATGTCCACTGGTTCAGCCTTTCTGGAAAACAGTATGGACGATTCTCAAAAAATTAGAAATTGAGCTCCCATTTGACCCAGCAATACCACTCCTGGGAATATATCCCAGAGAGGCAAAAATGTATAGTCGAAGTGACATCTGCACTTGTTTGTTCATTGCAGCACTCTTTACAATAGCCAGAAACTGGAAGAAACCTGAATGCCCAAGAACAGATGACTGGTTAAAGAAACTTTGGTACATCTACACAATGGAGTACTATGTAGCTCTTAGAAAAGATGAAGTCATGAAATTTACATACAAGTGGTACAATATGGAAAGTATCATGCTAAGCGAAATGAGTCAGAAAGAGAGGGATAGACATAGAAAGATTGCATTCATCTGGGGGATATAAAGTAACAAAGTATGAGATTAATACCCAAGAATAGCTGAGATCAGCACCAGGAGGATTACTCCATAACTTAGAGGCCAGCCGGGTATCCTAGAGGAAAGGGCTGTTCAGATAGAGAAGGGAGCACCAAATAAAGGATGTTTGGAGGATCCTCCCAGGAGGGGAGATGCATGTTGAAAGTAGACTATGGACTGAACATGTTTGCCACTCAATGCCTCTTTTGCAGACCACAACACCCAAAAGGAGAGAGAGAACACAGGGGATTGCCCTGCCACAGAGACAGGGGGGATGGGGGGATGGGGGTGGGAGGGATATTATCCATGGTGGTGGAAAATGGGCACTGGTGGAGGGATGGGTATCTGATCATTGTATAATTGAAACCAAAGCACAAAAAAATGTAAATCTACAACTTTAAAAAAAATAAAATAAAATAAAGGGAAAAAAAAAACAATATCATGATAATAGTATTATTTTCTCAAAAACTTTATTGTCTTATGTTATAGAGTTCAAAATGAATAATAAAAACTTAAACTTTAAATTGCCCTTTTCACTTGACTAATTAATAGCATCTCAGATTACAAAGAAGAATTTTCAGCAGTTATATAATCTTTCTAGTTGTTTTTCTCTTGCTATTCACTGATATTGGGCTGGAGTGATAGCACAGCGGGTAGGGCATTTGCCTTGCAAGTGTCCAACATCGGTGATCCATTTTCAATTCATTCACCCCTCTAGGAGAGCCCAGAAAGCTACGAGAGTATCTCGCCCACATGGCAAAGCCTGGCAAGCTACCCGTGAAGTATTCGATATGCCAAACACAGTAACAATTGTCACAATGGAGACATTACTGGGCCCACTTGAGCCAATCGATGAACAACAGGAGGACAGTGACAGTGACAGTGACAGTGATTCATTGATATTGGTGTACCTTAGCTCATACATATAATGCCAATAATTTCATGCTGTCCACAGTAGAGTGGAAAAATCAGATAATATCTGTTAAACAATCAATCATTGAATTGTCTATATCATGATTAGAAGAAACTGGAAGTCATTCATGATGACAGAATGGCATATAGATACAACATCTTCATATACACTTATTTAGGGGTAAATAACATAAACATTTATTTCATAATATCAATTAGAAAAATACTATAGTTATGAGATAAAAGTTAAGAGATATTTATTTGTATTTCTACTACAACAGCAAAACCAGAAATACAATGAACAATGATAAAACTTTTCTTTTTTCTTACCAATTATTATTAAATATCGAATATCGAATACACAGCGGATAGCTTGCCAGGCTCTTCCGTGCGGGCGGAATACTCTCGGTAGCTTGCCAGTCTTTCCGAGAGGTATAGAGGCTTTTGGGGTGACCTCTAATCACCCTTGTAGGTGTTACCATATTTGAACCCTATCAAATATGGTACGACAATTCCAGAAGACGGGTATTTAGTGTCTTATGATGTGTCGCGCGGCTGCAAGCGGCCACGCAGGTCCGGAAAGCATCCTGGAGTGTGGCAACGGCTGGGTAGTGGAAGTAGTATCGAGAGTGGAAGTCTGCCAGTGGGGTATTTATCTGGGTAGGGTGGGTCTCCTGTGCACAATTCGATCCCTGGGTGGTTGATGGAAGAAGACAGGGCAGGGTAGGGTGGGGCTCCTGATTAGAATCCCTTTGTCACCTGTGGTGGTGGGAGCAAGCAGAGGAGCTCTGTCCCTGGGTCCGCCGAGCCTGGAGTCCAAGGTCTCAGAGAGTTCCGCTTACCTTGTTCTGTGGGTCTTCAGTTGTGCGTGGGTCTCGGCCGGAGCGGCCGCGCGTGTCCGGAAAGCGTCCTGGAGTGTGGCGACGGCTGGGTAGTGGAAGTAGTGTCGAGAGTGGAAGTCTGCCAGTGGGATATTTATCTGGGTAGGGTGGGTCTCCTGTGCACAATTCGATCCCTGGGTGGTTGATGGAAGCAGACAGGGCAGGGTAGGGTGGGGCTCCTGATTAGAATCCCTTTGTCGCCTGTGGTGGTGGGAGCAAGCAGAGGAGCTCTGTCCCTGGGTCCGCCGAGCCTGGAGTCCAAGGTCTCAGAGAGTTCCGCTTACCTTGTTCTGTGGGTCTTCAGTTGTGCGTGGGTCTCGGCCGGAGCGGCCGCGCGGGTCTGGAAAGCGTCCTGGAGTGTGGCGACGGCTGGGTAGTGGAAGTAGTGTCGAGAGTGGAAGTCTGCCAGTGGGATATTTATCTGGGTAGGGTGGGTCTCCTGTGCACAATTCGATCCCTGGGTGGTTGATGGAAGCAGACAGGGCAGGGTAGGGTGGGGCTCCTGATTAGAATCCCTTTGTCGCCTGTGGTGGTGGGAGCAAGCAGAGGAGCTCTGTCCCTGGGTCCGCCGAGCCTGGAGTCCAAGGTCTCAGAGAGTTCCGCTTACCTTGTTCTGTGGGTCTTCAGTTGTGCGTGGGTCTCGGCCGGAGCGGCCGCGCGGGTCCGGAAAGCGTCCTGGAGTGTGGCGACGGCTGGGTAGTGGAAGTAGTGTCGAGAGTGGAAGTCTGCCAGTGGGATATTTATCTGGGTAGGGTGGGTCTCCTGTGCACAATTCGATCCCTGGGTGGTTGATGGAAGCAGACAGGGCAGGGTAAGGTGGGGCTCCTGATTAGAATCCCTTTATCGCCTGTGGTGGTGGGAGCAAGCAGAGGAGCTCTGTCCCTGGGTCCGCCGAGCCTGGAGTCCAAAGTCTCAGAGAGTTCCGCTTACCTTGTTCTGTGGGTCTTCAGTTGTGCGTGGGTCTCGGCCGGAGCGGCCGCGCGGGTCCGGAAAGCGTCCTGGAGTGTGGCGACGGCTGGGTAGTGGAAGTAGTGTCGAGAGTGGAAGTCTGCCAGTGGGATATTTATCTGGGTAGGGTGGGTCTCCTGTGCACAATTCGATCCCTGGGTGGTTGATGGAAGCAGACAGGGCAGGGTAGGGTGGGGCTCCTGATTAGAATCCCTTTGTCGCCTGTGGTGGTGGGAGCAAGCAGAGGAGCTCTGTCCCTGGGTCCGCCGAGCCTGGAGTCCAAGGTCTCAGAGAGTTCCGCTTACCTTGTTCTGTGGGTCTTCAGTTGTGCGTGGGTTTCAGCCGGAGCGGCCGCGCGAGTCCGGAAAGCGTCCTGGAGTGTGGCGACGGCTGGGTAGTGGAAGTAGTATTCGATATGCCAAAACCAGTAACTACAACTGGTCTCATTCACCTGACCCTGAAGGATTCACCGACATGGCAGCACTGAGAAGGATGAGAAAGGAGAGGCCGACAAAATCTCAAGGCCGACCTAGGCTGCCACAACGAAGGAAGACAAAAATGATCGTCTGTACTTTCAATGCACGTACGCTAGCATCAGATGCATCCATCGACGACCTGATGGTACAAGCGCGAATGATCAAGTACGACATCATTGGTCTGACCGAGACAAGAAGACATGAATCTCACCATGCCGTTTTCGACACTGGAGAAGAATTGTTTCTCGGAACATGCGATAAAAGAGGTGTTGGAGGCGTCGGTGTCCTTGTCAACACAAACTTGGCCAAGAGCATTGATTCATTTGAATGCCTAACAACCCGAATCGGACGTTTACATTTGAATAGATGTGGCTCACTGCCTGCAGTTTCTATCTTCGTTGTCTACGCACCAACATCTCATTATGATGAAAGAGAAATCGAGAAGTTCTACATGGAGCTAGAGAAGTTCTATAAAGAAGACCACACCTTCTACAAGATCATTGTGGGTGATTTTAATGCCAAGATAGGACCGAGAAGATCAGCTGAAGAACTTCACATCGGAACCCATGGCCTAGAATGGAACGAACAGGGTGAGAGACTGTCTGAGTTCATCATGTCGACCAAGACCATTCATGGTAACTCACAGTTCCAGAAGGCAGAATCTAAACGATGGATATGGGAGTCTCCCGGTGGACTATTCCACAAAGAAATAGACCACATCATATTCAATCGACGGTTTTGCCTGACTGATGTCGCTGTTGTCCCAAAATTTCGAACGGGATCGGACCACCGTCTCCTTCGTGCAAAATTCTACTTCACAGAGCGGGGAGAAAGGGCTGCAAAGTTCAAAAAGAGAACTCCCAGAACGACCACCAACTGGGAACTCTTTGGTACTATTGCGGCAACATGGGAAGATGCCATTGTTGACAACATTGACGAGGAATACGATCGACTGGTTCAGCACCTCCATGAATGTGCGAGGAACGCCAAGAGAGAGATAGCCACAAAAAGTCGCCTATCTTCGAAAACTCTTGAGCTAATTCGCCAGCGTGGTTTGGCGCATGCCTCAGGCAACCGCAAGCTAACGTCCGAGCTTGCAAAGCAGTGCAGAGATGCGATCAAGGAAGACCTCAAAGAGAGAAGAGCAGAAGTACTGGTAGATGCGGCAGAAGCCGGGAAAAGTATTCGTAACGCCCGCCTGTCCTTCGCCAACTATAAGACCAAGATGACTGCCCTCCGACGTCCTGATGGATCCATCACATCCTCCAGAACGGCAATGGAGAAGATTATCCATGACTTCTACTCAAATCTCTTCGATAGCCATGTCCACTTGCCGACATACCAAATTCCACAGGATGGGTATGTCGTTCCCAACGTTCTCCCTTCCGAAATCCGACACGCCATTTCGTCAGTAAAGAAGCAAACAGCACCCGGCCCAGACAAGGTCAGACCTGAACACCTGAAGAACCTGCCGTCAGTACTCATCAATACACTGGCTCGGCTCTTCACTCGCTACCTGTCTGAATGCAAGGTTCCATCTCAATGGAAAACCAGCAGGACCGTACTACTGTTCAAAAAGGGAGAGATTCATGACATTGGCAACTATCGCCCGATCTGCCTATTGTCTGTCATCTACAAACTGTTCACTCGAGTCATCCTGAATAGGATTGGCAGAACACTAGATGAAGGACAACCATGTGAGCAAGCAGGGTTCCGCAAAGGATTCAGCACCATCGACCATATCCACACGATAACCAAATTCATTGAGGTTTCTCGGGAGTTCAAGATGCCGCTCTGCTTAACGTTCATTGATTTAAAGAAGGCCTTTGATTCTGTTGAGACGGAAGCGGTCATTGAAGCCCTAGCCAATCAGGGCATTCAAGCCCAATACATCAGGATCCTCCGTGAGCTGTATTGCGGATTCACTACCAGGATCTCACCATTCTACAAAGAAGTGATCGTTGATGTCAAGAGAGGGGTGCGGCAGGGTGATACCATTTCACCAAAACTCTTCAGTGCCAACCTCGAGAACATCATGCGACGACTGGAATGGGAAGGAATGGGAGTGAAGATAGATGGTCGGCAACTACACCACCTCCGCTTTGCTGATGACATTGTTTTAATAACACCAAACATCAGCCAAGCGGCACAAATGCTGGCCAACTTTGACCGTGAGTGTGGAAAGGTAGGACTACAGCTGAATCTTACGAAGACAATGTTTATGAGAAACAGCCTTGTTCCTGACGCCCCATTCGCTCTCAATGGAACGACCATCTCCGAATGCAACAGCTATGTGTACCTAGGTCGAGAGGTCAACATGACAAATAACCTGGCACCCGAGCTGCGCAGGAGGAAGAGAGCGGCTTGGAACGCCTTCAAGAACGTCGAAGAAATAGCTAAGAGGACAAAGAACCTCCGGCTCCGGGCACATCTCTTTGATTCCACTGTTCTTCCTGCATTAACATATGCCTCAGAGACCTGGGCCCTACGCAAACAAGATGAGAACGCCATTCAGGTCTCCCAAAGAAGAATAGAAAGAGCTATGCTTGGAATATCACGTTTCACTCAAATGAGAGAACGAATCCGGAGTTCTGACATCCGTCGACGATCAAGGATCAGGGATGCTGTCTCATTTGCCAAGGTGTCGAAAATCAGATGGGCTGGTCACGTAATGAGATTTAAAGACGACCGTTGGACTAGAGTTGTTACTGATTGGATTCCACGGGATGTCAAGAGACCGCGTGGCCGCCCACCTACCAGATGGTCAGACTTCTTTGTCAAGGTCATGAACGATCGGTTTGAGGCCCTCCATGTTCCCGGAGCGAAGAGATGCCATTGGGCTACACTAGCACGCGACAGGGACAAATGGAGACGTTACTGGTGCCCGCTCGAGCAAATCGACGACTAACGGGAAGTTAAGTGATTAAGTGATTATTAAAAGCAGCTGACATGTCAGTGATAAAGAAATTTATAACATAAAATTTATACAATTAGAACTAGGCTCCTTATCACACACAAACTGTGAATTTCACTGTTGTGTGTATTTTTATAACCCAGACTCCTGCAAAAAATATTTTTTGTTTGCTTGTTTTTTGTTTAGGGTTTGGCTTCTAAGCAGTGCCCAAGAGCTTGGAGCCCATCCTGGCTGTTCTTGGTCAACTGGGCTGCAGAACAATGTAAGGGTTTCAGTTTTCTCTGTTGCCTGACACTGGCTCTGGGGGTTAAAGGAATCATACTGACAACACTCAGGGATCCTCCAACATTATACTCAACATGGCTTGGGAGTTTCCAGGGCTAAGTGGATTAACGCCATGAATCAGGATAGGATACGTGAAAGGTATGAGTCTTAATTTCTGTACTATCTCTTTGCCACCTTAAATGAATCATTTTCAAAATCTTAAAATTTTACAGAATGGGACTAATAATTTATTGAATAAACTGAAAGTAAAATTGTTATAAAATTGACTTTATAGAAGTATTTTTACTGACATTGTTTTATTACACATTACAGAAAAAAGAGTAGTGCATCTCTGAATTTAGGCATTATACAACTTTCAATAAAACACTGACTATAATAAATACTGTTACCAGAAAAGTAGTAAGAACTGCCTGTTTCATTGATAGTACACATATTAAATTGGTCTTCTCTCTATTATTAAAGGAGCCAAATTGTTAGGAAGTGCAAGGAACATCTAAAATATACACAAATTTTGGAACATGCCAAATTTGCATATCTCTTTAGTCATTTATGATAGGGCTTTGGTTTTTATTTATAAGTAATTTTTAAATATATCTATAAAAATCTAATGATTATATATATATATATAGTCTGATGAAAAGTGAAAATTTTCTCTTTTCAAGTTTCTTGGTTACACATGAAATGACATTTTTGACATTCATTTGTATTTCTTCTTTTAAAAATTTATTTTTACTACTGAAACTTTCTTTGTATTTAAGGCAATTAAACTTTCTCCATAAATCAAGGTCAGTTTTACCTATTATGGTTCATCCAAAAAGTATTATTAAAATATCTTGTCTTGTTATTCTTTGGCCCTTGAAAGTGCTTTTAATAATTTCTTTCATAAATATCTTTTGACAATGCCCTATAATTAGTATTAAAGATTCTGACAAAAACTATCTTATATTCTAGCTATAATGAAATTCTATAGACTATTATAAATTTGTTTGAAACATAAGCTTAAGATATTTTTAGAAACAGAATTTAGATTTATAATATAGTGTCATTCATTTTATATTGCTTTTTTTAAAAAAAATAGATAATTTTTACAGGAAATTGCTCAAAGGGCTGAAACACATACTTTATACACTGGAGTTCTGGGTTCAATCCTTAGTAGGGCATGGCCACTTAAATGCTTACAGAAACAGCCCTTGAGTAATGAGTGAGAGTTGTTCCTGAGAACCATTAAATGTGTTGCCCCACAGAAACACATTACATTGATTATAGAGTATTAGAAATCATAGCCATTGACTTGCCAAAGCATTTCTGAAAGGAAAATGATAGAATTTTCATGCCATTTTCAAAGTATATTACAAAGCAAGAGGAATTAAAACAACATGACACTAGGACAGAAAAACAGGATACATAGATATATGGAATAAAATAGACATAAATTAGTATAAAGAATACATGTAATCTATGACAAAGGAATTAACGTGTGTAGTAAAGAAAGAAAAAACATTTCAAAATTTGTCTTGTGGACTGAACTGCTTATGCAAAAGAAAAAAATAATCTATATTACTCTTTAACAACTTGGAGAAAAATGAACTCAAATGGTTTATAAATTTTGATATAGGCCCCAAACGATAAAGTACATAAAAAATAAGGCATAGTAGGTATCTCAGGATTTTATTATCATAGATGACTTTGGAGATTCAATTTTAAAATAAAAGGAAAATAAAAGGAAAAATCAATTTAAAATGAGCGTATCCTATTAGAATATTTAACTCACTAGAAGAAAGTACTAAAGGAAAAAAATAAGGTAATACTATCAACTAAGAGACTATATTTGAACACCACAGATCTGACAGGCGTTAACATCTAAAATATTGAGATAATTTTGAGATAATCTGCACAAATTTACAATGAAACAGACTCTCATCAAAATGTGACAAAAGAACTGAGTAGACACTTTTCCAAAGAACATATGCCACAGATTCATGATGAACCAGAGAGAGAGTATAATGGTTAAGATAATTGCTTTGTACATACCAGACCCAGATTTGATCACTTGCAGTACATCTGGTCCTCCCAACCACTGTCAAGAGTGATCCCTGAGCACATTCAGGTGTGACCCAAAAGAACAAATAATACGCTTACACTATCAATTACTATTAAGCAATCCAACTCAAAGTTAGAAGGAGGTACCACACCATACCAGTAAAATAAAGATTGCTGACAAGTGTTTGTGAACGTAAATAGTAAAAGAAGCTTTTATACCCTATTGGTAGAATTGGAAATTGGCACAGCCTCTAAGGTAAACAGTATAGAGATGCCTAGAAAAATAAAAATGTTGATGTCATAAGATCTAATATTTTTGCACTTAGTCATGTAGTCAATACATATATATGAACATAAATTCAAAAGGACATGTCTGCCCTGAATTCATATTAACATGATTTACATTACTATATGAATCTGAGTGCTGACAAATGTTTAGGTAAAGAAACTTTAGAATATGTATAATATCAGTCATATAATGCAGAATTTATAACCTATAAATTTTAAGACATTTAAGTTCGTGTCTGGGCTGGAGTGATAGCACAGTGGTAGGGCATTTGCCTTGCATGCAGCTGGCCTGGTCCAGCCGGGTTCGATTCCTCCGCCCCTCTAGGAGAGCCCAGCAAGTTACCGAGAGTATTGCCTGCACAGCAAAGCCTGGCAAGCTACCCATGACATATTCAATATGTCAAACACGGTAACAACAAGTCTCCCGATGGAGACGTTACTGGGCCCGCTCGAGTAAATAGATGAACAATGGGAGGACCGTGCTACCATGCTAAATTCTTTTCTATATAAATGCTATATATACATACACAAGCAAACAGTTAGCACAGCGGGTAGGGCGTTTGCCTTGCACGCAGCCAACATGGCCGACCCGAGTTCGATTCCTCCGCCCCTCTCGGAGAGCCCGGCAAGCTACCGAGAGTATTCGATATGCCAGACACAGTAACAACAAAGTCTCCAATGGAGACATTACTGGGCCCGCTCGAGCATACTCCTGATATTATGTGATTTTACTAACAGAAACAAATTTAAAATAATTATCAGATAGTAAATAAAAATTTACTATCAGAGCCCCTGCACCTGAAGACCTTTGGTTCCAGCCACAGCCAGATTTAAGATCACTCTCCACATGCTCAGACGAGCCTCACACATGAAGGAACTGGCAGAGGAACCCAGGTGTGCGGGACCTGAGGCTTAGATCTCCAAGCCTGCTCAGATCGGGACTGGGCCTCCTCCACCCAGATCCCCCATCTTACAGTATGTAGGCATTACACCCACCAACTCCCCCCGGCGCCGTTTAATCCGATCAATGGCCAAGACCCAGAGACTAAAACCCAGCTCCCAGGAGCACACGGCCACATTTGCAGCTGCATAACATCTTATAATCGAGTTCTTTCTCTGAGAAACTGGCAGGCTACCGAAAGTATCCTGCCCACAAGGCAGAGTCTGGTAAACTCCCCGTGGCATATTCAATATGCCAAAACCCAGTAACAATGATGGATCTCATTCTCCTGAGCCTGAAAGAGCCTCAAATGTGGCACTTTCTAAAGTCTCAGGGCTAGGATGAAGGGGACATTACTGGTGCCTCTTCGAGGAAATCGATGAACAACAGGATGACAGTGATAGAGTGAAATAAAAATTAGACCAAATATAGATATCTAAATAATTCTGAAAAATTTCTTAGGAGTAACACATTATAATCATAGATTTACATTTTGCATCCCTTCAGTAAGTGATTTAATGAAATGGCAAAGAAAGCACCATGATACATTATGTTATCAAGGTTAATTAATATTTGATTCTGACATATCAATTTTGAGGCACGAGATATTTTTTCCTTTGTAATGGAAGATTTTTAATTTCTAAAAAGAAATGGCAACCCATAGTTAGAAAGAATATCAAGTAAATGTATTTAAGGCAACAATTAGCAAATATTTTTTATTATACTATGAACTATTTGGGGGATTATGGAAAAATTTAGATGCTATTTGAATATTTAGCATCTGTTTTCTTTGATTATAAAAAATTTTCATCTCAAAGTTATTATTTATTGTCAGAGAATGATTTTATTATATCACATGTATTTTTAAAAAAATCCACTTTATTCCTATTACTCTATAAATGTAAAGGCATGTATCTTACTTTATACATGTCCAGCACATTCATACAGAGAGCAAAAAGAGGGCAAGAAAGATATTATAGTGGAAATGGCGCCCACCTTGCACAGGCAACTGTCACTGGTTGGCTCCCGGGTACCAAGTATGGTCTCCTAAACACCATCAGGACTGACCCTGAGTAAGCTGAGTAAGCCTTGAGCATCACCAAGTGTAAAACAATTCCCTGACCTCTAGCTGCAAGGAAAGAAACGGTAAAAGTTTAAGTTCTGAGATCATAACTCATGAGGAAATAGAAATAATCTTTCTCTGACTACAAAATTATGGTGGTATATATTCAACACAGAAATAAAAACTGAAGGTAAAAAATGATGCCAAATGGGACTAAAGGAGCTGGACTGTTTTTCTAAAAGAGACATGCAGAAAGACAACAGGATTGCAAAAAAGAAAAATAAATAAAATCAGTGTTCCTCTTTCCTCATCACTTATTATTAAGAGAAATGCAAACCAAAGCAACTTTTTTTTTCACAAACAGTGTGAATTATGTGAATATACAACACTTTGCTTATCCACTTGGTAGCCAATATACACTTGAGTTGTTTCTACCTGGTGTTATTATAGTGAATCTATGCGCATCTGTGTGTATTCTTGTGTGAACATATATTTTTTTCAAGTATCTTCATTATTTTTCTTGAAATAAAAATTCTGGGTTATATGGCAATTCTATATTTAACTTTGCTAGAAATTTTCAAATAACCTTCTAAATGTAACTGCTTTCTTTTTATTCTTTTTGGGTCACATCCGGCAATGCACAGGGATTACTCCTGGCTTTGCACTCAGGAATTACTCCTGGCGGTGCTCAGGGGACCATATGGGATGCTGGGAGTCAAACCCGGGTCGTCCATGTGCAAGGCAAACACCCTACCCGCTGTGCTATTGCTCCAGCCTCTGTAACTGCTTTCTTAACACCAAACACATGTCAGTAATATTAAAACAATTGATGTCAGCAATGTGGTAGAAATGGTGGAATTATTAAAAAATAGTGGAAATGGAACCCACCTTATTTATTATTGGTGGAAATGGAACCTGGTTCAGCCTTTATGGAAAACACTATGAAAATTTCTCAAAAAAATTGGCGATGCTAAGCGATCCAGTCATTCCACTTCATGACATTTATCCCAAGAACACAAAATATTAATTTAAAAAGATATCTGCATACCTCTGTTCATTGACCCACTACTATTTTCTAAAAATTCATGTCCTTCTTACCCCCCTTCCTGAATAGATAAAGGAATTCCATTATATACGCATAATGGAATACTACTCAGATACAAAAAAAGGTGAAATTTTGCAGTTTTCATCTATTTGTTTGGAACTAGAGGATACCAAAGTAAGTGAAGGAATACAACACTTACAAAATTATAATAGATAATCTCAGAAAGCAAATTACAAATGTTGGTAAGCATGAAAAAAATAAGTCTTTTATATCATTGGTGAAATGTTAAGAGAGCAGTTACATTAGAAGGTATTTGAAACTTCTAGAAAAGTTAAATAAAGAATTGCCATATAGCCCAGAACTTTTATTTCTAGGAAAACAACTAGATGACAGAAAACTCTATATTCACACAAGAAATGCACACAAATGCTTATAGATGCACTATTTATAATAACACCGGGTAGAATCAACTCAATTGTACAAAACTGGCAAATGGATAAGCAAAGTGTTGTATATTTACATAATGGAATGCTTTCTGTGAAAATCATAAAAGAAAATCCAGAGAATGGATAAAGTTCCATGGCTTCAGATTTCTCTTATATGTAGCTGAAACTACATATAAACTGCAATCACTGGCATCATTCGACCCTTGAGCGCCACTGGAAATGAAATCTGTAGAACAAGAATAACAATACAGGGGCATATAATAACATGGATAAATTTAGAAAACATTTTTCCCCGTCAAAGAATAGTACAGAAACAGTAAATCTTGTCTGAATACCCTTATGTGAAATGTCCTAAACAAGCAAACCCACATAGGCAGAAAGTATATTTACTTGAACCTGACACTTAAGGTAGGGTGGGCTGGGGCAGGGTCAAGGATTGTTGAAACTTGAATGTAAAGTGATTACTAATGAGTGTAGTTTCCTTTTTATATTATTTTTATAGTGCTAATCGTACTTT
The DNA here is from genome assembly GCF_029834395.1 of Sorex fumeus. Taxonomy (NCBI): domain Eukaryota; kingdom Metazoa; phylum Chordata; class Mammalia; order Eulipotyphla; family Soricidae; genus Sorex; species Sorex fumeus. The sequence goes on along the minus strand of NW_026606322.1, from coordinate 40,151,747 downwards.
TTGAATGATAAAAATATCTAATAAATAAATTATAGAGATGCTTGAACAACCCTAGATATAACTAAAATATATTGTACTATACAAAATAATGGGTGGATTAGAATGTGTATGAGTTAAATATCAATGTAGGGCAAAGGGATCTCATTCACTATGGGTGGGAATGCTGCTTTGGTCAGCTTCAACAGAAAACAGTATAGAAACTTCTCAAATAATTGAAAATGGAACGTCCATATGACCTAGCAATTCTACTTCTGGGCATCTACTCTACAGGCCAAACTAATCCTCTCTATTCTGAAAATATATTTGCGTTTCTATATTAATTGCAGCACTACTCACAATAGTACAAATGTGGAAACAACGAAGCATTCAAGAACAAAGGAGCAGATAAAGAAACTGTGTTATATATGCACAAAGAAGTATATGAAGCATTCCTCAATTATGACAAAAGATGGAATCATGGAAAATTCTGCTACCTGATTAGAACCAGAGGCTATCATGCTGAATTCAGTCAGTCATAGAGGGAGTGACAAATACTGGAATGATCTTTCATACTTGAAATAGAAGAAGCCTAGTAAGAACGGGAGTAACAGTTGGCCACTGGTTACAGATTCTGAGAAGTGAATCTGCCAAGGCGCCATTGGAAAGAGAACTCGAGACTCTCTTGGAGAACCCCTGAAACTGTTGATGGGTGTGATGTTGGAATACCATGCCTGAACTTTATTATTTTTATAGTATTAATAGTACTTTAAACTTTATTTTATTTATGGTACTAATAGTAGTATAAATCTATAGCAAAACTAGAGGGAAAAAAGAGAACAAAGAAGGAAATAGATAATGTTGATGTGGACCAAACTTTAGACTCTGACAACAGAATTGAGTTTACCAAAGTGAGAGACATGGTACCAATAAATGGAACAGATGGGGTTGGGGAGAGGAAACAGATTGAAGGCATATACCGGACAGTGGCGAAGGGCTATCGAATCTTGCTGGTGTGTCTGGTACATTAATATTTTGTGCCAAGATCCTATATACTATTAACATTTGTTTAAAACTTGTCACAACAAGAATAATAAAAAGAAAAATGATTCTTTGCCCCCAAAATGAAATTCTCTGGTTTTGTGCTTTGTTATTGTAATTTTTTTCAAGTTACTTATTTCAACTCACATTCTAATCCTTGTCAATTAAGGCTTTAGTAAATAAAATCATGTAGTAAATATAAAAAGCTTTTTTTATATTTAGTAAATATAAAAAGCTTTTTTATATTTAGTAAATATAAAAAGCTGAGAATGATAAATGAAAGATTTAAATGCAAGGAATACATTAGATTTTGTGGAAAAGATGTATATTCAGTGTTGAGAAAAAATTAAAAATATTTTAAATTATTTGAATCAATATGTTTTTGCTTAAATGTATAGACATTTATATCATCGGATCAAATTATTACAAACCCAAGTTTTCAGAATGATTGTGAAATATTTTATTGCAAGGCACTTAATTTTATTTATATGTTTAATTTTTGTTTCTTCTGCCATGCCTGTGCTGGAGCGATAACACAGCGGTAGGGCGTTTGCCTTGCGCGTGACCAGCCCGGCCAAGCCGGTTTCTATTCTTCTGCCCCTCTGGGAGAGCCTGGCAAGCTACCCGTGATGTATTCAATATGCCAAACACAGTAACAACAAGTCTCAAAATGGAGACGTTACTGGGCTTGCTCGAGCAAAATCAATGAACAACGGGAGGACAGTGGCATGCCTGATGATGCTGAAGGGCTACTCCTGTCTCTGTGTTCAGGGATCACTTCTCATGGAGCTCAGGGAAACTATGTAGTTCCAGGAATAAATCTGGGTTGACTTCATTCAAGGCAAAAGCCCTGCCTACTGTGTTATTTCTCAGGGCCCCATAAGGTACTTTACTGAGGTGGTGTCACTTTCTTTGGAATTGAATGTATACCTGTGAAAGTACTTAATAGTTTTGGTATATAAGTGTTAGACTATTGATGCAGGCAGTAAGTAAACCATCACTGAAATAATTTGCATATTATACTCGTCTCTTTTTTTAGTCTAAAAAACTGAAAGGCGAAATAAGTACCAAGAGTAAAAACATAAGTAACTAAAAGAAAAATATAACCTACTGAAAGTTTGACTAGTCAACTAACAAATTATTTATGGCCTTTCAACAGATTGCCTTAGGATAATTCTTATTTTCATGTATATCAAAAAACAAAAAATTTTATTTTATTTTCTGTGTGTTCATTGCATGTTTTGTAAAAACAAATAATAAAAAATAAAATCCTCTGAATTATAACCCATTTTAGCCCTACCACTTTTCCACTAATAGTATTTTCAAAATTTTATTGATTCTTTCTCTGAAGACTACACAGAGTACGTAAAACATGTGGAAATTGCTTCTGAATAGAAAAGATTTTTCAGGCCAATTACAACTCTGACTAAGGAATAAGACTGAATCTATATAAACACAACTGTTATTTCATCGACTTATATCATATAAGAAACAGAGCAAATATAAGGACAATTTTCCTCCTGGGAGCAAAGCATTGTGTCCTTTAGAAGCCTAAACTCTAAAATAAATATTGTTGACTATAGTAGGGGTCTAATTTCCACTGGTTGAGATTGCTACATCCTATATGGGTACTGAGCTGACTGAAATAAATGTCCAGAAATATACATAACCAATCACAATTCTGCAATAAATATGATTTTAAATTTTGTTAGTGTATTATATTTAAATCCCATATGATATTTTGCTAAAATTATACCTGGGAGTATATAACCTCACAAAACAATAATAAGCTCATTTAAGACTTATATATACTTTATACTTACATATGTTATAATTTTATATTTGGCTCAAACAAAATAATTTCTCATCTGTACATTGTATGATTAGTTCAATTTCTAATAAAAATAAGGATGATTATTAGAACTTATGCTGTGTGAGTGATAGCCCGGTGGGTAGGGCATTTGCCTTGCATGAGGCCGACCCAGCCGACCCAAGTTTGATTCCTCCACCCTTCTCAGAGGGCCCGGCAAGCTACCAAGAGTATCTAACCTACACGGCAAAGCTTGGCAAGCCACCTGTGATGTATTTGATATGCCAAAAACAGTAACAAGAAGTCACACAATGGAGACGTTACCGGGCCCACTCAAGCAAATCGATGAACAACGGGAGGATAGTGCTATTAGAACTTATGTTAGCAGGGGTTGGTTGTGTTTATAAGTGTTTTCCTTCTTATCTTACAGGAGACTCTTTAATCCTTCTTTTAGATTTGGTTTGAGTCTATGAAGTTCCTGAGCTGTTGTTTATCTACAAAATGGTGTATAGTTACATGTGTTTGAGAGAGAGTTTAGCTGGATAAAGTATCCTTGGTGAGGCGTTCATTTCATTGAGTTTTTTTTTTTTTTCCACTATAACCCACCATTGTCTTCGGGCTTGGAGAGTTTTCTCTGATAGGTCTGCTGTAAAACTAAGGGGTGCTTCTTTGTATGTGATTTCCTTCTTTGACCTTGCTGTTTGCAGTATTCTGTCTCTGTCCACAGCATCCATCATTCTGACTATGATATGCCTTGGAGTGTTTTTATTAGGGTCTCTTTTAGCTGGCACTTCTGGCTCCTTGGATATGGATCACTGCATTCTTTTACTCTGGGAACTTTTCAGCAATAATTTCTTTCACTGTGGCTTTTTCCTTTGGGCTCCTCCCTGTCCTTCTGGTACTCTGATGATTCTAATGTTGTTCTTCTTGGCAGCATCCCCTAAGTCTCTGATTCTCCTTAGAGCTATTTTGAGGTCTTTTCCCATTGTTTGTTGTTCCCTATGCTATTTCTGTTGCTCATCTTCAAGCTCACTGATTCTATCTTCAGCTGTATTCATCCTACTGCTAGGGGCACCTACTGAGTTTTTAATTTTATCTACTGAATCCTTTAATTGTGTGGAAAGTATCATGCTAAGTGAAATGATTCAGAAAGAGAAGGACAGACATAGAAAGATTGCATTCATCTGGGGAATATAAGGAAACAAAATGGGAGACTAACACCCAAGAATAACCAAGGTAAGTGCCAGGAGATTCACTCCATGGTGTGGAGACTAACTGCACATGCTGGGGGAGAAGGCAGCTCAGATAGAGAGGGGAGCACCAAGTAAAGGGTGTTTGGAGGAATCTCCCAGGATGAGAGATGCATGCTGAAAGTAGACTATGGACCGAACATGATTGCCACTCAATGCCTCTTTTGCAAACTACAGCACCAAAAAGGAGAGAGAGAACAAAAGGGAACGCCCTGCCACAGGGGTGGGATGGGATAGGGGAGGGGGGTGGGAGGGATGCTGGGAGCATTGGAGGTGGAGAATGGGCACTTGTGGAGGGATGGATACGTAATCATTGTATAACTGAAACCCAAGCACAAAAATTTGTAAGTCTACAACTGTACCTCATGGTGTTTCACTAATAAAAATTTTACAAAAATAAAAGATATGAGACCAGTGTGACAATCGTAGCTGGGAATGATCACTCTGGACAAGAACTGTGTGTTAAAAGTATATAAATGTGTATATATATATATATATATATATATATATATATATTGTGTGTGTCATCCTTGCGCAGGGGCCATGCTAATCTTCTCTGTATCATTCCAATTTTAGTATATGTGCTGCCGAAGTGAGCGATGGCACAGTGGTAGGGTGTTTGCCTTACAAGCTGCCAACATGGCCGACCCGAGTTCGATTCCTCCGCCCCTCTCAGAGAGCCCGGCAAGCTACCAAGAGTATCTTGCCCGCATGGCAGAGCCTGGCAAGCTCCCCGTGATGTATTCGATATGCCAGACACAGTAACAACAAAGTCTCCAATGGAGACGTTACTGGACCCGCTCGAGCAAATCAATGATCAACGGGAGGGCCTTTACTTTACTTTACTTTTATATATATGTGTGTGTGTGTGTGCGTGTGTGTGTGTGTATATATATGTGTGTGTGTATGTATATATGTATATGAACTTATGTTAGCAACCATAACTAGAATCAATGAATGAAATCACATATATGCTGGTGTTTACTCTGTAAACACTTTCTATTTATATTCATTAGATTATGAATACTAAAGGGAAAATAAGCCTGATGAGAAAAATGAAGGTTTCCTGTGGACTAAATAGGTACAGAATTTATTTTGTATTTACAATACTTTTCTTTCTCAGAGACTTTAAAAGGAGGTAATTATTTCTTTATTCCTGTAACCTTATTTTCCTTTGTTTTTCTGAGTCTTAAAACAGAACCATTCAAGTGTAAGTGACACTCAATATATCATCTAGTCCCTAAAACACAATTTTTTTTAATTGGGGGATTTAATAATAAAATTTTATAAAGAAGAAAAATTGCATTTTATCTACCATTATTTTATTTTTTCCATTTTTAACAACTATTACTTAAGCGTCTAAAAGTTTGTGAATCATACCTAAAATTATCTTCTAACTATGAACATCAGGCAGTTTTGTCAACTATATTGTTATTATTTAAATTCACCTATAAAGTATATAAAAATGTTCTTTCTGCATTTTTCTGTAACACTTTCACATTATTTTAAGATTTATCAATTGTTTTCATCTGTTATACTCTACTGCTATGAAGACATTATTATTGTACATCTAATTGTTAATTTGGAGAGCCCGGCAAGCTACCGAGAGTATTCGATATGCCAGACACAGTAACAACAAAGTCTCCAATGGAGACGTTACTGGGCCCGCTTGAGCAAATTGACGATCAACAGGAGGGCCTAATTGTTAATATGTTTGCTATATGCCCATGTGCTATACCCATTTCACCTTTAAGAGATCTAATTTAAAGGTAAAAAGGCCCTCCCGTTGATCGTCGATTTGCTCGAGCGGGCCCAGTAACGTCTCCATTGGAGACTTTGTTGTTACTGTGTCTGGCATATCGAATACTCTCGGTAGCTTGCCGGGCTCTCCGAGAGGGGCGGAGGAATCGAACTCGGGTCGGCCATGTTGGCCGCTTGTAAGGCGAACGCCCTACCCGCTGTGCTATCGCTCCAGCCCCAAGAGATCTAATTTGAATTTTTAAATTCTTTTTTTTTCATTAAAGTAGAAAGATTCACAAAGTCATTCATATTTGGGTTTTAGACACATGATGCTCCAGCACTTATCCCATCACCAGTCACCAAGATACCCATTTTCCCTCCCTGACCATCCCCTTGCAAGCCCCTCATTTACAGACAACCACCTTGACAGTTTTAATTTTCGTTGTTGAAGTTTGGATCTCTTGTTTTCAGTGTTGTTGATATTTAGCTTTATCTCCTTCACACCACCAATGTATTTAGCTCCCCTTGATTCCTGCTCCCTATTGCTTCCCATCTAACTCTTCTTTCCCACCTCATATTCTTTTCTTCTCCCCCTCTTTCCTCCAAATACTCTAAGGTCAAGGGTGCTTTTAAAAAATCCATTCCTTCGACAAGTTTATAAACCATATATATAAGTGAGAGCATCCTGTGTTTGTCCTTCTTCACCTGGCTTACTTCATTTAGCATATCTTTTAGTTCCAAACATGGTGCAGTGTATTGCATGATTTCGACTTTCCTGACAGCTGGGTAGTACTCTGTTGAGTATATTTACCACATCTTCATGATCCACTCTCTGTCATTGGATATCTAGGTCAATTCCATATCTTAGGTATTGTACTAAGTGCTGCAATGGATAATGTATGTCTTTTTGAATTAATGTATTTTGTATTCTATGAGTGTAGCTATTTAGAAGTTGAATTATTGGGTCATATATCAGCTCAATTCTTAGTTTACTGAGATATCTCCATATTGTTCACCATGAAAACTGAACCTGGCAATGTTCCTCTAAGTAGTGAATGAGAGTTCCTCTACACCACACCCTTGACAACATAGATTATTCCCAGTATTTTTGATTTTTGCTATTTTTAATGATGTGGGATGATATATTACTGTCATTTTAATTTGGATTTCCCTAATAATAAATGATGATGTTCATTGTCTCATGTTAGCCAGTACTTTAATAATCCTGGATATCAACTCTTTATCTAATTTGTAAAGTACAGATATTTTTTCCCATTCAGTTAGCTGATTTTTCATTTTAGACTGTGTTTTTATTGATATACAGAAACTTTGTGATATTATGTAGTTCCATTTGTTTATTTATAAGGGGTCTTATTTATTTATTTATTTATTTTAATTTTTGGTTACAACCAGTGGTGCTCAGGGCTTACTCAGGGATTACTCCCTACAGACATGTGTAAGGCAGGCACCCCACCCACTGCTCTATCTCTCTGACTCCTAAAGTTGATCTTTTTAAACTTATTTTCTTTACATTTTTGTTTTAGTGTAAGTTATTTTTTAAATATTAGAAGTAATTTAAAATATTGACAATTGTAACATGCAATGAAGTGTATATGCAATTAAGGCAGATTTTTCTTTGTCAGTAATCTCAAAGGAATAAACATAAATGTAGTGAGTAATATATTTATTTTTCCTGATAATGCAATTTTGACTTAAAGCGGTAATATATTTCTGTTTTTTAATTAAAATTTTATTGATTTACTATTGTTTTACAAAGCTATAAATTTTGGGAGTACAACTTTCAATTGCTATATACCTCCAAACTTCAATGTCTTCCTTTAAAAACAATCTGATGCTATTTTTTGTGTGGGGTATATAGTATATTAGTGTGGTAGGAGATTTTTGCCCATATCCACTGATTTGCAGGGCTTACTCTTGCCTCTCACTTACTCTTGCCTCTGCGCCCATGGCAGTGTGTGGGAGACCATCTGGGATGCTAGGGATCAAACATGGACTGGCTGTGTGCAGAGCAAGCACCTTACCCACTGTACTATCTCTCCAGCCCTTAGAAATAGTGTTGAAAATTATTAATCATATCAGTGTTTCTTTCTCTAGAAAATCTAAAGGAACACTGTGTTTAAACAAACAAAAGTATAATGTGGAAAAATTCCCTCTTTTTAGTTTTTAAAATGAAATAAAACCTGAATAATAATGTGGTGATGTGAGTTATGTTGCTAGAAAGCTGGTAGAGCTGGAGAAAAAGCATTTGAACTCTATGAGGTTTTCTGTGCTAATCTGAAATGGAACTACAAGGAATCATAAAGTTATGCCTGGGGTCCCCTTAGAACTAATGGGTGAGGTGTGATTATATGTAAGTAGCAAAATTTGAAAAGAATGAAATCAATAGAGGCAATGATATCAATTGGCAATACTAATTCATGGCATCTCTCTTATAACCTTATGTTTAAAAAAATCAGGTATTTAAAATAGAATATATTTAGACAGTGATGTTCAAATCATTCGTTACTCTTCACTTGAAACAAGGTATTTTCTAAACCAAATATTGTTATATCAGAGCAATTAGTTAACAATTTAAAAATACTTGGAATTATGTCAAATTTTTCAATATATATTTATAACAGAAATGTTCTATGAAAGTTTTATGTAGAGCTGCATTTGGAATTCAATAGTTCATTACACATTCATCTTCTTTCCAAGAGTAGTTTTCTGCTATATAAATATTGCATCATGTGGCCATGTTGGCTGGAGCAATAGCACAACGGGTAGGGTGTTTGCCTTGCACGCAGCCAACATGGCCTTCACGAGTTCGATTCCTCTGCCCCTCTCGGAGAGCCTGGCAAGATACCAAGAGTATCTTGCCCGCACGGCAAAGCCTGGCAAGCTACCTGTGACGTATTCAATATGCCAAACACAGTAACAACAAGTCTCGTGATTGAGATGTTACTGGGCCTGCTCGAGAAAATCGATGAACAATGGGAGGACAGTGATAGTGGCCATGTTTTATATTTGAGTAGATATTATTTTTAAATCTAAGATCATATATTAGATTTTAATAGATTCTATAGATATTTCTATTACTTTTATAACTTTCTGAAGTTGACTAAATTTAAATGAAAAATTATCAATCAATATTAAAATAGATCACATAATGTATCTATTATTATAAGCTACAATACCTGCTGCTATAGATTATTTCAATGTCTAGTGATGTGTCAAGTAAGTTCTCTCCACTTTGTTAGAAAGAGAAATGAATTATTTTGTAGTATTTCCATCAGTTGTAGGAAGATAGCTCAGCCAAGAAAAAGCAAAATAAATAATTAGAAAAAATTTCTAAGAGAAAAAATTATCTTAGAACTAGAAAATGTAGATTCCATTTAAATTTAAGGGGCCAGAACTATTGTACAATTGGTTTGGCTCTTGCCTTGTGTGCAGCTGAACCAAATTTGATCCCAAGCATCATATGGATGCTGGAGCCCCACCGGGACTGATCCCTAATCAGAGTCAGGAAAAAGCCCTGAGCACCACAAGGTGGCCACAAAAGAGACAAATAAATCTACCATTTACTACAATGTAGATTGATGGTGATGGGAGTAGCAATGGAAAATAAACTAAGTAAAGACAAATATTGAAATATTCTATAGTATCACTTGTGCAAAACATTTTAGGAAGTCAAACTCACAGCAATTAAGAAGAAAAATAGTTGCTAGAGAACAGGAGAGTAGAAAATATAGTGTAAATGTGGTAAATGCTTCTAAAAATATTCAATTAAAAATGAGGAAAAAATTTTAAACATTGTGACTATTTTGTCAAATATTTGTATTGGATAGATAAAATTTTCCTTACTGTGTAATTGAAATTTGTTGAATGAATATAACAAAATTATATAATGAAAAATTGTTGCAAGTAGAATTTAAATGTTACCTCCACCATTTGCTATTCCAACATTTAAAAGGTATCAGGGAGTGAATGATACATTAGTAGCACTGTAGCACTGTCCTCCCATTGCTCATTGATTTGCTTGAGCGGGCCCAGTAGTGCCTCCATTGTAAGACTTCTTGTTACTGTGTTCACAATATCCAATACGTCACAGGTAGCTTGCCAGGCTTTGCTTTGCAGGCGAGATACTCTCAGTACCTTGTTGTGCTCTCCAAGAGAAGGAAAAGAATTGAACCCAGGTCTGCTGGGTTGGCCGTGTGCAAGGAAATGCCCTAACACTGTGCTATTTTATTAAACCATCATATTGTATACTTCAAATATCTCACAATTTCATTTTCCAGTTGAGTATCAGAAAGGTTAAAGTTTTAAAAATAAAGATTCAGAGGTAAAAGTGCCTTGTTTTATACCCCTTTCTTTCCACTATAGAGCCAGACACTCTATTATATTTTACTCTGCATTATACACTTCATCTTTCTATCAATAATCACAGATTCAGGTCTTTAAATTATTTCTACCTTCAACCAACTCTCCTGAGCAGAAACTAGTGGGTAAATTAAAATGTCTCTTCTGGAGAAAGTCTGTAAGAGATTAAATTGTTTATAAATTGGGGAAATGTCTGTTCCCTTGCCTACAAGATCCTATTCCATTTATCAATTGCAATTGGTTAGATTAAAGTTGAGAGACACATGAAATTCACTTTGAAGTCTGCAAACCGCATAAAACGTGGCACTTGTTTCTTTCATTTATTTTCAGCACAAAACCTTGAAACTTGTCATTGTTTTCAGACATATTCCTAAGAGACATTATTGTTTTTATTTATTGTGAGTATAATATAAAAGAATAAGGACAATTTTTTAAAAACACATTCTGATAGAATACAAAAGAATTGCCATTTTTTTTTCTATTTTTCTTTTTTTTGCTTTTGAGTCACACCAGGTGATGCACAAGGGTTCCTCCTGGCTCTGCACTCAGGAATTACCACTGGCGGTGCTCAGGGGACCATATGGGATGCTGGGAATTGAACCCAGGTAGGGCCGCGTGCAAGACCCGACCCGCTGCGCTATAGCTCCAGCCCCAAAATTGCCATTCTTATAATGAATAGAAAATTTAACGTTACTCTTTCAAATACAAAAATTTTCTGACATACTAATCCAGATTACTAAATAGTTTTGCTGTATTTCCTTAGTCAATAATGCACATGTACTGTATTTTAATATTTCAGTAAAATAGTTTTATACATAAGAAGGAATCTAGTAAATTGTGTAAAAATTACTGAAAAGAAAATTGAGTTATCTGAAAAGTAGTTTTTCCCAAACCTCATCTTTGTATAGTCTACAAATTCCTTCCGTCAAGATGAATTTTATTTTAGACAAAAAACTACAAATATCTGATCTGGCTACGGGAAATACCTTGGTATAAATTCAGATGGACTAGTCGTCAGGCATTCAGATGCAACTGGACCGAGAGAGCAGTGGGAGCCAGTCTTTCAAGATGGGAAGATGGGCTTATTGACCTCAAATAGCTGTTTTATTAGACACAATGAAGCAGGAGATATAGAAGCAAAAAGTAAAACAGCTGGAGAAAAAGAAATGATAAAGATTAGATCTTGTGCTGAAAGAGAAATTAAGAATAAAGATAACATTCCTGAAGAAGACAAAGGAAATGTTAAACAATGTGAAATCAACTATGTAAGGAAATTTCCGAGCTTCCAAGACCATAAACTTAAAATAAATATAGAAGATAGCAAAATACTTAAAAAGGCCCCAAAATATGGATTTTTGCATGAAACCCTTCTGGACAGGAGAGCCAAATTGAAAGCTGACAGATACTACAAATAACCAGGATTTTTGTTTCTGTCTTCTTTGTTGTTTTATTTTCTGAATAAAGTAATCACTGGAGTACAAAAAAATACATATAATTGATGTGTTATTGCCAAATTTTTTCTATTTCTTTTATTAAAATAGTCATTATCAAAATAGGTATTTATCAGAAACGAAGAACTCTTGGCATGAATAGGCATCCTTTGAGATGTTTCTACATTTTAATTGACAAATAGCTTATTTTGATCAAAAGAACAAAACAAAACACACACTAATGTAAGAATAACACTCCTCAACACCCACATCCTTTGTATTTCCAAAGACAATTTTATCCCACAAGTTCTTAAATATATTTATAAACTCTTACTCTAAATTTATGTATGTGTGTACTTTAGGGCTGCAGCAATAGCACAGTGTGTAGGGCATTGCCTTGCATGAGGCTGACCCGACTAACCCAGGTTTGAGTCCACTGACTCTCTAGTAGAGCCCAGCAAGCTACCGAGAGTATCTTGCCCTTATGGCAAAGCCTGGCAAGCTACCCATGACGTATTTGATATGCCAAACACAGTAACTAGTGTCACAATGGAGACGTTACTGGGCCTGCTCGAGCAAAATCGATGAACAACGGGAGGATAGTGACAATGATAGTGACAGTGTAGTTTGGGGGAGATGGCTCATAACTGGAGGTTCTCAGGAACTGCTTCTGCCTCTGCTCAGAGGTCTCTCACCTGGTGGAGCGTGGAGGGCAACATAAATTTCTAGAGATCAAATCTCAGTTGGCTTCAGTTAAAACAAGGAATTTAAAGCCTGAATGATCTCTCCAGCCTCCTTACATTATAAATTTAAAGATATTATTAGACTTGATGGATTCAAGGAACAAATAGAAAAATAATATGTAACCAAAATACTAGCCTCAGAAGGGATGATATTCAGACTCTAGCCTTGTACTGGGCTGGAGCGATAGAACAGTGGGTAGGAATTTGCCTTGCATGGGGCCAATACGGTCAGTCCAGGTTCAAATACTCCACCCCTCTAGGAGAACCAGGCAAACTACTGAGAATATCTTGCCCTCACAGAAAAGCCTGGCAAGCTACCCATGACTTATTTGATATACCAAACACAGTAACAGGTCTCAAAATGGAGACATTACTGGACCTGTTTGAGCAAATTGATGAATAACAGGAAGACAGTGCTACAGTGTTACAGTGCTAGCCTTGTACTGACAAAAACATGTTTCTTGCATGTGGCCAACCAGGTTTCCACCTTCAGCATCCTTGAGCAATGCCAGGAGTAATTCCTGAGTCAGCATTACAAGGTGTGCCCCCCTCCCCCCCAAAAAACTAAACAAACATATATATATGTGTGTGTGTGTGTGTGTGTGTGTGTATGTGTGTGTATATATATGTATATATATATATACATATATATACATATATATACACACAAACCATGGAAACATTGCATCTAATCCAGTAAAATATTTAGAAAGTTATATTTTTTTAAATATTAGATTTAGAAGAAAATTCTACAAAACAAAAATTTTTGTACATATAATCTCTGTATCTTGCTATTACTAAAACTAGTAATATAATGTTGGGAGACAAGCCCTTTTTGGTCAGCTTTGAAATGTAACATTAATCCCTGGGCTCAGCAGGCAGATTGTTGCCAGACTAACATCTTTTGGTCTGCTTTGTGGGGAAGCCTGTTGCAATATATAACACAGTTCAATGTTAACTGGAGACAGGAAATTTCTGGCAAGTGTTCCATGAAGAAAACATGTTTGTTCTGATCACCCTGTGTATGTGACCAGTTGCACTCTCCCAGCCTATATAAAGGCTTGATGTCCCTCAATAAAGTGGCTCTGCTTTACGGGACCCCCACCATGCTTGTGTGCTTCTCTTTCTTTGCAAGAGGTGGTGGCAAGGTTTGCTCTTTTTCCCGGAACCCTCCCCTTAGCTGGAGAGAAGCTCGGCCCTGTCCTCAGGACCCTGAGTAGCGGCTCCTTGCTGGACGAGAGAGTGCACTGAACAGAGGCCTAGAGAAGACCCAAACAATGTAATTTAAATTAACAATAATAAAATGTCAATAATGGCAGTGAGTATATATTTATAAATTAAATAAATATCTATGAAATGTTTTATTATAGACAAATAAAAATTAACAGCCAATGATATTTAGCACTGCTACTTTCGGTCAAATTGGCATATATGTGTGTGTGTGTGTATTTCCATGTGTGTGTGTGTGTGTGTGTGTGTGTTTGCGTGTGCTCATGTACGTGTATATGCATAAGTTTCTATGCATGAACATATGTTTGCATGTTTATAAAACTGATACTGAGATATATCATGATCAAGTAGTATCATTATACATCACATAGTTATAAGTATTTTTCAATAAAATTTTACATATTTTGTAAAATAAAGAGATTATCAATCTCTTTACGTTTCTTAGAATTTAGATTAATTATATTTTAACAGCATGTTTTAGCCAACTATAATTTATTACTATTATTTACAAGCTTTATGAACTATCTTATGGTTCAATGTCTATTTATAATATGTCAATGATAGAATAGTTTTTATTTAAAAAAATTATAAATAAAGGTCTGTATGTCAGTTTTCCAAATAATGCAACAATTAAAATACATATGATCCAAGAAGCATATTTTCAATTTTGTAGTCACAAATCACGAATCACGACCATCCTGTTATTCGTCGATTGCCTCTAGCAGGCCCCAGTAACGTCTCCTTCATCCTAGCCCTGAGATTAGTGCTATATTCAAGGCTCTTTAGGAGAATGAGACCTATCATTATTACTGGTATTTGGCATATTGGGTACGCCACGGGGAGTTTGCCAGACTCTAAAGTGTGGGCAGGTTACATCCGGTAGCCTGCCAGTTTGTCTAAAGTAGGAATGAGATAATAAGATGTCATAATAAGATGTCCTGACCCCAGCGAGGACAGCCAGGCGCGGGGGCAGGAGACTGCACTGTTCTCTTCCTGGAGCTGGTTTTTATAGTCTCTGAGTCTTGGCCGTTGATGGGATTACACAGAGCCAGGGCGCCAGTTGGTGGGTGTGACCCCCACCTACTGGAATTCAGAGGATCTGGGTGGAGGATGCTCAGCCCCGATCCGAGTAGGCTTGGAGATCTCAGCTCCCCCGGACCCGTTTGCCTTGTAGTAGTACTTATGTTTTAAAATCATTGTATGAGGAAGTTAATGGTAATTTTAAGTATTTTATATAGCATTGTACCACTGTCCTCCCGTTTTTCCATCGATTTGCTGGAGCGAGCACCAGTAATGTCTCACAACAAATTGTGAGACTTGTTGTTACTGTTTTTGGCATATTGAATACGTCACGGGTAACTTGTCAGGCTTTGCCATGAAGATGAGATACTCTCGGTAGCTTGCCAGGCTCTCTGAGAGGGAGAGAGGAATCAAAACCAGGTTGGCTGCATGCAAGGCAAACACCCTACCGGCTGTGCTATCACCCCAGCCCATTTTACATATAGTTAATTAAATTTAATAAAACACTGTCATGACAAAAAATTTATCTAAAAATTGCATATTTCATAGTTGAATTCTACAGCAAAATTTTTATTTCAAATGCTAAAATGTAAGAGTAATAAGTGTTCTTTAAAATATGGAGGTCAACAGATACCAAGCAGGCAAAGAACTTGCCTTGCACGCATCTGACCCATTCAACTGCTGGCATTTCATATGTGCCCTCCGCTATCTTGGAGCGATCCCTAAACACAGCTGCATATGGCCTCAAAACAAGCAAAACATCATGTCTAGAATATGTAATGTGCAAAATTTAAAAAGTAGTCTAATCTACTTTTAAATTTCGCTACGTCTTAGTTTAGAAAACTTTATGGTTTTAAATATAGAAATTTTAAATAAAACTTAGTTTTGAGTTGTGTGAGATTGTATATGGAATGTAATGTATATGTAATTTTATAGATGAATTAATATGCATGTGTGTAAATTACACAGATAATGTACTTAAAAGACAATGCATAACACATTTTTTTCACCTGCTGAATATTTTTTCTTGAATGTCCATAAAATAAAATAAGTTATTTAATCTTCAAAATCATGAAGTGTTAACTAAAATAGGTTATTGAAAGACAAATGACAAAAAATGAGTAGTCTGGTAGTCCAAATATTTGGGCATATTTTATTATATTATAAATATATACTTTGTTAAATAATCTAGAATTCACAGTTATTCTCAAAATCATTTAAGGAACATCTTTCAGGGCTTAAAGAGTGCACAGCTGAACCTGAGCAGAAAGCTTTCAAGCCTACAGAAAACTCATCATTGTCGGGAATTTGAAAGCAAATTCTAATGCCTATGAGAAATGCAGGTTTTGAGTGGATGTGATGTTTCAAAGTGCTGAAGGTAAACTTGAAAGGCCGTCATTAATTCAAAACCCAATAAGGAACAATGCTCAACTGTTTAAATGTTGTAAACCTTATTTCTCTCTCACATAAAAGCCTGATGTTGGCATGGTTTCCCTGTTGCATAAATTTATCTAGGAAGATGAGGTGTCAGATTGACTTTACTTCAGCAATACTCCATTAGTGACTTCCATCAGTATGACTAAAGTATAGATCATAAGAACAATTTTTTTTGTCTTTTTGATATGTAAAGACTAAAAACAGATCATAAGGGGAAGTACAACTTCATACAAATTCAGACATGTATTTAAATTGTCAATTCGTATCAATATTTGATATGTTCAATGTAGACCTGTGATAAAGTGAATTCACTCTCGAGCACTTTACCTGAAAGTGTAAACATAGAGATGTTTGAACAGTAATGTGACATAATGACATGGTTATAGCAAGAAATATATTTTCATCATAGCTTAAAATAACAGTATTTTCAAACTTTAACCAATAAGTATGAACATATGCATATTTCTGAAATTATCATTTTAAGGCATATAATAAATCATCTGAAATGTTTCAAAAGGTAAATAAAGTGAGTCAGAGTGAGAGTAGAGCATGAAGCTGTTTTCTGTGTACAGGACAGAACTTATTTCTGTCCCTGACACCCATACCTCCCCCTGAGAAGTAATCCCTGTGCTCAAAGACAGGCAATAGCCTTGAGCACCACTAAGCCTGGTCTCCAAACCAAAAAAGAACATTTAAACAAAACTATTTTGATAGAATTCTTTTAAGTGCTGAAAGTCAGTAAAAGCAATTTTTGTAAAATTGAATAGATTTCATATATGCATACATATCCATATATAAACATATATATGGATACCTATCTATCTATATATATGTCTTTATAAACAAACAAGCACACATCCAGAAATATGAGCAAATAGAATAATGAGCACTTTCGGAGTAAGTATAGACTCTTAGAAACACTTTATCTCAATCTTATTGTTACCTCTAAAATCTTTTCCATTTAAATAATTGATTATTCCTCACGTTCAGCATCATCACTTGAAATGTTAGGGTTATAACGACTTTATGTGACTAAACATTACTCTTAAATATGCATTAATTATTAATTACTCAATATAATACTAAGAATTAGTAATATATGGGCAAGTTTTTTGTTTCTTTTCAATTTTTATAATTAAAATTGAAATTGACTTATATATGTGTGTACATATGTGCCATTGGTTACATATGTATTTATCTTTCATAAGTATAAAGTAATATATTTCAATAATTATTCACAATAGATAATTGGACTATTTCCAGAGAAAATTTTTTAAAATGTCCATATGGAAGATTCTATAAAAAAATTGTGAATACATATAAATTAACACTTTTACTTTAAGTTTTACTCTTTATTCAGCATTCTTGTGCTTTTTAAACAACTTAAAATAGGTAATTGAAACAATTTAATTATTCAAAGATAATTTAAGAATGATTATAATAAAAAAGATGAGATCTAGAGATGCAATATGGGGGTAAGGCAATTGCCTTCCAGTTTATTTTTTATCACTGCAAATGGTCTCCTGAATATTTCCAGGAGTAACAACTGAGTCTGAATTATCTCGTGAGCACTTTTAGGTTTGACTTACGCCTACCCTTCATAATGAATAGTAATGAACTCATAATTTTCTTAATAGGAAGGTGTTAAGTTATGGATTATTTTAGAAATGAATTAAATATGCATATATAAAAGATAGAAATCTCCTGTCATAAAACAAGACTGACGTCTAGCACTATTGTTTGAGCATATTACTAAGTAGTTGGGAAAATGACAGAGTTGATCCATATTTCTATTACCAAGACCTCTTACTTTTAAAAATGGAGCTTGTTTATTAGCCTATTCAATACTAAAAATTTTGGGAAGATGAATTTATGACTTTGTGATCTAACTACACAGTTTCTTTTACCCACATATTGAGAAGAAACCTTTGATTTTAGTTTTCTTAAATATGGATCTTCTAGCTTGCTTCCTTTTTTGCATATAGCTAGAATATGTACTGCACTATCCTCCCATTGTTCATCGATTTGCTCTAGCGGGCACCAGTAACGTCTGCATTCTCAGATTTATTTTTACTGTTTTGGGCATATGGGATATGCCACGGGGATCTTGCCAGGCTCTGCCGTTCGCTAGAATATAACTGAAATAAATAACTGAGAAGGTAATGACTTAAACTTTATTCAACCCTTAAACATTAATTAACTAATGTAAGCATTGTATATAAATCAAAAAAGAGCCTAAAATGCACAGTAATAGTAGACAATTCAAAAATTAGTCTTGAAGTATAATATGAATGGTTATTTATTTCTCATAAGTATCTCTGTTTAGGCAAATATATTAATTTGTATAATCTGTGTAATTTGAAGTTTTTAAATATTACAGAATAAGAAATTATGAATTAGCCGTGCACCCATTATTTAAAAATTTTAAAAAAGGAAATTCTGTTTTCTTTTTGACATCTTACTGGCTCGTATGTTTAAAGTCCAAATGTTTAAGGTGCCATTGTTTCCCTGAGAAAGATATACTCACACATATTTTGGCTTGGTCAAATATATGGGTTTGAAAGATTACTTTTATTAAAATCAAGGAGAAACAAGCAGGAACACAGCATGAAGTTCTGAATGATAGCCTTTAAACTCTGGAGAGAAATCTGAAAATGTTAACTTTACAGTATTTAAATTCAATTCAAAAATCTAAAAAAGTCTCTAACATCAGGAGATACTTGCAGTCTGATACTTAAATATAATGTGAATTGCATCTGTTTATTTTAATGATTATAAAATTTTATTTATTCTGTTAATCATTGATAAATGATTTTATCTCCAAATCCCATCTATAAATGAACAAACTACTTTACATAAAAACTTTAGATGAAAGTTATTTTTTGGATAAAAGTAGAATGGAACCAATTTAATGAGAAGTATTAAACAAAAAACAAATTCAGTTTTTAAAGAATAGTTTATCATATTAAACAATAGGCTACTGATAAATTATATTGGATATTTAACTGTGAGGTAGATCATGTATATGTATATTAAAATAATTAAATTAGGGATAAATACATGTTTTAAGTTTTACTTTTTTAAAAAAAATTCAGATTGCCAGCCTGTCTGTAAAGCGTTAATCCACAGTACTATTTTCTTTAGCCTCTGAAGAAGAGAAAATATAAAGAAAATATTTGAATTATACTTATGAAGAGAAAAAACTTGTAGGATACTTGCCATGAGAAGTGTTGGGACTTAAACAACTAGAGTTTACAA
This sequence comes from Sorex fumeus, assembly GCF_029834395.1. Lineage (NCBI taxonomy): Eukaryota > Metazoa > Chordata > Mammalia > Eulipotyphla > Soricidae > Sorex > Sorex fumeus. The sequence goes on along the minus strand of NW_026606322.1, from coordinate 40,132,432 downwards.
GAGAGCACACTTATCGTTAATCTAATAGATGAAGAAAATAGTCTGAGAAAATATAGTCTTCAAAAAGTCTCTGTTAAATATAAATGTCTGATGCATGATGGAAAATGGCATTTTATATTGTTTAGGAAAAAATACTATTCACAGATACAAGTAAAAGATTTTAATTTTAATGTATCAAAACATTATATCACAGTGTTCAATATTTATGAGATAGCCATGTATATTTGTTCATATTGTTAAAAACAATTGATATACTTCCACTTAGAAAATAAATGAAAATAACATTATCTGTAAAATGAATATCGACATAAGATATACTCAGATAAATTAAATATATTATTGGCAATCTCTGCCTATGTAATAAAATAGACAATCATTCAACAGTGGATCTTCTAAATGTAGTAAGAATCACGTATGTTATTCAAATTTACTTAATGTTTCATTTACTTAGGAACTTGAAAAGGAAACAGGCACTTATTTCAAATTGTATGTGTGTCACATCCTGTTTGCAATATTCAAAGAAAGGAAAAGAAATTAAAAATCTAAATATTTGTGATCACTAAATTTTAGAGTGAAAATAATAAAAACAAATCTCAAATTGATGTTTTACTTTATGAAAAATGTTTGAGAATAAAAGGAATCAGCATAAATATTTTATGTAGATGATGTCATCAAAACACACGGTCTTCCCGTTGTTCATTGATTTGCTCGAGCGGGCCCAGTAACGTCTCTATTTTGAGACTTATTGTTACTGTGTTTGGCATATGGAATACATCACGGGGAACTTGCTAGACTCTGCCATGCGGGCAAGATACTCCCGGTAGCTTGCTGTGCAAGCTACCTGTGGCATATTCAATATGCCAAACACAGTAACAACAAGTCTCAGAAAGGAGACATTACTGGGCCCGCTTCAGCAAATCGATGAACAATGGGAGGACAGTGCGACAGTGCTGCAGATGTCATCATGATTAGTTTTTCTAATAAACCAAACTGAGCATCTTGAATGCTGCATACTAAGGTACATGTTCACAATTTCAGATGATTCTGACCTAGTATGTCAAAAACTTCCTAAAATATCATTAGCATTCTAAAGTAAAATAGAGTCAAAGAGATCACAGTTATTTTATTTTCCCCCATCAGCTGAAAGAGAAGCATTCTCTCAATGACAACAAGCTCTTAGTTCCCACAATCACAAAGTAGGCTATACCCTTGATTCCAAGCCAAGATGGAGAAAAAAATAAGACTAGGAATACTGTCTCTTCACTACTTCCAGAATTAGCTTTGGTATTTATTTAAAGAAAAGTGAACAAAAAATTATATGTTATAGCACTGTAGCACTGTCCTCCCATTGTTCATCGTTTTGCTCGAGCAGGCCCAGTAGCGTCTTCATTGTGAGACTTGTTGTTACTGTGTTTGGCACATCAAATACGTCATGGATAGCTAGCCAGGCTTTGCAGCCAACAGGGACGACCTGAGTTTGATTCCTCCACCCCTCGCAAAGAGCCCGGCAAGCTACCGAGAGTATCTCTCCTGCACAGCAAAGCCTGGCAAGCTACCCATGACTTGTCCAATATGCCAAACACAGTAACAAGTCTCACAATGTTACTGGGCCCGCTTGAGCAAATTGAGGAACAACAGGAGGTCAGTGACAGTGATGTTATTCATTGACATTTTAATTAAAGTTTTTGCCATTTTAAATATAGATACTGATATGGAAATAGATAGTTCATCTAATGAAGCTAAAATTGCAGGCCAGAAAAAGAAATATTAAGGGGGCAGAGCAATAGTACAGTGGGTAGGGCATTTGCCTTGCACGCGGCCCACATGGGTTTGAACCACGGCATCCCATATGGTCCCCTGAACACCACCAGGAGTAGTTCCAGAGTGCAGAGCCAGGAGAAACACCTGATCATAGCTGTGTGAGACCCTAAAAGAAAACATATTTTATATACATACATATATATATATATATATTCTAGCAAGCTTCCCGTGGCATATTCAATATGCCAAAAACAGTAACGATAACAGGTCTAATTCCCCTGACCCTGAAAGAGCCTCCAATTGTTGGGAAAGACGAGTAAGGAGAAGCTGCTAAAATCTCAGGGCTGGGAGGAATAGAGACATTACTGGTGCCTGCTCGAGTAAATCGATGAAGAACGGGATCACAGTGATACAGTGATATATATATATATATGTATATATACTCTATATTTATTTATAAATACATATTGATATTTGTATATTACAGTGATACTTGAAAATGTTATTAGCGCCTATATAGCAACATTTTCATTGTGAGAAAAAAATCCCTAAAGCACTAATAAAAGAAATGAAAAATTGTTGTTTTCCTTTGCAAAAAGCCTATATTATGAAGAATCTACAATGATTCATTTTTTTGCACCACACTTTTTCCTATCAATTAAAAACTCATTTAAATGGAGTAATATTGATTTAATTGAGTGTAAAAAGTTTATGGATTTTGTAGGTATAATGTTACCATACAAAACCTGTGACCAAATATCTCTTCAATTCTGTCCAAAGGGACTTTGCTGTGCACTTGCCTGCTGTTTGCAACCCAAGTATTGTCGTGAGTGTTTAAGTATGTGTATTCACTGGGTATTGTGCATTTTCTTGCTCTGCTTCCTCATATGTCACTTATGATATAAATAATTTAGTATTCTTCATTCCCCATTTTACCTGCATTGCTCAACATGAAATTCTTTACTTGCATCTGTATTGTAGCAAAAGAAAACCCCAAAAATATATTTGTGTTTTCCTTTGTCCATTGTGTATACTATCTTGCTTTTGCAGGTAGATACAAACGAAGAAGTGCCAAATATGTGGGCAAATAGACAGTACAGTGGGTAGGGTGTTTGCCCTGCACCTGGCCATAGTGTATTCAATCCTAGTCACCCCATATGGTGTTCATAACCCCACTGGAGTGATTGTTAATCTCAGAGCCAGGAGTGAATCCTGAAAACCACCACCAGTGGGTGTGGCTCCAAAACTAAACTACACACACACACACACACACACACACACACAAAAGGAATGCCAACACTACCTGTATCCTAAGCGTAAGCAAGGATAATAGCAGCCTCAAGGAGTACAGCTCTTCTCAGGGTGAGTGGAGCTCACCTCAGAAAATAGCCCTGTGTATCTGTTTCTAAGAAGAGAGATCCAATATGGCCTCCACCAGCAAGTTTATGGTGGTCACCAAAATGGCACGTTTTAGAGACTGTGCTACTAATGCACATGCTAAGGTACAATACTCACAAGGACACAAGGAAATTCATAAGGTCACCAACAAAATCTGCAGGTATTTTCATTCCTGGTAATGATCTATGCTTTCTTAAATCAATTTACTTTAAGTATAGGACTATAAGAATGGAGAATGAAGAATTTAGGGAGAAGATGGAAATAAATAAAATTGAGGGCAAGGAGAGAAGAGCTCGGTGATAAACATGCCAGGGGATGGGGGTGTGTATGCAAGAGTCAAGAGGATTCAGGTACATCTGTGGTATTAAATACTGATAGAGCTAAGTATCACTTGATCACTTGACTTCCCATTAATAATCGATTTGCTTGAGTGGGTGCCAGTACCATCTCCATTTGTCCCTGTTGCGTGCTAGTGTAACCCAATGGCGTCTGTTCGTTCTAGGAACACAAAGAGCCTCAAACCGATAGTTCAGGGTCTTCACGAAGAAGTCTGACCATCTGGTAGGTAAGCAGCCATGTGGACTTTTGACATCCCGTGGAATCCAGTTGGTAACAGCACTAGTCTAGCAGTCGTCTCCAAATCTCATTACATGACCAGCCCATCTGATTTTCGATGCCTTGGCAAATGAGACAGCGTCCCTGATTCTTGATTGTGGATGGAGGTCAGAACTCCAGATTCTTTCTCTCATTTGAGTGAAATGTGATACTCCAAGTATAGCTTGTTCAATTCCTCTTTTGGAGACAAGAATAGTGTTCTCATCCTGTTTGCGTAGGGCCTTGGTCTCTGAGGCATATGTTAATGCAGGAAGAACAGTGGAACCAAAGAGATGTGCCTTGAGCCGGAGGTTCTTTGTCCTCTTAGCTATTTCTTCGACGCTCTTGAAGGTGTTCCAAGCCGCTCTCTTCCTTCTGTGCAACTCAGGTTCCAGGTCATTTGTCATGTTGACTTCTCAACCTAGGTGCACATAACTGTTGCATTCGAGATGGTCATTCCATTGAGAGCGAACGGAGCATCAGGCAATACTGTTTCTCATGAACATTGTCTTCGTAAGATTCAGCTCTAGTTCGACCTTCCACACACATGGTCGAAGTCGATCAGCATTTGTGCTGCTTGGCTAATGTTTGGTGTTATTAGAACAATGTCATCAGCAATGCAGAGGTGATATAGTTGCCTACTGTCTATCTTCACTCCCATCCTTCCCACTCCAGTTGTTGCATGATATTCTCGAGGGTGGCACTTAAGAGTTTCAGTGAAATGGTATCACCCTGCCGAACTCCTCACTTGACATCATTGATCACTTCTTTGTAAAATGGTGAGATCCTGGTAGTGAATCTGTAATACAGCTCATAGAGGATCCTGATGTATTGAGTTTGAATGCCCTGATTGGCTAGGGCTTCAATGACTGCTTCCATCTCAACAGAATCAAAGGCCTTCTTTAAATCAATGAACGTTAAACAGAGCGGCATCTTGAACTCCCGAGAAACCTCAATGAGCTTGGTTATCGTGTGGATATGGTCGATGGTGCTGAATCCTTTTTGGAACCCAGCTTGCTCACATGGTTGTCCTTCATCTAGTGTTCTGCCAATCCTATTCAGGATGACTTGAGTGAACAGCTCGTAGATGACAGACAATAGGCATATCAGGCTGTAGTTACCAATGTCATGGATGTCTCCCTTCTTGTACAGTAGTACAGTCCTGCTGGTTTTCCATTGGGACAGAAACTTGCATTCAGACAGGTAGCGTGTGAAGAGCCAAGCCAGTGTATTGATGAGTACTGACGGCAGGTTCTTCAGGTGTTCAGGTCGGACCTTGTCTGAGCCGGGTGCTGTTCATTTCTTTACCGATGAAATGGCATATCAAATTTCGGATGGGAGAATGTTGGGAAGGACATAACCATCCTGCGGAATTTGGTATGTCGGCAGGTGGACGTGGCTATCAAAGAGATCTGAGTAGACATCATGGATAATCTTCTCCACTGAACTTCTGGAAGATGTGCTAGTTCCATCAGGACGTCGGAGGGCAGTCATCTTGGTCTTATAGTTTGAGAAGGACAGGCGGACATTATGAATGCTTTTCCCGGCTTCTGCCGGATCTACCAACACTTCTGCTCTTCTCCCTTTGAGGTCTTCCTTTACAGCATCTATGCACTGCTTTGCGAGCTCAGATGTTCACTTTTGGTTGCCTGAGGCATGCGCCAAACCATGTTGGAGAAGAAGCTCAAGAGTTTTTGAAGACAAGCATTTTTTTGTGACTATCTGTCTTTTGGTGTTTCTTGCACAATCGTGGAGATGCTGAACCAGTCGATCATATTACTCGTCAATGTTGTCAACAATGGCATCTTCCCAGGTTGCAGCAATAGTGCCAAAGAGCTCCCAGTCGGAGGTTGTTCTGGGAGTTCTCTTCTTATACTTTGCATTCCTTAGAATTTTGCACGAAGGAGATGGTGATCCAATCTTGTTTGGAAATTTGGGACAACAGCAGTATTGGTCAGGCAAAACGGTTGATTGAATATGATGTGGTCAATTTCATTGTGGAACCATCCACCGGGAGACTCCCACGTCCAACGTTTAGATTCGGCACTCTGGAACTGTGAGTTACCATGGATGGTCTTAGTTGACATGATGAACTCAGACAGTCTCTCACCCTGTTCGTTCCATTCTAAGCCATTTGATCCAATGTGGAGTTCTTCAGCTGATCTTCTCGGTCCTATCTTGGCATTAAAATCACTGACAATAATCTTGTAGAAGGTGTGGTCTTCTTTATAGAACTTCTCCAATGCATGTAGAACTTCTCAATTTCTCCTTCATCATAATTGGATGTTGGTGTGTAGACAACGAAGATAGAAACAGTGAGCCACATCTATTCAAGTTTAATCGTCTGATTCGGGTTGTTAGGCATTCAAATGAATCAATGCTCATGGCCAAGTTCGTGTTGACAAGGACACCGACACCGCCGATGCCTCTTTTATCGCATGTTCCGAGGAACAGTTCTTCTCCAGTGTCGAAAACGGTTTGATGTCATTAATCCTTCTTGTCTTGGTCAGAACAATGATGTCGTATTTGATTTTTCACACTTGTACCATCAGGTCCTCGATGGATTCATCTGATGCTAGCATACGTTCACTGAAAGTACAGACAATCATTTTTGTCTTTCTTCATCTTGGCAGCCTAGTTAGGCCTTGAGATTTTATCAGCCTCTCCTTCCTCATCCTTCTCAACGCTGCCATATTGGTGACGCCTTCAGGGTCAGGGGAATGAGACTCATTGTAATTACTGGTTTTGGCATATCAAATACACAACCGCTACCCAGCCGCTGCCACGCTCCAGGACGCTTTCCGGGTGCTCCGGCCGAAACTCACACACGACTGAATCCCCACAGAACAAGATAAGCGGAACTCTGAGATCTTGGACTCCAGGCTCAACAGACCCGGGGGCAGAGATTCTCTTCTTGCTCCCATCAACCACAGGTGACGAAGGGATTAAAACCAGGAGCCCCACCCTATCCTACCCTGTCTGCTTCCACCACCCACCAGAGACCCAGGAATTGGATTTCACACAGAAGACCCATGCTACTGCTATAGTTACCAGATAAATACCTCACCGGCAGACCTCCAGTATCTCCACTACCTCCACTACCCAGCTGCTGCCATGCTCCAGGATGCTTTCTGGACCACACAGCCACATTATAAGACACTTAATACCCATCTTCCAGAATTGCTGCATGATATTTGATAGGGTTCAAATATGGTTTGAACCATGGGAACACCTACAAGGGCAATTACAGGCCACCCCAAAAGCCTCTATCCCTCTCAGAGAGCCTGGCAAACTACCGAGAGTATTCTGCCCACACAGCAGAGCCTGGCAAGCTATCCATTGTGAACTAAGTATCCAAACCAAAAATAAATAAATAAATAAAATCGTGATACTCAAATCGTGATACTGAAATAAATAAATAAAATCGTGATACTGAAATTGTGTTACTCAAACTTTTACAACTGAACCTAAAAAAAGTTCCTGTCTCTTTTTGCTTTTAGTTGCTTGTTCAGTGATGTTTCATTCTTGAAGAACTCTTTAACATCAATGTCATGGCGAGATCTTTCTATATTTTTCTATATGTACTTTATGGCTGGAGTGATAGCAGAGTGCGTAGGGCATTTGCCTTGAACACAGCCCACCCGCCGACTGGACTTTGATTCCTCCGCCCCTCTCAGAGAGCCCGACAAGCTACCTCAAGTATCCCACCTGCGCGGCAAAGTCTGGCAAGCTACCCGTGATGTATTCAATATGCCAAACACAGTGCAACAAGTCTTACAACGGAGACCTTACTGGGCCTGCTCAAGCAAATCGATGAACAACGGGAGGACAGTGCTACAGTGCAGTGCAGTACTTTATGGATTTAGGTCGAATATCAAGGTTTTAACCCATTTTGATTTGACTTTTGGACATGGTCTTAAAAAATGGCCTGAGTTCATATTTTTTGCATATAGATGTCTAGTTTTCCCATCACCACTTGTTGAAGAGGATTTCCTTGCTCAACTTTATATGTTTGCTCCTTTGTCAAAGATTAACTGATCCCATATCTGAGTATCTGTCTCAGGATATTCAACTCTATTTCACTGATATAAGGGTCTGTCTTTATTCAGTACCATGATGTTTTCCTTCCTACTATTTTGTAGTACAGTTCGAATTTGGGGAAAGTCATGCTGCCCATCTTCTTTTCCCAAACAATTGCTTTAACTATTCCAGGGCAGGGGTGGAGCAGGGAGAGTTATTGTTACACATGAATTTCAACAGTGTTAAGAAGCTTCTTCACTTGCTTCACGGCCTACCAAGGTCACAAGTTGCCCCCCACGAGCGGCTCTCTGGCACGGCCATCACTCCAGAAGCACAAGGACTTAATGCAGAGCCCAGCAGCTTGCAGCAGAAAAGTGAATGAACTATGCCTTAATCCACGCCACCATGCCTGCCTGGAAACAAAAGGGTGTTGGTCCCTTCTGCCTTTTTCCCTCTGGAAAAAAAGATGGCAGCCGCTCAGAAGCTTTGTGGAAAGCCAGATATGAGCTGGTCGTGATGGGGTGACTGAAACCTCATGGGAAGGGTGACGTTCCCGGCTCATCCTTCACGCCCTACCGAGGTCACAGGTTGCCTCCCACGAGTGGCTCTCTGGCACGGTCATGGCTCCAGAGCACAGAAACCAATCTCATAACTATCTGACTCTCAGCAGAAATACCTCCAGGGTTAATAAGTAAAATACCAGAAATCCAAAATCGTGCGGTCGCAAAACTGGCCGCGCAACATCATTTGATTCTTGTGACCAGCTGTAGAAAACAAATTATTTCACAATGCCTTTTTATTTAGCATGTCCGATTTGGGGGTGTAAACTCTAAATAATAATGGAGCATCTTTTGTCGAAATAATGAGTCTAGTCAAAGTAGATAGAGTGTTAATTAGAATTCATCTGCCTCACATGCATTGGGAGGGTTGGGGGGGCGGTTATTGGGGTTCTTCGAAGTGAAAAATAAATATTGGTAAAGGGAAATGTGTTTGATATTTGCATGGCCGAGTCTTAAATCTGAAAGCTTTGTAACTTTTCCCACAGTAATTCAATAAATTAAAAAAAAAAAAAGCTTCTGCACTTAAAAGGAAATGATGATCAAGATACAAAGACAATTCATGGACAGGGAAAAATTATTTGCCCAACACTCTTCAGATAGGAGTTTATATCAAAGATACATATCATGTAGAACAAAGAAAATTCCATACAACTCCATCTAAAAGTGGAGGAAAATAATGAACAGAAACTTTCTCAAAAAACAAATACAAATGGCCAAACTTCTTATTGCAATAAATCACACATTTCGTCAGAATTGAGCTTAGATTTGAGAAATGAAGAGAATTTTCTATTATGAAAGAATGGCCAAATGACTGAAAATAAGATTAAAGGTACATGAAATAGAACTAAAAGATGAAAACAAAGTCAGTCTCTTAAGAAAAGTGATTAGTTTCTGCTATTCATTAAGTCTACATATATCTAAAGCCTCAACTTTTGGGAACTGATTTTCTATGAGTCACTTATATTTCTAACAAACTATTAGCCAAGTCACAGATTTTGTTTGAAACTAGGTTTTCAAGACTCTCTGTAGTGAACAACCCTGAGAGAGAGAGTGATAGTATCGTTTTGAAGATCAGAGAGAATTGTTTGATGGCCACAATATAAAGTCAGTGACTTTCTCTGGAGCAAAGGTTGGGAAGCTGTGATTGTCTCCTTTGATAAAATAATGGCAGTTTCTGAGACTGGAGTTCTTCAGATGGAAATACAAAACCACGCTTGTTTCTTCCATCTGGGTCCATCTTACTCAATGTCATGGGATGTAGCACAAATAGGAAACCCAGGCAAAAATGAAACTCCTGGTATTATTTTTCTGTGAGTAAATAAAGCAAAATCTGTTCCAGATATAGAGGACTTATGTTAGTTTTCAAGGAGTCGAAAAAATTTATTCATTTTTATTGCACTTGACACCTATTAAACATGATTTATTTAAAACTATATAGGAAATAAGTGAACATAATAGAAAAATATGTATTCAAAAACTTGCATCTGGATAAAAATGTTGAATAAAGATGTAAATAGAAGTTTTATAAAATACATTTTAATTTTTAATTTAAATGGTATCAGTGTAAAATTTTTATAAAATATAGGCCTATGAAAATCTCACATTGAATAGTTTTGAAAGATGTTATTTAGTAGAGGACAAAGGTAATGTGGTAGGAACAAAGCCTAAAACAATGGATTAGTATGGATTAGTGCATATTTTATAGCCATCAGGAGCCCCATTAATGGGTTTTATTTTAAAGCTATTAATCACAGTGTGAGAAAAATATGTAATCACTTGTGTTTAAGAAAAAATAATCTAAATACAGGTCAGTATTTATTCAATAAAAGGATTATTATAAACTTATAAATTGTTACTCTGAAACTGGAAGAATAACGGGAAAAAAGGTATATAAAATGATAGAAACTAATATTTGAAAATGCATTCACCTGTAAATTGATAAATATGACTGAGTGAGGGAAAAACAAAAAATATGGACTTCAAATATTGTTTAGAACTATAAATTTTGGATGATATTAGGATATTCAAGTGAAGCAGTTCAAAATGTTGTAAAAATATTAGCCCTATCATTTGTAAAGGAATTTGAATGTGAGAAAAGATATAAGATAATTCTTGTAGCTGATTTCTAAAGTTGTGAGAATACACAATCTCTTAAACATAGTACATGGTACTGGAGCAATAGCACAGTGGGTAGGGTGTTTGCCTTGCATGTGGCCGACCTGGGTTCGATTCCCAGCATCCCATATGGTCCCCTGAGCACCGCCAGAAGTAATTCCTGAGTGCAGAGCAAGGAGTAACCCCTGTGCATTGCCAGGTGTGACCCAAAGAGCAAAAATAAATAAATAAATAAATAAATAACATAAACATAGTACAAAATGAATGAACAGATGGCTGAAAACATCATAGAATAATCCATATCTTCAGAGTCTTATAGAAAACAACTCTCAGAAAAGAACAAAAATTTAAGAAGAAAAACAGGAGAATTTAGAAACTCAAGACAGTTTTATTTCTCTAATATATATATGAATTCCAAAGTTCCTTTCTAACCTAATTCTGTCTAGGTTATGAATATCCCCGTAGTTCATTAGAAACTACTCATGTGTACAAAATAATTTGACAGTTCATATATTTAGCTTGGTTTAAAATATTTTATCTGTTATTAGATTTAATGCCATTTGTATGTGCCTGCAGACTTTTATATCAAAAGTCAAAGATTAAAGTGAAACGCATCATTAGATTGTCATTTTTTGCAGCTCCCTGATTAGGTATCCAAAGGCTGGCATATAATTAATGTTGAAGAACAGGAAAGAAAATAATATTATAGATAATTCCATGTCATTTTTTTCAATTATCTTGATATTATAAAATTGGTAAAAATTAAACCATCTTCCTTACATTACCTTAAATTTTTTGTAGATGCATAAGAAATATGTGTAGGCCAAAAAACAAAATATCAGGAAAACTTGGAAGAAGCATACTCAATAGATCTATCAAAAACAAGATTACAAATAAGATTGTTATATAAATGCTTCTTGGTATACTCTATAAACTCAAAATTTTAGAATATCAACTCTTAAAATTTTAGACATAGACTATCATTATATAGCATCAATAGAAATAGTTTGTCTTCTAAAACCAGTGGCAGTCTTCTGCCCCCGCGCCTGGCTGTTCCTCGCCGGGGCCCGTTGGAGGGGAGCGGGTTGAGCTTTCCTCCCCGCCCCAACCAGGGCTCCGGCAGCCGAAGACCTCCAGGACCAGCCACCACCATGCGGAGACCACTCTCCGCACACATGAAGGTACTGGCAGAGGGACAAAGCCACGCGCGTTCCGGGGCCGAGATTTCCAAGCCTACTCGGATTGGAGTCGAGCATCCTCCACCCAGATCCTCCAAATTCCAGTAGGCGGGGGTCACAACCACCACCTGGCCCCCTAGCGCCGTGTAATCCCATCAACGGCCAAGACTCAGAGACTATAAAATCCAGCTCCCGGAACATCTTTAAGGACATCTTTTTATGACATCTTATTATCTCATTCCTACTTTGGACAAACTTGCAGGCTATCGAATGCAGCCTGCCCACAGGGCAGAGTCTGGCAAACTTCCTGTGGCGTACCAAATATGCCAAATACCAGTAACAATGATGGGTCTCATTCTCCTAAAGAGCCTTGAATATAATCTCAGGGTTAGGATGAAAGAGATGTTACTGGGGCCTGCTCGAGGCAATCGACGAATAACAGGATGATGAAATGAAAAAATGAAATAGAAATAGTAATTCTATTATGTATAAGTGGAAGTCAGATATTTCTCAAATTGATGTGATTCAAGTATTCAATGTGACAAAATAATTGTAGTAACACCTCATTTATTGGGCTAATAATATTATATACACTATATATTATATGGCTCTTATTTTTTCTTAAACATCTATAACATAAAATTATTATATTCATGTTTAGATTAGAAGAAATAAAAGAGCAAGAAAGGAAGGGAGAAAAGAAGTTTTAATTATTCAGCAACTGGGAGACATGCACCATGAACACTGATAAAACATGACATGTTGCTCCTAAAGACCATGCTGTGGTCTTCCTCTGTCATATATCATTAGTTATACATCTATCAAATTATTTCTTTAACTCATTAAGCTACTTAACAGGGAAATACAAGTTAAAATCACACAAACAGAATCCTTAATCCTAATGAAATAATCTTAGTTAAAAATATAAATATCTCTGAGATGAATGAAAATATGCATAAAAAAGAAACAATGTCAAGCAGAAACTTTATAGAAAAAGTGAATTTTATAATGCCTAATCTGAAAATCATTTACATGGTCAGAAACAGCATAAGGAATCGAACCCAAGTCAACCACATTCAAGGAAAACGCCCTACCTGCTGTGCTATCGCTCCAGCCCATTAATAAATAAATTATTTATTTGTATATTTTAAATATGTAAATCTTTTCTCAACTTAAAAACAACACACCAGGGCCAATATTTATGAAAATCAAATTCCGTCGGTGTTTAGCTTTAGTGTGACATAAGATATTTGAATAAGCAAACACAGCAAAATGTTTAAGAGATTGCCTTACTAACTTCAAAATCTGCAACATAAAACTCGAATTTTTTTTGATAAAAAATATTATATAATATATTACACTAAATTGTTACGTGTTAAAATTCCTTAAAGTAATAATTTTAAATGAGGTTTAAAGAAATTAAAGTATTTTGTAACTTATTATGTTAGCAGTTTATATGTGAAACTTTTATATGTGTAATATTTGGAGATATTTAGAAGAATATGCCTTCACATTTGAGTTTACTCAAACATACTATAATATTCTGTTTACATAGTATTTTGAGTTTACTTTAGAAAATAGAGAAGTTAAATATTTAATGTTATTGGTATTGCCAAATTGAATGCACAGGTTTTCAACTGTAAATTTTATGTTCATTCTTTTTATGGAAATTTGCTTTTAAATTCAATGTATGTGCAAACTCAGAATGAAATGTACACATTGTATACAAATGACTTTTTGACTAAATATCATTTAATAACATTAAAATACTCTTCTTTCCCCACCTCAGAATTTTCATATTCCCCCTAGTTTTCTTTTGGAGTAATTGATATCTATATGGATTGAAAACAAAAACATAGTAAAAGATTATATAGCGACACAAAACAACTTTCTAGAGAGTAATCTCATATTGTTGAATTAATGAAGATTTATTAAATATATGACATCTTATTATCTGATTTCACAGGAGCAAAGATAAGTACGTCCTTAGATTGCCCTAAAATATTTAATTCACAAATATTGTTTTTGTTTTGTTGACTATTTACTTTAAAGCAAGCATACCATTTTATTCATATAAAGAAATCAAGACTTCCAATACGCAAGTGGTATGATGAAATGATCTTTGAAATTCTTTACGGTTCACTCAGAAAACTCCAAGTTGTCTTGGACTATTATTAACATATCTTTGATACATAGTGAATTACCTTACTTGATGTAACAAATTAATTGTTAACTTTAAAAAAAATTAATTACAAAAATCTAAAACCAGTGGCCATACCTAATTCAAACCTCTACCATTATTACCTGATTTCGAACGTAGGATAGAGAGCTAGTGATTAATTTATATGAGAGTTAATCACTATTCCTATAAAGTAGATATGATATCTATATACAGTGGAGTCAATTATAAAGATGAAAACATGCATTGGAAGCAACAGAGATTAACAGAAGATACTCTGCTTAATGCAATAAATTAGAATGAGAAAGACAAGTATTTCATGATTTCATAGCATACCAGGTTTCATTTTTAATTTCTTTGTTTTGTTTTGTTTTGTTTTTCACTTTGGTTATCCCAGTTCAAATATTATCAATTATAGTTTGCATTTATACTTTGATTTGCACTTATGGAATTTCATAGCTATAGCATAAGTATTATAGGGGTGGGAAGAACTGAACTGTCAGTTTTATATTGCTGAGTTTAGAAAACTGTTTCCTCCCAACATATTCCAATAAAAGGAAAATTAACATTTTACTGATGTATGGTGATCTAAATTTTAAAAAAAGAAACTTTTTTTGCAATAGGAGTAATTAGTTCAACTATTTTGCTGAACAATAACCTCAAAAAGAAATCTTAGCATACAAAGTAACTGGTTAAATATAAATTTCTTAAAGGAAAATTAGGAGTTCACTAATGATAAATATTTATTATTTGACTTCTTCTTTAAAATCATGTGGTTATCACTCTTCTCTAGGTCTTTGTTGTCTTACTCTACTCTATAGACAGACATACATAGATTTGTTTTCCTTACTCTACTTTTTCATTTTTTCCTAGGAAAAATAGTCTCAATCCAAGCTACATGCATGCTTCAACATTGTGAAGAGAATAAATAAATAGGAATCCTCGCAACAGTTGTTAAATATGTTTGCCTCTATATCACATTTTCAAATGCAGTGTTGTATTTCTTCTATAGCCTTCACTAAAGCAGTGATTTTAAAATCTGGTTTCTTATTTCTAACCTGGGGAGATTTAGAAAGGCACTGACACCACACATCAGTATATATTTTAAAACACTCCTGGTTATTCAAGTGCACAGCTATGGTTGAAAGCTACTGCCAAAAATCGACTAAAGCCATTGATTCACTTAGTGGGCTTTTCATATATAATTGATGACATCTGCACAATTAGGCAGGGCGAACATTTGTTGGAATGTTTTTCATGTATAATATAAAAACTGGAACGATTGTCTTGTTTACCTGAGAAGAATAAATGTCAAATTTCAAGATAAAGATTTTAGGAAAGTGCCTTTGCGAATACATTGTGTTTACTTCTATTTAAGAGAGTCAGATTTTAAACTTACATTTCTCTCTACTTCTTCTTCCTTCTCAGACAGCTCTGGTGCTGCAAGACTAGCAATTATTTTCATTTTCCATTTGTGGAGCTTTTCTTATTTTTTTGAGGAGAAGGTTGTCTTCCAAGGATGTTTGGGGTCTTTTTCCTAGAATTCTC
Organism: Sorex fumeus; assembly: GCF_029834395.1. Classification (NCBI taxonomy): domain Eukaryota; kingdom Metazoa; phylum Chordata; class Mammalia; order Eulipotyphla; family Soricidae; genus Sorex; species Sorex fumeus. The sequence continues at coordinate 40,117,079 of NW_026606322.1, read as the reverse complement.
TGCCAGGAGCGATAGCACAGCGGTAGGGCGTTTGCCTTGCACACAATGTTTGGGGTCTTTTTCCTGGAATTCTCTGGGCTGGAGCGATAGCACAGCAGTAGGGCGTTTGCCTTGCACGCAGCCAACATGGCCGACCCGAGTTCGATTCCTCCGCCCCTCTCAGAGAGCCCGACAAGCTACCGAGAGTATCTTGCCCGCAGAGCCTGGCAAGCTCCCTGTGACGTATTTGATATGCCAAACACAGTAACAACAAAGTCTCCAATAGAGACGTTACTGGGCCCGCTGGAGCAAATCGATGATCAACAGGAGGGCCTTTACCTTTACTTTACCTCTCTGCCTGGTAGGCTGCTCAATGAGAAGATATGAGGAGGCAAAGCTGCTGGACCCGGAAAAGTGCTGGCAATTACTGGGGTTACCTCTTGGTGCCGGTGCTGGGGGACCTCTAGGACCACAAGCAACAATAACTGGGTACTACCCGGTGAGGGACAGAATCAGGGTCAGCTGCATGTAAGGTGTACACTTTAGCCCCTGCACTAGTCTGTGGCCTCCTACATGTGGATTTTGTAAAAGTGATCTTTCAGAAGATGTTAATAGTGTAAAACATCCTTTCCAAATCCAATATTTGTGTATGAATGGATTTCATCTTGGTTTCTACCAAGGCTTTAAATGCCTTTTAAAGGAAATATATTTGATAACTTTAAGTTTTAAAAATCATTGAAAAAATAATTATAATATCAAATGCTTTTAAAATGTATTTTCTTTGCCCTAGCAATATGTTTTCCTGGAGCTAAGCTTCTGGTGTCCATAGAGGTTGAGAGGTAAAGTGATTTGATGTCTCAGCCTGACCTTAAACCTGCCTAGTATCTTTGCCTCCGTTATTTTAGGAAATGTCCAGGTCCGAGCAACTTATCCCAGAAATAAGTGTGCCTAGTATTTTCTAAGTGATTTATCTAAAATGACCTCATTTGTGCTGGGCACACTGTGATTCACAATTTCTCATACTTCGTCCACAAACTTTTCAAGATTTGACTACTTTGGACTCCAGAAAATGTTGGCATGACAGAGACACCAATGCTCATGAGTGCACTGCTTTTGTTGTTGTTACTGCGTTTGTTTCATTTCTGTTTTATTCTGTAGTTGGCTGAGATAGGGACATAATTCAGGGAACAGTGGCAAGCTCTTAGAAATATGGATTCTTTTTTACCTAACTACTATTTATCTATCTGAATCTGATGCTGTTAAAAAGCAGGAGAGAACTGGTCTTTTTAAAGATGGAAAAAGATCATTTATGTCTCCAAATAAAATTGAATTATAGCACCCTTTCTTTCTGGTTATTCATGTTGCATAAAGACTAGAAGTTAAAATTTAAAAGTAGGCAGAAGTTTGTGTCTAGAAAATGGCATTTTCACTGTAATAGTCATCATTATTGTCATTCTTATACAGTCCAATGAATGATAAAAGTAAAAATTATAACAGGACATACTATGTGGTGTATTGAGTTTGAAATTCATGGAAAAAAATCTACTTTGAAGCAGTTCTTAAAAAAGAAGAAAAGGGAAAAGTAAAAATATGATGACTTGTCACCAAGGAAAATTCTCTGAAGAAATATGGCAAAGAGGTGTATTAAAGGGCCAGATTTAAAGAGGCCAAGGAAGAGTGAATATTTTCATTTGCTTTCTACTTTTTATTTCTGTCAGCATGTCACTAAAATTAATAGCACTATTTAAAGTCAAGAAAAGATGGTCATGTTATAGCTGAGGATTTTTATATTAATAGGAAATAAAATTTAATAGAAAATCAAGGTAACAATGTTTTAGAGATTATATATATTTTTAAAACTTTATAGTGTCATTTTTAATATACACATTAAAACTATTTTATCTGTATTAATGTACCCTTGTTATAAATGAACATCAAATGATTCAGAGTTAAGCATTATGCAAAAGCACAAAAATTAAAATATTAACGTAAGTGCTTATTTATATACTGATTCTACTCATGTCTTCTCCTGGACAAATAAAGTACAAAAATACAGACTATGTGTGTAATAAAATAGTATTTCTTTGTCATGCTGAATTTAGCAAGAGAAAATGGAGAGAAAAAGTGTAGTAAAATAAACTAAGAACTGGAATATTTGCCTAATGTCTCTAAATTTATTGAATTTTTTAGCATTAACAAAATGATGGCATGGAAATTCGAATGCTTTAGTGTCAATTGAGGTCAAATAGAATTGACTATATGGGGCACCATCAGGGGTTCTTCAAGACACAATTCCCTGAAAATCTGCATAACTAAAAACCCGATTTACATAGCTAATGATGAAGAGAAATGTCTAAAGAGACTTAAATCTAAGTCAACAATGGATTTGTGAACATCTAGAAAGCAAAAACATGGACTGCTCAAAAAACTGTCAGGTTTAGGTCAGGACTGACCTTCCTGCCTCAGGCAGCTCCATTGTGTTACTGTTGGGGGCTCACATTTTGAGCAGCTAACTGGAGAATAAGGTTTTTTTTTTTTTTGGTTTTTTGGTTTTTTGGTTTATTTTAAAAGCAATGAACAGTTCATCCAGATTTTATTATTTTTAAAAAGATTTATGTAGTTAGTTTTACAAAGCTGTTCATGAATAGATTTCACTCATACAGTATTCCAACACCCACCCTTCCACCAGTGTACATTTCCCTGCACCAGTGTCCCCAAGTTCCCTTCCATCATCCCCACCCCCTAACCCCTGCCTCTGTGGCACCCACTTTTCTTCTCTCTCTCTCTCTCTCTCTCTCTCTCTCTCTCTCTCTCTCTCTCTCTCTCTCTCTCCTTTTGGGCACTGTGGTTTGCAATATTGATACTGAAAGGTTATCCAGAATATCACATTTTTAAGATTTTTAAGAATATAATAAACCTTTGGAATAGTCCTGAGTGACACCAGGTATTTGCTGAAAGACAAAAAAAAGTAAACAAACAAAACAATAGGGAATTGGAGAGAGTACAGGAGACAGAATATTTGCCTTGCATGCAGCTACCTGTGATCAATCCTCTGTACCACTATGGTCACCTTGATGCAGGCAGGTAGATTAGGGAAACCCCTACCCTCCATCTCCTCTAGCTATGGCAATGAAAGTTCTGGGAAGTAACAAAGTCACTACTCCTAAATCTAACCAAGTCTTGTAGATACAGAAAGCAAGACTTGATAAAGGAGACTGAACCCATCCTTACAGAAAGGGCCTGAAGGGAATTACACAAGAACCCTCAATCCCTCCCTTTAATTTGATGAACCCTCAGCTAGCCCAGATCAGAGAAGGCTGAACCCACCCTCAGAAGATAAGCAGGGACAAGGGTCAAGAAAAGGAGTTTCAAAGACCATTTCAACTCTACCCACTTAGCAATAACCCTAACAATGAACTCTTAATTAGCTAGAAAACCCTGCGTGGGGGTGGCTTGGAAAAACCCTTTACAAGCCACTTTGAACAAATGAAGGGTGCACCTATGCTTCCCAGGGCCATGTGCTGCCTGTGCCCACGTGGCAGAAATGTGGTGCCCAAGCACATGAGGCACCTGAGCACATCTGCTTGCATCTCTCTTTTTTGAGATGTGTGCTTTCCAGTTAATGCTGAAATAAAGTGTAGGGACTCTCTCTGCCCTTGGGGTAGCCTGGCTTCTCTCTTGAGTGCATTACTCTCTCTCCCTCCTTCCTCTTCCTAAAAGCCTTCAAAAAAATCTCTGTTTTTTACTTCACTACTTGTCTGCTCCTGATTTTTTTTTTCTCTGTGATGAGACAAGAGCCCAGTAAACCTGGGTCCCAGGATGGCAGAGGTGGATGGGAAGAAAGTGACTGTCTTTTCTCTTTTGTCCTCCCTGGCTCACATTAGCCACCCGTGGGGCCCACCAACAATTTTACTTATTGTAGGATGACATTGCTTTGTCCTTCCTCCACAGGGAGTTTAGGTTTATCTGGTTACACCCATCACAGTGCTCCTGAGGCACTTCTATTCCATTGTGTTTATCTGTAAACTGTGTGCTGTGTCCCTTCTTGAGTTTACACAAATTATTAAAGAAGAAATAACTGTATTTTAATATTTCACTAACTTATTGAATTATATTTTTCTAAGTGATGATGGTGGTACTTGAAGGGTTGTCGCAGCTCTATGCTTAGAGGTTTCACTTGGCAGTGCCCAGGAGAATCTGCAGGGCTGGGGAACAAAGTCAGGCCTCCTGTTTGCAAAGTAAGCACTTAACATATTGAGCTAACTCTTAGGCCCTGAATAATACATTCATACTAAATTGCAATACCATAGCAATGAAAACTTAATTAATTCTATTTGTTGACTTAGTGTACCATAATTTAGAGAGATTTTAAAACAAATATGTATTACTATATGAAACAACTACGATGGAGATTTATTAGTACAATACTAATTTGTACTCTGAAGTACCTTTTTCTTGTTTTTTTTTTTAAAGTACGTATTTCCCACAGATTTCATTTTAAATGATGGGATCTGAAAGATTGATTGTAGTAATTCTTCTACAATGAAATAAGGCTTCAATAGCAGTAAATAACATTTCTGATAAAGAATATTAAATCACCTTCCATAAAAACTTCTTTTACAATAATGTGTAAAAATAGGCTTATAATTCATTTAATATATGATGATACTCCCAACAGGCAATTTATATATATTATAAACAGATTATAACACTGAAGACTTATTTTTCTCAAAGATAAGTCAAATTAACTTGCATTAAACGTTATTAATGTAAGTTATTCAGTTATGTGGCATTACTCAGATGAACATGATGCTGTAAATCTACTTAAATCCATCATTTTTACTTAAGTTCTCCTTCCTTAAATTTGATCCTCTTTGTCCATTATCTCAGAGAATATAGTATATCAGCATTGACATATACTTTCCTTAAATTTACACCTTTGACATCAACTAAATTACATTAGTAAGATTAAAATTGTGTACTTAGGGACTGAAGAAATAATACAGCAGGTAGATGTTTGCCTCACATACAGCAAATCTGGGTCCAATGCCCAGCAACACATATGGTATCTCCAGATCCCTGCCAGGAATAGTTCCTGAGACTGGAGGCAGGAGTAAGCCGTAGACCTTGCCCCTGTATGGCCAAAGAAAAATAAAAAAATATATATGCATGAATACATATTTCAAATACTGCATGTTCAGTAATTTTTCCACAAAAGTTCTTTTTAGACATTATATATATTTTAAGCTTTTTAAAAATTTCATATCTAAGACATTTGGTAGAGATAATTAAGGATAGAAATTGAAAGATAAAGCATTTTAAAAACCTTTTTATGCAGTTTTATGTGCATAAAAATATTTTTCAATGTAATAGGATACGTTAATTTTAGTGAACACATAAACAGTCTTAAAAGACGGAATAGTTTATCAAGAACATAAGAATGATTATGAAACTTTTTGGATCCTGTTCCTAGCTTCACTGTTGTTTGACTTTGGCAAGATCTAAAATATAGTCAACTTTTCACTTACTTCATGCATATGAGCTAAATTAAATGATTTCCCTCCCACCCATATGGTGGACTCTCTGCACAGATGCAGTGAGTATTCCATGCTGTGCAAGGCCCCAACGGTAAACTCAAAACAGTGCTTTCATTTATTTTCTATTGTTTTTTTTTAAATAAGTTTAAGAAGCAAACACAAAATAGAAGAGGATTATAGTATGACTTGGCCTGTGATTTAGTGATGAAGCACAGAAAAGGGTGAAGACAGAAAAGAAGCTTAGAAATATATCTCATTGAAAATACTATTGGCTGTGGGTTCACTCATTACTTGCAATCTTCTTATTATGCTTGTTTATCAAAAGATGTATCTTCCAAAGGATGTTTCAAAGCCTCAATGTGCTTCAAAGTTATGCTAAAGGAAATATGCTCTTGGAATAAAATCCTGGTGTTCTGTTTTCTTCCAAGAGTTAAAAAATTATCTGCAAAGACAGTCGGGAAACTGTGACATCTCAAATACAGATATATTAATATTTAATTTAAAAAAACTCTAAGACAATTAAATCCTAAAAGAGCAGGGTCTAAAATAAAATGAACTCTTTATGCAAAGTCATATGTTGCTACTTTCATGAGCCATTTCTGTTTTGGATATTCTTTAAAATGAACTCTTTATGTAAAGTCATATTTTGCTACCTTCATGAGTCATTTCTGTTTGAAATATTCTTTGGTTCTAGATTGCTATATGCTTCTGAGTTTAAAACTAGCTGAAAAACAATTCTCTGGGCTATAATTTGATTTGAAAATCTGGAAAGAATCAGCAGAGGTATGTGCATATTGAAAACAGAGACAGATGGATATGCTTGATTATACTTATTGACTTCCGGGAATGATGCACACAAAACCTCTATGACTCAGAATAATTTTTTAAGATTAAACTATTTTTTTCCCTTTGGGTACCTAGATTATTAGTTTGACCATCGGCACAATCTTTCTACCAGTCTCTGTGTCTATCCTTTTCAGTGTTGTTTTCCTCATTATTTACCAATGAAGTCACTTAAAGAAGACTCCCAAATGAATTCAGTGGCAAATAGTCTGGATTGGCGATCATTAGAAAATTTTATTTGCTCACAACATTTTATATGAGTATAACAATGAAACTTAAATGAAAATAGTAAAATTCCCCAAAGATCATTATCCTTTCTACTGAAACCTCCTATCTTTACTATTACAGCAAATAATTAGGATTAAAAATTAACAAAAATATATGAACATTTATTGTTTGAATCTAATATGTGATGCTCTTTACCAAAAAACTCACATAGTATCATGTAAAATACCATTTTAATTCTTTCTCTGAAAAAAACACATCCAAGCTTCTAAAAAGAACTTTAGAATTTACAAATGCCCAACCTCTTTACATCAAATAATTGTCTATTATTGCAAAATTTGCACGTAGATTAAGACAGAAAATTTTGTTCAAAAGATTTATTTCCACTTAGACCCCAGTCACAAGAGTGAAAATTATATTCTACTTTAAAAAAAAGTACTGCTATATCATGTTCAATGAAATTAAGCACAGAAAATAATATCCAGGGATCAAAATGTTACTCTTCTGTTGACCTATTGCTGTGTATCCAGGACATTAATAGTTCATGAGTTATGAGTCAATGAACATGCAGACACCTTCCTGCTAGCAGCCAAGTCATTAGAACTCTTTCCAGACTCTGTTAAAATTCTTCCAATCTAGGTGTGAGAGAAGTCCAGGAGTCCTCTCACTGGTCAACACTGTCCCACAGTCTTAGTAGACAGATGTGCAGACACCCTATACACTATAGCTATAACCCAGCTATGACAACTCAAGCCAGCTGTGACAATTAAAAATTTTCTAATCCAGGGTCACTAACATATCTGCAAGATTGCTGTACTTTACCAATATTGGTCACTCTAAGGAATGGTGAGGACCTATATGTTCTTACTTTAGTGCCAGATTATTTCTATAAATGCCCCCAAAACTAAAAGGAACTAAGGCAATTCCTGCCTATCATGGTAAAATACCATCTCAAGGTAGAGAAAATAGAATAACAGAAACATAAATAATAACTCGTTAGTGTAATAAATCAGCAACAAAAAATTATCAGGAATTTAAAGCTCCAGTCTCAGCACCTACATGTATCTATAAACAAAAGAATTCAGCTACATTAGGGGACAAAAAAGAAGTCCAAGCCAATCTTTGAGTTCCTCAACTCTCGTCTGTATGATCTGGACCTCAAATCAACAAGCTATGCAATGGCACCAGAAATTAAGCAATCACTGGGAAAATATAATCAAGTCAAAAAAGAATTGATTCTGAGTAAGAAATAACACATAATACATAAAAATAGAATTGAAGTATTGCGTGAGTTGGAGGTGCTGAGACAAGGAACATTAAAGAAATTTATGTCATGGAGGGTCCAGGTTCTTTCAGGCCTGAGACAAAGGTAGAAAGCCCTGAAATATCCTTTAATTACCATCCTACATTTCATACTCTAAAGGGCTAAATACAGTGAGGTCATCAACAAAGGAGTTACAGGAAGAATATGCAAAGCTGAAAGCTTTTCTGCTTACTGAAAACAAACAAACTAAAAACCTAGCATCTGCATACTGACAACAAACTAAGTAAGCACCAGGGATCTGTGAGACAATAATGACTGACAAGTTCAGTATACTGAAATTTATGAATTTATTTACTAAGGCAGCCAAAAGAAAAAAATGTTCAGCCTCATCCAAACCAGTTAGGATACTGGAGAAATGTCACCCATTTTCATGGGTCCCTATGCTCCTGCCTGTTGTACAGTGCAGTCTCCATGGGCTCACTGATGGCTCAGTCCAATCTCAAAATGAAGGAACTAAGAAATACAATAAACCGAAACATAACTCTGTATGCAGGTGCAAACTTAAAGACAGAATACAAACCATTACAATGAGGAAGTGGCAAACAATAGGAGAAGTAAAGGAAAGGAAGAGAATGTAAGATGTTTAATGGATAACAACAAAAGGAATAATCTCCATATAGGAATACCAAAGGTAATGCACATAGAGAAAAGGGAAGATCTACTGGTAGAAGAGATTATAGCTCAGAATATCCCCAACCTTTGGAAGGAAGCTAGGACCCATTTCCAAGAGGTCCGGAATACCAAACAAAATAGAACCAAACATAACACCGAAACACATTGTAACAAAATGGAAAGAACCATGGAGAATGGCAGACCACTGAACACATCAAGAAAGACAAACCTGAAACACAAGGGAAACAATATAAGAACCATAAAAGATATATCATATGGAACTGTACACAAAAGGAGTAGAATGAATACGCAAAACTCTAAATAAAAAATAAACCTTTCAACCTATTGTCTATTACCTACAGAGCTTTCATTTACATAAAACCATTCTCTGATATGTAAGATCTGGTGATATTTGCTTTATAGTTATCTTTATAGTTATCTAAATCTAGTAAGATTTATTGAATAACTGCCTATAACAAGAATATGTGAAATAACAAACTCCCCCTCCCCCCCAACACACACACACACACACTCACAAACAAATAGGCAAGCCAGATGTCCAATGACAGATGAGTGGATAACGAAAGTGTGGTAAACCCAATGGAATGCTATGAAGCTGCAAGGAATAACGAAAACATGAGATTTTCGGTAAATTGGATAGAATTGGAGAACAGTGTACTCAGAAAAGTCAGAAGAAAAAATATTAGATTAGGTGAAGTATGTGTATATATATAAACTGCAGAGCATGACACTCAAACTAAAGTAAGCAAATTTCAAAAGGTGCCTAGTAAGGACGCGTGCTTGGGGGTGGGAGGAGGGAACCTGCGGACACTGGTGAAGGGAAGCTCACACTGGTGGTGGGACTGGTGTTGGAACATTGTATGCCTAAAATTCTATCAAAAATAACTTTGTAAATCATGGTACCTTAATGCACTGTAGCACTGCAGCACTGTCCTCCCGTTGTTCATCAATTTGCTTCAGCGGGTACCAGTAATGTCTCACAACAAATTGTGAGACTTGTTGTTACTGTTTTTGGCATATTGAATATGCCATGAGGAGCCTCTGCCATATGGTACCTTAATTAAAAATAAAAGTAGTGGGTGAACAAGAGATAGTACAACAGGTAAGGAATTTGACTTGCATGGAGCTGATGAGGTTGGAGCCCATGCATTTCCTTGAGCCAGCCAGAAGTGATCCCTAAGCACAGAGACTGGAGTATGTCCGAAGTACTGATGAGTGTGATCCCCAAACATTATCAAAACAAAATAGTGTCTTAAAATTAGGAATCTTTTATAACATTGGCCACTGATTTGCAATTGAGCAGGGCTGAGGGGGAATGATTTCCTCTACATTGCACAGAATCATCTTTGTGCCTAGTCTGAAGCTAAAGACTCTACTACTAAGATGATCAATTCATATTGCTGTGAGCTAAACGAGACTTGAATAGCACGATTTCAGCTTGTTTTTTAATTGTAACCTCTTTGAATATGCTCAAGGATCTTCCCAGCATATGGCTGGAGTATTTAGAATAGTCCCAAAGACAAGAAGTCAGAATTGCCAGTTTGCTAAAAGCAACTGAGACTAGAATGTTCACTGCATCACGTGTAAGTTACTAATTTGCCAATGCAGTATTAGAAATATTTGTTTTTGTTTTCGTGTAACTCCCAGCTTTGATCAGTACCTACTTCTGACTTTGTGCTTGGGAATCACTCCTATTTGTCCTCCACAAAATTATATATATATATATAAAAAAAAATATATATATATATATATGGCTTGAACCAGGGTCAGCAGTGTGTAAAGCAAGGATCTTAACCCCAGTACTATTGCTCTAGGACCACAGAAAAATTTCTTTCTGAAGGAGACAAAATATGAACTCTGTTCCTGTATAAAAAGGAATCGCACGTTCTGATCTTCTTTATATATTCACAAATCTTAAAGACCAATAGGGCTTATTACATAGGATGTCAGTGAACTGATTTTGAAAAAAAATCACTAGTGTTTTTCCTTTATTCCTCAATCTGCATTTCTAGTAAGTAAACTCACATTTTATAAGAGCGTATCATATTTCAAGGGTCTCCAAAAAATAGAAGCAAGTTTGTGAATTTAACAATTTTAATACACTAAAGAAACGCATTGTTTATATAAGGTGCTAGAGTTTACCTTTTATATTTTACTCAATAGTTTCATAATAATGAGTTCACATAAGATTAGTTAATGTAGTTCTGATCTGTGAAATCATATATGAATGACTCATTATTTATAATTACTGTTCATAAAGCCTAATATCTTGTTATAAATATTGTGATTATTAGTTATTAGTAATAACCTTAATTATTATAATATCTTAATTACCAAAGATAATTCTAAACTCATGCATTTAATATGTTTCTTTTAGTTTAATAAAATCAAGAGAAAATTCAATTTTCAGTGTAATCATTGTGTGTTTATCACTAAGATTCAAATTTCACCACGTGTTTCTAACATTTTAATGTGCTTTTCTTTTCTATAAAATCATGTTATCTAGAAACTGATATTTCTTTCTCTAAAAAAAATTGGTATGCGGTGCTCAGGGTCAATTTAGTTCCAAACAGAAGAAAAAAACATCATGGAAAAGCTAAATTTACATTGGAATAGAAGAACTGTTAGATCACTGCAATTGCTTTCTCTCCCTGGCATCTCACACAACATCTCAAAAAAAAAAAAAGGATGAGACTAAGGCAATATACTTTAGTCAACTAATGATGTTTCTCCCATTTTGCAATGCTAAATAACATATTTTGAATACTAAGTCATCCCTATTGGAGAGTTGGCCACATCAGTGATGTTGATTTCAAATAAAAATAATTCTAGACACTGCACTAAAGAACAAGGTTTCCTTCTTCTACCCAAGCTCTAATTATATTCTGCTTTTGGATTTTGGGGGCCACACCTATCTGTGTTCAGGGCTTACTCCTATGTGTCTCTTGGTGATTTAACACATAATTTGAAGAACAATAAAATAAGCACACACACAAAAAGAAAGAAACTTGTCACAGTCACATAGATTTCAGTAGGAGCAAGGTGATAATTGAGAATTAAGTTTCTACTGAGTGATAGTGCAGCAGGTGAGATACTTATCTTGCATGTGGTGACCTGATTTGATATACTAATAAACAGTGTCCTGAAGAATTCCAGGAGTGATCCCTGAATGTTGAGTTAGGAGTATAACCTGAGCACTGCTAGGTATGACCCCCAAATCGGAAAAAAAATCTGTTCTCCAATTTAGAAATATATTTACATTTATAATACATCATATTTCTACTAAATTTTGCCATATATTTTAGTCAAATAAAATCTGATCATAAATAACTATTTTAAATATTTTTGGATAAGCAATCACATAAGAATATCTACATTTTTGCTTGCCTATCTTATCTTGAAAAGGGAATAGATATTAGTAAAGACAGAGCAGATATCTGATTCAGAAAATAGGCTCTCTATTTCTGTTACAGAAACATAAAAATCTCAAATAAAAATGTTAAAATATCAATGATATGTTACTTACCCACAAAAACAACAATAACAGAGGACTCTCAGTGGTGGGCTGAAAGCTTTAAATTCCCGTCAGCAGTATCAGAAAATCAGTATTTTTCATAAGCACTTTGAGAAGTTATTATGATTCTAGTCTGCCAGTGATACAGAAAGAAAATATTTTCTAAAAATTAATAACCCAATGCCTAAACTGTAAACTAAAATTTTGTAAGAAACAGGGCTACCAGGAATAGAATTCCTGCGTTTCCACTCCAAATTAAGGGAAATTTCAAGTTGATGGTGAGACAGTAATATACATGCCAATCAGATGCTGGAAAACTTGTATCAGAACCTGAAAACCCACTCCCCATAGATACTCTGTAGCTTAAAGAACATATAATACTCATTCTGAAGATAGTCCATTTAAAGAAAGATTTACACACAGAATTCAAAAGCACTCTCTTCCTGAAAATATGCTTTCAGAATAAAAATTCACACACTGAGTTTAGATATAATGATCTATACCAACTTAGTTGAAGTAAATCTGTCATTCAAACCATAAGTAATATTGGAATTTAAATTTTGAATTCTGTTTTAGCAAGAGTTACTTATTTGTTAGTTAAACTATTTGACTAATACAGCTAGGGAGAATACCAGGAATACATCACAGTGAGATTAAGCATGACTGATCCAAGTAGACATAATAACTGGATCTGTATCTAAAGAAACAATATAAGATGAGGGGAAAAATAGGAAAAATATGTTATAGTCAAATCCAAAGTAAATTATTTTTTTTCTGCAAATATAGTAGGACTGGAGCGATAGCACAACAGGTAGGGCATTTGCCTTGCATGCGGCCAACCTGGGTTCAATTCCTCTGTCCCTCTCGAAGAGCCCTACAAGCTACTGAGAATATCCCACACACACGGCAGAGCCTGGCAAGCTCCCCATGACATATTTGATATGCCAAAAACAGTAACAACAAGTCTCATAATGGAGACGTTACTGGTGCCTGCTCAAGCAAATCGATGAACAACAGAACAGTGCTACAGTGCTACAATGCAAATATAGTTAAACACAATCTTAAACTGAAAGAACAAAATATGTTCTGAGTAAGAAAAAGGAAAGCTGGACATGATAAATTTTATTTCATAAATTCACATGTGAGGCGATCCGGTTCAGATCCCCAGAACCACGTGATTTGTTCTGTGTGTCCAGAAATGACCACAGAATAAAGAGCTAGGAATACCCTACAGGCTACTGTAGCCCCCAAACAGAAGGAGAAGATAAAGAACTATAGCTTTAAGAATAAAGAATAAAGGATAAAAGATAAAAACAATTGGCAACTCCAGAACTTTTAGAATAAATACATATTTTATTTTTCTTCATGGATATTGGACAATAAATAAACTATTTGATACACGTTGCCAGATGGAGAGGGAGTCCAATTTGTAGGGCACTTGACATGTGCCAGGGCTGACCTGAGATTGATCCCTGGATTCTGATCACTCCCCCAATCAATGCCATGGGCAATCCCTCAGGAGAAAGAGGTATACTGTCCTGAGCTCAATTGGGTCTGACCCCAACACAAGATTTTCACTGAAATCAAGGAGAAAAAGTAATAATGTCATCCTTAAAGTGTTATTTACTAAACTGGAATATAAGGATATCATTAATTGTAAATATATCAGTGGATTTTTTTTTCTTTTTTGGATCACACCCAGTGATTCACAGGGGTTACTCCTGACTCGGCACTCAGGAATTACTCCTGGCGGTGCTCAGGGGACCATATGGGATGCTGGGAATTGAACCTGGGTTGGCCGCGTGCAAGGCAAATGCCCTATCCGCTGTGCTATCGCTCCAGCCCCGAGTGGGTATTCTTTATGAAAAGAAAGGCATGACTATTCATAGTTATATAAGAAAGAAGAGAAATACGCAAATATAATCAGACTACCATGTTCATCAAGGATTTGATTAAGTGATTTTTATATATTTCATATGTAATTATTTTCAAATGTTAATGTGCATTATTATGAAAAAATTATGAAATTGTTGTCAATGTAGTATACAAGTGGAGTTACTTAGGAAAGAGAGTTTATAGACAGTAAATAGCTATACTTCAAGGTTTTGTCATTTCTCTTCAAGCATTATAAATGGATTTAAATTATGCTATTTCAGGACTAAAGTACTCTAAAAGGACTACAGGTTCACAATCAAAAAATATTTTAAACATAAAAATTGATAATGATGAAGAATGATAGTTTCAGGTTGTTCTGACCCTAAAATGAAATCTGAACAAATAAGCTCTTCAAATTTGAAGACTTCATATTTAGTGACTGGTTTTAAAAATTGAACTGAGTTATATTAGATGAATTTACATAATATTAACTATATTAACATAGAGATTAACTAAAGTGTTTTTTTTTGAGATAGAAAGTTCATTAGAATCATTACCAAAATGAATCTTCCTATTTTGTTAAAATACTTCTATAAGTTACCTTGCTTTCAGGACAAAAAATTTATTATAGGACAAAATAAACAGTAACAACTTTAAAAAAAATTAATGGTAGAGGGAAATTTTTTTTTCAGCATACATGTTACAAACCTCAAGGTTTTGTTTTAAAAATGCATATTTATTAATAGTATTTCAGATGACATTTGTACAAACTCTAATAAAAAAAGCATTTTAAATCTAACTTGTTAAACGAGAGGAAATCTTCATAATTAAAGCAGATTTCTAAATGTTTGTTTTTTTTAATGGAAAGTTTTCACCAACCTTTTCCCCAAAAAAAGGTTAGAATAAACTGGGCCTACCTTCATCAAGTTTATCACTTCCTTGAGGGTCTTCTTCTGATGCAGTGATTGTCTACAATCATTTTCTTTTCTACTAGCAACTACTGTCTGGGGCTTTTCTGTTTATATCACTTTCCATTGTATATTAAATAAAATTGGCCCCCAATTATTTGCACTTTTTTTTAACAGCTTAACTCAACAGAATTGATTCACAATTAAGTATAAATTAATCTGAGGTTTTAAATTTGTGGTTTTCAGGAGACAGTATGATTAGGGAATGAGCCTTAATAAAGCTACTTGAGTCCAACTGGCAAGCAGGGGATATGTGGTATTGGCAGAGAGAGAGGAAAGGGCAACCTGGAGTTGGTGTCACACAGAAGGAATGGATATTTCTGGGTGACCACACAGTCAACACAGCTGTAAGGCTTAAATGACCCTAATTTCACTAAAAATAAGACAAATATTCTCTCAGTCTCAAAAGATTTTGTCAAATCATACACATTATGATTCACTGAAATATGACCAAGATTGATAAGTCAAAAGTGACTCTATTTCTTAGCATAGTAAATGAGAATAAAACTTGAATGAAGGAGGAGAATATTAAGAAATGCTGGTTTAAATTGGTTTTGGTGAGAAATGGGGGGAAAATCATCAACATGTGGTTTGGAAATAATAGGTGCAGGGAATAACATAATTCTGTTAGTAATACCAATGGTCATGACATGTGCCTTTCATAAAGACACCAAAATGAAAATTACAGTTTGTGAGCAATTTTTGTCTTCTTAGAGAAAAGTTTCTGTAACATTAAAGTTAACTGATAGAATCAGTGGAGACAGTGGAGGAGTAAAGGCATGTTAATGTATAGAGGAAGTTGTGTGACTGAAACCTGAGTTCTCAATAGGGAATCCTAACAAAACAATATCAAGACTGATGAAGCAAGACAGAAATTCAAACATCAGAACAGGCAAACATCAGGAATAATGAAGAGAAACATTTAGACACAGTGAAAGACTGGATTTTGAAGTAAATATGACTTAAATCACACACACCTGCACATATAATGACACCACAAAACATAAATATACCCTCCCCATAAAGAAAAAAACCCTCTTATTACTTATGCTAATAGCAAAATAGATGCTGCTTAAACGTAAACCAATGAACAGTCATAACCAAGGATTGTTCCCTAAAGAAAAAGGGATTGGAAAGTAAAAACAAAATCTAGAGACTTGGAGGATTCATCTAAGTTTTAACACCAAATTACATAAATACCAGAATCAGTAAATGTAGTGGATACTGAAGAATCGAAATATAAAAATCAGTACCCAATGTCGGTATAGTGAACTTATTACTATATTTTGTTATAATTGTGAAGCTTACTAGAGAGACTAATTATTAATTATCCACATTAAAAATAGCAATGTGCTTGACAATTGCATGTTATAAGAAAGGTTCTCGCCCTCTCCTCTCTGTAAAGAAAGTTGGCGGCCACACGGGAGCCTTGTGGACAGCAGGTTTGAGCCGGGGGTCGGGGGCGGCAGGGACCTCATGGGAAGGGGGGAGTTCCGGTCCGTCCTTCACGCCCGACTGAGGTCACCAGCTGCACCCCACGAGCGGCTCTCCAGCACGGCCACGGCCCCAGAAGCACAAGGATTTAGTGCAGAAAACCAGCCGCTTGGAGCAGAAAAGCAAATGGACTATGTGTTAAACCGCACCATCATGCCTGCCCGGAGGGGAAAGGGTGTTGCCCCATTCGCCCTCTCCTCTCGGGAAAGAAAGATGGCGGCCGCATGGGAGCCTTGTGGACAGCAGGTTTGAGCCGGGGGTGGGGGCAGCAGGGACCTCATGGGAAGGGGGGCGTTCAGGTCCGTCCTTCACGCCCAACCGAGGTCACCAGTTGCCCCCCACGAGCAGCTCTCTGGCATGGCCACGACTCCAGAGCATAGAAACCAATCTCTTCACTATCTAACTTTTAATAGAAATACTTCCAGGGTTAATAAGTAAAATAGCAGAAATCCAAAACTGCGCGACATCATTTAACTCTTAAACCCAGCTGTAGAAAGCAAATCATATCACAACGCTTTTTCAGCATGTCTGATTTGGGGGGAGGGTCTTAAACTCTAAATAATAATGGTGCATCCTTTATTGAAACAATGAATCTAGTCAAAGTAGATAGAGTGTTAACTAGAACTCATCTGCCTCACAGGAATTGGGAGGGGTGGGAGGTGGGGTTCTTTTGGGGTTTGCGGTTAAAAATAAGTATGGATAAAGGGAAATGTGTTTGATAGTTACATGACTGAGACCTAAACCTGAAAGCTCTGTAACTTTTCCCACAGTGATTCAATAAATAAATTAATTAAAAAAAAAAAGAAAGGTGCTGACTATTGCTACAAAGTCAAACATCACTGTCACTGTCACTGGCCTCCAGTTGTTCATCGATTTGCTCTAGCGGGCCCAGTAACGTCTCCATTGGGACAATTGTTACTGTCTTTGGCATATCGAATACGTCACGGGGAACTTGCCAGGCTCTGCTGTGGTGGCGAGATACTCTCGGTAGCTTGCCAGGCTCTTCGAGAGGGGTGTAGGAATCGAACTCGGGTCAGCCATGTTGGCTGCATGCAAGGCAAACACCCTACCCGCTGTGCTATCATTCCAGCCCAGGTCAAACATATTACAGTATAAATGTTTTGAGCATTTTATACAACTAATATTTATAGTTACATGTCAAATATCTTTCAATTACAAATTTGTAGGTAAATAATCTTACATGAAAATTTTCAACAAAGGGAGGGGGTCCTTAAGTAAAAGAAATCTTTGAATTTTAGAATGAAAAAGGCTAAATCATGATACAGAAGAGTTATCTATTGTCTGGAATTTTCTCTCTTGAGATCACAATAAAATAGATCCAGGGGATTCATTTGTGTCCAAAATTTGCTTAGCTCCTTTGACTAGAAGACTCAATGACTTCTTCCTTCCCCCTTTCTTTTCTCTCTCATAAACTCCCTCGTTAATTCTTTGCTGTTTCCCTCTCTTCTCTTCATTGCTCTTTCCTTCCTTTCCCTTCCATTGTCTTCCCTTCTGCCCTCCCTTTTTCCCTCCTCCTTCCCTTCTTTGTTTCCTCTCCTTCCTTCCTTCCTTCCTTCCTTCCTTCCTTCCTTCCTTCCTTCCTTCCTTCCTTCCTTCCTTCCTTCCTTCCTCCCTCCCTCCCTCCCTTCCTTCCTTTCTTTCTCTTTCTTTCTCTTTCTTTCTTTCTCTTTCTTTCTCCCTTCCTCCCTCCCCCCTCCCTCCCTCCCTCCCTCCCTTCCTTCCTTCCTTCCTTCCTTCCTTCCTTCCTTTCTTTCTTTTTTCTTTCTTTCCTTGTCTCTTGCAAGTAAAATAAAATTAATGTAATATATGCGTCTGTTTTTAAGGTAAAAATTTGTACTTGTTAAGTGTTACCACACCACAACCCCCATCAAAGTACCAAAATATCTCTCCATCAATCCTCATTGTGTATCCCTCCCTCATTATATCTAAGAACAGATTTTTTTCTTTTATTTTGTCTGTTTTCATGTTATGTTTCTCTATTTTTATTAAATATTTGAGTATGATCATCTAGTATTTGTTAATCTCATTAAAACTTATTTTTCTAGGGATAAACTTCTCTAGTTTTACAAATGTTGAAATAACAGGCAAGATTTCATTTTTCCTTATGACCAATCAATGATCAATATTCCACTGTCTGAGTATGTCACAACCTAGTCAATTATCTGTGATTGAACACTGAAATTGTTTCTGCATCTTAGCTATATAAGACAACTCAAGTGAACAAAAGAGTGTGTGTATATATACATACATACATATATAAGCATATATAAGTATATATATTTTTTCTAAATATATTTGTTCACTTGAGTGATAGTATTTGAATATGATCGACAGTACTTTCCATTGACATTTGACAAATTTGCAATTCCAGTAACAGTCTATAAAGATCACTAATTCTCTAAACCTTCTCCAGCACTTTTGCTTCTCATGTTTTTTTGTTCTAGGTCATTGTTACAGAAAGGAGGTATTCCTTTCTCATTTCCTGACAAGTGATAATGAACATTATGTTTTTCACCTTTTATTTGGCAATCTTCTGCCACATGTCTGAATAGCTCTTTCTCCCATTAATGATGGGACTATTTGTCTTTGTTGTTATGTAAATTTATTATCCCTTATATACCCAGGATATTAACCTTTTGTCAGATATATGGTATGCAAATATTCATTTTTCATTCAGTTGGCTATCTTTTCTGGTTTGCTTATTTGTTTGTTAATTTATCTAGTGGGATATAAAAATTTCCTAGCCTTGCTTTGGGAAACATCTGCTGAAACTGGATAGAGGGGAAAAGTGATACCGCATATTATGTCCAGGTTCTACCAACTCCAATGAATAGCCTCTATCACTTGTATGATGTTACTAGCTCAGGTTGCAATTAATTTTAATTATAGTTTCTTTTATCTTATGAAGACATTTATTTTTATGTACTCCCACTTGTTTATATTTGCTTTTTTTTTCTTTTTTTATTGGAGTCAAATATCTGAATACATCATGAAGTCAGCATAAAAGAATATTTTGCCTAACATATCTACAATGCATTCATTATTTGAGGTCGAATATTCAATACTAGGATTGGAACGATAGCACAATGGGTAGGGCATTTGCCTTGCATGCAGCTGACCTGGCCGACACAGCTACAATTCCTCTGCCCCTCTTGGAGAACCTGGCAAGCTACCGAGAGTATCTCACTCCCACGGCAAAGCCTGGCAAGCTACCCATGACGTATTTAATATGCCAAACACAGTAACAAGTCTCACAATGGAGACGTTACTGGGCCTGCCTGAGCAAATCAATGAACAATGGAAGGACAGTAGTAGTCAGAATTCAATACTATAATCCACTTAACCTTTTTTGTGTATTCTAGATAATGATTGAGTTTCATTCTTCTACCTGTGGATATTTAATTTCCCTACTCAATTTATTGCAGAAGTTTTCTCTATTTTTTTTTTTGTGTGTGTAGAGTGCTGCTATTTATTCAGTCACTGATTATCTGATTGAATTGGGCATGAATTCCACCTTAATTTTATTTATTTATTTATTTTTCTTTTCATATTTATTTATTGAATCACTGTGGGAAAAGTTACTAGCTTTCAGGTTTAAGTCTCGGTCATACAATGATCAAACACATTTCCCTTCACCAGTACTCATTTTTCACCACCAAGAACCACAGTATACCCGCCCCCCCCCCCCCACCATTCCAAATGCCTATGAGGCAGATGATTTCTATTTAACTCTTCTCTACATTGATTGCATTCATTATTTTGACAAAAGATGCACCATTATTGTTTAGAATTCCCCCCCCAAACAATCAGAATTGCTGAAAAGGCATTGTGAAATACTTTGTTTTCTATAGCTGATTATGAGAATCTATAATGTCACACGGCCACGATTTTGGATTTCTCCAAAGAGCCAGATAATTAAGAGATTGGATTCTGTGTGTCTGGTGTTATGGCCGTGCTAGAGAGCTGCTCATGGGGGGTAACTCGTGACCTTGGTAGGACGTGAAGGACATGCCGGTACTCCCCCCCCCTTCCCATGAGACTGCAGTTGCCCCATCACCGCCGACACATACCTGGCTTTCCTAGAAGCTCTGAGGCAGCGGCCTCCCTGCTGCCAGGGGGGAAAAAGGCAGAAGGGAGCAATACCCTTTCCCTCCTGGGGAGGCATGGCGCCATAGTTTATCACATGGTCCATTCACTTTTCTTCTGCAAGCTGCTGGGCTCTGGACTAAGTCCTTTTGCCTCTGGAGCCATGGCCATGCCAGAGAGCCGCTTGTGGGGGCAACTCATGACGTCAGTAGGGCATGAAGGACCTGAGCTTTCTCTATTTTTTAATGTTCTTTGCTTTTTATCACAGATTTACTATTCATGTATGTGAAGGTTTAATTCTGTTATTAATTCTATTATTTGAATTATTTTAGTTAATTTTTATAACATTTGTCAAATAGCGTTTAGTTGGTTTCTAATTTTCTGTTATTGTAAATTGCATTGTTCTATACCTTTTATTTCTGTATCTAGATAAAAAATCCTTGAAAAGGTGCAATCAAAATGAACCGATTTTATTTAAAAAGCTATTCATGTTTCTTCAAAGTGGTTATTCAGAAAAATAAGTGTCTCCACTCCACTGCTCATCACAAAGGACACAAGGCAGTTATAATGCTATTGAGGGCCAGGAACCACAATTTTATCTTTGAGCAGCTGAAGAAAATCTTTCTAAACTCAACTTTTATTATCACCTTTGTTCTCTCTTTAGTTTATAAAATTTTTAGCTATTTTCACAGGGAAAGCAGAAGTATCCTTTGCCTTGATCTTGTACATGTCATTACAACTAGGCTTCAACAACAACTAATCTTCATCTGAATAAAACCTTCTTATTTAATAAGAACCTTATTTTATTTTTCACTAATAAAATACTTTTCATCAAACATTGCATCTTAGAGAAAAGGAAGTATATGTCTTTTATGTTTGACATCATAAAAAAACATCAATTTAATAAGGAAAAATTATTTGGCAGGATTAATGCAAGAGTAAAAGGAATTACTGCAACTAAGGGAGGGGTTAAATTGAAATAAGAACAAAATTCTTAAGATTTTTGAGTGACCCAATAATTAAGCAGAACTTTCCTTTTGTGGGGTGTTATTATCAAGTTTGAAAAAAATGTATTTGGATAAGTGTGAAGGAAGTGGACTATGATTACATAGGATATAAGAATATCTTACTCATATTTCAGCCTGTCTTAAGGACGTAATCAAAAGGAATGGTTAATGCTCAACAAAGTTAAGGAACTAAAGAAGAGTAGAATCTTAAACCAAAGTAATTTTGTTTTCTTCTCACCAAGCCTTAGTTTTGATTACTCCATGGGTAACAGCAGTTAAACTCATAGGCCATTAATCAAAGACTGAGAATTTAAAGGGAATGTGACAGTTTTTTAGGAACATAAGCATCCAGGAATTTTATGTAAGTTTTGTAGGTCAATGTTGGTTCATGACAGTATGTCTTTTGATGGAGAAGGAGGAGGAGGAGGTGGAGGAGGAAGAGGAGGAGGGGGGGGGAGGAGGAGGAGGAGGAAGAAGACCAGGAGGAGCAGGAGGAGCAGGAGGGAAAAGAAGGATTATATTTTGTAATGTTTAAATTTTCTAAGACCTAAGACTTCACATAAACCTTTGTTATTATAATGAGCATAATAGATACAGGTGTTAAGTAAGTAAAATATGTCTTACACTTTTAAAACACAATTTTAAAAATTACTTTATCCTCCATTGAAGTTGTAAATGAGATTTTTATAGTTTATTTTTTGAACAAAGAAAGGTTCAAACATAACTTGAATTATATACATGGTTGGTATTTAACATAGCTAGGATTTTCATACCTTTAATCAGTAAGAATTTCATTTGTGCATTATTAATGTTTTTTTTTTTTTATGGGATGCATATGATACCTGTTTGACACCATAAAATAAAATACCTATGTTTCATTGCCTAAAATAACTGATCTACACTCCTATTTTATCATTCGTTATACATCAAATGAAAGACAATCATTCAAAAACTTAACGTAGAATATATAACTCTTAAAAGCTTTTCAATATAGAATACAGCTATTCTACTTAGAAAAAAACCTAAGTATTTTAGTTAATTGAGGTTCTATGACAATATTGTTAATTTCCCATGTATGTAATTCTAACATCCCACCCACAACCTGTGTATCCACCTATCAAGAATCTAAGTTCTTAACAACATTTTTTGAATGTGACTTGCATTATCATGCTGATTTGGAAGTTCACTGCAATTGCTTGATTTTTTTTATAACTTTGGTAAGTTAATAAGTAATTTGTGCCTAGTTACCATCCCACATATTTACTGTGTTTCCACTATCATTCGAGTTAAATCAGAATAGGTATGAAAAATCCACTCATTTTCAATGAATAAAAGTTTTGTTAAATCATTAAACTAAAAAATGTGCTGACTAAGGAGGCACCCGGGGAACATGATTGTAGGGAAGTTGACACTGGTGGTGGGGTTGGTGTTGAAACACTTTATGCCTTGAAAGTCTATTGTGCACACATTTGTAAAAAACAATGACAAAATAAAAATATATCATTAAATCATAAACTATATTAATATTGCATTAATATGTAGCACTGCACTGTCCTCCCATTGTTTGTCGATTTGCTTGAGCGGGCCCAGTAATGTTTCCATTGTTTGACTTGTTGTTACTGTGTTTGACATATCGAATACATCACAGGTAGCTTGCCAGGCTTTGCTGTGCGGGTGAGATACTCTCAGTAGCTTGCTGGGATCTCCGAGAGGGGAGGAGGAATTGAACCCGGCTCTGCTGGATTGGCTGTGCACAAGGCAAACACCCTACCGCTGTGCTCTCGCTCCAGCCCAATATTGCATTAATATGTAATATATAATAAATATGATACATATATCACTGCACTGTAGCACTGTCCTCCCATTATTCATCAATTTGCTCGAGCAGGCCCAGTAACGTCTCCATCGTGAGACTTGCTGTTACTGTGTTTGGCATATGGAATACCTCACAGGTAGTTTGCCAGGCGTTGTCGTGTGGGCAAGATACTCTCGGTAACTTACCAGGCTCTCCAAGAGGGGCGCAGGAATCGAATCCGGCTCCACTGGGCCGGCCATGTGCAAGGGAAACAGCCTACCACTGTGCTATCACTCCAGCCCATGATAAATATATTATTAATAATAAATATATATAATTCAATATATTTACTCTATAAAACAGGAATACTTGCCCTGGTTTTTCTAATTTTAACAAATTTTTAAATTATATATATTATGTAAAATACATATTAAATATATTATATATATGGGCCAAGATTCATTAGTGCTTCTGTGCTATTCTTGACTCAGTGCTCTTGGGTTATTCCCAGTAGTGCTTGAGAAACTTGGATATTCTCAATGGATATCCATATGGTGCTTGGGTTCAAACCTGGATATCCTTAATGCAAAAAATGCACTCAAGTCTGCATATCTAGGGAGCACTATGTTTTCTTCTTTAAATAGTTTAGTTGAAGTATCATTGATTTATAGCATTACATAACTTTCTGTAATAATAGGTAAAGGTAAGGTAAAGGTAAAGGCCCTCCCGTTGATCGTCGATTTGCTCGAGCGGGCCCAGTAACGTCTCCATTGGAGACTTTGTTGTTACTGTGTCTGGCATATCGAATACTCTCGGTAGCTTGCCGGGCTCTCGGAGAGGGGCGGAGGAATCGAACTCGGGTCGGTCATGTTGGCCGCTTGTAAGGCGAACGCCCTACCTGCTGTGCTATCGCTCCAGCCCTAATAATAGGTATAAATATTAAAAAATTATGGATCATCAGGAAGGCTCAATTTCCATCTTCCACTGTAAATTTTATTTCTTTAACTGAATATTCATTCATGCCTTCTGCTTTCCTTATGATAACTTAGACTTATTTTTAAGAACTTCATTATATTTTTAATTCATTTTTCTATTACTTTGTGTGTCACAAATGAATGAATTTTATAATTTTTCACTTATTTCACTTATTATGATTTACTTTAGTCTTAATCATGTTTTTGAAAATGATAACATTTAGAAATATTTATACCTTGTTATCATTCTATTTTCTATGCATATATATGTATATATAGAGAGACTATGTGTATCCATATATGTCTGTACATACATATGTATATATGTATATATAAACCCCTAGTTTCATAAATCTCTATATTTAATCATAATTTTATCTGTTCACAAATTGATGGGAACTCAGATTGCTTATATGTGTATAATGAAAATAATCTTTTCCATAAGAAAATAAAAAGCATTGTCAAAGTTCCTACAACTCTGAATTCACTTATTGACTGAAGGATCTGTCCCCTACTTACCACATAAACTATCTTCATTGTTAATTAAGTCTTCTTAGACTTTTAATGATATTCAATATTATATTTTGGGGGAGAGGAAGACTCCCAAACAGTACTCAGTGGGTCCTGGGACTGTCACTGTCACTGTCCTCCCGTTGTTCATCTATTTGCTCGAGCAGGCCCAGTAACATCTACATTGTGTCAATTGTTACTTTGTTTGGCATATCAAACTCGTCACGGGTAGCTTGCCAGGTTTTGCCGTCTGGGTGAGATACACTCGGTAGCTTGCCAGGCTCTCCAAGAGGGGTGGAGGAATCGATCTTGGGTCGGCCATGTTGGCTGCTTGCAACGCAAACCCCCTACCCACTGTGCTATCGCCCCAGCCCATTCAGAGGGTCCTGGGAGGCCAACTATAATGTATGGTGCAGTATAAAAGCATGAAAATGTTGTGCTCCTGGGGACCTACATTTCTGGAAATCATCAGGCCACCCTATGATACACAAGGACCATCTGGGCTGCTCTGTGTGTGTGTGTGGGGGGGGGGGAGATTGACGGTTACAGGACCACACAGAGTGTGGTAAGGAATCCTGATCAATTTTATGCAAATCATATGCCATAACCTCTCTATAATAATATATCTCCAGCATTGCACCCTCATACTTTAAAAATATAATACAAGATTTTTCCACACACATGAAAAAACTGATGACAATAATGCACTTTTAAAAGTTAGTTGAAGGAATCAGATTCATGTTACAGCATGTACAATATTTGCTTTGCATGTTATCCACCTGTATTTAATCCGTGGATCTATATCTGTTCCCCCAAGCACTGTCAGCTGTGACCCCTGAACTCTGCAGAGCTAGGAGTAAGCTCTGAGCATTACTGGATGTTTCAAAAACCAAATCAGAAAGGAACTGCAGTTTTAAACTAAAGCACGTCAATAAGTGCATTATTTCCACACGACACTCCTAGAGTTTCATCAACTACATGGTAACTGGGTCATTATTCCTCTGAGAACTGAAAATGTTCATAAATAATTGAGTTTTTAAAAGACATAATAACGTGGACCTTTAAATGTCACATTTACTTACTGAATTCACCCTTTGTTCTACCATAGAATTTTAATATACCTTTATATGTACTGTACATGATTACATTCCATAGCATTATCTCTAGAGAATAGCAGACTTTTATTTAACTGAGGCAGCAAGAAAAAAAAAACTAGAAGAATCTTTGAAAATATTAATTGTGTCAGGATTACTATAACTCAAAGTTGGCATTTTTTTTAGTCTTTATGAACATGCTTGATAATACTGTTCTACTATTTAATAAGAGTGTCAAGAAGCAATGAGGTGAATCTGTAATCATTTAGTAGCAATTAATAAGAAAATATTTTTGGCTTACTTCTTTCTTGTATGTCTCTTTTTGTCAGTGAATTTTCATTACTAGAGTACAGTACATCTTTTTTGGCAACAAAGATATGAGTCTGTTAAAAAGTAAATTGGGCAATAACACCCAGAGAAAATGGGACTATTCAAGAGCGGTGTGCAATTATCTAAGGGCCCCGAGGAAAATAAGTGGAGCATCTGCTGCTCAGAAAAGAATCAGTGGTTGATGTCTACATGCAGTGAAAAATAAACCCAGTCATTTGGGCAAGCATTTCAACATAGGATGGACTCTGTAATATCACCTGACCCTGTATTTAACCCTGGACAAAAGGCCAGAAGTACAGCAGACCAAAATCTCTATTAAAATCGCATGAGACAAAGTAGCTAGCATGTGTTCTAGAATCCTGGTTACTTGTTTTAGCAATTCTGTTATTTTCTACCTAATCTATGATAAAAGATGTGTGCATTTTTTTCAAAATATAAAAAAACAAATCAAATATAAAAGAGCTAGTATCACAACATATTGTTCTCTATATAGGTTATAGACTATACTTCCCATGAATTGGTGTCTAATTTGATATCTGTAGATGTGTTCACTGTGTGGTTTGTTGGTAAAAAGAATAAAAGAATGAGATACAAATTCTAAAATGTTAAGCCTAAATATGTTAATATGATTGATAGTATTATTATGCTGTTGATTTAGTTCATGAAGTCAACTGCTTAAAACCTGTGACTGTGCAAAAATGCAGTTTCTCTGTACACTTGAAAAGTGGTATTTTCTACCAATAGTATTTCAATTTATCAACCTTTATCAGGTTAGTGCACCAAAATTTAGAGTCTGTGAACATCTAGAATTGCAACAATTTAAGGTGTCTATCTCATAGAGTTATAGTATGAATTAACTACTCTTGTGGTTTAGAAACAATTTAGAATGGTGCCTGATATATGTGTTTAATATATTATGACCTCTGTTTTAGAACAATTGCATTTATCATAGTTTATAAAGTTTGGAATGTCAGATACTACTAATGCATCAATCACCATTTGAGAAGAGCTAGAAAAATACATTTTCTATCCTGTGTGCTCTTAACTTTATAGAGTGATGCTGGCCAGACACATGAAAAATGATGTTCATAATTTAATGAAATATATCATAATTGCATACTCAAGAATTTCTAACCCCAAGTAACAAACAGGTTTTTTTTTTTTAGATTTTCCTGATACTTGAGAGAATAATTGATGTGAAAGGAAAGTTCCAAACAGATATGTCCTGGCAGTGAAGAGAATTCTGGGAATGAGAGGAGGTTCCTACATAAAACCCATCAGGGCTGTAACTTTACTGGCAAGGCATAGGACATGAATCCAACTTTACATTGTCTTTCCATTAAACGTGATATAATGTGAATGATCTCCCTCATGTGTGGGATATAAAGATAGCAAAATATCAACAAATGGCCAAAGACAGTGAACTGGAGAGCTGCTCTACAAAACCGAGCTTACTTGAGGGAGTGGAGTAGGTGTGATTGATGGAGAGAGAAGCTGGCACTCTAGTAGTGACCTAGTGTTGAAATATGTGCATGAAACTGTCATCAACACTTGTAAATCACCACAGCACTTGATAAAAATGGGGAATTACACCTTTAAAAAAGTGGGGGATGGATGAAAAGCAACTAAGATCATGCTACATTTAATTCTTAGAGCACTAACCTGATCCAAAAAAACTCCCTAAACACTACTTCAGAGCATTATTTTATTAACTCAATTGGGAAAGAGAAACTGCCAATACCTTCATTAAGACTTCATAATATATGGTGTGATAGCACAGCGGATAGGGTGTTTGCCTTGCAAGTAGCCAACATAGCCAAACCCAGTTCGATTCCTCGGTCTCTCTCAGGGAGCCCGGCAAGCTACCAAAAGTATCTCGCCCACACGGCAAAGCCTGGCAAGCTACCCATGACATAATTCCATATGCCAAACACAGTAACAATTGTCACAATGGTGATGTTACTGGGCCTGCTCCAGCAAATTGATGAACAATGGGAGGACAGTGACAGTGAATATATGGCTGAGGATATAGCATGAATGTTAGACCTACTCCTGGTTTGATTTCCAGCATGGCATAACAAATGAACCTTAAGAATAAATTTCTGGAGGACTCTCAGCAACTTTTGGTCTGCAGCACCCCAGAACCCAAGCAATATCACATTTCTGGGCTTACCCATTGAGCCACTATCTTTGTAGCTGAGTGCCAGCAGGAGGAGATCTAGTCCTCTGCGCACTCGTCTAGTTGAAATCCCTCATTCCAAAAAACTATAAACATTAAATAGGATTATCAAACTCATGTGTCATTTTAGCTCATTCTTTAATCTTATTTCACTTTAAAAATACAGTTTAAAGACGAAAAGTCTATTTATATAATATATTACATGAATGAATAAAGCCTTACCTATTTTCATGTATTTAAATTGGCAAACCTATTTCTAACTGAGCAATCCAGCTATACAAGCATATGATTGTTTGGATAGATCATATGATGGCTTCAGGTTCTTTACCTTCTAAAAAAATAGCTGACTATAATGTCCTACAGATAAACAGGAAGTGTAGTAGGATTCTGGTCCAGTGCTTCCACTAGAATCTATTATAATTTGACATATCTAGCATCCTAGATAGTATCCTAGATAGTATCATAGGTAGCATCCTAGACTAGGGTAGCATCACCAGATGTTAACTTGTGAAAGAGGTATTTAATTTTAGTTTTAGAAGGTGAAAGAAAAGCTTGCAGAGACCAAAGAGTATGGTGATTAATTGATGTCCAACCAACTCTAGGCCAAAGTTTGGGTAGTAAGCAAAATTTTAATATGTGCAGATATTACAGAGACCACATGTGTAGGATCTAAATATTTACTTAATTCTGATAAAGAAAATAGCACATTATAGAATTCTGGAACATCATTAGAGATTTTCAGGCAGACAGCAGAAAAGCAGGACGGAGATTCTGATACTTAGAGCTTGATCTCAAATCCAACTGGAAATAGCAGTACTCCTACATAAAAAAAAATCCAACTGGACACAATTTGGTCCATTGTCCATAGAAGATGGTCATTTAAAACATGGAGATTTGAGTGAAAATGATACAAGAATTATGACCTCCAGTTAGGTCAGTGTTCTAATATAAATACAAGGAGATTACCAATGCATATGATAAAAAATATAAATTGGTACTACCTTTTTGAGTGATTTAAACTATGTTTCTCTTTATTCCAATTGTATAGCTGACTACTAATCATCCCCAAGTAAACATAATCATCAATTCAAAAAATTCTGTCTCAAAGTGATATTTTATTTATTTATTTTCCCTTTATTTTATTTTATTTTTTTAAAGTTGTAGATTTACAATTTTTTGTGCTTTGGTTTCAATTATACAGTGATCAGATACCCATCCCTCCACCAGTGCCCATTTTCCACCACCATGGATAATATCCCTCCCACCCCCATCCCCCCATCCCCCCTGTCTCTGTGGCAGGGCACTCCCCTGTGTTCTCTCTCTCCTTTTGGGTGTTGTGGTCTGCAAAAGAGGCATTGAGTGGCAAACATGTTCAGTCCATAGTTTACTTTCGACATGCATCTCCCCTCCTGGGAGGATCCTCCAAACATCCTTCATTTGGTGCTCCCTTCTCTATCTGAACTGCCCTATCCTCTAGGATACCTGGCTGGCCTCTAAGTTATGGAGTAATCCTCCTGGTGCTGATCTCAGCCATTCTTGGGTATTAATCTCATACTTTGTTACTTTATATCCCCCAGATGAATGCAATCTTTCTATGTCTATCCCTCTCTTTCTGACTCATTTCGCTTAGCATGATACTTTCCATATTGTACCACTTGTATGTAAAGTTCATGACTTCATCTTTTCTAAGAGCTACATAGTACTCCATTGTGTAGATGTACCAAAGTTTCTTTAACCAGTCATCTGTTCTTGGGCATTCAGGTTTCTTCCAGTTTCTGGCTATTGTAAAGAGTGCTGCAATGAACAAACAAGTGCAGATGTCACTTCGACTATACATTTTTGCCTCTCTGGGATATATTCCCAGGAGTGGTATTGCTGGGTCAAATGGGAGCTCAATTTCTAATTTTTTGAGAATCGTCCATACTGTTTTCCAGAAGGGCTGAACCAGTGGACATTCCCACCAACAGTGAAGGAGTGTCCCTTTCTTGCCACATCCACGCCAGCATAGGTTGCTTTTGTTCTTTTGAATGTGGGCCAGTCTCTGAGGTGTGAGATGGTATCTCATTGTGGTTTTGATCTGCATCTCCCTGATGATTAATGATGTAGAGCATTTTCTCATGTGCTTTTTTGCCATTCGGATTTCTTCTTTGAGAAAGTTTCTGTTCATTTCATTGCCCCATTTTTGGATGGGGTTGGATGTTTTCTTCTTGTGGAGTTTAACCAGTATTCTGTATATCCTGGATATCAACTCCTTGTCAGATGTGTATTCGGTGAATATCCTTTCCCATTCTGTAGACTGTCTTTGTATTTTGGTCACTGTTTCTTTGGAGGTGCAGAAGCTTCTTAGTTTAAGATCGTCCCATTTATCTATCTCTGTTTTCACTTGCTCAGCCAGTGGCGTGGCATCTTTGAAGATACCATTAGCTTCAATGTCATGGAGGGTTTTGCCAACTTTATCTTCAATGTACCTTATGGTTTCTGGTCTGATGTTGAGGTCTTTAATCCATTTTGATCTTACTTTTGTACATGGTGTTAGGCAGAGTTCTGAGCCTATTTTTTTGCATGTAGCCGTCCAGTGATGCCAACACAATTTATTAAAGAGGCTTTCCTTACTCCCAAAGTGATATTTTAAATTTTAGAAGATGAAATTTTATTTTTGCATGGGTGTTGCATTGATAAAATCTATTCCTGTGACATGAATCTTCTAGATTAAGTGGTTGTTGATAACTTGAAAGGATATTTTTAAGGAATCATAAAGTAGGTGACATGTAGCAATATATCTATTGGGCATTTTTTTATTGCCAAGAATCATGATTATATACTTTGCCCTCTAAGTAGCCATTAGCTTTCAACCAAGTACATTTTACCTGAAAAATAACAACCATGATAGGAGCAAAACTCTTTAACAAAAACAAGTTATTCTCTCTTTCTTTAAATATGTCACAAATGGAAGTCATGAGCTCAGGTAATGTATGAAAAGTTGGCCTAAAACATGCTTATTATTGCAAAATTAGAAGTAATAGAATCAAGGCAGTGTCATATAAATGTCAAGATGTCAGAAATTATCAACAAAATGTTCTACTTGACTCAAAGAAGTGGTTCTCCGGATTGCTGAAAATATACATCCTTGAACAGAGATATTTCTTGCCCTAGCAAAAGATAGAAAATTAAATTAATTCATGTTTTCTGTAATCTCATAGAATACATGACAAGTCCCTGGTTTAGTGACTCTCACACAATAAAACTTCTAATCAAAAATAGTTAAACATATAGATGAGAAAATATCTGAATAAAAACTATTATGATTCTAAAAGTCTTACTGCAAATAATGATTGGAGAACACTAAGGACAGTAGAAAATAAAGTTATTGAAATACAATAGAAAAATCAACGTCACAGAATAGATAGAAGTTTTATAGATAGATATAAAAGTCAATGACAGAATGGTTCAGTAGTTAGAAACAACCCTTTTGTGTCTTCTAGGAACAATTGACTAAGATACCCCACAATGGTATAGCTGATCTGATTCCACCTCCACTGGCTCATGTTACCCATGTCTGACATAATAGTTCATTCTCTGAAGATTGGGTACATGTACAAGTTTTCAGGGTATAATTGGGTCTTTTGAATATACCACTAATTTGAGAGAAACTGTACTTTCACACAAACACAGGCACTAGTCATACTGCTCAAATAAAATGGTGACTTTAAAGAAAGTTTAAAATGTTACAATGGTCCGTTACTATAATTCAAAAATATTGTCAAATCCTCTTTGCTTAAAATTATGTGTACGCTTAAATGGTCACCGTGCCAAATTTTTATTGTGAGACTCACGTGAGTTTGTCAGATTTTAGTTTGTAATTTGTCACTGTCATTGTCACTTTCACTGTCATCCCATTGCACATCCAGTTACTCGAGCAGACGCCAGTAAAATCTCCATCTGAGATTTTAGTGGCCTTTCCTTACTCGTCTTTCCCAACGCATATATATATATATATATATATATATATATATATATCTTGGAGATCCTGGCAAGCTACTGAGAGTATCCCACCCACATGGCAGAGCTAGGAAAGCTCCCCATAAAGTATTTGATATGCCAAAAATAGTAACAATAATCGGTCTCTTTTCCCTGACCCTGAAAGAGCCTCCAATTGTACTTTATAATTTTAATAAAATATATCATTTAATTAAATTGAATGAAAATATGTTACTTGATGTTATTCATTCTTAAAGTAATTCCAATTCAATGAATTAAGTAATTAAGTATGGGTTGAACAATTTTTATATGTGTTCACTCAAAAATTTGGTAGCATACTAAATTACAAAAGAGATACTTTACTTTCTGAAGTGCACAATGAGGTAAGAACACATTGTTCAAATACAAAAATAAGTACACTTCCTTGGTGTTACTTTTTGGTTGGCTGGAGTGATAGCACAGCGGGTAGGGCATTTGCCTTGCATATGGCCGACCCAGGTTCGATTCCTCCATCCAATTCAGAGAGCCAGCAAGTTACCAAGAGTATCCCACCCACACGGCAGAGTCTGGCATGCTCCCCGTGTCATATTTGATATGCCAAAGCAGTAACAAGTCTCACTATGGAGACGTTACTGGTGCCTGTTTGAGCAAATCGATGGTCAACGGGAGGATAGTGCTACAGTGCTACTTTTTGGTCATACCTATCTGTGCTTGGGACTACTTCTTTATTTAATGCATGTTGATGAGAGTTATGTCTTCTTGATCTATCAATATTTTAACTGGTATGAAATGTCCATTGTTACCTCATTATCATTATATTTTTTCTAGCTGAGTGTGATTTGGTGTGATCCATGTGTGGCTGTTCTACTGTTATTATCTAGTCAGCAGTGAGTCTGTGTGATTGTTTTACACAGCTTCATTCTGATTTCACGCTATCATGAGAGTTTGTGTTCTTCTTAAAAGTAATACATGGTCATTTCTTTTTTCCTGATCCATCAAGACACTGCTTGCCTCTTAATGGTACAGTTCATTCAATTAATATTTAGAAAAATTTGTTATCTTATACCTATTTTGAATTTGGTTGTTTTAGTCATTTGCTCTCTGCTTTCTATAGGAGGATATTTGCTAGCCCTGGTAGAACTGATTTAGATGCCACAAATGTCCAAAGCATATATTTGAAAATATTTTTAGCACTGCTTCAACTTTCAATGATAACCTTGCTTTTTAGAGGATTCTCGGTAGAAATTTTTAAAACTTAGTACTTAGTATATGTCATTACATTTTCTTCTTACTAGTTTTATTAGAAAAATCCACTGTGAATCGTGCTTCTCCCTCATTACTTTAAGGAGTCTGTCTAAGCAATTTCTTCTTCCATTGGATTATTTTGTGGGTTTACTTTGCTTGGCACTATTAGGGTCTCTTGAATCAATACTTCCATCCCCTTTGCAGCGTGGGGAAGTTCTAACCGATTATTTATGCGACTCTTCCCATTCTCCTGTAATTCCTGTAATTCTGAGATTCTTCCTCATCAAATTGTCAACAATATATAGTTTATTCTCTTCATCTTTTTTAAAGCCTCTTTTATGTCACATCTTATTTCCTGGTTGAGCTGTGTACCGTATCTTTGACTTTACTGACAAGTTTCAGCTTCATTCATCTTGCTAGTATGTTACTTAGCCAGTTTATTTCTACTTTAATTAGATTTTTTATTCAGTTTTCCATGAGGCATCTAAGTTTATTGACTCTCTGTTTTAATATCATTTTCAAATCATTAAACTTCTATAGGATTCTTGTCCTAAGGTGTTCTTTAGGCACATTTGAAAGGTCTGATGCAATTAAGGAACTTCCTGGACTTTTGTCACCCTCTGTTGACTCTACTTAGTTCCTCCATTTTTTCACTATGCCTGGTGCTCCCTTATTTAGGGGTGGGGCACTAACTGTTACTTCTCTAAGTCTTATTTCACCATGGGTCTAAGCAAGTTTAGTTGCTAATAAGAGTCAAAATTGCTCTGGTTAGAGCATAATTTTTGGGGCCAGTAGGTGTGCTCCATAGAGGCTGAAAACAGGTCTGATCCCTAGTCTTAGGAACTTACCCTTGTCCTCTGACCTGGCTGGACAGGTCTGGGTGAATATAGAGTGCTGAACTATGTTCATTGATGACTTTCCATGGGTCTGGGTCTGGCTGGATAACTCATTTTGGGGCTCTGGCTTGACTGATCTCACCTGAAAGTTACATCAGGTACTATTTATCTTTTCCTATTATGTTTTATCTATAGTCATATCAATAGCTAGGAAATAAATTTTTCTGTGGATATTATTTAGTTTTTCCCAGTGATAATTCTTTTCATAATGGAGAGCCTTCTGTTAAGGTAATTTATTTGTTTTTCAAATTTCTAATATTTTAGATCATTTTAGTTTCTCTCCAATCAACATATTGTTATGGCGATCAAACACAATTAGTTGAAGGTTATAAACCCAATTTCTTGGATCCTGGTGAAACAGAAAAGCATCTCATTCAGTTCCTTAATGATGGATAGGTCAGAATACTTCAAAATATATTTATAGATCTTCCCCGCAGGCATAATTTGGCATACTCTTCAGCAATCTATAAACTGTTTTATAAGAGGAAATAACATAGTTTGGTGATGTTATTATAGACATTTAGAATTATTCTTATCTGTCTGCCTCATAGATGCTCTGATAATTAAGTTAAACATTACAAGAAGATGTTTTCTGAGGGTGTTTATGAATAAAACTCACATACAAATCAATGTATTGAGTAAACCACATTGTTTCTCCAATGTGGATGGTCTTTGTTTAGTTTCTTGATACAATAAATAAAAGAATTGATGGGACAAGAAATAATTTGTTCTTAATACATTTAAGTTGAGTGGTGGACATCCCTTGCTTCCACACTCAATAACTAATTGAAATTTGATTTATTGGTTTCCTGGACAGATCAGCAGATTGGTGAAAATAGAAACTGAATTTTTCAACCTCCATCATAAATTTCAAAAGCCACTTCTTTAGAAAAAAGAATGGTTGATATGTTGATCACTTGGTCCCTTAATCATTTGACATCCTATTACTCATTGATTTGGTCCAGCAGGGACCAGTAACATCTCCTTTTGTCCTTGTCGTGTGCTAGTGTAGCCCAATGGTGTTTGCTCGCTCCAGGAACACAAAGAAAATCAAAACGTTCATTCAGGATCTTGACGAAGAAGTCTGACTATCTCGTAGGTGGGTGGCCACGTGTTCTTTTGATGTCCTGTGGAATCTAGTCGGTAATGGCTCTAGTTCAGCGGTCTTCAATTCGCATTATGTGTCTGGCCCATCTGATTTTTGACGCCTTGGCAAACGAGACAGCATTCCTGATTCTCAATTGTTAATGGAGATTGGAACTTGATATTCCTTCTCTCAATTGAGTGAAGCATGATACCCCAAGCATAGCTCTTTTGATTCCTCTGTGGGAGACCCAAATAGCGTTCTCATCCTGTTTTCATAGGGTCCAGGTCTCTGAGGCATAAGTTAGTGCAGGAAGGCCAGTAGAGTTGAAGAGATATGCCCAATTTTGCATTCAGACAGGTAGCATGTGAAGAGCCTAGCCAGTGTATTGATGAGTACTGATGGCAGATTCTTCAGGTTTTTGGGTCTGACCTTATCTGGGCCAGGTGCTATTCACTTCTTTACCGACATAATGGTGTGTTGGATTTTGGAAGGGAGAACGCTGGGAACGACATATCCGTCCTGTGGAATTTGGCATGTAGGCAGGTGGAGGTGGCTATTGAAGAGATCCGAGTAGATAATCTTCTCCATTGCTCTTCTGGAAGATATGATAGATCCATCATGACGTGAAAGGGCAGTCATCTTGGTCTTGTAGTTGGCAAAGGACAGGCAGGTGTTGCAAATACTTTTCCCGGATTCTGCTGCATTGTCCAGGACTGCTGCTCTTCTCTCTTTGAGGTCTTTATCACTTCTTTGCACTGCTTTGCAAGCTAAGATGTTAGCTTATGATAGCCTGAGGCTCACGCCAATCCACATTGGTGAATGAGCTCAAGAGTTTCTGAAGACAGGCGTCTTTTTGTGGCTTTCTCTCTCTCTCTCTCTCTCTCTCTCAGTGTTTCTTGCACAATCATAGAGATGCCGAACTAGTTGATCGTATTCCTCGTTGATGTCATCAACAATGGCATCTTCCCATGTTGCCGCAATAGTGCCAAAGGACTCCCAGTTTGTGGTCGTTCTGGGAGTTCTTTTCTTAAACTTTGCAGCCCTTCCTCCCCACACCGTGAAGTAAATTTTGCACAAAGGAGATGGTGGTCTGATCCCGTTTGGAATTTTTAGACAACTGCAACATTGGTTAGGCAAAATCATGGATTGAATATGATTTGGTTAATTTCATTGTGGAACTGTCCACCAGGAGATTCCCATGTCGAATGTTTAGAGTCAGCCTTCTGGAACTGTGAGTAACTATGGATAGTCTTGGTCGACATGATGAACTCAGAAAGTCTCTCACCCTGTTCGTTCCATTCTAGCCCATTGGTTCCAATATGGAGTTCTTCAGGCCACCTTCTTGGTCCTATCTTGCATTAAAATCACTGGTCATGATCTTGTAAAAGGTGTGGTCTTCTTTATAGAACTTCTTTATCTCCATGTAGAACTTCTCAATTTCTTCTTCATCCTAATCAGATGTTGGTGTGTAGAACAACAAAGATAGAAACTACAGGCAGTTAGACACATCTATTCAAGTGTAATCATCCGATTTGGGTTTTTAGGCATTAGAATGAATCAATGCTCATGGCCAAGTTTGTGTTGAGGAAGACACCGACACAACCAACGCCTCTATTTTCACATGTTCCAAGGAAGAGTTCTACACCAGTGTTGAAAGTGGTGTGATGTGGTTGATGGCTTCTCGTCTCAGTCATGCTCCTCATGGGCCGACCTCCACTACCTAATGGTTCCCTTGCTCCAGGCTGCTTTCTGGACACTAGGGCCGACCCCCACGCATGAGTGAAGTCCCACAGAGCCCAGGTAATGGGGAACTTTGTGACCTTAGACTCTGGGCTCAACGGGACCCAGGAGCAGAGATCCAATCTCTGGCAACCCAGGGCTCCCACCCATAAGACACTCTCTGCCGGCATCAGATAATCGCTTCATCGGCCAACCTCCACTATCCAACGCCCATCTTGCTCCAGGCCCCTTTCCGGACACTTTCTATCTATTTTCAATAGTTACCACTCATTGGGTTTCAAATACATTGTGAACCATATGATTCACCACCTCAGTGTGGCCGGCGGTTGTCAACAATGCCGACCTGCAACGAGTGAATGAACCAACAGGTGCTGCAGATCATTACAACATGATAGTCGAACAAATGCTTGCATTTGGTAGACTAGGAGCACCTGTAAGGGTGACTGTAGGCCTCCCTAAAAGCCTCCATCCCTCTCGAAGAGCCTGGCATACTACCAAGAGTATCCTGCCTGCAAGGCAGAGTCTGGCAAGCTACCTGCGGCATATTTAGTATTCCATGAACAGTAACAATAATGAGCTTCATTCCCCTGACCATGAAAGAGCCCGCAGTAGAGCAGCATTAAGAAGAATGAGCAAGGAGAGGCTGATAAAATCTCAGGGCTGAACGAGGCTGCCAAAACAAAGAAGGACTAAAATAATTGTCTGTAATTTCAACGCACAAACACTGGCATCGGAAGCATCCATCAAGGACCAGATGGTGCAAGTACAGAAGATCAAGTATGACATCATTGATCTGATCAATATATTGATCACTTGATCACTTGACTTTCTGTTAACCATTGATTTGCTCGAGCGAGTACCAGTAACATCTCCATTTGTCCCTGTCACGTGCTAGTGTAGCCCAATGGCATCTGTTCATTCTAGGAACACGAAGAGCCTCAAACCGATTATTCATGATCTTGATGAAGAAGTCTGACCATTTGGTAGGTGGGAGGCCATGCAGTCTTTTGACATCCCGTGGAATCCAGTCGGTAATGGCTCTAGTCCAGCAGCCATCTCCAAATCTCATTACATGTCCAGCCCATCTGATTTTCGACGCCTTGGCAAATGAGACAGCGTCGCTGATTCTTGACCGTTGATGTAGGTCGGAAGTCTGGACTCTTTCTCTCATCCGAGTGAAACATGATACTCCAAGCATAGCTCTTTTGATTCCTCTTTGGGAGACCCAAATAACGTTCTCATCCTGTTTTCGTAGGGCCCAGGTGTCTGAGGCATATGTTAATGCAGGAGGAACAGTGGGATCGAAGAGATGTGCCCAGAGCCGGAGGTTCTTCATTCTCTTAGCTATTTCTTTGATGCTCTTGAAGGCTTTCCAAGCCACTCTCTTCCTCCTGCACAACTCAGGTGCCAGGTCATTTGTCATGTTGACTTCTTGACCTAGGTACAAATAACTGTTGCATTTGGAGATGGTCATTCCGTTGAGAGTGAATGGAATGTCAGGAAGGAGACTGTTTCTCATAAACATGGTCTTCATGAGATTCAGCTGGAGTCCGACCTTTCCACACTCACAGTCTAAGTTGGCCAGCATTTGTGTCACTTGACTAATGTTTGGTGTTATTAGAACGATGTCAGCAGCAAAGCAGAGGTGGTATAGTTGCCGACTGTCTTCACTCCCATTCCTTTTCATTCCAGTCATCGCATGATGTTCTCAAGGGTGGCACTGAAGAGGTTCAGTGAAATGGTATCACCTTGCTGAACCCCTCTCTTGACATTGATGATCAGTGACAGACTGTCTGAGTTCATCATGTCGACCAAGACCATCCACAGTTCCAGAAGGCTGAATCTAAACGTTGGAAATGGGAGTCTCCTGGTGGATGGTTCCACAACAAAATTGGCAACATCATCTTCAATCAACAGTTTTGCCTGACGAATGTCACTGTTGTCCCAAAATTCCAAATGGAATCGGACCACCATTTCCTTTGTGCAGAATTCTACTTCACAGAGCGGGGAGAAAGGGCTGCAAAGTTTAATAAGAGAACTCCCAGAACAACCACTGATTGGGAGCTCTTTGGCACTATTGCAAAAACATGGGAGGATGTCATTGTTGACAACACTGACCAGGGATACCATAGACTGGTTCAGTACCTCCATGATTGTGCAAGGAACGCCAAGAGAGACATAGCAACCAAAAGACTCCTGTCTTCAAAAACTCTTGAGCTTCTTCCCCAACATGGTTTGGCGCAGGCCTCAGGCAACCACAAGCGAATGTCCAAGCTCACAAAGCAGTGCAGAGATGTTATAAAGGAAGACCTCAAAGAGAGAAGAGCAGAAGTGCTGGTAGATGTGGCAGAAGCCGGGAAAAGCATTCGTAATGCCTGCCTGTCCTTCTCCAACTACAAGACCAAGATGACTGCCCTCCAACATTCTGGTGGATCTACCACATCTTCCAGAAGGGCAATGGAGAAGATTATCCATGACATCTACTCAGATCTCTTTGATAGCCACGTTCACCTGCCCACATGCCAAATTCTGAAGGATGGATATGTCCTTCCCAACGTTCTCCCTTTTGAAATCACCATTTCGTCAGTAAAGAAAAGAACAGCACCTGGCCCAGACAAGGTCAGACCTGAACACCTGAAGAACCTGCTATCAGTACTCATCAATACACTGGCTTGACTCTTCACACGTTACCTGTCTGAATGCAAGTTTATATCCCAATGGAAAACCAGCAGGACCGCACTACTGAATAAGAAGGGAGATATCCATGACATAGGCAACTGTTGCCCAATCTGCCTATTGTCTGTCATCTACAAGTTGTTCACTTGAGTCATCCTGAATAGGATTGGCAGAACACTAGATGAAGGACAACAATGCGAGCAAGTTGGTTTCTGAAAAGGATTCAGCACAATTGACCATATCCACATGATATCCAAGCTCCTTGAGGTTTCTTGGGAGTTTAAGATGCCGCTCTGTCTAACGTTCATTGATTTAAATAATATATTTATATATTCTACAATATATTGATAAATATAAGATATTGAAAATGGTGTCTGGAGAATCCTCTACCTCCAAAATCTAAGTACCACTCAACTCTGGTTATCATACATTCTGTAAGACATACCACGACCTACATGCTGATTTGAAAAACACTAGTGATTTTTTTAAAGACTTTCTTTTTTTTTATGATCCTTGACAATAAGGTTCATTTTTTTTTATTACTTGCTTATAAGAGTTGAAAAAATCCTACTGTTCCTAAATGACTGTTCTTTATGATAAGTATTTCAGAGATAACAACTCAGAATGAGAAAGAACAAAGCATGTCATTTTTTCCATTTCCAGAATCTTATTTCTAAACATTTTTTATATAAACCTCTAAGTCTTAAGTGGTTCAGTGAATATATCTCCAATTCTTTGACATATAAAATTTTGATACTTTCGTGATACCCATTAAGTAACACATGTGATAACAAATAATAGTTTAAGAGATAAAATTTTTGAAAATGATTATAATGATAGGTAAATTATATTCACAATACTTCTTGGAGGTTGGCACCATGGTTGCTTCATTTTGAATCCTAAGAAAAGAGCTGAACTTTTGAGATTTTAATATGAGTAAGTAGAGAAGCAAGGACTTGAGCTTCTGCCTGATTTCAGTTTTTTCTGCATATAATCACTACCCATACTATGTCCTAAGTAACGCAATTCCAAGAAAATTATCAAGAAGTATCTCCACTATATAGTTTAGCTTTTATACAAAATATTCCTACCTTCTTAATTTCTTGCTATTCATACTTTGAAATGTCTAACATTGTGCCAAATACTTATGAATAATATAAAAAAGACAATATTAGTTTTATTAAATACCAAAACTCCTGATTCTTCACTAACACAGGTCCTTAGTTATTCTAGATAGAATAGAGACCATTTTAATGTCTAAAACTGTATGTCTTGAATATTTTATATTTATATGACTATAACTGTATTTTGTTCATAAAATTTTGAAGTTTATCTAATAATTAACAACAAAAGAAAACTATAATAATTCCAAGACAAAGAAGGCATATTACATAAAACCAAAGCCAATATCAATGTTGTCACTCCTTATGTACATCTTACATAATACCTTAAGATTATCATTTAGGAATCTTTCATTTAATAAGAAAAATATGAAATAATATTTTGAATTTATATATATTAAATATATATATTTATATTTGAGACTTTTCATTTTCCTGGAGTGAGAAGATGCCATTGGGCTACAGTAGAACATGACAGGGACAAATGGAGACATTGCTGGCACCTGCTCGAGCAAATCAATGATCAAAAGGATGACAAGTGATACAAGTGATATATATATAAATACATATATATATACATATATTATTCTACTAGGTTCTAACAATATCTTGAAATTGCAAGGTAATTCATATGCACTCACATGCATTCTATTTTATGTGCTACTCTCAGAAAAGAATAATTATTACAGAGTTCATAACTACATGCCATTGCTAATATGTTTTGATAATAAATGAAATATTTTATTTCTTATTCCTCTTATATTAATGTGCCCTCATTGGTGTGTAATTATGATTTTTCTAGAGTAGAAAAAAGTGAATGGCCATGGTATTTGTCAATAAAATAACATAAAAATCAAAAAATACCTTGTAAAGAAATAATGAAAGAAATAAAATATAGATTTAGATATCAAAGTACATGAAATGACATATTAGATCTAATACCAATAACTTTACAAACAGAGCCATTTGTAATCTGAAATGATCATTTACTCTGGAAATGGATCAGTCATTCCCACATGCAAGTCAGGTGCAGAATCATAGAATGTTTCATAAAGAATAACAAATAAAGCATAGTAATTTCAAAATATTTTTCAGTTAGATATTTTATTGACTGTTAATACTACTTTGAACTATAAAAAAGGAAAATGGACATTAATATTAGGATAAGAAAATTCGACTCAGATCTTCTATATAAGTCACCAGACAAATATTTCAAAATGTGAAAATGGAACTTAAAAAGAATGTTTATTTTTAAATTTTTTCCAGAAGTGGTAATAGACAATACTACAAGTTACAGAATTCTGATCTAATAAACACAAGAAAATCTTGCTTATTTTGATGGCTCAGGTGTGCACTTTTACAAAACACAACACTAGGTAAAAAGATATGCCGCTTTAGTATTTTCTTGGCTGAACTGGGTACTGAGGAACTGAAAAATATAAATACTCATTTCAGTTATACTGCATTCTGTCACTGTTCCTGTCATCCTGTTGATCGTTGATTTACTTGAATGGGCGCCAGTAACATCTCTATTCCTCCCATCACTGAGATTTTTTTTTGCTTCCTCTTCTTAGTTGTCTTTTCCCAAGGGTTGGAGGCTCTTTCAGGGTCAGGGAAATGAGACCTTTTGTTGTTACTGTATTTGGCATACTGAATACACCACGGGGAGCTTGCCAAGCTCTGCTTGTGTGAGAGGGACACTCTAAGTAGCATTCTGGGTTCTCCAAGAGGCATATATTTATACATTTCTCTCTATGATCTGTTGCCTACTGTCTGAACCCCATCAGATATGGTGTAGTAACCATGGAAAATGGCTAGGAAGTGTCTTATAAGTTCTGGAAAGCAGCCTGGAGTGTGGTGGACAGTGGAGGTCGGCTGCCAGGGCTGGGTCCCTTAGGGTGGGGAGGGCTCTCACCCATTCCACCGCCTGGTGCGGAGTATAAATCAGTATACAGTATA
Source organism: Sorex fumeus (assembly GCF_029834395.1). Classification (NCBI taxonomy): domain Eukaryota; kingdom Metazoa; phylum Chordata; class Mammalia; order Eulipotyphla; family Soricidae; genus Sorex; species Sorex fumeus. The sequence goes on along the minus strand of NW_026606322.1, from coordinate 40,073,989 downwards.
TATTTTTATACTGCATTCTAACATTATATATTCCCCCATGGGTACCATTGATCTATCTATAAACTTATGGTATTCAAGTTTCAATGTAAATCAGTTCTGCCCTCCCTTCAACATATATTTAACTACTTTTCGACCATATATACGTCTCCACATGCCAATGTATTCCTTATGGTGAGTACTAATTTGGCTTTAGAGCTGGGATATTTATTTTGTATTTTATTTTACTTCTTTGGTTTATCTGCATATTACGTATAAATGAAGTCACATACATGTGCCTTTACACATCTGATTTAAATCACTTAATATCATAAATCCATCTTATATTTATCTGTAAATCTGTGTTATTGCATATAACAGTATTTCCCTTTTTGGCTCAATAATATTTGTGATATATATGCCATTCTTTACCAAATCATTTATTGAAATGCACTTGTGTTGTTTCCTATTCTTAATAACTGTAATTAATGCTGCAATTTAAGTGCACATATCTTCAGGATATCTATTTCTGTAGTTTTTAGGTAAATAACAGGTGTGGAAATATGTAAATTTAAAGAAATAATGAATAAGAATAGCAACCATAGTACATTGTCCCCCAGAGAATGAGAGGGAAAGAGCTGAGTTATGAATTTCAGACTTTATATGTGTTTGCTTGAAGCCTTTTTTTCTTTTATGTGAGTCTTATTTTTAAATTTTGAGTTTATGAATTTGAGTCTTTTTTCCAAATTAGATTAGTGTGTCTGGAGGAGTCCTCAATAAAACCTTCATATTTTAATTTTTAAAATGATGAGTTGAGATATGATTAATTTATTTAGTTTTCATGTGATTTTATCTAATATCTTCAGTAAATTTAATTATTTAGTGATGTTGGGGATTAAACCCAGGCATCACACATCCAAAGTATGTATTTTATTTCTGAGCTACATACTTGATCCATTTTTTCATTGCACTTTAACGGGTGGAATGTTTTAGCTTAGAATAAATTTAGTTTAGGACATTTTTTGTTTCCTATTAAGATCACTCAATCAACCTTTTCAATGTGATATTTAATACAAAGAATGGATTTATTATAGGGACTGATTGATTCTAAGAGAAAAAAAGAAAAGAGAGTGAGAGAGATTCGTGTAGCACATGAGAGTTAGCTTTCAAATAGGAATAATAAAGTAAAAATTCAACAGTTTATGGCTGGGTATGGGACAAGAGCTACGGCTCTTGACTTGCAAACAGCTGACCCCAGTTCCACGTTCAACAAAGCATATTATTCCCTAAAAACTGCCAAGGGAATCCAAGAGCACAGAGTCAGGAGTATGTCCTGAGCACTGCCAGATGTGACCCCAAACTGAAAAAAAATTAAGGAATTAAATAATACGGGAATTTTGACAACATTTAAAACAATTCAATAAAATTGTTACCAAAATCACAAGTATGATAATGACATAAAATCATATTATTTGTTACTAGAAAACAACTTGGGCAACATGAACTGTTTATCTTATTGCTTACAATTACTTAAGTGAAATTATTTGCTTTCGAACTCATCTAAGAAACATAAAATTAATAGTTGAAGTTTAAGATGAAGAGGAATAATAATATTTAAGTGTGATATCCATATTTATAACTTTCATCAAGATCAATAGACATTAAACATCATAGGTCAAAATAGATGACACTTTTTTTTTGCCCTTCACCATAATTACTGAGCATAGTTTTTTAAAATTTCTGTAATTCTAAAATACTCAGGGACACAAATTACTCATAACTTATTTCAGACAAATATTATATGTAATTTCCCCTAAGAATATCACTTTCTAATCTTGTGAACCCTTTAGATTATTTTGTTTAGAGTTCTTGTAAGTAAATTAGAGGCAGCATCTTTAACTGAAAAATTGTAAGCACGTATTTCAATTACCATTGTGTCATTAGGTACATATGGTAGTCTTCCAGATGCAATCATTACATGACTTGTTACTCATGCTGTTGTTGAGCTTATGAAAAGAGATTAATGTAATAACTTGTCTGTGCTTTCTCTTAATTAAGTATGAATGTGCTCTTTCTCTTGCTTCTGTTTGATTAAAACTTAGCCTGATAACATTTTAGTGCAGTTCACATTTTTAAAAGTGCAAGGTTGGGGTTAGTTGCTTTGTGAATTAAGATTAATTCAAGAGGTTCAGGTTCAGCTGGTTTCAGATGGAGTCTTGGAGAGTCCTATTAAAAAGCTCCTCACTGACTATTGTAAAGAGTAAAATATGAGATTTATAATGCAAGGTAGTTGGGGAAGCCTATTTTTCTAGCTGCAGATTAAGTTTTGTAGCAGCTTGATTATTGAAAAATTAAAGGCCTAGTAATTCAAGACACATTAATGTATTTCATATATCATAAAGAGGTGGGTAAATATAAAAAACATTTCATGATAATACCTATAAAATGTCATAGCCCATAAAATTTCTAAAAGAGACTAATTAAAAGAATAAACAATGCCTAATTTCTATTGCAATAATTTTCAATGACATATTTTTTCAATCAAATTGTAAAAAATTCTGACAACAGTTCTTGAAGAGGATTTTGATATAAATAAATCAAAATTCTAAGAAAGATATAATTACAGTAATAATACTGACAGCATCAAAAAAAACCGGATTGTTTCAAATATGTCATATATTATCTTATATAATACACATAGCTTCATTAGAAGACTGATTAATTAATTTTATTCTTAATTTTATAATTGATATATCAGTTTAAATTGGTATCTCCTAAGGAATAAAATCATAAATTAAAATAAAATTCAGTTCTTTGATCGTTTGAGATAGTACAGGGCCTAAGGCACTTACCTTAAATGTGGCCTATCATAATTCTATTGTCTAATGCCCAAGGACTATCAGGAGTGATTCCCAATCACAAAGCCAGGGAAAATTCCTGAGCACCACCAAGTGTGGTCCCAAACCCCTCCACCAATAATTAATTTTTTTTTCCCTTTATTTTATTTTATTTTTTTTAAAGTTGTAGATTTACAATTTTTTGTGCTTTGGTTTCAATTATACAATGATCAGATACCCATCCCTCCACCAGTGCCCATTTTCCACCACCATGTATAATATCCCTCCCACCCCCATCCCCCCATCCCCCCTGTCTCTGTGGCAGGGAAATCCCCTGTGTTCTCTCTCTCCTTTTGGGTGTTGTGGTCTGCAAAAGAGGCATTGAGTGGCAAACATGTTCAGTCCATAGTCTACTTTCGACATGCATCTCCCCTCCTGGGAGGATCCTCCAAACATCCTTTATTTGGTGCTCCCTTCTCTATCTGAACTGCCCTTTCCTCTAGGATACCCGGCTGGCCTCTAAGTTATGGAGTAATCCTCCTGGTGCTGATCTCAGCTATTCTTGGGTATTAATCTCATACTTTGTTACTTTATATCCCCCAGATGAATGCAATCTTTCTATGTCTATCCCTCTCTTTCTGACTCATTTCGCTTAGCATGATACTTTCCATATTGTACCACTTGTATGTAAATTTCATGACTTCATCTTTTCTAACAGCTACATAGTACTCCATTGTGTAGATGTACCAAAGTTTCTTTAACCAGTCATCTGTTCTTGGGCATTCAGGTTTCTTCCAGTTTCTGGCTATTGTAAAGAGTGCTGCAATGAACAAACAAGTGCAGATGTCACTTCGACTATACATTTTTGCCTCTCTGGGATATATTCCCAGGAGTGGTATTGCTGGGTCAAATGGGAGCTCAATTTCTAATTTTTTGAGAATCGTCCATACTGTTTTCCAGAAGGGCTGAACCAGTGGACATTCCCACCAACAGTGAAGGAGTGTCCCTTTCTTGCCACATCCACGCCAGCATCGGTTGCTTTTGTTCTTTTGAATGTGGGCCAGTCTCTGAGGTGTGAGATGGTATCTCATTGTGGTTTTGATCTGCATCTCCAGGATGATTAATGATGTAGAGCATTTTCTCATGTGCTTTTTTGCCATTCGGATTTCTTCTTTGAGAAAGTTTCTGTTCATTTCATTGCCCTAATTAATTTTTTTTTTAAAAAAGCAGTCTATATTTAATAAAAATAAATACTGTATAGGTGCTTTTCTCAGATAAATTCTTCTAAAAAGGTAGAAAAAGTAACATAAAATAGATCAATCTACATAATTTATGAAACAGTGTCATCTTTTTTGAGTACAATAAAGACAAATCTGACAGAAGACTGAGAAACCAGAGCTTGTAAAGCTTAAGGGAGAGCTGTTTTGTCTTTATTATGTTGAGGTGCATCTCTCCATCTCTGTGAAGTTGAGCATTTTTACCATAAATGGATATTGGCTTCTGTGTAATTCTATTTCTTTGAAATGATCATTTGATTATAGTCCTTTTGTTGATGCGATATGATTGATTAATTGATTTGCATATATTTAAACATTTTTTCATTCCATGATAAATTTCACTTGATTATAGTCGATAATTCTTTTTAACATAGTACTAATTTTAATCTGCTAATATTGTCTCTTGAATTTTTTGCATCTGTGTTCACCAGAATTATTGGCCTGTAATTTTCTTTTTACCTCATATCCTTGTCTAGTTATGCTATGGGATAATGAGGGACTTGTAAAATTATTTTGGAAGAGTTCCCTGCTCTTCTATTTTTTAAAAATTTTTATTTTAGGCACTGCAATTTACAATATTGATAATGACAGGGTTTCATGCTTAACGACATTTTAACAGTATTCTTACCATCAGAAAGTCAGCTTGCCTTTACCACTGTCCCAGTGGCATCCACTTCTACACCCCAAACCCTCTGTCTCCACACAGTTCTCTGCTTCTTACTAAAAACCAGCTACAGTTAACATTGTACTGAATGATAGGAAACTAAAATGTTTCTTCTTATATGGGAATTGGAATGAATAAGGTGCTTGTCTTGCATGTAGCTGTCCCATTTTGATCCCCAGCACTCTATAAGGTCTCCTGGTACCTTTCCGGTGTGATCCCATTCAAGTTGTTATCCCCAAGCTATATACAATATATGTACTTAACATATGTATTGTATGTTAGACAATAACATATTATAATATGTTAGAACATAATTATATAAAAAGTTTTGTGGTGATGTCCTCTTATGATTTAAATGTACATATATACTATTATGTTACATAGCATATGATACATTGATTTGATTAAAGGATATATTCTTTCTGGGGAGGTCAAGGAGGACCACACTAGGTGGTCTTCAGGGGTTACTCTTGGTTCTGTGTTCAGGGATCACACCTATTGTATGCAGGAGTGCTATCTACTATATTAGTTCTCCAGAGTGTTAAAATAATGTATTTATACTTTATGTATATCATATAATTGTACATTGTATATATTTATCATATATAATATATAATATTTTATGATATACACAATATAATACAATTGATGAGCTGGAGCGATAGCACAGTGGTAGGGCATTCACCTTGCAAGTGGCCAACATAGCCGATCCAAGTTCGATTCCTCCGCCCCTCTCGGAGAGCCCGGCAAGCTACCTAGAGTATCTCACCCGCATGGCAAAGCCTGGCAAGCTACCCGTGATGTATTCGATATGCCAAACACAGTAACAATTGTCACAATGGAGACGTTACTTGGCCTGCTCAAGCAAATCGATGAACAATGGGAGGACAGTGACAGTGATAGTAATATAATTGATAATAAATTATATCATGTGTTATGGCATATTATAATGTTATATAATATAATACCTATGTGTATGTATGTACATTATATATTATATACATATAGTTTGGGGATCACAATTGAATGAAATCATTCCTTGAGGTACCAGGAGACCTTATAGAGTGGCAGGGATCAAACTGGGCCAGCTGTGTGCAAGGCAAGCACCTTGTTCACTATATTATCACTCCAACTCCCATATAAGGAGAAACATTTTAAGTTTCATATCATTCAGTAGGGTGTTTGCCTTGCGCATGGTCAGCCCAGCCAAGTCAGTTTTGATTCCTCCGCCACTCTTGGAGAGTCCTGCAAGCTACCAGAGTACCTCGCCCACATGGCAAAACTTGGCAAGCTACCCGTGACGTATTCAACATGCCAAACACAGTAACAACAAGTCTCAAAATGGAGATGTTACTGGGCCCGCTTGAGAAAATCGATGAACAACAGCAGGACAGTGGCAGTGACAGTGGCATCATCCAGTACGATGTTAGCTATAGCTGGTCTTTAATAAGAAGCATAGAACTGTGTCAGAGGACAGAGGTTTTGGGGTGCAGAAGTGGACGGCACTGAGACAGAAGCTGACGTATTTTTAAATTATTATTAAGTAGTGCTGATGAATGTTCAGAACAAATGGAATAATCATTTTTTGATAGAGGTAATGAAAAATAGCACTGTCAGTTTGGAAAGTGTGTCAGTTTCTTATCAAGGTAAATGCATTGACAGGCCTCCCTAGGATATTCAGCCAAGAGAATCACAAATGTAACTACACAAAATCCCCATTTTTGAATATTTAAAGCAATTGTATTCATGGTGGCTGCTTTCATTCGGGGAGCCCCAGACTGGGGCAGGTGAGCACCCTCCCCACCCCAAGGGACCCAGCCCCAGCAGTTGACCTCCACTATCCAGCAATCGATCTCCACTACCCAATTGCCACCATGCTCCAGGCCGCTTTTCGGACCTGGAGCATGCAACACATCATAAGACACTTCCTACCTATTTTCCATAATTACCACATCATATTTGATGGGGTTCAGATATTTGGTAACTATATATATATATATATATATATATATATATATATATCTCACTGACACTGTCCTCCAGTTGTTCATCAATTTGCTCGAGCGGATATATATATATATATATGTGTATATATATATATACACACACACATATATATATATATATATATGAGCCCAGCAAGCTACTGATAGTTTCCCACCCACACAGGCTGAGCCTGGCAAGCTACCCGTGGCGTATTCGATATGCCAAAAACAGTAATGATAGATCTCATTTCCCTGACCCTGAAAAAACCTCCAATGTCCATAAAATTTTGAATGAGTAAACAAAACATACCTTGAGATCCTACTCAACAATAAAATTAAATGAAATATGCAACATTAATGTATCAACATCATCATATTGAATGAAAGAAGCCACTGTCTACTCTTACATAGTACAGGCTTGTGTTTACATAATATTGACAGAGAAGTGTTTATCACTTTTGCTTTTTAAAGTACTGGGGATAAACCCAAGTTTTTGCAAACCCAAGTCTGCAAACATAAAAGAATACTTCTGAGCTATACCTTCAACCTTAGAACAGAAAACAGTTTGGAGGTTGCCAGGGACAGTGGTTGACAAAAGAGTGAGAAGTTGGGGATTCACACAAAGCACAAAGAACAAATTTAAAGTATTAGAAATTCTCTAAATTTGTGGTCATACAAATAAATATATTTTTTTCAAAATTAATGAAGCTATAAACAATGAGGATAAATTTATGTAAATTATGCTTCAGTAGGCATAACTAAAGAATAAGTACAATAGAGTAACTAATAAGTTTTATATATATACATGTATATTATATACATATTTATGCACATATATATGTATATGTGTGTACAGGACCTTGTTATATATGCACATTCTATCCAGATAATATGTGCCTTCTCTAATATATATGTCTTCAAAATTTATCTCTGGATTCAGTAGAAATTCTGGGACCTCTCTTCCCAGAATAAATGAGAAGTCTTTCACAGTTGAAGTCCAAAAAATAGAACTCTGCCCACATTCTAAACACCAGAGGATCAGGCACTGCCAAGGAACAGCTGAATCTGAACCAAATGATGTAATATCACTGAGATGATCATAGCCTCCCTTTGTAACCTTGGAAATCTAGGCTTGAACTCTAAATGTGCTTATGCTCTAGGTCCCTAAGATGTTCTCACATTTGTTTTTTGGATGACATCCTTGAGAATTTCTACTTCTGTTATTTCCTTTCAGCTATCTGAAAATTCCCCACCGGTCAACAGTGATTCTGTGAAAGAGAACTCTGGTTCTAGTTTGGGTTCCTGTCTTTCAAGCACTCTCTGCTGGGTTTCCTAGCCTAATAAACCCGAGTCCTTCCAACTTGCATAGCATGCCATTTTTCCTTTGGCTGGCTTATGGTGAGAATTTCTGTAATAGAAATAAAATGTAGGCATTTATTTTATGTGTTTTGGGGAGTGCAGGAAGACAGGTTCAGGAAGTCACTGAGTTCATGTTCTGAGCTGACTGCATGAGGTCAGGTTTTTAGTCACAGAGAAAAAGTGTGATAATTCTCACCGAGTAAGGTATGCATATAGGGGTTGGAAACTCATCAAGTTCCCATTGGTGGATAGATGTAAATTATGCTTAAAGTCAGTTGCATTTTTACTGCTCCAAAAAGCACTCTAACCAGATGAAGTTAGTTAAGCAATAATTGGAGTAGTTTTTTTTTTCTTTTTTGGTCACACTCAGTGATGGACAGGGGTTACTCCATGCTCTGTACTCAGGAATTACTCCTGGCAGTGCTTGGGGGACCACATGGGATGCCGGAGATCAAACACGGATGGGCCATGTGCAAAGCAACTGCCCTACCTGCTGTACTATCGCTCTGGCCCCTAATTGGTCTAGTTTCAAATTGAGTGTCTATTTGAGCTGACTTTCCTTTTCTTCCTCCCCAGAAGTATCTGAGCATACCTGGGTATGACTGGAAGTACAGGAACCCCTATCCCTGAGAGGCCTCTCTAGTATTTTAGTTATTCAAACTCAAATTCACGAATTTTCGTGTCATCCTTGCGCAGGGGCCATGCTAATCTTCTCTGTATTGTTCCAATTTTAGTATATGTGCTGCCACTGGAGCGATAGCACAGCGGTAGGGTGTTCGCCTTGCACACAGCCAACATGACCAACCCGAGTTCGATTCCTCCGCCCCTCTCAGAGAGCCCGACAAGCTACCGAGAGTATCTCGCCCGCATGGCAGAGCCTGGCAAGCTACCCGTGATGTATTCGAAATGCCAAAAACAGTAACAAAAAAGTCTACAATGGAGATGTTACTGGGCCTGCTCGAGCAAATTGATGAACAACAGGAGGACAGTGATTGATTGAGAGAAACTCAAATTAATTTAAACCATTCACTTTCCTGAATAGACACCTAGGTCTAGTGTCAATTCTTATTTTCATTGACAGGTCCCAGATGCAATTCAAACTGATCATAGTCAAAACTGAAATCATAATTTATTTTGGTTTGGGGGCCACACCTAGTTTTTACTTCTGGCACCGTGCTCAAGGATCACTGGTTCTGAGGCTCTGGAGAATTACACATGGTGCCAAAAATCAAACCTGAGTCAGCAGCATGTGAGGCAAGCACCTTACTCACTGAACTCTATCTCAGGGCCCAGAGATAATAATTTTTATTTGTTAGGGGGAACAACCAGTGGGATTTAGGACTTACTACTGGCTCCATGCTCATGCATCACTCCTGGCAATGTTTAGAGGACCATTTGCGGTGCATGGGACCAATCCAGGTTGGCTTCATGCAAGGCAAGCACCCGACCCTCTGTACTATTATTGTGCCCTATGAAATCATTTCTATTGCTTCTTCCTCTTATTACTTATCCTTCCTTTGTTTCTTTGGGGGGGGCATGGAGTGGGAGTTGTAGGTGGTTAATATCCATACTTGGCAGTGATCAGAGGCTACTTCTACTCCTGGAACTCTGTAATCAGAGAACTATTTGCAGTGACAGGAATTGAACCAGAGTCAACATGCAAAGCATGTGTCCTACCTCCTATACTATGTCTTTGGCCCCATACCTATCTTATGTTCCTTAACTTAGGTATTAAGATGAATTGGAGCCAGAATTCTAGATACTGTGCATGTTATCTTTTTCTCTCTTTTCCTAAATTTAATCAGACCTAACCTGTACATAGCAAATATTATAACTTGAGCATATGTTTCTGAATGAATGAATTATTGTGCTCTTGTGTCTATAATAAAGGTTTGAATTACATTAAAGAAACCATATGCCTCTCGATAAACATCTAGGAGTATTTGCTTTCAGCAGCTTTGCTTATAGAAGAAACCAGTGTAAAATAGGGGCAAAAATATGGGAGGCGGGTCAAAACTGCTCTGCTTTTGAGATGTGCGTGTTTAATATTTTTAGAGAAAGAGAATAGATTTAGGCAAAAGTGTCACAATCTCTTTGCTCATCTTCTTGGTTTCATACTGTACCACCTAGATCTTTTGAATAATTCCTATATCTGTATCCAATTACAAATTCATAACTGCCTTGTTCTCTTACAGACACCACATTTCTCTATACTTTATGCCTGGATTTTCTAAATCAATTAAGTCTATTGAATTTAGCTAAATGAGTCACAAACAAAACTCAGAAGACCACTTTAACAAAGACATACTGCTGCTTTCACTCCCAATGAATATTTAGTAGTATCTATAATTTCTCAATTTGAAAGCTTATTTGATTTATTGGTTAAGTCTGTAAATAGAATAAAATTGATTGGTCTTGAAATATTACCCACTCTTATCTGAGTAAAGAAAAATATAGTCAACTGAAAACAGTGGATTTTTGATATCTGTTCTGGTCATCCAAAAATAAAATTTAAATAACAGTCTTAGAGGACTGTGACAAGCCTTCCATCATCACAGTTTCTGTAGAGAACAGACTGCAGCTGGAAGCTGAGCTGAACAGGAACTGCTGGTGACTTGTTTTCACAAACCCAAGATAGGTGATGGCTAATAGGTAGAAGTCTGGAAACAAAACACTGTCTTTTGAACAAAATAGTTGTGGGACTTGAGGATAGTTTAGTGCCTCTTTTGCTTCACAAATACACCAAGTTTCCCAGAAGCACTGGCCAATAAAACTGACAGATCGAGGAAGGTCAAACACAAAAGAACTAATAGGGTCTCAAGGGAAGAGCAGAGCAGTTGGTGGTTATTACCACTCAAGCCTTGACTCGGAGGTATGTAAAAATAAAACCAGGGCTCTTTCTACAGGTACAATCAATCAACTTGCTATGCTACTTTTTGTTGCTGCATTTCTTGGAGATTAAAATTGAGTTTAATGTATGATCATTGCTTTAAACTTTTTAAAGAAAAAGCCATACAAATATTGTCTCAGGAGAGAGATTCATCATTTTAATTGTTGGTTTTTAATTTTTAAAATAACCATTGTACAAATAAAGGAATTTTTGAAACTAATTTATATAATCAGGTTATATTATCATTCTCATTAATTTTGTTTGTGGAGTTGGGCATTGAACTTGTGTTACACACACAAGGCAAGTATACTACCGCTGAGCTCCACAACTTGCATATCACATTATTATTTAATTGCAGATTATTATGAATATGTACAGTTTTTTGACATTGAAAAATAATAAATTTGGGGGAAGTGCATTTTTCGATCATTAAAGGGTTAATAGCTTAATATTCTTTAGTGAGTATTACTCATATTCTAATTAAATAAAAAGTAGTAACTGGGAAGTATCCAGAAGAATAAACACCAACTAAAGTGATGCAGTAACATAGAGAGCTTAAAAACCAAAGTATACACAGAATTTATTGATCACCTATTATCACTGACCATCACTGTCACTGTCATTGTCCTCCCGTTGTTCATCAATTTTCTCAAGTGGGCCCAGTCACATCTCCATTGTGAGACTTTGTTCTTACTGTGTTGGCATATCAAATACGTCACGGGTAGCTTGCAAGGCTCTGCCTTGGGAGCGAGATACTCGCGGTAGCTTGCCGGGCTCTCTGACAGGGGCAGAGAAATCAAATTCGGGTCAGCCATATTGGCCGTTTGCAAGGTAAACACCCTACTGCTCTGCTATCACTCTAGCGCATCAATAACCATATAAATATCAAAATATAAGTAAATTTAACTACTTCATGTATTCCTAAAATGTGTTAATATTCAGAATCCAGTTGATAATTAGTGTATCTAGCTGATTATACTGTTGTTTATGTTATGTTCACAATAATATTATTATTAAAAATTATTTTCAAAAAGTATTATAGCTAAAAATCTCATCAGATGACATGAATACACTATTAAACTAACTTTAAATTAAAAAGTCTAGAATGCTTTGTATACTTTTTTCAGCAATTCCCAGATAACTACCTAAAACTAATATAATCCTCTATTTAAAAAAAACACAACAATATTGTCATTAGGTAATTTTCCTATGACTTTCTATATATTCTACAAATCAAATATATTTTCCAAATGTGCCAGCAGCAGCAATTATGCCATGCTTGCTCCTCAGTGCACGATAACTTTACTCGAGCGGACCCAGTAACGTCTCCATTGGAGACTTTGTTGTTACTGTGTCTGGCATATCCAATACTCTCGGTAGCTTGCCGGGCTCTCCGAGAGGGGCGGAGGAATTGAACTTGGGTCGGCCATGTTGGCTGCGTGCAAGGCAAACGCCCTACCCGCTGTGCTATCGTTCCAGCCTGATAACTTTAAAATAATATAAATCAAAACATATATCCAGATGCCAGGACAAATGAATATAATGCCCCAAGAAATATAACTAGTGAAAGGTAGATTCAGGATTAAAACAGTAAGACCATCAGACAAATTAAACTACACTCTTAACAAGTTGTGTGTGTGTTGGAGGTGTTAGAATGTCTTTTGCTACACTTTATTATGCTTAGGACTCATTATTGACCATGTGCTCTCAGATCATTTTTGGGAGTACTTGATAACCCAGGTGACTTCATGCAAAGCAACGAGCTTACCTGTTTTGCTATCTCTCCAGTCATACAAATTTTAAATAAATCTATTCAAATATACACTATTCTGGGGCAGGCGGCGGGGGGGGGGGGGGGGGCGTGGCATAAAATGCCCTATGTCTCCTTTTCTTGCTACTATCTTTAAACCTCCTGGGGCCTTGAACTAAAGTTTCCAATCATGTCAAATCACATATATATATGTATGTATATATACATATATATATATTTCCATGCTTTTGACAATTATATTGGGGTATTGCTTGATACTACTATAACTAATAGAAAAATTAAATAATTCTAGAAGAGTTTTATGTACCAATCTTTCTTGAAAGTTGAAAACATGTGCAGGATCACAAACTATGGAAAAAATCTTCACATCATGGTTTCTGAGGTTGCTTCATTTTAGAAATTAAAAACGAAAAGTTATAGTCAGTAGGTTCACATTTCTTTAGGAATCCATTAATGAGTAAATGGATCTTGCAATCATTTACTCTGAATAAAAATTAAAACTTTTAACCTTGATGGAATCACCCTTGCAAAGAAGTGATGTTGAAATTACATTGAAAGCTATTGCTCAGTGAAGACTGCTTGCCCAAAGCAAAGTTAAAGGTGCCAGAAATGTTGTAGAGAACTGAATGCCCTACTTTTGCGTTGGTTCAGCCTGATTTGATTCTTGGCATCACATATCGTCCCCTGAGAACCACCAGTAGTGACCCTACTGCATAGAGTCTGAAATAGTCTCCCAGAACTGTAAGGAATGGCCAGAAGTAGCTCACCCACAAAAAGTAAAATTAGAAAATCAATTGACACTTTTGATTTGACTAAATACTATTTTATCTTTGAATTGAAGTGGTGATTCCTTCTGTAATTGATTGCTAATGATGATTTTGTGAAGTATATATTATTACCAAAGAACGTTATTTTAAAGGTGATCACTAAAGATCTAAAATACATGGGGCAGAGATAGTACAATGAGTAGGTACCTGGTCTGCACGTGGTTGACCAGGATTTGATGTCCTGCACTACATATGGTCCCTGAGGAATCATCAAGAGTGACTCCTGAGCAGAGACAGAGGAAGCTGGGAGCCACACCAGATGTGGCCCAAATCAAGGAACAAAAATAAAGATATAAAAGATAATGTCTTTCTAGGATGTCATAGATCATGCCAGAAAATATTTATCTGACCAACTGAGAAACACTTATCTCATTTATATCAGTTTTGTTCTAATCAGTTATTCTTAAATTTTTAATTAAAAATTGTTTTTAAAGAAACCTGTTCAGGGAAACTATAAGATTTTGTAATATTCTAAAATGCACACTGTAATAAAATATATAATATGTATATGTAATTCAAATTCTGATAACAAATAAAAATACCCTCCAACATTAACTGAAGTAATTATAGTGTGTCCTTTGAGATCTACATTCACCTAATTTATTCCACTTTTGATGTACACTGTAATATTTAAGTCAAGCAGAAGTAATTTTTTTTTATTTGTTATGAAGCTACACATGAAGTTAAATCCCAATGAACAGTTGAATATTTCACTTTGTGGTCTTACTTTCCATCATTTTCATGATCAGTTCTTAGAAGAGCAAGTCATGGACACAGTAATTTATTTACTTCTGAGACCCAGCTGGAGTGTACAGAACCTGCATGTTTCACTGTGCACCTAATTCCTCAAATCAATGACTGATAAATCTGCTTCACATGTTTCACATACCCATATATAAACTGCATTAGTCCATGCTATTACATCAAGTTCCATTTAAAGAATTCTGCAGTTCATCATCATGACTCTCCAGAACTGGACCAGAATGAAACACTTGTTTGTTTTGTTTCTGTGACCTATTGACTATTTTTTTCTAACATTGTTTCACATTTTTCCTAGTTCAGTCTGAACAAAATCGTTACCTTGGCTTTATAAAAAAGCAAAAGTATTCTGCTCAATCCCACTAGTTAGTGATTGGAGATTTATTTCTCCTATATAATTAAGGAGAGGGCTGGAACAATAAATAGCACAGCGGGTAAGGCATTTGCCTTGCTTGTGGCCAACCCAGGTTCGATTCCTCTGTCCCTCTCAGAGAGCCTGGCAAGCTACGGAGAGTATCCCGCCCACATAGCAGAGCCTGGAAAGCTCCCTGTGGTGTATTCAATATGCCAAAAACAGTAACATCTAGTCTCACAATGGAGACATTACTGGTGCCTGCTCAAGCAAATTGATGAACAATGGGAGGACAGTGCTACATGGCAGTATCAGTGGTGGCAATTATTTCAGGAGGACAGTGCTACAGTGCTATATAATTTAGGATCTGGAAACAAAAGAAAGGCTTAAAATTCTCACCTACTAACTCCCAAGCAAAAGCATGCTGTCTTTACAGAACTAGCTTTCTCTAATTGTTCTGACTATACATCAGCAATAGGAGATATCTAGTGTCTCTTGCACTGAAAACCCTGGCTGGCTTTCATTGCCTCTTTCTGGTTATTGTGTGTTAAATGAATAAACTTGTCCAAAAAAATGACCTCAGGATTTCACTCTGAATTTCTTGGCCAATTATTCAGCTGAGATAGATGAGAAATTTGCTCTCCCAGTGCCACATTATCTTTCCAGAAGGGCCTGTACCCAATTTTAGCTTCCCACGCACAAGTTAGTTGCCTTTCCTTGAAGAGAATCAGTCTATGACAACCCGTGGTTGCCAAACTCTCCAGGTGCTGTGCAGCTGGTATTTTTAGACAACCTCTGTCAATAGCTGGCATCCAAATTCCAGACTGCCAAGACCAAGCTCCTTTTGTTTTCCCCATTCACAAGACAACTTTCTCACACTTGCTCCTTGGAATGAAGAATAAGAGAAGGCAATGTGTATAGAACATAAACAGTCCTGTTTGTCCATGAGCTTCCAGACCTCAACGATTCTCTCTGTGAGGGAACCAGAAAAAAATGAGCTTTCTCATATCTTCCTGATGTGATCTTGCAAATAGGACTTTTATGTAATCCTTCCATAAATCTAATGCAAGAACCTTAGGGATATAGAAAGGGTCAAACCGGCATAACGCAGTCCTTCACAAATGTTGTATAACATAATGTATTGCAAACCTATGAGCTCGAACTAAATATTCGGAGAAATAGTGGGGCACAGAATGAACAACTTAGAAGCAATTTCAGCTAAGCACTATGACACTGACTTTCTAACCAGGATACTGTTACTATACATAAAACACATTATATATATATACATATATATATATATAACAAATCAACTTCCAATTTTTCTCTAGGCCATCAATTGCTTTTTTCCATAGCTCATCTATAAAAAACAGCATAATTAAACTGAAATAATTACTGCATTTAAGCAGAATTTTCAGATGTCTGAAAAATTTCTTTTTCAAATTTTATAATATATATGTGTGTGTATATATATATACATATATATATATATATAGTGTCATCAGTTTATAAACCCTCTGATTTATTTACTTTTTTTGGTAAATGTTGGTTTTACCACTTTTGACATCTACGTGAAGATCAGAGATACAGTACAGCAGTACTATTACAGGGCATGTGCAGTTCACCATACCGTTTAATCCCTATTACTAAATCCCTAGTACTACCAGGAGTAAGCCCTGCAGTAGCTGGTGTGACACAAAGACCTTAAAAGGCACGTATTTATTTCTGCAAGTCCACGGGAGATTTAAGTATGAAACCATATCAGTAATAGTATTATAAACTACATGCTTAAAATTGATTTAAAAAAAGAAAGAAAGAAAAAACAAAAGTGCCCATCAGGCCAGAAAGATAATACAGCAGGAAGGTTGAACCCAGTTGGAACCCTAGCATCCTATATGGTCCTCCAAGATCTTCAGGCATGATTCCTGAATTCATAGCATCACTAATGTGGCCCAGAGTAATAGTTCAGCAGTTAGGGCTCTTGTCTTATATGTAGCCAATCTGAGTTTGATTTTTGTCACTCCATGTGTCCCCTCAAGCCCTTCCAAGTGTGATCCCTGAGCAAAGAGCCAGGAGTTAGCCCTGAGATATGGAAAAAAATAACCCAAATAATTGAATTTTTAACTTTATTACCATTATCATAAAACCTTTATTTTATAAGTTAATACAATCTGCTTCTCTGATATTTTTCTATTATACACTTAAAATATTTCATCTCATGTCCTAATTTCTCAAAGACTATTTACTCTAGGAGCAAAAATAGAAAATTAGCACTGAATTTATAGTTTTATAATTTATTAACACTATTGCTTATTTGTAGTCTTCATTCACCATAATATTTTACCAGGTTATTTTTAACATGCAATTGATCTTTATATGTATTTTAAACAGCCTCATTACAAAATAAATAAATAGTAAAAATAGCAGGATTGTCTTGGTACAGAGTAATATAGCAGACTCATTTTCTTTCTGTGGATGGTCTACAGTTTCTAATTCTTTTCAATAACAATTTTTTATTTAGATAGAAGCATAAAACTGCCTTAAAAGGGTGCATCTAAACAATTTTTAAAAGGTGTTTCCTTCACATATCATTAACAGTTTATAGGAGAATATTATCCAACTCAGTCTCCTGGGAAAGATTATGTATAAAATTTAAAACATAGATGTATTATTTAGATTTTAATTTAATACAGGGGAATCAATTCTCCCCCAATAGCTACATTTTTGCCACTGAACGCATATACAAGGAACATTCACTACTTCCTACCATAAAATAGATTATATTTTGTGTACTGCTATGTTCTTTTTCCATGATAGACCTACTGATTTTGGTACCCATCAAGATAAAGATTTTTAGATTTTTGTCAACTAGCATTTGCATAGCTACACTCATTATTTTCCATGTGCCTAAGATAGCATTTCTAGGTACTACAAATATCATAAAAGATAGATTTCATTAATTCTTTTGCTATTATTTTAAACTCTTATTCTTTCCCCTCTGGTTATTTTTGTTGAGGTAACAAGACTCACAACAGTTTCATTATTGTTCTGTAATTGCATGGGTACTATACCATTCCACCACAACTTTGAAACTGCCATTTTCTGTCTTGGTGACAATGCATCAAGATTATGTTTCTATTGGGGATCATTTAGTCCCTTGCTTTGTTTTAGTGTACTTTACATAGAAACAAGACCATCTGGTACGGTCTTTTTCCTTCAGACTGGCTTCACTTAGGATGCTCTCCAATTTTTGTCCACCTCTCAGAATTGTTCAGTTTTAAGGTGATGCTATTAAGACACTATAGTAATCTATCCAACCTCACCTGGTAGAATGTAACATAATCAGAATTCAGACCCCATTCTTTCCCTAGTCTCCACCTTGTCCTATTTCCAGGGCACTCATCATATGTTGGTCTAGAAAAGGGCACACATGTTGGAGCTGGACTGAACTGTCAGGGTGAGCCCATGCAGACTGCACCGCACAACGGGCAGGAACATAGGGACCCAAGAAAATGGGCGAGATTTCTCATGTGTCCTGACTAGTTTGAATGAGGTTGAACATTTTTCCCCTTCAAAGTGCCTTCAGTAAATAATTTCAGTATATTAATTAAATTAATTAAATGAATTCAGTATATATAAGGAGCAATTTTCCTTTTCTCACAGAAGCCTGTCTGGTCTTTGACCTGTAGATCTCAGATGCTAGCCAGGTCTGATCTTCAGTTTATAGATTCCAGGCTCTAGCCAGACTAGTCTTTGGAATATAAATTTCAGATATGAGCGATAGCACAGCGGCAGGGTGTTTGTCTTGCACGCAGCCAACATGGCCTACCTGAATTCAATTCCTCTGCCCCTCTTGGGGAGCCCGGCAAGCTACAGAGAGTATCTCGCTCACACAGCAGAGCCTGGCAAGCTACGCGTGATGTATTCGATATGCCAAACACAGTAACAACAAAGTCTCCAATGGAGATGTTACTGGGCCCACTCTAGCAAATAGAAGAACAAAGGGAGGACCATGGACAGTGACAGTCTTTGGAATGTAGATTCCAGGCTCTGTCTTTGGAATGCAAATCCAAGTGCTTGTAGCCCAAGAAAGGTTTCAGTTTTGGTTCTGTATCTTCTTTCTGTAGGCCAAAATTACTGGCCTGCAGATGCAAGGAAACAATGTATGTTTTGCTGCCACAGTTTTCTTTCTTTAATTTCTTTTGATGATGTCACTGCATCTCACCCTTTAGAGGTACCATGGTCAATAAAAGGAAATTTCGGGGCTCTCTACCTTCGTCACAGGTCTGAAAGAACCTGGGCCCTCCATCAAATAAATTTCTTTAGTGTTCCTTGTCTCTGCGCCTTTGACTGAACGAACGTTCATGCAACACACACACAAACACACACACACACACACAAACACACACACATTCCCTTAGACACCAAAACCCTTAACTCTGACCATGAAATTGCCATCAATTCTTTCTCAAGATAGCAGATCACCTTCCTATTCCTCCAGTGTAGCAAAGGACTTGGCCTTTTAGCATATGGCTGAGATACAGGTGATCAGAAACTTCTGTTCTCCCTCTGTGAATTTTTAATGAACAGACAGCTGCTTTATAGTTGGTATTAGAGAGTAAGTTACTTATTTAAGATGTACCACCATTGCCCTTTTTCTGATTCACTCAGAAAAAAATAATATAAAAATGAGAAAGTTGACCCGTGTATGGATTCATTTTTATACAATTTTATTTTAGAAAAGCCTAAATCAATGAAAGTTCAAGCATTCATATTTTGCCCATTTGCTAGTGGATATTAAGGTAGGTTCACCTCTGCTGACTATTTTATGGGTGAGGTTAAAGTCCTTGACTTCAAACCACCACTTGTAATTTATTATGATGCTGGGGCTACACGTCCTGACCCAAGAGAAATTTGCTTTTACTTTAATAAACTGAGATTTCTCAAAGTTCCTGTACTGGTTTAGTGACCTCCCTTATTCTAAAAAGTGAGTGTCCTTGTTTAATCTTCCCAGTGATTGTTCCAGGGCTTAAATAAGAGCATGATGATTCCTTCAGATAAAAAGTGAGAATGTATGATGGAAGTGATAGCAAAGAAGAAAAGCAAGTGGCAGTATTTGCTTCCAAATAAAGTCTCAGGTAAAAATAAAAAAGTGCCGTATGCTTCTGTGTCTATAGAAAAATTGAGGGAAAATACACAAGCTGAAAAGAAAAATACAGGATCTATAGAAGCTTATTCTGTTCTAAACTCATGTGTCTTAGCTAAAAGATTTATACTCAAAGGAAAACGTTTTAAATATTGCCATGTTTTTCTTCATAATGAAATAACTTGGGCTGAGAATTAGTCATAATAATTCATTTGAGGAATATTAGTTATTATAAATTTCTCTCTTGATATGCAGAATTATTTTTCACTTGGGGGTTTGTAGAAATAACACAAATCAGTTGCATCCATATGATGAGATATATGTTGTTAGAAAAATATATCATTTTCTTAAAACTAGTTATTTTCATAGAAAAAATTTATTTTTGCTTACTATAGCATTCATATACTTGCTCAAGTGGGCACCAGTAACGTCTCCATTGTGAAACTTGTTGTTACTGTTTTGTTACTGTTTTTGGCATATTGGTTATGCCACAGATAGCTTGTCAGGCAATGGAAGGACAGTGCTACAGTGCCACAGTGCTACTATAGTGTAGGTTTCTTCAAAATTTCAATAGAGTACACAGTATGAAAAAAGTACTTAAGAGAGGAAGAAAAAATAAGTCCACTTTAGCACCCAACATCGTGATCATCTGGACATGGGATATATTAAGGGTACTAGACTTAATTTTAGTGTACTTAACATTAGCAATTATAATGATACTAGACAAACATTGGAGGGAAAGAAATTGGCACTGAAAGGTTGAAAGATAGAACTCAACAGGAATCATTGTTAGTGTCACTCTGACTCAAATGACTTTCTCTCACTTGACTTTCTCTCGCTTGAGTTCTCACATGGTTCTGACATTCCTCCTTCATAGGAGTCTTCCTAGATTTTAGTACAATATACAGCAAATCTCATCTTGAAATTTCCCATACCAAAGTTAACTATATACAACCATTTTCTTTTCCTATTATGGTTCTATTGGTCTGGAGTGATAGCACAGCAGGTAGGGTGTTTGTCTTGCATGTGGCCAACCTGGGTTCAATTCCTTTGTCCTTCTCAGAGAGCCAGGCAAGCTACTAAGAGTATTCTGCCCACATGGAAGTGCCTGGTAATCTCCCCACGTGCATATTCAATATGCCAAAAACAGTAACAACAAGTCTCACAATGGAGACATTACTGGTGCCCACTTGAGCAAATTGATTAACAACAGGAGGACAGTGCTATTAGGGTTCTAGAACTTTCAGAAATTCTAACTTGGGGGAAAAAAGTAAAATTATATTTTTCTAAGTTAGTTTCATTTTTTTACTTATGTTTAATTCACTAAATGTGAGGAACAGATCTAGATAGCTTTTTCAGATCCTCTTTACAGGAACCGGCATTGCAAAATAACTTGTTTTTCTGCCCCTGAGCAAGGAACTTGGATACAGGTGCCCTGAGTTGCAAGTCACGAGAAGGGTAGTGGTCAAACCAGATAACCAGATGTCTCTCACAAGACCCATGTCACAAGACCCAGGACTTCCCTAAAAACCAGAACGTTCCTAAGCACTAATGCAAATGCTGATCTTTAAACTATAGGCTAAGGAGTGATGTACCCTTAATTGGATTGATTAGGAAAGTATCTGTTGTTACAAATCTCATTTTCATTTCATTTTCATTTCATCATCCTGTTATTCGTCGATTGCCTCGAGCAGGCCCCAGTAACGTCTCTTTCATCCTAGCCCTGAGATTATATTCAAGGCTTTTTAGGAGAATGAGACCCATCATTGTTACTGGTATTTGGCATATTTGGTACGCCACGGGGAGTTTGCCAGACTCTGCCCTGTGGGCAGGCTACATTCGATAGCCTGCAAGTTTGTCCAAAGTAGGAATGAGACAATAAGTCATAAAAAAAAGTTCTGAAAAGATGTCGCACGGCCGCGAATGCGGCCGCGCGGTTCCGGGATCTGGATTTTATAGTCTCTGATTCTTGGCCGCTGATGGGATTCCATGGCGCCAGGGGGCCAGGTGGTGGGTGTTACCCCCGCCTACTGGAATTTGGAGGATCTGGGTGGAAGAAGCTCGACTCCAATTCGAGTAGGCTTGGAGGTCTCGGCCCCGGAACCCGCGTGGCTTTGACCCTCTGCCAGTACCTTCATGTGTGCGGAGAGTGGTCTCAGCATGGTGGTGGCTGGTCCTGGAGGTCTTCGGTTGCCGGAACCCTGGTCGGGGCGGGGAGGAAAGCTCAACCCGCTCCCCTCCAAGGGGCTCCGGGAAGGAACACCCAGGCGCGGGGGCAGAAGACTGCACTGTTCTCGTCCGGGATCTGGATTAAGATCTCTTTTGGAGAAGCACGGGGTCCTGTCCAAACTGCTGGACCTGCATGTCTGCGTAGGCAGCTGGACTCTGGCTAGCCGGTTTTACATTAAACCCTGCTTGCTGTTAGCAGTCTCTGGAGTCTCTTTATCGTTAAAGGGAGATTTCGATCAGCATCCTAACAGTAAACAGTTCTTACAGAAGCAGTTCTCAGCAGCCTGACATATTAATATTTGTCTAGGAAAGAATAGATCACAGTTTTAAATTTCATAAACATCTCTATATATACTGGAACAAAATGCAGTCCTTCTTTCAGAGATTTTTGGGGCGGGGGGCTGGAGTGATAGCACAGCGGTAGGGCGTTTGCCTTGTGCACAGCCAGCCCAGCCGAGCCAGGTTAGATTCCTCTGCCCCTCTCAGACAGCCTGGCAAGCTACCGAGAGTATTCAATATGCCAAACATAGTAACAAGAAGTTTCATAATGGAGAGGTTACTGGGCATGTTTGAGCAAATCGATGAACAATGGGAGGAGAGTGACAGTGTTTGGGGCGGGATGAGAGTATATTAGCAATAACACCTACTGGAACTTAGAAAAAATTTTGGCGTTTTTATACTGGATCATGTCTTGTGATAAAGAAAGAAAGAAAGAAAGAAAGAAAGAAAGAAAGAAAGAAAGAAAGATGAAGGTACTCCTGCTACTTCCTTATTTACACTCTAAAACCACAAACTTGTGTCTCTATTTAAAACATAGTGTCTGGAATGATCATTTGTGCTTAACTTAGCATTATAAGTATTTCAGTATATATTTTCTTCAGTAGGTTTCTTTACAATTCTACATATTATCACAATTTTATATGAATCTAGATAAAATACCTTGCTATTTTATATAAAATACTTTATGAAAATGGAAGATTGCATGTTAAAAAGTGATATTTTAATACTATTAAATGTTTTACTAATGATGATTTTTATAATTTCTCCATAGAATTTCAATGAGTGTCCCTCATTACCTTTAAATCAAAATATATTCTAAGCCATATTATTATGTTTAGTATCCTGTTTTGCTTTAGAGAACTAAGAACTGTTACACTGTCCTCCAGCTGTTCATCGATTTGCTCGAGTGGACCCAGCAACATCTTCATTGTGAGACTTGTTATTTCTGAGTTTGGCATATTGAATACTTCACAGGTAGCGTGCCAGGCTTTGCCATGCAGGTGAGATACTATCGGTAGTTTGTCGTGCTTTCTGAGAGGGGCAGAGGAATTGAACCTGTTGTGGCTGGGCCTGTGTGCGCAAGGCAAATGCCCTGCCACTGTGCTATCACTAAATTTAAAATTAATCTGTTTTCATAAACAGGAATTTCACAAATTTACCTATTCAAAAATCAAACATCCAGCAAAGATAGTTGTGCCTCAAGAGTCTGCATATATTGCTTCATCAAACATACCAAATCACTGTAATTTCATATTATTGTTTGTCTAAATTAATATCAGATTTTAATGGTACAGTGTCACATCTCCTTATGTCAAAATAAGTTTTGTGGGCTGGGGAGATAGTGCAGTGGGTAGGGCTTGAAGGCATGGCTGACTCAGTCTCAATTTCCAAGATTCCTATGTTACCCTGAGGTCACCAGGATTCATTCACGGGGTCAGAGCCAGGACTAAACCTGAGCACCACTGGTATGGTCACCAAACAAAACAAAAAAAAAATTTAGTCTCATTCATTATGAAAATAACCCATTCCACAAGTGAATGAGAAGGTATGGTGTCTGGGGAACTTGCCTGGAATGTGTCCATTTAGTCCCTGCAATACCATATGATTCCAAACCCATTCAGATGTAATCCCTGAGCACAGAGTCAGGAATCAACCCAGAACATTGTCTTTTGTGACCCCAAATCAAAACAGAGCAAAAAGTTGTGGTGTCTTATTAAATGCTTTTCGACATCGGGTAGGGCGTTCGCCTTACAAGCGGCCAACATGGCCGACCCGAGTTCGATTCTTCTGCCCCTCTCGGAGAGCCCAGCAAGCTACCGAGAGTATTCAATATGCCAGACACAGTAACAACAAAGTCTCCAATGGAGACGTTACTGGGCCCGCTCAAGCAAATCGACGATCAATGGGAGGGCCTTTACCTTTACCTTACCTTATAATCATATGAGTTCTCCTTTTCGTTTGTGTATAGGGAGTATTTTAGGAAATTATTTTTATGTTTTGAAAGGGTCTTGTGTCCTTGCAATATATCTTTTTTAATTCATGATTAATGATTTTCTTGTTGTGTAACTGGATTTGATAGGCTGAGCTTTTCTGAAAAAATTTGCCTTGGTTTTCATTGCAGGTATTGATCTATAGTTTCTGTTTGTCTGTAGACTGTCACTTTCTAGGGAAAAACAGTGACACTAGACTTATAGAAGATGTATGCCTATGTTTCCTTCTCTAATATTTTCAAAAGTATCATGGAAAAATAACTGATTTTTGAGAAGAAAGATTTTTTTTGGATACAATCAGTTTTGCTTAGAACTTACTCTTTACTCTATGTTCAGGAATCACTCCTGCTGATATTCAAGGGATCATATGTGGTATCAAGGATCAAATTATGATTGGTCAATTGCATTGTAAGTGCCTTATCCTCTGTACTATCTGTTCTGTTCACCATATTCTTTGAAAGTATTGTAGAATTCGCTAGAAAAAGCATTTGAACCTGGTATCTTGATAGTTCTGGGCACTCTTTTAAAAATGTATTTGTGATTAGTCTATTCTACGTTTATCTTTCTTTTTGGTCCACCATCAAAATTTGTATGGTTCTATAGTCTGGAAAGAAATCACAATTTGAAACTAAGAAAACTAATGAGGGATGAAAAATCCCTAAGTAAAAAGAAGTCAAATATTTTTGATGTATATAAAAAATTCTGTTTGAAACCCCAAATTGAGGATCATGGTTAAGAAACATAGAGCCGACTAGTGAGATCCACCTCATTTACTTCATAAATTTCACAACGTCTGTAGCACTAGATTCCACTACAGGGAGAAAGAGTGTCCTATAAGAGACTAGAAAGAAAGTGTAGAATATAAGGACTTTGCCTTTCATAAAGTGATCTGAGTTCAATCCCTAGGCTTTATTTGGGCATCAGAGTCTTTCCAGTGTTAATACCTGAGTACAGAGCTAAGAGCAGGCACTGAGTGCAGCAGTGTATGGCCCCCAAACAGACAAACAAATGTAGAATTATCATTATCATCGCTTACACTTGAAAGAATTGAAAACTATTAGGCAAAATTAAAAATAAAAACCTCTAGATGAAATGTTGAAGGAAGAGACAGAAATAAAGTTTAATTAAGACTGAGAGAAACTTAATTATAATAAATTAAAAGAAGCAATTTTTTATTAAATAAATATATAATTATATATACATAAGTCAAAAGAAGAAATATATATAATATACAAATATATTTATTTTGGAGCCACATTAGACTATGATCAGGACTTACTCTTGACTCTCTGCTCAGGAACCACTTTTAATTGGGCTGGGGTGACTATATGGGGTGCCAAGAATGGAATGAACCTGGGTTGGCTGCTCACAAAGTGAGCACCATCCCTGCTGTACTATCTCCCCAGTCCCAAGTAATATAATTATAAAATTAGCTTCTAGAGAGATGGCACCCAGTGGCCAACAAGAGTGACCCCTGAGTACTGGGCCAGGAGTAAGCCTTGAGCACCACTGAGTATGGTCCCAAAACAAACGACAAAGCATTTAAATTGAAAATTTAGGAATGTGGAGTGAGAAAACAGTAGGAAAATTATTGAGAAAGCAGATATTATATTCCAAAGTTAGTTTGGTTTTAGATTTGGATTATTAACTTTGATTTATGTTAATTATTTTATATTGACTACTAGAAAAAGGAATATGAAATAAATTTTCTATTGTTTTAGAGAATAAGTCTTTACTAAAATCACTGAAAATAATACTAAAATAAATAATTGTGCTTAAATACATTGAAGAAGCATTACAAAAGGAACACTTTGAAGATTAGTCTGGATTCTAGGGCTGATTTTTTAAGTGATAGTATCAAAATGAACTGCTTTTCTAAACTTTATATTATTTTTATTTTACAAGGGGAATAATTATTTAGAGAGATAGTACAAAGATAGTTATATACATGATGTAACTATAGATATAAATAGATATAGAAATAGACAAAATTATGTGTGGCCCAAAAGGCTTTGTGACTCATTTTAATACTATTTCTGTGTTCTGAAGCCAAAAGTAAATTGGAAAATATTTTACTGAGGTTGATGAGAAATGAATACATATTTCAGAATGAATAATATCTTCTATCAGGGTGGAAAATGGACCTTGTGGAGACATTAAATAAAACATGGCTTAATGGTTCTTGCAATAGTCCACTTTGTGGTAGAGAGAAAATGAGAAGCATTCAATATGTAATTAATTCTGAGGATAAGTTGATAGGATTTTGCAAAAAAGTTATTAAGGAGTCTGAGAAAAGTAGATATGAGGGATAAAGATGTTTCTAATTAATTTCACAGGATGAATGTTTTCTGCCTCTTTTGTTTTATCAAACAACTCCATCATATAGTAGGTATCCAGGACAAATCAGCTCTTAATATGATGATTCATTTAACACGTCTCATTCAACATACTTCTTCGACACAAAAAGCAGATTTTCTACTGGAGAAGTAAGGAAGACACTTGGTCAATATCATGTAATTAGAAAACAGAAAGGAATAGACATGATAGATAATGCCATTTGTCTGAACAAGTGCCAAGAATTAATGATACATTAATTAACACACCCTGTGTCATGGATCTATGTTAACAACACTAGGTTATATTGTTATTCACTCACTGGTGTGAATCAGCAGATAGGCACATACAAGGCAGTAGTTCAATATAGCAATATTATTCAGCAAAGATGCATATTGGATAAAAGCTTGTGTTTTTTCAAATTTGATATGTCAAAACCTTGATTCTCAATTTGATGATATGTAGGGAAAGAGCTTTTTATGTCTAATTAACATTAGGTGAGGTTATGAGAGTGTGTTCCTGGTCAGTACACCCTTATGAAAAAGAGATATAAATGAACAAGACTGGGACATGGAGGTAGTACAGGGGATAATGCTCCTGTCTTGCTTGTGGCTGACCGTGGATTCATCCCTGTCACCACACAACATATGTTCCCTCAAGCACCACTAAGACTGTGATCCCTGAGCAGAGCTAAGACTGACCTCTGAACTACACAGTGGAGTGTGGCCCTGAAACAAGCAAGAACAAGAACAAGAAATAGACCAGCTCTCTTCTCTCTCTCTTTCTCTCTCTGTCATTCTCTCTCTCTCTCTGTCTCTCCCACCCTCCCTCTCTCCCTCCCTCTACTCTCTCTCTTCATCAGTAATATCCAAAAATATAGCTTTCCATCAGACGGTGAGTATTACGGAAAGAATCAGGTGCAGGTTTCCAATAAGTTCTCTTGCAATTGATTCATACATTATGTACTTAATTCTTCAAGCAATGAACTGTGACAATACTTGTAAGATGTTTTCTACGAGAAAATTCATTGGAGTCTCAATAGCAAAAAAAAATCATTGGAGTCTCAATAGCAGAGTTTTAATATGAATTTGATCATTTTGGCAACCTCTGTCCAGCATGTTCAAAATATGCAAATTCCCAGAAGGAAAAATGTCTTTTGGTTTTAAACAAAGTTGTTTTTGGCACTATCAAGACAACTTCTCATTACTACATGTTTGGGCATGGTAGACACCCACCTTAAATCTCAATGCTGAAGGTCTTGTTCTATGATGATTCTGTAGGGGAAGACAGATGAGTGCAGAATTGAGGTATTTGAGTAGTACAAAAATAAATTTTTAAAAGTATAAAATTTTGGATAACTTGAGAAATGTAGACAGTTACTTAATATATGCTGGAGGGTCTAATGAGTATTCACACTTGGGGTGAGCCAATACTGCAATATTACCTGTACATGACTGGTTACTGGCATTACATAAAGAGTTTGACAGCAAAGAAATTGCCAGGAAAACATCTGTGGAAAGTGAAGCCATCTGGCATAAGAAGCTGAAAAATTTCCTTTGTAATAACATGAAAACATTATTTGCAAAGTTATTTCAGGGAAGAACAAATGGAAAAAGTAAGGTAACAATAAAAATTATATAGGTCTAACTTACATCTCTTTGACTGTGTTATGTTAGTCCAAAATTTCAGATTTTAA
This sequence comes from Sorex fumeus, assembly GCF_029834395.1. NCBI lineage: Eukaryota > Metazoa > Chordata > Mammalia > Eulipotyphla > Soricidae > Sorex > Sorex fumeus. The sequence goes on along the minus strand of NW_026606322.1, from coordinate 40,045,617 downwards.
AGGATTGGAGAGATTTCCTCAAGCAGATGCTATTAATTATTGTTAAAATCAATTCAGATTTAAAAAGTGAAATAAATTTTTATGTAAACATCAACCAATCCACCACCACTGCAATTCAAACAGATCAAAATATATCAGCTGAGTTTGAGGTGGTATCGTGAATTAAGTAAAGTAACACTGGATAAATTAGACACAGAGCAAAGCAAATTTCTATCTTGGTAGTCATATTAAAATGAGTGGAAGTGAAACATTTTTAGCTTAATCTTCCATGAACCTCAGAGATATGTAGAGAAATTGGCCAAGAAAACAGAGAGGAAGTTAAAAATTATAGAACCAAAGGAGAGAGGATATAAAAATTCCATTCAGACAGCAATTCACAAATTTTTACACTCTAATCACACTTATCTGAGAATGGTAAGATTTTCGCTAATAAAAATATACTGAAAATAGCATAACCCCAGATGTAGAAAGCAGAGAATTCTTACCTCAGGGATAATTCTTATTGAAGTACTTGATATTAGTGTAGAAAGACATTTTATAGCATGGAAATATTTATTCTAATTAATTCCAAACAAAGAAAATGATGTTGAGATTGTTATTTTGGGAAGTATTCAGATAAATGAAAATCAAAATTTAAAATTCTTTCTTGTCATTATAAAAGCTCTATTCCTAAAATATATTTAACAAATGTTCATAGTAAAGTAACGTCTCCATAGTAAAGAGCAAAATAATGAATTTGCCAATTGTATAACTTCTTTGGTCATTACAAATAAAAACAATTGGAAAACAAGTTTCATATGATATTTTTTAACATTCAGGAAGATGACAGTGCTAATGCCCACATAGGGATAAATAACAAATTTTGGAACTATTTCCAAGTGGCATGTTAGTTAACAGCTTTGGCAGCATAAGGATGATTTATCTATATGTACACTCACAAAAATATATAAATATGCATGCACACATTGTATATAAATACACAAGGGTTTGTACATAAATATGCACACATATACACACATATTCTCTGTCAGGAAATTAAAACCATATGCTCAACTTAATATGAAATTTTAAAGACATCCTTAGTAGAAATAAATGATAATATATAAAGGTAAACATTTATGAAATTATTTATTCTAATATATATGAAAAGAACTAAAGTGAAAACATAAAGCTTTGACGTAGTTACTCAAGTACACAGTCAGTCAACAATAGGACTACCTAAAAGAAATTCTTGTAGATTTAGGAGTACTTATGAATAAAATTATAGCCTGTTCTGGGCTTGTTTTGTCCTTCCTTACCCAAAAAGATTGTACTTTGGAATTGAACTTTGAGAAGATGGAGGTAGAAGCAACTGTGAATATTCAGGCAAGGAGTGTACATAATATAGCTATCACTTTGGGAAAATCAACTTTTTACACACTTGAACAAAGACATAGCACTGTCTGTAGCACTGTCGTTCCATTGCTCATCAATTTGCTCATGTGGGCACCAGTAGTGTCTCCATTCATCCCTATCTGTTCGCTCCAGGAAAACAAAGTGAGACTTCTTGTTACTGTTTTTGGCATATTGAATATGCCACGAGAAGCTTGCCAGGCTCTGCCGTTTGGGTGGGGTACTCTCGGCAGCTTGCTGGGCTCTCGAGAGGGACGAAGAAATCAAACCCAGGTTGGCCACGTGCAAGGCAAATGCCCTAACAGCTGTGCTATTGCTCCAACCCAAAAAAGACATAATTATTAAAAATGTGAGAACACCCATTATGTTTTTTTATTGAATCACTGTGAATTGCAAAGTTATTTATGATTAAATTTTAGGCACATACTATTCAACACTAATCCCTTCACCATTGTCACTTTCCTCCATCAATGTCCAGATTTTCCCTTCTGTCCCCTGGTCTGCCTCTATGACATACACTTTTCATCCCCATTCTTTATCCCATTTTTCTCTTCCCTTTTGGACACAGAGGTTAACAATATGGTTACTGCTAGTATATAGTATATTGTGCATGTCACGTTACCTTTTTTGAATACCTAGTCTTGGCCTAGAGTGACCACTGCCCTCCATCATACTCATAGTGCTTTCTTCCCAGACCTATCTTGCCCCACCACACATACATGTGTGTGCATGTGTGTGCACATATACACACACAAACACATGCACACACACACACACACATACATGGTGGTAAGCTTCCTACTAAGGACCAGTTTTTCTGATGTTTATTTCTATTTTTTTCTGGGGGGGGAGCTTTAGTTATGCCCCTGCTATGTTCCTTTATATCTCATATTACTCAGATCTTCTGTATCTGTCCTCTGACTCATTTCAGTCAGCATGGTACTGTCCAGATCCATCCATATAAGTTTCTATTCAACTCTTCTTCTGCACATTTTTGGTGGGGTTGTATGCTTTATTTTTTCTTTTAGAGTTTCACCAGTGCTATATACATCTTGGATATTAACCCTTTATTGTATAAGTGGTGAGCTGGAGTGATAGCAGAGTGGATAGGGTGTTTCCCTTGCACACAGCTGACCCCAGTTTGATTTCTCTGTCCCTCTCAGAGAGCTGGCAAGCTATTGAGAGTATCCCACCCACATGACAGAGCTTATCAAGCTCCCCATGTTGTATTCTATATGCCAAAAACAGTAACAAGTTTCACAATGGAGATATTACTGGTGCTCGCCCGAGCAAATCTATAAACAATGGGAGAACAGTGCTACAGTGACAGTATCAGCGGTGGCAAATATTTCTCTCGGTGTATAGACTGTCTCAGCCTATAGACTGTTGGACTGGAGCGATAGCACAGTGTTAGGGCATTTGCCTTACAAGCGGCCAACATGGCTGACCCGAGTTCGATTCCTCCGCTCCTCTCGGAGAGCCCGGCAAGCTACTGAGAGTATCTCACCTGCACGGCAGAGCCTGGCAAGTTACCCGTGATGTATTTGATATGCCAAAACACAGTAACAACAAGTCTCGTGATGGAGACGTTACTGGGCTGCTCGAGCAAATCGATGAACAACGGGAGGACCGTGACCTCCATAGACTGTCTGATTCTGTCCATCATTTCCTTTCACATACCAAAGTTTCACCTTCAAAACATTTTGGGGGGCTGGAGCAATAGCACAGCGGGTAGGTCGTTTGCCTTGTACGTGGTCACCCCGGGTTCGATTCCCAGCATCCCATATGGTTCCCCTGAGCACCGCCAGGAGTAATTCCTGAGTGCATGAGCCAGGAGTCACCCCTGTGCAATGCCGGGTGGGACCCAAAATGAAAAAAAAATAGAATAAAGGGAAAGGTCATTAAAAGCCCCAGAGATGGGGAGGAGATCTTTAAAAAAAACATTTTGGAAAATATCTCAGATTTTTCAGTCTTTCATACTATTTTGTTATCACACCTACAATATAAAAGGCTTTTTAAATCTATATCAATATCAAAGAAATCTGTATAATTTCACTTAAGCTAGTGAACTACACACTTAAATATTCCATGTCTGTAAGTGTGTAATGCTTATTGAATAGAACAAGAGTTGCAATAATATCCCTTTGAAAATTAGTCATATTTTTCAATCCCTTATAAATATAAATTTGAAAAATATATGTTCCTAGGGGACAAAACCTAGTATTATTCTTTCAGTTGTTAAATGCAAAGCCCACAGTTTAATGAACCATAAATATCTCATACATAAGTTTTCTGTGAGTTTCATTTTAGCATATGTTTCTGTTTGAATTTATGCTTTGTGAACATATAACCAATTCAAATTTAACTAACATGTGAGTTGTGGAACTCTTACAAGCTGCCACCGACATTTTTAAAAAGCAAACCTCGAAGACTTTCATAACCTTTTCATAGCTAGAGAATGTTCTTTTTAGAGCACTGTGGTATAATGAAGATATAGCCTCCTAATAAAGAACCTCAAAATCTCTTGGATATTTTTTAAATTTATTTAAACAGCATGATTTACAAAGTTACTCAGACTAAGTTTTTGTCAGGCATTCAGGGCTCCAACATCAATCCTATCCTTAATGTGACCTTTCCTTCGCCAATGTCCCCAGTTTCTCACCCACTCCATAAGCCTGCTTCCTTAACAGGTAAAAAAATATTTTATATTGCTGGGTACAACACACAAAAACAGAAATTAATCTTTCCAAGGAGTACTGCTTGGACGGACAAATTGGCACACACGTGCTGGCTTTTTGGTGTTGCATATGTTGGCTATGGTATAAGCACAAGTGGCTACCCAGCTCCTGATTTTCACTGCACACACTGCTATTTTCCACCTTCACTCCACCTCAGGCCGTCCCCCTTCACAGGCACAAAGGAATTTGCTTTCTATTGCTTGTTCCATCAAGCAATTATCAGAAAATAGAGAAAGAAAAGGCTATGTGTGATAATCCTTGTATCACACAAGGGTGCTACTAAAGTCGACATCGGAACATTTACTGAGCTGGTTGGTGCTATTTGAAACCTCTGTGCTATTATTTCGCCCATAGACCTTCTATGTAACTTTATCATCAAATTTTCTGTGTTCTGAATGGGCTTTCAGTACTATAAAATTTAGAGGTGTTGAAGTTGTGCACTCCAGAAACTACAGCTATTTTGTGGCTTGAGGAGGTTCACTTGTGGAGATGGGCCCTGTCTCTGCCAGGAAATGTCAGAATTGCCTTTTTGTGTGTGTGAGGAGATTTCTGGTCCTTTTGACATGGGTATGGGGTGTGGTGAGTCTGTGTTTTCTCACTCTGAGAAGCTCCAGAGTTTTCAGCCCTGTGCCGCGTACGTGGTAGATTCAGTGGCTTGACATTCTTTTCAAGACTAGGTGTGGATATGCACCAGTTCTCTGCAGGAAATTGGTGGGTGTGAGAGGAATGTCTTTATCCTCTATATCATATGTTTCCAGGTGTTAATTGATGGTTATTCCAAAAATGATTTCAGAATGCAGTCTGTTTGCCAGATAAAGGAAGAACATGTTTAGAAATGACTGAAACTTTGGTTTAACTCTACGTTCGGTTAAAAGGGGAGAAGGACTGAATATTTGATCACAAAACTTCTAAGCAATGAGGTTTGGAGATGTCCAGGGCTGATAAAGTGATGAATATCCTGGCATGGTGATGCATTAGGTAGAAATCCTACTTCCTCCAGATTCCATAGTCTCTTCTTTGCAGAGATTATGTTTGGTTGTTCCTAAATTGCAACACATAATGTAGGGTGGATGAGAGAAGCTCTCAAACATACCATGCTGTGGTCAGGTTTTACTTATGGCTCTGTGCTCAGAGAACATAGCATATCCTAAACCATATGCAGTTTTGGGGTTTGAACCAGAGTCCACATGTGCAAGGTAAATACTTTGCTCCCTTGACTCTCTCTCTCCCATCTGGTGAGACAATGACTGTAAGAATTTACTTCATTTACTTCACTTTAGTGATTTAACATAGATACCATTTTCCTACTTGGGTGGTGGGTTTTGTGACCCACACTTTTTTTTTAATTGGACTGTAGGAATCTGAGTTTGCCTCAGAATTCCAGTAAGAGCTGATGTGTTAAGTGGGTTCAATCTTGTAGTGCTGAACCCTTATTTTAGTAGAACCATATATTTATACATGTACATATATGTATATATATGTATATAATATATGTATATATGTATAATATATGTATATGCATATAATACACACATATGCATGTATACATATACAATAATCATGAACATGTGAAGCATACAGCACAGGTAAATGAATAGTATGTATACAGATCATAATCACAATAAAGTTATGTAAACTGAGTTTATAAATATTAGTAACAAAATTTGATTTCATATTCTGCACAGGGGATGCTGGACAAGAAACTAGGGTTGGTTGAGTGCAGGGAAAGCATTTTACTCTGTGTGCTACCTCCTTGGCCCCCAAAGTCTACAGCCCCAGCATTCCCAGGCAGTCTCCTATTCAAGTACTAAACAGGCTGAACCCTGCTTTGCTTCCAAGGTCAGATGAGATTAGAAGCATTCAGAGTGGAATAGTCATAGTCAATTTCTGGTATCAAAAAAAACTGAATAAAATGTCTAATATTAGTTGTATAAGACTATATTTAAGAAGTGGCCTATTTATAATATTATAATTACATAAACAGAAATATTTATATGTAAGTATTTTAGCCATTAGTAATTCTTTTTCAGTACATTAATATGAATTTTAATTAAATGTGAAGACTTTACTAGACTTGTTCTGTTTATTCTTAGATATTTAGTTATTTTTATTGCATTAAAATGCTATTGCTTTAAAAAATTTAAGAACGTTTACTGTTGTGTAGAAAAATTGATTTTGGATTTAGTTGCAACTATTAATTTAGTATCATAATTCACAAAATATTAAACAATATTTTTCATATTCATAAGAATATTCCACAACTTTCTCTACAATCCTTTCTTTTTTTAATTAAACCACATTGAAATTACAAAGTTGTTCATGATTGAGTTAGAGGTTATCGTGTATATACCATTACCAACTTTCGGTACTTAGTTTTTGTCTAGAATTATCAATACCAAATATCATTACAATTCTTATCCTCTCTATGTTAATTTATTGTTTCTTGTTGTGTTACAATGTTTAGAATACCCTCTGAAATATAAAATGAAAAATGATAAGCATAATTAAAGTATTTCTCCTCAATGGGAGAAATATTTTAGATTTTATAAAAATAACTTAATCACTTGATCACTTGACATCCTGTTACTCATCAATTTGCTCAAGCAGGCGCCAGTAACATCTCCATTCATCCCTGTTGCATGCTATGTAACCCAATCGCATCTGCTTACTCTAGGAACACGAAGAGCCTCAAACCATTCATTCAGGGTCTTGACGAAGAAGTCTGACAGTCTCGTAAGTGGGCAGCCATACAATCTTTTGAAGTCCTGTGGAATCCAGTCGGTAATGGCTCCAGTCCAGCGGTTGTCTCCAAGTCCCATTATGTGTCCAGCCCATCTGATTTTTGGTGCCCTGGAAAACAAGCCAGTGTCCCTGATTCTCAATCGGCAATGGAGGTTGGAACTCCGGATTTTTCTCTCATTTAAGTGAAGCATGATAGTCCGAGCATAGCTCTTTTGATTCCTCTTTGGGAGACCCGCATAGTGTTCTCATCTGGTTTTCATAGGGCCCAGGTCTCTGAGGTGTATGTTAATGCAGGAAGAACAGTGAAATCAAAGAGATGTGCCCAGAGCCAGAGATTCTTCATCGTCTTAGCTATTTCTTCTACACTCTTGAATGCTTTCCAAGCCGCTCTCTTCTTCCTGTGCAACTCAGGTACCAGGACATTCTTCATGATGATTTCTCAACCGAGGTACACATAAATGTTGCATTCGGAGATGGGTGTTCCTTTGAGAGCGAATGGAATGTCAGGAACAAGACTGTTTCTCATAAACATTGTCTTTGTGAGATTCAGCTGTAGTCAGACCTTTCCACACTCATGGTCGAGTTCAGCCAGCATTTGTGCTGCTTGGTTAATGTTTGGTGTACTTAGAACGATGTCATCAGTGAAGCGGAGGTGGTGTAATTGCCGACCATCTATCTTCACTCCCATTTCTTCCCATCCCAGTCATTCACATGATGTTCTCCAGGATGGCACTGAGAGTTTTGGTGAAATAGTATCACTCTGCCGAACACCTCTCTTGATATGGATGATCACTTCCTTGTAGAATGGTGAGATTCTGGTAGTGAATTCGTGATACTGCTCACGGAGGATCCCGTGTATTGAGTTTGAATGCCTTACTTGACTAGGGTTTCGATGACTGCTTCAGTCTCAATAGAATCAAAGGCCTTATTAAATCAACGAACATAAGACAGAACGGTATCTCGAATTCCTGAGAAACCTCAATGAGTTTGGTTATCGTGAGGATGTGGTCGATGGTGCTGAATCCTTTTCGGAAATTGGCTTGCTTGCATGGTTGTCCTTTGTCTAGTGTTCTGCCAATCCTATTCAGAATGACTCAAGTGAACAGCTTGTAGATGACAGACAATAGGTAGATGGGGTGATAGTTGCTAATGTTGGATGTTTCTTTTCTTGAACAGTAGAACAGTCCTGCTGGTTTTCCATTGGGACAGAACTTTGCATTAAGACAGTTAGCACGTGAAAGTTAGAGCCAGTGTATTGATGAGTACTGATGGCAGGTTCTTCAGGTGTTTGGGTCTGACCTTGTTTGGGCTAGGTGCTTCGTTTCTTTACCGATGAAATTGCATGTTCAATTTTGGAAGAGAGAATAGAGGGAATGACATATCTATCCTGCAGAATTTGATATGTGGGCAGGTGGACGTAGCTATCAAAGAGATCCTGGTAAAAGTCATGGATAATCTTCTCCATTGCCCTTCGGGAAGATGTGATAGTTCCATTGGAGGGCAGTCATCTTGGTCTTGTAGTTGGCAAAGGACAGGTGGGCATTTCTAATGCTTTCCCCGGCTTCTGAGCATTTGCCAGCACTGCTGCTCTTCTCTCTTTGATCAAGGTCTTCCTTGATCGCTTCTCTACACTGCTTTGTGAGCTTAGACATTCTTGCGGTTGCCTGAGGCTTGAGCCAAGACTTGTTGGCTAATGAGCTTGAGAGTTTTTGAAGACAGGTGTCTTTTTATGGCTATCTCTCTCTCTGTGTTCCTTGCACAATCATGGAGATGCTGAACCAGTCGATTGTATTCTTCGTCAATGCGTCAATGTTGTCAACAACTGCATCTTCTCATTGTTGCCACAATAGTGCCAAAGAGCTCCCAGTTTGTGATCATTCTGCGAGGTCTCTTCTTAAACTTTGCCGCTCCGTGAAGTAGAATTTTGCACAAAAGCGATGTGGTCTGATTCCGTTTGGAATTTTGGGACAACAGCGACATTGGCCAGGCAAAACTGTCGATTGAATATGATGTGGTCAATTTCATTGTGGAACCATTTACTGGGAGACCTTCTGGAACTGTGAGTTACCTTGGATGGTCTTGGTCGGCATGATGAACTCAGATAGTCTCTCACCCTGTTCGTTCCATTCTAGGCCAATGTGTAGTTCTTTGGCTGATTTTTTTCAGTCCTATCTTGACATTAAAATCACTGACAATGATCTTGTAGGGGTGGTCTTGTTTATAGAACATCTGCAGCTCCATGTCAAACTTCTCAATTTCTTCCTCATCATCATTGGATGTTGGTGCGTAGACAACACGAAGATAGAAATTGCCGGCAGTTAGCCACATCTATTGAAGTATAATCATCCAATTTGGGTTTTTAGGCATTTGAATGAATCAATGCTCCTGGCCAAGTTTGTGTTCACAAGAACACCCACACCACTGACGCCTCTTTTGTTGAATGTTCTGAGGAGCAGTTCTTCTTAGAAAGCGGCATGGAGCATGTCCGCAGCGGGGTAGTGGAGGTAGTGGAGGTAGTGGAGGTCTGCTGATGAGGTATTTATCTGGTACTGGTAGGGTGGGCCTTCTGGGTGTGATTCCTGTGTCATCGGAGATTGGTGGAAGCAGGCAGGGCTGGGTAGGGTGGGGCTTCTGGGTTTAATACCTGGTTCGCTGGAGATTGGTGGGAGCAGGCAGAGGATATCTGTTTCTGGATTCTGTTGAGCCTGGAGTCCAAGGTCACGAAGTTCTGCTTATTTGGTTCTGTGGGGCTTCCGGCCCACGCGCCCAGAAAGTGACCTGGAACGTGGCAGCGGCTGGGTAGTAGATGTAGTGGAGGTTTTAAAAATCATTAGTTTTACATACGTTCTATGTTTTGTGTAGATCACTGTCTTTTCTTAATAAAACATTTTTTAAAGAGTTGAATTGTAGTAAAGGGCTCTTTTGTGCTTTTCTTGGCATGACATTTCTGCACCCCTCTGCATGCCCTATCATGAATGGCTGATTTAGATTTAGAATATAGATTTTGAATTCATGGTTTTTCAAAGTTAGGAAAATTAACTTTTCCCACTGTTTAAAGATTTTGTTCAAAATTGGGGTTATTTAATTTCATAAATAGCTTGGAAAAATCACTATTAAAACCATCTGCTTCTTGAGTTTCTTGTGGGAACTATTTTTTTAATAACAAATTTAATTATTTGACAGATGCTTCACTGCTGAGATTTTATGTCATTTGTTTGACCTTAAAGAATTATATTTCTAGAGGATTCATTCATTTTAGCTAAATTTGCAAATTCATTTTGCTCAAATTTTCTTAAGATACTTTTATTGTTGATAATGTAGAATTTATATTTGCAAACAGATGTATATTTTGTTATTATTATTTTTTTTCTGGAGTAACTTATTAAGGATTTATCAAATATATATTTTAAAATTTTTAAAATTTTAAGTACTAATATTATTTATATTTATCCTACATTATATTTAATACATCTCTCTTCATCTTTGCCATTAACGTTTCCCAAAATATTCTTCATCAAACTGTTTTATGCTTTCCTTTTTCTTATAGCTGCATACACAATTAAAATATCTACTGACATTGGGAGAAAAGTATTAAATACTCTTTAAGCTATCCTATGAATCGCATAATTATCCTTTGCAATGAATAATTTTCTTTGCCAAATGCTACATTAAGTTTGGGGAAAGAAGTTAAACAAACAAACAAAAAGAAAAAAAAACCCTGAAAACTAAATAAAGGGAAAGCATTCTCAAATTAGGTTTGGTAAACTGGCAGCCTAGGGAAAAATTTGGCCACAAACACTCTGTATGACCAATGAAATTTTAAAATATAACCATTTTTTTAATTTAGAGAAATTATATTGAGAAAAATGTAATTCTTTTGAAATATTAGACATCTGACATTGTCATCTTTGATGATTGTATCTGCATCTGAGCAGGTTAAGTTTTTTACCTAGAAATTTTAGACAACAATTTGGCAGGCATTGGCACAAATAAGTTCTCTGATATCAGGCATAAAATAAATATGATAAATTGTTCATTTTGTCCAGTTCCATATATCTTAGTTGCTGATTGACTTGGGGGTATCATATGGTATTCCATGATAGAGGAAGTAGGAGAAAACTGGAAAATAATATTTTAAAAGGTGAATTAACATTTCAAAATCATGTCCTGGAAATTTTTCTAACAAAGTTGATAGTGGAATTTTAATTTGAATAAAGTTAAATCTGTGAGATTTTATGAATATAATCATTGCATGGAGATAAATAGCACAGCTGTAATAGAAGTAATGATAGAAAATAGATTCTTGATTCTCTAGATTCTCCCAAAAGGAGAGAGAGAGAACAAAAGGGAATGTCCTGCCACAGAGTCAGGGTGGGATGGGGGGAATGGGGGTTGGGGGTGGGAGGGATGTTGGGACCCGTGGTGGTGGAGGATGGGCGCTGGTGGAGGGATGGTTACTTGATCACTTTATAACTGAAACCCAAGCACAAAAATTTGTAAGTCTATAACTGTAACTCATGGTGTTTCACTAATAAAAAAAAAGAAAATAGATTCTTGAACCTACATGTTATTGTTCTGTAGAAAATTTCTCTTTCTCATGCTCCATATTTTTGAAGTAGACAAAACAGGGAGAATTAGCCACAAGGAACTACATCTGCCCATTTTATGTGAATTGTCTGCAGTAGTCAGGAATTTCAGTGTTCAAAATCCAAGATCTTTGCCACATAATAGTATCTAATATTAGCATAATATAGTAATTCCTGGAATGATGAATAACACAGAAAAGGACATTTTCTGGAATCAGAACTTTAGTTTAGAAGGAATCTTAAAGAAAAACTAGCTTTATTATAAGCCTCTAATCAATTTAGAATCATATGTTATATCATCATTCTAACTAGAAATATTGTTGCACAAATTTAACGGCAGGATTATCTTCAGAAACATAGGTGTTGAAGTTCTCCAAAGATAATTGCAGATTAAATAGTATTCACATTATTTTTAAGGAAACAGAAATCACTATGGGCGCTGTTAGCTACTTTAAATTCAGAGAGATACACAGGACAATGGAATTGGGATTTTTTTTCTCTTTAAACTAAAAGAAAATTAAGTCTTGATTTACCCTTGTTTTGTAGATACTGGAGTGTTATTTGACTGAATAAAATAAGTAGCAATATTTAAAAAAATTTTTTCATTAATACCTCCACCCCTCTCGGAGAGCCCAGCAAGCTACCGAGAGTATCTGGCCCACAGAGCAGAGCCTGGCAAGCTACCGTGACGTATTCGATATGCCAAACACAGTAACAACAAGTCTCATGATGAAGACATTACTGGGCCCGCTCGAGCAAATCGATGAACAATGAGAGGACTGTGACCGTGACCGAAAAATAGATGAGTGCTTTATTTGTGATAAATTGCTGTCACCGTCCTCCCATTGTTCATCGATTTGCTCAAGTGGGCCCAGTAAAATTGTGAGACTAGTTACTGTATTTAGCATATCAAACACATCATGGTAGCTTGCCAGGCTTTGCCATGCAGGCAGGATACTCTCAGTAGCTTGCAAGGCTCTCTGAGAGGGGCTGAGAAATCAAACTTGGGTTGGCCACGCAGGCTGCATGCAAGGCAAACACCCTACCCACCGTGCTATCACTCCAGCCTTTGTGACAAATATCAGTAAGTAATATTAATAAATGGATGATGTATTATTTGCATGTAATATGTTCTCCACTTATATTATGTGATCATGGGTAATATACTTATAGTACACAGATTATACTAAATGATTTAATTATGTTATGCAAAACAGATAACTATAAAATGCTTATAATATGTCCTCAAACATGCAGGAAAAAATAGATCTGATTGACAATGTGAATGACTAGACATCTATGATCCCCTTACTAGTTATATTTCTAGTCCATCAAATTCAAGATGAGCATCACTGTATCACTGTTATCCAATTGTTTGTCAATTTACTCAAGCCGGTGCCAGTAATGTCTCTATTTGTCCCAGCCCTGAGTTTTTTAGCAGTCTCTCCTTACTCGTCTTTCCCAATGATTGGAGGCTCTTTCAGGGTCAGGGGAATGAGACCTGTTATAGTTACTCTTTTTGGCATATTGAATACAACATGGGGAGCTTGCCAGGATGAGTAGAAGTATAAAACCAGAGCTGGAGAGATAGTACAGTGGTAGGGAATCTGCTTTGCATGTGGCCAACTGGGTTCTATTCCAGGCATCCCACATCCTCCCCGGAGCACCTTCAGGACTGATTCCTGAGTCAAGAGCCAGAAGTAACTCCTGAGTACCTCTGAGTGTAATTTCCTTAAAAAAAACGTCTTCTTGGTCTTTTCTTTTTTTAATGCAAATTCCCTTAAAAAAAGTCTTCTTGGTCTTTTCTTTTTTAAATACAACCAATGAGTGAGTTTAATACTGTACAACCAACTATTGAGTGAGTTTAATACTGCAGAGAACCATCTCAAGAATTCCCTTGAAAACAATTTTCAATGTGCTTTTCGTCTAAGTAACCCATCAGACAATAAATTTGCTTTGTCCAATGTAAACCTATATAACCTGGAGATTTCCAAAACTGAAGTATTTCTGGGAACTCATCTTGAAAAATAAACATGTCAAGATAAAGAATTAAGGCTATCCTTCTGACAGCATAGTGATGAATGAGCATCTGCAAAATTTGAGTGTCATTTTCTTGGAAGTTAACAATAATGACATTTTCTCCCAGAGGAACTCTTTCTAACCAGGAAGTGTTCCAGGTTCTTGTGCCATAGCCAACTCTCGATGACTGACTGTCCTATCAAGAACAGCACAGCCTTGCTTAACAAAACAGGCTCACAAGATTCTCAGGGTGATTATAATAATTGATTATCTCAACATTTAAATAAACCCAGAAAACCTGACAGCACAATACATTAAAAGAACCTGTTTTTGTTCCTGAAGGATAGTGCAGGAGATGAGAAACTTTCCTTCATATGGCTGGTCCCCAATGAATCCCCATCAATAAATATATTCCCCCAAACATTGCCAAAGTTCAGTCCTGATTACAGAATCAGGAATAGCCCCTGAGTACCATTGGGTGTGACCTATACTCACCTCATACCCGCCACTCCCAAGGCAAAGCAAACATAGCATGTGTTTTGTGCTTTGCAACTCTTTAAGAAAGTTATTTAACACCAGGGTTTACAAAGTTTTTAATGATTCAGCTGTTCCAGGGATTTGATATTCCAATACGAATCCCCCCGCCAGTATGATATTTCCTCCACCATTTCCCCAGTTTTCAACTCATTCCTCAAACATGCCCCCTTGGAAGACCCAAAATAATTTATTTCATATTGCTTGTTAAAAAGATATGGCCAAAGGAATTATCTAAATAGAGTTCAATTAAAGAAAATTTGTGAAAATTATTTTATGTCATAGTGGTTATTAAAGTCATTGAATTGTTTACTGATGGCAAATAGAATTATTTAAATATAGCTCAAAAGAAAATTTGTGAAAATTGTTCCATCTCATAATGTTATTAAACTTACTGAGTGTTTACTGAGCTTCTTGTTGCAAGTTGAGCTTTCTGTGTTAATTTTTTAAAATTTTATTTTGTTTATTGAGCTTAGTTGGCTACTACTTTTCCATCTAATTTGCTGTGCTTCTACTGGGTTGTCATATTGTGTAACATGGCGGTATATGATGTATATGAGGTCTAGGCCATATATGCTGCTGCTATGAATTTCAGGAGCTCCACGTATAGAACTAGATGATTCTAGGTTTGTCCCCCACGCCCCATCTGGAAAGCATCATCAGTGTTCCCATGAGTTTCATTAGTTTGGTTTGGCATCTCTTCCAAAATTAGATCTGTAGCTGTGATGCTGAGTTATTCTTTACCTGGTGGCATATGTGGGATGTGTTTCTTGGAACTCTAATTCACTATCTATCTTAAAAAAGGATTGTTGTCTGCTATATCTTCAGAGATTAGAGGGGAAAGGTCTGGGGCCTTAAGGTAACGCTCTTTCTGCCACTTCTCATCACAGTCGAGTTGCAAAGAAAAGATCCTGTATGATTCCTACCTGGGCTGCTGCTGCTTCCTCTGAAATGAGCAAATGAATCAATCCACTTCCTCCTTTGGAAGTTCCTGCTTTGTTTCATCTTCCACTCTGAAGTTAATGTTGCTGAATGAGTAATTAAAGATGTATTTAAAGAAAGTCGTGAAACCAGTTAAGAATCATCATTGAGTCAGGTGGTTTCAAGAATTTTTAGGTGAAATGGACTACTGGGTTTTTAGGGGAAATGTACATCATTCATTTCTGTTGTGCATCAAGATAGGCTTGTTTGGTTACAATAACGACAATGACCATACTTAAGGCTCAAATCAGGAAAGAAAGTCATATTTTGGTCTTGTACAGATGAAATTAACACTATATGGTTCTTAAGGCCCCAGACAGGTAGAATAATTAAACCTTTTTCTAGCATAATCTGGATTCTAGAAGCATGGTTCTCTACCCTGATAATGATATGGTTAGTCCAAAACTGTGTTTCTAATGACATTAGACATTTTTTAAAAGGCTTTGATCCTATTCGTCACTAGGGTGTGTCTCTGAACAGAACTTTCTCTCCTCCTGTCATGCACCTGCTTCAACTTATTGTCTCAGCAATTGGGAACAATGTTTATAGTATGATAAGTATAGTGAAGATTTGAAATTAATGCCTATGTACCATGATCCCTGGTTGCTTAAGATTAATTTGCTGAATTTTTGGATCATGGTGAACTCAAACATAACTTTGAGTTTGAATTAGAGGTCCTTATGTTTAAAAAAAGAAAAAAAGAATAGTTGACAGCTGTTCTTTATCAAGCTTTAGGATTTTTCTGTCACACGATAATTTATCATGTTTATATATATATATTTTAAATAGACACATACTACAGTAAACTTTAGGATATTTCTGTAGAAATAAATGTATTTATTTAACCAACTTTTACTGGTATCTTAAAATGTGTCATGAAAAACACTAAAAATAAACTAAATGAAACAGAGGAATAACTAGACAATAAACACAAAATGAAATGTGCTGTTGGCATAATACAAAATAACAAGTAATATTTCTCATCAGATATCCTAAATTTGAATAAAATTAATGCAAATGAATAGACTTTTTTAATAATAAAGACCTAGCATCACTTTAATGAAATGAGATAACTTTTTCTATATAGAATAACACATGTTTGCTATGACTATGGCAGGGGTTCAAGTGGCCCGCTACTTAGAAAATATATTGGATATGTTGCCTGGAACTTATATCAGAAAGCTAGATGAGAAATTTTGTACTAAAACTATAGAATATTTTAATTGACATTGACTGGATAAAAATAAATTTACAAAGATTATTTCAACTGATGTCTATATGGAGAAAAGTAAAATAATAGGCAGATAGAAATAAGGCAAGGATAAGTGAGATAAAGATGTAAGTAACTATATTACAGGGACAGTAAGCATAAATGACTTGGAATTGGGAAGAAGAGTAAAATCTAAGATTCTTTCAATACTTCATACAGAAATATGTTGTCATTATAGATATCCCAGAACTTATTCTATGAAAAAAGAAAAAAATTAGAAAAGAAACCAACATATATTCTAAGGATAACATTAAAAGAACCTTGCTTAAAACTTCCTATGAATGGTCTGCCTTTGAGGATTTTTTTTTAATTCTCCCTTTGACACATTTTTATAAAAGAACCACTTAATTAGCACAAAGAATATATAAAAAATATCTCTACTTTTTGTAAAATAAACCTGTTATAAGTTGAGTAAAAGCATGATTAATAGGAAAAGTAAGAGGCTTCTTCTTAGAGAGCACTCATGGAAATATGCAGTGGAAAGTACTCCCAACTATCTAAAATGGACTATTCCCCTAATCTGGAAATATACATGTCCAGAATTGATATTCACCTTGGAGAAAGAACATGACCGGAAACATAAAAATACACTATGTCATCTACTTCAAACTTCTGTCCTTTATCTCTAAGTACCATCTGGACTGATGGTTGTTTGACCAAATTCTGGGATCCAGAAAATAACAACTATCAAACAATTAAGTCCTGCTAAAGTTCCTCATCTCCTGGCCTGTCAAGGAGTTTCCTGCCTCTGCTTTATGGAAGTGGTATCTCTTTACCTTAATTAACTACTCACTATGTGTTATCAGTTATTAAATACTTTGAATATTCCGAAAATCTATTGATATAGGGATCATAATGGAACTCAAAAAACACAAGTAGAACTACTATCCTTATCTTCATGTTAAAATGCGTATACCTTTTTAAAAAATTTGCTTGTAACTACTTTGATGTTTTTATAAATGGCTGTTCCTATGCTGTGACATGTAGGTGCTTCTGTCTGTGTCCAAATTTTTGTTAAATAAAAACTTGTCCACTGGGATTAGGTTCTACTCATAGGAGTTCCTTTTATTGCCTCTTCAATATCCCTAACTCTTAAGATAGTCACCTTTAAAGTACTTAAAATTTGGGCTTCAGCACTTGAATTTTGGAAAGATCCCCTTCAACTACATAGCTACTATCTAATTTCTATGTAATATTACTTTTCTGAGCCGTCTCCACCATGTTTACTCCACCATGTTTACTCTTGTATGAGGAATAAAGAACCTTTCCATAAATTCCTGAGAATGGATTAGGAGAAAGTCAATTTTGAGAAATCAACTCAGAAAAGTGAACAAAAAAATAAAAGAAGGCTTTGTTCATCCTGTTAGTTAAAATATAATATCACTACTTCATAGAAGAAAAGTGATCCTCAAGAAAATCCCTTTATTTTTTAGGGTTGAAGTTCAGGAATACCTGGAGAAGAAAAAGAACAAATATTTCTGAATGGCAGTTTACCTAGTGCTCTAGGAGATGGGTTCTGATTTTTATGCAGTTAGGAGAAGCAGGCTATTTCCAAAAAAGGAAAAATTAATACGAAATATTTCATACTAAAGTGATCATTGAGTTGCAAAAATTTTTTGACAGGCATAGAACAATTCTTATTAGCTTGGATGAAAAATTAAAGGAATCAATGCCTATATAGGGAACACTGAAAGTTTGAAGATGTGAAAATTACAAAATGCATATTAATCATAAGATGCTTGGCTAGATGGATTTGGTCTTGGTTTTTTCAGTTTCTATGGTCTGCCTCATCCCATGTGACAAGGGGCTTGAATCCAGATAAATGGGGGCATGTGGACTTTCAAAGTTGAAAGAAGGCATTCTTCTCTTTATGGATGGCTCAGAGAATCTCTGCAATTCTTCCTCCACTGCGTTCAGTTTTATTCTAATCATTCTTCAGGGTGCATGTTAAGACTGGTTAATCTACTGGGAGTACATGACAGGTATGCATGCCTGCAAAAAGACAGGATTAACATGTAGAGATAACATAAAATCAGAAACCTCTACTAGATTCTAGCTTTCTTCAACCATTGTTTGCAAATATGGGTATAATTTCAAATCTATTTCAGTCCCATAAGAAGTTAAAAGTAGAAAACTCTGTCAGAAGGTTATTGCCCGCCACCATATTTGAAGATAGAAACAGGGTAGCCAAGACCAAGGGTCACTGTCATGTCACTGTCCTTCCGTTGTTCATTGATTTGCTTGAGCGGGCCCAGTAACGTCTCCATTGTGAGACTTGTTGTTACTGTGTTTGACATATCAAATACAACATGGGTAGCTTGTCAGGCTTTGCCATGTAGATGAGATACTCTCAGTAGCTTGCTGGGCTTCATGAGAGGGGCAGAGGAATTGAACCCGGCTCGACCTGGAGAGATAGCACAGCAGGTAAGGCGTTTGCCTTGTACGTGGCCGATCTGGGTTTGAGCTACGTATTGGATATGCCAAACACAGTAACAACAAGTCTCACAATTTGTTGTGAGATGTTATTGGTGACCGCTCGAGCAAATCGATAAACAATGGGAGGACAGTTCTACAAAAGACCAAAGGTCATTGAGTCAGTAAAAATACAATAACTACTTTTAGATTCTTGCACTGAGTAGTTTAACCATTTTTATGAAAGGATGAATGGTCCAAGTTGTTTGCTCTTTATCATGACCATCTTGTTATTTGTCGATTGCCTGGAGTAGACCCCAGTAATGTCTCCTTCATCCTAGCCCTGAGATTTTTTAGAAAGTGCCATATCCAAGGCACTTTCAGAGTTAGGAGAATGAGACCCATTATTGTTACTGGTATTTGGCATATTGGGTACGCTATGGGGAGTTTGCCAGACTGCCATGTGGGCAGGTTATATTCGGTAGCCAGCCAGTTTGTCCAAAGTAGGAATGAGATAATAAGATGTCTTCCGGGAGCTGGGTTTTATAGTCTCTGGGTCTTGGCCGTTGATGGGATTACACGGCGCCAGGGGGCCAGTTGGTGGGTGTGAGTCCTGCCTACTGGAATTTGGAGGATCTGGGTGGAGGATGCTCAGCCCCGATCTGAGGAGGCTTGGAGATCTCAGTCCCGGGACCCGTATGCCTTTGTTCCTCTGCCGGTACCTTCATGTGTGCAGAGAGTGGTCTCAGCATGGTGGTGGTTGGTTCTGGAGGTCTTCGGCTGCCAGAGTCCTAGTTGGGGCGGGGAGGGAAACTCAACCCGCTCCCCTCCAAGGGGCCCTGGCAAGGACAGCCAGGAGCTGCTTCATTTTAACAAACACACACACACACGTTTAAACTTGAAAGCAAAGATACACTAATGGGGATTACTTATTATTTTTCTCTTTGATTACATTGACCTTAATATTACTAACAAAAATTTGGTCATACTATGAAATATTACTAGTGTTTTTTGTTAAAGTGAAAAACAAGTTTTAGCAGATGTTTTAAATTTCAAAACATCACAGTCCT
Organism: Sorex fumeus; assembly: GCF_029834395.1. Classification (NCBI taxonomy): domain Eukaryota; kingdom Metazoa; phylum Chordata; class Mammalia; order Eulipotyphla; family Soricidae; genus Sorex; species Sorex fumeus. The sequence goes on along the minus strand of NW_026606322.1, from coordinate 40,025,873 downwards.
TTTAAGTCATTTTGCACTTAAATTATTTAATGTTGGCAGAGAGTTGGAGTCATCTCATTTATGACAGTATTAATGTTTTTTCCCCCTCTTTCTAGTAATTATGACTGTAGCACTGTAGCACTGTTCTCCCATTGTTCATCGATTTGCATGAGCGGGCCCAGTAATGTCTCCATTGTGAGACGTGTTGTTAGTGTTTTTAGCATATCGAATACATCACAGTTGGCTTGCCAGGCTTTGCGTGCGGGTGAAATACTCTCAGTAGCTTGCCAGACACTCCGAGAGGGGCAGAGGAATCGAACCTGGGTCAACCAGATTGACTGCGTGCAAGCAAACGCCCTACCCACTATGCTATCGCTCCAGCCCAAAAAATGTTTTTCAAAAATTAAATGCTTGTATATGCATAGCTCCACAGTGTTAGGCCTTGGTGGGGTGGACTCGAAGGGCATACCCAGTGGTGTTTGGGTGCTAACTCAAGGGCATGCTCCTGCGAGGCATGTGCTAACAGCCCCCACCCCCAATTTACTTTCCTATAATTCCACCGTTCATTTCTACACCCAAGTGGTTCCTAGTAGTGATAGTAATTATGATACATTGTAATAATATATTGGGTCAATTAAGGTATCTGGGGGTCAGAAATTTTAAAAAGAAGTCAGCATATTTTTCAGAAATGGAAAAGCTCTTTGCCACATTTCACTAATATTTGTAAAAATAAACCAATAAGATTGGCATCATCATACTGTGATTAAAATAGACTCATTCAACAAAATGTCTTTTTAGTTGTGGCATGCATATTATCTGTTTTTTTTCAAAATGTGTGAAACTTAATTTTATTTCCTGCCATAACAGCATGAGATTTTTAAATATATATATTCATACAGATAAATTAATGTCATTGCCAAATGATCATATAATTTTAGCTCATCATCCTTTGCAAGTTGAGAAAGAAAATACATGGCATCATAATATCTTTCACTAAAAATTGCAGAAATAGACAACTTTAATAAGCAATAGAGCTCGAGACATGAAAATAGAGCACTGAGAAGCAACTTGGGAATATACATGAGGATTAGTCACATAGCCTATTCAATATCATACTGCATAGTGCCTAACTAAATCTGCACTATATTTGGCACTAACGGTAGTAGAAAAATGAGAAAAAAATATTAAATTAGATGTAGGAAGAGATCTTTACTGACCATTTTATACAGCAGTTTCTATTGTAGGGAAGAAGCCTAGAGATTTGCAGTATGGCCCCTGTGAGGTGCTGAGCGATATTAGCTATTCCATAGTGCTATTTCTATGGAATTCTAATTCCTAATTTTTTTTTGGTCTTTTAAACAAATCTATCAGTATTGCATAAATATTATGTTATAGTTGTTAACCTAAAATAAGTATTGCATAAATGAGGAACTGAAAAAACTATCTCTCAAAATTTTAAATTGAAGTTTGCCTGGAGGAGGAAGCCAATAACTTCCTGATTAGCTGCTTCCTTCCCACTCATGCTACACTCAATCCCTCCCCATGGCAAATCCTAATTTACTAACATGTTTCCTAGTCCCAGCTAAACTAATTGCAGTTTCTATCTCTCCCAGGACTATATTACTGACTGGTCAACCACCCACTTGCATAATAATATTTGGGCAGAAATAAATTTTTATATTTGTGATTTTTTTGTTTGTTGTGCATTTGTGTGTGTGTGTGTTTGTGTGTGTGTGTTTTGGGTGGGTGAGTTGGGGGACCATAACCTCCAGTGTTCAGGACCTACTCCTGGCTCTCTACTCAGGTATTACTTCTCGGGTTGTTCCTGGGACCGTATGTCCAGATCATATGTTTGGTCCCATGAAAAGTAAATGCCCTACCTGCTATACTACTGCTCCAACCTCAAGGACAGAGGTAAACTATTTCAGAGGATCTAAAATAAAATTATTTTTGTTATTATTGTTGTTGTTGTGTAAGTCATAAAGAAAGAGAAAAAGAACAATATAATCATTTTGATGAAAAAGACTAGATACACCATATTCCACCCCTTGCTTAGACCACTATAGTGAAAGAGGTTAATGTTAACTGAGATTGGGAGACAGGGGTGGCATCCATCTAGCAATGTAACTTATAAATGATGAATATTTATCTCTTGGTTTACATTCCCTCATACCTAGAATATGTTTTCCTCAGATATCAAATATTTTAATGTCCTTCTTTTTTGGTTAAGCCAGCGTGTTGGACTTATCATGAGTCATTCACAAGACAAACATATTGTCTTGTATTACTTCAAAAAAAATGTTTTCTTCTATTGAGAATGATTGTTTGCCCAATCATCCTGAATTTGGTGAGGATGGAGAAACCATTAACCTGAACTCTGTTAGCTGCTTCTTCCAGGCAACCCTAAACATGAAGTTGAAAAATAAAATCCTTTTTTATTCTTGCAAAAAGAATACTGTCTTTTAGTTAATACATTCATGAGTGTTTAAAAATTACCATTAGATTTTTGTGTTTAACTCAGTTGGGTTTTTTGTTATTTTGCAAGATGACCATAAATCCAAGTAATTAGGATAGGGGTACTCAGTATGCTTTTTACATACCTACTTTGTCTATTATGCAGTTTCGGTGTTCCATAAACATTTGTAAACAAATTATCGCCACTATCTTCGATTGCCCAATAAAAATCTGCTTTCCTTTCTTCTACTCCTTGTAAAGGGAAGAGGAAGCCAAGAAGAGGGGAGAACGTATCTGTTGTCGTGTTAGATCTGTGTTTACCCTGTAGCATTGTAGCACTGTCCTCCCGTTGTTCATCAATTTGCTCGAGCAGGCACCAGTAATGTCTCCATTGTGAGACTTGTTGTTACTGTGTTTGGCATCTCGAATACACCACGGGTAGCTTGCCAGGCTCTGTCATGCAGGTAGGATTCTCTCAGTAGCTTGCTGGGCTCTCCCAGAGGGGCAGAGGAATCAAACCTGGGTCGCCTGGGTCGGCCGCACACAAGGCAAACGCCCTACGGCTGTGATATGTTTACACTAAAAAGGTGAAATAAACTGAAAAATATACACTGGTTTTTAAACAATGAAGATATATAGAAATACATATGTTAGAATTATTTCTATTGAGTTGTGTACAATCTTTCTTTGAATCTGCAAAACATTGACAATATTTGTGCTCTTATACAGGAAAACATTTTGTTTTACTCGCATATGAAAACCATTATGATTAAATACAAAACTACTAAAGGAGCAGATCATTTCCTTCTTAATTCTGAATAAATTATTGCTTCATTATATTCAAAACTTATGACCAATATAATTTTCCTTCTACATGGCTTTCTTTTTTCCCCTTCCATATGTCATATTATGCTCTGAATATCAACCAGCCAACAAGGGGCTTTCACTCTGCTTATATTAGTGTACTTAAAAACTTCCAGTATATATATATATATCACAGATCACAGATCATCCTGATATTCGTCGATTGCCTTGAGCAGACCCAAGTAACGTCTCCTTCATCCTAGCACTGAGATTATATTCAAGTCTCTTTAGGAGAATGAGACCCATCATTGTTACTGGTATTTGGCATATTGGGTATGCCACGGGGAGTTTGCCAGACTCTGCCATGTGGGCAGGCTACATTCGGTAGCTTGCCAGTTTGTCGAAGTAGGAATGAGATGTTATAATAAGATGTCGCGTGGCCGCGAATGTGGCCGCGCGGTTCCAGGAGCTGGTTTTTATAGTCTCAGAGTCTTGGCCGCTGATGGGATTACATGGCGCCAGGGGGCCAGTTGGTGGGTGTGACCCCCGCCTACCGGAATTTGGAGGATCTAGGTGGAGGATGCTCGACTCCAATCCGAGTAGGCTTGGAGATCTCGGCCCCGGAACCAACGTGGCTTTGTCCCTCTGCCGGTACCTTCAGGTGTGCGGAGAGTGGCCTCAGCATGGTGGTGGCTGGTCCTGGAGTCTCCTGCCCCTGTGCCTGGATATTCCTAGCTGGGGCTCTTGGAGGGGAGCGGGTTGAGCTTTCCTCCCCACCCTGGCCAGGGCCCCGGCAGCCAAAGACCTCCAGGACCAGCCACCACCATGCTGAGACCACTCTCCGCACACCTGAAGGTACCGACAGAGGGACAAAGCCACGTGGGTTCCGGGGCCGAGATCTCCAAGCCTACTCGGATTGGAGTCAAGCATCCTCCACCCAGATCCTCCAAATTCCGGTAGGCGGGGGTCACACCCACCAACTGGCCCCCTGGCGCCGTGTAATCCCATCAGCGGCCAAGACTCTGAGACTATAAAAACCAGCTCCCGGAGGAGAAGAGCGCAGTCTCCTGCCCCTGTGCCTGGCTATTCCTCACCGGGGCCCTTGGACGGGAGCGGGTTGAGCTTTCCTCCCCGCCCTGGCCAGGGCCCCGGCAGCCGAAGACCTCCAGGACCAGCCACCATATATATATATATATATATATATATATATATATATATATATGATAAAACTGAGAAAAAAGAGAGTAACTTTCTTAATGTATAACTCAAAATGGTTAAATTGTGTTGCACTAACAAGTCCACCAAATGTTACTGGGCCCACCAAATGTTACTTTTTAAAAAATAAAATTCTGATAGGCAATTGTTCAAGTCAACTCTTGAAAACTTATATTTGGTCAGTATTTTTTCTGCAGCGATAGCACAGCAGTAGGGCATTTGCCTTGCACGCAGTCTGCCCAGCCGAGCCAGGTTCGACTCCTCCACCCCTCTTGTTGGGAGCCCAACAAGCTACCGAGAGTATCTCGCCCACACAGAAAAGCCTGGCAAGGTACCCGTGATGTATGCTATATGCCAAACACAGTAACAGCAAGTCTCACGATGGAGACATTACTGGACCCACTTAAGCAAATTGATGAACAACGGGAGGACAGTGCTACAGTGCTATTTTAATTCTATTTATCTTTTATTTTAAGGCACATTTTGTTGTTATTTGTTTGTTTTTTGAGCCAGAGCAGGCTCAGGGGTTATTTCTGGTGCTGGTATCAGGAAACACTCTTGGAGGGCTTGGGGGACCATATGTGGTACTAAGGATCAAACTTAGGTCAGCTGTGTGTAAGGCAAGCACCCTACTAGCTATTCTATCATTCGTGCCCCAAACATTTTTAAATTTAATTTACTTTATTATTGTATTAAGATAATATGGTTAAATGATTTAGGATTTGCTTTTTGATGTGTAATGATATAGCAGTTCTACCAACTGCAAAGTACCAAATAATCTGCACCAGGGAATCTGTGTTCTTTCTAGATCCCTTTCTTATCAACCTCACAGCTCCTTCACTTCTGTAATCAAGTACAAGAGCTTGTTATCATTGCATGTCAATCATCTCTTTGCTTCATTCTTTATATAAATTTTATGTGCTAACTTGTTTGGCACTTGTCCTCCCTCTAAATTGTATTGCTTAACAATGTCCTTCTAATTTTATCCGTGTTGTACAGAAATCAAATTGAATACTATCAAATCAGAAACATAATTTAAAAATCACTTATTTTTCATAAGATGATAATATATGTAGAATATCCTAAATATTTTTCCCTTCCATGTGCCATAATAGGCTTGGAGTATCAACCAGGCAACTAGGGGCTTTCACTCTGCTTCTATTAGTGTAGTTAATTGTTGCAAAAACCTTAAAGTATATATGTTAGTTATACTAATATATCTTATCAAAGATATGAAAGTATTATCAAAGACTTCACAAAAATGCTATAAGTAATAGGGGCTGAAGGGAACGTCCAATGGGTAGAACATTTGGTTTGTTCATGGTAGACTGGAGCGATAGCACAGCGGTAGGGCGTTCGCCTTACAAGCGGCCAACATGGCCGACCTGAGTTCGATTCCTCCGCCCCTCTCGGAGAGCCCGGCAAGCTACCGAGAGTATTCGATATGCCAGACACAGTAACAACCAAGTTTCCAATGGAGACGTTACTGGGCCCGCTCGAGCAAATCGACGATCAACGGGAGGGCCTTTACCTTTACCTTTATGGTCAACATGGTTTTGATACCCAGCACCCTAGAGGGTTCCCAAAGGATTACAAAAGTGATCTTTGAAGAAGATTCAGTGATATGCCCTCAGTAAGCTTTGTTTGTTTTAAATAAGCACTCAAAACAAATGTCAACAACAACAAAAATGCGAATAATAAACACATGTGAAATTTAACTATCTTAAACCATTTTCCAACCTGAGCTTCTGTGCCCTAAGTAAAGAACTGAAAATTAAAGGAGTCAATTAAGTATTATACAGTGGCCAAACTTTTAAGTCAAATATACTCATATGACCTTGTCTGACAACAATCTTATTACTGACAGAGCAAATTATCTAATAGTCCAGAAGATAAGAGAATGAATTAGTTATATGTACCTACAATAACAGCAGAAACAGTATCAAACCCAGTCTTGCTCTAGAGTATTCTCAAGCCTTATGTTAAACTACTTGGAGGAAATTATACATATTCTTTACTTCTAAAATTATGTAAATGATGAATTGAAAATATGCTTGTACCTGCTATAAGCTTGGCGATGTTCTAGTCCTAAACAATATCCCTAATATCCATGATCATAAATGCTAGAAAATAGTCTTTTCTTTTGAGTCCCTTTCCATCTGCAATCAGATTGAAAATTCAGTCTTCTGGGTTATTTTCTTTTCTTCATTCATAGCCTCATTTATTTATCCATCCAGTCTTATCATTTTGTATACATGTTAGGAGTGCACCCTGCCATTCTTTTATAGTTAACTATGAAAATGAAAGTCTTATCAATTAAACTAAGGCATATGCTCTAGTTTAAGAAAGTAAGATCATTCTTATTCAAGAACATTAAAATGCAGGAAAAATAGGGAATTGAATTTGATTAAACACAGTATGTCTGGAATTACTGTTTCATTCCAACTTTTGAAGTAAAATAACTATAAGACATATTAGCTCTACTCTTGATTTAATTGTTCCAAGTGCATATCATTCTCAGACATTTTGAATTCTCTTCAATTTGAGCATTATTCTGCATGTAAAATCCTATATTTAATGTTCTAGGAGAATTACTTTTTGAAATATTTAAATTAAAACAAAATTAGTTATATCTTATCTTTTATATAGTCTTCCTGTATTAAGTGCATAATTTTATGTCTGTCCACTTTCAAATAACTTCTTTCAAAAGGTGCTAATGATCAGTGGCATTGAGATACACCAATTAAGTTGCACTTAATGGGATCTACTATTCACTTGCATGGAAGTCAGTTATCAATCAGCCTCCACTTGTTATCATCCGGGTCAGTCTGTTTTACCCCAGCTCACAATGTCCCTGAGACATAACACTTCTGTTGATAGAGTGTGACAGAACTATAAATGTTTAGCTATAAGAGAACGAATCTCATGAGCAATATTCACACCGGCATCTGTAAAAGCGTTAGAAAGTCTGCGTCTCGGTTTGATTTATGCCTCTTTTTCATCATATTTCCTCTCCTTTCCTTTCAAAAGTATTATCTCTAATAAATATATTGCACTATAAACTGTCAGTGAATGTTGTCAAAGATATTCTGAAGTACAAACATTGTATGTGTAGCTTTTGGACCTAAGTTTATATTGACTTTGCAACATCTGTCCCAATATTTTCTGAAGAGAATTAGACTATTTAGAAATTTTACAGAATGTCACAATTATCTATGTCTCATTGAGATCATGATTATTGGGTTGAGTGATCTATAAATGGTTAATACTTTGGCTGGTTTGATAGGATACATGGAATACATAGATCAAAATAGCACAGAGAATATTTGATGGCTTATCATTATAGCAGCAGACTTCTGTTATCTGTAGAACCCAACAGGCATGATCATTCAGAAAGTACCAGTGTGGAATTTGTATTACAACTCAGTGTGAAAATCATAATTCAGATCCTCAGATTTCTAGATCAAGATAGCAGCAGAAGCAGCAGCAGCAGCAGAGAGTTACAAACTGAAAAATGGATCCTGAACTTGTATAGACAGGGATACAGAAGGAATCCATGACTGCAGAATTCTATGATCCTATAATACCAAAAACCAAATTCCGCATACCAGACTCTCACTATACTGAACGGTACTCAGTCCATCTCATCTTGTGAGATGACTTTGGAAATGGTATGTTTGAGATCCAGAGTGAGTGTGTTTATACGGCAGAGGCACAATGAATTCTGCAATCCAATGTTGCTCTACCAGTCACTCCATTCAGCTGATGTGAAAGCCATTCCAAATGGACAAATTTCATAAAGCAATGAAAAGAATATGTCCAGAATGTTCTTAGGCAGATTGGCATACTGTGTGGTTGAAAGTCACAAGTATATGATGGCTGTATTGCTTTCTGTTTCAGGCATCATTTTGCAAGATAGAAAAAAATAAGCATTCTTTAAACTTAAATAATTAGGTAAAGTTTCATAAACTGCACCTGATAATCTACCTTTTGTTGAAGAGAGTAATTTTAGTGCTCTCAAAAGTAGTTTGGAGGGGGGTTGTTGCTGTAATTTGACAGTTGGGGTCAGCTGCCTAGAAAGAAATGGAATTTCAGCAGAATGGGCCATTGAAATAAGCAGCATGGGTGAAGATCTTTCATACCACTCAAACAATTACTAGTCAATGGTTTTCAACTTTACACCTTCAGACCTATTGAAAAAAGAGAAATGCATTGTGAACCAGTAAAGCAGAAATTAAAAATTAAGCAGAAATAAAAACACACTCCATATGATATTTTTGAGACATTTAATTTACTTATTTCAGTGTTTTTGCCAACACTTTCCTTCCTGCTGTTACTGTGGTAATGATTGGAATTGTCAACACTAGTTGGTTGTGCTTGCCAGTGTTATTTCCTGTGCTCTCAGGTGTTCCCAAACTTTGTTGTTGAGGAAACAGGGATTCCAACCAGCAGTGACCGTGGGGTTTGCTTTGGTACACGTGAAGTTGTACTGAGAGACTGAACACATGGCCTCATGCCGAAAGAGAAAAGCTTTGCCACTGAGTAATTCTGAGCCCAGTGTTATTAGTTTAAAAATTTAATAGAATGATCACACTTATTTGCCAGATGTAAAAAACATAGTATGAGAGCAATACACAAAGGCAATAGAAATAAGGGCCAGGAGAACTGATTCATGGTAGGAAGTCTGTCAATAGAGGTTGAAGAATGCAGTGAGGATAGAGATGAGATGCTTATGAAAATGATAGTTGGAAGTAATCTCTGTGAACAAGAATTGGGTACTGAATAGAAGTGGCGTGCATGATGACTTTTCAGTAACAGTTTTGCAAACCATAGTGCCTAAAAGGAAATAAACAAGAGAAAGAGAGGGTGGGCTTGAGGAAGGGAGGGGAGAGAGAGAGAGAGAGAGAGAGAGAGAGAGAGAGAGAGAGAGAGACAGAGAGAGACAGAGAGACAGAAAGAGACAGACAGAAAGGAGTATGGTGCCGCCAGCAGGTCAATCTGTACCTGTGAGGAGAGGTACATCAGCAACCGCATGGCGCCTTCAGACTTCCAGATACCCCAAAATTGCTGCTGTGCCTTTGGCCAGAACCCAAAACTTGGGGCAAAGTTTACCAAGAAAGTAAACGGCCAAAAGTTAGGTATGTGGTAGACACACCCACAAACACATCCAGCTCTGCTATATAATTGGAGGCAAGGCCTCTCTGTTTCCTGATCGAGCTGCTTAACGGCCATGATCCCAGACACTCAGAAACAAATATTGAAACCCCACGGCTTTTGGCAGAAATGTGTCTGGTCTCTGCAGTAGGTTACCAGCACTGGGTCACCCCAGGTGGGAATAGGTTTCATGCTTGGCTGGTTCCCCCTGGCGGTCCGGTGGCCGTGATCCTCCAGAGGGCACTGGACAGTCAGGTTTGGGCTCTTAGTGACAAAACACATGGGGCTTCACAGGATGTGGGATGGAGCCCGCCCTTTCCTCCCTGTCCCAATGAGACCCCGAGTTGCCACTCACAAATAGCCTCTCTGACTCCTGAACAAGCTGCTTAACGGCCATGATCCCAGAGACTCAGAAACAAAACTCAAAACCCAGCAGCTTTTTGCAGAAATGCATCCAGACCGCAAAGTAGGTTACTGTCACTAGGCCACCCCAGAAGAGAAAGGGTGCTGTCCCTCTGCCTGCTCCCCCTCGGCGGCGTGGTGGCTGCCATCTGCCAGAGGCCATTGGACAGTCAGGTTTGGGCCTGCAGTGATGAGACATTCAGGGCCTCACAGGATGGGTGTGGAGCCGGCTCTTTCCTTCCCACCCCAAAGAGACCCCGCGTCGCCATCCACAAACGGCCTCTCTGGCTCCTGATCAAGCTGCTTAATGGCCATGATCGCAGAGACTCAGGAACAAATCTCGGAACTCAGCAGATTTTGGAAAGAATTCCTCCAGACTTATTTGTTAAAATTTTGGAATTTCAAAATCGCAAGGCCACTTCTGCAACCTCACGACATCATATGTTATTCATAACCAGCAATAGAAAACAAATTATCTACTCTTGCCTTTTCAGCAAATCTGAGTGTTGGGGTAAAATGTCAAATAATAATGGTGGGTCTGGTGTAAAAATATTGAATGTAATCAAAGTAGGGAGAGAGTAATGTGGAAATCATATGCCCCACAGGTAAGGGGTGGGTGGGGGATAGAGGTATACTGGGGTTTTTGGTGGTGGAGAATGGGCACTGGTGAAGGTATGGATGTTTCATTGTATGATCGAGACTTAAACCCAAAAGCTTTGTAACTGCTCTCACAGTGATTCAATAAATAACTGTCACTGTCCTCCCATTGCTCATCGATTTGCTCAAGCGGGCCCAGTAACGTCTCCACTGTGAGACTTTGTTGTTACTCTGTTTGGCATATCGAGATAGTCCTGGTAGCTTGCTGGACTCTCCGAGAGGGGCAGAGGAATCGAATTTGGGTCGGCCATGTTGGCTGCATGTAAGGCAAACACCCTACCACCTGTGCTATTGCTCCAACATGGTTCAATACATTTATTAAAAATGGAAAAAAGAGTAAGGTGGTGTTCATGCGCAATTCAATCAGCCTAATATGTGGCTGAATAAATAGCAGTACTCCTTCATAAAAAAAAAAGAAAGAGACATACAGAGACAGAGGCAGAAACAGACAGAGAAAGAAAGAGAGAGAAGTGTCTGTCATAAGAAGGAGTCTGTAGGAATGGGGATTGGAAGGAAAACTGGGATATTGGTGGAAAGAAATGCACACTGGTGAAGGCAGGAGTGTTAGAACGTTGTGTATTGAGAACTCAATTATTAACAGCTTTGTAACAGTGTATGTCACAGTGGTTCAATAATCTTTAAATAAAAATAAAATCTAATATTTTAAAGGAAATATTCTATAATTAAGTCACAATAAACTGAGATACAAAATAGTAAACACAAATGGTGATAAGAGATCTTTATTAAACTTTTAGAAAGTGGTATTTACTTAAAAACATGTCAGTGGAATTTTTGCTTCTGATTTTTTTTTTGCTGTATTTGCATATAGTCATGGTTGCAGCATTGCTTCAGACAGATAAAGCACTGCATTACATCATTTGCTTTTTCTCTTTGTTTTTATTTGCTTTATCACTTACAGTGCATGCCAGTTCAATGGCAATAACTTTTTCATGAATTTCTATGAAATTTCTGTGAACCATCATTAGTCTACACAGATCAAAGGCTTTCAACCTATGCTCCAAATACATTTAAAAAAACAGAAAAGAAAATACTAGATAAATTGATATACACCATGTTCTTTCATTAATCATTTCAGCACTGTGGAAGAAGTGATCACTATAGCGGAGGTAGAGAATGCCCTCATAAAACAGAATGGACCCCCATTTATCAATACAGACCCAACAATTGCCATTCCCTAATGTCCAGACTGCTAGAAGTGCTGAGGCATCAATATCAAAAGCTTTCTATGAGACAACTTCATAATTTACCAGTTAAGACTTCTACTCTTCACCTTTAACATATTGGAATGAGCAGTGGTTTGATAACGCACAACAAAATCATTTCATATATGAGTTTGAATTTTTTGCCCTCAGGCATAAACAGTTTCCACTACTTAAGAATTTAAAGAATGTTCTGGAAATCACCTTTTATTGCCTAAGACCAAAAAACACCACACTTTCACCTAACATATTATGATTGTGGGATTGATCCAATATTCTATATTATATTGCTCAGGATATGATGACAGATTATACCACCAAAATAATGACCGACTGCAAGAGTCATCTACATGGAGGCAGCATTGTTTAGAAATGGAACGCCTTCTGCTAGGATGCTACACAGACCTTGGACCAAGGACCTTATGTGATCATATACTCCAAGAGAAACAATCTATAGCTATGTGACATAGGAGTTAGAAGTAAGACTCCTGGAGAACACTGTATTTCTCATCCTTGCCACGCAGCACCCTCTTTGGCAGTGTCTGCAGCTGGCCTGCGTTCCTGAGAAACTGAAGTTGCACTTCTTGTGTCGCTGCTCCTCATTCCTCATCATATCACCCAATACTCCCCATTCCAATAAATCCCACTTCCTGTACAAACAAGCATATTAGGACTTGAGAGACAATATGCTAACCTTGCATGTGACTGACCCAGACTCAATCCTGGGCACCAAGTATGGTCCTGTGAGTTCCACCAAGATTGATTCCTGATCACAGAGCCAAGAGTAAACCCTGAGCAAACCCAGGTGTGGCCAATTCTCCCAAAACAAACACTAATACTACTACTAAAGACTCATTGAACTATTAAAGTGATCTTTATTTTCTTATAACTAAATGCTTCTAGATTGGAAACTGGTAAGTTTTCAGGTTTTTAAAGCTAATTTACATGATTCTTTCATAAGGGCCACATTTTCTTTCTTTTTTCTTTTATTTTTTTATCTTTATTTTCCTTTTGTTTTGCATCTGTTTTGCAGCCATGGCTAGCTAGACTGAGAATTTACTCCTGATTTTGTGCTCAAAGATTATTCCCAACTGTGTTTGAGGACCACATGTGATGTCAGGCTGATCATGGATCAGCCATGTGCATGATAAATGCCCTATTCACTGTACTATATCTTCTCTTCTCTTCTCTTCTCTTCTCTTCTCTTCTCTTCTCTTCTCTTCTCTTCTCTTCTCTTCTCTTCTCTTCTCTCCTCTCCTCTCCTCTCCTCTCCTCTCCTCTCCTCTCCTCTCCTCTCCCCTCCCGTCCCCTCCCCTCCTCTCCACTCCTTTCCTCTTCCCTCCTTACCCCTCCCCCTCCCCTCCCCTCTCCTCTCCTCTCCTCTCCTCTCCTCTCCTCTCCTCTCCTCTCCTCTCCTCTCCTCTCCGCTCCTCTCCTCTCCTCTCCTCTCCTCTCCTCTCCTCTCCCCTCCCGTCCCCTCCCCTCCTCTCCACTCCTTTCCTCTTCCCTCCTTACCCCTCCCCCTCCCCTCCCCTCCCCTCCTTACCCCTCCCTCCTCCCCTCCCCTCCCCTCCCCTCCCCTCCTTACCCCTCCCTCCTCCCCTCCCCTCCCCTCCCCTCCCCTCCCCTCTCCTCTCCCCTCCCCTCCCCTCCTTACCCCTCTCCCCTCCCCTCCTCCCCTCCCCTCCCCTCCCCTCCCTTCTCCTCTCCTCTCCTCTCCTCTCCTCTCCTCTCCCTCCCCTCCCCTCCCCTCCCCTCCTCTTCTCTCTTCACTCCTCTCTTCTTTTTTTGTTTTTATTTATATATATATTTTTGCATCACACCTCCGGATTCTCAGGGCTTACTCCTGTCTTTGCATTAATGGATTACTCCTGCTGGTACTTTGGGTGTCATATGGAGTGCTGAACATGAAAATGGGTCGACTGCATGCAACACAAACACCTTACACAGAGTTCTATCTCCCTGACCCCACAATAACACATATTTTATAATTTACACTTGCTTTTGTGTTTATGCAATCAATACTTTGTTGATAGTTGGCTTTCCTTAGCATCTTCAAGGTAAAGTTTCTTTCACTTTATGTAAAATTTTATAAGAGGAGCACTTGAGAGATAGTGCAGATTCTTGCTTGCTTGCACCCAACCTGGGTTTAAACTCTAGCAACCCAGACACCAGTAGGCATGGTTCCTGAGAACAGAGCAAGGAATAATCTCTGAGAAGTAATGAGTGTGGCCAAGATGACATTGTTTTTTTACTTAGAAATCAGTGCTTTCCCTTGCCTCCTATTCTTATTTTTATTATAGATATAAGAAGAAGGAAATTATTTTGAGGCATTGCTTTCAATATCTGGGTTCACATTTCACATAGCACTAGCTAACTCTATGCTCGTATGAAACATTTTTATAAGTCATGTTTTTTTTCCTATTCCTGGAGGCCAATTGCTTTCATAGGACACATTCTATGAATGCAGAACACAGGTTTTCAGGACTGAAGTCCAACTAAGATCATCGCATGGTTTTCTGATAATCTAAAATAAAGAACATCAGAATGCTGAGAATGGACTTTTCCAGGAATATCCTCATAGATTCCCTGCTGAAAGCGCTTTATTTTGTATGAAAATGCTTCTAGCTTGCAATATTGTGTAATTTATGCCACTTTCCATCTCTCTGACACCCTGATGCATTGATTTCTTAGAATCAGATTTCCCAAGTGTTTAACTATAGCCAATTATATGTATAAATCTTATAGAGTTTAGTGGTAGCTACTTTACTTTTCCAGTTAGTAAAGACATAGGTCTATGACTTAAACTTTGAAGTTAGATAATAAATTCAGTTTTCTTTCTATGCTTCTGCTAACGACTCTATTCAGCTTAGAAATTGTCTGGGTAAATCTTCAGTTAATTTTCTGAGTCTAGTTTATTCATTATTTTTAAATTTTTAATTTTTTATTTTTTCAAAAGTTTTATTAGTGACAGAGGCCCAGCTCTGGGCAACAAAGCTGAACGGCTCCAATTCCAAACAGGTACAGCCCGCCCCCAAGGGCCTGGGACCCTCTCTGGGCATGCACAGCTAGATCCAGCCCCTAGAAAGCCGGTTTTCAACCCCTGAGCTGCGTGGGAAGGGCACAGAGGCCCAGCTCTGGGCAACAAAGCTGAACGGCTCCAATTCCAAACAGGAGAAGTTCCCAACTACTCGCCCAGTGCCAGGGACTCTTTCCGGAGCCGCGGCCGCATTAGCGGCAGCGAAATATTTTCCCACTACGTATGCCATAGGAACCATAAGCTACCTTCTTAGATGGAAACTTCTCTATTTTAGCTCAGCCTCTAGAAACACAGTAGCCAATAACTCATAAGCCTATATTAACTCACACTGCATATCAAGCAGAATAGTAACAGTGAACGAGAAGGACTAAACCACACCTCTCACAATGGTAAAGCAACACAAAAGCCCACCAAACTTTCATATTGAAGAGTCTAGCCCAGATGACACCAACAGTACTGTAGTGTTAGACAACCTCTCTGACAAGGAATTCAGAAGGGAGCTACTTAGGATGCTTAGGGAATTAAAAGAAACAATGGAAAGCAATGCCAATAGAAGACAAGAGGATCTGAAGGCAGAAATGAGGAAAATGCAATCAGAAATGTCAGACGTGAAAAATCTCGTAGGCGAATTGAAAAGCTCAGTGGAAGGCCTCAGCAGCAGAGTAAGAGCTGCTGAGAACAGAATCAGTGAGTTCGAAGATGAAGTTCAGAGACTCTCCAGAAAAGAGCAGAAAACGGAAAAGAGACTCACAATTCGGGAACAGATGGCAAGAGAAGATCGTGATGAAGCCAAGAGGGGTAACATAAGAATTATTGGAGTCCCAGAGGGACAGGAAGAAAAACTTGACGAAGAAGAAACTGTCAAAGACATCATTGCTACAACGTTTCCAGAGCTGAGGAAAACTTGTGACCACATTCAGGAGGCCTGAAGGGTACCAGCTAGAAGAAATCCGAATAAAAATACCCCAAGACACATTCTGATCAAAATGACCAAAACCTTAGACAGAGACAAAATTCTGAAAGCAGCAAGATCGAAGAAAGAAATCTCTTACAAAGGAGCATCCTTAAAATTCACAGCTGATTTTTCTGATGAAACCCTCATGGCCCGAAAACAGTGGTGGGACATAGTGAAAAAACTCAATGAAATAAATGCCTCCCCAAAAATACTTTTCCCAGCAAGACTCTCAATCATAATAGAAGGAATAACACACAGTTTCACAGACAAACAACAGCTCAGGAACTTCATAGACTCAAAACCATTGTTACAAGAACAACTAAATGGGCTACTTTAAGGCAAGAAAGGCCCCTCAAATACACCAAATTTTAACAGAATAATGGGACAAAATCCCATAACAATAATCTCTCTCAATGTCAATGGGCTAAACGCACCAATTAAAAGACATAGAGTGGCAGGATGGATTAGAAAATTGAACCCAACATTCTGCTGCCTGCAAGAAACGCATCTCAATAGTCAAAGCAAACACAGACTCAGAGTCAAAGGCTGGAAAACAATCCTACAGGCAAACAGCTCCCAGAAAAAAGCTGGGGTAGCCATCCTTATATCAGACCACATCGGTTTCAGAGTGAGGAAGGTCATAAGAGACAGTGAAGGCCATTTCTTATTGATCAAAGGATCTGTACAACAGGAAGAACTTACAATAATAAATGTATATCACCTAATGAGAGACCAGCAAAGTACTTAAAACAACTACTCATAGATTTGGAAAAAGACATCAATAGCAACACAATACTAGTGGGAGACTTCAACACTGCTTTGTCACCTCTTGATAGATCAACCAGACTCAAGCTTAGCAAGGACATACTTCATTTGAGGGAAACAATGGAAGAAAGGGACTTAGTAGATATATACAGGACACTTCATCCACAAAAAGCTGAATACACATTCTTCTCAAGCGTACATGGAACATTCTCCAAGATAGACCACATGCTGAGCCACAAAACATGCCTCCATAAAATTAAGAAGGTAGAGATTGTATCAACAATCTTCTCAGACCATAATGCGCTGAAATTAGAAGTAAATCACACACAAAAACAGAAAAGTAATTAAACACCTGGAAATTAAACAGTGCACTATTGAACAATGAGTGGATTAGACAGGAAATCAAAGAGGAAATCAAAAGATTCCTAGAAACTAATGAAAATGAGAACACGAGTTACCAAAACTTATGGGACACAGCAAAGGCTGTGTTAAGAGGAAAGTTTATAGCTCTACAAGCATTCCTCAGGAAGGAGCAGCGAGCACACATAAGTAACCTAACCTCACAGCTTAAGAGCTTGGAGAAGGACCAAAAAAAGGAGCACAACCCGAAGAGGAGAAAGGAAATAATAAAACTCAGAGCAGAGATTAACGAGATGGAAACCCAAAAAACAATCCGAAAGATCAATGAAACCAAAAGCTGGTTCTTTGAGAAAATTAACAAGATCGATAAGCCTCTAGGAAAACTCACAAAGAAAGGGAGAGAGAAAACCCTAATAAACCGAATCAGAAATGAAAAGGGGGTCATTACAACAGAAACCACAGAAATTCAGAGGATCCTCAGGGAGTACTCTGAGAAGATTTATGCCATGGAACATCAAAACCCCGAGGAAATGGATAAATTCCTAGACTCCTACAGACTCCCAAGGCTGAACCAAGAAGACCTGGAATACCTGAACAGACCTATCACCATCAAGGTAATTGAAATGGTAATAAAAATTCTCCCCAAGCACAAAAGTCCTGGCCCGTATGGATTCACTAGTGAATTCTTCCAAATCTTTAAAGAGGACTTACTCCCAATGCTCTTTAAGCTTTTCCACGAAATTGAAATATCAAAAACACTTCCGAACAGTTTCTACGAAGCAAATATCACACTGATACCAAAAGCAGACAGAGATACCACAAAGAAAGAGAATTACAGGCCGATATCCTTGATGAACACAGATGCAAAGATCCTCAACAAACTACTAGCAAATAGAATCCAACTACTCATCAAAAAGATCATACACCATGACCAAGTAGGATTCATCCCAGGGATGCAAGGATGGTTCAACATTCGGAAATCAATCAACATAATCCACCATATCAACAAAAGAAAAGATAAAAAGCATATGATCATATCAATAGATGCAGAGAAAGCATTTGATAAGATCCAGTACCCCTTTATGATGAAAACCCTAGCCAAAGTGGGTATAGAGGGGACCTTCCTAAACATAATTAAAGCCATCTACCACAAGCCTACAGCAAGCATCATCCTCAATGGGGAAAAACTGAGAGCCTTCCCTCTAAGATCAGGAACGAGACAGGGATGCCCACTCTCTCCACTGCTGTTAAATGTAGTACTGGAAGTACTTGCAATAGCGATTAGGCAGGAAAAAGATATTAAGGGCATTCAGGTAGGAAAGGAAGAAATCAAGCTCTCACTATTTGCAGATGATATGATACTCTACTTAGGGAACCCAATAACCTCCACCAAAAAACTCCTAGAAACAATAGACTCTTATAGTAAAGTTGCAGGTTATAAAATCAATACCCAAAAGTCCATGGCTTTCCTATACGCAAACAGTGAGAGAGAAGAAAGCAACATAAAAAAAAAACAATACCGTTCACAACTGTGCCCCAGAAAATCAAGTACCTAGGAATCAGCTTAACTAAGGAAGTAAAGGACCTGTACAAAGAAAACTACAAAACGCTACTTCAGGAAATAAAAGAGGACAAGAGGAAATGGAAAGATATCCCCTGTTCATGGGTCGGGAGACTTAACATTGTCAAAATGGCAATACTACCGAAAGCATTGTATAAATTCAATGCAATCCCTATAAGGATACCCATGACATTCTTCAAAGAAAGGGAGCAAACACTCCTGAAATTTATATGGAACAATAAGCCCCCACGAATAGCTAAAGCAATTCTTGGGAAAAAGAAAATGGGAGGAATCAACCTCCCTAACTTCAAACTGTACTACAAAGCAATAATAATTAAAACAGCATGGTACTGGAACAAAGGCAGAACTGCAGACCAATGGAACAGGGTTGAATACACTGACATCTCCCCTCAATCATATGATCATCTAATCTTTGATAAAGGTGCAAGTAATGTGAAGTGGAGTAAGGAAAGCCTCTTTAATAAATTGTGTTGGCATCACTGGACGGCTACATGCAAAAAAATAGGCTCAGAACTCTGCCTAACACCATGTACAAAAGTAAGATCAAAATGGATTAAAGACCTCAACATCAGACCAGAAACCATAAGGTACATTGAAGATAAAGTTGGCAAACCCTCCATGACATTGAGGCTAATGGTATCTTCAAAGATGCCACGCCACTGGCCGAGCAAGTGAAAACAGAGATAGATAAATGGGACTATCTTAAACTAAGAAGCTTCTGCACTTCCAAAGAAACAGTGACCAAAATACAAAGACAGTCTACAGAATGGGAAAGGATATTCGCCAAATACACATCTGAAAAGGGATTGATATCAAGGATATACAAAATACTGGTTGAACTCCACAAGAAGAAAACAACCAACCCCATCCAAAAATGGGGCAACGAAATGAACAGAAACTTTCTCAAAGAAGAAATCCCAATAGCAAAAAAGCACATGAGAAAATGCTCTACATCATTAATCATCAGGGAGATGCAGATCAAAATCACAATGAGATACCATCTCACACCTCAGAGACTGGCCCACATTCAAAAGAACAAAAGCAACCTATGCTGGCACGGATGTGGTGAGAAAGGGACACTCCTTCACTGTTGGTGGGAATGTCCACTGGTTCAGCCCTTCTGGAAAACAGTATGGACGATTCTCAAAAAATTAGAAATTGAGCTCCCATTTAACCCAGCAATACCACTCCTGGGAATACATCCCAGAGAGGCAAAACTGTATAGTCAAAGTGACATCTGCACTTGTTTGTTCATTGCAGCACTCTTTACAATAGCAAGAAACTGGAAGAAACCTGAATGCCCAAGAACAGATGACTGGTTAAAGAAACTTTGGTACATCTACACAATGGAGCACTATGTAGCTGTTAGAAAAGATGAAGTCATGAAATTTACATACAAGTGGTACAATATGGAAAGTATCATGCTAAGCGAAATGAGTCAGAAAGAGAGGGATAGACATAGAAAGATTGCATTCATCTGGGGGATATAAAGTAACAAAGTATGAGATGAATACCCAAGAATAGCTGAGATCAGCACCAGGAGGATTACTCCATAACTTAGAGGCCAGCCGGGTATCCTAGAGGAAAGGGCATTTCAGATAGAGAAGGGAGCACCAAATAAAGGATGTTTGGAGGATCCTCCCAGGAGGGGAGATGCATGTCGAAAGTAGACTATGGACTGAACATGTTTGCCACTCAATGCCTCTTTTGCAGACCACAACACCCAAAAGGAGAGAGAGAACACAGGGGATTGCCCTGCCACAGAGACAGGGGGGATGGGGGGATGGGGGTGGGAGGGATATTATCCATGGTGGTGGAAAATGGGCACTGGTGGAGGGATGGGTATCTGATCATTGTATAATTGAAACCCAAGCACAAAAAATTGTAAATCTACAACTTTAAAAAAAATAAATTAATTAAAGGGAAAAAATTTTAAAAAAAAAGAAAAAAAATTTATTAGTTAAACACCATGAGTTACGGTTGTAGACTTACAAATTTTTGTCCTTTAGTTTCAGTTATACAATGATCGAGTATCCATCCCTCCACCAGTGCCCAGTCTCCACCACTAATGATTCTAGTATCCCTGCCACCCCCCTATCCCTGCCCATCCCACCCCACCTCTGTGGCAGAACATTCGCTTTTGTTCTCTCTCTCCTTTTGGCTGCTGCTTGCATCTCCCATCCTGGGAGGATCCTCCCAACACCCTTTACTTGGTGCTCCCTTCTCTATCTGAGCTGCCTTTCCCCCCAGCATGTGTGGCCGGCCTCCAAACCATGGATTGAACCTCTTGGTACTTATTTCGAATATTCTTGGGTATTGGTCTCCTGTTTGGTTACTTTATATTCCACAGATGATTGCAATCTTTCTATATCTGTCCCTCTTTTTCTGCCTCATTTCACTTTCTTCCCATGTAGTGCCACTTGTACGTAAATCTCATGACTTCATCTTTTCTAAAAGCTACATAGTATTCCTTTGTGTAGATGTACCAAAGTTTCTTTAACCAGTCATCTGTTCTCGGACACTCGGTTTTTTTCCAGATTTTGGTTATTGTGAACAGTGCAGCAATGAACATAGAAGTGCAGATGTCTATGCGTTTTTGACTCTCTGGGATATATTCCCAGGAGTGGTATTGCTTGGTCAAACGCAAGCTCAATTTCTAAATTTTTGAGAATCGTTCATACTGTTTTCCAAAAGGGCTGAAGAAGAGTTCCTTTCTCGCCACATCCCCACCAACACTGGTTGCTTTTGTTCTTTTGGATGTGGGCCAGTCTCTGTGGTATGATTTGATATCTCGTTTTGATCTGCATCTCCCTTAGTTTATTCATTTTTAAAGTTCATGGAAGTGTCTTCCAAATATTGGTCTCATTTATCTCAATATTCCCATTTTGATTATTTTTAGTAAATTAAATTAATACTATTTTGGAGTGAGTGAACCATAAATATTTTGAAGTCATAAATCATATCTGATTCATACATGTTTCTTTTTATTTTTCATGGTGCTTATTCTTCACCATAAACAACTCATTATGATAGCAGTCTACAAAGTTCCTTTCTTTGTTTCTGCAATTGATTAAACTACAGTGTCTCTACTTCAAACTTAGATTTTTGTATTTATGCCTGACATACTATAGCAGGTTCTCTACAAATCATACCTTTTAATCAGCTCACTGACATGTGCCATGAAGCAACATTGATGAATTTTATTTATGACATTTTGATTGAGAAAGAATATAGACATAAAAATTACATTTATAATGCCTGATCCTATTTAGACAAAATGTGAAGGACGCATAAGACACATTCAAGGTAATAGAAATCAGAATGGGTGGGTGGTCACTGTGGTGGGAGACAACAAAATGACAAGTCAGCTTTTGGTGAAGTGTTAATTACACAATATGTGCTAGTCAACTTATTGAATTATCCCATTTGAATTTTAACTGTTTGCATATTTGATTTAATTTAGAAAACAATATGAATTGATGCCAGAAACGTACTCATAATTCCAAAAATAAAAGCAAAGAGAACAGCAAATCAAAGGCTAAAATATAAATACATGGTCTTAAAATTCAGAACAATGGCTATACTTCAAATATCTATTAAATGGAATGTGGTATAAAACATTTAGAAGTTTCCAAATATTTACATTATTTGAATTTTTTGTTTGCTTTTGCTGTGTTTGGGGATCACACCTTTAGTGCTCAGTGCCTGTTTCTGATTCAATGACAGAAGTGACTCCTAGTGGTACATGGAAGACCATAATAATGATATTCTTGATTTGATGCTAGCTATATAAGTATGCCCGTTACATAAGTATGCCCAGTTTTGAAAATTACGTGAGCCCTGCAAGTCATATATACATATACATATATATACATATATAAAATATGCACATACATCACAGATAGAAGTAGCCTCAACTATTTTTCAAATCACTGGCTCTGAACTGAGATATTGATGGAAAGACTTGTCAAAAATAAGGCAGGATATATTTATACACAAATGTATTAGAACACAAAAGAAGGAGGAAGGGAAAGGCTGATAAACAAGATAAAACCAAAGAAGATTTGTATGAAGTACAGTCTTGAGTCTTAAAGAGCAATGGAATCTGTCCTATGTTTTGTGTGATGTGAGAAATAAATTTCAGTTCTGCTATCTTAGCTGACATTTATTTTCAGGATAAAAAGGAGAGAAATAAGAATGATTTTCACTTACAGATAACAGATGGTTATTTAAGTTTGTAAACTTCTGCAGTTGAAGACTGCAAAAGAGTAAAAAAGAATGCACTGTATACAGAGTTCTCACTTTCAGACATTTATTGAAACTGTCTACCAGATACATTCTAAGCTGTCATTTCCAGTTGTCACTAATGCAGTTGAGGAAGAAAATGAGCAAAAAATGGTATGGTCACTAAACTGCTATATGATTGATGTGTCTACTCAACAGATATATCCCTTTTATTATGTGTTTATTTTTCAATTTGTCCCATCTGTCTATATGCATTTTCTATACAAATATATTAGAGGATGCACTGTTAAACTATTATTGGCATAAATATTAATAGGTGTAAATCTTCTATAAAACAACAGTCATCCAATTTTTCCACATGAGAGGAAAATGCTTTTGCTTCAGCATAATAACTGTGCTACTCATATAAAACTGTAAGCACTTAAGTTATTCTAGAGATGTTTTAGCAATTTAGCAATATTTTTCATGATATTTACTGGAGAGGAACCAAACATAATTCTATCAGAAGTCAGTTAGTCTAACTTTTCTTTTTTTTTTAAATGTAATTCTATTTATTCAGCCACTGATTAACTTGAGTTAGTCTAACTTTTTAAGTGTCTAAGCATTATCTTTTCAGGAGTAACAAAATTCCTAAAATTATCTATATTCTGTTAGAAAAATCCCTTAAGCTATTTATATTTTATTCCCTTCATTTATTCTAGGTTTTCCCCACAGATTTCAATCATCCTTAATAAAATTAATGGGACTGGAGCAATTGCAATGAGCTTAGTGTTCTTTTTTTGTAAAATTTTTATTAGTGAAACATCATGAGGTACAGTTGTAAACTTACAAATTTTTGTGCTTGGGTTTCAATTATACAGTGAATGCCCATCCCTCCACCAGTGCCCATTTTCCACCACCAGGGGTCCCAGTATCCCTCTCACACCCCATCCCCTCCATCCCACCCTGCCTCTATGGCAGGGCATTCCCTTTTGTTCTCTCTCTCCTTTTGGGTGTTGTGGATTGCATCTTGCATGCAGATGACACAGGTTTGCACCCTGCAGGCCATATGGTCCCCCAAGTCCAGATAAGATATATATATATATGCATGTGTGTGTGTGTATATATATATATATATATATATATATATATATATATATGGAGTCATTTTGGAGGTAACAATATTAAAGTCTAAAAAAATAAAAGTTTAAAGTGATTGAATTTCAAAATAAACCCTTTATTTCCATTCTCAGACTAAGAGAATTCCATCCTATGATGTACAAAGGAAAAAAGACAAAATCTGTCTATATTAGGCAGGAACTTCATGAAAGTTTGATTCATACTGGTTTATATATTAGGACACAGTTGCATTCACATTGCAGAGACCCAAAAAGATAACCCAAATAACAAGAACAAACGCAGTAAACTACGTGGATGACATCATATTTATAGAATCTGAAAGGTGGGAGGAATATTTCAGCTGCCTGATTCAGGTGACCATAGTGTTAAAACAAAGCACAACAAGAGAAAAAAAATTAAGTGCTTACTAGTTAATCAACATTATTTTGATTGTGTGTGTGTGTGTGTCTGTTTTGATTTTTTGTTTTGGAAACACAACTGCCTGTGCTCAGAGCTGACCACTGTTTCTGTACTAAGGGTCAGCCCTGGTGGTGCTCAGGCAATGCCAGGAATCAAACCAAAATGGAAGGTATTAAATGCCTTGATACCTTCGCTGTCTCTTTGGTCTGTGTTACTTTAAAGTAATACCTGACAGGGACTAGGACCAGGTTTTGCATGCTATTATCTTGCTTTGATTCCCACCTACTGTGTGTTCGCCAAGCATCATCTCAGGGCACAAACCTGGATACTCACTCCCTCACCCCCAGAAACTTCTGGATGTGTGAGCAAGTGCAGGTAATACCTGCCAAGCAAGGTGTATCTTGCTTTCATATCCACCGGCTGAGAATTGCTGAGAAGGAATTCTTAGGATCCTGGGAGAACTCCATTTATGCCAAAATAGTCATTGTTTATTTTTATTTTTAAGTTTTCTGTTTAATTTTCCTTGAATACAGAAGAAAATTAAAATCTTTCTGGACAGGAGAGAAAGTTCCACAAGCTAGGCAGGAGTCCCAGTTTGATCTACAACATTATGTATAATTTCTTGAGCACCATGAGGAGGAACTCCAAGCAACTCATCCAGAATAGCTTCTTGAATATTAGCAGTTTTGCCACCCACAATTAGGATGTTTCAACAAAATTTGTATACACTTAAACAAATATATATGTAGCTTTAATTATTTATGCACCTGCATATGTATGCAAGTATATTATGTGATTAGCTTTTTATATTTATATGTAATATATATGCATATTTATTTAAAGCTTATAAATTAAACTATTATTTGTTCTTTTGTTTAGTTTTGTTTTGGGGTCATATCTGACCATGCCCAGGGCTCTCTCCTGACTCTGCATTCAAGGCTCACTCCTGGTGGACTCAGGGAACCATATGGAATACTGGAGATTGGACCTGGGTGGGCCATGTGCAAGAGCGAATAAAACCTCCTATACTATATCTCCAGTTCCCACATACATTTCTTTACTTTTAATATGGCGAAATAAGTGTAGCTAGTCTCTAATAAAAGCAAAAAATAGCTAGAAGTCATATGAAAATTGCATATTCTGTGTAAAAATTTGAGACTCTAGAAGCCAAGGAAATATGTAAATTCATTTTATTTTGAATAGCAGCACCAATTATTGTATGAGTTTATTTAAAATAATCTAAATAAATTGCTCTCAGACACAGACATTTTTGTGTAGTAGATAGCCAAATTTGAAATTTAATATTGATGTGTAGGCTAGTCACCTTTACTAGCAATTTTTGTACTAGCAATGACATACAATACTTTGTATGTCACATCATTGTGAACTGAGGTAATGCAGAAAATGGATATTTATCAAAATTTATTTTATGGGAATGTAATATTAATAGCTAAGAGTTGAAAATAACTTATTTTTATTCATCATTTAATATATTCTGTATAGTTTCCTAAGTGATTTATATTTAATAGCTCATTAAATCTACATTTCATTCAAAGAAGCTGGTTTTATGAATAACTAAAACAGGGCAGAGAGAGGAAAAGTAATTTACTGATGCCCATAGCACATTCAAGTTCACAGGTCCGATGTCAGAGATTTAAACTCTAACAGTTAAGCTAAATTAATCATATACTATATCCCCTTTGATCTATCTTTTCTTTTGGTGGGGTAAATTTTCTCTAGATTTATAAACCCAAATATATATAGGCCTTTCTGAATTGTAGGTAACATGATAGTAAAATATAAAAGGGATATATATATATATATATACATATACATATATATATATATATTGCTTTTTGGGTCATGCCCAGCAATGCACAGGGGTCACTCCTGGCTCTGCACTCAGGAATTACTCCTGGCGGTGCTCAGAGGACCATATGGAATGCTGGGAATCGAACCCCGGTCAGCCATGTGAAAAGCAAACACCCTACCTGCTGTGCTATCTCTCCAGCTCCTAAAAGGGATATTTTAACTGTGTGTAATTTAGTGTAATTTACCTCCCTGCTATGGATATGGCTATCAACTTTCCTTAATGAAATTATAGGAAATGAAGTGGGATAAATACCCTACTTTCCAGACACTGAAAAAAATGCTGTATACAAAACTTACACAATTTTTATTATGTTTTCAAAGGAGGGTGAGGTATTAAAAAATGTTTTTTCTGTACTTTTCTCAGATACTTTTCCCTAACCTCTGTCTTTTTACTCTCCCCAGTCTAGAACATATATTAAAACACTTATATTAAATATAAACATGGTGCCTATAAAAATAAGTAAAATATAAAGATGTCTGACTCACATGCTCACAAATATTAACTACAAGAAAAATTAAGATGAATTGTGGTCTTGGCCCTCCTCCTGAGAATGCCATCCTTAGGTTGTTAGACTATAATCGGAGACTGTCTCAGTTACTACTTGAAGTTTCAATACATTTCAAGTGATATATAAGACTTGATAGGAAACACCATTAAGTGATGTTCAAGTCCAAATTCTTAATGGGGGTCTTGTTCTTCTTTGGGTCTTATAAATGACATCTCCTTCTCACTTTCCTCAGTGATGGCTCTAAATCCTTTGAAAAACCCTCTAACAATAACTCTTGTCATACTTAGCACTGAATAGATCTGTGCTGCCAGGTGAAAAAAATTCTAAATGCTTTAGTGACATCAACCTAAAGACATATGTCAAAATAGTTATTTATAAAACCACAAGATTTATTGCAGTCATTGTCAAATTTCTGCTCCTAGAGCCTTACAATTAGCCACATGGGAGTAGAAACTCATTTTCAAAATCTTTCTGATCTTCTCTCTCTCTCTCTCTCTCTCTCTCTCTCTCTTCTCTTTCTATTTATCTCTCCCTTCTCTATCTCTTCCCTCTTTCTTCTCTCTCTCTCTCTCACTCTCACCCTCTTGCCCCATAAACGCAACCGTCTCCTATTTTTTTCTCCTGGCAGGAAAAACAAACCACATCATAATTTATATGTGATACAACATTTATCTTTGAAAGCCAAGAGACTGATAACATGACATTGCCTGAAGTGAAGTCTATAATAATTTCTTCAGAAAAAGAGAAATATATGAGCATGCTATCTATTAGAAAGAGCAACAGTTCACTGGGGAATAAAGTATGTGATTCCACCAGGGGAAAAATGTTATTTTTTCTTACTGAAGATGAATATGTTATTAACTTGTTTTTATTTGTATAATTAATATAAAGTATTAAAAAGTCATTTAGTTAGAGAATTGTGTTTCTGGCATACATGAATGCAATTTTCTTTATTCCCTAATAGTGTACCTTTTGAAAATCCACTAATTTTAATTTGAATTAAAGGGAGAGTAGGGTGTGGTGTTGGAATTGTTTATAAATTAAAACCTAGGGCTAATGATTTTGTGAACCACAGTGCCTAATAAAATTATAAGAATAAGCAAAAGGGTGAATGAAAGTACTGTAAATAAATATTTTAAGCAGAGACTATGAAGTATTTCTTCAGCTATCCTTAGTGATTACCATTTTCCACTCAGAAAAATTAATTTTCAAAATATTAAAAATTACTTGCCCTTTATATCATTATCATCAGTGAGTGTTCTTTAGAAATTTTTCATATTTTATTCTATATCACAATTAATACAGTTAATATCTTAGGTACATTTCCCATTTCCCTAACATCCTAAGAACAGTATAAATGAAAGGAAAATAATCCTAATAATCATAATTCTGATTTAACTTGTCATTCATTGTGATCCAAACATACCTTGTGATGGTTCTAAAACTGAAAAGCTTATGTCAAGAAACTTTTTAATACCTGTATTCTCCCAAACTACCTTGCTGCCTTTTTCATTACTATATGGCATGGGATAGAAACTACTTCTTTCAATACTCCCTTATGTGATTCTACTTCATATATCATCACCACTTGTGACCTAGTCCCTTTAACCCTGATTTATTGGTGGAAGTCCAAATCAGTTAAAGTGATGAATAAAACTTGTCCTTTTCTTCTTTCCCGTGAAACTGTTATTTGCATCTCATTACTTCTTAAACTTTCACAGAAGTTACTATCAATAGAAAATGTTTCTCTGTCAGCCAGGTTAATCTATCTCTATATCCTAATGCTTTTTCCTAAAACACGGGACAGGGCTTTGCCTATTATTGTAACCTGGTTGGAACACTGGAACATACATTTCCTATGAGTTGACCAATTTTTTTGTTTGTTTGTTTATTTTGGGTCACTCCTGGCAATGCACAGGAGTTACTCCTGGCTCTGCACTCAGGAATTACTCTTGGCGATACTTGAGGTACCATATGGAATGCTGGGGATCACACCCAGGTCGGTCACATGAAAGGCAACTGCCCAATCCGCTGTCACTCTAGTCCCCTACACGGAACCAAACTTAGTAGTAGCAATTAACTGTATAGTTTTCAGTCTGAGCTACTTATTTTTAAACCCTTCCTTTGCATGAAACATCTGTCGAATTCTGGTTTAAAATATAAATGAATTCCTTTAACTGTTTAATCTCAATTCATATTCAAGGTTTATACTTGAATTCATTTTATAGAAATATAAGAAGTTTTTGTATGTGAATAATTTCCTTCACTCACTAAGGAGTACTTTATTATCATTTTATTTTCTTTTGATGTGCAGATAACGTGTTAATGTGATACAGTCCCATTTGTTTATTTTGTGGGGCAAGGTGATGGACAGACACGTTTCCAAAGAAGAGATACGTGGATAGAGATGTGTAAGACCTGTTTTAATTTTTTGATGGTGTTTATATTGGACACTGTCACTGTCACTGCCCACTCGTTGTTCATCGATTTGCTCGAGTGGGTCCAGTAATGTCTCCATCGTGGAACTTGTTACTGTTTTTGGCATATCGAATACGTCATGGGTAGCTTGCCAGGCTTTGCTGTGTGGGTGAGATGTTCTCAGTTTATAATATTTAATTCTCCTTTTTTCTTGTTTTTCAGACCATACCAATTAGCACTCAGATTGATTCCTGGTTCTGGGCATGTGTACCACTTTTGTTGGTGCTAAGGAAATCATATGTGGTGCTAGAGAATAGAACCTGAGTTTGTGGCATGCAAGCCAGCACCTTATCACTGTACAATTTCTCAAGCGCTCTCATAGATCTTTGTCCTTACCTTCTAATTAACAAAACAAGAATAATTTTAAAAGGTACCTTCAAGATTGCATTTCACAGGTTTTAAAAGCTGAATCATAAGAAAAGAAAAGGCAATGGAAGGTAGAGTTTTCATGACACAGAGATCAGAAAAATGATCTACAAAAATATCTATAAATATGGTAAATAGATATTAAAATGCTAAACTACAAATGCTAAAACTTTTGAATTATGAGAATTGTAAAGGGGAAGCAACAGGACAAGAGAGTAAGCTTGGCAGAAAGTTACAATGGCTTTTTATATCATTTTACATTTACATTCACTTTTAGTGTTATCAGGTACAGTTATGCTTTATATTTTTATTATTAAAGTATGCTATATTCTACCAAAAATTGAGTCATTAATATTTATCTATTAGATCTAATGTCCATTATATGAATAAGGATAAAAAATATGTTAAAAACATATCATTTTATTTTCTTAAAATGACTATAAAACCCAGATGCCGGAAGGGAACAGCGCAGAGTCTCCTGCCCCCGCGCCTGGCTGTCCTCGCTGGGCCCTTGGAGGGGAGCGGGTTGAGTTTCCCTCCCTGCCCCAATTAGGGCTCCGGCAGCCGAAGACCTCCAGAACCAGCCACCACCATGCTGAGACCACTCTCTGCACACATGAAGGTTTCCGGCAGAGGAACAAAGACATGCAGTTCCCGGGCTGAGATCTCCAAGCCTGCTCAGATCGGGGCTGAGCATCCTCCACCCAGATCCTCCAAATTCCAGTAGTCAGGGGTCACACCCACCGACTGGCCCCCTCATGCCGTGTAATCCCATCAACGGCCAGGACCCAGAGACTATAAAACCAAGCTCCCGGAAGAGAAGAGTGACATCTTATTACCTCAGTTCTACTTTGGACAAACTGGCAGGCTATCGAATGTAACCTGCCCACACGGCAGAGTCTGGCAAACTCCCTGTGGCGTATCCAATATGCCAAATACCAGTAA
Source organism: Sorex fumeus (assembly GCF_029834395.1). Classification (NCBI taxonomy): domain Eukaryota; kingdom Metazoa; phylum Chordata; class Mammalia; order Eulipotyphla; family Soricidae; genus Sorex; species Sorex fumeus. The sequence continues at coordinate 39,995,353 of NW_026606322.1, read as the reverse complement.
CAATGATGGGTCTCACTCTCCTAACCCTAAAAGAGCCTTGAATATGGCACTTTTTAAAAAAATCTCAGGGCTAGGACGAAGGAGACGTTACTGGGGCCTGCTCGAGGCAATCGACGAACAACAGGATGGTCGTGGCCGTCGTGATAGTGATCTTAAAATGTTACTTAAACAGAAAACATTCTCAACATGATATTTATCTACTTCAAAATAAGCACCAGAATGTGACTAAAGGTGATGAAAACAGTTTAGCTTACAGCTCTGTAAGAAAAAGTGGAAACTAAACCACTGAAACAAATATCAAATCATAAAGAAATAAATTAAAGATGACTTAACAATAGCAGACTATTAGGCTCAATATGCGCTAACTAGTTAACACACAAAGATAAGTGTGCTAGGTAATTTTGAAGTTATAATTTTTCCTGAACTAATCACCTTTCTGGGCAGGAGCGATAGTTCAGCAGGTAGGATGTTTGCCTTGCACGCGGCCGACACAAGTTTGATTCCTCCGCCTCTCTCAGAGAACCCGGCAAGCTATTGAGAGTATTCCACCCACATGGCAGAGCCTGGCAAGCTCCCCGTGGAGTATTTGATATGACAAAAACAGTAACAACAAGTCTCATAATGGAAATGTTACTGGTGCCTGCTCTAACAAATCTATGAACAATGGGAGGGAGGACAATCACCTATCTAAACACCATCTCTGAATGTTTTACAAAATTTGTATTAGAGTAAACCCCTCGTAATGTAAAGAGCAGTTTTATGACTCTAAAATGAATATTCCAAATAGTATAAAAATCTGGAAGCATCGATGAATAACATTATCAGTTTCAAAGATAAAATAGGAATTTCTAAGAGTAAAAGTGTTGACCATATTTTTTACGTTGCAGACTGTAGTAAAAATATCTAGTGTTTCAAAAGAAAATAAGGAATAGAAATTCTAAATATATTCCATAAATAAAACAGAGTTTAATCCCAAAATGTGGTTCCAATAATAATTGCAAGTGCACTTGTGAGTATAAAATGGAATCTTAACAAATTAAATTTTAAAATCTAAATATAGAAGAAGTGTAACATTACTTCTGTTTTAATGATATGTGTGATCAGCTGAGAAAAACATTACTTTTAGTGGACTACCTCAAAGTTGCTTTGAATCTAAGAATATAAACACTGCAAAAAAAAAATACCCTTTTAGGGGCTGTAGTGAGTGATAGCATAGCAGGTAGGGCATTTGCCTTGCATGCGGCCAACCCAGGTTTAAATCCTAGCATCCCATATGGTCCGGTGAGCACCGCCAAGAGTAATTTCTGAGTGCAGAGTCAGGAGTAACCCCTATGCATTGTCGGGTGTGACCACTCCCCTCAAAAAATACCATTTTAGGAACTGAAGCAATAGTACGGATGGTAGGGATTTTGCCTTGCATGTGACTGACTAGGATTCATTCTTTAACATCCCATACGGTCTTCCTGGAGTGATTTCTCAGTGGAATTTTTCATTTTTTTTTTTCATCATCCTGTTAATCGTCGATTGCCTCGAGCAGGCCCCAGTAACGTCTCTTTCATCCTAGCCCTGAGATTATATTCACGGCTCTTTAGGAGAATGAGACCCATCATTGTTACTGGTATTTGGCATATTTGGTACGCCACGGGGAGTTTGCCAGACTCTTCCCTGTGGGCAGGCTACATTCGATAGCCTGCAAGTTTGTCCAAAGTAGGAATGAGATAATAAGATGTCATAAAAAAAAAAGTTCTGATAAGATGTCGCGCAGCCGCGAATGCGGCAGTGCGGTTCCGGGATCTGGATTTTATAGTCTCTGAGTCTTGGCCGCTGATGGGATTACATGGCGCCAGGGGGCCAGGTCGTGGGTGTGACCCCCGCAGTCTTCTGCCCCCGCGCCTAGGTGTCCCTCGCCGGGACCCCTTGGAGGGGAGCGGGTTGAGCTTTCCTCCCCGCCCCGACCGGGGCTCCGGCAGCCGAAGACCTCCAGGACCAGCCACCACCATGCTGAGACCACTCTCCGCACACATGAAGGTACTGGCAGAGGGACAAAGTCACGCGGGTTCCGGGGCCGAGACCTCCAACCCTACTCGGATTGGAGTCGAGCATCTTCCATCCAGATCCTCCAAATTCTCAGTGGAAAGGCAGGAGAAAGCCCTGGGCACATCTGGGTATGGCCTCCAAACAAACAACAAAATGCAATAGCAATTTAATATAACGTTTACAAATGTTTATGTATTACAATGTCATTTATACAAGGGACACAGCAGCAATCTCTTATCCAGATAATGATCAAGGACTCTTTCTTATTTGACAAATTTAAATAAGGGTTACAAAAGCTAGAGGGGATTTGGTAGATAGCACTGGTGGGACATTGCTAGATGATGGTATATGTGATGTGACTGAGAGGTGGGAAGGAGAGGGACAGGTACAGAAGGATCTCTCTCCATTGTAGAATATAATGAAACATAGCAGTGGAATAACAAATGGACAAAGGCAACAGAGATAAATTCGTGTTCAGTAGGAAGCTTACAAGAGAGTGGGAAGAAGGGACCCTGGGATAATGGTGGAGGGAGACAGGCACATTGAGTAAGAAACACTTTGATTAATAGTAATATAAACCGTGATGCCTAAATTTTGTTTTGAATGAAGACATGTAAAAAAAAGGACTCCTGAAATATCTACAATAGTAATAAGCATTGACTATCTCAAACTTTAAAAAAGACCAAATTAAGGAGTGGGAAGAACTAACACTTTTTTTAGTCAAGTTTTTCAAGAAAGTTTAGGGACCTGAGTGATAATATACTAGGTAGGGAAGTTGCCTTGCATGCAGCTGACATGGGTTTGATCCCTGGTATTCCATATGATCACCAAGCCTGCCAATAGTGATCCCTGAGCACAGAGCAAGGAGGAAACCCTCAGACTCTCAGGTGGCTCCAAAACAAAGTTCTCCACCAAAAAAGAAGAAATTCTGAATGTATGCATGACAATAAAACAATAGGATCTACTCTGAGTGTGTTTCACATTAATATTTTAGTATGGAAACCTTTTTACTCTAAAGAAAACTTTGTTTATGCAGCAGCTGCAAAGCATCATAAACTATTCAAAACATTAAAAAAAGCTATCTCTTACAGAACAATGCCACTAGTGCCCTATACTTTGAGACTAAGAACATCATTTGGTGGTGGAAATTAAGAAAAATGGAGACGCAGGGAAAGATAGCTGTTTATTTATTTATTTTTTTTGCATACACTGGCAATTGTATTCTTTTAAAACTTAAAATAGGAATTTCTGCTTCACCTTCTCCTCTCTACATCTCTATCTCATCCCACTCTGTCCTTCTCTTCCCTCATGTCGATCCCTATCTCTCCTTTTTCTCTTTCTCTCCATCCCTATGTGTCCTCTCTCTCTGTCTTATTCTCTCTCTCTCTCTCTCTCTCTCTCACTCACACACACATTCACACACACACATACACACATATACTTCATACACATGACTCTCGGTTAACTAGTCAGCAACATAGAAGTTGTAAACCATAAACTCTTAACCCAAACAATATTAACCATGCTTCTTAAAGTGTCTCATTATCTTTGGTGCTTCATTCACAGCACTGAAGCACTGTCTTCCCATTGTTCATCAATTTGCTTGAGCGAGCATCAGTTACATCTCACCACACATTGTGAGACTTGTTGTTACTATTTTAGGCATATTAAATCCTCATGGGTTGCTTGCCAGGCTTTGCCACAGCCGATATATTCTCAGTAGCTTGCCGGGCTCTCTGAGAGGGGCAGAAGAATCAAAGCAGGGTCAACTGTGTACAAGTCAAAAGCCCTATACACTGTGCTATCACTCCAGCCCACTTACCATATTTAATTACTAAAATTTTCCAATTATACCAATATATATTTTATCAAACAACTCCTATTAATATGGTCTCAATCATAAATGATTAACTCCTATTAATATGGTCTTAATCAAACTCCTTCAGAAAACCATACTGATCGTTGAAGAATAATATCAGAACTTTACAAATACAAATTGCTCAAAATAGTCACACTGAAGATTTCTTGAATATTAGGTTTGTGTTTATAGATTCAAAGTCAAACAACCTCTCTGGGCAATGTATTAAAGTCAGGTAGACTTTAATAATTAAAAATGTGCTCAATGAGCTTTTTATTTCAGAGAAATATGTACTGCTAAATACAAGTTTGTGGTACCTACCTGAAGTCAAAAAACTCAGAGTCCACTACAATTAAAATTACATATTCAAATACATTTCAATGTGGTTTATATACAGTTTCAAAAATAAATAAGATATAATTCATTCATTTTCTCAAACTATGCTTCCTTTGAGCTTACCTCCCCTACCTCAGCTGCTGACATTCAAATTGACTTTTTACATTTATAAGAGCACTTTCTGTCTTTTATTGTCCATTGACACTACTACTGTAAATGCTTCATTTATAACATGAAGAAATATGGTTACATTTTTACATTTTTAAATTTTATTTTTATGGGCACTGTAGCACTGTCCTCCCATTGTTCATTGATTTGCTTGAGCAGGCCCAGTAACGTCTCCATTGTGAGACTTGTTACCATGTTTGGCATATCAAATAGATATAGGCATATCACAGGTAGCTTGCCAGGCTCTGCTATGCAGCGAGATACTCTTGGTAGCTTGCTGAACTCTCCAAGAGAGGTGTAGGAATCAAACTCGGATCGTCCGGGAGGGCCCTGTGCAAGGCAAACACCCTTCTGTGGTGCTATCGCTCCAATTGCTTTTAATTTTTTATGGGTAATTTCCCATTCTCTTTCCTTTTCCCAAACACTGTATCATTTCACCATGAGGTTTATGTTTTTGTCTGTCTTGGATTTGGGTTTGGGACCACAGCATGGCTTTACACTGAGGGATGACTGAGGGATCACAACAGGAGGTGCTCAGGGGATGCTATGTGGTGCTGGTAAATGAATCCCAGTCAGCTGCATGAAGAGCAACACCCCATCCACTGTACTCTCTCCAGCTCTCCAAAAGTGAGATGTCTTCAAAGAAAGATTAATTTTAAAGCAGAAGTCACATTTGTGTATCATGGAAGTTATAGTATAGATGTCAATGTTTTTGAGTTATAATGTCTTAAGTTAAAACTTCTGAGTGTGTTTTTATGTTGTGTTAATAGATGTTATTTTCAATGCTAATATTTTGGAAATATGTTTACTCACTGGATGTCAACAGAATCTCTTATCATCAAAAAACATCCTTCATGTTGTTTTGTGATCTGTAATTTATTTTGGTCTTGACTAAAACATTAATATAAACAACTTTATGTAATGAACAGCATATATAATTTGTAGGAATATGAGAGAGAAACTAACATATTCATTATTGTTTTCAATTTTTAGTTTTATTTCCATGTACACTTTTGAATTTCCCAGGTTGCAAATTAAATATTGTTATAAACATACCATAGTGACACTGCCAATGATTCATGTAAAACGATACTTAATTTTATCATAATAATGACTACCTAGAACTATTGATTCTACTATTTTGACAAAGAATTTGTCTGCAATTTATCATTTTGTATAAACTTACATAAGTGATACATGTGTAAAACATTATATTCCCAAAGGAAAATAAGAACTAAAGGTGGGGTTTGTTGGAACATTGTATCCATGGAACCTTATCATTCATTCAGAATAGAGTAAATAATGATGACTAAAATAAAATGTTTAAAAATAAATAAATTTTAAAAACTTTTTATATTGAGTCCTTATAACATATGGGGTCTACAAATTGAGCATAATAATTATGAGGAAAAAAAGGACTAGAATTATAGACCACAATCATAAGAAATACATGCATTTATCAGTCCACTTAGAGAAGTAAAAAGTGCTGTAACCAAATTTTCAGATAACATTCTAGGTGGTTCATAATTAAAGTTCCTTACTCATATTTTAAGAATAAGAAATTTCTTTAGGCAGTATCATCTAATATAATAAACTATTATCTGAAAGTGACATAATGCTATTGCCTTATAAAATTTATCAGCTTAAAAAGTAAATTGGAAGCATATTCATATAATGTACTGAAATGGAAAGGTACAAAGCATTTCTGAATGAGGAAATAACAAAGAATACACGTAAGCTAATGAGGAAACAGAGGTTTACATGATTAAGACCAGATACCTTGTAATTAGTTGTTTGTCACATGGATATAGATTTTTCCGACAGAGAGGTCACTTCATCTATCAATCCTAAACCTATATCACACCTCCAATTTTCATTCTTCTTGGTAGTTCACTAAGTGGTTATTTTTTTAAAAAGAATCTATGTAGGAGATTATCTTCCTAACAAAAACCTAACCCAAAGGTCAGGATTGTTGCCTGGGAAAAAATCATAGGTCTTGGTATATAAATAGGTAGAACAAATACTCCCAGCAATGAACAGAATAGATTTCAGGGCAGAATTAAAACATTCTATTTAGAACACAAGATTTATCTGAGATAGTCAAGATACAATGAATGCCAACTCTCTGAGAAAGAGTAGCTCAGAATTAAACAAAGTAATTTTTTATGACATTCCAGTGAAGTGCCCATGTGAAGTTTACATCAGAGTGTGAACTTAAATGACACAGAGTGTGAACTTAACTGTACCTCATGGTATTAGTGAAATACCATGAGGTACAGTTGTAGACTTACAGGTCAGAGATGAAGTTGAGAAGCATCAGACGTTAGCATTTGCATTTATATAATTTATGTGACACCAAAAAGAACAAAATGACTATAAACCTTTGATTAAGAGAATAAAACATGTAATATTTTCATTGCAAGGAAATATTGCTGATATTTCCAAGCCAAAATAACATAATCTTAAATGATCAATATAAAATAATCAGAGAAATTTCAAGATTAATAAGTAGAATCCTAGGCTGCATGTTAAGAGGTGAAGATAATTTTTAAAAGTAAATATCAGAATTCATCAACTATATTTAAATCTTAGTAAAATATGAATAAAATGCCTTTAATATTTAGAAATGAATCACAGCTTCCTTTTGATTAAATTAATTATATTGATATGAAATCCTGAAATCTTGGTTATAAACTTTGATTGCTTTCCTTTGCACTCACGATTATTTTAAAAATATTCTCCATGAATTTAAGAATTTCTCACTGTTGAGTTATTTAAGGTAGCACCTATCTATATGACTTCCCCTATCTTGAGATTATAATTATGTCTCCCATGAAAACAGAGACCGTGTGTACTTTACTACATTATGTGATATATATTCTGTTGTTGATCATATGTAAGATTGTGAATAAATACATTTGAGATACAAGCTATTAATTTTATATTAATATATATTATGTGGTATTATATACCACATTTTCTATATATTTTTTTTACAAAATATAGACTTCTTAATAGAATAACTTGATTATTGTTTGCACTATAAAGATGACACTGAAAAGTCTCTTTCTGTCTTACTACTATTTATTTATTTATTTTAAATTTTTGTTAGTGAAATACCATGAAGTACAGTTGTAGACTTACAAATTTTTGTGTTTGGGTTTCAGTTAAACAATGTTCGAGTATCCATCCCTCCACCAGTGCCCATTCTCCACCCCCAATAATACCAGTATCCTTCCCACCTCCCCATTCCCCCCATCCCACCCTGTCTCTGTGGCAGGGCATTCCCTTTTGTTCTCTCTCTCTCCTTTTGGGTGCTATGGTTTGCAAAAGAGAAATTGAGTGGCAATCATATTTGGTCTATAGTCTATTTTCAGCATGCATCTCGCCTCCTGAGAGGATCCTCCCAACACCCTTTACTTGAAGTTCTCTTTGCTATCTGAGCTGCCTTTTCCCCTACCATGTGTAGCTGGCCTTCAAGCCTTGGAGTGAACCTACTAGTACATACCTCTACTATTCTTGGATGTTAGCCTCCTATTTTGTTACTTTATATTCCCCAGATGAATGTAATCTTTCTATGTGTGTCCCTCTCTTTCTGACTTATTTCCCTTAGCATGCTACTTTCCATGTAGTACCACTTGTATGTAAATTTCATGACTTCATCTTTTCTAATAGCTACATAGTACTCCATTGTGTAGATGTACCAAAGTTTCTTTAACCATTCATCTGTTTTTGGGCACTCAACTTTTTTCCAGATTTTGTCTATTGTGAACAGTGCAGCAATGAACATAGAAGTGCAGATGTCATTTCAACTGTACTTGTTTGCCTCTTTGGGATATATTCCCAGGATATCTTACAACTATTTAAAATAGGATATCTTTTCTACACTCTTTAGACTTTCTCTCTGACTTTCTATTCTCTCTATTCCTCACTGTATCTCTGTTGTGATGAATAAAACAACATTTACTTTCCCCCCAATTCTCTTTTTTACTGACAAGAAAAGAGATCAAGAAGATCAGTAGATTTAGTAGATCACGACAGAAATTTTTCCTTTTATAGTTTTCATCCTTGCTTGAGACTTCTCAAGCAAATAATAATTCTCCTCTCCATTGTGGAAAAATAAAAATAGAACAATGAGAAATGAACAAATAAAATAAATTGCTTCTCAGTTGCTTATTTTCAAAATCATTCATTTAAGCATCATCAGTACTGTCTTTGAAATATTTTATTTATGCCTTCACAAGTGCAGTCTATTTTATCAAAATCCCATAAATTTATGTATTTCAAAATAAATCTTAATGCTTGGAAAAAGAAAAAAGAGATTAAGGAATGCTGAGATGAAAGGATGACTATGTTTTTCCCCCATTTTTTTAAGTTTAGCTGTCTTATGTTTAAGGTGCGCCAATTCACAGTAAGAGGAACTGGGAGTAGAGAGGAAACTGCTTCTGCCACACATGCTTCTAGCTTTACCATGAATTTGCATCACTGTATTTAAGAAGCACAAAACTGGTTTGCTCTTCAAGACCATGTTTTCCCTTGAACACAGAACTCAAATGTTTGCTTATTTCCACTTTGGAGAAACCTGTGTTCCCTCTTGAACATATACTTCTTTTCTCTTTATCTTTCCTTACATCATTCTAAATAAAAACTATCTTGCGTCTCTCTCTCTCTCTATCTCTCTCTATCTTTCTACTTTATCTCTCACTCACACTCATACACACACATACCACAATTCACAAAACTTTGCAGAAGTATTTCATAAACCTTTTAAAACTAAAACTTTATTTCAATATTTTTTTAAATTTTACTTTGGATATACATTTGGAAGAACTTTTTTGCAGGTTAATAGCACTGCTGATTTGTTTCAATGTCTCTCAGTGTTAATATTTTATAAGACTCACATACAATATGTGACATGACTTATTTAAAGTTAGCAGGAGAGCAGCCATCCTCCTTTGCCAATTCCAGTTCGCATACTAAATGTAGATTTTCTCATGCACTACAACACCTGCATAAATTTGAAAAATTGAGACTCATGAAAATGATATTTCAATAGTGGTTTAGTTTAGCCAAAGGACAAAATTTATCTTGCAATATAACTCTGTGAACAAGGTTAATGCCCTGTGGAAACTACATTTCCCTGAAGAAGATTTTGTTGCTGTTGTCGTTGATGATGATTTTTAAATAAATACATGTATAATCTTTCTAGCAAAATGTTTTTTTGTCAGATGACTATCAAAACATTGCAAAAATATACCTATATAATGTAGAGACAGATATATAGCTCTGGAAGAAAATTACATAAGGTACACATGAATAAACATAGTTGAATGGAAATAAATCAAATATTTTCTTTAAATACTGAGAATTTAATGTAATTTTACCTTAATAAATTAGTAAATGCCTGTTAAATTTTTAAATATTTTTAAATACATTATAAGATTTAACTAGAATAAAAACTCTGACAAAACAGAATTATCATTTTCTTTTATTTTATCAAGGGAAGACACTTTTTTATACTATTTTATTAGAGAGAAACAAAAACAGAGAGTGAGAAAAACTCTAGGCATCCATGACATGTTCGGGGGTAGAAAGTCCTCCTGTTCTTCTGGATTTTTCTCACGATGTTGAAATAATTAAATTGATGTGATAGATTATACAAAGAATATGCCTAGTATAATGACACTCATAATACATAGTATTTACAATAACGTGTATTCCAAACTTGATGGAGGTGAATATATAGGGATAGGAGTCTGGGGTTTTAAGCTAAGAGCAGGGGACTCAAGTGATAAGATATTGATTCAGAGGACAGACTAGATGCTCTGTCCCTAACTGTGGCCCTTCTATACTGCCTTTATAGGTAGAGCTCTCTTATTTTAAATATATATATGTATCTAGATACACCTTTTTCCCCATGATTTTATTCTTATTCATTTGTTCTGGGCCACACCCAGTGGTGTTCAAAGACTACTCTTTGAAATAAAAAAATTTCACCTGTTAAAATATGTTATTCAGGTGTGAGAAGAGGGAGAAGACAATATAATATTGAGAGCAACTGAAGTTCAGATATTCAGTGTTCTTTATTTTTTTTTACATATCTTTTATACAAGTGGTCTGTTTCTAAATTAGTCAAAAAATTTTCAAAATTCTCAGAAGACTTTACTGCTTTTTAGAACAGAATATAACACATAATGACACACACAAAAAAATCACTATAGGAAAACCTTAGGCATTCAAATGTACTTGAAATTCTTCCTCAATTAAATCGGTGCTTCTATTTTTTTGATTGAGATGAAGTTGTGTCTATAGTCCCGTTGACCACCTATTTTAAAATGAAATATGGATAAAATAATAATCTAGATTGCAACAAATATAATGTTTTTCAATTCTTATTTTCACAATTGTTTTTAAGGTTAAAAAATCAGTAGTCACAGAAAAAATACATAGTCTTTATAAAGATAATGGATAATGGTACTATTTTCCAGTAACTACCGTAAATAATATGTACCAGAAAAGTATAAAAAAAAGAGAGAAGAAAAGTTTAAGACAAAAACATGTATACATGAATATACAATGTCTTAATATTAATTTCGTATGGAGTCTTCCTTAAGAAATTTACGACATGATTTTCACACATTATAAAGTACTTTGTAATTATATTTTGATACTTGTGAATCTGAAAATATGTTCACATATTTCCCATATTCAAACAAAATTGTTGTAAGTGTTATTATTAATGGTTCAGAAATGCATATATCTGTCACCAATACCTAAAGCAAATGTGTTTTTCTGTAAATGTGTCTTGAATTTGTCTACACCATTTCCTACTCTAGTAAAATTCAAAGAACAAATATTTAAAAGCTCCAGATTGGTAAATGATAGTGAGATGCAGCTTGATCTTGGAAGTGCAAGGAGACCTGAAAGTCAATATTAGCCTTTGTAGAGACATTTATCTTAAGCTATTTCTGGTGTCAGATTATGAGACTAAGATGATCTTCAGGAAATACTTAATAACTCAAGAAACTAAGAGATTTTTTACAATGTTTTCTATTTTTCTGTCCTCAAATAAATACATATTTCCTCTGTTTAACCATATTTTTAACCTCTTTTCTGGCAACACACACAAGGAACATCATGAATTCCTTAGAGCATTGTTTTTTTATCAACCTTTTCAGTCAATAATTCTTAATTGTTCCTTTATAATAGAAATTGTTTAAATAATACATAAATTTTAATGAGATAAATGCTTATCCTCCACTAATACCTCAATAAATTTGAATAAATTTATTGGTTCATACATGTTTTCACTTCAGAAATATAAATACCACTGCTAGTTGACTCATATACTATACTATACTATACTATACTGTTAAATCTCAAAGTTGAAAGACATTGAGAATGTTGAAGACAGTTAAATGAACAAATGCCATACCAAAAAAAACAACATTGAATGTAAGGCCATTATTAAAGATAGAGGAGAGGGTATACCTAACCTTTCTTCAGCACTGTAAGAAAGTTATATGAAGACATCACAACTCAGCTGGTCATTTAATCATGGGTAGGGTTTTTCCTGGTAGTTATTAAGGTTGTAGGAGAAAGTGAAGACATATGACAAATGTGTAAGAGCGAAAGAACAAATTATTTTCCAGAGATGAGGTTTACCAGTGATGAGGTTTACCTCATCATATTTTTATGATGGTATTTAAGTACTCTATTAGGTTAAGGATGCTGATCAATGTCTGAGTTAATGTCCTGTGATGTTTGAGGATCTGTATTTGATTCCAGGTACTGGCTAGCCCTAGACAGTCAGAGGAGCAAGGGACTACTGGTCTCTGAGCAGTGAGCCCCTCCACTAGAAAAATAAGCAACCGCTAACAAAAATAAATGAATAAGCAAATGTTAAACCACTGGAAAGTATTGAAGATCTTAAGAGAAAACTGTCATTCTTTTTATTTATATTTTAAAATTAAGTGCTTGGGTGAGCATTTTTAATTTTATGCTTTCAGTTATATTCCATACACTTTATAAGAACAATATTTGGTGTCAAAGAAGATTGGTTTTCCTCCTGAGTGTTCTCATAATGTACTGAGTCTGAACTGTCTTCAAAAATGTCACAGTAAATTATGATTTACTGCCTAGCCCTCTAATCCTCATGCTTCAAGGATAAGTACTGCATTTATAATTCACCCAGGTGCTCCTAAATTTAAAATAAAATAGTGTTATACAATTATTTGGGAATGAATAATGAGTGATCAGTTCTTCCTCTCCTCCTGCTTCTGGGAAAAATACTTGTTTCTTGTTAGTGAGTGTCACCATACTACGATTACTAAACCATAGTCAATTACTCTGGGCGTTTATCTAAAGAACTCCTTTATTGCACTATTATATGACTCATTTTAATCTGTAAGAAAATCTTATTTTTTTCTTAAAATATATAATGTTTTTGAAAACTTTTTACATGTTCAATAATTGTCTGTACTATTAGTGGTCTATTGGCTTACTTCTTTCTTTTCCATTTAATACCTTCTATAAAATAGCAAAAAATTATCATTTAATACATATATATCAGATTATGTTACAATTATACCTAAAATAGTTTTCTTGTTCAATAATATAAGCAGAAAGAATTTTTTTTTTCATTTAACCATATGAAGTCAGATAAACTACACTACAGCTTTTCTTTAACCTGCAATGCAGATTTCACTTTTGGAAAGTTTAAGATTTACTCAAAGAGTATGAAAATTCAAAAAGTATGAAATTCACATAAGAGTCAAAAAGAAAAGTACTATTGTGAATAGACAACATAATCAATAGGACTAAATGTCAGAGGTGACATTTATGTAGAACAGCTCTAGTTCAAAACTATGTTTTATAAGGTAAAATACCTAGTGAAATATGGAAAATTAGATGGGGAAGTTAAATAGATCCTTGAGATTCCTTGATAACATTCCTTGGTAACATTCTGTTTTTCACTTTTTATCAGAATTGTAATGGGTAATAATTTAAAATGACTTATCCCTCTTGTGAATAAACCTATCACTTTGTAAGACATTACATTTGCTTTTAATATTATCACCAAACTTATTCTGGATATAGAAAGTTAATATTCTGACAACCAATTTATACATAAATATATATCATAAAATGAACACTGTTACAATTCAAAAATAAAATTTGTAGATAAATGTTGTTATTTCCAAGTACATGTAAGGGGGAATGCATATATATATTTTTTTGATGTTATGAAAATAAATGCTTTAAAACATCTAATGAGCAGGAGCAAATAGTTATAAAATAGTTACAAAATCCCTTAACAAATTGTAAGGGATTATGGTCATTTATGTACCTACTTTAAAAGGCCTATGGGATACTCAGATCGTTGTTCAAATGTTTTCTGGGTGTGTCTTTGTTTCTTTATTTCACAGAAGAATAAGAAAACTGAATAAAGCAGTGTGCACACCCCCCCCCCCCAGTATTATTGGGCATCAGCTAATCAATTAGAGACTCACTCAATAATAGTCTGCTGGGGAACTGCTGCTGCCTGCTGGGGAAACCCCTCCTTTCTTTGGGACAAAAATGGAAATATCACCATGTCTAGAATGTCTAGAGACTCAAGTTTCCAGGATCCAGACTGAAACGTACAGCATCAGCTATCCTGTATCTTCAGCTTGGCAACAATCAGTAAAGGGATATTTCCTCCTCATGTAAGCCACATATTTACAAAAGATCTCTTTCAAGAAAGAAAACTTTTGAAAAAAAAAGGAATAAGAGAAAAGAAGAGGAAAAATAAGAATTCTGGAAATAGAAAATGAGCACAAAAATATGTATACAATATCACTGTATAACTGTCATCCCATTGTTTATTGATTTGCATAAGGAGGCATCAGTAATATCTCCATTCGTCCCAGGCCTGAGATTTTAGCAGCCTCTCCGTACTCATCCTTCCCAACAGTGCCATATTGGAGGCTCTTTCAGGGTCAGGGGAATGAGACCTGTTATTGTTACTGTTTTTGGCATATCAAATACACCACGGGGAGCATGTCAGGCTCTGCCTTGGGGACGGGATACTCTTGGTAGCATGCTAGGCTCTCCGAGAGGGAAAGAGGAATCAAACCCAGGTCGGCAAGGCAAATCCCCTATCTTCTGTGCTATTGCTCCAGCCCCTATGCTATCATTCCAGCCCACTGAAATAAAACATAGCAAAATTTATTATTCAGAATCTGAGGAACAGTGCAAAGGTATACACACCTGACTTGCACATGGTCTGGTTCAAATCTCCAGCATCACATATTGTCCCTGAGAATTACTAGGTGTGATCCCTGAGCACAGAAACAGGAGTAAGTTTTGAGCACAGCCAGATTTGGTCCATAAAATTAACAAGACAAGACACAACAACAAAAATGCAAAGTCTAATATACATGTCATTCAAATTCTAGTCAGAGAAGAGATAATTTACAAGAACAGTACAATTAAACACAAATTAGTACATCCTAATTTGAGAAGAGGGGTGGTGGGTGGAGGGGTGGGGAGGGATTAGAGGCCCTGGAAATAACTTCAATATGTTCTTAGAATAAATACTGGATTTTCTTATGTACAATGACTCTAAAATGGGGATTCTCAACCAGAGACAAGTTGTCCTTTCAGAGCATATTTTTTTAGTGTCCAAGGACATTTTAAAAAATTTCAACTAGGAAAGTAGAGGTTGTATTGTCACTTTCACTGTCATTGTCATCGCAGTAATCATCAATTACTCGAGCGGGCACCAGTAGCGTCTCCATTTGTCCCAGCCCTGAGATTTTAGCATCATAAACTTTATGCTCGCTCTCCCCAGATGTGGCACGACAGTTGGATGTCCTTGGGCATAATGGTGACATGCTTGGAGGGGAATGCGCAAAGATTGGTGTCTTCGAAGAGCCCCACCAGGCAGGCCTTACACATCTCCTGCAGCACCACAAAGGCCAAGCTCTGGGAGCACAGGTCAGTCTTGACCTCCTGCGTGGTCTCCCACACCAGCCACTGGAACTGCAGCTGGTGGATCGCAAATAGTGACATGATGTCAGGCTAGAGTGCTCTTGTGTGCCACCTTGGTGGCCATCTGCTTGCAGGGCCCGTTCCCGTCCATTGACATGTGCGCTGCCTGCTTAGTACAATCCCTCAAGTTCTTCCCAACTCAACTGAGACTCCGAAGATTACGATGAGACCCATTTTTGCTACTGTTGTTGGCATATTTGGTACATCACTGGTGGCTTGCCAGGCTCTGCTGTGCAAGCTGGATACCCTCCGTAGATTGTACTAAGCATAGATAAATAGGAGAACTCCAACAGCAAATAATTATCCCCCCCATACTCCCTCTGAAAAATAAAAAGAAATCAGCAAAATTTTTAAAATTGTATTTATTTAGCAAAGTTTTATTTTTATTTTATATTAACTATTTAGCATAGAATTCAGTGATATTCAGAATGGCTCAGGATTTTCTTTTAGATTTGTGCTTAGTGATAATGTCTTGGTGCCATGGGGACCTTATAAATGCAATCCTGGGGTCAAACTTAGGTCAGCCTTGTACAAGATAAGCATATTAGCCTCTGTACCATTGCTCTTCAAGTACAAGAAACTGATTTTTAAATTTTATTTAATAAAGAGTAATTATGCCAGTCTCAAAGAGAGAGCTGAGTTGACTGAGCACATCTTTTGAATATGGGAGACCCAAATGCAACTTTCATATCACGACATGGTCCCACAAGAGCCACCTCCTAAGCACAGAGCCTGGAGGAGCCCCAAAACGTCAGGGTTTAACCCCAAAATTCAACTCCAAAAAATGAGTAAAAGTTGGAAATTGGGATAATATAAATTTTTAATAATAATTTTAAATTATTATTAAATAATAATACAACTACAGCACCACCTACACCACAACTACACCACCTCCGCTTTGCTGATGACATTGTTTTAATAACACGAAACATTAGCCAAGCAGCACAAATGCTGGCCGACTTCAACCGTGAGTGTGGAAAGGTAGGACTACAGCTGAATCTTACGAAGACAATGTTTATGAGAAACAGCCTCGTTTCTGATGCCCCATTCGCTCTCAATGGAACGACCATCTCCGAATGCAACAGCTATGTATACCTAGGTCGAGAAGTCAACATGACGAATAACCTGGCACCCGAACTGCGCAGGAGGAAGAGAGCGGCTTGGAATGCCTTCAAGAACGTCAAAGAAATAGCTAAGAGGACAAAGAACCTCCGGCTCTGGGCACATCTCTTTGATTCCACTGTTCTTCCTGCATTAACATATGCCTCAGAGACCTGGGCCCTACGCAAACAAGATGAGAACGCTATTCATGTATCCCAAAGAAGAATAGAAAGAGCTATGCTTGGAATATCACGTTTCACTCAAATGAGAGAAAAAATCTGGAGTTCCGACATCCGTCGACGATCAAGAATCAGGGACGCTGTCTCATTTGCCAAGGTGTCAAAAATCAGATGGGCTGGTCACGTAATGAGATTAAAGACGACCGCTGGACTAGAGCTGTTACTGACTGGATTCCATGGTATGTCAAAAGACCGCATGGCCGCCCACCTACCAGATGGTCAGACTTCTTCGTCAAGATCATGAACGATCGGTTTGAGGCTCTTCATGTTCCCAGAGCGAACAGACGCCATTGAGCTACACTAGTACGCGACAGGGACAAATGGAGACGTTACTGGCGCCCGCTCGAGCAAATCAACGATTAACGGGAAATTAGGTGATTAAGTGATTAAGTGAATAATAATTTTATTTTCTGGAGACTCACATAAGGAAGACAGTAAATCACTAAGTAGAAAAAAAATGTTTACAAAAATATCTCTTCAGAGAAACTACCCAAAATACATAAAAGTCTTGAAACTGATAATAGGGCATAAGACAATCTCATTTAAAATGGCCAAACAACCTAAATAAAAATATGAATGCAAAAAAATTATGAGAAGTTTAATTATCATTATTCCTTAGGAAAAATAATTGCCCTGAATATCAACAGGTAAAATGTTACAAAGGCTTAATCCTACAATATATTCTGCATTCTTACGATTTTATATTTAAATTTTAGCCCACGATACACTTGAATACATTGTTATGTGCTATACAAGATAATTTCAAAGTTTTCATTTACAACTTTTATTTTTTGCATATGGTTTCATATTTCCTCAGTACTATTAGTTGAAAAGACCGTGGTTTCGGCATTTGAATTTTTTTGCAATATATTTGACTATAAATTTATGGGTCTAGTTCTACAAATTCACTTCTATTCCTATGATCTAAGTTTATGTCTTTTTTGTCTACTCCATACAACTGAATGTATAAAGTATTCAGAAGTGTTGACATAATTTAGTGTTAGTTGACACAAATTATTGACATAAATTTTGTACTTCACCTGTACAAAACTACACATCAAAATTTTATTCTTCTACATCTTATGTCAAAATATAAAACCCACTAATTTGAAGACTATTATAACATATCTATATCTAAACTTTTTTTAAAAAATCAATAGAAAAATATGCTAGCTAGGGAGATAGATATATGACTGCAACTTAATATTTATTAGTGAACAATATTTATTGAATTTGAATATATATGTATTACATATGCAATATATATTTTATATATGTAATATATAAATATGTTAATAATATGTGTGTAATAATATGTGTGCATATATATTTCTATTCTTGAGCACTTTGTATTCCATCCATGAAAATATTTGGGTTTTTATGGTTTTCTCATTTACTTGATCTCCCTGGCTATATTCAGGATTCGAACCCTCTCTTGTGGTACTCAGTCTGGCAATGCAAGCCAGCAAGTGCTTGGGCAATGAAAACAGTACTTCACAATCTGCTTTTAAGAGAACACAAGAAGTGCTGGAGAGATAGTACAGAGGGTGGTCACTTGCTTTACACATGGCCGACCTGGGTTTGATCCCTGGCATCCCTTATGTTCCTGAGCACCTCCAGGAGTTACTCCTGAGACTTGAGGCAGAAATAACTCCTTAACTGTGCTGGGTGTGGCCCCCAAACAAAAAAATAAAATAAAAAAAACCGACAGCATGAACAGAAAAAGAGAACACGAGTATTTGAAATGAGTAAATTAGGGGCTGGAAAGATAGTACCTTCCTTGCACAGAGCTGATTCTGGTTTGAACCCTGAAGCTTTCCAGGAGTGATGACTGAGCACGAAGCCAAGGTGAGCCTTGAGCATTTCCAGGTGTGTCACCCAAAGAAACAAAAATAAATAAATAAATAAAAATGAATAAATTATAATATGCATCAAAGCAAAGTAGGCAAAGTATTTTAGTATGTATATTGCAATTTACTCTTTTTTAATATTTCAAAAATTTAGTCACCGTTAATTCAGAGATTATTGATTCTATTTTCCTACCCATCAGCATATAAATCATCTGCATGTACACATGCTTTCTCTCATCTCTCTATACGTCTGTGTTTTTGCACCTTAGGATTTTTATACAATAGTACAAATAAGTAGAAATAGGGTATACAGAAAATGTTATCTTGAGTGAATCAAAGAGTTTTCTGTCTTGACAAAATGGTGTTTGCTTTTAAACAGATATCTTGGGATCCATAGCCATTTCAAAGAAAAATATCTGAAATAATCTACTGCTCAGATTCTGAGAGTTGGCTGCAGAATAGTACTCTTGAAAGCATTAGATAGAATCCAGAGATAAAGAGTCAAAGGTAACAGGGAGGTCTGCCAGAAGGATCTAAAGAATTGAAAGAATTTGCAGAGAAGTGCCCCTCAGGTAATTGATAAAAACTAAAGGTACAGTCCACTGAGATAAGAAACTACCAAACATAAGAACATAAAAAAAAGTCTGCTGAGAAATACTGAACGAATCCATCAACTTTATATTTTAGTGCTTTCCTATTTTACTTTCCTTCAATGCAGACTTTATTTTGACAATGTAGAAAGGTATATACAAACGGCTTGTACTGGAAAAAAAAAAGTAGAATAGTCCTTATATTCACTTTCTAGGACACACATTTACCTGCTGCAAAAAAAAAAAAAACCCACAGGGATGAAGGGGAAGAAAGGTGACGATTTTTTAGCACCTATGAAGTTGTCTTAAGTAACCTGGACATTACAAAATAATCATGGAAATTAAATTATTTTGATTAGTTAAATGGCCGTTGATGGGGATTACACAGCGCCAGGGGGCCAGTTGGTGGGTGCGGCCAAGACCCAGACACTATAAAACCCAGATCCCAGAAGAGAGCAGCGCAGAGTCTCCTGCCCCCGCGCCTGGCTGTCCTCGCTGGGGCCCCTTGGAGGGACCGGGTTGAGTTTCACTCCCCGCCCCGACCAGAGCTCCAGTAGCCGAAGACCTCCAGAACCAGCCATCACCATGCTGAGACCACTCTCCACACACATGAAGATACAGGCAAAGGAACAAAGGCATGCAGGCTCTGGGGCTAGATCTTCAAGCCTACTCAGATCGGGCTGATCATCCTCCACCCAGATCCTCCATATTCCAGTAGGCAGGGGTCACACTCACCAACTGGCCCCCTGGTGCCGTGTAATCCCATCAACAGCCAAGACCCAGAGACTATAAAATCCAGATCCTGGAAGCGACATCATACTATCTCATTCTTACTTTGGACAAACTGACAGGCTACCAAATGTAACCTGCCCACATGGCAGAGTCTGGCAAACTCCCCGTGGAGTACCCAATATGTCAAATATCAGTAACAATAATGGGTCTCATTCTCCTAACCCTGAAAGAGCCTTGAATCGCTGGGCTAGGACGAAGGAGACATTACTGGGGCCTGCTCGAGGTAATCGATGAACAACAGGATGGTTGTGATTTTGAGTTAAATGGCACCCTGCCTTTTACAGGGAGACAAAAAAATGTTTACATTAAAAAGTCAGAATTCACCTGTAATTCTCTAGCAAAAAATAATTCCACATATTGTATTCATAGTTTTCTTTATGAGAATGTTTATATAAAAGCATTTTATCATTAGTATAAATGATTCCTAGATTTTTCAGGGAAGTAATAAATATTTGACAATAATAATATTACACACATATTTATTTAGTGTAAATATATGTGTGCAAACCTGAAACTTTGGTAATTAGCTAAAGGATCATAGAAAAGACAAATTAGCAGAAAGAGCAGATTAGACCCATTTTTTAAAACACTAAGGCATAGCCTGCCATTATTTTAAAATGTAGACTATTAGGCTATAACTGTAGTATCTCAAAAATATAATTTTAAAAATAATATAAATTATCTGGTGACTTCTAGAGCACAAAATTAGTTGTTCCTTTTCCAAGTAAGTGCTTTGTTGTCTGTCACTTTTTTTTCTGCAAGCAGATTGTCTGGTGTTCCACTATGTAAACACGCTTTCCTTGAGCTGATTTCTCAATGTCATTTTACCTCTGATAACCTTACAGAAACCACTCTGCAGTCAGTGACTTCATCATGATTTCTGCCTACTTCCAGGGCCTTTCATCTTGCATGTCTTTATGAATGATAGAGAAAATATTCCCTACAGCATCTCAGATTCCTATCTGAAGAAAGTAAGCAGAATTGTTTGCCTCCTTTCACGATCAATTTCTTTTAAAAATAGTATTTTTGTATTAAATTGCATTGAGACATATAAGTTCTGGGTGGGCATCGTAACTAAATGCCTGTGTATTCTACATTAGTTTCACCACAACAAGTTCAAATCTGTCTTCAGTATATAACAATTACTTTTTTACTCAAGTTACAAACACATTCTTCACTTCTGTTCACTTTTTATCTTATCACATGGCCTTCTTCTTTTCAAGATGCTTGAGATGAGAATGTTGACAAGTTGTGAACAGATTTATTGTCTATCCAAGAAGGTTGATGTATTCTATTACAGCTTCTGTAATAGCTGTTGAGTGTGGCCCACCATTTTGTACCTCATTATCGAACATACACTTTTCTCTAAGGTACTCATTATATTTTTTATTTAATGACATTTTAATCCCATAACCTTTCTGCCAGATGGTATTTGAATATCTATCTTCTATATTCCACAGAATCCATGGCTATATGTATTAGCAGTTAAATCCAAGCATAACAAAATATTAAGAATTTTAGACTATTTTCAAGTTATGTTTTGCCATAAATCTATTTCATAAGCCTTGGGTGGTAATCTAATACATTGTCAAGCATACTTAGACTATCTGAAGGACAGTTTATTATAAAGATGTTCATACCTTTATCATCCTTAAATTATCAACAAAATTCAGTGATATTCTTTAGTATTATCATTTTATATTAAGTTCTATATAGTTGATCAATAATAAAGGTCAATATATATTTTTGATTTCTTTCAAAAACCTCCAATTAAAATGTATTATACAATAAACTAAGACCTGAATTAATAAAAGTTCCTGGATTACAATACATAGAGAACTCTAAATTTAAAAGAAGGGTCATGAAACTTTGTTGATAGTGAAATTTACTATTTGTATATTGATATCATAAATTTTAACACTTGTATAACTTCATAAATTATAATAAATAAAATAACATTTAAAAATAATACTCCAAACTTATTCTTCCTGTCTTCTAACCAAATAGTTCAAACTCTCAATACTATATGGGAAGCAAGGTATCAAGTAGTTAGATACACAATCTCTAGAACCCTCAATAAATATCAAAGATCAGAAGCCACATTTTCAACTGAGTGATTAAATATTTTAAGATAAGTTTAACATCTGCATCTTCATTTTATATTTGACATAGAGATAATATTAATATATATAACATTTTAAAAAAATTAACAATGTAGTTTCACCAAATTATTATAATCCAATGTTTGGAACTCTCAACAGTAATTAAATAAATAATAGACATTTTAAATTGAGGGAAAAATTGTTGTATAATAAAGCAAAATTTAAGAGAACCAAGGAGTTTGCTTTTTATTGCTCAGATGTTCCAAATATATGCTATGTTATAGAAGCAATGACTATAAGCTATAGCTTTTTTCTAATTTAAATGTATTAATAATACTTTTCCTACTATTGTTATTTCACATAAAATATTTTTAAAACTTTATTTAATAAAAGTTTCTGGTGATTTGGAGGTTAAATGGACAAAAGAATGGCTGGTTTCAGGGACGTTATAAAGTCATGTGCTTATAGCTGTTCTAATTTTAAAGTCATGTGAAGCAGACAAGTCTTTATTTTCTTTTAATTTTGCGGTCCCATATTGTAGAATTTAAGAAGTATAGATCTTCTATTCCTAACAAGTAAGGAATACATAGTCCAGGCATTTCAGTTCACATGAAATTGATTATATTGAAAATAATAAACTAAATAATATCACTGTGAAATAATCCAAATTTTTTTCATGTTCATCCTACGGGTTCTATTTTAGGGGAAGAACAGGTTTGCTATTTATAATCAAGTTTGCAGGATCAAATCTCTTTTGACCCACTAACCAGTGTTAATTAAGCAAATGTCCCTACTCAAGCCTAAAAGGGAAATATAAATTCAATTCTACCTGAATAGAAGATAGTAATTAGACTCTGAAAAAAATGATACTTGTAACACCTCATATGTGGAAAAAATTATACAAAGCCTTTCATTAAAAATGGCATATACTCAGTTACGTTCACTGAGGCACAACATGTCGTAGCCAAAATCTGAAAGTTACCCAAGTACCTACCTAATGTTCAGAATAAAGAATCCGAGGCTTATAAATATATATATATATACATATATATGTATATATGATGGAATACTCCTTAGCTCTAAGTGAAGATGAATACTCTTTAACTCTAAGTGAAGATGAAGTCTTGTAATTTGCATCAACACAAATATAACTGAATGGTGTCATGCTATGCAAAATAATTCAGAAGAATGGCAGACAGAAAATAATCTCACTTGTATGTAAAATATGTATAAAAGTAACAGCAATAAAATTGACACTGTCCAAAGAAAATGAATTCAATCTTTTTTTAATGGAGGGTGGGTTAACCAAAAGGTGTAGGAGTAGAAGAAAGAGGTCCTACAAAATGGTGGAAAGTTATTAAATCCTTGGTTTTGGTGTGCTATCACTGCAACCCTAAGATAAACCAGCATTTATACTCTTCTAAACCAATATTATCTCTAAAAAGATGAAGAAAAGAAAAATGTGTGACAATATCAAGATCAAAAATTGGTGGGATAGAATGAGGGTGGAGCCAATTTCAGAATCAAAACCTTAAATGCAGGTGAAATTATCAAATAGTCTATACATAAGTTAAAAATTGCAGATGAGGTACTGGAGTCTGATGAAAAATATTTTAAAGTGGAGGTTAAGAGGTGAATTCAGTTTCAGGAAATTAGGATCAAGAAAGTGGGGGCTGGAGCAATAGCACAGCGGGTAGGGCGTTTGTCTTGCACGCGGCCAATCCAGGTTCGATTCCCAGCATCCCATATGGTCCCCTGAGCACTGCCAGGGCTGATTCCTGAGTGCAGATCCAGGTGTAACACCTGTGCATCGCCAGGTGTGACCCAAAAACCAAATAAAGGTAAAGGTAAAGGCCCTCCCGTTGACCATCGATTTGCTCGAGCAGGCCCAGTAACGTCTCCATTGGAGACTTTGTTGTTACTGTGTCTGGCACATCGAACACGTCACAGGGAGCTTGCCAGGCTCTGCCTTGGGGGCGAGATACTCTTGGTAGCTTGCCGGGCTCTCCGAGAGGGGCGGAGGAATTGAACTCGGGTCGGCCATGTTGGCTGCTTGCAAGGCAAATGCCCTACCGCTGTGCTATTGCTCCAGCTGACCCAAAAACCAAAAAAAAAAAAAAAAAATTTCACCTTTAGGTCTTGTTTTATGAGAGTTATGGGTAAAAAAAATCCTCAAGTAGAAATCAGTTATTTGGAGGATGAAGATGTAGAAGCACAGGTAAGATGATTGCCTTATTGGTGACTGATGAAGTTCAATCTCTGGTATCCCATCCAGTTTCCTGAGCTCTGCAGGGAGAGATACCTAAGCACAGATATAGAAGTAAGCCTTGAGCACTGCTAGGTATAGCTACAAAACTAACAAAAATGAGTTATTTAAAGGAAGAAGTTAAAGGAGAAAATTATGAAGGAGGAGATTGGGATATAAATGAATCATTTTTTTTTTTCACATAAATGAATCATTCATGTGACTAGGTCTTGTAGATTTTTTTGAAGACAAAAGTTATGAAGATGTAAGATGGTGTCAAATTAATCTATGCATATTTATAAAGGCATATTTACCATCTAAAGGATATAAAATCACCTATGATTTTTAGACATTTACTGCTATCCAAAACCCAAAGACAAAGGGCATAATGAAATTTGCCTTCTTGATATCCAAGGTGCATTAAAGTGGTGGTATTGGGAATTAGAGAATCTATCTAGAATCCCAGAAAATATATCAGCTATCTAATCAGATTTTATTATCTTAAATATTAAAAAAATCAAAAGTACCAGGAGTTGTAGAATAATATTGATAATTGTTTAAAATATGTATGCCATAATAACTACAAATTCAGGTAGTAAAATGTTGAAATGCTTTCATTTTCCTGTTTAGAGAAGCCTTTCAGTACACTAGGAAATCTGATCAGTTTATTTTATTTTCTATATGGCTGAAAAACCTAATAAAAATCCTAATTAACTAGACATTCACTTCTGTGAAATAAATAATGGGTATACACATAATTAGATGTTGGAGTAGAGAAATTGCTGAAATTGTGTATATGATTCTGTTGCTAAAGATTTGTTATAATGATGAGATTTTTGCTTTTCTGTTTTATCTAGCAGAATTGTTGAGTGGGTAATTATTTTAAAAAATAGATCTATTTGACTAAGGGATTAGAATGGAAAGCTATTAAAGAAGATAGTGATACAATTGGTTTCCTACCCAGTGAATGGTAACTTGAGGAAATAAAAATTTTAAATCACTTAATTTATCACATAACCTTTTTTCGTTTCTTATAATTTAAAAGCATCATTTCCCCCATCTTTTCTTTTAATGAACTCTCTACCAATTATAATAACCTGAGTGCTTTCTCTATATTTGAGTTAATAAATACTTATACAATAAACATCTGTTGTGTATTTCTTATGACCAATTAAAAAGTTTACTCTAAGAATTAATGTTTTTATTTAAGAAACTCATAAAAGACTAGAATTCAGTGATAGCCCTCAAAAGAAATAAGGTAATATTAAAAGTTTATAACGTGCCTGTTAGATTATATACAAAGAGATATAAATTATTAATATTCAGAAATAAATGTCCAGAAGGTATTTTCATAAACATTTGTGAAAAAACAAAACACTCAGTAGCAACTATTCTGCGTTTATAGACCTACATATACATTGTACTGTAAATATGTGTGTGAGTGTGTTGTATGTGTGTTTGCACATAAATCTTGGGAATCAAATACAATACTTTGTATGGATGAGGTGTATGATCTAGTAATGAGTTATAACCTCAGTCAAAATTTACATTTTTTGGAAGAGATACAGTACATATTGATAATTCAATGAGTATGGTATTTCCTTACATGTTGCAAACCAGGATTTCAACCCTGGCACACAGAGGGTTTCCTAAGCACTGCCAAGAGTCACCCCTAAGTACAGAAACAGGAGTAAACCTTGGATGCCCCTTGATGTGGCCTCAAACCAAAGTAAAATAAAGAAATTCCATTTTAAACATATTTTGTATTTACCTTTAAAAATCAATTAACAATAATGAATTGATTGGCAGGCTGAGAGCAATGGGCTACATCTCTGTACTTCCAAGCTCAAGTCTGGGTCACCTATGATATATCTGGGAAAAAAACTTCACTCTGTATTTCTGCTATGTTCTACCCAATTCATATTTTAAGTGTATTTTGCCAAATAGCCAACATATTCCACCAACTAATCTTAATGTATTTAAGTAAGGAATATAAAAATATGGATCTTCTATTCATCAGCAGTGCAAATACGGGCCACTGAGCTTTGAAGGAGAGCTCAACATAAGAGTCTTTTAATATAGGTAGCCCAAATTTTACTGAGCAGATTTTCATTAATTTAGTAACAAACTAAATATATTTCTCAGCTAAGTTTATTATGGTTGCAAGTTATTTTCTTTTAAGGAAAAGAGCCATAAACTCAATGATTTTGCAACTATATATGTAAAAATAAAACTCAATGAACAAAATGTCTTTACCTCAAATCCTATAATTTTTAGAAATATTAATTAGTCTATAAAATGTTTCATGATTTCAAAAATGATTTTCTGATGAGGATGTTAAAAGGAATTAAGATATGCATAAATTATGAAGCTTTTTCCCCTGTCTTTTTACCTTCTGTTCCCACATATTTTTCTTAGATGTTTATAACATATTTTATTTTATCTTATTTTATTTTATGTACATTTTGAGTTATGCCTAGCAATGCTCAGGGGTTACTCTTGTTTCTGAACTCAGGAATTACTCTTGGCAATGCTAGGAGGACCATGTGGAATGCCAGGAAGGGCACCTGGCTCGGCCATATGCAAGGCAAATGCTCTATTTGCTGTACTATTGCTTATGGCTCTTTCTCATTTATTTTTAAAATTCTCGGTTTCTCACTTTCCTCCATTCATCACACACACACACACACACACACACACACACACACGCACACACTCATATACACATATATAATTTCCTAATCCGCGCATTTGTACAAGAAGGGAGACATCCATGACATTGGCAACTATCACCCGATCTGCCTATTGTCTGTCATCTACAGGTTGTTCACTTGAGTCATCCTGAATATGATTGAAAGAACACTAGATGAAGGACAACCATGCGAACAAGCCGGGTTACAAAAAGGATTCAGCAGCATCAACCATATCCACATGATGTCCTCCTGTTGTCCATCGATTTGCTCGAGCAGGCCCAGTAACATCTCCGTTGTGAGACTTTGTTGTTACTGTGTTTGGCATATGGAACACATCACGAGTAGCTTGCCAGGCTTTGCCGTGAGGGCGAGATACTCTCGGTAGCTTGCCGGGCTCTCCGAGAGGGGTGGAGGAATCGAACTCGGGTTGGCCATGTTGGCTGTGTGCAAGGCAAACACCCTACCGCTGTGCTATCGCTCCAGCCCCATCCACACGATAACCAAGCTCATTGAGGTTTCTCGGGAGTTCAAGATGCCGCTCTGTCTAACGTTCATTGATTTAAAGAAGGCCTTTGATTCTGTTGAGACGGAAGTGGTCATTGAAGCCCTAGCCAATCAGGGCATTCAACCTCAATAGATCAAGATCCTCTGTGAGCTGTACTATGGATTCACTACCAGAATCTCACCATTCTACAGAGAAGTAATCATCGATGTCAAGAGAGGAGTTCGGCAGGGTGATACCATTTCACCGAAACTCTTCAGTGCCACCCTCGAGAACATTGTGCGACGACTGGAATGGGAAGGAATGGGAGTGAAGATAGATGGTTGGCAACTACACCACCTCTGCTTTGCCGATGACATTGTTTTAATAACACCAAACATTAGCCAAGCGGCACAAATGCTGGGCTTCTTCGACCGTGAGTGTGGAAAGGTTGGACTACAGCTGAATCTTATGAAGACAATGTTTATGAGAAACAGCCTCATTCCTGATGCCCCATTCGCTATCAGTGGAACGACCATCTCCTAATGCAACAGTTATGTGTACCTGGGTCGTGAAGTCAACATGACAAATGACCTGGCACCCGAGTTACACAGGAGGAAAAGAGCGGCTTGGAACGCCTTCAAGAGCATCGAAGAAATAGCTAAGAGGACGAAGAACCTCCAGCTCCGGGCACATCTCTTTGATTCCACTGATCTTCCTGCATTAACATATGCCTCAGAGACCTGGGCCCTACGCAAACAGGATGAGAACGCTATTTGGGTCTCCCAACATGGAATTGAAAGAGCTATGCTTGGAATATCACGTTTCACTCAAATGAGTGAAAGAATCCGGAGTTCTGACCTCTATTGACGATCAAGAATCAGGGATGCTGCTTTGTTTGCCAAGGCGTCAAAAATCAGATGGGCTGCTCACCTAATGAGATTTAGAAACGACCACTGGACTAGAGCCGTTACTGACTGAATTCCTCAGGATGTCAAAAGACCGCGTGGCTGCCCACCTATCAGATGGTCAGAATTCTTCATCAAGATCATGAACGATCGGTTTGAGGCTCTTCGTGTTCCTAGAACGAACAGACACCATTGGGCTACACTAGCACGCGACAGGGACAAATGGAGATGTTGCTGGCGCCCGCTGGAGCAAATCAAAGATTAACAGGTAGTCAAGTGATCAGGTGATCAAGTGAATCCGCACATTCCCTTTTTTGTTATTGAAATGTTAACTGTTATTATGGGGGCAGGAGTGGCATGGCTAAGGACCAAACTCAGAGGTTTTCACATGTAAGTCCCTCATATGCAGTGTTTCACTGCTGGATTGATAATCCCTGGTCCTCACTTTAATTATATTTTCAAGATATACTGTCTTTCTAGTTAACTTTCCTTTTTAACTTCAGATAGGCAGCACTTTGACAAATCTCCTGGGCTCTATGCATTATTTTATAATAATTCAACAAATTATATTACACTGGGGATTGAATTTGGGCCTCCCTCAAGCATGTGCTGGGCTCATTAAACTATCTCTTCATCTCAGATATGTGCTTGATATAAAATATATACATACATAATAAAATTTTAAAAGAGATTACTGTGTTTATATTTAGCTCGAGTTCTAGGAAACAGATAAAAATATAAGTAAATCCAAAAATTAGGAATCAGAATATTTGGTAAAAAACATTTTTCCTACAATGTAGTTAGGAATCCTACAAGAAAGCGTTGAACTCATCCACAAATATGGATGGAATTGTTATGTCTCCTTATCTATAAATATGTTTTTGTCCTCGTGAATATAAAAAAGCTATATACATTCATAATTAGCATCAAAGTAGTTATAATATTTTTGTAGTGCTACACTTCTTACTGAGACAGCTTATCAATTTAAAGACAAAGTGTAAAATCTCCAAAAAATATAAAGAAATATATCCAGGAATGTATGAGTAATAAAACAGATTGTTGTCCCAACTCCATTTTTTTCTGTTAACAGATTTTTACATCCCTACTCATTTTCATATGACTCAGGCATTCATGAGTGAAAATTATATCCTTAACTTGGTGATTTTTAAGTTGACCATGAAGCATTCTTTGATCACTGGAATGTGATTCTAAGTCAAAAGAGAATTTTTAATAGGGTTCCGTTGTCTGGCTCAGACTCTTAGTTCAGTACTTTTCCAGAACAGAATACTATGTCCCAGACAGGGCTGCTTCATTAAGCCCCAGAATGAAAAGATTTGGGGAGCAGATTGAAGAGCCCAGTTGCCAACTTACTTTACTCATTAAAATATGACCAGGAAATAAAGATTGGTGCAAAGTGCCGATATTTGTATAATTATTGAAAAACTTATAGCATATATATTTGTATATATGTACATATATATTAATATATAACATATAATACATAACCTATTTTTATATATTAATGAAAATAATGCACTATTGGTTGTGAAACAAGTGTCAAGTGGTATGAAAAACAATGAAATTTTGATAAGTAACAACAAATGTTATTTTAGCTGAAATATTTTTCAAAACTATTGCTTGTCACAATATGAGATAAATGTATCTAATGATTTTATATCTTTAACTTTGTTATTCTGTGTTAGAATATGTTACCCAAGGATAAGAAAGAATTTGAGAAAAAATATGTAATCTCAAGGAAATATAGCATAAAAATACCAGTATGGGGAGACAGTGATAGTACAGCAGATAGGGTATTTGACTTGCAAGTGACCTACCCAGGTTCGGTTTCTGGCTTCTCATATGGTCCCCCAAGCACTGCCAGGAGTAATTCCTGAGTTCAGAATACAGAGTAAGCCCTGAGCACTGCCAGGTGTAACCCAAAAGAGCCAAAAAGCAAAAACATGTCAGTAAGAAGTCTTCACAAAGAATTGTGGGTTTATTTTTGGCAAGAAGAACTGACTCAAATCAAATATCTAAACATCACCAAGATTTGTAAAGTAGTTTCAAATGCGGCAAGCTAGGTTTAAAGATTGAAATACCGAAAACAGTTCACAGATTTTAATTTTCACATGACTGAAACAGGTAAAATTGCCCAATTTTCATCTTTGATCAAATTTCTGAGAATGATGGGAATAATCTCCCTTTTCCTTTACCTATGTGGTACAGGAAGATAATGTAGAAAAAAATAAGTTCAAAGCATACATCGTAAAAAATAGCATAGGAAATATACTACATGTGCAAATAGCAGCAACCAAGGAGATAATCTCTAAGAGCACTAATGGCAGACATCCAGTATTGTCATATGAATTTGTTGCCAGAGAACTATGACTTTGCATCTCTCTTCTTCATTTATCTGAATGAGAATGTAAAGGTAAAAGGTAAAGGCCCTCCCGTTGATCGTCGATTCGCTCGAGCGGGCCCAGTAACATCTCCATTGGAGACTTTGTTGTTACTGTGTCTGGCATATCAAATACACTCGGTAGCTTGCCGGGCTCTCCGAGAGGGGTGGAGGAATCGAACTCGGGTCGGCCATGTTGGCCGCTTGTAAGGCAAACACCTTACCCGCTGTGCTATCGCTCCAGCCCCCAAATGAGAATGTATATTTGGTTATAATATCCCTTGCTACTGTTAAATATTGGGTATGGATGGAGAGTATACGTGTACTGTTCATACATATGGTTACAGATATAAAGGAATACAATTGAAATGAACTCAAGTAATGAGATTTAGGACTTTGTATGTAGTGCCTTAATTAAATCTCTTTGCTTTATTTCTAGCAGAAGTACTGAATGCACTTTTCAGTCAGGAAAAGTCAATTATATAACTTTAAAAATTGTAAATTGAAACAATTGATATAATTATTGTTTATATTCGATTACTTTCCGCTAAGAGCATTACACTTATCTCCCAGAAAGTGGAGTATACGTTTCATTTACAATATAAAGCAGGGGTAAATTATTTGTTTTAGTTAATGGAATGATGGAAATGACATACAATATTGCAATTCAAGGCAATTTTTGAATAATGTATACATATCATTTGTTTCAGGTTCTTGCCTTAAGAGTAACATATTCAAGTATTAGGCAATCCTTCATACTGTGCTCTAGAACGAAGGTTACATCAACCTGACTTGTAACACAATGTTTTCTAGTAGAGTTTTCTAATGAAATTTTTATGGAAAACTGTTCAAAGTGGGTATGATTTAAGTAATAATGCAAAAATTAGACATATTTATTTATAACATAAAGATCAAGTAAAATTCAATTGAGCAATTTCAAAGTTAAGATAGTGGAAATAAAGTTCATGTGATGAATGAAAAAGACACAATTATGGTCAAAATAAATTATAATACCACACAATAAGATTCAAAGGAAATTGTTAATATCCATCTGCTCTGGGCCTTTCAAATATCATCCAATATGATATGGCCATGTGTTTCTTGCTTCTAAGGTATTATTGCTTATACATTAGGGTATGCTTTAATTTAGTTATTCAGTGATATATTGATTCAATTTTATTATTTTATTCTTTAGTACAAATTGAGTGTTATTAATTACTCTTAGAGAGTTTCTAATGATCACAGATAGCATCTGGATAAGGATATAAACTTATACATTTCCAGGTATAAACTTATACATTTGGTGGAGCATATGTAACTATAAATTTGGTGATGTGAAATATTATAAATTCTTAAAAAATATGTGAAGTGAGATCTTTAGAGTAGATCTACATATTAATCATAATTTGCCTAAAATTTAAAATGTCAAAACCATAACTTTATTTACCTCTACAAATTAAACTAATGGAGATTTTTGCTTTTACTAGTTTGTATGACAGTAGTAAGAGTAGGAATTCTACTAATCTTATTCTATAGAAAAGTACTATCACTTACTAACAAAGGTTATATTTGAACTATACTACCTAATTCCCTGTGGATCAGAATGTCTGGCCATCAATAATATCTCTGAATTTTAATCAAAGGCAACATTTTGGAAACAGGAGCCTATTTCAAAATGACAAGTAAGTCTTAAAGAAAAAGTATTTCTCCTTCTGACATGAGATTTTCAATAGACATAGTGTATTTTATCTTTAATAACTAATATTTTATTTGCAATATTAAAAATTACATCTGATTGCATATAACCAGTAAAGTTACTGTGGTATTATGCGATTAAATTTATTTTTTAATCTAATAAAATTCCATCAATGGCTTCAAATAAGATTTTTAACATAAACATACATCCAAATATGTGACAACATAACTCAGTTCAGTAATTCAGCAATATATTGATTCAATTTTATTATTTCTAATTTTTCAGAAAAGTAGGTGTTTTTATTTTTTCTTCTCTGTATACTATAGATTTGATAATGCCTTAACAAAGCACATTGGAAACCAGTCATATAACTCTAACACTAAAAGCTCTATGTATAAATCTATGCATTCAAAGCAATTATAGTAAAGTATATAGATATTTCTTTTTGAAAATGCAATTTAACCTTGTTTATCTGACGCCAATGCAATTCAATAATTTCGTTTCATAAGTGTAACAAAGAAGCATTAAGTTTGTCATCAAACGACTGCTTCTGACCCAAACAGGCATAGTTCCAGAAAGCTAATGATATATCCCAGAGATACTCTCTTAGCTTTCCCCATTTCTCTCATACCAGCTAATTCTATTTTATTTCTTCTTTTTTAATCACCATGAGTTACAAAGCAGTTCATGGTTAGGTTTCAGTCATACAGTGTTCCAACACGTATCCCTCCACCAGTGTACATTTCCCAACACTAATGTCCCCAGTTCTGCACCCACTACTCTCTCCTCAGTCTATCTCTATGGCAGGCACTTTTCTTCTTTCTCTCTTTCTCTCTTTCCTTCTCTTTCTTTTTCCCTTCCCTCCTTTTCTTTCCTTGCTTTGGGCATTGTGGTTTACAATACAGATACTGAGAGGTTCTCATATTTGTTCCTTTACCTATTTTCAGAGGGCTGGAGCAATAGCACAGCGGGTAGGGCGTCCGCTTTGCACGCAGCCAACATGGCCAACCCGAGTTTGATTCCCCCGCCCCTCTTGGAGAGCCCGGCAAGCTAGGGAGAGCATCTCGTCCGCATGGCAAAGCTTGGCAAGCTCCCCGTGACGTATTCGATATGCCAAACACAGTAACAAGTCTCACAATGGAAATGCTACTGGGCCCGCTGGAGCAAATCGATGAACAATGGGAGGACAGTGACAGTGACCTATTTTCAGGACACAGTTCTTATCCTGAGTGATCATTTCCAAGTCTCTTTGTCATAGGGGTCCTTCTCTATCCCAATATTCTATTTCTGTTTCCTGGAAGAAAATAAACGGTATTCCAAGCAATATTGTATCTATTTTGAGTCTAATAGCAACCTTTTAATGTAAACTTATAAAAATATGTCAGATATTTCAATATTCAAAAAGTGCTATTTAGAATGTTTTCTAAAATCTCAAAAGTTTTCTCAGTACTGGTGCTAGGATAACTTTCTGCATGTATTTTAGACCACACATTGCAGTGGTACCTTTGATTTTTTTTTGATTTCTCAAAAATTTCACACACACGTACACTTAGAGCTTCAAAATAAAAGAAAATGTTTCTTACATTTTTCCCATTAATCATTGTTACATTAGTTTTTCTTTCTTAGGATTAAGGTCATTTTCCCTGTAAATTTCTTTTTTTCCCCTTTGATGTCCCAGACTAGATTCTTAAGGATTAGTCATTTTATCAATAAGAGTATATATTTTTAACATTTATTAATTTTAATTCATAGATTATTTTTTAAACTATAACATGAACAACAAATAATGCTTGTCAATTACATATTTAAACTAAGAAAATATGAAACATGAAACAAATAATTCATCTGAATATGGTTACCCAAGCTGGAGTAATGATGTCTATGGCTGAAATGAAAACTAGCCTAATTTTAGTATTATAAAACAAAACGTGACTCAAGAGAAAGCTTAGGACATAGGAAGGAAATGTGTTTAACTCTCCAGGTATTTTTAGAATTATGTAAATGTCTTCCCCCATTAGAGAGTGATATTTGCACCACATAAAATCTCTTTACTAGTATACTTTAATTGCCTATCTTGGCAGATATTTGGTAATTGTGATGTATAGGTCAAATAAATTACTTAATAGATCTTCAGCAATTTTAGCAGACTTCCTACGAGTTAAATGAAAATATCAAATATGGAATTGCAGTATCAGGGTTTTATGTTCTTAATTAGAACAGAACTTTTTGTTACCATTTTGAGTATTGTTTTTTCATCTGTGATATTGGAACAGATGTTGTCTGATGATACTCATAGATAAATAAAGATCAAAGTTAACTCTGTATTAACATATTGCTTCTGTCTCAATCACAGTATGGGCCATTTTTCTTATGTACAAAGAAAAGGAATATATATTCTAATTTTAATTCATAGAAATATAGATTCTAATTTTTTAACCTGAACCTAGTACCTAGATATTTACCCAAGTATTGAAGAAACACAATTGTAACCAAAATCTCTCAAAACAAAATCTCTCAACCTATTGAGGTTTTATAAAGGAAATATTGCATCTAAAACCATTAAGAAAAAATTCCAAAAATGCTAAATAGCACGTTTTAAATATTAAAATATTTGACATATTCTAATAAGATTATATTAAAATCAGCTATTAGACTAAATATAGATACAATAATGTTTTGAATACCATTTATTTTCTTCCAGGAATCAGAAATAAAATGTTGGGATAGAGAAGGGACCATTGTGATAAAGATAGCTGGAAATGATCATCTGGATAAGGACTGTTTGCTGAAAATAGATTAAGGAATTTTTCTAACCTATTACCTAGTACTTAATAGAAAATATTGTGACAGTTTCAAAGATATTCAAGATAGTAGGTGTCTCTTGCTAAGTTCTGGTGGATCTTACAATGACAACCTTTGCATAAATCAAAGTCAACTTTATTCTTTTTGCAGTTGAAAAGAGCTTTGACTGAATCAGAGCAGTCTCAGAAGGGATCCATCAATGGCAGGATTTGAATATCTCATTAAAAATAGCCATCCATAAGAACAATTATAAATTTAAAATAAGAGGCTTACTTGTCCCTGTTGAAAATGCTAAAAGAAATTCCTTCCCCTCCTTTAGCTTTGAGTTCACTCTGGTTTTAAGTATCTTTTCTGCTTTTGGGAATGTCTGTAAATCCTTTAGAACACTAAATCGGCATTGTATTAGTCTACGACCTAAGAATGTCTTTGTCAAGGACCTATGAGATATCTCTGAAAAGTTATTACCGAAGGATGTAATGACCTTAATTCCCGGTCTCAATGGAAGAGCAGGATGCTAACATCTACAGAATCCTTGCTCTAAATTGCAAGCCTACCTCATCTTATAAAGATAGGAGAACTTTGCTTTTGCTTGGGTAAAGCCAACACACTAACACAAATAATCAGGTAAAGTGAAGCTGCATATATGTAATAAATGATGAAATGTCTTCTCACTTAAAGACTAGGCATAGCATATCTTAAAGGATGTAACACAAAATTCTTACCTGCATGATGGCTATAAAAAAGTGGTATTATTTTTGCCTTTGAAATCTCAGAAAATTATGCTAAATATCATATTCACTTTTATTAATGTTGATTCACTAAAAAAATGTTCCCTTTTCCTACTATCTTTGTGAAGCAAACTTTTGTGAGGAGAGATTTTGCTTGCAATTATGCTTCTTCAATACATAGGAACCTTTGTCCTATGTTCAACAAAGAGCTTAGGTGTAGAAAAGGAAGAGAGTATACTTAAGGGAATAAATGTTTTTATTCTCTAAGTAAAATATTGCATTGTTCTTTTTTAATTTTATCTTTTTTGGGGGTCACACCCAGTGATGCTCAGAGGTAATTCCTTGCTCTGCATTCAAGAATCCTTCTTGGCGGTGCTTGATGGATCATATGAGATGCCAAAGGATTAAATCCTGGTCAGCCCCATGAAAGACAAATGGCAAACACCCTGACTTCTACTGTCGCTGACACCCCTCATCTTCTTTTTAAGTTTTTATTAAAGAGCCGTGGGCTGGAGCGACAGCACAGTGGGTAGGGCGTTTGCCTTGCATGCAGCCAACATGGCCAACCCAAGTTCAATTCCTCTGCCCCTCTCAGAGAGCCCAGCAGAGTATCTCACCCGCACGGCAGTCTTGCAAGCCCCTCCCCCCCCCCGCCCGTGACATATTCAATATGCCAAATACATTAACAAGTCTCAAAATGTTACTGGGCCTGCTCCAGCAAATTGATGAACAAATGGAGGACAGTGACAGTGACATTAAAGAGCCGTGATTCACAAAGTTACTGATAGTTGCATTTGCCTTTTTAGGCAAGCAATAATTCAACAATCATCCTTCCACCAGTGTCAACTTCTCTTCACCAGTGTTCCCAATCCGCTGCCTATCCAAACTCCCAGCCCAGCCCCACTTTTTGACTCCACAGACACATTAGAAAGTTTCAATGGTTTCAGCCAAAGCAGCAGATTCAAAATGATGCATTTTTTTCAGACAAAGATGCTCACTAAAAAAATTTATTTATAAATAGCACCATCCCAATTATATTCTTCTATTTCAGGGCTGGAGCAATAGCACATCAGTAGCGCCTTGCACATGGCCAACCCAGGTTCAATTCCTCCGTCCCTCTTGGAGAGCCCGGCATGCTACTGAGAGTATCTTGCCCACACAGCAAAGCTTGGCAAGCTCTCAGTGACTTACTCAATATGCCAAACACAGCAAAAACAAGTAACAACAAGTCTCACAATGGAGACATTGTTGGTGCCTGCTCAAGCAAATTGATGAACAACAAAACAGTGACTTCAGATAAAGGGAGAGCAGTGATTGTTTCTTTGATTAGGAAAAGGAGAAATGACAAGCCCTTCTTCTAGGCCTGTAACTCTTTCACTGTTCTTGATTATTTATTTGTTTGTTCATTTATTTATTTATTGGGTGTGATGGAAGGAAAACTGGGGACTTTGGTGGTGGAAAATGTACATTGGTAAAGGGACAAGTGTTGAAATATTGTATGACTGAAGCTCTTGACACTAAATAAACAATTTTGTCACTCTCTATGATTGAATTAGAAAATAAATATTTTTTTAAAAAGTGAATGGTAGATCTCCAACCCTTAGTTATTACCCCTGCTCAGGAAATCTTGAATTTAATGCACCTTTCATCCCTTTAATATCTCAGCTGTGTTACTGAGGCTCTTTGCAATCCGATCAACAGTTCTCTATCCCTGACACATCAACATAATTTTTTCTTGAAAAAGTCTTTAAATTTATACAGTATTATAAATCCAGCATATTTAAATTTTAAATGTTATAAAATTAGAACATAATAAGACTATAAGAATAAATATTTACCTTACATTATTTTATAAGGGTTAAAAAGATATTTAGATATAAGGCTAGATAATTGTTAAAAGACTAGAAGTGTAGTTATAAAAAAAAATCCAAAACACATGCCAAACTTTCTCTAATAATTTCAGTAGCAGAGAAAGGAGCTGTTGTATAATAAAAATTTTATGCCAGATTTTCCAATTTCCCAGCATCTAGTATGACTTCTGTTCTTGCTTTGGTCAATTTGTATCTAAGTTTATACCTATTCTTTCTGATTCTTTTTGTTTAGTTTACAGAAGAATTTTTTAAAGTTGAAAAATGAATTTAAAGTATAGCTTATGTAACGTGGTTATAATAGCTTGCAGTGTTTATGTGCAAAGTTTTCTAAATGCTACTATTAAACCCAAAGAGATGAGAAATAATCTAATTGCATTTTCATATTTTAATGTTATATTATATGGTGCTTTAAATCAGCATTCCAAGTTCAATACTCAATTCTTCATATGGGCCCCTGAGCCCCTTGAAGATATAGTGATCTATAATAGTGATCTCTGAGCACAGAACCATGAGTAATTGCTGAGCACTGCTAAATGTGACCTAATAATAGAAAACAAAAAGTATGTGTGTGTGTGTGTGTGTGTGTGTGTGTGTGTGTGTGCGCGCGCACGCGCGCATGCTCGTGTGTAGAAGAGGTTAGGATTTCAATGATCTCTCTTTTTGGCAGTTTAATTTAATGACTAGACATTACTGATACTGCAATTTTTTTTTGTTTTTCCTTTTTATTTGTTTTTGGGGCCATATATAATAGAACTGAGGGATTAGGGCTCAGGGAAGGCTTCTAGAAAAACTTGAGGGATTACAGGGGTACCAGAAATAGAACTAGGCAGAAGTTAATAGAACTTGTGCAGAAGGCAAATTTTCTAAATGTTGTGCTATGTTTCTGGCCCCCAAATTCTTAATTTAGTAAAAATTTTAAAATATTTTGTATAGGGGGAGTTAAATCTGTTTGATCACTGATAAATAAAAAATCCCTTCCCTCTACTCCTCCCCCCGTATAAAGAGTTTATTCTATATGCTCATTGACCTTTTCTAATAAGTGATATATTAAAATGAATAACTAAGAATCTATTTAATTCTTCTGGACCTCAAGAGAAACTGTGTCCACGATTTAGTGGTGCAGATCATTTTAAATTAAAAGCAGTGAAAGCTCTTAAAGATTAGAAATGCCTTTGCTTCATCAGAACTCTTTATTTATTTTTTAACCAAAGAAACAAGCATTGTCTTCTTCATTCTCCTTTCTGACCCAGAGAAACAGCGTTTGAGTAGATTTTCATCTATATCCATATTTATAAATCATCATATCTGCTTAGTTTCAAAACTATTAATTTTTACTTAAAATAAATGTAAGGTAATGTTTCTTCTATTATATAAAATATTTCCTTCCACTCTTTTTTAAATCATAGGCCCCTGACTTGATCACTTGATCACTTGACTTACCATTAATCATCGATTTGCTCTAGCAGGCTCCAGTAATGACTCCATTTGTCCCTGTCACGTGCTAGTGTAGCACAATGGCGTCTGTTTGTTCTAGGAACATAAAGAATCTCAAACTGATTGGTCAGGGTCTTGACGAAGAAGTCTGACAATCTCATATGTGGGTGGCTACGCTATCTTTAGACGTCCTGTGGAATCCAGTTCGTAACGGCTCTAGTCCAGCGATTGTCTCCAAATCTCATTATGTGTCCAGCCCACCTGATTTTTGATGCCTTGGCAAACGAGACAGCATCCCCGAATCTTGACCATCAACAGAGGTCAGAACTCTGGATTCTTTCTCTCATTTGAGTGAAACATGATACTCCGAGCATAGCTCTTTTGATTCTTTTTTAGGAGACCCGAATAGTGTTCTCGTCCTGTTTTCGTAGAGCCCAGGTCTCTGAGGTGTATGTTAATGCAGGAAGAATAGTGGAACCGAAGACATGTGCACAGAGCTGAAGGTTCTTTGTCCTCTTAGCTATTTCCTCGACACTCTTGAAGGAATTCTCTTCCTCCTGTGCAACTCAGGTGCCAGGCCATTCGTCATGTTGACTTCTCAACCTAGGTTCACACAACTGTTGCATTCAGAGATGGTCATTTTGTTGAAAGTGAATGGAATGTCAGGAATGAGACTGTTTCTCATAAACATTGTCTTTGTGAGATTCAGCTGGAGTCCGACCTTTCTACACTCACGGTCGAAGTCAGCCAGCATTTGGGCTGCTTGGCTAATGTTTGGTGTTATTAGAACGATGTCATCAGCAAAGCAGAGGTGGTGTAGTCTCCGACCATCTATCTTCACCACCATTCCTTCCCATTCCAGTCATTGCATGACGTTCTCTAGGGTGGCACTCAAGAGTTTCAGTGAAATGGTTTCACCCTGCTGAACCCCTCTCTTGACATGGATGATCACTGCTTTGTAGAATAGTGAGATCCTGGTAGTGAATCCATAATACAGCTCACG
This sequence comes from Sorex fumeus, assembly GCF_029834395.1. Taxonomy (NCBI): domain Eukaryota; kingdom Metazoa; phylum Chordata; class Mammalia; order Eulipotyphla; family Soricidae; genus Sorex; species Sorex fumeus. The sequence goes on along the minus strand of NW_026606322.1, from coordinate 39,954,987 downwards.
GAGGATCCTAATGAATTGAGGTTAAATGCACTGATTGGCTAGGGCTTCAATGACCGCTTCTATCTCAACAGAATCAAAGGCCTTCTTTAAATCAATGAACGTTAGGCAGAGTGGCATCTTGAACTCCCGAGAAACCTCAATGAGCTTGGTTATCATGTAGATATGGTCAATAGTTCTGAATCCTTTTTGTAACCCGGCTTGTTCACATGGTTATCCTTCATCTAGTGTTCTGCCAATCCTTTTCAGGATGACTCGAGTAAACAGCTTGTAGATGACAGAAAATAGGCAGATCTGGCAATAGTTGCCAATGTCGTGATGTCTCCATGACTCAGATCTCTTTGATAGACATGTCCACCTGCCCACATACCAAATTTTGCAGGATAGATATGTTGTTCCAAACAGTCTCCCTTCCGAAATTTGACACACCATTTCATCATTAAAGAAAGGAATAGCACCTGGCTCAGACAAGGTCAGACCTGAACACCTAAAAAACCTGCTGTCAGTACTCACCATTACACTGGCTCTGCTCTTCACACCCTACCTGTCTGAATGCAATGTTCCCTCCCAATGGCCCCTGACAATAGAATAAATATCTCAGGCCTCTGTTTTTCTGTAAATTTAGGTTCCATTATAAACTATCTATATATAATTTATTAAATAGACACTTCTTTTATTAAACTGTTTCACACTTTTTGCCACTTATCTATCATTATAAAAATTCAGAGGGATATTGTGTTTCCACTTGAGCTCTGAATCTTGCTTATATTCCTGATACTAAAATGTAGGAAAAGTATCTCCAAGAAATGCTTTATAATGTATAGACATATGGTCTCAAATATCATAGTGAATTTGAATGAACTATGTTTAACTCTTTCTTAACTATTACTTGTATCAATGATGTCAGTTTCCCAAAGGATTCAAATTATTTATCAGGACTTCATCGATTTCATTGAGGTGTAAAACTAAACTGTCAATAGAAATATTTTTTAAATTTTTTCCTCAATGGCACATAGATATTCCAGGATTAGCCTATGTTTTTTGGAGTTATAGGTGTCAAAAGTATATCTAGTATCAAATTTATAAACAATTGGTAATGTCCTGAACAGCTGTGTGGATTCAATATTTTTCCTTCTTTTTATTTCTACATTTATTTTTCAAGCTAGCCTATGATATATTTTTTATTTTGATGTTTATTCTGTTAGTCTTCAAAATGCTTTTAGATTTCCCAAGCTACAGTGAGAAATAGATGCTATCTGAAAAATAAATTGATAAATATTCAATTTAGTCAACAACTCTGTGCAGAAAAAGATTGAAAATAGTTCACTCACAGAAAATGTACACGTTTGTGGCATTACCCATCCTGACAAGTTACCTGTGATCCTGAGAGTCACTGCCTGTACTATTACATCTGCACTTTATCATGACCTGAAAGGGTATCTTGTCCAGTCTTTATTTGTGCTTCTTGTCATCTCATCATATCTCATGATTTGCCTGAATAGGAGTTTGCCTCTTCACCTTGCATTTGTTCTTTTTTGAAATCTGACTTCAGTAAGATTAGAAACTGTATCAGACTCCTTTGCTAGCATCATAGTCAAAACATAATCACAATAATGTAATACAATTTGATATTTTTCTGTATATCCAACTGTATTTTTTTGTCTAGATGACCTTATTTGCTGAATATCTTGATGCTCAGCTATATTTTTAAGACCTAATTACATTGTTACTGACAACAGTATAAAGAACTAAAGCACAGTGAGCTGGATCTTGAAAGAAATATCACTGTTGTTGGGGGTTTTCTGCAAAAAAACTTTCACAAAGTTCACAGTACACAAAATGCCACAAAGTCGTTATTTCTTTCTTCAAAAAATCAGAAGTCATTTGACGAAAGGAATAGTGACTTTGGCTAATGAATATGACTCTCAATGGACTCAAGGTCCTTCTCAAAATGAGTGGATGATTATGAAAAACATTTTTGTTGCTGTATTCCTAATTATCTGCCAGCTGTTGACTACGGAGTGTTTTGAACATTTGAATACAATCCTTATCTGAAATGTATAACCTTACTGATCACACAATGTTCCTAAAATGGTAGAAAAAATCTGGTCTCTCTGACTTTATCTCTTAAATCTGCAAAGGAATACAGTAAGCTTTCATAAGGTTTGTGAAACATAGTCAATAAGTATGTATAATTTTTCCTTTGTTGTATAATGTAACAGTGTACCATGTATAATATGTCTTCATTTTCACAAGCTTCAGCTATAATTAAAAGGGAAAAATCATTGGGATAGAATAGACAAGACACTATTCTGTCTCAGAATTTTGACTAATAGCAGTCTAACTCTGTAAGCAAAATTAAGAGAGAGACCGAAGAAAACATGGGAGCAATTACTAAGATGTCTCAAATTCCTATAACTTCTTAGAAGTCATTTAAATATATATATATATATATATATATATATATATATATGTCCTCTTGTCCCTGAAGTGTGAACCATTTACTTAGTGTGATCATCATCTGAATGCGTGATGATATGTTATTGGTTGTGGAATATTTGGTCACTGGCCTGAAGAATTCCTTTGAAGATTATCAATGAGTTTTGGTATGAAATCACAAATAGTGTCACCAAGATTATGCAGAAAAACACAAGGGAGAACAATTTAGGGGGACATAGAGACATACTAAATACTATATTTTTAATATTTCACTAAATTTTCTATCTGCATCTTTCTCTTGAACTTTGTTAATCTGTAATCAATGGACTTTGGAAATTTGGTCTTTTTCAGTGTTGAACATATAACTGCCTTCTATATAACTACACTGTGGGAGGTGTAAGAGAATGGATTATGTGAAATATGCATATATTTATCATACTGTCTGTCCTCTCGTTCATCAATTTTGTTTGAGTGGACCCAGTAAAGTCTCCATTTTGAGACTTGTTGTCACTGTGTTTGTCATATTGAATACATTACAAGTAGCCTGCCAGGCTTTGCCGCAGAGGTGAGATACTCTCTGTAACTTGCCGGGCTCTCCGAGAGGGGCAGAGGAATCTAACCTGGCTCAGCCAGGCTGGCTTCATGCAAGGCAAACGCCTACCGCTGTGCTATCACTCCAAACCATTTATCATACTAGCATTTCTTTTTAATAGAATAATAGTCTTAAAATAAAGGGAAACAAGTCCAGCTAGAGGATTAGTTGGATGAAAAGCCAGAAACTATGTAGTGTGACTTTGTGGCTTCCAGAAGAGGTGATGTTTGGCACAAGAGATGCCATTCTCCATTACTGAAGCTTTCCAGGAAGGGCCAGAAACACTTTTTGCTTCCTCACTTGCAGGTTAAGTCTTTGCTTCCCCACTTGCAGGTTAAGTCAAAGCTTGGATGTTGACAGCCAGTGGGCAAGAGAGCAGAGTTCTTAGAGTTAACTCCGTGAGACATCAATCAGAGTCTGGATGGTGCTGCCTCATGTGGTAAAGCTGGAAGACACAGCTCTGCCCAGTGAAATGACTGGATCCATTATCAACCTTTGAAAATAACAGTTACTCAGAGGGACCCCAGAGATGAACCTCTGAGAAATTACTCCAGAACTCTAGATCATTTGGTTGACTCCACTGAACTGGTTATGAGGATGGTAAGGCAATTTGCAAGGGGAATAAAGGGCCCCCTGGACCTAAAGTTTTCTTTGGGAGAATTCTTGGTTTCTTCGTCAGGTTTCTTGTTGCTGCATTGTAACATCAGCAAATCCTTACAGTGGATTGGCTGTTGTTACTAATGTGCTCAATTTACTTGCAGCCCAAACAGAAACTTCTGGTGGGTTAACTTTATATCATCAAATTATACTATCAGAATACTTTATTAAAAAAAAGTTGTCTTTCTTCACAAGAGCAAGTCTATTTTCAGTTTTTCATTTTTAAAATATCCTTTCTATATGTACTTGAATGGGCTGGAGCGATAGCTCAGCGGCTAGGTCGTTGAACTTGCAAGCGGACAACATGGCCAACCTGAATTTGATTCCTTTGCCCCTCTCAGAGAGCCTGGCAAGCTCCCCAAGAGTATCTCATCCTCACGGCAAAGCTTGGCAAGCTCCCCATGAAGTATTCGATATGCCAAACACAGTAACAAGTGTCACAATGGATATGTTACTGGGCCCACTCGAGTAAATCCATGAACAACGGGAGGACAGTGACAGTGATGTACTTGAATATTTCCCACAATATTTCATAAGTGTTATCAGAATTTAAAACACCTCTGTTTTGTATATAGTAAGCTGGCAATAATTTCCTCTCCTGTCCCTTGTTCAAAATATCTCAAAATCAAATTTGTTCTCTAGTTGGATTTTGTAATGAAGTATGACTTTACTTTTAAATCTGATTTTATCATACCTTCCAAAATAAATCAAAACCTACAGGCTAGCATATTCCATTTGTATTCATATGGTCTATTATTTTGCCTTTAATAATAATCTCACCCAACACATCACAGGTAGTGTAGATGGAAGGATATTTATTTTTTTCTAAAATCCTCCAGTGTAGTCTACAAACTCCTTTAGGAGCTTATACACATATAAAATGATCTCACTTGTCAAGAAACTCATTTTTCTGTCTCTCACTTTGCAAAACTTTATATTTGCTCTTTGAGAAATCTCTGAATAATTTGTCCTATTTCTTTCTCTCACTCTCAAATATTTTACACATATCTTGATATAAATTATATGAAAAAAAGGAATGTTCAATTTTAACTTCATAGAGATTAGACTTAGTGTTAGGACCAAAAGACATTAAAAAAATTGAGAAACATTGGTTATGGATCTGTGTAGCTTTAATCTTAACAATAGAGTTACTATGATTTTATAAAGGACATCAGTCTTGCACTTTGGAAAAATAATACTAAAGTATTCAGAATGACATACACTGATGCACACATCCCGTATTACTCAAGTTATGGTTATATACAAACCTAAAAGAATTTTGCTAGTCCTAGAAAAATTACCTAAATGCAAGAAAAGTTTTCACTATGAACATATCTTTTATGAGTACTATATTCTCATTCAAATTTTGGATAAAGAAATGAATGCAAAATTTATATCTCAGACACTGTATAACCGAAATGTAAAAGACAAGACAGTCTTGGATTATAGACTAATCTACTGGGATAGACAGACTCCCAAGAGGACTTATTCTTCATCAAGTATGATATATAAAATATCAGGATTCTGTCATTCACAGATAGAAATTTTCAAATCTAGTCACACAACCTTCACAGCATACCAACTTTTAGCACCCTGAGTTTTTTACTCAATCCAAACAGTCCACATCTTGGTGGGGGTTGGGGTAATGGGGATGGACAAAATCCTCAAGAGTAATTTAGGAAAGTTGAAATTGCTGCTCATGAAAAATATAATTGCAGTGGAGTTCATGCTCAATTCAATCAGCCTAATCAATGGCTGAATAAATAGCAATACTCCTACATTAATAAATAAATAAGAAAAATATAATTGCAAAACTTGATAGATTTTCAAAAATAGTTCTGCTTTGCTAATAATGTTCTAATATTTACATTTTTGTTGCCCAATTAATTATGTAAACTAGGCAAAGTATTAGAGACTGAACAAATCCATCTGCACATCAACCTGAGTACATAATTTTTATGTTTTATGTGAATTAAGCTTACACTCCTTTTGCCACACACACCCAAAACTATGATCTCAAGCTTTATTTTTTATGCATGATTTACTTGTAATTTGTTCTGATATATAGTTTAGACCCTATAAGGGCACAAGTCTTTGTGTTCCTTTCTGAATTTTGTTACAAATTTTGAGTACAAAGAGAGAGAAAGAGAGGGGGATAGAGAGAGAAAGTTGATATAAGCTATTTAAACAAATCTTTTAACATTTACTGCAAAGATAGTAGTTCAGGGAAATCCAACAGAGACCCACATTTTTAACATACTCTAAAACACATATTTGGTATAGGAAAAAGTGTATTTGAATTTCTTTAACCACAGTTCAAACTAGAAGTGCAGATGTCTTTACTGCATTGTGTTTTTGGCCACTTGATACATTCCCAGGAATGGTATTGCTGGAATCTATGGAAGCTTATTTTCTAATTTTTTGAATAGTGCCCATATTTTTTCCAACAAACTGAAACAATCAGCATTCCTACCAACTATGAATGAGAAATCCTTTCACTCTGCATTCACACCATCACTGTTTTTTCTTGTTGATTTCTTACAGTCTCAGTGGAGTGAGATGATATCTCATTGTTTTGTTCGGCATCTCCCTGATAATTAGCGATACAGAGCAATTTTATGTGCCTTTTTGCGATTTGAATTTCCATTTTTGAGGAAGTTCTATTTATTTCTTCTCATTTTTGATGGGGTTGAATGTTTTACTTCTTGTAAAGTTGTACCCACACTTTATATATCTTTTTAAACCCATATCCAGTAGGTATTGGGTTCACTGCATCACTATTTGTAATAGCCAGAACCTGGAAATAACCCAAGTGCCCGAGGACAGATTACCAGATAGAGAAACTGGTACATTTACACAATGAAATGCTATGAAATGACCAGTAAAAATTAAGTTATGAAATTTATTTACAAATTATGGACGTGGAGGGTATCATGCTGAGTGAAATGAGTCAGATGGAGAGGGGCAGATATAGAATGATAGCACACGTTGGTGGGATATAAAAATATGAGACTAATATCCAAATACAGTAGAAATGAAGTGGACTGGTCCATGATTAGATGCTTTCTAAAAGTGGGGTGAGGTATGAAGATAGGGCAACTAGTACGGAGAAGATAGCAATAGATAGGATAATGATAGTTGGATAATGATCACTTTGTACAAGAATTGAGTGCTAAAGGAGGTAAAGATATATACATTATAATCTATGATAACCTGTATACCTGTGTTGCAAATCATAATGTCCAAAAGAGGGAGAAGAAGAAGGAGGAAGAGGAGGAGGAAGAGGAGGAGGAGGAGGAGGAGGGGAAGGAGGAGAAGGAGGAAAAGGAGGAGAAGGAGCAGGAGAAGGAGGAGAAGGAGGAGAAGGAGGAGAAGGAGGAGAAGAAGAAGGAGAAGGAGGAGGAGAAGGAGAAGGAGAAGGAGAAGGAGAAGGAGGAGGAGGAGGAGAAGAAGAAGAAGAAGAAGAAGAAGAAGAAGAAGAAGAAGAAGAAGAAGAAGAAGAAGAAGAAGAAGAAGAAGAAGAAGAAGAAGATGATGATCTGGGAATGTGCAACAGGGGGGAGGGAGGGAAACTGGGGACATCGGTGGCAGGAAATATCCAGGGGTGAATTTATGGGTGTTGGAACATTGTATTACTGAAATCCAATCATAAACAATTTTGTATCTGTGTATCTTATGATGATTCAATAAAAAATTAGAAATAAACACAAATAGAAATGTATATATTACTTTGAAAATTAGATTCTTAAAATTCCAAGAAAATGTAGCCATTGGGATATAGTTTATAGGTCTTTAACATAATTTTTAAAAATAAAATCTGAATTGCATTAATTTACAATGGAGGGAGCTGGGCCACACCCAGTGGAACTCAGTGCTTACTCCTGACTCTGCATGTAGGACCAGTCTTGGCAGGACTGGAAAAACCATACATGGTACAAAGGACCTTGAAAAGAAGGCAACTTGTAGGCTGTACTGTCTCTCCAGCTCCTAATTTGTAGTGTTTGAAATCTGATGCAATCAATTGTGGGAAAATTATTATCTAAACCTTATTGATATATCAATCACTTATTTATCTACCTAATATCATTTTAGATCTTTAAACCTAAAAAATTATTGAAAATTCTTTTGAATTGCAGTACAGCAGCTAATTTAATATTATTCAATTTAAAAGGAAAAACATGATTTCGATAATGCCTGATTTGAGAACATTTTTAAAAATCACCAAAAATAATAAAGAAAAACAAACAAATGCTAGGAATGTGGTACAGTGAAAACACATATATCTTACCAGCATAAAAATTGGATTTAGTTCCTGGCACTGAAAATAAAGTGAATATTTTATATTATAAAATTAAAACAGGAAAAAATGTTACTTCCTCTAAGTCTCACAGGATGGTGAAATGATTGTTTAGTATTTGAAAACTGGAAAGAAAGGGAATACTTATAGTTCTGGAAAAGCTTCATCTCTTTTCTGTTCATAGTTAAGAACTGAAGATTTATTAATTGGCATAATTTCAGTTCATTGAATATTTTCAGCAAACACTGCAATGATATTTTTGTCTAAATACATATTTTTGAATCTCTTTTAAAGTATTCATAGGATGTTACTTCAATTGTTAAATTATTTATAGCATATTATTTTGGGCAAAGAAACAGATTTGTGAAAAATATTTGTTTGAAATAGTATTTTGCTATTCACGGTCACGGTCCTCCCATTGTTCATCGATTTTCTCAAGCGGGCCCAGTAAGGTCTCCATTGTGAGACTTGTTACTGTGTTTAGCATATTGAATACATCACGGACAGCTTGCTAGGCTTTGCCGTGCGGGTGAGATACTCTCAGTAGCTTGCAGGGCTTTCCAAGAGGGGCGGATGAATAGAACTCAGGTCGGCCATGTTGCCCGCGTGCAAGGCAAACGCCCTACCCGCTGTGCTATTGCTCCAGCCCTTGCTATTCACATATCATGGTAATTTTATCATCCAACTACTGATGCCCAGAGACTTTTATATTGCTTAAAAGTGGAAAAAATAATATGTTTCATAAAATTTATATTAATTTTACCGCTTTATATTAGTCTGTACAATCTTTCATCTGCCTGACTGCTATTCAGCCCTCAGTCTGAAGTTTTTATCTGGGTGATTTTTTTAATTATATTTCATTTAGTTTTAAAATGATGCTCTACATCAGTAGCCTTCTCTTATATATGTTTTGTCAAAAACTTTATGTTTATTTGTTCTATCTCTTAGTTATAAGGGCAACCCCACATATACTTGTTCCACTGCCTATGATCTTTGATCTTTGCAATTTAAATATTTAATATGAAGTAACTGTAAATATTTTATCTAATATTCCTACTTTATCCCCACCTCTAAAAAGCATGAACATGTAGTACTTGCGATAATCATGAAGAAAAATAGTGCTAATTTTTAAATTACAAAAATTTACAGTTTGTAGGGTCAAAGAAATAACAGAGTGGAAGAACTGCTGGCATGGCACACATGGCCAAACTGTGTTGAGCCCTGGCATCAGAGATGTTCCTCTGAGCAGCTCATGAGTGAGCAAAGAGCCAGGAGAAAGCCCTGAGTACTGGGGTTGTGGCCTCAATACTAAAAGAAGTAAATATTTATATATGAATCTTCCTATATAGTTTGATTTCTGTATTTTTAAAATGTCTGTCTTGTTCCATGAATAAACATTATCATTATTTGGGGAAGCAACTCCCAATACTTGCTCAGAAGGTGTGAGAAGGCACCGAAAATTTTCAACTAAGTGGTTGGTAAATCAATGCAAGGATAGATGCTGCAGTTCTGAGGATATCTGGGCCACCCAGTCAGTGATGGACGCCTCCAAAACCTCCTCTGCAGTACTTGGAGAGCCAGATGGGGCCAAGAGTCAAACCCAGGTATATGCATGCATGGCATCCTCTCTAGCACTGTACTATCTCCTGACCTCTAATCATAATGATGTGTAAAAATAAATTTCATACTTAAGGAAAAAATATGCTAGGCAGTCTTTTAGAATTAAAATTAAAAAGTTAGGAGTGATATGTTTAAATATTCCTCCCTCACATAAGATGGTGATATACATAACGTTGTCTGGCACAAGACATCTCTGTCACATAGATTTACATTAGATGACCCTGAAAACATTGTAGAATTCATTTTTTCTTTGTTTCATTTCCTTCATTTACGCATCTGTTCATTTTAAAACTATGCATCTATCTCTAAGTTCTGTATGGAAACCCCAGGAAAAAATCCAAGCATTTAGATATCACCCAAAATACTTTAAAATGGAAATATTAGTGTCTTGGTATGCTTCATTGGAAAGAAAATTCTAAGCACATTCTGCTTTTTAAGAAGCAAAAGGAAAATTAGAAACTAAATCAATGTGGCCTTACAGAAGGCCTGCTTATTTGCCACTGACTCTGGCTATTTCTGGAGAAACTTGTGCATCTGTCTTTTTCTCCCCTACATTTTGTTTTTGGAACTAACAACAAGGAAACTTCTAACTGAAATACTAAAGCATCAAAGTTCCCACACTGTGTGGGAAGCATCTTTCACTGGCATCAGGAATGACACAATCACTTTCATCACTGGGCACAATAATAAGACTTTCTCCAGGGGGCAACTCCCTGGAGGAAGCTTCTTGCACCCATTATGTCAGGAAACAATTTAACAACCTGAGGGATTGTAGCCCACTTGTACAGAAGGCATTTATGTTCCTTTCAGTCTTTTTGTTCAACTGATAATCTTAAGGTTGTATTTTGAGATTAAAAGCAATTTTCACTGAAATTTTTGTCCTGAACATTTTATGAAACACTCTGGGTCTTATAAAACAATAGCAGTGTTTGTGCTAAAAGTGATACATTTAGCATGGATTTTCCTACGGAGAATATAACAACAGCTATAGAAAAATCAGAACTGCGACCCAAGCATTTACAATTGAAAACACACACATACACACACACACACAAAGCACACATAATTTTCTCTTTAGTTGAACACAATAGCAAAAATAAAAAGAATGTTGCAATGCCACCTTTAAACACATTTGTCTCACAAATAACAATTGAAGTAAGATGAAAATTTTTTATTTGCTATATTAAGTTCACAATTTTGGATTGCATTAATGCAGTTATTGCTTTTTCACAGGTACTTTAAAATATACTATTATCAGAATTTATCAAAAAATGGAGCCTTTTTATGTACATTATTATAAATGCTTGAATTTAAAAACTTTTGTAGTTTGGAGCATCCGATCTTTTGCATAAGAGTAAATATTTTAGAAAAAAAGATTTAGCTTCATAAATTTACTCTATGCACACTCATCAAATCTATGATAAAAATCTATAACTTTGGATTACAAGCTACAGTAGTTACTATATTGCCAGATAGAGACTTTGTTCTCTTTACACAGTTCTATTTAGAAGACATTCTTATGGATTAATTTATTTGTGAGTTCTAAATGACATATAAGAGACCTATTACTGTTTTGATAAGATTCTAATACCCGGTTTGTGCAATAAGCACAAGAAATTCCTATGACTGTCATTAAGTAAAAGATCTGTATATATAACATCAGTACATGTAAACATTTTAAGTATTAATAATTATTCAATATTTTAATTTAGATCAAAGAACTCTCCAAGATACAATCTTCTGAAAATTCGAGTATGTGGGTTTTGTGACTGAAATCTTCAGGCTTTCACAGAGATGGAGTGGGCTACCTCCTCCTAGTTCCCAATACACATGGAAGCACTGGCAGTCAACCCCACGGACCAACTTCAGTACTAGACTGTAAACTCTATTATTAGCCTTGCTTCAAAGACCCATAAATAAGTTACACATAGATGTGGTCATACAATCAACAGATGTAAAGTTCTTCCCTCAGGGGAAGCTTCTACTAGGACAAATTCTCATCTAGCAGGATGACCCGCCTAAAGATGAAATACCACCTAGGGGTGTCTTTCTCCTTTCCTTAGTCCACCCTCTCATGATTTGGGATATAACTAAGGCTGTAAGAGTGGGCAAGGGGAGGAGAATTGATGCAAGAATGGAATAAACAACAACTGTTCATCAACCAGCCTGGCAGCCCTGTTCTCTCCTTCATGCATTTTCTGGAGGCAGCAGGTCGGGTTGGAGAAGCAGCTCATGGCCACCAAACACACATGGCAAAGAGAGAGACCATGCCACGTCTGCCAACATGCTCACTTCTTATTCTGTGAATACACAGACCACCACAGGAGAACCTGTATAATGTGGCTATTGAGCCTTCACCTTCACCTAGGCTTTTTAACCTATCTTCCCAGAAAAGAATTTCAAGTGATGACTGACAGTGAAGCAATGAAATTTCATTGAAGAAATAGAAGAAGGGAACACATTTCTGAATGAACATGGGATTGGAGTTGTAGGTATATGAGAGCAAAATAGAGTGAGAGAGACAGAGAAACAGAGAGACAGAGAGAGGTGAGAGGCATGGCTCTAGCATGTGGTTTTATGCTGTCTTCCGAGAGAAGGACCTGGTTTTATTTTAAGAAAACAAAATTTGCATTCTTTTTGAGATGTTATATAACAGATAGCAGGTCAAGTTGATAAAATAATACCACGTTCCTTATTACCGTACTATTAGAAGTATATTCCAAATTGGAAATCTTTACTATAATTTTATAAAAAAGTAAAATATATCATAGCCTAATAAATTCTCAAATAATCCCATCACATCAAAAATAATTGGCATATTTATAGCTATTCAACATTTCTAAATTATGTTTACCTTTTTATTTACAAAAATATTAAATGCAATACGAAGGATAAATTAGTAAATGGTCCATGAAAGCACCCTCCACGATACCATCTCTCCTTCCCTGTCATGACTCGTTTAATGAATTATTTTAAAACACAAAATAAAGTATTTAATCTCATTGCTACTTAAAACATATAATTGACATATGTTTTAAATGCAGTACTGCTATTTATTCAGCCATTGATTAAGCTGATTGAAGTGGGCATGAACTCCACATTACTTTTTACTTTTTTTAATCACTGTAAGATACAGTTACAAAGTTCTCATGTTCAAAATTCAGCCGTTCATTGATCGAACACCCATCCCTCCACCATTGCACACTTTCCACCACCCATGTTCGTGGTATCATCCCAGTCCTCACCCTGACTCCATGGCAGCAATTTCCCTGATACGTTCTTTCTACTTTTGGGCATTATGTTTTGCTCAAATTTTCCCACCACTATTTAAGCCTGCCTGCCAGAGGCAGGTGCTAGGTCATTTAATCTCCATTGTTCATTTAAAATCTTGGGTGCCTTGGCCATGCGCTTCTGGAATCCTAGATTGTAAATGGTTGGGTTCCAGAGACATTTCTGTAAGGCACTAATACATTTTGGGGTTAAATTGGGCATCTCTGGATCAGGACTGTTGGTGCGCTAAGGTGGCACCTGGAGGCACATTGTGGACTGACAGCCAGGCCAAAGAGCAGGCGGGAGCCAAGGAGGGACAGCCCAGCACCTCTGCCACCATGCAGCATGGAGATTTAGTCCTAGAACCTGCACACCTGGACCTTGCTTGTCGGAGCTCTTGGTTGCCAGGATTCCATCTGTGGTTGGCGGGGAGACTCCACCTGCTCCATCTGGGATGCTCTGGTGAAATTGGCTCCGTTTGGAGCCTGGAGAAATTTCTGGTTCCATGGTGTTTTTTGGGACTCGCTGTTGTGTCTCTGGCTTTTGATGTATTTTGAAATTTATTTACGGGTCTCTGAAGCAAGGCTAATGATAGAGTTTACAGGGTGGCACTGGTGTTGGTTTGTGGGGTTGACTACCAGTGCTTCCATGTGCATTGGGAAGTAGGGGGAGGTAGCCCACTCAACTCTGTGAAAATCTAAAGATTTCAGTCACAAAACTCAAATATCTGAATTTTCAGAATATTATGTCTTGGATAGTTCCATCCTAAAATGGTGGAGTCAGGCCAGGGTTATGGCAGCGATTTTAGATTGTGGAAGCAAGGAGCTGCTGGGGGCTTTGCTTGGGCAGGCAAAGGCCAATCTTCTCCTCTCCAATTTACCCCAGTCTGTTTAGTCATTTTTGGATCTGAGATTAATTGTGTCTTTTGGTCCCTTTCAAGATTCATCTATGGGTCTCTGAATAAGGCCAATAAATGAGCTTGTATAACTGAGTTCGAGGTAGTTTGTGAGCATGTCTCCCACATAGCTAACGTTTGGCTATTCAATTTCTTGGTAAACTTGGTCCCAAGTTGTTGGGGTCCAGCCAAAAGCACAGTGGAAATATTGGTGTGTTAGGAAGCCTGAAGGCACCATCAGGCAGCTGATGCACTCATCCCGCAGATACAGGTTGACTGTACATGTTGGTGTGTCATATCATCGAATTGAAGTATTTAAAATCTATTTTTCATTGGCACAGGCTCGTAGTGTTTTCTCTTTATAAGTACAGAAATGTTCTTGTCAACAAAGTGGATTGTACTTATTTACATTATTCATTGACTTCATGGTACCGAGCCACAAAAAAGTCAGTGATATTTTCTATGATTATTATTATTTTATTATTTTATTTTTGTTCTGTAAGAAATTGAGTTCAGAGCCTTATGTATTTGAGAAATGAATTCTAAGAGAAATATATCTTCAACTCACTAAAAGATTATTATAAAGAAATCCATGTTGATTATACCTGCCTTACAAACATTAATTTATTTGTATCAAATAAGAATAAAGTGAAAGCCTGTCAAATTATATTCTTTAAACACTAGGGGAGAAATAGTATTTGTTTTCCAAAAATAAAGGTGCTTCATGTGAGTATGTGTGTGTGTATACTTGTAAGTTTCCACAATACATATGAAAAGATAATATGATATTTGTATATATATCCATATATATATTTATATATATGGTTTGTTTTGTTTTTTTAGTTTTTTGAGTCACACCCGGCAATGCTCAAGGGTGTCACTTCTGACTCTGTACTTGGGAATTACTTCTGGCAGTGTTCAGGGGACTATATGGGATGCCACAAATTGAATCCTGGTTCACATACAAGGCAAAAGCCTTACCTGCTGTACCATATCGCTGTCTCCTTTTTTTACTTTCTTGAATATATAAACTATGCACAAAATACTTTCTTACCATATGAACAGCTGTGTCGATTCTGTGTTGGTTTCATTTCAGTTCATCTCTTATGAGTTTAGACATATTGTCCTGAATTTGTAGCACTGTCCTCCTGTTGTTCATCGATTTGCTCGAGCAGGCCCAGTAAAGTCTCCATTGTGAGACTTGTTGTTACTGTGTTTGGCCTATTGAATACATCATGGGTAGCTTGCCAGGCTTTGCCGGGCGGGCAAGATACTCTCGGTAGCTTGCCGAATTCTCCGAGAGGGGTGGAGGAATCAAACCTGGCTCAGCCAGGTTGGCCGCGCACAAGGCAAACGCCCTACCACTGTGCTATGTAATACTAATTATTTTCTTTACTCAGAACATTGCTATCTTTTACATTGTTTGGTGTTAGTGTTTTCATGTATAGCAAAAAATATTTTAATTCATTTCATTATTAAAACACTACTCCTTGAGATACCAAGCATCCAGATGAAAAGATCAATATGACTGCATACACATGTAAAGTCTTAAATATTATCATCAAAGGCTTGCCTACCTCAATCTCAAACTGTAAATTTATTTTGAAATAACATTTTGTTTTTCTATGTATGTGCAATAATTAAGCATGCCAAGGCAAACTGAATTTGTGATGGATTTCAAATATAGCAACAGGTATACTCAGAAGAGAGGAGAGGAGATACAGAGACACAGAGAAAACAGTGACATGAGGATGGAGAAAAAGATTGCCATATTGAATCTACAAGGTAAAATGGTTGGTTTTCCCTCAGAGTCCCTGAGATAACTTATCCTGTACAGTCAAACTTTCAGAATTCTGATCTCATATACTATGTAAAAATGATTTTCCTTGTTTTAGGTAATCCAGGAAAATTAGACCCATCATTGTTACTGGTATTTGGCATATTAGGTAGGTACACCACGGGGAGTTTGCCAGACTCTCTCGTGTGGGCAGGTTACATTCGGTAGCCTGCCAGTTTGTCCAAAGTAGGAATGAGATAATAAGATGTCATAATAAGACATTCGTGGCCGCATGGTTCCGGGAGCTGGTTTTTATAGTTTCTGAGTCTTGGCCGTTGATGGGATTACACGGCGCCAGGGGGCCAGTTGGTGGGTGTGACTCCCGCCTACTGGAATTTGGAGGATCTGGGTGGAGGATGCTTAGCCCCGATCCAAGTAGGCTTGGAGATCTTGGCCCCTGGACCCGCTAGCCTTTGATCCTCTGCTGGTACCTTCAGGTGTGCGGAGAGTGGTCTCAGCATGGTGGTGGCTGGTCCTGGAGGTCTTCTGCTGCCGGAGCCCTGGTCGGGGCAGGGAGGAAAGCTCAACCTGCTCCCCTCCAAGGGGCCCAGGTGAGGACAGCCAGGCGTGGGAGCAGGAGACTGATGGATCTCATTCTCCTAAAGAGCCTTGAATATAGCACTTTCTTAAAAATCTCAGGGCTAGGATGAAGGAGACATTACTGGGGACTGCTCGAGGCAATCCATGAACAACAGGATGGTCGTGAGTCGTGAGGTAATCCAGCCTGTGGTAATGTATGGCATTAATATTGCTCATAAGTAGTTCCATTTCATTTTGTCTGATTGTTTTTGGTGTTGGTGCCACACCTTGCAGTGTTCAGGAGTTCCTCTGGGCCTGTGTTTGGGGATAATTCTGGTGGACCTCAGAGTCCTGGGTTCAAATCTATCACACCTGGGAAGGCTACATGTAAGGCAAGCGCCTTAATCTTTGTGATACCTCTCTGACCCAATAGTTATATTTATAAAGAACAACTCTGATGACACGCTTAAATAAATGTCAATATTTAAAAAACATAGCTTCTCATGATGATTCCAAATATATCTCTAAGTATTGTAATGCTTTGGTTGATTTGTTTTCTCTTTCTTACATGAACAATTTAACACATATACTTTTATTAAGGCTTTTAAGAATATTGGTTTATGCCACAAGCAGATAGATGTCATAAATACTATCTTTAGTCGTAAATATCAACCTCAAATTCTAATCTAATGTGTAATTTCAGTTACATAGCAGTCTCAAAGTGAAAAATACAGTGAAATGAGCACATTAATTACTTCACATACAGCAATGAAATGACTTGAGATTAATATATAAGACAATCAGAGGATGGTTCCTACCTATAATAACTGACATACATGAATTGTTAATGGAGTCATATTGAAAAAGTAGACATACACAAATTGGACCAGATAAATAGTATAGCAGGTAAGGCCCTTGCTTTGTGCATTTTCAACCTGAGTCTGATCCTTGACACCAGGTATGATCACCTGTTCCCTGCAAGGAGTGATTATTGAACACAAAGACAGGGTAGCACCGTAGCACTGTTCTGCCATTGTTCATCGATTTGCTTGAGTGGGCACCAGTAATGTCTCCATCGTGAGACTTGTTGTTACTGTGTTTGGCATATTGAATACATCACGGATAGCTTGCCAGGCTTTGCCCTGTGGGCGAGATACTCTCGGTAGCTTGCTGGGCTCTTTGAGAGGGGTGGAAGAATCAAACCTGGCTCAAAAGAAAGAAAAAAAGAAAGAAAGGAAGGAAGGGAGGAAGGAAGGAAGGAAGGAAGGAAGGAAGGAAGGAAGGAAGGAAGGAAGGAAGAAAGAAAAGGGAATGTAAATATTAGAGAAGGAAGGAAAATTAAGTTTGGCATGAATTCTATAAATATTTCATGTTAAAAATTGAGAAAATCTTATTGGAAAAAGTTATTTTGATTTTCACATTGTTAGTCACACTAGTTATAATTTTTTTCAGATTGTTCAATCTAAGAAATGCTCCATAAACTCTTATTTATCATATTGTGCAGAAATTACATAAATGCTGTTTCCAATCAATCACTACTATTTAAAAAACAGATTTTTATATAAGAACAATATTCAAATGAAATAATTTAGATAGGCATCATTTTCTCTAAAATCTGATGATGAGTTAAGTTATAATTAGAACGAGGAAAGAGTTGTCTAATAATTAAGGTTGAGCTGTCCTTTAAATTTATTTCCAAAGTATTCACATACATTCATTAACTTCAGAAGCAATTGTAAGACACATAATTAATGCAATGGTTCTGAATGTTTATAAAAATATCACCAATCATTTTACTTTCTTTATGATGCTCAGCAACACAGAGCAAAGACATCAATAAATACTAATTATGAATTACTAATTTTAATAACACTACAAGCCCCCCCCAAAAATCTCTGTTCAAATTAAATTAAGTTAGTTAATTTAGTTAAAATTAAATCAAGTTAATTAGTATAATGACTTAATTATTGAAGGATGGGATGATGCTAACTATAAAATTTGGAACTGGCATTTAAAATTACTTCCACTGTTAGACTTAATGCCAATTCTTCTGAAAATAGGAGTCAAAAACAGAACACTACTAGGGCAATAGTTTATAAAAGTCAACACATGCTTTCTTACTAGATGCCATGAAATGAGATAACTGGTAAAACATCTGTGTGTTTTTATTTTTCTTATAATAGAAAAGAGCACACAAAAACAATAAGTTTTCAAAGATTTCAAAGCAAACTGTTTCATATTTCATGAATGCTAATGTACCTGAAATGTATAGCACTGCTATACTTCATTCTTCTCATCTCTAACTTGAAAACTTTACTACACAACAAAAAGGAAATAATTATTAAATGACTTTCTATATTATAAACTCTCAAAAGTAACATTTTACTCAATTAAATCATACTTAACAGTCACTTCAGAACTCATCTAATTGAAGCTTTGTAACAAGCACAGGCAAAACAAAACTTGAGCGCATCATGTTAAGTGTAATAAGTCAAAGGGAGGAGGACACATATAGGATTTTCTTACTAATATATGCTAAATGATATAACAAGAAAAGGAATAGAAGATGTCACATGCAAACAAGTTCTGAGACCTGGATTGCAGAAATGAGAATGTCAAGAAAAGAGTGAAATGGAGAAGGGGATAGAAAGAGGAGTTGGACCTACCTACCACAGCTACTGCCATGTTGACTCACTCAACAACTCTGGCCTACCAATGGGTGACAATATCTGAGGAGATGTAAGCCAAGCAGCTTACATTCATGAACACACCAGTCCCTTTGGCTGAAAATTCTGGAACCCCCTTAGGGAGTGGACGGGCTGAGCACTTGCCCTACCAAAGCCACACAGCACCCATACCCCAACACTTCAGCCACCAATTCAAAGCCACTGCTTAGGTACTCTAGGGCCCAGGTTAAGGATTCTGGTGTCTACTTGGAATAGGGGTGGGCAATCTTCCCCATCCCCCAAACGTCCAGAAGTCAGACACCCATGCTCAAGCCCCATAGGCACCACTCTGTCAACTAATCACCAGACCACAGATTCTGAAATTTCTAGACCAAGCACCCACATACTTGGCACCACATCACCTGCTAATTTATCAATACTGAAATTCAAGTAGAAACAAAACAAAGTAGATGAGAAAGTAACGTAGAAGCCAAGTAAACTCAACAGAAACAATAACACATAGGGCTCAACTAGCAGCAAACCTCTTTGACAAGTATTTAACAACCCCATGATAATATATAATAATTTTCACATAAAAATTATTTTATTCTTGCTAATTTTAGTATTGGAGTTTTTTTATATAATCAATTTTAGCTCTGTATCCTATCAATAGTTTTGGCTTTTGTCTACATTGAAATAAATTTTAAAAATAAAAGAAGGAGTGAATTGTACTCATGGTAACAATATTTTTGTTTTGTTTTGTATTTTCTTTTTGATTCAAGGAATAATAAGTGAAGAATAATGGTCTAAATTACCAATTACCAGACTTAAAAGAAAATAACCATACATATAAACAAGCATTGGGGCAGAGGAAGGAAAGGTGAGGGTAGGAGAGAACATAAGGATCTGATCAGAGATGGCATAAGGGCAGTGGTACAGGTTTATGTGTCCTTTGGTGATGATAATGTGCAGTGACTTTACCCATTAATACGAAAAACTTTAACCCTTGGTTACAATGGTGCCTGAACAACAGTTTTTTGTTTTTGTTTTTATTTTTTGTGTTACACTCAGTGATGCTCAGGGGATTCTTAATTCTCTCTAAATATGTAATTTCTTAACAGCTCATGTATACTAAATATCTTGCTATTGTTTCTTTGATTAAAAATATTATTAACTGGAGTGATTTGGGCTTTTACTGGATGTGGGAACATTTACATGAATGTTTGTGAAACTTGTACTGAACTCCAAGTCATATAGTCTTTGAAATGTATTTTCACCATGTCTTTCATTCAGCCGAAAGAACATATGCCAACTAATCCAAGGAGAACATGGAATTGAGTCTTTTTCAAAAGTATCTGACATATGTGTCTTTAGAATATATTTTTCAATTTATTTCTAAAACAACGGCCAGGATCCAGAGATTATCACACCAAGCTCCTGGGAAAGAACAACGCAGAGTCTCCTACCCTGTGCCTGACGGTCCTCATCAGGGCCCAATAGCTGAAGACCTCCGGGACCCAGCCAAGGTCATGCTGGGACCACTCTCCACACTTGGATGAGGCTCACACATAAAAGAACTGGCAGAGGAACTCAGGTTTGTGGGACCCAGGGCTGAGATCTCCAAGCCTGCACTGTTTGGGACTGGACCTGCCGGTAGCTAGACAGTTACACCCACCAGCTGCCGTGTAAACCCAAAAACGGCCAGGATCCAGAGATTATCACACCAAGCTCCCGGGAGCACGGGGCTACATTTGCGGCCATGTGACTTTTCATTTACATTCATTTAATTTTTCAGGGTACCTTAAATATCCCACCCACAAGGCAGAGCCTGGCAAGCTATCCGTGGTCTATTTGATATGCATATCCAGTAAAAAAAATGGATCTCATTGCCCTGACCCTGAATACAGCAGAGTCGAGAAGGATGTGGAAGGACAGGCTGATAAAATCCCAAGGCAGAAATAGGCTGCCAAAACTAAGAAAGACAAAAATGATTGTCTGTACTTTTTATGCACGTAAGCTGGCATCTGATGCATCCATCGAGAACCTGATGGTACAAGCGTGAAAGACCAAGTACTACATCACTGGTCTGACCTAAACGAGAAGACACCAATCATATCATGCCGTTTTCGACACTGGAGAAGAACTGTTCCTTGAAACATGTGACAAAAGAGGCAGCGGTGGTATCGGTATCCTTGTCAACACAAACTTAGCCATGAACATTGATTCATTCAAATGCCTAACAACCCGAATTGGATGATTACACTTGATTAGATGTGGCTCACTGCCGGCAGTTTCTATCTTTGTTGTCTATGCACCAACATCCAATTATGGTGAAAGAGAAATTGAAAAGTTTTACATGGAGCTGGAGAAGTTCTATAAAGAAGATCACACCTTCTTCAAGATCATTGTCGGTGATTTTAGTGCCAAGATAAGACCAAGAAGATCAGCTGATGAACTCCACATCGGGACCCATGGCATAGAATGGAATGAATATGGTGACAGACTGTCTGAGTTCATCATGTCAACCAAGACGTTCCATGGTAACTCACAGTTCCAAAAGGCTGAATCTAAACGTTGGACATGGGAGTCTCCCGGTGGACGGTTCCACAGTGAAATAGACCACAACATATTCAATCAGCGGTTTTGCCTAACCGATGTTGCTGTTGTCCCAAAATTCCAAACGGGATCGGACCACCATCTCCTTCGTGCAAAGTTCTACCTCACAGAACGAGGAGAAAAGAATGAAAAGTTTAAGAGAACTCACATAATGACCACCAACTGGGAACTCTTTGGTTCTGTTGCAGCAACATGGGAAGATGCCATCACTGACAACATTGATGATGAATACAATCAAATGATTCAGCTCCTCCATCATTGTGCGAGGAATGCCAAGAGAGAGATAACCACAAAAAACCGCCTTTCTTTGAACACTCTTGAACTTATTTGCCAACATGGCTTGGCACATGCCTCAGGCAACCGCAAGCGAATGTCCAAGCTGGCAAAACAATGCAGAGAAGCCATCAAGGATGACCTCAAAGACAGGAGAGCAGCGGTGCTGGTAGATGCGGCAGAAGCCAGGAAAAGCATTCGTAATGCCCGCCTGTCCTTCACCAACTACAAGACCAACATGACTGCCCTCCGACATCCTGATGGATCTATCACACCTTCCAGAAGGTCAATGGAGAAGATTATTCATGACTTCTACTCAGATCTCTTTAATAGCCATATCCACTTGCCCACATACCACATTCCGCATGATGGATATGTTGTTCCCAATGTCCTCCCTTCCGAAATCCAACATGTCATCTCATCGGTAAAGAAACAAAGAACACCTGGCCCAGACAAGATCAGACCTGAACACCTGAAGAACTTACCATCAGTACTCATCAATACACTGGCTCGGCTTTTCACACGCTACCTGTCTGAATGCAAGGTTCCATCCCAGTGGAAAACCAGCAGGACTGTACTACTATACAAGAAGGGAGACATCCACGACATTGGCAACTATCGCCCAATCTGCCTGTTGTCTGTCATCTACAAGTTGTTCACTGGAGTCATCCTAAATAGGAATAGCAGAACACTAGATGAAGGAAAACCATGTGAACAAGCTGGATTCCGAAAAGGATTCAGTACTATCGACCATATCCACACAATTACTAAGCTCATTGATGTTTCTCAGGAGTTCAAGATGCTGCTTTGTCTAACGTTCATTGATTTAAAGAAGGCCTTTGATTCTGTTGAAATGGAAGCAGTCATAGAAGCCCTAGCCAATCAGGGAGTACAAACACAATGCATCAGGATCCTCCATGAGCTGTATTATGGATTCACTACCAGGATCTCACCATTCTACAAAGAAGTAATCATCCATGTCAAGAGAGGGGTTCGGCAGGGTGATACCATTTCACTGAAACTCTTCAGTGCCACCCTCGAGAACATCATGCGATGACTGGAATGGGAAAGAATGGGAGTGAAGATAGATGGTTGGCAACTTCACCACCTCCGCTTTGCTGATGACATCGTTCTAATAACACCAGACATCAGCCAAGCGGCACAAATGCTGACTGACTTCGACCGTAAGTATGGAAACGTCGGACTACAGCTGAATCTTACAAAGACAATGTTTATGAGACACAACCTTATTCCTGACGCTCCATTCGCTCTCAACAGAACCAACATCTCCGAATGCAACAGTTATATATACCTAGGTCGAGAAATCAACATGATGAATGTCCTGGCACCTGAGTTGCGCAGGAGGAAGAGAGCGGCTTGGAATGCCTTCAAGAGCGTTGAAGAAATAACTAAGAGGACAAAGAACCTCCAGCTATGAGCACATCTCTTCGATTCCACTGTTCTTCCTGCATTAACATATGCCTCAGAGACCTGGGCCCTACGAAAACAGGATGAGAATGCTATTCGGGTCTCTCAAAGAGGAATTGAAAGGGCTATCCTTGGAATATCATGATTCACTCAAATGAGAGATAGAATCCGTAGTTCTGATCTCTGTCAACCCTCAAGAATCAGGGATGCTGTCTCATTTTCCAAGGCATCAAAAATCAGATGGGCTGGACCCATAATGAGGTTTACAGACAACCACTGGACTAGAGCCATTACTGACTGGATTCCACGGGACGTCAAAAGATCACATGGACACCCACCTACAAGATGGTCAGACTTCTTTGTCAAGACCTGAATGATCGGTTTGAGGCTCTGCATGTTCCTAGAACGAACAGATGCCATTGGGCTACGCTACCACGCAACAGGGATGAATGGAGATGTTACTGGCACCCGCTCGAGTAATTCGATGAATAACAGGGGATCAAGTGATCAAGTGATTTCTAAAACTGTTATTCAGGGGGCCAGAGCAATAGTACAGCAGGTAGGGTGTTTGCCTTGCATATGGTTTGATTGCCAGCATCCCATATGATCCCCTAAGCACCACCAGGAGTAATTCCTGAGTGCAGAGCCAGGAGCAACCCCTGAGCATCACTGGGTGTGACTCAAAAAGCAAAACAAACAAACAAACAAAAAACCCTATTGTTCAGGTACCATGGTAACCACAGTGATAGAGTTTATAGTATTAATGATGGGTTAAGTCACTGCACAATATCATCACCAAAGGACACATGAACCTGCACCACTGCCCTTATGTCATCTCTGGTCAGATCCTTATTTTCTTCTCTACTGCCCTTAACCCCTCCCCCCTGTTGCTTGTTTATAAATTTTGTAACCTAAGGCCAAGGTTTTGTTATGGTTTAATATTGTCTATTATCTATATTTATCTTGATTTGTTCAACATACGTATGAGGTAACATATTTGTTCTCCATCTTATTTGATTAATGTGATACTCTGAATTTCTAACTCCATTGTAGCAAGTTGCATGATTATACTATTTCTTAGAGTGGTATAATATTTCATTGTGAGTACATATATATATGTATATATATATAAATATTTTTTGAATCAATAACTTTTTGGTGTTCCCTCTTTACCTCATCCTCATAAATACTGTTTTTTTGCAGTATTTTACGTTTCCAGTTCTCACTGGTGTGAGATGATCTTATTGCTATTCAACTAGCATTTTCCTTATAATCAATGACAATAATATTTTGTACATTATTTGACGTCAATATTGCATATCTTCTTAAAGATAACTTCTGAAAAACTTATATATTCAATTATTTTATTTTTGAAGGGCTGTGATGATATCTAAAGGAAATGGGATTAAGGGAATTGACCAAGAGAGCCTTAATATTCCTTTCAGCTTCACTGAAGTTTTCTTCTTTACTTTCACTAAAGTCTTCTTCCTCTCTCATAATCCCTGATTTCCATCTTACTATGGATATTAAAGAATATGGTTAATCTAATCATATAAAATATTCTAAGCACACTTATCCTAATGATAAACTCAGAAAAAAAAGAAACTCAGTGTACTAGACACAAACCATGGCTCAACTTCTTTCTGACCACCTTCTTTTTATTTTTGCTATCCAGTCATGACTTTTAAAAACTTTATCATACCTTGTTGTAGAAGATTTTGGTTCTAATTTCAGATTTTAATTAATTAATTAATTTTAATTTTTAAAATTAATTGATTTTTTAAAAAAATTAATTAAATTAAAAATTAATTTTTCCTTGCTATGAAAGTCTCGTATCAGGTCATTCTTGAATGCTTAATATTGTCTAGTACAATCCTCTCTGAAAACACTGAATGAAAGCAGTGAAGTATTACTTTATTATTGGCATGTAATGTTTCAATCACAATATACAGTATGAAAACTTTAGTGATTTTGTAACTTGAACCACTTTCAGTAATCATAATTAGTGCTTTCTTTGGAGGACTGCCAACACACACTAGCAGATAATTTAAACTGTTATTAATTGTTGGTATTAAATTGAAAAATATAAGAAAAGGCCGAGGCATCAAAATAACAAATATGTTAAAATTATTAGCTCTAATGTATCATAGGATGGGGCTGGAGCTATAGCACAGTGAGTAGAGTGTTTGCCTTGCACGCTGCCAACCCGCGTTCAATTCCCAGCATCCCATATGGTCCCCTGAGCAATGCCAGTAGTAATTCCTGAGAGCAGAGCTAGGAACAACCCCTGAGAATTGCTGGGTGTGACCCAAAAATAAAAAAAATTTAAAAAATAAAGTATCATAGGACATTTGGAAAGCAATGGAATGAAATTTGAAATAATGGGCAAAAACACTGAACAAAAAATGGCATGATAACAACAGATGAATTTCTATCTTCAGTTAATGTAAAATACTATACAGTATAGGGCTGGAGTAATAGCACAGCAGGTAAGGCGTTTGCCTTGCATGAAGCCGACATGGCCAACCTGGGTTTGATTCTTCTGCCACTCTCGGAGAGACTGGCAAGCTACCAAGGCTACCTCGCCAGCATGGCAAAGCCTGGCAAGCTCCTCATGACATATTAAATATGCCAAAAACAGTAACAACAATTTGTTGTGAGAGGTTACTGGTGCCTGCTTGAGCAAATCGATGAACAGGAGAGGACAGTGTTACAGTGTTACTAATCAGTATGAACCAATCCTGCTCTCTGCTATGTTTCTGATAATAGGAGAATAGTCTGATATTTTCTTTTTAATAAAATAGATTATTATTTGTGAATAATAGCTTATTATTTGTGCTCCCTCCTCTAACTTAGAATGCTCATGAAATTGAAGTACAACTACTAATTCTTTTTTCTCTTCCCTACTGAAGGATTATAGCAATATATATTAGTTCTTAGAAATACTTTGATTCCATATTCTTTGTCATAGTAATACCAACGGGAAGGGGAAAAAGAGTCTTTCGTGTAGGTATAGTTTTGAGGGTATTTGTTTGATTTACTTTCATTGACATTCTTATCTTCTAGAATCATTCTGATTGGGACAGAAACCAGCCCCTTGAGTAGAGAAGCTATGTCCTACTTAAGGACATAAAAAGCATCTCTGCATAGAAAGTGTCCCAACTTCTTACATTTCTTGATGAATTGACTAGGAATCAGAAGGTTGTAGCTTCTCCTAGTCTCTAGAAAATAGGACAGAAAACAAACACTCCCTGGTTTTCCCTGATATTTAGGTTTTACAGGCTTTCCCTAACCCGCACCACACAAAATAACTATCCTGATAATTACACACTTGCCATAAGAGGATAGAATAGGGGTGGATGCACAATTCCATATAAGGAGATTCAACTATCAAAGGAAAGGCAATCTACCACCCACCCCTTGGCTCAATTATTCCACCCCTTCATTATAGAAAGAAATAAAACCAGCACCCCATGTCCACTCAGGGCAGTCAGCTCTTCAGTTGCCCTTTTCCAGCCCTTGTGAAGTGTCCTGTCCTTTTATTTATGTATACTCAGTGTTCAGTGATAGCTGAAACTTTCATAAAATCCTTTTATCTTTTCACCCTATGAGACTGTTGCTACAATATTACATTATAATTTCCTCCAAAGTGCTATACAAGGACTTTCCCCCTTAACTGTATTATTTATTTGGTTCTATGCATTTATTTTTCTAAAATAATTCAGTGGAATACTATAGCTATTGTACTGAACAACATGATATTTTATAATGTAAGTTTAAAATATCTCCCACAGGAACCCAGTGAAGAATTAAAATAAATTATTAACAACAACAACAACAACAAACCTCAAAGAGAGGTACACAGTAAGTAATACAATTAATAAAATATTATAATTAAAATATTAAGTTGTACAGCCTGAATCTAAGGGCCTTTGTTATTAATGCTTTTAATCAGAAGAGATGAGTTAAAAAATATTCTTTCAAAAAGTTTAAAACTCATTAGAAAATAAATAATGCAATGTTTGTTTATTATATATCAAATTTAGTAATTAAATATAACTTAAATATAAGTATAGTAATAACAGACTAACAACACTCTTCTCATCAAGACTAATAGCATTTATCAGAATAGCAATAGTTAGCATTCTTGAACACGTATATATAGTCTTTTACTGGCTGGAACAGTTTTACTATTTCAAACAGTTTATTAATTTTTGTTGCTGCTATTGTCACAAAGTTAAGGGATTCTTTGAATTAGACACACACACGTGCGTGCACACACACAAACGTATATACAGATTCAGTCATTCACTCATTCACTTTCCAACTTTAAATTTTAGCTTGATTATTCAAAGGATTTCCAGGTTAACGATTATTTCTATAAGGGTCTTCATAATGAGATTTGCTTTTTGTTCAGTGAATTCAAGAAATTCCTCTTTCAATATAGTCAGGTCACATCCACTTTGCTGAGGGTTTGAGTAAAACCAAAAATCCATGAAGAAAAGATTCCCCCCTCCCTCCATCCCGGCACACACACACACACACACACACACACACACACACACACACACACACATTTTTCTCTCTTACTGCTTGAAAGGGACATCTAATTATCCCCTACCTTCAAATTAGCTTTCATATCCATGGGTTTTCCTAATTCTCAGGCTTTCAGATTTATTCTGAATTATATCACTGATTTTCCTTATTTTTTCTGTTATAGACTGCATACTGAAGGCTATTGCAAACTTCATAATTAATTATGTTTGCCCTTTTTAACATAAATTTTCATCTAGCTACTGACCTATCATCAATCTGCTGTTTTAATTCCCTGAAAAGACCTCAGATGCTCATATAGACATACACAAATATTTGTTCGGGATTATTCTACCTCTACATTTAAAGATCTGTCTATTGTTTTAAGGTACTTTTCAATGATATTCAAAATGTGATATCTAACGAACAATAAATCTCTAACGAAGATTGACAAACACAGTGAAAGACCATGTACTATGCTGTCAGATTAGCAAATACTGAGTGATTCGATTATTTTCTGTTTATGGTATTTATGGTATTTTTTGCTTTTGTATATTTCTGAATTGATTCTGAAAATATGCTTATTTTATATGCATAATATTTTTCCCACAAACTTCGAACGTGTCCCAATATATTTAGTTACTGATTTAGTTTTTTATTATTACTCTTTTGCATGTCTTAACAAAGAAGTTTCTATAAGAATTTATTCTAGACAATATTTATTCAGTCAAAGTTATTGAATGCAATATATTTTCTTGATGTCCTGTTTTACTTTACTTTATTATATTACAACTGGTCACAGTTGTAATGTTTGTTGAATGTTTTTCTTTCTTAAGGAGTTTTTATAATCTTAAATAAGTATTCTATTTTCCATTTTCATATTTTAAAAGTATGGACATTGATGCATTAAGTTAGGACATATTGATTAGAATTGAATTGTACGTTTTTAAAAATTTTTATTAGTGAAACTCCATGAGGTACAGTTGTAGACATACAAATTTTTGTGCTTGGGCTTTAGTTATACAATGATTGAGTACCCATCCCTCGACCAGTGCCCATTCTCCACCATCACGATCCCAGTATCCCTCCCATATCCCCATCTCCCAATCCCAACCTGCCTCTGTGGCAGGGCATTCCCTTTTATTCTCTCTCTTTTTGGGTTCTGTGGTTTGCAAAAGAGACATTGAGGGGCAATCATGTATGGTCTATAGTCTACTTTCAGCATGCATCTCCTATCCTGGGAGGATCCTCTCAACACCCTTTACTTGGTGCTCCCTTCTCTATCTGATCTGCCTTTTTCCCTAGCATGTGCAGCTGGCCTCCAAGCCATGGAGTAAAGTTCCTCCTGGAACTTACCTCGACTATTCTTTGGTGTTAGTTTCCTATTTTGTTACTTTATATTCCCCAAATAAATGAAATCTTTCTATGTCTCTCTCTTTCTCTCTCTTTCTCTCTCTCTCTCTCTCTCTGACTCATTTCACTTAGCATGATACTTTCCATGTAGTACCACTTGAATGTAAATTTCATGACTTCATCTTTTCTAACAGCTGCATAGTACTCCATTGTGTAGATGTACCAAAGTTTCTTTAACCAGTCATCTGTTCTCGAGCACTCGGGTTCTTTCCAGAATTTGACTATTGTGAACAGTGCAGCAATAAACATAAAAGTGCAGACGTCATTTCGACTATACTCTTTTGCCTCTCTGGGATATATTTCCAGGAGTTTTATTGCTGGGTCAAATGGGAGCTCAATTTCTAATTTTTTGAGAATCATTCACACTGTTTTCCAAAAGGATTCAACAAGTCGAAATTCCCACCAGCAGTGAAGGAGAGTACTTTCCTTGCTGCATCTGCGCCAACACTGGTTGCTTTTGTTCTTTTAGGTGTGGGTCAGTCACTGAGGTGTGAAATGATATCTCATTGTTGTTTTGATCTGCATCTCCCTGGTGATTACTGATATAGAGCATTTTCTCAAGTGCCTTTTAGCCATTTGGATTTCTTCTTTGAGAAAGTTTCTGTTCATTTCATCACCCATTTTTTGATGGGGTTTGATGTTTCCTTCTTGTGGAGTTCAACCAATGCTTTGTATACCCTTGATATCAACTCCTTATCAGATGGGTATGGGTGAATATCCTTTCCCATTCTGAATATCCATTCCCTATTCTGGTCACTGTATCTTTTGAGGTGCAGAAGCTTCTAAATTAAGGTAGTCCCATTTGTTTATCTTTGTTTCCATTTGGTTGGTCAGTGGAGTGTTGCTTTTGAAGATACCATTAGCCTCAATATTGTAGAAGGTTTTGATGATCTTGTCTTCAATTTACCTTATGGATTTTGGCCTGATGTTAAATTGTACTTTTGAACAAACACAGGGAGAAAGATTATGACGATGGTCAGACTAGTTACTGGAGCTTTTAGTTTCCAAATCTGCTATTTTTTTCTTGGAAAAAAATGCAGAATACTGAATTATTTTAAGTTTTGTTTATATCACTCTGATTCAATAAAATTAAAGGAGTTTTTTCTATCTCCCATAACACATCAAATAAAGCTGAAGTCATATAAACTGTATGTATCTATGTAAACGATTACATAAGCATATAGTTACTTACATTAATATACGATCTATTAAAATTTAGTAATCTTTAAATAATATATCTGGATTAATGTGTAATTATAAAAATAATGGTTGTTTTCCTATCTATATCTCAATAACATCACTTTGTAGCTAATCTAAAGAAGAGCATATATAGATCGATCTTGCATAACAAAATGTGGGAACATGTCTTTACTTATTTGATTTGGCTGAAAATCTCCAGATAAGCCCAAATGATGCAAGCTCATTTTTTTCTATAAAAATTCCAAGTTATTGACCAAATAAGAAACTCCCAGAAATTTATTTTTATCATCTCACTCAATAATATACCTGCGCTTTCCAAGAAAGGAATGATTATATTTATCATGGAAAAGAATAACATAATCATCAAACAACAAAAGTGTGAAAGTTGAATTATTTCAGTTATGTATTTCAGAAATCTTTTACATAGAAATATTTTCTTTATGCAGTATGTATAAATGTATCTGACCTTCCTTGTTTCTCAGTAAATGCTTAACATATTTTTGTGAAATTCACAAAAATTTATCCTTGAAAAAATGTATCAAATCCTTCAAGCTTTAAAAAATATATTTATGTCATAATTTAATTGAGTTATAAATACAGGGTTCTATTTTTTCTGTTTAAGTTCTTTTCAATTTTCACAGAAAGGCATGCATAGATTCCCTGTATGAATTGTTTTTATATCTGAAACTTCTGATTGAGGCTTACTAAGGATTCATAGAATCTTAGGATAATAAATGTCAAATAGATATTACTTTTCTGCCAAGGTTAATTTTTTGAAGGTTTTACTAAAAAATGAAATCAACTGATAATCACTTAGACTGAAACTTATCTTTCCCATTTTTCAAAGTTCTATTATTCAATATTTGAAGAGGTACATGGAACAAAAATCAAAAGATACAAAAATCACTTCACTTAATCACTTAACTTCCCGTTAGTCGTCGATTTGCTCGAGCGGGCACCGGTAACATCTCCATTTGTCCCTGTCGCATGCTAGTGTAGCCCAATGGCATCTGTTTCCTCCGGGAACATGAAGGGCCTCAAGCCGATCGTTCATGATTTTCACGAAGAAGTCTGACCATCTGGAAGGTGGGCGGCCACGAGGTCTTTTGACATCTCGTGGAATCCAGTCAGTAACAGCTCTAGTCCAGCTGTCGTCTTTAAATCTCATTACGTGACCAGCCCATCTGATTTTCGACAGCTTGGCAAATGAGACAGTGTCCTTGATTCTTGATCGTCAACGGATGTCAGAACTCCGGATTCTTTCTCTCATTTGAGTGAAACGTGATATTCCAAGCATAGCTATTTCTATTCTTCTTTGGGAGACCTGAATAGCGTTCTCATCTTGTTTGTGCAAGGCCCAGGTCTCTGAGGCATATGTTAATGCAGGAAGAACAGTGGAATCAAAGAGATGTGCCCGGAGCCAGAGGTTCTTCGTGCTCTTAGCTATTTCTTCGACGTTCTTGAAGGCGTTCCAAGCCGCTCTCTTCCTCCTGCGCAGCTCGGGTGCCAGGTCATTTGTCATGTTGACCTCTCGACCTCGGTACACATAGCTGTTGCATTCGGAGATGTCGTTCCATTGAGAGCGAATGGGGGGGTCAGGAACAAGACTGTTTCTCATAAACATTGTCTTCGTAAGATTCAGCTGTAGTCCTAACTTTCCACACTCACGGTCAAAGTCGGCCAGCGTTCATGCCACTTGGCTGATGTTTGGAGTTATTAAAACAATGTCATCAGCAAAGCGGAGGTGGTGTAGTTGCCGACCATCTATCTTCACTCCCATTCCTTCCCATTCCAGTCGTCGCATGATGTTCTCGAGGGTGGCACTGAAGAGTTTCAGTGAAATGGTATCACCCTGCCGCACCCCTCTCTTGACATCAACGATCACTTCTTTGTAGAATGGTGAGATCCTGGTAGTGAATCCGCAATACAGCTCACAGAGGATCCTGATGTATTGGGCTTGAATGCCCTGATTGGCTAGGGCTTCAAGGACCGCTTCCGTCTCAACAGAATCAAAGGCCTTCTTTAAATCAATGAACGTTAAACAGAGCGGCTTCTTGAACTCCCGAGAAACCTCAATGAGCTTGGTTATTGTGTGGATATGGTCGATGGTGCTGAATCCTTTGCGGAACCCTGCTTGCTCGCATGGTTGTCCTTCATCTAGTGTTCTGCCAATCCTATTTAGGATGACTCGAGTGAACAACTTGTAGATGACAGACAATAGGCAGATCGGGCGATATTTGCCAATGTCATGGATGTCTCCCTTCTTGAGCAGTAGTACGGTCCTGCTGGTTTTCCATTGGGACGGAAACTTGCATTCAGACAGGTAGCGAGAGAAGAGCCAAGCCAGTGTATTGATGAGTACTGACGGCATTTTTTCTCACATATATTGCAAAGTGCCCACGTTCTAATATCAGATGTTATTATATTTATCTATTTCTCTTGTTTTATGATCACTTGATAACAAAATTGTATATTGACATGCTTGATAACCTTAAAATTTCATCGTTACTTTTTTTTGCTTTTGGGGTTCACACCTGGCAATGCACAGGGGTTACTCCTGGCTCTGCACTCAAGAGTTACTCCTGCCGGTGCTCAGGGGACCATAGGGGATGCTGGGAATCGAACCCGGGTCTGCCGCGTGCCAGGCAAACGCCCTACCCGCTGTGCTATCTCTCCAGCCCCGCATCTTTTAAATCTTTGCATCGTGTAAGTTCAGAAGTTATTGAATAAATATTTGTATAAAAGGATTTTTACACAAAATATTTAATTATTTAAATTGACATATATTTAAGGATAGACATAATTAAACTTTCACTAGGAAAGCAGTAGAAGTTTGGTCAGAAGGATATTACAATATTATTTGCCTCACACACATCCAAGCTGAGTTCAATCCCAGGTACCAAAAACA
Source organism: Sorex fumeus (assembly GCF_029834395.1). Classification (NCBI taxonomy): domain Eukaryota; kingdom Metazoa; phylum Chordata; class Mammalia; order Eulipotyphla; family Soricidae; genus Sorex; species Sorex fumeus. The sequence goes on along the minus strand of NW_026606322.1, from coordinate 39,921,827 downwards.
GTCCTCTGAGAGCACTATCAGGAATTATCTGTAACCACAGAACCAGGAGTCATCCCTGACCTCTGTCAGGTATGAGTGAAAAACAAACAAAACGATTAACAAAAACCCTAAAGAAAAGTTTTAGAAAAAAAAGAAAAATAATAAAAAAAACCCCACAGTATTGGAAACTTAGTTATTTCTATACAAAAAAGACCAGGAGTAAGCCCTGAGCACCAACAGCTGTGGCCCAGGTTATAAGAGATGCCTACAAAGCTAGCTTGTAATGGATCATTTGCATTTAAAGAAGGGTAAAGTAAGAAACAGAGACCAAACAATGATAAATAAAATTTAAGAAGCATTAAAGTTCAAGAGGTACAAAACTATTAATATAAACCAATGAAATAGCTTCCGTCTGAATACAAAGTTTTTAAAAAGAACAGAACGAGTATTTATTTTACCACATATGTATGTTCATATTTTCTGTAATAATATTCATGTTTTCCACTAAAATGCAAGAATCATTTTGAAACACTTAAAGAAGATATTAAATATATAGTTGTGAATCTGATTATTCCAGTATATCATTGCAAGATTTAGCCACTAATAAAGAACTTAACTATCAAACTTAGTTTTAAAAATTTTATGCTGTTTTTTTAACAAATGAAAAATGTATTCTATAAAACTTTGAAATGCAAATTTTGTGAAGTATGGTTATACAACATCCAATTTGCAATGAGATTTTAGAACATGTTTAACAACTTTCTTTTCATTGGGAAACAAAATTTTCACACAACTAGAATATTATGTAAAATTTTAATTCTCTTATTCTAATGAGAGGTAGAAAATCAACACACTGGTCCAAAGAGATGTGAACGGGTCAACAGATTACCTTTTCCTAACAAAGTTACAATGAATGACAGGAATTCCTCTTGTCTTAATACAGAATCATGGAGATGTGACTTCCAGGGACTCTCAATTTGATGTCTCATTAATTCTCTGTTTTATTTGATTGATTCCTGGGCATTAATGTCTCTGTTTCTTTTAACAAAACCATTCTCCCTCTCTCTCTCTTCCTCTCTCCTTTATTTCCACTGATAGAAGCCACTCAGACTCTAAACCACATGCATATTGATAGATGCCTGTGAAAATAAATTTCCACTCATTAAGCTTCTTGCAACCAAATATTACTGGGTATTGGATATTCATTTTCTTTTTGTGGAAAAACTAATTGGTTTAGCAATAAAGTACACATGAGAACTAATAAAAATGATTTCCTTCATTCCAATGATTTTCTTTAAGATTTGTGTCACAGTGATAAGTATATAATATAAATTGACTATATCTTAACATTGTATTTGTACTCAGAGTGAATATTCTATTGACAACATGCTTCTTTCTTATGTGAGACATGTAGCTGAGAGAAATAGTGATATTTTCCTTTTTTTCTAGGTAATAAGACGTTTTTTATATAGTTGTATAAAAACTACTATCAATAGACCATATGTCATCTAAAACTGAGTAGTTGTTAGATATTAAATTACACTAAAGAACTTTTATTAGATTTTGATGTGGCAAAAATGCTCTAGCCGGTCATCAACACTGCCAGTTTCTCTTCATTTAGGACACCAACTATATTCCAGCTTCACTTGTAGTTAAGTTGAATCTTACAAAGAAATTCTTTCCATTACAAAGATACATCAAGTGAAAAACATCAATAAATTCTCCCCCCAGCTATTATCTATTTTCCTTCCTTGTGAGTCTGGATTAAAATCAGGTTAATCAAACATATGAAAATGAAAATCTCAATCATTTTGTCTCCAACTGGAGCCAATCTCTCTTTTAATTAAGATGGTATGACATTTCTATGACTGAGAATTTGTTTACATAAGCCACTGATATTTTGCAATTTTTACAGTAAGGGGTAAATGTATTCAAAGTTATTGTACTCAGAAAAATAATTTGGGAAAGCCTAAGAAAGAAGAAAGTAAAATAATTATTGAAATTACATGTTTTATCAGGCTGGAGTGATAGCACATCAGGTAGGGGGTTACCTTGCACACTGCCAGCCCGGCTGACCTGGGTTTGATTCCTCTCAGAGAGCCCAGCAAGCTATTGAGAGTATCTTGCCCACATGGCAAAGCCTGGCAAGTTACCCATGATGTATTCCTGTGCCAAACACAATAATAACAAGTCTCACAATGGATACGTTACTGAGCCCACTCAAGCAAATCAATGAACAATGGGAGGACAGTGCTACAGTACTACAGTGCTACATGTTTCATCAGTCACCCTGGAAACAGACACTGAGAGGTTATCATGTTTGGTCCTTTATCTACTTTCTGCAGATATCTCCTATTCCGACCAATTCCTCCAGCCATCATTTTCTTAGTGACCCCTTCTCTATTCCAGCTGCCTTCTCCCCTTTGCTCATGAGGCAGGCTTCCAGAATAGCTGGAATCTACCTGTCCTTTGTATCTACTATCGTTAGGTGTCAGACTCATGTTATGTTGTTTTATACTCCACAAATGAGTGCAGTCCTTCTATGTATATCCCTCTCTTTCTGACTCAATGTTTTCTCTTTTTTATATTTGTTGTTTTTTGGCCACTACAACACCTCCGCTTCGCTGATGACATCGTTCTAATAACACCAAACATTAGACAAGCAGCACAAATGCTGACTGACTTCGACTGTGAGTGTGGAAAGGTCAGACTACAGCTGAATCTCACGAAGACAATGTTTATGAGAAACAGTCTTGTTCCTGACGTTCCATTTGCTCTCAATGGAATGAACATCTCCGAATGCAACAGTTATGTGTACTAAGGTTGAGAAGTCAACATGATGAATGACCTGGCACCTGAGTTGCGCAGGAGGAAGCGAGTGGCTTAGGGCGCCTTCAAAAGTGTCGAAGAAATAGCTAAGAGGACAATGAACCTCCGGCTCTGGGCACATCTCTTCGATTGCACTGCTCTTCCTGCATTAACATACGCCTTAAAGATCTGGGCCTTATGCAAACAGGATGAGAATGCTATTTGGATCTCCCAAAAGGGAATCAAAAGAGGTATGCTTAGAGTATCACGCTTCACTCAAATGAGAGAAAGAATCCGGAGTTCCAACCTCTGTTGGCAATCAAGAATCAGGGAAGCTGTCTCGTTTGCCAAGGCATCAAAAATCAGATGGGCTGGACACGTAATTAGATTTTGAGACGACTGCTGGACTAGAGCCATTACAGACTGGATTCCATGGGATGTCAAAAGATCGCGTGGCTTTCCACCCACAAGATGGTTAGACTTCTTCGTCAAGACCTTGAATGATTGGTTTGAGGCTTTTCATGTTCTTAGAATGAGCAGATGCCATTGAGCTACACTAGCACGTGACAGGGATGGATGGAGATGTTACTGGTGCCTGCTCAAGCAAATCGATGTATAACAGGATGTCAAGTGATCAAGTGATCAAGTATTTGTTGTTTCATTTGGGGACCACACCATTCAGCATCCAGTGCTTCACTTGTGGCTCTGAGGTTGCTACTGATTGTGTGGAGGAACCATAGAGTACCAAGAATTGAGCCCAAGCCTCATGTATGCAAGACAAGTGGCCTACCGCTGAGTCACACTGCAGTCACACTTTCTTGTGTTTTTATTACAGAATATAAACATTCATATTTCCTTGTATTCAATAAGAACTTAAGAGTTTTTCTTTTATTATTATTATTGTTATTATTATTTTAATTTTTATTAGTGAAACACCATGAGGTACAGTTGTAGACTTACAAATTTTTGTGCTTGGATTTCAATTATACAATGATCCAATACCCATTTCTCCACCAGTGCCCATTTTCCACCACCACGGATCCCAATATCCCTCCCACCCCCCATCCCCTCATCCCATCCTGCCTCTGTGGCAGGGCATTCCCTTTTGTTCTCTCTCTCCTTTTGGGTGTTGTGGTTTGCAAAAGAGGCATTGAGTGGCAATCACATTTAGTCTATAGTCTACTTTCAGCATGCTTCTCCCATCCTTGGAGGATCCTCCCAACACCCTTTATTTGGTACTCCCTTTTCTATCTGAGCTCCCTTTTCCCCTCGCATGTATAGCTGGCCTCCAAGCCATGGAGCAAAATTCCTGGTACTAATCTTGGCCATTCTTGGGTGTCAGTCTCCTATTTTGTTACTTTATGTTCCCAGATGAATGCAATCTTTCTATGTCTATCCCTCTCTTTCTGACTCATTTCACTTAACATGATACTTTCCATGTAGTACTACTTGTATGTAAATTTCATGACTTCATCTTTTCTAATAGCTACATAGTACTCCATTGTGTAGATGTACCAAAGTTTCTTTAACCAATCATCTGTTCTTGGGCACTCAGGTTTTTCCAGATTCTGGCTATTGTAAAGAGTGCTGCAATGAACAAACAAGTGCAGATATCACTTCGACTATACTTTTTTGCCTCTCTGGCATATATTCCCAGGAGTGGTATTGCTGGGTCAAATGGGAGCTCAATTTCCAATTTTTTGAGAATCATCCATACTGAAGAACTTAAGAGTTTTTCTTTTGAAGGAAATATAAAACTCTTCATTAAATTCAGCAGGTAAATGCCAGGATTTCAGGTAAATCTACTTGCCTGCAAATATATCTGTCGTCACATCTTTTACTAGTCCTCCTCCCAAAAAATGTGCACGTAGAGATATATTTTCCAGATATAATAATAAAAATGATAGAAAATATTTGGAAAGAAAATGAAGAAAACTTGCAATCTTGAAATTTTTAGAGCAAGGAAACAGAGGATGAGCTTCACACAGAGCAGTGTCTGAGGATTCCACGCATTTGAAGTACACTGCAGTTGGTTTTGTTTACTACTATTACTGCCTTCAAGGTGTGTTTTTTTTTCCAATTTTCAAACAACCAGTACAGTCTCACACTTTGTTTTTGTCTGTGGCCTGAAAATCTTTTAAATTACTTATATTGGCTTTTGTGCCATACCTGGCAGTGCTCAGTACTTACTCCTTTCTTTTTGCTTAGGGATAATCCGTGGTAGTGCTTAGGGACCATATTCATTGCCTGGGACCAAACCCAGGTTAGCTGAAATCAAAATTATCTCCTTACTTATTGTACTCTCTTTCCACTCCCAGCCTGAAAATTTTAACACTGGATCTGGAATATCTAACCTGACAAATTGAATCTTAACTTCTTCAATTTGGGAAATAGCACCAAATATACTTCTGTTCCATATACCTCAAAATTAATACTATCTTGGGGCCAACAGTGACAAAGGATTGGTGGTTTGAGATATTCTAAAATAATGAAAATATATAGATACTCCATCAAGACTCATTTAGATCCTGGTTCTCATTTTCCATTCTATTTAGACAGCCAAACCAATATATAAACTTTCTTAATATCTTGGCAAAGGACTTTAGTTTTATTTTCTGGAAAGTAAAGAAAGAGTGTATCTCTGAACTGAGAAAACAAGCAAGGCAAAAGGTCAAAGTATAATACTGTGAGAGTGGATATTCTAGTTTATTGCCTTCAGTTCCAAATCCATACCTCCTGACAGTTATGATGGAGCTGAACTCTGCTAACATTTACCCTTCGCAGTTTGCACAGTGCTACATTTATCAGTGGATTGCTAAAGGAAAGAGTTATTTGCTGGACCAGATATACACCCATGCGTTTTTTCTTCTATTGTTAGGACATGGCTGTCAGTGAGTCATGTGGCCTTATTCCCAACCAGTTTCAGGTGCACTGTGGTACATAGTTTCCCTATAAGTTTTAACTGCTCTTGAGTAGAGAGTCTCCACTAGTTTATCTAGGACTCATTTTGCTGATTCTCCTATCAACATTTTGGCAAGATGCTTCCTTCTTGCCGTTCATTCCAGCCATGAGTTTTGGCAAATCTCTACCCATAAGCTGGAGCGATAGCACAGCGGGTAGGGCATTAGCCTTACAAGCGGCCAACATGGCCGACCTGAGTTCGATTCCTCCGCCCCTCTCGGAGAGCCCGGCAAGCAACCGAGAGTATTTGATATGCCAGACACAGTAACAACAAAGTCTCTAATGGAGACGTTACTGGGCCCGCTCGAGCAAATCGACGATCAACGGGAGGGCCTTTACCTTTACCTACCCATAAGCAGTGTGACTTGTTTGTTATTCTGACTGTAGCTTTCTTGTCCACTGGGATAGGCTGCATAAAGCTCAAAAGTGACTTTTTTGTTTGAACAACAACTGGTAATAACTGCCCATGGCAGCCCGATTTTGCTAATGTCAGTGAGAACCAGCCCCTCCTGCTGAAGTGATATCTATGCGCTTTCCTGAAAAAGGCGACTTTCTATCTGTGGCACTTCCTTTCTACGGGAATTCTTTCAGCCAAAAGTTATCCTTTACAATCTAGTAAATAATATTTTATAGTTAACAAATTTTTCTGCTTCATATTTCCTGTTCCAATTAGGAAACAGTTTCTGCACTATAATTAGAATATTACTTCTACAGAAGGACAAAATATCTAATTAGCCATGTTGTTTGGGGTGATATTCAGAAGTTCCACAGAACTCCTGCTTCGCTGTTTTATTATCTTTTTTCCCTAGAGATGGGGCATTTTCAGATTTTCTTTAGGAATAGCTAAACCATCTCCAAAGGCTCAAAGGTGCTTATAGTTTAGTTTTTCCAAAGGAGGTCAATGATATCACCCTAGTGTAAGGCTTACAAGTGACAAGTTATATTCCCAAGTTCAGAATTGAAAGGCAGCTTTTCATCCCCTACTTTAAACCATCAAGCATGAAGGAATGACATGCATTTGAAGACCTCTTCTAAAAGAGCACAAGCAATGGAAAAACAACTTGAATGAAATAGAAATGATTCAGGAGTAGAAAGCTGAAAAATTATATACCTGTAATGCCATTATGCAATTATACTGGTAGATATTTCATTGTAACCATGAAAATCAAGTTAATTCACAAAATGGGGGGAAAGGACGCTGATAATTTACCCATGGAGAATCAACGCAAGAATAATTAGAAAGAATATAAGAAAATAATTAATAGGTAGACCAGAATATAAATCCTTCAAAGGCTTGCTTGCTTCCAGCCGGCTGTCCCAGGTTTAATCACCAGTACATCAAATTGTACCCTGAGCACTGCCAGAATTGATTCTTGAAAGCAGAGCCAATAGTAAGTCCTGAGCACAGCAGGGTGTGGCTGCAAAAAGAAAACAAGAATAACTTTAAATTTTTCAGTATTAAAATATTAAGGAAGTAGAGATAAGATAACACTTTAAAATGCTGAGCCAAAATTGTTTTCAACTTTGGATGTTATTTAAAACGAAACAACGAGGCATAGGTCAAGAAAGAACAAAAAAAAATTCAGTTGACATTCTAATATATGTTTCTCTATTTGCTCTTTTAGATAGTTCTGGTAGATGTTACCCATTAAAATAATGAATAATTAAATGACCAAGTTTTTAATTACATAAGATAGTTAAGGGCAGAGTCTGGCAAACTCCCCGTGGCGTACCAAATATGCCAAATACCAGTAACAATGATGGGTCTCATTCTCCTAAAGAGCCTTGAATATAATCTCAGGGCTAGGATGAAAGAGATGTTACTGGGACCTGCTCGAGGCAATCGACGAATAACAGGATGATGAATGAATGAATGGATGAAAAAAAAGATAGCTAAAAGTGTCATGAGAAGTTGCCACTTATAATATCAAGTGACAGTATACCACTGGTATAGGGGACAGGAAGTATAGAAATAATCCTTCCCAGGTACTCAAAGGAGATTAGTGAAAAAGTGAATCTAATGAAAACTGCATAAAAATGAATGAGATATTTAAACATCAGTTAGTGTAGGAGAAAGTAAAGATTGAAGAATGAAGCACAATAATATTGACAATAACAATAACAAAAACACATAACAGGTATAATATAGATTTACTGGACCAAAATGTAAAGTAATTATACATATGCTGTGAGTAGTTATAAATTGAAGTCGTATTGTTTCCATAAAGTAAACATTGGTCTTATAAAAACTGACATATAACTGGTTAAGGAAGATGAAGGTATTCAAACAAATGATGGGAAGGGAACCATAGAGAGACAATTAGGTTTGATGCTGGGAAACCATTATTGTTTAACATGAAATTTCAAAATACATTCACACAATTGGACCACTTTATGAGACACATTAAAATGCATGAGAGAAAAGAAGCTGTGACTATCTTCCTTTATGTGGTAGAAGGGACTTGGCCCATGTGATCAAGTGTTTTGAATTTGGGAGCTTACAGCTTATTTGTTGATGTTCAAAAGGAAAAATCTATGAATAATAGACTACTATTTTTATTATGAAATACTGTAGCTGAACCTGAGAAACAGCACAGGGTTTACAAAGCTTGCATTGCATGGAACTTATCCTGGTTCCATCCACATTATTGATTATGCAAATAGTCACAAAGTACCACCAATAGGGATTCCTGAGTACATAGCTAAAGCCAGGAGTAAGTCCAAAGCACATTCAGGTATGGACCCAAAAAAAAAAAGAAAGAAAGAAAGTAATTATTTTAGGCTTATTTTTATATATATATAATATGTATAATATTATATATATTATATATATATAATATATATCATATGTATAAAATCCAGCTCCCAGAACCATGCAGCCGCATTTGTGGCCGCGTGACATCTTATCAGGACATCTTTTTATGACATCTTATTATCTCATTCCTACTTTGGACAAACTTGCAGGCTATCGAATGTAGCCTGCCCACAGGGCAGAGTCTGGCAAACTCCCCGTGGTGTACCAAATATGCCAAATACCAGTAACAATGATGGGTCTCATTCTCCTAAAGAGCCTTGAGTATAATCTCAGGGCTAGGATGAAAGAGACGTTGTTGGGGCCTGCTCAAGGCAATCGACGAATAACAGGATGATGAAATGAAATGAAAAATGTATAATATATATAATGTTTTATATATAAATATATATTTATATATATTTAAAACATTCACAGCCATATAGATAATAGAAAGGTTCCCTCCATTAAAATGTATTCTGGAAAAAGATTAGCAAATTCCCAGCATGATAACTACACCACAACGTTTTTCCAACTTATAAAATTATAATTTTAGCCACTCTAAAGCTTGATTCACGTAACTTTAATGCATATAAAATAGAAATTGATAAATTAAATCACAGATGTAAAAATTGATGTTTAGGTTTAGTTGTTCTATCTGTTTATCGCATACCATTTATGCCATTTAATGCATATTTTATTTTATCCCTATTATCACAATATTCAGTCAGCTTCTGAAGATAACGTTGTGAGACAATGTTCTGGTCACTGAGACAAACATTAGACAGGGTGGGAGATAGAGCAGTTATGATACTGAACTCTCATACTGTGTCCCAACATATGGCCATTCTTAATGAATGATCCATATGCATTTAAGATGAAATGTATACAAAAATAGGGGAGTAGAGAACCTTGTAAAAGTTTACTAAGATTATCTCTTTCAACTTCTCATCTAATGCTGTTGCATTCTCTATGGTAAATTTGTCAATGGAGGGAGTGGGATATTAAAATCTAAAGTCTATTCTAAGAGTTTTCATTATTCTTCTCCTCTCCTACATTTTATAACTTTTAGGTACCTTGTTACTTCCAAATGGGAATACTTTTTGATTTATAGAAGTTCTTTAAATATACCTAGAGGACCATTCAGTGAAAATAAATTCCTTTGGCTATTATTTGTAAAACTCTTTATTTCTCTTTCAAATATGAGTAATAACCTAGCTGGGTAGAGTATTCTTGGTTGGAGTTCTGTTCCAGTCAGTTCTTTTATAAATCATTCCGCTGTCCCCTGTACTGAAAAGTTTCAGTTGATAAATCTGCTTCTAAGCAAGGGATTCCTTTATGTGAGGCTTTTTGCTTTTCTCTTAGTACTTTAGAATTTTCCTTTTATCTTTGATCCATACCATTTGGATTATAATATCTTGCTCTGTGTTCTTTTAGACTTAGACTTATTATCTTTAGATTTCAAACTTCTTAGATATGACTGCCTCATCTCTCAGTTTTAGGAAGTTCTTGACTGTTATTTTTTCAAATATGATGTCTGCCCATTTCTTCTCTCTTTAGTACACTTATGATGTAATATGATTTTCTCTTTTAATGCTACATAGAGCTTTTACATTATCTTCCTCTTATGCTTTGTTATTTTTGGTAAGGTTCTTTAGATGATTTATTCCACTTTGTTTGCAAGTCTCCAATTTTGTTTTCTTCTTGTACCATTCTGCTGTTGATCCCATCTATTATGTCTTCAGCCTCTGTAATCTTTAACTTTATGATTTATGTTTAGACTTTTCTTAATCTCTACAATTTTCTCCTTATTACACTGAATATTGTTAAGACGGGTCCAATTCCTCTGCCCCACTCAGAGAGCCCGGCAAGCTACTGAGAGTACCTCACCTGCGTGGCAGAGCCTGGAAAACTAACCGTGACATATTCAACATGCCCAAAACAGTAACAACAAGTCTCACAATTTGTTGTGAGATGTTACTGGTGCCCGCTCGAGCACAACAATGAACAAAGGAAGGACAATGCGACAATGGTTTCTTTAATGTTTTCTTCAAGTGGTTTATATTCCTCTTGTTTTATAAGTTTTCTCAACCATCAGCAGGTAATTTTTCCCTACTCCATTAGTTCTCCATGTGGGCTTTTGTAGCAGGCTTGAGTAATGTAGTTAGAAGCATGCCTGTCTGAAGACTGCATTTCACAATTGCAAACGTCTCTCCGTAATGTTATACAGGCCAGTGGATGATCAGAGGACTTATAGTTGCTTATGCGGGATTGCATAAGGACATAGGGATTGCATAGGACACTACTTCCACTACCCAGCCGTCGCCACACTCAAGGACGCTTTCCGGACCCGCGCAGCAGCTCCGGCCGAGACCCACGCACGACTGAAGACCCACAGAACAAGATAAGCGGAACTCTCTGAGACCTTGGACTCCAGGCTCGGCGGACCCAGGGACAGAGCTTCTCTGCTTGCTCCCACCAACCACAGGTGACAAAGGGATTCTAATCAGGAGCCCCACCCTACCCTGCCCTGTCTGCTTCCATCAACCACCCAGGGATCGAGTTGCGCACAGGAGACCCACCCTACCCAGATAAATACCCCACTGGCAGACTTCCACTCTCGATACTACTTCCACTACCCAGCCGTCGCCACACTCCAGGATGCTTTCCGGACCCGCGTGGCCGCTTGCAGCCGCGCGACACATCATAAGACACTAAATACCCATCTTCCGGAATTGTCGTACCATATTTGATAGGGTTCAAATATGGTAACACCTACAAGGGTGATTAGAGGTCGCCCCAAAAGCCTCTATCTCTCTCGGAAAGACTGGCAAGCTACCGAGAGTATTCCGCCCGCACGGAAGAGCCTGGCAAGCTATCCGCTGTGTATTTGATATGCCAAAACCAGTAACTACAACTGCTCTCATTCACCTGACCCTGAAGGCTTCACCGAAATGGCAGCACTGAGAAGGGTGAGAAAGGAGAGGCCGACAAAATCTCAAGGCCGAACTAGGCTGCCACAACGAAGGAAGACAAAAATGATCGTCTGTACTTTCAATGCACGTATGCTAGCATCAGATGCATCCATCGAGGACCTGATGGTACAAGCGCGAATGATCAAGTACGACATCATTGGTCTGACCGAGACAAGAAGACACGAATCTCACCATGCCGTTTTCGACACTGGAGAAGAATTGTTCCTCGGAACATGCGATAAAAGAGGTGTTGGAGGTGTCGGTGTCCTTGTCAACACAAACTTGGCCAAGAGCATTGATTCATTCGAATGCCTAACAACCCGAATCGGACGTTTACATTTGAATAGATGTGACTCACTGCCTGCAGTTTCTATCTTCGTTGTCTACGCACCAACATCTCATTATGATGAAAAAGAAATCGAGAATTTCTACATGGAGCTAGAGAAGTTCTATAAAGAAGACCACACCTTCTACAAGATCATTGTGGGTGATTTTAATGCCAAGATAGGACCGAGAAGATCAGATGAAGAACTTCACATCGGGACCCATGGCCTAGAATGGGTGAGAGACTGTCTGAGTTCATCATGTCGACCAAGACCATTCATGGTAACTCACAGTTCCAGAAGGCAGAATCTAAACGATGGACATGGGAGTCTCCCGGTGGACGATTCCACAAAGAAATCGACCACATCATATTCAATCGACGGTTTTGCCTGACTGATGTCGCTGTTGTCCCAAAATTTCGAACAGGATCGGACCACCGTCTCCTTCATGCAAAATTCTACTTCACAGAGCGGGGAGAAAGGGCTGCAAAGTTCAAAAAGAGAACTCCCAGAATGACCACCAACTGGGAACTCTTTGGTACTATTGCGGCAACATGGGAAGATGCCATTGTTGACAACATGGACGAGGAATACGATCGACTGGTTCAGCACCTCCATGAATGTGCGAGGAACGCCAAGAGAGAGATAGCCACAAAAAGTCGCCTATCTTCGAAAACTCTTGAGCTAATTCGCAAGCGTGGTTTGGCGCATGCCTCAGGCAACTGCAAGCTAATGTCCAAGGTCACAAAGCAATGCAGAGATGCGATCAAGGAAGACCTCAAAGAGAGAAGAGCAGAAGTTCTGGTAGATGCGGCAGAAGCCAGGGAAAAGTATTTGTAACGCCCGCCTGTCCTTCGCCAACTACAAGACCAAGATGACTGCCCTCCCACGTCCTGATGTATCCATCACATCCTCCAGAACGGCAATGGAGAAGATTATCCATGACTTCTACTCAAATCACTTCGATATCCATGTCCACTTGCCGACATACCAAATTCCACAGGATGGATATGTCATTCCCAATGTTCTCCCTTCCGAAATCGGACACGTCATTTCGTCAGTAAAGAAACAAACAGCACCCGGCCCAGACAAGGTCAGACCTGAACACCTGAAGAACCTGCCGTCAGTACTCATCAATACACTGGCTCGGCTCTTCTCTCGCTACCTGTCTGAATGCAAGGTTCCGTCCCAATGGAAAACCAGCAGGACCGTACTACTGTTCAAGAAGGGAGACACCCATGACATTGGCAACTATCGCCCAATCTGCCTATTGTCTGTCATCTACAAGTTGTTCACTCGAGTCATCCTAAATAGGATTGGCAGAACACTAGATGAAGGACAACCATGCGAGCAAGCCGGGTTCCTCAAAGGATTCAGCACCATTGACCATATCCACACGATAACCAAGCTCATTGAGGTTTCTCGGGAGTTCAAGATGCTGCTCTGTTTAACGTTCATTGACTAAAAGAAGGCCTTTGATTCTGTTGAGACGGAAGCGGTCATTGAAGCCCTAGCCAATCAGGGCATTCAAGCCCAATACATCAGGATCCTCCATGAGCTGTATTGCGGATTCACTACCAGGATCTCACCATTCTACAAAGAAGTGATCGTTGATGTCAAGAGAGGGGTGCGGCAGGGTGATACCATTTCACCAAAACTCTTCAGTGCCACCCTCGAGAACATCATGCAATGACTGGAATGGGAAGGAATGGGAGTGAAGATAGATGGTCGGCAACTACACCACCTCCGCTTTGCTGATGACATTGTTTTAATAACACCAAACATCAGCCAAGTGGCACAAATGCTGGCCGACTTTGACCATGAGTGTGGAAAGGTAGGACTACAGCTGAATCTTACGAAGACAATGTTTATGAGAAACAGCCTTGTTCCTGATGCGCCATTCGCTCTCAATGGAATGACCATCTCCGAATGCAACAGCTATGTGTACCTAGGTCGAGAGGTCAACATGACAAATGACCTGGCACCCGAGCTGCGCAGGAGGAAGAGAGAGGCTTGGAACGCCTTCAAGAATGTCGAAGAAATAGCTAAGAGGATGAAGAACCTCCGGCTCCGGGCACATCTCTTTGATTCCACTGTTCTTCCTGCATTAACATATGCCTCAGAGACCTGGGCCCTGCCCAAACAAGATGAGAACACTATTCAGGTCTCCCAAAGAAGAATAGAAAGAGCTATGCTTGGAATATCACGTTTCACTAAAATGAGAGAGAGAATCCGGAGTTCTGACATCCGTCGATGATCAAGAATCAGGGATGCTGTCTCATTTGCCAAGCTGTCGAAAATCAGATGGGCTGGTCACGTAATGAGATTTAAAGACGACCACTGGCCTAGAGCTGTTACTGACTGGATTCCACGGGATGTCAAAAGACCACGTGGCCGCCCACCTTCCAGATGGTCAGACTTCTTCGTCAAGATCATGAACGATTGGTTTGAGGCCCTTCATGTTCCCGGAGCGAACAGATGCCATTGGGCTACACTAGCACGCGACAGGGACAAATGGAGACGTTACTGGCGCCCGCTTGAGCAAATCGAGGACTAACGGGAAGTTAAGTGATTTAAGTGATTAAGTGATGCGGGATTGCAGGTATTTCACTGAATCCAAAGAGAATTGGCTATGACTGAGAAATTTGCCATTATAGAGATCTATATCAGCTATAGAGGCAAAGTCATGTAGGAAGTGACTGGAATATTCATAATCACAGATCCCTGACTTCTATTAGGGTGTTACTGTTCAGCAAACCTGTGAAAATCATGCTAGGGCATGTCTAACAATAGTACTGTTCCTTAGCCCTGTTGTTTTCAGAGAATTCAATCAGGAACTGACAGGAAAAAGAACCAGCTGGCAGTGTGTCACCAAGGAAAAACAGCAGATCTTGGAATCTCCAGGGCCTCACTGCCTTATGTGCCAATCGGTACCCGTTTGCAAAGTTGGAAAGGTCTCAGTGCTGAGGAATAAGTGCCCAACTTGGCTGTATGTTGTATCTGAAATGCTCTGGAAAGACCCCAATTACTATTTTCATGAGTATCCAATAGACATTAAAATGAAGAACTGGGCAGTGTGTGAGGATCCCCCATGCTGGGATATAAGAGAAAGCTGAGACCTAAGACAATTTTGGTAATGGAGCATTCCACTCAGGGATTAGTAAGGAGCAGAGTCTGGCTGAACCTGAGTTAACAAGGGAGCATAACAGGAAGTGCTCACCCTTGATAGCTGATTAAACTTTGAGCAATGCATATATTTCCTTTCTACCTAGTGTGGCTTACTTCTTAGGAGTCAGATGTGAGCTGGTAGGCATTGTGTCTACATGTCTACCAGAAATAAATCAGGATAAGTATTACTCTGCCCCCAGTAACGATAACTGAGCTTTCTTCTAAGAGTGAGGGTGTCACTCCTCAGTATTTCACCCTCAGGTTCTACTACCAAAGAAAATAAGATTCAATAAAGCATCCATCATCTGTGCTATTAGCACCTTTGAAAGCTGCTATCCTGAGGGCACCCATTTCAGCTTCTTTTTAACCCTTTTTTCTCTTGCCTCTGGGTCCTGTGTCTTAAGTGTAAGATCATGAGCTTAGGGCTCTGCAACTCCCCTGTTCTGAAGGGTAAAGTTCTGCAATTCGAAATTGTGGTCCTGTTTGTAGCTTGTTGCCCTAAGAATTCTTTTACTCGTGTGCATTTTTGGTCATTTGTGGGGAGCCAGTGGCCTCCATCTTGGTTTATGGGTCTGTACATCTTACATTCCTCCCAAGCACATGGCATCCCACCATGCACTCTTGGATGATGCAATCTGACTAGCCCCTCTGTAACTCTCCACTCCATATACGGATGTCTTGACTGTCCATCTAGCTATGACAGAGATCAGCCCGTTCTGTTTCGCGCGCGCCACCTTAAGGTATATAAGTGCCTTGCAGACACTAAAGCTGGTCTCATACTTTCCATCCAAGATGTGCTTCCATTCCTTCTCATTCGGGAGCCCCCTCGCCCAGGATACCCCTCACAGTTGGAATCCTGCAGGTCAGGACCCCACAACACCCATAGCACCCCACAGTCATTCAAAAAAATTTTTGAGGAAGTTTCTGTTCATTTCTTCTCCCGATCTTTTGATGGGGTTGGATTTTTTTTTTTGTAAAGTTCAACCAATGCCTTATGTACCTTTGATATTGACCCTTTATTAGAAAGGTTTTGGGAGAATAACCTTTCCCATTCCATAGGCTGTCTTTGTATCTTGGTCACTGTTACAATTGCAGTGCAGAGGCTTCTCAGCTTAATGTAGTCCCTTTTGTTTATATTTGCTTCCTCTTGCTTGGTCAGTGGCATTTCATCTTTGATGTTACCTTTAGCTTCAATATTACTGTTGCAATTTCCTCTAGTGATAG
Organism: Sorex fumeus; assembly: GCF_029834395.1. Classification (NCBI taxonomy): domain Eukaryota; kingdom Metazoa; phylum Chordata; class Mammalia; order Eulipotyphla; family Soricidae; genus Sorex; species Sorex fumeus. The sequence continues at coordinate 39,905,598 of NW_026606322.1, read as the reverse complement.
GTCTATTGAGGTATTTCAAGTCTTCTTGATTCAGCCTGGGGAGGTTATAGGAACCCCGGAAATTATCCATTTCTTCTAAGTTCTCTTGTTTCATATGGACATTCTGCAAATAAATAAATAATAACCTAGAAATTGAGCTCTTATTTGGCCTAGCAGTTCCACTCCTGGGAATATATCCTGAGGGCCCAAAACACACAGCAGAAAAAAACATCTGTACTCCAATGTTCATTGCAGCACTATTCACAATAGCCAGAACCTGTAAACAACCTGAGTGACCAAGAACAGATAAATAGATAAAGAAACTCTGGAATATCCTCACAATGGAATACTATGCAGCTGTTAGGAAAATTAAGTCATAAAACTTGTTTATAAATGTATGGGCATGAAGAATATAATGCTGAATGAAATGAATCAGAAGGAGAGGGACAGATGTAGAATGACTACGTTCATCTGCGGTAGCACTGTAGCACTGTAGTACTGTCCTCCCATTCATCAATTTGCTTGAACAGGCACCAGTAACATCTCCACTGCAAGACTTGTTGTTACTGTTTTTGGCATATTAAATATACCAAGGGGAACTTGCCAGGTTCTGCCATGTGGGCGGGATACTCTCTGTAGCTTGCCGGGAGAGGGATGGAAGAATCGAACATGGGTTGGTCATGTGCAGGGCAAATGCCCAACTCACTGTGCTATCATTCCACCTGTGGTAGATAAAAAATATAGTAGAAGACTAATATTCAAGGCCTGGGAAAAAAGGGGCTAAGAAGACTGGTCTGTGGTAGTATCTACCACAAATGTGCGTGTGGTGGAATGTAGGTAAAACAGAGAACGAATCAGTATGACTATAATAGTTGAAAATCATCACAGTGAACAATATTTGAGTGTAAAAAGTAGGTAAAAGAATATATATGATAACCTTTCAGTATCTGTATTACTAATCACAATGTCCAAAAGGAAAGAAAGAGAGCGAGAGTTGTTTATGAAAGAATATGGGCTTCCCCAGATCAGAATGCATCTAGAAAGCTTTCATTTTTTAAGTTTTTTTTTTTTTTCATTGAAATTTGGAGTGGTTTTGGACAAAAATAATTGTTAGAAATTTAGGATTTATTAGCAGTGATTATTATGGGCAAATTGGGAAGTAGGGACTTTTATTCAATGAAAAAGAAAGTTGAACAGATTTGTCTTTATAGAAACTTAAGTTTGATTGGGTCCATATTCAGTAGAGCTAAATATGGAAGCCTGGCTGATCACTAGACTATAGGCAAAAGAACAGTATGTGGTAGCTGAAACTCAATTTGGTGATTTTTATTAAGAAATTAGTATTATATTTAATCAATTCTTAGAAAGATGTCATAACACATTGTGAAAGATGGAAGTAAGTCTATATTTGGGTTTTATTTAAAATGTGGATTAAATTGTATTTTATGAAAATTGTTTGGACTATAAAAAGCAGAGATGCTAGAGCTTGGGGAGCTGCCACCATTCACTAGACTCCCTAAGTCATTTACTACTCCCTCTATATTTTCTAATAATGTGCTTCTGTTATTGTCATATGTATGAATTAAATTGCAGTTTTGCTCTGTTCAAAACATACCAGTGAATTTTAAAAAATCCCTTGTCATGAGATATCGCTGGAATGGTGGGAAAGTCAGAAACATAAGCAAATTGATAAGCAAAGGTAAGTGGGGTGGTGGCCAGAGTTGGGATCTCTGCACGACCTCCTCTGGGATATGGACAGAGATCAATAGATCATAAATAGGAAGGCTGACCACAACAGAGCAGAAGGACCCAGACCAACCTGTTACCTAGGGGAGTGGGTCCACAAAAACAATTAATACATTAATACATGTCTCTGTAGGACCTAAAACAAAATATCCACAACAATGATTCCCAGCAACCAGCCCCTCTACCCCTCCCCCCCAAAGACCTGTGCTGTGTTCCCCTGCCTCAATATATTGTGGTGAAGTATCACTGTATCACTGCCATCCTGTTGTTCACTGATTCCCTTGAGCAGGAACCAGTAATGTCTCTATTCATCCTAGCCCTGAGATTTTAGCAAGTGCCACATTGGTGGCTCTTTCAGGGTCAGGGGAATGAGATCCATCATTGTTACTGGGTTTTGGCGTATCGAATACACCTTGGGGAGCTTGCCCAACCCTGTGCTGTGGGAAGGATACTCTTGGTAGCCTGTCAAGAGTGAGAACTAGACAATAAGAGGTCTCGTAACCATAAATGCGGCTATGTGATTCCAAGAGCTTGGATTTATAGTCTCGGGTCTTGGCCATTGATGGGATTACATGGTGTCAGCGGAAGTTGGTGGTTGTAACACTAACTACTGGAAGATGAGGGATCTGGGTGGAGGAGGACCAGTCCTGATCCAAGCAGGCTTAGAGATCTCAGCTCCAGGTCCCACACACCTGGGTTCCTCTACCTGCTTCTTAATTCATGAGGCTCATCTGAGTATGTGGAGAGTGGTCTTAAGAAATTCTGTGGCTGGTTTCAGAGGTCTTCAGCTGCCAGGGCTCTGCTCAGGGTGGGGAGGGAAACTCAACCCACCCCCTCCCAGGGACCCTGGTGAGGACAGCCAGGTGCGGGGACAGGAGAAGTAGCCAATTTAAATATTCAATTCCTGTGCCTTCTCTTTTTCTCGGCCTTGCTATGATTACTAGACAAAAATTCCTATATATATAAAAGTATGCTGAGCTCCAAGTATGGGCTGCAATTTCTGGTGATTACCTAGTTACAGTTCATCTTGATGTTAAATAATTAAATGTCCTTCCTTTCTTGACTAAAGATGGTTCCTGTGTGCTTAAGTGAACTTAAATGAATTCCATGACAACATTATGCTTCAATAGATATGCTCAGAGACTGGAGAGATAGTGCTGCAGGAATGATGTCTGCCTTGCATGTGGCCAACCTTTGTTAGGTGTCTACCACCAAATATGGCCCTCCTGAGTGATCCATGAGCACAGCCAGGAAATCCTGAGTACTGTCATGCTTGATCCAAAAGGTAGGTGAGAAAGAGAGACAGAAATAGAGACAGAAATAGAGAGAAACAGAATAACAGCATAGAGGAGAAATATTCATATATTTACTCAAAAAATATCACCAATTGTGATGATATTTTTTACATGTTAAAAAATGTGCAGCTCAATTAACTTTATGGATATTGTTAAATCTAAATGCAGATGTGTCTCATTTTGGGACAATTTCATGTTATTCACTTCTCAATTTGGAGCTGTACCAAGCAGTGTCCAAGTGCTATTTCGATCTCAGTTCCTGGACATCACTACTCCTGGTAATGCCTACAAGACCAAGCAGTACTTGGGAATCAAACCCAGATCTCCTTCCCTTGAAGAATGTGCTAAGAAAATTTTGTTCTACATGGATCACAACTGGAATTTAAAATATATTTTATTGGCATCTGACTTTCCATTTTTACCAAGCTATAATGCTTTTTGTTTTTCTCTAACATGCCCTTTTGATTTTTTTAACCTCCACTTCACTCATTCTCTACTTTTTCAACTTTCTTATGAATTCACAGTCAATTTTGAAGGTAAATCATCTGAAATCTAAAACTCTTTGGCAGCAGAGAGAATTTTTAAAATACACAACCATAACACTTTAAAATTTAGAGGGTTCACTCCAATCCCATTACTTTCTGAGTAACAGTAAATCTGGTTGATGTCAGTTTTAGACTGCTAGTGTTAATGTGACTTGGAAGACTGAATTCATTAAGTACTTTTAATGAGGAGGGCTTTTTTCTGAATCTATTTTCACAATAAGTAACTTGCAATGAATTCAAATAGCAGAAACTAAATATTATTCTCCAAATTAATTATGCTTCTTCACAAAATAATTATATAAAATATTATCCAAACTTGTATATTGTATATGTCTATATCTGGATTTATATAAGGAGAACAAGAGGGAGAGAGGAGAGAGAGACAGAGAGGGAGAGAGAGGAGAGAAATGATGCATTAAGAACTCAAGTATAATTCAAAAAAGATTCTAAATATGTGAAATTCTAATTTTCTAGCTTTAGTACTTCTATTATTATAAATTTATTTGTTAACAAATTTCTTCCAAAGCAGAAACATACAATTTCAAGAAACAATTAAAGCAACAATTATATAGCTGTTGTCCAGTACTGTGAAAGAGGGAAATTATGAGGTCCTCATCGTTTTAGAAATAAGCTATGTTCATGTTTGGAATTTAAAAATCAAAAGGATATTTTAAATTGTCTTTAATACTACATACTCTGTCATTTTCTGTGAATATTTCATAATTTATTTGAAATTAGCTCACACTGAGTCCATTAGTTAAAAATGTACCTTTCCATAATAATTTGTGGATGAAATTATAAAAAGAAATTCACCACATCATATTCAATCAACAGTTTTACCTGACCGATGTCACTGTTGTCCCAAAATTCCAAATGGGATCCGGCCACCATCTCCTTTGTGCAAAATTCTACTTCACAGAACAGGGAAAAAGGGCTGCAAAGAAGAGAACTCCCAGAACCACCACTGGAGTTTTTAGGCACTATTGCAGCAATATGGGAAGATGCCGTCATTGACAATATTGAGAAAGAATACAATCGACTGGTTTAGCACCTCCATGATTGTGCGAGGAAAACCGAGAGAGAGATAGCCACAAAAAGACACCTGTTTTTGAAAACTCTTGAGCTCATCTGCCAATGTGACTTGGTGCGAGCCTCAGGCAACAGCAAGCCAATGTCCGAGCTTGCAAAGCAGTACAGAGACCTCAAAGAGAGAAGAGCAGCATTGCTGGTAGATGCAGCAGAAGCCAGCAAAAGCATGCACAATGCCTACCTGTCCTTCGCCAACTACAAGACCAAGAGGACTGCCCTCTGATGTCCTGATGGATCTATCACATCTTCCAGAAGGGCAATGGAGAAGATGATCCATGACTTCTACTCAGATCTCTTCTATAGCCACATCAACCTGCCCACATACAAATTCCACATGATGGATATGTCATTACCAATGTTCTCCCTTCCGAAATCCAATAGTGCATTTTGTAGGTAAAGAAGTGAAAAACACCCAGCCCAGACAAGGTCAGACCTGAACACCTGAAGAACCTGCCATCAGTACTCATTAATACACTGGCTCGGCTCTTCACACGCTACCTGTCTGAATGCAAGGTTCCATTCCAGTGGAAAACCAACAGGACTGTACTACTGTACAAGAAGGGAGACATCCATGACATTGAAAACTATCACCCCATCTGCCTGTTGTCTGTTGTTTACAAGCTGTTCACTCAAGTCATCCTGAATAGGATTGGCAGAACACTAGATGAAGGACAACCAGGAAGCAAGGTGGATTCCGAAAAAGATTTAGCATGATCGACTATATCCACACAATAACCAAGCTCATTGAGGTTTCTCAGGAGTTCAAGATGCCGCTCTGTCTAACGTTCACTGATCCGAGGAAGGCCTTTGATTCTGTTGAGACTGAAGCAGTCATCAAAGCCCTAGCCAAACAGGGCATTCAAACTCAATACATCAGGATTCTCCGTTAGCTATATTATGGATTCACTACCAGTATCTCACCATTCTAGAAGGAAGTGATCATCCATGTCAAGAGAGGGGTTGGGCAGGATGATACATTTCACCGAAACTCTTCAGAGCCACCCTGGAGAACTTCATGCCAAGACTGGAATGGGAAGGAATGGGAGTGAAGACAGACAGTCGGCAACTACACCACCTCTGCTTTGCTGATGACATCATTCAAATAACACCAACCATTAGCCAAGTGGCACAAATGCTGGCTGACTTCGACCATGAGTGTGGAAAGATTGTACTACAGTTGAATCTCACAAGACAAAGTTTATGAGAAATGGTCTCGTTCCTGACATTCCATTTGCTCTCAATGGAATGAACATATCCGAATGCAACAGTTATGTGTACCTAGGTCGAGAAGTCAACATGACAAATGACCTGGCAGCTGAGTTGCACAGGTGGAAGGGAGCGGCTTGGAACTCCTTCAAGAGTGTCGAAGAAATAGCTAAGAGGATGAAGAACCTCCAGCTTCAGGCACATCTCTTCAATTCCACTGTTTTCCCTGCATTAACATACACCTTAGAGATCTGGGCCCTACGAAAACATGATGAGAACACTATTCAGGTCTCCCAAAGAGGAATCAAAAGAGCTATGCTTGGAGTATCATGCTTCCCTCAAGTGAATGAAAGAATCTGGAGTTACAAACTCCATTGACACTCAAGAATCAGGGACACTGTCTCGCTTGCCAAGGCATCTAACATCATATGGGCTGGACACGTAATGAGATTTTGAGATGACTGCTGGACTAGAGCCATTACAGACTGGATTCCACGGGACGTCAAAAGGTTGTGGGCCACCCACCTATGGGATGGTCATACTTCTTTGTCAAGACCCTGAATGATCAGTTTGAGGCTCTTCGTGTTCCAGGAGTGAGCAGACGCCATTGGGCTACACTAGCACATGACAGGGACGAATGGAGACATTACTGGCGCCTGCTCTAGCAAATTCATGAATAACGGGATGTCAATCAATAGATTTCCTTTGAATTTGTACCCGGAGTCACTGAAAACTCATAGAAACTCAAGCATTATATCCACTATCTACTCAAAATTTATAATCCTCTAGCTCCCACTTAAAATTTCCTTATCAATTTTACTTAAATTAGTATTCGGTTAAATTAATTTAAGTGAATATTGATGCTTTTACTTTAAAGTGTAATATTTGCTCAATTAAACTATACATATCACCAGAAATGCAAATATGACCAGTAAAATATTAAGCAAATTTGTAAAATATTCAGCTACTATATCACCTAAGGAATTATAGAGCCATAGATATCTTACCTTAGAATATGCACATTGAATCATTTTATTGTCTTTTTATGCATGTTAATAAAAAAGGGAGGTGGTGTTCATACTATATGTGACTATAATTCATTATAGAATTCATATTTAAACAATAAATAGGTTGGTTTTATAAAATCCAGGAGAACCTCATTTTATAAGAAAAATGCATGTTTTACTCTATACATGTGAGTCACATACATGAGTCATGCCAAAGATAATTTAAAACAGAAAAAATCTATAGTATGTACCATCAATTTTCTCCCAGATAAAATTTAATGCTGGCTAAAAACTAAACAATATACAATAATATGGAAATTTTAATTATACTCATTTGGTCCAAATAATGATTATCCCATTACAAAGGACTGACACTGAATTCTAGAAAACATGTGAGAGCCTGGGAGAAGCAAGAGGTTTCTTGTGAGTTTTTGATTTGGAATAGAAGAGCTGTGAGCTGAGCTATTAAAATAAAAAAGAGAAAAATTATAAGTAATAGGGAGAATCACTTCCAAGATTAGAAAGCATAATCCAGAACCTAGACTTGTAGAATATTTCTCTCATATATATGTATATATATAATTCATTATAGAATTCCTATTTAAACAATAAATAGGAATTATTATAAATCTATAAGAGAGAGAGATTGCTTTTTTGGTAATACCTAGTGATGCACAGGGGTTACTCCTGGTTCATGTACTCAGGTATTACTCCTGGCGGTGTTGGGGGACCATATGGGATGCTGAAAATCAAACTCGGGTTGTCTACATGCAAAGTAAATGCTCTACCCACTGTGCTATCACCCCAGGCCCAGAATATATATATTTAAAGAGGAAAGGAGAGAATAATGAGTGAGAATTGGTGAGGTAAGGATATATAAGTTTCAAATTGTTTTATTTTAGTGTAGGTGACTATGCTTAGCTAGTCAAAGCAATATTTTTATTCTATGAAATTGAGCATGTTGAATAATCACTCACAATTGAAGAAAGTTTCCTCTATGAATATTTAATTTTTTCTTAAGAATGCAAAATGCTTCTGAGGTACATTGTTATGATTAAACCATTGAGAATAAAAAAAAGAAACATTAGATTTTTGTTTGATGTTTGCTTAAAGAAATACAGAGGTATAAACTTCAATTAGTAAATCTGCTGCCATTAAATTAACTTTCCTTTCCTGATTATAGTGAGAAATTTAAATAAGATCTTTATTTGGAAATTACCAGCAGTCTTTGCTGGCAATTGTCAAACAAAGTAAAAGTCTTGGTTATTATCAAATAAAGTAAAAATCTTATTTAACCTTCTTATGATAAAGCCAAGAAAATTTCTTTATGAACTTAACTTAAAACGTCAGGAAGATTATGCACTAAATCAAATATTCTTATGGAATCGAGCATTTTCACCTCTTTTAAAATTCACGTATCTTTTATAAAATGTCTCAAACTGCACTGCATGATAATGTTTTAAATAAAAAACTGTGATTGAGAATGCAGTAAATTTTGACATCTCTTTATCTGAGAATGAAACTATTTATGTATCATATATCAAGGATGCTTTGTAATCAGTGAAGATCTGAATGGTAAAAGTAAGAATTATTTCATGTAGAGCACCTGATTATCACAGACACAAAGGACCCCAACAATTCCATCCTCAGGTAGAAGCCCTCATTAGAGATTTAAGAGAACCAGAACCAGGATAATAAGGCTGTTTCTTCAGCCACCATGAGTAGAGCCACCATTTGCAAATTTGAGCAATTTACACAAATAATTGGCTGAGCACCACCATATGCATGCTTTGTCTCTCAGGTTATTTTGGGGAATATATGATGTTTTTGACAAAGAGTACCCAGAGAATATTCAAAAATTCTCCCTGAAAAAAATAAAACAAGATTATGTGATTAGTCAACACAGTCAACAACTAGGCATCTTGCTGAAGAGCATCAGAAATGTTTTATAAAAACTTTGTTTTCTTTTCTATGTCTGAATTTTGTGAACTATTTGTTGTGCTGCTGAAGTTATATGCTATCTTTTACTTTAATTTTTTTGGACTAAATTTATACATATAGCTCCCCTTTGTGTCTTCTTAAGACTTTAAACCTAAGTAATTACTCACACACAAAAAAAAATAGGATTTATATTGCTGGATTAGAAGATGGAAACCTGATATTCAACTTTGAAGTATTATTGAGTATGGCAATGACAGGAAACAAATGCTGACAAGTCCATAACCTCAGTTATCTACAACATATGATGGGTTCCTCGTTTATTGTACAGGTAAGATGCAGATAAAATAGAATTGGACATTTTTTGATTTTATAGGAGGTTATCTGAACTGTTCATGGAAATAGAACTCAAGTATAAAGTGTCTTCATTTGTATATATTCATCTTGCTTTGTATTTATATATGACATTTGATTATACTTCTATGGACAGTTTCTTCAAAAGAAAACAAAAAATTATGATAAAGAATTTTATCAAAAATATTTTAACCAACTGTTGAATTTAATTTTTCTATTGTGGAAATGTAGCACACCCTGCAGTTCAGGGCATGTTACTGGCTTTGTGCTTAGGACACTGATGGCGCTCAAGAACCATAAACAGTGCTGAGGACTGAAGCAGGGTTGGCAGAATTCAAAGCTAGCACCTGAAACTCCTGTTCTAGCTCTCACTGACTATTTTGAAGCTAGAATTGAACCAGGCTAGCTCTGTGCAGTACAAACACCTTATCTACCCTACTATCTCTCCAGCTTCACAGTAAACTACTCTAAATTTTACCTAAATTCATGTGAGAAATGTCCTTTTTCTTTTTATTTAATTTTTTATTAGTGAATCACCGAGGTACAGTTACAGATTTACAAACTTCTGTGCTTGTGTTTCAGTCATGCAATGGTTCGAGTACCCATCCTTCCACCAGTGCCCATTTTCCTTCACCAATGGTTCCAGCATTCCTCCCACCACCCTCACCCCATCCCATCCAACCCACCCCACCTCTGTGGCAGGGCATTCTCTTTTGCTTTCTCTCTCCTTTTGGGTGTTGTGGTTTTCAATAGAGGCATTAAGTGGCCATCATGTTTGGTCCGTAGTCTACTTTCAGCTCACATCTCCCATCCCGAGTGGGCCCTCCTAGCACCCTTTACTTGGTGGTCCCTTCTCTATCTGAGTTACCTGAGAAATGTCTGTTTTCATCAGTACCAGAATATTGCTTTGAATTTGAGTTAAAAAAATAACTAGTCGGTTAAGGCCTGAGAAATTTTCTACATCATAAGGATCGGGACCTATTAAGATCTCCATGATATTATTTGAAACGTGTTGAGATAAACAGGACTCTGGAGAACCATGAGTAGCCCATACTTTCATCCTTGTGACTCATTGTCATTTTGTGAATGGTTTCAGGTCTCTGATATGAAAAGCAATATGTTTTGAGTTATTAGTACCTTTCATCCCCACTAATTGATTTCAGAAGAGCTAAATTTGAATCAGTCTTGGTTATCTCTTCAGTTCTTAATTTCTTTATAAAATTCTACTTTTAACTTGCACTTCAGTCTGGTTTACTCCCTGGAATATGTGTATCATTTACTTGTGTCTATTCCTTTGCTTGCCTATTCTGATGGCAGAAAAGCCTGTGTTCACTTGTGAATACACACTTCTCTCTTTCCTCTCAGAGATATTTCTAAACAAGATTCAGTCGCAGCTCTCCTGTTTTTGGGGGAGAGTGATATTACAGCCAGGAAGGTGTTTACCTTACACTGAAGCAACCTGGGTTCAATCCCCTCTATTTCATATGGTAACTTGAGTTCAGGAGAGATTCCCTGAGCACAAAGTTGGGTGTAAGCTTAATAGCTTAATAGCACTGCCAGATGAGCCCCCCACAAACACACACACACAAAAAACCCAGTACCTTTCTTCATACACTCACAAAGACAGTTTTAAAAACATTAATATCTTATTGGTTTTGTATCTGTACATGACAAAAAGAAATTTATTCTCTTATGAAACTTTTCATCACAACTTAACCATGTTCCTAGAAACAATATTCAGAATACTATAATACTCTTTAAAAATAACAACAGGATGAAGCAAATACTTATGTTTTACTCTGAATGAAGTCTCCTTACATGGTTAAGTTTTCTAGGCAATGGAGAGACAAATCTTAGCACTATAAAAACTATCTGTATGCTGCTTACTTTCTGGTGAAAGAAAGACTGGAAAACTCATTCTGATTTTATGCCCTTTCTCAGTTATCTTAGTTTTAAATGGTGAAAATCTCAGTGATGAGTGTCTATATTTTGAATACTAGAGAATTTAATCAAAACAGGATCTACGAGGGACAAAATTGTGTCAATTAGATTATTCAGTAGAATATTTATTGACTATTCTGGACAGCACTGATATAATAGAAAACAGGAAGAAAAAATATATTTCCCAATGGTAAGATTCTGATGGCAAGAGGAATTCCTGGAGTAGAAGATAGAAATGTCTTCATATCTGGGATCTGTGAAAATCTCAGGGCATGTCTTGAGCTTGAACAAATGTGGATTAAGTTGGTTGTTGTTTCTTCTAAGTTCCAAAGGTCTGAATTGCATATGCAGATTTGAGTTTGGTTTGGCTTCCTCACATATGAGAAATGAGTGAATGAAGGTATTAAGACTTAGGAAAATTTCCCAGGAACAGATAATGCATATTTGCCTAAACCCTAACCAGAATCTTTGTTATCTTTCCACACAATATTTTGCTCTCATGAGAAAAATTGTACATGTGAAATTATTTCCCCAGTACTATTTTAAGTATCAAAATATTATATATATTTAAATTAATTTAACATGGGGTACACATAATAATAAGAGAGATGATATTATTAGAATCACATCTTCTATTATAGTTCTTCTTACTTTTATATTTTAATTTCAGTTGATCTTAACCATCTGGTGTATATTAAATCCAAACAATTTATAAAAAGATTATAATATCTAGAGTTTAATAGCACCAAATTTAGGTGCTCTTTTAGAAACTCTATGAAGTTTTTTAATAATGCTCATAAGAACTCTCTAAAGAAGAATTATTAATTCCATTTTTATCTGAGATAAATGATACCTTTTCCAAATTCACACAAACTGTACTAAAATTAAGATCTGAACATAATAACCAGTTATCTCTTCTTTCAGAAATATCTTAAATTTTTCCTCTAAGAACTAAAAGATCTGTTCAAAGATATACTTATCTATGCTAATAATTGTAAAAGTAATTATCCGTGAGTTAATTGAAATTCATAAAAGTGACTAATTATGTGTTTAATGATTAAAAGACTGCAAAAAATCCACATGTAGATCTATAAGAACTAAAAAGTAGAAAATGTAGCTTGGGATTCTGCAAAAACCCCAAAGTTTAAAAAGTTCTCTTGTATTTATTGTTGCTCTCTTCATTCTGAGTTCTCATTAATAATAACAAAACAATCTCTCATTAAAATTTTACTAAACTTTTTTTGATTTTTAAGAAATTGTTAACCTTAGACTTATGCTGAAACTTTGTAAACAGATGAGTTTTGCCTCTCCTTGCATTATAACTGGTATGCAACTGATAATCAGCTGATAATTAATCATTGCTCTTAAAGAAGTAGAAGTCAAAAAGAGTGAAAGGAGAGTACTGGAGTGTGTCTGAGTATATTCAAACTCCAGGCACTTAACTTCCTCAATTATTACTTGATGCATATGACCTTATTTTGGCATATGGCTCAAAACCATTTTATTTCTAGGCATAGCAAGGGTGTAGTTACTTTAATGGTAGTAATGATAAATCACTCTTATGACTTTCATTTGTAATCCTTTCAGGCTTATAGAAAACCTGGAAACCTGCAATAACTTTTCTTTTTTAATTAGGTAGTGGCTGCAATTCACCCTTTACAAAAAGATGCCACAGGCAAAGCTATTAAAAATCCTTGTAACTCTGCTCACTACACCTGTTCATATGGTAGAGCATTATAAGGTGATTTGCTATATGGGACTTGAATTACAAGAAAAATAATATTTACAAATGTGAGCGATTAAACTGAAAAGTGTTCATTTTAATTATAACACTGCCATATGACATTAAATCTATAAATATAAAATTTCAGTTGTATTTAACGTATGGCCGATATTTCAGAGCTGGGAGAAAAATTCCACTGAAAGCAAAAATTTAGAAGATTGAGTTGGAAAAACAGTTCTGGGCAGAACTTCTTAAGAAAAATGCTTTACAGGGCATAGTGAGAGTGCAGCAGATAAGAAGCTTGCTTTGTGCAGGGCTGAGCCATGTTCAATCCCTGTCCCTGTCACGTGTGTCCCTGGAAAGAAAGAAAGAAAGAAAGAAAGAAAGAAAGAAAGAAAGAAAGAAAGAAAGAAAGAAAGAAAGAAAGAAAGGAAGAAAGGAAGAAAGAAAGAAATTTATAATTTATAATGTAGACTTCAGTTATTAAACATCTGAAGACATATATCTTTGCATTCCAAATATGAAGGTTAAAAAATTGCAGGACAAATGGTCCATGATTGGAAGCCTCCCTGAAGGGCTGGGGGAGAAGGTAGTTAGGATAGAGAAGCAAGTTTTATGATAGTGACAGTTGGAAGGAATCTGGAAATCTGTCTGGATGGGAGATGAGAGAGAGAGAGAGAGAGAGAGAGAGAGAGAGACAGAAAGAGAGAGAGAAGTGACTATCGTAGAAGCAGTCTGGGCCATGTGGGGGGTGGGAGGGAAATTGGGTATATTGATGGTGGGAAAAGTACACTGGTGAAAGGATGGGTGTTGGAACATTGCGTGACAGAAACCTAGTCATGAACAACTTTGTAACTTTTCAGCTCACAGTGATTCAATAAAAAAAAATCAAAAAAGAATGGCTGTAAACATATTTGCATAATCGACTCCACACCTAACAATTAGCATGCAGTGCCCCATTTGCTCCATCTTTGCAAAGTCATTTATTTTGTGTTTTGAAATAACCAGGTTATGTTTCTCTGTATCTGGTTTGAAATTCAAGACAAAATCTAATTACACACTTTAAAAAATTATCTCAGGCTGAAGATATAATATAGGAAATAAGATGCTAGTTTTGTATGCTGCCATTTTTGGTTCTGATAAATCCCCAACAACATTTATGGTCCTCAGAAACCAGTAGGAGTCATTCTTGAGCACAGATGCAGGGAATTCACCTCAGCTCCACCCATGTGGGCACAACCTCCCACCCAGCCTCCAGATACAAATAAATGAATAGATAAATAGATAAATAAATAAATGTATGTCTTACTTCTGCTCTCAGAAAAGATCAGATAAAGTTTTTCTTAATAGATAATTTATAACATCCAGTATTTAGAGTTTTCAGTAAAATAATTTTTATACTTTCTGAATTTATATTCATTTCACATTTGATTTTCTAAAATAAAAAATTTCTTTATGATGAGAATTATTTACCATATATAGGACTCCCTGGCAGACTATTACATAATTCACATTTGAGATGTAATAAAAAATTTAGGATTAATGGTCACTTATTTTAGTGCCATGCATGTTGTTGCCATTTTTTACACATTTAATAATATATAATGCATGTATATATAGACAAACATGCATTTATGTATCACCAATTACATAACCAACACACACAGACACACACATATGTAAACACTCAGATATACATGCACTTTCCTGCAAATACAGTTTATGCATTTGCATATGTTTATAAATGCATGTAAATGTTTCTTATTACATAAATTATTTGTCAAATAGGCTTTTTAAAAAGGAAATACGTCTTATCTGTCTTTCTTAAATCAAGATGCATAATATTTGTGATCTTTTAGTGAACATTGCTTAACAAATCAAATATTAGCTTGAAGTTCATTTTTTAAATATTAAATACTTTTTAATAGAACATCACCACATATAAAAATCAAGTGCTCCTCTAGGTAAGAATTATATGAATCATTGTTTTGTACTAATGAGAAAATTTATTCAGTACAATGAAATATGTGAGGAAAATGCCATCGACTTTAAAATTAAAGAAACTAAAAAAATTTGCTTTTTAATCTAATGGTTTTGAACTCAATACGGATATTAAGATTCAAGTTTTATTAAGTGAAGCTTGATCAAGTTTGAGCATGCATACATCCCTGCTGTCCATTCATAGTTGAAGATTTTGTCACCTACACTATTAACAGAAACTTCATGAAAACATGAAAATGGAGAGAATGAATACTAGGGTTGATAGAGAACATTTGGAGGGTGCACAGACATTTTATTTTCCCAAGACTTAATTTCATATGCCTAGTGAAGGTGAAATGCCTTCCAAAACTTAATTAAATTTGGTCTTCGGAAAGTCTATGTTGGTATTAAGTATACAAATCAAATACTCCTTTTGGGAAGAGTGATCAAAATTCAGTGGATATGGCTGTTGGTGTTCTGGGGTCTCCAGCATTATTCCTAACAGTACTGGAGAGGTCATTCAGCTCTAGGAATGACTCTTTGGCTTGAGAACAGGCTTTTCAGTTAACTCCCTACACCTAAAGCAGTTATTTTTAGGACTCCCACTAAAGGAACTCCCATAGTGTCTTATGCCTTCTTATAGTGGAAAACTAAAGTTATTTTACAATGATGTTTGAAAGAGAAAAGTAATTTTTTACTAATATAATTAGGATTTTCTTTCATTACTTACATCAGTTTAAGTGGGTATGGTGTTTGCCTTGCATGCAGCGACTGGACCAACTGGAGTTCGATTCCTCTGGCCCTCTTGGAGACCCCAGCAAGCTACTGAGAGTATATCGCCTGCACAGCAAAGCCTGGCAAGGTACACATGACATATTCTTTATGCCAAACACAGTAACAACATGTCTCACAAAGTTACTGGGCCCTCTCGAGCAAATCAATGAACTATGGGAGGACAGTGACAGTGACTTACATCAGTTAAGGGTTCTTTGCTACACTCTTTGTGTGTCCTTGTGTGTCCTTGGGTTATGTTTTAAGATTGGCACTTTTGGAAAAACTTCATTTCATCCCATGTTGAACACACAAAATTTAATATATATATATATATATATATATATATATATATATATATCCTAAAGTCCTGGTGTGTCCATCATTGCAAATACTGACATATTTACAATTTAAAGAGTTATCAATACTACCAAGTATATAAGGTGGATAAAGGTTAGGTTGGTATCAATAAGATTCCAAGTGCCTATTTTGGTTATGTTAACAGTACTCTATGAAGTTCATTGAGATCACTTATTGGTTCACTATGAAATAGACATATGGCTCTGTTGGAAATCTTGAACTTGTGGTTATAGTTTAATGCAGAGCACAGTAGGAAAAAGAGAAAAATGGATGAATGTATTATTAACATACAAACCCCTGTTCTAATTTGTGATTTTGTTTTCTCCAAACCACCAAGAAATTCTTAAACATATGCAGCATGTTTTAAAATTAACTTGACTGTGATTTTATCTACCTGAAGATAAACTCTGATTCCTTAGATTAATAACTTTGTCCCCCCTTCAAAAAAATAAAAGTATAAAATCATTCTCATTAACTTGATACATGCAAAAATGAAGAGTGACCTACCTCACCAGCAGCCAACTCTAACATCTCAGACTCAGGGTGGCAGACTGAAGATGCTGGCAGGGTATATTGTGCTAACCGTTAACAAGATCAATATTCCTGCAACGTTTGTGTTTTCTTGAATAAAAACACAGGCGTTTACATGGAATTCTGGGCTATTTTAAATGGTGAGCCTTCTGTGGGAACATGGGTTCTTGTCCATTTTTTTCTATTCCAGTTGCCTTTTCTATTTAGGATTCTCTATTGTTATGCAGCTAAGCCTCAATTATTTGATTTTTTAAAATTTTTTATTGAGTCACCATGAGATATGGAGTCACAAAGTTGATCATAATTGGGTTTAGAGCGACTTTTATTTTATTTATTTTTTAATTTTTGTTCGTGAAACACCATGAGGTACAGTTGTAGACTTACACATTTTTGTGCTTGGATTTCAATTATACAATGATCAAATCAACAAGAACAAAGCTCAGCAAGGAAATATTGGCTTTGAAAGAAGAAATAGAAGAGAAAGGGCTTATAGTCCTATACAGGGCTTTACAACCCCAAAAGAAAGAATATACATTCTTCTCCGGTGTGCACAGAACATTTTCCAAAATAGACCATGTGCTAGGCCACAAATAAGCCTCAATTCTTTGGATGAGCAATTTGGATATACAACAGCCTCCTGATCCCAGGATGTTTAGTATGCCATAGGCTGTGTGTATGTTCTGCAATAAGTGTGAAGCACTTTATTCATTTATTTACTTTTAATGTAGAAGTGGGCATGGAGCGACTGCACAGCAGGTAGGGTGTTTGCCTTGCATGAAGCCGACCTGGGTTTGATTCCCGCATCCCACTTGGAGAGCCCGGCAAGCTACCAAGAGTATCCCATCTGAAGGGCAGAGCCTGGCAAGCTCCTTGTGGTGTTTCGATATGCCAAAAACAATAACAAAAAGTCCCACAATGGAGACTTTACTGGTACCTGCTTGAGCAAATTGATTAACACCAGGATGACAGTGCTACAGTGTGGTGCTAATGTAGGAGTACTGCTATTTATTTGGCCACTGATTAAGCTGACAGAAGCAGGCACGAAATCCACATTACTTTCTTTAAATTTTTAATTGAATATCCATTAGATAGACCATTACAAAGATGCTCATAATTGTGTTTCAGTCATACAATGATCCAGTACCCATCCCTTTACCAATGTACATTTCCCACCAACTATGTCCCCCGTTACCATCCCACCATCCCCCAACATCCACCCCTCACCCCCAACCTTCCTCTATTGGGGGGCACTTTAGTGTGAAGCACTTTAGACTTCCCCTGTGTCCCACTTAGGGGTTGAAAGCACTGTGATTGCTTAAATGGTCAAATATACAATCTATCACACAAGAAAACAGAATAATTTCTTAATATGAGTTAGAATAATTGTAGGAAGAGTTTAAAAGAGGAAGGTTTAATAAGTATTGTAGTGATGTTCCTGGATGATATTTGGTAGACAGTTGCTTTGATAGACAGTTTCTATACCTGAATGGAACTCTGTACTCCCTGGTAGTCATTCTTATATACCACCTTCCATTCATTTTTTCATTCCCCTAAGTGGCAAACTTGATGGAAACCACCACATGCTGCATTGTGTACTAATCATTAAATAGAGAATCTTGGGTTAAATTACTACATACATTTGCCTTGCTATATTAGACTTGCTCTCCATCAAGGGTTTTATTAAGTGTTCGTAGAAAGATAGAAACTATGTAATCAATCTTTTCACTTTAAAAATTAGCACACAGTCCCAGAAAATGCAGGGCAAAAGATGGTGGGAGGCTTATGTAGGATAGAGAAAGTTAGGCTAGATTAGACTTACCTTTAGTTAATTGTTACAGATGCAGTTTATTCCTTTCCAAATATTTCAAACTACTATTGAGAATTAGAAGTCTGGAACAAGAGAGATATTACAACAAGCAGGGTGCTTGTCTTGCATACAGATGACCTGGGTTCGATCTCTGATACTTTATATGGTCCCACAGCCCACCGGGAGCAATTGCTGAGCACTGATGGATGTGGCTCCAAAACAAACAAAATTTCAAAACACATTTTTTGAACATTCCTAAAGTAAGTAAGTAAAGTAAAGGCCCTCCCGTTGATCATCGATTTGCTCGAGCAGGCCCAGTAACGTCTCCATTGGAGACTTTTGTTGTTACTGTGTCTGGCATATCGAATACTCTCGGTATCTTGCCGGGCTCTCCAAGAGGGGCGGAGGAATCGAACTCGGGTCGGCCATGTTGGCTGCGTGCAAGGCAGACGCCCTACCCGCTGTGCTAGGAATAAAAAGAGTAAACTGAAGAATTTACTTTTTTAGCATGCTGAAAGCAGACTATAGACCAAACATGATTGCCACTCAATGCCTCTTTTTCAAACCACAACACCCAAAAGGAGAGAGAGAACAGAGGGGAATACCCTGCCACAGAGGCAGGATAGGATGGGGGGGATGGGGTTGGGAGGGATATTGGGACCCGTGGTGGTGGAAAATGGGCACTGGTGGAGGGATGGGTGTTTGATCATTGTACAATTGAAACCCAAGAACAAAAAATTGTAAATCTACAACTGTACCTCATGGTGTTTCACTAACAAAAAAATTTAAAAAAAATGTAAATGATGGAGAGTGGGCACTGTTGGAGGGATGGGTACTGGATCATTGTATAACTAAAACCCAAGCACAAAAATTTGTAAGTCTACAACTGTACTTCATGGTGTTTCATTAATAAAAATTAAAAAAAAATAAAAGGGTAAATTGTCCTAAAATATTCTAGTGTATCTTCAGTAAACTATGAATGTTCATAGTATGTCTGACGGAGGCCACAATCTATAAGGGCCAGAGATATGGTACTATAGATAAGGAATTTGACTTGCATGCAGCCAACCTAGATTCAATCCCTACCACCTCATATAGTCCTCCAAGCCTGCCAGGTGTGATCCTTGAGTGCAGATCAAGAACTACACCCTGAGTACCATGAAGTGTGGCCCCAAAACATTATATTTGGGGTCAGCTACTCTATCATCACAACATAAATTTATAAGGAAGAAATAAATGCGCAAAGAGTTAAACATGTTCAAGTGTCCACAACTAATAGACCTGAATGGAACTCTGTACTCCCTGGTAGTCATTCTTATACACCACCTTCCATTCATTTTTTCATTCCCCTAAGTGGCAAACTTGATGAAGAATATCAGTGCCCACATGCTGCAGGACACAATTCTATTTCATATAGTGTGGGTTCATTATGATTTCAGTACCCAAATAATGAAATAAGAAATGTTCTACTCTTATCAGTCAAGGAACTTAGCATCTACATAAGAATAGGTAGCATCTGAGCTTTCTCAGATTTTTATTACTCATTTTAGGCTTTGTTCTTTTTCTTCCTTCCTTCCTTCCTTCCTTCCTTCCTTCCTTCCTTCCTTCCTTCCTTCTTTCCTTCCTTCCTCTATATTTTTTCTTTTTCTGTATTTTTATTCCTCCATCCTTTCTTTGTATCTTCCTTCCTCCCTTCTTTGTATATTCCTTCTTTATTCTCTTCCTTCCGTCCTCTTTTCTTCTCTTCATTCGTTCCATCCTTTATTCTCCTCAATCCTTCCTTCCTTCCTTCCTTCCTTCCTTCCTTCCTTCTTTCCTTCCTTCTTCCCCCCATTCCTCCCTTCCTCTCTTTCTCCCTTCCTCTTTCTTTTAAGTGTTTTGTCCATGCTAGCTTCAGTGTTATTCCTCTCTCTGTGTTCAGGAATCACAGCAAGCAAGCTTTACGGACCATACAGGGTACAAGGGATTGACACTAGGTCAGCTGGACGCAGGCAAATTCCTTATCCACTGTACAATCTCTCTGGACCCTCACTCTATGCTGTGCCTTTCCAGTTGAATCCAACACTTAGCAAGGGCATGAAAATAAGGTATTAATATGTTACCTTTGCTTGAATTCTGGAACGGAACGTTAGAAATAAGATTTGAAAGGAATAAAGGTCAGAAAGTAGATATAAGAATTAAAATAATTTCTGGAAATACAAAGAATATCCTGAAAGTGACTAGAAAATGATTTAATGATAAAATGACTTGGGTAAAGCTGGAGGGAATAAATGAGGTAACAACATAGAGGGAAAGGTGGAAGTCATTGAAGTCAAAGGTGGAAGTCAATAAGCCAATATCCTCAAATATAAATCTTCTGTAATTAAAAAAAATGGTTACTTGTTGTCCCATCTCAAGTTTTATTCCCTAAATCACTGAATAAATTCACAAGAATTCTTGTTGCTATTTAACAATAAATGTTTTACTAAGTCCAGGATTTTCTTTTCTCCTTAAGAAGAGTGAAGGAGTTGTAAGAAAAACCATTGCCCTATCCCGAGGAAGTTTGGTTATTCCATGATACAGACTGTGGTAAAAACACAGCCTATATATATTTACAAGCCATCAGTTTAAAACTTATTTGAGAGTTTCTCTTTGAATGGGTTTCTAGTCAATATTTAATAAAGTTATATAAACAAGTTTTCAGTTCATATTGTGGTTACTCTAAGATTTCAGTACTAAAGATATTAGGCAAACATAGATTTTACTGATTGAATAAAAATATAATGCTGTGATTTAATGAAAGTTGTAATTTACTTATGGGAGAGTAGGGATAAGGAAGTTATATAAATTAAATAGAAAATATCTCTTCTCAATATATTGAAATAAATCAAGACTCAATACAAAAATGAAGATAGGTGAAAAAAGGTGTCAAATTCTATAATGAAATATCAAAATTGTAGAAGGAGTTAATAAAAATGTGTTAGCTGCAGGTTACAAGTCACTGTTAGTTTTGTTATCAGTATATGAGAGGATTAATACTAGGAGCACTCAAATAACACCAGGATAATTAAAGTTTTGTCAAGCTTCTGATTACAAAGCCAAGTCTTTCATGTTCAGTCATATAACTTGACTCAAAACTAAAACTTAAGCCAAGAGAGCTGAAAAATAAGAAATTTTATTTTCTAAGTGGTTACCTTGGATAAAATATATATAGGATATAGTCAGTGTCTCTGTGCATATATCTATATATGAGTATAAAGAGATTTGTATTTTATGTGATCTAAAAAAGATAAAATGCTTTTTTTTATAATAAGGTTTTCAAGAGTTAAAATGCTGTAATACCTTCAGGAAAACATAATTGTTAATCATCATTTATCTTTGAACAATTCTAATATTTTTCTTTTTAATCAGAAACATTTGTGTGCATCATAACACTTCTCTTATATATTCAGTTCATTTAAAAAATTTTTCCTGCATAGTTTCTTGTTATGCTTCTTCAAGCTTTCCATTTTTTACTTATTTCTCTTTTCAAAACCACTCCTTTCTTTGTTTGCTTTTTAGGCCACACTTGTTGGTTCTTGGGGCATACTCCTGGCGTTGTGCTCAGTGATCACTCCTGGTGGAGCTAAAGGGGACCTTAATGGTGTCAGGAGTCAAACCCTGATCAGTTGCATGCAAGTCAAACGCCCTGTTGTCTGTACTATTGCTCTGGCTCCAAACAGTCCAGATGTCCAACAACTCTGAATAGCGTTGGACTTTAATCATGAAATGTGAAATATTGTTCAATAATTTAAAGGTGCAGTTATTGTGTGAAACATCCATCCACAAATTTAGACTAATCTGTGATTACCTTGAGTCTTCCCATCAGCAAAGCTGTGAATGACTTTTTAAGCAAGCTTTTTCTTAATTCTAAGCTTAGTTTCATGATTTCATTTTTTAAAATACCACTTTCTCACCAATTATATGGACAATAAGAGAAAAAAGCTGAAAATAGCATTTAATTTCTTATTTTTTGACATTTTGTTTTTCTTATGTCCTGTCTTTAATTGAAGATGGTTAGAATGGGAAGTTTTTTTTAATGCAACAGCTTAATTTATTTTATGTATTGAGTTTTAGTGAATCAAGATAGTTTTTACTGAATGATAACAATATGAGAAGAGAAGGAAAGAAATATGTGTTCAAGTGAGAACGTGAGCTTAAACGAGAAAGCAAAGAAACAAGCAAGAAAAAAGATACAGAGACATACTAGTGAGATACATATTCAAGAGAGAACACAGGCTTGAAAGAATAAGGCTAAAGCAACAGTTTTAAGGAAATCATTTGTTTTTGCAAAATTAAGCAGTTTTATTATACTTCTATGCAAGTACTAAGTAACCGATTCCACAATAAACATATGTATGTATATCATTCATTATTAACTTCTGTACTATACTAAATTAAAAAATATATATAATATATAATATCTATATTTCCATAATATATATATATTTCCAAGCAGTCTGGCATGAATTTAAGAAATGAATGCTACTATATTATTGGTTATTTTTCTACATGGTTACACTTTAATATGCATGATAATACAAAATAAATATGCTAAGAACCCTTCCCAGATATACACCATTATTATTAAAATGCTGGTACATTTTTATAAAATTTATTGGATCTGTGAACTATTACATCAAAATTGCAAATGATCTATTTCATATATAACTCTACACTATATTTAGAATGTCTTTGTAGATGACCCTGAATCTCCTCTATATGTTGGAATAATAATGAGTTCTATTGTAGGAATACATCCAATGCTATTCATTATAATAGTCTTTATATAAATCACATAACTGTGTGAATATTTCACATGTTCCCTCTCATTTTCACAGAAGTGTCCTGTTTGCTAAACAGGTGCAATAATTTCAATCATGACACTATTGTTGAACATCCATCAATATGCAAACCTTTGTAGCAGGTGTAGGAGATATCAAGTGACAGTGAAATTATTTCAGAGCTCTCCAGCCTTGCCTACTCAGGAGACAGCATCCAAAGGAAAGGATGCCTATCAATTTCAAAACCTCTGTCTTATGTATTGTTCTCTGAATAGGTGTGTAGCATGGTAGCCATTTCACTTTTATTTATAAGTAATGTGTAGAAGTATGTACACAAATTGAAAACAATTATTTCCATGTTTTTATCAATCAACTGAATTATATTAGCCTATAGAAAATGAGAATGCAGTTAAATTTAATAATGAAGTTAAAATATTTGGAGAGAGAGGACCCCAGGTGTCCCCCGAGATGCCTGAAGAGAAGCAGTTTTGAGCGTCTGCCCTGCCCTCTTCACTCCTGATGGCGGCGCCCATCTCATCTTAAATCCAGGACCCCAGGTGTCCCCCAAGATGCCTGAAGAGAAGCAGTTTTGAGCGTCTGCCCTGCCCTCTTCACTCCTGACCACGGCGCCCATCTCATCCCAAACCCAGGGTTCTGTAGAGGCGTGGCCTCCTCAAAAGTGGGCGTGGCCTCAAACGTGGGCATGGCTTAATTTCCAGCGGGCCAACGCTTATGCGGCGGCAGGTTGTTTTCCCATACTAAGGAACCTAGTCCCCAAGGAATCTAGTTCCCAACCTACTCAGCAATATGAAGAAACAAAGAAAATCTCCAACACAAGGGGAGAACAACAAAAACAATCTAGACCATTCTGTCAATACAGCTCATCTAAGGGACCTCTCTGACATAGAATTCAGATACGAAGTCATGAAGATGTTCAATCAACTCAATGAAACAGTCAGACAGACAGCCAGTAACACCACAGAAAAAATCGACAAATTACGAGAAGAAATGAGAGCAGAAATGTCACGATTAAAAGATTCCATAGATGAAATGAGAAACTCAGTTTCTTCTCTTAAAAATAGAATGACCACAGCTGAAGAGAGAATCAGTGAGCTGGAAGATCAGCTGCAACAAGCCAACACGCAACAACAAACAGTGGCAAGGGACCTCAAAATGGCTCTACAGAGAATCAGAGTCCTAGCAGATGATTCCAAGAGGAACAATATTAGAATCATGGGACTACCTGAACCTCAGAGAAACAATCCCAACGAAAAAAACACCATCAAACAAATCATTGCTGAAAACTTCCCAGAGCTGCACAATGCAGCCATTCAGGTTCAAGGAGCCCAAAGGGTGCCAGCTAAAAGAGACCCCAACAAAAGCACTCCAAGACATATCATAGTTAGAATGATCGATACTGCCGATAGAGACACAATACTGCAAGCAGCAAGAGCAAAGAAGTAAATCACATACAAAGGAGCACCCCTTAGATTCACAGCAGACCTAACAGAGGAAACCCTACAAGCCTGAAGGCAGTGGCGAGATATAGTCAAAAAACTCACTGAAATGAATGCTTCCCCAAGAATACTCTATCCAGCTAAACTCTCCCTCAAAATCGAAGGAACGGTACACTATTTTATAGATAAACAGCAGCTCAGGAACTTCATAGACTCAAAACCAAACCTAAAGCAAGGCCTAAAGGGGCTACTATAAGAAAAGACAAACCCTGCAACCACAACGCACCCGCACAGAAAGATGACACAAAACCCCATAACCATTCTCTCTCTCAATGTCAACGGTCTAAATTCACCAGTTAAGAGACACAGAGTGGCAAAATGGATACAGAAACAGAACCCAACATTCTGCTGCCTACAAGAAACTCACCTCAACAGCCAGAGCAAACACAGACTCAAAGTCAAAGGATGGAAAACAATCCTGCAAGCACACAACTCCCTCAAAAAAGCTGGGTTGGCCATACTAGTATCCGACAACATTAATTTCACCTCGAAAAAGATTAAAAGGGACAGTGAAGGCTATTTTCTCTTCATCAAGGGATACGTACAACAGGAAGAAATCACACTCTTAAATGTATACGCACCTAATGAGGGAACAGCTAAATATTTAAAACAACTGCTAACAGATTTTAAGGAGGACATCCCTACCAACACGATAGTACTTGGAGACTTCAACATCGCCTTATCACCTCTGGATAGATCAACAAGTACAAAACCCAGCAAGGAATTATTGGCTTTGAAAGAAGTAATAGAAGAGAAAGAGCTTATGGACTTATACAGGGATTTACACCCCAAAAAGAAAGAATACACATTCTTCTCCAGCGCACATGGAACATTTTCCAAAATAGACCATTTGCTAGGACACAAAACATACCTCAACAGAATCAAGAAGATAGAAATAGTATCAGCCATCTTTTCAGACCATGATGCACTGAGGATAGAAGGGAATCACACAAAGACACGGAGAACCAAATCAAACACCTGGAAGTTAAACAACTCGATGTTGAACAATGAGTGGGTCAGGAACGAAGTCAAGGATGAAATCAAAAGATACCTGGAAACAAATGAGAATGAAGACACAAACTACCAGAACTTATGGGATGCAGCAAAAGCTGTATTAAGGGGAAAATTTATAGCTCTGCAAGCATATCTTCAGTCGATAGAAATGATGCACATAAACAATTTGACCGCACAGCTCAAGACCTTAGAAAAGGATCAACAGAAAGAGCCTAAATCAGGCAGAAGGAAAGAGATCATAAAACTTAGAGCAGAAATCAACGACATGAAAACAAAGAAACAATCCGAAAGATCAATGAAACCAAGAGCTGGTTCTTCGAGAAAATAAATAAGATAGATAAACCACTAGCAACACTCACAAAGAAACAGAGAGAGAGAACCCTAATAAATCGAATCAGAAATAAGAATGAGGATATCACAACAGAAACTAAAGAAATTCAAGAGATCATCAGAGACTAATTTGAAAGTCTGTATGCCACGAAACACGAGAACCTGGAAGAAATGGATAAATTCCTGGATTCCTACCATCTCCCAAAGCTGAATCAAGAAGATATAGATTACCTATATAGACCTATTCACATCAAGGAAATTGAAACTGTAATCAAAAGTCTTCCCAAAAACAAAAGCCCAGGCCCAGACGGATTTACTAGCGAATTTTTCCAAACATTTAAAGAGGACCTATTGCCAGTTCTTCTCAAGCTTTTCCAGGAAATTGAAAAAACAGAAACTCTCCCAAACAGCTTCTATGAAGCCCATATCTCTCTAATACCAAAAGGAAACAAAGACACCGCAAGAAAAGAAAACTACAGGCCAATAACCCTGATGAACACGGATGCGAAGATTCTCAACAAAATACTAGCCAATAGAATACAACAACTCATCAAAAAGATCATACATCATGACCAAGTGGGATTCATCCCAGGGATGCAAGGATGGTTCAACATTCGGAAATCAATCAACATAATCCATCATATCAACAAAAGAAAAGATAAAAATCATATGATCATATAAATGGACGCAGAGAAAGCTTTTGACAAGATCCAGCACCCATTCATGATGAAAACCTTGCCAAAATGGGGATAGAGGGGACTTTCCTCAATATAGTTAAAGCCATCTACCACAAACCTACAGCAAACATCATCCTCAATGGGGAAAAACTGAGACCCTTCCCCCTAAGGTCAGGGACGAGACAAGGATGCCCACTCTCTCCACTACTGTTCAATATAGTACTGGAAGTACTTGCAAGAACGATTAGGCAAGAAAAAGATATCAAGGGCATCCAGATAGGGAAAGAAGAAATTAAGCTCTCACTATTCGCAGATGACATGATACTATACTTAGAGAACCCTAAAACATCTACCAAGAAATTCCTAGAAACAATAGGCTTGTATAGTAAAGTGACAGGGTATAAAATCAATACCCAAAAATCCATGACATTCTTATATGCAAATAGTGAAAGAGAAGAAAGTGACAACAAGAAAACAATCCCATTCCCAATTGTGCCCCAGAAAATCAAGTATCTAGGAATCAGCTTAACTAAGGAAGTAAAGGACCTGTACAAAGAAAACTACAAAACGCTACTTCAGGAAATAAAAGAGGACACGAGGAAATGGAAAAATGTCCCCTGTTCATAGATGGGGAGAATCAACATCATCAAAATGGCAATACTTCCCAAAGCACTGTACAAATTCAATGCAATCCCTATAAGGATACCCATGACATTCTTCAAAGAAATGGAGCAAACACTCCTGAAATTTATATGGAACAATAAGCCCCCACGAATAGCTAAAGCAATTCTTGGGAAAAAGAAAATGGGAGGAATCAACCTCCCTAACTTCAAACTCTACTCCAAGGCAGTAATAATTAAAACAGCATGGTACTGGAACAAAAGCAGAGCTGCAGACCAATGGAACAGAGTTGAATATACTGACATTTCCTCCCAAACATATAATCATCTAATTTTTGATAAGGGGGCAAGAAAAGTGAAATGGAGCAGGGAAAGCCTCTTTAATAAACTGTGCTGGAAAAATTGGATGGCTACATGCAAAAAAGTGGGCTCAGATCTCTGCCTAACACCATGCACAAAAGTAAGATCAAAATGGATTTATGACCTCAACATCAGACCAGAATTCATAATGTTTATTGAAGACAAAGTCGGCAAAACTCTCCATGATATTGAAGCTAATGGTATCTTCAAAGATGTCACGCCACTGGCCGAGTAAGTGAAAACAGAGATAGACAAATGGGATTATCTTAAACTAAGAAGCTTCTGCACCTCAAAAGAAACAGTGACCAAAATACAAAGACAGCCTAGAGAATGGGAAAGGATATTCACCAAGTACACATCCGACAAGTGGTTGATATCAAGGATATACAAGGTACTGGTTAAACTCCACAAGAAGAAATCACCCAACCCCATCAAAAAATGTGGTGAGGAAATGAACAGAAACTTTCGCAAAGAAGAAATTCGAATGGCAAAAAGGCACATGAGAAAAAGCTCTACATCATTAATCATCAGAGAGATGCAGATCAAAACCACAATGATATATCATTTCACACCACAGAGACTGGCCCACATCCACAAGAACAAAAGCAACCGGTGCTGGCGCGGATGTGGTGAGAAAGGGACCCTCCTTCATTTCTGGTGGGAATGCCGGCTGGTCCAACCCTTTTGGAAAACAGTATGGACGATTCTCAAAAAATTAGAATTTGATCTGCCATTTGACCCAGCTATAGCACTCCTGGGAGTATATCCCAGAGAGGCAAAAAGGTATAGTCGAAGGGGT
This sequence comes from Sorex fumeus, assembly GCF_029834395.1. Taxonomy (NCBI): domain Eukaryota; kingdom Metazoa; phylum Chordata; class Mammalia; order Eulipotyphla; family Soricidae; genus Sorex; species Sorex fumeus. Next base: position 39,877,207 of record NW_026606322.1, on the reverse strand, counting down.
GGTGGGGGGTGCTGGGACACGTGGTGATGGATGACGGGCACTGGTGGAGGGATGGGCACTTGATCATTGTATAACTGAAACCCAAGCACAAAATTTGTAAGCCTATAACTGTACCTCATGGTGTTTCACTAATAAAAAAAGAAAAAAAAAGAAAAAAAAATATTTGGAGTGAATGGCTTGGGGTCATACAAGCAGTGCCAAAAGGCCATGGTGCGCTCCATTCATTTCTCAGAACATCAGGCAAGGAGTTTAATCTAAGAGGTCAAGCAGCTAAAGCTGTTCAGGCCCTGAAGTAATAGGCCCAAGAAGCTGATCTCTTTTATTTTATAATAACAAAATCCTTAAATATTTTGTTTTACAATAACCCATGTAGTGCTCTAGGGTTTTACCCAACAGTGTTCCACAGTTCACATGGTCCCAGGAACCAAGCAAAGCATGACGGCATGTAAGGCACATGCCTGAAGCCCTGTACTACTAATACTTTTGTACTTTTGTCCCTTTTGATGTTTTTAGAATGAACAAGACCCTAACTTTAAGATTCTATAATTAAGGTTGCTGGAATAAGATTCACTATTGGTAAGGAATCATTGCTGAATGCTCCCCTCCTTATTTGAAATCATAATAGCAATTTCCACTTTGGTATTTCTAAGCTACATTACTCAGTGTTTCCTGCTAACTAATGTTATAATATAGAACTCTATGAAAATTAATGTTATGAAGTAAGCTTCTAAATTGATCTGAAAATAATGTTTGTACATTAAAATAAAGACTTGTACATTCATTTATAAGCTAAAATCCTCATAGTATCATTGTAAAAATAGTCTGGGGTTTATTTATCTTAGTACTTTTCCTCTCAAAAATGTTTAAAAATATGGGAGGATGTTTAGAAAAATTAATCTGAACCAAGATTAAGAACACAGTTGCACATATTGCTCAGAAAATTTCAGAGATATTTTAAGCAAATGTAACATATAATTGCAGGAATACTCTTTAATTCCCCTTGTTGGTGTATGACAACTCTTTATTAAGTTTGATTGTACCTTAGTAATCTTGCCTCTGTAACTTATATTACTAATTCCTAGATATAATTTTATTTTTGCTTTTTGGATCACACCCAGCGATGCTCAGGGGTTACTCTTGGTTCTGCATTCAGGAGTTACTCCTGGCGGTGCTTGGGGGACCATATGGGATGCTGGGGATCAAACCCCGGTCAGCCACATGTAAGGCAAATGCCCTACCCACTGTACTATAGCTCCAGCCCCTCATTTGTTTTCTTTATAAGTTTTTCTGTTGTTGTGATCATTCATTTGGGGGCCACACCCTGTAGTACTCAGGGTTTACTCCTTGACTCTGAACTCTAGGATCACTCCTGGCAGTCCACATGGGATGATATGAGGTACCCAGGATAAAATTTAATGACTTAACCATTGAACTATCACTCTGAACTGATCGTTATGCTTTTATCAATACTTTAAGAACTTATTAGATTTAATTAGGAAAGCTGAGTGTATTTTTAAATGAAATGAAAAATACCAACTCTGAAAAATCATTTTCCCTTTTGTTTAGTGAAATATAATAGATTTATCTAGATTGTGAGAAGAGAGAGAGCTGGAAAACTTATCTTTCTACACTGCTCACTACTTCACTTGCCACTATTAAATTTACACACAAGTGATTCTTGCTGTCATGTTATTCTCCAAGAAAAGAAATAAGCACAGAGTAATGAGTCTACTGTTAAGTTCTAGATCAGACTGTCACAAATGGTATTTAAGAACCAAAGTGAGGAATAGGCATGTCATGTCCTTCCTGCCCCGCTGAGACCATGAGTTGCCCCCACAAGTGACTCTCTGGCACAGCCATGGCCCCAGAGGCACACGGACCTAATTCGGACCCAGCAGTTTTTGGCAGATATATGAATGGACTATGCATGACGCTATAGCGCCATGCCCCCCACAGGAGGGAAACGGTGTCTGTCTCTTCCGCCTTTTTCCTCTGGAGGCACAGTGGCCACCACCTCAGAGCCTATTGGACAGCCAGGTATGAGCTGGTGGTGATGGGGCAACTGTGGCCTCATGGGATAGAGGGCGGAACCAGCATATCCTTTCTGCCCTGCTGAGACCATGAGTTGCCCCTGACGAGTGGCTCTCTGGCATAGCCATGGACCCAGAGGCACACAAACTAATCTTGGAACTATGCAGCGTTTGGCAGAAATCCCTCCAGACTTAATTAGTAAAATGTAAGAAATCCAAAATCACGGTATTTCCCGATTTTAGCTGTGCGACATCATGTGATCTTCATAACAGCAATAAAAAACAAATTATTTCACAGTGCCTTTTCAGCAAGTCTGATTGTTGGGGAAAATTTCAAATAATAATGGTGCATATTTTGTCAAAATAATGAATATAATCAAAGTAGAGAGAGAGTTAAGTGGAAATCATCTGCCTCACAGGCAGGGGGAGGGGTGGAATGGGGGGTATATTGGGGTTCTTGTCTGTGGAAAATATTCACTGGTGAAGGGATGGATGTTTGATCATTGTATGACCGAGACTTAAATGTGAAACCTTTGTAACTGTTCTCATGGTGATTCAATAAATACATTTTTAAAAAAGTGATATTTTCAATTAATGTGATTGTTGAGAAATGAACTATAAATTTTAAAAACCCTAAAATCTAATTTTAGCTAAGAGAGGTAACTTTCTCTGACTGTTTTCTTTTTGTTTCTTGTAAAAGTAGTCAATTAATTTTCATGTGAGAGATATCTTTCCACACAGAGATATATTTATTCTTAAAGATAGTGACAGTAAGCTATATAAAGACTGCTGCATATCTCACTAAGTTAGTTGTACAAAGCAGAACTTTAAAGAATTACTTTGTGTTCTGTGTTCGTCACATATTTGCAAAATTATCACTTGTCTAAAAACTATATAAATTGACTATTTGGATTCTCTTTTAGATTATCTTTTGAGTGTCAGTGCATTTGAAATTAAATCTATTGTTATATGGATAATTTTTCTTGTGTTCATTTGTTTTTGAATAAGTCAAAGGAACCTAAGAAGGTGAATGGGAGACTGCCTAAAATTTTTTCATATAGTCCATATTGAAGACATGAGTGCTATGCATTATACCAAAAAATGTAGACAGAGAGTAACTGAGGTCATCAGACTTATCAGTAAATCAGCAACTGCAGAGATAAGGTACACAATCTGTTCAAGAAAGCACATTGAATTTATGCATACTGCCAAATGATACTCTATGGTCAGAGTTCATTCTAACTGATTGATGACCCATTTATTGGTTGATATCCTGCTTTCTAAGATGTCAGATATTTTAAATATCATACTTCCCCTGCTTCATTGATCAGCATCAGTGGTGGAACAAGACATTTGAGCAATCACTCCCATGAGCTTTTCAGTCATTCCAGATTATCACCTGGGGAATTAATTGCATATACAATGAATAGGAGTCAAAATGCTGAGAGCACAGTCAAAGAACAAAGTTTCTAGAACATTGCAACTCAACTCTTGAGTAAAGAAGATAGATTGATTCTTTGAATAAAGATCAGACATTCAGATCAGTTGTCAGATTCCTTTCTGGCCTGACTGAGACCTGAGTTCATTTCCTGGCACCACAAAACAAACAAAGAAAACTCACACTAACTCCCACTATTTTTTCGACCCCAGTATTTGATAATAACAACAAAAATGTCAGCATTAACTTTTTTTTAAGGAAAATTGAAAGGAAATGAGAATCTGTAGGGCGTTACATATATGATTTTATCAGTTAGTTGCCATGTAACTGGAAGCCAGCTGGTAAAGCCAAGCCTAGATATCATAAAGACTAATACTAAATCTGCTCTTTGGCAAGCTTAGTAGGCAATATCAATGTTTTTGTGTTTGCTTTTGTTTTTAAAAAGTAGAGTTTTTAAAGAGTCGAGTAAAACCTTTTAAATCTATATCTTTAAATCTTTATTTTATATTTTATTATTTTTAGGAAAAAATAAAATAAATCCAACTAGCTTTATTAACATTGTATATTTAATTAATGTGCCAGATCTAAAGATGCTTTAGTAGTATACACATATTAATCAAATATTTGGAAATTGATTTTTACCATCAGATGTTATCTTTCTTTAGTTCATAAATATATCAGAGACAGATTCTACTGTATCACATGCATTGTAAACTCTTTTAAGTACTCAAATGAAGTGTCTACAATATCTATGTCTTTCTGCTCAGGATTTTGCCTCTGGGGAAGCATAACTTGAATAGACATGTGTGGACATGTGTGTGCATGCACATATGCCCACTCACACATGCTTATACCAGCAGATTTTGTGCTGATAATATGTTGAAAAACAAGGTGGAAGGAAAGCTGAAAGGCATTCCAAGCAAATGCAATGCTATATACAAATCCATGGAAGTGTAAAACAAAGTGGAAACTAACAATTCACAAAATGATTAGAAGACACAGCATATATAGAGTTGTTAGGGAATATCCAAGCTGCAGAGGTAACAAGCAATAAAATAAATATTCTTATATAGCCCATTAATTTTTTTATGTTTATTAAGACAAGTAGAAACACACTGAGTAAAAGGTATTTCAATCAGAGGTAACTGCAGAACTGCTTGGGCACAAATTTCATTAGTGAAAGAAATATTTTAAAATAATATAGTAGTCTAAGATGTTAATAGGAAAGGAAGATGATAAAGGAGCAATGTGCCTTACAACAGCTTTATAGTTGTTTAATAATAACAAACAGGAAATAACCAGGCTCTGGTTCTTTTTCATTTTAACAACAGAATAACATAATTTCCACAGCTCCATTACTACCTGATCCTCGTGTTTGAGAAAGAGAAATAAGGGTGCCCTGGTTATGTGTATTGGGAAAAATAAACAAACAAAACATTGTTTGGAACCAAAACAGACCAAAGGCAGGAAGGTCTTTGAAATGAAAGATCAATCTGAAGAGTTGCTAAAGTTTTTGTGATGAAATACCCCATCCTTGAGCATGGCCAATATCCCCCACCCACCCAACCTCCTTTCTTCCACCTCTGTCATAAAGAGCATACTAAGAATATCATACATCATCAACAATTTTAAGTTCTTTTTTTGCCACAAGCCTTGCCCCTAGCACAGACTTTGAGTAGTAGACAATTTGGAAAATTGTATGTAAACTGAATTGTCAAAGGCAAAAGACACATTTCCCTATTCTGAAGACTTGGTCAGTATCTCTCTCTTTCTCTCTCTGAGATGTGAACTTCCTTAATTTATGGCTTGCATTCTCTACATCAGAAATAAAATCAGCTCAGCTTGTGTTGTTTCCTTGATTCTCTCCAATCTGAAGAAGCCCACATCCTCTCTTTAGTGGGGAACTCTCTCTCCCTTTATTTCTCTAATAAACTTATATTACTTCATTCAGTCCCTTTCTGAATTTCTTTTCTCTGATGGGAAGTGACAGAATAGTAAAAAATGTAGGTAGAAGTGAGGATTGATTTCCCTTCCCTGCAAAAAGCAATGTCTTGCTCCAGTCCAAGTTACACAGCCCCCTTAGTATCTCAAGGACAATTTCCCATGAAGAGTAGACCAAGTGTGACTCAGGTGGAGTTTGACATGTGCCATGTGGTACTGGCGAGACTTAAGTCTATGGTGTGCAGATATTCAGAGCTGATTTTCATCAGTCCTAATGTCCCCATACATGTCTCTGGGTGACAGATGTGTGGAGGTCCCCTCTTTAGGATATCTGCTCTCCTCTCTCACATCATAAAAAACACTTACAACACTTTATGTTATTCTATTTTATCTAATCTGTTGTTGAACTACTCTATTGAATTTTTCAATTTAGTTATTGTATTCTTAAATTCATTGATTTCTGTTTGGAGCTTATATATTTTCTTATCGCTCCTAAAATTGTGACTTTGTTCATGGGTTGCTCTATTGATCTCAATTAGTGAGAAATTTTTTTAGAAAGGATGGGTTGCTAACTAGTGAGTAGCAACCCCCCACTAAAACTTTTCCAAAAATTAAATAAAAGAACAATAATTGACCTTTTGTGACTGGTCCCCTAACTCACATTGTCTTCTGCACAAACCTAAACAAATTAGAGTTAGGCATTTTGGGTTAAAGCATAATATAACAAACTGTTCTTATCTTTAGAGTTTGGAGAAAAGGTAAAGGAAAGATAGTTGTCCTTATTTTAAAAAGTTTTCTGGTATCAAAAATTGATTTCAAGACCAATTTCAATGTGACTATAATTTTGAGCTCTCTGTTAGGTGAAAATTTAGCTCAACGTCATTAAGAGCATTGTCTGGATATTTATCTTGGTCTTTTGATTGAGACATATTAGCCCACTTATAAATTTTGATTCTCTGTGTTGATTTCTAATCAATAGGAATAAAAGGTTACTTTTTAATATCTTGATAAAGTATTCTTGTATAGATGAATCTTATCAATCAAGCTGATCTAAGCTCTTAGTTACCTCTCAAACCTATGTGATTATTCAAAGATCATTCTTTGTTCTTAGTGGTTTTCAGTAGGTGAGGGTATGCCAAACCCATCTGTGTCTAATCGGCATGGAAAATTCCCATTTATCTGTTCAGGATCCCGACTTCCTAACTACTTGTTCTCCAAGTTCCCTACTACAGTTTAATTGTAAACTCAAACTTCAGAAAGCAGCTGAAAAAATCAAAAGAAATACAGAATGGGTGATTCTTTTCACTCTGTGATCTTCCTCAAGGATTATCTCTGAAACTATTTACCTACATTGATAGAACTGGTTCTTTATTAGGGCTGGAATGATAGCATAGCAGGTAGGGAGCTTGCCTGGCACTCAGTCGTTTCAGATTTCAACCCCAACACCTTGTTTGATCTCCTGAATCCTCCAGAGTGATCCTCTAGTGCGGAATCAATAGTAAACCATGTGAACAGCAGCATGTGTCCCCAAATTAAAAAAAAAAAAACATAATAGAACCACCTCTGTTTTGTGAACTGCTGAAGTTGGTAGGTGGAAGACAACCTTGGCAATGAATTTCAGAATTTTATAAATAGACACGATCTAAAAAGAGCTTGCAATGCCCACTTGGTCAGTCCAAAAGCTTCAAGACCTACTCCCTTTAGAGATAAATCCCTAGGTATTGAGGGCTAAGAAGATTCCTAAGGATGCCAGCCAAAAATTAGACACCAATCCCAGGTGAGATAATACTTCAGAAAAACTCTATAATCAAAGGCAAGAAGACTAGAGACACCAATGTTTCAAAATCTTTTCCCATATAAAGGTCCACATTAAGATTGTTAATGAGTAAATGTCAGAAGTGTGGACCAATCGTAGAAGAGATATCAAGGCAATGAAACTCCCAACTATCAAGGTATTTGGGTTAAAAACACTGGGACCTTGTAGAAAGGCAGGTGGACCAACTCCTCAGCAGCTCTACCCATACTCCATAGCCTCTGGCATAAAAGGGTCCAGCTTTATGAACAATCTTAAAATGTACCAAACCAAAGTATTGTCTCCATTCTACATGTCCTGGAATATGCAGTTGCAAATATGACCACACAAAACCTCAAAATTCCACAATACTGACAGACCAGTAGGAGCACAGAAAAAATAGATGAGCCAGTAGCATAGAAGCCCACTAGCTCAAAAAGCAAAAATAATAACACAAAAAAGATCCACTAGATACACATAGATAGCAAATTCTCAGACAATGATTTTGATAATACCATTATCAGATATAAAAATGTTCATAAATTGTAAAAGGAATTATGAAATAATGTTTAATAAAAATTATTTTTAAAAACTTAAATAATAAATAATAAAAATTATTTCATAATTTCTTTTACAATTTTTTATTATAAGAAATATAAAATAAATTACTTGTTCCTACTAAGGGGGCAGGCTAGAAGGATAGGTAGGAAACTGGGGACAATTTAGGAGGGAAGGTCACATTAGTGGTGGCATTGGTATTGAAACACTGAATGCTCAAAGCAGCTATATTATGAACAGTTTTGTAAAACATAGCATTTAAATAAATTTGGGTTGGATGTGGGGGAAGAAGTGTATCACAGGCGAAGAATCCATGTGAGAATTTATTGATCAATCACACTGTTGCCCACAAATCTATTACCTACTCATCCTAAATCTGTCCTTACACCACATTCTCTTGTCAGGAAATCTGTTTGTAGTAACAAAGGGGCACTTTTATAAGAATGAATCTATCATTCAACCAGCTGGCTTGAAGGCGATAAAACTCCTATGTCCGTGTCCTGTTCAGTTCCCAAAATGTTTTAGATCACCTGGGTGGCTGTTGAAGTGGGAACAGTGGGGAACACAGGAGTTATAACCTTTAAAGGGAAAGTGTTATTATCCGCATTTTCTCATCCCAAATCCTTTACGGAAAATGCTTGGGGAGCATTTGCAAGACACATGCATTATCATCCAATCAACTCCACAAGACAGTCATTATGCTGTTTGTGAGGTCCACTTGAATTGGATAACACTGGGATGTTTCTACTGCTCCCACAGGGAACTTAAGGTCTATTGAGCTACTCGTACAACAGAGCAACTGAGGCACAACTAATAATCCTATATTGCTTTTCTCATTCCTTTATGTCATGTGTATGGGGTTTTTTTTTTGTATAGACACAGGAAGACAAATGATGGTATGCTATGTAACACCAGAGTTAATTGACTCCAAAATAATATTTACTCCTGGGCATCCATATTTATTTGACTTAAGTCTCAGTTGCCCTTAGTTCCTAGTACTCCAAGAGCAGGGTCCTGGCAAGGGACTGATGGATCCAGGGCAAGCTTTGAGCTACCTGGCATCAAAATGGTCCAGGCCAAGCACCATAATACTTATCTATAAGTTAAGAGCATGGTCATGGACAAAGTTTGTCATGACCCAAAAGAGGTAACTGAATAAAGACCCTGCTGAAGTTAGGAAGAATAACCTGGCCTGAGAACTGTTGTAGTAAGATGTCCTCAGGAAGAAACAAACTTTAAGCTTGATATATCTCTTACTGTGCTTTTACAAAATGACATTGTTAGAAATATGATAAGAAGTAAATTTACTACAAGTATTTAAGTGGATTACTAGCTGAGGAAAGAGGAAAGCAATACACCCTGAATGAAATTCCACATTTGAGTGGATCTCCTAATAACCTGGAGTAATCTTCTTAGATGAGATTTTGTTCTAGAATTAATCTGCTGGAGGGGTGGTTTTACCTCTCTTTGTTAATTTGTTAACCTCACCTTTGCATCCCCACCCTACATGATTTCTGTATAAACTATGCTGTACGGGCAAGGTGAGGTCAGAAAGGTCAGATCAGAAGGTCGGGTCAGATGGTTAGAAAAGTCAAGTCAGATGGTTACAAGATCGCCATAGTCACAGGGTTAGAAAAGATAAGAAGAGAACAGACACTGAAGAAAAGACAATGCCAGCAGACTAGACAGCAGGAAACAGAGAGAGTGTGACAGAGCACAATAGCATGGACAGAAGACAGAGGATTTAAGAGAAGAGCACAATGCCAGGGTTAGAAGTAGAGGACGGAAGTTAGAAAAGAACAGACTACCGAGACTGGAGAGGGGAGACTGAGACTGGAAACGAAGACCAGAGGAGAGACTACAGGGACCAGAGTCAGAGACTAAAGAGACAGATAGAAAAGAGCACAATGGCACACACAGAAGCAGACACAAATGAAGAAGATAGAAACAGAGTACAGCAGTGAAGAGGAGACAACAGGGAGACAAGGAGGAAATCGGAGACTTTGGAGATTTTGAGATCCACGAGACCAGGACAATGGAACTCTGATGACCAAGACTACGACCTTAGTAAGAAATATGACTGCGCCGTGAAGGGAGAGATTGAATGACGCTGGGAAATGCACCCGTCACCCATCCTTCACCCATCCTGATAGCCCACCCTTTCTTACTCCTTATGTATTGCTTGTTGAGTTGTGAGTGTGAAAAAACTCAACAACTTGATCTGCAGAGTGTGGTCATGATTGATATCACCCAAGTTCTTGGAAGCCATGACCTTTGGCTGATATGAAGGATTGATCTTGGAAGAAAATATAAAGTAAATTCTAACCTCTACACTACATTCCAGGTTTATGGTGTACCCTTGCCAAAATAAATTTTAGATGAATAGTGAAGTCAAATCGTTTTCTTCAGGTAATATAACGAAGGGAAGGGAAGCAAAGGAAAGAGATGTAGGGGAGAGAGAGAGAGGGAAAGAGAGAGGGAGATAAAGAAAGAGAAGAAAGAGGGAGTGAAAGGAGAGAGAGAGAGAGAGAGAGAGAGAGAGAGAGAGAGAGAGAGAGAGAGAAGCATTCCAAAGAGAGCCATGGGCTTCTCCAGAACGGAGAGAGCCACAGATAGACAAGAATGTCACTGTCATTGTCACTGTCGTCCCATTGTTCATCCATTTGCTCGAACGGGCCCAGTAACATCCCCATACTGACACTTGTTACTGTGTTTGGCATATCGAATATGTCACGGGTAGCTTGCCAGACTTTGCCTTGCAGGCGAGATACTCTCAATAGCTTGCCGGGCTCTCCAAGAGGGGCGGCAAGAAAGTAAAAAAAAAAAAGTGCACAACCAAATTTGAGGTGCTGTTGACTCTTGAATACCACCTGTCTTTGTAATCTTGGTTTTAGGGGCTTCCCCACAAACTGGCACCACTTGAGAGACTTTCTGTGTAGATCAGATCCAGTTTCTGAAGTGTCTTTAAGATGAAGACTTCCTGATCTTCTGATAGTCTTATCTTCCTTGTTCTTATTGCCATTTTCTTATTTCTGTTGAAGATTCTGTCCTGAGTGGCCCCAGCCTTTTTCAGGGCAGTTCTGGCACCAATTAGTCTCATCAGATCAAATTTTCTCCATCCACCAAGAAACTCCACATTTATTTTTGGGGGCTTCTTTAAGGCTGCTGATAGAGTGACTTCTTGAAATCATGTTTGTTTTATTAGTTCCCGAGGAACTCATCCCCAGGGATTCCTGACATCATGCCTGCTTCAGCTTCTTTTCTGCGTCACCATCTCAGGATGAATTGGTTCTTCTAATGGTCACAAAGGGAAAAGACTAAAACTTGTTTTGCTTTTTGAAACAAAAAGGAGGAAACAGCAGGAAGTGCCCAGCAGGTATTTCAGAGTCTGAGTCAAGATCTTAGTCAGATATTACATGCTAACTTTTAGAAACTTGCTCCTCTGAGAACAGCCGCTAAAATGAACAGAGGACTTTCTTTCCTGTGAGAAATGAGGAGGTAAGAATGTTTCCATCTCTCAGCTCAGGTATGGAGATACTAGACATATTCCTTTGCCCCTTTAAAAAGAGCCTTAGTACAGCAGGTGCAGCTCTGCTTTGCATATCGCTGACCCAAGTTCCATCTCCAGCACCCCATATGGTTCCATAAGCACCACCAAAAGTAGCACTGTAGCACTGTACTCCTGTTGTTCATCAATTCACTCAAACAGGCACCAGTAAGGTCTCCATTGTGAGACTTGTTGTTACTGTTTTTGGCATATCGAATACACCATGGGGAGCTTGCCAGGCTGTGTTGTGCAGGAGGGATACTCTCTGGTAGCTTGCTAGGCTCTCTAAGAGGGACAAGAGGGATGGAGGAATGGAACCTAGGTTGGTCCATTAGGATTAATTCCTGAAAAAAATGTGGGAAGTGATTCCTGAGCATCACTGGGTGTGATCCAAAAAGCCAATCAATCAGTCAATAAAAATAGCTTCTAATGTTGCTGTTGTCTTGTATGGTTGTGAATGTAAGGGCCACTGTCTCTCAAAATTAGGTCATTATTTAGTAATATCTGGTAGTTATATAATACATGGAATGCACTTATCAATTTTTGCTGAAATTAGTTTATTTCACTCATTTATATATAATGATATATGAGTCTTCTTTTCAGTTTTAGAGTAGTGGTTCAAAGGAAACCACAAAGAACTCTCCAATATCTTGATTGAAGGGGCCACATCTGTCTGTGCTCTGACTGTACTTCTGAATCTGGGCAATGGGATTAGTTGCGGTAAGGTTCTGGGAATCATAAATGATGCCAGGAATCAAACCCAGGTTGGCCACAAGCAGGGTAAAAACTCTACATGCAGCACATGACCTAGTAATATTTTCATTAATCAGCTCATGCCCAAGAGAAGATACTAATTTTTCATATGATGCTAAAGTTTAGAAAAAAATTTCATAAATGATGTGACTAAGTCCAGATATTTTCTTAATTAAAGTAATCATTTTTACTTTTTCTATAGCTTTGTATTCTACTAGGAAGCAGACACTATCAGCTTTCATTTTATATTTTGTTAAGAATATGAAAGAACCAGAGTGAATTCGATTAAATGATTTACATATATACCAATAGTATATAGAGAAAAACAGAGTATGACATGAAGCAGGAAATTCTAACCTGTAAAGCAGAGTAATATTTGGCTTAGTAAATCAGTGTACTTTTAATAATAGATGTTGCCATGTGTTTTGTTATTGTAATATAAAATATAATAACATAAAGTACAAATCATACTAAAACTGTTGTATAAACTCCAGATATCTTTTCTTCCTTCATGATCCATTAAAATTAGAGTCAGTTTGTAATTTTTGCTCCTGAAAGATGGTTCCCATTCACTGCATAAAGTTTTTCATTATCACAGCAAGAATGAAAGCACCACTTCTATATTCATTGAATTGCTTCTCTTTTATATGTCTTAAATATTATTTCCTCATGATTTTTACTTTTTTTTTTGAAGGAGAAGGATATTGGAGAGGAATTGAGTCAACCCACATCTCTTGGTGCTTCTAACTCTGAGCTCAAGGATCACTCCAGAAAGTGCTCAAGAATCTTCTATGGTGCAGGGATCAATCTGGAGTTTGCTACATATTAGGCAAATGCCTTAACCTCTGTTCTATCTATGGAGTCCTTACGGTGATATTTTCAATTCAATTGTTGGATAACATCTGGAGCAAAAATTGACAACCAAATGCTTTGAATGCAGATTACTTTGGTAATTTTACCTAATTTTATGTCTAGATGGATCTCTCCATTAAGGGCTTCAGAAAGTCCATAGTTTGTATCACACACTGCAGTTAGTGAATGGTTTTAAAACAGAAAGTCATTTATAATATTTTTTCACTTTGAAGAAATTTTTTTCTCTTTTTAATACATCAATCTCCCTCCTTCTCTTTCTTCCTATTTATCTGTTCCTTTCAATAAAAACTATTTTGCTTCACTAAATAAGAAAATAACTTATGTCTTGTTTTATTTATATATATGAAATATAACTGACCAGAGGGGGAATAATAAGATTAATGAAATGATTAAAATTTTTAAACCTGTCATATATATCAAAATATACGGGATTCATTTCTTAACTTACAGTTTTTATATGACAAATAAAATATGTGAAATGATATATTAATTTTCTTTCTTACTATTTTCAAAATATGTATTCTATTTTCCAAATCAAAATTAGAAACACTATCCAAAAAACATTGGTGGTATATTTTATAGTTTCTCTTTTTTTTGATAACAGTATAATGCTTTAATAAACACTTTAAGTAAAAACAGTTTAATTATTTGCAAATATTTGCAATATAAACGTTTTTCACATATTCATTTTTTACATAAAAACAAAATTCATTTATCATTATACAGTTTCTCATAATATAAGTAATAGCTGTTTAAATCATTGATATTCTCTATCAAAATATTTTATATAAACAATATCTTTTGGAATTTGTATTTATTATTTTCATCTTGTGCTCACAAAACTTTAAAAATGTTCTATAAAAGAACAACTTTTACAGAGAAGCTGAATTTAACTTGAAGATATGCTTTAACCTATGAAATTTTATTTAAGAGAAAAAAATTAAACATTCAACATCCTGGAAGGAATTCCTTTCTACTACTTGCAGCATTTATATTTGTTTAAAAGCTATCTCAGTTGAGATTTATTGAGAGACATTTGCCCCCAAAAGGGCAAAAACTGGGAAAATTATATACTCATGAATCTACTCAAAAGTTTTGACGGGAAATCACAATTTGAGTTGTGTGAGAGAAAACACCTCGCATAACAGGCATCAACTTTTAACTTTGCTTTCAAATTCACCCTTTTCATCAATATGGAAGTGCTGTTATGATCAAACATAATGCTTGTCTTAAAATGCATCTTTCATTGATCTTTCTGGGGTTCTGCAGCATACTTTGTAGCCTCTGCTTCAATTGACCACAGTCATTCTGCTAAATGTGAGGCACTTTAATGTTTTGAAAGTTTATATGTTGTGCAATTTAAAACATGATTACTATTTTTACTATTGCTTTATCTTTACATTTGGTAAAATACCCAACAAATTGCATATTTATGTCTTGCTCCATTCTGATATTATAACCATACACAAAGCAACAGATGTTTACATTGCTAAAATATTTTGGAAATATGCTGGAGCAGGAAAAGCAACAATAAGCACAATGTGCAGTTTTCACCGTTTTCTCTAATCCAATGAATGCAATTATTCAAAAAAGGGCCAGCTTATGCCACCCACATATTCCTCGGGTAGTTGCTCATTGATAGCTTACTGTCTATAAAAGTTGCACTTCATTTATTATGCTGAAGTCCTGCAAAGCACCTACATTGTCTAAACTGCTGACATTCTTTGTTGGTGTGGAAATGTGTATGATTTGGAATTCAGTTAATCTACAGACTGTCACTGTCATTGTCCTCCCATTGGTTCATCGATTTGCTCCAGCGGGCCCAGTAACGTCTCCATTTTGAGACCTGTTGTTACTGTGTTTGGCATATTAAATACCTCATGGGTAGCTTGCCAGGATTTGCCGTGCTGGCAAGATACTCTCAGCAGCTTGCCGGGCTCTCTGAGAGGGGCAGAGGAATCGAAACCGGCTCGGCTGGGCTGGCTTCGTGCAAGGCAAACACCCTACCGCGGTGCTATCTTAATAAGCACATATAAATACATATAAATGCATTTGATAACACTCAGTTTCAAAGAAATTATAAAGTAATAATCATTTTACTATACTTTATTCTTTTTCTTCATTGTTTTAAATAACTTTTTACTTGTATTTAATTAAAAAAATTTAATGTGGTTTACAAAACTGGTAATAATAGGGTTTGTTTGAATGAAACCATCCAGCCCCACACCCTCCACCTGGGAGGCCCTACACCATTATCCCATTTCCTCCACATATTTACTTCTGCCCCTAATATTTCCCTATAGTAACCTGCACTTCCTATCTAGTCATACCCTTTAAAGATGAATTTTTTTAAATAAATCAATATCTACTTCAGTTAAATCTTAAAACTGTAATTTTGTTTCAGAATTGGAATATGAATTTTAACAATTCACAGTGAAAAATCTTTTCATAAAGTGAGTTTTATAAAGAATCATGTGACATGCCCACTACAGGTCTAAAAGAGGTCCTAATTTCTGCACAAACATTTACACTTAGTTCTATTGTCTCTAGATGTGTCTAGATAGTACATACTAAAGTAACTTAAGAATTAAGCGCAAAATATGATTTTATTTTAAATCAGATTTTTTGATTATTACTTGTGAAAGTGTACTTTCATATGATTCCATCATTTTTATACACCAATTATCTTAATTTCAAATTACATAGTCAAAACACTGGAATATATTAGATATTCATTTTTGCTATCATTTACTCATTATTAATGCATTTTATACAATACATGGCATGATGATACTTTTTTAAATTTATTTTGTACTTTTGCTCACTTATTGTCATTTAATCCACAGAAATTTAAATGTTTCTGTGGTCTAATCAGTCTGCCATTCTGTATTTGGTTTCTGTTTAGTGGTAAATAGTGGCTTTGAAGTAAGTTTTCATTTTCAATAGACTTTTATTGTGTACTTGTCCTAGCTTAGGGGCAGAGAAAGTCAATTAAGTGCTTGTCCTGCACAAAATTCCTGTCCAGTTGTGGAGATAGAAAAATAAATGTACGTTCACACAACATTAAGAAATGCTTTACCAACAGCGATGTACAAACAAATGCAAATTGATACAGTGCAAATTGAGAACATATGTGCTAAGAATAAAGGAATGGGTAATTGAATAGAACTTTTCAAGAGGGAAATTTGAGATAATAAAATGCATCAGGCTTTCAGCATTATCATGGCTTTATTTTCAGTGGTTCTTTTATGCATCTATGCAGTATTCCTCTTTTTTTTTTTTTAGATTTTTATTAGTGAAACACCATGAGCAGTATTCCTCTTTGCATGCATGAGAACAAGTCGAAGATTGTTCAATATATTTATATACATATTTTCTAGGACTTGAAGAGTTGAAGCTATAAATACTTAAGTATAAGTGTTTTTAGTATCTTTCCTGAGAAGATGATAATCATTTGGAAAAAAAGAAACAGAAAATATAATTAGTGAATTCCCTTACCAGCCTTGAATACACTCCATGCCTCATATTCCAGTTACGCCTTCCTACCCATCTGTCACACATTACTTTAGAAATGTAGTTTCAGAGGAAAAGGTATAATAAAAGAGAAAACTGCTACAGTAGCAACAGTCATATGAAGTTATCAAAGGAATAAATGTCTCAAAATAGGACAACTACATATTTTTATATGTATACAATTTGTAGAAAAATTTAGTTGTCATTATTTTGTTCTGTTGCTCCTTTTTGAGTGGAGGAAAAAAAAGAAACAGAGTTTTGGTGAAATACATTAGTAAAAATGTTCTCAATAATTTCTAGTTTTAACTTTCATTCACAATCTTACAACTATTCCCTGAGGTATGTTTCTACATTTTCTCCCTCCAGTAGGACCCAGAACTTAATAATAATGTCAAGTGAATCAGAGACAAGTAGTGACATAATGACTTCTTTTTGAGTTCCCAAATCTGCTGTGAACTTTCCCTTCTAATTTTCTTACATTTAGGTTCTAAGTGATCCATTTTAAAACTACATTTTCTATTCTGAATTGAATGTCTTTCATAAAAATTAATTTACACAACACTAGAGTAAGCAGGAGAGGCCTATTTCGATATATAACCTCAAAATCGTGCACACGTTACTTCTTTAAACCCAATTAATTAAAATTATATTTCTTCTTCTTGGGGGCTGAGCGATAGCACAGCGGTAGGGCGTTTACCTTGCATGCAGCCAGTCCGGCCCAGCCGGGGCTTGATTCCTCCACCCCTCTCAGAGAGCCTGGCAAGCTACCGAGAGTATCTCGCCTGCACAGCAAAGCCTAGCAAGCTACCTGTGAAGTATTCAGTATTCCAAACACAGTAACAACAAGTCTCAAAATGGAGACATTATTGGGCCCGCTCAAGAAAATCAACGAACAACAGGAGGACAGTGTTTTGTGTTTTTGTTTTCTTCTTGGGGGCTAATTTAAATACCTGATATTAATGTGCCAGCCATGCAAGTTTTTCCAAGATATACCATTAACTTAAATACGTAACAAAATAGGAAAGGTCCTCTCTAAAATATCACTGATGTATGGCTTTGTGTCAACTACAAGTTAGAAGAGAAAAAAAAAGTGCAAGAGAACAATCTGCTTTGCTTTTTGTCTAAAAATTATTATCTATTTTTAAGATGTGCATCTATTGTCCTATAGTATAGGTCTGTAAATAATTCTCTTAAAGTATTCATGCTTTTATGTCCCACATTGATCAAGATTTTAGTAAAGAGGAAATATGGAATGACCAAAACCTCTTTTAAAGAAGAGGAAACAAATGAATTTTGAGATAAAGTAGTCATTTGCTGAAGAACAAATAATTATCCCTTCCTACTTTTCTTTCATATCATAGTTGATATATACAGTTCTCACCTTGTCTAGAAACATTAGTTTCATCTTGAATCTTATTCTCTTCAGAAAATTACATCCAATGTGAAAACTTACTCTTCTCCAGTCAGATACAAAATTCAGAGTTTTTAGTGATAGCACAGCGGTAGGGCATTTGCCTTGCATGCAGCCAGCCTGGCCAAGCCAGGTTCGATTCTTCCGCCCCTCTCAGAGAGCCTGGCAAGCTACCGAGAGTATTCAGTATGCCAAACACAGTGACAAGAAGTCTCACAATGGAGACGTTACTGGGTCTGCTCGAGCAAATTGATGAACAACGGGAGGACAGTGTTTGACAATTATTACTACCTTTTTAAAAAGTAGTTCTAAAATCTTTGAATCAATGTTGGTATAGGGTATGTGTTTCATAGAATAAAAGGGATCAATTGTCCTAGATTTGCTATGATATGTAACATATATAGTTCTTAGGGACTTTACTTGACTTTTTGTAAATAAGCATGACATACCTTTTGGTGTTTTATTTCTGTTATCTAGACTTTAGTAACCAATGTTCCATTAAAACTAAACTCTTGGACTTTTAACTCTTGGCCACATTGATGGTGGTGAATGCACATTAACTTAGCATATCGAAAATATAAATGTTAACATTATTAGAACCATCATTAGGAAAATAAAATAATAAAGCAAAATCAATGGATAAATCTAATTCAGGAAATTTGTATGATTTATGCACCCACTTTCTGTGCCATATTTTGCTGGAAATATATATATATATTTTTTCCTTCAATTCCTTCAACTACGTAGTTTAGTTCACTTTCTAGGCTAGCATTTCAAGATCCCTTTCTTGATCCTCTAAATCCAGGTCAGTCGCCATGCCCACTGCACCCTCTGGTGGTTGTTTCATATCCACTTTAATTGAGTAAAGTTGATCCTGGTGCCTCTGCACTAGAGGCTCTTTCTGAGAAAGGAATGTGACTGCGTTCTAAGTAGCACTGTAGCACTGTAACACTGTCCTCCTGTTGTTCATCAAATTGCTCGAGCAGGCACCAGTAACGTCTTCATTGTGAAACCTGTTGTTACTGTTTTTGTCATACTGAATACGCCATGGGGAGCTTGCCAGGTTCTGCCATGAGTGTTGTCTAAGTAATAGAACCAAACCAAATTTGGTTGGAAGAATTCCACCAAACACTTTCTTATTTGCACAAGAGTCACAAAAACTAGAGTATCTCACTTAAAACAACATGCATACCATTATTTTTTATTATTATCTATTATAGTCACTGTTGTTGATATTAAAATGATTTCTGGTATGTACAAATAAGAAAGAATGAAGTTCGGAGACACATTAAGTTACTGTTTCTATTGTGCTGCAATGACTCAGCCAAATTGGAGGTCAAATTTAGCAGTGATTTGGCATCCATATATTCCACCAGCATCTGACTTGCCTTACATCTTTGCAGTCTCTTTTACCTCTGATGAAGAGCAATATATACACTACAAGTTTGTGTATAACTTACATTCTCTTTCCCTATCTTCCTAGTGTTAGGAGATATTTCTCCAGTCCTGCAAATTTGGAGTCTTTTGAGTAAAAGTATTTATAGCCACTCATATGATATTAAAACATTACATTGTATTTATCATTTAAAAATGTATTAAGGCATCATGATCTATAAAGTTAATCATAGATAAGATTTATACATACCATGTTCCAATAACAATTCAACCACCAGGTCTCTTTCTCTCTCATTCTCTCTCTCTCTCTCTCTCTCTCTCTCTCTCTCTCTCTCTCTCTCTCTCTCACACACACACACACACACACACACACACACACATATCCCACCACCCCTCCCCAAGTCTACCTCCTTGATAGGCACAATTTTTAAGCTTGGTTATTGTATTTTTGATCTCCTGTTTTCATTCTTGTTGGCCCTGTGATTCCGATACATGGATATACTACATCTCTACATAGACAGTGTATTCAAGGAACCAGCCTATACTATCTCCTGGCTGGTGCCTGCTGCCCATACTACGTCTTCTTACCCCTCTCCTCCTCTTTTATTTCTCTATCCTTATCAATTCTATAATTCAACGTAAGGACATGACCTGAAATCCCCCAAAATGGACTGTCTGGTCCCATATTTTCACCTGAAAGTTAAGCACTTGGTGTTTTGACACTGTTTTGAATACAGCCGACTCGAACTTCTGATCCATTATTCACAGAGAGAAATACAACAAAGATTTTTGTGTGGACTTTGTAGCTGCTACTGTGCAATACTGGTTTATTGTTTCTAGGAGCCTGTTAGTGGACTCTGCGGGGTCTTCTTTGGATATGATCACATCATCTGCAAAGAGGGCTAGTTTGACTTTATATTTTTCAATCTGATCCTTTAATTTCTTTACCTTGTCTGATTGCTGTCGTTTGACTTCTTTTTTTTAAATTTCATTTTGTGCTGGGGGGCTACACACAGAGGTGCTCAAAGCTTACTCCTATCTCTGTGCTCAGGGATCACACCTGGTAGGACTTGGAGGAACATATGCTGTGCCAGGGATTATACTCAGGTCAGTCAGGGTCAAGTTCCCTACTACATGCTGTACTATCACTCCAGCCCTAGAATTCTAATACTTATATGCAATGAAAGTGAAAATAGCCCTGGGAATGAAGCTGGCTATGAGTTTGTTTTGAATGACCATTATTATCTTGTAAAAAGTTTCTTCTAACCTTATTCTTTGTTTTATTATTTTTATCATGAATGAATGTTGTATCCTGTCAAAAGCTTTCTCTGCATTAAGTGATCTGATCCTATCATTTTATCTTTATTTTATGACATTTCTAAACCAATATTTTATTGGTATGATAGTAAAAGTGATTTGTTTATGTTAAACCATTCTGGTCTGTCTGGGATAAATGCTACTTGATCAAAGTGTCTGATATTTTTGATATACTGTTGGATTTGGCTTACTAATATTTTATTGAAATTTTGCATCAATGTATATAGGGAAATAGGTCAGAAAGTTTATAAGTGTCTATTTGTTTTTAAGTATTAATGCAATTTTGGATTCAAAGAAGTTGTTAGGAAGAATTCCTCTTTCCTCAATGTTTTAGAAGAATTTAAAGAGGAAACGTAGTGTGTCTTCTTTGAAGAGTTGATGGAACTCATCAGAGAACCCATCTGGCCCAGGAAAAATTAATCAGGTTATTGGCAGGAGTACTCAGTTTTTCTCCACACGATTCTATCAATAGTGGTCTCAGAAATGTTTTATAAATGGCAATTATTTCTGCTGTTAACAACAATGCAACATAAAACGAACAGATATGAGTATATATTTTGAACACTATCTTGAAGTTATATGCTGCAATTTTTACAATATCTTATTGGTCACACCAGTTGCCTTGATTTCATGCTGAGATAGACTTTGCTATGACTGAACAGTTCTATGAGAAAATCGTTGAAGCACTATTGGAAATCCTTAAGGCATCTTAAGCTCTTTGAAATTTTTTATTAATAAATGAAATAAATGAATAGGCCAAATAAAAGAAAGCACATATATGTCTAAGAATTTATGAAGCCTTGTTTTTCTCTAGACATCATCCTTTTTTCCGTGCATACCTGTGAGATGTAGGTTATACTTAATTTGAACACATTTTAACTGATCTGATAAACCTAACAGTGCAGTATGTTTTAGTAACATTTTTCAACATTTTCATCTTTACAAACTCTTGTTCTCATCCTATTGCACTAATTTAATCAAAATGAAACTGAATTAGTAAAATGTTACTACTACATTCTGTGAGTGGCTATAATAGCAAACTGATAGAAAGCCACGATGTTCAATACGACAGAACAACTGTTCATGTTATTATTACTAATAGATATTTATTTTGTACAAATGTTTGAATTTAAGTACTGTTTGAAAATCTAAATATATAACTATTTTTAAGGTGGCAAACATGTATTTCTGTTTTACTTATATCCAAGTAATTAATAGACTAACAAAATTAGTGTTGAAAATTCAAAATAAGTGAATTATGCAAGTTTGGGTACTGTGCACTTTCTTCACAATATATAGGATTTCGGAGGGAAAAGAGTTTGAATAGAGTAAATAATGTTTATTGCTATCCTTCTCTGCCCAGCATTTGTCAGCTCTCTTGATCTTTCCTATATTGGTGTTACTTAGACTCTAGGACTGGAGCGATAGCCCAGCGGGTAGGGTGGTTGCCTTGCATGAGGCCGATGTGGCCTACCTGGCTTTGATTCCTCTGCCCCTCTTGGAGAGCCTGGCAAGCTACCGAGATTATGTCGCCAGCACTGCAAAGCCTGGCAAGCTACCCGTGACGTATTCAATATGCCAACACAGTAACAACAAGTCTTACAATTTGTTGTGAGTCGTTAATGGTGTGCACTTGAGCAAATCAATGAACAACTAGAGGACAGTGCAGTACAGTGCAGTGCAGTACTTAGACTTTTTTTTTTTCCACTCCTCCAAGCTTTCCACACTATTACACAGAAGAAGAAAAGATGAAAACACATCTCACATCCAACAAATTTGCATTAAGAACTATGCAACTGAGTCATTTACATAAACTATATATTATTTTCCTTTTGAGGCTCTGCTTTCAGACTCTTTAATACTTTGATTTGTTAATAATCATTCTAAATTTTAGTGAAAATATTGCTCCAAAACTAATTAAAGGATTAATCTGATACTGAGTTTTGTCTAATTTAGCATTTTATCCAAATAGCTATTCTCACATATTAAAATGTCCAATATAAATATACTAAAATATTATAAAATTAACTGAGTGCATTTTATTTTATCATTTTTAAATTGCTTCCATTTCAAGCAAATTAAAACAAAAATAATTCAAGTTGTGTTAAATCATCATTCAAAATATGGAATGTTTTTCTCAACTTCAATGGTACTTTTTCGGGTCATTGGCCTATAGAAATGACTAATTTTTACAGGACTTCTAATATATATGTCTCTCAACACTATATATGTTCATAAAGTGGAAATTGATATTTTACATGCTTCAAAATGAAAATGAATTCAATATTTAAACATGAATGTTTGAGACTTTGTTGTTGTTTTTCAATGTCCACGTTGTCTAATGCCTAATTCACTGTGATTATTAATCATCTTCCGGCAATATCACATTCCAGGGTATTCCTTTTTAGTGAAATTCTGTTCTTATATTTTTGTATGTATTATAGTTTGTATGTATAATACATAATACATATTATAGTATGTTTTTGTATTGTATTATACTATATTTTAAAATTTTAATTTTGTTAGCTTTTACAACATAGTTTAAAATAAAATGAATTCATATTTTTAAACTACTTAACAGTTTACCTCCAATCTCAGAGTTTTATGGTGCATTCCATAATGATTTATTAAAATACGCAAGAATAATTCTAGAATAAAACTACTTAAATGATAAAACTAGAAATATCAAGAAAGGCACCAAATATTTTCATTTTCTTATAAACAAATATATAAAGCTTATATAATCCTTAACGTGCTCAGGAACTGCCACGCTATAGAAGTAAAATCACTATTTACAGTGAGTCCTTATTATATGGATTGACTGCATTCATATAGAGATTAAGTTGATACGATGCTCAAGATATTTGAAAAGAAGTATTAGCATATAACTGACTATACAAAAAGACTCAGAAGAACAAATAAACAAATTTATTATATAATATTTGTTAAATTTCACAATTTAAAATACTAGGTCTTTATTTAACATTTCACTTTAGAATGATCTTGAATGTATATTAACTCTGAGTATAATTCTGGTTTTAAAATCACATACTGAAAAGATAATACCTATTTATTTAAAGGGTGAGATACAGTCAAATGTTATATTCAATTTTAAGTTTTATAATTATATTTACAAAATAAATTGCAGCACTTTTTTTTAAATATCCTCAACTCCTTATCATATAGAGTAACAATCTGCAGAATTTCCTCCAGACCCTGTGTCAGGCTGCGTCTCGTTCATCCTGGACACGTGGGAATGTGGCGGATGAGCCCCACCATTCTCCCAAACAGTCCCACAATCAAAAACCTCCAGAATCCAATCACCTCCATGTAAACAGCCAGAATCCACAGTATTGGGAAGAGTCTCATTTATGAGACTAAATCTGCTGAAAAACTCAGGAATGCAGTTTTTGTGACTGAAATCTACAGGCTCTCAGGGAGCTGAGAATTGGCAATCTCCCCTCCATTTCCCCATTTTCCAGGAGCCTTCACATCTGATGAGATGTAAAGTAGAAGGCAACTGATCTCGATAAAGAAAAAATTAATAAAATATTAGCATACAAGGCTTAACCTGTAATGACCTGTTAGTAATCTCTTATACAAGGCTTAATGGCTCCAGAATGAGAAACAGCAATCTTCATACACTTTACTCTAAGGATACTTTTTGGATCATTTTTAATAGAGGACTCATTACAAGTCATACAAAATAAATTATCAAGGACCTACTTTGGGGGCAGATTTGGGTGGTGGTGGTGGGAAAATTCTAAATAACGGTGATGAAAAGGTGTAATGGTGGTGGGATTGAATATATATTGAATATAATATATTATTGTGAACAAGTTTATAAAAATAAAATAAAAATTTAAAATATTAAATTAAATTAGTAAATAAAGAAAAGAAAATCAATTAAAATATATGAGTAGTTATTATTTGGCACAAAAGAAATTTTAAATTTTCTAGAAAGTTATTTCTAGCAAATTAGGATTACTGATCATTATTGAGACTAAAAATTAACTAGCTATCAAAGGGAAGTGCTCGTAAAGATGATTTTATCAGACTTTAGTTTGTATCATGCAGTTTAATAGCACAGGCAAAATGAAATTATAGGTCACTTACTCAACAAATAGGCACTAAATACATCATAAGAGATATATTCAATTGATCATCATTTTGAAGTGTATTAATGCATTTAATACACCTGTTTAGTTTAGATAGAGTTTAGATAGTCTGTTTTACTCAACATGAAAAACTAGAATGAATCTATTTCAATCATTGTTAAAATGTGATAGTCAAACTTTCAACTTAAAGGGAAAATATTACCTCAATTCAGAAACTAGAAACTTTTAATATTATTTAAAATCAGTACAATAATCATCATTCACCATTTTTCCCCAAATAAAAACACCTGTAGTGCTTTTATTTTATATCAAGTCAGCTGCTTGAAATACTTCTATGTACCTTCAATTTCAATTTTCACTTACCAATCCTTTTCTTTTTCTGCAGATCTAACTTCATCCAGAATATGTGGTGGGAGAGATAGAGGTGAGAAAATTCAGCAACAACAAACATTTCTTTCATTAGTCCGATAAGATGGTTTTACATTCTCTCAAGGAGGACATATTTCAAATCTTATTTTTCAGGTGCTTTTAGGAGTCTTCTGCTGGATCTTTTAACATGATTTTATTTATTTCATTATTTTTGTTGGCCTCTCCAGATACATATATTTCAGCATATTCTGAACAGATCACAATTTAACTATTAGAGGATTCTATAAATTTGAAAGACATTCAAATGTATGATGCGCCCTTATGACAGCTGCTTTATCTGGATTCAGGAATCATATATGCTTAGTCCACTATTTGTGAGTAGCTACTTTAAAGATTTAGTTCTCCTCACTATGGCATTAATTATTATTTCCCTAAATTGTGAATCCAAATACTGTGATCTGTGTACTTCCAAATGTGCAAATACAAAAAAATCCAGGAATGACCTATTTTAGCTCCCTCTGACTAAACTTGAGGTTAAAATAAAATGCCATTGCCCTCATCTCACTACTTATTTTATTTTGGTGAAGAATGCATTAAGACTCAAAACACTTTCTTCAAATTTGACTTAAAATTCCTCCCTCCCAGAGGAGAAAAAAAAACAGTTTAGATCATAGATAAGGATAAGTGTAATATTTGTCTGTCTTCAGCTTTAAAACTCTAAAATGGAGCAACAAATTTTGGGGAACACAACTAAATTTATACTCTCATCATTCAACTGATGTTATGAGTTTTGTTCCTCATTATAGGCTTAAGTATAATCTGCTATGTTGCACTAAGCTCAATACTATTTCAATAGTTAATGGTTTTATATGAAATAAACTAATAAAAGCAGATGGGGGTCTAACTTTATGTCTATATTGCTAAGTGCATGTATAAATTATAATGAAACAACAACATGCATAGAGCTTCACTTTTGTGCCAATCACTGTAGTTGTAGTCATATGCCGGACAGCTCTGACCATCCAATATTTATGTAAAACCATTCATACATCAAAATTCCAGATGGAGCCCTATGTTCATTGTAGCATTATTCACTGTAGCCAAAATATGGAAACAGTTCGAGTATCCAAGGATAGATGACTGAACAAAGAAACTGTGGTACAAATGCATAATAGAATACTTCTTGGCTCTAAGAAAAGATTAAAACAAACAATTTTTAGCTACATAGATGGATCTGAAAAGCGTCATGCTGACCATCCATTCTTAATTCTTGCAGACAAAAGATTCTGTGACGAGTTCTTTCTGTCACTGAAATAACAGATAATCATTGATTAGTTTTACTCATGCTTTATATTCTTACTTTGATGAGGTAATTTTGATTACTGTACCTGCCAAGTAAATTTGGGTCTCTGCAAAATTAAGGATAATTTTTTTTCTGAAAAAAAAAAACATGCTTTCCCATTCTCTTACATTTAGATTCCTCATTACTTAGCATTTAGCTCATGTATCATCATAATCAGTAAGATTCTTTAGGACTTGTAACTATCCCAATTTCAGTACTCAAAAGATGTTAAACTCTCTTCTTCTCTAACATCTTTTGAAAATTCATCATTGCATTTGTTATACATAAATAGAATTTTATTTTTGAATATCTAATTTTTCTACTGTAAACATTTTGATAAGCTTGCTTTCAATTCTATCATACCTGCTTAGAACTCAGTATATACTGGACATATTCTCAGGAAATATTAACTGGTGTAAACTCAGTTGGTGTCCAGTAAATTCTTTGCAAAATTCTTCACAATGAAAATGTTTCTTTGAAAAATGTGTCTCATTACATTTAACTTGGCCCTAATGGTTATTGTTGAATGCATATTTCATTCAAGACATGCACCATGCCTTGACACTAATTAGATTGAATCAACTAATAAGATTGCTGTGACACATTTATGACACAATAGTGAAAAATAAGATTTTTTTTTCTGAGTAGAGATATTTTGAATTAATCTTACATTGCCTTTCATTTGTTTTTTTTTCAGATATGCCAAATAAGGCAATAGAGTAGTCACATATTCCAGAGTATGTCAGGAGCAATTTCAAGTGTGAAATGCTGAAATAATATGACTTAAATACATTCATCTTATCTCAGAACTCAAAATTACCAGTATGGTAATTTACCATACTTAGTTTTGGGGATCTAACATACAGCAAAGCATAAAAAACAAGAAACAAAATTTTTTACAAAAATAATTTGTCCTTTAGAAAATTAAATTATCTTCGAACTTAGGGGGGGAATTTTGAACAAAAGATTGTATCATATTAATAATATCTTGCATCAGTGAACATTTTGCAAGACATAAATTCCTTTGAAACATATTACTACTGAATTTGGAATCATGTTTTTAGTTGCTTTGGATAACATCTTATGCTATGCTAAGAACTCAGACTAAAAAAGTGAATGTGAATTCAAATCGCAGTCTAAACTCCTGGAATTCTATTTCTAATTATCAAATATAAAAAGGGCTGTTCAATTTAGGTTGCTAAGTAATTTATTTCAATTAGATTGTGTTGAAATAAGGGTGGGTGGTGGTAGGTTTCCCTCTGAAATTTAAAGCAAACACCAGGAATGGTTTGTTGTTTTTGTTTTATGGCCACACCCAGTGGTGCTCAGGGATCACTCCTGGCAGGCTCAAATGGGATGCTGAACCCATATGGAAGTTGAGGATCAAACCCATGGTGGCTAAGTACAAGGCAAGTGCCCTACCTGCTTAATTATCACTCTGGCAGACATACTACTACTTTTTTGAGAGATGGACAAATTAGCAAAGAAAAAAGTGTTCCAAATTCAAAGATAGAAGCGTTGATTTACTGAATTCACTTATTTTGTCTAAAGAAAGAGGGATGATGAGTACAGAATACAAATCAGCTATGGAGATGGAGGGAAGCTGAGATGAAGGATATCATAGAGGAAAACAGAAGTAAGTGGGAATCTCATCTAACTGGTTTTATAACATTCTATTTGGGCCAGAATGATATTGCAGTGTTTACCCTGTATACAGCCAAATCAGGTTTGATTTCCAGAACCGCATATGGTCCCCTGACCCCCGGAGTGAGCACAGAGCAAGAAGTAAGCCCTGAGAGCAACTGAGTTTGGCCGCAAAGAAGCAAAACAAAAAAGGTTTTTTAGTTAGATTTCTAAATCTAATGATCACATTGAGTTTTTTTATTTAGGAGATAAGGCCAAATTATTTTTAAGAATCCTTCTCACATTCAAGAACACATTACATGGCATTACTTGGATATAGAAGCAATTAGACATATAATTAATTTTATTAATATTGTTCTGTAATGACCAATAAAATTAATTTTCATATGATTTTCCTTATAAATTGTATGCAAGACAAAAATGGTGCTAGTTAGACACATAAAAGTAATCCACATTTCTTTATCAATAGTAATAAAACCATGTTTTTATCTTTAGCAGATGCTGTTCTGATAAAAGTGCCTTTGATGTAAATCTAATGCTAGAAATACATTGGTACAAAACTCTAAAGAAATCACTTCAGTTGCTGTAGCAAAAAATATGGGAAATTTGACTATATTGTAGAGATTCTGTAATGTTAAGATTAAAGCAATACCTGCCATGGATTGCCTGAATTCATTTTCCTCATTAACTATCTACTCTCTCTACAAACTTGGAAGGTATACCTCTGTACATCAAGTCTTTATAAAGTGATGGCAGTCTGAAATATAAAATAGTCGGAAACACAGGGACATAAAGAGAATCTCTATAAATCATTTCTAAAATGATAAAATGAGAAAAATTTTAAGCAATATATATTTTTAAATAGTTATGGGCAAATAAATAAATAATAGTTATGGGGCTAGACAAATAGTACTGTCGATAGCATTATGGTCTTCTGAACCCCATAATAGGAAGGGAGAGAGGGAAGAAGGGAGGGAAGGAGGGAGGGAGGAAGGAAGAGAGAGAGGGATGGAGGAAGGAAGGAAGGAAGGAAGGAAGGAAGGAAGGAAGGAAGGAAGGAAGGAAGGAAGGAAGGAAGGAAGGAAGGGAGAAAAGATTAATCAAATAGATTTTGGTGAATAGAAAAAAATAAAATAGATGAAATGAAGATAATTTGATTCAGAAAACAGGTTATGGTTCAAAGATATGTCGGCCTAAGTGATGAAGGTGAGACTTTCCAATAAGCAGAAACCTGCATCAGATGTTGGATAGAGTACAAAGAAAAGAAGTGATAACCAAATACCAGAATTCAAGTTACATAGAACTGGAGCAAAAGAGGACCCATCTCCCAGTCGCTGGACCACAGTACTTGGAAAGCTTCAGACTTCCCAAAGGGGAGTTTAAGCCATGCAGGATAAACACTTGCTTCTAGGGAAAAGGAGAGAGAAAGACAGACAGACAGAGATGGAGGATAAATTGTGTTTTCTCTAAGACGTTTATATGCTGAATCCCATCCAGGACTTCCAAATATGACTTTCTTGTAAACTGTCTGTTTTGAGTGTATAAATCAGAGGTTCATTGCTGAATCCTAATCCTATTCGACTCTGTCTTTTGTGGAGAGTTTCCAAGGAGTGCTCAGGATGGCTCGGGGCCCTGCAGACCATTCATTGGAATCAAACTTGGGTACAGCTCTACTATTTCCCAGTCCCATGACTGTCATTTCAGGAAAAGCAACTGCAGAATCACACAGACTTAAAGCACTTGTTTGCATGTAGCCAAACTCTGTTCAGTCCTGAGCACCAGATAAAGTTCCCTGGAGCACTACCAGGAGTAATTTCTGAGGACAGAACTAAGAGTGAGAACAGAGCTAGGAGTTAGTCACCCATCTCCACTTTTTTTTTTATTAGTGAAACACCATGAGGTACAGTTGTTGACCTTACAAGTTTTTGCAATTGGGTTTCAGTTATACAATGATAGAGTACCCATCCCTCCACCAGTGCCCATTCTCTACCACCAATGATCCCAGTAACCCCCCCACGCCTCCCATACCCCCATCCAATCCCGCATCTGTGGCAGGGCATTTCCCTTTTGTTCTCTCTCTCATTTTGGGTGCTGTGGTTGGAAAAAGAGACATTGAGTGGCAAACATGTTTGGTCTATAATCTACTTTCAGCATGCATCTCCCATCCTGGGAGGATCCTCCCAACACCATTTACTTGGTATTCCCTTCTCCATCTGAGCTGTTCTTTCCCCTAGCATATGTGGATGGACATCAAACCATGGAGTAAACCTCCTCTAAATTATCTTGACCAATCTAGGATGTCAGTCTCCTATTTTGTTTCTTTATATTTCCCAGATGAATGCAATCTTTCTATGTCCGCCCCTCTCTTTCTGACTTATTTCACTTAGCATGATATTTTCCATGTAGTACCACTTGTAAGTACATTTCATGATTTTGTCTTTTCTAAAAGCTGCATACTACTCCATTGTATAGATGTACCAAAGTTTCTTTAACCAGTCATCTGTTCTTGGGCACTTGGGTTTTTTCCAGATTTTGGCTATTGTGAACAGTGCAGCAATGAACATAGAAGTGCAGATGTCAATGCTGGTGGGAATGCCAACTGGTCCAGTCCTTTGGGAAAACAATATGGACAACTCATGGTGGTGGATAATGGGCGGTGGATGGATGGGTGTTTGATCATTGTACAATTGAAACCCAAGCACAAAGATTTGTAAATCTACAACTGTACCTCATGGTGTTTCACTAACAAAAATTAAAAAAAAATATGTAAATGATGAATAATGGGCACTGGTGGAGGGTGGGTACTGGATCATTATATAACTGAAACCCAAGCACAAAAATTTGTAAGTCTACAACTGTACCTCATGGTGTTTCACTAAAAAAAAAAATTTTAAAAACATTAGAAATTGAGTTCCCATTTGATCCAGCAATACCACTCCTGGAAATATATTCTGGGGAGGCAAAAAAGTATAGCCAAAATGACAACCACCTGCACTTTTTGTTATGGCATCAACTAGCAGATAAATACAAAGAGTTTATAACACTATATGTAACACAAGTGTCTCCATAGTTCCTCCAGTTGGCAGGTGGTACTGTTGACCTGGAGATTAATTTTACAGGATTAGAGCCTCCCATGAGATAAAGCAGAACAACGAGAAGCATAGGAACAACTGGCATCTCCACCACCTTAACATATTGCACTGTATTTTTTATGCCTATTTTTAATTTTTTTTATTAGTGAATCACGGTGGGGTACAGTTACAGACTTACAAACTTTCGGTCTTGCATTTCAGTCATACAATGATTGAGTACCCATCCTTCTACCTGTGTCCATTCTCCACCACCAATGATCCCAATATCCCTCTCACCACCCCCAATTTTCACCCCACCCTGCCTCTTTGGCAGGGCATTCCCTTTTGTTCTCTCTTTCCTTTGGGTGTTGTAGTTTTCACTAGAGGCATTTAGTGGCCATTGTGTTTAAGCTATAGTCTACTTTGAAGAGAAAAGAACAAAGAGGTTCAGTTAGGTTAAGCTACTTAGAAGACAGCTAATTATGGCTCCCCAAACTTGATTTCAACAAATAGCCCAGCATATGGTTAGTGCATAAACTCCAGAACCATTGAAATTCAATGGGACAAGAGCCTTGAGTTTTTGCTACCTCATTCCATTTTCAAAGATACAGTGGGCTATGAAAATGATTATGGTAACTGCTATATTATTAAATATAATCATTAAATTTTTCATTACATGAAAAATCATGATTTTGTCTCTTTTAAATCTCCTCTCACTCTTTCTTCCTCACCCTTTTTTTCTCATTTCCTCTCACCGCCCACTCCAAATGTGTGTGTATGCGTGTGCGTCTGCATTCATGCGCATGTGGGTACCTGTGTGAGAAAGAAAAATAGAGAGTACTCTTACATAAGAACAAGAATGATACCTTCAAAATATATTCTAAAGCTTGTTCACTTTAAATCAAGTGATCGAAGATGTTTGCATTAGCATCATCTATTTAATATTATGTGTTGTTTCTCTACAGGCCTATATTTTCTTGATTCTATGGTAGTCTGAATTTATTAAATTGTAACTGCATGCATTTGAGAGGATATAATAACTTTTAATATGACTATTGACATCAGTTTTCCTTAGAGTTAAAAAATATTGTTGAAATTGCACTAAAAAGTTTTGTTTTATTCTCTTCATG
Organism: Sorex fumeus; assembly: GCF_029834395.1. NCBI lineage: Eukaryota > Metazoa > Chordata > Mammalia > Eulipotyphla > Soricidae > Sorex > Sorex fumeus. Next base: position 39,844,965 of record NW_026606322.1, on the reverse strand, counting down.
GAATACTTTTATTATCAATTATTTGAATTCTGTAAGAGATACATTTATTTGAAATCCGTCAGCCATAGTTTTGACAAAATAATCAGTTATTATTAACAGGGCAAGTAATAAACTGAGAAGGATCATGTAAAGAAAGCATTTAACTCAATAATATTCTTTATTTGATTAAAAACTTTGGGAGACTTACAGACAAGCACTTGTTTTAAATAGTACAGTCATAATGTTACCTAAAAGAAACCAGGTAAATTTATTCGGTAATTTTTTTATGATTAGTCATGGTCTTCATATCATAGTGGAGTAGCAGTGTTATTATTAATAACAAAATTTAATGATTATATTTAAAAGCATCAAATGAGTCATTTGAAGAATATAGGAATTCTGCCAGACAAGTTAATCTAAACTCTTTTAGGGAATATGTTTTGCATGTTAATGGAAATGTCCTCAAGTATATGTTCTAACCACAGAACCTCACTGGTAAGTCAAGATATTGCTTTATAAATTGTGCTTTTGAACATAAGAGTGACCTACTAAATAAATAATTTTGATTACTTTATCAACTTTTTCCCCCTATGGCATATCACTTGCACCAGAAAATAATTTGCAATATATCCTTACTATCCTACATCCATTTAAAACTTTCAGACTCTGTGGATTTCTGATAACTGTAATAACCTTGAGAGGAAAGCTCAAATAGTCTTTCATGTCTTAGGATCCTGAAGATGTATCACCTTTTTAATAGGATCTCGTGGTTGTTTTGCATAATTCATGGCTCACATAAGACTTTAACAAGGAAAAATGCATAGTTTATATGATGTTTTGCCAGCATTCTGCATATTGATTGTCTATTATATTTTATGTCTTGATTGCAATATTTTTCTGAAATAATTCACTTTTAAGTGTTAGAACTATAATACCAAGAGTGACTCAGAAATCCATATGTTAGAAATTTTTTATATCATATCTGTGTCCCCTAATCCTTTTTCATTTCATATTACAAAGAGACTTTTCTCAATGCTGTATGATTATAAGATATTAGCAAAGTGTCTTTTTCAACACTGTTTCATGATCTCCTGCTAGTATAATCAGAAAACCAATGTTTATACTAAAGCTTAACCCACACCCTTCCTGGAATATAAACATCATCTCACATTTAGAAAATTATTGCGACGGCCCCTTAAATTTTATTAAATATATTATGCAAATAAATAATGAGGCAACAGTGGGACCATAGATATAATAAATTATGTAAGACACTTGCTTTACAAGCAGCTGATTTGGTTTCAATTCCTGGAACCATGCATGGTTTCCTGAGCAATACCAGGAGTGATCCCTGAGCACAGAGGCAAGAGTAAGCTCTGAGTATACTGGATATATCTAAGAACAAAAATAGTAATAAGAATAATTAATAATAGTAATGATAATCAGACAACAAAATTCAAGGTAGTGAAATAAAATGACCATTGGTAGTTTAAGTGTGTCTTCTCAGTTTTAACATGGTAAAAAAAAAAAGAAAGCAATATGTAATATTGAATAATTTTTTATGATTTTATAAAACATATGGTATTTAAAACAATATATTACCAGTAAGCTATTTTTAAATGTTTCCCTAATTTTTAATTTCCAATAATGAACATTATGTAGAAATAGTGTTAAATCAATACTCCAAATCTAACCTATATTTCCCAATGCAAATGTATTTACATTTTGACTTTTCATTTTTTTGCATTCAATTTTTTTAATATTGATTTATCTGGAGTGACAGAAAATAGGAAGACATAAAATAAGGACAAATTATACTAATGAGATTTTAAAAATGGGGATTTGTGGAAATTGTGAGTAATTCAGCCATTAGTGAAAAATACATAAACGCATTTTCTAAGTCAGTCAATTAAATTGAATCCATCCAAGTGACTGGTTAATTTATTCTTTATTTACTATGCAAATACAAATATGTGATTGCTTCATCCTTTGATGGTAAAGTTATCAATAACAAAATAGATCCACAGAATCTGAGAAAGTAGAGAGTGAAAAAACAATCAGTGAAACAGTTATCTTTTATGCATTTTTGCAGCTGTATTTTTTTGTTTGTTTGTTTGTTCAGATGGTTGTATTGTTAAGTAGACAGCCAATGATGACATGATTATGTGAGTATGCATGAGAAGTGAACAAGTGTTTATCTCCAAAGACAATACTTCCTTTGTTCTTACAATTTAACATAAAAAAGAGCATGTTTTGACCTTAGAACAATTTGTGATATTAGCACAATGACAATGAAAGCAGTATTTGAGATTAACATGACAAGGCACAACTCCTGGCCACATCATGTTCAAAATAGCTGTTTTTAAATTTAATATAAAAAACAAACACATTTTTCATATTGGGAAGATTTGCTCTAACATTGTTAAAATAGAATCTCTATTTATTTGCCTTGTATGCTTTGTCAGCATAGCTTTATAGATCACTGCATGAAAATTCACCTGGCTCCTTTGGGAAATATAAAGGAAAATTCAGCCTGAAAATATAACATATTTGTTTTAGGTTTGTTTCAAAGTGGTGATTCTCCACCAGGGGTCATTTTTCCCCTTTAGGGGATATTTCACCTTATCTGGTGTTATTTTTGTTTTTTACAACTGAGAAAATGTCACTGTCATTTAATGGGTAGCAGGCAAAGATGCTGACAAAACATCCTATAATACACATAACGTCCTTTCCATGTTTTTTGAGCTGAGCATTGTGTAAAGGAATCAGAACTGAGAAGATGTTTTATTCTTTGAGAAATAACAGTGGAATATAAAAACTTGTCTTCCTTCAAAGGATTATTGCCAATATGCTTGGATAGCTACAGTTTCTGTATCAAAATTATATGTGAATCTTTATAATCTATCTTGAGAAAATAAATTATGTGACATTTTCTCTTTGCTTTTGCCAATATTGTTTTACTTTTAAGTTTGAAAATATCTAAAATATTTTTCTTGATGTCCATGAATTTAGTGAGTAGGCCGTCTCAATTTGTGATTTCAATTGTGCTACAATTTCAGTTAGAGAATAGTAGGAACATTTCTTGAAAATTTTGATGTTCCCTTGAGTGGCCATTCCAGTCCAGTGAATCTGAGGTTCTCACAGAAGTTTTGTCCAGAATTTATGAAATTCTCTAGTATGATGATAAAAAGTAGCCGTCTGTATTGGAAAGTAAAGGTAGAAAGGCAAGAGATAAATACCAGCAGGTTTACTCCATGGCTTGGAGACCAGCCACACACTCTAAGGGTAAAGGCAGCTCAGATAAAGAAGAGAGCACCAAATAAATGGGAGATGCATGCTGAAAGTGGACTATAGACTGAAAGTGATTGCCACTCAATGCCTCTTTTGCAAACCGCAGCAACCAATAGGAGAGAGAGAACAAAAAAAAAACAGAGGAAGAGTGGGATGGGGGATAGGGGGGTGGGAGGGATACTAGGATTAGTGGTGGTGGAGAATGGGCATTAGTGGAAGGACGGGTACTCAATCATTGTATAACTGAAACCCAAACACAAAACTTTGTAAGTCTACAACTGTACCTCATGGTGTTTCACTAATAAAAATTTTAAAGAAAAGGTAGAAAGGCAGGAGGGGCAGTTTATGGGACATTTCAACACAAAATGTGGGTTCCATGGCAGAATGCTGCTGCTAAAGTCCTGTAACTGCTTTCTCTCTGCTTTTTCTCCCAGAAGAATTTCCCCTTGAGAAAGCCCATTACAGAGATGTTCGTACCAATATACTACAAGCTCTTAGAGGTGGAAAAGTCCAGTCTGCATAGATTAAAATAGTTTGGCATAATGATTACTAGTTCAAAGCAATAAATATTGCATGTGAAGAACAATCTGAGCTCTCAGTCAATGAGCCATTATATCCCTGACCCCATGCTTTTTCTCTCTTATTTCTGGCTAATTTCTTAGTCCTTTGCAGCATCTCTGCTTCAGTTCTGTTCACCAGGGGCTTCTCCCTGCAAGGCTGGCTAGAGCAGCATGTCTGATTTAATCTATCTAAAATGCTCAAGGTTCCATTTTCAGTTACCACTTTGCATAGCATTTTCTTAATTCCCTTTATCCTATTCATTGACAAAGATATCTGCTGTATTCTTTTTCTATTTCCCCTGGAATTGCTCATCTCTAAGGCATCCATCAATCACTGGATTTATTTCTTGTATCTTTGTGGAAAACTCAGTGAAAGTTAAAAAGCATGTTGTAGGATAATATTATTGACTTTCACAATACCCCATCTATAAAATGTATTTAACATTTGACAAAACAATTGTCTACATAGACTGTGAGTAATGATAAAGCTGGGGGAATGTTATAAAATATAATATTAAATGTCAGTGTACCTATATTGAAACTTATCTGCCTCAAAACTTTAAAGCCTGAAGGAAATTTATTTGTACTCAAATAATTATTTTGGACTGCTTAGTTAGCAGAGAGAAACTTAATGTTTCTCAAAAGGAAAGAATAGTGCATTATTTTTTTTAATTGAAACACCGTGAGATACAGTTGCAAGCTTTCATATTTGAGTTACAACCATACAATGATCAAACACCCATCCCTCAACCAGTGCACATTCTCCATCACCAATCTCCCCAGTATAACCCTCCTTTCCCAACCTCCCCCTGCCTCCATGGGACAATTTGCTCCATACTCTCTCTCTACTTTTGGGTATTACGGTTTGCAATACAGATGATGAGAGGTTATCATGTTTGATCCTTTATCTACTTTCAGCACACATCTCCCATAGAGGGTATAGCTCAGTGGTAGAGCATTTGACTGCATTGTCAGTTTTTATAAAGCTTTATTAATATTTTATAACACTTTCTCAAGAGACTTTTATTACATAAATTTTGAAATTTTATTAAAATAAATTGTTTTTATATTTTAAACACAGTAATAAAATTATTTTTAGTCTGCTATCATTTTCACTTATAGTTTTCTATTTTATGTCACACAATAGTATAATTCAATGTAAAATATAATTTGTCCTAGTTATTGATATATCAGTTACTCAGTGCAGTGGAATTTTTACATTGATATCTTAACTACAAAATTAAATCTTAGAAATGCCAGTTTTCGACTGGAGAGAGATACCTGTATCAAATAAGCATGGGATTTACATACATGACCCTAGATTCAGTCACTGATAGGGCATGTCCGGGGAGGTGAGTCCTTAACATGGAGAAAATTGAGAAGTTCTACATGGAGCTAGAGAAGTTCTATAAAGAAGACCACACCTTCTACAAGATCATTGTGGGTGATTTTAATGCCAAGATAGGACCGAGAAGATCAGCTGAAGAACTTCACATCGGGACCCATGGCCTAGAATGGAACGAACAGGGTGAGAGACTGTCTGAGTTCATCATGTCGGCCAAGACCAACCACGGTAACTCACAGTTCCAGAAGGCAGAATCTAAACGTTGGACATGGGAATCTCCCGGTGGACGATTCCACAACGAAATAGACCACATCATATTCAATCGATGGTTTTGCCTGACCGATGTCGCTGTTGTCCCAAAATTCTGAACGGGATCGGACCACTGTCTCCTTCGTGAAAATTCTACTTCACAGAGCGGGGAGAAAGGGCTGCAAAGTTTAAAAAGAGACCTCCCAGAACGACCACCAACTGGGAGCTCTTTAGCACTATTGCGGCAACATGGGAAGATGCCATTGTTGAAATATTGACGAGGAATACGATCGACTGGTACAGCACCTCCATGAATGTACGAGGAACGCCAAGAGAGAGATAGCCACGAAAATACGCCTGTCTTCGAAAACTCTTGAGCTTATTCGCCAGCGTGGTTTGGCGCATGCCTCAGGCAACCGCAAGCTAACGTCCGAGCTCGCAAAGCAGTGCAGAGATGCGATCAAGGAAGACCTCAAAGAGAGAAGAGCAGAAGTACTGGTAGATGTGGCAGAAGCCGGGAAAAGTATTCGTAACGCCCGTCTGTCCTTCGCCAACTACAAGACCAAGGTGACTGCCCTCCGACGTCCTGATGGATCCATCACATCCTTCAGAACGGCAATGGAGAAGATCATCCATGACTTCTACTCAAATCTCTTCATAGCCATGTCCACTTGCCGAAATACCAAATCCCACAGGTTGGATATGTCGTTCCCAACATTCTCCCTTCCCGAAATCCGACACGCCATTTCGACGGTAAAGAAATGAACAGCACCCGGCCCAGACAAGGTCAGACCTGAACACCTGAAGAACCTGCCGTCAGTACTCATCAATACACTGGCTCGACTCTTCACACACTACCTGTCTGAATGCAAGGTTCCTTCCCAATGGAAAACCAGCAGGACTGTATTACTGTACAAGAAGGGAGACATCCACGACATTGCAACTATCGCCTGATTTGCCTATTGTCTGTCATCTACAAGTTTTTCACTCAAGTCATCGTAAATAGGATTGGCAAAACACTAGATGAAGGACAACCATGCGAGCAAGTTGGGTTCCGCAAAGGATTCAGCACCATCGACCATATCCACACGATAACCAAGCTCACTGAGGTTTCTCGGGAGTTCAAGATGCCGCTCTGTCTAACGTTCATTGATTTAAAGAAGGCCTTTGATTCTGTTGAGATGGAAGCGGTCATTGAAGCCCTAACCAATCAGGGCATTCAAGCCCAATACATCAAGATCCTCCGTGAGCTGTACTGCGGATTCACTACCAGGATCTCACCATTCTACAAAGAAGTAATCATTGATGTCAAGAGAGGGGTTCGGCAGAATGATACCATTTCACCGAAACTCTTTAGTGCCACCCTCGAGAACAGCATGCGACGACTGGAATGGGAAGGAATGGGAGTGAAGATAGATGGTCAGCAACTGCACCACCTCCGCTTTGCTGATGACATTGTTTTAATTACACCAAACATTAGCCAAGAGGCACAAACGCTTGCCGACTTTGACCGTGAGTGTGGAAAGGTCGTACTACAGCTGAATCTTACGAAGACAATGTTTATGAGAAACAGCCTTGTTCCAGATGCCCCATTCGCTCTCAATGGAACGACCATCTCCGAATGCAACAGCTATGTGTACCTAGGTTGAGAAGTCAACATGACAAATTACCTGGCACCCGAACTGCGCAGGAGGAAGAGTGCGGCTTGGAACGCCTTCAAGAGCGTCAAAGAAATAGCTAAGAGGACGAAGAACCTCCTGCTCCGGGCACATCTCTTTGATTCCACTGTTCTTCCTGCATTAACATATGCCTCAGAGACCTGGGCCCTACGCAAATAGGATGAGAATGCTATTCGTGTCTCCCAAAGAGGAACTGAAAGAGCTATGCTTGGAATATCACATTTCACTCAAAGGAGAGAAAGAATCCGGAGTTCCAACCTCCATTGATGATCAAGAATCAGGGTTACTGTCTCGTTTGCCAAGTCATCAAAAATCAGATGGGCTAGTCACATAATGAGATTTAAAGACGACCACTGGACTAGAGCTGTTACCGACTGGATTCCACGGGATGTCAAAAGACCACGTGGCCGCCCACCTACCAGATGGTCAGACTTCTTCGTCAAGATCCTGAACGATCGGTTTGAGACTCTTCATGTTCCCAGAGCGAACAGATGCCATTGGGCTACACTAGCACGCGACAGGGACAAATGGAGACGCTACTGGCGCCCGCTTGAGGAAATCGACTTCTAATGGGAAGTTAAGTGATTAAGTGATTAAGTGACTTCTTTAATAGAACAGATTACAGGACACAGGAGTGAAAACACCTAATTTTCCTGTAAATCATGTGTAATTTTTATTTATTTGGAGGCAGGAGAGGCAAAAACCTACTGCACTTAATTCTTACTCCTGGCTCTGCATTCAGAGATCACTTCTGGCAGTGCTCAGGTGTTTGCTCAATTCTGTGTTTGTGTACATTTCTGTGTATACTCAATTCCTCTCTTTTTTGTTGTTATTGTTGCTTATTTTAAAGGGTATGTGACAAAAATATTTATGATCCCATCCTCAAAATTTTAGTAAAGGATTATCGGCATATGTTTTTCAAAAACTCCTGCTATAATCTGAAAACTGGCATTTACCTGATCCCCTCTAAATTCTACTTCTCGGAACATCTTGCAAATAACAGGGTAAGTATAAGTCAACTAATTAAGAACTGTCCTTATGAGCTTACCCTATGTTTTTTGCTCTGAGTTTGATCCTGTTTACCACAGCTCTCATCTTGAGTGATGGATTTCACTTCTTGGCACTCATATTTCCTTCTCTTCCTGTCAATACTTCCGTTGACTTTTTCGAGATACACTATTGCTAAAGTCACCAATCTCTGCATTCTCTACATTGCTCTGGTCACAGCTTTACTACATATCTCTGTAGTTTTCAAATGACTGTAGCATGACTGACAAGTAAAAAGAACAATAATATACCTTATCTTATTTTGTTTAAAATGTATGTCAGCATATATGATTTCGGTTTTTCACTTCTTCACTTCAATATGGTTTGAAGAAGAAAATACAGAAAGAATCAGAAAGACATTGTTCTCAAACTACAAGACTTCTTGTTTACTTAAAATCATGTGACTTAAATGTTTAAATAAACAAATGTAAGAAGCCTTCTTATTAATTACTATGATGAAAATAACTCCTTTATCTATTTACCTAGCTAAATATCTCAATGTCTCTCATAACATTTAAATTTCAAAGAATAAAGAAGAGGGTATTAATGATTATATAGTAAATCTTGAATAAATGAATGGACTGAAAAAATGTGGTAAGTTAAAAATGAGCACATTCCAGCAATACAATAGCCAAAGTGTGGAAACAACTCAAATGTTCATGACTAGATGACTGACTAAAAACTCATGATAGATATATACTACCGAATACTACTTAACTATAACCAAAGTAAAATGCTATTTGCTGCTACATGGATGGATCTGAGAGTATGAAGTGAGTGAAATTAATCAGAAAAAGAACAGATCCAGAGTGATATCTCTGGAGTGGGGTAGGATATAAATAAAGCTGGTAGGGAGATAACAAATACCAAAAAAACAAGAACTAAGAACTGGTAACTAATAGTAATGGTAGCTAATATCCCCCAGGGGATAGGGGAGAATGGAATGGGAAGGATACACTGAGGCAATGGCAGAGAAAAGTTGGCTCTCTGGTGAAGTGTGTGGTTCTGAAAGGGTTTATGCAAGAAACCCTACTGTTATCAATCTTTATTGTAACCTCTGGTGCCTAAAATAAAATTTAAAATTAAAAAAGGATTAAAGTGTCTTTTAACTGAATTATTAAGTCAGAAGAATGAATACATATTATAGTAATGGAAAAATAAAACTTCCAATATTCTCTGTTTAATAGGCACTGTAAAGTTATTATATTGTGTGTGCATGTTAAAATACTTTCTAATTTCGTTTTAATTTAAAGTGTCATTTAAATTTAATTTTCAAACATATATTTTAAAGTCAATATGCAAAGCTCTGAGTTAGATGAGTCAAATAGTAAACTGTTCCAACCCTTGAAGTGAATTTGAAATATGAGAACATACAAAATACAATAATTTTGTATGCATTATTTTCTCATTTTATATCTGTTTCACTGAAAGAGACTCTATTTAATATGAATTATTTAGAAGTCTATTTTTGTTGTTAACTTTGTATTAAGATACCAAATCTAAACCATAAATCTATTTTCTGTGAATGATATTCAGTTCTAGTATGCTAGGTACTATTTTGTTTTAAATTGAAGATTTTATTTGGTTTATTTTTTTAATTGTTTTCATATACTTCTGAGAATACTTTGCAGAAGTAAGAAGTAAATAATAGTTCAGACTCTCCAATCATTTGAAGAATCTTTAGGACTAAAAATTTATAAATATGAATAGGTATATCCTAAACATGTAAATAAGTGTAGGTATGGTACAGCACTTACAACATCAGTAGAGTCATGGAAGTATACAGTAGTAGTTTTTTAATACAGACTAAATATATATAAATTGAAATTAACTGAATTCACGATCACATCACGACCATCCTGTTGTTCGTCGATTGCCTCGAGCAGGCCCCAGTAACGTGTCCTTTGTCCTAGCCCTGAGATTTTTTTTTTAAGTGCCATATTCAAGGCTCTTTCAGGGTTAGGAGAATGAGACCCATCATTGTTACTGGTATATGTCATATTGGGTATACCACGGGGAGTTTGCCAGACTCTGACTTGTGGGCAGGTTACATTCGGTAGCCTGCCAGTTTGTCCAAAGTAGGAATGAGATGATAAGATGTCATAAGATGTCCGGGAGCTGAGTGTGATAATCTCTGGATCCTGGCCGTTGTTGGGGTTACACGGCAGTTGGTGGGTGTAACTGTCTAGCTACTGGCAGGTCCAGTCCCAAACCATGCAGGCTTGGAGATCTCAGCCCCAGGTCCCACACACCTGGGTTCCTCTGCCAGTTCTTTTATGCGTGAGGCTCATCCAAGTGTGTGGAGTGTGGTCCCAGCATGGCCTTGCTGAGGCCCGGAGGTTTTCAGCTGTTTTAAATTAAAACATTAAAAATTAAAATTAAATTGATTTAAAACAGCACAAAGAATATGTTCTAAACAGACTGATAATCATTCCAACCATATGTCTTGATTCAAGAGTTATAAAACTTTAGGTGGCAACTTTTCTATATGTCACAGTGATGGAGAACAATAGAACTAAGGGAGTCAGAAGGGTAGTTTAGTAGATAAAGTATTTGTCTTGCTAGCAGCAAACTGGGTTTGTTCCCCAGTACCCAGTATGGTCCCTATCAAAGGAGTGATCCCTGAGTGTGGAGCCAGGAGTAAGTCCTGAGCACCATTGGGTATGCCCCACTTCAAAAACAATACCTCATAGCTAAGGTTGGTGGCATATTTTCAATACAGAATTCAAAAAATCATTTCACAGGAAGATAAGAATGGTCATGAAAAAAGTAAATGCTACAACAGTGTTAAATGATCTACTACTACAGGATCTATGATGAAAATCTCATAATTCTATACATGCTATTTTGAGCTGGCTAGATACTGTCTTATTTTTGCTACATCAATCAGCCTTCTAAGAAATTTATATTATGCAATATGAAATGTTAAATTTCATTTCATCCCTTCCCAGTTTCTTTTTAGAAGGGACAGCATGGCTAAACAAAATAAAACACGGGATATTGTATGAACTAGTTTAATAGGAAGGGTCAAATGGATGAAAAAGTGTTGCACTCTAATAGCATTTTGAAATTTTAAAATAAAAATAGCACTGTCTTCCTGCTGTTCATTGATTTCCTCGAGCAGGCACCAGTAACGTCTCCATGGTGAGACTTGTTGCTATGTTTTTAACAAATCCAATATGCCACCGGGAGCCTGCCAGGCTCTGCAGTGAGGGTGGGATACCCTTGGCAGCTTGCCAGGCTCTCTGAGAGGGAAAATGAAAGTAAAATCAATTTTTCATACCCATTTGATTTGTTCCCTACACATCCTTGAAAATGCTTGAGTTAAAGAGGGAGGTATGAGTGTGCCCTACCAGTACTATGTTTTCTGCAACCAAAGCTATTTTTGTGGGGCAAAAGATGTAGCGCAAAGGAATAATACTCATGTAATATATTAAGGTCACAAGTCCTATCCACAGAGCCACATGTCGCCCTTGGCATCTTGGGATGTATTTCTGGTAGATTCTAACACTAACACTACTAGTCAAAGTAGATGCTGAGCATTCAGTTCAGCACAGAAGTCAACATATCACTGGGAAAAACTTCTTGTACCCCTAGCACTGCTGAGAAGGACCCTAACAAAATTAAAATCAGCGATGCTTTTTGTAGTAGATTATATAACATTGGGCCCAGCAATAGCATAGAGGGTAGGGCATTTGCCTTGCACGTGGCCGACCCAGATTCAATTCCTCTGTCCCTCTCGGAGAGCCAGGCAGGCTACTCAGCATATTCCTACTCCCCGGCAAAGCCTGGCAAGCTGCCCATGATGTATTCATTATGCCAAAAACAGTAACAACAAGCCTCACAATGGAGATATTACTGGTGCCCACTTGAGCAAATCAATTAACAACGGCAGGACAGTGCTACAGTGCTATATAACATTGCATATGGAGGTAATTAACCTTGCACAAACATGCCTGTGAAAGAAAATAAGTTTTTTAATACCTCCAATAGAATCTGAGAAATTATATACTTTTATAAATTATGGATGTATTAGATATGTATTTTTAATCCATTTTCTTAGTCATTATTGCATTCATTTAATTGTTTATTTTGCGTGAGACTTGGAACTAATCACACAATGAATAGCTTAAAAAGGTGTTGACTTTTTTTTTTTTCAAATATCTCACATGTCTTTTTGATAAAATTGCTGTGGAAGGGCAAATAGCATTTGATTAGTATATCCAGAAAGAGTCAAATTAAGTTCAATTTATGGCAGAAAGACTATTCAATACAAGGCATGTATTTGTCACTTTTATGTTTTCCAATTTTCTCATAGGACGTAAGTTCAAGGAGTCTATGTCCATTAATATTGCAATTCCTAATTACCTATTCTCTGTTTGTCAGAGAAAGAAAAAAACTTTTTCTTATAGTATCTAGTTGGCAGTTAGCAAATTGATGTTTATGTTGAAAACCAGAAAATATTCCATTTTTATGAAAGCAATATAATATTCCTTTAGTAGTAAATTTCTTATATAATATTTCAATATGATACTCTTATGCACTGTACTTACATGTTATGAGTTACATTCTGATTCAAAGAAAAAAATCAGTTTGACATCTAGGACCCTGGGATGCTCACCATCGAGAGCCTCTTCCTGTTCGTTCCCAATGCTGTGCTGGTCTTCTTTCTCCCCCAGGTCAGTTTGTCTATCAGTGACTTGAACCCAGGATTTGTCTTTCTCCATGTATGCACCCCAGGCATCCTCTAGGACCCTGGGACACTCACCATAACTGAGATTCTTACTGTTTATCCTCAACGCTGTGTGGATTTTCTTCCTCCCGCAGGTTGTAACCCCCCCTTAAACCAGATACCTGCAGGGGGCGTGACCTCTTCAGAAGTGGGCGTGGCTTTTGTAGAAGTGGGCGTGACCTAATTTGAGGCAGGCAGGTGCTCACGCGAACACAGGTAATCTACTCATACCCAGCAATCTCAAGTGACATCTCAGTCTCCATACCTCCTTACCAACATGAAGAAACAGTGCAAATCCCCACCACATGGAGAGGGCAATGAAGAGTCTAGAAACCTCAGTAGGTACTACTCACCTAAGGGACCTCTCTGAGAAAGAATTCAGATATGAAGTAATCGGATATTTGATAAACTCAATGAAAAAAGTGAGACAGATAACCAGTAAATTAAAGGAGGACATGAAAGAAACAATCAAGAAATTATGGGAAGAAATGAGAGCAGAAACTGGAAAGCTACATACAGAATTGTCAGGAATAACAGATTCGGTAGATGAAATAAAAAACTTAGTATATGCCCTCAACAGTAGAACGTCCACAGCTGAAGACAGAATCAGTGAGCTGGAAGATAAGCTGCATGAAGCCAACAGGCAACAACAAACAATGGCAAGAGAACTCAAAACATCTCAAGAGCGAATCGGAGTCCTAGGAGATGATTACAAGAGGAACAACATTAGAATCATTGGAGTGCCAGAAGGTCAGGGAAACAATCCCAATGAAAAAGTTACGGTTAAACAAAACATTGCTGAAAAGTTCTCAGAGCTAGACACTGCAGCCATTCAGATTCAGGAGGCCCGAAGGTGTCAGCTGAAAGAGACCGTAACAAAAACACTCCAAGACATATCATAGTTAGAATGATGGGCACCGGGGATAGAGACACAATACTGCAAGCAGCAAGATTAAAGAAGGAAATCACATAAAAAGGAGCACCCCATAGATTCACAGCAGACCTATCAGAGGAAACCCTCCAAACCCAAAGGCAATGGTGGAATATAGTGAAAAAAACTTACTGAAATAAATGCTTCACCAAGAATTCTCTATCCGGCAAAACTCTCACTCAAACTCAAAGGAAAGGTACACTATTTTGTGAATAAACAGCAGCTCAGGAACTTCATAGACTCAAAAACCAAACCTAAAAGAAGAGCTAAAGGAGCTACTGTCAGACAAGACAAACCCTACAAGCACAACAGACCCTTACAGAAAGATGACACAAAACCCCATAACAATAATCTCTCTCAATGTCAACCATCTAAATTCACCAATTAAGAGACACAGAGTGGCAAAATGGATTCAGAGACAGAACCAAATATTCTTCTGCCTACAAGAAACTCATCTCAACAGTCATAACAAACACAGACTCGAAGTTAAAGGATGGAAAACAATCCTGCAAGCAAACAGCTCCCTAAAAAAAGCTGGGATGGCCATACTATAATCCGACAACATAAATTTCAGGTTGAAAAATATTAGAAGGGACAGCGAAGGCCATTTTCTCTTCATCAAGGGATACATACAACAGGAAGAAATCATACTCTTACATGTTTATGCACCTAATGAGGGAACAGCTAAATATTTAAAACAATTGTTAACAGACTTCAAGGAGGACATTGCTAGAAACACAGTGGAGACTTGAACATTGCCCTATCACCTCTAGGTAGATCAACAAGAACAAAATTCAGCAAAAAAACATTGGCTTTGAATGAAGAAATAGAAGAGAAAGGATTTATAGACCTATACAGGGCTTTACACCCCAAAAAGAAAGAATACACACTCTCCTCCAGTGCACACAAAACAGTTTCCAAAATAGGCCATGTTCCAGTCCACAGAACATACCTGAATAGAATCAGGAAGATAGAAATAGTATCAACAATATTTTTAGACCACGATGCACTGAGAATAGAAATGAATCACACACAGACACGGAAAACCAAATCAAACGCCTGGAAATTAAACAACTCAATGTTAAACAACTAGTGGGTAAGGAAGGAAGTCAATGACAAAATCAAAAGATACCTGGGTACAAATGAGAATAAAGACACGAGCTACCAGAATCTATGTTACACAGCTAAAGCCATGTTAAGGGGAAAATTCATAGCTCTGCAACCACTTCTCAGGAAGGAAGAAAGGATGCCCAAAAGCAACTTGACTTCACAGCTCAAGATCTTAGAAAAGGATCAACAGAAGGAGCCCAAATCAGGCAGAAGGAAAGAGATCACAAAATTTAGAGCAGAAATCAACGACATGGAAACCAAAAAAAAAAAAAAATCCGAGAGATCAATGAAACCAAGAAATGGTTCTTCGAGAAAATAAACAAAATATACCACAGCAACACTCACAAAGAAAGAGAATCCTAATAACCCAAATCAGAAATGAGAAGTGGGATGTCACAAGAGAAACTAAAGAAATTCAAAAGATCATCAGAGAATGTATGTATGCCACGAAACAATGTATGTATGCCACGAAACAAGAGAACCTAGAAGAAATAGATAAATTCCTGGATTCCTATAATCTCCCAAAACTGAATCAAGAATTTGGTCTAGAGTATCTGAATAGACCTATTTACATCAAGGAAATTGAAACTGTAATCAAAAGTCTTCCCAAAAACAAAAGCCCAGGTCCAGATGGATTCGCTAGTGAATATTTCCAGACATTTAAAAAGGACCTATGTCAGTTCTTCTCAAGCTTTTTCAGCAAATTGAAGAAACAGAAACTTTCCCAATCAGTTTCTATGAAGCCCTTATCTCTCTAATATCAAAAAGAAACAATGACACAACAAGAAAAGAAAACTACAGGCCAATATTCCTGATGAACATGGATGTGAAGATTCTCAACAAAATACTTGCAAATAGAATTCAACAACTCATCAAAAAGATCATACACCAGGAGCATAGGGGATGCATCCCAGGGATGCAAGGATGGTTTATCACTTGGAAGTCAATCAACATAACCCATCATATCAACAAAAGAAAACATAAAAACCATATGATCATATCAATAGATGCAGACAAAGTATTTTTCTAGATCCAGCACCCATTTATGATGAAAACCCTCACCAAAAGTGGTATATAGGGGACTTTTCTTAATATATTTAAAGCCCTCTACCACAAGCCTACAGCGAGCATCATCCTCAGTGGGGAAAAACTGAGAGCCTTGCCTCTAAGATCAGGGATGAAACAAGGATGCTCACTCTCTCCACTGCTATTCAATATAGTACTGGAAGTACTTGCAGTAGCGTTTAGATAGAAAAAAAGATATTAAGGGCATTCAGGTAGGAAAGGAAGAAATCAAGCTCTCACTATTTGTAGATAATATGATACTATACTTAGAGAACCCTAAAACCTCTATCAAGTAACTCCTAGAAACAATAGGCTTGTATAGTTAAGTTGCAGGCCATAAAATTAATACCCAAACGTCAATGGCTTTCCTATAAGCAAATAGTGAAAGAGAAGGAAGTGCCATGAAAAAAACTATCCCATTCACAATTGTGCCTGAGAAAATAAAGTACCTAGGAATGAGCTTAACTGAGGAAGTAAAGGACCTGTACAAAGAAAACTACAAAAGCTACTTCAGGAAATAAAAAAGGACACAAGAAAATGGAAAGACATATTCTGCTCATGGATCGGGAAAATTAACATTGTCAAAACGGCAATACTTTAAAAAGCATTGTACAAATTCAATGCAATCCCTATAAGGATACCCATGACATTCTTCAAAGAAATGGAACAAACAATCCTGAAATTTATATGGAACAATAAGCCCCCACAAATAGCTAAAGCAATTCTTGGAGAAAAATTGGGAGGATTCAACCTTCCTAACTTCAAATTCTACTACAAAGCAGTAATACTTAAAACAGCATTATACTGGAAGAATGGCAGAGCTGTAGACGAGTGGAACAGGGTTTAATATACTGACATCTTCCCACAAACATATGATCATCTAATCTTAGATAAGGGAGCAAGAAATGTGAAGTGAAGCAAGGAAAATCTCTTTAACAAATTGAGCTGGCAAAACTGGACAGCTACATGCAAAAAATGGGCTCAGATCTCTGCCTAACACCATGTACAAAAGTAATATCAAAATGTATTAAAGACCTAAACATCAGACTAGAATCATAGGGTACATTGAAGCCAAAGTTTGCAAAACCCTCCACAACATTGATGCCAATGGTATCTTCAAAGATGTCATGCCACTGGCCAAGCAAGTGAAAACATACATAGACAAATGGGACTATCTTAAACTAAGAAGCTTCTGCATGTGGAAAGAAACAGTGACCAAAATACAAAGACAGTCTCCAGAATGGGAAAGCATATTCGCCTGATACCCATCCGACAAGTGGTTGATATCAAGGATATACAAAGTACTGGTTGAACTCCACAAGAAGAAATCATCCAACCCCATCAAAAAATGGGGCGACAAAATGAACAGAAACTTTCTCAAGGAAAAATCCGAAAGGCAAAAAGGCACATGAGAAAATACTCTGTATGATTAATTCTCAGGGAGATGCACATCAAAAGAACAATAAGTTATCATCTCACACCACAGGGACTGGCCCACATCCAAAAGAACAAAAGCAACCAGTGTTGGTGCAGATGTGGTGAGGAAGGGACCTTCCTTCACTGCTGGTGGGAATGCCGACAGGTTCAGCACTTTTGGAAAACAGTATGGACAATTAACAAAAAATTAGAAATTGAGCTCCCATTTGACCCAGCAATACCACTCCTGGGAATATTTCCCAGAGAGACAAAAAAGTATAGTCAAAGTAACATCTGCACTTTTTTGTTCATTGCAGCACCATTTACAATAGCCAGAATCAAAAAAAAAAAACTGAGTGCATGAGAACATATGACTGGTTATAGAAACTTTGGTACATCTACACAATGGAGTACTATGTAGCTGTTAGAAAAGATGAAGTCATGAAATTTACATACAAGTGGTAATACTTGGAAAGTATCATGCCAAGTTAAATGAGTCAGAGAGGGACAAACAGAAAGATTGCATTCATCTGGGGAACATAAAGTAACAAACTAGAGACTAACACCCAAGAATAGCCAAGATAAGTACCAGGAGGTTTATCCATGGCTTGGAGGCCAGCCTCACATGCTAGGGAAAAAGGCAGCTCAGATAGAGAAGGGAGCGCCAAATAAAGAGTTTTGGGAGGATTCTCCCAGGATGGGTGATGCATGCTGAAAGTAGATTATAGACCAGACATGATTGCCACTCAATACCTCTTTTGCAAATCACAGTTCCCAAAATGAGAGAAAGAACAAAAGGGAATTTTCTGCCACAGAGGCAGGGTGGGATGGGGGGAGGAGCATAGGAGGGATACTGGGATCATTGGTGGTGGAGAATGGGCACTGGTGGAGGGATGGATTCTCGATCATTGTATAACTGAAACTCAAGCACAAAAATTTGTAAGCCTACAGCTGTACCTCATAGTGTTTAACTAATAAAATTTTTTTAAAAATCAGCTTGAAAATCTTTTCTTAAAATGGTATCTTCCCTGATTTTTATTTATTTTTTTAGTTTTTATTAGAGAAACTCCATGAGGTACAGTTGTAGACTTACAAATTTTTGTGCTTGGGTTTCATTTATATGATGATCAAGTACCCATTCCTCCACCAGTGTCCATTTTACACCATTACGGGTCCCAGTATCCTTCCCACCCTGCCTCTGTGGCAAGGCATTACCTTTTGTTCTCTCCCTCTCCTTTTGGGTGTTGTGGTTTACAAAAGAGGCATTGCGTGGCAATCATGTTTGGTCTATAGTCTACTTTCAGCATGCTTCTCCCATCCTGGGAGGATCCTCCTAACACCCTTTATTTGGTGCTCCCTTCTCTATCTAAGCTCCCTTTTCCCCTAGCGTGTGTGGGCTCCAAGCCATCGAGCAAAATTCCTGGTACTAATCTCGGCCATTCTTGGGTGTTAGTCTCCCATTTTTGTTACTTTATGTTCTCCAGGTGAATTCAATCTTTCGATGTCTATACCTCTCTTTCTGACTCATTTTGCTTAACATGCTATTTTCCAAGTAGTACCACTTGTATGTAAATTTCATGATCTTTAAAGGTCTCTATGTCATATTCTGGTATCTTTCCATAGTTTGTGTCAAAAAAACTTAAGTAGGGGCTGGGGTAATAGCACAGCAGGTAAAGTGTTTGCCTTGCATGCTGCCAACCCGGGTTTGATTCCCACCATCCCATATGGCTCCCTGAGCACTTCCAGGTCTAATTCCTGAGTGCAGAGCCAGGAGTAACCCCTTTGCATCAGGGATGTGACCCAAAAATCAAAATAAATAAATAAATAAATAAATAAAAAACCTTAAGTAAAGACCTTGCTAGGAATATATTTAAAACCACTTTTCAACAAATAATAATAAGTAGAATCTAGAGTTTCTATTAGTGTTTTTCCTTGGGCTTGGCCTTATTAGTAGAAAATTCTTTGAGCTGAGATCACTTGCAAATATTCTAAAACCACTGCCATCACGAAGGCAAAATTCTATCATAATAAATCTATCTATATATATTTGAAATGGAATTCATTTTCTACTGTTTAATTTTAATTTTATTTACTTTTATATTACTTTATGGGGCAAGTTCTATTTGGGCAATAACAACTGATGATACTTAATGCCTATCCCCAGCTCTGTGCCTGGGAGACTATCCCTGATGGTACTTGAGAGCCTCCTTGCCTGCCCCCAGCAGAAATTGGGGAACCTGTACGGTGCAGGGCTCACAAGAGTCAGTAGCATTTGAGCAAGGGCCTCAATTGCTAGTTGTATCTCTATCCAGGTTTTTTAATTGAAATATATTATCGTATGCTCATATGGCTCAGCTCCACACATCCCAGCAGGCTGTTCAATTTACCTGTGATTACTCACAAGTTTTGGCACATTCCTGAACCCGACACGTCGGTTCAATAATATCAGAGAAAAAATAAGCATTATATTTGGAATTAGCCACGGAAGAGACTGGCAAGCTCCCAATGTCTTACTCGATATGCCAAATACAGTAACAATAACAGGTCTCATTCCTGTGACCCTGAAAAGAGCCTCCAATTGTTGGGAAGGATGAGTAAGGAGAGGCTGCTAAAATCTCAGGTTTGGGATGAATGGAGACGTTACTGGCACCCACTCGACTAAATCAATGAACAATGGGATGACAGTGATAGAGTGTTACAGTGATATTATTGTATGGTCCCCTTTGTCCACTACTATATGGTCTCATGGTTGGTTTAGAAATACTATAGGAACACAAATAGAATTTTTGTGGAACATGAAACTGTCCCCTCTATTTCCTCCCTTCTCAGATTCCAATTTGCTTCTTTCCAATACTATATGCATTCATGTATTAAAGAAGAACAAATACATGTACCGTATGTACACATCTTTTGTGCTTTGAAAAATTCACTATGACAAGAGATTAAGGCATTATTTTTGAATTATTTGCAATGCAAATCTAAAATAAGAAGTAATATGCTAGTATATGAATGTCTTAAGTATTTCTTTCTAAAGCCAATCAATATAAAGTTGGTTTTCTAGCCTATCTGTAATAAGCATGTTATGAACCTTATATATGAATTCTTTAATCAATTTAGATTTTTAACTTCTAAATGAATTGGTAAAAAGCATGTTATGTATACATATGCATTCTATATAATATTCCTAAAACATTTGAACAACAAAATATTGCTGTCTTAAAATTTAAATAGACATAAAATGTGAACTTTATTGAAAAACTTGAACCTTTTTAAGTGAGAATGACTTGCAAATATAGATTCATCAGTTGCAAATGCACCGTTCTGACAGGTAATGAATATAATGGAGGTGGAATTGTTCTGTGGATGCAGAAAGGATATGAAAAGTTTCTATAACTTCCACTAAACTATGAAACTAAATCTTCCCTTAAAATAAAAAACTATTAAATACAAAAGAGTGACAAAAAATTAGAGAAATTGAAAGGCTTCATAAACTAATATTAGGAACCCCATATTAGTCCCACATTGTAATGATTTAATGCTAGGCAGGCATTTTGGACAGGGCATCCAGGTTTATCTTTAACCTAGCTTACACAATCACTGGCATAAATTCTGGGAAAGCAGGAGAATAAGTAAAGGTGCAGGACCGTAGGAAGAGTGGTAGGCTATAGCCTAAAGAGAGGAAAGGAAGTCAAATTGGGTTAATCAGAGCTAGCAGGTGAGGGCAGCAAGGGAGGGATAAGCCAATCAAGAAGAAACTCGACCATAGGATCCTGGGAGGGAGCCAATCCAGGGAGGAAGGTACAAACCTAAGTAAAGGGATAAAAGGGGATGCTAGCAGGGAGAAGGGGTCGCCCTCTTTGCAGGGGACCCTGAATGACCAGTATGTGTGTTTGGCGCGAATAA
This sequence comes from Sorex fumeus, assembly GCF_029834395.1. Classification (NCBI taxonomy): domain Eukaryota; kingdom Metazoa; phylum Chordata; class Mammalia; order Eulipotyphla; family Soricidae; genus Sorex; species Sorex fumeus. The sequence goes on along the minus strand of NW_026606322.1, from coordinate 39,823,658 downwards.
AGAACTTCTTTGCTCGCATTTTTGACTATCTCCTCCTCAGATCACGGACCCTAACAAAATCATAAAATTTTCATTCAACCACCTATATTTGAAATATCATATATAAAAAGATAACGTGTACTTATTACAAGAAAGAAAAGCAATTTACTCAATAGTAAAGTCAGAGTTCAGATACAATTTTGAAAGTAAGATGCAATTTTGTGAGGCTGGAAACAAAGGAAGAATGACAGTATCTCTAAGTTCTTGAACTCTTCTTAATGTCAGACTCACTCCTGTGCACTGTCTGAATACCTAATTGCATTGATTCCTCCTAACAGCCCTAGGAGGTTGATACTTACCTCTATTTTGCATAAGGAACTCAGACTTAAAGATAGCCTGGAAGTTCAAGGTCCAACAGAAAGTAAGTAGTGCATGTCAAATTTAAACCAGTTCTACTTGAGCATGTGCTCTTGATAAATAAATCATGACTATAATATACAAATGCAATGCAGGTTATTTGAAAGCAATCAATGAAATAAGTTCAGGTCATTCAAGTTAGATTATTTTCTCAGTTTACAATCCTGTTCTTTGTGCTCTATTTATCTGCAACTTTAAAATTGAAGAAATATTAAAGTACTTTTGTAGGACCAGAGTGTTAGGACCCACTTAGCCAACAAACTGCCATGACAGGCTCTGTGACCTCTGAGTGACTTAGGCCTCTTCCAGGAACGAAAAACTAGCTCATTTCTGGTAAACTTGGGTGGAGGGTCAGAAACTGTTAAAGCAGAAAAACCAGATGGTCATCCCTGGAATGAGATTAGGTCTCTGGAATGTAATTGCCAGGATGTGAGCTGAATGATGCAGACCAAAAGTAAATAAATAAATAAATGATATGTCACTGTCACTGTCCTCCCATTGTTCATCGATTTGCTCAAGTGGGCCCAGCAATGTCTCCATTTTGAGACTTGTTACTGTGTTTGGCATATTGAATACTTCACGGGTAGCTTGCCAGGCTCTGCTGTGCAGGCAAGATACTCCCGGTAGCTTGCTGGGCTCTTCTAGAAAGGTGGAGGAATTGAACCCAGCTTAGCAAGGCTGGCTATGCACAAGGCAAACGCCCTACCACCCGTGCTATCACTCCAGCCCAAAATATATGTACTCTATAGATAATAGAAAATTGCTGAGTAATGCACACCGGCTACAAAGAAAGTATAAGAACTCCACAAATCTAGTGCCGGGGCCCTTGCTGAAACCCGCTGTGCCACTTGGATCCCAGCTAGCTAGCACAATAAACCTCGCTATGTGATTTGCATTATAGGCTTTCCTCTCTGTCCTTGAGGGGTGGTCGACTTGGCACCTGAACAAAAGGATAAAGAATTATGGAAGAAATCTGCGGGAAGTTTAAATTTAAAATAGTAGATGATCAAAAAGTTTTGCTCTGCAAAGATCTGAAGACTGTTGGTATATCTATTTTAGAGAAAATGAAGGAAAACTGAATACTTTCTGCCCCAGGCAGGAGGAAGATTGAAGATTTGCAATTGCAATTCTGCAGCATTTGCAGTTAAATAAGTTGGGGGGAGAGATACTGAAATTCTGCTGACTTCTCAAGTGATTAGGACAAGTTGTTCTTTATTATTGGGTGTAGAGGAGGGTGTCAAACTGGGATTTACTCCCACTCTGCCCTCAAGGATCTCTGCCTGGGGAGCTCTGGGGACCGAGTAGGGTATCAGGAATCAGTCATGCAAGGCCAGTGTTGACCCACTGTGCTATTGCTCCAGACCAACTAAGACAAATTGGGACTCTGACAATCTGTTTCTGGACCTGCTGGTACTGAGTGGGCAAATAATGCCTCTCATAGGAGTAAGCTACAGAAAACTGGTATCTAATTTGTAAGAACAATTCGATGATTATATGTTCAGTGTAGCACTGTAGAACTGTCCTCCCATTGTTCATCCATTTGCTAGAGTGGGCATCAGTAACGTCTCCATTGTGAGACTTGTTACTGTGTTTGGCATATCGAATATGCCACGGGAATCTTGACAGGCTCTGCCTGTGCAGGCAGGATACTCTCAGTAGCTTTCCAGGCTCTCTGAGAGGGCAGAGAAATCGAACCTGGGTCCATCACGTGTGAGGCAAACACCGTGCCTGCTTCTGTCACTCCATGTATGTTTCATGGATGTTCAATGTCTCTGTCACTATCCTCCCATTGTTCAATTTGCTCGAGTGGGCCCAGTAACATTGTGAGACTTGTTACTGTATTCAGCATATTAAATACATCATGGGGAGTTTGCCAGGCTTTGCCTTATGTGCACAATACTCTCAATAGCTTGCCGGCCGGCCTCTCCGAGAGGGGCGGAGGAATCGAACCTGGGTCGGCCATGTTGGCTGCATGCAAGGCAAATGCCCTACCCTCTGTGCTATCGCTCCAGCCCAATGTTCAATGTATATTTTCTAATATCTTATAACTGCTAGTAATTATAGGATGACATTGCTTTGTCCTTTCTCCCTTGCCACAAGGAGATTGGGTTTATCAGGTCACACCCATCAAAGTGTTCCCAGTCACTCCCATTCTTTTGTTTATCTGTAACTACTTCTCTATGCTCTCTTCCCCAACAAGTTAATCCGCTTATTGCCCTAATCAGTTTCAGTTAATTTGTAAGGTCATATCTTTCTAGGACACTGAACTTGTATTCTAGGTTAATATGGCCTTTCTCCTCTCCTTATGTCTTTTGAATAGTTTACTTTAAGGCAATGCCCTTTTGTATAGACACAAAAAGATGATTAATATTATTCTTTTGTAATTTGGGATTTAATTGGTTTCAAATATTATTCATTCCTGGATATTTGCTTTCTCAACTTAAGCCTCAATTGCCCTCAGTTCCTAGCACCCCAAAAGCAGGGTCCCAAAGAGGAACTGAAGGGACCCAGGGCAAGCTCTGAGCTACAATGGCATTGGAATGCGTCAGGCCAAAGAGCCACGGTTCTTAACTAGAAGTAAAGAGCTCGATTATGGACAAATGCTGTCATGATCCAAAAGCAACAATGAGACTAGGACCCTGCTAGGGATAGGAAATACTAATCTGGCCTGAGCACTATAGTGTGAGATCAAGATGGCCCCAGGAGAGCAATTCTATAATCTTAATGCATCTCTTACTTTGTCCATAATGTCACTGTCACTATCACTGTCACCATTGTTCGTCGATTTTCTCGAGCGGACCCAGTAACGTCTCCATCGTGAGACTTGTTGTTACTGTGTTTGGCATATCGAATACGTCACGGGTAGTACTCCAGGCTTTGCTGAGCGGGTGAAATACTCTCGGTAGCTTGCCAGGCTCTTCGAGAGGGGCGGAGGAATCTAACATGGGTCAGACATGTTGGTTGCATGCAAGGCAAATGCCCTACCCACTGTGCTATAGCTCCAACCCTGTGTCCATACAAAATGATTACTATTATGAATGTGTATATGTTTGTCAGACAAGGAGAGGAGAAAGCCACCCATGGGATTCTGCCCTTGGGTGGGTCACCCTGCTGAAAAAGAAGCTGTCCTAGAAGCAGCATCTCCTAAGGGAAAGAACTTTAACTCTATTGATTGTGACCACACCTATGTGTAAACCCAGCCCCTCATGCTTTGGGGATTTTACAAGGCTGTAAGACTGGGCTGGTGCTTCCAGATCAGATACCAGGAGAGAAGGAGAGAGAGAGAGACAGGAGTGAACAGGGATGAGATTGGAATAAATGGCTATTGAGACCAACCAGCCTGGCTCTCGTTCTTTTCTTTGCCTGCCCTCGGCCAACAGCTGGCCTGATCCAGTCCACACACAGCGACTCTAGAGCACCGAATGCAGGTGATGAGATAGAGCCACCCAGAGAGCCCGTGAACATACACACTTCGGCATGCGTGTTTTTTTTTATAAGTAATAAAAAAATAATGTGATTATCATTTTTGATAAGAACAGTATCACAAAACCAGTTGAAGCGAGAAGAAAATAAAATGATCAAAATGAAAAAACTCATTCATTCCTCTGAAACGAAAGAGAATGAGACTAATAAAGTACAAAAGAGGAAAATGTAAAATTTTATGTAATCAAAATTTACTATATGTTGCAAGAATTAAAATATCCTTCTCTTCTGTTTTGTCTGGGGACTGGACCTTGTAGTTTGTAAGGCCACTTCTGATTATGTCTTCAGGACAAGGAACCATTTGATACTGGGGATCAAATCCAGGCCTCTTATGCTTTACTCATGAGGCTTTCCTTCCTGTCCAGGGATTCAAATTTTTAACAAAAAAAGTTTAGAAACAAACAAAAAAATTCAGCCACATGCTCTGCATAGCTATTCTGACTATATAAAGGAATGACAAATATTGAAATACAATAAAGAGAAATGCATATAGGCAGATAAGAAAGGAAAACTTGTGTAATGTAATTAATTTCAACAAATCATTCATTTTCATGAGGAGAAACATTGTGTGTAGATGAATTTAAAAAAATAAAAAATACTATATTAAATTTGTGCAAATGAAATATGCATAAAAATTTTCTTTGTAAGGGTCACATGATTCCAAAATGTAAAGATTCATATTTAACATCATATGAAGGAAAAACTGAGTAATTTTGCAAATTTTAAGCAGATTAGTTTTGATTCACAGATGAAAAATATTTAAGATATGCATAATAGCACAATGAGAAAACAATGAGAAATTATTTACTGGATACATGTCAAATAGTGTACCGACCAAATTTTTTATAATAATCAGACACACAATTAGAATAATTATTTTTAAAAGATATTGTTCAAGTTTCTACTTTAATATTTTTAAAGGACTATTCAATAAAATTTTGTATGAAGTTCATACACGTTACAAGAGAATTTAGGGGCCAGAGCGATAGCACAGCGGGTAAGGCGTTTGCCTTTCACACAGCCAACCCGAGTTCGATCCACGGCATCCCATATGGTCCCCCAAGCACCACCAGGAGTAATTCGTGAGAGCAAAGCCAGGAGTAACCCCTGAGCATTGCTGGGTGTGACCCAAAAAAGAAAAATAAATAAATAAATTGGCTTCTTAAAAAAAGAGAGAGAATTTAAGTCAACTGTAAGCTATAGAACATTTTAAAGAGCTAAAATCAATATAAATGTAATAGGAATTACATATAGTTCATCAATGTACTTGCAAAGCTAATTTAAAAGTTATAGGTAATAAGAAACAAAAACATTAAGAGACCAAGTACTATTGAAGGGGCAAACATACAATGATTTACTTTGATTAACCTTAATTATGGTTATGGTGGAATTAGAAGTGAAATTAATTTCTCTTTCTTATTTTTTTTGATATATCGTTCAAGCATTGCTCCTGTCCAGTGCAATTGGGCCATATAGTGTTAGAAACAGTAACAAAAATAATCAGCATGAATATTCAAGCTCCCATTTAAAAAATTATATCAAACTAAAACCTGGATGAATAAACAAATCTATATAAGAATGACAGATTGTTAAATTATAAAAAAATTGCAAAGTCAAATTCTGGATAATATTCTTGGTAATTACAATTACAATTATCAAAAAATCATCAATCCTTTGTTAGAAAAGATGAAGTCATGAAATTTACATACAAGTGGTACAACATGGAAAGTATCATGCTAAGCGAAATGAGTCAGAAAGAGAGGGATAGACATCGAAAAATTGCATTCATCTGGGGGATATAAAGTAACAAAATTTGAGATTAATACCCAAGAATAGCTGAGATCAGCACCAGGAGGATTACTCCATAGCTTAGTAGCCAGTCGGGCATTTTAGAGGAAAGGGCAGCTCAGATAGAGAAGGGAATACCAAATAAAGGGTATTTGGAGGATCCTCCCAGGAGGGGAGATGCATGTTGAAAGTAGACTATGGACTGAACATGTTTGCCACTCAATGCCTCTTTTGGAGACCACAACACCCAAAAGGAGAGAGAGAACACAGGGGATTGCCCTGCCACAGAGGCAGGGGGGGATGGGGGGATGGGGGTGGGGGGGATATTATCCATGGTGGTGGAAAATGGGCACTGGTGGAGGGATGGGTATCTGATCATTGTATAATCAAACCCAAGTACAAAAAATTGTAAATCTACAACTGTACCTCATGGTGTTTCACTAATAAAAAAAATTTTTTAAAAATCATCAATCCTTTAAGAAGCATCAAACAATCTTTGTAACTTGTCTATTGAGATACATTGGTAAAATAAATAATGATTCATTGATTAATTTTATAATAGTTTATGTAACAGAGTAGCAGTCATGTTTACAGCTATGATGTACTAATTTGCACCTATTTTTTTGTTGTTGTTGTTGTTGATAATGCTTTTTCTTTCTTTTTTTTTTTTTCAGTGAAACACCATGAGGTACAGTTGTAGATTTACAAATTTTTGTGCTTGGTTTTTGGTTATAAAATGATCAAATACCCATCCCTCCACCAGTGCCCATTTTCCACCCCCATGGATAACATCCCACCTCCCATCCCCCCCATCCCACCCTGCCTCTGTGGCAGGGCATTCCCTTTTGTTCTCTCTCTCCTATTGGGTGTTGTGGTTTGCAAAAGAGGCATTGAGAGGCAAACATGTTCAGTCCATAGTCTACTTTCAACATGCATCTCCCCTCCTGGAAGGATCCTCCAGACACCCTTTATTTGGTGCTCCCTTTTCTATCTGAATTGCCCTTTCCCCTAGAATACCTGGCTGACCTCTAAGCTATGGAGTAATCCTCCTGGTATTGATCTCAGCTATTCTTGGGTATTAATCTCATATTTTGTTATTTTCAATCCCCCAGATGAATGCAATCTTTCTATGTCTACCCCTCTCTTTCTGACTCATTTCGCTTAGCATGATACTTTCATATTGTACCACTTGTATGTAAATTTCATGACTTCATTTCTTGTAAGAGCTACATAGTACTCCATTGCGTAGATGTACCAAAGTTTCTTTAACCAGTCATCTGTTCTTGGGCACTCAGGTTTCTTCCAGTTTCTGTCTATTGTAAAGAGTGCTGCAATGAACAAACAAGTTCAGATGTCACTTCAACTATACGTTTTTGCCTCTCTGGGATATATTCCCAGGAGTGGTATTGCTGGGTCAAATGGGAGCTCAATGTCTAACTTTTTGAGAATCGTTCATACTGTTTTCCAGAAGAGCTGAACCAGTCGACATTCCCACCAACAGTGAAGGAGTGTCCCTTTCTCGCCACATCCGCGCCAGCATCGGTTGCTTTTGTTCTTTTGAATATGGGCCAGTCTCTGAGGTGTGAGATGGTATCTCACTGTGGTTTTGATCTGCATCTCCCTGATGATTAATGATGTAGAGAATTTTCTCATGTGCTTTTTTACCATTCGGATTTCTTCTTTGAGAAAGTTTCTGTTCATTTCATTGCCCCATTTTTGGATGGGGTTGGATGTTTTCTTCTTGTGGAGTTCAACCAGTATTTTGTATATCCTCGATATCAACCCCTTGTCAGATGTGTATTCAGCGAATATCCTTTCCCATTCTGTAGGCTGTCTTTGTATTTTGGTCACTGTTTCTTTGGAGGTGCAGAAGTTTTGTAGTTTAAGATAGTCCCATTTATCTATCTCTGTTTTCACTTGCTCGGCCAGTGGCGTGGCATCTTTGAAAATACCATTAGCCTCAATGTCATGGAGGGTTTTGCCAACTTTGTCTTCAATGTACCTTATGGATTCTGGTCTGATGTTGAGGTCTTTAATCCATTTTGATCTAACTTTTGTACATGGTGTTAGGCAGAGTTCTGAGCCCACTTTCTTGCATGTAGCCGTCCAGTGATGCCAGCACAATTTGTTAAAGAGACTTTCCTACTCCACTTCACATTACTTGCACCTTTATCAAAGATTAGATGATCATATGATTGAGGGGAGATGTCAGTGTATTCAACCCTGTTCCATTGGTCTGCAGTTCTGCTTTGTTCCAGTACCATGCTGTTTTAATTATTACTGCTTTGTAGTAGAGTTTGAAGTTAGGGAGGTTGATTCCTCCCATTTTCTTTTTCCCAAGAATTGCTTTAGCAATTCGTGTGGGCTTATTGTTCCATATAAATTTCAGGAGTGTTTGCTCCATTTCTTTGAAGAATGTCATGGGTATCCTTATAAGGATTGCATTGAATTTATACAATGCTTTCGGTAGTATTGCCATTTTGACAATGTTAAGTCTCCCGACCCATGAGCAGGGGATATCTTTCCATTTCCTCATGTCCTCTTTTATTTCCTGAAGCAGCGTTTGCACCCATTTACACTTTAAAGTTCTGGAGGTCTTCGGCTGCTGGGGCTCTGCTCAGGGCAGGGAGGGAAACTAAACCCACCCCACACCAAGGGACCCTGGTGAGGATAGCCAGGAGCAGGGCCAGGAGACTCTGACCACATCCACATGTCCAGACAAGCATCATGTATGAAGGAACCGGCAGAGGAACCCAGGTATGTGGGTCCCGGGCCTGAGATCTCCAAGCCTACTCAGATCAGAACTGTGCCTTCTCCACCCAGATCCCCCATCTTCCAGTAGGTAGGTGTTACACCTACCAGTTGCTGCTGGCGCCAGGTGGTTCCCATCAACGTCCAAGACCCAGAGACTATAAAACCCAGCTCCCAGAAGTGTGGCCGCATTTGAGGCCACGTGACATCTTATTATCTCATTTTTACTTTGGAGATCCCAGTAGGCTACTGAAAGTATCCTACCCACATGGCAGAGTCTGGCAAACTTCCCGTGTCATACTCAATATGCCAAATACCAATGACAATGATAGGTCTCATTCTCCTAGCCCTGAAAGAACAGTGAATATGGGTCTTTTAAAATCTCAGGGCTAGGAAGAAGGAGACATTACTGGTGCCTGCTCGAGGCAATCAATGAAAAACAGGATGATCGTGATTGTGATTGTGACACTTTAAAATCACTAAAAAAATAATTAAAATAACATTACAATATTTTATTCAAGTTTCTATTTTAATATTTTTTAAAGTTAATATTGAAGTTTCAGGCAAAAATCAATTCGTGAAAGGCAAAAAAATTAATATAAAAGAAAAATCAATCACTTTCAATTTTATTTAAAAAGTTACATTGCCAATACTATTAATGATGGTCATGGTCCTTCTGTTGTTCATCAATTTGCTTGAGTGAGCCCAGTAACGTCTCCATCATGAGACTTCTTGTTACTGGGTTTGGCATATTGAATACATCATGGGTAGCTTGCCAGGCTTTGCCATGTGGGTGAGATACTCTTGGGAGCTTGCAGGGCTCTCAGAGGGGGCAGAGGAATTGAACCCGGTTTGGATACTATTAATGAAATAAATAAAACTATTTCAAAAGGAAAAAGAAATGTATCTGGAAATATATCAAAGACACGATATAAAATAGTTATATAACAAAAACTGTAAGTCACTGTTAAAGGTATGGTAAATATGCTTGTTAGTCTTTCTCAGAGAAGTCTCTGTTCATTTACTCTCCCCAAGTTTTGATGGAGTTTTTGAATTTTTTTGTTTCTGATCTTTGTAGAACTTTACAGATCCTAGATATCAATCCTTTATCTAATTTGTTGACCAGAAATATTTTCTCTTATTGAGTTAGCTGTCTTCTGGCTTTAGCCCATGCTTCTTTTGCTATGAAGAAACTCTTTAATTTGATGTAGTCCCATTTGTTTACTTTTGCTTCTATCTTCTTTGCCAGTAACATTGTATCATGGAGATGCCTTTGAGGTTCACAAATTGGACTTCTTGATATATTTTATAGATTCTCACCTGAACTGAAGATCTTTGATCCACTTTGAATTGATTTTTGTGTAAGGCATAAGACACAAATTTGATTTTAATTTTTGCCGATTGTTACCAGTTTTGCCAGCACCATTTATTGAAGAGACTTTCCCTATTCCATATCATGATCTCAGCACCTTTGTCCAAAATTAGCTGACCATATATGTGGGAGATTGTTCTTCAACATTCTATTCTGACCCAATCAATGGTCAGAGGGTTTTTTCCTTATTCCAGTAAGGTAAAGGTAAAGGCCCTCCCGTTGATCATCGATTTGCTCGAGCGGGCCCAGTAACGTCTCCATTGGAGACTTTGTTGTTACTGTGTCTGGCATATTGAATACTCTCGGTAGCTTGCCGGGCTCTCCGTATTGCAGTATCATTATGTTTTTATCACTATGGCTTTATAGTATAGTTTCAAGTTAAGTAATGAGATACACCCTCGCACATACCCACATCCAACAAACACTTGAAAAAATGCTCATCAATAATTATTATTAGGGAAATTCTAATCAAAGTGACAGTGATTTGCCATCCCATACCAATGAAAATGGCACATATCAAACATAACAGGAACAATTTTGTGTTGATGGAGATATGGTGAAAAGGAACTCTCATCCACTGCTGGTGGTGATGTAGTCTTGTTCAACACATATGGAAAACAATATGGAGCATTATCAGTAAATTTTAAATTTAGCTACCCTCCCACACAGCCCATTCCACTTCTGTGTATTTGTTTAACCCCAAGAGAGAAGAACAGTCATTCAAAAAGGACATCACACCACTGTTTGTTGCATTATTCAGTGTAATAGCTAAGATTTGGAACCTATCAGATGTTCAACAAATAGATTAGTGAATTATGAAGATGTGACACATATACACAATGGAATACTACACTGCTGTGAGGAATGAAATGACTCAGATCAGTTGAAGTGTGCTTACCATGCAAGTGGGGCAGAGACAATGGTGGAGAGTTGCAAATATGGGAGAAGGATATGCTATTGAAACACTGTTGCATACAACCTTGTTATCAACTGCTGTAAGTCATGGTGCCACATTTAATTTTTTAAATCAATATATTGAAAATCCATTGAATGAAAAAAATTAAATAGATGTACCAAATGAACAGCAATTTGTCTCTTAAGTATATATACAAACAAAAGCTTTAAATTCAAGAGATACAAACATCTATGCTCATTTCTAAACTATTTCTAGAAGTGACAACCAAAGACCAAAGGCAGATGAGCGAATTTTTTAAAGATCTGATATATATACACAAAGGAATATTGCTCATTTGTAAGGAAGGATGAGATCTTTTCTTTCTCATTGATATGAATTTGATAAGAGATGTTCAAAATAAATAAAACAAAACAAATGGAGCAAAAAAAGACTAGTTGAGTTTACTCATGTGTAGAGTATAATAAAAGAAATAAAAATAATATAAAAATAAACAAACAATTCATTTCCTGGGAATCTGTCTGAAGAACTGAGTAGTATAAATGGTATAAATGTATAAATGGTATAAATGGTATAAAAGTATAAATGGTAGTCTATAGACTGTGTTGATTGTAAAATAGTGCTCTGGTAGTGTGTACTTGTGATAAAATACTTGAGAAGAGTTGCATATATTACATTAAGTTCACCAAAGAAGAGCTCTTTATCTATACATTGATTCTTTTCTATATTAGAAATTCTTACAATCTTAGAAGTCTGTACCTTTTTAGAATTGGCCCATAAATAGATCCTGCCCATAATCTTATCTATAATACCCTTAAATTGATGCTATTCTTTAGAATAAAATAGAAGAATATTTTTAAATTATTTTTTACATCAAATTATTTTCCTCTATTTTATATTTTGTTTACTATTATGTTTTATTCTTGATATAAAAATAGTGTCCTAAAGTTAGTTTTTCTGGAAGAATGTGTTAGAAGGAAACATTCTCAGCTTTTGCATCATATGAATTAATATAAAATATGTTAATCTTGGATGTAATATGTTAGAAGAATCATATTTATTATTCAACTCAGAAATATTTTATAAACATGTACATATGTGAACCCAGTATTTTGTACACTAAGAAGCAACTGTTAATTACTGAACAGCAGAGAGCTGTAAAAATATTTCCTTCCAATGATCGAGTTCTCTTCACATCACTGGTTTATTTGTGTAGTAAAGATAAAAAATAATTTGAAACCTGTATCAGATGGGAATCAACTGGATGTGGTTAAAACTAAAAACAAATAAAACACTTCATAATTCCATTGTTTCAAGGGCACATTTGAGCAAAACAAAGGTAATCTTACTAAGATTTACTTCTCTGATTTACTTTGTAAATTGAATCCTAAGCTTCTTAGCATATAAAAATAATATTCTTCATATGCTTATCTCAGAATATAGTCATTTGGTTAGCATATGAACCTCTTTTGTAGAAAAACTTAAATTTGTAAAATTCTTTCCTAGGGTATTCTTTTTATGAGGTACAATAGCAGAGATAAAGATTTATGACATGTGAAAAAAATTCCAGATCAACTCAGAGCATACCCACTAACTTTAGAAGTTTTAAGTGAGAAGGAAACTACTACAAAAAGAACTTTGATAAAAAATCCAAATTTTTAAATCCAAGTAATTTTGCCAACTGAGCCACTGATCAACTCTATACTTAAATTTTTCTATCTTAGAATAGAGAAATCAACACCATAAATATATAAATACATCGGAAGATAAATAGCTAAAGATATATTTAAACCAATTAAGTGAAAAACATAAGAAAATGCAAAATATTTTTTCAAATATAAACATGTTGATACATATGTATGTACATGCATACATATGTACACATATACATATACATATATGTATATATAATATATACGAATATACATTTGTAGGTAACTCTTCTTATATCTGTGAGATACAGTCTATAATAACATGTATGAAAATCCCTCACTGTGTATGAACAACAATAAGTAAAATTTTATTATCACAATATATTATATTATCATAATATATATTATATTATCATAATATATTCAGTATTTAATGGAGATATTTTATACTCAATAAAATCAAGTCAAATTATTAATATCTAATAAGAAACTATTTTATGAAATTGTCAGTATTGTTGTTATAATTCTCTCTACTATTGCTTTATGTATGTTTGTCAAATAACTGTTTTTGTTTGGGAGGCTTACCCAGGTGATATTCTGTACTAGTCTTGGATTTGTGCTCAGATTTGACCCCTGATGGTTCTCAGAGGGACATATGCAATATAAAAGTTTTGAAATGAGTTTGGGTATATGCAGGGAAAGTAGCTTACCCCCAGAAAGTAGCTTACCCCAGTGGTTCTCAAATAACTTTTTAAAATTTATTTTTAAAAATAAAAGGCCCTCCCGTTGATCATCGATTTGCTCGAGCGGGCCCAGTAACGTCTCCATTGGAGACTTTGTTGTTACTGTGTCTGGCATATCCAATACTCTTGGTAGCTTGCCGGGCTCTCCGGGAGGGGCGGAGGAATCGAACTCGGGTCGGCCATGTTGGCTGCGTGCAAGGCAAATGCCCTACCCGCTGTGCTATCTTTAAATAATAATTCACTTTAATTCTAATTACTTAGAATTTTTCTTTGCACAAACTAATTTTGCTTTGTTCAAGATTCTTAAGAAAATAAAACTACTCTAAGGCATTAAAAATTCAAGGTAAAGTTTTAAGGATTAGTTGAATTATAGTTACCACAGAAAAGATATTATTGAAGGTAAGGAAAAAATTGAGGAAGCAATTATAGCAGTTGTTCGAATAAATAACAGTAAATGCAAGTTGAGAGGAACACATAAACACCGATTATGTGAAATATTGTAGGAAACAGCACATTTTGTTAAATGCTATTAAAATAGCTCCTAGCTGAAGTGAAAAAGTATTGGTTTTATTAAAGAAGGTATTTTTGATATATGTGCAAATTTAATAGTTCTAAGTTTAATTGGAGTTATTAAATGCATATACACAGATTTGCATATGGAGTTTTGAATTTCCCATTCATTAAATGGAGTATGCAAAAAGACCATGTACTGAAATGCCAACACTTTTCTAACCACAATTTTTGTTTATTTTTATGGAAAAATAACTTAATAAGAATAAAATAAATAATAGATGAATATATAAATTTCTTATAGTCAGGTCACTATTGTATACACTAGTATGTTGAGAGTTAAGACACTGCACAAGGTGCCTGTGATCCATATGTTTGTGAGTGTGCTCACGTATGTGTGTAAAATTCGCTTTGAGTTTATCATCAACTGATATTATTCCTGAGTTACATATAATGGAAAATTATCATGCTATCATAACAATATGATATTTTTAAAATGTCCTGTTTCTTAGAGGTGAAAACTTTTCCTGATGTAGTTTTGAAAAGAAAATAAGTATAAAGTATAATACAAAAAAAATCTTGGAATACTTCCTTTCATACTTTTATCAGTGAAGATTTTTTTTTTCACATTTCATTCCATGTGTAGGGCATATAATTGATATCTCTAACTGTGGAATGAAAGAATCCACTGTAAGTTTATGAATTTTAGATAAGTGCAAATTTACCACTGCAAATTTCACTATGTATTGAGTTGATTTTAGTGCCTACTGAGTTAATTTCAAAGCAAAGTTTTGGAGTGAGTTAAAAATGAAATTGCTCTAGTACAAAACTACTTTTAGGCAAATTCAGATTTATTACCTTAAGCTTATTTCTATTTCAAATACTGAAGATTGCAACAAGTTGTCCTTACTACCCTCAAACTGCTCATTATTTTCTCTGAGATTATGTGATATGCATATGGCCAATTGACTATCAATAACTCCATTCATAGTGGTACAGGATATTTTTAATTTTTTGAAGATTTCACCAAAAGATAGAGGGTTTTTTAAATGCCAGCATTCGAATATATTTAATTATAATGATAAATGAGCCACAATGAAATAGTTTACTAATATTCATGATTTTTATTATAAAACACTTTGCAACGTGATAACCTATTTCCCACTTTAGAATTGTGATGCTCTACAATTTACAATTAAACTTTCTAAATTTTACCAACTTTCTTAATGGACAGTTCATTTTTACCTACAATGTCCTCTTGAATTGTTAGGATTCAAAGATAATGGGCATTCCATTTTAGTTTGGATGTATTTGAATATTAAAAATATATCTTTTGGATGCAATAAATTTAAAGGTCAAAATAAATAAGATGGAGAAATAAAGAACGTAAAAGTTTACATAATTGTTTAATTTTAGTTAAGTCTCTGTATTTATATTTGAAGCCTCATTTTGTAGGGTTTATGGTGTAATCATTTGATGCTAATTAGCTAATGATTCATAAAATTATAGACCCATGTTGGTTCTATAGTTAATTTTTAAAAAAATGATCATAGTCATGAGATTCTATAGAAAATGAAGTAGTGTAGGTAGATTATAAGAAGAATTATGATTTGCATCAAGAAAATATAGTAACAACACAGAGACATTGCATCAAAATGGAGACGTTACTGTGCTTGCTTGAGCAAAATCGATGAACAACGGGAGGACGGTATATTATTTAATGAGTCGTCACAGATTTCTAATATCTAGTTAATGCATTTCACTGACATATTTTTCAAGGTAATATAAAGTAATTTGGCTTAAGAAGTTAAAATTATTTTATTATGAAGTCTCATTCTTATGAATTAATTTAGATAGGAAGAATATTAACCTAAGATTATGAAAAGAAACATCATTTTAACTTTATTATTATTTTATTGAAGTAGCACGGTTTAAAATGGTTTTCATATTAATATTTGTGTTTGTATTGCTACTTCTTAACCTTCTAGAACATCTCCAGGAGGATGTCAATAACCTTGTAGCCCTGGCCCAAAATCCATTCACTCCCCTCCTTCCCTTTGCAGCATCAGTTTGCAGCTCAGTTGGCCATACCTCAGGGTTTCCTTTCAATGAAGGGTTATCAAATCATTTACTTTGTTTTATTATATTCCTCATATGAGTAATATGATTCAATATTTACCTTTTTTCTCCTTCTTAAGCATTTACCTCATTAAGTTACTCTCCAATTCTCTTCATGTTGTAGTAAAATCCATAATATCATGTTTCAAAGGAAAATATTTTAACCTGTAGGAGACAGGGAGATAGCTGTATAGACTGAATGCATGCTTCATTTGCAGGAGTCTCAGATTCCATCAATGACACTACCTGGTCCTTTAATACTGTTGAAAGTGATCGTCCAATATAGAACTGGGTAGTGGACCAGACCCCAACACACCAACATCACTTTTTTTTATTATTAAAAAAATTTTTAATAGTGAGACATCATGAGGTACAGTTGCAGACTTACACATTTTTGTGCTTGGGTTTCAATTATACAATGATCAAATACCCATCCCTCCACCAGTGCCCATTTCCCACCACCACGGATCCCAGTATCCCTTCCACCCCCCATCCCCCCCCATCCCTCCCTGTCTCTGTTCTCTCTCTCCTTTTGGGTATTGTGGTTTGCAAAAGAAACATTGAGTGGCAATCATGTTTGGTCTATAGTCTACTTTCAGCATGCTTCTCCCATCCTGGAAGGATCCTCCCAACACCTTATTTGGTGTTCCCCTCTTTATCTGAGCTCCCTTTTCCCCTAGTATGTGTGGTTGGCCTCCAAGTCATGGAGTAAAATTTCTGGTACTAATCTCGGCCATTCTTGGGTGTTAGTTTCCTATTTTGTTACTTTATGATCCCCAGATGAATGCAATCTTTCTATGTCTATCCCTTTCTTTCTGAGTCATTTCACTTAACATGATACTTTCCATGTAGTACCACCTGTATGTAAATTTCGTGACTTCGTCTTTCTAACAGCTACATAGCACAGCGGTAGGGCGTTTGCCTTGCATGCAACCAACATGGCCGACCCAAGTTCGATTCCTCCGCCCCTCTCGGAGAGCCCGGCAAGCTACCGAGAGTATCTTGCCCACGGCAGAGCCTGGCAAGCTCCCTGTGACGTATTTGATATGCCAAACACAGTAACAACAAGTCTCCAATGGAGACATTACTGGGCCCGCTCGAGCAAATCGATGATCAACGGGAGGGCCTTTACCTTTACCTTTACATAGTACTCCATTGTGTAAATGTACCAAAGTTTCTTTAACCAATCATCTGTTCTCGGGCACTAAGGTTTTGTCCAGATTCTGGCTATTGTAAAGAGTGCTGCAATAAACAGACAATTGCAGATGTCACTTCGACTATACTTTTTGCCTCTCTGGGATATATTCCCAGGAGTGGTATTGCTGGATCAAATGGGAGCTCAATTTGTAATTTTTTTAGAATCATCCATACTTTTTTCCAAAAGGGCTGAACCAGTCGGCAGTCCCACCAACAGTGAAAGAGTGTCCCTTTCTCACCACATCCGCGCCAGCACCGATTGCTTTTGTTCATTTGGATATGGGCCAGTCTCTGTGGTGTGAAGTGATATTTCATTATGGATTTGATCTGCATCTCCCTGATGATTAATGATGTGGAACATTTTCTCATGTGTCTTTTAGCCATTCGGATTTCTTCTTTGTGAAAGTTTCCAGCAAGGAATCATTGGCTTTGAAAGAAGAAATAGAAGAGGCTTATAGACCTATACAGGGCTTTACACCCCAAAAAGAAAGAATATACATTCTTCTCCAGTGCACACGAAACATTTTCCAAAATAGACCATGTGCCAGGACACAAAACATACCTTAGCAGAATCAGGAAGATAGAAATAGTATCAGCCATCTTTTCAGACCATGATGCACTGAGGATAGAAGTGAATCACACACAGACACAGAGAACCAAATCAAACACCTGGAAGTTAAACAACTCAATGCTGAACAACGAGTGGGTCAGGAATGAAGTCAAGGATGAAATCAAAAGATACTTGGAAACAAATGAGAATGAAGACACGAGCTACCAGAACCTATGGGATGCAGCGAAAGCCGTATTAAGGGGAAAATTTATAGTTCTGCAAGCATATCTTAAGTTTCTAGAAACGATGCACATAAACAACTTGACCACACAGCTCAAGACCTTAGAAAAGGATCAACAGAAAGAGCCTAAATCAGGCAGAAGGAAAGAGATCATATAACTTAGAGCAGAAATCAATGACATGGAAACCAAAGAAACAATCAGAAAGATCAATGAAACCAAGAGCTGGTTCTTCGAGAAAATAAACAAGATAGATAAACCACTATCAACACTCACAAAGAAACAGAGAGAGAGAGAACCCTAATAAACCAAATCAGAAATGAGAAGGGGGATATCACAGCAGAAACCACAGAAATCCAAAAGATCATCAGAGACAACTTTGAAAGTCTATATGCCACGAAACAAGAGAACCTAGAAGAAATGGACAAATTCCTGGACTCCTATAATCTCCCAAAGCTGAATCAAGAAGATCTGGAGTATCTGAATAGACCTATTAACATCAACAAAATCGAAACTGCAATCAAAAGTCTTCCCAAAAGCAAAAGCCCGGGCCCAGATGGATTCACTAGTGAATTTTTCACTTGGGGTTTTGACCTTTAATGCAAAAAAAAAAAATAGCAAGGAAAATATTTAACTGTAAAGTAAGAAATCCACTACTTTCTTTGGTTGATGTTGATATACAATGTAATTATAAATGGAGAGAAATTTCTCTTCAAAACAGAATAAGAAGTTCAAAGGAGGGGGCCAGAGAGATAGTATTGTTGATAAGGCACCTGTCATGCACATAGCCAACCTGGGTTTGATCCCTGGCATCTCATATTGTCCCCCAAGTCATGTCAGGAGTGATCCTTGAGCACAGAGAGAGTAGACATAAGATCTGAGCACAGCGAGGTGTGGCCACCAAAACAACAACAAAATGTGAATGGAAAAAGATGAAATAAATACATGCCCATTTTTAATCATCATAGTGATAATTAACTCAAGTGTCCATCAATGAAAAATGAGAATGGTAAGATGAGAATTGAGATATGAGCATCATCTCACGGTGTTTCTAAGAAAAAGCATTATTCATTATGAAGAGCATAGTGTAGAATTGCAGTTGCTAAGAGCCCTGAGAATATATTAGTATATCCTATGTGAAAATACTATATTATAATATGATATTACCTAAAATATTATAATATGGTATTATCTGACATATTATAATTTAGTCATAGATAATATGGTAGACATAGTGTCCTCCCTCTACTTTTGATGTTGAAATAATAAAGCTTATCTGATATAAACTAATAAAAAGCCTATTTTATGTCAACCATATATGACTCCTTCAGTTCTACAGTATCAACTTTAAGACAAATGCAAAATAATAAATTACTGTTCCTATTGTAATTTTATAAAGTGTCTAAGATATAGTACCTGCAAAAACAAAAAAAAAATTTAGTATGTGTGTTTATAGTATAATAAGCTTCACCCCATGAAATTTTACTCAGATCACAATGAAATGTACTTTATTCACCATGGCAGGGGAAGAAATCACCACTAAACAGCTTGAATGTTATGTTCAGTTAAATTTGTTATCACTGAGAAGAAAAGAAAAGGGACTTTTCTATCCAGCTGTATTTTTTCAATTTCGGTAAAACAAAATGGGATGATATTAGTTTTATGAAAACACCTGTGTTCTGGTATACTGGTTCTCTTCTCAAGATTAGGTGTAGATTGAAGTTTATTTAGAAAATATCATTTTCTTGTGCATTCTACCAAACACTGAATAAAAGCATGTGTAACTATTTATTCTTAGTAATTTGAACAGCTCTATTTTGTTAAAATTTGAGATTAGTATCTCAGAAAAGAATCTTAAAATCATAAATTCTAGCCATACTTTAATATTATATGGATATAGTAAGCACATGAAGATATTTTCTCAGGGAACAAAAGCTATTGATAATGACAATTTTTACTTTTATAAAAACCTACTTGTAAACATATGGTATATATAGTCATACTAATGGATTTCCATGAAAAAAATTCTGCTATTAAATTTTTTTTGTTTTCTGCTTGTGTGTGGAAAGAATAAGTTCTATCAATTTCTAATCCATTAGATAAATCAAGTAGCAAGTTCTAGACATTAGAACATTTGTAGAGTGACACTGTGAACTCCTTGTCCCCCAAATATCACACATTTTTTCTCCTTGTCCCCTTATTTTTAGTAGAAGAATATAAAGAACCAAATTGCCATAAATAAATTACCTAATCAGAGGAGTAGTCCGGAAGAGTTGTCTGATCAAGAACATCCATCAATAAAATTCAATAAAATAAAAGAATTAGGATTATGTGTTATAGAAAACCACCCATATGACCAATACAACATTTTTTAAAAATTTTTATTTATTTATTTATTATTTATTTATTCATTGAATCACTGTTGGAAAAGTTACATAGCTTTCAGGTTTATGTCTCTGCCATGCAATGATAAAACACCTTTCCCTTCAACCAGTACTTATTTTTCACCACCAAGAACCCCAAATATACCCCCCTCCCAACCTTCCCCATGCCTGTGAGGCAGACGAATTCTACTTAACACTCTATCTACTTTGATTATATTCATTTCGACAAAAGATGCACCATTATTGTTTAGAGTTTACACCCAACAATGAGAACCGCTGAAAAGGCATTGTGAAATAATTTGTTTTCTACAGCTGGTTATGAGAACCATATGATGCTACGCGGCTGCAGTAGTTGCTGCGCGATTTTGGATTTCTGATATTTTACTTATTAAGCCTGGAGGTATTTCTGCCAAGAGCAAGATAATTACGAGACTGGTTTCTGTGGCTCTGGATCCATAGCTGTGCAGGAGAGCCACTTGTGGGGGGCAACTCGTGACTTCGGTAGGGCATGAAGGACGAGCCAGGAATGTCCCCCTTCCCATGAGGTTTCAGTTGCCCTGTCACCGCCAGCTCATACCTGGCTTTCTAAAAAGCTCTGAGGCGGCTGCCATCTTGCTGCCCAGGGGGAAAAAGGTGGAAAGGAAAGACACCCCTTCCCTCCCAGGGAGGCATGGTACCATGGTCCCATGGATTAATGCATAGTCCATTCATTTTTCTGCCGCAAGCTGTTGGGCTCTGCATTAAGTCCTTGTGCTTCTGGAGCCATGGATGTGCCAGAGAGCGACTACCCAGTACAACTTTTTATATTGAACCATGAAGTACTTTAGAACCAAATGGTTTTTACAATTGGAGATGGCATAGTTTGTGACTTTATATGCAAAAGTGTATCCAGATGTATCAATATTTTATTAATTGGTAAATATGAGAGATCTGCAAAGTACACAAATATGATGATTTATTTTAACTGAGGGGAGGTTATTAAAAGTGATGTTCAGGAAGCTCAGGGGTCACTCTCGAAGACTCAGTACAGTCATCAATTCAGTGATAGGTCTACAAGATGCAGTACTATTGTCTAGCAGCGCCATAGATTATAAGTTTCACCCTGGCAGTGCTCAGAGGGAATAATGAGGTTACATCTCATGTTGCTCAGCAAGCTACATGGCACCAGAGATTAAACTTGAGAAAGGTACATGTAAGGCATGCACCCATGTCCTTGTACTACCTACCAGCCTGATGATTATGATTTATTATTTTTAATGAGCCTGAATTCAACACAGGTTTGGCTCTAGTTCCTTAATATATATATATATATGTTATGCAATTATTGATAAGTGATATTCCTAATGAAAATTCTAAGACTGTATTAGGAGCTTCATCCTCTAAACAAAATTTCATTTTATCACCAAGTTTCAAAAATGTCAACACTATTTGATATTTTAGATATAAATGTCCACATAAAGTATTTAGTCTTAAAACATATAGTGGCTTTCAACTCTATGTTCCCTCACATAATGTTCATTCAGAAAAAAATTACTTATCCTTAATAGATACTACATAAAACTTTGAGTGATTGACCGAACAGAGAACAATTTGCATGGATCATCTGAACAGATACTTACAACTCACCTAGGAACCGAGAATTCTGAGAATTATCCTTAGTTTAAGGACCAGGAAACAAAGGCAGGAGGCCAGCATTCCAAGACTACCTAGAGAGATAAGTTTTGCTTTCTCCCTCAAGACACACTCAATTCTTTATGCATTTGGGGGAAGATCATCATGAAGACTTGACCACAACATGAGCAAATATTTGAACTAAGGCAATCTAAGCTATAACACTACTCTCCTTTGCAATATGTGCTCCCCAAATCTCTTCTGAGGATATAATTGTTGATGTGTTGTTAACTCCATCGGCACTACATACATAACAGCACACATTTAACGCCTCCAAAATGACCTCAGAGGTTTGTCTTAGGATGATGCAAAACTCCTCCTGTGACTGCCTGCGACAAAGCCTTGTGTATTTTACGAGCTTTGTTTTTTGTAAAGCCACCCATCCCCACGGCCCCACTTCAATTATGTAATAGCCTACTTCTTGAGTGCTCCTGTACACTGTCCAGAGAGAACTAGTTTTATTCTGCACCTGGGCTTTATTTGTTCAACAGTTGTGGTCTGATAAATAATAAAGAGATGGAAGTTATTTAAAGAGGGAAGTAAAGAAAGAAGTATGAGGTGATTTGTACAATTATTTTTTATACACTTCATGGTTTCTTTTTTTGGTAATATGTGAACATTGAGAAAGTGTTTCAAGGAATCTCATAAAGTGCATGGAAGTGGCATGAAAAATTTCTTCAGAGAAATTCTTGTTTCGTTTAGATTGAAGTAACTTTGTTAACTTGAAAATCTCCTTCTGACTTCTTCCTTATCTTCGAATTCCAACTAGGTCCTAATGTGCCCTTAGTTCATCTTTAATTGGGGAAGACTCCTGGAAGTTCAGTTGTGTAACCATCCCCATGCCCACCCCCAACTCTGACCTTACTTTTTCCACTACACCTCTAATAAAAAATAGTGGATCAGTGTCCTAACATTACTCAATGAATAAAAAATCTCTCCTCGTAAACTGAAGAAACAAAGACCCAAATGTACTTCTGTGAACTTGTTTTAAATTTAAACTCTATCAACCACAAGCTCTCAGATAAAATAACTCAGTGCTTTGCACTCTCAGTGTAACTTGGCTCTTAAAACCTTCCTACCGACCTGAACCCCACAGGAGTTTGGATTATATTCTAATAATAAAAGATCAAAGTAAGAAAATTAAAAGCTGACCTCAGCTGCCAGTTTTTAAAAAAATCAATGTTCACACCCACCCAATCTCAAAATGCTGCTTCAGCCCAGGGAGAAGTGGTGATCTCTGTGGAACTTACAGCATTAAAAGAACACTATACTGTGTGAGTTAATCAATATCTTTCTAAGGAGGAGTAAGTCATTCGGTTGAGTTCTAAGTGGGTCTCTTCTCATCAACATTTATAGGAAAGGGTTTGAGGATTTTAACTATAAAATATAGTTCAATGCAGTAGTTTAAAGAATTTAACTAATGGTAGTTTTTCTAGCAGATGATTAAAGGGAAAATGATAAAAATGTATTTTATTTCCAGATTTATTTTTTAAGAAAGAAAGGAGAAAAGAAGAAATTGATTGAGTAGTTAGGATACAGAACAAGAATTGGTTTGGTAAAAACTAATAGGCATACACATATGACCTAAATATAGGGTCGCATAGCTTTAGATAAAAATCAAATACAAAATCAATATATATTTTATTTATGATGAGAATTTAATTTTTATACTGCCATTAATTTTTAAATGATTAAATATCACCAATGAATTGACCATCTAGTTAGTCATAATGTATTGTCTCCTCTGTGATAGGGATGGAATGAGGTCCATTCCTTCCTAAGTGACAAATTTCACTAGAAAATTATAACTTCAATTAATGTGTTTCTATATAAAAAATAACTTAAGTTATGTTTTAATCAAATTACACGTAAGTGAGCTAATTTAACTGTGGTGATAAAATCACCACTTTATCACTTGATCTCTTGACATTCTTTAACTCATTGATTTGCTCAAGCAGGTGCCAGTGCCATTCATCCCTATCACATGCTAGTGTAGCCCAATGGTGTCTGCTCATTCTAGGTACATGAAGAGCCTCAAATCCATCATTCAGGGTCTTGACAAAGAAGTCTGACCATCTCGTAGGTGGGCAGCCATGTGATCTTTTGACATCCTGTGGAATCCAGTTAGTAATGGCTCTAGTCCAGCGGTCATGTCCAAATCACATTATGTGTCCAGCCAATATGATTTTCGATGCTTGTCAAACAAGACAGCATCCCTGATTCTTGATCGTTGGTGGAGATTGAAACTGCAGATTCTTTCTCTAACTTGAGTGAAGCAGGATACTCCAAGCATAGCTCTATCAATTCCTCTTTGGGAGAGCAGAATAACGTTCTTATCCTCTTTTCATAGGGCACAGGTTTCTGAGGCGTATGTTAATGCAGGAAGAAGAGTGGAATCGAAGAAATGTGCCCAGAGCTGGGGGTTCTCTGTCCTCTTAGCTATTTCTTCAACGCTCTGGAAGGCGTTCCAAGCCACTCTCTTCATCCTGCGCAACTCAGGTGCCAGGTCATTCGTCATACTAACTTCTCAACCTAAGTACACATAACTGTTGCATTTGGAGATGTTCATCCTGTTGAGAGTGAATGGAATGTCAGGAACGAGACCATTTCTCATAAACATTGTCTTCGAGATATTCAGCTGTAGTCCAACCTTTCTACACTCACAGTTGAAGTCAGTCAGCATTTGTGCTGCTTGGCTAATGTTTGGAGTTATTAGAACAATGCCATCAGTGAAGTGGAGGTGGTGTAGTTGCCGACTGTCTATTTTCACTCCCATTTCTTCCCATTCCAGTCGTCGATGACATTCTCAAAGGTGGCATTGAAGAGTTTCGGTGAAATGGTATCACCCTGCCAAACCCCACTCTTGACATGGATCATCACTTCCTTCTAGAATGGTGAGATCCTGGTAGTGAATTCATAATACAGCACACGGAGGATGCTGATGTATTAAGTTCGAACGCCCTGTTTGGCTAGGGCTTCGATGACTGCTTCAGCCTCAACAGAATCAAAGGCCTTCTTTAAATCAATGAACGTTAGACAGAGCAGCGTCTTAAACTCCCGTGAAACCTCAATGATCTTGGTTACCATGTGGATATGGTCGATCATGCTGAATCTTTTTCGGAACCCACCTTGCTAGCATGGTTGTCCTTCATCTAGTGTTCTGCCAATCCTATTCGGGATGACTCGAGAGAATGGCTTTTAGATGACAGACAACAGGCAGATGGGGTGATAGTTTCCAATGTCGTGAATGCCTGACTTCTTGTACAGTAGTATAGTCCTGCTGGTCTTACATTGAGATGGAACCTTGCATTCCGACAGGTAGCATGTGAAGAGCCGAGCCAGTGTACTGATGAATACTGACAACAGGTTCTTCAGGTGTTCGGGTCTGACTTTGTCTGGTCTTGGTGCTGTTTGCTTCTTTACCCAAGAAATGGCATGTCGGATTTTGGAAGGGAGAATGTTGGGAATCACATATTCATCCTGCGGAATTTGGTATGTGGGCTGGTGGATGTTGCTATCGAAGAGATCCGAGTAGAAGTCATGGATAATCATCTCCATTGCCCTTCGGGAAGATGTGATAGATCCATCAAGGCTTTGGAGGGCAATCATCTTGGTCTTGTAGTTGACAAAGGGCACGTGGGTGTTGTTAATGCTTTTCTGTCTTCTGCTGCATCGGCTAATACTACTGCTCTTCTCTCTTTGAGGTCTTCCTTTATCGCTTCTCTGCACTGCTTTGCAAGCTCGGGCATTCGCTTGCAGTTGCCTGAGGCTTGTGACAAGTCGCATTGGTGAATGAGCTCAAGAGTTTTCTCAGACAATCGTCCTTTTGTGGCTATCTCTCTCTCGGCATTCCTCTCACAATCATCATTGAGGAATGTTGTATTAAACTGAACCGCTTGATAGTATTCTTTACCAATGTTTTCAACGACTGTACCTTCTCATGTTGCTGCAATAGTGTCAAAGAGCTCCCAGTTCGTAGTCGGGGGAAGTTCTCTTCTTAAACTTTGCAGCCCTTTCTTCCAGCTCTGTGAAGTAGAATTTTGCAGGAAGGAGATGGTGGTCTGATCCCGTTTGGAATTTTGGGACAACAGCAAAATCAGTAGGCAAAACCGTCAATTAAATATGATATGGTCAATTTTGTTGTGAAATCATCCACCAGGAGACCCCCATGTCCAACATTTAGATTTGGCCTTCTTAGACTGTGAGTTACCGTGGTCTTGGTCGACACGATGAACTCAGATAGTCTCTTTCCCTGTTCATTCCATTCTAGGCCATGGGTTCCAATGTGGAGTTCTTTGGGTGGCCTTCTCCATCCTATCTTGGTATTAAAATCACTGACAGTTATCTTGCTGAAGGTGTTGTCTTCTTTATAGAACTTCTCTAGCTCCATGTAGAACTTCTCAATTTCTCCATCATAATGGATGTTGGTGCGTAGACAACAAAGATAGAAATTGCCAGCAGTGAGGAACATCTATTCAAGTGTAATCGTCTGATTCAGTTGTTAGGCATTCGAATGAATCAATGCTCATGGCCAAGTTCATGTTGACAAGGATACCCACACCACCAATTCCTCTTTTGTCGCATGTTTCGAGGAACAGTTCTTCTCCAGTCTTGAAAATGGCATGATATGATTGATGCTTTCTCATCTCCATCAGACCAATTATGTCATATTTGATCTTTCACACTTGTGCCATCATGTCCTAGATGGATGCATCCAATGCCAGCATTTGTGCATTGGAAGTACAGTCATTTTTGTCCTTCGTTTTGGCAGCTTAGTTCGGCTTTGAGATTTTATTTGCCTCTCCTTCCTAATCCTTTTTAATGCTGCCATATTAATGGCTCTTTCAGGGTCAGGGGAATGAGAACCATTATGTTTACTGGTTTTGGCATATTGAATATGCCACGGATAGCTTGCCAGGCTCTGCTGTGTGGGTGGGATATTCTCTGTAACTTTCTAGGCTCTTTGAGAGGGATAGAGGCTTTTAGGGTGGCCTGTAATTGCCCTTGCAGGTGTTCCCATGGTTCAAACCATAATTGAATTCCATCAAATATGGTGTGGTAATATTGGAAGATGGGTATTAAGTGTCTTATTATGTGTCACGCAGCTGCAAAGTGGCAGCATGGTCCGGAAAGCAGCCTAGAGTGTGGCAGCAGCTGGGTAGTGCAGGTAGTGGAGCGATAAAATCATAAAAATAAAAAAATCACTAAATTTTCCCTAGCTGAGAAATTCTCCCTAAAAAAATGACAGATTATATATTCCCCTGAAAAGATAAAGGAGTTGGGAAAATCATTATGCAACACAAAATTTTAATAATTAGATTTTTTTCATTAATTTTATCAACATGTTTACGTTTGAATATAGCAACAATTAATATTTAAGTAAGCTCAACATGCCTACCTAAGAAGTCTGGGAAACATACATCATTTGCTTCCATACTTCAGATTATAGTTTCAGGCCAGTTAGAAAATTCTATCACTCTCGATTTTCCTAAAGAATGCTGACTAGAGCAACATCAAGGCAGTTTAAGAATCAGAATTGCAGAACAACCCTCTACCCTGTAAAAATGTACTCAAGGAGGGAACATTCTTTTCTTCTTAATAAAACATGGGATTGGATTAACACACATCAGATTGAAAAATACCCTGTGTAAAACACTTGCCCAATTGATTCAGAAAATATATGAATGATAGTATTTAATTTAATTGTCATCGATAAGTTTTTTAATGTTTTCTTTAAACTTTCTGTAAAGTCATTTACATATTTTGGACTCAAAATTAGATTTTTTTAATATAAGTTGGTTTAGAAGTATCAATTAATTATACTATGTGAGTTTAATGGTTTTTCCATTTGATTTTTCCCATGGGTATATATATCTATGACAATAAAGAAATCAGTCATATATTAAAAACACAGGTAAACACATCTACTATCAGCTTCATATTAATACATTAATTTTATCAACATGTTTGCATTTGAATATAACACGAAGGAGATCATGAGAATGTAGATCTCAATAGAAAATGTAAATATTAAAGCAGACACTATGTAGGTCTACTTTAAAAGAAAAGGTAACTTGATTCTGGATTCTTTATTTGATAGATTATGTACGTGGTTATTCCTTCTTGAGGTTTCGGGTAGAAAGAATCTCTCATTCATTGTTGGTGGGAATGCTGACTAGTTCAGCCATTTTTGCAAACAATACGGGCATTCCTTAAAAAGAAAGAACTGAAGCTTCTATATGACTCAGCAATACCACTTCTGGGAATATGCCCCAAAGGACCAAAAACACAGTGGAAATGTCGTCTGCACTTCTATGTTCACTGCAGCATTACTCACAATAACCAGAATCTGGAAACAACACGTGTGACCAAGAACAGATGACTAGATGAAGAAATTATGGAACATCTATACAAAGGAATACTTCACACCTACCAGGAAGAATAAAGTCTGGGGAATATCATACTGAGTAAGAAGAGTCAGATGAGAGGACAGACATAGAATGACCGCACTCATTTGTGGGACATAAAAACACAATATGAGACTATTAGTCAAGGTCAATAGAAATGAGGGCCAGAAGGATTGGCCCATGATTGTAAGCTTGTCCCAATTTGGGGGAGGAGGAGAAGGGTAGCTGGGATATAGAAGGAACCATTATGGCAATGACTATTGGAAATGATCATTCCGGATAAGAATTGAGTACTGGAAATAGGTAAAGGGATATACATGATAACCTTACAGTACCTGTATCTCAAACCATAATTTCCAAAAGGAGAGAGAGACAGAAAGAGAGGGAGTAGAAAAGTGCTAGGTCTAGAAGCAGATTGGGGTTGGGGAGTGGAAGGAGAAAAATTTGGAACATTCGTGGTAGGAAATATGCTCTAGTGAAAGACGGGTTTTGGAACACCGAATGACTAAATCCCAGTCATTGGCAACCTTGTAACTAT
The DNA here is from genome assembly GCF_029834395.1 of Sorex fumeus. NCBI lineage: Eukaryota > Metazoa > Chordata > Mammalia > Eulipotyphla > Soricidae > Sorex > Sorex fumeus. The sequence continues at coordinate 39,794,946 of NW_026606322.1, read as the reverse complement.
TTATTAAAGAGTGATTTAACTTTAAAAAAAAAAAGAAAAAGAAAAGAAAGAATTTCCTCCTGGTTTATGTGTATATGACCATTTGAGTCTCTAACTAGCAAAACGGACAGATGTTCTACAGAATACCAAACTAATAGTGAAATGTTTCAAAGTTATGTTTTTATTTGTGGGTATTAATTTGTTTTGCTCTGTTATTGTTTACATCTGACTGTGATAGGGGTAATTCCTGATGAGGCTCAGGGGGACTATGTGGGGTGCCAGGGATTTAAATCAGGTTCTCAACAAACAAGGCAAGTGCCTTACCCACTGTACTACTGCTGCTGCAGTCCTACAATGTATGTCTTATTATTTTAAATTATTTTTTATTAGTGAAACACCATGAGCTACAGTTATAGACCTACATACTTTTGTGCTTGGTTTTCAGTTATACAATGATCGAGTACCCACCCCTTCACCAGTGCCCATTCTCCACCACAAATGAACTCAGTAGTCCTCCCACCCCCAACTCTAACACCCCACCTTGCCCCACCAATGTGGCAGGACATTCCCTTTACTCTCTCTTTTCTTTAGGGTGTTTTGGTTTGCAATAGAGGTAATGAGTGGCCATCGTTTTAGTTCCATAGTCTACTTTCAGCATGCATCTCGAGCGAGTCTTCCAAACACCTTTTACTTGGTGTTCCCTTATTTATCTGAGCTGTCTTTTCCACCAGCATCTGCTGCCATTTTCCAAGCCATGCAGCAGATCTCCTGGTAATTATCTTAACTATTCTTGGGTGTTTGTCTCCCCTTCTGTTACTTTATATTCCCCAGATGAGTGCAGACTTTCCACATCTGTCCATCTCTTTCTGACTCATTTAGCTTAGCATGATACTTTCCATGTATAATCACTTATTTGAAAATTTAATGTCTTCAGCTTTCCTAACAGCTGCATAGTATTCCATTGTGTAGATGTACCAAAGTTTATTTAACCAGTCATCTATTTCTCAGGCACTTTGTTTTTTTCCAGATTTTCGACCATACTTTTTTGATCTCCAGGATATATTCCCAGGAGTGGTATTTCTGGGTCAAATGGAAGCTCAATATCTAATATTTTGAGAATTGTCCATACTGTTGTCCAAAAAGGCTGAACAAGTCGGCATTCTCACAAGCAGTGAAGGAGAGTGCCTTTTTCGCCACATCCATGCCAACACCAGTTGCTTTTGTACTTTTGGATGTGGGTCAGATGTGTTGCTTTTGTACTTTTGGATGTGGGTCAGATGTGTCTGTAGAGTGAGATGATATCTCATTGTTGTTTTGATCTGCACCTCCCTGATTATTAGCAATGTAGAGCATTTTCTCATGTGCCTTTTGTCATTAAGCTTTCTTTCTTCATAAAGTTTCTGTTCACTTCATCACCCCACTTTTTGATGGAGTTGGATGTTTTCTCTTGTGGAGTTCAACCAGTGCTTTGTATATCCTTGATATAAACCCCTTGTCAGATGGGTAATGGGTAAATATCCTTTCCCATTCTGTAGATTGTCTTTGTATTTTGCGGTGCAGAAGCTTCTTAGTTTGATATAGTCCCATTTGTTTATCTCTGTTTCCACTTGGTTGGTCAGTGGCATGTCATCTTTGAAGATACCATTAGCCTCAATATTCTGGAGGGTTTTGCCGACCTTGTCTTCAATGTATCTATGGATTCTGGTCTGATATGAGGTCTTTAATCAATTTTGATATGACTTTTGTGCATGATGTTAAGTTGAGGTCTAATCCCATTTTTTTGCTTGTGGTTTTCCAGTTATGCCAGCACCATTTGTTAAAGAGACTTTCCTCTCTCCACTTCACAGTTCTTGCTCCCTTATCAAAGATTAGGTGTTTATACATTTGGGGTTGTGTGTAGGGTTATTGTACCCTGTTCCATTGGTCTGCAGCTCTGCCTTTGTTCCAATACCATGCTGTTTTAATTGTTACCACTTTGTAGCAGAGTTTGAAGTTGGGAGGGTGATGCCTCCCATCATCTTTTCCCCAAGAATTGCTTTAGCTATTCGTGGACATTTGTTGTTCCAAATGAATTTTAGGAGTGCTTGGTCTATTTCTTTGAAAAATTTCATGGGTATCCTTATAGGGATCGCATCCAATCTGTATAGTGTTTGGGGAGTATTGCCATTTTGACAATGTTAATTCTTCCTATCCATGAGAAGGGGATATGTTTCCATTTCCTCGTGTCACTGTCACTGTCACTGTCCTCCCGTTGTTCACCGATTTTCTCTAGTCGGCCCAGTAACGTTTCCATTGTGAGACTTTATTGTTACTGTGTTTGGCATATCGAATATGTCACAGGTAGCCTGCCATGCTTTGCCATGTGGGCGAGATACTCTCAGTAGCTTGCCAAGCTCTATTTCATTGAGTAGCGTTTTGTAGTTTTCTTTGTAGAGGTCCTTTACCTCCTTTAGTAAAGCTGATTCCGAGGTACTTGAATTTTTGAGGCATGATTGTAAACTGAATTACTATTTTCATGTCTTTTTCCTCTGTCTCATTATTTGCATGTAGGAAGGCCATGGAGTTTTGGGTATTGATTTTACAGCCTGCAACTTTACTGTACAAATCTATTGTTTCTAGGAGTTTCTTGGTAGAGGTTTTAGGATTCTCTAGATATAGTATCATATCATCTGTGAATAGTGAGAGATTGATTTCGTCCTTTCCTATCTGGATATCCATAATATCTTTTTCTTATCTAACTGCCATTGCAAGTTCTTCCAGTACTATAATGAACAGAAGTGGTAAGAGTGGGAATCCTTGTCTTGTCCCTGACCTTAGAGGGAAGGCCCTTAGTTCTTCCCCACTGAGGATAATGCTTGCCATAAGTTTGTCATAGATGGCTTTGATTACCTTGAGGAAGCCCATTTTAGTGAGAGTTTTTATCATAAATGGATAAAGTTGGATCTTGTCAAAAGCTTTCTCTGTGTCTATTGATATGACCATATGGTTTTTATCTTTACTTTTGTTGATATGATGGATTATGTTGATTTATTTCCAAATGGTAAACCATCCTTGCATCCCTGGGATGAATCCCAATTGGTTGTAGTGTATGATCTTTTTGATAAGTTGTTGAATTCTATTTGCTAATATTTTGTTGAGGATCTTCGCATCCGTGTTCATCAGAGATATTGACCTGTAATTTTCTTTGTTAGTGGTGTCTTTGTTTATTTTTGGTATTAGGGAGATATATGCTTCATTGAAACTGTTTGGGAGAGCTCCTGTTTTTTCGATTTCCTGGAAAAGCTTGAGGAGAACTGGCAACGGGTCTTTAAATGTTTGGAAGGATTCACTTGTGAATCCATCTGGGCCTGGGCATTTGCTTTTGGGAAGACTTTTGATTACTGTTTCAATTTCCTTTATATTAATTGTTCTATTCAGGTATTCCAAGTCTTCTTGGTTCAATCTTGGGAGATTATACGTATCCAAGAATTTATCCATTTCTTTTAGGTTCCCTTGTTTCATGGCATACAGACTCTCAAACTAGTCTCTAATGATCTTTTGAATTTCATTGGTTTCTGTTGTGATGTCCCCTTTTTCATTTCTAATTCTGTTTATTAGGGTTCTCTTTCTCTCTCTTTCTTCGTGAGTCTTGCTAGTGTTTTATCAGTCTTGTTGATTTTCTTAAAGAACCAGCTCTTGGTTTCAAATTGACCTTTTGGATTGTTTTTTTGGGTTTCCATGTTGTTAATTTCTGCTCTAAGTTTTATTATTTCTTTCCTTTAGCTTTAACTCGTCCCATAGGTTCAGGTAACTTTTGATTTCTTCCTTAATTTCTTCCCTGACCCACTCATTGTTCAACATTGGGTTGAATAATCCTCAGGTGTTTGATTTAGTTTCCCATGTCTGTGTGTGATTTGCTTCTATCTTCAGCACAACGTGGTCTGAAAAGATAGTTGATACAATTTCTGTCTTCCTAAGTTTAATTCCATATGCACTGAAAGAATGTTTATTCTTTCTTTTTGGGGTGTAAAACCCTGTATAAGTCTGTTACCCTTCTCTCTTCTATTTCTTCCTTCAAAACCAGTGTTTCCTTGCTGAGTTTTGTTCTTGTTGACCTATCCAGAGGTGATAATGCAATTTTGAAGTTTCCATCTACTATTGTATTTTTAGCAATGTGCTGCTTAAAATTAGTTAGCAGTTGTTTTAAGTATTTAACTGGTCCCTCATTTGGTGCATATACATTTAAGAGTGTGATTTCTTCCTATTGTACATATCCCTTGAGAAATAGAAAATGGCGTTATCTGTCCCTTCTAATCTTTTTCAAGATGAAATCTAATGTGTCGGATACTAGCATGGCTACCCCAGCTTTTTTGAGGGAGTTGAGTGCTTGCACGATTGTTTTCCATCCTTTAACTTTAAGTCTGCTCTGATTGTTCAGATGAGTTTCTTGTATGCAGCAGAATGTTGGTTTCAGTTTCTGGATCCATTATGCCACTCTTTGTCTCTTGATTGGTACATTTATAACATTGACACTGAGAAAGATTATTGTCAAGGGGTTTTGTGCTATCTTTCTGTAAGGTTTTGTTGTGCTTATGAGTGTTTTCCTTCTTGAATTACAGGGGCCCTTTTAGTCCTTCTTTTAGGTTTGAGTTTTGAGTCTATGAAGTTCCTGAGCTGTTATTTAACTATAAAATGGTGTATAGTTCCATCGAGTTTGAGTGAGAGTTTAGTTGGTTATAGTATTCTTGGTGAGGCATTCATTTCATTGAGTTTTTTAACTATATCCCACCATTATCTTCGGAGCTTTTCCTGTGATGGTCTGCTGTGAATCTAAGGGTTGATCCTTTGTATGTGATTTCCTTCATTGACCTTGCTGCTTGCATTATTGTGTCTCTATCCACAGCATCCATCATTCTGACTATGATATGCCTTGGAGTGTTTTTATCAGGGTCTCTTTTAGCTGCGCCCTTCTGGATCCTTAGATCTGGATGTCTGCATTCTCTAACTCTGGGAGCTTTCCAGCAATGATATCTTTAAACTGTGGCTTTTTCATTGGAGTTGCTTCCCTGTCCTTCTGGTACTCCAATGATTCTAATTTTGTTCCTCTTGGAGTTGTCCCCTATCTCTCTGATTCACCTTAGAGTTATTTTGAGGTATTTTCCCATTGCTTGTTGTTGCCTGTACGATTTCTGTGTCTCATCTTCAAGCTCACTAATTATATATTCACCTGTAGTCATTCTACTGCTGAGGGCACCCACTGAGTTTTTAATTCCATCTACTGAATCCTTTATTTGTGACACTTCTTTTAGTAGCTCTGTTATTTCTGCTCTCATTTCTTCCTGTATTTTCTTGGCTGTCCATTCCACTGTTTCTTTCATTTCTTTCCTTAATTTTCTGGACCTGTGCTCCATTGATTCTTTGAATTCCTTGGACTTCCTCAGCATTTCATCTTGGAATTCTTTACCGGAGAGATCATATTTGTGGGTAACACCTGTTGAGGATTCCGGACTCTTCTTTCTCTCCTCATAGTGGAGATTTGCACTGTTTTCTCATGCTGTTGTGGTTGTATAGAGGTAAAACCTTCAAGTTTACTAGCACTGTTCCCTCTTATTGTGGGAAAGGATTCTGAATAAGGTCGGTCGATGGTGGTCACCCTTCTAGAATATGTCCTTTCTCTCAGACATTATTCTGTGGTTTATGATAGGCATCGAGTGAAGCATTGGAGGAGGTGTTCTTTTATATTGGGCTTGTGCAGCTTCTTGGGTACACTGGTCTTTTGTTTGAATGAAAGTTGTCCAGTGGATTATTGTCATATTGTGTTTGAGGAGTTAGAAACATAACTGTGGCCTCACAGAAGGACACGCCCACTTCTGTGGAGGCCATGCCCCCTACATTGTAGGCCTCACCCCCAGCCAATTAGGATGCTAGTTCACAGACCTGTGGCGGGGGGGAGGGGGGCAGCAACTAGTTGGGCTGGTGCTCCCTGCAGAAGTGGAAGCAGATACTCCAGGCTGAGTTCCCGGTGGCTGGTGTTCAGGGGCACAGGTCTGGGTGGGGAGGGGGCAAGCAAAAGCAGGTACAGACCTGTTGGGGGGGGTCAGCCACTAGTTGGGCTACAAGTGTATATCTTAAAATTATGACAGCACCTACTATTAATTGCGTCACTGAAAGAATTCTAAGCAGCTACCAGTATACATTAAAGTAAATACAGAATATGTATTTTGCATACACACACATTTGCATTTGAGGATTTCAGTTTTTAGATTTTCATTTTTTTTACTATTATTATATACAAACTAAGGCAATGTGATTTACAAAATTATTCATTGTTGAGTTTCTGGCTTACAATTTTTTAACAACAATCACATCAACAGTTTTAATTTTGCTCTTCCAATGTCATTTTCCTGGTAAGAAAATTTGTCTTCTTAATCACTACATTTTTCATTTGATTATTAATACTATCAAAACTAGAAATTTGAAATGCCAAATAGAAAGCTATATTATTACCTTGAGAATGCTGTATAGACTTAAATTTCACCCATATTCTAATATTATTATTTCAAAGAATACGAAAATAGTTTTCAATAAAAATAAGTGTTTTTTTAAATTGGGCTACTATTAACATTTATTATAAAAATGGTATATAGCAGAAATTGAAAAAAGCATCAATTCTGACAGATTTTAAACATTTTTGCCAAAGGCTATATTTTATAATATGCATGCAGAAGAGCAAATATAACAAGAGTCAAAACAATGAGTATTCATTGCAGCTGTGTTTTAAGAGCGATTTTAAAGTAGAGTGAATGATCAAAAAATAAATGTTCCTAAAAACTATATTATTTCTTATTTTGTCCTCTTATCTTAGGTCTTTCTTCAGTTCATTATTAATTTCTATGATTTACTTTCAGTCTGTATTTTCTCTGTAAGAACTTTGTGAAAGTACTGGGATTTATCTGTGCTTACCATATAAAAAGGATTGTATTTGCCTGGAAGAAAAATGAATATTTAAATTCAAATTTTCAAGGAGAGTCAGCCTGGCAGCTGATTAAATGTTGTTTGAGAACTTAGGTACTTTGTTCTTCTCTTTTAGGGAGTAAATTGAGAACCAGCATCATTTATGATAGGATAAAATTTAATAGTGCCATTCTCTATACAACCAAACTCTGTAACTTTTAAAGAATACCAGGGACTTAAATTCACTATGTCTCTTAAAATCTAAATATAATAAACACAACAATTTTGCTTGAAGAACCTGTTTGAAAATGGTATATAATCCACAATTTTAACAACTAAGGACACAATATTATGTAAATATTCAATCAGCTGAGTCCTTTAATTGAACTAAACACAACGTTTGGATATAGAAAAAGTGTGACATTGAGTAAGAGGTAGCTACAATGAGTTCAGTACTTTTCCACAAATTATAAGTGAAGTAAATTAAATGATATAGGCGAAGATAACAAATATGATCATATTTCCCCGAGTTGGTAATTTTTAATGTTATCGTTCTATTCATTTATTCTTAGGATCAATATTGCCTTTTATTAGGTTTATAATAAACCAAATTCAATTTCATCCTCTTTTTTATATTGAAAATACTGAGCATCATATGTCCTTTTTAGGTCTTTGAACTCAATCACTATACTTTGTCTACCACTTAAAGGTTACTTAACTCTAAACACCAAGGGCCTTTTCTGTCACAAATACATCACCCAAACCCTGGCTTACGGAGCTCAGTATCCATCAGCTTTCTATCTTGTGACTCAAACCTATTTAACGATACATGAGAAAGTTTGGCTCTGTGCTAAATCAACACTTCCTGACAAGGGAATAAATAAATTCTCGGGTCGGAAAGCTTTGTCAGCTTCTACACGACTTGTATTGCAACAGGAACTAGCAGAGCCTTGTCAGCGATTTGTTTGACCTGGCCCACTCAGATGTGACGATACTTCCTCAGCTTATCTACAAGAAAGGAACATCCATACCCAGTAAGAGTATATTTACAAACATAAATTAAACCATAGAATATTGCATAGGACACGGGAAAGGAAAATGGTACTTCTTGAATCCTATTGCTGGTATGAAATGAAGCGCAGGTCGGTGAAGTTTCAAGGTGATGAGGCATTCTATTATTGCCTTGAAGAGGTGATGGCAGAACTCTTGAGGATGTCAAGACTGAAAATAAGCTCTGTTCTGAAAGATTCCAGCAGCTCAGAGCTGCTTAAAAAACAGGTCCTTTTTTTTCCATGGAAAGAGCTAGGATAAACATCTGCCTAATATGACTCTTAGTTGTACACTCTGGTAATTGAGATAATAAAATTGTGAATTATAATGTTTTTCACAGATATTAAAGGCTATCATATGAATAATCTCTTGTGCTGTATCATTTCTCTTCCAATGACAAATAAAATATTTCTCCCGCTTTTTATTTACATACATATTTATGTACACCTATGTGTGTACATAGGTATGTATCCGTATATAGCAATTCACATATTTAAACCGAGTTACTTCCATCAATCTATAATTTGTTTAATTCTTCATGAGAAATTTTAGCTCACATGGAACTGTTTCAAAAGCAGATGAAGCAGGTGTTTTAATTTTATTAAGCACCCCAGTTTAAACTGCGAGAAATTTTTACTATGTATCTACAATGACAAATCAAGTCATTTCAGACTTTTTTAAAAATATTTCAGTGCCCCTCTGGTTTTTTTTAATTCTCTTTACAATGTTTGTGCTTTATTTAGATCTGTTTTGGTTTGTTTACTGACTGGCTTGCTTATATAGTGTTAAGAGTTTCTGTGTGTTTGCTTTATACTTACCTATAGCTGAGCATCGTTAGAAAAAAGGAAAAACACCCTTTGCATATATTGATTTAAAAAAACAAACTAAATAAACAATGTCATAGATCAATGTGTGACTCAGGAATCTTATATTTCATCTTTCTTATATGGATAAGGAGTCAGAGAAGAGAAAGCATTTAGAGTATGTTGTTCAATGAAAATGAAGTTTGGCCTAAATCACAAAGTGTCTCAAGTTCGCTCAAAGTGATTTGACTTTTGAACTATTAACTTTATTTTTTTATTTTTTTTTAATTTTTTATTTATTTATTTATTTATTTTTTAATAGTGAGGCACCATGAGGTACAGTTGTAGACTTACACATTTTTGTGCTTGGGTTTCGATTATACAATGATCAAACACCCATCCCTCCACCAGTGCGCATTTCCCACCACCTCGGATCCCAGCATCCCCTCCCCCCCCCCAGCCCCTATCCCACCCTGCCTCTGTGGCAGGGCATTTCCTTCTCTCTCCTTTTGAGTGCCATGGTCAGCAAAAGAGGCATTAGTGGCAATCATGCTTGGTCGACAGTCTACCCTCAGCATGCTCTCCCATCATGGGCGGATCCTCCCAACACCCTTTATTTGGTGTTCCCTTCTCTTTCTGAGCTCCCCCTTCCCCTAACATGTGTGGTTGTCCTCCGGGTCATTGAGTAAAATTCCTGGTACTAATCTCTGCCATACTTGGGTGTTAGTTTCCTATTTTGTTACTTTATGTTCCCCAGATGAATGCAATCTTTCTATGTCTATCCCTTTCTTTCTGAATCATTTCGCTTAACATGATACTTTCCATGTAGTACCACTTGTATGTAAACTTCATGACTTCGTCTTTCCTAATAGCTGCATAGTACTCCATTGTGTAAATGTGCCAGTTTCTTCAACCAGTCATCTGTTCTCAGGCACTCAGGTTTTTTCCAGATTCTGGCTATTATAAAGAGTGCTGCAATAAACAGACAGAACTATTAACTTTAAGTACCATTATTGGTATCCCATTCCTACTTTGGACAAACTGGCAGGCTACCGAATGTAACCTGCCCACATGGCAGAGTCTGGCAAACTCCCGGTGGTGTACCCAATATGCCAAATACCAGTAACAATGATGGGTCTCATTCTACTAACTCTGAAAGAGTCTTGAATATGGCACTTTTTAAAAAATCTCAGGGCTAGGATGAAGGAGACGTTACTGGGGCCTGCTCAAGGCAATCGACGAATAACAGGATGGTCGTAATAGTGACCATTATTGGTATTGTCTGGTGATTACTATTTTTTGGCTTTGTCCTCCATGTGATTTTGTGCCCATGGAGGAAAATAGCAGTATCTTCTCTCAAAGGAACAGGGCCCTAGAATATACAGTTAATACTTACTATATATACTGACTTATCTGATCTGGCATGTTACCTAGCCCTGGCTAGTTTTTTAAACTTCTCAGATTCTTCTAATCTGTAGCACTATAGCACTGTCCTCCCATTGTTCATCGATTTGCTCGATCGGACCCAGTAACATCTCCATTGTAAGACTTGTTGCTACTGTTTTTGGCATATCGAATACGTCACGGATAGCTTGCCAGGCTTTGCCGTGCAGGCGAGATACTCTCGGTAGCTTGCCGGGCTCTCCAAGAGGGGCAGAGGAATCATACCTGGGCCAACCGGGTGGGCCACATGCAAGGCAAATGCCCTACCCGCTGTGCTATCACTCTAGCTCACGGGAAAAAAAGGAAAACAAAAATGAGAATGATGTTTACGCTCTCCCTCCCTTTGCTGGCATAGTGGGGGGCTAGAACCCAGGCCCTCACAATCCATGCCTGTGCTCAGCCCCAGCCCCAGCCAGCCTTTGCCAATTTGAATTTTGCATGAAGCTGACTCCAGTTCCAACCCCCAACTCCTGACAGCCCCTCAGGTCCTCTGAACACTCTCCAGGGATCACTCCAGAGCAGAACCAGGAGTAGCTGATAAGTGCTGGATGTGCCCTTCCCCCACCTCCTCCAAAAAAAAAAAGGGAGAAAAAATTAAAATAGTAACTTTTGGTTGGTGCTAAAGTTACTGATATTGTACATTTTACCTACTCATACATTTGGATGCCCCCCTCCAAAAAAGATTAAAATGATAACTTGTTGGCAATACACTCACTGATATTGTACATTTTACCCATTCGTACATTAATTCATGTCAGGGTGCAAGGGTAAAGGTACTTTTCTGCACGTGGCTGACCCAGGTTTGAGTCCCCCAGCACCGCATAGTGACCCGGGAACGACACTCTGTTTTGAAAAAAACAATCAAGGCCAGGGCCAGAGAAATCCAGCAGGCAAGACCCTTGCATTGTAAGCAGCCTGCGGGAGGTTCAATCTCAGGCACCACAGCCTAGAATAAGCCCTGAGTGCTAGAGGCATGACCACCACCACCACCATCACACCACACACATACCCTATTACCAACACCAAAAAATATTTTAAGATAAAATTATATATCAAGCCATTTTTATTCTTCTGGATATAGAATACAAATTGAGTACCCTTAGACTACACAAGTGCCTCCAGAATTTTATTATGCATAGAAATGTCCTGACTGTTTTTATAAACTACAGAATTATATAACTCCTATTTCTCAGCTCTAGAAAGTGTCAATTTCCAGATAGTTATTTTTTTAGCCTTTTAACAGTGTATTTATGGTTTTTATTTTTATTGAATCAGGTAAGAACAGTCACAAAGCCTTTCAGTTTAAGTCCCAGTCGGTCATGCGGGCCCAGTAACATCTCCATTGGAGACTTTGTTGTTACTGTGTTTGGCATATCGAATACCCTCGGTAGCTTGCCGGGCTCTCCGGGAGGGGCGGAGGAATCGAACTCAGGTCAGCCATGTTCGCCGCTTATAAGGCGAACGCCCTACCGCGTATGGTTATAATATCCATTTTGGTTTTCCACTTTGTATTACAAAGTCACGGTCCTCCCATTGTTCATCGATTTGCTCGAGCAGGCCCAGTAACGTCTCCATCATGAGACTTGTTGTTACTGTATTTGGCATATCGAATACGTCATGGGTAGCTTGCCAGGCTCTGCCATGTGGGCGTGTGGGCGAGACACTCTCTGTAGCTTGCTGGGCTCTTCGAGAGGGGTGGAGGAATCGAACTGGGGTCGGCCATGTTGGCCGCTTGTAAGGTAAATGCCCTACTCCTGTGCTATCGCTCCAGCCCACCTTGTATTACAAAATCCTTAGAAATACTGATAAACACCTTTCTATCTTTTCCAATGGAAATGCTTAGAAGGGGCCTAGAGATAGTGAGAGAAGGATATTGAACTTTTGTGATATTGGTGTGGTATTGGACCCCTGGAGCATCAATAGTAATGCTATTGCAAAATCATGTTAAAAATAATAGGAAAAATATTCAATTTAAAAATGCTATCGGTCCACAATTGGTATGGTATCTATGCATTTTTTTGGAATACAGTGGATAATAAGTGCTTTTGAAATGAAATCACAATATACATATAGCTATTAGAATATATTTTAAGGCTCGTTGTTCTGAATATGCATCAAAGTAATCGTAAAATAAAAGCATAACAAAAACGAAACATAACAGAATCATGATCTTTTGAGCACAGCTACAAGTAAACACCCTGAGTATGTTACACATGATTTTTTAAAAGCAACAAGGGTCTAATATTCAGGATGTTTCTACTTTCTCTTTTAAAAAAGTTTTATAAATATAAGTGTTTTCTAAAATACACAAGCCGGCAGGCAATTTTACCACTTTTCAGCCATTTTTGCAAATGAACAAACATTATGTACAATATTTAATTGAATCTTACATTGATTGATTCACAGTCCTTTAGATGTATCAAAATATTTACCCTGTTTCATATTAGAATTTTTCATATTCATATTCTATTTGTTTTATACAGGAAAATGGCAGCAATCTGTGCTGATTTCCTCATTAATTTCCTTTTTAAAAAATTTTTGATACACACCTAGAGCTCAGGGTTTACTCTTGGCTCTTGGGATCGCTCCTGGAGGGCTTGAGGATCATATGGGATGCTGGGAATCAAACCCAGGTTGGCACATGCAAGAAAAGAGACTTACCGTCTATACTATCTATTTGGCACTCAAATTTTAAAAAGTTTGTTATTTAATTTACATTTTTTATAAACATGAGCAAGGTTCATCTGTGTTGTGTTTGAGCAAGTTCTTTTTATTGCTTGGTTTAACAAGATGTGTTAAGAAAAGTAGCAAAGTTTCAAGTTATCTGTACAGAATTTCTTTTGTTAGTGGTGTGTGCAAAGCCATCTGTTCTCTTTAGATCGGCAGTGATGACTTCTGTGGGACAGTGAGTGCTTGTCAGCGCTTGGAAGATGGTCCCTTGCATAAATCATTATTCTGTCTTTGTTTCGCAAGCAGTGAACCTTTTTTAGGCTGTATTTCTGGCTAAGGTTGGCATCCAGTAGGGGAACAGTACTGGAGTCAAGAAAAGATACTTATTAAATTACTCATCTCACTTTTACAGAACAGCTGCTGAGCCAAACTGGCTAAAATGTCTTAGTAGTTATCCACAGCATATGTTAGAATACAGATGCTCACTCCCAGCAATTCGAAGAGCCAAGGCTGTGGAAGTTGATAAATGTTCAGCTTTTAGATACAAAGCAGAGGTTAAATGGATATGTCAGGATGCTTAACTTGCCCTGCTACTCTTAGCTAAAGAATAAATGGTGGCAAACTTCCCACTAGGTTATCTCCTAATTCTAGCATGTAAAAAAAAAAATAATGGAAATTCTCAACTATTGCTTTAAAATGCATTTGTTCCATTTGGTTTTGTTAGATTTTCAAATTAAAAAGATGACACTTAAATAGTATTCAAATACAGGTGAATCAGAGAGGGACGTGTTTATTCATGTATAAGTAAATAAACCCTATTATAATTTCTTGCATGATTTACTTTTTTGGGTGTCACACAGTTAATTCCAAAAGACTATTTATTAAAAGTTGATGCATTGAATTAATAACTGTCATGAACATGGGTTTGAGATGTGGCTATTTGCCTTTCAAGACTTGAAATGAGACCACTGACAAATTCTCATGGGTCATTTCATATCTGTCAGATTCAACAACTTTCAGTCACAACTCATCTTGGTGGTGTTTGGACTAGTGACCTAGAAATGAAAGGTTTTATAAGTCATTATAAGACTCTAATCAATCAAGTGATTCTGATTTGAGGATGGAATTATCAATTTTTTTTATCAATTTATATTTAGTTCCTGAGCTGATTTTAACTACAGTGAATGATAAAGGAATATATAGTACTGTCTTTAAACTGTTTCTTATTGCATAAAGAACTGGCTCATTTAAAACTTTATTAATTTTGTAAATTAGAAAAATGTTGATAAATTTTCTGGCTAGGGTCTTTCAATTTCAGTTTAAGTTTTATTTTCTGTTGTGTCTGTATTTGAAAGTTTCCTGATGTCTGTTACAAGATAAGCATTTGATGTAATTTTCTTTTATAAATGCTTATTCAAGAGAAAATATTCCAAGCAAGTATAATTCCTTATGTAGATTAAAATCTGAATATTACTTATGTATTAATTGATTTAACTAATTCAACCCTTTTTATACATATACACAGAACCACATATGCTGTTCACTATATATATATATGTCTCCATACATATGTACATATGTACATACATACATATGTACTCCATACATACATACATATGTACTCCATACATATATACATATGTATATACATACAGCATCACATATATACAGATCACAATATCACTACGAATTTCAAAAAAATATTGCTTCAGATAACTTTTATGTGCAAATTTTGTTCATCCTCAATGCTTCCTATCCAGAGGAAGGGGACTAAAATAAGAATAAGGGAAAGTTAAAAAAATAAGCCATGATTGCATTATTCTTCAAAGGAATTTTTAAGCCACACTTTGAAATGTTGTGTTAAATCCCTTTGTGGACAGTGGATTCATCATATGTGCAGGTTACTGAGAGAACAAATGTGTGGGAATGTGACCCTAACATTGGTGAGAAAGATGAAAGCAGAAAATTAGAATGACAGTGGTCTGCTTTTCTGTTAAAGAATTAGAAATAAGATTGCTTCCAGGAAATAATATTCCTAAAATTGTTATAAAAGGTAGCTTCTTAAATATAAAAACAAGCTACCTTGATATTTAATATATACTTACATAAATCTATTGATATTATGATTAAACTATATTTGGGTGCAGTGAAATAAATACTAAATTAAAAATCAAGGCACGGTAACTCAAATCCTTTCTACTCAAATACATTTGATAACTTAGAATGTCAGTTCTCACTTGTCTCACTAAGCTAGAAATGTGAAAATATCTCAGATATGTAAAAGTTCTTTCTGAAACATTAAACTGTATAAACTTAAATTGTTACTTTTCTTTCTATATCTATGTGTGCCTGACTGTGTTTTTTGAATATATTGAAACAATTTCTATTCTGAGAAAAACATGTTTCCCATAGTTTATCACCAGAATCTGAATAGATACATAAATTTAAAAAATAAAAAAGATAAAATTGAAAAGTGATTAAAATATTTTTCTTAGGACAAACACTAGAAAAGAAAAACATTTCAGTTACATTTGTTTCCTAACCTACTACCAAGCATAATCATGTCTACTAAAATGCATTCAGTGAATTTGAACTGAACTGAACTGTGAAAAGACTACATTCAACAAACTGACAAAAATGAATTATTAGGAATTTTAGTGACTAATTCTGTTTTTATATTTCATCTTTGTTGAAGAAAAAGAAACTCAAGTTTTTTTCATTTTTTTTATATTTGCAACGGCTCATGAATAAAATTATAGAATTTTTAATTTTTAAAGGAATAAATGTATACAGGTTTAAAATAATTGTACATACAGGGCGAGATAGTTTCTGGAAACATGTAAGAAGTTGATTACTATCTAACTGTCATAAAATTATCCAATCTTTATATTATCTCCATTTGATAATACACAATATTAAAACACAATATATTATTAAATAGGAAAAATACAATTATATATGGTAATAGCCCTCTCACATGTGGTTATTTGAATTTAGAAGTCACTTTTTTAGGCAGTATGATACAAAATACTGTTAATAGTAAGGTTTGAGCCATACAAGATATTTCATCATCACAACCCACCGATGTCAGATGTCAGTGATCTTTCTTCAACTAATTTGAAAATTAAATAAAATACAAAAATCAATTTCTCAGTTGTATGAATTACTTCTAAAATGCTATGTGACTACTTGTGGCTCATGGTCATTGTACTGGTCAGCAGAAGTTATAAAAGATAAATAACATTTCAGCAACTTCTGGAAGATAAAACTGGTCTAGTAAGTGAAAGAATTAAACATGGATGCGGATCATTTACAGTTTGCAATCAGATGATAAAATTTTTTAATTCCCATACAAGAATTTTGGAATTTTACAATTCAGTCACTAAAATATCTACTCCTTTATATATATTATGCATTGGGTGTTCTTCCAGGTAAAGGATTAGAAAAGCAGAATTATATCACTATACCTAAAATATAGAACTCACTATTTTATGAATGTGTGTGAAGTAATGTACATATTTAAAACTGAGTCACCAGTAATATGTGTTCTTTGTTTGAAGATCCACATCCAGCAATGGTCAGGGCTCACTCTTAGTTCTGTGCTCATCCACTGGGAGGACCAAAAGAATGCCAAGAATTGGACTCAGGACAAGCATGTGCAAAGAAAACAACCTGCCAACTCTACTAACTCTCCAGTACTTACCCAATAAAGCGCTTTAAGTCTAAGATAATACAGGTGAAAAATAAATTCACAAAGATGTGATTTGTATAATTTTGTCACCCAGTTTTCTTCTTTTCAATTTTACAGAAAATAATCCAATATTTCTTTTTATTCTAATATGTGGGCCATAGTGAAACAAAGAGGACATATTTTACAAAAGAATTACAAGTCTGTGAACTTTCCAGAGTGAAACCTGTGATTACTAGAGAAGAGATGGAAGTTCAGAGAGGAAAGAAATTCCAATAGACTGTTGAGAATCATTGATATTTGGGAGGAGGGTGGAGAGAATAAATAAAATGTTTTTAAAAGAAAAATGTGAATAAAATATCAAATGTATGTTTTATGAATGTTTTGTTCTGTAATTTTCATCATATTTTCCTGATGTCCATGTATTGAATTTAACTTAGGTATTAATGCGGGTTAATTTGACAGTATTATATAATAACCATTCTAGTGCTCATCCTGTTCCATCACTTCCTTTTAATAAAAAAAATAGAAAATTTTATCAAATTGTTTATCTCTAGTCTGTATCTACTCAATTATAAAACTTCTGCAAACAATTTTTTTCTGTCTTTCTTCAAATTTCTAGATTCTGAAGTGGAACCCTAATTTCTATTGGCTACTCTTGTTTTTCATTTTTAAAAATTTCAATGTTACTTTTTTCTTTTTTTTCTTTTTCTTTTTTGTTTATTTGCTTTTACTTTTTGGGTCACACCAACCAATACACAGGGGTTTATCCTGACTCATGCACTCAGGAATTACTCCTGATGGTGCTCGGGGGACCACATAGGTTGTTGAGAATCAAACCTGGGTCTGCAGTAGCAGTGTAGCACTGTCATCCCATTGTTTATCAATTTGCTCGAGCGGGCACCAGTAACATCTTACAACAAATTATGAGACTTGTTGTTACTGTTTTTGGCATTAATATTTTTGGCATATTGAATACGTCACGGGTAGCTTGTCAGGCTTTGCAGTGTGGGCGAGATACACTAGGTAGCTTGCTGAGCTATCCAAGAGGGGCGGAGGAATCAAACCCGGGTCAGCCGTGTCAGCGATGTGCAAGGCAAATGCCTTACCTGCTGTGCTACCACTCCAGCCCCTCAATGTTACTTTTACTAATATTTCCTGATATGATAAAATTGTTTAAACTCCTGTGACTTGAGATGATCTTTTAGCTATTCTAGTTTAGATGAAAGTTTAAGAGCAAACTAGAAAAGTTAAAAAGATCTATCTCTTGAATAGGTGCATGAGTACTAGGCAAAAAGATGCACACCTCTTATTCTCCCCTTTTGGGTACATTATAACTTTGGAAAACTTGACATTTATGTTTCGTACCTTGACAATGGATTAATCAGGTTGCTTTAATTTTCTTACTGTATATAACATTTAGGTCACTATGGTTTTGTTGTCTAACATTAGTCTTGCCAAATATTGGAAAGTTAGTGACTTTGATCTTTAAGTGAGTTAGATGCAAAGATACTTTTTTCAAATGAGCATTTATTTTGTTGACTATTCTGCCTTTCACTAGTGTCTATCTTTCTACAATCAGAAGTAATATGGGCTTTGATACATCACATCTGTCACTTCTAGCCATACTGAGTTTTTTCTTCTTCTTATCATTTGTCTTCATTCTTCAATACAGTACTTTTTCCAAGAAGCTGTCTTCCACGTTCCTACAAAATGGTTGACCTTGTAGATTTAGTTTTCCATCTGGTCATTTAGAGAACATTTTGTACTGTAGGAAAATTATGTCCCCAATTTTCCTTGACAGCTGTATTATTTTATCAAATAAAATGCTATCAGATTTGTCAGGTGTGGTTGTCTTCTGTGATGGAGGCTGGATTTCTTTAAACAATTCATCACTCTCAGAATGCTCTTGTTTTCTTAAGTCTGATCAGCATTTTGTATTATTTTCAGTGAACCTGAATTTCTTATGACAGAGAAATAAGACATTTCATTCTAAAAATATACCATATTTTCTCCAGTAATATATTTCTATATCTATAATTTATTGCCACAATAATATTGCTATTTTCAATTGATTTAAAAGTTTTCAGGGAATTTTCAAAAGTATTTTATTTAAGTTTCCACATTAGTATAAATTTTATAATAGTTATAAATGAAATCTTGAGTTTTGTTTAAACACAATTTCCAAATGAAAGCAGATCAATATTCAGAAAAAAATGAGTAAGTGAAAATTTCTTAATTTTGTTTAATACCCTGAGATGGATAGTTGTTTCAAAAGAGAATGCAAAGGTATGAGGAAAGTATAAATGAATATATTTATGGAGGTAAAGTTTGCTTTTTCCTTCATGGGAGATAAATATTATCTAAACTTTTTTATATAGGATGGGATGTGCATGTTGAAGAATTACCTGCACTGCATTGTAGCACTGTCGTCCTGTTGTTCATTGATTTGCTCAAGCGGGCACCAGTAACATCTCCATTGTGAGACTTGTTGTTACTGTTTTTGATATATTGAATACACCACAGGGAGCTTTCAAGGCTCTCAGAGAGGGACAAAGGAACTGAACCCAGATGGGCCGTGTGCAAGGAAAACTCCCAAACCCTCTGTGCTATCACTCCAGTCCAAAAAATTACCTACAAATTACAATTGTAAAAATCTCAAAAAAGAATAAAATAGTTGATTTAAAGAAGTCAGACTGTGCACTTTAGTCAATGCATAACTTTCCATTATAGTAATACTCATTATCACACATAAAATTAATAATAATTCCTAATAATACTAGTAACATCTAAGAAAATACACATAGGAGTAAATCAAAACAATTACTAGTGTAATGCAAATAAAATTTATCTTTTCTTCTATGTGAAAATTAGATATTAATTAAATCATATTTTTTGTTTAACTTATTTAAAAATTTTAGAAGCTAAATTAGTGGTAGAGCTCTGAGAAATGAGTTGTAAAATGCTGCTATCACATCCCAGTATGTCCAAAGCTAGTAAGAAACTTGGCTTATAAAATGATCCCTTTAGTCAATGGGAATTCTGATGGAGTCTGGGATATCATTGATTAAAATTGGCAGCTTCAGAGCCAGAGATATATGGCAAGGATTAGGATATTGTTGTATTGCTTGCAGCAGTCCCTAATTCAATTGCCCTGTAGTGCAAATGACCCGCAAGTACTGTCAGGAGTGATTCCTGATCACAGAGGCAGCAATAAACCAGCCATGGGAACCGCCACTTGTGACCCCCAAACTGTCAAAAATCACCAGGGTACCCTGATGATGCTCATGAGCCACTAGAGATACCAATGTATAAGTCCATTGTATCAACCAATGTGTTCAAGGCCCTACAGAGGTCCATATATCAATAGTGCTCAAATGCCAATGTGTTCAAATAACTAATCAAAAACAATGAGTGATCAGATGGCTAAAAAAACAAAAACCCTGGGTCCAGAAAGAACGTAGAATATAGATAAGGACTTCCCTGTGCTCTTTGTCAAACTTGGATTGATATTCAGCACTGCATATATTCCCCTGAGCAGCATCAGGACTGACCCTTAAGCAAAGAGCAAGGGATGAGCCCTGAGTTTTGGTCCCAAAACCAAGGGAAAAAAGAAGCAAAGGTAAAAAACTCAAGTTTTCTACTGTTTACAGGTGATCAACTTGAACTTCAATGATAAAGATAGGTACAAAGGAAAAGACTGGAAAACAATTCAGTAAGCATTATCTTATAAAAGGAGGGAATACTCATGTTCCCATGTTACTTTTCAACAAAAATAGTTTTCCACCTAAATAAGCATAAGAGAAAATAGTTGTCAACCTAAAAATATAAGAAACAATCATGTGCTTTATATAATGTTTAAGAGGAGAGTGTATCTAAAGAAGTTAGCACATATTATATACATGCTCCAAAGAAAGAAGCACTGAAATTTATAAAGCAACTGCTCTCAGGAGTCAATACAAAATTAAAGTCTTAAATAAGAATTTGGAAATGATGGCTTTAATATGGGTAGTTTAATCTCCTTATTATGCAAAACCAGATACACATTCCTCTATAATGCATAAAATATTTTTAAAGTTAACATTACATTCTGGGGACAAAATTCTGTAAGCAAAATAGAAACTGAAATGAGATCTATTGTCTATTCAGATTACAATGGATTAAAACTAGAAATTATTTTTCTCCTGTTCTAATGATTCATTTCTATGATTTCACCTTTAATTTCACACACACATTTTCTCTGCCAGACTAAACCTATTCCCAACCCTTTTCATAGTTGTCCTCTTTTATTGTATTCCTTAGATCTCAAATCTCTTTTCTAATTATAGTTACAATGACATTAATGCATATCCTTTGTGGAGGATTATATTTTTTATTTTTCTGTTCCTGAATCTCTATGTATGTGTTTTGTTGAGAATCTGAATCTTCACTGAGTGTCTTCAAGATAGCTCTTCTAAACTCTGTTATCAACTCTAAGTATTATTAAATGTGGTCTCCAAACTTCATCAGTCTATCATCTCTATTCTGTGTACACAAGGTTGACA
Organism: Sorex fumeus; assembly: GCF_029834395.1. Classification (NCBI taxonomy): domain Eukaryota; kingdom Metazoa; phylum Chordata; class Mammalia; order Eulipotyphla; family Soricidae; genus Sorex; species Sorex fumeus. The sequence goes on along the minus strand of NW_026606322.1, from coordinate 39,773,836 downwards.
TCTTACCATCTCCATAAATTGCACTGACATTAATCTATGGAACTTCCTTGATTATCTCAATTATGGGAGGCAAATTGAGGGAACAATCACAATGTTTGGAATAATGAGTGAACCTTAGCTGAGAAAACCATGCTCCGACATCTTTCTATATGATTAGATCAATAAGCAATTCCATCCTAGGAATCTTCTTTTCAGCTGCCCTACTCAATATTAAACATTTTCAATATTTGTGGCGGACTTATTTCCAAATTTAAAATTCTACATTTTTTTCTTCCAGGAAATGGAATGACATTGTTCATCTTGACACCAATTAGATACTCTGGAAAAAAATTCCTTTTTTTCCCCAAGACTTAGCAAGTAATAAGTGCTTCAAATTTTCTTGGCTGGTTATAAGTATGGGTAGAAAAGTACAGATCCATCCCAACTTTTTGTACCACCATATATAATCAACACCCACAGATGTAACACAGTCCCTATTTCAGCTTCCACCATAACCATGGGTAACCAACACTAATACTAGACAAAAAATATCAAAAGTCAAGTCATGAACTAGATAGTGAACTGGTGACATTTCCCATAGATAATATTTATTTATGGCTGTGTTTAGGGGAGAGATTGCCCAGATCCATCTACTGTACTATGCTATAGCTATTCCTTCTAATACTTATCCTTTTAAATTTTGTACTTCTGGAAATTTCACTTGATTTGAAAATAATGTGTGGTGTCATAAAATTTTTGAAGTAAGACCTTGGTATATAAAAAAGGCAAATGTTATAGATTTCATAAAAATTATATATTGTATGAAATACCTGTTTTAAAGGTAACTGATATTGAACAAACAATTCATATAAAGTAGGGTCGAAGAGATAGTAGAATGAGTAGGGTCCTTCCCATGCATGTGAGTGATAAAGTTTCCATCATCAGAATCCTATATGGTTCCCTGAGTGAGTGCCACCAGGAGTGAGCACTGAGCACAGAGCCAGGAGCCAGTCCTGAGCACAGCCAATGCTGACCAAAACCAACCAAAAGAACATCAAAAAAACTTTAACAATTCACATAAGGCACAATAAATATCACAAAGTTAATTTCAAAAACAATCTCCTGACCCCCTTATGAAAATAAATTGAAATGCATCAGACTCACAGCATAGATTAAAGAAAGAGAATGAAAAACTGTTTTTAGTTTTCATCGAATTATTTCATGAAAGAAATTAATTTAACATTAATGATTACTTTGAAATAAATTGGGACTCGATACCCCATGACTACACACCAGCCTACAACATACACACACATACACACACACAAACACACAAGAGGAAAAAGTAAATTTCCTATTGAGTACTTTCCAGTGAAATCAGATTCTCTCCAGTTGTTGAGGTGTAAATAGTTTTAGTATTTTCATTCTGAAAGTAAACACAGAAAAACAAATCCTCATGGATGGCAGTGACTCAGACAACTGGCAGTTGCTAAAGAAACAGGATTCCCTTCTGTGTTGCAGCCAAGGGTAACTATTCTCTGAATTACCAAGAGTGCAAGAACAACCATGCAGATGAGAATGAAATGGTTCCTTTCTCTGAAATGAAATGTCCTATCTCTAAGTCAGCAATAACAAATTAATCACCTGACTGTAAAGAAGAGATATGCCCCACCCCATGTTTAATTAAAAATTGGAAGAAAGTTGTTAGAATTATTTTCAGAACCATTTTAAGAATTGTATGTTACTCAGGAGTACTGCATGAGCACTGTTGGTTGTGCCCCCCAAAAATAGCATATAGAGTGGTCATATGTAAATTATGGTAATATGTTCTTTTTGATATAAATGGTTCAAGGCCTTAAAACTGTTTTTGCTCTTTAGTTTTACATGATAACTAAATGTAAAAGAAAGCTAATATATTTTAAAAATTAAAGAAAATTTGTTTCCATGTTTGCATCTGAATTATGATTAGTTGGTGGTTTTTCAGTGTTTGTCACTACTATAACTTATTACATGACTACAATATTCATATGGGACTTTTCCAATGATTCTCTATTAAAATGGCAATGTGTATCACTTTAATATTTTCAATACTTGTGATACTTAGGGAACAACACTTTATTAATTATTTAGAGTTGTAGCACTGTAGCACTGTCTTTCCGTTGTTCATCGATTTGCTCAAGAGGGCCCAGTAATGTCTCCGTTGTGAAACTTGTTGTTTCTGTTCTCCTGTTCATCAATTTGATCGAGCAGGCCCAATTATGTCCCCATTTTGAGACTTATTGTTACTGTGTTTGGCATATCAAATACATCACGAATAGCTTGCCAGGCTTTGCTGTGCGGGCACAATACTCTCGGTAGCTTGTCAGGCTCTTCGAGAGGGGCGGAGGAATTGAACCCAGCTCAGCAGGGCCGGCAGCTGGCAAGGCAAATGCCCTATTGCTGTGCTATCACTCCAGTCCATAAATTATTTAATTCACGATCACTGTCCTCCCATTGTTCATCAATTTGCTCGAGCGGGATCAGTAACATCTCCATCGTGAGACTTTGTTGTTACTGTGTTTGGCATATTGAATACATCACGGGTAGCTTGCCAGGCTTTGCCATGCAGGAGAGATACTCTTGGTAACTTGCTGGGCTCTCCGAGAGGGGCAGAGAAATCGAACCCGGCTCGGCGTGGCCGGATGCATGCAAGGCAAACGTCCTACCACTGTGCTATCACTCCAGCCCAATTATTTAATTATGACAAGAAAAACTAAGCATCTTGTTATCAGTTTTATGTACATTCTTGAACATTTTACTTAAATTTAGGTATATTATTATAAATAACATTAAGAAATTAGCAATGCTTATGATTTAAAGGATATATACTGAGAAATAAGCCACACTGAACTGAAAAACTCACGCTTTGATGTCAAGTTGGTTGTGTGAGACTAAGCTGAAAACTGGACTCCGACCAAGAATGTAATGATGCTTTCCAAATCTCAGCTCCTAGGTGAGGGAACTTCTTTCCTAGCCAAAGGGAGTTGAGAGGAAGTGGAAATATTTGATGAGTTTCTTTTGCTTGTGTGAGAAAAAAAAATTAGCTTGAAGATAATAAGGGAACTAAAGAATATAGGTAAACTATGGAGACACACACACACACACACACACACACACACACACACATAGAGACAGACAGACAGACAGAGAAACAGAGACAGAAAGACTGAAACAGTTCCAGAGCAAGTGAGGGAAGATGAAAGGGTAAATTGTAATTAAATATACTAATAGGGACTCTAAATTTAAGTTTAAATAGAATGTATGGCACAGAGTATTGTATATAAATTCATTAAATGACTCTACATAGAGAACTCATGGCTGCTCCTCCCGAAAGAGAGTATAACATGAGGCTCCCTATAGCTATGCCACGGTACTCTGCACCAGGCTGTTTGTACTCTGGGCACCCCAGAGGGGGGCCGTTGAGAGCCCTCCCTGCATCAAGGAACCCAGCCCTAGCAGCCAACCTCCACAACCCAATCACCACCACACTTCAGGATGTTCCCCACACACTAGGGCCGAGCCTCACATATGAGTGGACATATTACTGGACACATCATAAGATACTCCCTACTCATTCTCCATAATTACCACACCATAATTGATGGGGTTCAGACAGTAGACAACAAATCATAGAAGGAAATATATATACACATATTTTCAGATAGATATTTCATATATATATGAAAGAACTGGCAGAGGAACCCAGGCATGCAGGTCCCGGGGCTGAGGTCTCCAAGCTTACTCGGATTGGGACTGGGCCTTCTCCACCCAGACTCCCCCCCCCCCCATCTTCCAGTAGGTAGGTGTCACACCCACCAGCTGCCGCCAGCGCCAGGTTGGTCCCATCAACAGCCAAGACGCAGAGACTATAAAATCCAGCTCCTGGAAGCACGCGGCTGCAAATGTGGCCATGCGACATCTTATTATCTTTCCTTTGGAGAACCTGGCAGGCTACCAAAAGTATCCTGCCCGCACGGCAGAGTCTGGCAAACTTCCCGTGTTGTACTCAATATGCCAAATACCAGTAACAATGATGGGTCTCATTCTCCTAACCCTAAAAGAGCATTGAAATGGCTCTTTTAAAATCTCAGGGCTAGGAAGAAGGAGACATTACTGGTGCCTGCTCGAGGAAATCAACGAACAACAGGATGATCTTATCGATTACAATAAGAGATACATTAATATATGCCAAAGCTTACATCACCCAAATTTAACAACATATTAGTGATATCCTATAGAATGTCTTAATGGCTCCTGCCAAAATTGAATAATCTTCAAAGTGTTTCCCATATGAATACTTTTTTTTTGTAAGCAACTTCAGCAGTTCTTCACAGATGATACAAAATATATTATTTCGGTGGTGTTTTGGAACAGGGATTGGGGCTTGGGATTGAAACATCCCGAATATGGTGAATGGTGAATGGAAGGTATGATGGTGGTGAGATTGGTGTTTGAATATTAAATGTTGTCAAATATTATAAACTAGCTTATACAATAAAAAAATTTGAAAAATGGCTCTAAATAGTCAAGTACAAATAATCCCTGTTCTATGACTACATAGAAGCAAATATAAAATAATTCTGGGGAGAATGCACAACAAACTTCCTCACTATATCAATTGATTCAGTATAACATATTTCTCAATCATCTTTCTCTGTGTTTACTTTCTGTCCAACAAACATCTATTTAGGTCAAATTTCAATATTATGTGTTAGGGAAACACATAATATTGAAACAAATAGATACCTATATATCTATATGAATTTATCTCTTTATTTTGACAAGTGTTATTCCAATTGCTCTTTGTCTAATACAAATTTTAAAAAATGCCATCCTATTTTGTTAACAAAGTACACAAATTTTTTATTACAATTAATTTAGATATTTCCAATTTAGTAATTTTTATATAAATATATATCTTCTTACATGCCATAGTAATAAGTAAAGTGTTGCTCCTTTTAGAGAACAAAAGACTTTCCAGCAATAAATTATTCAAGGGACCAGATGGTGCAGTGGGTAGGGAACTGGCCTTGCATGTAGCTAACCAAGATTCAAACTCTGGTGTACATATAGTTCCATGAGCCAATCAGGAGTGATCTCTGAGCTCGAAGCACAACTAGGTGTGACCTCAAAACCAAAACCAAACCAAAAAAAAAATCACTCATGTACAATAAGTAATAGCATCTTCATGACTAAAGATAAAGTCTTCACACTTGATAATGCTTTATCATGTTTATAGCATTTTAACTAGAGAAGTTAAAATATTCCTTTGATTGCAACATATAGATTTTATGTGCTATTCAGTGTAAGAGTAATATCCATTGTCTATTGGTACAAAGGGTTATTTTCAAAGTAGAAAAAGACTGAATTACTGTATCACTGTCATCCTATTGTTCATTGGTTTCTTCTAGCAGGTACCAGCAATGTCTCCATCTGAGATTTTAGCAAGTGTCACATTGGAGACTCTTTCAGGGTGAGGGGAATGAGACTCATCATAGTTACTGGGTATTGGCATATCGAATATGCCACAGGGAGATTTCCAGACTATGCCTTGCAGGCAGGATACTCTCAGTAGCCTGCCTAGTTCTCTGAGCTAGACAATAAGGGGTCGCATGACCACAAATGCGGCCATGTGCTTCCAGGAGCTTGGCTCTGGATTTTGGCCATTGATGGGATTATACAGTGCCGAAGTGAAGTTGGTGGGTGTAACTGTCTAGCTACTGGAAGATGGGAGATCTGGGTAGAAGTGGCCCAGTTCTGATCCCAGCAGGCCTGGAGATCTCAGTCCCGGGTCCCATGCACCTGGGTTCCTCTGCTGGTTCCTTCACATGTGAGGCTCTTCTGAATGTGTGGAGAGTGGTTTTAAGCAATGCTGTGGATGTTTCCAGAGGTCTTCAGCTGTCGGGGCTCTGCTCAAGGCATGGAAGAAAACTCAACCCACCCATCCCTCCAAGGATCCCTGGTGAGGACAGCCAGGCATGTAGTGTAGGAGACTCTGCACTGCTCTCTTCCGGAAGCTTGGTTTTACAGTCTCTGGATCTTGGCTGCTGATGGATTTAAACTGTGCCCGGGGGGGCAGTTGGTGGGTGTAACTGTCTATCTATTGGAAGACTACATATGGAAAAAAGGAAAGTTTCGCAGAAAAACAGTATTTTATAATGAGAAATGTTTTGTTTGAAGTTACTGTTTCTTTCTTCCAATCTTAGATATGTTAGACTCAGTGTGAGCATTGTACCCACTCATTTGATGAGAGATGATGTGCCTTTAACTCCTGAGAAAGGGGCTCCCTCTGGTAACTTGGGCTCCCTCTGGTGCCTGCTGAATTTCCTTTGCAGAAGCTAAAAGAGATACATTAATTAATTTACAATAATAGATACATTAATATACATTAATGTGTATATTATACATACACAAAATACATATATACACATACATATATGCATATATAAAAAGCTAAGAAAGATCACCTTCTATAATAAAAACTATAATAAGAACAAAATAGCAGGCTTATATATCACCTACATAAGTATGAACATGCTTATTTCCAGGTTTTTTTGTTGAGAAATAGCTGACATACTGCATAATTTCAAGGCATATAGCAAAATGATTTACTTTGCATATATTGTGAAATTACTATGACAGTAGGATCAGCTATCATCCCTATTCTTACAGAGAGTAGTAAAAAGTAAACAAAGAAGAAAATGGAGGAAGTATCTTTTTGTGATGAAAACTTCAGAATTCTGTCTTAAGTCTCATAATTTCAGCTAAACTCAGCAAATTGTGCATCTCTTGTATAACTCTAAGTTTCATTTTTGATCATCTCCATCTGATTCCCCTTTTTTCATTCTCTACCTCTGGCAACTAAACTGCTGATCATTTTTTTTATGAGTTTCATTGTTTCATATTTTTTTTGCTTTGATTCAATATATAAGTAGCATATTGATACATTTCTTCTAGGAGTGGAGGGAAGCTCCATTTGTGATAGAGAAGATACAATGAATATCACAATAAGATTCAATACAAATAAGATCCAAGTACAAAATAAAATTTAATGCAACATAATTCAGATGCCAAGGTTAAAAACTGAGTTATATAGATGATAACTAGCAGTATACTCTATTGCATTAAATGATTTGAATTTCTTTATTTACAGAGATTAAAATTATGTAGCAATCAATCAGCACTATATGACTTTTGTTGATTTATTTTCTAATAAATCCACTTACCAATTCTTTAAGTTTTGTTGAATATGTGCCGGGAACCTGGGGACACCAGTGGACGGAAGGGAACTTTGGGTTGGTGTCGGAACACTTTATGCTGAAATAACTCTATTATGAACAACTCTGTAAATGATTTTGTCTTAATAAATATATATTAACACTGTATCACTATCATCCATTGTTCGTGGATTTACTCAAACGGGTGCCAGTAACGCCTCTATTCCTCCCAGCACTGAGGTTTTATTCATTTATTTATTTTTTAATTTTTATTAGTGAGACACCATGAGGTACAGTTGTAGACTTACAAATTTTTGTGCTTGGATTTCAATTATACAATGATCAAATACCCATCCCTCCACCAGTGCCCATTTTCCACCACCACAGGTTCCAATAACCCTCCCACCCCCCACCCCCCAATCCCACCCTGCCTCTGTGTCAGAAAATTCCCTTTCGTTCTCTCTCTCCTGTAGGGTGTTGTGGTTTGCAAAAGAGGCATTGAGTGGCAATCATGTTTGGTCTCTAGTCTACTTTCAGCATGCTACTCCCATCCTCAGAGGATCCTCCCAACACCATTTATTTGGTGCTCCCTTATCTATCTGAGCTTTCTTTTCCCCTAGAATATGTGGCTGGCCTCCAAGCCATGGAGCAAACCTCTGGTACTAATCTCGGCTACTCTTGGGTGTTAGTCTCCTATTTTGTTTCTTTATGTTCCCCAGATAAATGCAATCTTGCTATGTCTATCCCTCTCTGACTCATTTCGTTTAACATGATACTTTCCATGCAGTACCACTTGTATGTAAATTTCATGACTCCATCTTTTTTAACAGCTACATAGTACTCCATTGTGTAGATGTACCAGAGTTTCTTTAACCAGTCGTCTGTTCTTGGGCACTCAGGTTTTTTCCAGATGCTCGCTATTGTAAAAAGTGCTGCAATGAACAAACAAGTGCAGATGTCACTTCGAAATTAGAAATTACTCCTGGGGGTACTCACGGGACAACATGGGATGCTGGGAATCGAACCCAGATCAGATGCATGCAAGGCAAACACCCTACCTGCTGTGCTATCACCCCAGCCCGTAAAGACAAATATTCTATCTGTCATCATTAGGTCACATCCAAATTAAAATCAAAGTATAATATAAATCAAAGGTAATTTTCTTTTAAAGAAAAGTAGGAAAAGAATGATCAGATAATGACTGAGAGTTGCTTAAGCCATTTGGAAGTTTTGCTTTCTGGATATTCATTTTGTTTGGACAATAAAAATAGTGAGCTAGGGTTCAGGATGACTCCAAATAGTACTTAGTCACTACCAATAACACTTCCAGTGGCCATGGATATGCAAGACTAAGGATCCAACTCAGCATACTGCTCACATAACATATGAGCTCCATTCTTTGAACCATACTCATACCTTATGCTTTATTACTTAAGATTCCCTTACAGCTTATTTAAACCATGATTCCTTGGATTAATTTATCTATCTTATCTGCTGAGAACTCATGACACTCCAAACAAAATTCCAGTAAAAACATATAATCCACACATGTAGTCTAATATGGGCTGGAGTGATAGTACAATGGACAGGGCATTTGCCTGCATGGAGCCGACCTGGGTTTGACTCGCCCACCTGGCAAGCTACCGAGAGTATCCCGCCCGCATGGCAAAGCCTGGCAAGCTCCCTGTGACATATTTGATATGCCCAAAACAGTAAGAACAAGTCTCAAAATGTGTTGTGTGATGTTACAGGTGCTTGCTCGCACAATTCGATGAACAACGGTAGGGCAGTGCTGTGCTGATGGTCTATTATGTTTGAAATACAGAAATCCTGGTGCACAAGGCCCAGGCAGGCGACTTGGTCGCGGGAGGCCAGAGGGAAGTCCTCAAGACAGGACCCGCACATCCCACACGCACCCAGGAGAACAACGGTCCCAATCCTCCCTGCGGAGTGACAGCATAGTGGTAGGGTGCTTGCCTTGCAAATGGCTGGCCTCCGCCCCTCTTGGAGAGCCCTGCAAGCTATGACAATGTTTTGGGCAGATGGCAAAACCTGGCAATCTACCCATGATGTATTCAATATGTCAAACACACTAATAACAAGTTTCATAATGGAGACGTTACTGGGCCCACTCGAGCATATCGATGAACAACAGGAGGACAGTGACAGTGCTACATAAATTCAAAACATATAATAGATGGAATAATTCTATTCAGATTTCATAATTATATTCCATGGTTCTAAATATCTTTCTTAAGATATATCAAATGTAAGATGATTTACCAAAAGAAGGATCAAGCATAACTAAAATTATCTGGTACATTAGAGATTCTCTTAAAATCCTACAATGAGATTAGCAGACATTTTAAATGGACTATACATACAAAAAATTAATCTCAGATAATAGGATGTTTATATGACATATGTTCCTGGATACTAGGTTAAAGATATTTTGGGAAATCAATTCAAATGGAAACGGGAAAAATTAATAAATGAAACATTATTTTTTTAAAAAATAGTAAATTTTTAAAAATTAATTAAACTCGGGGGTATGGTGCCACCAGCAGGTCAATCTGTACCTGTGAGGCGAGTGGATCAGAAGTCTCATGGCGTGTTCAGACTTCTAGATACCCCAAAATTGCTGCTGTGCCTTTGACCAGACCCCAAAACTTTGGGGTAAAATTTACCAAGAAAGTAAATGGCCAAAAGTTAGGTATGTGGGAGACATACCCACAAACCATCTCCGGGTCAGCTATATAATTGGAGGCATGGCCTCTCTGGTTCCTGATTGAACTGCTTAAAGACCATGATCCCAGAGGCTCAGAAACAAATCACGGAACCCAACGGCTTTTGGCAGAAATGAGTCCAGTCCCTGCAGTAGGCTACCAGTGCTGGGCCACCCCAGGTGGGAATAGGTTTTGTGCCTGTTCTCCCTGGTGGCTCGGTGGCCTTCATCCTCCAGAGGCCACTGGACAGTCAGGTTTGGGCCCACAGTGATGAGACATGTGAGGCCTCACAGGATGGGGGTGGAGCCGGCCCTTTCCTCCCCGTGCCAATGGGACCCCAAGTTGCCTCCCATGAACAGCCTTTCTGGCTCCTGATCAAGCTGCTTAATGGCCATGATCCCAGGGACTCAGAAAAAACTTTCGAAACCCAGAGGCTTTTGGCAGAAATGCGTCTAGACCACGCAGTAGGTTACTGTCTCCAGGTCACCCCAGGGAGGAAAGGGTGCTCTCCCTCCCACTGCTCCCCCTTGGAGGTCTGGTGGCCACCATCTTCCAGAGGCAACTGGACAGTTAGGTTTGGGCCCTCAGTGATGAGACACACGGGGGCTCACGGGATTGGGGTGGAACCAGTCCTTTTCTCCCCATCCCAACGAGCCCCTGAGTTGCTGCCCACAAACAGTCTCTCTGGCTCCTGATCAAGCTACTTAACATCCATGATCCCGAGTCTCAGTAACAAATCTTGAAACCTAATGGCTTTGGCAGAAATGCGTGTGGGCCATGCAGTAGGTTACCGGCTCTGGGCCACCCCAGGTGGGAACAGGTTTTGTGCCTTGGCCTGTTCCCCCTTGGCGGCTCGGTGGCTGCCATCCGCCAGAGACCATTGGACAGTCAGGTTTGGGCCTGCAATGACGAGCCATGTGGGGCCTCATGGGATGGCGTGGAGCCAGCCCTTTCCTCCCCATCCTAACAAGACCGCAAGTCATTGCCCACAAACGGCCTCTCTGGCTCCTGATAAAGCTGCTTAATGGCTATGATCCCAGAGACTCAGAAACAGATCTCGGAACCTAGAAGTTTCTGGCAGAAAATCTCTCCAGATTTAATTATTAAAATTTTGAAATTTCAAAATTGTGCCACCACTACTGCAACCGCGTGACATCATATATTATTCATGACCAGCAATAGAAAACAAATTGTCTACTGTTGCCTTTTTGGCAGATCTGAGCGTTGGGGCAAAATCCCAAATAATAATGGTGGATGTGGTGTTGAAATGTTGAATGTGATCTAAGTATAGAGAGAGTGATTTGGAAATCATCTGCCCCACAGGTAGGGGGAGGGTGTGGGATGGGGGTATACTTGGGTTTTTGGTGGTGGAGAACAGGCAGTGGTGAAGGTACAGGTGTTTCATTGTATGACTGAGACTTAAACCCGAAAGCTTTGTAACTGCTCTCACAGTGATTCAATAAAGAAAATTATAAAAAATGGGGAAAAGTTAGTGTGGTGGAGTTCATGCAAAAATCAATCAGCCTAATCAGTGAGTGAATAAATAGCAGTACTCCTACATAAAAAATAAATTAAAAAATAAAGTCATGTGTAGGCAGCTCTTAAAAAAATTAATTAAACTAAATATCTTCTGCACAGTGAAACAAACTATGATAATAACAAAAGAGATATTTTACTTCATGGGATAAGATATCTGAATATAGGGGTGATTATTATCTAACAGGGGTCAATATTCAACATCAAACACAACAAACAGAAAACAAAACAGAAAAGAAAAAACAAATACCTAATTTAAAACTGGACCATTCAATAGACAAGCCACCAAAAAAGACAAACCAAAAGCATGAACAGGTAAGAAATAGCAAAATATCCCAAAATATTATTGAAATTTGTTATTATCTTTTGTTACTACTTAAATGTCCCCGACCCCATGCCTGGCTGTCCTCGCTGGGGCCCCTTGGAAGTGGGCAGGTTGATTTTCCCTCCTCGCCCCGAGCAGAGCCCCAGCAGCCGAAGACCTCCAGAACCAGCCACAACCGTGCTGAGATCACTCTCCACACGCATGAAGGTACTGGCAGAGGAACAAAGACATGCAGTTCCTGGACTGAGATCTCCAAGCCTGCCCGGATCGGGGCTGAGCATCCTCCACCCAGATCCTCCATCTTCCAGTAGGCGGGGCTCACACCCACCAACTGCCTGCCCCCCCACCCCCCCACCCCGTGTAATTCCATCAATGGCCAAGACCCAGAGACTATAAAAGCCGCTCCTAGAAGCGCTTATGATCTTATTATCTCATTCTTGGTTTGGACAACCTGTCAAGCTGACAAATGTAACCTGTCCACACGGCAGAGTCTGGCAAACTCCCCATGGCATACCCAATATGCCAAATACCAGTAACAATGATGGGTTTCATTCTCCTAACCCTGAAAGAGCCTTGAATGTGGCACTTTATAGAATCTCAGGGCTAGGACAAAGGAGACGTTACTGGTGCCTGCTCGAGGCAATCAACGAACAACAGGATGATCGTGAACGTGATCTACAGGAATGGAAATTCATCAAAATACAAAAATAAAAATGTGTTGGAGAGTACAGGAGAAAAGAAAACTTTTGTATATTGTTGGTCATAATGTAAAATGAGTGTAACTATGTGAAAAGCAATGTGGAGATTCTGTAGAAATAATTCAATAATAATAATTTGAAGTGATATATATATACCTTATGTTTACCACAGCATTATATATTATAGTCAAATGTTGGAACAGACTGTGTAACAATTGATGAATGAATAAGAAAAATATGCTCTATTCACAAAACAAAATACTATTCATAAGTAAACATTTGGATATGCTATTTGATATTAGATATTAGCCTTAATATTGATATTTGATATTAGCCTTCTTTATTATATTGAATGTAAATCTTTAATATACTCCTCAAAGTTCAAAAACAACAACAAAACAATAAAAAATGAGAGACAAAGAGACTCCTCCCCAAAGAAGACATATGGTTGCTTAGTAAGGATATCAAAACGTGTCCCTCATTTCTTGTTAGGGTAATACAAGCCAAGACAACACTGAGATATCATCTCATGGGAGTGAGAGGACATATATGCAAAAGCCTGGAAATAAACAATCTTGATGGGGGATAGCGGCCAAGGTATTCTCAATCACTGTTAGAAAGTAGCATGGAAATGATCAAAAATGTAGGAATACAACTCTCACTCGACCCAGTGATTCCACTTCTTGCAATCTACTCCAAAAACACAAAAGTATTAATTTGAAAGAATATATTCACACTTATGTTAGTTGCTGCATTAGTACAATAACCAGGTTGTGGAAAGAACCTAAATGTCCAACATCAAGAAGTCGGGATACCTAGACACAATGAAATAGTACACAGATATAAATAAAAGATGGAATAATGCAATTTGCCACGACATGAATAAATTTGGAGGGGGTTAGAAGTAGCAATTGTGTATACTGAAACAATAAATAACACTATTATAACTACCTATGATCACGGTCATCGTCACGGTCCTCCTGTTGTTCATCAATTTGCTCGAGTAGGCCCAGTAATGTCCATCATGAGACTTGTTGTTACTGTGTTTGGCATATCAAATACATCACGGGTAGCTTGCCAGGCTCTGCCGACCTATGATACAACATACAAAAATTAGTTTTAAAAATAATTATACAAAACACTTCTGTTTTTCATAATAGGGGTGATCCTAGACAGTTTTATACTTGGTGAAAGAAGACAAATATAGACATATACCATATAATTTTACTCATACGTAATTTGAAAAGAAGAAACCAAACAAATGAACAAAATAAACTTTAAAAAATGAATTTTCAATTCTGAGAACTCAAATTAGTGTTTCCAAAAGGAGATAGGAAGGTGAGTAAATCAGGTCCAAAAGATCAACTATAATGTGAAATATAGAATTGGACAGTAATTAACACAATATTCTATAGCGAATACATAGTGATAAAGCAACAAACCAATATCATAATTTGGGGTTACTTTAATAAAACTAAGCACACACACAAGTAGACACATGCAAACATACACACATTCACACACACAAGCATTTCAGAATATACACTTGTGTCAACCTTTGTAAAACATAACTGGACCATTTTTAGGAAAATAATACCACTCTCAGTTCAATTTTATATTTCAGAGACTATTGGAAAGAGGCATGAGCAGTCTTTCCTCTCTGTAGAGAATATAATTCATTACTTATGAAAAAAAGACAATTTTTCTCCTTACATTTGCTTTTTAGGTAAAATAATGTGAAGTTATATCTTGTTCCCTCTAATGTAATGAATAAAACTAGGATTAGATACATATTTCAGTTCTTCCTTTTCCTATGACCCTAGCACTCTCTATCTCTCAGAATAGTGGAACTTACTGAATAAAGCAGACTCTTTGGAGCATGCAGAAGAAATCTGAGGAGCACCAGTTGTCAGCCACATTATACTAAGAGATTTGACAAAAAATAAAATAAAATAGGAGAGTTTTGTAAAAATGGTGATTACCCAACTGACAAAAAATCTTTGAAAAGGGTCTAACTCTACACAGAAGCCCACTAAGCTCTAGAAGTGAAAACAACCCAGAAGCCTCAACTAGCAACAAACAGCTCAGTAAATCCTCAATGACTTCAATAGCACATTGTGAAATATAACCATTTTCACAAATTTTCTTTTACTGAAATACTTTTGTAACTCCACCTGCCATTACTTTTTGTAATAAGCAATACAAATTAAATTATTCTGTGTGCCTTCTAGGGAGTCTTGTGGGGTCTATGGTGGAGGGAAGCTCACACTGATTGTGTAATAGGTATTGGAACATTGAATACCAAAACGACTGTTTTATGAATAACTTTGTAATTCACAGTGTTTAAATAATGCTATAGTGGTTTTGACCTGCATCTCTCTGATGATTAGTGATGTAGAGCATTTTCTCATGTGCCTTTTTGCGATTTGAATTTCTTCTTTGTGAAAGTTTCTGTTCATTTCCTCGCCCCAATTTTTGATGGGGTGGGGTGATTTCTTCTTGTGGAGTTTAACCAGTACCTTGTATATCCTTGATCACAACCCCTTGTCGGATGTGTATTTGGTGAATATCCTTTCCCATTCTGTAGACTGTCTTTGTATTTTGGTCACTGTTTCTTTTGAGGTGCAGAAGCTTCTTAGTTTAAGATAGTTCCATTTGTCTATCTCTGTTTTCACTTGCTCGGCCAGTGGCATGACACCTTTGAAGATACCATTAGCTTCAATATCATGGAGAGTTTTGTCGACTTTGTCTTCAATAAACATTATGGATTCTGGTCTGATGTTGAGGTCATAAATCTATTTTGATCTTACTTTTGTGCATGGTGTTAGGCAGAGATCTGAGCCCACTTTTTTGCATGTAGCCGTCCAGTTTTGCCAGCACAGTTTATTAAAGAGGCTTTCCCTGCTCCTTTTCACTTTTCTTGCCCCCTTATCAAAGATTAGATGATTATATGTTTGGGAGGAAATGTCAGTATATTCAACTCTGTTCCATTGGTCTGCAGCTCCGCTTTTGTTCCAGTACCATGCTGTTTTAATTATTACTGCCTTGTAGTAGAGTTTGAAGTTAGGGAGGTTGATTCCTCCCATTTTCTTTTTCCCAAGAATTGCTTTAGCTATTCGTGGGGGCTTACTGTTCCATATAAATTTCAGGAGTGTTTGCTCCATTTCTTTGAAGAATGTCATGGGTATCCTTATAGGGATTGCATTGAATTTGTACAGTGCTTTGGGAAGTATTGCCATTTTGATGATGTTGATTCTCCCCATCCATGAACAGGGGATATTTTTCCATTGCCTCGTGTCCTCTTTTATTTCCTGAAGTAGCGTTTTGTAGTTTTCTTTGTACAGGTCTCACACCACAGATCCACAAGAACAAAAGCAACCGGTGCTGGCGCGGATGTGGCAAGAAAGGGACCCTCCTTCACTGCTGGTGGGAATGCCGGCTGGTTCAACCCTTTTGGAAAACAGTATGGACAATTCTCAAAAAATTAGAATTTGATCTGCCATTTGACCCAGCTATAGCACTCCTGGGAATATATCCCAGAGAGGCAAAAAGGTATAGTCAAAGTGACATCTGCAATTGTTTGTTTATTGCAGCACTCTTTACAATAGCCAGAATCTGGAAAAAACCTGAGTGCTCAAGAGCAGATGACTGGTTAAAGAACCTTTGGTACATTTACACAATGGAGTACTATGTAGCTGTTAGAAAAGATGAAGTTATGAAATTTACATACAAGTGGTACTATATGGAAAGTATCATGTTAAGCAAAATGAGTCAGAAAGAGCGGGATAGACACAGAAAGACTGCATTCATCTCGAGAACATAAAGCAACAAAAAGGGAGACTAACACCCAGAAATTGCTGAGATTAGTACCAGGAATTTTGATCTGTGACTGGAAGGCCAGCCACACGTGCGAGGTGAAAAGGAAGCTCAGATAGAGAAGAGAGCACCAAATAAAGGGTGTTGTGAGGACCCTCCCAGGGTAGGAGAAGCATGCTAAAAGTAGTCTATAGACCAAACATGATTGCCACTCAATGTCTCTCTTGCAAAACACAGTACCCAAAAGAAGAAAGAGAGAACAAGGGGTAATACACTGCCACAGAGGTAGGATGGGACGGGGGGATGTGGGGTGGGGGGGATGCTGGGACCCGTGGTGATGGATGACGGGCACTGGTGGAGGGATGGGCACTATCATGGTATAACTAAAACTCAAGCACAAAATTTGTAAGTCTATAACTGTACCTCATGGTGTTTCACTAATAAAAAAAGAAAAAAATTTTTAAAAAATTTTAAAAAATAAATAGTTCTATAAAGAAAAGTGAAAGGTCTAGCTCTAAAATCTGGTGTAAACTATGCTATAGTGCTGCAAACTCTAAAAAAATTGTTTGTTCACTGCGATTTTCTAAGGTGTGTTATCAGAGATTCAGGCATACAGTGTCCCAACATCAATTCCAATGCCACCACAGCTTTAGCTTTCCATTAACACTTTATTTCCAATTTCTCATCTTTTCTCCCACCCCAAAGTAGGCCTTCTTACAGGAAGGTTTTTGTTTGTTTGAGAGGGTGGGGCATACCCAGTGGTGCTCAGGGCTTATGCCTGACTCGGTGTTCAGGGATCACTCCTTGTGGGGATTGAGTGACCATATGCAGTGTAGGGGATTGAACGTATGTCCAACACATGCAAGGTAAGAATCCTATCCATTGTACCATCTTTCAAGCCCAACAGGAACTTTAAAAAAAATAGATATTGTAATTTGAATCCCGTGCTTACAGCATTCTTGGAACTGTGGTTTACATCTATTTATCATCTTTTATCTATCTATCTATCTATCTATCTATCTATCTATCTATCTATCATATATCTATCCTGCTGATGGCCCTGATTCCAACTGTCTCCTCTTACTACACCTCTACACTGCTCTCCTGTTCTGGCATTTCTATAATCTAAAGGCAAGTGTTTTCACATTTTAATTTTCAATCCACATGTTTTTTAAAACTGATTTAAAATCAATCTGAAACTGCAATAAGCAACTTTATGTACCTGGACTCAGTTCTTGCATATTTTCAGACTAAATGCTTTAGGCATTTGTTTCTCAAGTAAGGAAAAAGAAGGAAAGGTGATGTATTCATTTTTCATGGACAACAAATAAACTTCCTTTTTTTCATTCTAAACTGTCTTGCTGAAATATCAAAAAACACTAATTGGAAATGAGAAACAAGAGGAAAGAGATATGATTAATAAGAATCCCCCTATGTGTAGTTGTGAAAAATAGGAAAATGAATACAGGAATAGGTTTTCTGACTAAAAGATAAATAACCATTGGGTCATAAAGCAAAGGACCTTGTCTTGTTCCACTCCATCTAGATGTTGACATAAATATAAAACCGATTGTTCACTTTCCTGAAAATAACATAAATTATTAATTTAAAATATACTCAATTTAGTTGGATTATTTTTAGTAGTACTGTCTGTCATGATATATTGCCTTGAATTTCCAGCTTAAAATTTCATATTATGGCATTATATTTAATCAAAGTTGACTGCTTATCATTTTAAGGTAGAAGTATTTTCTAAAATACTTTCACATTTTTTTCTCTAAATTCAAGAGAAAACTGAAATAAAAAGTGACATAATATGCATTAAGTTTAATAAGTTTTCAAACATTAATAAAATTAAAGTATGAATTTCGATATAAGGCGTAAGAAAAGTCCAAAGTATTATTTACGAAAAATATTGGTAAGTCTTAATTCATCTTAGTTTTAACTCAATCTTTTCCATGCAACTCAAATGATCATATTTATGTGCAATTCCAAACTATAAAATCATATCCATTTGTTATCTAAAGTTCATGTTATAATCCATCAATTAATATAGATCTTAGAAGAGATAGCATATGAGTAGTATGTTTGTATCTAAACACCATTTTGAGATTATATTATTTCTTCTGCATCATCACTTTGTTTTCTGTGGAAAAATCACACTTCTCATGCTTCATAATATAGAATACATCTAGGAACTCTTTTATGAATCCTTACCAAAATATCTGACTATTAAAAATAAATTAATATACTCAATACTACTATCATTTGGATTTTTCATATATCAGAAACACTCAAATTATGAGCTTAACTGAGCAATGAAAATCACACTGGGAAGAAATACAAGAGAGAAATTGCACCAAACAAGTATTTAAAATATCAAAGGAAAAAATTCAGGTGGTAAAAGTCACAACACGCTACAATATTTTCCAATAAATAATGGAGTGGATTATTTTGTTAATGGATTATTAGTAAATTAATGAATAATCCATTAAAAATAGTACATAGGTATCCAGACTTAAAACTTGAGTAGCTATGTTTGTTTTATCTATCTAACTGTATGTATGATTATATACATGTAAGTAGCCATAAACAGTTCTGTTTTATTATAATGATTAGTTTTGGGGCCACAAATGATAGTGTTCAGGGCTTTCTCCTGTCTGGATGCTCATGGATCGCTCGTAGAAGTGCTTGGAAACCATATGTGATGCCAGAGATCAAACCAAGGTCAGCACCATGCAAGACAAAAGTCTTAATCCCTGTACTATCTTTCCAGTTACTAAACTTTTATTTTTAAGTATGAGTCATACAATATCTATAATTTCAATCCTTGAATTTTCTGTTTATGTCTATGACAATGATGAATTTTGTTATTTTTGGTTTGGGAAAGAAGAACATAGGAAAGAGGTACCATGCTATAATGGTATATCATGATTTAGGTTTTATTGTTGTTTTCTTTTCTAATGGGGACCATGCACTGATGTTATTCCCATCCTGTGCTCAGGATCAATCCATATGGTACTCTGGGAACCATTCATAGTGCCAGGGAAACAAAATCATACATTCTGGAGCAAGTCAATCATTTTACCCAATTTACTGGTTCCTATGGACGACTCTTTTGTATGATACTTAATATCCTTGGGGCTCAGATAGTTTGGGGGGATAACATTCACACTAAGAAGTGCTTGGGTCTGGCTCCTGCCTCTCTATTCAGGGATCACACCTGATGTACTCAGGGAATCATATGTTGTGCCAGAGAGAGTAATCTGGTGAACCCTGTGCAAGGCAAGTACCTAACCTTTAGTACAAAACTCCAGACCCTTAGGATTCAGTTTCAAGTTTGGATTAATACTACTATAAGATCTTGAAGCCCTAGAAACCTATAATCTTAGAAAAATTCTTTATTTCCTCTCCATGGTTATATGATTTTTAAATGGCCAGCACATGGCACAGGGATTGCCTAGAGGGAACATCTGCTATGTGAGAATCCATGCAAGCCTTTGGAAAAACATATTAAAGTTGTATGGCATGTGAATGATTTTTTTCCTGTCTTCATTTGCTCTTATTTCACTATCGACTTGGCTGTTTGGTTTTTGTTTTTGTCAACTATAGATAGAAAATATACTTGGGAGGCAGCCTGCTTTTGCCAGTAAGAGAGAATTACAAGGACAATACAGTCTGTTATTCTGGAACCTATTTGAGTCGAACAAACTGCATCTTGTCTCTGATCTATCATTATGTAACTTCAAGATGGAAAGGAGCAGACAGACGAAGCCAACTGACTCAGTTCTCTATTAGAGACGATGAAAGAATCAGCACTCAACAACTTCGCTAAATCAAAGACTATGAAAAAAGGGCAACATCGTGCTGTGTCCTTTCAGATAATTAACTTACAAGAAGATCATCTGCTGACTGCTACAGAAAACCCTGCATTGTAAGCTGATGTCAGAAGTCTTGTTGACCATCCCTAAACTTCTAAACAAATAACATAAATTGAAAGAAGTTACAGCCCTGTTTTACCCTTTAAAATTCCCACATGAGCTGTTCCTAATGGAAGATCAAAACTCAGAACCTCCCTTTGATGGTGGGCCAGAATCATGATTTCTGTTTTCAAAAAAACATTTTCTTGGTCATGTTGCAGTCCAATTAGTACTAAGTCAACACTAAGCTAGTATTTCTAACAGTTTCTAAGTATCAGAAGAAAAAATTCACCGCATAAAGGTCTATTTTTCTATTATTAAATTGCTTTCTGCAGATTATTATTCAACACTTAGTGAAAATCCTACTGTGAACCAGGTGCTGTCAGAACACAAGTTAGTCACATTTCCCACCCAGTGGGCATAATTATGATCAAATTAGACAGGTAAATCAAACTAACACAAACACCAACAGATTTCCCAAACATGACGGTCATTTCTGAATGTGAGTACCCTCACTTATGTATGCAGCACAGTTTCTGCCATTTTATTACTTACTGACCAAATTTTATCTTGAATACTAGATACTTCTTAGAGATGTTAGAGCTAAAATAGCACCCATACAGAACATAAGACCACATACAAGATATCTTTTCAGTGATAGAAAAAGGAATACACATATAGACTCTAACACAATTTACATTAGTGCCTCTTTAATTGTGTTTACAATATTCACAAGGAAGTATTCTGTTAGGATAATTGCTCATCTTCATGAAGATGAGTAATTTCACTTATGCACACTTCAGAAAATTACTGAAAGTGTTGCAAGAACAGAATTTCCCACAAACATTCAGGCCTATAATGTATAAATAAGTGCATTTTCATTCTCTTTTCACCAGGATATTTTAAGAAATTTTTCTGTTTTGTATCTTTAAAATGCATGTGGGTGTCTTTTTTTGGTACATATAAATTGCTATTTTCCTCTTACTATGAACAAAATTTATTATACCATACACTAAAATGTTATAAATACTGTGACATTGAGAAGAATCAATATATCCAAAGGTACTAATGAATGATACATATATTCAACATGAATTAAAAGTATAATTCTAAATGTCATACCTCTCTATAAAAATATACTATTATTAATATTTATGGGCAAAAGAGCTAGTACAAAATGTAAAGTGCTTGTTTTGCATACAATGCACCCAGGTTTGATTCCCTGGAACCACTTATAGTCCATCAGTCTCTGGCAGGAAAAACCCTTTAGTACAGAGTTATAAGTAAGCCTTGAAGAAAGCTGGGGTGTCTCACTCCTAAAAATATAACTTAATAAGCATTACTTATCTAAGTTATGTTTATCATATTTAATTCAAAGCTAACCTATGCAAATGTCTAGTACAGTAAATTTTTCTATATATATATGCATGTATATAAACTACAGTAGAACTGTAGCACTGTCCTCCCATTGTTATCCATTTGCTCGAGTGGGCGCCACTAATGTCTCCATTGTGAGACTTGTTATTACTGTTTTCAGAATATAGAATATGCCATGGGGAGCTTGCCAGGCTCTGCCGTGCGGGCAGGATACTCTTGGTCGCTTGGCGGGCTTACCGAGAGGGTGGAGGAATCGAATCCCTGCATGCAAAACAAATGCCTTACCCTCTGTGCTATCGCTGCAGCTCATGTAAATTACAGTACCATAATTAATAGTTCAAGACTTACTGATCAACAGTCACTGTGAATCTACTATAATATTTTGTCCACTTAAAATGCGTATTTATTTATTTATTGATGGTGACCTCAGGATGTCTTCAAGTTGTATCAAGTCATAAATTGTGGGCCAATTTTTCCACTTTTAAATTTGTGATCTTATTTGTTTTCTTTAGACTTGAGTCAATGGCTTGTGCTTGCACGTTACTTAAAACAGATGTTTCAAACTGTTTTAAACACTGTGTTTTTTGGTCAGGATGAGTAAACCCAACATATAGTCCTATCTAGTCATTACTCTGTGATCTTCTTCAACGGCAAGAGCTTTGAGTCCTCTAGTTTTCTCCTCAATGAAATGGGAATAATAATGTGCTTTATAAAGTTTTGCTGAGAAGCAATCATAAGAGCTATTCAGTGGAGGAGGTGACTTAGAAAAGGCTCTTGAACAGGAAGTTGGCTCTGACGTTCAGAGGCTCTTTACTTCCTGCTCAATCTATGGCATATCCATCCTATCCACCATCCCCACAATGGAACCACTTTCCATGTTCATCTTTGAGAAAACAATGTGCTTTACAGAACATATGGACAACAAATATGACTCACCTGCTAAAGCCTTTTATATCCATTCTTATTCCATCAGATAAATGCTCCTATCTTTTAATCCGGATGTTCCCTATTCTGAACTGTAACTACCCTTGCTTTGAAAACTCCCATACATGAATATGAAATGATGTTTCTTCTGTCTTTCCTCAAAACTCAAGGGTTTGGAAACTACTTTCAGCATCCACCTGGAGAGCTAAAGTTTGTGAACCCACAGTATGTGAATTTCCTAGGTTTAGAATGACATACTTTATTTACCCTATAAAACATAAGTGTATTTAATAGACATTTTATTTCTATAACTATTTTTACCCCATGCCATTTTTTTCTCATTATATATTTTTTCTTCAGTATAGCCATCATGCTAAGAGTTTTGTCACTTTAATTATAGGAAATTCAAATATAATTATTTTAATAGACATCTTGTAGCTACCTACAATCAAGAAAGTAAATGTATATGTAACTAATAAAATAAGAAAAAGACGTTATTTATAAAGAATGATCGTTTTAGGTTTTATGAACAACCTAACAGCATTAAAACTGATGTGACTTCTATTTACTCATTGCATTGTGCTTAAACAGCTGATTGCAATGTTTTACCTGTTATTTATTGAGCATCTATTTTGTTAATCAGACACATATAGAAAATAAATATAAACTAGTTATTTGTGAATTTTAGCCAATAACTTTTCAGTCTGTGATGATTTGGCTTGGTTTTTCACTTTTAAGTCGATTTTTGGCATTAGTAGCTATAGTCACTTTGGTAATTAGAAATGAAGGCTGATATAGAAGATGTGAATCTATTAATATATAATAATATCATTAGAGTCATCAATAAATAAAACTGTTCCCATAAAATTACTAGAATAGAATTTAACTTTAAAAAATATCTTAACAGGCAATTTTCTCACACTTCATTTAGGAAATAAATTACAGCATTTTATCATGCAGTGATTAGGAAATTGATCTTGCATTTTTCCATTTTCAAGTATTCTCCAACAAAAATTTACTCAATATTCAAACTACAGTTTTGCAATTGAAGCACAATGAAACTGAGCAAGTTATTTAATCTTTCTCAGTAACTTGACGTATTCATTTTTAGTTTTAGAGCAGTGGACTTGTGTTATGTCTAAAAATCTCTGTTCTCTTTCATTAATTGGCTACAGAATACATATGATGGCATAGAGGATAATATTTAGCTTACCTTTGTATGTTTGACTAAATTTTTTGACAAGAAAGATAAAGCTATTTTAAATGTGACTTTGGATTACATAGAAAAAATATCTTTTTGCACATTTACAAAGTTTTTATTCAAGTAAATAAAGTTTAAAAAGAAATACTGAATTAGACAACATTTTGCCCTTTCCAATATTGAATGAACCAAATTTTACTACACTTAGGTGTTACTTTGATACTTTCTTGAAACACCACCTGTAATTTGAAGAAGATATACTTAAAGGTCAAATTTTCTGAACATTGATTTTCTTTCTTGTATGAACAATGAATTTTGAAGTTACATTTTATGGCCTCTCTTTAATATTGCCATTTGCTAATTTCAAGGTGCATTAGGTATAATTATTCTTTTATTAAGGGCAGCAGTAAAAGGTATATTCAAATACCAGGCTTCATGGAAGTTGCCATATCCATGGTCCTCCCTACAGCATTTTCTTTGCTCATTCAGCAATCTTTAATAGCATCAGTGACATGAAATACTGAAACACAACTGCCCTATTTCAGGAATACATTAAAGAACAGATCCTCAGGTGTTTTTAAGGCAATGGTTCTTTAACACTGATAAATTTAATAACTCGGTTTCTTTCAGAAAGACCTTTCTTGAGTCAGGACAGTGTCCCATTTACACTTCTGAGAGCTGGTCTTGATGGCAAAGTCATTAGCTTTATTATGAAAACAGCTATGAAAACAATGAAGGAACTGAATGTTAAAATTGTGTGGGAGCCAAAGGGCACAGTTACCATGATAGCAGGCATAAGGGTATTGTGAAATATCTGACCATATTATTTGTAGTGGTTAAAAAATATGATAAAAATACATGCATATATATAAACAAAATTTAAGCAGGATAAAACTGTATAAAACTGGGCTTCAAATCTGACATTCCACTAGGAGATTCACAACCAGGATCTAAAGCCAACAATAGAGTTTCAAAATCAAGAAGAGTTTCTAAGTAAGTAACGAGAAATTTAGATGGATCTAGAGAACTCATTCCCACCCCCATTGCACTTTACCAGATTTGCTGTTTTTAGTAAGAACAAGACCTCTACAGTGTTGCCATTATTTGACCAACTGCAAACTAGTATGGTGACATTGTGCTTAAGTATGCTACTTGTATTAAAGTTATTTTTTAATATAAGTTTCTTTCTAGAGAATAATTTTAATGAATTTTTAATTAAAGTTGGATCCTGAATGTTGATTTAAAATAAAGAACAATGTCTGTGTATGCTTGTGTGTGTGAGAGTGTGTGTGTGTGTGCGTGTTTTCTGTGAACCATTCATCATAATAACCTACTAGTTGAGGCAAATTAAGTTAATAAAATTATTTTAGCTCTGTGGACATTTAGAACTCAATTTATTAGAAAAAATAGTACTTGCAATTGTTTTAAGGAGGCATTTTTTAGGAGTCTGTGAGAAAACTCAACATTTTTATCTCAGTTCAGATGTGTTTTTATTCTTCTGAGTAAACTTCTTCCAATATCCCCTTTCTATAATTCTGGAAGCTCCAGCAGGCATACTGGCATTCTGCTGCTGCTGGTATGGAAGCTCACTGACCAGTTAAATATTCTGTATTTTCTAGAATGCTCAGCCGTGAATATATTTAAACAATTTCAAATTCTGCAATATTATCGGCCCATTAGAATCATACCAGATTGAATGGGAATGTAACATAGAAGCCAGCTATGCCCAATTAACAAAAACATTAATACAGAAGGCTCAACTAGCAGCAACAATTTAGTAAACCCTCAGACAGACTTAATGTTCTCATAGTGAAACACAACAATTTTCACAAATTTTCTTTTACTGAAGTATTTTCTGATGATTCTATTAGTCATTTAGCAGTAACAAGTAATATAGCACTGTCCTCCCATTGTTCATCAATTTGCTCAAGCTGGCACCAGTAAACTCTCCATTGTGAGACTTGTTTTTACTGTTTCTAGCATATTGATTATGCCACAGGGAGCTTGCCAGGCTTTGTCACATGGCGAGATACTCTCAGTAGCTTACTGGGCTCTCTGAGAGGGGTGGAGGAATTGAACCCGGGTAGGTGTCCTGCAAGGCAAATGCCCTAATAAATGATATATAATAAATTATGTTGTACTTGCTGTGGTGGAAGAAGGCCTGAGGGATGGTGTTTGGGAAAATGAGAAAAATAGTAGAGGGAAGTTCACAGTAATGGTTGGATTGGTGTTGGAATATTAGATACTTGTAACAAATGCATCATGAACAACTATGTAAACCGCAACATTTAAAGCAGGGGAAATTTTTAATGTAAACTTGAAAGTCATTCTTACTGTTTGCTTTCCCTATCTCTGTACCCAAATCATACTAGACCCAAGGATTCCTTCTTCAGTACATTAAGTTTATCAGGTCAAAAGAAATGACAATCAGTTATTTTCATATATTGTTCTACTCAAGTGTTGGTAGTGGAGGTCTGCCAATGAGGTATTTATCTGATCCCTGGAGGGGTAGGATGGGTCTTGTGTGCACAATCCAATCCCTGGTCTCTGGTGGTTGGTGGAATCATACAGGGCAGGGTAGGGTGGCAACTGAAAGCGAACTCCGAGCTCGCAAATGAGTGCAGATGCGATCAAAGAAGACCTCAAAGAGACAAGAGCAGAAGTGCTGATAGACGCGGCAGAAGCCGGGAAAAGTATTCGTAATACTAGTATTCGCCTGCCTGTCCTTAGCCAACTACAAGACCAAGATGACTGCCCTCCGACGTCCTGATGGAACTATCACATCCTCCAGAACGGCAACAGAGAAGATTATCCATGACTTCTACTCAAATCTCTTCGATAGCCATGTCCACTTGCCGACATACCAAATTCCACAGGATGGATATGTCATTCCCAATGTTCTCCCTTCCAAAATCCGACACGCAATTTCATCAGTAAAGAAAGGAATAGCACCCAGCCAAGACAAGGTCAGACCTGAACACCTAAAGAACCTGCCGTCAGTACTTATCAATACACTGACTCAGCTCTTCACATGCTACCTGTCTGAATGCAAGGTTCCGTCCCAATGGAATACCAGCAGGACTGTACAAGAAGGAAGACATCCATGACATTGGCAACTATCGCCCGTTCTGCCTATTGTCTGTCATCTATAAGTTGTTCACTCGAGTCATCCTGAATAGGATTGGCAGAACACTAGATGAAGGACAACCATGCAAGCAAGCCAGGTTCCGCAAAGGATTCAGCACCATCAACGATATCCACATGATAACCAAGCTCATTGGGGTTTCTCGGGAGTTCAAGATGCCGCTCTGTCTAACGTTCATTGATTTAAAGAAGGCCTTTGATTCTGTTGAGATGGAAGCGGTCATTGAAGCCCTAGCCAATCAGGGCATTCAAGCCCAATACATCAAGATCCTCCGTGAGCTGTATTGCGGATTCACTACCAGGATTCACCATTCTACAAAGAAGTAATCATTGATGTCAAGAGAGGGGTTTGGCAGGATGATACCATTTCACCGAAACTCTTCAGTGCCACCCTCTAGTACATCATGGGACAACTGGAATGGGAAGGAATGGGAATGAAGATAGATGGTCAGCAACTACACCACCTCCGCTTTGCTGATGACATTGTTTTAATTACACCAAACATTACCCAAGAGGCACAAATGCGGGCCGACTTTGACCGTGAGTGTGGAAAGGTAGGACTACAGCTGAATCTTACGAAGACAATGTTTATGAGAAACAGCCTTGTTCCGACGCCCCATTCGCTCTCAACGGAACGACCATCTCCGAATGCAACAGCTATGTGTACCTAGGTCGAGAAGTCAACATGACAAATGACCTGGCAGCCGAACTGCGCAGGAGGAAGAGTGCGGCTTGGAACGCCTTCAAGAGCGTCGAAGAAATAGCTAAGAGGACGAAGAACCTCCTGCTCCAGGCACATCTCTTTGATTCCACTGTTCTTCCTACATTAACATATGCCTCAGAGACCTGGGCCCTATGCAAATAGGATGAGAATGCTATTCGTGTCTCCCAAAGAGGAACTGAAAGAGCTATGCTTGAAATATCACGTTTCACTCAAAGGAGAGAAAGAATCCGGAGTTCCGACTTCCATTGATGATCAAGAATCAGGGTTTTTGTCTCGTTTGCCAAGGCATCAAAAATCAGATGGGCTGGTCACGTAATGAGATTTAAAGACTACCACTGGACTAGAGCTGTTACCGACTGGATTCCACGGGATGTCAAAAGACCACGTGGCCGCCCACCCACCAAATGGTCAGACTTCTTCATCAAGATCATGAACAATCGGTTTGAGGCTCTTCATGTTCTAGAGCGAACAGACGCCATTGGGCTACACTAGCACGCGACAGGGACAAATGGAGACATTACTGGCACCTGCTTGAGCAAATTGACGAATAACGGGAAGTCAAGTGATCAAGTGATCAAGTTCTACTCAAACATTAACACCTAAGTAACTTATGTAAAAAAGATGGAGATTTCTTGAGTTGTGCTGTTCCATGTATTATGAGCATTAAAAAACATCTATATCATAACTTTTAAATAAAGAGGAAACTTTGGACAGTAATTTCTTCAGTATATCAATTGCCTTTCAGATCAAAGGAAGTCATGTTCTACTACACAGCCTCAATCTTCGCTTTACAATATGGAGATATGCCATTCAAAATATATCAGTAATTAAAATGGGGCCATTTTGGGTTTTGGAAAACAAGCAATTTACTCCTTTTCTAGGAACTCCGGGACTTTTTTTCTGGGCTTAAGGTGAGAAAGACAGTTTAATTATTTCATCTTAGAATACAATCATGGTGTTTTAGATTCTATGGGTTTGAGCAAGTATATGTCATATATTTATATTTATTTTATAAATCTTCTTTAACACACCTACTTTTACTGCCCTGAGGATATATTTATATTTCTATTATCTTTATGTTTTCATTTCTTTACAATTATTATTGATTAATTGTAGGAGGATAGGACTCATATGTACGTAGCTTTCTCAGATAGACATTAACACATGTTAAGATTCATATAAATTATTACATGTCTTTCCCAGGGTTGAAGCCTCATTTATTCTTAAAAGAATGTTATTCTATTGTTTGAAAGTACTACAGTTTGTTTATATATTCACCTACTGAAGGACATCTTGTTTGCTTCCAAATTTTGGCAATTATGAATAAAACTGTTATAAACATCTGTGTGCAGGTTTTTATGTGGACATAAATTTTCAGCTCCTTTGGGTAAATTCCAAGGAGCATGATTGTTTGTCTGTTCAATTTTGTAAGAAACTATCAGAAAGTCTTTTGTATTTGCTATACACTGGTTATCAAGATTTTCTTTGGATATTTTGTTATATATTTGTTATTCTTAAATATTTAATATGATTTGTTAAACATTATTTTTTGCTTGAGTGATAAAAACTAGGAAAAATAGCTGTATTTTACAACTTAAGTGATTCAAATTTGGAATAATCTATGGGCTTTGGTAGTCATTTGTATGATGGCAAAATGTCACTTCCAGGGAGTACAACATCAATAGGATTGGAGAATATCAAGTCTTACAACTGCAGGCAAATCATTTTAGTATTACCTAAGCATCCCAAGTTATTTTTAATGGCAAATGTGTTAGGATATCTAGTTGCTGATTTGTATGAATGTCGTGCAGAAAGATATGCCACAGAATAAATGATCTCAGAAAATTCATATGCAAAATACAAAATAAAATAAATTTTAATATTAATTTGAGTGAAAAGTCTTTTTACATCTTTCTGATTAGCAGGCATATTATACACCTATTCTGGAAAATAATATAGGCAATATGAATCAAGTAGCTATAAATGATCCTAATTTTAAACACAATATTTAACTTTTAGTAGCCTAAGGACCTAAGCTATAATTTGTGCAAAGATCTATGGAAAAGATATTCACTATGCAGTATTATTTAATCACTTCACTTAATCACTTAACTTCCCATTAGTTGTCGATTTGCTCGAGCGGGCGCCAGTAACGCCTCCATTTGTCCCTGTCGCGTGCTAGTGTAGCCCAATGGCATCTGTTCGCTCCGGGAACATGAAGGGCCTCAAACCGATCCTTCATGAAGGATCTTGATGAAGAAGTCTGACCATCTGGTAGGTGGGTGGCCACGCCGTCTTTTGACATCCCGTGGAATCCAGTCGGTAACAGCTCTAGTCCAGCGGTCATCTTTAAATCTCATTACGTGACCAGCCCATCTGATTTTTTACACCTTGGCAAATGACACAGCGTCCCTGATTCTTGATCGTCGACGGATGTCAGAACTCCGGATTCTTTCTCTTATTTGCGTGAAACGTGATATTCCAAGCATAGCTCTTCCTATTCTTCTTTGGGAGACCTGAATAGTGTTCTCATCTTGTTTGCGGAGGGCCCAGGTCTCTGAGGCATATGTTAATGCAGGAAGAACAGTGGAATCAAAGAGATGTGCCCGGAGCCGGAGGTTCTTCGTCCTCTTACCTATTTCTTCGATGTTCTTGAAGGCGTTCCACGCCGCTCTCTTCCTCCTGCGCAGCTCGGGTGCCAGGTCATTTGTCATGTTGACCTTTCGACCTAGGTACACATAGCTGTTGCATTCGGAGATGGTCGTTCCGTTGAGAGTGAATGGGGCGTCAGGAACGAGGCTGTTTCTCATAAACATTGTCTTCATAAGATTCAGCTGTAGTCCGACCTTTCCACACTTACGGTCAAGGTCGGCCAGCATTTGTGCCGCTTGGCAGATGTTTGGTGTTATTAAAACAATGTCATCAGCAAAGCGGAGGTGGTGTAGTTGCCGACCATCTATCTTCACTCCCATTCCTTCCCATTCCAGTCATCGCATGATGTTCTCGAGGGTGGCACTGAAGAGTTTCGGTGAAATGGTATCACCCTGCCGCACCCCTCTCTTGACATCAACAATCACTTCTTTGTAGAATGGTGAGATCCTGGTAGTGAATCTGCAATACAGCTCACGGAGGATCCTGATGTATTGGGCTTGAATGCCCTGATTAGCTAGGGCTTCAATGACCGCTTCCGTCTCAACAGAATCAAAGCCTTCTTTAAATCAATGAACGTTAAACAGAGCGGCATCTCAAACTCCTGAGAAACCTCAATGAGCTTGGTTATCGTGTGGATATGGTCGATGGTGCTGAATCCTTTGCGGAACCCTGCTTGCTCACATGGTTGTCCTTCATCTAGTGTTCTGCCAATCCTATTTAGGATGACTCGAGTGAACAACTTGTAGATGACAGACAATAAGCAGATCGGGCGATAGTTGCCAATGTCATGGATGTCTCCCTTCTTGAACAGTAGTACGGTCCTGCTGGTTTTCCATTGGGAAGGAACCTTGCATTCAGACAGGTAGCGTGTGAAGAGATGAGCCAGTGTATTCATGAGTACTGACGGCAGGTTCTTCAGGTGTTCAGGTCTGACCTTGTCTGGGCTGGGTGCTATTTGTTTCTTTACCGACCCTGAAGGCTTCACCGACATGGCAGCACTGAGAAGGATGAGAAAGGAGAGGCCGACAAAATCTCAAGGCCGACCTAGGCTGCCACAATGAAGGAAGACAAAAATGATCGTCTGTACTTTCAATGCACGTACGCTAGCATCAGATGCATCCATCGAGGATCTGATGGTACAAGCACGAATGATCAAGTACGACATCATTGGTCTGACCGAGACAAGAAGGCACGAATCTCACCATGCCGTTTTCGACACTGGAGAAGAATTGTTCCTCGGAACATGCGATAAAAGAGGTGTTGGACGCGTCGGTGTCCTTGTCAACACAAACTTTGCCAAGAGCATTGATTCATTCGAATGCCTAACAACCAGAATCGGACGTTTACATTTGAATAGATGTGGCTCACTGCCTGCAGTTTCTATCTTCGTTGTCTATGCACCAACATCTCATTATGATGAAAGAGAAATCGAGAAGTTCTACATGGAGCTAGAGAAGTTCTATAAAGAAGACCACACCTTCTACTAGATCATTGTGGGTGATTTTAATGCCAAGATAGGACCGAGAAGATCAGCTGAAGAACTTCACATCGGGACCCATGGCCTAGAATGGAACGAACAGGGTGAGAGACTGTCTGAGTTCATCATGTCGACCAAGACCATTCATGGTAACTCACAGTTCCAGAAGGCAGAATCTAAACGATGGACATGGGAGTCTCCGGGTGGACGATTCCACAAGGAAATAGACCACATCATATTCAATCGATGGTTTTGCCTGACCGATGTCGCTGTTGTCCCAAAATTTCGAACGGGATCGGACCACCGTCTCCTTCGTGCAAAATTCTACTTCACAGAGCGGGGAGAAAGGGCTGCAAAGTTCAAAAAGAGAATTCCCAGAATGACCACCAACTGGGAACTCTTTGGTACTATTGCGGCAACATGGGAAGATGCCATTGTTGACAACATTGACGAGGAATACGATCGACTGGTTCAGCACCTCCATGAATGTGCGAGGAACGCCAAGAGAGAGATAGCCACAAAAAATAGCCTATCTTCGAAAACTCTTGAGCTAATTCGCCAGTGTGGTTTGGCGCATGCCTCAGGCAACCGCAAGCTAACGTCCGAGCTCACAAAGCAGTGCAGAGATGCGATCAAGGAAGACCTCAAAGAGAGAAGAGCAGAAGTACTGGTAGATGCGGCAGAAGCCAGGAAAAGTATTCGTAAGGCCCGCCTGTCGTTCGCCAACTACAAGACCAAGATGACTGCCCTCCGACGTCCTGATGGATCCATCACATCCTCCAGAACGACAATGGAGAAGATTATCCATGACTTCTACTCAAATCTCTTCGATAGCCGTGTCCACTTGCCGACATACCAAATTCCACAGGATGGATATGTTGTTCCCAACATTCTCCCTTCCGAAATCCGACACACCATTTCGTCGGTAAAGAAACAAACAGCAGTATTATTTATGATAACAAAATTATAAAAAACTGATGTGTTTATATACAATTTCATGTACAAATGCATAGTCTATGTAATCTGATGCTAGTAAATTTTATAAATATATTATAAAATTAATGACAATATAAATAAAACATTGCATCCTAATATAAAACAAGAATAAAAGATAACTCTTTTCTCTTAAAACACTTATTAACATATATATTAAACATATGACATATGAAAGATTGAAGAAAATGCTAAAATTGCTTATGAAATGTTATCTATCTCATTGATAAAATGTGGTCATTTCTAATTGATTTTTCTTACTATATGGAATTGATAATACTAAATATTGTTATATTAAAATATAAACATGTAGTTTTTTCTTTTTATCAAGAATAATATTTTTATGTAACAGGATTAATACTCTGTTTTTAGCCCAAGTCTCCCATGGATATTGTTTTCCTTGATTTTTAAACCCAAAAGGAGTTACTAAATATATATTTATTTAAACAAGAGGCATAGTTTCCTTAAAATAAAAACAAAAAATGTGATTGTCATCTTTAAAATGACTGTGGGTTATTGCATAAAAGTGTGAAATATAAAATTAAATCAACTATATTAAAATAAATGAATGCATATTTTCAAATAATATGCATTGCTTGCTAAGGGAGATGATTAAAAGCTTTATAGTTAGATGGGAAAATCATAATTCTACCAGCATCTTAAGAATAACTATTAGACTTACTTATCTATCTTGAAAATAAAGACTCATCAAAAACTTTACTCCACTAAGAAATAAATTAATTTATCCTATGCAACAATAGATACACATATTTAATCCCCAATTCAATTTTTCTCTCCCCAATCCCCGCTCCCCCCCCCCAAAAAAAAAGAAAAAGAAGAGAGAAGGCATCTTAATAACTGCTTTAATTGGAGATTTGGTTAGAGCTTGGGCATCCATGTGTGGTACTGGGAATCAAATTCAGTTCTGAATATGCAAGGTAAGCACCCAAGGATCTGTATTTTCTCTCTGGACCAACCTGGTTAACTTCTTCCTCCCAAACCTGAACTTGTGTGGGATCGCTTATCAGATATGAAAGATCTGCTATAATATAGTTTATAATAACTGCCATTCATGTTATAGGATTTGTGCACCTTGGTCAATATTATCCATGGACAAAAATAATTTCTAAGTGCTGTAGTCAATATCTGGGCAACCAGCACTTTATATCCTTGTCATATCAAATAGTTTCATTGCCACTACTTGGCTTCTTTTTTTCTGTTCCACTTCATCCTTATTATATTTTTGAAATTGTGTCAATCACTGTTTTGTCAATGAGTTATCTGTTTGTTACTTTTTCTGTTCTGTCCATCATTCTGTTTTTCAGGGATGCTTTGGTGCTGTGAAACATAATACCTCTTACAGTTAAGAAAATATTATTCTGGAAAGTTGCAAATTATAGGCAGTTTATTGAATAATTTCAGAGATTTCAGAGTGAAGTGAGCAGTAATTTGCCCAGAAGGAACACGAAGTAGCCATGAAGGAATATGACCCCATGCATCTTGAAGGGAATTAAAAAGTAAGAATCTGTGACAATTAGGGGAACTCAGAACTATAAGTCTCCTCTCCTGTGTCCTAATTTCAAACCATACAGTGAAGAAAGCAAACATTTACAAAGAAAGGTGTTAAAATCTAAATTCTACTGCTAAAGCAGCTGCTGTTAGATGCTCACAATAAGCCTGGTAAAATACCTAAAGTGTTGTTGTATCAAAGAAGTTGAAATTATTTTCCAAGACTCGATCATTAGAAAAAAAAGTGGCGTTAATGGAGAAGGAAAGGCAGTAGCAGGATCATCTGTTTTTAGAGGTTTCAGGCTATCTGCCTATATATACAGTGGATATTTTTCTTCCTTTGTGGTAATAAAAAAAGTCAAAACAGGCAATTTTCTAGACAAGTAAATGAGTAGGTATAATGGAATGGTTTGTGACATTTTAAAAATACGAATGAACACAAAGAATGTCCTATTTCCTAGTAGTATGATCTGACCACATATATATCCGTCAGCTGAAAGACTCAACAAAAATAATAAAGGAATTACAGACATAAAAATAAAGCTTAACTTCTTCCCACAACATGCTATTCATGCCTTGGACCTATGTGTAGGCTGCATATCTGAATTAGTTTAGAAAGAACAGATTGCAGAAGGAAGAGGCAAAATGTCCCTGAGGAGGAAGTTTCCACATATAATACACCTTATCATTTTCTCTCTGTGATTTTCTAAATTCATTTTTTGATAGCTTTCAAAACATATTCATATGCTTTCATTTAGCCATGTAGCCATAAAACCAATCATGTTGGGCTTGTTTTCTTTTCTTTTCTTTTTTTCTTCTCAGCTTTCTATAAATTCCTGAATTCTATTCAGTTTTCTCTTGCTTTCATAAATCAAACTACCAGCATTTTAAGCAGACCTCAAAAACACTTGCTCAGGTAGTTGGAGACTCTGGTCATTCATCTTAAATGTGTATTATGTGTCACAAAACGGAGAAAGTTTGCATTTCCGTACCTTTTATTCCCTCTCCAGCTCACATGGCTTAGTCATGTTCAAGGACCTGGAACATTTGGTCATCATGTTTGATCTCAGTACAATGAAATCCATGCCTTTGAAGTGAGAGAGAGAGTGGGCAAGGCGAGTTTTCTGCATGTTGTCCTTGTGCCAACACTGTCTTTTCCGGCTTAATTGACCACAGCAAATATCAAGCTGCGTATTACTTCTTCACTGCAATGGGAAGCAAACATGTTCCGTTGGGGCCTAGCAATACTCTTCTCCTTTTGGCGAAGAGGCCTCGTTGAGCATGTGATTCCTGGCTATTGAGACCTGAGAACGTAAATTAGGCTGACTGGAGAAAGCCCGAGAGAGGCAGTGTTGCTAATCTTCCATGCCCTTATTACTTGGAATCAGACCTTAAACCCTGGCGATGGAGATTGGGTCTTCTTGATCATTGAAGTCTGGAATTATGGTTTGAGGCCTTAGAAATAATAGTCTACAGTTCAAGACCTCCTTTTAAACTCTCTCCACCCTCCATATTTATTCATCACTCTACTATTTTAGTTCAAATTAGACCCTTCTCAATTCCACAAACAAGCGATGGATCTTCATGTCTCTGGGCTTTAAGTCTCTTTGTCCTTCCCACGTTTCTACTGATCTAATTTGTCCCTTTCTCTAAAGCTTTCTGAAGTTTTTTAAAATCCCTATTTAGAAACGATTCTTTCCTGTATCCCACAAGAGCAGCTTTTCCATTTTTATGGCATTTTTACAACCTGATTTATATGATAAATTTTATGTTTATGCCCGATATTAATTAGACAGTAGAGGACAGACTCAGTAGATGTCTCTCCCTTTGTTGTTCCCAAGTGACAATGCTTTTTTTTTATTCACTATTTTTATACCCCAAACACACACACACACACACACACACACACACTCACACACACACACACACACATTCTCACATTATAGAGATAGAGTCTGTACCTTGTCTCATGATCCAAGGATCTAAGACACTGCACTCAGATCCCATGCATCCATCATAGCTACCATTGCCTCCTCCTACCTTATCTCAAGATTTGCATTTAAAATTGCCTCCCAGAACTACTACCATACAATTTCCCCTGGGGTAGTTTAATTCTTTGCCAAAGATAATAGTAATTCAACTTCCAGCAACAAAGCGAAGAAGATAGTTTTCAAGACTATCAGGCACGCATGTGTATGTCTATGTAGTGTAGTATGTCTTTTTTTTTTTCCAATTTCCCGAGAGAAATAAGAACGGGTAAAATCGAGTCATTTGTCTTTCCTGCCTGTGTATGTGCTGTTTCCACCCTTTGCTGCAAAGAGCTAACTATGAATTTATGCTTAAGCTCATTAAATTGGCGCACCCCCCCCCCACACACACACACCAACAGGGAAAAAAAAAAAGAAAACAGCAAGGAATATGGGGAAGAAAGTCTTTTTGGCATAAAGACTATCTAAATGTATTTCCCACATGCACGTCCATAAAGTCAATCAAGAGGTTCTGGCGCTGGAGGGTTCCCACAGGGGTTACGTTAGAGGGATGCAGCACGGTGTAGGAGTAGTGGAGAGCGGACAGGCACGCCCCGCCACTCAGCTTTTTACAGCCCCCCCCCCCCAAAAAAAAAACCCCAGAAAACCCATCCGGGGATGGGAGCGAGCGCGGCTTCACTCTGGTCCACGCCGCCTGGGAAATACAAATCCCAGACAATATCTGCCCAATCCACATGAACCTCTATCCACTCTTACCCCTTTCCCTCCCCAAGGACAAGGGACCTCCCTTGCAGCCAGGCACTGGGCAGGAAGAGCGAGGGCCAGTGGGGATTTGAACAGTGAGCGCCACGATTTTCATCCCCGCCTCCTTGGAGCCCTCCTGGAAGAACCGACCCCAGCGGGGTTGCCACCGGCCAGCGACAAATCCCCAAAGCCGTGAGGAACGTGAGGAGCAAAGGCTCCATTGTTAGTTTCTGTGTCCCCCTGCCCCCCCGGGGGGGCATGGATTTGGACTCTGGAGGTCTCGGAGCCCCGGTCGGACCTCAAACTCACCCCCACCTCGACTTTTCCCCACCCTTCCCGAAGAAATACAAACACATGCCAGCTTTTCTGGCCAGCAGAGTGGAGTTCTGGGCGCTCCAGGTTCCAGCACTTCCATGCACACGCAGGTGTGTGCAGGGGAGGAGAGAGTGTGTGTGTGTGTGTGTGTGTGTGTGTGTGTGTGTGTGTGTGTGTGTGTGTGTTGGGGAGGGGATACCCCTTGCAACTCCTCTCCCAGCATTTTCCGGAATCCCTGTAGTGCGGATCGCTGGCGGGGACCCAGCCCGGGTTGTGTACTGGAGTCCTGGGACCCTAGAGCCCTCGCGATCGTCTCGAGGGGAGCCCTGGACGTCTCCAAGGACGCCCCTGACCTGCACAGACTTGCACGCCGTGTCTCTCCTGCACT
Organism: Sorex fumeus; assembly: GCF_029834395.1. NCBI lineage: Eukaryota > Metazoa > Chordata > Mammalia > Eulipotyphla > Soricidae > Sorex > Sorex fumeus. The sequence goes on along the minus strand of NW_026606322.1, from coordinate 39,736,144 downwards.
ATTTCCCTCCTCTCTAGGGGGTCTCCGCTTTCAGGTCCCGCCCTCCCCAGGAGCAGATGGAAAAGGGGGGGGGGCAACACCGCGCCCCACCTACCCGCCCTCTATTTTGGCTCCATCCACCCTCCGGAGCCTCGGGCGGCCGTGTAGACACTCGGGGCTCGGGGACACGCGCTTCCCTTCGGCATCGGCAGGGTGCAAAGAGTAGGAAAGGGGCGGCTGCAGAAGCTCTGAGCGAAAGGGGAGGCTCGGGGAGCGTGCAGAAATCACCCCTCAAGCCCCCGGCCCCCGGGAGGAGGAAAAAGAACTGCAGAATTCACCCTCTCCTCTCTCCAACACTGCCCTGCGGCTGAGCTCCGGCGCGCTCTCAGCGGCGCCGCCGGGAGCCGTGTCTCCGGCTGCTGCAACCCCGAAGCGGGCTGCTGGCTGGGTGGGAGCTGCAGGCGCATCTGTAGTTCCCCCACCCTCACCACCACCACCACCACCACCACCTCCTGAACCTTGCGTGTGCGTGTGCGTGTCCGTGTGTATGTGTGTGTATGTGTGTGTGTGTGTTGGGGGGGGTACATCTGGCAAAGCGGCAAGAGGAACATCCGGGCAGCGCGTCGAAGGGCTGTGCGCGCGGACCAGTCGGCTCGCCTTGACAGCCCCCCACTCTTGCTTTCCCCCCCTCCCCCCACCAAATCTCGGACCCGCCGGCGCCGGGGACCGAACCCTTGTGTCCAAGCTCGACTGCGGACGAATCCCAGCGCCGCGCGCCGAGCTGTAGGAGGTGTGGGGGGGTGTGGGGGGGAGAGGCTGTGCGGCGCGGAGGGATACGCCTCGGCCGCGCCTCCCGCTCCCCGCGCCCCCGCCCCCGCCTCCCTCCCCGCCCGGCTGTGCTGCCGCCGCGGCGGCCGCTGGTGCCGCTGCCGCCGCCGCCGCCGCCGCCGCCGCCGCCGCCTGGATATAGTGCGGCAGGGAGCGGAGCTTGCAGTCACTTGGCGAGCAGGAGCGCGCGGGCTGCGGGCGGCTGGGGCGCCCCGGGAGCGGCGGCGGCTCGAGCGGACACGGCCTGGGCAGCGGCAAGGGTCCCCTCTCCGCGGCTGGACTTAATAACTTTGGAACTGTCCACCAGTGGCACGTCCTGAACATGAGCCTCCTCCTCGCCTTCTACCTGCTCGGGTTGCTTGTCAGTCGCGGGCAAGGTAGGAGTGCGGTGCTTTATTCCGTTTCTTTGCCCTCCCTCCTTCACCCCCACACCCCCCACCCCCCGTGCGCCTTCCACCCCAACCCGGAGCGGGGGGCCGACAAAAAAAAAACCAGAAAGAACCCCGGAGGGAGGCACAAGAAGAATTGGATAGGAAAGAACTAAAGTTCTAGGGGTGGTGGGTGGCTGGGGAGGACGGGGATTGTCGCTTGTGGCTTTGCAGATGCCACTGGAAACATTCTCTCGGTTCGGTCAAGACCCTTGAATTAGGAAAAGAAAAGACAAAAAGAAAGAAAGAAAGAAAAAAGGGGGGGATTGGAAATGGGCAGTGGGCAGTAGCGAACAGGAGATCAAGGCAGAAGGATGCTTTTGATTTTTCTGACCTCCCCCCCCCCCCCTCGCCCCTTCTCCGGGATCTGGGCTTTCTCTGATTTTCCTGATGAGAAAAATTGGATGAGTATCTTGGTGTGGATGAACAGTTCCATCTCGGAGGTTGCGGGAGGAAAAGGGACGATGCTATTTGAGATAAGCAGTAAAAACTATCAGCATTAAACTCGTTGTGGAAATATCTGTTGTGTGCAAGAAATTCAATTATCAGAGATTCTTCATCTCCCCCCCATCAGCCCCCCCCCAAGACACAGACACAGACACACACACATCCCTACACACACACACACACACACACACACACACACACACACACACACTTCCTTTCCCCAAGATCTAATTCCTGCTTGGGAAGTGAGAAGTGAATGATAATGGCTTGAATATTTCAGTTGAAAACTAAGAGAGGGGGCCATAGAGGTTGTGGTGTAAAAAAGCAAATAGATAAAACTAGGGATGTGTTGCAGTCATTTATTTCCAATACACCCCCCCCCCTTGTTAATACATCATAGGTTGAACATTTTTACAACATCAGATTATAACTGTAAGGAATTTTATAGTTTTTGGATAACTGAAGGGAGCTTTCGGCTTTTTCTTTAAAAAATGAATATCTTACTAGAATAACCTAAGAAAAAATTTGTGGAAGCTACCTCTGTTTGGCTGTACAGAGACTGATGTAAATTTTTCTTGCTTCCGAAAAGATACGTCCCACTGACATGATATGTGTATATACATAGATATGTATACATATATTTATAAAAATATTAAGGCCATTTCAAGTGTCCACATAAGTTTGGACATTTAAATGGGGGCACAAAAAGCTAAAAAGGTGCTTCAGTGGAAATCTTGAAGGAATCACAAATTAGTAGTCATTTTGTGATATGCAGTCATTTAAGACTTTTGATGTGAGCAGTGTAGAATAAAACCGGTTTTTATATTGTGGGAAAAAATAATTACAAGTTAAAATATCTCCACTCCCGTCATTTCTAAGCATTTTAAAGTCTCTTCTGTGATGCTCATTTTATCCAGCAGGGGGTGGTAGAACTCCATTTTAAGTCCAGGAATGATGGTTTCTGCTCTTCCACACTCACTGGATCCTATCATTCTTCAGCAGGGCTTGACATTTTGGATATGAAGCCTTCCTTTTTCTGCCCTTCTCCTCCCTAAAGCTATAGTGTTAGTGTCTGATGAGACTAGATTGGAGGCATATTTTATGTTTCGAAATCAGGATGCACCCCCTGGATGTTGCTCTAGTTTGTAAAGTGTCTGGATAAGAGGCTGCTCATTTTCTCTTAATAACACAGACTATGCAAAATCTCAGTCGTAGCAAAATTGCAGCTCTGCCCAGCTGAAGCTTATATTAGCCCAATCAGTTAATTTAATCACTATTAATGCAAAGATCAACAACATACTCTTTATATGCCCTGCAGATATGCTGCTTTAATTTTGGAAATCTGCTGATTGTGTCTAACTGTTCATTTATAAAATAGATAGGAATTTCTGAATACTAAGAAGCCCTCCCTGAAAATGCAGTTAAAATGCCACTGCAATTAACCAAGAGTAGATATTGTGGATCAAGATGGGAGCATAAGAGGAAGCAAGTTCATGCAGACTTATGATGGCATTATGACTGCTTTGAGGAAGAAAAATGTCTCGGTAGGAGAGTCTGTGAATTGACCACTGGAGACCTTGAGTGTTTTGGAATTTGGGATCCAAGGTGGAAATCGTGGGTTGTTTAAGCAGTGCTCACAGAGACAGGCAATTTGGGTCTGTATATGTACCATACATCTGAAATACCAATTTATAATGCAGAATGCAGGGTGATGATAAAACAGGGACGCTGAGACCGAAGCTTGCTGGAAAGGGAACTCCTATTCACTCTCAGGAAACTGAGAACAAGGAAAGCATCATGCACTGAAGATCTATCTAGTGCAGTATAAAATGCCCAGTACTGCGAGAGGCATCGATGCACAGTGAAATGAAACATGTAGCACTACTCTGCCATGTGTCCTAATGAGACTGGGGATGCATGGGAATAAGAATCCCGATCCTGGAGTCCAATTCCTCAATGTTCGTGTTTTGTTCTCCAATTAGGGATGCAGTGGCAAGTCTCAGACACACCACTGGGAGCAGTTTTGAAAAAATGGATCTAGTGGAACTCATAATTTGTTTATTCTTTTATAAATGGGTCCGTGGAAAAGCCGCCAGTCAGTGATTCCTGAGTTTTGCTTTAGAAATACTAAAATCCCAGCTTGCTGATTTATGTTTCGAACAATATACTTGCAGGGGATTTTATGAAGCATGATTGAAGCTATTGCTTTGGAAAGTGGTGTGCAGTTAGACTGGGGAAAGGCAACGGTGATGTATTCCCTTTTAAGTAGTCAAAACGTTTTGAACTGCAGCGGTTGAATAGAAGAAAATGACAGAAGTGAAAAAGTGACTAACTTAAGTGGATGCCAATACCATAATTAGCTAACAAGGCCTAATAGTTTTACTTCTAAGTTTCAACAGAACATTATTGTTCTACTCTAGTGAGAGGCTTTTAAAAAAAATATTGGGTATTTTAGCACAAATGCTCCTTTAAAAGCCTCTCATTGCCCCTGTGAGATTAATATCTAATGAAGTACTGTGAGGATTTAATTGTTGAGTCTGAATTTAGTTGTCAATGGAAAGAAGATGCTAACTTTTGCAATTATTTTTCCCTTATCTTTTTATGGCAAATGATTTTTCCTTTGTATTGAAAACGTAGACACAGGCTTTGTCACCATAAATCTCCAGTGATAACTTGAGGTTGTGATTCTGAGTGCATTTGGATGTCTGTGAATTCAGATTGCCAAACTGTGCACGTATGGGTGGCTTTCCTGAGGCTTTTTCAATGTTTCCAAATGATTTTCTTCTTTAAAAAATGATCTGAGTGTGATTAATAAATATCCATCCTTGGATAGACTCATACATAAAAGGAAAGCATCATTTTGTGCATACGTGAGGTAAGGATAGAGCTATTCATCTCTGGCAATCCGGTTTAAATACACATGAGGAAGAACACTTACCTAAGCCAAAATTATGAGGAGGATGGGGAACTTTGCTCAGTTAATTAGTTGGGCTTAGAGGCATCTGCTTATATTTACTCTTTCTGGTGAAGGGCTAGTAAGTCATGGTTCATTAGAGAATATCCTCTGCACAGGTGTCGATACTCATGGGTCTATAGGAATAGAGTATAGTATAGTATATATATGGTATATACATACTATATATGTAATATAGTATAGTATAATATAATATAGTCTTCTGTCATATACTGTTTATTGTAAGCTACATGGTTGGAGTCCCCATCCGCCCACCCCCACACCTTTTAATTCTTTGATAGCTGCCTCTGTTTACAAGGTTCCAAAGAATCAGCATGATACCCATTGGCAATGAGAGAAGGATAGTATACACATTAATATCTGCACTGTAAGTGAATAACCCAGAAGATTTCTTCCCCAGCTGTATTTCTGAGAAGCAGAGCACCTGCACCTCTTAGAGAGCTGAACTAGACCCTGTGGAGCATGAAGGATAGTTGGTGCTTCCAGGCTGTCAGATGGATCTTTTCAGTGACTCTGGGGGCCAGTGTCCTTCCAAAGATAATGACCTATCAGGGAAGCAATTCATGGAACAAAAGAATGCTAGTCATTGCAAGAGGAAAGTCCACCTTGGTATAATTTTGTCAGTAGAATGGCTTTATTTTTCCCCAAATAAGGGACTAGTTTGAAATGGGATGGAGGCCCAAGCTATGAGGACTGAGCCTGGTAACTGTGGTGAGCAGTTTAATTTGTTTTTGCCGGTTTCCTGGTGATGGAACAGTCCAAATTGACGCCGCGTGGCAATGTGAATGCCCTCGAACTAGGCCTGCTGTTTTCTCTGGCTTTTGACATTTCGAAAATGATTTTAATTTCTCGGTTCTGGGTCATCTCTCATATCAGTGAACCTTTGAGAGCATGAAGAAAGTGCATGATAAGTGGGAGAGTAAATCTGAATTGCTTTGGGATTTTGAGCTCCAAGTAAAATTGATGCTTTATGTGTTGGTGTATGCAAAAGTAATTTGGTAATTTGAATATTCTTATAAAGGACTGTAACTGCTTTTTTTTGTTGGCTAGTTATACTGACCTAGATTCTATAGTCCTCGTGTCCTTTATACTATCCCAATTATACTGCAAAGGCCTATTTAGAAGGTTGTAAATTAGTTTCAATTTTCCAAAGTGTATAATATGAGAACACTTTAAGATGCAACCAGTGCTTTTATGCTTTGGTTAAATGTGATATCCCTGAGGTTTAGAGAACCAAGGTATCTTTAATTGTTCAGCAAATAAAGTTTCTTCCCGAATGGCACTTTTAAATATTCTAATAGCTTGTGACTATTTACAATTATAATAATATTGCTGGTCCCAAGTAGCTACCCTGCACTCCATTGTTCCACATATTTAATTTGCCATTATAATTCATCAAACATTTCAGAACTTTTTATAAATCTATTATGTACTGAATAGACTTGTCCAGATCAGAGAAATGATGGATTCATGTCTTGGGGACAAAATGGATGGACTTAGAAGTAATTACATGAAGTAAGGAAACAAAAGACAATTAATTACCAGATGGATTCACTCATGTATAAGGTATGAATCATTAAAACACATCAGCTAAGGCGACACAATTGATCCCTAGACTCTGGTGAGATCTCCGGTGGGTTCCAGAAGGAGGGAGAGACAGTGGGAGGAGAGAGTAGCCAGATCTCTTGACATCTAGATGGTTTTTAATCTTTAGTGGGGAGTGTGGTGAGTGTTCCACACTTAGAGGGTGAAATTGACCTCTGAGTTTCCCTAATGTTATAAGCCAATGATAAATCAGAACTTCAGAGAGTACTGGGAAAGTTTGGGAGTACTGGTAAGCATACAGTCAACAGATGAAAATTTTAAGAGTTCGAGGTAAATACTAAATTTTAATTTTATTGAAATTAGTAGTAAAGAGAGTAGACATTGGATTTGGAAGTAGGAAGTGACTACTAAGAAGCTCTTGATTTGAAGAAGGAATTTGAAGATGCACTATTTGATTATGTAAAAACTTGATATAAAAGTATCTGACTAGGTGGTCTTGCTGTCTGCTACAATAAACAATTGTGATACTTAGGTATCACTAGGCACCTCTTAAAGTATCAACCCTAACTATTCTCACACACTATTTATATTTCTTGAATAATATAAAGACATAGGTGTATGCCTATGGTTTAAAAAAATGTAATGTTGGCAGTTTTTTTTAAATTATCATAAGCTGCTTTGTTATTAAAAAAACAAGGGGACAGTAGTCAGATAATTTATGAATGAGAGCGACTTATTTGCTCATTCATTAAGCACTCACTAAATGTTTGCAATATCTCAGACACCGCATGAAAGGTGTATTAAATGTGTGATAATATTCCTGGGACTGATTATATGTGTTATATGTTGAACAACTCCAGGGGGCGCCTCAGAGTCACAGTGATAGAATCCATACTGATTTTCACAATTTCCCAGCAGATGGCAGTAGAAGGTCTTCAGCAATGTTTCTGTTTGTTGTTTATTTTTATTTTTTAATTTATTTTTTGGTTTGTTTCCTAACATTGTTCTTTGGTTCAACATCAAGTTGGTTGTTTTTAGTTACTCAGGGACTTTGGATGGCCACATGATTTATAAAAGGTGAAATGCAAAAAGTAATGTGCTAGTAAGTAAACCTTTTGTTTCTGAAGTCTTAGTTTAGTTCTCTGAAGACCAAAATTTGTATGACCAAAGAACTAAACATTTCATCAGTTCAGTACTATATTTATATTTAAGCTAAACCTTTTGCTAGTTACAATGATCAAATTCTTGTTCAGCCCCAGGGGAAACAAAGTGTTAATTCTAATATAATCTTATAGCATTACAGACCACTTGTTTACTGATGTTTTTAGCAATAGTCTAACTAAAGAGCATCAAGGTTCCAAAAGGCTATTACAGTTTTTTGCTAGATCAAGAGATTGAGGAACAGATAAATTATCTGGTTTACCCATATCTATGGGCTGGAGTGATAGGAAAGTGGTAGGGCATTTGCCTTGCACGCAGCCAACATGGTCGACCCGAGTTCAATTCCTCCACCCCTCTCGGAGAGCCTGGCAAGCTACCGAGAGTATCTTGCCCGCACGGCAGAGCCTGGCAGAGCCTGGCAAGCTATCCATGATGTATTCGATATGCCAAACACAGTAACAACAAAGTCTCCAATGGAGACGTTACTGGGCCCGCTCGAGCAAATCGATGAACAACGGGAGGACAGTGACAGTGACCCATATCTATTATGACCAGTAGTTATGAGTTCATTCTTAGATTTTATTACTTCTTGTTCAGTACCTATTTTCCTTTAATACATTCATCATTTTGGAAAATTGGAAAGTGTAGAGGAAGGGTTAATTTTTAGCATTCAATATTGATTGATAAAAGTCAATGTATATAGGTATATATAATTTCAAGTAACTAAATTATCAGAAAACTAACAGGATGTTATAAAATGACAAAAGATATTATATAATTAAAAGTTAATTGTATTAAATAAACCATTAGAAATTAGCACCTAGACATTGGTAATATTTGTTAAGTGTTTACTAACTTCCAGACTCTCTTAGAAGCACTTTACATTTATTAACTAGCTTAGCTTAATATGTACATCAATCCTCTAATTATTATCCCCTTCTTGAACTTGAGGATTATGAGGCATAACATTTTAAACAACGTTCTTAAGGTTGCATATTTAAGAAACACAAATTTGAATGCCAGTCTTGTTCAGACCTGTGTTTTAACTAAAGCATTGCCTTTCCAGTCAGTAAAGGTAACTGGATCACTACACAGAATAAATGGAGATTATAGTACAAGGAGAATAATATTTAGAAGGGAACAAGTATTCACAGTACAGAAATAGGACGGGTTATTTAAAATATGGTGTTGGAAAGGTGAGTCATGAGACTCGATTATAGAAACTTTGGCAGAACAGAGAGGCGATATGGCCTCAGTTCAAGTTGTTAGACATTTTTTTTCTCTCTGTGGGAGCCATTGTTTGGGTAGAAAAATCATGTGATCTAGACTTGTTTGTAAGCCTACTGGCAAATGAATGAATGGAGATGTTACATATTTCTATGGAAGAATTAATGGATCGTAAGAAACTATTTGGAAATTGGGAGAAAGGTGACATCCTAAATTTTATGCATATTTGTCAGAAAGAATGGATGCTTATTAGTAGAAATTGAGAAAAATGGAAAACCATGTATTTTAGGTAGGGCTTATTATTCCTTGTGACTTAAAAAATGTATAGTTTTTAAGATGTTTTGAGAAATCTGGATAGGTATGTCAGCAGTAAGCTTGGAAATGAATATGTTGATCTTCATTTCTTCAGAGTATTTCTCCATTTCGTTTAATATGTATGTTCTTTTATTTCTGTCCATCATCTATATTCTAATGTTACTTAATTATGTTAGATTTTGAATGAAATCCTAGAAGCTTATAGGTCAAATTTATGCCTGTTATGTATTTGCACTTCTTGGCTTTATTCATAGGTTTCTTGTTCCCCTTCTTTGTTTTGGGCAAGTTAAACAGAAAAACAAAACATGTCAAAATAAAGAAAAAAGCAAAGAAAGATACAAAGATTAAAAAGATACAAAAAATTAAAGAATAGAGGTAAAAATCTAATAGTAACCAAGGGAAGTAAATATTTTAAATGTCACTTATTTTATGTCTAGTGTAATATATGCAAGACTGTACATGTTTTATGGGTACAATATAACTTCTTTTCAAAGCATATGTTGCTATATTTCACCCATCATTAAAGTGGCACTATTTGTCTCCCAAAGTCCATTGGACGTCCATTTCCCCCATAATCTTATAATCAGATATAAGAACTAATATGACTGTCTATTATATGCCAGCGACATGTGCTGGGCATTTTCACTTATTATACCACTTAATGCCAGTACTAGTTCCATTGTATAATATTTTGAAATTAAGAGTGTCTGCTTTGTCTAGAACTATTAAATAGGCTCTAGAGGCTGACACCCAGATTTATAACCAAAGAAGATTGAATCAAAATTTATAGGTTAAGAGATAGACTATATTTATGATATAATTCCACTTTTCTGCTGTAATGTATATTTCTTTGAAATCTATTGCTTTAAACAAGACTGGTAAATAAGAGAAATGTGGGAATTATGTTGATCCACACATGATTTCTTCAGCTCATTAATTTCTAAGCGATCAAGAACAAGCTTTCCCATAATTAAAGAAAAAGACTCAGCAATCTATGCAACATTAAAAATATGAAAATTCAAATCAAGTGACTTTATGTAGTGCCAGTGATAGTTTGTTTAGTGGCTTTCAAAACCAGCTTAATTTCCACTACATTATGTCTCTGATAATGTTGAGCGTTCACCTCAGGCAATGGTAAAGTCAGTTTCTGCAGTGTTGAAATTGTGTTTTTTTAATTTTTAAAAGGTTTTCATCTGGATCATAGGTTTTATTTTAAAGAGGATCTTCTTCATATCCCGCATCTTGAACAAAGATTCAAAAATTAGGGGAAAATAATAATTAGGGGCTTATCTATATAAATATTTTAAGTAATAATTTTGTTATGGTATATCTTAGATCTTGATTTAAACTTTCTGTAGGTTTTTAATGTTCTGACCTCTAATACTATCTTCCCTCATAAAACACAGTATTTTTATTGCACATTTTGTAGACATCAGTGTTTTTCACAGATGCAAATACTGTGTTTTAGCAGAAATACATGTTACTTCTTGTAAATTAAACCTATGTATTGTGGCTGAAACTTTGAAAATAAAGTTTTGGAGTTAGTCCTTATTTAAGAAAATAAAAGCAGACTTAATAGTTGTTTGAAATATTGATGAGTGGTTTGGTGAATGGTTTATTAGAACTTGTTCACCCCCAGTCATTTTAAAGTAACTATAAGGTGAGAGTTTCTGATTGATTTTACATTCATTGACACCATTTATATCTGATTATTGTTCTGTGCCAATCTCAGATATTGAACATATTGGCTGAGATGATAAGCTTTATATCAATATCATGGCAATAACTTTGACATGAGGAACATACTAAATACAGCTATGTAAAAATTAAAATATAACATGAGATATGCGCCAGAGATCTTGCCAATTTTCATGTTTTATTTTTAATTTTATTTGTTTAGATACATGTTGTACAAATTTGGAAAACAACTGTAATTAGTTTCCTGTTTACTTCATTTTCATAGTTAATTTTTATTATCAAAGAGACTGTTTCATCCTGTTTCATCCTACTTATGCTATAGATTACATATTTATAATCTGTTATATAGAATATATTATATCCCAGGTTAATATTTTAAATTATGAAGTAAAGTTGAGTATAAAATATAAAAATGTGAAGTTCAAGAGAAGTAGTACTTGGGAGCTGGAGCAATAGCATAGCAGGTAGTGCGTTTGCCTTGCACGCAGCCGACCTGGGTTTGATCCTCAGCATTCCATTCCCCCGAGCCAGAAATAATTCCTGAGTGCAGAACCAGGAGTATCCCCTGTGCATTGCTGAGTGTGACCCCCCCCGTCCCCCGCCAAAAAAAAAAAGAGGTAGTACAGAGTTTAAGGCACTTGTCTTGCACATAACTTAAACTCTGTTGCATCCTGGCACAGTACATGATTCCCTGAACACCACCAGGAGTGATCCCTGAATACAGAGCCAGGAATAAGCCTGAGTACCACCAGGTATGCCCCAAACACACACTCACATATGTGTGTAACATATGTGTGTATATCTGCATATATATGTATATATATGATTTATACTTTTAATAGTGGCCACATTCAAGGCTCTCAGGAGTCCAGATGTACTCAATCTCAGAAGTCATCAAGGAGGTCACTCAGTGCCCTGGATTGGACTCAGAGCCCTTGGAATATATTCTATCCCTGAATAGTCGTTCCAAACACATATTGCATACACCACTGCACTATCACTGACACACATTTATTTTAAATATTTAGGTTTTGAAGTAACAGAGTTCTCTTGAATTGTAAATATGATTGATGATTTACAGAGGAAGGAGACTTGTTGTTACTGTTTTTGGCATATCGAATATGCCACGGGGAGCTTGCCAGGCACTGCATTGGGGGCCGATACTCTCGATAGCTTTCCGGGCTCTCCGAGGGACAGAGGAATCGAACCCCGGTCGTCCGTGTGTAAGGCAAACGCCCTACCCACTGTGCTATCGCTCCAGCCCAATAAACATGTAAACATGCATAATCAAAGCACACTGCTTAATAAACAGAAATAGCAAACGTGACTGCTGTAGTCCTAATTTCGTCTTCCATACTGAAAAGTACTGTGGGTAAAGCATAATTTTAAACCTTCACATACTTCATTTTTTCACTCTTTTGAAGCACTTTTATTAGACAAAGGAAATGGTCACTGGAGTTTTAAGGTTTTTGCTGTATAGAAATAAATAAATGAGGTATGATAGGTGACAATAGTCATAGATTCAATATTGTGCTAGTAAATGTCTGATGTCAATCTTCAGCCAAGTGTTTAACATTACCCAAATATCAATTATCCTTTGCTTAATTCAACATTGATTATTAAATCAATGACAAGGGAAAGCCAATTCTAAACAGTATACGTAGATAGACAAAGAAGAATTATTTTATCTGGGCGGGTGCTGAGAGATAATACAGTGGGTAGGCTCTTTGCATTTTGTGCAGCTGATCTAGGTTTGGATCCCTGGTAGCCCACATTGTCCCCTGAGCACAGAGCCAAAAGTAAGCCATGAGCACTTCCAGTTGTGGCCCAAAGAAAAACAAAAACAAGAGAAATTAAATGTTTTCATCTCATTTATTTGTTGATATTTTCATCTTGTATTTTTGAAATGGAGTTCAATTTAGCCTCAAATGCGTCTCTTTGGATTTTAACCATAGAATGCTCTAATTTTTATGGTTGCTCTAGGCTTGACTTCAGTGATGAAATCATTTAAGTGAATTAGACCAAATACATTTTTTTCTGAGGCTGGAGCCATAGCACAGTGAGTAGGGCGTTTGCCTTGCATGTGGCCAGCCTGGCCAACTCTGTTCAATTCTTCCACCCCTCTCAGAGAGCCCGGCAAGCTACAGAGAGTATCTTGCCCTCACAGCAAAGCCTGGCAAGCTACCTGTGATGTATTCGATATGCCAAACACAGTAACAACAAGTCTCACAATGGAGACTTTACTGGGCCTACTCGAGCAAATTGATGAACAACGGGAGGACAGTGCTACAGTGCTACACTGCTACATTTTTCTGATACTCCAGAATATCTTCATTACCAATTTATTTATCTGCCTCCCATTTATCCATTAATGTTTCCTTTTTTGTGCTTGCCACTTTTAACTTGAAATAGTTTTCAATTAGAGATACTACTTCTGATTCATCCATTTTTACTTTCATTCTCTCCCTCAAATTTCACATATTTTGTAATCACTTTAATTGGTTATCTATGCAGTTATTTGATTTCAAAGCCCCATGCTAATGCATTTTACCTCAGTGGGAATTGTATGCAGTCTGCAGTATAGAAACAAAACTCAAGATCTGTCATCAAATGATATTGTGCCATAGTCTATGCTTTATTGAAAACTTTCATAGCCACATTCAAAATGAATATGAAATATTTAATGGTAGTATTCTCATGATATTAAAATAACATTTCTTAATACAAAGTTCTGAGCAATTATGTAATACCGTAAGTTGCAAATGTACTTTTTCAGTCAAATCCTTGTTCCATTTCTATTCTAATAAACCATTTTATTAAAAATGCCTTCCTTCCTACACTGTGCATTAATACGGTGGCTGTTTGGTAAAAGTGACTTCTTTAAGCAAAATGTTTCTCTTTGCTAGGAAAGATGAAAGTATTTTGAAATGCATTGACTCCAGTTATTAAGGGACTGATTGATTATGATTTAACATTCACAGGTTTCTCCTGACTTGGCTGACTTTCCACTCTCGAATCTCATTTATTGATTTTTATTTCTTTATTTGCATTTGTTTTAGTGTTCTAGCTTTGAATTTTTTGACTTTTCATTGAAGTAACTTTTTTTTTACAAGATTATGTGTTCTAGGAAGACAGTTTCAGACCTTTTCAAAACATGTTACCATACTGTACCTACCGCAAATGTACTAATATCTGTCCATGATACTCCACTATATCCTCAGCCTCTGTCATCTCCTTCTCACTTTCCCCTCTGATAACCTGCTTTACGGAAAGAGTTCAAGGGTTTGTAGCCACTTGAGTTTCTTACTTTGAATTGCTTTTCTATATCATATGAGCGACATCACCCACTGTTTGTCTTTGACAATACAGTACTATTTAGCTACAAGAAAGAATTAAGCTCTGCCTTGTGCAGCAGCTTGAATGAAACTGGAGGTGATTACCTAACTGAAATAAATCAGATGGAGAAAGACAGTGATTCATACCACACTTACAACTCTCCATATTGCAAATAGTACATCGGGGTGTGGATGTGTGATGGTAGAAATGAAGTTGTCATAACAAGTGTAAAGTGTATTTTACTAATTGTAAGAAAAAAAAGTAGAGCTGTGAGTCTCAGTTACATCCTAGACACGTCTGTACAGCAAAATCATGAAAACAGGACCAGTGCCCCAATCTCTATAGTACAGAACCTCAACTAGTCTAGGTAACGAACCCGGAGGAATTTAATAAGGAATTTTACAAGAACAATCACCCCTCTTCCTGTTCTTGTAACTTTTCCACTTCCTATCCCCACCTTGTTCCCTCATTCCTTCTTTAAAATGCCCAGCATCTTTGTGCAAATGAAAACTAAATCAGATGAAAGAATTCTTAAGAATTCCACTTTCATGATTTCTTTCATGAAAGAATTCCAGTCTTGGTTTTTCTTAAGCAGAGGTTAAACAAACATCTTGGATTAGATAATTTCCTGGCTTAGATTCATCCCAGTAACAACCTTGAGCTGTTAAAAATGATTTTTTGCATTTTGTTCAACTCTCCTCTTGCTAAGATTGGGACCCCATTGTGAAGGCTCCCTGGAGTCTAGCTAGAGAAGAGAATCTAAGTTAGAAAAAAATCTTTCAGTCACCCTGTATGGTAATTTCATCTGAGTTATCTTATTTTTATATTCACACATATATATGTTGTGAACTATTATTGTATGGATCAGGGAACTAAATTCCATCAAAGTCAAGTAGCATCTAACAAGTAAGGCAATTGTAATTTAAATTCAGTTGATACTTAGTTTTAATACTTTCCTCATTTTTCTGACAAAAGGATAGTTTCTTTGAAATACCAAATGATTGTTTGAGGTAAGTCTAGGTATTGAGTTGTCATTCTGGCCATTTGTTTTGAGTGATCCAAATCTTGGTGAATGACTTCCAGCTATTAAATGAATAAACCTTTCTGTCATCTAAAAGAGGGAAGATGGAGAGACTCTAGGGTTTATACATAGAAGGCTCTGCATAGCTGCAAGATGGAGCCATTTGATTGCTCATGTTAGTATAATTCATTAAGGATAACATTAATATTTAAATATAAGCTATAGTTTTAAATGGCTTCTTCTATTGTAAAACATAATGATTAATAATTCAGTAAGTCATAAGTTTGTGGTTGACTTACTGAATACTTTCATAATAAAATTACATCAGTTTTGGATGCATTTATGGATTAGAAAAAGAAAGACATGCTTAAATGACTTAAAAATAAGCATCTATTTTTGGATGTAAGAGCCATCTAGAGGTGGGTTTACCTCTCATTTATCTCCTCATTTTGACTCTTCTTACCTGAATTTATGGAAAAAATGTGGTTGCCACAGATTCATATTTTTAATGAGTTTTGAAGTTAGGAAATATAAAGAATTATTTCACTAGTCATTTTAACCACTAAGGGAAAATCAAGATTTGTTATCCAGCAGATTTTCCTCTTTTTCCTGTGTAAATTTATTACTTAGTAGTTCTCGTAAACCTATGCCATATGGGAATGACATTAGCATGATTTCACTTGACTATCCTGTACTTTTCTATTGCTTAGAGAATCCACTTTTTGTGAGCCACGCGACTGACTAATCAAGCTCCGTATCAATTAAATAAGAAAAAAAATGGTACGGGGGAGGGGAGATAGTATGCATTAGTTAATTGTATTTACCATAGAAATATTGTAAGTGACCCTGAAGGAAAAATGTCAAGATATCAAAATTAAATATTAAATAAGCATTTACAGTATATCACTTTGTGTACCTTTTATGATGTGTCATTTCATTCTCAAACTTCTTATCAAGTTTACTCTGTTTTAAGAAGAGGGTATGGAGAGATTTTTAAGAGAGGTACTGATACGTCGAACTTGCAAACTAATCAGTGGCAATGTTGATATCTGAAATGGGGTTGAATGGCAAGAGATTAACTCTCCTTGCTGGCTTAGCGTAAAAACCTTATACCAACGTGCATATATTTTATATAATTTCACTATTACCAACTTTAAGCATGGTAGGAAAAGATACTAACTTCATTTCTGAGATGGTTATGTCCTGGATAATTTCATAAGCCATTGTTCTTCACTATCTAATGTTTCTATTCTCATATTAGGCTCTTTCTGTATTTATTTATTTTTTTTGTTTATGATTTGTGGCTACACTGGGTAGTGTTAGAGGGATACTGGATAATTGCTCAGTGGTGTCTTCTGATGTTTCTCAGAGAAAGGAGCAAATCCGGGCCTCTTGTGTGCAAAAATTTGTGTTCATGATACAGAGCCATCTTTGTTGTCCTTTATTATCTTAAAATTGCAAATAAATCAATAGAGATAGAATATTAAATAATTTACATAAATTTATTTAGTTATAAAGTCATCTAATTGGAAATTATAGAAAGGCTTACTTGAATTTTGAAAGTCTGACAGTCACCTAAAATATAATGTTTGAGGAATATAAATAATTTACAATAGTGGCAATGAATTTGAGATACAATCATTTGCACAAAAATGATTATCATCCTGAAAACTTACGATATAAAATCAACAAGATTTTGTCGAAGAAGACATATATTTAATTCCCGTCAACTAGCCAATATAGTTCTCAGGTTAAAGGCAGCCAAAAATTATCCATCTGATTTCTGGGAAGACAAACATTAAAAATAAAATTAGGTCTAGCCTAGAGGCATCTTTGATGAGAGAACTTGAAACAGAGAAAAGATACTGATTTGAAATTGACTACTAAGACACTTGATGTATAGAAATGTGTGTGATTAGGTGTTCTCTAATCACTGTCTTTTGTGGTAACTTCCTGGAAATACAGGAAAGGAAGGAGAAAGATGTTGGCTCTTGGGGAGAGGTACTTAGTCGTGGACAAGGATTCTGTGGCAGAACCCCCAGTGCTACAGTTCTTGCCTTACATAATGGGGACCTGGGTTCAGATCCCTAGAACAAGAGAATAGAAGAAAACAAGAGACTGGAGGGCACCTCAGAGAGGGAGACGGAACTTTATATTCGATTCAAGAGCTGGTTCTGATTTGCTCAATAAAGTTATTACTCTAGTTTTCTCATTCTGCCTCTGCAGTGACACTGGTCCCCTTGTTGGCAAACTGGTAACTCTGAGGTCCAGGAACTGGAAAGCCTAAAATCTCCAAATACACCTGCTTGCTAATTACTATTGCTTAGATGGCCACTATGGTTGTGCATCCCTTGATCCAAGTACTTGCCTGTGTTCATGCAGATGTATATACAAAGTCACATTTATATGCCAAGGTGTGTGTGCAATAGTATGTGTCTGTCCCCATACATCTCATGAAGGCTTTGGAAAACCACTCCATCATTCTGTGCTTGTGTGGAAGTGTTTGTTTGCTATATTTGTTTCATTCTTTTCATTAGTGTTGAGATTCATGAATATTTTAACTGATTTGTTCTTTGCTGCTTTTTTGCCTCTAAGAAGAAAATGTACTCCATGATAAAATGTTGGATTTATTATTCACACTTTGTATAATTGAAGACTAATTAGCCACTGTTTAATTTCTCGAGACTACAAAACAGTATCTGTTGTCTTTCTGTTGCACAAAATGAACAGTTAAACAGCTCTCCCACCTTATTTTTTAAACAAACTCCCAGTGCACAAGTATCCATAATTTATGATGTTTTTCATCAAAATAGATTCCCAGAATGTAGATAAAATTGGCATTTGGTGCATAGATGCTTTGCTTTCAACTCAGGAACTATGATTGCAATACATGCAATGGCTTGAATTCTTCATTTTTATTTCCCCCAGTTTGTAATTGAAGAGATGAAGACATCTAAGTTTTTAGCAGCGTTATATGCTTTTTCACATTGCACAACACAACAAATAGTATGGTTTTTGTTATGAGATTGTTCAGCATTTTGTTATATCACAGTAAAGACCGGATCATCAGATCGTAGATACTAATGCTCTTGTTTTTCCAGTAGTTGGTTGTTAAGTCCCCTGTGAGCATTACTAAAGAGATCTTCTGCTTCCATATCTGATGACAGCGGACAAATTCGTTTGCATAAAGAGCAATAATGAGTTAATATTCATATAAAGCACCTCCAGATTTGCAGATATTAAAGACAATTGAGTTCACTTGTAGCAAAGTAGTAGTGTTAAATTATTTCCATTACCTTTATTGTGGACTGTTTTATGATTTTTTATGGGATTATATTATTAGGGTAGGAATTTTTTTTCTATACATGGCATGACATTTTTAGCTTTGTTTGGTGACACCAGTCACAATTATTTCTAAACTGTTCAGCATTCACATCATGTGGCTGTTCTGAGCAACGTTCTGGCTGGGTGGTTAGTTGTTAAACGGATTTCTGCCAGCACGTGGCAAATTCAGGCACTGAGGCCAATGGCTGCTTAGTGCCGGGGCAAAATTCTTACCCATGCAAAACTTGGTAGTGGTTTTCTGGGAATCAATTTGGATTTAGTGGCCAGATGTATTCCATTAATAATTCACTTTCTGTTTCATTTCACACTGTTCAACTATCAGTGACATTTAGTGTGAGACTCACAGCTAGCTATGTAAACATCTTTAGTTTCCCTTTGATTTGAGGCAGATACTTTGTTTGTTTTGTTGATGGGTCATATTTGCAGTACTCAGGACAACTCCTTAAGCTATGCTCAGAAATCCAAGTAATGCCTGGGATTGAGCTCCAGCCGATCATTTGCAATCATATATGATAGCCCTTTGATCTACTTTTCCAGTCCCTCAATGGAAACATTTTTTTTCCAAATTTTACAGGAAAGAATTTCCATTATTATTATTATTATCATCGTTATTATTATTATTATTATTATTATTATTATTATTGGGCTGGAACAATAGCACAGCGGGTAGGGCGTTTGCCTTTGCCTTGCACGTGGTTGGTCGGTCATTCTGAGTTCGATTCCTCCACCCCTCTCAGAGAGCCTGGCAAGCTACTGAGAGTATTCGATATGCCAAACACAGCAACAATAAGTCTCACAATGTTACTGGACCCGCTTGAGCAAATTGATGAACAATGGGAGGACAGTACTACAGTGCTATTATTATTATTATTATTATTATTATTATTATTATCCTCATTATTACTATTTTGGTGTGGGGGAAATTCAAACTATTTGCAGACCTCAAACTAGCCAGAGGCTATGCCATAGTTAAGAGCACAGTCTACAATCTGGCCCACTTGAATTCAAACCCTATCTATTCACATTTTTGATGAGCAAATGCAGATTTTTTTTTCTTTTTGAGTCACAACTGGTGATGAACAGGGGTTACTCCCGGCTCTGCACTTAAGAATTACTTCTGGTGGTGCTCGGGGAATGGGGAACTATAATGGATGCTGGGAATCTAATTGGGGTCAGCTGCATGCAAGGCAAATGCCCTAACCACTGTGCTATTATTCCAGCCCCAGTGCACGTTCTTTTGGGGGAGGAGATGACATAGCTCTGGGAGTCTGCCAGCTCCTCCCAGAGATACTGTCACTGAAACTACTGCTTCCTCACTATCATGCAAGGACAGAGAATGTCTCAGATCGTGCAGTGACGGACCACAAGGGCTATCTCAGCAGTGCTTGGGGACCCTCTGAAGTAAACCCTGTGCTGCCTGGGGTGGGGGGAGTTCATATGGGGCGAAGATGAAATATGAGTCTGATATCACCCTCGTGCCTACCCCCCTCCATATTAGATCTCTATCTCAAAAGTGCTCATTTTCAAATTGAAAAGCGTTTTGCTTCTTTATTCCTTGTAGATTCTCACCTATAAAATGGGGATAATAATAGTAATACACTGGAGCTATTCCGCTAATGTTAGCTCTCATCATTATTACTATACTACCAAATTATAGAGGCCTATTATCCTGATAACTTTTTAACCAACTTTCTTTGAAAGGTTTCTAAAAAGAATATGGTCTTTGGAAAATCAGTGCTCTGGTAAAATGTTAAAATATTTATCTTGGGGAAGGAAGGTAGAAGTTTGGAGAAACTATGTTCCCTTTGCACCGTTGTCTGCATTGTTTCACTTTCCTATGCTTGGTTAAGAATAAGTGGCAGATGGGAGGAAGCAATAGTATAGCTGCTAGGGTGCTTGCCTTGGACGTGGCCGACCCGGATCCATTACCACTTCATTACTACCGAGACCCATTACCACATACGGTCTCCTGAGCACTACTAGGAGTCATCTCTGAGCACAGTGTCAAGAGCAAACATTGCGCACTAACACATGTGTCCCCAAACTGAAAAAGAAAACACAGACAATAAAAGGATATATGATAGCTAATTAAGTGTGACTGTTTTGACATTTATGTCCATCAGCCTCTCTGTTACTCCTGCAGGAACAGAGAAGGAATGAGGAACTGTGGGTAATATTCTCAACCATGACTTGTTAACTTCTTTTTTTATTATTTATGTTTTATTTTAAATGGAATCACAGTGAGACACAGTTACAAAGTTGTTCATAAGTGGGTTTTAGTCATAGAATGTTCCAAAAACCATTCAGTACCAGTGTACTTTTCCCATCACTGATGTCGCTAGTTTCCCTAATACCACCCCCCTCATCCCCCACCCTGCCTCTATAAGCTACTAACTTCTGAGTTTGCAGAAAGTTTAACCTGCCTCTTAGAACTATCTCCTTTCTGTCCCTTTAGCCTATGGAGATTCTTGTCCAAGTTAAGGTGGCGACATATTTCTCTCTTTTCCCCATTTACTTTTCTCCATCTTTAATCTGAGTATAACTCCTGTTTCTTCCCAGCTGGACTTGGGTCAGTGTCTGCCATTTATGTATTATGTATGCTTTCTTTCTGGATCATAGATACAGATATTGGTTCTTTTCTTTGTGATTTCCAATTACAAAAATATATTTAAGGTTTCGATTTTGTGGTCACACCGTGTGGTGCTCAGTGATTACTCCTGGCTCAGTACTCAGGATCACTCCTAGTTAGGGTTCAGGGGACCACATGTGGTGCTGTGAATCGAACCTGGGTTGGTCACATTCTTGACAAACACCCTACCCACTCTATTATCTCTCCAGCTCCAAATGAAGTTCACATTGGTTCTTATTCTAACAAATAAGACTAAGCCCCCCACCCTTCTTGTGTAGAGCAGACACTAATTAGTTCTTTTTCTTACCCTGGCTCCTGGCTTTGGGAACTGTAACAAATTAACATACTGAACAAAGTTATAGACCATTTATTCTTTTAAACTCTTGAAGTAAATTCTCTTTTAAAATGAAACATAAACTTTCTTCTGAGTAGAATACTTTGGACAAATATATCAGCTAAATAATCAAAGAGGCAACATTCTTTAAACATAAATTATTTAAAACTAATTATACTGAGGCGATTTCTTCTTTATTTAGAGCAACTTAAAAGTACATCTGCATTTAATAAGAAATATTTCTGCTGTTCCACTGAATTAACTTTCTTACAACTTTTCAAAATTATAGCAAGTAGATGTAATGCTAAAAATAACCCCAAAAGGAGTTTTTTCCTTTTACTTTACTAATGTTCTTTAGTTAGTTGTGTGCATGACCTGCTGCCTAAATTAGTACTTCTAATTTTATTACATTAAATATTTTACAGCACAATAAATCCTACTTGTAATTGCTAAAAATATTGAATAATTTTCAGATGACATTTTATTAAGTTTTGAATTTGCTATTAAATTTATCCTATTAATGAGTACATAATTCAAATTAATTTATTATAACTAAATGGTATACAAAAATACCCCATAACAAATATAACATTTTCAAATAATTATAATAATATTTTGATAACATTTCTTTGATTTTTTTACATTCATAAAAAAGACAATAATTTCTGTGTATTATATTGTTGATTGTTGTTTCATATTTTTACATAAATGTTAAAATATCATAAACTTTATAGTTTAATTTTAATAGCAAAAAGTAAAGAAAGTCAAAAGTTATTTGTATATCACAGATCTGAATAATCAAATACTAACTAGATCACCTTGCTAAATAAATCAAACTGCAATATGGAAGCATACATAAAGTTATGTTAGAAGCTAACAATATTAAAATGTCTGTGATTTAAAATGAGATAACCCTAAATTAAAAATAATTTTTAATTATTTAATTAGGGTAAGTAATTCCATTTTCTCTTTTTCTTGGAAAATAAGTAAATTGAAAGGAGTGGAGTGATAGTCCAGAGAGTAGGCCGGTTGCTTTTTACATGGAGCTGACCATGGTTAAGCGTCCTCAGGATCCTGTATGGTTCCCAATTCACCAGGAGTGATCCCAAGCACAGAATCAAGAATTTGCCCTGAGAAATGCTGGATGTGGCCCCCAGGCCAAAAATAATGTAAAGGTAAGGTAAGGTAAAGGCCCTCCCGTTGATCGTCGATTTGCTCGAGCGGGCCCAGTAACATCTCCATACCACCCTGAACGCGCCCAAAAATAATAATGAAAAAATAAAATCAGTGCATTTACGATGTGCATTAGTCCTCTTTAATTCCTTAGTAACAACTTGGGAAACGAGAAAGAAAATGACAAAAACTTAACATAGGTTAGTTCATTTAGAGTCACTTTTCATTCAGAGTTTTTTGAGTAAAGAAAAGAAAAAATGCAATAAAATAATTTTATTATTAAATAAGAAAACAATGTTACTTTTTAAGCATGATTGTTAAATGTTCATGTTACTTTTTTAGTTTTTAGTTAGATGCTTTTAAAAAGCATAATAAAAATATCTTCCAATCTAGTTTTAGAAAAGTCTTGGACTTTTTTTGTATTTCTATTTCATATAACCCTCTTTGTAAAGAGTCAAGTACACAGCAGTTTGCATTAATCTAAACACATGTGTATATATATATATATATGTATATATAATAAGCATTGTTCTTTATTGTTTACAATATATTTTAGATAGTTCAGTGATACTAAATTTTCTTACATTAAAAAATGTAAAACATAAGGTAAAAAATTCACAAATATATCTTTGAGGATTTGGATTTTGATTTCATTTACTCTTTCTCATTTGTCAAATCCCTGCTTTATGCTGCGTTTGAACCTACTGGGTAATGAAAAGATTTATAAGCCTGGATTGCTGTCTCAAGGTGTTTACCATCCAGAATCAGTTACAATACACTTATTCTCAAAGCAATAATCCAAAAAAATGTGATATTTCCATACAACTGATAAAATCTGATATCAGCTGGTGAATGCAATTGAATTATATGGGTCTACACAAAGTGTTGAAAATTTGATTGAAAAAGCACACTGAAATGAATCTCTGGCTCAGTAAAACTCAGAAACTACAGCATCAGCGATTTTTTGTGTGTGTGTTTCCTATATCATTCTTTTTATGAAACCACAATTGCTATGGGTCAGTTACCTTGGTTTTTGAGCATGAACTTCCTTGGAGCAAACCAGATGGTTGCGTTTTATATTTTTCTATCACTTCTGTAAAATCAAAACAAAACAAAACCTTAATATACTATTTATAAGATTTGTATTTGGAAATTATTTTAATCAACATTAAATGAAATTGGATCCATTTACCAGTGAAAAGAAAAAAAAATACCTTGAAGGAATAGTTAACTTGCCAAGTTATTCATAGCCAGCATAACTTTATCTAACTTTTAGAATTAAATATCTTAAAAGGAAGGGGAAAAAGTTTCCTGCAAGGCAAATTTGCATATGCTTAAGACACATCCTTTAAGAGTGTCAGCTTGTTTCCAGTATATTGGCCTAATATCAGTTATCCTCTCAGAGTCCAAGGGAAGGGATATAAAAGGTAAAGAGTAGAACTGTTTAGGTATTTTTTTAAAAACTGAATCACTATGAATACACAGTTACAAAGCTGTTCATGATCAGGTTTCAGTCATACAATGTTCCATCACCCATGCTTCCACCAGTGCATACATTTCTCATCATCAGTGTCCCCAGTTTTTCTCCTTTTTGGCAGGCGCTTTCTCCCTCCCTCCTTCTCTCTCTTTCTCTGTCTCTCTCTCTATCTATCTCTCTGTCTCTCTGCCTCTCCTCCCTCTCCTTTTGGGCATCATGGTTTGCAATACATATACTGAGTACAACTGTTTTATTGTTGTTAACATTACCATAACAATATAATAATTTATCATCATCATCATCATAATTCTTATTATTGGGGCCATAACTTGTGCTCAGGGACAAGGGACAACTCCTGGAAAAACTCAGCCCTAAGCTGGTTAATTATGCACCAGTCACACCTGATGTCATGCTGGACTGTGTCTGGGGTCCATGGTACTGGGGGTCACCAGAATTATCAGTGGATCACCACAGTCATTGATGCATGGGGCGGCTAGGGCTACTCATGGCAGTACTTAGGGGCCTTTGAGTAGCTAGGAATCAAACTCAGGACTGCACACATGCTAGACTTATGCTCTACCATTTGAGCTATCTTCAAAGTTCAATACTATGTTGTATCTCATTTGAATACATCCTGTCTTTCCAGGAAACACAAACCTTTATATCAGTTGTTTATAAGATGCCAGGTATCCAACAGTACTGTTAATTTTTTATAATTATACATTTGTGTCCTTAAACAATAAGTATAGCACTGTAGCACTGTCCTCCCGTTCATCAATTTGCTTGAGTAGGCACCCAGTAACGTCTCCATTGTGAGACTTGTTGTTATTGTTTTTGGCATATTGAACACACCATGGGTAGCTTGTCAGGCTCTGCCGAGTGTGCAGGATACTCTGGGTAGCTTGCTGCGTTCTCGGACAGGGGTGGAGAAATCAAACCCAGGTTGGCTGCATGCAAGGCAAACGCCCTACCCGCTGTGCTATTGCTCCAGCCCAAACAATAAGTATACGTTTACTAAAATTCAAGCTCATTCTGTAGCTCAAGTATATGAAATTTTATTTAACTTCAAACCAGTATATTTTATATAATACAAGTTTATTATATTTCACACATGTTATTTATTGTCTCAGAATGAGTAGGTGAGAAATTTTTAAATAAAAATAACAGAAATGTTTCTGCATTCTAAGGCAAATAATGCAGTGTTGGAAATAACTTGACCAAGAGATTGATAATGCCTTATTGCTAATGATGGTAGATATGAGTCAGTTCAAGGTTGTCAATGTATTATTTCATTTTTAGCAAAGTAATTTTATTGAACAAAACTTTCATAGAAAAATGTTTTTCTAGTTAGATAGCCAATTACTTCCACTATCTGGATTATAGACTTTGTTTCTGGGTGCTGCGTTTGGAAGTGGGTACAGTAATGGTTCATTGTAGGCCCTGAAAATTTATTATTATTAGCCTTATTTTAAAATCACAGTGCCTCAAGAAAACTTTTAAAAATAATAGTTTGAAGAGAATATTGAGAATTTGTAAATAATGGGCACAGCATGGACTTATTCTAGAAGATGATAGTGTCTGATGAAGGTTCTGAGGGGATTCTTGGAAAAGAGCTAGATTCTGACTGAATGTGTTCTTCTATTACAGTCAAGGAAAATGGAGGAATTATCTGAGGATACGGTTTTGCTAGACAAAAGAATGTAGAGATATTAACGCATTCTTCAAACATTTTGAAGTTTGATAGTAAATATTCAGAATAGGAAATAGTCTTGAAAATCCTGAAATATAGAGAATTCCAAAATAAAGGCAGATGGTTTAGCATCTTGTGATGATAACTTCCTTCTTCATTGACAGTCATTTCTTGCTTTGTTCTCATCTGGTTGATGTAAAAGCATTGCTCTGTTTCAGGATCTTCCTAAAGGGAACCTAATTTCCTAATGAATCCTTCATTGTGAAGATCTAATCCCTTCCCACTTTCCTCTCCTATAATCATAATTTTTGAGATCAATGTTTAGTATGTGAACTTGGGAAGAACACAAAACAATCATCTTTTATCAGAATTCAACACATTTTCTTTTATCGAGTTCAGGTTTATTTCTTAAAATTTTCTATAGACTATCTCTGTTACTACTAGATATATTCCAATGCTAGAAAGGTCACTTTATTTTCATATTTATTTTAAGAATCTTTTGAAAGCTGAACTCCATATCAATCATTCTGATGAGCACTATATAAATTGCATTCCATCAGAGTTGAGTAAAACTTTGTTTTTGCCTTCAGCAGCATTTGTGCCTTCCTGAGAAATCTCTTTACCCACATTTCCATGAAAATATTCATAGTATAGCCATGATTGCATATGAAAATAATTTGTAAATAAGAAATAATATCTATGTATTATTTCATCTTACATATAACTAATATGCTTTTACTTCAATTATTGTTTACTTATTTGTGGAACATGATACTATGTGTGAAAATTAAGGTTACTTTATTTTCAAGGAAAAACTATAAATAAATAAATAAATGTTTTAATATGTAGTGAGCTTTGATTTTAGGTTTTAGAGTGACACATCTTTTGAACCTTCTAGACTTCCTGCTTATTAATCAGAGAATTATGTGCCATGTACATTTAAGTATTTTTACTGTGACAAAGTGAGTTTGGGATATGTTATCCGTCATGTCTTTGTAGTCTTCGGTGAATTTTATTTATCATACTTTTAGAGTCAGCCGGCATTACTAAAATGACTCATACACCTTGTGTTATAGTTTCAATATTTTTCACACGGACTATACTTCTTGTTTTAATCCTCATTAGAAGTGAAGCAAGTCTCCCAATTTCAATCATCTTGTTATTGAACAAATAATGTTAAACTCATAATCCAATTCAAAAATTTATGTTCTGTGAAACGTGTTTACTCACCAGATTCTTTAATGAGCCCTGACTAGCTATTTTGAGCACATACCAAACCAAATGATTCACATTTCCCAAACAGACCTTCAATCTAAATGATTTTGAGTCATATTTGAGGTCACCATGTTGTTGTACTTATTCTTCCCAGCATCTCATTGTTATTGCCAGAAAACTTTGGTGTGCAGCCTGCATGTAATCAGGGAAAGCCAACTGCAGCATGACTACCTTAACTGAATTAAAATGAGACAGTGTAATGTAATATGCAGATTTATGCACAACAAACATAGTAAACACAAAATACCCAAGTGCTTGGTTTTCTGTAGTTTATGTTTTGTCTATGGTATATCTATAATAAATTGATATTCTCACAAAATCAGTCTCATAAGGTCTACCTGAGATACTTAATATTCTATTGGAATATAGGGAAAGAAATAAGTGTGTGTGTGTGTGTGTGTGTGTGTGTGTGTTCAGGATTGAATAAGGGTATTGTTTAGGGTTGAGATAAAAATAATAATATGATCTGCTGCCAGAGTGATATAATTTACATTTAAAAATATGAGTGTTACAAAATACCTTTATTATTAAAATGTCTTATGAAAGAAACTAATTTATGAGGCTACTTATTTGGATGAAAAACAGGACTTCTGTTTGGATTCCTCCAGCCAGGAACTGAAAAGAAGTGTAAAATTAGTAAAATGTATCTTCTATATCAAATTCATATCATAACCCATAATAGAAATTAACACTGATTTTAAAAAATACATTTGTCAACAAAAGCATGCTTTACGTGAGTATATAAATGTTATTCTTTCTTCTACATGACTTCCTCCATTGCCAACAACTTTAATTGTTATAAATTTGGGATGAAATCTGTGATAGCGGTCAAGGGTCAAGGTAAATTTTGACTAAATCACAAACAGTTAATGTAATTCTGAGAACAATAGATTCTTTCTGATGTAAAATTCCTAGTTGTCATGTTGCTACTGCTCAGTTTGTGACTAGAATGCAAAGTAGTTTTAATCCATACATCCTTTTTTCTGTGCTGGGATGTCTGCCAAATTTATGTCTGCCATTAACTTTTGAGGTTTTCCCTTGAAACAAATAGAAGAAACAGGAGAACTTTGGACAGTGAGTTGGTATTTAATGCATATTTAACAATGGTGTTAGCTTTTGGAATTAGAAAACATATAATTATCTCATAAAGTAAAACTTTATCTGGCATTACATTTGCTTTCATAAACTGTTCTGTGCTTTTAGTATAAAATCTCTAATAAATTTCATGCAAAATCAATAGAAATAAAAGTTATCTGTTAAAATCATGCTATGTAAGTATTGAAGATATTTCAGTATCTAAAATCCTTTGCCTTTTAGGTTTATATGAAGACATAAGCATTTAGGAGCACTTGTTACCTGAGTTGCCATAACTATTAGGATGATTGACTAATAACTTAGACAAATATTATTTGATGGAAAACATAAAATAGCCTATTCTAGTAAACTGAATTCCTTGGTTTAAATTCAGCAATTAACTTAACTTTTCTGAATTTTCCTACCCTCATCTGATAGCACAGTGGGTAGGGCATTTGCCTTGCACGCTGCAGACCCAGGTTTGATTCCTCTGCCCTGCTCGGAGAGCCCGGGAAGCTACTGAGAGTATCTTGCCCGCATGGCAAAGCCTGGCAAGCTACCTGTGACTTATTTGATATGCCAAAAACAGTAACAACAAATCCCACAATTTGTTGTGAGACATTACTGCTTGAGCAAAATCTGTGAACAATGGGAGGAAAATGACAGTGAAATTGCATCTTTATAAATGCATTTATTTTTATTGCATTCCTACAGAGTCAACCATTGAGATGAGTCAAGAGAAAGGACAAGATTCACATTAAAAGAGAACAATAGATTGTTTTTCTGCTTGTGTTCAGTGGTAGACATTAGGAATGAACTTTGGTAGAAAATCTCTGAGGAATATTTATTTTATGAGAACTACCAAGTTAGAAAGTCTCAGAGCAGCAGACTGGCTGGCACCAGGTTAGTAAATAACAAGTGCAGAATCTTGACTTGGAAAACATAAATATGTACTTGTAGGCAGATAGGTTCAGTTCCATGGTCACTTAAAAGCCAATTATAATGATGGACAAGACGAAAGAGCTGTTTTGGCAAGATGTCAACAGGTTGGAAGGTGGTGGACTCCGGTCCTCAAAAAATCCAACTTCTCTGGTCATGTGAAATTGTTTTCATAACAAATAGAAAAGAAAAGCAGATTTTTAGGAGGATTGTGAATACCTGGGCTGGTGATTAATAAATTCTCTCAGGATCTGATCCCCTAAGGCATACCCCCATTATGACTGCAAATAAGTATTTCTGATGAAGCTTTTACTCCTCTTATCCTTTTTGAAAAGTGTGTGTGTGTGTGTGTGTGTGTGTGTGTGTGTGTGTGTGTGTGCACGCACATGTGCACACAGGGGTTAAGGAGAGTTGTGTCCTTCTTGACATTTTCAACAATACCCAGTGCAAGACAGTTATTCTGGTTTCTGTTCTTGAATTTAACTCTTTATTTCTTGGGTGTGATCACTACTTTCAAAATCCTTGTTAAAATGACTGCATATAGCCTTGGTATTGTATTGACACAGTTTCATTCCATTCATGAGGAGAAAGGGAGAGTGAATCCCTGGGAAGAGGTCCATGAAAACCAAGCCATGATTATTAAGCATTTGCTTTCTTAAGAATTGTTCTAACTCTCCCCCACAGCCATGACTCTAGAGTCAAGAGGACTTAATCCAGAGCCTGGCAGCTTGTGGCAGAAAAGTGAATGGATTATGCGTTAAACTATGACGCAATGCCTTCCTGGGAGGGAAAGGGTGTTGCTCCCTTCCGCCTTCCGCCCCCCCCCCCCCCCCAGCAGCAAGGTGGCCACCTCCTCAGAGCTTATAGGAAAGCCAGGTATGAGTCTACGGTGATGGGGTAACTGAAGTCTCATGGGAAGAGGGGTGGTACCGGCTCGTCCTTCACACCCTACCAAGGTCATGAGTTGCCCCCCATGAGCGACTCTCTGACACGGCCATACCACCAGATGCACAGAGACCATATCTCGTAATTATTTGCCTCTTGACAGAAATCCCTCTAGACTTACCTAGTAAAATATCAGAAATCCAAAATCATGTGGCTGCTATTGCGGCTGCGCAACATCATAAGGTTCTCATGATCAGCTATAGAAAACAAATTATTTCACAATGCCTTTTCAGCTGTTCTGATTGTTGGGTGGAAATTCTAAACAATAATGCTGCATCTTTTGTCGAAACAATGAATGTAATCAAAGTAGAGAGAGTAAAAGGTAAATGTAAAGGCCCTCCCGTTGTTCGTCGATTTGCTCGAGCGGGCCCAGTAACATCTCCACTGGAGACTTTGTTGTTACTGTGTTTGGCATATCGAATACGTCACGGGGAGCTTGCCAGAAATCATATGCCTCACAGGCATCGGGAGGGGTAGGAGGGAGGTATATTGGGGTTCTTGGTAGTGAAAAATAAGTACTGGTGAAGGGAAGGGTGTTTGATCATTGTATGACCAAGACTTAATCTTGAAATCTTTGTAACTTTTCCCACAGTGATTCAATAAATAAATATAACAAAAGTAAACATTAAAAAAAAGAATTGTACGAAGCCATTGAATTGGACCCTGTACAACATAGAGTCTTGTTAAACCATTCTTCCCCAATTAAAACAAAATTTTAAAAAAGGAAAAAAAACTACATTTGTTCTTATACAATTTTGGAGCTGAGAATTTCCTGGATTAAAATGAGGTTGCTGACAGGACTGGACTCTGAGTATATGAGGATCCTCTGTTCCTTTCCTTTCCTGGCCAGATGTAGTTCCTTGGCTGGTGTCTCCATCCAGTATCTTATAATCGTGCTGAAGGAGGATCTTTAAGTCTACCTCTGTGTCCTTCTCATACTTCTTGTCTGTCTGTCTTCTATTATATACTCCTTTGAATCAGCTTCTGATTTTCTTTCTAAGAATTCAAGCCATTGTAATTAATAGATTGACTCAGGATAATCTGCATCTGACAATAGATATTGTTTTTCTTTGTGAATTCAGAATTTTATTTCAGAGAATAAGAAGAGGAAAAGAGTAGGAAGCTCCTTTGGTACGAGACTGAGTCTCCTAAGCAGGATTCCTTCCAGATTCACAGAATATTGATACTGATTATAGATATTTTTGGGTTATTCTTACCATTATTTATTATGCTAATTATCTCTTGACAATGCATTTTTCTTTTAGGATCTGCAGTACTTAAAGAGACGGCAGGCTGGGATGAGAACATATCTAGAAAAGTTTTTCTTACTACCAGAGAATATTCTGCTAATTGTCTCTTGGCAACATGTTTTCTTTTTAGAAGGAATAGTGTTGAGAGATAAGTCTGGGTCTCTTTTACTCTTCCTGAGTGAAATCTCAAAAGTAATCATTCAATATTATCTGATTAGTTGTGCAAAAGGTAACTCATTTAATCTCAACAACCATTTTGTCTACAAGCTAAATAATGCAGAAATTATATATATGTGTATATATATATATTTGGTAGACTTTCAAAGCTGTATTTGCACTTCATATAAGGAACTGGTAATTTCAATTGATAAATATCAATGCATTTAATATTTTAACAATTAAAAATAAAGTTTTGTCTTAATTATTTTGTTTTGGGGCCACATGAGGTGTTGCTCAGGGCATATTCCTGGTATTGTACTCAGGCCCACTCCAAGCAGTGCTAAGTCAAGATCATTTATGGTGGTGGGTATCAGGTGAGGCTCCTTAGCCCCATACTATCTCTCTGGCGGAGGATGTTAAGGTTTAAGAGAATATAGAAGCTGTTTTATTTTCACTTTTTCAATTTTGTGTGTAAAGAGAAAAAAACTACAAAGATAATCTTGGGCTGATATGTCTAATCATTTTGATTCAGTTGGGGAAATCTATACTATATATCATGATACAAGTAGGACTGAAATATGTAAGTAGACAGTAATGTATACTGGAATTGCTAGATCACAAAGCTTTAAAGTATGCTTTTTTAGGTTTACTAAATATCTTTGTCTCAATATTTTTATTTTTTTAATTGTTAAGGTAAGAATCTGTAATTTTAATTTATTATTTTTTAAATTTGTATTAGTAAAACACCATGAGGTACAGTTGTAGACTTAAACATTTTTGTGCTTGGGTTTCAGTTATACAATGATCGAACACCAATCCCTCCACCAGTGCCCATTCCCTACCACTACTGATCCAAGTATCCCTCCCACCCCCCATGCCCCCATCCCACTTTGCCTCTGTGGCAGGGCATTCCCTTTTGTTCTCTCTCTAATTTTTAATAATGCTTCCTCAGTACCCTAAAAACTGAAGGCAAGCTAATTTCCATTTTACTCAATAAAAACCTCAACACTCATGAGTTCAGGGAAATATAAAGTCATATATGTGAAGGGGAGACAGTTGTTGGTGGGGCCTAGCAGCGATCTTTCCTCTGCTTGTTACCCCTTTCCTCTCAAACATTTCCCTTTTCTTTTCCACTCATTTAATTCCATTTTTCCTTACCTTTTCTAAAGTACTGCAGCCTATCTCAATGTGTCAGCTCCCATGGGTGTTTTAGAAAGCCATTGAAGAATATTTTAAAAACCAGATTGCGTACCACCTCCACAATTGCTTCACTTGTGAGATTCTGGAGATTTCTTGGCTACATTTGGTGAACTAATAGAAAATATTTATTCAAAGTAAAAGACTTCTATAATACTGTTTATTAAAAATTAATACTAAATATTATATTAGGTTTACTTTAAACATATATGTAAAAAGGAGCTGGAAAGATAGCACAGCAGGTTAAACACTTGTCTGGCAAGTGACTGACCTGGGTTTGATTCCTGGCATTCCATATGGTCCCCTGATCGTTCCAGTAGTAATCCATGAGCTTAAAGTCAGGAATAAGCTCTGAGCACAGCTAAATATGCCCTTCTAACCAAACATATGCTGTAGCAATGCACTGCCCTCCCATTGTTCATTGATTTGCTCAATTGGGCCCAGTAACGTCTCCATTGTGACACTTGTTGTTACTATGTTTGGCATATTTAATACATCACGGGTATCTTGCCAGGCTTTTCCATGCAGGCTAGATACTCTTGGTAGCTTGTCAAGCTATTTGAGAAGGATAGAGGAATCAAACAGGGGTTGGCCGAGCCAGTCACGTGCAAGGCAAACGCCCTACCACTGTGCTATCGCTCCAGCCCAACACACCCATTCACAAAAAAATTGTATATATAATCTGATAATATATATATATATATATGATACATATTCTAGGGCTAGAGCAATAGCACAGCAGATAGGGATTTTGCCTTGCACATGGCTGACACTGCCAACCTGAGTTCGATTCCTCCACCGCTCTTGGAGAGCCCAGCAAGCTACCGAGAGAATCTAGCCTGCACGGCAAAGCCTGGCAAGCTATCCGTGATGTATTTGATATGCCAAACACAGTAACAAGTCTCAGGATGTTACTGGGCCCTTTTGAGCAAATTGATGAACAACAGAGAACAGTGAAGTGACAATACATATTCTGAGATTTTCCTCGTGGTTCTGATATATACATAGCTAGATGAGAAATTGTCCTTACCAATAACACATGTTTTTTATGTGCTTTTTGCTACCTCCCCAATTCTACCAAAGAATCCAGTAATACCACCTACTGTGTGTATGAGTGTGTGTTTGCGTGTGCGTGTGTGTGTGTGTGTGTGTGTGTGTGTTGTTCTTTGGGTCACACCCCTATAGTACTCAGAGATTCCTCTTGACCCTAAATTCAGGAATCACTACTACATGTTTCGGGGAAGTATGTGGGATTCTGGCGATTCAATCTAGGTAGACCATAAGCAAGTCAATTTCTCTACCCTCTATACTATCTCCTTGGTTCCTATAATCTGTTTTGTAACCTCCTACTCCCAGTCCCAGTTCGTTCAATAACATGCAGTAGGATGCATAGATTCATACGGTGCCCCTAATATTCTGGTTGGAACACAGCCCTTGCTATGGTTCCTCTCAGAGCTGTACCATTGTAACTTTCTGGGGAGTTCAAAAGGCAAGGTGAAAATGACAGATTATGGAATGAGATGACTTCCTGCTCAGAGTGCATGTCCTACAGACCCAACTCTCCCACCTATGTCTCAACTCTCCTATTCTTTCATTCTTTCCGTGTCACTTTCTCTCTTTTGCTCGCTTCATCATCATTTTCATCATTGTCATCATCATTAACATCGTCATCATATTCATCCTCATCACCACCATCTCTTCTTTCTGAGATTCTGATAACACTAACATACTCTTTTAATTCTCACATAGAAATTTTG
Organism: Sorex fumeus; assembly: GCF_029834395.1. Lineage (NCBI taxonomy): Eukaryota > Metazoa > Chordata > Mammalia > Eulipotyphla > Soricidae > Sorex > Sorex fumeus. The sequence continues at coordinate 39,701,941 of NW_026606322.1, read as the reverse complement.
GTACTTCTCATATAGAGATCTTAATACAAAGAATTAGTAATATAGACAAGTAATTATGCATAGGGGTTTGATAGATTTAATCATTGGTTAGGTATTTTTAAAATTGGCAAAGGTTCTCCTCACTGATATGTGAATGTGGTACTAAACATACTGATGTAGAAAAAATATATATATATAGTCTTTGTAAATTATTTTTTAACTGTTTTCATTCTGGTTAGTTTCATGAACAATGTTCCTCAAAAAGTGATTTTCATCTATCAGCAGAGTACAAGAGCCAATTATGGAGAAGGAAATGAAGTTAAGATATTTCTGTTTATTACTCGAAAACATAGTTTGAGACTTAACACCCAAGAACAGTAGAAACAAGACCAGAAGGATTAGTCTACATTTGGAAGCCGCCTCAAGGGCTTGAGTAGAGGAAGTTGGGATAGAAAAGGGACCATTATGACAATGATGGTTGGAAGGGATTGCTCTGGATGAGAAATGTGTGCTGAAGTGAGTAAACGACCAAATATGATGGCCTCTCAGTATCTGTCTTGCAAACCACAATGCCCAAAAGTACAGAGAGAGAAAGAGAGAGACAAAGAATAAAAGTATCTGCCTCTATAGGTTAGCTTGGAGGGGTGGTGGTGGCAGGAGGGATTCAGGAAATATCGGTGGTGGGAAATGTACACTGCTGGAGAGATGGGTGTTGAAATACTGTATGACTGAAACCTGGTCCTGAAAACTTTGTAACTGTGTCTCATGGTGATTCATTAAAAAATCACTGTCAAGGTCCTCCTGTTGTTCATCAATTTGCTCCAGTGAGACTTGTTGTTACAGTAACGTCTCCTTCATGAGACTTGTTACTGTGTTTGGCATATCATATATAAGTCACGGGTAGCTTGCCAGGCTCTGCTGTGCAAGTGAGATACTCTTGGTAGTTTGCCGGGCTCTCCGAGAGGGGTGGAGGAATCGAACTCGGGTGGGCCATGTTGGCTGCGTGCAAGGCAAACGCCCTACCCGCTATGCTATCGCTCCAGCCCCATTAAAATATAAACTTAAAATATGATATTTTAATTTATTATTTAGTAGTAAATTTGCAAATTAAAATTTGTTTCCTTCAGCATTATATGCAAAGTATCTATTTTAAAATGTTAATGTTTTCTGTGAGATTTCCTTTGTCATATAGGTTAATAAGCTTTATTATTCTTTTTAGGAAACCGCTGGTATTTGTAAATTATAGGGTGACTACACATTAACACCAGAAAAATATCATTTAATTGACAGAAACACCATCGGGAAAGTAATCCTAAAGTCTACATTACCTCTTTTGAATAGAAAAATTTGTCATTATGACAGCAAATCAAAATAACTCTCTAAGTAGTTCTTATAAATATTCTTCATTTTGCTTTGGTTCTAAAATATGGATTAGCTCTTGATGTTTTTTTCCCTGAATATAATTGCAGTGCATTATGAACATATAAAAATGTTATTTCATGGAAGTGTTCAAGTACTAATTAATCCAGACAATGGACTAGTCAGTGATACAATTATTTCCTTATTTCCTAAGCTAAATGAATGGTTATAGGTAGATAAGAATAAACACATCAGTTCTTTTAGCATGTCCTGAAACTCTGTTTCACAAGATATATTTGTAAGTCATTTCTTTGGCAACTATACTTGTAGTGCTTAAGGTTTACTTCTGGTTCTGTGGTCTGTGATTCCAAGATGTTCTAGCAGGACTGTATGTAGTGCTGGGGATTCTAACAGGAGCATCTGCATGAAAGGCTAGCATCTTACCTCCTGTGTTATCTTTTTAGGCCTTGAAATGTATTTGCATTTCTTGGTAGAGTTGTGTGCTGCTTTGTTTCTGTAAGTGGATTTACTGACTTGAATTGGATGGTTTCTTGGTGTTACTAAAAAAAAAAAAGCATAATGTACAAAGCATCGTGATCAGGGACAAGGACTGATGGGGTGATAATTGTAACTAGAATCATAATATCAAAAATATTTCTTTCTTTCTTACATAAAGAATTTACTTGATTGTAAAACAGTACTTTTTATATTGATCCATATTTTTTGTAGTTTTGTGCTACTAAGAGCTCATAAACTGGTTATGGAGTATCAGAAAGATAAATATTTTATGGATGATACTGAAACTTTTCAAAGTGAGAAGTAGGAATGAACAGCTTGGAAATGATTTTTCACTAAAGTTGTTTCTATTTGATGTCTTTCTTTAAATGGAATTAGTATTTGTGGTATTTACAGACACTATATTGACTATAGTGATTAATAAGAGACTAATAAATACTAATTTTCTACTTATGACTAACTGCTAAGATATCATGATTAATATGATTCAATGCATAATAGGATGCTATAGAGAAACTGCTGTGGTACAGATTTTCAGTTATTCAAACCCAAAGTAAGGTTAAACAATTTTACTTACCTTTTCAATTATGTAATTTTACTTTATCTACCATATAGTATCCATGAGTTTAAAGTTATTTTTAATAATAATATAATCTATAATTAAAACTTCAGAATAGAATTATTTAATTTTCTGATATCATGGCAGCAAGACTGTTCTACCTTGACAGGCAGAATACCCATTTAAAATACATGAATGTAGGTATCATTGTCTTTGGATCTGGGTGGATCTTCTCCACCCAGATCCCTCATCTTATGGTAGGTAGGCATTACACCCACCAGCTGCCCCTGGCACCAGGTGGTCCCATCAATGACCAAGACCCAGAGACTATAAAACCCAGCTCCCCGAAGAGAACAGCTCAGAGTTTCCTGCCCCCTCGCCTGGCTTTCCTCACCTGGGCCCCTTGGAGGGGGCAGGTTGAGGGAACTCCCCGCCCCGAGCAGAGCCCTGCCAGCTGAAGACCTCTGGCAGCCGAAGACCTCCAGAACCAGCCACAACCATGCTGAGACCACTCTCCACACGTCCGGACAAGCCTCAGGCATGAAGGAACTGGCAGAGGAACCCAGGAATGAATGCAGGTCCCGGGGCTGAGATCTCCAAGCCTGCTCGGATCGGGACTGGGCCTTCTCCACCCAGATCCCACATCTTCCAGTAGGTAGGCGTTACACCCACCAGCTGCCGCCAGCGCCAGGTGGTCCCATCAACGGCCAGTACCCAGAGACTATAAAAACCAGCTCCCAGAAGCGCGCGGCCACATTGGTGGCCATGCGACATCTTATTATCTCGTTTTTACTTTGGAGAACCCGGCAGGCTACTGAAAGGATCCTGCCCTCATGGCAGAGTCTGGAAAACTTCTCGTGTTGTACCCAATATGCCAAATACCAGTAACAATGATAGGTCTCATTCTCCTAGCCCTGAGAGAGCATTGAATATGGCTCTTTTAAAATCTCAGGGCTAGGAAGAAGGAGACGTTACTGGTGCCTGCTCGAGTCAATCAATAAACAACAGGATGATCATGATCATGATTGTGTCTTTGGATATCTTACTATACTTATTTATTTAGTGATTAAATATAGGCGGAAATTATATTGGAGGTGGTCTTTTTAACCTTAGTAACATTAAGCTATAATTTGCTTTGATATTTCTTCAAAAGTGTTGTATGGCATTTTCTGCTGTTGCTAATTGCCAATCAGTATAATCTAAATTTCACTTTACTTTAGTAGCTAATGAGACTGATTTTTATTGAGAAGATAGAGAGTAAGAAGTAGATGAGTAGGCTTGCTAGGCGTTATTTAGTCATTTCTCCATTCACCAAAGAATATCATTAGAAACACTGTTTCAGCTGAAAAAGTTAATGTGAGAAATAAAATCCATAGATTATATATTTAAAGCAGTCATAGTCTCAATGCAGTTTAAAAAATTGGCATTCACAAGCAAAATTCAAAGCCTGGTCTTCTTCTGTCTCTCCTGGAATTTGCTAATGATTTAATCATCTTTATTATAGACTGGGTGTTCAGTTTTCCATTTACAGTGGCTATACCTAGTGTCACTCTGACAAGACACTGTCTCAGTCATCTGCTAAAATATATTTTACAAATATATATATATATATATATAATCTTGAAATGTTAAATAGATCATTCAGTTTTTCAAATAAACTGTTCTTCATCAGAGAAACTTAGACCTATAGCGTCAATGTTTGCTTATTCCATTAGTAACTCTATAAAGAAATAAGATTAACTTGTGCTTCCTATATTTATGATGCTTTAGTTAAGCAAGAAAATAGATGTAATAGGCATAAACATAAATATAAACAAGTTCCTTGACAAAAGTAGATTCTAAAGAGGTAGGTTTTTGAAAGTGAATTTTGGGGAGAAAGTATTGCAATAAGAAAAGTAGAGCTCTGTTCCAAACATGCATATTTAAAACAATATTTTAATAATCATTTTGATTTTTTGATGTGTGAACACATTAACAATTAAAATGAGGACACTTTGCCAGCAATCTCATAACTTTCTGTCTTGGACATATGCAAATCACTGAAGTTGTTGCAGGGTCGCTTATATGATTCTTCGTCAAGTGCAGCATTAAATGTTAGTATTGCTTGTTGATATCTAATTCTCAGTTAACGTCCTAAATCACTGCTTGTCAGAGCTGGGAAGCATATTAAGCAGAGTTATTGAATTTCAAAACAGTTAAGAATGTTTTTTATTTGACAGCTTCCTAGAGAGAGGTTCTATGATGAGTAGCTGCAAATATTTCATACCAGTAAAGAGCCAGCACATTGCCCGTTATTGCTGTAAAGGGCAACTTTAGCTGGCACGTTATAATTCTTTCTGCGGTCCTTCTTGATTTTTGCCACATGCCCCAAACTTATTTGCTCCATTTAGGGAGCTAACCACTCGCAACTGAGTGCACAATTATAGAGTTCTAGGATTTCCCAGATGGGTAGGGGAAGGTGTACAGGATATATTATCTGAATGTGTATTTGTCCTTTGTTGGTATGGCAGTGATTTTTTCATAGAAAACTTGTTATACTCTGGCCAAAAGAAGGTTTGCAACTTGCCAACGTGAAATTAAATAAAGGACTTGTCCATGTCTAGCACTCTAGAATTCCGTGCTATCTCAGTCTCTATTTCTTTCTTATTGCACTAATTTATTACCTGCCAAAATGGTTTCCAGGTTTATTGTACTATTTTTCCATTAATTCAAAGAAAACATTTATACTGTTTGCACAGTGTAATAGTTTTTAGGTCTCACAAAAATTAAGTGCAATACATACATATTAAGAAACATAAAATAGTAAAAAAGTGTCAATTATAAAATAAAAGATTGCTTAATCATTTTCTGAATGTCTCTATGGATCACCTTTAAAAAGGGCTGTAAATATAGCAATTAATTTTACTTAGAATACAGAAAACTATCTTTTTCTGATATACATATACATATGCACATTGTTTTTAATAAACATATGCACATTGTTTTTAATATATATATGCACATTGAAAACACATTATGGTAATTATTAACAACTTTGTAAACCATAATGTTTAAGGTAAAACAAACACATTGATGATAAGGTGATTGTGTGACAATAATAATCATTTAAATTGCTTACATGATTAAAAGTCACTTGGGTAAGCCCAAGGCTGTATAAAAGATACTGGTCTTGGGGGCCAAGAGCTAATATAGAGGTTAAGGCATTTACCTCACATGTAGCTGACCCAGGTATGTATGAGTCCAGGACTGATCCCTTAGCACTGAGGCGAGTCAACTCTCAGCTCTTCTGGGTGTTTTCCGGTGTCCAATGCCCCCACACCTCACCCACACTCAGAATATGCTGCCATAAATTGTGTCAGCAGATGTTATTTTTGCTGTAGTTGTTGTTCTTTTTGGGTCACACCTGGCAATGCTCAGGGGTTACACCTGGCTTTGCACTCAGGAATTACTCCTGATGGTGCTCGGGGGAACCACATGAGATGCTAGGAATTGAACTCAGGTCAGCCTCGTGCAAGGCAAAGGCCCTACCCGCTGTATGATCACTCCAACCCCCCCCCCCCTTTTTTTTTTTTTTGGACCGGGCCCAGAGGTGCTCAGGACTTACCCCTGGTCCTGTGTTAAGGAAGTGCTCCTGGTTGTGTTTTATGGGAATGAATGGAGTGCTCAGGCTTCATCCTGGGTCGGCTGCATGCACGGCAGGCACTTTGCTTGCTGTACTATCTCTCTGAGTAAAGCAGATATTATTATAATTTTAGACAAGTAGCTGTGATTTTTTGTTTTTTAAACCACACCCCACAATACTCATGGCTAACTCCTGGATCTCCACACCATTCCTGGCAGTGCTCATGGGACCCTATGCAGTGCCAGGAACTGATCCTCGGTAGGCTACATGTAAGGCAAGCACCTGTGCCCTGCCCTCTTGTAGTATCTCTCAGGCCCAGCAAAAACAGGGGTTTTAAATAAAAATGGTTTGTGGATGACAGAGAAAAGGTGGTTCCACAATTCTTTTAGTGTGTTCAGAATAACTTCACAAGACATAGTTAAGGAAAACTGAGATAATTAGGTGAGGGATTTTAAGAAACAACAGTTACTTTGTTTTTAAGTGCTTTTCAGCTTCCTTAACCAATTTATTATATTTCAGTGTAGTTTATGGATCTCAGTGGTAACATTTTGTTCTGAAATCTTTAAAGTGGTGAAAAAACTTCATGTTACTGTAAAGATATGTACTTTCTCTTAGCAAAGTAGATACAGAAAACTATAGATTTATTTTTTTAACATAAGTCTGGGAAAGACTTCAAAATATTATTAGGATTGTGTGTGTGTGTGTGTATTTTGTTTATACACTGTTCATGAGCTAGGAAAGAATGAAGTGAATTCTCAGATTTTGCTTGTCAGTGATTAGTTAGACAGATTCATTTGGAAAGTCTATAAAACTATTGTATCAGAATTTGAGATAAACATTTAGTAGTATTTTTGTGAATAAAAAGAAGAAATGATAATGATATTGTCAATTTGTAACCAGTTAAATTGTCATCTTTCATTACTTTTAACCACATTGGAATAGTTTTTAACATATTCCACATTTTTCTTAAATAATGATGTAAAACACAAAGACAAGAATTATACTAAGTGAAATTAAAAATCTGAATTTTGAAAGGCATCTAGCTATTGTGCAATCTGATTCTGTGTAAACACCCTACTGGGTATTGTAAATGGTAGCAACCCTCTCCTTGCTCTCCAGGGCAAGCGTTTTGTATTTCTAAGAATTTATTCAATAGCGAAGTAACATTCATCATTCTAAATTTGTAGTATGAATATGCAAAAAGAATATCAGGAACTTTCCCTTTCATGTATCTTAAATTCTCTGAGCTTAAATTTTCCATCTAGAAATGAGGATTGCTGCCAACTAAAAATGGGGAATCAGTTACTCATTTTCCTTAGCAGTTGTGACACATGGTTGATGTTGGAATGAATGATAGGTTCTGAAAAAAAATTCAAGAACTGGGTTGGCTTGAAAATGGAATTCAAGTTTTAGTTAGACTCCATTTTAATGAGTAATCTTGTTCAATACTTTTAGATAACAACTTTTTTCCTTAGAGAACACATCAACATTATATTGGTTTTAGTCTTTTATGTAAGAGTAAGATAAGTAAAATATTTGAAATTAAAATATTTACTTACAACATGTTATCTATATGGTCTTTTTAAAATTTCTGTCTCTAGAAATGTTATATTTTTTCAGAACCATTTCTCAAAAATACCTAGGATAATAGATATTTGTGGTGTGTGTACTAGGAATATAATTTCTATGTCCACACTCTCTAGATGTAAGTTCTCTGAACATCAAGTCATGAGAGACAGATTAGGAGTTTAGGCATCTGATTTGCATGCAAGTACCCCCTCCCCTAATTCCCTGCCAGGCCTTTTGAATTCTGATTAGGATGTTCCCTACCAAATTTTTTGATGATATTACATAAGCATGTTGCCATTTATGTCACTTGCTTTCCATATTTTGTGTGTTTTTTTTGGGGAGTGCCACAAAGATGGTGATTGTTCCCAGGGCTTGCTGTTGGTCCTTTGCTCAGGCATCACATTTAGCAGGACTTCACAGACCACATGTGTTGTCAGGGTTTTTGAACCCCAATTGTCTATGTAGAAGAAGGATTCTCTGCCCACTGTACTGGCTCAATGCCACTCACTTTCCTTGTTTAGAGAAGAAAGATAATCACCAGAGTTCTTCTAAGATGGTCTGAGAAATATAATGTAAAATAAACTATAAAAAGCAATTAGAAAAACTCAGCCCTTAGTAGGTGTTACTGTGATTTTATATTTCATAAATATCAGTGTCTCTAGTTTACAATTTTATTTTCTGTAGAATTCTTAGCTCCTTGATGGGAAAGAAATCCTATTACTAATTTTCCTGTAGTTCAAGTATTGTGTTCAGATGTCAGGGGTTTGATGTACTGGTTGTTGTTACAATCAATTTTAGAACACTTTTCTCGGATCAGAGGGACATTACAGCAGATAAGCTTGATTCCTGGGACACCATATATGGCACCATCTATGGTTCCCTAAGCTCTGACAGGAGTGTTTCCTGGGCACAGAATCAGAAGTATCCCTGAGCATGACTGAATATGACAGTTCCCTCCAAGAAAAACATTTTTTTTTTCTTCACATTAGTTAATTCTGGAATTTTTATTAGTAATGCCTTAAATTTATGGTCTCATTTGTCCAAGATGAAATTTTGTACAAAATTTACTGAAATATTTAATAACAAATCTAAAGACTTAAATCCTCATATTCTCTGTATAATATACATACGCATATTTTCTTTTCTTCAAACAGGTTTAAAAATAAATCTTATCTTTATCTTTCTCACTAATCCTTATTAGTATACTTAACATGGTGTTATGCAGATTTTTACAACATTTTCTTATTCATCTCTTGTTTTATGTTGTTCTACCAGAACAAAAATAAATTAATTCTTGTAGCTAATTTCTCAGTTGCATGTTTGTAGTGAGACAGCAGTTAGAGATACATTCTTACTTTTATTTTTTTGCAGTTTAATTAGAGATAAGAGCTCCATGAGCATAAGAAAAAGTAGAGGTACCATAACAAAAATAAAGTGAAGAGGGCCCTTTTCTTAAGATCAGCTGACCTAGATAGATCCTTGGAACCACCTATGAAGTGATTTCTGAGGACAAAGCCATAGTAAACCCTGACTACTACCTGGTATCCCACCAAACAGATAAAAAGAAAGCATTGAATCTAAACTTGAGTTTTTGCTACATGACAGAGAAGAATAAAGAATACAAGGAAAACCCAAGCAGACTATTAATTGGCGAAATGCTTTAGAAAATGATGTTGTTGTTTTTTTTCCTCAATATTATGTTTTTTTTCTCTAAATAAACTTTAGTCATTGTCTTCTCTCTATACGTTCCTGTTATTTTTATTATGGACTGGAGAGATAGCACAGCAGTAGGACGTTTGCCTTGTGCACAGCTGGCCAGGGCTCCACCCTCTTGGAGAGCCCGGTAAGCTACTGAGAGTATCTCCCCCACAGGGTAAAGCCTGGCAAGCTCCCCGTGAAGTATTCAGTATATCAAACACAGTGAACAACAAGTCTCACTTAATCACTTAATCACTTAACTTCCCGTTAGTCGTCGATTTGCTCGAGCGGGTGCCAGTAACGTCTCCATTTGTCCCTGTCGCGTGCTAGTGTAGCCCAATGGCATCTGTTCGCTCCGGGAACATGAAGGGCCTCAAATCGATCGTTCATGATCTTGACGAAGCAGTCTGACCATCTGGTAGGTGGGCGGCCACACGGTCTCTTGATATCCCGTGGAATCCAATCAGTAACAGCTCTAGTCCAACTGTAGTCTTTAAATCTCATTAGTCTCAATTAAATCTCATTAGTCTTCAAATCTCAAGTCTCACAATGGAGACATTACTGGGCCTGCTCGAGCAAATCGATGAACAATGGGAGGACAGTGCTACTACATTTATTTTTATTAAACCATATTTAAATAAAGTTAGAATTGACTTTCAGTATATGCTCAGCTCCTTAAAACAGTATTTGAATAAAGAACATCTACCCAAGAGTATGTTATTGCTTTATAAAATAGTTTATGTTCTTCCTCAAAAGAAGTTTTTAACATCATTTGTGCATTAGACAAGACATATAGTGAATAAACTCAAGTTTTTTGATGCTTATTTTAAATATTGTTTGCATACTTAAAAATGTTCAAAGCAACTGTCCATTTTCAGTCGGGAATTTAAGAAAATTTCTGAAACTTATCAATAATTTCTTTGATCTGATTAACTTTTGACTCAGTAGATTTTTTTTAAAGACAATGATTTGAAAAATAGAAAAATATACTTGAAAACAAAGCTAGTTTTGCTAATGGGTTGCCATTTAAATTCTAAGTGTTCATTAACCAGGAGGTGGCTAATGAGCAGATGTTTAATGAACAACAAAAATGAATAGGCAGGTTTTGCTTGTTTATTTCATACTGACTGCAGGTATAGATGTGGTTGCTGAAATTTGAAAAAAAGTGCTATAATGTATCCCGTTTGTTGTAATTTAATGGACAAAAGTTCCTATAATAGAAATGAACATTGAGTGGAAACTCAAATTAGAGGAAAATGGATATTTTTTGAAAAATGAAGACAATACACAAGTGACAGTTATCGAAGCAGATATAAGCCACTCATATTCAACACACTATATAATATGTTCATGTCTTCTTGAATTTTATTATCTTACTAGTGGTAATTTCCCTGATTATTTTCCAGAGAAGTAATTTAATGGCATTTTGTCTGCTTTTTAAATTTCTATTTATCCATGGATTTGATACTTGTTTTTATTTTCAGATGACAATTTTCTAACAGGATGCACCTCTAACAAATAATATAGTCCTTGGATTATTAAAATTGATAAAAGAATCTTTAAATGTAAAAATTGAAAAAATATGTGAAATAGATATTTGTTTATAGAAAGGTCAAATATGAATCTCTAGATGCCTTTTCTAAATTGAAAAAATTGTATTCTTAATTTTTTCACATTATTTTATATCATGTTTAGACTTGAAATTTAAATATGTAACTCTAAATTTAATTTCTTATGTGAAATTTTGCAAAGATGTTATTAGGTTTCTACTATATGAAGAGATATATAGTAGGAAGCTCATCTGTAGTCTTTTTTCGTAGGACTTTATTTTTTTAATTTTTCTTTGTTGAATATATATTTTTTTCTATTTTTAAATGTATTGAAGAATTTTAGTAGGTTTTGAACCTCTGAAAACTTTCTAAATACACATTCAAACAATTCTGCTTAGAATACACTTTGTAAACTTCCTGCCCTTTGTCCCTTGTTTCAATTCTTTTTTTTTTAATTTTTATTAGTCAAACACCATAAGGTACAGTTGTAGACTTACAGATTTTTGTGCTTGAGTTTCAGTTATACAATGATCGAGTATCCTTCCCTCCACCAGTTTAAAACTGCATTTTATTAATTACCAGCCTTAACTTTATTTCTCAACAGTTGTCACCTAATCAAACACCCGGATTTTCCCAGAAATTTATTTATTTTATACTGATGAATTGATAATTTTGTACTTTAACCTTATCACATCTGGTTATAGAACATGTTTTTAGTGTCATAGAATCAAATTTGTCAAAATTCTTGTAAGTTGCCTAGCAAATGTAAATTTGTGGAATTATCCTTGTTTTCTTTATTCTTATATTCAATGAATATGCTGATACAGCTAAGCTCACTGCACTGTCCTCCCGTTGTTCATCGATTTGCTCAAGCGGGCCCAGTAACATCTCCATTTTGAGACTTTTTACTGTGTTTGGCATATTGAATACATCACGGGTAGCTTTCCACGCTTTGCCATGCAGGCGAGATACTCTGGGTAGCTTTCCAGGCTCTCTGAGAGGGGCAGAGGAATCGAACCTGGCTCAGCCAAGCTGGCTGCACACAAAGCAAACACCCTACTACTGTGCTATTGCTCCAACCCACAGCTAAGCTATACTGCTTAAAACATTTTCATACCCATAAAGTATCACATCATGATTCTAATTGCATGGTTGTTTCTTTTTAATGGATTCATAATTGGTAGCAAAGACCCTTCTGAGTTGACTAATATAAAGGTCAGAAGAACTTAAAATCAAATAAGTCACTCACTTTTCTCTCAGTGTGCTGTCATAAAGGGGTTAAGCACCAAGGTTTTCATTTAATATTGTTGGTAATATTATATAAGATCCACCATAGTAGTGCTTTTGAGATGGGATAGTAAGTATCAATGTAATTATTGATATAGAAGAATCTGATAACTACTTAATTCATTATGCTAAATTATAAACTACTTATTCAGTCTCCCATCAGCTGATGGCCAAATCAGTAGCTTTTTTGACTAATAATATCTTGTAAAGTTTAAATGTTTTACCCAATTCACATTTAGTTATGCAAAATTGGTTTTATTAATCATGGATCAGTGTAATAAAATAATTTTCAGTTTGTATTTGATAAACTCTGAAAATCTATAGCAGATATAAAAAGTGAGAAATATAACCTTTCTTACGGGTACATCAGAGAGACCACTGATATTAGAATTCATAAAGTTTAACTATGTTAAAGTGTGTTTTTAGCAGATTTGTATCAGAGGTATCAGAGGTCATTTAATTTCTGGTTACATTATATAGGGCTGGAGCGATAGCACAGCGGGTAGGGCGTTCGCCTTACAAGCGGCCAACATGGCCGACCCGAGTTCGATTCCTCCGCCCCTCTCGGAGAGCCCGGCAAGCTACCGAGAGTATTCGATATGCCAGACACAGTAACAACAAAGTCTCCAATGGAGACGTTACTGGGCCCGCTCGAGCAAATCGACGATCAACGGGAGGGCCTTTACCTTTACCTTTATATAGGGGTGGCTTTGAGTGTTATTTAAACTCTGGGTCTTGGGTTTTGAGTGATAGTACAGTAGGTAGATAGCTTGACTTGCACATGGCAAACAGGTCCCCCAGCAGTGATTCTTGAATTTAGAGCTAGTAGTAAGCTTGCTGGATGTGGTCCAGAAAACAAAACATAATAAAAGGGAATACCTGTTGACTCATTGTCTCTGAGTTCCTCCTGGGGACCTTCATTTTTATTAGTGAAATAGTAACATGGCCTCCATTTAGTCTAGAATTTAAGATTTGGATGTGTAATGATTTTTCTTTGTTAGAGGAATGCAATACATCAACTTGTCAAACTAAAATACTGTCCTTTAACTCCCTTCCTTCCTTCCTTCCTTCCTTCCTTCCTTCCTTCCTTCCTTCCTTCCTTCCTTCCTCCACTCTACTTCCTTCCTTTTTATCTTCCTTTCTTTCTTCCTTCTTTTTTTTTGTTCCCAAAGTTAAGATTAAGAAACCATCAAATTCTATTCACATCTGGAAATTTTAATGCTTCTCAACAGTGAGCATCTTTAGTATTTTCATCTAGATACTTTACATTTTTAAGTCTTCTGATCATTTTATCCCTATCCAGTGGATTTAGTGTCCACTCTGCTGTGTGGTAGAGAGAAGGACTTTTTCTCTTCTGTAGAGACGGGCTGCAACAGGAAATGAGGTGGCTCAAAGTAGGTTCATGAATAAATTACCGCTCTTTCTCAGGTTTACTCCATGGTCATCTACCAAGTGAATTACATTTTTAAGTTTTGACCCACTGAAGCAATAGCACAGCAGGTAGGACATTTCCCTTGCACGTGGCCGACCTGGGTTCCATTCCTCTGTCCCTCTCGGAGAGCCCACCAAGCTACCAAGAGTATCCCATCCACATGACAGAGCTTGGCAAGCTCCCAATAGCCTATTCAGTATGCCAAAAACAGTAACATCAAGTCTCACAATGGAGATATTACTGTTACCCACTTGAGCAAATTGATGAACAACGGGAGAACTGTTCTACAGACAGTAACTCCCCCAGTCATTTCCATAAAGAAATCTAAGGCACACTTCCAGCTCCAGAACTCTTAATGGGACCTGTGGAGGTCATTAGGCAGGTTGGAACTTGTCATCTCCCTCTTTCAGTTCAGCAGTCTTTTTTCCTCCTTTGACTTATGGGCATCCCAAGAGCACTGTGTAGTGAAGATCCTACATTCTAAGGCCCCTGAGAGGCTGTTTCCAGGAAACCCTGCCTGCCATATTTATACAGAGCTACAACTTTTCATGTAGTGTATATTTAATAAATGGATAGCAGATTGAGCTGAAGAATAAATTATAAAGAGCTCCACCGTCCAAATCCAAATTAAATGAGCTTAGCTTCCTAGGCTACATTAGGCTGAGGGTAAAGTGGGTCATAATAGGTGTTTTGGCACTTCACACTGTTTTATTCCATCATGCCAAAATAGACTAATAGTAAATACTATAGTGAGAAAGAACATTTCTATAACTCAGCAATTTCCTGTCACAACTTTTGTCTCTCACTACTTCACTTCAGAGTCATTTTGATGAATTTTCACAGAAGTGCAGTAATATCTGCCTCCTATTACTGCGAGTAGTTACTAATTTCCTGATTCACTGCTCTCCATCATGAAGATCGTGGATGTAACAGTGGTTTAGATAATGGACTTTAAAAATCATTAATTTTGTCATTTTTTAAAAACTACATTGTCTAATAAAATGAAATAATCTTTAATCATGAGCTTACGTTGACTCAATAATTGAAGCCTCAAATTGAAGATGTCTTTTTCTTTAGTACTTTCCAGAGATTATTCCTGCACAAGATCTATTACAGGTGTGATTCGTATGTAGCTTTTTTCTTTCTAGAACATGATTCTGATTCTCAGGAGCACGCACGGACTGTAAACAAACCTGAGGAAACATCCAAACTTGAAGTTTGATGACATTATTTATCCCTTCAAATACATAAACTCCATCTTTCTTACAATGAATTCTTTTTCCGGGGACTCTGATTCGTTTATGTAAATTGACACTGGCAGAACTCCCATAATCTTGCCAGCCAGACAAGTTCAGACAGGTTAGAAACCTTATAATAAACCAATTTAGATCTAGCCAGAATTTCAGTATAATTGGAAAGTACATGATTATATGATATATTATTTTTCTTCAAGTAAAATAAGAAAACTACATAATTTTAGATAATTTAACCCAAACTCTTGACTTTCATAAGAAATTTTGGGAAAATAAAACATTCAGACCTAAAGGCTTGGCTTTGCAGATGTTAATTATAATAGCGCGATCACTATTCTCACCGTTTAGTCACACTAGTAAGGTTATTTGTTAATAATTTCAGTTTCTCTTGGGTCTTAACTACTTTGCTGAATAGTAGTAAAATCAGTAGACAGATTTTTTGGAGGTGTTAAAGACAATTAAAAATATAAAGCTTCTGGATACATATTTTTGTGATCATGATAAAATTTAAATTTCAGAAGTGCAAATGAACTTGCAATATAAAGATTGGGAGCAAGGGTATGCTGAACAACTTTCATTCTTTCATGTTTTCTGTATTTGCAGTGTTATATTTTGTGAAAAATTGTATCTGCTTTGTTAAATACATATAGGAAATTGTTCTGAGGTATATGAAAATACACAAATTTTCATGAAACTCCTTAAAGCATATTAACCAGATATTTAAAATAATATTTAACTTTCAATAATTTTAAGTATTTTTATGTATTTTTCATAAGTTGGCTTTTCTGAAATATGGAGACTACAGTTTAAATTTTTTCTAAATGTAATTTTAAATGTTATATATTTTGTTAAATTGTTAATTTTCCTATTAATGCTTATCTCCTTGTATGATTTGTAATATTGTATTGTTTTCTCTATTTTTTTTGTTATTTAAAGAATTTACTGTTGATTTTATTTATTTCATTTCTCTTTGTGCTTTGCTGTGGTACATTAAGAGAAACTTTATTCATTATTTCTTGAAATGTAAAGATTTTTCTGAGTGCACTATAACTATTTGCATATATATGGATTTATGCTTTTTAAAACAATTCTGTGTATTGATACAATTTGAATCTCAGTTTTAATGTAAGTGAAAGATGGATGATAATCCATTGAAATCCTGTTAAGTCTCCACAACAAAAAAAATTAATCACTTGTTAGTATAAATTTAAAATTATAAACTCTAATTTATAAAATCATTATCAACTACAGATCCTTTCTACCCATTCAACTAGTCATTGTCAAAGATTTTACTCAACTAATGTTATTGTGTAATCTGAATCACAAGAATTTTCAATAACAATACTTTATTAGGACTCTCGGCATAAATATCAATTCATGGTTGAGTATAACTTGTTCAGTGTTGCACAGTGTGCAAGAGGTAATGTATTTATAGGGATAATCTATTTTTGAAAACTTATTTAATTAAATTTATTTATTTTGAACAACTCCCAAGCCTGGTGTCACTCCAGAAACGTTATAGCTCAGATGGGAGCTCAATTTGAGGACCCAAGTATCTAGTAATTCTCATACCTAGTTTTGCTTGATCACTGTTTTGCTGGGTCACTGTGATAGTACTCAAAATCCTCTAATGGTACTCAGGGCTTATTTCTGGCTTCTTCCTTAATCAGGTATAACTTCTGGTAGGGCTTGGGAAACCATGTGGGATATTGAGGATTGAACCAAGTCTGGCTGTAAGAAAGGCAAGTGCTCTTACTCATTGCACTCTCTCTCTAGCCCCATATTTGTAAATTTTAATACTAAACTACTCTTGGAATAAGATTATAGATTAATGCAAAGTATTATTATTTGCCACTATAATTCAATATTGAATGAAAATAATCAGGCTCATTATGATTATGATTAAAATTTTAGTTGTGATTTATCATTATAGATTTGATAGTACCCATTGCCATGTTCTTCCAAAGTAATATACAAATTCAAACAAAATTAATGTTAATTCATATAATTTTGGATTAATCGCTTGATCACTTGATCACTTGACATCCCATTACTCATCGATTTGCTCGAGTGGGTGCCAGTGTAGCCCAGTCGTTCCAGGAACACGAACAGCCTCAAACCGATTGTTCAGGGTCTTGACAAAGTCTGAACATCTCATAGATGGGCGGCCACGTGATCTTTTGACATCCTGTGGAATCTAGTCGGTAATGGCTCTAGTCCAGCGGTCATCTCCAAATCTCATTTGGATAAATGGTTTTAGAAATTATTTGTTATATTTGGAAGTATAATGGGTATATGCATAAATAGTGATAAACATACATTCTGAGTTTTGAAATTTGAGACAGAGTAGTGTTTCTAGGTTAGTTTATCATAGTTCTTTGGTAGTGATGTTCAAAAAATAAATACATTTCCCCTCCCAAAGTAGTGGCATTAGAGGGCTGAATTAATTGTACAGTGGGGAAAGTATTTGCCTCTTCCATTATGACCATCGTAACTTTGATCCCTGATACCACATGTGGTTCCTTGAGCCTTCCATGAGTGATCCCTGAGCCCAGATCCAGGAATAAGCTCTAGCATTGATAGGCGTGACCCAAACAGACAAACAGACCTTATATTGAACAGATAAAATGCTGCTGTGAATATAGGTGTGAATCACTTTTTTTTTTACACTTATAGACTTATAAATTTTTGTGCTTGGGTTTCAGTTATACAATGATCAAGTACCCATCCCTCCACCAGTGCCCATCCTCCCCCACCACGGGTCCTAGCATCCCTCCCACCCCCCATCCCCCCCCCCCCCCGTCCCACCCTGCCACTGTGGCAGGGCATTCCTCCCTGTTCTCTCTCTCTTCTTTTTGGTACTGTGTTTTGCCAGAGAGGCATTAAGTGGCAGTCATGTTTGGTCTATAGACCACTTTTAGCATGTCTCTCCCACCCTGGGAGGGTCTTCACAACACCCTTTATTTGGTGCTCTCTTCTCTATCTGAGCTTCCTTCTCACCTAGCACATGTGGCTGGCCTTCAAGTCATGGAGCAAAATTCCTGGTACTAATCTGAGCCCTTCCTGGGTGTTAGTCTCCCGTTTTGTTGCTTTATGTTCCCCAGATGAATGCAATCTTTCTGTGTCTATCCCGCTCTTTCTGACTCATTTCGCTTAACATGATACTTTCCATGTAGTACCACTTGTATGTAAATTTCATAACTTCATCTTTTCTAACAGCTACATAGTACTCCATTGTGTAAATGTACCAAAGCTTCTTTAACCAGTCATCTGTTCTCGGGCACTCAGGTTGTTTCCAGATTCTGGCTATTGTAAAGAGTGCTGCAATGAACAAACAATTGCAGATGTCACTTCGACTATACATTTTTGCCTCTCTGGGATATATTCCCAGGAGTGCTATAGCTGGGTCAAATGGGAGATCGAATTCTAATTTTTTGAGAATCATCCATACTGTTTTCCAAAAGGGTTGGACCAGCCTGCATTCCCACCAGCAGTGAAGGAGGATCCCTTTCTCGCCACATCCGCGCCAGCACCTGTTGCTTTTGTTCTTGTGGATGTGGGCCAGTCTCTGCAGACCAATGGAATAGAGTTGAATATACTGACATCTCCTCCCAAACATATAATCATCTAATCTTCGATAAGGGGGCAAGAAAAGTGAAATGGAGCAGGGAAAGCCTCTTTAATAAATTGTGCTGGCAAAACTGGACGGCTACATGCAAAAAAGTGGGCTCAGATCTCTGCCTAACGCCATGCACAAAAGTAAGATCGAAATGGATTTATGACCTCAACATCAGACCGGAATCCATAATGTTTATTGAAGACAAAGTTGGCAAAACTCTCCACGATATTGAAGATAGTGAATCACTTATTTTGAATTAATGTTTCTGTGCCCAGGAGTGGGATGTCAGAGTCATATGCAAGTTTGATTTTAATTTTTTGAGAACTTTCCACACTCTGTTTTTCAAAGAGTTTGAACCATTCAACAGTTACATTAGCAGTGAATGAAGTTCCTTTATTACCACATTCCCCACTAGAATTTTTGTTTCTATGTTTATATGTACATATATGTGTGTGTATTCAGTTTACTGTAGCACTGTAGCACTGTCCTCCTGTTGTCCATAAATTTGTTTGAGTGGGCACCAGTAATGTCTCCATTGTGAGACTTGTTGTTATTGTTTTTCGCATATCGAATATGCCACGGGGAGCTTGCCAGGCACTGCCATGCAGGCGGGATACTCTCGGTAGCTTGCCGAGCTCTCTGAGAGGGAGGAAGGGATCGGACCCAGGTGGGCCATGTGCAAGGCAATCGCCCTACCCATTGTGCTATCACTCCACATACAATACACATACAACAGGCATATACCAAATATAATGTTACACAACTAAGAGATTGCTGCAACTTGGATGGATTTGTAGAGTGGCATGCTTAGTGAAGAGAGTTGGAAGGAAAAAGGCAAATTCTTGATTACGTTGCACATGTTCAGATTTTAAAGAAACCAAGCAAGCGACTAGACAATGCCCAGTGAAAATCCATCCTGAGATATGTGAAATGAAAAGTTTACCAAAGATGCTATTTAGGGATGGGTGGATGAGAATGGACCAATGTGTATTGGTAGAGGTCTTAATATTGGTGGGTAGGCATGGTATACTACAACTTAGGTATAAAACAGTAACATTAGTACTATTGTAAATTATGAAATCTCAAGACAATTGAAAATAAAACAGTAATTTGGCTCAAACAATATGTGTTTGTAACACCTAATTCAAGTCTGGCTGTTAAATGCAGATTTTGAATATTTATCTCTTGATATGAGAATTTGGGCATTGATTATGTGACTGCCCTATAAAAAATCAAACATTGTATTTTTTTTAGGTTTGCTGGGCCTCAAGAAGAATTTTTTTGTCTGTTTCTATTATTGGCTTGGGCCACACCCTCATGTGCCTACAACTTACTTATGGTTCTGCAATCAAGGATCATAGCTGCGGTGGCTCAGAGGATTGGATGCCAGGGACTGAACCAGTGTCGAGAGTGTACAGCAAGTGTTCTATCTGTGTACTTGCTTCTAGGTTCAGGAGAATATATTTAGAATAGCTTTGTTATATCTCTTGATCTAAAATATGAATCTATATATTCTATAGATATAACAATAACTAAAATATATAAAATAGTGATGTATTTAACATATTAATAGTTACATTTAAGTAGATAGTAATAATAGGATATTAAAATATCTTGAGAAAAGCCATAGTTAGCCACAAACTCCATAAAACAGAATATAACTTTATCTTAAGCATAATGAACTTTTAAATAAAACATCAGCAGTTCCTTAGCAGTATGTAAGCACAAAAGCATATCATATCTCAAAACAACATAGATAGCATTAGTAGAAATGTATGGTGAGGAAAAGTGTCAGAAGTATTTTGTTTGACGTTAAATTAATAACCTCAGTTTACAGTGCTTACTTATACTGAGCCTTAATTTTACATTTATATAATAAAATATCTTCAAGAATGACATTAATATTTATGAATCTTGATTCAGAGTCTCTATAATAGATTGAAAGAGAAAATCCATGTTATTACAATGCCTAGAATATCCCATGATAAGTATTTATTACTTCTTAATAGATATTCCTAAAAGCTTGTTACACATGTCTGTAGAACTTGAAATATATTAGGTTGAATTAGAAATAAAATAGTACATACCTGCTCTTAAAGTGCCTCATTTTAGCATTAGCTTTTTATTCTATAGTATATTTTCTCTTTGGGTAGAGAAGTTCTAACAGAAAATATTTTCTTTGCACTGACTTAACTATATATATATGTATATATATATGTATATATATGCACATGCATGTACACACATATCTATAGAGAGAGAACAAAAGCCAGTGAAGCTTTACATATTTGAAATAGTATGAAGTACTGACAGAATTTATTTTAAACTCTAAACCTAGAATCTAAGATTTATATTTATTCATGAAACAACAGTAGTATACATCTTGATCAAGACCGTGTTTTGAATATAATTTTGAAGTGGCAGAAACATTGTGGCATTCCTATTGCAACTAATGAGGAAATAGATTTATTTGACTTTTATTTTTTTGTTTTGTTTCTGGTTGTGTAATTTTATTTAACATTTGTAGGACTGTGCAAGCCATTCTAGATCACTTGTCAAGTTGCAGAAATGCTGCCTGGGCTAACTGAAATAAATAGACAAACACTAAACGAGAGTGATGTATTTTATGGAAAGAACTCTTGTTATTTCTTCTGAAGGAAAACAAACACACAGCTCTGGAAGTTAAGGGAAGGTCAATCATCTTAACTTGACCTGAATTTTTCACTGAATTGTTGCTCTTTTAGAAATCCCAAGTTTATATTTTAGTTTTGAGAATAAACAGATATAAAAATCATGAGAAGTGGCAAAGGGCAGTTTTCACATTTGAAGATTATTATTAGAACTGGAGTAATGTAGGAATTAGAAAATCAGAATGCAGTCTCTTCTGCGCCCCCCACCCTTTCTATTTTAGAGGGTATTACAGTCTTAATGTACTGGAATGAAATATTTTTATTGTGTTTTACATAAGTCTGTTTCTGTTTTCTTTACTTTTTGGGTCATACCCAGCGACGCTCAGGGGTGACTCGTGACTCTGCACTCAGGAATCACCCCTGGCTGTACTTGAGGGACAATATGGGATGTCAGGGATTGATTTCGGGTCAGCTGTGTGTAAGGCAAATGCCCCACCTGCTGTATTATCACTCTGCCTTGAGTCTATTCCTATTTTAAATGTTGTTGTCAAGAGAAATTATTTTTTTTCCTTAAAAGAGCTTAAAGAGAAAAGGAGAAACCGAAAATTAATTCTTTAATTTTTTTTTTGTTAGACATTGTGACTTGCAATAGAGTTCCTGTCATGCTATGTTCCAACAGTGTCAGCATCACTCCACCAGTGACCCCAAGTTCCCCCACACCTTCTTCAGTTATTTGTTGGTTTAATTATTATGGTGTGTGATACATGTGCGGCATAGCCTGGCAAGCTCCCCATGGAATATTAGATATGCCAAAAACAATAACAATAAGGGGTCTCATTACCCTGACCATGAAAAAGCCTCCAATACGGCACCATTGGGAAAGATGAGTAAGGAGAGGCTGCTAAAATCTCAGGGCTGGGAAGAATGGAGACATTACTGGCTACTTGAAACTTGTAAATTGATGAACAATATGACAGTGATACAGTGACAGTGACACATGTATACAATAGCACCTTCTTATGGTTTTGACATATAGTTTCCTCATGTTTACACCACCAAAGTGTCAAAGTCGCCTGATCATTGCCCCTGTGTTGTCACAGGTTTGCCTGCTCCAACTCCTTCATCTCCCCTTCCTTAAACTTTCTCATTAAACTTTTAAAAGCCTAAGAAAACCATAATATATTAAGAAAAAGTGTAAAAAAAAACAAATCTAAAGGCAGGTGTCTATAAAGAGTTAAAAGACTTAGTTTGCAGTGCTTTAAACTTCACTTCCAAGCATTCTTAAAATACAAGAGGAATCCACAAAAGCATTTACATGAAGGCTGAAAGATTACCAGGAAGAAGAGTGGCTTCTGTAGGCACAGAGGAATGCAATGAGAGCTGCAATTGTTTATTAGTGAGTTAAGTAGTTCTATTTCCTGCTTTTATAGCTTAAAATGATTTACAAGTGAATGTCAGTTCTATTATTAAGATATTATGTATATAACCCTATTACTCTCAAGTTTTCCAGACTTCAGATAAGTGACTCCTGCTTTTTTTGCCTAGCATCTGTTGAACATTTATATTTTAGAACTGTTTCCCATTAACTAATTTAATACCCAGATTATACCTGATAATTTGACTTTCAGCATATTTCAGTAGATTTTCACCCATAAATTCTCCATAATATTAACTGGACATCTTGTACATGGCACTCATTTTATAGTGTTATAAACAAAGCTTTTTGTAAAGATTTTTTTTCATAAAACCCAGCCTACTTGTTGAAGAAATATCATGTTGTAACATTAACTAAATGAACCTGAATGTCAGAAACTTGAAGCCTTTAGAAACAGGGGATATCAACTACACTTCCCCAAGCCCTTTCTTTAACAGATGTTCCTCTTGTCAGACTGTCATCTGTCTTAGGGGTACCAATTAGTTGAACTTTACCCACTCAATATTAGAAATTAAAGCTGTGTGTGTTTCAGCCGTTGACTATTGGGAATAGGACATTTTATTCCTGGAAATAATTACTTCCTTCTAATCAAGACTTCTGGATAACTGACATAAATCATATTTATCATTGATCACAAAGGTTATGAAATATGGTCAATGAATTACATAGATTTATCAAAATGTACTGAAGTGGTCTCCTCACAAATAAATATACTTTCTAGACTTTCAACAAAATGAAAGCGATATGGAAAGATTAAGTTTTCCTCACATTCAGTACTTTGAAGTTCAGAAATAGGGGACTAGGGGACCCAAGTGGTAGTGCATGCTTTTTGTGGCCTAACATCGTGTTATTTCACTGTGCTTATGAATGCAAAAGGAATTTTCACATTTATTAAGTGAGTAGAACCTAATGAAAAATCACGTTAAAGAAAATCATGGAGAATGAGTTAAGGCCTAACAACTCTCAGGATCATTTATTTATTTATTTTTAAATACAGTAATGGTCAAAGAAGAAGAGAAAATGGAAATCTTGCATACTAAATGGAAATGAAAAATGTGAAGATGCTATGGAAAACCTTGAGATATGTCAAGACATAAAAAATAGCCCTACCATGCAATCTAATACCCTCATTTTAAAAAGTTTATTCAAGACTTTATTAGAGTCTCTAAAAATATGTACACAACCATATTTATTGCCGTGTCATAAAAAAGATGTAAAATGACCTAGGTATACAGAGAGATTAATGGGAAAATAACATGTGATACGTATATACAATAGAATTGAAGCTGTTCGTAATAAAAAGTCAAAACCTTCAACATGCAACAATATGGGTAAAACTTGAGTATATTATAAAGGAGAATTACTCCATGGCTTTAGTGGCCAGCAGGACACTCTAGGGGAAAGAGCAGCTCGGATAGAGAAGGGAGCATCAAATAAAGGGTGTCTGGAGGATCCTCCCAGGAGGGGAGATACATGTTGAAAGTAGACTATGGGCTGAATATGTTTGGCACTCAATGCCTCTTTTGCAGACCACAACACCCAAAAGGAGAGAGAGAACAAAAGGGAATGCCCTGCCACAGAGGCAGGGTGGGATTGGGGGGATGGGTGTGGGAGAGATACTGGGATCTGTGGTGGTGGAAAATGGGCACTGGTGGAGGGATGGGTACTTGATCATTGTATAATCGAAACCCAAGCACAAAAATTTGTAAATCTACAACTGTACCTCATGGTGTTCCACTAATAAAAAAAAATATCAAAAGACCATGAAAAAGTACTAAACCTTTGCAAATTATATATAGCAAATTATTAGAATTACCATGTATAACTGGCTCAAACTATAATAGTATTAAAAGATTAAAAACAAAAAATGTAAGCTAGTCACCAGAAGGCAAACCCTACATAATTCTACTTATAGGAGGAAGACATTCAAAATAGTAAAGCTCATAGGTTCAAAAACAATGGAGTCGGGGCTGCTGTGACTTGGTGAATTGGAGGAATTGGAACGTTATTGTCCAAGATCCCAAAGTTTCACTAAAAGAATACAGATTCTAAAGATCTGTACAATGCCAAACAGAAACAACAATATCACATTGTAGACTTAGACATTCTTTAAGAGTGCCCATATCTCATGTTGAATATTCATTTTTGTTTTCTTATTGGGAACATACTCAGCAATGCTCAGGTCTTGGTCCTGGCTTTGTGCTCAGGGATCACTCCTGGTGAGGTTTTGAGGAGCATATGGGATGCCAGAGATTGAACCCAGGTTGGCTATATGTAAGGCAAGTGCATTACCCTCTGTGCTGTCTTTCCAGCCACTAATTGTTTTTTTTTTAAAGCAGTATGAAATTTTCAAAAACCTGAATTTAAAGCAAGCTGATGCTACATTTATGGATTTTTTTTGTTTGCTAGATTGTGTTGGAAAGAATGTTTTATTAATAAAAATTAGTTCAGTAATTATACTATTTCAGTATCTTTTTAATCAAATGATTTTTATATTTATAATACAGGTTCTCGATATTATTTACATTATGCATTAGATATCATTAATAAGTTAAAATAATTTTCACAGTGTCCTCTATGACAATGTTAATGGAAACTTTGAATTTCAAAAATTCTAGCTCTCAGTGAAAATTTTGTTCTCTATTAGTGGTAATGATATCTGGAAAAATAATCCCTTACTACGGGTATTCAGTATGTTAGTTAAAAGTATGCTGTTAAATTTTCTACATACACAGCATTGCTATTATCAACTAGAAATCATCTAGCACATTTATAATTATTGCTGAGTCTGAGAAATTCTGCTCCAGATTCAAATGTTGTGAGGTCTGAAACATTGTTTCTAACAATAAATTTGTTCAAATATGAAACTGCCCTACTTTATAAGTTATGAATTATTAATGTGTGAAATATGCCATTCACAAACACTATTATAATGTGAATGTTGTGTTTGTTTATATTTGACATATATTTGTAAATGAGTTACTTCTATAGATACAACTAATAATAGGTTATTTATTTTGTTATGACTAAATGTAATATAATACCCAATAAATTCATGAAGCGAAATTTTGCACAATATATACTTGAAAGTAATAATATTTTGACATTTAAATTTATCACATTAATGATGAGCAATATGATTATGATATCAGGGAAATAATTTATAAGAAAACCTTAGTGTTTAGGTTAGAATACAATAATACCATTACTGTGTATGAAACATGATGTTATGTTTATATTTTCTTAGTTTCACAGATAGATTTTTGGATCACTTTTTAAAAATAAATTCTATGAAGACTTTACTCTCAATTGCTATTCAGATCTTTAAAATTCCTTTAAGAAATTTTTGCCAAAAATACTAAATTCTAGATAAATATTGAAGAGATAGTAATGGAGATAAGGTGTTTGCCTTGCATGAAGTAGAGCCTGGTCTAATCCCTGGCACATCATATAATACTATCTGAGTATCTTTAGAGCTGCCCCTTCCTGAAGAGTCCCAAGATTGGAAAATAGCAATATCTGTTATTGAACAATTATAGCTTACTTGGGAGTGGGTAGTGTGCATTTTTATATTTTTAAGTATATATGGTTACAGTAATAAAGGTAATGATATCATTTCCTGAAGAATAAAGGGAGAAGGAGGAGCCATAACATGAAGAGAAATTGGTTGGTAGAAAATGTTCTGAATAAACGGCAAATGACTGATGACCTTGTAATGATGTTATTATTAAACAAATGCAGGCAAGTCGAAATGTTAAAAGAGAATCAAAGAATCTATGTGTGAGTTGCCCTGAAACATAATTTGGGTATCTTGGGGTTTCTCGGGATGCCGTACTTCTCTTCATTCTAATGTAAAACATGCTGAGCAGAAAGCAATAAGTAGTAAATAATTTGAAAATATCACATAGTTCACTCATAACATAGAATCCAATGGTAGATATGAATTGGGCATCTGAAAAAATGCCCAAAATGGTAATAATATATGCAATCTGTATTTACGCTTATGTTTTAACTTTACCAGAGTAAAAACCATATTTAATATAACCATTACTTTAAAACTTTATTGAAATCTGTAATCTAGTGTCATTTCAAGTTATTGCTGAGGCTTGGCTGGATTTTTGGCTGTTTTAGGAACAAATTAATGGCTGTTTTAGGAACCAATTAAATCTACAGATTTACAGATACTGTCACTGTCACTGTCACTGGCTTCCCGTTCATCAATTTGCTCGAGTGGGCCCAGTAACGTCTGCATTGTGACAATTGTTACTGTGTTTGGCATATCGAATACGTCACGGGTAGCTTGCCAGGCTTTGCCTTGTGGGCTCCATACTCTCGGTAGCTTGCCGGCTCTCCGAGAGGCGAGGAAGAATCAAACTCGGTCAGCCATGTTGGCTGCATGCAAGACAAATGCCCTACCCACTGTGCTACCACTCCAGCCCTTATAGATACTAAAAAAAGTATTTTTTATTGTGATATGTATTTGGATTTTTTTCAGTTAAAAGGTATGTAAGAAGTATATTTTGAGGAAATTTGAATTATTTATCTTGATAAGCATTCTGAATTGCTTTCATAAATGAAAAAATAAACCTTAAAACAATGTAAGAGATAATATGGCGAGAATATTAAATATTCCTCTCCATGATATAATAGGATTTAATTGCTTATACCCCTTACTCAGTATCCCAAAATCTATTTTTAAAATATTTATTTATTTAGAAATGTGTGCTAGTCACAAAAATACTGTTCATTAAATTTTAATTGAGATTGGATGTTTAAACATATATATATGCATATATATATATATATATATATATATATATATATATATATGGGACCAGAGCAATAATACAGGAAGTAGGGTGTTTGCCTTGCACGCATCCAACCAGTGTTTGCTCCACAATATCTCATATTGTCCCCTGTAGGATAACACTCTTTTGTTCTTCCTCAGGTAGCTTAGGTTTATCAGGTCACACCCATCTAAGGACACTGAACTTGTATTGTAAGCAATGTCCTTTCTTTGTGGACACAGGAAGACAGTTAATATTATGCTTTGTAACTTGGTATTTGATTGATTCCGAATAATATTTACTCCTGGGCATCTGATTTCTTGACTCAGTTGCCCTTAGTTCCTAGCACCCCAAAAGCAGGGTCCCGACGAGGGACTGAATGAACCCAGGGCAAGCAGTGAGCTACCCTGGCATTGAAATGGGCCAGGCCAAAGAGCCACGATACTCAAGTATAAGTTGAGGGCATGATCATGGACAAATGCTGTCATGATCCAAAAGTAAGTAACGACGAGACTAGGACCCTGCTGGAGCTAGGAAGATTAACCTGGCCTGAGGACTGCGGAATGTATAGTGAGATATTCTCAGGAAGAACCAAACTAAATTTATATCTCTTACTGTGCTCATACAGAATGACATTGCTAGAAATATTAGAAGTAGATTTATTACAACTATTTAAGTAGATTACTAACTGAGGGAAGAGCACACCCTTGTTGGGATCCCACCCTTGAGCGGATCTCCTAGTAATCTGAAGTGATCTCTGTAGATGAGATTTTATCCTTGAGTTAATCTCCTGGAGGAGTGGTCTTACCTCTCTTTGTTGATTCATCAGTATTCAACCCATCTTCATGTCACCGCCTTATGTGACTGCTATATAAACTAAGACGTAAGCTCGGAGAGAGAGAGTCAGAAGCGAGAAAGCTCGGGCTCCAGAGATCCAGAGTCAGAGCCAGAAGGAGAGAGGTTCCAAGATTGGGGCCCAGGAGAGAAGGAGGCAGAGAAAGACAGGAGTGAAGAGGATTGGAATAAATTACTATTGATATAGACCAGCCTGGCCCTCATTTCTTCTTCTGTCTGCCCTTGGCCAACAGCCGTTCCGATCCAGGCCACAAGAGCACTGCATGCAGGCGGTGAGACAGTGTCATCCAGTGAGCCCACACAACCTTCGGCATGATAAGATTTTACAGTCCCCCAAGCTCTGTTATGTTTAGGCAGAGGCAGGAGTAAATCCTAGAAATCCAAGGTTCAGCCCTCAAAACAAAACCCAGAAAATAATTTAAAAAATTTATATATATATATATATATATATATATATATATATATTACCTAGGGGGCACATACATAGAAGAAAAATAACTATTGTTTGCTCCTAATTGTACACTATAAAATGTCCACTATAGCTGTTCTGAAAAGAAAACCATCACGAGGATGATTGAAAATAGTGATATAATTTAATCTGTTTAAGGAAACAAAACTTTCAAGGTTAATTCTTTTAAAAGCTTGGACTATGCCATACAATTGGAGGCAGGGTCATGAATCATATACATGCATATATGTACTAAACATGTGGCCCCCTATGGTATCAATCTTGCATTGAATAAATTCTCCACTACTGACCATCTCTAAAAAAATTGAACACCTACAGACATACACACATAAACACACACACATACACACATACTAGTGTGTGACTTGTTTTGGGAAAAAATAATTATTTCTTTTACCTACTTCTGACAAAACAGTTCTATATACATATAGATATTTAAATTTATTGAATGGTATTTTAGTCCCACCATGCAGTGTTCAGGGTATAAGTTAAATTCTGTGCTCAGGGATCACCGCTTGCAGTGCTCAGGGACTATATGTGGTGCCAGATATCAAATGCGGTTCAGCCACGTACAGGGTAAACACCCTACTCACTTAACTTTCACTCTGGCCTCCATATAATTCAATTTTTCAAATGAACCTGGAAAAAAATGGCAAAATTACAGTGTATAAAGAAAGTCAGAGACAGTCACTTGTTTGGATTTAAATACTCAAGACATGACATTATCTGAGATAGGTGATTCTAGCAGATTCTGTGGAAAAATAAATGGAGCAGAGTACATCTGTGAAGAAGAAATGGGTTACATAAAGACATGAATGGTGTAATGTATAACATTTTAGTCCATGCTAGAAATAAAATATATTCACTGTATCTACTGCGTAGATGCTGAGTCTGGACATGACAGACAGATATGACTTTTTCAACCTTTAAGAACACTTTAGGAATTGTGACATTTAGTCCAAATATACCAACTTTGAGTTTTCAGCCTTAGTATTAAGATTATAAAAATAGAACCAAATTGGCTGTCATGAAACAAACAAACAAACAAAAAATGTTAATCTTCATTCTGAGTGTTTTAAAAAAGAATAGATACAGGCTTTTATCAGTGTGCAATGCAGACAGTTTCTCTCTAAAGAGTTTTAATCACAGAACTCTTTAAGAAGTGTGCTTATTCTCTACTATTGATGTATTAATGCCATGCTTCATTGTGGCATCCTGTCATTTATTTCCTTTTACCCCTTTTGCCTATAAGGAATTGCCTGCCATAAGTAATTTGAAATCTCTGGTGGTTCAGAATCCCTGAGAAGTTTTTCCTGTCACTTTGCTTGTTTATTAGAAATTCATCTGGACAATTTTTGGCATTACCTTGCATTGTGTTCCACAAACTGATAATCGTTAATCTCAGGATTCCTGAAATAGTTTTTAGCTTATAGTAACTTTGTCAAGTTATCCACATATGTAAGTGTCTATTCTATTTCGTAGAGATTTTTTTCTTTCCTCTTACATATTTATAGATACCTTTCTATACTTCCTTCTAGTGTGTTTCCTTATTTCCAAAGTTCTAGAACTATTAAAATAAGCAAAGTTCTGACTTTGATGTATTTGTATGTGGGGCCTTCACTGACATTTTCTTTCCTAACCTAGAATAGGTATAAAATTAGATAATGTCTTGGTCATTGAACTGCATGATTTCTAGGCTAGCTCTAATTTTCTATGGCCAAGCATTTTACTTCCAAAAAGAAATTACAGCTCAAACTGAACTGCTATTTTTGTTCTTTTTAATATATATAATACATTTTTTTCTAGAAGCACCTACTCAAATGAGCTTTGCAATTTTAAATTTGTCAGATGAACACTGTATTTAAAGAATGCAAACCTCACTGCTTTCATTTATATCTGTTCTGTGGAAAACCCTAAAGTAACAACTTCAAAAACACAAAGTACTTCCAAGTCAACAATGGGAATGTTATAGACTATGATTATTATGGTATCTCACAATTAGTTTATTATTTTTACTTGAGTATAAGTTACTTATCTTTATAGAGCGTAGCTATGAAAATAAATATCCATTATTAAACATGATTGCTTGAAAGGTTATTCCTGTAATCAATATACAATAGTGTTTTCAAAGTCTCTAATCATCTTATTAGAGGCTATTACTAGATAATTTGACATAAGTCTATGAAATCTGTGGAGTTTTAATTATTGTTCAAGGTCAATAAGTGCTTGCTTTTGGATGGAAATGTGCATCATAACTATATATAATATATATATTCTTAGTTGTCTACAAAATGGTTTATACATAAGAGTTATGTGTCAATAAATTTGAACAAATTAGACAAAGGAGTGGGCAACTTCATTGTAAAGATGGTTTTAATTCACTAACTCGTAGCTAGATTAATGCTCCTAATAAAAATTAAGCGCTCCCTATTGCCTGGTGTGTGTACCAAATGACCTCATTAAGCAGGTATATGGAGAACAGATGCCTTCATGACCTGTTTCCAGATTTACTGAGCAGGGAGTGTCCTTGTTTTAGTGTTCCTATGATCAGTGAATGAAATTCAAATTAGGGACACAAGGACAATATTTCCTCGTGGGATATTCTTTATGCCTTTTGGCAAAATTTGAAGCATTAAATAAGATTCATCTTTTGCTGGTGAATTTATCGCCTCTCTTACAAATCAATAAAAGTTAGATATAATCATATTTTAGCCTTGGAATATATTTTGTATTAAATTGCCCTTCACAGATTAAAAATATTCTTAACACTGTATCAGTGTCATCCCATTGTTCATTGATTTACTTGAGTGGGCACCAGTAACGTCTCTATTCCATCCAGCCCTGAAATTTTAGCAGCCTCTTCTGACTTGTCTTTTCCCAATGATTGGAGTCTCTTTTAGGATCAGGGGACTAAGACCCGTTAACATTATTGTTCTTGGCACTGCCCATGCTGGCGGAATACTCTTGGTAGCTTGCCGGGCTCTCCAAGAGGCATATGTGTGTATACATATATATGTGTATAGATCTAATATGATCTATTATCTATATCAACATAATGTATTATCTATTAGTGTAGATCAATGTTCTTTGCTTAAAAAATGAAATAAAGTTAATGCTAAGTGCTTAATATTTGAGGGTTAATTGATTTTAAAATATATTTACTCCTGAGCTTCTGTCATAATTACTTGATTAAGGCTTCAGTTGCCGTATTTTCTGACCCCAGGAAACTGGATCCCCTGAGAATCTCTGGTTTGAACTAGTACAAGCAGCAAAGCTACTCTGGCTTCACTATGGGGCAGTCTAGAAATAATAAAGCATGGTCTTGTTTCCAAGCCTTCATGACCTGAAAGACTGGAACCGTTGGGGTAACTGGCCTGAGAAGTCCTTGTGAAATTTATGGTAAAAGCACAGCCAGCTTTTGGTCTTAGCTGCTGGACCTCAGAGAAGTAAGTTTGGGGATGTTTCTTACTGTGTGTATCCAGATAATTGCAAATATTAATAAGAAGTAAACTTAATTTATGTGCACGAGCAGGGAAAGAGCAAAGCAACACAGATACTTGTAGCCTCTGAGTGAATTTCTCAGTATAGTGTCAGAGAGACATCCAGGTTATTGTGATACTGGATAGCACAGCGGTAGGCCGTTTACCTTGGACGCAGCTGGACTGGCTGAGCTGGGTTCGATTCCTCCGCCCCTCTCGGAGAGTCCGGCAAGCTACCAAGAGTATCTTGCCTACACGGCAAAACCTGGCAAGGTATCCGTGGCATATTTGATATGCCAAACATAGTAACAACAAGTCTCACAATTTGTTGTGAGACGTTACTGGTGCCCACTTGAGCAGATCTATGAACAATGGGAGGACAGTGCTCTCTCTCTCTCTCTCTCTCTCTCTCTCTCTATATATATATATATATATATATACACACATATATATTTATCTATATGATTTGTGGCCTACTGCCTTAACTCCATCAAATATGGTATGGTAATTATGGAAAATGGTAGAAAGTGTCTATCATGATACTGGGGAAAGCAGGCAAAGGTTCTCTGCCCCCGGGTCCCATAAGCCCAAAGTGTAAGGTCACAAAGTTCCACATTACCTAGGTTCAGTGAGACTTCATTCATGCGTGAGGCTTAGCCTGAGAGTCTGGAAGGTGGTCTGGAGCATGGTGGCGGTTGAGTACTGGGGGTCGGCTGTGGAGCCTAGGTCCCTTGGGGAGGGGAGGGCAGGGAGGGCTCCCACCCAACGCACTTTGGGGTGCCCCGAGTGAAAACAGCCAGGTACTGGGTCCGGTGGCATGGTTATGGGAGCCTCATTTTATGTTCCCTTCTGGGAGAAGCAGCCGTGAGTTCTTATATCTTTATATGCATGTATATTTTTAAGTGATGCCCAGTTTTTATCGCTTCACATGTAATCATCATGTATTGTTTATACATGTGTGTATATATATGTATCTTTCATGAATATAAATTAAACCATTGTTTGTTGTTACATTATCATTGTCAATTATGGTATAGATTTCTTTAGGTCTAAATACAGATATTAATAATAATATGGGAATAACTAATGCCCCAAGGCAATAGAAATGAAGAATAGAAGTACTGGTTCTTAGAGCTAGCTTGTCACTGGGGATTTGGGGGAAGGGTAAGGAGAAATAGGTCATGTAAGGAATGGCTATGGTGGAAGAAAGTGATTGCTCTGGAGGAGGATGGGGTGCTACAAGGAGGAAAAATAGTATGCCATATACCCTACCAGTAACAGGATTGTAAATAGTGAGAAGAAAAAAGAAAAGAAAAGAAAAATAAAATAATAAGAAAATAAAAAAGTGCCTACCAAGGAGCCACCCTGGGGGACAGGAAGGAAACTGGGAACATTAGTGAGGCAAGTGGAAACTGGCAAAGGAATTGGTGTTGGAAAATTGTATGTTTGAAACTTAATCATAATTCAC
Organism: Sorex fumeus; assembly: GCF_029834395.1. NCBI lineage: Eukaryota > Metazoa > Chordata > Mammalia > Eulipotyphla > Soricidae > Sorex > Sorex fumeus. The sequence continues at coordinate 39,668,375 of NW_026606322.1, read as the reverse complement.
TGTGTAGCTTTATAATTCACATGGTGATTAAATCTAGAGGTAAATGAAGAAAAAACATATAGCTGTTATACCAATGCTTGACCTAATGTAATACTATAAATGCTGTCTCTATGTATATGAAGAGTCAGCAACTATATACCTAAATATTGTAAATTGAATTTTCTAATAGTGCATGTAATCCTTTTGTGATATTCGGAGTCATAAAAATTCAAAGGGGATTTAGGACAAATTAGAATCATTTAATGCTTAAGATTTTATTTTTTAGCCACTCTTTTTATTAGTTTGTTTACTATACTGTTAATGGTAGGGTTTTATGTACAAAATATGAATCAGTTATCTTTTAAAATTGGGGAAATAAAAGTATACTGTATGATCCATGTACACATTGAACTCAAACTGGCATTAATAAAATTTCTCAAATTTTAGTTATTTCAATTTTAAACTTATTATAAGTATATTCACAATAATGATTAATAACATATGTATGACATGTAAGGAAGAATTTTGTACCCACAGCATTGTCAGATGGCCTTAATGTTTCTGTAGAAGTCTCAAATTACTATTATTGATTGAAAGTGCACATTTTATCTTAGCAATTTAAAAAGATCAAACCACAACTGTAACATATTCTATAGACATTCAGTCAACTATGATTATTAGTCTGATGTCTAAATGTTAAGTTGATATTATAAATCTTTGTAAACATATGCATCCAGTAAGGTTTTACATCGTGCAGTGTGAATTACTAAGAGGCATCTGCATAAATTATATTACACAGTACAATTTTTACATTACCATTTCAAATTATTTAAATATTAAAAAAATATGCAGTACGTATCATAATGCAATTTAATTATCAGATATAATACTCCCTAAAACTGCATGAGTGGAACAATAATAATTCAACTGCAACATCATTGGTTTAAAAAGTGGGACACTGTGATAGTAGAGTAGGTGCACAACATACCCACGATTCATCAGTACAGTGGGTACACGGCATACCCAGGATCCATCCCTGACACTCCATATGGTCCCTAGAACAGCCCCAGGAGTGATCCCTTGGGTAGAGACAGGTGTAATTCTTGAATGCTGCTGGGCATGGCCCTGCAAACAAGCAAGCAAGCAAACATACAAGTGTATGGAAAGTTACAAAAAGCCAAATCCTGATGTTATTAGTAAACACAGATGTAAAATATACAGTATATGCGATTGCATCACAGTTATTTTCTACTGCCCACTCTTACGCACAAGAAAATCATTTTTGTATACATCTAACATAAATGTCCTTTTGCATTAATTGTGTTAAACTATCTTAAAACAATTGAGAAAATATAGCAGCAAATTTTCACGTTACTTGAGAACATAGTTATCATATATACAAGAGAAATAATTATGTGAGCGGTAGAATAAGTCTATTTTATGATGGGGATGTTGTTGGTCCATAACCAGCAATGCTTAAAGGCTATCCCAGATTCTGTGCTCAAGAGCGACCCCTCTGGCTACATGGGGGTTAATAGTTGGCAACAAAGCAAGCCTGTTAACCCTGACCTAATTCTCTGCTAGAATCATTCCACAAAATCAGTATCTATCTCTGTATATCATGTATGTCTCTAAAATCCTAGACTGTAGTGTGTCAGATTATTAATATAGATAAGTAGGCTTGTGTACTTTGGGGTTCATGGTGAAGGATAGTTGAGACAGGGATTCATAACAAATAATTTACTTTCTTGTTTAAAATATTTATAAATTTTACTTTCCTGGTTATAGATTGTCTTCTATGACTTTCCAGAAGACAATATATTTGTATTAATGTGTCTACACGTATTCATATCTCCTCATTATGGCATGACAAAGATAGTTTATATCTAATTTAGCAAATGTGTTTTGACTACTTAAGAATAAGATGAAAGTATGTTTTTGTATCAACCTCACACTATATTTTAAAGATTAAGCAAGCATTTGCCACCATAGATCAATATGAGATTATTTTAGAACTCATTGTTTTTTCCCTCCCTTCAAATATGTTTTTTGCATTATGTTTCAAAGTCAATTTTTTCTTTTTCCCTTTTACTTGCTCTGTATTTTCTTCTTACTTCATTCTTTCATCTGTCTCCTTTCTTTTCTTTCTTCTTTATCAACCTTTATCTTTCATCCTTTTACTTCCCCTTCTATCTTCTATTTTCACTGTTGCTTCCAATGCTACCTCTAGATTCTTACTTGGTTTCAAGCATTTTAGTAGTGTAACATTTGCTTAATATGATAAAAGTAACTTATATGTATTGATTAACATATAGAGTCAGACTAGTCAAAAATGGTGATGATGGTAAAGAAAATTAAAATTTTATTTATTTTGTTATGGCATAAAGCTCAGTTTCCAAAATATTTTTAAGTATATGATAATTTGCATTGATATAATTAATATTGATTACTGGTTTTCTTTTGAAATTAGATAATGATGATTCACACTATTTCCAGCTTCAAGTCAGAGCTAGATAGTTGAATATGCTTACACAATTAATAGTCTGAAACCAGTGAAATCAGTTCATGACCACTTATCACTACATCTTCATTTTATACTAAAACAAAACCACTAGAATTCCTCTAAATTATTTTTTCAGATTGCAATTTATTTTAGCAGTGTCAAGAATCAAACCCAGGGCTTCACATATAATACAAAGGCAAATTCTGTTCCTGAGCCATATTCCTGTCCCCCAATTTATTACAATTTTAATCTTGTGAACCAATGTATTATTTTAATGACATTTGCCTTTAATATCATTAAATGGGAAATGAGTCCCTCAAAATTCATTGCATTATGTGAAGTAACTCTATTTTGAATATTTCTAAATCATTTTAATTTCACATAATTAATCATTGTTTTTTCACTGTTAGTTTAAAACTGTAGCTCATAATAAAAAATAAAGTACTATCTTATGTCTATCTGAAAGTATCCAGAATTACTCCACAAAATAATTTCTATTTCAAAAACATATATTTTAATCGACTTATCTCTAAATTGTACTGTGAACAAATATTTATTTTATTAAAATATAATTAATAATGCTCACTAAGAAATATTTAGAAATTGATTAAGATTCACCAGTTTCTTTTTTCTTGATTTGTGGGCTGTCTGCATGTACAGTTCACCTGGAATTGGTTCAGTAATTCATATCTAAATTTTTGGAAGATTTATTACAACACCACTAATGAATCTTTTATTCTGCACCTTTTTATATCATGCTGTAGGAATAAAGGAACATATATTACATTTAATTACTTATTTCACTTTGAAACTTACAGAAAAATACTTAGTGTTAAAATAGTCTCCAGCATCATCTCTTTTCTTAAATTTTCAGAATATTTTTTTTAAAAGAACAGATTTTATCCCCTCCTTCAAAGCAGAGAGAATGTTGCCTTTTGTAATCTAGTATATTACTTCTTTGCTATGAGAGATACTCAATATCTGGTGTCAGTTATCTACATTCCCTCTCACTGAAGTGCTTGTTTATATATGCTTTTTATTTCAATAGTATTTTGAAATAGAATTTACAAAGCAAACAAAAAAAATGCAGTTCTTTTTCCTGCCACTGTACAAGTCAAAAGAATCATAAGTGGTATATAATAGAATCTCCATAATTGAACAATGATTTTAAAAAAATCCAAATTGAGTTTTACTGTTCCCTGTTCATTTCTATGTCTAGAAATTTCTGTATTAGGAATTTCTTTCTCTTCAATAGACCCAAGAGATACATTCTCCCATACTCATGTAGACTTCAGTACTTGACGGGCCAGTACTTTGGTCATCAGTTGTAGTTCCTAAAACACCATCCCCTGCAATCACAGTCACTTATGCTGTGAACTATCATTTGTGTGTGTGCACATACCTTAGTATATGATGACATTGAATTTCATGAAACCTGTCAGAAAATCTGAAGTCTATGTATATTGTGTCAATGTCAAACATGATATTTTAAACAACAACAAAAATGTAATTGCTTGAAGTTTTCAAAAAAATACAAAGTAAACACTTTATACTTATTGTCTATGGGGAAGATAAATCTGAGAGCTCATAGAAGTGTCAATTTGGCCTATTTGGATTTAGTTTCCAAAACTCAAGTATGGGAACTTCTCCCACATATTTCCATGCTTTGGATTGAATCATCTTTAAAATATTTGATTCTCCTTTAAGCTCACTAGCATTTTTTTAACTTTTGGATTTCACTTATTTTAAATGTAGCCAATTCATTGACAACTTTTATCCATAACATTATTGGATAATGTCCCAATATAATGCTGAATACTAAGAAACATCAGAGTAAGGAAGATTTATGTGTGCACACACATTTGTAAATTTATGTCTGCATAGCATTTACATTTCTTTGGTATAAATTAACATTACTATATAGTCTTTTTAGCACAGCGGGTAGGGCGTTCACCTTACAAGCGGCCAACATGGCCAACCCGAGTTCGATTCCTCTGCCCCTCTCGGAGAGCCCAGCAAGCTACCGAGAGTATTCGATATGCCAGACACAGTAACAACAAGGTCTCCAATGGAGACGTTACTGGGCCCGCTCGAGCAAATCGACGATCAACGGGAGGGCCTTTACCTTTACCTTTACATAGGTCCATATCTATATATAATATATATAATATAGGTTATATATAATATCTATATATTATATATATCCAGATTCCAGATCCCCCATCTACCAGTTACACCCACCAGCTGCCAGGTAACCCATCAATGATCAAGATCCAGAGACTATAAAACCAAGCTCCTGGAAAGGAACAGAGTCTCCTGCCCTTGCGCCTGGCTGTCCTCACCAGGGCCTTTTGGAGGGGCACGGATTGAGTTTCCCTCTCCACCCTGAGCAGAGCCCCGGGAACTGAAGACCGCTGGGACCCAGCCACAGCCATGCTGAGACCACACTTCACACCCTAGGACAGGCTTCACACATCAAGGAACAGGCAGAGGAACCCAGGTGTGCGGAACACGGGGCTGAGATCTCCAAGTCTGCTCGCTCCGGGACTGAAAGACGATTTGCATTTGCAGCTGTTGATGCCTGTTGATGATGGGGGTGATTGTTGTATTTATGGACAGAATACATTTGAAAATGTACAGTTGCTGGCAAAGCAAATTCTTCTTATCTGAGTCATGCCTTAGTGCTTGTCCTAGGATGAAATTTATCATATCCTTAAATGGATTCTGAAAAAATGAAATTCAGTTTCTTAGTAGTAGTTGAAAGAAATCCTACATGTTATTGGTGGACACAGTCAATAGCTAATAGCATCTTGTTGCTCTATTGAGATATTCTGCAGGGTTACATATGTGTCTTTAAAGCCAAAAGATGCAGTAAACCTGCACCATCCATAATGTTGTAAGAAGGTGGAAATGCAATGCATGATTGACGTTCTACTTGAACATCTTTGTGGCCTTGCATTAATGAATTTACTCATTTGGAGTGTCTCTGGGGTCCCTCAGCACTATTTCAGAAGCCCAATCCTCCACTTAAAAAAGACACAGCAAGCCAAAACCAAAGTTTCTCTGAGTAGAAACTTAGAAACTTATTTTTCAATGATTTTGTTTATGATGATACAATTTAAGCAGATGATCACTGAAGATCAGCATTTTCCAACAGAGTTGAATAAAAGTACACTTTGGATTACAAGGGAAATGAATTGAAATGTTCTTTTATAGTGCTTTCTTGGGATATTTGAAAGCTGATTGTGCACTTAATGCTGCACATAATGAAATTTAGACCTTGTAATTTACTAAAAAAATTCCCTAATAAAGGATGTCTTTAGTTTCTGTTCTGATGTCTTTGAATTCTTTGCTAAATAATTATTGCAGGCACATACTAAAAAAAGTTAAGAAATTATAGCCACTTAATATTTTTTTTTGTTCAGTTTTTCTTTTGTATACATTTGCATTGTCTGGATTTCTATTTAAAAAGATGTTTATAGCTCTGTCAGTTTAATTTAAGACAGGCCATTTCTTCATTTTTTTTTCTTCTCTGACAACTGTTTCTTTTAAAACTGGGTCAGTCAACTTTGATTTAATTTCTTTGCTTTCTGAAAAATACTGATTCAAAAATAAAGAAAGGTCTCCAGAGATCAATAGTACATATATGTGCAAAATACAGTTATTAGAGGCCTTGAAAATAACTCTATGGATATGAAAAACTGTACAAGTTCCTACTTTTTTTTTTAAATCCCACTAAAAAAGCAACATTATTCTGCTCAAACTAGCCCTTTTTCCTGTAGTGAATTGAAAAAAAAAAGTACATTATAACAGTCAGCGCTTATCTCCTCTTTCAACCTTCCCCTTTCATCTGACCAGGGATTCAGAGAATTGAAGGAAGCACTCTTTTGCTGAGTGAGTACTTTGACTTAACAGTGCAAAGCATCTGAAGCTTTTGCCCAATGTTGGGGCTAGTTTCTTTCCATTGTATGCAGTTTATCAGAGACAAGTAGGCATTATACTGAGTAGAGTTCAGAAATATATAATTTAAAATAATTTTCTTTTGAGTGGAAGAATTTTGACCTAAAGCAAGTCCCTCAGCTTCCTGGGTCTTATAGTTCCATTTAAGAAAAGGGAAAGAAAACCTATTTTTTAAGGAAAATCTTATGACAATATACTTTCTCTAAAGTACAGTTATTTTATAGGTTGTAACTGAAGGGATGATTTTTATATGTGGCATCAGAATTGAATCAGTGCTTTAATCTCTGTATCGACAAAATGATTCTTTCTATTGTAGGTTTAGTTTTTTTATTATATAGTATACTATTTCCTCAGTTGTCTTTGAAGATTATCCAAAATATTGATAATATTTACTGGTCATTGTGCAAAATAAAAACAGCAGAACCAGTGATAGTATTGCAATTAAGGTGCTTGCCTTGCACACAACTGACCTAACTTAAGTTTTCAGCATCATTTTCCTGAGAACCATCAAGTGTGGTTACTGAGTGTAGAGCCAGGAATAAGCCCCGAGTACAGCAGAGTGTGACCCCAACCAAAATAAAAACAAATTTCTTTACTTTAATCTTGTAAGATTTTAAGAAATCTCATTACATTTTGAGACTGTAACATTTATGTGATAATGTCAATTTGTAATCAATTTTATATAGTCTAAAATTAATTTACCACATTTGCTCTCATAGTTACATAGAAAATTGTAACATAGTGAAAATATAAGTGAAATAAAAGAATAAAATTATGAGGTAATCAGATAGTGAAGCACAGGGATGAGACAGGAGTGAATCAGGAGTAAGGCCTGAACATCACTGGGTATGGCCCCCAAAAGTTAGCAAAATAAACAAACAAAAAATATGTTACTTTCAGTGTCCGAGTAGCATAAATTATCAGAAAAGGTATTTTTTTTAAAATTAGTTCATTTAGAGAAAACTGTTCAGGCCATCATCTTCTCTCTCTTTTGTGTTTTGGACAGTTTTCTTTTTTCTTCTTCTTATTTTTCTTTTCTTTTCTTTTCTTTTTTTTTAATTGAAGCACCATGAGATACAGGTACAAAGCTGTTCATGGTCAGTTTCAGTGATATTGTTACAATACACATCCCTCAACCAGTGTACAGTTTCACACCATCAATGTCCCCAGAGCTTTTCTTCTCTCTCTCTCTCTCTCTCTCTCTCTCTCTCTCTCTCTCTCTCTCTCTCTCTCTCTCTCTCTCTCTCTCTCGGCATTATGTTTTGCAACAAAGCTATTGAGAGGTTACAAGGGCCAGGAGGACTGTGGTTGGAAGTTGGCCTCAGGCACTGGGGGTAATGGCAGTTGGGTTAGAGAAGGGACCACTGTGACAAAGATAGTAGCATATGATACTTTGATTAAGAAGTAGCACTGTAGCACTATCTTCCTGCTGTTCATCCATTTGCTTCAGCAGGCATCAGTAAAGTCTCCATTGTGAGACTTTTTGTTACTGTTTTTAGCATATTGGATACAACACTGGTAGCTTGCCAGGCTTTGCTGTGTGGGCTGGATACACTTGGTAGCTTTCCAGCTCTCCTAGAGGGGTGGAGGAATTGAACCCCGGTTGGCTGCGTGCAAGGCAAACACCCTACCCGCTGTGCTATAGCTCCAACCATAAAGGGACATAGAGTTTTCTTTATCCCTCTTTTATTCTTCTTTCATTTCTAGTACCTTTTTATCTTTATAGCCTTCACACTCATTAAAATATTTTCCTTTTCCTTAAAAACTAACCAGGCTGCTTAAATATATTTATACTTCTTTATCCCTATGAGAGTAGGCTGGTATTCATGGTTTTTATTTATTTTTTTAATTAAATGTCCTTTTACTGTATGTGCATCCTGTGTTTAACGCATTTCCAAACATTTCTTGTTATTCATGACTCTCTTCATGAACAATAAAGTTTCTTTTTTTTGTTTTAAAATTTTTATTATCCCTTAATAATTAAAACTCCAACTATCCTGGCTTTATTTAAGTTTATTTCTGTTCCCTGCACTATTTTGTAGGTCTTGAAACTAAGACTACTGTTATTCGTCATGATTTTTATTTTTTCATTTCCTGAATTTTAATAAAAGCTTGTTTATTACATGAAATTTTATATGCCATATTGACTCACGTTGCTTCTGTATTGAAAATGACGGTGAACAGAAAGTTGTATTTGTGTTAAAATTATATCTTTATGCTTCACTTCAGTTCCCGATTGCAAATGCCCGTGCATGTGTAACTTTCTTCTCTTAGTCTTTAAAATTATATTCAATGTGCTAATGTCTTACTGACTTTTTCACATTAAGTTGACTTTATCAATCATTTTCTTCATTTTATTTTAAATCAAAATATGTCTATTCTTTATAAGGACTAAAGTCAATCCTTTAATAACATCAATGATGTCTTATCAATATCTCTGATGCTGTAGTGTGCCTCGCCCAAGAAAGTGAGAACATGCGTGATGCTAAATTGTAAAAATATATTGTTACTCTCCAATACAATTCTTTTCAAGAATTGATAAAATTGGAAAATATTCAGCATTAAAAAATAAAGGTCATGTTTGAAAGAACTTCAAGAAAATTTTCATACTCTATTCGGTCTCTAGGTTCTTTATCTTGAATTTGTACCTTCATTCTTCTACCCACTTCAGGCCCTGTGTTTATCCTAGAAATTGACTTGTCTTTTCAAAATTTGGAACCAGCCAAGGAGGAGTCCTTTTAAAGGATTGACAAGGTCTGAATATTTATTCTGTGACTTTGATTTGACGCTCTTTTTTTTTCTAGTGTGTTACTATTTTCTTAAAGGTACCTTGGTTTCCAGAATTGTCTCTTTTTGACCTCTCCCTTATTTACATTCACTTCAATGCCTCTACTGTCAGCTCTGTTCTGATTTCTCTCTTACAGTTCCCCTATATCTCACACACAACTTTGCTGTTAGTGTCCTTGAAAACATGACTTTATCTTTTTCTTTTTTTTTTTTGCTTTTTGGGTCATATCCAGAGATGTATAGGGGTTGCTCCTGGCTATGCACTCAGGAATTACTCCTGGTGGTGCTTGGGGGACCATAAGGGAGTCCAGGGATTGAACACAGATCGGCTGTGTGCAAGGCAAATGCCCTACCCTCTGTGCCATTGCTCAGGCCATTGTAAACATGACCTTGTCTTAATTTGAATGTTCCATCTGCTTTCTGTGTATAGTATAGAAAACCATAGGTAGGGCATTTGGCATACAACAGACTGCACTGGGAATACAATGAAACAGGACATTGTGAGACAATTGCATTATGTCTTAAAAATACAAACCATTTGAATTCTGATCTTCAAATTCAGATGTGTTTTATCTTTGTCTTTGTCCTCTGGATAATCTGAATAGTGATGGTCTGTTTTGACGTTATTTTGGGGAAAAATCATACTATAGTCATCAGTAATTATATGAACACATTAGAAACAAATTGAATGACATTGAAAAAAAATATATAGTGTTTATCTTTAATACATATTTCCTTTCAAGTAAAAGTTCTGTAAATTTATCTGGAAGTCTATCCATCTTTTTTTTTTGTACATTGAAATTCTATGAAGTCTTCAGAACATCCATATTGTTGCATGAACATGATTGTATATTAAACGATTATAAAATGCTGTGTGTGGAATTAATGGCTTTTCAAATAGCTCTTATCAGTATTAACAATCAAATGCACATATTAATAAAATTCACTGATGAGGTCATGTCAGTTTGTATATTGCATCCTTATCAATCTAAGTGAGAGTCAATAAAGTTTTTTTTTTCTAAAAGCCCAGAATAATAGCTAATGATTTATGCCAAGAGTAGCTTATGTTGAATTATTTAAAGCGCTCTATCAAATAATGTGAGCTTCAGGAACTGTATTTAAACAATATGTAATTGAAATTGTGGAGTGTAAAGTCCAACAAAAATAGATCTATAAAAAGGGGTTGAAGAGATAGCGCAGGACTTTGTATATGACAGATCTGAGTTCAAACTCTAGCTGTAACTAAATTTCTTTTTCAGTATTAGTTCTGAGTTTTTCCAATAGAACTATAATTGACATATATGTGAATTCCAATTATAGTAGAGTTGTAAATTGAAGGTGTATAAATATTAAGGTATTTATACATAGCATCATGTTTGACATCCCTAACACTTAGAATATATCACACAATCATTATTTCCTTTTAGTGGTGAAAATAATTAAAATATAGTCATAGCATCTTTCAAATGTTTAATTCTATATTGTAGACTATGATCACGATCATTATATTGTACATTAGATCTATGGAACTTGTGTTGATTTTAATAATCATTGTTTGACAAAACTGACAAGTGAAAACATTTATTAAAATACTCCAGAAATAAGACCTTCCTAAATAGTAGCATTTTATTCCATTTTGGTGATTTATATACATTTTGGTGATTTTATCATACTATAGTAGTATGGCCCCTCACCTGGCTGTCCTCAATGGGGACCCTTGGAGGGGGGCGGGTTGAGTTACCCTCCCAGCCCTGGCAGCTGAAGACCTTTGGAACCAGCCACAGCCATGCTTAAGACCACTCTCCACATGCTCGGACAAGCCTCATACATGAAGGAACCTGCAGAGGACCCCAGATGTGCAGGGCCCGTGGCTGAGATCTCCAAGCCTGCTTGGATTGGAACTGGGCCTCCTCCACCCAGATCCCCCATCTTCCAGTAGCTAGGCATTACACCCACCAACAGCTCCTGGCACCGTGTAATCCCAACAATAGCCAAGAGCCAGAGACTATAAAAAACAAGCTCGACCTCTCATTGTCTAATTTTTACTCTCAGAGAACCTGACAGACTACCAAGAGTATCCCGCCCGCATGGCAGAGTCTGACAAGCTCCCCATGGCATATTTAATATGCCAAAACCCAATAACAATGATGAGTCTCATTCCCCCAACCCATTAGAAAGAGCTTCTAATGTGGCACTTGCTAAAATCTCAGGCCTAGGATGAATGGAGATGTTACTGGTGCCTGCTCAAGGAAATTGATGAACAACAGGATGACAGTGATACAGTGATAATAGTATTTTATGAATATACTTCAGAGAAGAACATTGAGATCCTTGTCATTATTTAAAAAATTATCATTAACATAATTCTGTTGGGGCTGGAGAAATTGTACAGGGGCAGAGTCAAGTTCCATTTTTACATGAAGTCAAGTCTGTTTTGATCTTTGGCATATGCATGGTCCCCTGAGAATTACCAGACGTGACCCCTGAGCATTGAACTAGGTGTAAGCCCTGAACAGTGCTGGGTATGGCCCAAAGCTCCCCCCCAAATTGTTTTCTAAAAAACATTATTGAACAAAATTTTGCCGTTTCCAAGGTTATGCTGCAATTTAGAGCATAACTGTTTATTTTGGCCAGAAAACTTCTATGAGTTTTACTTTCCCTAATGTATCTATCCCATCTGCTGGCTATTAGTGGAAATCAAATCCACAATAAAGAATCACATTAAAAACCACCGCTTTTTCCCTGTTAGTTCCCTAAGAGTCTCTGACTGTAGCTATTGATGCAGCAAGGCTGAAGATTTCTCTAAACATCCACATCTACCAGAAACCAAATGCCTGTGTCAGAATGCATCTGTCTGAAACTGCAATATGAGTTGGGTGCCTGTGATGTCTAATGCAATTGTTCTTTGCTTTTTTCTCTTTTCAGTATATACACTGTTTAGTATTACGTCCCCCCTCCCCACCATGCCCCACTTTCCATCACATTTTCCCCTGAGATTTCTCACTTCTTTACACATAGTGTACGTAAGCTGTCTGGCCATGTGTTTCTGAAAGTCAACGCACTATATTTGAATGGTAAAATATGATATTAACACGTGCAGCCCTTATGTGCATCCAACTATACATAAGTTTTAAAATGGGCAATCTGTTTGTTGATTTCTTCCAAGAGTTCAAATTTTGAAATAGAAAGTGGAAACTGGAAAACGAACACACATTAATGTCACATCACCAACCTGCAGAATGAAGATGACTAGGAATGGCTGGGGGGAATTGCAGGATGGGCTTCAGGTGGCAGCTGTTCTCCAGTGGCTTTCTCAGAGGACCTGTAACCTTGTGGCCACAGAAAGCCTAATGCAAAAAAAAAATGGCTTGGGTTCTAGACCTATTCAAGAAACATTGATTTCTGTGCTTTTTAGTTTTTAGTTTCTCTTTGTTAAAAAAAATCTGTTTAGTTCTTTATACATTCTTATTTATCATTGTCAGATAGATTTCCTCGGACACATTAATGAAAGCTTAAAATATCATTAGGTTTGTTGGGCCATCTAAAACACACAATTTCAAAGTGGACGAGGGTATTTTGTGATTTCAGATATTTTTAGTATTTAATTATCTGTGCAAAAATATTACAAGTGAACTATTAAGTATCATGGACCCAGGAGTGTGACTTAGCCGTGGAGGGTAAGCACTGCGTGTGTGAGGTGCTAGGTTTGATTCCTGACATCACCACAAGTTGTTGAGTGTGTTTGCCTGTACCACACAGACCCTAGTTTATTTTATATGTAATGCTTGTTGCCTGCACTCTCACTCCTGTCCTAAAATATACTATACTCCTACAACCACCAGAGTGATCCTTTAAAAACCCTAGGTTGAGTCTATTAAGTTCTTTCCTAGTTTCTGTAATGCAAACAAAAGCAACCCCCTTGCAAGCCTTTTAAAAGCTTCTCACTCATTTCTTATCATTCAGTTTATGTCATTGCCCTGGCTAGCTTGCTTTTCCTTCAGTTGCTTAGAAAAAAATTGCCTGTTTTCTCTCTTAGATATGTGCTTGGCTTGCCCTTCAACTGCTTCGGTGCCTTCTCAAATGTCGCTTTTATACTGAGTTCTTCTCTGATGGAAACTGGAAATCAATAGCCTCCTATACTCACTCTAACTTCTACTTTTATGCTTTTTCCTCCAGAGTATTTCCTACTCGTGGGCTTTTGTCAGTTGTTTTATTTATTTATGGCCTGTCTCTTAATACTGGAATGTGAGTTCAGGCATTGTACCAAATTTTAGAAGAGTGCATGGGACATATGTAACATGAATGCAGAGATATATCATACCCGTGATTAAACATTGCAGGGACAAGAGTTCAAAGGTTTGGAGTGTGTGCTTTGAACGTAGGAGTCCCAGGTTGTGTACAAAGAAACCATAAACTTCACCACAGCTATTCTCTACCTCCGAGCACCAACAGTGTGACCCCAAACAAACTAATAAAAAAAGGTTTTGTGCCATTACTGACCTGGCTATAACTTTGGGTATTTTTGATAGTAGTGCTCAGTCAAAAGTGATTTTATTATACAAATGTATAGTCTTGCTAAAACTTATTATTTGGGACTACTTTATGTTATGTGTTTTAGATCTATCATAAACCTTCAGATTATCTTGCACATCTTAAAAATTTATGGCTCAGCCAGCTTATATCCAAATGGACGTGTAATAAAACATTTTCATTCAGAAGCACGGATAGCATCTTTGAATTTTCATTGAAATTGTGAATCTTAGCCTTTAATTTTCAAGTCTACTTGAAACTACTTCTTCGTTTGAGTAAAAGAAAACTTAAAGTTGAGAAATATTGCAGGTTATAATGAAAAAGAAAAAATCATCCTATTACAGGCTATTTTTTTATTCCCAAAATTCTAATGAGACTGCAAAAATATTATACAACTATTGCTTAGAGCTTTTTATATATTATTGAGAAAAATAAATGTACCACTCAGTAATTCCAAGAAAGTGATTTAAAACTGTACCTTCTTTTCCTCAAGTGTACGACTTAGCCATAATTATCTGATACTAAAACATAATATGTTATATGAAGTACCTTGACATATTGAGATAAATTAATTTGTATAATTAAATCTTAATGTTTAAGAAATAGTTTTTGTAAGATATTACATTTAAAATCTGTTTCTTTCCAGGGCTGGAGTGATAGCACAGCGGGTAGGGCGTTCGCCTTACAAGCGGCCAACATGGCTGACCTGAGTTCGATTCCTCCGCCCCTCTCGGAGAGCCCGGCAAGCTACCGAGACTATTCGATATGCCAGACACAGTAACAACAAAGTCTCCAATGGAGACGTTACTGGGCCCGCTCAGCAAATCGACGATCAACGGGAGGGCCTTTTTTTTTTTCTTTCCACAATATTTTTGAACAACTCCACAGAATATCTTGAAAGCATAGAAAGATTGCATTCATCTGGGGGATATAAAGTAACAAAGTATGAGATTAATACCCAAGAATAGCTGAGATCAGCACCAGGAGGATTACTCCATAACTTAGAGGCCAGCCGGGTATCCTAGAGGAAAGGGCTATTCAGATAGAGAAGGGAGCACCAAATAAAGGATGTTTGGAGGATCCTCCCAGGAGGGGAGATGCATGTCGAAAGTAGACTATGGACTGAACATGTTTGCCACTCAATGCCTCTTTTGCAGACCACAACACCCAAAAGGAGAGAGAGAACACAGGGGATTGCCCTGCCACAGAGACGGGGGGATGGGGGGATGGGGGTGGGAGGGATAGTATCCATGGTGGTGGAAAATGGGCACTGGTGGAGGGATGGGTATCTGATCATTGTATAATTGAAACCAAAGCACAAAAAATTGTAAATCTACAACTTTAAAAAAAATAAAATAAAATAAAGGGAAAAAAAAAATATTCATTTGTGTGCTCTCCAGTAATTAGAGAATTGGGTGTAGTGCATAAAAGACAGAGTATCACTGTTGGTTTCTATAGGTGTTCAATAGATAACAAAATAATAAATTGAATTTGGAGTGAATGTAAGACATATTTGTGTCTAGAAAGAAGTACTTCTTGCCCTGACTTCTCTTGAATAAGTTGTGAAGTTTGTTGATTCTTTCTATGTCAAATGAAACAGGTTTTGATTAGCAACTTAGTCTCTTAACTAAGTTAATTGAATAGACTCCCTAGAGTAATGGCAGATGTTTCCATTGTCGTAGACAAAACAAAAGTGAAAATGATAAAAACTATGAATTATAATTTATTGAAATGAATATAAGGACATGTAATCAATCTAATAGTTTCTTTAAATTAGATTTAAATAATAGAATAAATTATTTTATTCTCATATATACCAAAATATAGGACTAAGATAGCTATTTTCTAGAAATTCATTAATTTTAATTTTTAATTCAATTTTAGTACTATATCCATTTCCATATATAACTATTTTTGTTCTATAACTAATGGTTACTCTTTGGAGCTGTTTATTGATGGTAATTGAAGGCACATATATGTGTAGTGTTTCTAAGAATACCAATCAGTATTAGAAAAAATGAATATCAAGTTTTTTCACATATTTTTATTTTGTTCATTTTATATTTTATTTGGGGCTACACAGTGTGATGCTGAATGTTTACTCCTTGCTTTGCAGTCAGGGATAACTCCTGGTGAACTCAAAAGGGCCATATGTGGTGTTGGGGATTGAACCAGGGGTGGTTACATGAAAGGCCAATGCCCTACCTTTAGTAATATCTCTCCAGTCCTAATTATTTTAAAACTAGTTTTCTGAGATTTAATTCACAAAAAAATCATATATTTATTTTCAAGTGTAAAAAAATGAGACAGGAGTCAGAAATAGTACAGTGGGTACAGTGGCTCTTGCCTTGCATGCTGCCAAACTGGATTTCATCCTCAGTCGCATATAGTCCCCCTGAACAAATGTAGGAGTTAGGAATAAGTTATAAGTACAGCCAGGTGTGTCCCCCACAATACAATAAAAAAAGGTTTAAATTAGGAAATCTAAGATAGAACTTGTATCACGTGTCACCTATGCCATGTCTGTGATGTGTATGCACATATATATGCATTTAATGAAATATTAAATATGTGAATTTATTCTAGTGTGGCATTGTTCAATTAGAATATAGAATAGAAATTTGTATTTTATATCTGAAGCTTTTATGGGTAACTATTATTTATATTAATTTTTAATTCAGTATTTAAAATGTTAAGTAGAATGTCAACTACATTCTAAAATATTGTGTAACAATAATGTGTCAGTGACTTGACACTACTTGTGATGCACATGAGAGTTTTAAAACTTTTCTTACTTATGCCAGTTTGAAAGGCATCAGGAAATGAAAGGATTGCAGAAATATCAGGCGATCAATTGATAATATCAAGCATAATCAATCATTAGTATCAACAAATTGCTTCAAGGTTTAAATTAAGTGTGCTTAGAAGTAGGCTTATGGTTTGAATAAGAAGAAAACAGATGCTGCCAATTACTGTGTTACTTATTTGATTTCTTCTTTCTCTTTCCCCCTGAATATTATACTTCATCAATGGACAACTGTCTCTGTATCATCTCCTGTTAAACATTCAATTAACAGATCCTAAGAGAAGAGCCTGGCTTTGGGATCATGTGCTTATAAAATGTGAACACAAAAGGGCCTGCATATTTTCCTTCAAGAGAAACTAAGAAAATATAGTAAAATTAATGGTTTAAATCTCTCCAATTTATCTTCAAGTTCAACTTCCTTTTCCAAGATGTAGTTATATGAACCAGTTGTACCTGTTTAGAATAAAACTGGATTTCCTTAATTCTTTGCTTATTGACTAATAAATCTTCTATTTCAATAATTACTCTTAAAAATTCTGAGGCCAAATTATATGTTTAATAAGCTATTTTAAACCCACTTTTTAGGGTACGGAGAAAACAAAACTTCAGGTCTTGAAAGACTTGGTTTTTTCACATTAATCATTCACATTTCTAACTGTGATTAAGCGTATGGGATTATATTAATTTTGTTTAAGCTCTGTCTTTTTCTTGAAAACAGACTTCTTTTCAATGTTCTTTCTCCTTTGAATTAAGTCTGGGACATTTTTGTGGAATTTCCTTTGAATCATAAACTCTTTTCTTAATCATTACCATGAGGATTGTGTGTGTAGGGGAAAAAAGAAGACTTAAATAAATATTTTCCACTATCGTTTTCTATGAGACTCCTTTGAATCATCAAAAATTAGCATGACAGGAAAATTATGGTGAGCTAATCTTGGAACATAATTTCACCAGAGAATTTCAGTATCCATGAAATTTTTAAGTAAGGTTTTCATTACTCCCTTCTGAAAAATTTCCTCCTCTAGGTCCCTAGAGGGTCAAAAAGCTAAGGCAGCTTGCCAAAATGATTCAAGGTGGCAGTGACAACAGGTTTGAAAACCCAGCCTTTTCAGCCACTATCCTCACCTACTAACACACGTACTCTCTCTCTCTCTCTCTCTCTCTCTCTCTCTCTCTCTCTCTCTCTCTCTCTCTCTCTCTCTCTCTCTTTCTTGCTCTCTGTCTCTGATCTCTTCCCTACAATTTTTTAGCGGTAGGGCGTTTGCCTCGAACGCAGCCAACGTGGCCGACCGGAGTTCGATTCCTCCGCCCCTCTCGGAGAGCCTGGCAAGCTACTGAGAGTATCTCGCCCACATGCAGAGCCTGGCAAGCTCCCCGTGACGTACTCGATATGCCAAACACAGTAACAACAAAGTCTCCAATGGAGACGTTACTTGGCCCACTCGAGCAAATCGATGATCAACGGGAGGACAGTGACAGGTCCCTAGAAAATCCTATAGAAAAAGATTCATAAATTTGTAGGGTAAATTGACAGCTTGAGCAGTTTGAAAGGAAGTATCGTGAAGCATAAAATTGTTAGTACATGGGTTTATAGGGGGTTCTTGTCTTAGCCGGGGCAGTGTAATCTAAATATCACTGCCAGCTTAATATGACTTAGACACTCTTAGGGAATTTAAAGAAATTTGCAGAAAGTCATTAAAAAGTATGGAATCCTCTTTGGGTAAGTACTAAATTAGGGGTCCAATTTTTCTAGAAAGAGGTGATGTGTTTGGGTTGCCTGACCCTATTTTGCGATCCTGGTCATTGTGTTTAATCAGCTGACTTTTTTTTTTTTGTAATTTAACTTTTTTTCCTATTTATTTATTTATTTATTTATTTTTTATTAGTGAAACACCATGAGGTACAGTTATAGACTTACAAATTTTGTGCTTGGATTTCAGTTATACAATGATCAAGTACCCATCCCTCCACCAGCACCCATCCTCCACCACCGTGGGTCCCAGCATCCCTCCCACCCCCTGTCCCCCCATCCCACCCTGCCTCTGTGGCAGTGCATTCCCTTTTGTTCTCTCTCTCTCTCTCTCTCTCTCCTTTTGGATCCTGTGGTTTTCAAGAGAGGCATTGAGTGGCAATCATATTTGGTTAGTCTACTTTCAGCATGCTTCTCCCATCCTGGAAGGACTCTCCCAACACCCTTTATTTGGTGCTCCCTTCTCTATCTGAGCTTCCTTTTCTCCTAGCACGTGTGACTGGCCTCCAAATCAGCTGGCTTTTTGAGAGTTCTGAAAGAGTACTGCTTCCACTCTCAAATCTTCCATTACTAAAATTGTATGTCTGTAAAATGCATTGCCATTCATTCATTGCCCAGACATCTTAGGCTCAGCTAGTCATTCAGATATCCTTGATACCCTATTAGCAAAACATATACATATAAGCTCTTAAGCATAATTATCTTGAAGATCAAACATTTCCACTTTTAGAACTCCCATCAATTCATCTTCAGATAATCATGTTGTAATTTTGCACAACCATTCTAGGCCATCTTCTAGAGTGAGGATCATTTTTAAATTGAAAATATGATTATACCAACTTTTTGCTGCCTAAAATTAATTTAGTGACTCTCCATTGGTTCTGGGATAAAATATAAATGGACGTTAGTTCCGATAATTACCATCTAATGTCCCATTAATTCTCCATCTCATCTCTATCATCTACCTGGTGGTGTTTTCTTCGGCATTACATGGCTTATTTTGTTCACTAGACTCCAAATTGCTATTCTTACATCAGTCCTGTGATTTACATAATTTGCACTTTCTTTGCCTAGATTACTTTTGCCTTCTTTCTTTTCATACACACTTTACCTACAATATAATTTCCTCCCAAAGGTCTTTCCTTTAGGAAAACTTTTCTAAATAACTATCATTGTATAGTTATAGCACTGTAGCACTGTAGCACTGTCCTCCCATTGTTCATCAATTTGCTCAAGCAGGCACCAGTAACGTACAATAACTATTTATATTTATCTGAGATATGATCATTCCTATTTATACTATTTCTTAGGTCAGTGAAAACACATATTACTTCAGGTTCCCCAATTTTTATTGATCTCTAGCATTGTTAATGGTTATATAATATATGTATGTTTGTATAGATTGATTATTGAAAAAGAACTTGGAAACTGAAATTTATTGACCCATAAGGATAGGTACAGATATTGAATGCAATATTAATATACACAGATATGTATTTGAAGATTTTTATGTATTAAGAGTTATAAGACTATAAACTCAATAAAGAAAACAAATCATTAACAAGAGAGTCACAGAAGAAAATGTCTTGAAGGGAAAGATAGAAGTTGTGCATCAGGGCCAGAGTCGTAATTCAGGGAGTAAGGTATTTGTTAAACATGTAGTGGGCCTAGTCAGGTTCAGTACCTGACTCTTACTGTCGCCCAAGTGTAGTCCTGAGAGGCACTAAAACAGATCACAGAATAGTCCCCCACACACTGCTGAGCATGACCTCCAAACCATCCTAAAAAAAAAAGCCTTATTCTTAAAAATTCCTGTTATTAAGGCCAATTATAGACAACTGTAGTTCTTGGCAAGATTTTTTGTTACCTGAAAGCCAGTACACATTCAATCAGTAAGTCTCAGTCTGTAAAATTAAGTACTAGAATTTTAACTTGTAGTTCAAAGGAAAAAAAAGAGAGAGAAATTATTTTACTAGAATATTTTTTGGTGCCTCTGGATTCCTCTCAGTGAGGAGCTCAAAGTTTTCTCTTGACAGTTGTGCTCAGTAGACCATTCTGTGTTTTCTCAGCATTTACATGGCTTATGACTGTTACCTGGTCAACCCAAATCTCATGTCGGCAGTGCTCATACTCCAGCTCTTTAGACTATCACCTGGTGGACGTTTATATTTTCTTTATAAAAAAAAAACCCAAATAAATAAGACAACCCCCTTAAGTGTGGTTCACCTAAACCTTTGAAGTTCCATATTATAAATCAGTAAGTTAATAGGAAAATGTGATATTTTATTTCACATATCTCAAAATTTTCTAATATGTTTCTAACACGAATATTTTGTGTGTTACAATTAGGTATGTTCCCAAATAGTTTTCAGAAAGGATATTAGCTCATGCCATTATTTTAAAGTTTATGTATGTATATAGACAGTTCTCAAAGTCCAGATTAAGTATATTGATTCAAGAAAATTTTAGTTAACACTTCTAATGGACAAAAGTCCCTCAGAGACATTAATTACAATCAGTGAATTATGAAGGATATTGGTGCATATTAGACGCATTGTTATTGAATTCTGAAAGTTTTCAGCTCCTTGACGTAATGATATTCACCATTAAAATGAATTAGTTTATTAGCTCTCTCTATATATGGGTTTGTTCATTAGAGTTGATTTTTAAATGTCACTTTTTTAAAGTAGTATTAATGCCTTGCATGACTTGAGAAATATGAAGCCGTTTCTAATTATGTCTATGTTTTTAAAGCATGCCAGATTTAAAATGAATGCAGTTTATTCAACAATTGGAATAGGGGCTAAGAGTACAGTGGGTAAGGCTTTACTTGCTAAGCATGCAGTCAAGTGAGGTTCTATGCCAGACACGTTAAATTGTCTCCTGAGCACTACCAGGAGTGATCCTTGAGCACAAAGGCGGTAGCAGCACTGAGCACCAAAGATGTAGTTCTCAAACCAAAATCTTAAAAAACTGATTTCTTAACTACTGAATGAACAACCAGAAAATCATATTTTAAGTGTTCAAGATCAATATCACAGAGTGGCTACAATGCTGTAGGTCCATAAACAATTTTATGTCAGAATACTCCAGCATTGAGTCAATCAAATATAACAAAAGATTGCTTTTTAGCCCACATAATTTATTTTGAAGTGACAATTGCAAGTTAAAATCAAATTTCATGAGTTGAATTAAAATTATCGCGTGAGTTTGTACTAATTATTTTTGTTTGTTAGAAGGTTTTATCTGGCAATTCTCAGGGTTTATCCCTGGCCTTTTGTTAACTGAATTATTTTTGTCAGGGCTCAGGGAACCAGACAAAGTGTTGGGACCAAACTAGAGTGGGCCAACCGCAAAGCAAGCACCCTACTGCCCTTCCCGCTGTTCTGTATATCTAATCCCAGTACTTATTCTTGCCCAGATGGTAGTCTTACCTTTCTGTTTATTCACAACCTGATTGGCCTGGACCAAAAGCTAAGATGTCAACGGTTCTATACTTTCAAAGAGAAAGTAAGTACATACTAGACTCACTTTGATGAGACTCCTTGAGAGTCAGTATGTTGAAAATCAAAAAATGGACATTTTTCGTGCTATCCAGTCAAATATGGCTAATAGATAGATACACATGGTCAATGATCATTTGCAGTGGATCTAGTTCAAAGCTACTTTGAACAAGACTGGGAAGATACCAGGAATTTTATATTGAACAAGTTAAAATAACATTATTTCAACATATTGGTTTACATAAAATGAATGAGTAGTAATCATTTTATCCATGATTAGTTGCTATTTTCATATAGTTACAAAAATATATTGCATTATGTGATACAATTAGTTCCCTATCCACTAAACGTAGAAAATAACAGATTCCAAATTATCATGTTAAAATGAAGGTAAATAAAGTAATAAGTATTAAGAACTAAGCATCTGCCTGCGTTTTGGTAAATATTCTTGATTATTATATAGTTAATCAGCATATAGGGATATCATTTCTCTTAAATTAATTACAATTTTTTTAATCACCAGTAGTAGTTATTTTCTAGCCATATTGCTCTTCAGTTGGATCAGATTACACTTTCTTTACATCAGCCAAATAAAGACTTGTTTTTCTAAGAATACACATAGGAATTTTGACAAAGTGCTAATGCACAAACCAATTTCATCATCAAAGTCTAAAAACTTATGTAGACAGAATATATTTTTTAATTCTCTTTTCTAAATGACTAACCATAAAACCTATGTAGAGTGCATGTTTAAATTATTATTGCATTCAACCAAAGTACAACTTTTCTTTCATGAAACCAAACAAACCTCTTTTGTAAATAAGAAATGAGTGAGTCATTTCATTTGTTAAGGGTATAAAATATAATTTTATATTTATGGTCAGTATATGAATTAAACTTTTAGATATATTTTTCAGAAAATAGTTTGAAATAATTTCTAACCATAATATCCTAACTAAACATCTGTTTTAACAGATGAATTTAATTTCTTGTACTTTATGTTTAAATATCTTAAGAAAAAGATACTTTTAATCTGAGTCTGTATTTCGTCAACAAAATGATGGGCTGTATTTTAGAGTTTTCTTTTGTGTTTCATTGTAAAAGCAATAATTCTGCAATTGGATTAATTGTAGACCAGAATAGTTTTTCCTTGAAATAATCTTCCAATTATGTAGCATCTGTTTTTCATTATTCTTTCATTTTCACCAATATCAAGGCTTACGTATTAGATTGTTATATGATGTGATAATATATCATTTGTAGATAATCTTATTAGTCATGCTGAAAGAGAAAGGTTTTACCAGAGATATCATTTGTTATAATATTTTGAAATTCTAAGTTTCTCATCTTTATGTCATTGTTTTCTTTATTATTATGTTCTCTTTTCTTAATTTATATTATTGGCCATAACATGGTTATTCAACTTATTTTTAGTATCAAGCGATAAATATATTCTTAGGCTTTCTTAAGGTATAGTCATGCTTTAATTGTATTTGGATGTATTGTGGCAGTAATAACTTCAAAATATTATAATTGGCTTGTTAAGCATGACCTTTTCTGCCTAAATTCATGTCAGGTACAATTAATCAATTATGCTTTACCAGGTGTGCATTTACCATGCTCCCTAAACAAGTTTCCATGAGACTAATTCTACAGCAGATGTTAAACTTTGTCACTTCTGAGTCATCTTCAGTTGTTCTTTTAATGGATCATTCTCTAATTTAAGTATCCACGTAATGAAATAATAGTATTAATTAATAATAAAATATATTATGTGGTCCACTTGTATTAACTATCTG
The DNA here is from genome assembly GCF_029834395.1 of Sorex fumeus. Classification (NCBI taxonomy): domain Eukaryota; kingdom Metazoa; phylum Chordata; class Mammalia; order Eulipotyphla; family Soricidae; genus Sorex; species Sorex fumeus. The sequence continues at coordinate 39,644,758 of NW_026606322.1, read as the reverse complement.
TTGTAATTAGATAAAACAGAAGTGTTTTATCTTAGCTTTGTTCTTAAATAATAAATTATTTATAACAATATGTTGGAACAGATACTGGAAATATGGTACATTTCAAAACTTCAGAGGCCATATTATGATTTTCAGTTTCAATTATTTGGACAAAAGAAATGAAAATTTCAATAGTGATGTTTATCCAAATGGGAGGCATCACTATAAATTTCAGGAAGATATTAGTTATCAACTAGGAAGTCCAATTGATGGCAAGACAAGTTTTAAACATTGTAATATTACTTAGATTTGCTTTACATTTTATCAAACAAATTCACAATAAAATTTTGGTATTGCTATATTGACAAAATATAAAAATATGAGAATTTGGAAAAATATGGATTACAGATATATTAAATCATATTAATTAAATTATGTTATAATAAAATTGCAGATATATTACTAGAAGAATTACACACAGATGTTTAATTCAAAAGGCAAGACAAAGCTATGTTCAGTGTATAACCAATATTGAATGTCAAATCCAAAAGAATAAGGCATTCAACCCTAACCCATGGTGCTCTGCAATCAACAACCTCAGGACCCTTCTAAGTTAAATGCAGGTATCCTGGAAGTGACTGAATTAAAAAGAATTTATCTTTATTACATTTGCTGTCATAAAGCAGAATGGAACCTTGCCAAAGAAAGCAAATTTTATAATAGAAAATCTATTTTTTTCATATTTCATACCTGAAATTTTCCCCCAAATATGGACTTTTGATCTATTTGGCCTCTCCTCCTTGGCTTCTCCTTTCCTCCTTGTTTAGTGCCTGTGACTTGTTCTTACCATAGTAACTCTCCCCTGTTCTCATCTCATCAGAATCCTGGTCCATAGATGAATATGTCTCCTTCGGGGTACACTTACTTTGGGTACCTTTTAGTTACTATAACAATTTTACTGTAACTGGCATTCCTCCTTATTATCTACTGTGCTAGTTTTTAAGATTCAACTGAACTTGATCTGTGGCATTCATCCAATAATTATCTCCTTAGTGTCCCCCATAGAACAGCTGAAATAAACTAAAATAACATGTTGGTAAGAACACAATTATGGATGCGTTGTCTCCTGCTTTGTTCTTGCCTTGTATTTGAACAACTCGAGTTCAATCCATAGCACCCCATAGGGTCTCACAAGCCCCAGGAGTAATCCCCTAGCTCAGAGCTCAGAATAATCACTGATTACAACCAGATGCTCCCCCCCAAAATATAAATAAAAATTTAAAATGTTATTATGTACATAACCTATGTTTATTTTTGGCTTAACTATTGCACAAACAAGAAAAAAGTTATTAATGACTCATTGACTCATTAACTAATACAGAGGTGGGATTCACACCCGGTGATGCACAGGAGTTACTCCTGGCTTTGCACTCAGGAATTATACCTGGCAGTGCTCAAGGGACTATTTGGGATGCTGGGAATCAAACCCAGGTCAGCTGCTTGCAAGGCAAATGCCCTACCAGCTGTATTCTTTCTCCAGCCCTGAGATGGCATATGTTTTAATGTAATCTCTTATAAAATGAGACAGACTGATGTCTGACTTTTCAGTTAACTAAAAGAGAAAAATAAGAGAAAATATGAGTTTGGAATCCTGCACAAATGATTGAATAAGTGCAAGAAGTAACATACTTAAACATACTTGTTTTGTGACTTTCCTTTTATTTGTGAACTTTGGCAGCTGTTCCCTGAAACTGTAGCTCTGAATAGTTAGTGGTGTTTACCAAACAGTTCCCATTCTCACCTTCTTGGGTAAGTGCTACTATTTTGTTTGCGTTTGCCTGAAAATACAGCTGGCCTGTAACAGGCTTTGTCAGTGGAGTGTGCAGTGTGGCAGGTATCTGTTTTAGCCCTGCCTTGTTGGTTGTGGAAGCACCCAGTCATCAGCTCTCCATTATCTTTAATCTCAGTGTAAATATGATGAGGGTGCCCCCTGCTGACCCTCACTGGGGATGAAGCAAGAGCAAAACTCTTGTGGTAAATATGACACTTCAGGGTGATGTCTGAGCTACCAGATCATAGTCTAAGCTACCAGAACTCTCACACTATTTATACATTTGATTATTTTCGTATTTTAAATTTTGGAATTGTAACATATGCATAACCTCAAATCTAATAGTTTAATATATAGACATGTTAGAAGCACTGTTTACTGTAGTTTCAGTGTAAAGGATATGACAGTATGAAAATTTAATATAATCTAATTGGAATGTTTAGTCTTTTATAATATATACTTAAATGATGGTTTAGAATGGTGTTGTTTTGGTCCAGTGCTGAGGCTTTACTCATTGTAGTATATTTTAGGAGATTGCATTCGATATTGAATCATATTTTTGGCAACTATGCAATAGCTTGTGGATATGAACCAAAATGATTAAAGTTAGAGTTAAATCCAGGAACATTTATCAAGAGCCAAGTATGTGAAGCCCTCAAATAATTTTGTAAGGAAAAATCAGATGGCAATACTGAAGATAGCTCTATGTGATTTTCTAACGATGCTGAGTTATGGAAACTATATATATTATTCTTGTACTTCAAAGAGAAATTTGAGATTTGTTTTAAGTGTCAAGGGAAGAAAGCGAGAGAGAAGAGAGAAGGAAGGGAAATAGCATGTATGTGTGTGTGTGTGTGTGTGTGTCTGTGTGTCTGTGTCTGTGTGTGTAAGAGAGAGAGACAGAAACAGAGACAGAGACACAGAATGGGAGAAAGAGAACATAATAAAGAGAACATTCAGTCTTTCTATGTTATTTCCCTGAGAGATATTTATTAAGTCAAAAATAAAAAAGATTATGTATGATTGTGTATTGTATTCTAATACCAATATCATACTGGTTTTTTGTTGCCATTCTCTGTAAAATTGTCATAAGCATCTTCAAGCTTCGTCATGTAATGCATGCATTCTTGTCTAGTCTTTTTATCAAAGGACTCATTCTTGTGAATCAATAAGGCATAGACCCAGACTAAAAGGAGCTTTCATCGTTTTTAAGAAAGTGACGCTAGCTTACAGTCTCCTAGGAAACTCAAAATTTCAGCAGCTGTAGAAAGTCCAAGTTTTACAAAACAGCTTTTATTGGGGGTAAATCTACCACCAGGCATTCCTTGCATTCGCATTTTACTTGTGAATTTTGCCTAAGAAATACTTATACAGTATTTTTAGTTAGACATTTGTTGAAAGAAGGAAAATGAAGAAAATTCAGGTTTGGATGATTTCCATTCCTTGATCTGTGTGGAAGTGCAATTAAACTTAGGAAACAAAAGGCTGATTATTTGAAGGGGATGGTCATCAAACACTAAAATACAAATCCAGTAGGCACAAATAGAAGAATTAAAGAAGCAGTTCAATGACAAATACTTGAAAATCACGTATATACAAGAGAAATAAGTACTCCAAATTAGAAGTACAAAATACATAAAATAGCCCATTTTTCTTATAAAGTTTGAGTTGAGATAAATCATGTTCGAATTGCTAACAATAGGAAAATATGAAATAGTTTGTTACTTTGTAAGTGTCTAGAATGCTCAGTTAGTTATGTTTTCTTTGGCATGTTAAGTGTAATACCTAGAATATATTGCTTTTTAAAATATGTATTTGTTTTACATCTCTGTGCTGCTATGAGAAAAATATTGTACATTCTGCTTTGATGGAAAAAATGTGTGTAATTAGATGAAAACAGCCTAAAAGTTAATTATTTTATTTTTGTCTCTTATCGACTCTTCCATAGCCAGTGGCTTTTGATAACATAGAAACATCTAGGTCTAGGAATGAACAATGAAATCATAGAATTATTTTCCTAATCACAAAAAAATAACAACTCAGGAAATGAACATGATTGCATAAATTCTAACAAATTGATTCAGTTTTGCCACAGTTGCGCAGGACAAGAAAGAAGATGATATTTTTGACACCTCATAGGTCTAAATAAAAGATTGTTCCTTAGGATGTTATTTTTGAGATTTTTTTTTAGAAAATTTAGCTACCATGTTAAGCTACTGTATTAAATTTTCAGAAAAGATTACTACCTTTCTTATACCTATTTCTATTGAAAATTATTTTCCTCCTCAAGGCTGGAGTGATAGCACAGCGGGGAGGGTGTTTGCTTTGCGCGCAGCTGACCTGGGTTTGATTCCCAGCATCCCATGTGGTCCCCCGAGCACTGCCATCAGTAATTCCTGGGTGCATGAGCCAGGAGGAACCCCTGAACATCACTGGGTGTAATCCAAAAAGCAAGTAAACAAAAGTATTTTCCTTAAACAATAGTTAGATTCATATATATATATATATATATATATACATATATATACACACACATACATATATACACATATATGTTATATTTATATGTCAAAGGCAAGATAAATAAAACAGAAACTTAAGATGATGAAAACATTATTTATTCATATTGCATACAAATTTTTTACATCATCCGGTTTTTCTCATAAGGTGAGAATAATAAATTTAAGTGACATAAAATGACTTATATTTAAGGGGTGATTTTTGGTGGGGTTATATTTATTTACTTATTTAATTTTAAGACCACACCTGGTTGTCTGAGGAGAACCCAAATTGACTTATGTGCAAGGCCAGAGCCTTACCCCCTGTACTATTGCTCTGACCCCAAGGGTGTTTTTTTTTTAAGAGGAGTATGTACTTTAATTGAAAACATAATGATATAGTAAAGTCAACTATGTTATGATTTAGAGAAAATTATTCCTGAGCAAAATAATAGCTAATGGAAAGTCCATAAGGCAGTGTGTAGTTAGAAATATTGGTAACAAGCCATTTAGTGATCTTCACGATCCCTTTCATGTCATCTCTGTCTGCATGTATTGGAAACAGTTTATAAAAATAATAGAAGAGGACAGAATAGCATGTTACTGATCGTATTATGTTTTAAAAACACTGTCTGATTTCCTTCGGGGTTGCTGTTTTTTTGGTTAATGTTTGATTTTTTTCCCCCATTGGATTTCTTGCTGGAGAAAGTGATGTTGTGAACAATCAAATGGGAAACTCACAGGGAGAAAAACTAGACTACTGACAGCGACTCTGGGAGCAATCTCCAAGTGTCTTTCAGCTCCAAATAAGTCACCTGATTTGTGGCCCTAGCTTATAATCCGGCTGCAACTTTACTGATGATCTTGAAAATAGTACTGTTTCACTACGCTTTTCCAACTTTCTTCTGTGACAATCTGACTTCAGAATATTTTATTCAGGAGACAAGAAATAAGGGGAAAGGGGCAGGAGGCCTCACATGAGGGGCCTTTGGAAGCAGAATTCTCTCCCACGTACTTAAGCCTCAAATATAGATTGAAACAGTAATTTCTTGTTTTTATCATTGTTATTATTATTCTTGTTACTATTATTTTGACTTGGAGGCAACACCCATTGGTGCTCAGTGCTTGTTCCTGGCTCTGAGATCAGCAATCACTCTTACTGTACTCAGAGGACCACATTGGGTGCTGAGAATCAAATTGTATCTGCCATATAGAAGTGCCTTTATCCACTGCACTATCTCTCCAGCCCTTGGGATGCACATTATCTGCAATCTATTATTAATAGGCTTGAGGACAGAGGTTAGAAATGAAGTGCTGTGATTATAATTACAAAGACAATAGAGTTTGCATTATATTACTAAACAATGTGAAGTGACGTGAAATTTTGAGATACACACATATTATTTTGGCAACAAATAGAAATGAGTTGACCCTTTAAGAAACAGTCGTTGGGATTATGGAGAATATAATTTTTATAATTTTACTCATTTCTTTAAGTAACTTGCATTTAAATTTCCTCTATGAAATTCCATATCATAAAAGTTCATTCTATTTCAACCATCTGGATAGACATTGTCTATTATATATCCATTCACTGAAGAACATCTTGGTTGCATTCGAGTTTTGGCAATTTTAGATAATTATAAATAATGCTGACATAAACATCTGCTGCAGGGTTTTGTGTAGACATATATTTTCAAATCCTTTGGATAGATATCAAGTTTAATTAAGAATGATTAGTTCTTTTAAGAAACTGCCAAAATGTCTAAGTTACAACAATTTTGCTTTGCCTCTAGCGGTGAATTATAATTTTCATTACTAATTCTCTCAACACTTGGTATTGTCAAATTTTAAATTTTAATATTTCCTATATATATTTTTATTAACTTGCATTTGCCCTATAAAATATGATCTTAGACATCATTTCATACATTAATTTTCCATCTGTATATCTTTGGTGATATATCTGTGTCAGTTTCCTGGCCAGTTTTTGTTGCTATTTAGTTTTTTTTTTCCTCGCTATTGAGTTTTAAAGATCTGAAGAGTTCTAAAGTCTGTATTAGTCCTTTATCTGATGTGTCTTCTGTGACCATATTTCTCTTGACAGTGTCTTTGGCAAAATAGAAGATTAATTTTGATGAAGTATTGCTTATATTTAATTTATAGTTTATGTCTTTGGTGAAACATTTTAAGACATTATAGCTATATAAAACTTCATAAAGAAGTGAAAAAGTAGAAAATACAACTGAAGAAAATATTTAAAATTCTTTTATTGTGTGAATTTTTGTTTGTTTTGTGCTCATACCTGGCAGTACTTGTGTCTGTACTGTACAGGACCATATAGTGTACCTGGGGTCAAACCTAGTTTAGCTATCTGCAAGGCAAGCATCATGCCTGCTGTAGTATCCTTGTAGCTCCAACATCATGTAATTTTTATTATAACAAATGACCAGAAAACAACAGATTTATTAATCATTTTCTCTGTTCACATATTTCCTCTACATTGATATGTTGGGGATCAAAATAACAATTTCTATTAAAATTTACTTCTTTGTAAAGCTCCTTTTTCACTTGTTAGTCTTCATTAAAGCACTAGAAGAATAATAAGAATAATGTAAAGTAGGAATGTTTGAGAAGAGAAAGTAAACATCATTAGAAAAAATTACACATATTCACTGTAGATTTATTAAAGATACCAAATTCCGCAGTTTTAAAGTAAATTATGAACCTTTCACGATATTTCAAACTGGCTGTTAAAATGAAATATTTGCCTTGAATCCAGTTTTGAAAATCTGTTTAGTTTGATAGAAACTATTTCTTCAAAATTATTCTCACATTGAATTTAGCTTGTGCAAAACATAGGTGATATTAACCAGAAGGTATTATTTATTTAAATACTATTTTATAGTTTCTCCTTTTATAGAGTGATCAGAGATTAAAATCTGAAGATACTGAGAAAAATTTTACTTTTCACACTTGTGTGTTATTGATCACTCAAGGGTTTACTGGAGATGTGCAAATATAAGTCATAGCAGATATGATTGTGTGGTTTTTGGTAGTTGCTTGTCTTATTTTTGCTTTGCATATTTTTGTTGTTCTTCTTGTTGTTGTTTTTACTCCAAAGTGATGAGGCTGTGATGAGTAGTTTTCTCTGGAGATATAAATCACTGTAGCCTCACAGAGAATAAAAAGTTTCTAGAATTATAAAAGTAGTGGAACAAGAAAAGTATTGGGACAAGAAAGTAATTCTAAAATATATCATAAAATCATCTCTTAAAAGGCCCTATTTAGTGTCACAAGTGAATGTAGACAGATATTCTTTCTGAAATCAATCTTTCATTGATGTGTGTGTCCTGCATTTTTCTCTCACATAGCGGCTATCTTAGTAGACATTTAGTTTGTTTTTGTTTTGCAGTTACACCTAGAGGTGCTCAGGGCTTACTCCCGGATATGTCCTCAGGGATCAGAACTGGTCAGGCTCAGGGGACCAAACCCTGTGCCTGGGATAAAACCCTCTTGATCCCAGTGAAATAAATCACCTATCTGTTCTGCCATCTCTTTAGCAACAGTACCATATTTTTATTATTTTTTCAGTATACTTGTTTCATTAATTGATGTTAAAGTAAATTTATAAAAACCTTAATATAATGTATTTACTGAATGCAGCTATTTAAATCAGGGTCATATTTCCAAAAGAACATATGAACATAAAGAGAGATAAAGATATTTTAGAGAAAATATTGAACAGAACAACCTCTAATCAAGTTTACTTACTTTGGGTTTTCTCTCTACGGTAGTACCCAAAGGAACTCATGTGACTTGACTTTTCATCAATCTGATGTCATGTATGTATTCAGTATGATTCATATATTCTTTTAAGCTGTCACTTCAGTAACTTCTTCATAATTTACAATTTAGATATAACCTAATATTTATCCTACAGTTTATTATTAGTTTAACAGATACTTAATATCTCCTTATACTTAGTATAAATTAGAATAAATAAATTGCACATCACTTGGAATATATTTCCCCTAGGTACAATATATAGATGACTATGTAGTTCTTTTACTTAAATATCATGTTTATATTTTTCTCTTTGTCTTTGTATATGTTATGTCTAATACAAGGGCTTATATTTTGAAAACTAAATTGTTAAGAGTGATCATAAACATTTATTTTAAGGAGAAATTTAACTGACAAAATCCTTATATTTTATGAGCACTTTTTAAAATATATTTTGTACTCTCTGTGAATATAAACCAGCATCTCTATCACGTAAGGCCAGGTTTTCAAATGACTGAATTTCTGTCAATATGTATCTCACTTATCAAATTTCATAAATAGCATTTTAGCCTTAGGCTAAGGGGACTGTATCAATGATGCAAACTTTGTCTGTTTCTCCTATTTACTTGAAAGTGATGATATAGTGTATCTGACAAGACAGTGAAAAAAATAACAATTTGGAATACATTTGGCCATTGATGGAACTTGAACTTCTGAATCCCTACTAAAATAAATATTTTTTTAATTTCTGGTCTGTAAGAATGGTTACTAAAAGTCTGGATTAAGGATATCTCTAGGAATATAACCCTTAGTGCACATGGGTCAGTGTTAATATTCTGTTGGCTTTAAGATCATTTGTTATATTGCTGTAATTTTGTCTTACTGAACTGCAATTTTTTCTTTTTTTTCTTTTTTTGTATTTTGTTTTGGGACAATGCCCAAAACAAAAATGAATAGCACTGTTCATGTCCTATTCCACACTCTGTGCTCAGGGATCACTCCTTGGCTGCGTTAGGGGACCTTAGCTGTGAAGGATTGAATCTGGATCAGTATCCTGCAAACAAGCACTTTACCTGCTGTATTTTCTCTTTATTTTATTAGAAACTAAAGCACTGCTGGTTTCTAAAAATATTTTACATGTTAAAGCTAAATATTCCATCATAATTCAATTATTTTTTATTTTATCTTGTCACTTCTCCTTTATCGTGTTTCTATGTAGACCCTCTTTTATCCCTAAAATGTATTTTGCTTTTCTTACATTTTGTGTGACTTTGAATTATGAGCTTTCGTTTTAGATATATTTTTAATCTATGATGAATGAAGAGCCAATTTGGAAAAAAAAAGATTATTTCATATGCAGCATTGATGTATTCCTCACATTATTTTACCCTTCTTAACTGCTCCTATTGAATCTTCTATCAACAGTTCTGATTTCCCATTTTAAAGGAAATTGAACCATAACAGGCAGCCTGGATATACTTTAAATATACCTCAAAGTGAATTGAAGTCTCAGTTCCTTATTATATTTTAAGGGCTCCATTCTCTACTTTCTGGAAGTTATTTTGTGATACACTGATTGCCAGATGGTATCTGTCCTGATAACTCCATTTATAAAAAGTTGGAAGAGAAAATATTATCAGTTTGTCAACATCAGGTCTTATCACCCATAAGGAAATGCTCAAGCTGAAAGAGTAACACACTCATAAGGAGTGCCCCAGAGCAGATTATTATAGGAGATCAGCCATTAAGATAGAATCAATTGCGAGGATTCATTTTTTTCATCCTGGAATCAATAACAGGTAATATCAAAAACATGTCCTCGGGACTCCTCAAACTCATGTTTCAAAATTGACTTCATAGGATTAAAACAGGAAATGGAGTATATTCTTTTGATGCTTTAGACATGGGTCTGAAAATGGGAAAACTATTGTTTTTATGCACATGCTCATTTCTTCCAACACTTCTTTGATAAGAGTTTGCATACATGTGGAGGAATTTTGGAATTTAAAACTGATATGGTGTTTTCAACATGAGAATAAACTCTAGGTAGGTCCACATTGTCATGTTTTTTTACACCGTCACTTTGTTGTAGAGAGAAAGACATCGACTTCAGTTAAGATTATGATTCGGGGGGCTGGAGTGACAGCACAGCGGGTAGGGTGTTTTCCTTGCACTTGGTCAACCTGGGTTCGATTCTCAGCATCCTATATGGTCCCCTGAGCTACTGCCAGGAGTAATTCCTGAGTACAGAGCCAGGAGTAGCCCCTGTGCATTGCCAGGTGTGACCAAAAAAGCCAAAAAAAAAAAAAAAGGAAGGAACAATTTTATTTTTTGGGCTACTTGATCATTGTATAACTGAAACCCAAGCACAAAAAATTGTAAATCTACAACTGTACCTCATGGTGTTTCACTAATAAAAATTAAAAAATAAAAAAAATTATATACTGTTTACTTCGGAAAACAGTAAAACATGGTCATATTCTATTTGTCAAAATTTCTCCATACCTTGTCAACATCTTGTCAATATTTAGTGTTTCAAGGCAATTAATTCTTTATGTGAGTATTCCTGATGCAAACAAAGACAGTCTTTATCTTGAAGAGTCAAGATTATTTGAGTTGGAAGCTGAAACAAACTTTTTGATTAAACATGGAACATTTTGCATGAAAAATGAATGGTGACGTAGGGTTATTCAAAGTGATATTTAGTGGACATTTTCTCTTCAAGGAAGCTGCTAGTAATACTAGTTATAATACTGATTTATTTTGTTTTGGAGCACACTTGGTTGGGCTCTGGGCTCATCCCTCCCTATGTGCTCAGGAGACACTATACAGAGCTAGGAAACTAACCATAGTTTTTCATGTGCAAGTGAACCACATCAAGCTCTGGGCAGTTTCTCCGGCTGTTACAGAATGTAATAAGCTGATATTAAATAGTGAGAACTTTTTCATACTCTATTTTATATGATTTTTTCCCCCACAAGTTTTGCCTCTAAGATTTTTTTAAATTTTTATTAGTGAGACATCATGAGTTACAGTTGTAGACTTACAATTTTTTGTGCTTGGGTTTCAATTATACAATGAGCAAATACCCATCCCTCCACCAGTGCCCATTTCCCACCACCACGGATCCCAGTATCCCTCCCAACCCCTATTCCCCCCATCCAACCCTGCCTCTAAGATTTTTAAAGTTAACTTAGAGCCACATTTTCCTCTCATATGCCTGCTAGTGGATTTCATTGCAATATTTTAGATCTAACTACGGGCTAATTGCTATTTGTCAGAGTTAAAGATGCTCAGAAAAAGTCTTTTCAGTCTCTGATTTCCCCACTGAGTAATAATCTTTCATTGTATTAGCTACATTTTCCATGGAATTTTTGTATGTTTGGGGTCCACAACTGGTGGTACTCAGGGCTTATTCCTGGCTTTGTGCTCAGGGATCACACCTGGCGCTGAACACGAGCTCACATAGGATGCCAGGGATCTATTCTGAGTAGTCTACATGCAAGGAAAATGCCCTACATGCTTCTACTGTGTTGATCCTGCCCACCATGAATTTTTTCAACCCTAGTTTTTTGCCCTCCTTAAATTTGTATTTCTTTGTTACAGTCTTGCCATATACTTAATGAGTACCTATGAACCCAAATAAAAACCTCCCAATTTATATTCTATAGTATTTATTCAAAAAATAAAAACAGAAGCAGGATTTTATCTCAGTTAAATAGCAACAAAGTAGTTGCCTAGGTTGTGTGTGCCCTTAGAGGGGATCTGTGGGAAAAGAAAAGAAACATTTGCACTTCGTCTTTTTGATTATATGTAACTCCCCGTGATCCTGATTATCTACTCAGATTTTGGTGGAAGTGTGTTACAGGCTTCCCTTGAGAACCATCGGTTGTATGCACTTTTAAAAATAACAACAAAAAGATCGAATAACATTTTCTACTGATAATATTTTAAATGAAAACAAAAATAAAGATTATTGTGTAATGTACCATTTTTCTCTGTAGTGTGTTTAAACTGGCCGTGTGTAAAGCACAATAGATTTTTTTGTGTACATCATTCTAAAATTGCTTGAAAATACTTTTATAACCATGTACTAATGAATCTCTTGGGATATAACCCTTAGTGCTCAAGGGTCAGTGTTACTACTCTGTTATCCGAACAGGTAACTAACAATGGTAGAGGTATCATCTGTGCTCTTTCTTAATCAAATGAGGTTTGCAACAGATATCTTAGGTGACTTCAGTGACCTACAAAAAATAATAAAAACGTGATTTACCAAAAGTTGTCACCATGAACAATGGAGCAGTGACTTTTTACAGAAAAGATGAGTAATTCAGTGTATAAATAAATAAACACCTCCCCTCTTTCTTTTTGGTAGGGGATGAGTGAGCCTCATCTGTCAGTGCTCAGGGACTGTTTATGGCTCTGTGCTCAGAAACACTCCTGGTGATGGTCAGGGAAACACGATTTGGTGTCAAGGATTCAAATTAGAGAAAGAATGAAAGAGCTACATTCAACTCCTGTATTATCTTTTCAGCCCTAACTTTTTTCTTTTATAATATAAAGTATAACATATTTTTCTTCATTTTGTAAGTTTCTTTTATTTATAAACAACATTTTTATGTTTCATGGAGGAAAAAATGTAAAAATGATGGATGGAATTCCAAGTAGTGACATATGATGTTAGTTTTAAGACTTTGCTGAGAATAATCTACTATTATTGGTTAACTTAAAATATTAGAGTTTTTATAGTTCATGTTGTAAATCTGTTTTTCTGCATCTGTTCCAGTACAAAGCCTTGTTGTCCAATTTCCATAAAATGAATACATGAAAGTATACGTTCTATAATGATTAAAAAATCTTTAATTTTTCTAAAGTTAATTTCTCTTCATATTCAATTTATTATTGCATTGCTTCTTAAATATCATTAAGTCCATACTGTTACTAAAAACCAGGTCATTAATTAACACTAACGTTCTTACAAATAATTCAGTTCATTTTCTAGAGTCAAGGTTCATAGAATGTCCCCATATTTAAATAATTTCCTAACAGAGTCTTTTAAGAAGTACACCGTAGAATTGTCCTCTGTTGTTCATCGATTTGCTCCAGCGGGCCAAGTAACATTTCCATTGTGAGACTTGTTATTGTGTTTGGTATATCAAGTACCTCACGCGTAGCTTGCAAGCCTTTGCTGTGCAGAGAGATACTCTCAGGAGCTTGCTGGGCTCTCTGAGAGGGGCGGAGGAATTGAACTCGCGTAGGCTGGGCCGCCACCTGCAAGGCAAACGCCCTACCGCTGTGCTGTCACTCAAGTGTCTTTTAATGATCACGACGATCACGATCACGACCACCCTGTTGTTCGTCGATTGCCTCGAGCAGGTGCCAGTAACGTCTTCTTCGTCCTAGCCCTGAGATTTTTTTTTTTTTAAAGTGCCATATTCAAGGCTTTTTCAGGGTTAGGAGAATGAGACCCATCATTGTTACTGGTATTTGGCATATTGGGTATACCACGGGGAGTTTGCCAGACTCTGCCGTGTGGGCATGTTACATTTGGTAGCCTGCCAGTTTGACCAAATTAGGAATGAGATGATAAGATGTCATGAGTGTGATAATCTCTGGATCCTGGCCGTTGTTGGAGTTACACGGCAGTTGGTGGGTGTAACTGTCTAGTTACTGGCAGGTCCAGTCCCAAACTGTGCAGGCTTGGAGATCTCAGCCCCGGGTCCCACACACCTGGGTTCCTCTGTCAGTTCTTTTATGCGTGAGGCTCATCCAAGTGTGTGGAGAGTGGTCCCAGCATGGCCTTGGCTGGGCCTCGGTGGTCTTCAGCTGTTGGGCCCTGGTGGAGACAGTCAGGCATAGGGTAGGAGACTCTGCCTTGTTCTCTCCCAGGAGCTGAGATGATACACATTTAAATTGGTATAATGTGTTAAGGCAATGCTATTTCATTAAAGATAATTAAAAATAAAATTTTCTAATTATTTTTTTCTCATATGACTGTCATATATATTTGTATATTGGGCTAAGCATCATAAGCATCTTCATTTTGGGGATACTGATGATTCTAAATCCTTTTCCCAACAGCTTTCCAATGTCTTTTTTAGATAAATCTACTTAGAAGTTCAAACTGTGAAAATAGCATATACATTTATATATAGGTATTGATAATATTTTCTTTGAGTGAAAATCAATTGAATGGCTGAAATATTTTGAAATAGTTTCTTTTTTTATTTTTGTACTACACCTACAGGTTCTCAGTGGTTACTCCTGACTCTGCACTCAGGAATTCCTCATGGTGATGCATATGGGATTCCAGAGATGGGGTGACCATGTGCAAAGCAAGCACCCTACCAGCTGTGTTCTTTCTGTGACTCCATGAAATGAACTCTCTAATGTAACAAATATCTCATATGTAAGGCTGAGATTTCTCATTTAAGTTCTATTTCTCTGTGATCATTTTGCTCTTTGCCTGGGTTATTTTATTCCTAAGTGTTAATGTTTCCAATTCGGATGTAAAAGTCCCAGCTGGCATGTTTAAGATTTTGTTAAAAGCTAACAATTATTTTTCACATGCTTCTGACAGGCATCATCTTAGCAAAAATAAATTACATGCTCTGTTTGAATGAATTACCTTGGTTACTCTGAATCATCTAGGGAAACCATCACTCTGCAAACTAGTGCAGTATTGAAAAGGCAAACCATTATTTTTAGACCATGCTTTGTTGTGTGTGCATTGCTATATAAAAAATATCTACTTTTAAGTATTGTGTAAGTTTACTGGTATTATTTTATTGACATTAAGCCAAAAAAAACCCAAAACTTTATTGACTAGCATGTGATCAAGAGGTGTTTGGGCCACATCTGGCTGTGCTCAGGGCTTACTCCTGGTTCTTTGTTCAAGGATCATTCCAGACAATTCATCAGGGACCATGTGTGTGCTGGGAATTGAAACTGGGTCTACTGTGTAAGGCAAGTCCCTTATCCAGTTATTTTTTACCTTTGGCCCTTTGGGCTCTTGAATCTATCTATCTATCTATCTATCTATCTATCTATCTATCTAATGATCAGCAGATGGAGCTGGTGAAGCTGGCGATGTTTTTCAGACAATATACAATTTTTCTTTTAATTCCTTTCATCATTGAAGGTGTTCATATTTTCCCTTTGCTTGTCTAACGTGGCATTCATTTGTTGAGTCTAACCTTATTTAATCAAGACTAATTCTCTTGGACCCATGTTCAAGGAATCTTAAATAACATTCCTGATTTTCTAAACTTCTTCATTTCAATCTGTGATTTTTGTGACTCAAATATTAATTGGGAAGCAATCAGTGATTACCGATTGATACTTACCTGACATCTTTATTGGGCTACGTGTTTACCTTCAGGCCATGCATTCACAGTATTCAGTGCCTGTTTGATTGTTTGACAAGTGAGTGTTTGTGAATAGTTGCTCCCTGATTCAAAAAGTATTTGAATAAAAGTATTTATCAAAGAAAGATTCCGAATGGCAAGACAGCAGTCTTTGATGAAAAACAGAAATACAGCAACACTCCTACTCTCTACTTATTTTGTTCATTCATTGTTTCATTCAGTCTGTGAAGACTTCTTGAGGATTCAAGAATGCATAGTCTGTCATTTAATATTTACACATGTAATTCCTGACTAATGTACGTCAGACTTCTTTACTTGATTTTAAGTTCTGTGAATACAGTATGTGTCTCATTTCACTGACTGTTAAAATAAGACTGCCCATGGTTCATGGTTTGCTATTCAGCATATACCTGAAGCAATCTATTCTGTTTAATGACTGAATAAAAATTAGGTGATACGATGAATAGTATTGTTATTTTTGCTTGCTGTTTGAGCAACAACTGTAGGTGCTCAGGTCATACTCTTGGCTCTTATCAGAGTTCTCTCCTGGTGGGGTTATAGGTACCGAGGTGCTAGGGATTGAACTTGGCCACGCTGCAAAGCAAGTGTCACAACCACTATATCTTTAGCCCAAGATTAATATTATTACCCAGACAATTTAAATTACATTGACAGAGCTAGAAATGGCTTTGCACAGTTATAAATACCTGTTCAAATATTGATGAAAAATATATGTCTTGGTAAATCATACTTTGGAAAAAAATCCCTATGATTGCATCACAAGTTCAGCTGAAAAATTAATACCCTATTGAGCAAGAATGAGCAAGATCATTCTGCTTTCCTGAGATGGGTGATCTGAATTTGATGCTGAAAATTTAATTGAGACCAAATTAAAGTGTAAGAAATGGAAGACTAAACAAAAAACAGCTCAGAAAGAAAGAATTTAATGCTTCATATTCAGTTGTTCTAAGACATTTGAACTAATCAGCAGTCATGCTAATTAGGGTAACTCTCAAAGGTTTTTGCTTTATTTCCCTGTCTTAATCTTTCCTTTCTTTTGTCTGTCTTCTAATTTCCTCTTCATCATTTCTTTCTTGTCCTTAGTCTTTCCTTCCTCAAATTCCTACTGCTTAATATTTCTAGCTTTAATTTCATGCAATATGTGCATACTGTTTTTGACCAGTCCCTTTTGTATGTTGCAGACAGTTTGTGTTCACCACAGAATCCCAAACTTACAATCTGAAATAATTGTTATCTCCAAATGTTTTTATATAACAGTATTAGTAATGTACAAGATCGTAATAATGAATATAAAAATTCTCCAATTTATATGCAGACCTATGTTTTTGGGACTAATATACTGATGAAAATTTGACTAAAATGTTTTTTTTCTCTCTGTATTTCCATTTTTGTTTTGTTTGTAATTTCTCTATTTGTTGTGTCTTTTTGGAGTACTGTGAATTATTTTTCAAAAGTTCACATATAAATTTTCAGTTAGAAGATGATGATACTGCCTTAGAATTTCATTCAAACTCAAGATACTTGGGCATTTTCCTTCAATTCTAGTTCTCTTTTTTATGATCCCCTTAGAATAATGATTAATACACAGTAATTTTATAGTCCTTTCCTTACTTTAATTAACGTCACATCTCAATTCTGAGAGCTTGTTTTCAGCCCCAGGGTACTAATTTCATAATGTGTTTCTTAAATTAGCTGAATATAAGCTCAGATTTCTGGTGGTTGTCTCAGCCATGCAGCTATTTCATGTACCCATCAATAACAAGAAATTAGTGTTTTAATGAAAGATTTCCTGAGATTCTGTTAGGTATGTGATTATAATGAATCTGTAACATTTTATGGACTTAAGTTGCAATAACTTATTTTTTGTTATTGCTGGGATCATTCATATATGTAAAATGGTTAAATTATACAAAAATTAGAAGATACAATCAATTAATCATCAACCTATTTAGTTGTCTAGTGTAGTAAAAAAAAGTGCCCATTTCTTAGTATTTTAGGAGATTTGTTCATGAACTCAATTTGTTCTTTTATTACTAGATATAGGAACAAAAGAAAAAAAATCTTTGGAATCACCAAAGTAACACTGCATTTAAACTTGTAGAAAAAGTTCAAGTGTGTTTGTGTTGTGAAATTTAGAAATCAATATTTTTATTTTATTAAAATATTTAAATGCCAAAATATTTGTAGTTAATCTCTCAAATATTTTACTTTGTTCAAGAATAATGATTCAAATTTGATTTAAATGTTTTAAAAATCTTTTGAAAATTCTCACTCCTTGGTTCCTAAGCTACAATTTTATTCAGTTACCTCAGTTTGATTGGTTGCCCAGTTTTAGTAATGATTATGTTAAACATCCATCATTGTTTCGATAATTGCTTTAGTAAGCTGCCTTGTTTAGTTCTCAGATTTTTCCTGCCATGTATCATTTTTACTATAGAGAATGACGGCCAGAGAGTTAGTGCAACATTTAAGGCACTTGCCTTGCGTGCTGTTCAATCCCTGGAATTGCATATGGTGTTGAGAATACCACCATGATTAATTTCTGAGCAACATCAGAAATAATTCCATAACCTTGCTAGGTGTGGCCCAAATATACACATATCACTCCAAACAAAAGGGTGGTCATTAATTTCTTAGTTTTATTAGAGTAAGAACATTTTATTGATAGTCACAACTTTATGATAATGATAATTGGTAAGAATAATGACAGTTAAATCCCAGAATTCTTATAAATTTATTTAAAAGAAAAATATCACTTGGCAATATTTAAATTATATGTTTGTAATTTTCAGTGAAGAATACAATAATATTACCTGAGTGGTGGAAAATATATCTTAGTAATAGCTGCATGTGTGTACATGTGTGTATGTGTGTCCTTAAGGGTAAAATTCTAAGAGACTGTTGGAAAAATTGTGTGAATAGTTGGCAGGTAAAGGGAGGAAATATTTACAAGGAATAAAAACTCTTTGCAGAGCTCTGGTGATTGCAAAGGAACTTGTATTAACATGACTGGGAAAAGCCAAGCGTGTTCTAATATGGAGAGGAAAAGTACCTGACATATTTAAGAACAGTGTGAGTATCACAGGAAATTGAAGTATGTTTGTATTCTATGAAGAATTTTACAGTGTATGTTTTTTCATATATTTATCATGTTTTTCTGTTGATTGTTTTATGCTATTTTTCAATTTTCTTATTACGGAACTTTTTGTTCATATTTAATAAACATGTATTTATTTTTAAAAAGTCATTTTATTCTATTAACAGTTAATTTCAGTAGCTCCTAATGACAGAATTAATACCTATATTTTTTCTTCCTTTTCTCTGATCTTTATTTTTGTTGTTGTTGTTAGGTTGTTTAATGAAAATGAATGAAAATATTGTATAAAGTAGACCACTCTTCTGGGTTCACTAATGTATATTGAGGAGAGATTAGAGTATAATTGTTAATCCTATTTGTATTTTATGTTCAATTTAATTTTATTGAGTGCAATACCCTTTCGTCTAATTTTATCATGGTCATACTGTAGCTAAAAGATAAAACATGATTTTGACTATTATTAATGCAAATCAGAGTTTCATTAATCTGCTAGATTTAAAAATCAGGTAATAGTTGCATAGATCCGATCGATTCTAAATCTGAACAGTTTTTTCTCAAGATCATCATTTCTCATCATCATCTTTAATTATTACAAACTTGGCCTCAGTAGCTCTATACCAAAAGTTATCTGAGTAGTTACTGAGTAGTTACTGGGAAAAGCCCAGCTTGTTCTAATATGGAGAGGAAAAGTACCTGACATATTTAACAACAGTGTGAGTATCACAGGAAATTGAAGTATGTTTGTATTCTATGAAGAATTTTACAGTGTAAAATTGAGCATTCCATTTCTAAAATAGATTTTATGCTGAATGAGTGGTACGTATCTGAGCCCATATGGGCTAATCTGGACTGGGCTTGCTTAGGTATGTACAATCAGCTGGTAGACCCACCGAGACTGACTGAGTCTTGGCAGAGTCTAGTTACATCTTCATATTTCTCTCAGCTTCCATCCATCTATCCCCATATTCTTAAATCAAAGGCAGAAATCTAAGCAGTTATGGAAGCAAGGAGGATACGTTTAACATTATGACAAATTATGATATGCTAGAAAGTTAGGAAAAACTATTTCAGAATGAGTTGATAAAGAAATAAGCCACACTGTCATGCCTTGAATATGGCACTTTTTAAAAAATCTCAGGGCTAGGACGAAGGAGATGTTACTGGGGCCTGCTCGAGGCAATCGACAAATAACAGGATGGTTGTGATCATGATCGTGAACGTCATGCCTCTATAACATTTTTTTCAGAAATAGCTTAATCGTGTCATCATCCTCAGTAAGCTTTCATCAAATTATTTCTTTTAAATGAAATAGTAACTCAGTTATAAACATATCTTCATTCAAAGTATTTATTGTTTTACCAATAAAATTACAGAAGTGTATCACTGTATCACTGTCATCCCATTGTTCTTTGATTTACTCGAGCGGGCACCAGTAACATCTCCATTTGTCCCAGCCCTGAGATTTTAAGCCTCTCCTTACTCGTCTTTCCCAACATAGTGAAGGCTCTTTCCGGGTCAGTGGAATGAGACCCATTATTATTACTGTTTTTTTGGCATTTCAAATACGCCACAGCTAGCTTGCCAGGCTCTGCCATGTGGGCAGGATACTCTCAATAGCTTGCCAGGCCCTGTGAGAGGCGTATATATTTCTATATCATATATGGTGTGGTAATTATGGAAAATGGGTAAGGAGTGTCTTTTGATATGTCACACAACTGCAGAAATATGTTCACTCATATGTGAGACTCAGCCCGAACGTGTTGAAAGCAGCCTGGAGTGTGGCAGTGGTTGGGTAGTGGAAGTCGGCTGCTAGGGCTGGGTCCCTTGGGGCAGGGAGGCCTCTCATGCGCCCTTCTCTGGGGTGCCCTGAGTGAAAAGAGCCTGGAACGGTGTCCAGTATAAGTAAATACAATGTTTTTGTTCATCATATGTTATTTAAAAATCATGCTCTGTGTAACACATTCTAAAGTCATGAAAAAATAGCTATAGTCATAGTTCTGAGCAGCATATGAGAAATCCCAAAGTTGTTTCTTCATCCAAGCAAGTAAGATATCCTAAGACAATGAACATACTGAGAGAAGAAATAAAGAATAACAAACATTTCTTCTTAGATCTACAAGATGAATAAAAGTTATAGGGTAAATTCCTCTAACCCCCAAGTTGGAAAGAATGATAAAATTATACTGGTTGAACAAAAGAAAATACAGGAAAAAATTGGGGTTAAATTTTTCCCCAAATTGCTATTAAACACTGAATCATAAAATGGGGAAGCAAAGTTATATATCTGATCAGGGATAATAATCACTGTCACTGTCACTGTCCTCTGTTGTTCATAGATTGGCTCGAGTGGGCCCAGTAACGTCTCCATTGTGAGACTTGTTACTGTGTTTGGCATATCAAATACAGGATAATAATAAATAATAGAATAGGTCATAGATCAGATAATGGAATGAAATGTTTAAATCATAAGGACAGAAAAAATGTAATGCAGAATTCTGTACTTTGGTAAATTATGCTTCAAAAATGAAGAAGTTTTTTAGCCTTTCTCAGATGAGCATGAATTGAGGAAGGTGGTTTACAGAAGATCTGCCTTACAAAAAATGATCTTTAGAGAAAAGGAAAACATTATAAGCAATAAATTCAGGCTGCAGAAAGAAAACTAATAGTAGCAAAGGCATTCACAAGTTAAAATATGGGCGTTGGCATGTCTTATTATTAATTGACCTAATAAATGTCAATTGTCCAAAAATAACAAGAATGAATTTCAGTATGTATGACTGTAGATAAACATGTGAAATGTTGTGCAGCCTTATTTGTCTTTAAGAAATTGTGAATGAAAACTACAGTGAATACCACTACACAACTGTTTGAGCTGCCAACATTGAGCAGAGGCAGCAAATTATCACACAAATGGTGGAACAATAAGAACTCTTATTGTTTGGTTATATGGAATGTAAAATGGCACATTTATTTTGAGTATGGTTTGAAAATTACTTTAAAAAAACCTAAAATATCAGTTATACAGTTCTTACATTAGCCAATGGGTTTGAAAATTGATATCCCACAAACTAGTAGTACACTTACTTTTCTTACAAAGTTATTCACAGCTATCATCTCTTGAAATCATACAAATTATTCTTCCATGGGTAAATGAATAAATTGTTGTGAGTATTCAGACTGCATATATTATTCAACATAAAAATAAATGCTTCCTCAAGCCTTAAAAATTGATAAAGAAATTATACCTATGTTACCTAGTAAAAGAAGTAAGTCTGAAAAAGATTATATACTGTGGCATTTGGGGAAGAAATGCTTCAGAGATAATAAAAATGTCTTTAATCATTAAGGGTTAAGAGAGAAATAGGATTAGTAGATTTAGCACTGGTTTACAGGTGATGAAATTGAGGCAAAAGATATATGTCAAATTTAAGGGTATCCTGATTGTTTTCTGGTAACAATTTTATTATTTTTGCAATTATAAATGGCACTTCAAAGATAAATCCAAGTTCTTGAACAGTTGCTCGAGCTCGAGCGGGCCCAGTAACGTCTCCATTGGAGACTTTGTTGTTACTGTGTCTGGCATATCGAATACTCTCGGTAGCTTGCTGGGCTCTCCGAGACTCAGATGGACTCGGATGGAGCGATAGCACAGCGGTAGGGCGTTCGCCTTACAAGCGGCCAACATGGCCGACCCGAGTTCGATTCCTCTGCCCCTCTCGGAGAGCCCGGCAAGCTACCGAGAGTATTCGATATGCCAAACACAGTAACAACAAAGTCTCCAATGGAGACGTTACTGGGCCCGCTCGAGGAAATCGACGATCAACAGGAGGGCCTTTACCTTTACCTTTACCTCTAGAACAGTTGCTGTATCCAAACTTTACTGTTTTGCATAATGTCTATCATTTTAGTGATATTATAATGGGGCCTCATACATGCATTTAGTTGTAATGCTATCTAGATTTGCCTATATTATGATCAGTCAACTTGGATTGTATCAGCTTTATAATGAGAGCAGTATTATAATATTTTATTAATCTGAGACATCCTGAACTTTTCATTAGTTGTGTATCTCTTAAATAACAACTTTCCATCTTTTTTTGTCATTCTTATCTTTTTTATTACAATCATTTAGTTAATGTATTCATAATGGTGTTATTACTTCTCTCTTTAGACACAATGTTACATTAACTTATCCGCCAACAAAGTCCCGATATTTCTGTACCACTCACTCTAGGTCCCTTTTTCTTCATCTCTGTCTACCCCACCCCACACTTCTGCTTAGTGATCTCAGTTCTGTTATTACAGTCTAAAGGTTTGTTTTCATTGGCTGCTATCTATTCCTATTCTTATTTGAATGCTACATATGAGAAAGATTATTTGACATTTGTTTTTCTCCTTCTGACATATTTTACTTAAGATGACAAATTCTATCCTTGTAATACATTGCAAGATTTCATCTGTTGTTATAGCTGAGTAGAATCCTATTGTATGTATATATCACATTTCCTTTATCATCTTATCTGTCATGGGGTACTTAAATAGTTTCCATATTTTGGCTATTGTAAATGACACAGCTGTGAACTAAGTAGTTCATACACTTCTCTGAATTGGAGTTTATGTATGTCTAGGATAGATAGCAAGGATTGAAAGTAAATTTTAGTATAGAAAATAGTGTACAAAATGAACTCTTTTTCAGTAAATAGTGCTAGAAAAACTGGGTAGCTATATGCAAAAAATAAAATTATACTACTGTTTTAAATTTACATAGAAATTAATTTAAAATGGACTAAAGACCTGATTATTAGATCAGATGTATATACATACATCAAGGCAAGCACAGAAACAGTTCTCCATGATATTGATTTGTGGGATTTTTAAATGTTTCTACCACATTGATGAAGAAAACAAAATCAAGAATAAACAAATTTTAATGAAAATACCCCTACAATATGAAAAATGATGGAGACGTTACTGGGCTCGCTTGAGCAAATCGATGAACAACGGGAGGACCGTGACCGTGATAAAAAATGTATGGCTAAAATTTTGAAAACATTCTATTGAATTAGAGAAAATATAAAAATAATACGGTATTTTCTGAATATTGATGATACAAAAATTGCACCTAAAACTAAATAACAATAATCAAAAACTGAGGAGGACCCTGGAGAGATATTATAGCAGGACGGGTACAAGCCTTGGATGCTCTCACCAAGACCTTTGTCCTCTGTACCATAGTGGTCTCTTGAGCCCTGCCATGAGTGATCACTGTGTACAGAGCCATCTGTAATCCCTGAGTACCAGTGGGTATTTCTTCAAAAATTTTTAAGAAGGGGGTGGGGAACCTGAACAAAAGAAGACATACAAATAGCCAAGTTCCACTGGATGTGATGGCAAAACAACAAAAAAGATCAAATAATAAAATTAGCTTCTTTTATGGCCATCTTAGTGGAACGTTAATATAATGGCTCTTAATATTCAGAAAAAAATAGTTATCCTTGTAAAATTAGGCAGTGAGTTCATGCTGAGTCTAGCTACAGGTGCCCATTCCATTAGATAACTTTGCTAGGTAGAGTTCATAAGTAGTAATCTGAAACATAGCTAAGTGTAACTGGATGTTCTTTGCTCCTCTAAATTAGCAATACAACAGCATGGAGGGCCTTTGAGCATTGACATACATTGTTCTACATGTGAAAGTTTGGAGTGGTCATTTGAGCATCTGTACAGCCCAGAGAAATCTCTGCAAATCCTTTAGCACTGCCACTGTCCTTGATTTGTGTGATATTAGAATATACCGTTTATTGAGAGTTCATAACCGAGAGTTCATTGTTTAATAAAAATGTGATTATATCAACCATGGGCTGGAGCGATAGCACAGCGGGTAGGGCGTTTTCCTTGCCTTGCATGCAGCCAACATGGCCGACCCAAGTTCGATTCCTCTGCCCCTCTTGGAGAGCCTGGCAAGCTACCCGTGACATATTCAATATGTCAAACACAGTAACAACAAAGTCTCCAATGGAGACGTTACTGGGCCCGCTTGAGCAAATCAATGAACAATGGGAGGACAGTGACAGTGATATCAACCATACATTATGCTATAGGTAAAGCAAATATAAAATATCACAATCTAATTATTAAACATCATATATATGCTTTTAGAGTATTTTCATCCATTGCTTATAGAAGAAATACTATATTCATCTGTATTATTTCACATTTCCTTCAGATACTAGATTCAGTACTGTCACCTTAGTGCTTTTATAATCAATTTTGTATAGAATGTATCAAACTGTTTATGCTTTCATCATGCAGTTATTATCAAATTAATTTTCATTATTCAAAAATTTTCTTTGACTATATCACTTCAATAAAAGACCCCCTGACATTTTATTTCATTCATATAATGGTTTGTTGGAAAAATATCTTGAATTTTATGTATGGAGTGTAGATAGATATATAGATGATAGATAGATGATAGATAGATAGATAGATGATAGATAGATAGATAGATAGATAGATAGATAGATAGTCAGATAGTTCTAATTTGCTCACAGTAGGAAATTTAGCATACATTCTATTCTTTGCAAACCACTTGAACTCCAGAAAGACCTAATTTTCAAACTCTATTTTACTGTCTGGCATGAAATTTTCAGAACAAAATAGTGTTAAATTGAACCTGAATGAATTTCACTGCATTCATTTTCATATTTGATGGAACAAAACTATGGAATTAGAGTTAAGCAAATATCTTATTCTTTGCTTCACTGTCGTATTAAGTATACCCCCCGAAAATTTATTGTATTTTAGCATTTATTTTGTTGGTGTCAGAAATTTCAAAGTGTGTTGTAATGTGATATTTATACAATGTGTATTTGAAAAATTCCTGTATTTAATTATGGTTCCCAAAAAAAATTATCTATTTCTCGTTTATGACTGCTTTTCTTGGAAATTATAATGAAATAATTTCTTTTGACATTTTACTGCAGGGAGTTTAGTAACAAAATACTCAGGAGAAGGCTAGATTTGAGTTACATTTCTGATGCAGTTATAAAATCTTAAAATATAGAAGAATCATTCTTTGAGTTAATATATTCTGTGAAAATTTGAGTTTGTATACGGTCAGGTTGTGTAACATGGTAAATATATCCAAATATACTGTAAAATATTTATTTAGTTACAATGAAATTACAAAGTTATTTATGATTTGGTTTTAAGCATACGATACTTTAACATTGATCCATTCACCACTGATTCATTCTCCATTAATGGCCACCACCAGAGTTTGCCTTGCTCCCAGGAGTCTCCCACTATAAGAGACACTTAAAGAGTTTCTGCATTGTGGCTTATAGCACTGTTACTGGTATGGTTTTGCCCAAAACACTTTTACAATCTTTCAGCATCACATTCTCCTCCAGGTTAAACACTTCCGTCACCATAGTGTTTGTTGTTTCTTGCATGTCTTCTCCAGCCTCCTCATCACCCCCAAATGGCACGTTTCCTACTAAAGATCAGTTCTTATGTTCTTTGTTTCCATTTTCATGGGTGAATTTGTTATTCCACTATTTGATCTCTGATATTCTGTATATGAGGGAGATAATTCTGTGTCGGTATCCCTCTCTCTCTCTCTCTGAATAATAACACTCTGACTTAGGTGATATTCCCCTGGTCCATCCATGTAGCATAAAAATGCTTGATTTTATCTTTTCTTATTGCTAAGTAGCATTCCATTGTGTATGTGTATCATAATTTCCTTATCCAGTCATCTATTCTTGGCACATTGGTTGTTTACAGATTTTGTCTATTGTGGATAGTGGTACAATTAATATAAAGGTTCAGTTGCCTTTTCTCTGTTGCTTAACAGGACTGAACACACACACACACACACATACACACACATATAAACATACAAATCTAAGTAAACTCTAAAGAGAGCAGAAACCATTTTTCCCATTCTTGAAAATGTTTTTCTTGTCACAGTGAAAAATAACCAAACCATCAGCATATCGTTAAATATCTAAGTAACAGCTTTTTGTGTCCTTGCGTATATTTTTTGTGTGTAACGTGTTTATTTCTGTATAAGTCTATAATTTGTGGAAAATTACATCTTTGTATATTTATAAAGTATAAATAATATTTCTACCATTAAAAGTGAAATTTCAAAAGAGCTACTACAACACTATGATAATCTATTATACTTATGATAAAACTACAATGATAGATGCATGTTATATCAAAGTATATTTTAATTATACACTTTGATTTTTTCTACCTTAAGAATGTTTAGAGATAAAAATAATAGATGAAAATTTGTACTGTCCTATTCACTTTTATAGATTTCTATTTTTGGAGGTGGGAAACATCAGTCATGATGTGAGAGGCTGGTATTTCCAGGAGTAATTGGGGACCATGCCAGAGAATATCTCAGACATGCATTGAAGGAATCCCTTTTAGTATATTCATCCCCGTTATATTTTTCATTACTAAGGAAAGATTAAAGCTGTCACCATGACAAAAATTACATATGTGTATTTGCTTTATATAACACTATATGTTTTGTATTCAAGTACTGTTAAGAAAATTTTTATATAAATTATAAAGGTAGCATGTATATAAAATCAATGTTAATTTCTACTTAAGTATATGTATCAATAAATGCATATCCTCCAATAGCAAAACAGGGGTTAGGGCTGGAGAAATCCTACATACAGGGGTTGAGGCTCATAGCATGCATGCATTAGACCCAGGTTAGATTCCCAGCACCACACCATCACCCCAGCAGCACGGAATGAGCTCTGGTAAACCAGATAATCCCTGTCACTGCAGTACCAGAGCTGCACCATTCCCTCATTCTCTTACATTGAACTGCTGGCATAGTGGATTGTGATTGCTGCAAGAAGTGGCCTTTGGGTTCTGGTCTCCTGAGTACTGTCATTGCATTGTTATTGAAAATATATTTAAAGTCTAAATAATAATGGTGCAACTTTTATCGAAACAATGAAGCTAGTCAAAGTAGACAGAGTGTTAACTAGAATTCATCTGCCCCACAGACATTGGGAGGGGTTGGGGGGTGGGGGTTTATTGGGGTTGTTCATGGTGAAAAATAAGTATTGGTAAAGGGAAATGTGATTGATATTTGCATGACCGAGACCTAAACCTGAAAGCTTCATAACTTTTCCCACAGCGATTCAATAAAAAAAAAAAAGTAAAAAAAAATGAAAATATATTTAAGTAAAAATAATGTATATATGTAGTGGTGGGAGGACATACTAGCTGTACTCAAGGCTTCTTCCTTGTTCCTTGCTCAGGAATCACTCCTCATAGTGGTTGGGAGAAGACTATCAAGCATCAAATTAGGGTTGACTTCATATAAGGCTGCATGCTTTACCCCATGTAGTGTCTCTATGGCCTCCTGATATATTTTCTTTTTAATCTTAAACTCTCCAACCTTCCCTAGAGAACACAATAATATTAACAACTGAAAAGCTGGTTGACCTCCAACTCATTGATGTGATTAATATTTTGTGACTGCAAATGTGGTGTATTTACCACCTTTTCCTCCTCCCTGCCTTTTTCCTTTCAAATGAAACCAAGAGCTTTATGCAAGGAGGAAAGAAGAGTAACCACAAAACTGCATGTTATTTCTGGAATGTGAACGTCAAAGAAGGTGAAATCAGACAGAAAATGTATTGTGAAAGGTGGACTGTGATGAATACTGGGGTTTTTGTAACTGTGAGTTGGTGAAAGAATTACAGAATGAATCAGATTTTATACCAGGATATTTGTTTTCTCTTATTTCAAGGACAAGGCCACTGGAGTTAAATTAAGGTCTCTAGTTTATGATTAAAATAGATACATAACTGGGGATTCCAGTAAATTTAAGTGTTGTACTTATCACCTTGACTTTTAACTTTGTATTTGATAGAGATCTTCATCAGCATACAAATGTAAAGAGTGAACTCTTTACATGAGAACATGAAAAGATAGAGCTTTCTTTCTAGTTAAAGGTTGCTTAAGCAAATGAAAAGTACAAAATGAGGGAAATTCAAATTTGGACCCTTCTTCTAGCTATAAAAGAGACTCTGTTTGATCTAGATAATAGAGCCAAAGCATTGGCTAACAATAATTTATAGATTCTTTTGGCGTATCACCTGATGTGATTCTGATTAAAGATGATGTGAGATATAAATATATATCAATGTAAGATATAAATATATATCACTTGAGTTTTTTAGGCAAGAAAATCAAATCAGTTTAAAAGTGTATAACAAGATAAAAAGTAGTGTGACATAATGAGGCCATAACAAAATAAGACATAAAAAAATTACATTTTGTCTCAAAATGATGAAGTCCACAATTATTGCTTATATATAAATTCATATTTAGAGTAGAAAAATATAAAGTAAAAATATCTAAAAATGATTAAAGATATCTTATTGGATCATAAGTATAGAAAACCAAGGTAAAAATCACGATCATGATCACAATCATCCTGTTGTTCGTTGATTGCCTCGAGCTGGCACCAGTAACATCTCCTTCGTCCTAGTGCTGAGATTTTAAAAAGTGCCATATTCAAGGCTCTTTCAGGGTTAGGAGAATGAGACCCATCATTGATACTGATATTTCGCATATTGGGTACATCACGCGAAGTTTGCCAGACTCTGCTGTGTGGGCAGGTTGTATTTGGTAGCCTGCCAGGTTGTCTAAAGTAAAGAACGAGATAATAAGATGTCGCACGGCCACACGCTTCTGAGATCTGGTTTTATAGTCTCTGGGTCTTGGCCGTTGATGGGATTACACAGCGCTAGGGGGCCAGTTGGTGGGTGTGACCCCTACCTACTGGAAGGTGGAAGATCTGGGTGGAGGATGCTCAGCCCCGATCCGAGCAGGCTTGAAGATCTCAGCCCTGGGACCCGCATGCCATTGTTCCTCTGCCGTTACCTTCATGCATGTGGAGAGTGGTCTCAGCATTGTGGTGGCTGGTTCTGGAGGTCTTCGGCTGCTGGGGCTCTGCTCAGAGTGGGGAGTGAAACTCAACCTGTCCACCTCCAAGGGGCCCCGGCGAGGACAGCCAGACAGGGACTGAAGGTAAAAATAGCAAAATAAAACTAATACATTGAAAAGTATTAAGCCTTTGCAACAAATCACAGCAAAAAAACAAATACTAACTTTTTAAAAGTGTTTATTTGAAAAGTGAAAGTGAAATTTCCAATGAATCAGTTATTTCACTTCTGTGGCATTTTCCTGGAAAATATAAAACTATTGATATGTGTCCTTGTGCATACAACAATATTATTTATAGTTATCAAGGACTTGAAATCACCTTAGAGTCTATGCATAGATAATTGGATAAAAAAGGTACAGGTACTAGTCAACACAAAAATGCATTGATAAAACCAGGGTGAAATATTATTGTAAGATGAGAGCCCGGCAAGCTACCAAGAGTATCTTGCCCACACGGCAAAGCCTGGCAAGCTACCCCTGACGTATTTGATATGCCAAACACAGTAACAAGTCTCACAATGGAGACGATACTGGGCCCGCTCGAGCAAATCGATGAACAATGGGAGGACAGTGCTACAGTGCTACAGAAATTATTTGCAATTACATGAATGAAGCTGAAAGGCTATTTACAAGATAGTTTTCAGAAGCAGAATTGATATACTCCTACATAAAGATATGCTATTAGTAGCTTCCAATGGTTGGAGGAGACAAGAATGAGATCTTTCTCTAAATAATTCTAATCCTTGAACAGAAATGTGTTTCTTTTATGTGAGTCTTAGAAAACTAATCCATATATTTTAATGTCTCTATATCCTGAGTATTATTCCTGAAGATTTAATTATTTTTGTGAGCATACTTTACCCATGTAGTTTTATCTGTAGAGTTATAGAAGGAAATTACATACAAAATATACAGAAATATTTATTTACCAGTCTAATGCAAAAATTATCAGTGTTTTATCTCATTCTTGCATATAAGAAGATAAGTATTTGAGGAAAATTTTGCAAAGTTTTAGTATTCAAGTTGTCAAAGAAATGAAATTGGATAGATGTGTACCAAAAATAATTATACAGTGCAAATTTAACAAAGAATTACTGTTGTTTGTATGCACATTTATGTTTATTTAAGCATATTTTAAATGCAAATGTGTGAGTGGATATTTGGTTCTTTTGAGGAAAATATAATATGTTCTTTTTTATTCAACTAAACATTCCAGGATTATAATTATGATCATTATTATTAAAATTTTATCATTAAATATCAGTGCATCTAAATTATTTATAATTATATTATACATATTTGCTTTGCTAGAAATATATTGGTAAAATCTATGAAAACATTTGCCAGAAAAAGATAATATCCCCACCAGATTAGAACATAAAAATGTAGTGATGATTTCTTAGACTTAACTAAAATTACTTTTCATAGTGCATTTTCCTGTGGCTGTAATGATTTGTCTGGTTACTATTTAGAAAGTGAGAAAAATACTAATGTTCACTTCTAAGTCATTATAGCTGTAATAATATTATTTCTTTTTGTTTATTTCAGCAGCCACAAAAATAATAAGTATGAGTAACAACAAGTCTTGGAAAAAAAAAGTGCTCCTGCAATTTTAAACTCAGTTTTGTGGACTATTAAAACAAATTACTGTCCACATCTGGGCACTGAAGCTAAAAATTTCTATTTCGCTAATGTTGGCTAAGATATCTAAAACTTCTCATTGGGGCCTCTGGGCAAAACAAAAGATCCAGTAAACCATATCTCAAGTAAATGAGTCTTAGTGAAAATAAAACTATTAACGGAAACATGATTATAGTTATCCCATCATTAGTGCAGCTTTCCTTTGGACTTTATTACTTATCCCATGGATTCTAACCAACAAATTAGTAATGATTTTAAAAAGTATAGAATATTCAGTGAATACTATTGAGTTTTCTTCAGTCTGATTTCATTAAGCTCTCTGTTTCTCTTTGTGACATCACTAAAGTCCTTAAACTTGTACTCTGATTTACTGTGGTTATTTAACCTAGAGGTGTACTCAAAAAGAGGTTCATTCATTTTCAGCGTGCTTTTTGTTTTTCTCTTGCTTTTTTTTCAAACCATTACCTAGAACTCTTTGATGCATCACTTCCATGTTTTAAACTTTCATATGACTACAGGGACTATTTTGAAAACATGATCTTTACTGCCATTTAAGAATTCAGATTTATTATTGAAATATATGCATCTTATGATGCAGTTTGTGACAAACATGAAGAAGTGATAGAAACTAATTTCTTAATTTCACCTGATTTGAACTATACCCTTGTTCAGGGTGTCTATACCTTACTTCAGAAATATAGGTAGTCAAATATAGAATTAGAGAGGAAATCTAAGAATTAGTTTATCCATAAGATATCTATAATTTACTGTATGTAAACAACTATTCAAGGAATCCAGGATAAGATGAGTAAGTAAGATTGGTTTTTAACCTTGGAATTTCAGTCTAGTATGAACAATGGGCAATAGGCAATGACTCAAGTAGAGTGTTATACCTTTAACAATTGCAGTGTACTTAGGGAACCGGATAAAAGTGTGATTAAATCTGCCCAAGGGAATCAGGAGATCCACAAAAGCTTCACAGAGGAGCTTTCTGGCTTGTAATGAACAAAGAGAGCAATAGCTTAAAAATCACAGTAGTGTATAGGATTTTGTTGCAATAGAGAGGCGCATTTTCCTCTCGTGTAATAATAAAGTGTGGATGTCTTTGGAATAATTTCATTTTCTGTGTGATAATTTATTTAAATTACAGTTTAGGTAACATGTTTATAATAATGTTCATTTATAGTATTGATGTATGTAATTGTTATACCATTTCTACCACCACTAAACTTCTCAAGACTGTCAGTCACTGTCCTATGTCACCTCTGACTTACTTTGCTTAAAGTGATATAGTCTGATTCCAGATATGCAGCAGCAAAATACATAATTTTTATTATTTCTGTGTGAATACATAGTATTTTATCATATTCACATCCAAATTGTGTTTATCCATTCATTTGTCATCAGACATTTGGGTTGTTTCTACGTCTGGCTATTGTACTTTCTTCTGCAATGACTTAGATGTGGTATGAATGTCATTTGATTTAACCTCTACTGAAAACTCTATGAAGATTCCTCAAAAAGTAAACACAGAGATCCTATGAGTTACAGTAATTTTTTGGAGGGGTGGTCACACCTGGCAATGCTCAGGGGTTATTCCTGGCTTTGCACTCAGGACTCACTAGTGGTGGTGCTCAAGGGACCATGTGGGATGCTGGGAATCAAACCTGGGTCATTCGCGTGCAAGGCAAACACACTACCCACTGTGTTATCACTCCAACCCCTGGGTTACAGTAATTTTTATGTTTTGAATAAGTATATCACTATATACTGTTATAAGAACATTCAGAATCATAAGATTATAGTATTTTGAATAAAACTTTTCAATGATATCATGATTATCATCATTATTATTATAAATATTATTGGTTTTTTTTTGCCACAGCCAGCTCAGGACTTACTCCTGACTCCATGTTTAGAGATCAGTCGTTGAAGAATTCAGGGAACTTTTTTTTTTTGCTTTTTGTGTCACACCCAGCAATGCACAGGAATTACTCCTGGCTCTGCACTCAGGGATTACTTCTGGAAGTGCTCAGGGACGGGATGCTGGGAATCAAACGTGGATCAGCCGCATGCAAGGCAAATGCCCTACCCACTGTGCTATTGCTCCAGCCCCGACTCAGGGATCTTTTTTGATGCCAAGTGTCCTGTCTGTGATGGTCTCACTCTGACCCCTGAATAAAGTATTTTTAAATAATATTTTTTAATTAATTTTAGAAAGAAAAGTTATTTTAAGAGTTATAGCTCCGTCTAATTTATGCTACACCTTTAATTCATATTTACTTTCATTTTATATTATGAAATGATATAAACTATATTTTGACATAAATTTTATTTTATTCTTTTGAGCAGAAATTTATGTCTTCTGTGTTGATTCGATATGTACCATATGAGTTAAAACAGCCTAAGTTTTGTGCTTAAATGTTAAAGTTTTGGGGGCATGGTGCCACCAACAGGTCAATCTGTACCTATGAGGCGAGTGCATCAGCAGCCTCATGGAGCCTTCAGACTTACAGATACTCCAAAATTGCTTCTGTGCCTTTGGTCAGACCCCAAAGACTTGGGGAAAAGTTTTCCAAGAAAGTAAATGGCCAAATGTTAGGTATGTGGGAGACACGACCACAAACCATCTCCTTCTCAGCAATATAATTGGAGGCATGGCCTCTCTGGTTCCTGATAGAACTGCTTAACGGCTATGATCTCAGAGACTCAGAAACAAATCTCAAAACATTTCTGCTTTTGGCAGAAATGCATCTGGTCCCTGCAGTAGGCTACCGGTGCCAGGCCACCGCAGGTGGGAATAAGTTTTGTGCCTTAGCCTGTTCCCCCTGACGGCCCAGTGGCCGTCATCCTCGAGAGGCCACTGAACAGGCAGGTTTGGGCCTGCAGTGATGAGACACGCAGGGAATCATGGGATGGAAGTGGAGCCAGCCCTTTCCTCCCCATCCCAACGAGACCCTGAGTCATTACCCGCAAATGGCCTCTCTGGCTCCTCATCAAGCTGCCTAATGACCATGATCCCAGAGACTGAGAAACAAATCTTGAAACCCAGCAGCTTTTGACAGAAATGCATTTAGACCACACAGAAGGTTCTTGTCGTTGGACCACCCCAGAGGGGAAAGAGTGCTGTCCCTCTGCCTGCTCCCCCTTGGCGGCTCTGTGGCTGCCATCTTCCAGAGGCCACTGGACAGTCAGGTTTGGGCCCGCAGTGATAAGACATGCGGGGCCTCACCGGATGGGGGTGAAGCCGGCCCTTTCCTCCCCACCTCAATGAGACCTCAAGTCGCCACCCATGAATGGCCTTTCTGGCTCCTGATCAAGACGCTTAATGGCCATGACTGCAGAGAATCAGAAACAAATCTCAAAACCTAGCGCCTTTTCACAGAAATGCATCCAGTCCTTACAATAGGTTACTGTTGCCGGGCCACCCCAGGGGGTTAAGGTGCTGTCACTCCACCTGCTTCCCCTTAGCGGCTCGATGGCCGCCATCTGCCAGAGGCCATTGGACAGTCAGGTTTGGGCCTGCAGTTACAAGATATGTGGGGACTCATAGGATGAGGGTGGAGCCAGCCCTTTACTCCCCATCCCAACGAGACCCCAAGTCGCTGCCCACGAACAGCCTCTCTGGCTCCTGATCAAGCTGCTTAATGGCCATGATCCGAGAGACTCAGGAACAAATCTCGGAACCCAGCAGGTTTTAGCAAAAATCCTTCCAGATTTAATTGTTAAAATTTCGGAATTTCAAAATCGCATGGCTACTACTGCAGCTGCACGACATCATATGCTGTCCATAACCAGCAATAGAAAAAAAGTTGTCTACTATTGCTTTTTTGGCAGATCTGAGTGTTGGGGTAAAATCTCAAATAATAATGGTGGGTGTGGTGTCAAAATATTGAATGTAATCCAAGTAGAGATAGAGTAATATGGAAACCATCTGCCCCACAGGTCGGGGGAGGGAATGGGATGGGGGTATACCAGGTTTTTGGTAGTGAAGAATGGTCACTGGTGAAGGTACAGGTGTCTCATTGTATGACTGAGACCTAAACCCAAAAGCTTTGTAACTGCTCTCATGGTGAGTCAAAAATAAAATTATAAAAAATGGAAGACAAAAATTTAAAATCACCATTTAAATTTGCCACTTCTAGAAAAAATATTAAAGGTTTATCCTGCTTAACTATAGTTTAACAAAATAATATGTATATGGCTTGGAATGAAATATTGCTCGATTTGCTCGAGCGGGCCCAGTAACGTCTCCATTGGAGACTTTGTTGTTACTGTGTCTGGCATATCGAATACGTCACGGGGAGCTTGCCAGGCTCTGCCATGCAGGCGGGATACTCTCGGTAGCTTGCCGGGCTCTCCGAGAGGGGCGGAGGAATCGAACTAGGGTCGGCAATGTTGGCTGCGTGCAAGGCAAATGCCCTACTGCTGTGCATTATTAGGATTCATAAGCAGTATCACTTTTTGACTGCTTTCTAAGCACATAAACACTCTGGAAGAAATCATTTCTCCTTAAGAAGTTACTGTTAATATCTACTAATACCTATCGATTTATTTATTTACATACCCAGTGGTGCTCAAGGCCTACTCCAGGCTTTGCACTCAGGAATCACTCCTGACAAGCGTGGGGCACCTTTTGGGGTTTCAAGGATCAACCCCAGGTCAGCTGCTTGCATGGTGAACACCCTACCTGCTGTACTATCGCCAACATCCTACCTGCTGTACTAATTGGTCCAGCCCCCAAAATGGAACCTTTTAAGTAAACCTGAAAGAGCAAAAATCTACAATAGTAAACACCACAAAACCTCAAATTTTCCTTTGGAGTCTTTAAAAATAGAGGAAAAATATTTCCTCCAGTTCATATTTTTTTTTGAGGAAAGTGTGTTTAGTTACTGCAGAGAAGTATCCACATGTACTTAAATTTTCAAAGTTATTAATAGTTTTGAGAATTCTCCTAGACTCCCCAATATATTCACTTGATGTTCAAATAATCACATATAGGATCACTTAAAATTTTTGCTCTTGAAAATATTTGAGTAGAAATTAACAAGTGATTTTTAAATTTGAGACTGTGTTCAAAGAAAGAGTATGTTTACTTTAAAGCAATTGATACCCGGGTTTGATCCCCAATACCCTATATGGTCCCTAGAACTCCACTATGAGTTATTTCTCAGGACATTGACAGAAATAAATTCGGAGCACTCCCTAGTGTTGCTCACCAGCCCCAAAATAGCATTTTTCTGCACTGTTGTGCTGTTGTTCATCAGTTTGCTTGAGCAGGCACCGTTAACGTCTTCATTTCTCCCTGTCAAGTGCTAGTGTAGCTCAGTGGCATCTGCTCTCTCCAGGAACACATGAAGTGAGACTTGTTTTTACTGTTTTTGGCATATAGCTCCATGGGGAGCTTTCCAGGCTCTTCTGTGGGGCAGTATATTCTTGGTAGATTGCTGGGCTCTTCAAGAGGGACGAAGATTGAACCCAGATCAGCCACTTGCAAGGCAAACGCAAGGCAAACCCTGTGCTATAGCTCCAATCAAAAATATTTAGTAAAATATAAAAATTAAGAGTTTGATTCTAAGGTATCTCAAAATATTTTGTGTAGTATCTGTTTTCTACTACTGTACATATAGTTACCATTGATTTTACAAGTGGATATACAGTTCTTCTAACACTAATGAAAGGCTATCTTTATGTATTTTTTATTAAAGGATCTTTATTGAAATTGACTATGTATATATGATCTACCTCTGAATTTCAGTATTACATTAATCCAAATTGCTATTTTTATTCTGAAATATACTACTTTTATTCCTATATGCTATTATGTATATTTTTTAAAAAATTTTGCTTTGGGTATTCTAGGATTTCTGTTTCTATAAATAAAGATTTATAAAAATTTTCCTTAAATGAGTCATGTAATAAGGATTTAGGGAAACAGTTTGCATTACACTCAGTGATGCAAAGTGGCTACTCAGAAATTACTCCTAGTGGTGCTCAGGGGACCATATGGGATGCTGGGAATGGTACCTGGGTTGGCCACATGAAAGACAAACACCCTATCCGCTGTACTATTGCTAAAGCCCCCAGAATTAATGTCTTAATCATTTCAATCCTTAAAACATCCTTCCTTACTGGATATTTCATTTTATTCAGATTTTTTTCTAACCCAAAATGTTCAAAGGTCATATATTTTGTTAAATTTCTTTGTAAATATATTATTTTTATATTATTTTAAAATGTCTATTACAACAAAGGCTTATTTCTTTGAAAACATGTAAAAGCGTTATTTGACATTTTAATAGAGACTAACTAAAATTAAAAACTGTGCCACAGACATAGTACAACGAAAAGAAGCATGCTAGTATGTAGTTAATGTGATTTGATTTCAGCACTGGTAATTGGTTCAAGTAGTCGGCTCTAGATTGACCCATGAAATAGGAACGAGTAGTAAGCCCTGAGTACAGCCCAGAATGACCAAAAAAACTAAAAATAAATGAAATAAATGGAAAATCATTTGTGTATCTATGTCTTTGGGATCTTTAGTATATAATCTTTTGTACATAGATTTTATGTTAATACAGGACATTTCTTTTATTAATGAATAGTTAACATGAATAATGATTTTTCATCTTATCACTGTGCTTATCACTAATTTTACTCTTTCATAGATTTGTTAGGTCTTTGGTGAATAATTGATTTATTAGTGGAATAACTGAGTTTGGGAGTTTTCATTGTGTTCAATTATGAGATTTCTTTGAAATCATATAGTTAAATAAAATAATAAAATGTATTGCACAAATATGCCAAGTAGTTTTATATTGTCAAAACAAAGCATTTATAACTGTGCAAAATTTTAGTTGAACACTTACTGTTCAGGTTTCATCATCTTTTTTGACTCTTTACCTAATACAGCCATGCACTCTAGTTTTTTATTGTTTCATTCTTTCTGTTTTGGGAGCCACTTCTGTCAGTCTTAAAGGTTCACTCCTAACTTTATGCTAAGGGATTAGTCTGAATAAATATCCCTGGATTATGAAGTCTGTATTCATTTGTTAATTAATATGGACTTGGTATTGAGATTTAATTAGGAGGCTTTGTGCTAGAGATCAAACTAGAGGAGATTTTGTCTGAGACAAGTTTCCAAGGTATACTCAGGCCCCGTGTGAACATATTTTATAAGATATTTTTATTTATTTTGTATCATGTAAATATCTATAAAATTATGCAAAATCTTGGAAAAAACTTTTAAACATTCATAAAATAGCAATAATTAATATGATTGATTTGGCATATGGAGCCTCAATTAAAACTTCTTATTTTATTCATGAAGAAGTTTCTTCTCAGTTGAGTTACATTCTAATTTGTAGGTTTTTGATAATAAATTTACTCTTCTGCTAAATTTGATTGAATATTAGAAAAATACTTAGCAGCAAATTTAATCCAAATTTAAATTTTATCAGTCTATACATACAGCCTTATATAAGAATGTCAGAATAAGCATTCTGAAAATTTTCTATTGCTATATAAAGAAGGAAGTGCATTTTTTCTAGTCAACAAAGAAATAAAAACAATATAAGATAACTTTCAAATTTATATAAGTATATAGGCAGCAAGAAAAATAACATTCTGACAGACATTTAAATAGTAATATGTTTGCTCTCCATATTAGATCTGAATGAGGGAACTATAAATCATGAGTGTAGTTGGCAATAATTTGCTGTTTTGGTAAGTGATGCCACATGATTATTTCGTTGGCTATAAAATATAGAATATCTAAATTCTGGATGTCAGTTATAGATATTATGTCAGTTATGTACTATATCAACACCGTTATATCTGTAGATTTATGTAGAAGTATGACTGAGATACTGAGATACTTTTTATTGTCTAGATGGTGTGTTATTTTATTGATGGGACCAAGAAATTTAAATTTAAATTTAATGAATAAAGCCAATTAGACTTAATAAAAGAAATGAAAATTTCCCTTATGAATCCCTG
The DNA here is from genome assembly GCF_029834395.1 of Sorex fumeus. Classification (NCBI taxonomy): domain Eukaryota; kingdom Metazoa; phylum Chordata; class Mammalia; order Eulipotyphla; family Soricidae; genus Sorex; species Sorex fumeus. The sequence goes on along the minus strand of NW_026606322.1, from coordinate 39,605,539 downwards.
TTTTTTAACATCTATAAATATATAAAGCTAAAATATGCTCCAGGTATAATTTATTTCCTAAAAATTAACAAACAAAATAGGAAAGAAAGCCTGAAGAAAATGCTATCCAGTGTTAAGTATAGAAATTGAATCCATGATAATAAAACATAATGCTTTTACATTTATTGTCTACATTTTATCAAACCTCTTGTAGTGGCCTGATACCCCCCACTTATAGCAACTCTGAATCATTTCTTATGAAAATTTCCATTTTCCTTACATCATTTAAAATTTTTTTCTACAAAGAAGATAAATTGCTAGATTCCATCCCCCACTTTCACATTTTATCTAATAGACTTTGTACCCTGCCTGCCACATCTTCCATAGCTCCCATGGAATAGCTTCTCTATTCATCTGTGAACTCATGGCTATATTATTCACTCATCTGATGTGTTACTCACTGCTGCTATAATAGAATGGAATTAAATTCTGCCCTGAATTTTGTCAGGAAGAGTAATTCACTGCTTGAATCTAAGCTAAAATTAGTATCCACATTAGAAATATGAACACCTTGTTATGTCCTGTGCAGTGCTGCTAAACATTTTCTTGGTTACTTTTCTTCAGAGTTTAGTGTTCACAATATCTCACACATACCTTATGAATTACAGTAGCTCTGTGAATTAGTATGGGTCATCATATTTTCCCATTGTCAAAAATATAGAGGAGTGAATTAAGTTCATCACACTTAATAGTATGTACCATCTATTAAATTACCAGAATAAGAACTGCTTTTTTATGGAATCATCTGATTTTTTTAAAGGAACTTCATAAAGCACGCAATTAAAAAGCAGCCTCTATGTTGTAGTTGTAAAGCTGCAATATTTTTTAGACAAGTTAAATGTGAAGATCAAAAGGATCCACTCCAAGAAAAAAGTGAAGACTTTGGAGTTTCATTGTTCTATGATTGCTAGTTAAACTAAACCTTCTTTATAGGATCCTCTTTTGCTGTTACAGTAGTTGAGAACCGGAAATTGCTCTTACTTCTCTCTAACACAGAGGACACTAGACTTAGCAGAAATGAACCATTTAGTTGGAAATACTGAACTCTGAATTCATCTTACTACGTGTTTGAATCCCACCTGAGACTTACTGATTTTGCAATATAGGCAACAAAATCTTAATTTTTTTTGTGTATTTGTTTCTTCAAAAATAATTGAATGGAATTATATGTTAACAGTAAGTGCTGGAAAGTATATATTCTTGCCTTGTAATATAATAGAGTCTAAAATGAGTAAAATACAAGTAATATAACATGCTAAATATGATATAGGATGCTTTCAATGGCAATCTTAAAACTCACATAATTTTACATCCATTTCCATGCATTTTCATGTTACTTAACGATTTCATAGAATTGATTGATAACTGTTTCATATTGCATTTAATTAGGAAAACTCTCAAGCAGTGCAAGGTGACTAAGGATCACTACTAGCCATTCTCAGCCACCCAGCCTGGGCAGATGAATGGTTGAGCCAGATGATGCAGCGCTGCTCTGGCATGCATGGGGAGGATTACCATGGCAACATTACATATATGGCACAGAATTTCATATTTGAATATTTTAATATTAACAGTTTAACCTCAAATGAAAACTCAACATTACATCCATATAAAATCACATATACAAATATATATGTATACGTATATATATAATCTCTCATATTAGAGTTGGACTAAATGAGTGATTACATACTTTTAAAATTAAAGACATTAGTTATTGTCAAAGTAATGGATCACTAAGAAGTACCACTTTATGTTTACACCATTTTAAATATTATTCCTTCATGGATGATAATTAGACTACTACTAGATTGCTTCCCCGTTTTCATTAAGTATCCCTCTATCTGCAAAGTGAAATTGTTCTGGCCAGGTTATTTTGTATTTTGATTAATTTTTGCTGCATAAACATGTAGTAGCATTATTTCCAGCAAAGAAATATTTTTAGAATGTCTAAAATTGATACTGGGAAATAATAGCTCACATAGTAATATCACTGATTATATAATGCCATTGTGTAAGAATATGTCATTTCCTTGGAGCATAAAACATCTTTTTAAATTCATAAGTTACCATAGGCAAGAATTTACTGTATGTTTTTAGTGAGAATTTGTGGCACACAACAGATGAATCTAAGCTTAAATATAACTATATGGATGAAGAAAATTATTTTATTTCTTTCCTGCACAAAGAATTTTAAGATCTTTCAATATTATCTAAAATCATTATATTTAAGTTCAAGGAGTTTTGAAATTAGTTGAACTAAATGTAAAAGTTAAAGGATTTGGGGACTGTGCTGTAATTTTATTATCAGTAAAACTCAGTTAATCTCATTTGTGCTAGTTCTTATTTCCTTACCCTTTCCTTTTAAAGAAAATTTACATCCATATGAATTTGCTCATGTAAGAGATTACTGGATAAGGTAAAATGCAGAACAAACTCTAATAATTTAAATATAAAATGACAGTATGATTTTGTTATGTGGAACATCTACATTCCACATATAATGATATAAAAATAACTTCCAACTTTGCTATTTCAGTCATGATTCACAATTAAATTCGGTCTCAATAGCTCAAAGTGTTGAATATTAATATATAATATATACATGAGTGCAGTAATAATACAAAATATTGATTTTTTATTGTTCAGTTTATGTTACTACATCAAAGGATTTTGTCTTTGAATGGATAAGATTATGCTGTCACAAAGAGATCTTGGGGCAGAATGATAGTTGTGTGCTTACCTTGCACGTTTCAGAACTCAGTTGACTCTCAGGCCTTGCATATGATTCTGGAGTACCATAAGGAATGAACACTGAGCACATAGCTAGGAGAAATCTCTCATGATCACATTATGACCTAAAACTGCCATCAACATAAATTACTATGTAAAGAATAAACTAAATCTGTGAAATATTGTTGGTAGACTATAATATCAACATATCTATGGATTTTCTGTAGCTACTTACTGTAACAACATTATAATTCACAGAACAAAAACTTTATTATGAATTCAAACAAGTCTAGATCATTGAAATCAAAATTCTGCTACTTAAACATAGTTATGTATTGATACTGATTAGGTATATATCAAATAGTAATTTTATGAAAGAGGATTAAATTGGGAACTATAGCACTGTAAAGCATTATGCGTTTTATTTATCTACATAATATTATTTTTTCAACAAATATGTGTTAAGAATTTAGATTCCACTGAGGTTGAGACAAATTTGTTGGGAGTCAGAGTTTTTTTTTAATCACATTTACCAACAAATTATCATTAGAAATTGATTCCACATGCTAGATTAACAGGAGCGATAGCACAGCGGTAGGGCGTTCGCCTTACAAGCGGCCAACATGGCCAACCCAAGTTTGATTCCTCCGCCCCTCTCGGAGAGCCCGGCAAGCTACCGAGAGTATCTCGCCCACACGGCAGAGCCTGGCAAGCTCCCCGTGACGTATTCGATATGCCAAACAGAGTAACAACAAAGTCTCCAATGGAGACGTTACTGGGCCCGCTCGAGCAAATCGACGATCAACGGGAGGGCCTTTTACTTTTTATTAAGGAATGTTGAATGATATGAATGATTACATTACTTTTACATTTTTGTGTATATTAAGCACGTATGTAAGTGTGTGGTAACCTAATTATTCAAAAGAACCACACGTAATATATAGAAAATATGATTAGCTTGGAATCTCCCTACCTCCCAGAATCAAAGACAAAAGCTTGCTAAATTCATATTTTAAATAGTTGCCACTATTTGTGTCATATTTATATTAAGTTTATATTTAAGAGAGATTGAATATGGAATATTCAGGTATACTATAGATAATTTAGAATAAATTAATTGACAATATTGTATGTAGTATGTTAAAAATAGTCCAGGGTCAGAGAGATAGTACAGCTAGTTATGTTACTTGCCTCACTTGTAGCCAACCTGGTTCAATCCCAGGTATGATATATGTTCTTACTTACAAGAATGACTCCTGAGCTCAGAACCAGAGTATGCATTGAGCACCACAGTATCTTCACACACCAATAAAATAAATCCACCCCCCCATCTATGTCTCATTTTTTTAAATTATATCTCTCAGAAATGATGGTGATTTGGTCAAAAAGAACACAAGAACTCCACTGTGTGTTTTACTACACTTTTTATTGTAGTGTAGTGTTTTGGGTATACTTGGAGAGTTCTTACATTATTTTAAGAAAACTATTTTTCTCCATGACCAATTAAGAAAAATTTTCAGAGAATTATTTTTTTCACAATTATGCCTCTATTATATTTAAATGTAATTATTTTCTTACACGTAATTCTAATACTTGTTTTTAGAACAATTTGATAGACTTGTTTCAGAACCATTTAATGTAATGGGTTACATTACACATGTAATTAAATATTCTTTCTGTGAAACAGAAAGATAATATGGATCTTGTGTCTGAAAATGTAAGGAAAAGGGTGATGGCCATTTGCTAATTCAACCAATTGTTACATTTTCAAGAGTAATTGTAGATAAGACTGTGTTTATATACCAATTAGGTAAATTGTTAGTATATAATATTTTAATTTACACATGACAATAGGCTTTTAAGGAGATTGGAATATATTTACATCAGTGGAAATTCTGAATAAGGTAAAGATCTTTTCAAGTTCAGATAAGCTTTACTCTTTATCATGTTGTGTAAAAGCCCAAATTTTGAATTGGCTTAACCCAACTTTATACTTGACATATGTACTTAAATTATTACAGGCTTGAAGAAGAAATTGTATTGGGATGATTGACATGTACCAAGGTACAGGCAAAAACCTGTCAGATTACCCAAACCTCTGGAAGGCAAGTAATCCTTAGTTGTAAATGTTATCTACATCAACACTGATCTGAATATATATTCTTTGTTGGTGAAAAAAACCAAGATGACATTTAATCTGTTAGAAAGTCTCATGAATAAGTAGTTTAAGTTTGTCACTTGGAAAAAAAATTGGCAGTTCCTGTGAGGAGATTAAGCTGCTTTTATGAGTAGATAAAAAAGGGAAGTCCCAATTGCTTACTCAGTCCTTGTGCTTAAAATAATAAAGTGTCCGATTAGCATATTCTTTCATCCTCTTTCCTAAATAGTAACGATGAAGCAAAAAGAGACATTTATGCAATCACATATTTCTGTCCTTGATGTATGGCATTGAATTAATGATGTCAGGAATACAGACTAAGAAATAAACTCAGCACATCCCCTGAAGAAGCTTATACTCCAGTAAAAATAAAGATAAATGCATTATTTTACTGGTAACAACCAAAATTCAGGTCAGTGATTACCTGTAGGACAGAGTGTGATTAAAATTCTTCAAAGGCAGTTTTCTGAAAGAGAGTAGACTCAAGAGGTATGAAGGAATAGGAGAGAATACTCCCCCACCCGCCCCCCACTTCTAAGTATGCAGTGAAGTTGTCTGTCTTCCTTTACTATGCTAAAGGTCTTAATCAGCACTTTCCCTAGTGAAAGATGTTTTGTTTTAAAAGTGATGTTTTAAATTCTTAATTCCATTTCACACACTACTGAAAATATGCATACCCACATCCTACCCACTCAAGGTCCTCACTTATTAGAGTTGGCTTTATTTTTCCCTTGCTTAAGATATTACTTAACCTTATATTCAAAATATTTCATCATTATGTTGTACATGTCTTTGATGTGTTGCTTGGTATAACATAGGTGTATAAATCAACACATTTAGGTTATTCCTAGAGAGACTTTCTGTTAGTTGCCAATAGAACATGATAATAAGCATTGGCTTGCTTATTTTGATTATTATAATTGTTTCTAAAATTATTTATATGCTCCACCAACCAAGAGAACTATTGATAAAATTGTATGGTTGCAAGTGCATTAGGGTTAGAAAAAATGAGTAAACAAAACATTAACTTTTGAGGCTGGAGTGATAGTGCAGAAGGTAGGGCATTTGCCTTGCACGTGTCCTAACTGGGTTCGATTTCCAACAACCTATATGGTCCCCTGAGCACCTCCAGGAGTGATTCACCTCCAGGAGTGATTCCTGAGTGCATGAGCCAGGAGTAACTCCTGAGCATCACCAGATGTGACCCAAAACACAAAAACAAAATAAAAACAAAACAAAAAAAAAAAAACGAAACAAACAAACAAGAAAACCTTTAAACTTTTAGTAAGTGAATGACTGAAATAGGAATCTGATATTTTGATTTCAGTGTATTGTGGTCCAGTACTTATGTATTCAGTAGCACCAGATAGGATCTTGACCCTCCACCCCACCCCTCAATGAGGCAGACTCAGAGAAAACTAAAATAGATGCCTGAAATCACTGCCAGCTTGTGTGCTGGAAGTCTCAGACATCATACCAACACCTAAAGTATCCCCCATGATAGTTAAGCTCGAGTGGACGGTGATGCCAGCAGATGGCACCAAATGCTATCAGAAAATGGCCAACTAGCAATCCAGAGATGCCTCCAGATAAGTCCAACCTTACCACTTTCATAAATCTGTGGTTTTACCTGTGAAAAAAAATTAGTGTCCACACATTTTGTTATGGTAGAATTTTCTGTTGTTTTGATACTGAATAAAAATTCTCAAAGGGGGAATATTGACTATGTAAAAGTTATTACAAGGTGTATTGGGAACACCACATTTGACCTCTGGAAAGAATCAGACACTTGTATGGAAGTTTTAAAGCTAATTAAACAAAAGGGTTATACGCATTGGTTTTCATTGAGTTATACCTAAAACTTATAATAATTTATTGATAAATGAAAAGACAAAAGCCATTGATTCTAAAGCCATGGATTGTTTTAATTCCCAGATCAGTTGATCTTTTAAAAGGTAGATATAGTATCTGAATTTCTCCAATAATGCTTTGTTGGAAAAAGTGCCTTTATATTCTCTGGTCAAATGACAGAAAATGTTCTTTAACTATTATGAGACAAAACTATATTTTATGACTTTTATTTTTACTTATTTTCTCATAGTTTAGTTCTTAATTCTAATTTGTGTGGCATTTATTATAAAATTAAATGAGGTCTTTCCAACCCAATAGCTTTAGGTATCTAAATAAAATTATTATTGTTAGCCTTGGAAGCTTTTTTAAAGCTAGTTTGTCAATTATTTTCCTCTAATGTATGTTTACTTTTATTCACAATGGAATGAGTGAATAATACATCAATAACTATATGCAGAGTATCGTTTAAAAATTTAGGGATTAAATATTATGTCAAACAAGCAAGATATTCACTACAAAATGAGAAATTTGCAGACGATTTGAATATTTAGGAATTTCTCTGCTAAATTCTGAAACTGAACACTGTCGAAGAGACACTTTCAGTTCATCTTATTTCATTCGTAATTTAAAGCTGAGCGTTTAGGAAAGATTGTAGTATGTTAAAGGCATGCAGAAGGAATATATTAATGGCTGAAGTAGGCCAGACTTACCAAATTACCTGTATTGGTTAGTACAATAACCTGAATTGATTAGTATAACAATACACTGCCTATTATATCTTCTCTGTGAGTATGTACATGTATATTTTGGGTAAGGTGTTTTGGGACCAAACCGTACAGAGTGTGTATGTGTGTCTGTGTGTGTGTGTGTGTGTGTGTGTGTGTGTGTGTGCACCAAGGATTTAAATTAGGGTAAGCCAAAACCAAACACATTGCCTTGGCCCTTTAACTGTCTCTCTTGCCCATTTTCTCAAGGATCTCCTCCAACAAGAATAAATACAATGACTACATATTAAAAATTCTGAGTACACAACAAGAATTTTAAACGGTAATGAGTGTATACTTTCCCAGTTCTTACAAGTGCCAAGCACTCTTTTTAGCATTCTCCTTTATAGTATTTTTATAAAGTTTCACCAAACCCTTCTTAATAGGCACATTATTCTAAGAACAATCCATTTATCACCCAAGAACCAGCCAAGCTCTTCCTCTGAAATGTAAAGGATTATAACAAATATTTCTCAGTCTATCGGCCAGACTGGGTTCTACTTTCTCTTTCTGTTGGAGTTAAGCAGTCATACATTTACTATAGAGATTTATTTCCATCATAAAGCAGAACAGTAATAATCATAAATGTATTTGCTATACAACAGTGGCCTCGTATTTGTGTGCATGCAGTGTGTGTGCATGTGTGTGTGTGTGTGTGTGTGCATGTGTATGTATTTATATAAGCAAAATCCAGTATGTCTCAAAATTTGGACTACTTACTTCTGTTCCAAGTCAGCTGGGGATAAATAAGGCACTCTGACTTAGTCTTAGGATTATTTTAGATTGCTTGATAGTAATCACACCAAAATAAAATTTAATTGAATATTACATAAGATATCTCATAATCATGACTTAAATTAGTATCATTCCCAGTGAATTTTAGATTTTCTCTGTAATGCTTACTGTTCTATTCACAATTAAAATTTATGATCTTTTACAATTAAGTTTAATAACTTGATATCCACAAGCAATAGTGATAGTGTTCATGCACACAATCTTTCAGTTCCTATTTTGTCCACAACAGCCAGAGATATCTAATATAGCCATTGATTTTATAGTTATGTAGTGATTAATCTAAGATTTATATACCTCATTGTCTGATAGCCTCATGGGGAGTGATTTCTACACATATTTTGGCTAATTTTGAATGATGCCTTTTTTAGTAACCAACCAGGGACAAAAGAGTCAAGAGATTCATTATTATGGTGCATTATTAGAGTTCTAAACCATCACTATCATTGGATCAGACTATCCTTCTGTTATATGATGAAAATGTCTTACAAAATCATGCAACTTAAGTTTATAGACTTTTACTTGTGAAGTTTTCAAATGAGTTATGTTGTGGCAAGTTTACCATCTTACCCTTTGGAGCATATGATACCATTTTTCTGTGGAGGTGTGCAGAGTATAAAAAATCTAGATCTGCATAATTAACCATTTTCTGCCTATGGAGATACTACTTATATTCTCTGAAATTAAAAAAAAGTCCCTACTGAAAAATTTGTTTGGTGATAGAAATTTTCTAGTTACTCAAAATTGTCAGATTGATTTCCATTTTATCAAATATTGTGGATAGCTGTATAAAACATACTTACATCCATAACCTGTTGATAACTCTGATGTTATTTTTTCAAACTCCTGATTTTAATAACATCATTTTGTATTTTATTTGTTTTATTTATTTATTTATTTATTTTATTTGGGATACCACCTTGCAGTGACCACGGCTTATTCCAGACTCTTGTTCCTGATCTCATTCAGTTTCCTGAGGTCTGAAATCTGTTCAAAATAAAAGATGGTTTGTTAAAAAAATTCTGTGATACCAGAATCATACCCCTTCCTTTTATATTAAGGATACTTAGACACATATGTTGGCTTTAAATTTTGATATTACAGTAAATTACATGGTCAATTAGGTAATGGTGGGTAACATATTTATAATGTGACATTTTCCACTTCTGATGTGATTAATTACCATGCATTAGTGAGAAACTCCACTTAGTAATGATCCTGGGATTATCACTACTGGAACAGGGTTCTAAACTGCACAGAGGGAATTGTTTTAAACTCTAAAAGCCTTAATCAAAATTGAGCAGTTATAACAGTAAAATAAGTGATCACAGCTAAAGTGTTCTAGCACCCCATATATGCCAAACAGTGGTGGTAATAGACATCTCATGAAAATTGTATTTAATCCTTCAACTTTTCCTGTTTGGTAATGTGCATTCTGTGCCATTTTGGCATTGAGAAAACTGTTATATGCCCAGATACAAAGTAGATTGCCCAAAATCCCAGAGAAAGATAGTGTGGAATCAAGAATGAACGGTCTTGTCGCCAGAGTGTGCTTCGTAGCTCTATTTATCACATTGTCTTTCTCCATCTGCAGTGCTGGTGGTCAGTACTGACCAAAACTGACTTTAAATTCAGAACTGGTGAGTTTTGACGAAATAGCATTTTATCATCTTCTAGGTAAGAAGCCACTGGAGATGTTGATTAATAAAGTGAAACAAAACCAAACAAACATAGAAACATTTTGTGAAACTCAAAGGTTGAGTACAGTTGATTAATTTAAAATATTGCCAAATTGGGGCTGGAGTAATAGCACTGTGGGTAGGGCATTAGCCTTGCATGTGGTCGTCGACCCTTGTTCAGGTTCGATTCACAGCATCGCATATGGTCCCCTAAGCACTGCCAGGGGTAATTCCTGAGTGCTGAGCTAGGAGTAACCCCTGTGCATGACCAGGTGTGACCCCCAAAACAATATATATATATGCACATATATATATATACACACACACATATATATAGCAAAACTATTTTTATATTGAAAAGCTAATGTGGGTTGAGTCAATACAGAATAGTAATGTTCTGCTAGCTGCTGAGGACAGTAACAGGGTTTTATGCTATTCATAGTGTATTGGAATAATTCATGCCTCTATTTTTTTAAATGTTATTTTGCCATAATAATCACATTCTAGGAATTTTATATCCAAATGGTTTTAAAATAACAGCATATGCAGAATGTGGCTTCTTCTCATTTTCATTTTTACCTTACCAAATATAGACTTTTTTGTTAAATCATTGTGCCCTATTTATATTTTTTTCTTTATTTCTTTATTTTTTAGCAAGCTTACTGTAGTTTACATTTGTTTTTTTCTCAGTGTAGTGACAGTCATCAGTTTGATACATTTTGGAAAAAATGACAGATTTCCACAAGCTGACACATTGGGGTCACTTTATCACTTGATCACTTGACATCACGTCATCAATTTGCTCGAGCAGGCACCAGTAACATCTCCATTCATCCCTGTGGCTTTAGCAAGCTTGCTGTAGTTTACAGTTGTTTTCTCTCAGTGTTGTGACAGTCATCAGTTTGATACATTTTGGGGAAAATAACAGATTTTCACAAGCTGACACATTGGGGTAAATTCTTTTAAAAAAAATCTAGACACGGATCACAATCTTCTTACATTAGTATGTAATAATAGATCATGATATAGTGTAAACCAGTAGTAAGTAATAAAACAATTGACAGGCTTGATTTTTTTTAATTTAGGAAGAGTTTTGGTATAAGATTGTTTTGTAAATTTTATTTCCTATCTTTAAGAATGAAATTTCTCCCATTAAAAAGACGCATTAAAATAGCTCTTTCTGTGGTTCAAAGCAATCTTATAGTAGGTGAAATGCTTGCCTTGCATGTGGCCAATCCATGTTCAATATCCAGCACCTCATATGTTTTCCTAAGCACTCAGGAGTGAGCTCTGAGTCCAGACCATACATTCTGAGAACCACCAGATTTGGCCCCAAAACAAAATCAAGAGAGATGTAAATAATAGCTTTCTGGGTTGCATAGTACAGTGAATAAGCTTTTGCCTTGCACGCTTCCAATGCCTATTTGATCCACAGAACCACATGTGGTTCTCTGAGTATCAGGAGTGATCCCAGAACAAAGAACCAAGAATATGCCCTCGGAATTATTGGCTGTAGCCCAGAAAAAAAAATATATATATATATTATAGGCTGGAGCTATAGCACTGTGGGTAGGGCGTTTGCCTTCCATGCAGCTGACACGGCCAACCTGAGTCGAGTCCTCTGCCCCTTTTCGGAGAGCCTGGCAAGCTACCCGTGACATATTTGATATGCCAGACACAGTAACAAGAAGTCTTACAATGGAGACGTTACTGGTGCCTGCTTGAGCAACGGGAACAACGGGGGGACAGTGACAGTGACATTTATATATATATATATATATATATATATTATAGAGTTATTTCTTAAAATGTACTTCCCAAGTACATTGCATACTGCACATATTTAGTCATATGTAAATGTACAGTTTATTACCATTGGTAAAATTGAGCATAACTATATAGGAGAAGCAAGTTAATTGATTGAAAAAGCATATCGACATTTAATTAACTAAATAATGCTATCAGTTTCACGTGGAGCTGTACATAACTCATTAATACTTTAGCAGATTAATAGATGACACTGAAAAAATTATTTCAGTGTAAACTGAAGATATAAATACTATCAAACATGCTATATACTGAGACTTATTCTTGAAATAAAGACATCTGAAGTATCTTCATGTAGATCTCATAAAAGTTTATTTTCAAAATTCATGTTTTATTGAAAATACTGAAGAAATAAACAGTAATAATAAGACATTTGTTTATTCATTTCCTCTATTTTATACTCTGCTGCCTACAGTTTTTACTCTGAACTATTATTTATGAGACTCAATAATAGGACACTTGACTAATGACTACAGTGTAAAATATATCTTCACTTTGCTTTCTTATATGGGGACTTGCAAGTGCAGAATAATGTAAATAATTAATGTAACACAATGCCTGGAGTAAAGAGAATATTCAGAAGTTATACACATGAATTATAAAAATGGTGGCATTTTGTATTTAGTAACATACAAAAGAATCTCAGTTTAGTTAGAAACACACCTCAGAGGAAAACTGTTCTAATTCTTGTGCTAGTGCTTTGCTATTCATTGGATATAAAGTGCGCAAATTTTAAAGGTAATAAATGTGACAATGTAATAAAGATTTAGATAGGTATTTGATATATATATGCATATATAATATTTTAGAGTAACTGCTTGAGAGACTAATACAAACTTGCTTAGACACATATTAGAATTTCTTTTCTTTCAGTGTTAACAACAGTGAATCTGATGTTTATTACAATGCGATAATGGCAGGGAGGCCAGAAATAATATATTGTGATGATCTTCATATATGGAGATTGAGGGATCTCCGAGAAATATGGTGTACTGTTTTTATTTAGTTAATTTTGTTTTAGGTTTCTTACAGAACATAAATTATCTTTTCAAAAGACACATCTTTTGTATATAGCATAGTCATTTTAATACAAATATACCAATAAAATATATCAAATTCTGCATCTCTTTTATACTTGAAATAGTGGTGGGTATTTTTCAATAAATGAATGTTGCATATAGATTTCATACTCTGCCTTGTCAAGAGACTTACGACGAAACTGAAGTAAGGATCTTCTCAGTGACATTGTCTTAACCTTAACGATCCATGTAGTATTCAATAGTAGCCTATAAATAGTATCCAGAACTTTCCATACCTCGGTTTGTTACACAGTTTATAAGTTAAAGACTTTAATGTCAGTTTTCCTTAAGGTAAATTAATTCATCCAACGTTTTATAGTTTCCTGTAGGACACTTTGAAAACAAATAAAAACATAGGGTATCTGACTCATACTGATCTAAAATTTTGTATAATTTAGAAGTGTATTATCAGAACCATCTGTTAATTTTAGTTCAGATATAGTCCCTCACATAGCCATGTGTTATCTGTTTTTTTTTACATTTCTGCTTATGAGTGTCTCCAAAAAATGATTACTATCAATTGATACTATGCATTCTTCCATATGTTGCTATTGCTTTTGCTAGCAAAAGTATGGAGTCACCATAGTGAATGCAAATGACATTGCAAGTGGGAGTTTTACAACATCAGGGTATATATAAAAATGTATGCGATACTTACCCAATGTTTAGCTGAGACTACAGAATTGATAATGAAGGATGACCTAGAATTTTAGCTATTAGGATTAGTTGCTGGGAGTTATAACAGTGAATTTCCTCAGGGGAATATCTGGTTGGAAAGGATTTGTGAAGTGAAATCAAGTATTAATGAGAATTAGTTATGAATTACTGTGTGTTGTGGTAGATATACTAATTATTTCTTAGCTTTTTCATGACTAGAATAATCCAACTTTTCCATCTAAACTTCAAAGCAACTTAGCTTTAACTTTGAGTGTTATTTTCCTAATAACTAATCCACTGTAGAAAGCTTAGTTTGCAACATAAAAATCAAAGAATTAACTCTCCTTTAAGTTTAAACAGATTGCTTTATCTGTTCATGGCTTTGTAAAAACAGAGAATTGAAGCAGTTGTGATGTGATTCTGAGAAATAACTTTCTCCAGTTTATAAAAAATACCTGTAAATTATGGGATTTTGCGGACAAGGATATTTCCATTATTCTCTTACCTTCTCAGAATCAATTGAGTGGAATTCATTGAGCAAATCAGTTATTATTTTTAAGTATATTGATAACCCCAGTGTAATTTTTAATTTAATTATAATAAATGAGTTGCCATATAATTCGGAGAAATGTCTTTAATTATAAATATCAAATCCAAGCATCATTTTCAACATTGACATATAGTTAAAACATCCTCCTTATAGTGATATATAATCATAGTTGGATTCAGTTATTAGTATCTCACTTTCATATACATTTGCTAATATTCTTTTCTAATAAATTTTTATACAATATCAATTTGGTCTTCAAAAACATATTGAATCTAGGATTTAAATGTAAATGAATTGTTGTATGTTACTATAATGTAATTATGACAGAAAGATAAACTGAGGCATATTAAAATCTCTGTTTATTAAAGAAGAAAACCGATCTTTCAGAATCCAATCCATTATATGGGAAACATCACCAAAGAGCTCTTATAAATGAAAGTCTTATTTCAGCTACTGAAAACAGGAACAAAGAAATCATATTAGACAATTGTATGGGTTTATGGGTTGTTTACTGCTAGTTGATTTTCCTTTAGGTATGTACGTTAATTATGTTGTGTCTTAGCATAACATATAGATCCATATGTATTGATATATATGAATGCATACATATATATGTGTGTGTGGGCTGGAGCGATAGCACAGCAGTAGGGCATTTGCCTTGCATGCAGCCAACCTGGTGGACCCGGGTTCAATTCCTCCACCCCTCTTGGAGAGCCCGGCAAGCTACCGAGAGTTTCTTGCCCACACGACAAAGCCTGGCAAGCTACCTGTGATGTATTCAATATGCCAAACACACAGTAACAACGAGTCTCAAAATGGAGACGTTACTGGGCCCGCTCGAGCAAATCGATGAACAACAGGAGGACAATCTCATACGTGTGTGTGTATATACATATGTATATATAAACATATACATATATACATATGTATATAAACATATGTGTAAATATGAATATATACATATATGTGTGAATATATACATACACATACACATATATATACATATATATGTATATATGCATACATATATATATGTACACACAATAGTGGATTGGCCAAATCCAGCAATGTCATAATTTTCTGCTCATAAATTCAGGATACTATATTACTATATGTTACACTGGGAATCTTGTACTTGTTGGCACAAGTACTGGCTGGAGTGATAGCACAGCGGTAGGGCGTTCGCCTTACAAGCGGCCAACATGGCCAACCCGAGTTCAATTCCTCCGCCCCTCTCGGAGAGCCCGGCAAGCTACCGAGAGTATTCGATATGCCAAACACAGTAACAACAAAGTCTCCAATGGAGACGTTACTGGGCCCACTCGAGCAAATCGAGGATCAACGGGAGGGCCTTTACCTTTACCTTTTACACTGGGAATCAAATACAGATTAACTGCAAACAAAACAGTGCCTTAATCCATAATCCTTGTAGTATCACTTTAGCCCCCTGTTACTACTGTTGCAAAGATTAGCTTTCCAAATCAGGTTTACTTGTTTATTTTTTAAAATTATTTAAGCATTGCGTTATATCTAAGTCATATCTAGAATTTCATCTCTCCATTCAGTATCATCATTGGTTGTTTATTTCAGAGAAAAATCAGCAAATGGAAGAATAGAAAACCACCCATTTAGATGAAAATCTAGAGACTTCTGTGTTGCATTGCCTATGTCAAAGCCCAGTTTGACCCCTGATGTTGCATACATTCCTCCAAGCAATGCCAGGAGTGATTCCTGAGCATAGACAAATGAGTCAGTCCTAAGCATTGCTGGATGCGATTCCGCCAGTCCCCCTTCCCCTCAATAAATCTGTATTGTTGACTCATTTTCTTTTCTTTAAATCTTTCCTTAAATCTTTAATGTTTCCTTAAATCTTTCCAAGAAAACTTCCAGTTATTTTTCTTTTTCTCTTTTCATAACTTCATTTTAACCTAGGGGAGAAAAGCAAAAATAAAGTTTCTACTAGGCACTGAATATCAGCTTCCAATTTGGTCAGCTTCTGACCAAAGGTCCACTTAAAAGAAACTAAAGCAAATACAGTTCTCAAATATTTTGTCAAATTTCAGCCAGGATTGAGACTAAATTTTTCTGTCAGTAATAAACATCCATGTGTCCATAAAAACCATTGGCAGATATTCCACTCACAAGATCCAGATCCTCTGTAAATAAAACCACAAGAATAAAAGACATTTGGCTCCATGAACTCTCCAAACAGTTCACAAAACTATCATCACAAACGGAGTCTAGCCCATATTTCTGTATGTCCATATTTCGCAACCCCTATCTACACCCCCTCCTCCCAGATGTCAATATTGCCTAGACATGTTTAGAACACAAAATAAGTCTAACATCAGCACAATTACTGTCCAGGAGAAATAAATCAAGTGTCAATAAGTATCTTTAAAATGTTTTGCATCAAATCAAATTTAAAAATAAAACTCTGATGATCATTTTTGCCTGCTGATACCAATTTTGAGATAGACAACATGAAATTTTGCCTTGTTCTCTATTCAAGATGCTACAGATAGAAATACGTTTGGAAGAAGTGAAATTGGTTAAAATTCTCACCTTTTCTGGTTTTTTTTTTTTTGCCATTTTTGCAAGGATCCTATCTGCAGCTACAGGTTGAATGGGGTTTCATGCTAATTACCAAATACAATCATATGGTGGGACATTAGTTTTTTTCTATGTTTTATTGAGGATAGTGTAAAAATACTTAAAATTTGGTTTTGGCTGAGACCAAATTTCCATAAAGGTGCTTTGCAATGGGTTCGACTTACAGGATCTGGATTAGAAGCTCTAAAAATTAGACACTAATTCAAAATTATCTTTGGTAAAGTTAACTTTATTTGTTCAGTCTAAAAATGTTTGATTCCATGTGGCAATATTTTGGGCTCAAACTGTATCAAATCCAGTTTATGTTGCACCATTTCAAATTCCTTCAAGCAGAAAGTTAAGAATATGTCTTCACTATATATATATATATATATATATATAAACATAATGTGTTACTGTACAAGTGCCAATCTCCTTACTACTATTCTTTAAACTTTAGATTTCAGATTGTTTTCTGTGTATATGAAATCAAATTTTGGGGTGCTTTTACTGTGAGCACAGGAGAACGTAAAGATAGGTTATCCCTGTTTATTAATATTCCTATTTCTTATCCCTACCCTAGATACATTTCAAATTTTATTTTATAAAATTTCACTTTCCTTAATGAAGGTTTGATAATTTATATGCTAGATTACTGTGTGTAGCTTTTGTGAAAATTATTTGCTATATGAAGATGTTTTACAGATTTTATCAATTTCAATATCATAAAATAACTAAATGTAAATTCAACATAATTAACTGTAACATATGTTATAAATTCAATACATAACACAAGCTATCTAGTACTTTAACAGCTTTTGTGTCATGAAATTATCATAAAGATATATTATAATCATAAAATTGTTAGAATAGGCAAACTATGATAAAATGTTCATTTCATAATAAACACTTATCAATTATCATAAAAATAGATTGTAATCATAAAATTGTTAGAATAGGCAAAGTATATGATAGCATTTTCTTTACATAATAAACATTAATACTAGATAATTGCTGTGCTAGTTATTTATGTCTTGGAGTTTTACTGTTGGTCGAATAATGTAAAAATGAGGGGAAAACATAGAGACAGATATTAAAATCATTCCAATGTCATTATCTATTATAGTCAAATACACAGTAATAGAAACATCTGACATTTATTAAATGTGAATTTCTAGTGACGCAGTATTTCTCTTATACCTAGCTGTAGGGGTGTGACTTTTTTAGCTATCAGGTGGGAATGTATAGGGGCCAGGATTCTTTGTCTGTCATAGATAAGCACTTTTGATGGTAGCTGAGCTTTATTGTGGCATTCTCCTAAGACACTGTGAGAGACAGAAGGAGACAGAGATAAGATAATTGGAGACAGAAAATGAGAATGTATTTGTTGAGCAAGTGTGGAAGTTGTTGCAATCAACCGATTTTTTTTCTTTTTTTGGGTCACGCCCAGTGATGCTCAGGGGTTACTCCTGGCTCTGCACTCAGCAGTTACTCCTGTTGGTGCTTGGGGGACCACATGGGTTGCTGAGAATTGAACCCAGGTCGGCCATGTGCAAGGAAAATATGCTACCTGCTATGCTATTGCTCCAGCCCCAATCAACAGATTTTTAAATTAATAAATTATCTTTAGGGGCTGGAGGTAAAGCTTAGAGGGCAGAGTGACCACTCACGTCCTGGAGGCCCAGGCTCAATCTCCAGCATTATGTGGTCCCCAAGTACTGCTGGGCAGAGATCTGGGGATAGCCCCTTAGCACCACTTGGATTTAACCCCCGCGCAAAATAACAACAATAGCACAGCAACAGAAAAATAGCATAAGAACAGAAGTACCTTCAGCTTTAGCAGAAATCTCAAGGTTAGTCAAATTCACAGCCTATATCTATTAATTCAGTTCTATATTTTCCCTGCAAATATCAATGTGTTTCTTTAATTTTCCCTTTAAATTCCTGCACCTACTTTCTAAATATCAGTTGCTTAAAGGTTTTGCCTTGCAGATCTCTCTAGATATCTCAGCAACCAGACTCTCGTGCCTTGGACATTAAAAAATAAAAAGCGGCTTTCCTTACTCCACTTCACATTACTTGCACCTTTATCAAAGATTAGATGAGCATATGATTGAGGAGAAATGTCAGTGTATTCAACCCTGTTCCATTGGTCTGCAGTTCTGCCTTTGTTCCAGTACCATGCTGTTTTAATTATTACTGCTTTGTAGTACAGTTTGAAGTTCGGGAGGTTGATTCCTCCCATTTTCTTTTTCCCAAGAATTGCTTTAGCTATTCGTGGGGGCTTATTGTTCCATATAAATTTCAAGAGTGTTTGCTCCATTTCTTTGAAGAATGTCATGGGTATCCTTATAGGGATTGCATTGAATTTATACAATGCTTTCGGTAGTATTGCCATTTTGACAATGTTAAGTCTCCCGACCCATGAGCAGGGGATATCTTTCCATTTCCTCATGTCCTCTTTTATTTCCTGAAGTAGCGTTTTGTAGTTTTCTTTGTACAGGTCCTTTACTTCCTTAGTTAAGCTGATTCCTAGGTACTTGATTTTCTGGGGCACAATTGTGAATGGGATTGTTTTTTTCATGTTGCTTTCTTCTCTCTCACTGTTTGCGTATAGGAAAGCCATGGACTTTTGCGTATTGATTTTATAACCTGCAACTTTACTATACGAGTCTATTGTTTCTAAGAGTTTTTTGGTGGAAGTTATTGGGTTCTCTAAGTAGAGTATCATATCATCTGCGAATAGTGAGAGCTTGATTTCTTCCTTTCCTACCTGAATGCCCTTAATATCTTTTTCCTGCCTAATCGCTATTGCAAGTACTTCCAGTACTATATTGAACAGCAGTGGAGAGAGTGGGCATCCCTGTCTCGTCCCTGATCTTAGAGGGAAGGCTCTCAGTTTTTCCCCATTGAGGATGATGCTTGCTGTAGGCTTGTGGTAGATGGCTTTAATTATGTTGAGGAAGGTCCCCTCTATACCCATTTTGGCTAGGGTTTTCATCATAAAGGGGTGCTGGATCTTATCAAATGCTTTCTCTGCATCTATTGATATGATCATATGCTTTTTATCTTTTCTTTTGTTGATATGGTGGATTATGTTGATTGATTTCCGAATGTTGAACCATCCTTGCATCCCTGGGATGAATCCTACTTGGTCATGGTGTATGATCTTTTTGATGAGTAGTTGGATTCTATTTGCTAGTAGTTTGTTGAGGATCTTTGCATCTGTGTTCATCAGGGATATCGGCCTGTAATTCTCTTTCTTTGTGGTATCTCTGTCTGCTTTTGGTATCAGTGTGATATTTGCTTCGTAGAAACTGTTTGGAAGTGTTTTTGATATTTCAATTTCGTGGAAAAGCTTAAAGAGTATTGGGAGTAAGTCGTCTTTAAAGATTTGGAAGAATTCACTAGTGAATCCATCCGGGCCAGGACTTTTGTGCTTTGGTACATCTACACAATGGAGTACTATGTAGCTCTTAGAAAAGATGAAGTCATGAAATTTACATACAAGTGGTACAATATGGAAAGTATCATGCTAAGCGAAATGAGTCAGAAAGAGAGGGATAGACATAGAAAGATTGCATTCATCTGGGGGATATAAAGTAACAAAGTATGAGATTAATACACAAGAATAGCTGAGATCAGCACCAGGAGGATTACTCCATAACTTAGAGGCCAGCCGGGTATCCTAGAGGAAAGGGCTATTCAGATAGAGAAGGGAGCACCAAATAAAGGATGTTTGGAGGATCCTCCCAGGAGGGGAGATGCATGTCGAAAGTAGACTATGGACTGAACATGTTTGCCACTCAATGCCTCTTTTGCAGACCACAACACCCAAAAGGAGAGAGAGAACACAGGGGATTGCCCTGCCACAGAGATGGGGGGATGGGGGGATGGGGGTGGGAGGGATATTATCCATGGTGGTGGAAAATGGGCACTGGTGGAGGGATGGGTATCTGATCATTGTATAATTGAAACCAAAGCACAAAAAATTGTAAATCTACAACTTTAAAAAAAATAAAATAAAATAAAGGGGGAAAAAAAAAATAAAAAAAAAATAAAAAGCCAGTTCTATGCCCTTTTGACCCAGAGCATGTCCAGGTGTGATCTTGCTGACCCTCAGCCTGAGCAGCACAGAATGTTCAGAGTACTGTAGTGATGAAGTTTTGTAAAGAATGGTTCTAGGGGTCCTCCTTTCAATATATATCAAAAGTAATGTATGAACATGCCACTTGTTTCAGACACCAACATGTGAGTTTGTTGGAAGAAAAGGTGATAATCTGACACTTGAGAGAAGAGTTGGCAACTTTAAAACAAGAATGCTCCCAGATGAAATTGGGGTGCTTGATCATCCTTCTACAGTATAAGGGAGAGTAGTTTTATTGAAGGAGTAGTTTATAAAGGATCTTTTTCTATACGTGGAGAAAGGTTCAACCTCTTTAGCTGGAGTTAGTCTACTCATCCCTTTCATGTCCAAGTTGAAATAACTCTGGTGATCTTTGGGTGCATAGATTTGCAGGTAGCCTAGAGATTGACTCTAAGGGAGTTAGAGTTTCATCAAGGGTTACTAATTTACTATGATAGGGATTAGGGACCATCTGCTCCACAGAAGTCAGGAGCTTAGGAACTGTGTCTCAGGGGTCTTTCCTCTTTCCTTGGGTTGACACTTTGTGGAGGTAGGCAAGACTTGCCACCTCTTGGTGTCTAAATACTTACATATTTTAAGCATGAAATACATCTCTATGCGCGGGGCTATTTTCTGTCCTGGAGGCTAGCAGTGGAGTAATATGACCTGGTTGTGGCCAAGGACTGCATTGGAAACAAAATTTCTTGGGAAGCCCTCGCCTCAAATTGCCTCTTGTGTGTCTTTGACTCAAAATGTGTACTTATTTATGATGCTTCTGACTGGACCTACAGGACATCTAGTAACCTACTGTGGTATAGAATCAGTATGGAATCAAGAATTTTAAAATGCTTTATTTTAAATCAGTATTATTAAATCCTTTTTGAAATGCTTCCATTTCTTGGGAGCATATAATTACACTGAAATAATAGTAAAAATAAACTGCAGTGCTGTTTTTAAAAATATTTACTATGATTATCAGATATACCGTACACATATTTAAGATTGATAAAATGAAGAAAACTGTATACTTAATTTTTATAAAGAATTACTTTTACACCCTATAGACTAGTATAGTGCATTTTAAAATTGACATAACATGGCATAGTAACATGTATTTATTCTCTTTTTTTTTCTGTCTTCCTTTTATTTTCTTCCAAAAACGAATGGTGAATTTCTGCTTCAATGAAATGACTTGCATCCCTTCCTACCTTTCATGTTCATGAATACTGCTTTTGTCATGGGATTACATTACTGATAGGTAAGTTTTTAAGTTTATAATATAAAAAGAGGAATTATATGCTTGATTTAATGTAATAAATATCTGTATAGAAAAATGTGGTTGCAGTTGGGTTGATATATTTTTATTGAACAAGATTTCAGCTCCATTTCAGTTTGTATTGTTTTGAAAGTATACAGTTTAAGTTTAAAATGACTCTTAAGTACATAGTATTTAAGCATACGGGTCTTCAGAATTCAGATATGTATTGAGAAATGTATTGAAACTTACAGTATACTATTTGCCTCTTACTATAAATAGCTTATTATTCTCTATAATATAATATTATTATATTCTACTATTAATAGCATATATTATTCTCACCAAAGAATCTAATCTTAGATCAATTAGCCCATTTAAAAAATCTGATATAAAAATATCCCAGAATTTGATTATCCTTTCATAATTTTCTTTATGATTTCTTGGTCATACTCAGCAGTGTTCAGAGGTTATTTTTCCCACACAGAACTCAAGAGTACTTTAAAGCAGACCAGGCAAGGCCAAGATCAAACCTTGAGCTCCTGCATGCAAAACATATATCCCCCATTTATTTTCAGCTATCTAACTTTTTCCTACTATACTCGTGTGTGTTGTGTGTGCATGTATGTGTGTGTATAAAAGGGAGGTAAAGGTAAAGGTAAAGGTCCTCCCGTTGATCGTCGATTTGCTCGAGCGGGCCCAGTAACGTCTCCATTGGAGACTTTGTTGTTACTGTGTTTGGCATATCGAATACTCTCGGTAGCTTGCCGGGCTCTCCGAGAGGGGCAGAGGAATCGAACTCGGGACGGCCATGTTGGCCGCTTGTAAGGCGAACGCCCTACCGCTGTGCTATCACTCCAGCCCGTATAAAAGGGAAGGAAAGAAAAAGAGGGGAGCATGCCATTTCATGGGCCCAAGAATCAAATACTGTAATTGTTCTTGTTTTCATTTTAAAGATTTACTTTGATTCACTTTGTTCTATACTGCTCTAGCATACCTTATTCACTTTCCTGTTTTATAAAACTATTTGTTCAGTTTATAAAAACATTGACTTTTTGAATGCTGGTCCCAGTATGAAAAACATATTGTGTATGAGAGAAATTTATTGAAACATGATAATATACATTTGAGCCCAAACTAGGAGAAAATCACTGTAATAAAAGAGATATATTTGCTATGTTCGATTAAAACCTAGCCTAGAATAGTCAAATACAGATTTTTTTTTTAAAGATTTAAGGTTTCCAATCTAACTTAACCTGTATTCTGCCATGTAAGTATCTCAATTAAACATGCAATCTGATCTTTCATGATTTTGTAGGTGGTAAAATTTTTTAAATGTTACATTTACATGTTTTCAGATACTGTGTTTTAATATTTACATTTTTATTAATAGAGTATAGCTAAAATATGATAAACCTCTCTTATGCTCAGGCCTCAATTTCGTAGAACCAAGCATTTTGGTTGTTGGTGAGTGTTAAGTATTTGGGTGAATTAGGATGAAAGTGTCATCTTCCATGTGTCTTTCTTACAAATATTGCTACTCCTATTATCATTGATTGATGAGGGAAGCTTGAAACGTGAGAGCCACGGTATCTGAGTGGAGAGTATTCGCAGCTTGATATTACTAATTCTTTATAAAAGTTGGGCATGGCCGACCCAGGTTTGGTTCTTTGCCCCTCTCAGAGAGCCCGGCAAGTTACCCAGAGTAACTCACCTGCAGGGCAAAGCCTGGAATGTTACCCATGACATATTTGATATGCCAAAAACAGTAACAAGTCTCACAATGGAGATGTTACTGGTGCCCGCTCAAGCAAATTGAGGAACAATGTGAGGACAGTGTTACTGTGGTTCTAAAAGTTACTTCTGAGCTACTAGAACAAGATTTTGTGAAATTAATAACCAGACTTTTGTCTCTTCTTGTGAAATTCAGGCTTTGTGACGTATATAAATATAACTACTAACTTGATATTTTTACATGATTCTTTGCAGAGTGTTCTAACTACACTTGCTAATTACTTTATTGTTGTTGTAGTGCTCAGGGCTTACTTCCTGCTCTACACTCAGAGAGCGTTCCTGGCAGTGCTTAAGGGACCATATGGGGTGCCAGAGATCAAACCCTGGTTGGCCTCCTGGGAGGTACTCTGGCCCACTGATTATATTATTAATGCCTTATGGTAATTCATTTAATGTTTTTTTTCATGTTGTATATATATTATTATTATTGTTTTGTTTTGTTTTGGGGTCACAGCTAATGGTGCTCACGGCTTGCTCCTGGCTCTGCACTCCAGCCGTATATTGCATATTTTAAAGAAGAACAACAAAATCACATATACCCCAAACAGTATGGAATTTTTAATTTTTCTTTTTTTCCCTTCACGAGCCACTTTGCCTTTAGAAATTGTCTTTTGTTTTAATATCAAAGAACTAATAAGAAATCATAATCAGCACTTCAGTAGCCTTCCAACAGGTTATGAGTGTTAACTGTATTAAATTTCAGCATTTATTGTCTTCTATTATGTGATATTTATTGAAAAATCCTCATGTTTTTAACTTTTTTAATGCTGTATTCAAATATTCAAATTGGAAATAGTTTTGTTAATTTATTAAAGAAAGAAATATCTCTGGCTATTAATCTATTATTTTGTGAGGACTAGGTATGTTTGTTCTAGTTACACTCAGAGGCTCTAGGGGTTATTTCTAGCTCTAAGCTCATGACTGGTAGTACTGGGGCACCGTATGTCATACTGAGGAATCAGAAACTCTTCAGCTGTATGCAAGTCAAGCACCTCTTACTGCACTATATTATAGTGAATTTTTCCTGTAGAGGTCTAGGCATAATGAAATAACTACACAATGGACTTTAATCTCAGACCTGTGCCTGGGATGAACATATTATTTCCCTCAGGAAGACTAGTTTGCCTGTGATTTCAGTTTTATACTGGTGTATAACAAAGCATTCAAGTGTCATAATTGTTAAACCCGGGACTTTGGGTTCCCAAGTGACAAGACGGACAGAAACACGAACTCAAAAATGCAAAAGCAGTAGAAGTTTTATTCCAGTAAACTGGGGGCAACTAACACGCCCACAGAATGGTCTTTTGACAGTGATCCCGACTTTAGGCAGCTAGCAGTTTATCGAGGGTTTTGTTACATAAGCAGTACATGCCTTACTATTTCAGAAAGAAATCTTACTTAGCTACCAAACAAAGGTGTTTTGTCAAGTGCCTAGGGTAACAGTAATCAGGCAATAGTTAAACAGTAGTTTCCACTAGCAGTTTTTGGTTACATAGGCTAGATTCCTGAAAGGAATTTTAATAAGAAATTTCAATGGTTGATGACAGAGTCTGTTAACCCTGAAGACCTGAGCTCTTCAGATTCACACAGCATTACCCTTGCCACAATTGATCTTTCAGTGTGTTGGATAAAATATCCAAAGGAAGGGCCAGAGAGACCAACCAATGGATACGGCTCCTGACTTGGATTTATTTGCCGGGGGTTGAATCTTTAGACACCAGTTATGGTCCCTGGAGCCTCACAAAAAGTCATCCCTGACTGCAGAACCAAAAGAAAACCCTGGGCACATTCGACTGTGCCTGAGAAAACAAACAGAAACATGGAGAAAGAGAAGAAATACAATTTGCTTATCTCTTTTTGACTCTGCATGAATGTGATTTATTAACTAGATGACAATTGTTATGTTGAAATCATATTTTTATTAAATTAAGATTTTTAACTCTTGCAGGGCAATTTTCACCTACTCATTTATGGGTTGATTCTTTTGTTTCACAAAATAATAAACTATGCTTTAATGTGGTAAACTTTAAACAGTGTAACAAATATCAACTTACATCTTAACCATAATTCTAGGACCCAGAGAGAGGGTTATGAATTGCATTAAAATCAAAATCTTCAAAACTGTAGCAAATATTTGTGCAATCCAGGTGACATTGAAATGATCAGTATGAAGTCTGTGATAGGTATATGCATGTGTGTTTTAAAAGGATACATGATATTGGCAAATATCTGAAAGTGACATTTTGCACGTGCTTTTTTATCCATGAATATATTAACTTTGATTTTGTTGAAAGCTAGCTATAATTTTAAATCCAACTCATAGACACGCCTCTGTATTTTCATATTTATAAAAACTAGGATTGAAGACTGGAGATGTGGCTCATTGGCAAAGTACTTGTCTTACATGCCTAAGAGCTAGTTTCATTCTTCTGCAGTTTCATCAATTTTTTTAATAAATGATACTAAAAGAGGTTTTGAATCACATTTTTTTGCTTTTTGGGTCACACCCATTGATGCACAGAGACACAGAGTTTATTTCTGGCACTGCACTTAGGAGTTACCCCTGGAGGTGCTCAGGGCCATATGGGATGTTGGGAATTGAACCCACATCTGCTGCGTGCAAGGCAAAGGCCCTTCCCACTGTGCTATTGCTCCAGCCCCTTAAATTATATTTGCAAAGATACAAGCTCAATATTAAATGTACATATTTTCTAAAAATTATTTCTTTATGATGAAATTCAGTTAAATAAAGCTAAAAACAGTGATAAAATGAAAAGACTGGTTTTCTTTCATATTTCACTTATAGGTACAATAATTTTCTTATATAAAAATGTATTTGAATGCGTTTTTTTACAGAATTACCATTTTGTAGCACATAACTTCAGTATTTTATATAAGAAAAAACTCCATTTTTATTTTACAGGGTTATTTTGTAGAATTGAAACAATTATTATTGAATAGAAATGTAAAGTTTACAGTAACTAAGGCAGATTTCATATTCCCTATAAGCATTTCATTGTGTTTCACATACTTAGGCACTAAAATTGTGCATATTTTAGTGTTTAAATATATGTTATCATTGTTCTGATGGCTGGGATATGATAGCCACAAACATCTGGTCGGAAGACTGCTGCGGTTAAACCCAACTTTAGGTTTTTGGTCTTTCTGAGTGTTCTAAAATGTCTCTCTCTGTACTATTAAGATTTGTCTTCATACTTTTTCATATCTGAAAGCTTACCTTTGTGTTTTTAGTTTTGATACATATCAAAAAATGTAGGAAACATATCATTAGCATGCTGCTTCTAATAGTATAAAATAGATTAACACTTGGTAAATATGCATGATGATAGCAACTTTCATAGTTCAAAATGCATATTTTCAGATGAAGTGAAGCCTATATTTTCACTATCATCTTACCTCATATAAATGTATATAGTATATATACATTTTAATTATTCTCTACATACCAGTTATTATTATTTTATAATATTGAATAATATTTATATACTTTCTAATATATGTCTCTTAAAGTTTCAAAAATGTTTTTTGTAGCTGAAGTGGTTTTGATAGGACCCAGATCATTGATCTTCACCAATTTGATTTTATTTTAGCTGTTCAATTTATAATATTACTTCACACATAGTTGCTACCAAATTGGTGTGCTCTGAAGCAAAATCTGAGAATCTATATTTCAATTGTGTTTTGATGGAGATTGACATGACAACCTAATGTAGGCACTATTACTCTTACTAAGATGTTTAAATATCTTTCCAAATCCTTTAGTGATTTTTCTCAAACTGGTCTCTAGATCATGTACTATTCTTTTGTCACTGTCACTGTCACTGTCCTCCCATTGTTCATCGATTTGCTCGAGCGGGCCCAGCAACGTCTCCATTGTGACACTTGTTACTGTGTTTGGCATATCGAATACGTCACGGGGAGCTTGCCAGGCCCTGCCATGTGGGCGAGATACTCTCGGTAGCTTGCCGGGCTCTCTGAGAGGAGCGGAGGAATCAAACTTGGGTCAGCCATTTTGGCTGCATGCAAGGCAAATGTCCTACCGCTGTGCTATCACTCCAGCCCTATTCTTTTAAATAAAATAAAAGAGTCAAGAAAAGTAAGGTAGATTGTATAACAGTTTTTAAAATAAAATTTTGATAATGTTCATTTAGAATATTATATTTAATAATGTGATAGAGCTAATTTTGCATCCAGCATGTGGCATGTAGAGATTTCATGATATACTTGCTGCTAAAATAAAGCATAAGTGTCTGTGCTGAGGTGTAAGTCTATTTTTAGACATTGTACTTTACATAAATTATTTTATGTACTTTGTACAGCATTATAAGGCAGGGCATTAATTTGTTATTTCCATTTTACAGAGAGGAAACTCAGAGACAGCAAAGTTAAATGTTTTTCCTGGGTCATGCAACTGATAAATTATGAAGCCAGGATTAAAATGCCTGTGGTTTGACCTCAGAGGGCAATCTCTGAAACCTGATGCTATGCCACCTTCCACATAATTGTCAATAACAGAACCTCTGAAGTTACTGTCTATGAGAGAAACATACAGATTTCCCTTTACTCTGCAGGGTAATTTATGGGATGGAAAAGAGATTTGAGAACAATGCAACCAAGGAGCCAGTTTGGGAGATATAGTGTTGGACTGAAGAAAATCATTGAGACTAGAGAATTTTCTGTGTTATGTTTCCTTACCTAGCCAAGTAAAGACTTTGCAGGAGAATATATGAAACCAATACTATTGGAGTGGTATATTAATCAGGTGGGGCATCTAAGCAATGATTTAATATCATTATATTGTTAATCTGTAGAATTCTATTTTGAGAATTTCTTATGTTGAATGTAGATGAATAAAAACAAAGTTGTTTTGCACTATGCCTTGCCCTTAGAGGGCTGCAACCAATTGGCCAAGAAGACTTAGGTTTCAATTTTGTTTTCTGGTGGCATTAAATTGGAAAAATAAATAAAGCTAAAGTAAATTCTCTAAACTCCCAATAGCTCACATTTACATTTTAGTGATGCAACAATTAAATATACATAGATTAAATATGTATGGCAAAATTTCAAAGTCTGTAATCATTATTACAATTTACCATATTTTCTTATTAAATATATTAATATATAACAATAAAGAAAACTATTCACTGTCCACTAAATCTATATTAAAATATATTGAAAAAACATACTTACTATCCACCTCATATATAATCTGTTTGTCTTTCTTTCTTCCTTCCTTCCTCCCTCCCTCCCTCCCTCCCTCCCTCCCTCCCTCTCTCTCTCTCTCTCTCTCTCTCTCTTTCTTTCTTTCTTTCTTTCTTTCTTTCTTTCTTTCTTTCTTTCTTTCTATTTTTTGGTGGGTGGCACACTCAGTGATCTCAGAGCTTAGTCTTGGCTCTTCACTCAGATCCCTCTTGACAAGGCTCTGGACCTATATATGGTGCTAGAGATCAAACCTGCATCAGTCCTACTGGGTGGTTCTATTGACTTCACCTTACATCTGCCCTACTGGATGGTTCTGTTGCCTTCACCCTACATCTATAATCTTAAACTGTGTCCGTAGTTTAATCTTCAGTTTTTGCAAATACTCTAGAGGAAATGTTTTAATAAATTTGATCTACATTTTATCTGTATTATTTGCAATATTTTATATTTCCCTTCCCTTCCCTTTATTCTGATGGGGCAGATTTGAGGACTCTCTCTCTGACATCCGCTGTGCTGCTCACACATATGGCCAGGGTTTCCCTATTTTAAATTACAGGTATCTCTTTTACATTCTATGGCTCATGGCGGTTGTACTGATGCTCACTCACAAGCTTTCAGGGACTATGTCTAGAAGTGTAAACATCTTTATTATTATTATTATTATTATTATTATTATTACTTTTTGGGTTCACACTTGGCGATGCACGAGGTTACTCTTTGCACTCAAGAATTACTCTTGGCAGTGCTCAGGGGACCATATGGAATGCTGAGAATCGAACCCGGGTAACTGCATGCAAGGAAAATGCCCTACCCACTGTGCTATGACTCCAGCCCCAGTGTGCGCTTCTATAGCTGTGAAACTCGGAAGCAACTTGTCATGCAGTGGAGATAATATACACAGCTGGGATGCTGAAGTCCCAGTCAGCGGTTTTGGTACTGTGCTTGACACCCGGTTGATGTCAGAGATAAACTTGTAGCCAAAATATTGCATAGCTAGCACTTTTAGCTACTGAATCATCTGTTGTTGTAAAATGATTTTGTTTTATAATTTGGTTTTGGTTTTGAGGCCACTAAAATAGTGCTCAGGGCTTGATACTGTTGGTGGTTTGAGGACCAAATGCCATACTGAGGATTGAACCAGTGTTGACTGTATGCAAGGGAAGCATCTTAACCCCCTAATATATCTCTCCAGCTATTCAAATGCTTATTAGTAGCACTGTAGCACTATAACACGGCCCTCACATTGTTCCTCTATTTGTTTGAGCGGGCACCAGTAATGTCTCCATTGTGAGACTTGTTGTTACTGTTTTGGGCATATCGAATACACCACAGGGAGCTTGCCAGGCTCTGCCGTGCAGGCAGTATGCTTGCCAGGCTCTCTGAGAGGGACAGAGGAATCAAACCCAGGTCAGCCACATGCAAAGCAAACACCCTGCCTGATGTGCTATAACTGTCATACTGCTGACTGAAATGTTGAGTTAAGATTGCACATGTATGGAGAAAAAAAGTGAAACCGGGAAATAAGTTGGTATGCTATGCCATGTGGGAACTGACTTTCAATGTCAAGGGGATATATTTAGGTTTTATTTTAAAAAAAGTAAAAAAAAATCAAAGAAAGTAGATCCTATTATACTAATTTAAAAAGTATATTCTCTACATTAACTATAATTCTAGTTATATGATGTGGAAGCATGTAATGTCAGTTTGATAATCACATTCAGAATGTGTTGTTTTTTAGAAGGGGATTTTTTTTTAATTTTATTGAATCACCGTGAGATATTTATAAGCTTTCACATTTGGGTTACAATCACACAATGATCAAACACGCATCCCTCCACCAGTGCACATTCCCCACCACCAATATCCCAGGTATAATCCCCCCTTTCCACATTCCCCTGCATCCATGGCAGACAATATTCCCCATACTCTCTACTTTTGGACATTATGGTTTGCAATACAGACACTGAGAGTCTATCCTGTTTGGTCCTTTATCTACTTTCTGAACACATCTCCCATCCCGACCGGTTTCTCAAGCCAACATTTACTTACTGATCAAAGGGAATTTTTAAAGGCCATATATATGAACTCTTCTTCTTGATTAAGATTTAATTATTCCTTGATCCAGACCTGGGCAGAGACAGAGAGTTTAGTGCTCCTAAGTGATACTAATGCATAACCAATGTTGTAAACACGTAATCTTGGGATCCATAATGAATTAAACTTGAAATATTGTTTGTTGTGGAAAGTTAGCATTTAAATTTGGTCTCTTATGCAATATTATGATTTATTATATTTTATTTGTCTTAGTAACTAACAGCATACCAACATTTAAAGAAATGATCCTTTGTTCATACTGAATTAAGGGAATCTACCAATATCGAAAATTTCCAGGAAGAACAGATTACATGTATTCTTCTGAAACTAAAGCAACTATTGTCATTTTAACACTGTTGTTGCCTATTTTTACAAAGGGAGCTTATTATTTGGTGAGGGAGTGATAGTTGTAAATAGATTTCATTGTGACTGCATTTGTTAGAAGTGATAAAGAAATCAGCATGAATGATCCTTGTGAACAATACTACCATAATCTTTCTTGGAGAAGAGTAATAGGCATATGCAAAATAATGCTATGTTTTCCAAAAACTAGCTTTAAAAATCAAGTGAAAATGATAATTTGCATTTTATTTTTATGAAGTATAATTATTTATAGTCTTACATATACAGAAAGTTATTATTGTTTTAATTTTTAATTCTATACTTGTAAATAAGTGAGAAGGCCTACTTATATATTACATTCATCTAATTTGCTCTAAATGTGTGTTTATTCTATGCACATGACTTTCAATATTAAATAAGACTTGCGGTGGAGGGTATTCTAGTATAAGCCCATTGGTCCATGTGTCAATTTTTGTTTAGATGCTCAAAATTTGTTTTCTTGATTCTCCTGTGCATCGTATTCAGTTTCAAGTATTTTCCTTTGAATTTGTAAGTATCAATAATCTTTTGTTTAGAATTGTTTTTAATTTTACAGCAGGAAAAGTTAATATCCGCTAACCGTTAGGATAATAAAGTTTTCAATGTTTATTTTGCTTTTAAATTTATATATTTGCCATACAACAACTTTGAAAAATCATTTAACTTTATCTCTCCCATATTTTCACTTGTTCTGTATGATTACCCAAATTTTCTATTCTCAAAAATGAAAAGTTTATAGCAACAAAATTTTGGGTAGTCCCATATTGGAGACTGTGTGATTACAATTAACATTGGAATGGAAATTATATTGTATATTTATACTTGAATAATTTTACTGTTCTGATAAATATAGTTTGATATATAATTTAGAGAAATTTTATATATATATATATATATATATGTTAGAGAAGAAATAAGACCATAAAACCATTTTGTGTGTTATTATGTAATATAAAGTAAAAATGAAACTTAAATGGATATATTATTTTATGGGACTGGAGCAATAGCACAGCGGGTAGGGCATTTGCCTTGATGCGGCTGACCTGGGTTCGATTCCCAGCATCCCATATGGTCCCCTGAGCACTGCCAGGGGTAATTCCTGAGTGCAGAACCAGAAGTAACCCCTGTGTATTGCCAGGTGTGACCCAAAGAAGCAAAAAAAAGAAAAGAATATGTTATTTTAGAAGACAAGATAGTTATTATCAATGTATGTGGCAGGTGGTAAAGCAATTTTATGTAGTAATGATTATAAGAAATACCTCTAGGGCACTGGACCTGCCTTCTTTCTTGACAAACATTTGTTAATTTAATTTACACAATTTTTGAGATTTAGCGGGTAGGGCGTCTGCCTTGCACGCAGCCAACATGGCCAACCCGAATTCGATTCCTCCGCCCCTCTCGGAGAGCCTGGTAAGCTACCGAGAGTATTCGATATGCCAGACACAGTAACAACAAAGTCTCCAATGGAGACGTTACTGGGCCCGCTCGAGCAAATTGATGATCAACGGGAGGGCCTAATGTTGCAATACATGTATTTTATTTCAGACTTATTATACTTTAGAGAAACATTCAAAATAAATCCCCAAATATGTCAAAACCTGAGTAATTAGCAAAAAAAAAAATGTAGCATTCTAGTATGGGGTCAGACTTGGGGCTTCTCCTGATGCTGAATTGCCCTCACTGGTCCCCTGGAACCATGACATTTTAGTGAGGGAGACTAGGCCATTTGTATGCAGAATATAATCTGCTTGTTGAATGACCTCTTCACTTCTCTTTTCCTTTTTTAAGTTCCTGTTTCTTTCTTTAACAATTTTCTAAAAGTTGAGTAAACACAAAAAAAGAATGAAAGTTGTAATTATTGCAAAGGACAAAGTGTGTGTTATGGATGGTTACAAATATCAATATTTCACAAGTCAAAAATCAATTACTCCTTGACTTTTATGTCTATGACATTTGAACTACAAATATAGTGGTTAAATGAAATTTTTAGTAATT
This sequence comes from Sorex fumeus, assembly GCF_029834395.1. NCBI lineage: Eukaryota > Metazoa > Chordata > Mammalia > Eulipotyphla > Soricidae > Sorex > Sorex fumeus. Next base: position 39,571,950 of record NW_026606322.1, on the reverse strand, counting down.
CTTCTGTCTCACATAGAAACTTGGTATAATTCTACCATCATTCTATTTTGCTCATCTAATATATATTTTAACATTTGAAATTACGAAATAAATGCTAAATGAGTTTTATCCTAATCTCAAAGATAACTATATGAAAATATTCAAAAGGGGCCAGAGTGTTAGTACAGCAGGTAGGGTGTTTCCCTTGCACGCAGCCAAATTGGGTTCGATACCCAGCATCCCAAATGGTCCCCCATCACTGTCAGGAGTGATTCCTGAGTACAGAGCTAGGAGTATCCCCTGAGCATCACTGTCACTGAGTGTGACACAAAAAGAAAATCACTGAAGTTCAAAAGTGATGATTCAGTTAATTGGTAAATGATAAATGAATCTCTAATTTTTATAACATATTATAATTTTTTTCTTTTGCAATCTAGTATTTTTATTTCATTGTCTACATTTTAAGTAATTTAACTAGTTTTATATCCAAAATATTATAAAAATAATAAATAAAAATTCACATAATTTAGAAATCTTTACTATATTAAAGATAATTTTCTGATTTTCTGCCTAATTTTAATTGAAGCTTTGAAATTCACTAAAATTTTTATAAGTAATAAATTTTAATAACAAAGTCAATTGAAGGTAGGGCTGGCAGGGGGACAGAAACACTATCAAGGACTTCTCACTAGAATAAAAGACAGTTATATGTATTTCTCCAAAACAACTGAATTTTTCTATTAAAAGAAAGAAAAAATGAAAAATAAATCACATGCAAGTGCTCAGTGGATGGAATGCTTTCATGCTACTGCTTAATCATTCTTGAATTGAATTAGAAACAAACAAGCAAACAATACTAGCTTATAAATGTAAGATTTTCCTTTTTCTTTTCAAAATTAAAAATCATACTTATAGGAATCCACCGTTTGTTACCTAACTCTTTAAATGTTTTGTGCAGCATATGAAGATCTAGAAGCTATTTGCAGCACAAATGGTTCGATGATAGTATCTTCATGGCTCAACTCTTTCAAATGATATAAAAAATCCACAGTTCCAGGTATAACAGGACACAACTGATTTTCCTTGAGGATTCCACAGGACAATATAGACCCTAAGTTGTTCTTCATAACAGAGCTCCAAATTGACGCAGTTGCCCTGTATGAAATCATCTCCATCTTGTTTTAATACTTTCATGAAGAGATCAAGAATCAATCTAATAAATTCCTACATGGAATCTTCTGGAGTTATGGAGTTTGAAACAGCAGCAGTGACATAGTCAAATTCCCTCCCTTTGATAGCATATCTCTTCAGTTCTGTGAGAACACTGTCTTCTGTGAGAACCTGATAGCAGTTTCCTGTAAAGTAACTAACACATCATCTTACACATCTGATATGATATTCATAGATCCACCCATCATGATTGTGCCCTTCAGCATTTGTGACAATGTTTTGTTTTGTTCCACCATTTCATCTAATGCTCCCCAGAATCAGGACATACAAGAACGTGCTAGTCTAATGTTCTCTGTCTTTGCCTGTGATGATTCTGGTACATGCCAAATTTTTACCAAATTGACGTCCCTGACGTCTTATCAGAGTGAGAATATTTTCAAATTTTTTAAGTATAGAATTTTAATGTTATGATATAGTGAATCTTCATCATATACCCCTTCATCTATCTCATACTCAACCAGGCAGCCATAGGTGATGAAATACTATTTGTCTATGGCTTCTCTGTGTATGGTAATTATTGCACAGTGCAGTCCTGATTGGTTCTTTCATTATTTCTTCAACTTTGTTGTAAAGACTGTCAATTTCTTCTTTCTCTCATATGTCACAGAGATGGCTCTGAAGGTTCAGTAACACCAATCTCAAATTTGTAAAGCTACTGTTTTTGATGTTGGAGGTCAATATAGAGCCATGGCACTGCCAGGTGTGAACTGACTCTGTCAGACTCTTCTTCTGGACATTGTATTGAAGGCCTTTTTGAATGGTCTCTCCTTCAGTTTGTGGAACCAAGCCCGAGTTTGAGGTCAAGTATTCTACTAGGGGCCAGGTAGATGAGAATAGGAGGCCACCATGGGAAGTTGAGGATGACACAGACAGTTCCTGATTTTTAAATGTTGTCATTTATCACTGTTCTTTAGAATGGTGAATAATAATAATTAACTCAAGAAGCAGTGTATTATTTGTTCTCCATGCATATCAAAATCACAGAATTGTATATTCTTTTGTATATATCTTGCTGCAGCATTGCCCAGAAACGATTGATTCCTAGCAATATGTAAACATTTTACCAAGGTATATGACAGTCTTATAAAAAAAGGTGTCTTTAAATATAATCTCTCAAGGACAAGTGACAATTGAAAAATTCTTAAGTGTGATAATTATGCACATTGATATGATTAGAAATTTATAATTTCAGGACTGAGTGATACCACAGCAGGTAGGACATTTGCCTGGCACACAGCCGACCTGGGTTCGATTCCCAGCATCCCATATGGTTCCCTGAGCACTGCCAAAGGTAATTCCTGAGTGCAAAGCCAGGAATAAGCCCTGTGCATCACTGAGTATGACCCACAAAGAAAAAAAGAAAAAAGAAATTTATGATTTCACAATGTTTCCTGAAAATTTACTCTTTTTACAGTCTCATATATTCAGTAGTTTCTATGTTATACGTATTGTTTCAATATGATTTGATACAGGGGAGCATAGTATTCTTAGGAATATGTGTGAGAGAAAGTATGTGTGTTATATATGAGAGAGAAAATAACTAACAACTAACTTTAAAATATTTTTATCTTTAATATATGTACAATTAACAATTCTTTAAAAATCTTGAATATTTTGATAATTTTATTTTAAATCATTTTATTATGAAAATGCCCAATGAATTCTATTTTTAATTTTACTTAAATTTTTTATCTTTATTTGTTTATATTCTTCGCAAGACCTTAGATTTTTATTGAACACTACTTTTAAAATAATGAGACCATATCTAGTAATCTTTTCCAAAATTATTTCCAAGAGATATACATCTATTATCATAACAAATAAAATAATTAAAAGACATACATTTTGTTTAGGACACTTAACAGTGATTTTTGCCAAAACTGCATAGATATCAGTTTGATATGATGTTAACTCAATTTTAACCCAGTATATTTTGAAGAAATAAAATTTAGTAATTAAGGATGGTAGGATTAGGAAGCATATACTTAACTAGTTAAATGAATGAATCTTGGTTTTAGATAGTGTTAAACTTTAGGTATCTTATAGTATGGCTTTGTATTTGTCTGAAAGCTAGATCAATATTTGTAAATATTTGCCCATATTAAACTTTTTAACGACAGCTGTATATGACAGTCAAGTTTTTCAAATTTCAGTTTCACTTGTGTTTACCATCTTTTGTCTCTTACTACCTTCAGGTGTGTTTTTGTTTTTAGAGAACATTTTTGGAACAGAAAAAACAAACTATGATTAGACTCATTATAGAGAGAAATGATTTAGGACCCAGATGGGATAAGTGCATTTTTGAAGGTCACAAGGGTAAAAGTTGTTTGATTGAAAATTGAAATAGATCTGTGTCTTTGAATGTTTTTCTCTCCACTTTAATTAGCTTTTGCTGTGCTTATGGTGGCCAGAATTATATAGAATGGATTTTAGGTATATTTCGAGATAATATTTAAAATTAGCACTGTTCAACATAATGAAAAATCAAACGCAGAATTACAATTTTTAATTGAATTCCCATATCTGGACTAATTTCAAACTAATTCAAACTACATTGAGATATGTATATGTAAAACTGCTACTAGTTAAGAAATTTTTAAAAAATGACGTTTGCTTTATTTTAATATGCCTAAATTTTAGTGCAAGTTCATTATGTGAAAAAAGTGATTACTTGGACAGATCATTCCTTAATTTCTTTCAATATAAGTTTCCACAATTTTTATCATTCATATATCAAACTTTGGGACTCCGCGCCAGCCTATGGTGCGGGTGAGAGCCCTCCCCATCCCAAGGAACCCTGCCCAACCATAGCCATGCTCCAGGACGCTTTCCGGACCTAGTGGCTGCTTTATAAAACACTTCCTAGCCATTTATTCCTCTCGGAGAGCATGGGCAGAGCCTGGTAAGCTCCCCGTGGCATATTCAATATGCCAAATACAGTAACAATAGGTCTCATTCCCCTGACCCTGAAAGAGCCTCCAATCGCTGGGAAAATTTGAGTAAGAAGAGGCTGCTAAAATCTCAAGGCTGGGGGGAATAGAAACGTTGCTGGTACTTGCTCGAGTAATTCCAAGATCAACGGGATGGCAGTGATAGAGTGATACAATGATATAAAACTTTAGCAATGTGATATATAGGTGTAAGACTTATGGCAGCATATCTTCCTAAAAATAATTAGGAAAAAGGACAAATATAATTTTCTCTGAAATTCCTGTCATGTTACCTATTCGAAAACATCTGCAAAGGAAAAAAATAAAATATTCTCAATCCTTACCAGTATACATAGGTTATAGCTTATTGAAAACTTCAAAAAGAAAAAAATAGTTATGTTTCTCTCTTTTCATTATGGGATTTTTAAAGTAAAAGGTTAACTAAATTATTTTCAGGTGAATATGCTTTCTATATTATGTAAAAAGAGTAAGTAGAAGATTGTGGCAAAAAAATGTTTCTATTTATTAAAATTTTATTCCTCCCTTGGATTATACATATGAGTTGTGTAATTGTTGTGTCTTGGGCATTCATTAAACTTGACTCCCCAGTGAATGAACATATTAGTGAGATAACAGATCAAATTGTCTTGAGATTTTGAGGATATTGCTTTATTAAGATAAAATATATAATATTGCTAAACTTCCAGACATCATATAACTTATAAGATATATTTCTAGATATCCTAATTTACCCTAATTTAAGACTGGATACAATGCCCACTAGTCTAACAAGTTTATTGTGAGAAATTTTTTCATAAATAGTTATTTCCTTTTTTTCCAGTTCTAGATGTATTCCTCTATATAGTTAAAGTTGATAAATTATATAAATTTACACAATTTGGTTACAAATTAATTAAATGCCACTAGTTCTGATATGTATTTGGAATTTCTTTACCATGTTTGAAGCTGTATATGTGGATTTATCATGAGTATCTCTATACTAAGGGATGAGATAGTGAATACACTAAAAATGAAAGGGAAAAATCAAGAAAATATGAATTAAATATTTTAATTTTACTTAATATATTCTTATTTGATACAAAATACTGTCACTTACCAGACATTCAATAATAAGTAAAAATCATTAAATGCAGAGACATTTATGCCACATGCTTTATACTAATATGGAAGTTTAGTTATTACCTATCCAAATTTTTTTTTAAATTACATTCTGCAATAGTATGGGTTATTTTATATTTTTTTATAACTGGCTATCATTTTAAAACAATGAGTACAGTATTATATTATCGTATTGTATTTATCCCTAAAGGGAGATCTTATTAAAATAAATATATAATTCTGAATAAAAATGCCCCATTAAGAGTCAGCAAGGCCCTGTATTAATATTTGATGAATTGTTTCAGAAGAGTCATTGGCTTTATCAGTCATGAGACATTCATGTACCCGCATTTGTAGACAGCAGATGTAAGCAAAGTCAGAGGCTTGAAGATGATATTGCTTTTCAAAAGTGGAGTTATTAATTAATGTAACATCACAATAAAAAGATTGAACTAAAAGAACTGTTTTGAGTGCAGAGATGATTATGTCGTGGGTTCTGCTGGCAAGAGGTTGGTCTCCAATGTGACATTTTTCTTTCAGTTTACAGAAACACAATACAAGGCGCAACATATATTCACTATGTCTTGGAAAATATTCTTCCTTTGTTATTTTTTTAATTAGACCTTTTCACTATAAGAACTTTGTCAAGTACAATTTTGAGTTGAGTCCCATGGTACAGAAAGGATAAAAAGAGGGCTTATTAAAATGGGGCAGGTGTCCTGGAAACCAGCCCAGACACTGTTGAGAAACCTCCAGGGATCTCAAGCATACGACAAAACACATGTGCATTTCAGAGTACACAGTGTTAGGCCCAATAAAATGATAACATTTATCTAGTCATACTCAATTATGCAAATTAGATATTAAATTTTGCCAGGTTGTTTTTTTTTTTTACAGAAGTATCCAGAAGTTCTGTCTTCTGAAAACAAGTCATGACATACACATGTGTTTCTTTAAAAATCTATTAGTCATTAGCTTATGTTTAGTTTTAGTTTCCTTTCGTTTTGGTTTTTGGACCATGACAATCTGTGCTCAGGGCTTATTCTTGACTCAGCACTTGGGTTGCACCTCACAGTGCTTGGGGTCCTTATGTGTGCCAGGGATTGGGTTGGACGCTGCCTCTCCTTCCTGATGGATCCCTATTTTAATAGGAAATATTTCTTTGCTATAGTGGAGTTATTAATTAACATAACATCACAATAAAGGATTGAACTAATAGGCTCGTTTTGAGTTTAATAATGACTAAAATGTAATAATTTTTACTTCTAGATAAGATTTAAAAATTGAGCAACAGAGCCGACATCATTAAGTAAAGCACTTCCCTTGCATGCAGCCATGCTTTCATGGCCAATGTGGACCAAAAACTAAAAACGAAAAAGCACAAAACAAAACAAAGAAAGTTTATGTGAATGAATATGTCAGATATTAGCAATTGGTAGTAAAGGTCAAGATTTAAATAAGACCTCATGATATGAGAAGGATCACAGATCAAAGACATGTTTCCGCAGAGTAATTCTATGCCTGGTTACTTTGGGTTTACTCCTGGTTTCTCACCCACTAACTAGTGATTATAAAAATAATTAATTATTTAATGTTGTGGCAGGACCATATTTTGGGAAGTGGATTTCTTTGGTTTAAAAACTGCTGGGATGGGTTTCCCAAATGGTCCCCCAGGTATCACCAGGAATAACAGCTGAGCACAGCTGGGAGTGGCTGAAAAAAACAAAACAAACAAACAAAAACAACTCCTTGGGAGTTTACTCCTCCTGAATTGATGGATGATGCTCTGATTTTCTCTGATCAGTAATTAGTAGGACCCTGTTATTAGTAGAAATAGTTTCTTCTAGTAACTAAGAAAATAACTAAAAAAGTGTTTTCCGAGAAATTCTCAGAATGAGAGATGAAAGAACTGATTGTCTTTGTGATAGGACAAAGGAAATAATTGCTAAATGTCAGATGTTTGGGATGTTATCTATGACAATAGTGAGTTTATATGAAATAATTTGGATCGTGCAAGAGAGATATAGTGGGGATGGAAGAGTGATTCAGGCTCTGCTCAGTAGAGCAGTGAACATTGATCAGAAAGAGGATTGAGAGAGAAATCATGGTTTAAATATTTGGAAATAAGCAAGTGACATCTAGAAAAATTCATAAAATGAGAAGCCTCCTAGTACTGCAAAGTGTGCTTTGAATGAATAAATTAGTACTGAATAAATTACAGCTCGAGAATACACAGGACCATTTTTGCAATTTTCCATTTAAATGAGATAATTTACCACTTATTCATGCATCTATTTAGCCCTCAAAATCCTTATCAAAGGAAAAAGGAAAAACTCCTTCTTTAAACAAGCTTGAGATGAGACGATAAAAATAAAATGAGGAATTAGTCTTATTATTAGCCCTTAGTTCTGTTTCTTAAGTTCTTAGTTTTGTTAAAATTACTTACTTTTGATGCTAACAAAACATTAGGGAGAAGGATTAATAAACAATTCTGGTGTAAGGTAATTGTTCTTTCTTATTAACTTCTACTGACTTCAACATAAATAATGTCTTACTGTCATAGTTTGCTTATCTATAAAGTAGAAAACAATAGAACCTATCTAAATAGTGCTCTTGCCAGAAATAAGTAAGTTAAGTCTTCTTAGTAATGCAAATTTACATGAGGATTACTTCTTGTAGATTATTTTATAAATGAGAATTGGTAACCTGGATATCTTGTTACAGTGTTATCTAAAGTCCATACATATTTATTAGAAACTGTCAAAAATTCTATAGAAGCTGTTAGCAGATAACTTCCGAGAATGAATATGTGGAGACTATGAGAAGGGGGACATTCAGAGACCTTCTTAAGTATAAATGGTAGTTTATGAAGACTCCAAATGGTAGTTTATGGAGAATCAGCAGCTTTGGAAGTTATTTGGAAATAATATACAGAACAGGTGGACTATATGACCTGTTTGCCCTGAGAAAATTGGTGTTTGATATGACTCAATTCTCAACCAGAGAATTAACATAGTGACAAATTATGCTCATTTGGCTTGTAATGATGTTCTCATTATAGGCAATAAGACCAAAGATGGATTTCCTTTACTCCTTAATGTTCTATTGTGACCTTTCCATGTTTGATTATGTAGCTATGTTTTCAGAAGTTGCTAAATGTTTTATAACTTTATTTTATATATCTATATATACATAGGTATATTTATTTTCCTGTGTTACATTTACATGTTTTATTTTAAAATACTTTCTAGGTTATTTATTTTTCAAGTATGCCTTTAATGTACTTATTTAAAAATACATGAAAAAACTTTAAAAAATTACTAATCGATTTTTTCTTTGGTAAGATTTGTGGAGCTCTGAGTCATAGATACATTAAATTTGCTTGAGTGGAAGATATATTTTTGTTTTACCTGTTAAAAAAAAAGAACATTTAAGGGGTTGGAGAGATAGTATATAGGGCAAGGTGCTTACCTTGTGTGTACCCACTTTGCATTGAATTTCCCATTATAATGTAATTTTTGCAAGGAGCGGTCCCTGAGCACAGAGACAGTAGTAAACCCTTAGTACTACCAGCCAGGTGTATCCCAAAACAGAAACAAATAAATGAAAATTATTAGTAAATTTACAGTTTTTTTGCTATGCAGATGTAAATTTGAACACAACAGGCAAAGTCGCTGTTCTCATGATGTGGGCAATGGCATGTGGAAATTATCCATGCACAACTTAAATTTACAAATTGTCCAGAATTCAGTGGACATGAATTTTTTTATTTCTTATTTTCTTATTTCTACTTATAGTAGAGTCTGATTTTGAAGATTGTGATGAGGAAAAAACACTGAGAATGAGTTAGCAAAGTGAGCTGCAATTTAGCAAGTTAACTAGCTAACTCAATAAATGATTTAGCAAGTTTTTCACAGACAACTGTGAAACTGAGTACAGGAGATTATTTCTATAAAATGGGTTTTTAAAGTCCAGAGGACATCCTTCATCTATCATATAAGATGTGGACATATGGATATTATTGAAAACCATTTTTTGGGGGGGTGATTCATTACAAAATTTATTACAAAACGTTCATTACAAAAATGTTTTTTAGTGATTCAAATTCATACCTCTTCAAACTATGTTACATAAAACAATCAGCCCTCAATTATTACCAGCATCTATTGGATCCTTTTCTTGTATACTGTTCTCTCTTTTCCCAACTGGCCTCCGTATTTCTGCAGTCATAGGTTATGGGCTAATTTCCTCGCTGTGTGTTCCTGTGTTGTATTTCTGTATATTGTACACATGAGCCATATCATCCAATATTTATCTTTCTCTTTCTGACTTACGCATTCACATAATTGGGATCCTCTGGCTTCAAACATACTGTTGCAAATTTTTTCTTATGGCTAAACTGTATTCCAATGTGCGTGTATACACATTTTTTAAATCATTCATATGGCCTGTTTTTTATCTTGGCTATAGCACAGCGGGTAGGGCGTTCGCCTTACACGCGGCCGACATGGCCGACCCGAGTTCAATTCCTCCGCCCCTCTCGGAGAGCCCGGCAAGCTACTGAGTGTATTCGATATGCCAGACACAGTAACAACAAAGTCTCCAATGGAGACATTACTGGGCCCACTCGAGCAAATCGACGATCAACGGGAGGGCCTTTACCTTTACCTTTTATAGTTAATATAGTTTTGATATAGTGTTGCAGTAAACATAGATGTCAGCACATATCTTTTAAACTGGTTATTTTCTTGCTTGTGAAAAGATGCTTAGCTGTTGTGAAACCTTACAAACTTTAAATAGTGATTATGAAAACTGGATAGTATTAGGAGTGAATAAAAAATAGCAGTGGAGAGAGTAAACATAAACATACCCTACAATTCATTAGTCAAACAGGATGAGAGCAGATATTTAAAGAGAGCAGATATTTAAAGAGAGTAGATATTAAAAGAGGATAGGATGACTCATGGAAGAATGAAATGATGGTTTAGATAAGACACTTTAGAATTAACAATTGATGACTCCAGCACAGGAGGAGGGTATGATGGAATTATAGGTTGAGATCAGCAGTATAATTTTTAAAAAAATATAATGTTAGTGAAAAAAATGAGCTAAAAGGAAACAGATTTTATAGACAAACACCCTAGAGTAATAGGCCTTAGGCTTAAAACTTTTTCTGTATACCTTAGTGTTGTGGGGTTACTGTTGTAAAGTTGATACATTTAATTGAGTTACAAAGTTTTATTTTATTTTTTATTTATTATTTTTTAATTTTTGGGTCACACCCAGCGATGCACAGGGGTTACTCCTGAGTCTGCACTCAGGAATCATTCCTGGCCGTGCTCGGGGGACCATATGGAATGCTGGGAATTGAACCCAGGTCAACCATGTCAAGGCAAACGCCCTACCCACTGTGCTACTGCTCCATCCCCCTAGTCATGCAGTTTTAAATTACATAAAATATTGTTTGCTTGGTTGCACACATGCGCGCGCACACACACACACACACACACACACACACACACACACGGATGTCAGAATCAAACCTAAGGAGTCATCATTGTAAGTACACTCTACTTACTACTGAACCATGTGCTTACCCTTTGGCTTATATATACTTGTCTATATGTTTTTCCTTCAGAGTACTTATTTATTAAAATACTTAACTTTCCTGAGTGCAGAACCAGGAGTAACCCCTGAGTACTTCCAGATGTTGCCCAAAGAATTAAAACCAGAAAAATAAAGTAAAATACTTAGCTTACAGCAAAGCTGTTGTGCATCAGTAGGGCATGTATCTTCCACATGGCGCACCAGAGTTGCTCCTTGGCATTCCATTCTGACCCCCTAAAAGGTGAGAAGTGATCCCTAAGTTCAAATCCAGGAGTAAGCTGTGCCATTGCTAGGTGTAGGCCCCAAATTAAACAAAAATATAAATCAAATACTTAACTGGAATTATATATCAAACTTGTAGCCTTAAAAGAAGCACCATACATTGATTATGCCAGTTACCAAAATCACTGATTCTATCCTTATGTCTTTCATGCTATTCTGTCCTAATAGAAAGGTCTTTGCATTGCTTATGTCTAGGACCGTCTTTGTCGTTAATGAACATATTTTAATTGGATAAATAAATAGTTTCCATGTGTATAATGTATACATTATTTATTTTCCTTATAATTTAATAACATTTAATATAAAAACTGACCTGTTTGTGTCATGATGACAAGTATAGTTGTGGTTTTAAGTCCATAACTGAGAGGGAGTTTATGTAAAGCACACTAGAATTCTTTTTATGAATCCATGACATTAAAAACAGTAGTTATGAACCTTAAAGAAAAGCTGACAAAAGTAAATATATATGCATTTTTCATGTTTCTGTAATATTCAATATTTCAGTTATGTTTAGAAATTCTACATGTACTGAAATTGAGTTATTATTTTAAATTTACTAAAATGTAGCTGTTACAATTCAATATTCGAATTGGAGCTAAAACAGTTATTTATTAACTGGAGAGATAGTCAGAGGGTATGATTCTTGCCTTGCATGCGGGTAACCCAGATTCCATCCATGACAGTTCATCCTGGCTTAAACCTGTAAGGTGTAATCCATGACACAGCAACTCGTGTAAGCAATGAGCACAGTCATATGTAGTCCAAAAACTAAAATATAAAACCACCTTATTTTTCTTATTGATCAGTTTATAGTATATTATATTACAAGTGACGCATGTTTCTTATTCATGTGATATATCAAAGGTCTAAAAATAAACAGAAAAGAAAATGTCATCGTAAAATCAACTCACAATTAATAATGCCATTTGAGAAAAATTTCCTGTATATAATTTTGACCTTTAGTAGCATACATCTTGACCTTACTGACTAGATCTAATTTTACCTTAATTAAAACCATAGTTTTAATTTGTTTTTGCTGGGCTGGAGCAATAGCACAGCGGGTAGGGCGTTTGCCTTGCATGTGGCCCACACAGCCTACCCAAGTTTGATTCCTCTGCCCCTCTTGGAGAGCCCAGCAAACTACCGAGAGTATCCTGCTCGCATAGCAAAGCCTGGAAAGCTACCCATGACATATTCAATATGCCAAACATAGTAACAACAAGTGAAAAAAATGGAGACATTACTGGGCCCACTCGAGAAAATCGATGAACAACGGGAGAATAGTGACAATTATGTTTTTGCCTTACTTTTCTATGTGGTTGTTCATTTTCTCTAATTTATCAAAAAAGCATTCCATATCAGTGACTTTGAAGTATGGTAACACACATCCGTACATCATATAGTCTTTGGGTACCCTTAGAAGTTTCATTTGTTTCATTTCATTTCATTTCATCATCCTGTTAATCGTCGATTTCCTCGAGCAGGCCCCAGTAACGTCTCTTTCATCCTAGCCCTGAGATTATATTCACAGCTCTTTAGGAGAATGAGACCCATCATTGTTACTGGTATTTGGCATATTTGGTAGGCCACGGGGAGTTTGCCAGACTCTGCCCTGTGGGCAGGCTACATTCGATAGCCTGCAAGTTTGTCCAAGTTTGTTCATTTGTTAAGAGTTGGTAAAATTGTTAAGTTGGTAAATTTGTTAAGTTGGTAAATTTGTTAAGAGTTGGTAAAATTTTTTACATACATTAACTCGTTTATGTTCACAACGATTAGGCATATTTGCAGTTTTAAACATAAGAAAACTGAGAGGGAGCACCATAAAAATTCCTCAGAGTAGTTTATCTTCCAAGGGCAAAACCTGATACCTTCCCAACCATTGTACACTTAGGTGTATCAACAGAGTCATGTAGTACTGGTATATCATATTGGTAGTTATACATCGAACCTTTATAAAATTAAAATAAGATAAAAAGTTTATTCAATATAAATTTCAATATTAATTTAAGTATGCAATTAGTAATAGAAAACTCTATTTTGAAAGACATGAATGGAATGAAGTTATACTTGCTGAAAATGAAAAGGACAGAAGCATTATTAGGTTATGGAAATAAGCTTTACAACAACCACAGAGACAATAAACAAATGAACAATAATTAACAAATGTTCTCAATCTTTAATTGACATAGTTTAGTAGAAAAATAAATATAAATAAAAGGAAATGCATATGAATTAATGTGCACCATCGTTATTATATATGTGCTATTATACTTAGCATTGTGTTCTAAATCTTACAGAGCAGAAAATAAAAAGTTTGAATTTTAAAATGCTTTGCACATGTACTTTTAAGAAAGATTGTTCTAGATAAGAGATTTCAACTACTTGATTGTTGTCAAGTATCTAAATAGAAACATGTGTAAATGAATAAAAAATATATTATGGGTTCTGAAGAAAATGTAGAATATTATGCCACTGTATATATTTTCTTTTCAAAATATGTGTTTTTGTTATGACATGGAATTCTTCTCATAGAAATTTATACCAAAGGCATTCATTTAAAATATGCTTATCAATGCATAATTAGCAAGATTTATATACATATATAGTAAAAATAAAGATTTAGAAACTGGAAAGTATTTTTCGCTGCATAGATCATAAAAATTATGTTAAGTAAAAGTTTCCCTGATATGTTTCATCAACAAACTCTTCAACATGTATTTTGACAGTTTGTGAAATGCTTCAGCTGCAATTGATTCGTTGTTATGAACAATTCAAATTTAAAACGAACTGTTAGATACTGGGAATATTTTCTCAATTTCATAACATTAGATATGTTAATATTTAGCATTGATTAAAACCAAAGAAATCTGTGAACTAAATTTACTATTTATAAATGAGATAGGGTCAGGGATGTGGGCACCCTAAAATATTACTAGCAGGGCACTGAGAGATAGTACAGAAGATAGTATGCTTGCCTTGCTGGTGACTGGCCAGGGTTAGATCTGTGGCACTACTTATCTCCCATAAATGCAGGAGTGACTCCTGAGCACATTTCAGGGAGAAATCCCAGAGCACTCCCGGGTGCTAAAAATAAGATAGTTATTTACTTTAATGATAGTTGTATTGATATTTGAATTTAAAATACTAAAAATGTATGTCTTCTAAAATTTTATTTCTCATTTTCAGTCTTTTTATAATGAATACACATGTATAGTTTTATGAACCATTTTTTCTAAATTTTCAAAAATTTTCTTCTTAGAGGCTGTAGGGTATGTAAATATGGTGAAGCAGTGTTCATAGTTTCATATTTTCTCTTGTAGAAACTGTTCATAATCTAGGCCTTTTTTTCAGGAGACCCACCTCAGTTGTCAGAACATTTTTAGATGGTCCCCTTCACAATAGAGAGACATTTCTTCAAGGTTACATCTTTTCTTATATAGTTTGTAGCTAATTAATGATTGAGCTGAGAATAAAGTCCTCAATAATTTATCCCAAATGAATGATGATTATCTTGGTCCATTTTAGTTTTTCAACTCTATTGTAATTAATATTGGGTCCACTGATCTTTCATTCCATCTCATATCCCATATCATAACCCATCTTGATTATTTCCTTCACCTAATCCTTTATTACTAATTTATCTTCCAAAGGGGTTGACTCTTATGCATCCTATTTCTTGAAGTCAAGTTTATATGTAACCTAAGGATGGAATTCATTTAAACGTAAACTTTTTTTACCATCTGAGCTTGAGGGTTAAAAAATCAAATTTTGTTCAGCTTTATTCTATTCAGACCTCTATAGAATAACACCACCTAAATCAGGTGCCGACAGATTTGGGCAAGAGACTCTCTCATCAGCAGAATTGTTACATCATATAATAGAGGAGAGATTCTCTCTAGATACTGGATTTGGATAATCACAGTAATTAGGATACTGGTCTTCATGACCTAGCTATATTCTATGTCCTTACCATGTCTCACCATTTCATTGAACACTGGAATTCCAGCATGTACATTTCAGGAAGAAAAAAAACACTTAAGTATGGTATAAACTAAGTAGATATGATATTAAGAGCATCATTCTAGGGCATACAATAATTGTGAATATGGCAATGGAGCAATGGGTACAGAAAAACTTACATCCATACACGCAATACCTAAAAGGTTAAATTCTACCACAACAAAATAGCAGGAGGCCAAAAAAATTTTTATAGCAACAACAATGGCCTACTGTAATGAATTCTTCCAAATTTGGTAGTTTAAGGTAGAGTGGGGGTAGAGAGTATAGAAATAAAGCATTACTTCAATTTCAAACGTTAAGTTCTAATAAACATACATGCCACTTATAAATAAAATGTAGTCCAAAAGTTAATACAGATTATTCGTGAACTTTGACTGTGTTTGTGTGTGTGTATTTGTGTGTGTGTCTGTGTAAGAAATGTTTTGTTAAGTTCTTTCCAAATCTATTGCTTAGCAGTTGTTAGCATAGAAATAACGGAAGTAACAAGAAACAGTAAACTGAGCTTAGGCATCTTACTTAAAAAAGGAAGCGGGATGAATGATATTCTGTTTTGAACTCAGTTACTATGAAACTGAAATACAAGTATTTCTTGGTGAAGCAAACGGGATGTTTCGTTTGTTACAAAAATTGGCTCTAAAAGGTGTCTCCACAGTTACCATGACTAGGAATGTAGCTGGTAATGTCCGCGTCTTGAGCTTTTTCTGTTAGATTATATTAATATTTGTATCGCCCACTTCACTCTTCATAGCATTCCTGTTATTATGGGAGTATATTTGAAAGTACTTTATCTACTTTATCATATATTAATATGAAATAAGAATATATAAGAATATATTTAGTGTCAGAATATATATATTATTTAGACATTTTAAAGTTATTTCCACATACCCAAAGAATGTCTTCTTTTAATGACTTGAATTATATATTTCACTTTGGGGGCCCACCTTTTCCGAGTTTTAATTAACTTTGTTCTATTTCTGTTTAATGCAATAAATTTCTTAAACGTTTAGTTTATTTCTATTTATATTAATTTAAAATAATCATGCATGATGCAAAGTTAAAAAGAACATGCTCTTTTAGTTTGGCCAGAAGTATTTTACTTGAAAGAAATCTGTAATATATGAATTGAATTGGTAATTTAATACATTGAATAAAGAATGAGGAATTAAAATATGCTGATAAGCTTCAAGGAAGCCTGATCATATATTTAATAAAACCATATGTTTGCTACTTGAGCCTGAATATGGTGAAACAATTTTAAATTCATAATGTTGTCCTCCAAATCAACTTCTTTATGAAGAACTTTTTAACAATAACTGCAGATCTAAAGAAGAAAGACTAGATAACATTATTGAATTCTGTAAAGCGTCTCCTATCTTCCATAATTGCTTGTCATCCTCTGTATATCATATACAGTATTCCAAATCACCATCTCAGAGATTTGCCCTGATCATATACTTACTATGTTATTACCTAATCATTATAAATATCAGGGACCAGAGTGAAGCGTTATGTGCACTATTATCTCAGGGCTAAATGAAAAGAAATGCAATCAAACAGCATCACCATTTTGTCTATATTATTTAACTTTGTTACTCCATTTAGAAGTTGTATTATCTTACTTCATGAGTTCAGAGGAGTATAAGAAAATAGCAGAACATAATTAACATTGATATCAGACCTACACACATATAATACATGGGGATTATTTTCAGAAAAATAGAATAGATTATATGCCTGTGTGACAGATTTCATTTCCTGTTATATAAGCATCAACATTCTGTGAAATAACAATGAATATGAACTATTCATAGCAATGAATAACAGTGTCACAGCAGTAACTACTGTTAGAGAAAACACTAAAGCTTTGAATACTCCATAGCACTATACAGTGGTTTATGCATACCTATAAATTGGCATTGAACAAAAAAAACTCAACAAAAATCATTCTGATCTTCATAAACTTACTATAAACTACTATATAACAATATATTTTGATACATGATACTTAATTAAATATTTGTAGAGTTTCTAATAAGAAAACCTCTCTCGATTATTTTAGTCCTCAAGGAGGCACATGTGCAAAAATAGTGGAAAGAGAATAATAAAGCAAGCTGAGGAGGAGACTATATCTTAGCTGACAGATCTAATAACTCTCTCCAGGAAACTCTGGCTTGACCTCTAGCAGCATTGCCATGAAAGGAGAAATAGAGAATTACTTTGAAAAGGGCCATTCTACTTTGGATAACAATGCCGTGAACTAACATTGGGGTCAACACATACTTTATAACAGGAAATGCTGCAAGATGTTCTCAGAAGTTGTATGACTCATACAGTGGTCAACCCTCAAGATTAGTTTCTGAGAATTCCAATGAGAAAGCATCTTATGAATAGGATATTTGAGTTTTCATTGTCTTTCCTTACTAGTTTCTCTAGCTATTATTTGTAATAGTTCTAAGAGATAAAAAAGAAAAGAAAGCATTAAATGACCAGATAAAACTGTCAGTTGCAATTTGTAAAAACTTAAGACTTTCTGGTCTCTGCACTGCAAATCACATATGCAGACAATGTAGAGTGGATCTTTAGGCAGGGCCTTTTGTGTGAAACGTATGATTTTATTTTAATTTACTATGTTTTATTTAACTAACTTAGTGAACAAAACTAAGAACTTGATTGCTCCGGAAAATAATTTTCATTAATGAGATCCTTTAATTATTTGGGGAAACAACCATCTTTCCCAGTAGTTTTTTGCTTCCATTTTCAGCAGGTAGGGCATTTGCCTTGCACATGGCCGACCCGGGTTCGATTCCTCCATCCCTCTCATAGAGCCCAACAAGCTACCGAGTGTATCCCACCCTCACAGCAGAACCTGGCAAGCTCCCCATGGTATATTCGATATGGCAAAAATAGTAACAACACGTCTCACAATGGAGACCTTACTGGTGCCCGCTCGAGTAAATCAATGAACAGTGGGAGGACAGTGCTAAAATTTAAATTTGTGTTTTTTTAAATTTATTTTTCATTCTCATTGCTTTGCCTTATTATTTATGGTGGGGTTACTATGAATTTGTAGTTCTCCTGCTTAGCAATGAGCAAGTTACCACAGAATACATATTTATGATTTTAGTGTAATTTTTCTCTTCTAAACTTTTTCATTAAATAGCATAATGAATAGGCAAATTTTACTGATATTTGCTGATACCATCAGCATGCAAGCTAATAATTAAGCTTATCTATATTGTAAAATAATTTACCATTTTCTTCCTATCTATTTTCAGTATACATGATTATAAATTATTTTATGAATGGATATTAGGAGATAGGAGAAGTAAGAATTGGTGTTCGGGGAACCATTCGGTACTTGAGGCTTAACCTGGGGCAACTACACACAATACATGAATTTCAGCCATATGACTTCTCTCTCTGGTGCCTGATTGTAATTTTTTTGTTTCTTTGTTTGTTTTGGAGAAGGTGTTTTGGGCCACCTCTATGATCAAAGGTCATTCTTGTGGCATTTGGGAAAATCTTAGAGGTGCTGGTAATCACACCAAGGTTATTTGTATGTAAAGACAACCCATGTTCCATCCACAGCACTCCAAGTACCCCCAGGAGTGATTCACAAGGGCAAATTCAGGAGTAAGCCCTGAGTATCAAAAGGTGTGCCCCCACCGGAAAAAAAAGTTAGCTGAAAAAGAGCCATATTGGAAACTGGATCTGCATTCTAATCACTATTCTAATGAAGAGTCATATTATTTTTTCACTAGTTTTAAACAGATTAGGTTCTGCCATGAATATTTGCATAGACTAAAATGAAACTATAAACTTTATTTGAAATAACTTTTATCAGACTGATAACACTTTTGCTTTTTAAAAATGCAGTAAAATTGAAAAAATCTGGACTTTGGCCAATTTATTCACATCATTGCGTACAACCATCTGGCAAATATTTTTCTTAATTGCTTTTTGGGGGTGTTTTGCACAGCAAGGAACTGCTGTGGTTTCCTGACTATAATTTGTACATTAAATGTGAAACATCCTTTGATAATATTTTACACCGTATCCAATGTTTCTTTTGCTTCCTTTGTTTAAATTTCCTTTTTATAGATACACATACCATTGCTGATAATGTGAGATATTTTATGGAAAGTTCTACCAAAACAATACACTTGTAAATATACATGTGTGTATTCATGTGTATATATAAAGGGACATTCATAATATATTCATCAACGAATTTTACAGGGAAAACATTCATTTTTGTTTACATAAGCTGACTTTTTTTAATTTTTTTGCCTTTTGGATAACACCCAGAGACGCACAGGGGTTACTCCTGGCTCTGCACTCAGGAGTTACTCCTGGCAGTGCTCAGGGGACCATATGGGATCCTGGGAATCGAACCCGGGTTGGCCGTGTGCAAGGCAAATACCCTACCCACTGTGCTATCACTCCAGCCATCAACATAATCTGACATTAAAGATATAGATTTCACATCTCATCTTCTGATAAAATAGTACATGTAATATTGGAATTGTAGAGTACTTTATCTTTGTATATATACATATATATCTCCATTGATTTTTATAATTTTCTCATAAAATCATATTCACTATTTTACAATTGACTGTTGGTAGTACACAAAAGTTTTGTGTTGACTATGAAACTTTATTTTTTTATGGGGGTGGCTATTTTGGGGGTCACATCTGGCAGTGCCCACAGGTGTTACTCCTGGCTTTGCACTTGGAAATTACTCCTGCTGGTACTTGGGGGACCATATAGGATCAGATGGTCAAACCTGGGTGAGCTGTGTGCAAGACAAGTAAGACTATTACCCACTGTACTGTCTCTCCAGTAGCCTATGAATTTTTAAAATTATTTTTAGGCCCTAGGAATACTGCAACTCTAAAGGCACGTGCTTTGTGCATTAGAAACCAGTTCTATTCCTAGTATGTACATACAGTCCCGCAACTTCATAGAGTGGAGCCCTGGATAGCCCTTGAACACTGCTAAGGGGGTGTAGATGTTGCCTCATGTCACGGGGCACAAGCAGCACCTCATTCTTGGATGCTTGCACTGATCCACCAGACAGGTTGGCTGAGAATCAGAGCAAGACCCTGGACCTCCCGGACATCACTTGGCCCCTCCATATATATATGTGAAACAGCATAATTTAATTTATATTAGTACCTTTGGTACTTGCAAATTTTAATTATGTATTAGAATCTGCTGGGTTATGGGTTAATAATGTAATGAAAAAAAGTTTGTACGACACCCACTACATTTTGTGGGCACCACTGGTTCTACATTTGAGAGTCACTTTCTGTGGTATCTAATGGTGCCAGAATCTAATCTAGCCTCTGCTCAGAGTATTGACTGAATTCTCAAACCCCCAAGCGTGTAATTTCTTTTCACTTACTCATTTCACTTTCATTAATTTCCTACTTTCCAACTTATTTTGAGCTACATTATATATTCACTTAAGTTTAAAGTAGTTTCAATCAGTAACAATGTTACACCTACATATAACTTTGTATTTTTGAAAGCAGGATTTTTCACAATATAAAACTTAATAAAGTTTTTCAAAAGTTTTAATATCACTAAACTCTTCAAACAACATTCAACACCTATTTACAAATAGTTACAGAGAAAAATATTTACAGAACAACATAAAATATCAGTGCATAATTGTTGATTCACCTAATGACTCTGAACTTACTGATTCATAATTTTGTAAAGTCATAAATAACTTCCGAATGATGCTGTATAGTTAATTCTCTTTTCTCCCTCCCTCCCTACTTCCCTCCCTCCTTACTTCCCTCCCTCCCTCCCTCCCTCCCTCCCTCCTTCCCTTCCTTCCTTCCTTCCTTCCTTCCTTCCTTCCTTCCTTCCTTCCTTCCTTCCTTCCTTCCTTCCTTCCTTCCTCTCCCCTAATTTTCTTGTTTTGGGGCCTTATTCAGTGGTGCTCAGGGCTTATTCCTGACTCTGTGCATAGGTTATCACTCCTGGTGGTGCTTGAAGGACTATATCTGGTTCTGGACATCAATTCTGGGTCAGTTTGTGTCTAGTACCCCACCATCTGTACTGTCACTCCAGCCTCAACAAACATTCCTTAAATATGGTAAAGTGTTATGTCGTTCCACTAAATTTGAACATTTAATGACATCAAACATTTCATATTAGGAAAAAAATCAAGTATCTAGTTGCATAAAAATTGACAGATAAATCATAAAATTTAGAAATAAAGAGAATATTATCAAAGAAACAAAAGGAATATGTTCACATCTTTTTCATGTTTTCAACAACAGTTAACTCAAACCTCAGGCATATCTGATTAGTTGTATTATTGGTTAGGTCCCTTTAAAAAAGAAAGACTATAATTTTCCAGTGCAATATTTTCAGCTATGCCACTGCATTGTGAAATAACCCTGCTTAATACATAATTAAATTTTCATGACTATGAACTTGAGTCTCCAATTTAATAGAAATTCAGTATTAGGCCCCATGAAGTTAATTACTATTAGCTAGAATTTTCCAAGGTATGTTGAAAATATAAAAAGCTAGAAATTTTTTAAGCTCTAAATTGAAATAGAAAATGGTTGAATTGTAGACTCTAACACTGGTCAATGGCATAGTGACCCTGAATCAGTTGACAATGAATAAAATAAAAACATATTAAGAAACAGTTTAATTATCACTTCAAACAATTTATATGCCCTCAAACTAATAAAATGCAATCTGTACTAGGCAGCAGATAACGATGGAATTTATGACTCTCTTGTAATATTAATACAAATTATGATATTTTGAAATTTTAAGAGCCAGGTGGGCAGACATCTACTAAATAAGATCATTTTAATCTTTTACATTTTAAACTTTGAATAACCTTGGGTGATATATTTAATATATTTAAGTTATTTTTGTGAATAAATATATAGGGTTAAAAGTTTCAGGTAGTATTTAGGGGATGCATTTGATGTTATAATAAATAATATAAGTAGTAGTACTAAATACTTAGTGATTTTATACAAGTTGTCTTAGAAAAAAATTATGTTTCTGCGCTATAATATCTTAGGTTATTGGCAAAGGTAACGATAGAGTAATAGCTAAGTAGTCTTATTATTAAATTCTAACCATGACTTTTTATCATTATATCATTTTGTGTATTGCTTAGCAAGTTTTTATAGCTAACTAAAATCATATACTTAAATTTCTAAGTATGTTTTCTTTCACAGAGTTTTATGTTTAGTAAGTAAAATCTAGTTCTCAGTTTTGTATTAATAAAGATTGAAAATGAATGTATTTTAACTGAAATTCTGTAGTAGTATCTCTGTATTATAGTTTGATGTAAAAAAAAGGACTCCTTTTCTGTTAAATATACCAATATTGTACTTCCATTTTATTTCTTTATTTAGACCTTGAAAGTTTTCTTCTCAGCACAGGTAAACTTGCAATGATAATCGTCCCAATGCAAAGAGTAGGAACCATTTCTCATAGTTGAGGCAGATGATACATTCATCTTGCACTTCATTTTACTTATTTTATTTATAGAAATTGGCTCATTGCATATACTGTCTGCCTTATAATTATATTTTGTGATGTCTATTGTCATAAAGACTGTGGCTTTTTGCTACTGCTCAAAAATCAAAACTAAGTGATACTCCTTGCACTTATGACTCATGGGGTTTCTCCATTGGAGGAATATGGAGCTGATATAGATACTAAAAGACCTGTAATATTCCCAAAATAGTTCTTGTCTCACATTTGTCCCTACACCTCCTAAATAGAGCAGTATGACTTAAGGCAAACTATTTGAAGTAGAAAATTCTGAGAAAGATACCCAGAACACTGCCTCTGTGGAATATTTCAACATTATCTGAGAAATCTATGGCTGTATGTGTTGACTAATTTACAGGTACACTTTCTTGAGCTCATGTCACTGTGATATGTAGTAAATGAGAAAATAATACTAGGAAATATTTTTGTCTTAACATCATAGAAAGGTGTGCTGTATCAAACTTTACCATAAACTTCACTGGTTTTCTTTGCCACTAAAGCATTTAATACTTTTTACATTAAGAAGTAATGTATTATGAAAATGAAATAGTGCCATCTAAATGGAATTGATTATTGAACATTGAAAGCTTTCTCATTATTGCACTTAAATTTAAGACACATCAAAACATATTATACTATGAAATTGAAGCCATATTGAAAATTTATAACATATTGAAAGCTCAAAGTGGATTAATTTAAAAATGGTGTTAATTTTAGGCTGTCATATCATTTGATGATCATCATTTTAAGCTGTAATCATCGAAGTTCCACAAACTACAAAATTAAGTTCTTTTTTTTTCTTTTTGTGTATCATAGCACAGCGGTAGGGCGTTCGCCTTACAAGCGGCCAACATGGCCGACCCGAGTTCGATTCCTCCGCCCCTCTCGGAGAGCCCGGCAAGCTACCGAGAGTATTCGATATGCCAGACACAGTAACAACAAAGTCTCCAGTGGAGACGTTACTGGGCCCACTGGAGCAAATCGACGATCAACGGGAGGGCCTTTACCTTTACCTTTACCTTTTTGTGTCACACCTGGTGATGCACAGAGGTTAGTTCTTGCTCTGCACTCAGGAGTTACTCCTGGCAGTGCTCAGGGGACCATATGGGATGCTGGGAATCAAACCCGGGTCGGCCGCATGCAAGGAAAACACCCTACTCGCTGTGCTATCTCTCCAGCACCCCATAGAATTAAGTTCTTAAGCATCTTTTCAAGTAGTAATCTATTTAAAAGCTTTGGGCCCATTCTCTGACCTGTTTTCTATAACAAACCTTTATGAAATAGAGCTACTTAAGAAATCAAAGAGAATAAAATTACCAAGTAAGACTTTCTTCTTTTCTAGAGTTATTTAAATAGTACTGTGAAGAGTCACCTTTGATTTGTGAGGGCAGGTTTGCCTGCTTTAACTCACAGGTGCAGTATATTTCTTGACTGGAAATAGAATAAAGTACATATCTCTTGAATTACGATAGCAGGAGGCAGATTATGGGAAGGTCATCTGGACTGTTGCCTGGGGGCGCTAATCTGTAAGAGTTGTTAAAAGACCATTGAAAAATAACGACGTGAACACCTTCTATATTAAAATATTCTTATGGAAAGCAATGGGTTTTGTGGTTAAAGGGCATCCTTAGAGAAGTTCATAGTGGTGTAAAGAGATAAGGAAGAGGAAGGGGAGAGTTGGCTAGCATATGAAGAGACCATTAGACTGAATACCTAAATACAGAATGAAGGCAAATGCCATAGGAGAAGTTCAGGACTTTTCATTACTTTTCTGAAACATACCACACATTCCCTGACACACACATAGGCGTGCATTGCACGCATGCACTAACACACATGTGTGTGCATATACACAAACATGCACAATACATTGGATAAATAAGGAATTGCTACTAGGAGTTCTTTTCCATACTTCTAAAATCATAAACTTTATATCATTATTAGCCCCAAAATGCTGTCACATTCACCGTATATTACAATAAATCATTTATGAACAAGCTCATGTTAATCTTTTAATCACTTCCAGTGATATATATTATATATACACTCTCTTCATATTTAATGTATTTTGATGATGCACACCAGCAACATATATTATAATTTAATGTTGATCTATATGTAAATGTGTACATGTATATACGTATATATATGCATGCGTGTATGTGTTTAGTTTTTGAGTCACACCTAACTGTACTCAGGGCTTATTTCTGACTCTGCACTTAAGCATCATTATTGGTGTTTCAGGGAACCACATGAGGTGCCAGTGATTTTAACCAGGATCATCTGGAGCGATAGCACAGCGGGTAGGGCGTTCGCCTTACAAGCGGCCAACATGGCCGACCCGAGTTCGATTCCTCCGCCCCTCTCGGAGAGCCCGGCAAGCTACCGAGAGTATTCGATATGCCAGACACAGTAACAACAAAGTCTCCAATGGAGACGTTACTGGGCCTGCTCGAGCAAATCGACGATCAACGGGAGGGCCTTTACCTTTACCATCTGCATGCAAGGCAATTTCCTATCTGTTGTACTATTATCTAGCGCCCCCCCAGACTTCAATATATTCAAAGCCAGGATTTGAGTCCAAGTCAAGCCTCTTTCTTCTTCACATTTTAAGTGTATTTCTTATGATGCATACCAGAAACCTATAATATTATAATGTAGCATTGAGTTAATAGCAAAGAAAGCCAATCCACAAATTGAAACAATTTGGAAATATATAAATGGGGAAAATATTATTGGTAATCCAAAATTAAGAAGATGAGTGCAGTGGAATGTCTATAAAAGGCAGAATAATACCTCTGATTCCTTAGGGGGGTGGAAGTGTTCAGTATTGGCAATGTCGATATTCTTCTGTGGAAAAACCATGGAGATGATAAAATCATGTCAAAATTAACATATACACACAAATAAATGGGCATGCTGGATATGGGAGGAAGCCACGGAACATGGGTGGAAGGAGGTTGACACTGATGGTGGGATTGTGCTGCATAATTGTACATTTAAATCTCAACTATGAAAAAATTTGTAAATAATAATAAAATTAAAAAAATAAAATACCAAGAACAATCTCTGTTGGCAGGGAAGTAGAGATAAAATAACATTATTCACTGCTGGTGGGAATGTCTGATCTCACATCTATGGAAAACAGTATGGATGGTGCTCAGTAAACTCAGAATTGAGCTTCCATATGTCTCAGATGCAAGCCAGGTTTTGCAAAGGATTCAGCATAATCGACCATATCCACATGAAAACCAAGCTCATTGAGGTTTCTCAGTTGTCACTCTGTCTAGCATCCATTGATATAAAGAAGGCCTTTGATTCTGTTAAGACTGAAGCAGTCATTGATGCCCTAGCCAAACAGGGCGTTCAAACCAAATAGATCAGGATTCTCCATGAGCTTTATTATGGAATCACTACCAGGATCTCACCATTCTACAAGGAAGTGATCATCTATGTCAAGAGAGGAGTTCGGCAGGTTATAACATTTCACCGAAACTCTTCGATGACACCCTCAAGAACATCATGCGACAACTGGAATGGGAAGGGATGGGAGTGAAGGTAGACGGCAATTATAACACCTCCACTTTGCTGATGACATCATTCTTATAACACCAAATATTAGCCAAGTGGCACAAATGCTGGCCGACTTTGACCATCAGTGTGGAAAGGTCGGGCTACAGCTGAATCTCACAAAAACAATTTATGAGAAACGTTCTTGTTCCTGACGTCCCATTTGCTCTCAACAGAACAAACATCTCTGGAAGCAACAGTTATATGTACATAGGTCGAGAAGTCAACATGAAGAATTACCTGTCACCTTAGTTGCTCAGGAGGAAGAGAATGGCTTGGAACTCCTTCAAGAGTGGCAAAGAAATAGCTAAGAGGATGAAGAACTTCCGGCTCTGGGCACCTCTCTTTGATTCCACATATGTTCTTCTTGCATTAACATATGCCTCAGAGACCTGGACCCAACGAAAACAGGATGAGAACGCTATTCGGGTCTCCCAAAGAGGAATCAAAAGAGCTATGCTTGGAATATCACGCTTCACTCAAATGACAGAAAGAATTTGAAGTTCCGACCTCCATCAACGGTCAAGAATCAGGGACGCTCTCTTGTTTGCCAAGGCGTCGAAAATTAGATGGGCTGGGCATGTAATGAGATTTGGAGATGACTGTTGGACCAGAGCCGTTACGGACTGGATTCCACAGGACGTCAAAAGATAGCATATCCACCCACCTACGAGATGGTCAGACTTTATCATCAAGACCCTGAATGATCAGTTTGAGGCTCTTTGTGTTCCTATAATGAGCAGACGCCACTGGGCTACATTAGCATGCGACAGGGATGAATGGAGACATTACTGGTGCCCGCTCGAGCAAATCGATGAGTAATTGGGATGTTAAGGGATTAAGTGTTGACTCAGAAATCCCACATTTGGTTATATATCTGCAGGGTATAAAAAGATTCATTCAGAAGACAGTATGCACACTATTATCTATTGCAGCCTCAGTACAATAGCTAAGATTTAGAATCAACTTAGATACCTGATGTAAGTAGATCATGAAAGTGTCGTAGATGTACGCAATGGAATGCTATCCGACTGTAAGGAATGATGAAATAATGCAATTTTCAACAACGGGGATGGAACTGGAAGACATCATGTATGATGTAAAGGATGATAATGCAGTGCTTTAAAACAAAGTTGTCCTGATAAACTTAGTCCCCAAAGTATAGAGCAGTATAGGAAAAAAAAGGAGTGAAGGGAGGAGAAGAGACAGATGAAAAGTAAATAGGACCAGGTAAAGGGATTCCGGTACAAAGGTGAAGTTAAGGAATAGTAGAACCAAATGCCCAACCACAGTGTTAACAACACTGAAAGCAAGAAACCTAAACATAAACAATTGCACCTAGAAAGACACCTGTCAAGAGGACAGGCTGAGGGGAGGTTATGGAATTTGGCCAATTGGTTAGGTGGAGGGAAGCTGACACTGGTGGTGGGATTTGCGTTGCAGTATTCTATGTCTGAAGTTCAACCATGAATAACTTTGTAAATCACCATGCTTCAAAGAAAGTAAAAAAAGAAAAAAAAAGAAAAAAGAAAGAAAAGTTGTTTATTACAGACATGGACTGATATAATAAATTTTAGCCTGAAACTCTCGGTGAGATGAATGATGTAATTATGGAAATACGTGGGTTTTAGTCTTTCTTGCTTCTGTGAGAAAATAGAGGTGGCTTCCAGAAAATGGCAACAGCAATCTCAGGCTGAATGTCAGCAAGGGAAATGGAAACCTCTGATCTACAGCCACATGGAACAGAATTTTGTAAGCAGCTAGAAATTAAAAAAAAAAAAAGCAATCCCCACTTGCCTCTTGAGTTTACCTTTATTCAGAGAACTAGATGTTCTTATGTTGCCCAGAATTAAATTATATACAATAATATTTTAATACCTAGGTTGTTTATTAGGTCAATGGAATTTCATTCACTGCATAAAGTTTTCCAGGGTAGTTTTTGTCTTTCGGTTCCCTATGTATTGTTAACTTCATTCATGTTTGTAGAGGAATGGTTATGAACACTTTAAAACTTTTACTTTAATCAGATGAGGGAGAAAAATTCTCTTTTTCTTTCTCTTTTGAAATGCCTTTTCCCAAATCAATCTCTTTACACTTCATGAGAATATCAAATGAAAATACCGCATGCATCTTGATGTCCTTTGTAATCTCTCTACTTTTATTTGATTTATCAGTGCATGTAAAATATGGCTGTAATTTTCAGCATAGTTCACTGTTTTCACTCTTCTTTTAGAAAAGCAATTTGCTTACATAATACAAATAACATAGATTTTAAATGTTTGCCAAGTCAAAAATGTACATTTGAAAGTATATGTGTATTATATACATACACACATGAAAAATATTGCACTATTACTTTTTCACAGAAACAAGCAGTAGGATATATTGTATATGACTGATTTAAGGAATTAAATCATGCAATTCTGGGACTGTCAAATCCGTACATTGTAGGATAGATTGTTAAACTGGAATCCTAGGTAGGGTTTCTTTGTTATTGCCTAAAGCAGCTTGTTGTGTGTGTGTGTGTGTGTGTGTTTGTGAGAATCTCAAGTGTGTGCACGTGTGTGTGCGTGTGTGTGTGCATATAAGCGTGTGTATATGTATGTGTGTATATTTTACCCTGTTATTCAGGTACCAGGATTTAAAATACCGTTCATTATAGTTCTTATGCCTCATCTATGCATATATCATTGTAACACCACAACCATAAACAGTGTGCTCACTTATCCACCTGTGTTCCAAAGGCCCCTATTAAGCTCAGTTATGTAGAAAAAATAAACCTCCATTTTCATGCGGTTGACTATCAGTTGTTCTCTCCTTACGTTTCTTTAAATCCCACATATTTTTTTTTTCTTTCAGAATACTATGGAGGTGGTAACACCTACACACTTATCCATCAATAAAGCTAAGCTCCTGAAATTCCAGAGAGTTGTAACTTAATAATTTGATTTCTTTTGAAAATTGTAGTTTTACTGCTACGTAACTTAATAGTTTAAATAAGTATGTGCTAATACATTTTAAAATGTACACAAAATAGTTAAATCCTACTAATGTACAATTTAGTAAGTGCAAGAAGAGGATATTTTAAGGGAAAATCTGAATAGGACTAAAAAAGCATAAAAGTCTGTTTTATCCTTAGTAGGGAATATTAACTATATGTTAGGAAAAATGTATAATAGATGTTGCTTATGTATCTTCATTAATAAGTACACCACTATAATAAAATTCTCTGTGGATATACATGCATCTCCCAAAAAGACATAGAACATTGACTATAAATGAAATGCTTATTTTCTTGTGAAAATGTATAAAATCCCTTATCAAACAAGGAATAAACAGACATTTCTTAATCTAAGAGAGGGGAAATGAAAGGACCGTAAGCATATTCCACACTAGGTAGCAACATGCTAAAAAGATTGTGTTGTCTGTTGAAGCTCCTTTAACACTTTTTGCATAACTGGTTTCAAAAGTACAAATTGATAACTTGGTGCTTGTCCATGAAGCTCTGTTTGTTCCTTCAACTTCAGCTGAATACAATATTCTTGCTGATATATTTATTTCATTTAATTTGTTTTTGCCTATCCCACGGTTATCTTATGGTTCCTAGAATATCATTTCATAGAATGTATGTTGATATTTTTTTGATATTTCTCCTCTCAGAATGATTAATTTCTGTGTCTTTGGCCTTCGTTCTACTAATTAGAATGTATCTTACTTGAATTTTTTCTAAATGGGTCAGTTTAACCAAGATCCTTTGGGCCTCTTGAATCTCAGTGCCTGTACCAATCAACTCTGGAGAATTCTTTCTGCTTTCTTTAACTAGTCTTTTTTTTCTGTTTTTTTTTTTTCTTTTTTAATTGGACGGGGCATTTGCCTTGCAAGCCACCGGCCCGACCGAGCCGAGTTCAATTCCTCCGCCCCTCTTGGAGAGCCTGGCAAACTACTTAGAGTATTTTGCCCCCACGGCAAAGCCTGGCAAGCTACCCCTGATGTATTCGATATGCCAAATACAGTAACAAGAAGTCTCACAATGGAGACGTTACTGGGCCCGCTAGAGCAAATAGATGAACAATGGAAGGACAGTGCTACAGTGCTACCTTCTGATTAAAAAGTCACTTCATGGACTCCATTGATTTTATATTTTTCCTCTAATAATAATAGCTGGAACTTCTTGGATAATCACTTCTATATTATACAGCCTGATCTTCTTTATAGAAATCAACTAATTACAAATCAAACTGCAGAAATAATAACATCATGGCTAAAGTCCAATTAGTATGCTGGTAAAACAATATAGACAATACAATTATATACATGTGTGTACATATGTATATATGCTTTAATATATGAACTTTATACATTGTGAAAGTTTCATAGTATAATGATTAAATTATAGAGTAATTAAAGCCTCACAGGATAAATATATCTATGCTAATAATAATTTTGTTTATTATATTTAAATTATGTTACATATACATTGCTATGTATTAAAGGAGAAAAAGAAATATGAGTGATATAATGACCCTATATGAAGAAATAAGCTGTATGAGGATAAAATTAAACTCAATCATGATTGATATATATTTCCAACACAATTACTGAAGAATGTGTGACTTTAAAAGTACTCCCTAAGTGAATAAGATGCATAGAAGGAGACACCTTTTTCTTGTGAAAAATCGTAGCTTTCTTGACTTCAGTTCACTAAGTCAGAAAATTCTAAATTCAGATATTTATCTCATTTTATCACCCTGACTATATCATGTATATAATGTATATCATGTTGTGCTAAAGTGCCACCTAGATCTTTGTTTATTTCACATGATCAATATATTTACTGCGTTTGATTTCCAAATTTGAATAATCTCTGTGGCTATTTGTTTTCAATTATTTTTACTTATTGCTTTAGTATCCTTCATATTTTCATCCCTTTGCCTTTAATAGTAAGATTTTGTAATAAAGAGGTCTGAACATGTAAATTTATTCAAAAATATTTAAAAAATCATATATTTTGTTTATATAAGTTAGAACATACCATAACACTATTTTAATCAGTGCCTATTACATACATTTAATTGAGTGAAGGTACTGGAAGGAAGATATAGTGAACGGATTGGTATGCAAATTATTAACAAAATGAACTACAAAAGACCTAAAAATAGAACAAATTTACCATTCTTTCAAAGCAAATTTTTATCATGTGCATTCACAGGAATCATGTGCATTTTAAATACTTATGATAAATTGAAGAATCTGTGTTTGAAAATGAATGTTCTCCACACCTTTTCTTCATTCCTTTTCATTAAAATCTATTGGCATTTAGAAATAAGCTGTTTTTCATTGATTGTGATGTCATTCTTGCAGTGCTGATTAAGAAGGAAAAAAAAGGAGCCTTGTAAAAGTAGATTAAGTCATCTTCATAGTCACTGTGTGAAAAGACACTTCCTTTTAAATATTCTGGACTTATAAAAGCTTTTCTATGATTTGAGAAAATAATGCATTTCTCATGTTTGTGATTAAAGAGAGTGACTATACATTTTTCATGTAATATTAAACTACAGAGCTATTATTTTTTTCTTTGGGGGGTCACACCCAGCGATGTTCGGGGATTACTCATGACTCTGCACTCAGGATTTATTTCTGGCGGTGTTGGGGGACATTATGGGATGCCGGGGATTGTGTCGGCCGTGTGGAAGGCAAATGCACTACCTGCTAAACTATCGCTCTGGCCCTATGCAGCTAGTATTAGTAGTTATAAAAATTATAAAAATGCCATGTTGTATTTTCATATATAAAAATGCATACATACAAACAGCACGTGTTCATACTTGCACTGCTCTCAGGCCACTATTTTACTAATTATATGTGGTTATTGCTTTGTATACAGTATATCAATGTCCAAAATGACCTTATTAATATAGATATTATTTTCCCGTGATTTACAAATTGATTTTTAATTTTGTTATTGTTGTTTTGGTGGCACACTTAGTGGTGCTCAGGGATCATTCCTGGTGGCCTCAGGGGAACATATGGGGTGCCAGGGTTTGAACCTGGGTTGATTGTATGCAAGGTAAATGCCTTACACAGTGTATTTTCACTTGACCCCCAAGCTAATTGATTTTTAAAGTTGCTAAGCATATCAAAATCCTTTCCTATGTCAAGATTGACATATGACACTGCCAGATTTTAAATTCTGAGCAATACCTTCTCTCTAAAAGTATAGTTTTTTCCCAACGAGATTATATTTGTTTTTATTGTACTGTTGACATTTATTCAAATATTGCCAAAACCTGAAGTCTCATCAAAATAAAGGCGCTTTTCTGATGTAACAGAAATGGAGGTAGATCTTTACTTTCTGTCTTCTACCCTACTTCCCTTTGATTGTCTACCTTTATCCCTGATAGTCCCATTAATTTGTAAACTGTTGATGCAGAAAGAGAATAGGCTGCAGCTATGGACTTATTAGAATCTATAGTCATTGAAAAGTTGTATATTTATGAGCTATATTTGCTTACCTGAATAATCATAACACTTGTCTTTAAATATGTTATAAAAAGTAAGTGGATACTATCCGTAAAGCATTCAATGTAATTCATATAGCATTTCAAAGTTGGATTAACTTACAATTATTATTTTATTTTTAAATTGTGAGATACAAGGATTCTAAAGTTCTCACATTGAATCATCCTCTCTCTCTCTACCTTATTTAAATATTGTTTACATTAACACTTCTAAGTAATTCTGCTCCTTATGCTCTAGAGACTGCCTCTACTCATACCGCTTATTTGACTGTTGAATCAATCTCTGCTCTTTTTTTCTCCATGTGTCAATTCTGTGTCCTATTCTCAACAGATTCCTTTTAATACACACACTTTTGTCATAATGTCAACTTCTAATATCTGTTGCTCTTTGAAACTTATCTGTGAAAATGATTTTTTTAAATCATTCTGAAGCCTGTTTTTCTAGTAAACATTGTGTGATGATGTCTACTTTCATCTATTTTTCTTTATTTATTACTTTGCTTTGTTTTATTTTGAACCACAACCCCTAGTACTCAGAGGTTACTCCTGGCTCTGCACTCAGTAATTACTCCTTAAAACCTTTGGGGACCTTATGGGATCCTGGGGATTGAACCATTGTCTGTATTGTATAAGGCAAGCGCTGAATTATCACACCAGCCCTGAGTAATGTGTGCTTCCAAATCCATACTGTTCACTTGATTCATTTTGCCTTGATTAAAATCTCATTTATGCTTATTCTGTTACATAGTTTTCTATTTAATCTATAAATGGATTAGAAATTTGCTGGAATCATAAAAATACCCAAACAGTAAATATAGATTTAATAATGGCAGCTAAAATTTCACTTTATTTTTCCTTTTTCAAACTCTCATAGCTATGAGACCCATTAGACATAATCATCATTATTCTTTTCTGAGTTATGCTTACCTTGTTAAATTTTATGAATAAAATTTTTATTTCTCATTTGTCAACAGGCTCACATTTTTAAGACTATAAAATGAATGGTGAAAACCTGGATCTTTCTTTCTTTAAAACCAAGTACCTATGTGTTCAAAGTAGTAATAGCCAGTCCAGTGGACGCTATTGGACCATATTTACTGAAGACACCAAAGTGTTTAGAAAACAGAATATAGACACTGAAATAATGTTCCACATATGCAGTGTTAAAGGACATAAATGAATTTTTACTTTCATTGCAGTGTAAACCACCTTGCTTTGAAAGTTTCTTCCATACTATTGGTTAAGTCCCACATATGATTGAAAGGTAGAAAAAAATAGATGTATTAATGAAATTCAGGAAGTTACACTTATTCTCAAAACACTGCCAAACTAAATACATTGTAAACCCAGATAAAGTGACAAGCTAAAGGAGAACAAAGCATGATCTGGAAACAAAAATAAAGCAGAAAAATCATCTGCAATCATCACATTTCAAACACAATTGGAGAGATTTGAAATGTGATCTACCCAGAGGAATAAAGCAATCACTAAACAAATACAGCACATGACAGTTTGAAGGAGTAGGAAGTTCAGAGCTCGCTGGAACATTCATTATGCTGGTAGAATTCTGTAGGTGCCTTTTTTTAATGAAGCTACTGTTTCTTAGTTTTCAGTCAGGTTACACAAATGTGCATTTGAGAGTCAGTACAGGAACTCAAGAAAACTCCCACAGCTCAGGGCGTTAACAAATGCTGCAAAACTTTCAAGACTTGAGTGCTTTTTGTTAATACAAAATGAATTTCTACCTCCTCAAAATTTTATTTACTGTGATAAGGTATTAGAAAATTTAATTCCAGTATGATTAAGTACCTTAATTGTGCTGGACAATAGAGGGCATTGAAATCATGTTCATAGAATGTAAAGGAATATCTATAGATACTGAATTTTGTTTTGTTTTGTTTTGTTTTATTTTGGAGTGACATCTGGTGGAGCTCAGGTCTTGCTCCCCAGTACTACTAAACAATGTGCCCAGAGATCACTCCTCATACAACTGAGAGAACTTATGGACTACCAGGGATGAGGCAAGCACCTTACCCACTGTACTACCTCCCCTGCCCAAATAGATGCCACTATGTTTTTCTGTACTTAGATGTTTAAATAAAAATCCTTTAACAAAGTTTTTTTTGGAAAGGATTCACTTTGTGTATAATTGCTCATAATATTTGAAGAAAATACATAAATGCTTGTGAAATAATTTTTGTATGTAATTTTTCTTTTACTTTATAGAATCACAGGCCCTGCTTTATGATTTGGAGCTTTTGTTTGTTTCGTTTTGGGGGCACACCCAGCAGTGCTCAGAGCTTTCTCCTGACTCTGCATTCAGGGATCCATCTTAACGGGTTTTGGAGTGGACCATATGTGATGCTGAGGATCAAACCTAGGTCAGCCACAGGCAAGGCTAGTGCCCTACCAATGGGGATATTGACCTATCATTTGTAGTATTGCGCTGGGCCCTAATATTTGGGATTTTCATTGAACTAAAAACAAGACAAACAGAATTTAAAATATTATTTATGCAGAGGCAGCATTTGGAAATGTTTTACTTTATGGTGTTGTAAGGAAAAGCCAGAAAGTAGACAGATGTTCTTATCTTTGGAAGCCTCTAGCGAATTAATAGATTTTAATCTATATGAAACTACTGTCAGTGATATCATTTTTCTCAAGATTTTTGGAGTGATTGAATCCAGTAATGAAATAGAAAATTTTATTGAATGTAATCTTTTAATAAAATAATAAAATGTTATCAAATACAATAAAAATAAAAGTATTCAGTTTCATTATATAATAGAATGACATATACATAAGCCCAGCTGTTTTGCTGCTATAAAAATAATCAAACAATCTTGTAATGCTATGAAAGTAATATAATAAGTACTACATAATAATGTTTATGGACTCACTAAAGAACTTTTCCATCTCGGTGTGCATAATGTGTTAAGGTATGAGTGTCTATGTATTATGAAAAACTGTATTTGGTCCAAGGTTGGTGCCTTGGTTATAGGTAAGCAAGTTCTTTACTCTTATCCCATCTCTTTTACCAACCAAACTAATTTATAACATTCAAAATAAGCCATTTTAAGGGATAATAATGTTTTGAATTATTTTAAATATCTTAATTTGTAAGTGTAATTAAAATACATTTTTTATATTTCAAAACATGTATGATTTTGAGTTGAACTTATACATGTTCTTTATTAAAAGTTTTGGATTTGTAACAATGATGTTAATTTGTTTCTTTGATCATTTTTCTTGATGTGCACTACTTACAAAATACATGGAAATTATTTTGAGGGGTTAGTATAGTAATTTAGGTGAGTTTGAATTTTAAAGTTAATTTGAATGTATGCACCATTACTTCCATTCATTCTAAAATATTTATCATTTTACTCTCTAATAAAATCACATTTGATTTTCAAAGTTAAGTTGGCTACTCTAGATACAAATAGTCACATTTGAATATGTACACATGTCAGTATATATTCTGACTGTGATCATGTCAAATATTTTATAATGTTACATTTTAATAATTAATTATAAATTATTTTAAAAGCTATAATTTTAACTTAATTTGTGAGTTATTGGCTGACATCTAAGGTGCCAGGATATTAATAAATATTTCTTTACTAGATATTTTGTTTTGTTTTGTTTCTGGCCTAGACATTGAACTGAAGGCCTCATGAATCTCAGGCATGAGATCTACAATTGAGCAACATATAGTCAGGCCATATTTTCTTTTTTATTGGCAATTCAAAGTTGTTTATGTGAGATCATTTATATCACTGTCACTGTCCTCCCGTTGTTCATTGATTTGCTCGAGCGGGCCCAGTAATGTCTCCATTAGAGACTTTTGTTGTTACTGTGTTTTGGCATATTGAAAACATCACGGATAGCTTCCCAGGCTCTGCTGTGAGGGCAAGATACTCTCGGTAGCTTGCCGGGCTCTCCGAGAGGGGCGGAGGAATAGAACTCTGGTCAGCCATGTTGGCTGCGTGCATGGTGAACGCCCTACCGCTGTGCTATCACTCCAGGTATAATCATCATAAAACTCTATATAGTTGCTCATACAGATGAGAAAATGAAGTGAAGAGTATCCGGAATCTCACCAATTTTCCATATCAGGAAAGGGATACATTTACTTTCTGACATATGTCCTCTGATGGTCTGTCTCCGAGATATTAAAGTATATAAGTTTTTCATTTATTCTAAATATAAATCCATGTTATTCAAAATGCACGTGAACTATTCCATTATTAGTTCAACAATGAATCCATTTTTATATGAATCATTGTTCTTATATTAGGAATATGGTTATGCTAATGAGTGGCTTTCATTAATTTGTCTTGGGTATTTGGGACTGGTGTGATAGTACAGCAGGTAGGGCATTCACCTTGCACACGGCCGACCCAGGTTTGATTCCTCCATCCCTCTTGGAGAGTCTGGCAAGCTACCGAGAGTATCCACCCACATGGCAGAGCCTTCCAAGGTCCCTGAGGTGTATTCGATTATGCCAAAAACAGTAATAATAAGTCTTACAATAAAGACGTTACTGGTGCCCGCTTGAACAAAATGATGAATAATGGTACAACAGTGCTACAGTGCTACAGTTTATTTGGGAGTCTTATCTAGCTGTATTCAGAGTTTCTGCAGTCTCTGTGCTCGGAGATCACTCTTCCTGTTGCTTTAAGAACCATATTGGGTGGCAGGGATTGAGCCCCGATTGGCCATGTGCAATGCAAACATCCTCCCCGCTGTACTATATCTCCAGCAACCATGATATGATTTTGAATTTTGTCCAAAATCAAATGAACAATCAGATATAGATCCAAACCTAGGTATTATTTTTTCTGAATTATAACTTGCTTGAGTTTATATAAACCATATATGTTGTGTAACAACAAAAATGATATCTAATGCTAATGAGCATGTATAATATACTAAGGAACTGTTCTAAAAGCTTTAGATAATTTAGTGTGAAAAAACCTACAGAAGACATAGCGAATTTCTGTTGTCCCAATCAACAATGAATAGTTTGAGGCAGAGGTTTTATTTAATTTATGTGAGGTCTCACAAATATGAAAGGCCGTATTTGAAAAGTTGCAGTGTCTTCGTCATTTATCAAATATCATTCTTTTGTAAAATAGTGTAATAAACGATATTTTTCAGTCATATTTGCTTTCTTTGACCATAAAATATTATCCTGAGAATTTCAGACTATAGCCTTTCCTTTTACACTTTTGTGTCAACATGGCTAAATAGTAATTTTTCATCTTTATAGATTTGTTTCTATTAGTAATGTCCTAGGCTGTAACCTATTTTTAAGAATTCAGTAAAAATTGATTTGTGTTCTTGTGCAAAATATTTCAGATGATGTCAGAATGACAAAACTGAAACTCACAGCTTCAATGAAAGTTCTGTTTTAGTTGTTTGTGATTTAGAAATATAAGCATTGCATACACTATACTTAGTTTTGATTTAACACAGATAATACCTATAAAATTTAGAATCGTTGGCAAAATTTGCTTTATTTCTATGCCCACTGTTCTACATGAACTGCTCAATGAAAGGTGAATGATAGGCAGTACTAATTTGTGTGATTATAAAATATTTTTAAAGACATTATTTCAGTGTGTGTTAGATGCTAAAAAATTGAAATCCTCTCAAAATTGTCAAGCAATTTAGAATGATGGCAATACTTGCAATTGCACATTAATCATAGCTACAAAGTTTGAAATGGTATATTGATTTTTACTAAGAAAAAATTAAAAGTAGAGTGCCAAATGCATCTGGTTTCCTAACTTTTAGAGCTCTAGAACTGATTTAGTAGCTGAATAAGCAATAAATTTAACAGATTCTTTTCATAAAACAGAGATGTGCATGAAACATCCAAAATATTGCCTAATAAATTCAACTACTATAGGATTTATATGACATCTCTCCCTTTTGTAACTTAATTGACAAAGTTCTGACAAAAAATTTACTGGAATATATGTATCAATATTATACACTTCCTGGGCAAACAGTAAGAACTATGAAATGTTAGGGAAAGTAGTGGACTATAAAATTATATATAAGTGCTGAACTTAGGTTATTTAGCTTAAGTTTATACTATATAATTTTTTTTGAAATTACACAGTTTTTATTTGGAGATTTTGAAGGGAAGGAGGGAGAGCAAGTGAGAGAGAGTAGAGAGTTACCTACTCAAAAGGGAACTCGAGCTTCTCCAAGGGCAGAGAGAGCCCCTACACACATCTCAGCGTTAGACATTAATTCATGAAAGTACACATCTCAAGAGGGGAGATGCAGGTGACACATGTGCTCAGGCAGCATATGCGCCTATACTATATAATTTAATATAAATTTAATTATAACTTAAACTTCGTAACATAAAAATACAAACTAGTTAATAAATACTACTTCACTTTGGTTTGTGGATTCTTTTAGTAGTGATTCAATCATTGTTGAAAATTATTAAGGGAGGAGAATAGGTTGGCATAGTTTATGAAAATATTATGTTTATTTATTGAAGTAAATCTACTGAATGGATTTAATTCAATGATTGATTTTAAACTTATTATAGAAATGATGTGATTCAGGTAGTTCCCAATTTTACTTTTCTGTGTAAGTTTTCCACCTACTGATAATGGAGGTGGACTTCTACAAAATATAGCAATCTACCTACTTATATATATAACCTGACTATGGTATGTTTATAGTCACTGGTGTCATAAATATATAAATGTAGTGCTATATTTTTGCACCTTGAAGAGTGCACGTTAAACATAAATTGTCTCTCCCTAGTGTCATGAAAACTAACGATGCTCATTTTAATAAAATGATGTTCTGTGAAAATTCATAAGGATTCTCAGTTTTATATTAATTTTAAATACTTTTTTGTATGTTAACTTATTTTATGCATACTTTAAAAGAAAGAATTAAGCTTTTCCCCTTCACTTACCTTATACTTAAGATTCAAACCACTTGATTCATAGTGCCGTTCATGAAAAGCTTTCAGAAGACTGATGGTTCCAACTCTCTAAAACCAAGTTATACTAGTGTTTCTTAAGTATAGACCAGGCATGCATACTTGAAATATTTATTAAACTGACCTCTGATTATTCGGTAAGAAAATGACTTTTGGAAGAAAACATATATAAGCATAACCTCCTATTTTAGTTACAACTAGACAAAAACTAAGGTTGATGACTTAAAGACAAGAATTGCTTTAATTTACAAAGATAAATTTTAACAACTTGCTTCCAAAGGCTCTGAATGGTATACTTTTGTAATATTTATTTGGAGAATCTGTCAACAATTAGTGCTGTGCATAAATTATGTAGCTAGGTTGAACCATTGCTTGAGTTGCCACTTGATGGCAGTCATGTGTTTATTATCAGAAAGCCAGTTTATTTCCACGAATGGAGTTAGATGATGTGGAATCATTGTCAATGATCATAACCAAATCCATCTTTCCATAAGAGAGTATGACGAAGTTATTTATTAAAACTAAGTCATCTGTTAAACTAAGTCATTCAACATGACTAAGATTTGCTAACTATGAGAAGATATCGTATATGCATGTTTCCCAAAATTTATTGAGTCGTAATTGAAAAATAAAGTATTAAGCTATTTACAGCAAAAGCATTGTTATTTTACAATACAAGTATTTCCTTTTGCTACAACACAAGAAGTGGAATTGCAGGATCCATATGGTGTAACTAGTTTAGTTTCCTAAAGAATCTTTACTATTTTCATAGTGGCTGTATTAGTTGACATTCCTTTTAACTCATTCCAACAGGGAAATGGAGTTCCATCCTTACTAAAATTGGTCAGCTATTATCTTTTTATTAATAGTATTTTTGATATCAGAGGAGATGATATTTCTTTGTGTTTTATTTTATTTTGAATTTCCCCAATGATCAGACAAGTTGAACATTTTTATGTACCTGTTTACCATATTTATATTTTGAAATGAAGCATCTATACATTTTGCGCATTAACACTTCTTTTTTTCCTAGTGAGTTGTATGAATTTCTTGGATATTTTATGTATTACCACCTTTCAAGTTATGCAGTCTGCAAGTACTAATCATTTCCCATAGTGTGCATCTCCTAAATGAAGCATAAATATTTTAAATAGACTTTTTCAAAAGATGTTTTCTTTTAAAATATTTTCTGGCATACAATTTTAATTTACATAAGCTGTCTTACACTACAACCTTATAGTTAACTCACTCTTTTACTATAATTTAACCCAAGACTTAAAAGAATCCATTTTTTTTGTTTCTTTGATGATAAATATTTTTGTGTACTTTGGTTTTTAAGACTATTCACATACTTATGTTCTAATCTTACACTATTAAACAATTCCCTGATCTGGACCTTTTTCTTTTCTTCTTTTCTAGTGCTTTTATAAATAGGAACAATAGCTATTGGTTTTATCTATGTGACATTTTTCTATTTTTGTTTTTGACTTCCACCTTGATAGGAAAGATAAATGTGTATAACTCTGCTAGGTTTACTTTTTTAAAAAAATGTCCTTTTTCATTTGTATAATCCCTGTGATTTACTACTCACAGTTTGGATGAGAACTGACATTGATTATCATGAGAACTTCCTACTTCTGTAAAACTACATTATTTTCATAAAGTTCTACTTTAACTTCCCATTTAGTGTCAGTCATTTCTTACCTTGCAGAACAAAATTTAAAATATTTTAGTAGTAAAAAGTAACTCCTTGAAATCAGTACATTTTTATTTAATATATGATTTCCACGACTTAGACATTTTGATTACATTATTTCCTGAG
This sequence comes from Sorex fumeus, assembly GCF_029834395.1. Taxonomy (NCBI): domain Eukaryota; kingdom Metazoa; phylum Chordata; class Mammalia; order Eulipotyphla; family Soricidae; genus Sorex; species Sorex fumeus. The sequence continues at coordinate 39,530,340 of NW_026606322.1, read as the reverse complement.
ATAATAATTATGTATTCGATATGACAAGTTACCGAGAGTATCCCTCCCGCATGGCAGAGCCTGGTAAGCTACTCGTGGCGTATTCAATATGCCAAAAACAGTAACAAGTCCCACAATGGAGATGTTACTGGTGCCCACTCAAGCAAATCATAAACAATGGGAGGACAGTAGTACAGTGCTACTATGCTATATAAAGTTTTATGTATATATATATATAATATTAACATACATATATGTTCATATATATATTCTGCATCGATAAAAATCATCAGAATATGGGGAACTGAGAAATAGTACAGTGGATAAGATGCTTGCATTGCATACTGCTTAGCTGGGTTTGACAGCCTCGCAGCTCAGGGCATTCTGAACCTTATCAGGATTGATCCCTGTGTGGAGAGTCAGGAATAAATCTTGGGAAAATCCAGGTGTAGAACCAAAATGAACAAACAAAAGTTCACCGAACTATCCAGTTTTTCTTGCTATTAAGACACTGATAGAGTTCTTATAAATTGAAATTTTAGTGTAAGTGTACATATGAATTATAGCCTCACGACTAAAATTAAAATGTTAAGTTAAAATTTCAAAGTTGGATCAGAAAATAGTTCTCCAGGGAAGCCTTTCAGATTATATTCAGGAGCGCAAGGGATCTATCCTTGAGTTTCCTGGATTCAGTGATGCTTGAGGAGCCAGACTGTGTCAAGGATTGAATTGGTGTAAGGTGCTTGCAAGACCTGACTCATAACTTTGACACCCTAAAGGGATATTTCTTTTTTCTTGGTGGGTGGGTGGGGGGTGTTTTTTGAGCCACACCTTGCAATGCTCAGGGGTTTCTCCTAGCTCAGCACTAGAAATTACTCCTGGCAGTGCTGTAAGGACCATATGGGGTACAGAGAGTGAACCTAGGTTGACTGCATGCAAGGGAAATGCCCTACTCACTGCACATCACTCTGGCTCCAAGAATATTTATTATAAGGAAAGTAACTATGTACACTAACACAGTAAGGATTTTTTAAATATAGGGCGTTTGCCTTGCACACGGTCGACATGGTCGACCCAGGTTCGATTCCTCCACCCCTCTTGGAGAGCCCGGCGAGCTACCGAGAGTATCTTACCCACACGGCAAAGCCTGGCAAGCTACCGGTGATGTATTCAATATGCCAAAAACAGTAAAAAGAAGTCTCACAATTTGTTGTGAGACATTATTGGTGCCTGCTTGAGCAAATCGATGAACAATGGGAGGACAGTGCTACCACACATTAAATTTTCTAAGAAAGTGGGTGAAAAGTAAAAAGGGTCTCCTTAGTTCAGAAAATATTTCTTTCAGAGAAGCTTTCCAGGTTATGGGGAAGAAGGAACACTGGCACTGGTGGTAGGATCAGACTTGGAACAGTGACTATTAACGCATAAAAATTGAACAAAGGGCTAGAGCAAGAGTACAGCAAATAGACCACTGGTCTTGCATGTGGCCTACTGGTTTTTACCCCTAGCACTCCCTAGAGTCCCCTGTTAGGAATGATCATTTAGCTCAGAGCCAGGATTAACTTCTGAGGATCGAGTGTGTATCCACCAAATTGGAAAGTAGAACTAATGTCCATTAGCATTTCTTTGGGATGGTATATTTATATAGAAAAGCCTGGGAAGTAATGTCTATCCTGTGTTTGTGGATCATTTCTTGATGGTCCTTGAATGACAATTATGTTACAGGTACTGGACTTTGAGCTGACAAAGCTGGTGCTCCATCACTGGGGACAGTTGTAATTGATAAATCAATAAATTTTAGGAATATAATTTCAAAGCTCTTCAAAGAATATCTAATCACAACTGAAGCTAAGAAACCATTATTCCTCCACCAGAGTCAATTTGAAGGAACTTTTAGAGTGCTCTAAATATTGAATCATTTTCCTCCCTAACCCCCCCCCCCAAAAAAAAAAGTTCTGGTGAAATACTTTGTGAAGTTGCCTATTTTCAATTTTGTAATAGCTTGATTTAGGGATGGCATTTCTCATTTGTACGTTATTCAAGTGTGAACCATATGTGCTCTTTTCCTCAGCATTAATAACCGCTTTTTCCAAGTCTTCCCAAAGAGTTAATAGTGTTTCTGGAGTAGTAGTAGCATTTATGCATATTTGAGGACCTTCATCTGCATGGTCATTACCTTACAGGAAATACTTCATCAAACAGTTGTTACTGAATCATGGTTCTGAGAACTTAAATAAATGATTAAAAAAAACTGTTTTGTAGCTATTTTCCAGTTCATACAAGAAGTGTTGAAATAGTGACTTTTGAGTTAAGATTTACAGGCTTGGCTTAGTCCCATATAAATTGCAGTGAGTAGAATTTAGCTCTGTTTTACATTAATCTGTCAGTACTGATAATAGTATGATATCCTCCATGATATTTTCTAATTTTAGATGCGAAACATTATAGCAAAAGTGTTTAAATATATTTTCTATATATCCATGTACATATCCACCACATATCCATCTGGTAAGTCAAAATAGAGCATCAGTTTTAATGATTCTAATGCTTTCGGTCTTAACTAATCTAATGGAAAGTAAATGAGGGAAGAGATTAAACATGAAGTATTTCCTTGCTTTGGTAAGATATAAAAAATAATATCCTTATCTTAATGCTTTTTTGCTATCTTAAATTTTCTGTAGAATTTTATATAATTGTTTTAGTGACTCACATTTTAGACTTTATCTGTAGCACTGTAGTATTGTCCTCCTGTTGTTCAACGATTTGCTCAAGCGAGCCCAGTAATGTTTCATTGTGAGACTTGTTGTTAGTGTGTTTGCCATATCAAATACATCACGGGTTACTTGCCAGACTTTGCTGTGCTGGTGAGATACTCTCTGTAGTTTGCCGGGCTCTGTGAGAGGGGTGGAGGAATCAAACCCAGGTCGGCCATGTGCAAGGCAAATGCCCTACTGCTGTGCTATCGCTCCAGCACTAGACTTTATCAAGTAAGAAAATTTTTAATAGTTTGCAAGGAAAGTGTAAAGATAGTTTCCATTTTTTCTTTATTGAATTATATCAGAATTATTTTCTGATAAATTGATAAGTAATTTAAATATGCATTGGTAGATAGCCTTAGTGATAAAATTTTATAAAACTATTTTGATTGTATTACATTAATCATGAAACTCTCCAATGAGATATAAACATTTTCATAGAAAATGATGTAAGTACAGGTGACCAGTATAGTCTGCAAATATTTAGAACCTTCTACTACTTAATATAAGAGAAATTTCACATAAGACTGGGCCATAGGTCAAATGAAATTAAGTAAATCGTTAAAATGTTTGTGGTTATGTCTATCTGTAGATAAAGTTGTATACAGCACCTTGAATTCAAGCAGAAAATCTGCCCTCAGCCCCACCCCCCATATTCAGATGAGCTATTGGGCTACTTTCTATTCTGCCTTTAGATCTTAACTTAAAGGACACTATCTCAGAAGAACAAACCTTCTGGACTTTTGCTAGGTAATTATATTCTGTTATAAGACCTTGTTATATGTTTTCAAGGCAGCTTCTATGGTCTATTCATTGTGTTCATTGATAATTAACTGTAGAAGTTATTTACCCTAACAATGAAGGTTTGTAATTGATTATTTATTTTATTGGCTTGTTACTTGAAATTTAAGAATGTGAAATAAAAGCATCCATCATGATTTGTCCTTTCTTTTTCACCCCTGACTCAATGCTGAGGGTCCATTCCTTGGATGACCACTGCAAGACAGGCACCTTAAGCATTGTACTGTCACTCGCTTCCCTCTTTCACTCTTAACATGTGAAATCACCATGCACATTTAAACTGTAATTTTGCTTTTTCTTGGTCTTTTCTTTGCCCTTCTTAGCCTTTCGTAAACTCTTTTTTTGGCTTATTGGGTCATACCCAGCGATGCATAGGAGTTACTCCTGGCTCATGCACTCAGGAATTACTCCTAGCGGTGCTCAGGGGACCATATGGGATGCTGGGGATCGAACCTGGGTCAGCGGCATGCAAAGCAAATGCCCTACCTGCTGTGCTATTGCTCCAGCTCCTCAAAACTGTCTTGATTATAAAAAAGACAGCCCATTACCTCTTTAAAGCCCCATGTCTCTTTTGGCATGTTCAAGTCATATATAATCTAATTATTGCGAATCTATGTTTTATTCTCTGGAAAATCATTGAGTTTGGGATGTTAGTTATGTCCTCTCTAATTATTTTGCAGTTTTGGCATAGCAAATTTGAATTCAGACTAGAGAGATAGCATTGTGGGCAGGGTGCTTGCCTTGCATGAGGCCTGCCTGACTTAGGTCCTGGGAAGTACTTAAGGTTTCCTGAGGCCTACCAGGAGTGAACCCTGAGCACAAAGCCAGTAGTAAATCCTGAGCACCTCTGGATAAAATATTGAAAAAGAAAAAGAAATGTTTTAACAAAACTTTTCTATCACTTTTTCCCATTTGTAGTGTTACTTTCTGATATGTTTGTTTATTTATTTTTTATTTCTTTAGGCCAAACCTGTTAACCTCAGAATTGTGTTCATTATTGATGTTTCTATCCCTGGTTTCTCTGCTTTCCAAGTCATTAATTACTGATTGATATTTAATCCTATTTCTGGAGGCACATAGATGGCATTTTCAGGAGAATGAACAGAAATAATGCAGCAGTAATGGGCATGACTACCTAATTCCATAATCCTTTCATTAGACAGGAATCCTGTTAGTGGAGTATTAATCCTGCGATAAGCCTGAGGGACCAGCTCATGTTATCACTGTGGTTACACATTTCTTATCATTTTCTATCATTACATTTTCTGAGGAAAAGTTACACTAACTTCAGAGCCTGGCAAGCTACCCATGACATATTCAATATGCCAAAACCAGTAACAATAGCAGGTCTTTTTCACCTGACCCTGAAAGAGCCTCCAATACAGCACCTTTGGGAAAGACAAGTAAGGAGAGGCTGCTAAAATCTCAGGGCTGGAAATGTTATTGGTGCCCACTCTAATAAATCAATGAACAATGGGATGACAGTGATACAGTGATAACTTCTATAGACTATGACAGTAGGTAAGGTGGAGCATAAAAAGCATGATGCATTTAAATAACACATATAAATGATAGTATCATTATGAACATGTTACAACTATTCATGCTTTCAGATATCACAACTCAGAGATAGATTTTTCAATTGCTGTTAGAAACTGGATTTCCTAATTTTTTAAAACATATCTCCATTTAAATGATTTTTTATCTTGGGCTGGAGCAATAGCACAGTGGGTAGGGCGTTTGCTATGCATGCAGCCGACCTAGGGTTCAATTCTCAGCATCCCATATTGTCCCCCGAGCACCGCCACACTAATTCCTGAGTGCATGAACCAGGAGTAACTCCTTTGCATCGCTGGATGTGACCCAAAAAGCAAAATAAATAAAAAATAAATGAGTTTTTATCTTATCTAGCAGATACAGTTTATGTTTAAACTGGAGTTCTATTCTATATGTCGAATATGATTATTTGGTGCATTTCATTCCTCATCAAAATAAGTGTTAGACTGGAAAATTATCAGTTCAAAAGAGACATTACTGGACCCACTTGAGCAACTCGATGAACAACGGGAGGACAGTGACAGTGACAGTGACCTCTCTCATTCTCACTTTATCACCCAATACACTTGTGTAACTTAAAAAAATGGAAACTGTATTATAATATTATAGTTTCAAAATGAATATGCATTACCTTTATTCATCATAGAAAATTTCTATAAGAAATGAATGTTATTATGCCATTTTTGAAAATTATCTGGATTCGCATCATGTGTTATTTTTATGTTTTTCATTTAATTTATTTTGGTTCGGGGTCACACCAGGCAGTTTTCAGAGTGTACCTCTAGGTTTATACTGAGAGATAACACCTTGAGTGGTTTGGTGGCTCATATGTGGTATCAGGGAGGAAACCCTGTTGGCAGCATGTAAGGCAAATGCAGTATCTAATGAAAATCTCTCTGCCCTGTACTTTTAAACTATATTTTAATATTTCTGTCAGCCAATTGATATTCTTTGATTATGTTAATTGTGGCCTTTTTATATTGCTTTTAAATACTGGAACCTACGTAATTTTTGTATAGAAGGACACTTCAAACTTATTTGTGAAAATAGAAAAGTACTTAAGTATATAGAGACATAATTATAAACATTTTAGCAATTTTTGCTTTGTTTAAATTTTGGTTTAGTTTTAGGACCACAGGTGGTTGTGCTCCAGGTTTGCTCCTGGCACTGTGATCCTGGATAACCCCTGAAAATGCTTGAGAACTGTCCAGCGTCAGGGTTCTTGAACCTTGATCAAATACATTCAAGACAATTTCTCTACCTTCTGTACCCTCTGGACCACCTCCAGATCTCCATGACCATTCTTGGCAGTTCTCAGGTTCTCCTAGGGCTCCCCTCTGTGAATGGTATAGTGCCTCTGGTAATATAACAAAAATAAATTCAAAGCAAAACCTGGACCATGTGGTGGTAAGGATCTGGTCACATACAACACATATATCTTAACTGCAGTACTGCCTCAGTGATATGGTTTTATTTATTTATTTATTTTTTGTTATTATTATTATTATTATTATTGTTATTATTATTATTATTTGCTTTTTGGGTCACACCCGGCGATGCTCAGACGTTACTCCTGGCTTTGCACTCAGGAATCACTCCTGACGGTGCTCAGGGGATCATATGGAATGCTGGGAATCAAACCCAGGTCAGCCATGTGCAATGCAGATGCCCTACCCGCTGTGCTATTGCTCCAGCCCCATGGTTTTATTTTTAATTTAATAAAATAAAGGTATCCCAGTGACTTTTATTTTACATTTTGTACTGGTATCTTTGATTCATACCTATATGAAATCATATTAAACATGGTAAAGCATATACAAGTTGAATTTTTTTGTGATCTAGGTAACAAATATTAGGAAGCTAATCACTTATAAAAACCGTAACAAAATATTTTCCCCCCTGCCCCCTCCCCCCACCCATATAGTCTACAGGAAGTTCAAGAGTGGCTAGCCTCAGTTTTCTATTTGTACAGTGTTAGATCCTCAAGTGTGTATTGCAGAACTGATGAAAGTGTCAGTTTCATAGCATGAGCTCAGTCCAACACTAGTGAGTCATGCAGACAGAATAAAAGCATTTCTTTCTCCAGATATAATTGGACTCAAGGAAATGAGATACTTAATTTTCTTCATATAAGGACATTTTACATTGTTGTTGTTTAGCGAGTCATAAACTGCAGGGGGTTGTGACGTTCTTAAAAGAGAGAAACACACACGGCTCCCTTGTCTCCTTTAGTTTTGCTGTAAAATGCTTGAAATTACATTTTAAATGTAATGAAAAGTAATTAAAATTTATGTAAACTGTAAATTTAGATGTTGGGCAAGCCCAAATCTAAATGCATGATGAGAATTTATTCCCTGAAGCATTTGCAAACACTCACTAACACAAACCGCACACATACACATTTTGGAGTGAAAAACAGGCAGAGAACAAATGCTGCTACAGCTGTCTTCAGGCAACAGGAGATGCTAGTCCAAGGGCATATCTTGAGCAATAATTTTGAAGAAGAAAAAATGTAAGGGATAAAGAAAATAGTTGACAAATGGACCATTCCCCATATCTTTGTCTGCATCAGTATTTATATGCATGGGGCGTCATGTTTTACAAACGGCTAGTGCATAAACCTGATTTTTAAGAAATTGATAGATGCTCTTGATACTACTTCTGGTTGATTCCAGGATACTCTTAAAAAATGTAAAATTTTCACTTTTAAGTATTGATTTTATTTTTATTTATTCATTATTTTTTAGGACCTCGTTCAGCAGAGCCCAGGGCTTATTCCTGGTTCTGTGCTCAGGGATTAATCCTGTTGGATTAGGGGGAATCATATAGGGTGTGTGCCAGGAATAAAAGCCTTGTAAGCCAGGTGCAAAGCAAGAACAGTATCCACTCTATATCTTTTTTGTCCCTAAATCTGTGTACATCACATAGACCTTTACTTTTTAAATCATATGGGGTTTCTTCCTTCCATCCTCCCTACCTACCTCCTTTCCTTTCTTCTGCCCTTATTTCTTTCCTTCCTCTGTCTCTGTCTGCATCTCTCTCTTTTTCTCTTCCTCTCTGTGTGCCTCTCTCCTCATTTTATTTCCTGTGAGAGAAGTTTTTTTTTATTGGTATTCTTTTAGTTTTTAATTTTCTGTCATTTTAAGTAGGCGGGGGTTTTGTTCTTTTTTATGATGTTATACATTTTATTTTCATAAAGTAGTTCACAATAATTCATTGAAGATAGTATTGTAACACCCACCCCAACAGTGAGCTTCTCCCCACCACAATACGAGGGAAGTGTGTGAAGATTGTTGATTTCATTCTGGGGCCATTTAAGCCCATATAAGAGAATGAAAGCAAGTCTGTTAAAACCAAACACATGTGTGCTGCTTTAGGTACATCAGTGGGCTAGATTATAAGAGGTTATGTGGCCACATTTGCGGCCACACACTCCAAGAAATACTGCATTGCCTTTTTCCAGGAGCTTTGTTTTATGGTCTCTGGATCTTGGCCATTGATGAACTCACATGGCATGGGGTGGGGTGGGGGGGCAGTTAGTAGATGTGGCTGCCAAACTACTAGAAAATGGGCGATCTGGGTGGAGGAGGCCCAGTCCTGATCCGAGCAGGCTTGGAGATCTCAGCCAAGGGTCCCATATACCTGGGTTCCTCTACCAGTTCTGTCATGCGTGAGGGTCATCCGAGTGTGTAGAGAGTGGCCTTGAGCATGGTTGTGGCTGGGTCCTGGAGGTTTTCATCTGCTAGAGTTGTGCTTGGGATGGGGAGCAAGACTCAAGGGGTCCCCGGTGAAGGCAGCCTGATGTAGGGGCAGGGGATTCTGCCTATCTCCTAATTTTTAAATCATTTTTGTTGAGGTCACAAGATTTAAAATATTGTCAATAATTCCTTCTATGCATATTTCATTCCAACACCGTAGTCCAGTCCCATTGCCAGTGCTCATATTCTTTAACCAGTGACTCAAAGGCCTCTCCAAAATCTCCAATTTTGATGGCTTTGGCACTTGTTGTTCCCTTACTATTTTTCTTTGTATCCCATATATAAAAGTTTTATTTTTTAGTGCACAGGTGATTAGAAATACACACATATATTATGAATAAAGCTAAACTCCTGAAATTCTATAAAATTGTCAATCAATAATTTAATAATCATTTTTTCAAAAATTATGTACTGAATTTTGTATAGATAAATATGTTCAAAATTAGCATACTATTAATATAATTTTATGCTATTCATTAAAATTAACATGAGATAGAGATATCTTTCAAGTCTGTATTATAGTAAGCGTGAAGATAGAAGAATTAGGATAAATTAAGGAATAATTGTATAGGCCTGGAGAAATGTAAAAGTGCATTTTATCCTAAAAAAATTAGTCATGTGGTAGAAAAGATTAAATCATAGACCAGTGCTTAACTATCTACATTTGTCATAGCTTGTAATAAATATCTGTAGAGCTGTAACCAAATCACCTGAATAGACATAGCAAATTATTAAAATTTGTTCAGAATTAAATTATGGATCCAGCTTCAATTTTTTACATGTAATGATCCTGTTTTTCTATCACCATTTGTTGAAGAAGGTGCTTTTAATTTATGTACCAAGCTCCCTTGTCAAAGAGTAGTTGAACGTAGAGCAAGGGATTTGGCATTGAGTAGGATTCAGAGGAAAGGAGTACCTAGATTACCCTGGAACCTGAGCTACAAAACTGATAATAATGAAGACAGAAACTGAAGTTGGGGAAGGAAGAAGGAGTAGATAGAGGGTAACAGAAGCAGGGTATAAGGGTTCAAGATAATGGTGGTTAAGAGAATTATGTAACTTCATATCTGTAAATATATGTATTGGTCAAGGGAAGTTAACCTGGTGATAGGATAAGTATTGGGACATTATATAATTGAAACTGAATGATACCAAGGATCAAACCCAGTTTAGCTCCATCCAAGACCAGTATTCTAACTGCCATACTCTCTCCAGCCAAGTCTCCTGTCTTTAAAGTGTCAGAAAACCAATAAGAGAGTTATGTTATTTTTAAACACTTTTTTTGAAAGAATTTCTAAAATAATACATAAAGCATTATAGCTTCCTGATAATTTGTTATGAGGAAAAACCTGAGTCACATCATTTTATCATTTTAATAATAATAATAATAATAATAACAGTGCTATTTTCACAGTTAATGACATTGGCTGTATGCACTTAAACTGTTATATTTGCCTCAGAAATATTTAGCATATAAATGTTACTTTCCCAATTTTATGAGTTATGGAATGAAAATGCATATATGCTGATTAACTTGGCTAACTCACTGTGGGTATGTGATGAAGTTCAAGCTGTAACCTAGATTTATTCAGTCAAAGTCTTATGTGCTTCACTCCACTGCATTAGGGCAGATGGGGAGAGAACTCTAATGACAAGCTGTCTGGGATAACTTGCCAATTCCATTCATGTGAAACACTTGCCAGGTTGTAAAGAGTTTATTCCAGGTAATTTAAGGAACTGAAATAGAGACTGATTTATTTTTTTAAAAACATAATCTATAACTTGGTACAAAAATTTGCAAACTTCAGAACCCACTTTTGATCTATGTCTGCTTAGAGCAGGCTGTGTGTGTAATCAAAATTTGGTTCTGTGAGTTCAAAAGCTCTTTCTTAGTTACCTTCTTCACTGACTAAACAGGGAAGAGAGAAATACAGCTAATTGTAAAGATAAGTGCTATCTAGAAATATTGAATGGCCTTAAAGGTTAATATTAAGTCCGGATTAAAAAATTACTAAAATAATGTTCTCAGACTAAGACTCTAGAAATTAACTCAATAAATCATCCATTGCACTACAGTTATTGGGAACCCATTAATTTTTGGCACTATACAGAGCAATTGAATGCAAAGGTCATACTTAGAAAGTATAAGAACACATCTTCCTGGTTATTTTTTCTTAATAGGGAATTGCCATCAGAGAACAAAACATGGGAAGTGAATGGAACTTCACCTATCAGAGAAGAAATCCAATGAAAGGAGAAATAATTGAAGAAATGGGATATAAAGCTTAATTAATTTCTAGGAGTTATACTTCAAAGAGTACACCAAGATATACTATGACCTAAGCTATCATGAATAACTATTTAATAGTTTATATGTAATTGAAATAAACAGGAAATCGTTTAGAATGCATGTCATGGAGCTGGGAGTTAATGCACTGTTTAGGGCACTTGGTTAGGGAAATGGAAGTGAAGGTTCTCCATCCACTAGCTGGTTGGAACCAGAAGCAAAGCTGTTTTGACCCAAGTATCCCTAGCACTGCTGTTCCTGAACAGCATGGAATTCTGGGTCCTTGCACTGAACTGTCAACCAAGCTCACCAAAGATTGTCCGTGGAACCCCCAAACTTCCTGAGTACCATTTGAGAGGTTTCCATCCTATAAACATGACAGAAATTCATAGGACATATACTTCTCGGTGTTAAGAGCCAGTAAGTTTATTAGTAATGATAAAGATATCAGAACTACAGAAAAGTTAGTATGCATAGTTATATTTCAGGTCATCCATGCACTGTAGCACTGTAGGACTGTCCTCCCATTGTTCATCAATTTGCTTGATCAGGCCCAGTAATGTCTCCATCGTGAGACTTATTACTGTGTTTGGCATATCGAATATGTCACGGTAGCTTGCCAGGCTTTGCCATGCAGGCGTGATACTCTCGGTATATTGCCTGGCTCTCTGAGAGGGGTGGAGGAATTGAACCCGGATTAACCAAATCAGATGTGTGAAAGGCAAATGCCCTATTCGCTGTGCTATTGCTCCAGCCCAGGTCATCCATGGGGTCCTCTTTTTTAAAAAGTACAAAGGGCATGAGTTTTCTTCACAGAGAAAACTTTTAGCATATATTTGTTATATATAATTAGTTTAATATATATGAGTAGTACATATTTACGGTTATTAGTGATTAAAATGTGTTTGGTGATATGCTGTATTACTCTTTTGGGAGTTTTTATGCATTTATTTATTTTAATAGTTAAATCCTGTATTTAAGTTTTTTAAATTTTTTTATGAATCAACGTGAGATACAGTCACAGACTTACAAACTTTTGTGCTTACATTTCACTCACACAATGATCAAGTACCCATCCCTCCATCAGTGCCCATTCTCCACCACCAGTGCCCCCAGTATCCCTCCCACCACCCCCAATATTTTGGGAGTTTTAAAAGTAAACCTTATACATGTTGAGAGAGAGAGAGAGAGAGAGAGAGAGATTGAGAGCGCTAGAAACCGACGAGGATGGGATTCAAACCCACGTGTGCATAGCATAATGGATTACCAGTCCATCCCCTTAAACACTTGACCACCTCCTAAGGAGCAATATCACAGTGCGTAGGGCATTTGCCTTGCACACGACCCACCAGGTCGGCCCAGGTTCGATTCCTCCCCCGGCTCTCAGAGAGTCCGGCAATCTACCAAGAGTATTTCGTCCACTTTGGCCTGACAATCTACCTGTGATGTATTTGATATGTCAAAAACAGTAACAAGTCTCATAATTGAGATGTTACAGGGCCCGCTTGAGCAAATTGATGAACAACAGGAGGACAGTGCTACAGTACTAGATAGATAGATAGATGGATAGATAGATAGATAGATAGATAGATAGATAGATAGATAGATAGACAGACAGATAGGTCTTCAATTTTTTTTCACATTATAGTAGGTTAATTGTAACTTTAGTTCTGATATTTGATCTTAACTTTAGTAGCCACAGTACCACAGTATCTAATTCCAGGTCATTTTTCATAATACAAACACTGATTGAAAATGGGAGTGAGCCTAGTTTGTAAACTACTTTGCTTGTATACTGAAACAGGTTTATAAAACACACATCTTTGGGCAACTTATGACAGAAAGATTAGAGAAGAAGGCTGAACTATTGTTTAAAGAAATTTAGATGAGGACTATTTCTTGCATAAGCAAAAGTATGAAGAAATATAGAAAGCATTTATTCTGATTCAAAGATGCTTACAAGAGCTTCCTGGGGAATTATTTTTAATTTCTAACAGCTCTGTTTAAACTCTGTTTAAAATTATCTCTGATGGGCCTCAAGAATCAACATATTGTAAACCTGCACTAGAATAATCAGATAGATCATTGGAATTGAAAACTACTGGTCAGGTTTAGAGAGTATATTTTTCTGATTATCTATAGTAAAGTGAGATCAGATCAGAAAGATCTGGAAGGTAGAAAAATAATCTAGTTCCTACATCTTCTGAATGCTTTGGCCATCCAGTCAAAAGGACAATTTCTCCTTTATGTGAAAGGAAACTGTAAATTAAGAAAGTATACATATAATGAAGAACATAAAGTTTAGTTGAACAAATGGGAACATCAAGAATCTTGGTTATCAAAATGGTTATTTGCCTCAGATTTGATAAATTGAAGTCAGATAAATACACAATTTTTACAGTTCAGTGCTCCATTGTAAGCAAATGGTAATTTTCTGCTTTTTCTTCTTAGAAATTAAACTTTTCTGTCATAAAATATATTATCTAATACAAAAATTCACCATTTTAAATTTAATTTACAAATATTCTGTTACTATACCAAAATTTCATAACATCAATTAAAACATGCTTCATTATAGTACTTTTTGAGACTGATAATTTGACATTTGGTTCTGTGACAAATTTCTATAAATATTTGATATTTGAAATATTATGCTTGGATTAACTTGATCTGAAAAAACAAAAGCATCTGGGAAGTAAATAAATAAATTGTAGATCCACGAGAGGTAGAAGTATAGAAGAATATTGAAAATTTGGTATTAAAAGTTATGGTGTTATAGAAGTCTTTTCAAAATATAAATATATGTCATGATAGAGCTCTATATGTAGTACTGCACTGTCCTCCCATTGTTCATCGATTTGCTCGAGCGGGCCCAGTAACGTCTCCATTGTGAGATTTGTTGTTACTGTGTTTGGCATATTGGATATGTCACGGGTAGCTTGCCAGGCTCTGCCATGCAGCCGGATACTCTCTCGGTAGCTTGATGGGCTCTCGAGAGGGGCGGAGGAATCAAACCCGGCTCAGCCTGACCGGCCGCGTGTAAAGCAAACTCCCTACCACTGTGCTATCGCTCCAGACCATATGTAATTCATAAAATTACTGTTTTACCACAGTTTAATTTAAGAAGCAATTACCTATTAATACTAGTGGGCTTTTTCTTTTGTCACTAATTCATATTTATTACAATTTCTGAACATTGTGTATTCAAGATATGAATATGAAGCGCTGCCTACACTCAGTGATCTTAGGCCACTTCTCCCACCCCGATGGCAATGGGCAAACAAAGGAGGAAATGAGGGCCAGGCTGGTTGGTGATCAGTTACTGTTTCTTCCAATCTTGTGCCCCTCTGCTGCCTTCCAGTCTCATTCACTTCCATATTCCTCTTTTATCCCCCTACATTCTCCTCCTCCATCTCCATCCCTCATGCTACTCTCTCTGTGATCCATCTTGCAGCCTTAGTTACATCCCAAATCATGAAGGGTTGAGGTAGCAATTACACATAGGTGTGGTTATACAATTAACAGATGCAAAGTTCTTCCCTCAGAGTAAGCTTCTTCAAGGACAAATTCTCATTCAGGAAGATGACCCACCTAAGGGTGAAATACCATCTAGGGGTTCATTTCTCCTTTCCTTAGTCCGACAATCATTTAAACATTCATCTTAACTCTACGTTTTAATAATGTTAGTCATTTTGTAGGGACACAAAAAAAGATACACTAAGCTTGTAGGGTGGTCATCCTGGGGACTATAGATCCCAGACTACAATGCTCAGGCCAGATTAGTCTTTCCTAACCATAGCAGGGTCCTTCGCAGTTGTTGCTCTTTGTATAATAACAGAATTTGTCCATGATCAGGCTCTTAACTTATAGTTAAGTATTACGGTGCTTGACCTACCCCCTTTTCAACACCAGGATAGCTCACAGCTTTCCTTGTGTCCATCCAGTCCCTTTTCAGACTCTGCTCTTAGAGTTTGCTAGGAACTAAGGGCTACTAAGGCTTAAGAAAAAAGCCTATTTAAGAAAATAGATGTTCAGGAGCAAATATTATTAGGAGTCAATTAACTCCCAAGTTACAAAAGCATAGCACTAGCTGTTTTCTTGTGTCTATACATAAAGGACATTGCTCTAAAGTAAGTATGCAAAAGGACATAAGGAGAAGAGAAAAGCTGTATCTCACTTAAAATACAAATCCAGAGTCCTTAGAAAGACCTGACCTTACAAGTCAACAGTGTCTGATTTGGGGATAAAGGTGATTGATTCCTTAGGGAAACAGAAAACAGAGAGGAGGTTACAGATAAACACAGAGGAATGGGAGTGCCTCAGGAGCACTGTGATGGGTGTAAACCAATAAACTTAAGCTCCCTGTGGCAAGAGAGAAATGTTAAATGTTAAACCTAAAATATTTAGAGCTAAATTCCAATAAACACAGAGGAATAGGTGTGTCTCGGGAGCACTGTGATGGATGTAACACAATAAACCTAAGCTCCCAGTGGCCAGGGAGGAAGGAGAAACCAATGTTATTCTACAGCATATGTATAAAAAATATATTAAATTTAAACAATATAAAAATGTTGTGAGGCAAAATCAAATTTATATATAAATGCTAAATTTTATTCATTTAAAATCTTAAAATAATTTATTACTGACTTATAATACTTGATTTTTGTAGAACTTCTCATAATTTATATATTGAGTGACATCACGGTTATCACTTGTATGAGCCATGTTGACTTAGTCGTTCAATGTTACCATGTCTAAGATTGTATTATCTTGTTCCTTCATTTACTTTTATTTATTTTATCTTTAGAGCCACCCCATAAGGTGCTCAGGGCTTATATAACCTGTGCCAGCCATGTGCAAGCCAAGCACTTCCCTGCTGTCCAAATACTCTGCCCCCTTCATTTAATTTTCTTTAGGACATTTAGGTTTTCTCTAGTGTTTAGAAATGCAATTGACTTGGTATCAAATAAATGCACACAAAATTTATGGAACAGAATGTTATAAGTTCTTAGTTTCTACTCTATTTTAATGGAAACAGTGGATATACACTTTATTGTGGATGGGGAAACTCAGAATTCTCAAACAGCATAGATTATATGAGACTAGACTCTGAATAATGAGTCCTCCACAGAGCCTCACCAGCAGAATGTAATATGTTACAGAATGTTAATTAAAGCGAGGAAAACCAGTTGTTTATTTGACTATGTCAGATAAATCTTTTAAGCACACAAAAAATTCAAAATGAATCTATGAATTTAATTTATAAGTTGAAATCCCTTTTATTCTGGTACATCTGCATTTTACTTATGGTGCTTTTGATGAATAGAAATCTATCTAGGTATTCCTAAAATAATTATGATAAATGTGCAATGTAACTACCCTATAATTTATGATGAATTATTTCTTTTACCCCAGGAACTCTGTATTGAATGAAATGAACCACCTCTATAATCATATTGTTTATCATAGCTAGTGCTTGCTCTATAAATAATCATATTTCCATATAATTACAATATTAAAGTATAAAATAGGAAATGCACCTCTCATTCTTATTTTACCTGTTTCACTGCAATTGTCCAGTTCAATTTGATTAACTCATAATACATGTATATATGCGTTAGTGTGTGTGTGAGAGAGTGAGAGAGAAGAGACAGTATAGTGTGTAGATTGGTTTAAATTGCATGATAAGATTTTATATCTCATATTTTAAGATATGAATATAATATGACATTAAAATTGATTAGAAAATAGAGAGAGCATAGTATAGAATGGGCTGAATAAAAACTCATATCTTATATGGCTTTGTGTGTGAGAGAGACAGGGGGAGATAAACAGAGACAGAGAGAGACAGAGAAAGAATGTGATTCCGTCAGGTGTAGTGAATGACATTATTTTCATATTTAGAAATGAATCTTCAGAAAGTGAGCATATGCATGATTTTCTGGTGCATCTCCTAAGTTATTCCAGAGTGTTGACTTCTACATTTTATAAAACATCAGTCTATTATTTATGCTTTTAAGATGTTTATTGATAGTCCACATTATGATTTCTATCATTTTTGTTTTATATTTATTATTATTCCTGTACTATACAGAGAATAAAAATTTACGATCATTATGCAAATTAATTAAATATTTTTGAAAATACTTCAATAAATATTCTTCTTAGCGTTCATTTACTACATAATGAATTGTAATGTGTGTAAGAGTCTTTCCATGACTATGAATGTCTTGGACCCATTATAATTTAAGACTTTCTTCAATTGCTAAAAGAAGCCTGACATTTTGATTAAACATGCATCTTATGTTAAATGGTTGCATGCAGTTTGCATGGAAAAAATTTTCAGATAATAAAATAGATATTGAGGTATCTACTGAGTTAGTTGAATCTGAAAGATTGATCATCTTAACTCTAACTTCTGAGAAAGTCTTTTTGTTTTTATTTGCTTGAGGCCCACACCCAGCAGTGCTCAGGTCATACCTCTGATTCTGTGCTCAGTGATCATCACAAGCAGTGTTGAAGGATCATATAGGGTGTCAGGGATCAAACTTTGTGTGGCTGTATGCAAGACAAGGGGCCTGCTAGTTGTATTATCATTCTGGCCCCATAATTGGTGAGAAAGTCTTTGTTTTCCCATGTTCTGTTAACTTTATTTACTGTATCACAATAGCAGTAATGATATCAAATATAATGCTATTTGAATTATGATGCAAATAATGATGATAAATCATTACCATTTAGTGATAGTGCAGTATTGTCCATCATGCAATTCTGGGTAGTGGGGGTTCACCCAACAGTGTACATGAGGTTTATTTCTGGCTCTTGGCTCACGCATGATCCCTGGGAGTGCTTGAGTACCACATGTGGTTCTGGGGATCCTACAAGAGACAGAGTTCTGGAAAACTTATCTCCTTTCTATCTGACCATCTCCCCACAAGAGATTTTTTTTTATAGAAACGTATTTGGGTAGTGTCTCCAGCATGATATGGTGGAACTAATACCATGCTTGATTGATAAGAACAAAGTTAATAATATTATATAATATCATAGGGCCCCATAGATGAATTCTCCTGTAGAACTGTGATTCAAAAGAGTTGCTGGGCTTAAAACATAGCACAGTGGGTAGGGTGATTGCTTTGCATGCAATCAATGTGGATTTGATTGTCTGGACCAAATATGGCCCCACAATCACTACCAGAAGTGATCCACAAGTATGGAACCAAAAGTAAGCCCTGAACACTGCTGAGTGTGCCCAGATCCCAAAATAAAAGTACTTCTTTTTTTTCCCAGGATCTTAAAACCTGCTAATTTCCACCACTGTTCTCCTTATCTGGCTACAGAAAACATACATCGAAGTTCTCATTATGTATCAATCATCAGCCATCGTTTACACATGTTTCACATTTCTGAAATGAATCCTGTCTTTCAGTCAATATGAGTTTAAGGAAAGGGATATGTTCTTTTCCCTCATAACAGATAAGGTGAATAATAATATCTCTAGTAAACACTGCAGTAGGATTACGAAATTGAGTACTTTAGTATTCTATCAACATTTCTTACAGACTTAAATTTTTCCCTAAGCTAAGAACTATAATATAGTATTCCTGCGGGACAAACTTTTCCTGAAGATAAAGTAACAGTTGTGAAATTTGAGTTTGAATGTTTAATGCTTGATTTATCATCTACTAAGACATTTAAATTTGTGATTTTTTTCTATTGCATCTCTTTCTTCAGAATAAAAGTGGATTCAACATAACCAAATATATCTAAGAGTTGCAAGTGTAATGGGTTAATTCTGCATGGTTTTCAACCAATATACCAAGCTTTTTCATGGTCTGGCATTTGAATTATTTCAAGTACCAGTGCCTGGAGGCCCTCTTTGTGCTGGTGGATAATGTGTAGTAATAGGTTCAGATAGACTAATTTGTGCCTAAGTGATAGCTAATATATCTTCCTCCTAGGTAGTATTTAAGTTGATTAAAATGGACAGGTCAACATAAGGCATTTCAAGTGGGAATTTCAAGCACCATTGAAAGTTAATTGGGCAAGACAAAGCTTGTAAGGAAGAAAGTATACCTGGACTTGTGAAAATTCTGAATGGAAGCTAGGAAAAAATATACTTGCATCAAATTTGGTGTTTTGGTCCTGTTCAGTAGGTACTGATGATTTAGATGTTTGTTATTCACAGCAGTTTATTTTCATTTTTAATGAACAAATTAGAAAAAAATAGTTCTAGTTGACATCTTATAAAATAAGAAGTCTAGTTGACTTCTTATAAAATAAGAAGTCACATATGTCCAGTTTTTAAAACTTTATACTTACAAAGGCATCCACATAAAGTGATAAAGATCTATCACTATATTTTAAAGCAATATTTGTTTTTTTAATTTTTGAGAAAATTAAAATTAAGGAAAAATTTTATCAAGATATACAAGACATGGTTTAGCAAACAAAACATCAATAGCATGTATCTTCATAGGCAAAGCAAAGAAAAATAAAAACTCCTACAAACCTGAGTGCTTGTAACTTCTAAAAGATATTAAATGTTGTGGACAAAAAATTATGCTGATTAGGGCATATTTGTATCATTTTCATAATAACCTCAGGAATAAAATGTCAACTTTAAGTTCAATTTGTGAAAATGTTTTAAAGTATGTTCTATTTTATCTGACATAGTTGTGGAAACAGTTTTGGTTGATATATTATTAGTCATTCTTTTCATGGAATTTTATTTACAAGCAAAAAATATTCTTCATGATTCTATATTGTTCTTTAAATCAAATCTGTTAATATGTACAGTTGTAATTGCTTAATATTTATAAAATATTTTGTACCTGAAATCTGAAATTTATATTAAACATGTACATTGCTCATTTTCATACATGACTCCCTATATAGGGAAGTAATTAAGCGCAGTATTCTTCTTACTATATGACATTAACAAATCAAATGTTCACTTGATCACTTGACATCCCATTACTCATCGATTTGTTTGAGCAGGCACCAGTAATGTCTCCATTCATCCCTGTGGTGTGCTAGTGTAGCCCTGTGCTGTCTGCTTACTCCCTGAACACAAAGGGCCTCAAACCAATAGTTCAGGGTTTTGACAAAGAAGTCTGACCATCTTGTAGGTGGGCGGCCACACAATCTTTTGATGTCCCATGGAATCCAGTTGGTAATGGCTCTAATCCAGCAGTCATCTCCAAATCGCTTTACATGTCCAGCCCATCTGATATTCGACGCCTTGCCTAATGAGACAGCTTCCCTGATTCTCGACCATCAGTGGAGGTCAGAACTCTGGATTCTTCTCTCATTTGAGTGAAGCATGATACTCCAATCATAGCTCTTTCGATTTCTCTTTGGGAGACCAAATAGCATTCTCATCCTGTTTTCGTAGTGCCCAGGTCTCTGAGCATACATTAATGAAGGAAGAACAGTAGAATCGAAGAGATGTGCTTGGAGCCGGAGGTTCTTCGTCCTCTTAGATATTTCTTCAATGATCTTGAAGACGTTCCAAGATGATCTCTTCCTCCTGGGCAACTCAGGTCCCAGGTCATTCATCGTGTTGACTTCTCGACCTAGGTACACGTAACTGTTGCATTTGGAGATGTCTGTTCTGTTGAGAGTGAATGGAATGTCAGGAACGAGACCATTTCTCATAAAATTGTCTTTGTGAGACTCAGCTGTAGTCCAACTCTTCCACACTGACAGTTGAAGTTGGCCAACATTTGTGCCGCTTGGCTAATATTTGGTGTTATGAGAACGATGTCATCAGCAAAGCAGAAGTGGTGTAGTTGCAGACCTTTTACCTTCACTCCCATTCTTTCCCATTCCATTTCTCACATGTCGTTCTCGTGGGTTGCACTTAAGAGTTTTGGTGAAATGGCATCACCCTGCCAAACCCCTCGCTTGACATGGATGATCACTTTACTTGTAGAATGGTGAGATCCAATATTCTGCCAGTCATATTCAGGATGACTCAAGTGAACAGCTTGTAGACAACAGAAAACAGGCAGATCGGGTGATAGCTGCCAATGTTGTGTACATCTCCCCTCTTGTGCAGTAGTATAGTCCTGCTGGTTTTTCATTGGGACGAAAACTTGCATTCAGACAGGTAGCATGCAAAGAGCCGAGCTAGTGTATCAATGAGTACTGACCGCAGGTTCATCAGGTGTTTGGGTCTGACCTTGTCTGGGCCAGGTCTGTTTGCTTCTTTACTGATGAAATAGCGTGTCGGATTTCAGAAGGGAGAACATTGGGAATGACATATTCATCCCGCAGAATTCGATATGTGGGCAGATGGACGTGGCTATCGAAGAGATCTGAGTAGAAGTCATGGATAATCTTCTCCATTGCACTTCTGGAAGATGTGATAGCTGCATCAGGATGTTGGAGGGCAGTTATCTTGGTCTAATAGTTGGCTAAGGGCAGGCAGTCATTGCAAATGCTTTTCCCAACTTCTGCCAAATGTGCCAGCACTGTTTATCTTCTCTCGTTGAAGTCTTCCTTGATGATTTCTCTGCACTGCTTTGTGAGCTGAGATGTTCACCTGAGGCTTGCGCCAAGCCACGTCGGCGAATGAGCTGAAAAGTTTTCGAATCCAGATGTCTTTTTGTGGCTCTCCCTCTCAGTGTTCCTGCACAATGATGGAGATGCTGAACCAGTTGATTGTATTCCTCATCAATGTTGTCAATAATGACATCTTCCCATGTTGCCACAATAGTACCAAAGAGCTCCCAGTTGGTGGTTTTTCTGGGAGTTCTCTTCTGAAACTTTGCAGCCCTTTCTCCCCGCTCTGTAAAGTAGAATTTTGCATGAAGGAGATAGTGGACCGATCCTGTTTGAAATTTTGAGACAACAATGACATTGGACAGGAAAAACCTTCGATTGAATAGGATGTGGTCAATTTTGTTGTGGATCCTTCCACTGGGAGACTCCCATGTCCAACGTTTAGATTCGGCCTTCTGGAATCTTGAGTTACTATTGACGGTCTTGGTCCACATGATGAACTCAGACAGTCTTTCACCCTGTCCGTTCCATTCTAGGCCATGGGTCCTGATATGAAGTTTTTTGGCTGATCTTCTCGGTCCTATCTTAGCATTAAAATCATGGACAATGATCTTGTAGAAGGTATGGTCTTCATAGAACTTCCCAGCTCCATGTAGAACTTCCTAATTTCTCCTTCATCATAATTGGATGTTGGTGCATAGACAACAAAGATAGAAACTTCTGGCAGTGAGCCACATCTATTCAAGTGTAATCATTCGATTTGGGTTGTTAGGCATTCAAATGAATCAATGTTTATGGCCAAGTTCGTGTTGACCAGAACACTGACACCACCGACGCCTATTTTGTTGCATGTTTCGAGGAAGAGTACTTCCCCAGTGTCGAAAATGGCATGATGTGATTGATGCCTTCTGGTGTCAGTCAGACCAATGATGTCGTACTTGATCTTTCACAGTTGTACCATCAGGTCCTTGATGGATGTGTCCGAGACCAGCATTTGTGCATTGAAAGTACAGACAGTCATTTTTGTCCTTCATATTTTTGACAGCCTAGGTCGGCACTGAGATTGTATCACCCTCTTCTTCCTCATCCTTCTTAATGGTGTGGTATTGTTGTCTCTTTCAGGGTCAGGGGAATGAGACCCATTGTATTTAATGTTTTTGCATATTGAATATGCCACGGATAACTTGCCAGGCTTTGCCATGTGGGCGGGATATTCTCGGTAGCTTGCCAGGCTCTCCTAGAGGGATAGAGACTTTTAGGGTGGCTTCTAATCACCTTCGCAGGTGTTTTTATGGTTCAAGCCATATTTGAACCCTATCAAATATGGTGAGGTAATCTTGTGTTAAGTGTTTTATGATGTATCCGGAAAGTGTCCTGGAGCATGGCGGCAGCTGGGTAGTGGAGGTAGTAGAGGTCAGCATGATGAGGTATTTTTCTGGTACTGGTAGGGTGTGTCTTCTCTGTGGAATCCCTGGGCAGCCAGAGCCTGGTTGAAGCAGACAGGGCAGGTTAGGGTGGGGCTTTTGGTTTTAATAACCAGGTCACTGGAGATTGGTGGGAGCAGGCAGAGGATTTCTGTTCCTGGGTCCATTGAGCCTGGAGTTCGAGGTCACAGAGTTCCACTTACCTGGTTCTGTGGGGCTTCACTCATGCGTGAGTCTTGTCCTGAGTGTCCAGAAAGTGCCCTGGAGTGGCGGCACCTGGGTAGTGGAGAAATTGAATGTTATCTTCTTCTAATATACATAAACCATAATTATTTGCTACAAGATAAATTTGTTCGCAATCTACCTTTGCTTTCATACTATTTTAATATAGTCTTTAAAATAAGTAAATAGATAAATAGTTTTCACAATGTAGAAGATTCAAAAACTAATTCAAGTATGTGACATAGGAAATTTTTCAAAAATGAGATAACCAAAAATTGTCATTAATATTTCTTATGACTTAAGTGATGTTGAAAGTTTATGTAAAGAAATTAAAACATTTCCATTTTATATTCTCATCAGAATCTTAAAAAACAAATTATATGCAACTAGTAGTGAAAATTAAGAAAAGAAATATCTACCAATGTGTCAAAAATTTTATTCTCTCCATTCCATTTAACTTTTTCTATTTTCCTTTATTCCTTATACCTGAAATGTATAAATTATTTATGTGTGAGTTTAATTAGTATATTTTTATAGTTTTTGAAGATTTTCCACTTTGTGACAAAATTTTCATATCTTCCGGTACCCCCACAGCCATCGGGAATTGTGTTTTTTTTCCCTTTTTTTTTTGACTTCTTGATTATTTTCACTTGATCACTTGATCACTTCACTTCTCGTTGTCAATTTGCTCAAGTGGGTGCCAGTAATATCTCCATTTGTCCCTGCCACATGCTAGTGTAACCCAATGGCATCTGTTCGCTCTAGGAACATAAAGACCCTCAAACCAATCGTTCATGATCTTGATGAAGAAGTCTGACCATCTGGTAGGTGGGCAGCCACGCGGTCTTTTGACATCCGATGGAATCCAGTCAGTAATGACTCTAGTCCAACAGTCGTCTCTAAATCTCATTACATGGCCATCCCATCTGATTTTTGACACCTTGGAAAAAGAGACAGCATCCCTGATTCTTGATCATTGATGGAGGTCGGAACTCCGGATTCTTTCTCTCATTTGAGTGAAACATGATATTCCAAGCATAGCTCTTTCAGTTCCTTTTTGGGAGACCTGAATAGCTTTCTCATCCTTTTGGGTAGGGCCCAGGTCTCTAAGGTGTATGTTAATGCAGGAAGAACAGTGGAATCAAAGAGATGTGCCCGGAGCCAAAGGTTCTTCCTCCTCTTAGCTATTTCTTCAACATTCTTGAAGGCGTTCCAAGCCGCTCTCTTCCTCCTGCACAGCTCGGGTGCCAGGTCATTTGTCATGTTGACTTCTTGACCTAGGTACACATAGCTGTTGCATTCGAAGATGGTCGTTCCATTGAGAACGAATGGGGCATCAGGAACGAGGCTGTTTCTCATAAACATTGTCTTTGTAAGATTCAGCTGTAGTCCAACTTTTCCACACTCACAGTCGAAGTCGGCCAGCATTTGTGCTGCTTGGCTAATGTTTGGTGTTATTAAAACAAGGTCATCAGCAAAGCGGAGGTGGTGTAGTTGCCGGCCATCTATCTTCACTCCCATTCCTTCCCATTCCAGTTGTCGCATGATGTTCTCGAGGGTGGCACTGAAGAGTTTCGGTGAAATGGTATCACCCTGCCAAACCCCTCTTTTGACATCAATGATTACTTCCTTGTAGAATGGTGAGATCCTGGTAGTGAATCCGTAAAACAGCGCATGGTGGATCTTGATGTATTGAGTTTGAATGCCCTGATTGGCTAGGGCTTCAATGACCGCTTCCATCTCAACAGAATCAAAGGCCTTCTTTAAATCAATGAACATCAGACAGAGTGGCATCTTGAACTCCCGAGAAATCTGAATGAGCTTGATTATCGTGTGGATATGGTCGATGGTGCTGAATCCTTTGCAGAACCCAGCTTGCTCGCATGGTTGTACTTCATATAGTGTTCTGCCAATCCTTCTCAGGATGACTTGAGTGAACAGCTTGTAGATGACAGACAATAGGCAGATGAGGTGATAGTTGGCAATGTCATGGATGTCTCCCTTGTAAAATTAAACAGTCCTGCTGGTTTTCCATTGGGACGGAACCTTGCATTCAGACAGGTAGCATGTGAAGAGCCGAGACAGTGTATTGATGAGTACTGATGGCAGTTTCTTCAGGTGTTCAGGTCTGACCTTGTCTGGGCCGGGTGCTGTTCGTTTCTTTACTGATGAAATGGTGTGTCAGATTTCGGAAGGGAGAACATTGGGGACGATATATCCATTCTCTGGAATTCGGTATAAGGGCAGATGGACATGGCTATCAAAGAGATATGAGTAGTTGTCACGGATAATCTTCTCCATTGCCCATCTGGAAGATGTGATAGATCCATCAGGACGTGGGAGGGCAGTCATCTTCTGTAGTTTTCGAAGGACAGGCTGGCGTTATGAACATAACAACCTGAATCAGGCGTTTACATTTGAATAGATGTGGCTCACTGCCAGTAGTTTCTATCTAGTTGTCTATGCACCAACATCCAATTATGATGAAGGAGAAATTGAGAAGTTCTACATGGAGCTGGGAAGTTCTATAAAGAAGATCACACCTTCTACAAGATCATGGTGGGTGATTTTAATGCCAAGATAGGACCGAGAAGATCAGCCAAAAAACTCCACATCAGGACCCATGGCCTAGAATGGAATGGACAGGGTGAGAGACTCCTGACTTAATCATGTCAAACAAGACCATCCATGGTAACTCAAGATTCCAGAAGGCCGAATCTAAATGTTGGACATGGGAGTTTCCCAGTGGATGATTCCACAACGAAATAGACCACATCATATTCAATTGACAGTTTTGCCTGACTCATGTCGCTGTTGTCCCAAAGTTCCAAACAGGATGGTACCATCGTCTCCTTCGTGCAAAATTCTACTTCACAGAGCGGGGAGAAAGGGCTGCAAAGTTTCAGAAGAGAACTCCCAGAATAACCACCAACTGGGGGCTCTTTGGCACTATTGCGGCAGCATGGGAAGATGCCATCATTGACAACACTGACGAGGAATATGATCGACTGGGACTGGTTCAGCACCTCCATGATTGTGGGAGGAATGCCAATAGAGAGATAGCCATAAAAAAACACCTGTCTTCGAAAAACTCTTAAGTTTATTCGCCAACGTCATCTGGAGCATGCCTCAGGCAACCACAAGCGAATGTTCAAGCTTGCAAAGCAGTGCAGAGATGCGATCAAGGAAGACCTCAAAGAGAGAAGAGCAGAAGTGCTTGTAGTTGCTGCAGAAGCCGGGAAAAGTATTCATAATGCCCGCCTGTTCTTCGCCAACTACAAGACCAAGATGACTGATTATTTTCAAGGTATATTATTCCCTTATCTTCTATTTTATTGCTAAATAACTATACGATTTTATTCCTTTGAAGTCATTTCTCTTAAGAGTCTGTCTCACACACCTTACACACAGAGAAGAATTACATTTCCTTTTTTTCTATTACATACTATTAGGATGTTTCTCATATTAGTTTTTGACGATCAACTTTGTATGGATGATTGCTCCTACCAATTTAGATTAAATGTAATTATGCCATTTTTGATATTAAAATTTATTTTTATTTCAGAGAGATTTTCAGAGACATTGAGTACAAAACAATCTATTCATGCTATTGTTTAACAAACATTCCTAATGGTGTGTGAACACTTTATGTTCTGATAAGTTCTTAACACAGAAATATTGAACTAAGTGAACTGATAGAATTATGTAATTTGAACCAAGGCTGCTTTATTTCTGTAATACTAAAGAGTACAGTAGATCCATATGCACAGAACAAAAGTTTAAACAAATCCATTGCAAGGAAAATTCTACTTTTTTATATACAAATTACTTCTTGACCAAAAGATTAATTACTGTCCTATAAATGAGCTTTTCCACACGGAATAAACTGGCAAGCTCCCTGTGGCGTATTCGATATGCCAGAAACAGTAACAATAATGGTCTCATTCCCCTGACCCTGGAAGAGCCTCCGATCTTTGGGAAAAATGAGTAAGGAGAGGCTGCTAAAATCTCAGGGCTGGGACAAATGGAGACTTTACTGGCACCTGCTCGAGTAAATCAGTGAACAACCGGATGACAGTGATAAGTGAAATGAGCTTTTGAGAGAATAGTTATTTTGTGTTGGAAGTTTCAGTGATGATTATTTGGAGGAAATACTATATACCCTGGAATTTCAGCATCATGAAACATTACAAAAGATATAATTACTTTAAACAGTGTGTGGTCAATAACACTTAAAAGAGAATATTCTTTGGGGCTAGTGTGATAGCACAGTCAGTAGGGAGTTTTGCCATCCTTGTTAGATCCCCAGCATCCTTTACAGTCCCCAAGCCCAGAAGGAATCCTTTAGCACAGAGCTAGAACTGTGTCCTGAGCACTACTAGTGTGATCCAAAAACAAAAACCAAAAAAATGAATAGAATAAAATAAGTGTCCTTTGTAGGAGCCATAGAGGTAATGCAGCAAGTAATGCATCCTTCTTATACATAGATGACCATCGTTCCATCCCTGGCATTGCATAAGTTCCCCTAATGCCTGATAATCTCTAAGCAAAGACCTACATTTAAACTTGTGTGGACAAAGCCTAAAAAATGGGAAAAAAATGAAAGAAAATTAGCTTTTGATACTTAAGAACTGGAATAGTACTGAATATATTTGTATCCTTTTGTCTGGGAAACGGAATTAAAGGTTTATTTGAGAAGTAGCAAACGTTACTTACTCACAGTTTGTGCATTTATTATGGTTTGAGTAAGATTGTTTTTACCAATGCATACATTTCAGATGTGCAGTGTGAATAATAGATGTATTACTAACTCCTGATCATCCTGAAAGTCTAGTTGTAACCACATCCTGTTTTCCATAATGACACACTCACTTAAATTCCCAGAATTCTACATCATCACCAACATTTAGTGCCTCTTGTACATTTTTTATAATAACTATTTTCAGAGTTGCTTATTGGTATATCATTGTGGCTTTGATAAGCATTTACCCTATAGTTAGTGATAATGAATTCTTTTTCACATGTCTATTGCCAGTCTTTATATTCTTTTTGATAAAATGTCTGTAGATCATTTGACCATTTTTAGTAGATGTATTATATTGTTTTTTGACTCCTATATGGTCTTTATATATGTTACATAGTAATCATTTGTGAGATGTATAATTTACAAATATCTTCCTCTGTCCTATAAATTGTTTTTTTTTCATTTTTTTACCTTGTGGAAGATTTTAATGTAATTCTTTTTACATTTTTTGCTTCCATTTTCCTTGTTGCAGTTAAATATCAAAGTTATCTCAATGTCAAGGAGAATATTGCCAATAATTTTTAGTTTTGGACATTACATTCAATATATAATCTATTTGGAATTACTGGTAAAATTTGGTGAAATGATGTGTTCTCCCTTCATTATTTTATTTGTTGATATCCTATTTTCTTCCTAAGAGTTATTGAAGGTAATTCCTCATCTTGATTCTATGATCTTGACACTATTGTGATAAATTCGTTATACTATAGATGTGGGTTTATTTTTTAACTTTATATTCTATTTCAGTGATGCATATTTGTTTTTCCAGTACCCTGCCATTTATTTATCACAGCTTTGTAGTATAGTTTGAAATCAGAGAGAAATGCCATATATTTTGTTTTTCTCGAAAGTGTAGGTTACTTTTGGATGTTTATAGTTCAAGACAGTTTTTAGGATTTTTAATCTACTTCTGTGGGAAATATTGTTGGAATTTTAATAAGTGTAATATTGAGAGTATTCAATGATCAAATGAGCATTTTTGACATGTTAACACTCTCAGTTCATGAGCACAAAATATCTTACCATTCGTAGGGTGTTTGCCTTGCATGCGCTGCTGGCCTGGTTGACTGGTGTTTGATTTCTCTGCCTCTTTTAGAGAGCTCAGCAAGCTACCGAGAATATCTCGCCAGCACAGCAAAGCCTGGCAAGCTACCCGTGACTATTTGATATGCCAAACACAGTAACAACAAGCCTCACAATGGAAACATTACTGGGCCTGCTCGAGCAAATCGGGAGAACAGTGCTACAGATAGTGCGACAGTGTTGTGTATTCCTTAAATTTCTTTCATTAGTGTCTAATAACTTTAAGGGTATCATATTTCAGCACCTTACCTAAATACCCTCACAAAAATTCCATTGTTTTCTGAGGTTCTTAGTAGGACGATTGTTTCTTAATATGTTATGTTCTTTTTTGTTTGTTTGCTTTGTTTATTTGTTTTGTCTCTTTTGGGGCCACGCCTGGATGTGTACATGGACTGCTTCTATATATGCACTCTTAGATCACTCTGGGCAGGCTCAGGGGACCATACAGGGTTCTGAGGATTAAAAACTTATTTAAGTTGCTTGCAAAGCAAGCCCACTACTTGTAGTACTACCTCTTTGCCTAATTATTTTAAAATTTACTATAATTAATTATCAACTCACTGTTTAAAAAATGTCATAGACGCCTGCAGTGTCCCATAGTTTAATAAATCAAAGCATCCTACCTTGTCAGCAAAAATTGTGATCTGGTTAAAAATGTGTTCATATAAATACATAATTAACAATAGTATGTAGTAAATTATATGGAGAAATTGTGCAGTGTACTAATAGAAGAACAAAGAAAGCACAAAGGAGATTTCTGAAATATCAAAGAAAAAGCAAGAAAGTTTATTTCAAAGATAAAGAGCAGCATAAAATAAGGTGTAAGATTTCTAATATGAAAATATCAACTTGGCAGAAGACTCTGCTGAAGAAGGAGTTATACTTACATGTGGCAGAATTTTAAACACAGAGCATATCTTGACACTATATTGGTTTATTTGCATACAGTTGTAGAATAAATGAAACATTTTTATTCTAAATTAGTTAAAATTTTTATTGCTTCGAGTATATTTATTACATAAAATTAAATGCACTTAATAACTTTTGGAAATGGTAAATGAGCCAACATTTTTGATTTTTTAAATAAGGTTAAAACTTAATGACTCACCAATATAAGTAACATGGAAGTGAATGTAAAACAAATATTATTTTTACATAGATCAATGACATATATATTTACATGTGAATATATATACACAATAGACTATATTTTATATATAGTCTTGTGCATATATATTATATGTAAATATAAAATATAGTCTATCGTATATATATTTACATATAAATGTAATAAGCAAGGCTAGACAATTTTAGCATTCCAGTCAACATAATTGAATGGATATTTCTATATAGTTGAGTTGTTTATTTTGTCCATCAAAGATATCTTAGAAGCTCTAGGTTGTAAATTCTGATTGTGCTAGAAGGCGAATGTTGGGGGACAATCTGGTTAATAAAATTGAGCATCACAGCCAAATTATAGGTGTTTGTTTTATATAAGTCCCTCATTGTATGTTATTTTGTTACAGCTGCTGAGAATCAGATAAAGGAGAAAAAAATTTGCTTAAATTGATTTCAGTAACGTCAATAAAATTTGAATCAAATATTGCTCAGTTGTTTTCTTCTCTCTCTCTCTTCTCTCTCTCTGTATGTTTTTGTGATTTTTTGGACTAAACTCAGCTCTGGGGATGTGTCCGTATACTGATCTTGAATCATAGCATGTAGGATATTTGAGTTTATATATATATATATATATATATAATCTTTCTTATACATGTATATACACACAGAGAGAGACTATACTATTATATATACTA
This sequence comes from Sorex fumeus, assembly GCF_029834395.1. Taxonomy (NCBI): domain Eukaryota; kingdom Metazoa; phylum Chordata; class Mammalia; order Eulipotyphla; family Soricidae; genus Sorex; species Sorex fumeus. The sequence goes on along the minus strand of NW_026606322.1, from coordinate 39,499,346 downwards.
ATGTATATATTTGTATTAGTGGATACATGATATATAGTATCCTATTACAACTGGAGCGATATAGTACAGCGGGTAGGGCATTTGCATTGCATGCGGCTGACCCAGGTTCGATTCCTCAGTCAGTCCCTCTTGGAGAGCCCACAAGCTACTGAGAGTATCCTACCTGCATGGCAGAGCCTGGCATGATTCCCGTGGTACATACAATATGCCAAAAACAGTAACAATTCTCACAATGGAGATGTTACTGGTGCCCACTAGAGCAAATCAGTGAGCAACAGGAGAACAGTAATGCAGCACTATTACATAAAGTAACGTATATGTCAGTGGATATAAATAGCATACCATTACATATATTAATGTATATATTAGTGTATATATATATAGCCTTTTTATACATCTCCCTATTCTCTTTTACAATTACTTTTAATGAGATACAATTGAAAACTATAGATAGGATCTTCATTAGCAGTATAAACTCAATGGTATATAGTTGTGAGTTGGTTCTCACAGATAATGCAAAGCAGACTATTGACTTTGTCTCTGAGCTCCCATGGATGATTAAGAAGAATAATTAAAGTTACAGCAGTTAACATTATCAACTATTTGTGTCAGATGCTGCTTAAATGCTTTATTCAAAATGTTCACAAATATAAGCCTGCTGTTTTATACCTGCATTATTTAAAAATATATATGCACATGGAAGGAGCGGTAGCACAGAGGGGAGGGCATTTGCCTTGCATGCTACCAACCTGGGTTCTATTTTTCTGTCCCTCTCGGAGAGCCCGGCAAGCTACGGAGGGTATCCCGCCCACATGGTAGAGCCTAGCAAGCTCCCTGTGGCATATTTGATATTTCAAAAACAGTAACAATAAGTCTTACAATGGAAACGTTACTGGCGCCTACTCAAGCAAATCTATGAACAATGGGAGTAAAGTGCTATCTGTGTGTGTCTGTGTGTGTATATTTGTACAGAAATCTATCAGTATTTAACACCACCTTCCACAAATCTGTATCCCTGTCTCTGATAAGAAATAGAACATAGAACATTGCACCTCACTCTACACTGGAGTCAAAGTAAGTGTGATAGTCCTGACACTGGCTCCTTTTTAGTCCTTTGTGCCTATTGATCTTGCCCCTGCCTGAGGGTGATGTAGAGTTACCAGTCATGGTGATGCTACCCAGGATTCACCAGCAGAGATGCACAAAATTGTGCAAAACATTTTCTCTGCTTACCTTCTCTCTCTCTTCTGTGGGAAAAGTTCACTAATATCTCAGCCAAAACTCAAGCATGTCGGATTTCGGAAGGGAGAACATTGGTAATGACATATCCATCCTGTGGAATTTGGTATGTGGTCAGGTAGACGTGCTTATTGAAGAAATCTGAGTAGAAGTCATGGATAATCTTCTCCATTGTGCTTCTGGAAGATGTGATATCTACATCAGGACATCGGAGGGCAGTCATCTTGGTTTTTTTAGTTGGCGAAAGACAGACAAGCATTGCAAATGCTTTTCCTGGCTTCTGCCGCATCTGCTGCACTGCTTCTCTTCTCTCTTTGAAGTCTTCCTTGATCACTTCTCTGCACTGCTTTGCAAGCTCGGACGTTCACTTGCAGTTTCCTGAGGCTTTCACCAAGCCACGTTAGCTAATGAACTGGAGAGTTTTCGAAGCCAGGTGTCTTCTTGTGGCTCTCTCTTTCTCGGCGTTCCTTGCACAATCATGGAGGTGCTGAACTAGTTGAGGCTGGAACGATAGCACAGTGGTAGGGCGTTTGCCTTGCGCGTAGCCAACATGGCCGACCGAGTTCGATTCTTCCGCCCCTCTCGGAGAACCTGGCAAGCTACTGAGAGTATGTTGCCCGCACGTCAGAGCCTGGCAAGCTCCCCGTGACGTATTCTATATGCCAGACACAGTAACAACAAAGTCTCCAATGAGATGTTACTGGGCCTGTCCGAGCAAATCGATGATTATATATATATATATATATATATATATATATATATATATATATTATTTTTTTTACTTTTAGGGTCAAACCCAGTGTTTCCCAGGGATTATTTCTGGCTCTGCACACAGGAATTACTCCTGGTGGTGCTTGGGGGAATATATAGGACACTTGGGATTGAACCTGGGTCAGCTGTGTGCAACGGCTAACACACTACTCTCTATACTATTGCTCCAGCCTCTAAATAATTAATTTTTAAAATAAATATTTTCCAGAATTCATAAAATTTACATCATCTATAAATGCAACCAACTTTGATATAAATGTAATTTAGAGTTGACTTGGTGGTCTAAGAAGCAAAACTTCTATTGACTTCTTAAAATATGTCAGTTATTACTTATGAAGGTGGAGATTTTTGGCCTCATTAAATAGTTTTCCTGTGATTCTTTAAAAATAAACTTGGTTTTTATTCTCAAACAAATCCACTCTGTTACACTGACATGACTGGTGCCTGTGCCCTCAGTTAATTAACGAAAAATTGTATATATATATTTTTATATTAAAATATCTTTAATGTTGATAATTATTGTTGCCATGTACTACTAAAAAGTCAAAGTAGATGTTATTCATACCTTGAAATATACTTCCAAAATTGTACACTTATGGCACTTATATTCTGAAATATTTTTATTTCTTTAACATAAAAGATCATTATATAGTAAATTTATCATTTATTCTGAGCAGAGAGATTTAGTCCACACCTTTCATTTCTTCTCTTCAGTGCTTCTAACTAAATACACTTTTGTTCCCCTGGGGTGGAAGAGATTATGAAGTTGGTTAATTGCTTGTTTGCACACAGCCAGACTGGATTCTTTTCTCCACACTACATGATGGTTCCCTGTGTACAGTCAAGAGTGAGTCCTGAGCACAGAGCACATGGCCTGGAGTAAGTTTTGAGCATCACCAGTTATGGGTCCAAAATAAAATGCAAGACTATATTATATGTATAATATAAAATTCATGTATATTTTGTTCTTAACTCTGAATAAGATGCATTATTAATGAGGCTAAAACTTAAAGTATTTTATTGCCTCAACCAAATTGAGTACCCTGAAAGTGAACACTAAAACATCCATTATTTTACATATATCTATAGCTTGTACATATTTATACAGATTAAATATATATACACAATACCTTGTGTGTGTGCATATATATATATATATATATATCAGTAGTTGGGCTGGAGCGATAGATTAGCAATAGGGCATTTGCCTTGCACGCGGCTGATCTGACTGACCTGGGTTCAATTCCTCCGCCCCTCTCGGGGAGCCCAGCAAGCTACTGAAAGTATCTCGCCCGCATGGCAAAGCCTGGCAAGCTACCCGTGACGTATTTGATATGCCAAACACAGTAACAGCAAGTCTCAAAATGGAGATGTTACTGGGCCCGCTCGAGCAAATCAATGAACATCAGGAGGACAGTGACAGTGACAGTGATATCAGTAGTCAAAACTAGAAAATTTTAGTGTTCCAGTCAACATAATTGAATGAATAGTTCTATAGTTGAGATTTTGAAGTTAGTATATACTCAGCTTTCATTTATTCTGAAAATGTATGTTACAGTATACTAGTAAGCATTAGAACTGCTGAATAGCTTGTCTTATGATGTCTGTCATGAAAGAATGAAAGACAAAGCATTCTAGTTCAATTACTTCAGCAGAGTTTGATTTCTGATATTGGTGCTTTATGAATAAAATTTATGCTAACCTTAATCTGGAGAGAATTCCACAGACTTGAAGCAGACAGAGCATTGGCATTGACATCTAGAGACTTAGAAGAATTAACCCAGTGTAAACACTGTCCTTTTGAAATATATGAAAATAAATTTAATTTATTGCAGCATAGTGTTAGCAGTGACCCAAAGTATCATATGATTTTTAATTCTGGTCTCATCAGGGTTACTAATAACATTAATGTCTAAGTGGTGTCTGTTGAAATAAACTTAAATAGCTTGGATAGAATGTTGAATTTGGACTTAGCTGTCTCTTATCAATATTTCCATTTTAATTAAATGTCAAGCTCAGAATAAGTGATGTGGTATCTGGCCTTGCCCTCTATACTTTAGGCATAACTACCTTGAAACCACAAAATATTTCACTCATGTACAAGACAGCACTTCTCACCTTCATTGTCGTAATGATGTGTATTCCACATTTATATGCACTAAGTTATATAAGTAAAAGATGGACTTGAAATCTAATATGAGTCTGGAGAGATAGTATAATGTTTAAAGTTCTTGTTCTGCGTGCTGTTACCCATGTATAAGCATGTCACTACATATAGTTCCCTAGTTCTGCCATGACTTCTGAGCCAAGGTTTATACCTGAGCACTTCTAAGTGTGACTCAACCCCGCCCCCACAAAAATATTAAATTATATAAATATTTTCTTGATGCATCCTGCTTAAGAAGTATATATTTTACCTGATTTTTGTTAAACATGTATGTTGTGACTTTTATGCAAGTTTAATGTGTCTATCTCAAACTTATTGTGCTATTTCATTTTTAAAGGTGTATTATCAAATGCGTATTTTAAAAACTGCATTTTAACAAAAAAAGAAGTTGGGAGCAACTTTTGCAGTTCTCAGGGGCTATTCTTGCTAGTGTGCTTGGGGCTTGTTCTCATGCTGAAGGAAAGATCAATGTTGGGAATCAAGCCAGGTTAGCTTCAAGAAGACAAGTATCTTAACCCCTGCACTCTCTCTCCAGCCACTGGAAACAATACTTTTGTCTGTTTACAAGCAAAAACAGCAACAACAAAATTGAATTGGCATTGGCTTTATTTTTACACATATTTCACTTTTAATATAACAGGTTTGTTCTAATTTCTTGTTAAACCCAGGTCTTTACAAGCTTGACATATGGGAGATTTTCAATATATGTATTATTGATTTTTGCTCAGTGCTGTTGCTTTATGACAAATGAGGGTTTAATACTCATAATATATGGTCTTTTTGATCTAATCATTTTGACATTTCCTTATAACATTTCCATCATCACTTCCAGTTCTATTTTTTTCTTAAAATTGATTTGCCTTTTCTTTTCATTTGCTTGTCTCATATATCAGTTTTTGAGTATCAGTCATTTGGATGATATTTTTACATCATATATTTACATGTGACATGTTTGAAATGAAATACAGACACAATCAAGGATAGGGTAGCAAAAATTTATGCCCAGATCATTCCTGCCTCTAATAAAATCAATGGAAAATTGTATAGGTTTATCAAAAGTAAAGATTTTTAAATATCATCCACAGAGAATCATAATGAATGCAGACCTCAATTTTGGAAATTAAATGAGTAAAAATAATAAGATAAATAATGTGTGCTCATTGTTTCAAGACTACGTAACCTCATGGAGAAACGGGATCTAAATAAAATGGAATATGTTAGTTGCTAATAAGAATAAATGCAGAACTAGTGCTATATTGTTTCTGTACTGGTGCTGAGAAATGAACACTGGTGGAGGGATAGGTGTTGAAATACTGTATGACTGAAATCTAATCATGAATAGCTTTGTAAGGGTCTATCTAGTGATTCAGTAAAAAAGTAAAAAAAATGCAAAGTCTCACAACAGCCTTCCATAATTTTTATTATTTATAAATATAGTCTCACAGAATGAGCTTAAAAACAATATAATCCCTTTGTGTTAAAGTACACATGGGTGCTTTATTTATTTATTCATTTCTTCATCAGAGGGTTACTCCTGGCTCTGCACTCAGTAATTAACACTAGCAGTGCTCTGGGGACCATAAGAGATACCAGAGATTGAACTCCAGTAGGCCATGTCCAAGGCAAACACCCTACTCGTTGTAGTATCACTCTGCCCCCAAATTTATTCTTATTTTAAATGATTCTTATGAATATGTTTTAATGCAATTTCTTACGTGTTTTAATAAAAACATACAGGATTCAAAATGAAATAGGATATCATTTTATTCTTGAAGATGTCAAAACCTTTTGGGAAACAGAAAAGAAGAAATTGCCTAGCCCTACATTAGCCCAAAGGCATGGGGGATACACTCTTTTGAGAGGCAAATCTTGGTTGATAGGAGTCTGAGGCACCACCCAGATTTAGAAACCTAACTGAGTCCCATTCAGAGATGGTTGGGACCTGCACAAAAGTAGAAGCTAATGGGAGTATAAAGGTCATGACAAGTATACAAAGGACTATCAATGTTGTAAGGCTTTTCTTATAACAATGACCAGTTTAATTTTAATGTATACAGTGAACTCCAGACTGTGACAGTTTAGAGGAAAAAATAATTGTATATATTTTCCCAGGAGCCATTATCCTTTTTTCTCCCTCTGGAGAAGCCCATGTTATCTTTGTCTCTCTTTCTCTCTACTTACATCTCTACAAATTTCTTCCAACAAAAACTATTTTGCTTCACTTAAAGAAAAAAAAAGCAAGAAAAAAAACCTCTTGAATATGTATGGTCAGGTATGTCCTTACATGAGGAAAAGGAGGAAAATTGAAGAATAAATAGAGATATAAAAAGAGAAGTCTGTTTGCAACATTTTCTGAGAGTAAATAAATGTTTATGTTTTTATTTTCATGTGATTTTTCTCCCATGCTTGAAAATTCATAGGAAACACATTTGAATAATGTCAGGTCATGGTCAAATTGCAAAAGATGTTACATGTCAGGTGTGAAGTAATTTGGTTTTAATCTATACAGTATATGAAACATATTTGTATTGTAGAGTGTTAGATATGTTGTATTTTCAATCCAGCACAGTGCTATTAACATTCTGATGAGATCACAATGTGATCGAGAGTTCGTCATAAATAACAGCAAGTTGAGATGTGATCTGAGATTTTATATTTAAAAGACTGGTTTACTAATTGAGCTCCATGGTTTGAGACAGTAGTCAAATTTCTGTGCAACTAAGCATAGTATTTGGGATCTCATTAAAATGCACAAATTATATCCATGTCAGGCTATATTGAGACACCCACATAGACAAACTCATACTTTTCCTCAAGGGTTTCTGCTAAGTTCAATACCCATCCTTGTTTAATTTTACCAGTCACTCATCAGACCAGATCTGTAAAGAAAAGAAATATAACTAAGTCAAAGAGTAAGTCAAAAACAATAATCTGATCAATATCAGAAGGAAGAATAAGTTCAATTCCATTAGCCTCATCTTTGAGAAAGAAAGGGTTAAAGTCTTGAATATTTCCACTTTATTTCAGGCAAAATGGACTCAATTGATAACGCTAACACAAATTAACAAGAGAATAAGAAATTAGATATTATAGAAAATTATGTTGAGAGTTATCTTTGGTATGCCAATTTTGAGAGAGAGAATTTTAAATAACATAGTACATATTAATAAATATATTAGGAGATCCTAAGACAATTGTAAGGAAATTTTTCCACGAAATAGTCTATACAGAGTCAATTTGTAAAAAGGAGCCGTGCATTAATGGAAGTAGAGTTTAAAGCCACTATATTGAGTCAGATTATGCTAAATGTTATTTTATGTATAAATTTATACTTAAAGAATATGTATACAAAACTATGAGAATAAAAAAGAAAGCAAGAATTACTAAGAAACATAACTAAGGTTTAATAAAAAAGAAAGTATGATGTAAATGAGTAAAATGTGAGTAATCCGAAAAGGTAGCAGAGAATAAATATACAGAAATCAATGAATTGAGCAATTGAGGAATATAATAATTGCAGCTTATCCTTTATTCATTTGATTAACTCTGAATATTGTAGTTAGACTTAAGAATCAGGAGACTTTGGTTAACCTTAAGAATGACAAGCTTGTCATTTGTAAGAATAAAGTAGAAGTAAGTTATATCACTCTATCACTGTCATCCTCTCCCGGTTCCTTCATGCATGAGGCTTGTCTGGACGTGTGGAGAGTGGTCTCAGCATGGCTGTGGCTGGTTCTTGAGATCTTCGAAACCTGGGGCTCTGTTCTTCATCGATTTCCTTGAATAGGTGCCAGTAACGTCTCCAATTGTCCCAGCCCTAAGATTTTAGCAGCCTCTCCTTACTCGTCTTCACCAATGATTGGAGGCTCTTTCAGGGTCAGGGTAATGAGACCTCTTATTGTTACTGTTTTTGGCATGTCGGATACGCCACAGGAAACATGCCAGACTCTGCCGTGCAGGTGGGATACTCTCGGTAGCTTGCCGGGCTTTCCAAGATACTGGAAAATATCCTCTATGATGATGTGTCTACACGGTCCAGAAATATGTTCACTCATATATGAGACTCGACCTGAGCATGTGAAAAGCTGCCTGGAGTGTGGCGGCGGTTGGGTAGTGGAGATCAACTGCCAGGGCTGCAGCCCTTGGGGTGGGGAGGGCTCTCAGCCGCCTCCCTCTGGGGAGGCCCGACCGAAAATACCCTGGGACAGAGTCTGGTGACATATTATGGGGGCCTCATTTTATGCTTCTGGGTGGAGCAGCCCTGTGTTCTGGAGGGTGGCCAATGAGGAGATTATCTGACAATATATTTTCAAGAAAATTATGTGACAATAATATGTGGGGCTGGGGATTTTCTCCCCCTCCCCTTTTATAATATAATTTAAGGAAGTCAAGTAGAGTCCAGCAAATTAATTCAACAGAGAAACGGAGAAAGCATGATATCATTTATTTATTTATTTATTTTATTTTTTTGGTTATTCCGTTTTTTTTTCTGTTTTATTTATTCATTTTTTTTATTGAATAATTGTGCAATAGACCCTTATGAAGCTGTTTATGATTAGGTTTCAGTCACACAGTGTTCCACCACCCATCCCTCAAACAGTGTACATTTCCCAGCACCAATGTCTGCAGAGTTCCTTCTATCATTCCCCCGCCCCCACCAGGAGCTTCTCTCTCTTTCTTCTCTCACTCCTCTCTCTTCTCTCACTCCTCTCTCTTCTCTCTCTTTCTCTGCTCTATAATTCCCTCTTCTCTTTCTTCTCTCCTCTGTCTCTCCCTGTCTCTCTCTCTCCTCTCTCTCTTCCTTTTAGACATCGTGGTTTTCAGTACATATACTGAAAAGTTAACAGGAATGTCCCTTTACCTGCTTTTAGCACTCAGTTCTTACTTCATTATTTTATTATATTTGAGTTGTAAACGTTTCTATGTTTTGATGTGACATGACTAGCAAAAAAGATTTTAAAGTAGTAGGTTCAGTTATTTTTTAAATGACTAGGTGATTAGCAAATGCATCATTTTCCTTATTTGGAATTAAAAGAATTAAGATGCTTTTTGTTTGTTTTTTGTTCTGTTTCTTTGTTTTCTGGTTTGGCCTCACCTAGCTATGCTCAGGGATTACTCCTTGTTCTGCACTTAGTGATCAATTCTTGGGGTACTCAGGGAAATACGTGTAGTGCTGTGGATCAAAGGCTGGAGCAATAGCACAGTGGGTAGGGTGTTTGCCTTGTATGTGGCCAACACGGGTTTGATTCCTCTGTCCCTCTCAGAGAGCCTGGCCAGCTACCGAGAGTATCCCTCCAGCACGGCAGAGCCTGGTAAGCTTCCTGTGGTGTATTCAATATGTCAAAAACAGTAACAACAAGTCTCGCAATGGAGAGGTAAGTTACTGGTGCCCGCACGAGCAAATCAATGAACAATGGGAGGACAGTGCTATAGTGCTACAGTGCTGTGGTTCACACATGGATCAAAAGGGAGTTAATAGTGTGCCAAGAAAATACTTATCTCCTGCACTATTGTTCTGGCTTTTTGTACACTTTTTAAAATCCTTGTATTAAGAAATCTTAAACAAAGGGAAGAGAGGTTACTTGGCACACTCGGTTTGATTCATAGTGTCACATAATGGTCCCAGAGCATCACCAGGAGTGAACATTGAGTGTAGAGGCAGGAGTAATCCCTAAGCACAGCTGAGTGTGATTCAGTACACATTTTTTTAAACTTTTATTAGTGAAACACCATGAGGTACAATTGTAGACTTACACATTTATTTTTTAATTAAGAAAAAAGAAAAGACATAAGAACATGGAAAGGGTTTACACTGTATACTCTAAAGTTGTTTTAATTAAGTCTAACTTTGTTTTCTTAGAAAATTTACATGAAGCTATTTAAAATAGCTTTGATAAAATGTTTGCCACCATAATTTCCTAAAATATTTGCTGATAAAATGCTTCTTTCTTACGTACTTCAAATTTCTGAATTTTCTTGAACATTTTGTAATTTCTGACAAACAATAATATATATGGACAGTAGTTATGCATTAGCATTTCAAAGTAAAAATCGAACAAAATCAATGCATAATTATGTTAATGTAGATACAATTTCAAAATGTTTTTAGTGGAAAATAAAATCATATTCATTTGGTATTAGTAGTAAAGCATGTGTATCTTCTTTGAGTAAGACTCTTTGAGAAATTTATAATTTGTAGTAAATTTTATAATCTAATAAGTTCATAATGTGGATACAATGGTAAAAAAGTGTCCGCTTGGAAAATATTACAAGTCATTATATAGGATGTGTTAAAAATCATTTATACGAAACATATCACTACCTTAAATTATCTCTGCTTGTCTTTTGGAATTTTAAATGAATTTAACTTTTTTATCAGTCTCATAATAGATTGATTAAATTATCAGTTTAAGATCTCTGGATAGTAAATTGGCTGTTTTAAATGCTACTATATTAAGTTCATAAAATACCGAGTACCCTAATGGATATGTCCACAATTTTATTGCTTTTAAATTTCTGAAAATTAAGATTGTCTGAGTATCTGCTATTTTAACTATGTGTTTACTAAAATTATTAAATTTTAGCATAGATTTTATTAAATATTGCCAGTTTTACTTTTTATATTAATTTTTATTTATTAAACAACTTGAAACTTTATATTCCCTACCTCCATTACTTTTTTTTTTTAATAATGTAGGAGTTCTGCTATTTGTTCAGCCATTGATTAAGCTGATTGAGTTGGGCATGAACTGCACATTACTTTTTTATTTTACTTTGTCACCATGAGTTAACAAGCTTTTCATGTTTGAGATTCAGCCGTACAATATGGAACACCTATCCCTCCACCAGCAAACATTTTCTATCACTGATGTCCCCGGTCTCCCCCCACTGCACACACACATCCCAGTCTTCACCCGGCCTCTATGGCAATTTCCCCAATACTCTCTTTCTAATTTGGGGCATTATGTTTTGCTCATATTTTCCCGCCACCATTCAGCCTACCTGCCAGGAGCAGATGCTAGATAATTTATTTTCCGTTGCTCATTTTGAATATCATGAGAACTTGCATGGCTGTGATTCTAAATGCAAATTTCTAGATTGTAAATGATTGGGTTCCAGAGACATCTCTGTATGAAACTAATCCATTTTGGGATTCAATTGCGAGTCTCTGGGCTAGGGCTGTTTGTGTGCTAAGATGGTGCCTGGAGACAAATTGTGGGAATGACAGCCAGTCTTCTGGGCAGGCAAGGACCCAGGGAGGGACAGTCCAGGTCCTCCTCCACCATGTGTCCTGGAGATTTATCCCAAAAACCCACATATCAAGGGCCTTGCTTGTGGAAGCTCTTGGTCACTGGGATTCCATCTGGAGTAGGCAGTGAGAGTGCACCTGCTCTATTTGTGGTGTCATGGTTATACTGGTGCAGTATGGGGCCCGGAGAGGTCTCCAGCACTGTGTTGTCTTCCACAACTTGCTGCTGTGTCTCTGGGCCAGAGATGTTGGTACACTAAGATCCACAATTCATTTTCAGCAGATTATATTTTGGTGCAATCCATCCTAGAGACAGTGGAGTCAGGCTAGTAGTATGGTTGTGATTTTGGATTGTGGAAGCAAATGGCTACTGGAATCTCTGCTTGGGCAGTCACAGTCCAACCCACCCCGTCCGATTTACTTCGGTCTATTCAGCCATACATAGGTCCATGTTTAACTGTGGCTTTTATATCCTTTGAGATTTATTTAGAGTCGGTAGTAGAGCTTACAGGGTGGTGCTGGAGTTGGTTCGTGGGGGTGACTACCAGTGCATCCATATGTATTGGAAAGTGGGGGGAGGTAGCCCATCCCAACTCTGAGATAGCCATGAGTTTATACAGCTGAGCAAGAGATAGATTATGGGGGTGGCTCCCACATACCTAAATTTTGGCCATTTAATTTCTTGGTAAACTTGGTCACAAGTTGTTGGGGTCTGGCAAAAGGCACAGTGGCAATTTTGAGGTATTAGGAAGTCTGAAGGCCTCCACTACTTCTTAACCTGATTTTTTTCATATTTGTGAGCCTTGTGATAGTGAAGTTGAGATTTCCTTTTGTCAGGATTGCTCTAACTGATTACAAAGATAAATTTTTATTTGATTCCTAAATTTCTGAAATTTTTTAAGAGCCAAACCAACCACATTCATAGTATAATGTGAAAGCCATAATGTGTACATTCTCTTATTTCTTTAGTTATCCCATCTTGTGACTGATCTTTATTAAATACCAATAATGTTATCTTAGCTTCTATTTTAAATAACTAAACAATAAAATAGCTGATCTAAGCATCTCAGATTGTTTTGAGTTTCTCTAGTATTTGTAAAAAAAAAATGGGTAGGAGAGTACCCCGGGTTCAAGACCCTTGCATGTATGACCTCAATATATTTTTGATCCCCAGCACTGTGTATGTCATCCATACACCACCAGGAGTAATCCTGAAGATCATAGCTGGGAGGAAGCCCTGAGCACCAGCAGGTGAAATCAAAACACTCTGCCAATCTTCCCCCCAGAAAACACTCAATAATCAATAATGCCCTTATAAGATGTAGACCTTATAGAATACCCTTAAATATTTCTGAAATATATTAATCTATTCAAATTACATGAGTAGGTTGAAACAACAAAACTAGTTTTTTTCAGCAAAATTTATGCTATTTTATTTTAATTCTATCCTAAATAAGTTATTAGAAATACTTAGATCATTTTCTAAATGAAGGTTTTATTGTAAATAATATAAAAGAACACTATCACTATCCACTATCATTTGATGTGCCTAAATTAAAATGCCAAAAATGAAGGGGAGATTAAATGGAGAAATATCAAAATATCATTCCATGTTTTACTTTCTCAGAAATTAATTTATCATGTTAGAAAATAACTTCATTTTTTTCTGACATTTTGGTCTAAAATGAATTCTTGTAGGTGGCCATGGTTCCAGTATGATCAGAAGAGACTCTGGATTTTAATCAGTAAAACAATAATAAAGGCATAACCTTAAACTTTAGTTTTCCAGATATTTGTAAAAAGTACTATATATGTGAATATATATGTGTATATATACATACTTATATACATGCATATATATGTGTGTATATATGTGTACACACACATATATATATATATTTCCCCATTGGCAATGTGTTTTATCAGAAAACGTTGTATTTTTTATATAAGCTTAAGTAGGTGAAATATAACACTATACCATTACCAAAATGACCAAGAAAACTATCATCCTGATTAATGTGTGAACAATAGTATGCTCTGAATGGAAAACTAATCAAGTATTTTAATATAAATTAACTAATTAAATGTAAGCTTAATTTTATTTTAATTTTATTAATTTTATTTTACAACAAGCTTAATTTTATTTTAAGTTTATTAATTTTATTTTACAACAGTGCAAAATTTTATTTTACAACAGGTATTTATTATGATTTTTAGCTAACTTGTTCAGAACTGTATTTTACTTTAAATTGCCTACTTCTTTCTTGTTTTCTTTTTATAATAGACCTTTCTAGGAAAAGAAATATACTCTAAAGATGAAAGATCGAAATCTCAGTAGTAATAGATTGCAGATATTTGTCAGTTTCTTTCATATACATACATTCGATTTCCAAAGCTTACTAATATTGTCAGTGTTCTATACCAAGTGTCTAACTAATTCACTGTCACTGTCCTCCTGTTCATCGATTTGCTTGAGCGGGCCCAGTAATGTCTCCATTGTGACACTTGTTACTGTGTTTGGCATATCAAATAGTCACGGAAACATTGTTTTCCTGAAACCCAATCATAAACAAATTTGTAATTCATGCTTAATTAATTTTATTTTTCTATAAAAGAAATAGATTAGAGCACCAAGTAAATTACTACCTCATCTTAAAATTTATAGAATTAAATTAGTGGGTGAATGTTTTAGGGAATGAAAAAGAGTGCACACAGTGTGATATTTTGGAATCTGTAATTCTAAGAGTTAACCCTTGATAAATAGTGACCAGCATGCCATTTCGGTAGCCAAATGCTCCATCACTGAGCTAGAGTCCCTTGGTTAAACACATGTTTTTTTGGGTAAAAGGGGAGTCAATTCAATTTGTGCAAAGAAAATTTGAAGCTAAAATATGCTGTCAGATTAAATGTTAGCTAAAGATGGAAACTGAGAAATTGGATTTGTGAGAAGTGCAGGCTGAAGATCCAGGGAAAAAAAAACTGCTTACAAAATTAATTCTGTTTTAGAGAGAAAAAAAAAGGGAGAGAAGAAAGCAGAACAGTTTCCTGTTCTCCATAAGCTCCTGCAACCTCTTTCTTACCTGGCTCTTTTTTTTTTCTCTTTTAATTTTTATTAGTGAAACACCATGAGGTATAGTTGTAGACTTAAAAATTTTGTGCTTGGGTTTCAATTATACAATGATCAAATGCCCATCCTTCCACCAGTGCCCATTTTCCACCACCACGGGTCCCAGTATCCCTCCCACCCCCCCATACCCCCATCCCACCCTGCCTCTGTGGCAGGGCATTCCCTTTTGTTCTCTCTCTCCTTTTGGGTGTTGTGGTTTGCAAAAGAGGCATTGAGTCTTTTACTTCTACTTATAGGTATGCACAAAGCTTTCCAAATATCTAACATCACTGAACACATGCACAGAATTTTTGATTCCCAATATGCAACAGATTCAAGCTTATTGTAAGGGGAATTTCAAATTTCTTGACATCTATATTATACTTCTATTAATCCCCATTCTACACTTAAAATTACCATTGGGATTTTCACCAGGATTGTTTCACGTATAGATTTTAGAAATGCTCTTGTCCCCAGATTGTACTTATTTCCCTACTTATTTTAAGACTCTCCTTTTAAATAGTTCTATGAATTTTCCATATTGTTATTGAGGATTTTTATTTATAATACTGTTCATGATGATGTTTTGTACAGTTTTGCCTCTGTATGATCATTTAAAGTTTCAGCATCACACCTTCCATAGTGCCTGGTTCCCTTCAGTGTCTCAGTGTTATCTGTCTGTCCCCAAAATTCAATTATAAAAAAAATCAATGGGTCTAATTTTCTTCTTGTTTCTTTCAAATGATTCTTGCTCATAGTAAGTATTTCTCTATGAAATCTTCTAACAAAATGGGGTTTTTAATTCAAGAGTGATATGTTTATAAAATATAATTTAATGCTGACTGATGATGTCGTTCTTCTGAAAGAAATTTGTTTTCTGCTACTTTACTGTGGACCTTGTATTGTGATACTTTATCACATGGAATTTCTCAGTGAATATCGGAATTTGATTAAAATTAAAATCCCAAATATAGAATATAGTTATAACTCTGGATGATATATCTAAAATAATTTTTTTTGTATCTCATGAACACTGGGAGAAGCTCACATCCTTTTTGAAGCTCTTTTGCCAGTGTGTAATTGATTTATTCTGTACTGGAAATGCTAAGAAATAAATTTATTCAAATATAGTGTTAACTGGTGCTATCTATAGCACCTTCTTTTCTTTGTCTTTCTTTGTTTCTTTTTCTTTCTTTCTCTTTTTTCTTTCTCCCTTTCTCCCTCTCTTCTTTCTTTCTTTCTTTCTTTCTTTCTTTCTTTCTTTCTTTCTTTTTCTTTTCTCTTTATAAACTCTAAGCCTAATTCTATGAAATCTGTGAAATTTTTAGTTACTCTAGTCCTAAAATTCCCAGGGCAGCTTTCAACTCAGTTTATATTATCATTCACTTTTTCACCTTGATACTGCATTACTCTATTGTAAGTTCCCCTGTCAGTTTCTAGGAACAAGAAAGACAAAATTTGATTTAAGGGAGTGGTCACAGTATCATTTGCAGTATATTACTAATATATGTCTTGTAAAGTAAAAGAACATATAATATTTTTGGAGATTTGGCCCATTCAGCAGTAGTCAGGGATTACCCTTGACTTTGCTCAGGGTTCACTAATTACAGTGCTTGAGGGACTATAAACAGTGTGGGGAATTGAAGTGACCTCAACAGAGAGCATGCAACGACTTACCCCCCTGCACTGATTCTTCAATCCCAGCACATAATTTTTAATTTTATTATTTTTTAAATTATAGCAATTTTATTTCAAAATTGACAGCAGACTTTTGAAAATTTCCACTATTCTATTGTATTGTTCTGGTTCCTCTGCAGCTACTTAATTCATGACAATGAATGTTCACTCATCCTTCTTTACTTTCTCTGTTGCCTTGGTTGATCATTTAAAGGCAATATTTCAATATGTATAAAAAGGTAGTTGATTTTTATTTTAATTTATATAATAACAGTATATAATTTGATCTTATCAAAAACTTGTTTGATAATTCATTTCTAATGATGGGAGACATTTTTTTCTTTATCTGTTGTCCATGTTTCAAAAGCATAAAAGACTTAACCTCTGAATATAGAATACTTGAATCTGAATTTGTTGATTTTTTAATAAAGGTACTTCATCATTGATCTAATGAATTCTCTATTTATCTACTGATGAAATAACATTAAATATAATAGTTACAATGTTAAATTATAGTTTACATAACTTTAATTTCTTTATAGAGTCTCCCCTGTAAATCAGGGAATTATCTAATTTCTTTAAGGGATCATAATTGTTGCTTTTATCATATGCAAAACTTTCTATTAAAATCTTAAAATGCCTATTTAGATATGTAATTAATTTTATTCAAATATTTTTTCCAGCTCTTCTTCAAGTGACAATTTCACTTAGCAAAGTAGAGCTAAGTGTGGGTGAATCTAAATTCTTCACATGTACAGGTATGTATTTTTACAAGCAGTTTCACGTTACTTGCTTTATATTTTAATTATTACATGTAGGATAAATTAGATCAGCTAAAATCCAATGTTCTAAAAATAAAATCACATATTATTTTATTCATAGTGTTTGAAAAAATGTTAACCATCACATCTTTATGTTGATCTCTGTGCATTCTATAGCTGTTAATTTTGAATAAATGTTATTTTAAAACTAGGTAATTTAAGTTTAATTGAACTTGAAAATATAATGTGTGCTAAAATATTTTAACAAATTTAAATATAATTCCTATCTAAATGTTAATATTTAGAATGAATTAAATATTATAAATATGTAAAAGGTAAATTAGACATGGAAATTGCATTTGAGTTATACTTGGGTGTAAATTTTAGGACTGAGTAAATAAAATATTTAAAAACATTTGTAAGAAATTAGTTGTTTATCATGAGATTTTGTGTGTTGTTTATCATGAGATTTTGTGTGATTTCTGTAACAAATAAAACTGTCTACCTTATGATACCTATGAGAAATCATATGATTATTATTCAGTCTGATTATTTGCATACAAAATTCTTTAAGAAAATGCTTAGTCAAGCATCAAATTCCCACTCAGGATCTATATCAAACTCACAAATGAACAAATTTTACTTCTATTCTGATTCATTATATATTTATGCACACCTACATTTCAAAAATATTCACTACTTCCAAAATTACTTTTTAGAGGAGTTTAGACACATTTCTTCCTGATTATGCATAAGAATGCTGAAATTAATAAAAATAAGCATTTCTGATATAAATTTTGTTATAAAAGTAGACTTTGGAATATAATAAATCATTTAATTATTAAAATTAAAATAGGCATTTAAAATATAAAGTTTACAAATACATTTATGATATTCTGTACAAAGTATTTTCTCCTATGTAAAACTTGAAGTTATTTGTTCATAAATTTGTCCTGTTTAGTGCTTGAAATGTTTGTTGATACATGGTTTTGCGTGTATAACATATTTTAAATCAGACACTTAACATTATACGTGCCGACAAGCTTTGGCTGATAATAAGGTCATTGTTTCCAAATCATGTCATTGTGTTATATCAAATGGACAAACACAAGGCTGGAGAGATGCTTAATGGAATAAGTGCATGCTTTGCATGAAGAGGCTCTGTTCAACCTCTGCACTTCCTGCACCCCTGAGCACTGCCCAGAATGACTTTCCAGAAGAGAACCAGTAAGAGTTTCTCAGATATACTGAGTAAAGCATCAAAATAAAAAGCAAAAGCAAAAGCAAAAGCAAAAACAAGCAAGTAAATATATATACACAGCTTTGCTGCGTTATGTCATTAGTAAATAATGTAGCAGGTTTTGATGATTAGCTTGGATAGAGGTCTTCAAAAAAGGGGGTTCTGGAAGTTTGGGACTTTCACTGATGATCTCAACAAAAATGATCTGTTGTTCAATGTGAGGGCCCAGGTGTGTGCCTCTTTGACCCTGAGATGCTAGATACTCCCAGAGCACCCCAGGAGTGTCAAGTACTTCTCAGGGACAAACTTAGCAGTGTTTGTGCGCTCCGGGTTGTCCCTGTTGATGCATCACTCAAGGCAGTGCTTGGATTTGAACCCAGGTTGAGCACACGCTAGGCATATGCCTAACTATCCTGTATCCTGTCTCATTTTCAGTGATTTTTAAAATAAAATGTTTGTAAAATTTGGTTAAATTATATTTCCATGAATTTCATTGAATAATATATAGTTTAAACTATAAACTAACAATTCATTGAAACTGAGGTTGAACTTTTTTTGTAATAATGAGACCAAAGAGGGAATTGGAAGTAGCATGCTTACCTAGCATATAGTTGGCCCAAGTGTGATTTCTTAAGCACATATCGTCCCTGAGTCAAAACCATATTTAAGTCCTCAGCAATGCCAAATACTGCTCCCAATGACATACCCCTAAAATATCATATAGCAAGTTTTAGTATTATTATAAAGAGACCTTATATATGCTAAACGTAGTAGTAGAACAATAATCTAAAAATAAAGAAATGATAAATTCAAGGAAATCAGAGTACTTGGAAGTGCTTTCTACTGTAGGAATGTCTACATTAATTTAACTGATATTTTCAAGCACTCTAAATCACATTTCATAAGCTTTATGAAAATCATGCTTTTCTGAATCTAGCAAGTGAGCATATATACTTGGATTTGTATATCATCTTTCTGTTGATATACATCTACCAAGAGTGGAATTTATACCTAGCTGAATACCCTATGCAATTTTAGTACTTACGCATGGTGATAATCTGTTGATGTTCTTACAAAAATTGTATCAGAGCTTAAAAACCAAATGGAAATTTTCTATAGAAGTTTCAGATTTTGCTTTCCACATGGGATTGAGTCCTTTATGTTGAATAAATAGGATGAACATGTGTGTCGACATTTGTGTTTACTTTCAATTTTGCAAGATTTCGAGTTCCAAATCTCCTTATTTACATTTGTTTCTAAATCGTTAAATGCTGTTACATAATAGTAAATGTGCACATCAAAATATGCCAAACATATTTTCAGACATGCATTTTCCATGACACTTTGCAGCTATTGGAGAACCTGAGAGTATAGATTGGTACAATCCCCAAAGAGAGAAGATAATTTCAACGCAGCGGGTAGTCGTGCAGAAGGAAGGTGTGAGGTCACGACTAACCATCTACAATGCAAATATAGAAGATGCAGGGATTTATCGTTGTCAAGCAACAGATGCCAATGGACAGACACAAGAAGCTACAGTTGTTCTGGAAATTTACCGTAAGTGATTTGTTGTCTTTGGCTGAAATGTTTCTTACACATATTCAATAAAATTTGAACCAGAAAAATAGCTCAAGAGTTAGAGGACGTGTTTTTCATCTAGAAGGCCCAGGGCTCAGTCCCTGGCACTTCATGGTTACCAGAACGTCAGCTCTAAGGAACAGACCCTAAGTGCAGAGCCACTGGTTACTGTCATTAAAAAATATTTTTAAAACATTTTAGAGCAATAATTCATAAGACCTCACATAATTTAAATACAATTTAATAAATAGGATAGGAAGGCTAGAACCAAAATTGAAAATAATTAAATAACCCAAAGCATTACCAGAATAAACCGTCCTTTTTGATGACCGGGAAAATTAGTTGGTACATTGTCACCCTATGTATGGCTCATTGTCGCCTATTTATGTGTTCCTCAAAGAAAGATAATTTTATAATCAATGTGATACCTACATAACCAATTATACAGATGACAGAATAGTATTGAAATGATCATTTCCTAATTATGGAATTTTAAAAGATTATCTTTATATTATATAAAGTAAAATCCCACTATTTTTTTGATGATAAAACTGCTGCCTTTTCCTTGTCAAGATAACATAATGTTGAGGCCACAGAGATTGTATAGTCAATAGGGGTCATGCCTTGATGCAGCTTGATTCATTCCTCAGAATCTCATGCAGTTCCTGGAGCATCACCAGGAGTTATTCTTGAATGAGGAGTGAGGCTTAATTCCTGAGCACCACTGGTGTGGCCCAAAGCAAACAAACAAAATGAATAAATAATGTAAAGATTTGACATCAAACAAATATTCATGTCAGCACAATCAGCCAACCATTTGGTGAATGAAAAACATTATTTTGTCATAAAATCTCAGTGGTCAGTGAAACAGAACGTTCACTTGGTGCTTAAAGATTAATAGTTGGAAATAGACAAGAACTAAGTTAAACCTGAATACATAGGTGTATAAAATTAATCAGATTTTATTTGAAAAAAAAACAAGTACATGGTGGAGAGAGAGAGTTGAAGTGGAAAGGCAGATGATTATTTTGTTTATGGAAGTTGAGAAACCTGAAAAATTTAATAGAATGCTAATGCCCTGGAACAAAACAAATCTTTTTTTTTTAAATGGAATTGTAACCACAGGGATTAAAAGAGTAACTTGGATCAGAATTTTAAGGCCAACTTCTATTCATAGAAGAATTTGTTTTGCACTGAAAGGATATACAACTTCTTTTTCATGTGGTAGGAAGTTATTGCAATCAAAAGTTAGATGATCTGATTTAAGGTTATAAGGCCCTTAATTTGCCTAATATTTTGTTTTATTATCAATAGCACATAATCCGGAATACTGGAAGAAGTTAGTGATCCTTTTCTGATTTGCTTCTCTTTCTGGGTACAGAAAAGCTCACTTTCAGAGAAGTGGTTTCGCCACAAGAATTCAAACAAGGAGAAGATGCAGAAGTGGTTTGCCGAGTTAGCAGTTCACCTGCACCCGCTGTCAGCTGGTTGTATCATAATGAGGAAGTCACCGCTATTTCCGACAGTTAGTATTTTGGTAACTCCCTAAATTATATGTTCTAATAATAATGCAGCTCTTGGAAATCTGAATGAACATAACCAGATATATAAATTGAAATCATTGACCCTCCACATCAAACAACTTGTTTAGGGCGTGGGAAATACTGGACCTCAAGACAAACTCAACCTGTCTGCTGTCTTGTAGGATGTTATCAGAATACAACCAAACCCAGTTGTTGTGTATTGGGTGTTGCTGGTTTGGAAAGTTAGAGGATAGCCTCTGTGAAAAGATGATTTGGCCTCTAAACACTCAAGAGCTATGATCTAGAAATTTACTGGAAAATGTTTGTTCATTAGTGCTTTTCCAGTAAAAATCATACTGGAAACAATATAACACTGTAGCACTGTCCTCCCGCTGTTCATCAATGTGCTAGAGTGGGCCCAGTAATGTCTCCATTGTGAGACTTGTTACTGTGTTTGGCATATCTATTACATCACGGGGAGCTTGCCAGGCTTTGCTGGTGGGAGAGATACTTACGGTAGCTTGCTGGTCTCTCCGAGAGGGTTGGAGGAACCGAACCTGGGTCGGCCGGGTGAGCCGCATGCAAGATAAATGTCCTATCTGCTTTGCTATCACTCCAGCCCTGGAAACAATATAAGGATATTAATTAAATAAAGCATTTATTTCAATATATTTGAATTTGACACACTATGATTTAAACATAATCAGATAGCTGCTACATCTAACTTGATAGGAATTATGTCATTATGCAGGCTCTGTTCTTTCAGATACACCTAGGCTTGTTCTAAATATTATGCTAGGGTGAATATGGAAAATAGAAAGAAAAGTATATTTATTCAAATTGTCAAATTGTCTTCATGATTTTGATTCAGAGCGAGGTAAAAGTCCTAAATGATATGACATTTGAAACTTAAAGCATAATTTACTTACATTATTCTACTTTGCTATTGTGCACTGGGGGCATTTTCAATTTAGAATATATTTAAATGCACCTGCAATGCAGAGTGGTACAAAATAATTGACTCTTTTAAAATACTTTCCATCTGCGATGAACCAGTTTTGTGTTCCTAAAAAAAAATGAAATTTCCACAGCATAAATGCAAGAGAGCACAAAGTATCCATTTTTGAATATGTATAAAGAACATCACAATTGCATTCAATAGTTATTTTTTAAAATATCTGGGAGACTATTTCTGGATGTGGTATATTCAGTAGTTGTCAGTAATTGACAAAAAATCTTTTTCTGTTATTATTTAATGAAAAACTGCTTAGTCCCTCATGCTCATCATATCTGTTTTGCATTTTACCTGAAGTTTTTTTGAGAAAAAGTGTAGCAATGTATTTTCAACTTTCTCTCTCAATAATAAAAATAAAGAGAGCTCTTTTGTCACAGTTATATGACAATGTCTAACCATTTTCAGATTGTCATCATTCAATACAAGTATATAGCAGGTTAATTGTAAATCTTGATTACAAGAGATTTTTGAAATAAATAATAGTTTTTAAATGAAATCTGAAACAGATGTCTGAAAGTAAAGATTGATTGTTACATGTAGTTGTGATGTCAGTTATGCATTTTTGCAAAAATTTACATGTAACTTTGCTGTATGTCTGACAATATGGTTGAAGTTGGAATTTTATTCTCTGCTTTTTTCTTGTACCTGAAGATGAATAATATTTCCACCTGTTTTGTACCTAAGTGAGATTATTTAACTGTAAAGATTGTATTATTAAATTCAATTTTACACAATGATTTTTTGAATTTGATATGCAATATCAGTCATATTATGAGTTAATTCATTAAAACACTTAGCTATAAACATAAAGCAATGCCATTCATGTTTACAAAAGCTACATGCTTTCAATTTATAACTGGAATCAGAAATCCAGTGATGATGACATGATTAATATTATAATGAGTTAAATGTAAAACACAATATTGAGCTATAATGCAAAAATAGGTAATCTGAAGAATCAATGCATATTTTTTATCTTTGGAATAGAAACAATGCCGGTAGATTTTTTTCTTTTTTGGGTCACTCCTGGCGATGCACAGGGGTTACTCCTGGCTCTGCACTCAGGAGTTACTCCTGGCGGTGCTCAAGGGACCATGTGGGATGCTGGGGATTGAACCTGGGTTGGCCTGTGCAAAGCAAATGCCCTACCCACTGTGCTATCTCTCCAGCCCCCGCAGGTAGATTTTTTAAAATGCATTTAGTGTAGATAAAAGCCCTAACTGTTGATGCAATTCTAGAATTAAAATTGATTTGATAACAAAATTGCAATATTCAATATCAAAACTGCAGTAACAAAAATCATTAGACTCAGAAAATTAATCTGTGTCATATTTTCAGAGTCACAGGTGAATTTTGAGGAAGGCCACACTTTATAACTTTTCTATATTGCAGGAACTTGCTTCCTGAGTCAAACACATTGTTATCAAACACATTGTTCATTCAGTTGTATTTAGTAGAAGCAGTGTTCTTCACCTGTTTGTTCCTTGTATGGCTCCTTAATTATGGTTAATGCATGGGATTAGGTTGATAGATTTGAACGGAACGAGTATGAAGATTTAAAGTAATTTCTTATGTCTGGGTGTCTCAGGACAAATGTTTAGAGGCTTGGATGAAACCAAGAAGTTGGCTATGTCCATCTTATCCTTTTTTCAGCAGTTACATGGCAGAAATTTATATTAATATCCCCATAATCCACATAATATTTGAAGTGAAAGTGATTCATATTGCTTGTTGAATGGAGATCTCTGTACTAAAAGAGTCAAAGTATTCAGAAAGAAAACGTGACTTTTATTATACAACCAAATGCCCTAACTTTTTGTGTCATTTTGATGGGTAATATGTATTTATAGATGCCTGTTCAACATCAGATGATTTAAAAGTTATTTATGAAAATTCTAAATAACTTCAAAATTGTCTAATGGTCAAAACATGTATAAAATGGATAAAACTGCTTACTTGAATATGCATTTCATTGCCTAGTAAAATAAGTTTAAAAAATCATTCTGCTATTATTTTGCACATGCTCTGTACTTTGTAGTGAACTTTCTTTTTTTGGTGTCTTGTGCTTTAAAAGAAATCTGTGTTCTCATAATATAATAATTTAACACAAAATAAGTATCAATATTAGTGAATATGACATGTTGATCAGTATGATAAAAGACAATGCAAGTGAGAAAGGACAAAAGACTACTCAAAGCAGTTAGCGCTATTGGCCCTCCCGTTGATCGTCGATTTGCTCGAGCGGGCCCAGTAACGTCTCCATTGGAGACTTTGTTGTTACTGTGTCTGGCATATCGAATACTCTCGGTAGCTTGCCGGGCTCTCTGAGAGGGGCAGAGGAATCGAACTCGGGTCGGCCATGTTGGCCGCGTGTAAGGCGAACGCCCTACCCGCTGTGCTATCGCTCCAGCCCTATTGAGATTCTTCAAAACCCTGTTGAGATTTTTAAATATGAAAAGTGAGTTTAAGGTGAAAATCTTGTAGGGACTATTTAAGAGGAAAGAACACTACTGTGCATTAATGGCCTAGAGGTGAATTATAGCATGCGTGGTGAATTTCAGGAATTAAGGTAAGTTAATCATAAGAAGAATATATGAAGAAAACTCTCATACTAATAATACTAATTTCCTTAAAGAAAGATGAGGAATGAAACTGAAAATAAAGTTTGAGCCAAATCAGCATAAATATGACATCTACATTTAGATGTTTAAAAAATATCTCCAAAGTGTCCATCACTGAGAAAGAATTCATCATAAAAATGTAATGACCTACAAAAAATTTGAAAAGGACATTAGGGTATTTGTGAGGAAAGTATTGAATGACACTGATGTGCAAACTCCTGGCACTCAGAACAGTCTCTAAAGTGCAGTGAAATTATTCCTGAGAGAGCGTGAGATATAGACTAATGATAAAAAGAGATGTGGTGAGAGTGGGATTTGATTGGGTATGAAAGGATAGAAATAGAAATAGAGAGTCAGGAATATCACAGGAGACTTGACTTGAGCAACTAGACCATTGTAAAAAAAGTGACGTTTTTTTCTGCAAGGAACCATGTGAAAATTTCAGACTGGTAAAGATTGCCTTAGATTATTTTTTATTTGAATATTTTCTAATTTTATAATAGATTTTTCTTGGGCATTACAGTGTGCATGACCATCTTCATTTGTTAGTGAATTTTACAATTAGAAGCAGTAGTTGTTTATTTCCATCAAAATATGTATTATCTATATGATAATTTTTCTCTGAACATGAGCAAAGTATTTCCTTCAATAATAAAAAGTAAAATGTTAATGCACTATTTTGTTAATTAAAATTAAACTTTAGTTATTATGAAACTTCTAGTTATGGTAGTAAGCATTCTAGCAGATTAGAAAATATATTAAGATTTTCTAGGTATGAGTAGGAGCATTATTCTCTGATTGGAATTTATAATTGCTTTTCATTTTACTTTCAGATACCCACTTTTAAGGATTTTTTTAAAAACTTTTAAAAACTTTGAAAATCTATCCTCTTTTTATTTTTGGTTATTGGCCAGATCTGGCAAAGTTCAGTTGTTACTCCTGACTCAGTACTTAGGAAATTACTCCCAGTGGTCCTTGGGTGACCTAAAGGATGCTGAGGGTCCAAACCTGGTAGGTGTGTATGAAGCAAGCACCTTACCTACTATACTATCATCCAACATTTTAAAAAAATTGTTACTGAAAATTTTTCTATGATTTACAATATGTTATTTTTTAGAAATTATCTTTCATTCTCGACATGTCCTTTGGTGCAAAATTTCACCAGTGGAAATGTGATGTATAAATAATTTGGTCTCTTAGAACTGAAAATAAAAAAAGAAAAGTTTATGTCAAAGATCATAGGATTCTTAGAATAAAATTCTAAAGTTTTCACTTCATGTTTGCTCTCTGAATTTGTCCCTTTTTGTTATTATTTAGTCTCCAGAGATATTTCACATAATCATCGCTTACTTCAATTAGTGTTTATTACTCATTCTATAGACATCCTGTATTCTGAACATTCCCTTATTGTATTTCCAGATTGTCCGTCTTTGACTAACAAATTATTTTGACGAATAAATTTCCATGTATGGATTGAATCACTAAACAAATTCCATAGCAATTTTTCTGCATAAAAGTAATAGTGTCCATAAAAATAGAGGCATGGTTATGCTTTATATACACATTTTGCTATCCAGATTGTGAGGATCTCAAACTTTCTTCGTGTGGCTTCCATGCAGGTCCTAATCTCTTTCCTGACAAGAAAATAAATTGCAATAATAATTGGAACAGGTTCAGAAAATTACATGTGATGGTTTCTATCCCAGAGGTGACCACCTAATTTTCTTTGGGCTTTTGTTTTGGGACCACAAGGCTATGCTCAGGGTTTATACTTGTCTCTGTGCTTAAGGTTTACCGCTGGCATTGTTTGTAACCCTATGTAATTCCAGAAAAGCAAATGCCTTGATATAGAGTTCTCTCTATCTGTTTGGTTTTCTCAGAGGTGTTAACTTAAAACATGTATATATATTACATATAATATATATAACAAAAAGTAGAGTATTTTTCTCTCTTATTAACCAGTTTTATCTCAGATATAGCACCTAGCAATTAGATGATATTTAGCAAAATGTAAACATTCATGAATTATTTATGGAATGTTGAATATGTCTTTACAATATGTTCCCAAATAGTGCTAGATATGAAAATACCTTTATTTTGATTTTAAGGAAGAAGAGCTTAGCATCCCAATAAAACTGATACAATAAATGAAGTTCAGCCATTTTAGAAAATACTGACAAGTCCTATTGTTGCTGGTGCTAGCCGGGGTATTTTTAGAAATCAGCTACTGCAATCTCTATAAACGTTTATTTTTAAATTTAGTGTCTATTCTCATACACATAAAATAGATTCTTGAAATAAAATTATTAAAGACTGATCTATTCATCACTTATATATATTATCTGCTTTCAAAAATAAAATTATTTCTCAAAAATTTAAGATATCACTGGTTTTATGTCCTTTATGTGACTTGAATATCATAATATTACTCAGTGCTTCTTCAAGGCAGCCAAAATTACTAGTATAATTATCATGTGAAGAAGGATATTCAATCAATTTTCTAACCCTTTTCCATACTTGTTACTCCTTATTTGGAGTCAAAACATCTTTATGTAGGCAATATCTAATCTCTCTGCTTTGTTCTTTACTGTATCATTGTTGCATGCAAAGTTCCAAGGGGAAAATAATCGCCTAACAATTTTATGTGGAAATAAAGTCTTGAATGTATTTTAGAACATATAGGTGTAACAAGGTACTATGGAGTGGAAAAAAACTTAAACTCATGAAATTACATTTTACTTTTAAATTTGAATTTGTTGATGAAAAGTTTGATAGTGTCAGACAAGTGCAGTATTTTCACTCTTAGCAATTTAACACACTGTACTCTGCCTCAATTACTAATATCATTTATCCCCTCTCTGTTTACCTTCCAGACCGATTTGCTATGTTAGCCAACAATAATCTGCAGATTCTCAATATCAATAAGAGTGATGAAGGTATATATAGATGTGAAGGAAGAGTGGAAGCTAGAGGAGAGATTGACTTCCGTGATATCATCGTTATTGTTAATGGTAAGCAAAGAATAGCTGATTGTTGCACATAGTAATTGTGTTATTATTATTAATGCAAGTATTAGTCAAAAAGGACCAAACCATATTAGCGCAAAACTCAAAACTTTCCTAGTCAACATCTATCAATGGAGGTAGAGTTCACCACTCTATAACTGCCTCCTTTACTTTGTACAATATAATCACACCAGGATCCTGAATTTATTGAACAATGTCAGCCTCTGTTAAGGAGTCTATGTGAGAACAGTTTCCTTTTTGATGATCGAGCTGTTAAAAATATGCCAAATAAAGTATTTGAACTCTTTTTCACATTTTTGTAAGTATGTAATAGGATCTGTAGGCTTGCATAAATTTAAAAATTAATAGGGCAACTCTTTACATTATCAATGAATGTTAATATCTAAGTTCATGTCATAAAAAAAAATCTCTTTTCGGGGCTGGAGTGATAGCACAGTGGGTAGGGCTTGGCCGACCCGGATTTGATTCCCAGAATCCCATATGGTCCCCTGAACCCCACCAGGAGTGATTCCTGAGCACAAAGCCAGGAGTAACCCCTGTGCATTGCCTGATGTGACCCAAAATCTCAAAAAAAAAAAGACTTTTCCTGAGAGCATAACTTCTATGTTTTCTATCTGTGGTATAACAGCATCTGTGATACTAAGCAATATATTAATATCACCTTAGCTCTCTGCATTTTGCTCCTGATTTGTTATGAATACCCTTATCAACTCTCAAATATGGAATTTTCCACATCATCATACCTTTCATAAGAAATCTACTTCTTCCACTTGCTTTCGTTCTTAAAATGTATTTTTTTCTACTTTCAATCTCCATTCCATCCTCACAATTATAGTATTCAATGTTTTCCATTATCAGAAAAAAAATATGTATCTTTTCTCATACTAGACAAAGTATGTTATGATCAGCATCCTTCACTTCCCTGAAAATTCATCTGTGATTAAGCCGTGCATTACCTATGTGGAAAAACTAATAGTTATACTGAACAAATGCATTTGTACTTTAATTTTCTGCTTTGCAGTATGTTGGAATAATCATGATCAGAATTCTATTAGCAGGATATAATGTGATCTTGTTAAAAGACACAGAATATGAATATAAAGTGCTAACTCAATTTTCCTGTATTTTAGATCAAGAATAGGAAAGATTGATTGCCTTTTTTTTCCCATATCCTAGACATTAGCTTCCTCTCTAGTTACCTGAAGAGAATGGGGAATACTAAGAATGCCTTTTGAGCTCTAAAAAACTCATTTGAACCAAAGCAAATTAACTAACAGTCTGCAATAGCAATGAGAACTAACTCAGACATTCTTGAGATCCCCAATGAAAAAGTGGAAAGTGTGAGAGAATATAGGGGGTTAACTTGACAGTAGAAAGCACTATATATTCGGTGGTGTATAGAGTTAGGTAGACAAAAAGCTATCTACGGCCAGAGTAATAGGATAGTGAATAGAGCTTGGTCAGCTTGTCCCCAGAACTTCATGTGGCCCCCAAGTAAGACCAGTAGTGACCCCTGAGTGCAGAGCCAGGAGTAAGCCCTGAGTACAGCTGGATATAGCCCAAAATCCAAAAAGCAAATGAATAAATTAATTAATTAATATATACAAAAAATATCTATCATCCATCTTCCTTTATATCTGTCTCAATGGACGCTTTTAAATCTCAACATTATTTCCCTGTCTAAATGAATTTAAGGGGCTGGAGCAATAGCACAGAGGGTAGGGTGTTTGCTTTGCATGTTGCCAACCTGAGTTCGATTCCCAGCATCCCATATATTCTCTTGAGCTCCACCAGGAGTAATTCCTGAGTTCAGAACCAGGAGTAATCCCTGTGCATCACCGGGTATGACCCAAAAAGAAAATAAATAAAATTAAGAATGGGTTTAAATAGGGAGCTACTTATATTGATGACTGTTATCTATCATCTATAGATAAAAATATACCAAATCTTTTTTTCCTTTATCATATATAATAAACAAATATGGCTTGCATTGTTGATTTTGCTAGTTATTGGCTCATCTTTCAGCACTGCTCTGTTTCTAAATAATTCAAAGTGACGTATAGCTGTGTATTTAGACATGGGAAAGCACTGTGTTCGATTCATTTCTATTTAAGTAGAGATGATAATATTAGTTTATGTGTGTAAGGTTGTCAAAGTCTGAAATTTTAGGAGTGATGTATAAATCACAGACCAAGTGTGTTTTGTGTTATATATGTTTTTATATAGCACTAAAGATCAAATCTGCTTTTAAAAGGAAATATTATGGAGAGGGTTAAGGAAGGCTGGAGCGATAGCACAGTGGTAGGGCATTTGCCTTGTGCATGGCTGATCTGGCCTAGCCAAATTCGATTCCTCCGCCCCTCTCGGAGAGCCCAGCAAGCTACCAAGAGTTATCTCGTCCACATGGCAAAGCCTGGCAAGCTACCCATGACATATTCGATATTCCAAACACACTAACAGCAAGTCTCACAATGGAGACATTATTGGGCCCGCTTGAACAAATCAGTGAACAATGGGAGGACAGTGACAGTGACAGTGACAGGGTTAAGGAATAGCATAGTGGTAGACGAGGTTGCCTTGCACAAGGCAGACTCCTGTTCATTCCCTGGCATTGCATTTGCACCTGAGCACTGCCAGGAGTAATCCCTGAGCACCATAGTATGTGAGTCCAAAAACAAGTGTGTGTGCATGCGTGTGCATGTGTGCGTGGGTTTATGCATGTGTGTGTGTGTGTTTATAAGTTCTGTCTGGCAGACACAGTATGCTAACCCATTCTGCTATTGTGATTTTGATGTAAATAATATTTTTAAATGTTTTAATTTCCCCATATTATATTATCTTAATGTTTTCCTGTGATTGTATGCCTTCTCAAGGAAATTTTACTTGGTTGTGAGTGTGTTTAGTTAACAAAATTTGAATCTTTAAGTTCATCAAGTTAAGCATTTGAACTGGAGCACATGTTCTGATTACAGTACGCTCTGTCCACAGGGTTCAGCTATAGAAAGAGAAAAATACTTGGTTTCATTGTTTTTTGCTGCTGGTAGATGCTTATTTAAGGAATATTCTGTTCAGTGTCACATCACCTCTCCCCCCATCCTGCCTCCCTCCAAAAAAAAACTAGCTCCTCTTTTCACATTTCACTTTCCTCTGAAAGAATCAGATCCTGAAGATAATAATCTTACCTCCTTTGGCAGAATATTTCTTTATCTTGAGTGTTTCTACTTAGTGGCATTTTCCCTTTGTGGTGACAAACTTCGGACCTTCCAATTGCTGGAACTACCTTCACCCAAACAACTGTGCTCACAAAGTCAACAATGGATTTCTTCCCCTTCTGGTTGCTGCACGTGGACACTATCAAGGGTATACATTGACCAATGCCAGCAGATGTCTGTGCTTTCTGCTCACATTTTGCTTTTGCTTCAGCCAAAAAAAACCAAAAAACAAAATCATTCTTTTCCAGTCTTATTGACTCTTATCGTGTTTACCAGTTCCTTTTGAACATTGAATTTGGCCTAAAATTTCCCTTGCTATTACCCTCTTAGAAAATTTGGTGTGTACGGTCAATGAAATGTTTGAAGTTACAAAAGACATAAATATAAGACCCACTGTGATCCACATAAACTTAGCATTCTTTACTAACAAAATTTGAGTTTCTCTTTCCTCCTCAACTTACAATATAAACTTCCACCTCTCTTAATTGATATGACTGTGTCATCTTCACTGATTTGATAGATCATCTTGATGTTTAAAAAAATTATTTACTTACACCCCAAAGTAAACTAATGTCCTATGTAAATACAACTTTTTATTCAAATTCACCTCTTCCTTGTCTGGCTCCAGATGAAGTTGTTCTCTGATTTTCATTGTTTGCTATTTTCTAAATTTTTCTGCATGCTTCTTTCTTTCCTTCTTTCTTTCTTTCTTTCTTTCTTTCTTTCTTTCTTTCTTTCTTTCTTTCTTTCTTTCTTTCTTTCTTTCCTTCTTTATTTCCTTCTTTCCTTCTTTCTTTCATCCTTCCCTCCCGACATCCCTCCCTACTTGCCTCCCTCCCATCCGCCCCCCCTTCCTTATTGCCTATATATATATATATATATATATATGATTGTTTATTATACAACTACTTGAAAAAAGAAAATTTCAGTATTTTTAATAGTATCAACAAAAATGGAAGTTAATTTTTTTCTTAACTCCTTTTGGGAATTACTTACTGTATTTCAATATGTGTGATTACTTTCCAAAACATGCATCATGCCACCATTTCTGAGACTTAACAGCAGAGCTGTTGACATGTGAAATATGACACAATACCCCCAAAATATCTTACATCTCTACACAATCACCAGTGCACATATACAAATATAACAGTTGCATTATATGAATCTAACATGTACATAAGTATAACCATTAGGACTGAATTAAGTTTCAAAAAGAATCATGTTTCTCCCCAGGTTTTTATTTATTTTGCTATTAGTGCACAGTAATACTAAGAGTGACTTTGCTTTCTCCACTGACACTGACAGGAATACTCCTTGAGCACATCTGTGCGTAGCAACTTGCTGCCCCACCCCACCAATAAATAAAATGAGAATACTATTAATTTATTTTTACTCCTTTCATCCATGTCCATTTTAGCCCCATTGCATTCAAGAACTTTCAGTTTAATAAAGTTCTCCCAGGACTATTGGTATTATGTTCACAAGAATAAAAAACCTACAAATGACTTTTTAATTTAAAATGTATCCATTAGAGGACTATTTTATAAAAATTTCTTTAAAATTCTTTACAATCTTTAAAAAATTCTTTAAAACTCTATTATTTTTAATATTTAATTCTCTAAATTAAATTACTAAATTACTATTTAAATAGATTTTAATTCTTTAAATTTCTTTAAAATGTTAAAAAATTTCTTTAAAACAATTTACTATTTTTGAATATTTTGTAAAGTTTTAAAGAATCATTTTCTTTATACTTAGTTAAAATTCCTTATCTGGTAAAATAATCTCATAGACTAGACTTTCGCTGCTCAAGAAACAAGGTCCTCATTTAAAGATGCGTTTCTCAGTCGGGGTTCATAAAATCACCTGTGAGCAGGATATTGTAAAAGGGAGGAGGGATTACAGGTCAAAACTACATCAATGAGGGGACCAACTAGTCAGATGAATAAGGTAAAGGTAAAGGTAAAGGCCCTCCCGTTGATCGTCGATTTGCTCGAGCGGGCCCAGTAACATCTCCATTGGAGACTTTTGTTGTTACTGTGTCTGGCATATGGAATACTCTCGGTAGCTTGCCAGGCTCTCCGAGAGCGGCGGAGGAATCGAACTCGGGTTGGCCATGTTGGCCGCGTGTAAGGCGAACGCCCTACCCGCTGTGCTATCTCTCCAGTCAGATGAATGGGGCAGAATAAAACATGGTCAGCTGGGAGGGAGCACAGTTGGAAATATATTGAGAAACAGCAGTTTAAAGTCTCTAGAAACACTTTAGCAGTTTTTATATCAAAGAAAAACAGTAATTTTGAAATGCTTTCCTTCAGCTAAAGAAGTTCAGAGACATTGCAACACTCTTTCCAATAGCCAGAATCTGGAAAAAAAAACAAAAACTGAGTGCCCAAGAACAGATGACTGGTTAAAGAAACTTTGGTACATCTACACAATGGAATACCATGCAGCTATTAGAAAAGATGAAGTCATGAAATTTGTATATAAGTGAATAACATGGAAAGTATTAGGTTCAGTGAAATGAGTCAGAAAGAGAGAGACAGACATAGAAAATGTTCACTTATTTGTGAAATATAAAGTAACAGAATGGGAGACTAACACCAAAAGATAACCAAAAGATAGTAGAGATAAGTACTAGGAGATTTGCTCCACAGCTTGGAGGCCAGCCTCATATACTGGGGGAAAGGACAGCTCAGGTAGAGAAGGGACCACCAAGTAAAGGGTGTTTAAAGGGCCCACTCGGGACGGGAGATGTGTGCAAATGTAGACTATATAGACCGAAAATGATGGCCATTCAATACTTGCATTGCAGACCACAACAGCCTAAAAGAGAGAAGAGAGAGGTGGAGGGGGAGAGGGCGGAGGGGGGGTACAGCAGGGGGAGGGATATTGGGTGCATTGGTGGTGGAGATCTGGCACTTGTGCAGAGATGGGCACTCGATCATTGTATAACTGAAATGTAAGCACAGAAATCTGCAAGTCTGTAACTGTACCCCACGGTGATCCATTACAAAAAAGTAATAATACATTAATTAATTAATTAATTAATTAAAAATTTCAGTGACTTGTATTATTTTCATTCAGCAAAGTTGTTTTGAAATTCATGAATATTCACCTATGTAGTTATACTTCATTCCCTTTTATTTCTTAATAATATTTAGTTTTACTATCATTTTTCAATATTCTTACCCATCGACCCAAATGACACTTTAAAATGTGATAAATTTGGGCCTTATAAAGTTGCTATGAACACGTATTCATGTCTCTGTAGTTCATACAGTTTTTTTGTGGAGAATAAATATATATGAGAAGTAAAATTGCAACGTGTGGTAAGTATATGTTTAAAAGCAGAAAAAGTCATGTCAAGTGTTTTTTTCCAAAGTGATTGTACTATTTTATAGTTATATAAGAATTATGTGAACATTTTTATTTCCCTCCACATCGTTAGAAAACCTTTATTTGTTCACATTTTTTTGGTGTTCTTTTAAGGATTCACATAATTTCTCAACTGAAAATTAATTTGCATTTCTCTAAGTAATAAGAATATAATGTATAATTTACTCTACATTTTGCCAAATAATTTATTTCCTTTGTTTTACTTGAAAATAAAAAAAATCATTTCTTCTATGTTTAGAATTGAGTTGGTTTCCAAAATCCTGGATATTTTCTAGTTTTTATTTTGGAAAATAAAAGTTTAATTTTCATATGTTCAGGGAAGATACTTTATTTAATTTAGGTAGTTTGAAATTACTTGTTCATTAGAAAAAATCTGTAATATTTGTATTGGGTGCAATTTTGGTAATTCTCAGTTAAATTTTAACATTGGCTTGTATTTCTCTTTATTTTTTACCTTGTCTACTTGCTCTGTAAGTTTTTGAGAGGTCATTTAGTCTCTCCTAATGTGATATATTTGTTCATTTTTCCATGTCAAGTTGATTAGTTTCTACTTTTGAAGCTCTATTTTTTTACACACTAAAATGTAGAACTGTCTCTAGTTGGTGACTTGACTTGATTATTTTTAGGAAAGTTTTCTTTTTAGCCCTGGTGATATTCTTTGTTCTGAAATCTACTTTGGATCATTATAGCTAACATGTTTATTTCAGTAAATTATTTTCAAATTGGGTTGGAGCAATAACATAGCAGGTAGAGCGTTTGCCTTGCACGCAGCCAACATGGCTGACCCAAGTTTGATTCCACCGCCCCTCTCAGAGAGCCCGGCAAGCTACCAAGAGTATCTCACCCTCACGGCAAAGCCTGGCAAGCTCCCCATGATGTATTCAATATGCCAAAAACAGTAACAACAAGTCTCACAATTTGTTGTGAGATATTACTGGTGCCCGCTCGAGCAAATTGATGAACAACAGGAGGACAGTGCTATTTTCAAGTTATTTTTCCTTACTCTTAATTTTAATCTAATTGTATCTTGGAAAAAGTACAAAATAGACTTTTAAAACATATGAGCTATGCCTGCCTTTGATTAGGAATGTTTCCATATTTAATATTAAATATCTCATTTATTTAGTTAGTTTTATGTCTTTTTTTATGTTATCTTATGTATATCTGTTCTTTCTGCCCTTCGTTTCTATTCCCACCTTTTTCTTAGCAGTCTGAGATTTTTTTTGTTAAATAATTGAGTACTTTGGTTCACTACTATAACTCACTGTTATGTATAGTTTATATCCTCATAGTCTATAATTGTTCCTTAGAGAATTGTATAGTTTGTATTGATTTAACACATATATATTACAGTGTGAGTATTTATACATTTTTAGGAATACGGTAATACCAGTATTACATCAACCACCCAAGTACCAATATCCCCTAAATCCAATATTCCCTAAATTCAACTTTAATTTTAAAATATCAATTTCTTTATTATAAATTTAAGTAATCAATTTACATGTTATAATTCAAATACATAATATCATTTAAATTATATAATTCAATTAATTCAACAAATATGCAAAATTCTGTAACTGACATCTAAGTTAATATGTAGTGTTTCCATTATATGCAGAATTTCTATGTTGACTTCTGTGCTGTAGCAGCATGAAATATTTTTTTAAAAGGCAGAAAGATATGTGTATCAGTAAATGAATACAAAATCCTGGAAGGGATCTCAATGATATCAGAACTTTCTAATGATGCTAAAGAAAATTTAATAACCAAGGGCTGGAGAGATAGTACAATGAATAGGGTTCCTACCTTATTGTACATGGCTCACCTAAGTTTGATCTCCTGTACCACATATGGCCCCCTCAGTGCCACCACCACCAGCACTGTATCTTGGATACTGGGTTAAGACATCACTGTCAGGTGTTTCTCACCTTCCCTGCCATAACAAAAAATAAAGAAAATTAATAAGCAGCAGTGCTAATAATATTTACCAAAATAAGGAAATTGAAGAGACTTCAACAAGGACTGAAAAATATGGAGAACACCCAATCAGAAATGATTGAGTCTAAGAACACAGTAGCTGAATTGAAAATGAAAATACATGTAAACTTAATTATAAATTAAATACACAAAACCTTAAAGAATCTAACCAGCATTGGCAAATGAAACTTAGCATTTAACCCATCACTAATTTGGCTGTGAAATGTTTGGAGGGCCTTGAGGTCTCCTGAGTACTGCTTGGGAAGTAGCAAATCACTTGGTATTAGAACATTGTATGCATGACACTTAATAATGTATAACTTTGTATCTCAGCAATTCTTGATGATTCAATAAATTTATAAAAAGTCATGTCAATTATACTTTTAGAACACAATGATATGAAAGTAGAAAATAACCATAATATGTACTCCAGGAAAAACTCAAACATATTTAAACTGAACAGTATATTGTTGAATAAATATTGGGTCAGAGAGGAAAGTCCAGAAAAAACTTAATGCTGCAAAAATTATCATAATATCTTGAACATAGCCAAAGCAATACTGCCAGAGAAGTTCTTAGAAATAAAAAATAAAGAAAAGGGTCAAATACATAATCTAACCTCACATCTTAAGGAACTGGAAAAAATAACTAGTGGAACCTAAGTTATGGAAATAAGGAAATAATGAGAATTAGAATGGAGTTAAATAAGATAAATCAAATATTAATACAAACAAGAAATCAAGAGGTTTATTTAAAAATAAACAATATTGGAAAACTTTTAGGGAGACTCGTGAAAATTCAGAAAACACTGTAGACAGAATTAGAATCAAAAAGAATTTTAATAAATGTTAAAATATCAAACACAAAGTTTTTTACATAAACCATTGCATAAGGTTTTTATAAGTAATATTTTATAATTTTCAAATGAATTGAATATGTGTTGCTCAACGGAATTTAGAATGATGTTTTTTAACTACATTTTTAAATAACAGGGAAATAATGAAACGCCATCACAATATATTTTGATGATTATAAGACATAAAATGTAATGAAATTCAATTTAATGTATGTAAATAGTTATAATTCTCATATGACTATAGAGAGATCCTGTCAGATCATGTTCCTTAAAACTAAATTTAGAGAGAATAATTATTTATTGGCTTTAATTACTAATAAATAATTTTGGTTTTAAAATTATTTTGTGTCAATAAAATTATTTTTGTGTCAATAAATGATTTGTGTATTGACATACAATGTGAATATGTTTTTAGCCTCAGTTGCTATAATGCTACTATCAATGCTAACTCAAATGCTTTGTGCAGATGTTAATTGTAATCATACTTTTAAAAGCCAATCTGTTCATGATGTTTAGTATAAGAATAGCATGCCTTTAAGTAATTAATTGTAGGAATACTTATTTTGCCTCATTCAATTGAAAACCTTAAAAGTATGTGTTAAAGCATGCACATTTAATGTGCTGGAATTTAGTTTCTGTTGTGGATATTATTGATTTGGCTATTGCAAACAGTGCATTTCAGTAACAGTTTCAACATATCCAAAATGTGCAGCATATACAATTTTTTTCAAAGTAATTAGTTAGAAATCGGGGATGCTTAAATGTGAAATTGCATTGTTCATGAAAATCTATTTTACACTTTCTTGGCTGAAGCATTTTCTCTTCATAAAATGTTCTATATTTGTTTGAAGAAATTAAGTGTAGTTAATCAGAAAGAACATTATGGTTTGACACTTAATTTGAAAGTCCTGTCTTGAAGCAATGAATGATTACTTATAGAGTTATATATTCCATTGAGAGTCCAAAGAGGAAATCCATTTATGTTCCAAGATGGTTTAAGTATTGATGTAAGCCAGGGTGGTATTGAATATTGGCTGTCTTTTTGTGAGAAATAATCATAAAATTGCTCATATACCTATGTATAGCAACTTGAATTTCCTATCCATCTTTGCTAAAATGCCCAGTTAATTGTTTTAGCTTAATAGACTAAATTCTAAAATAGAAATATAGTACTGTCTAATTACTTACCATAGGACAGATATGCCAAAAACAGTAACAAGTCTCACAATGGAGAAGTTACTAGTGCCCACTTAAGCAAATCGTTGAACAAAGGGAGGACAGTGCTACAGTGCAGGAAAAAAACTCAGTGACTTTAAAAATTATTTTTATTTGCAGACTTGTCAGTTTTACTAATATCAGAATAAAATGTTTAAAATTTAACCGTGGTCCAGAGAGATCATACAGAGGTTATAAAAGCCCATGCTTTAAAAAAAAAAAAAGATTTGTTGCTGTTTGATTTTATTTTGGGGGCCGCATTTAGTGATGCTCAGGAATTAATCCTGGCTCTGCTCCCGAACTCAGGAATTATTCCTAACTGTGTTCAGGAGTCCAGAATTGGCTGTGTGCAAATCAAATGTCCTCCCTGCTGTACTATCTCCAAAGACCCCAAAAGCACATGCTTTGATTGTGGATGATCCAAGTTGACTCCTCTGCACTCCATGTTACACTAAGTGTGGCAGAGCTCCTGATAGTCACAAGCAATAACAGAAGTAGCCTTGGGAGCTCTCATTACCTTCTAGGGGTCACCTGAATAATCTTAGTATAAGAGGCCCCAAACAGTTCTGCGTCTTCAAATGACCCATTTGCTGAGAATATTCAGAAGGAGCTTCTGGGTATCTACAGACAACTACTCAGGAGATCTCCCTGTGCCAAACAGTGAACATTAAATTAATAGTGATGAAATGAATTAACAGTGGTATTGCTAACATGTCATCTGTTTCATTTGCATTCATGTTCCTTTTTTTCAGTTCCACCAGCAATCATAATGCCTCAGAAATCCTTTAATGCCACCGCAGAGCGGGGAGAAGAGATTACATTATCCTGCAGAGCCTCGGGCTCCCCAGAGCCCTCCATCTCCTGGTACAGGTAGGCTATGCACTCATGTGCCCATCACTAAGCCCATTTTAGGCTTGCGAAAAAAATGTAACCATCGTTTCACCAAAAGGAAAAGCATTGTTTTTGAACCTCGTTTTGAAATCAGATGTTTAGGGTTTGGAGGCATAATATAGCAGGCAGGACATTCTCCATCCTCATGTTAGATCCTAAACCCGGTCAACCCAAATGGTTCTCTGAGTTCAGCCAGGAGTGATTCCTAAGCACAGAACCAGGAGTCAGTCCTGCTACCACCGGTTGTGGCCCACAAACAAAAACAAAAAGAAAGAAGAAAATCATCTTCAGGGGAAGATATGAGAAGGAATAGTGGCAATAAGCAAGGGCATTTATTGGTCAAAGGTCTTGGACATTTTGATGGTTTAGAGGTGAGATAACTGTACATGAAAACAGTAAGAGTCAATAGTGTTATACAAATGTGGCCCAAACCATAGTAGTACATTTGAAAATTACAGTGCTTTTGTTTTCGTTTACACATGTTTAGATAAAATTCCTCAAGTTATCAACAAAATGCTTTCACCCAAGTAAAAGGTAGAAACCAGACATTTAGAATGTGTTAAAGATGTGTTTTAGTCTCACTGAGCCAAGAGCCTCATGATCAAATAAATAACTTTATTACTATTATTTGACATTATCTGAGAATAGGAATCCCTGAATCAATGGCTCCACTAATGTCAGTATATAAAAATCACACTTCATCATAATTTAGCTTTTACATTTCTTTGTGTTTTATTATTACAGAAAAACTTATTATGTACAATTAAGCTTCCTTTAATTTAATCAGGTTAACATATTTTAAATTTGGTTGTATATGTTGCATGTTAAAATATACAATTAATTATAATAACTAATTTTTGAAGATTATTTGTTTTATATTATCAAATATATGTTTAAATATTCCTTATCGAGTTTGTGGTTTAATTGCTAAAGGAGAGGCTATGACAGTTAATTGAACAATCTTGTAAATTTGTATTAGTTATTCAAGTTATTACTCATGCATAGCTATAAACATTCACAGAATCATTTTTATTCTGTACAAACTATGTAGTAAAATAATAATATAAAAATTATTTGTAAAATGAATCCAAATTGGAAAAAATACATTAGTAAATTTATTTTATAAATTAAATAACTGAAACTCAATATATATCACTTAAAATATTTACTAATATTAAGGTCAAGTCTCAAAAATTTACTTTTCCATAATAAATAGCACTAAACAAGGCATTTCTCCCGAAAGAGTGTTTTTTGAGATTATGTGAGGACATTGACTCCTTAATGATGCACTATGCTATTATTAAGGAATTCTACATTAAGCAGTAACATATTCCATCCAAGTAATTATCAGGTATTTCAAATCCTGTATTTCTAATGTGCATCTTTAATAATTTTAGAACAAATTGCAGCATCAAATATCTTTTGTATCTGGGGCTGGAGATATATCACAGCAGGTAGGGCATTTGCCTTGCACATGGCCTACCCGGGTTCGATACCCAGCATCCCATGGTCCCCTGAGCACCGCAAAGAGTAATTCCTGAGTGAAGAGCCAGGAGTAACTCCTGTGCATTGCCAGCTGTGACCCAAAAAGGAAAAAATATATATATCTTTTATATCATTAATCACAAAAACAATTGTTCTGCAATTCTATTCTTGTTATATCTTCTTTTTGTTTACATGTATCTTCCCTATTGTTCAACATGTTTATAAATTAACATTTACAAAGAAATTATCATGAATATTCGCTCCAGCCCAAGAAGTTAAAATTCAATTAAATTTATATTTTAATCTAATTTATTTTGTGGATTTGCTTTGTTCCTTGAATACCAAAATTAAGTATTGACAATTAATGAATAAAATTTTTATTTACTGAATCTGAAAGAAAAGTAAATGTTTATACTGAAACAAACAAGGTAAAATTAGTATAAGTGGGATGCTTTTATCTTAAGAAATACATCTATGCACATAAATTTTATCATTTAGGGAAAAATATTATCACTAGAGAATATATGAGAAAAGAAAGAGAGGTCCACATTGTATTTGTACACAATATCTTTGTATCCAGAGATATAAAGGAAGGTCATAAAAATAAATAATAAAAGGGTTGGGGTCAGGGACTTCAGGATCAAGTATCAGAGCATTGTAGCACTGTTTCACTGTCCTCCCATTGTTCATCGATTTTCTCGAGTGGGCACCAGTAACATCTCACAACAAATATTGAGATTTGTTGTTATTGCTTTTGGCATATCTATTACATCACTGGTAGCTTGCCAGGCTTTGCCGTGCGGGCAAGATACTCTCGGTAGCTTGCCAGACTCTCCGAAAGGGTAGGAGGAATTGAACCCAGGTCCCCCGTGTGCAAGGCAAATGTCTTACCCACTGTGGTATTTGAGAGAAATCAAAAATTTTTCCAAAGGAAACTTAATGACAGAGAATTCAAAAGCACGAATGAAAACACTTTCTCTGTATATTTCACTTTTAATATTTATTCAGAGGCTTTTTTATCTGTTGATAACATCATTTGAATTATTGCAATTAGTCCTTTAGCCTTTTTAACGTCATTGAATTTCTATGTTAAAATAGCAGTTAATTTTTCCTATTAAGTTACTTGCTTATTGTCTGGGTTACCGCCCATCAGTTCCAGGGACCCTGGTACATTTGGGACCAATGACGGTTCCACCGGCTGTTGGGACAGGCCCACAGGCTGGTTAATCAGTGGCACTTTATTCAAATCTATCAGCATTATTATAGAGAAATTGTGAAGGGTTGGAAGTCATCAATTACACATAGATATGGTTTAATATTAACATAAGCAATCAACAGATATAAAGCCCCACCTTCAGGGGAAATTCTTCTAGGTGATCCACCCGAAGGATGGAATTCCATTTGGGGTCTTTAGTAGTCTAGATTCCTTCTAGGTGGTCCATCCAAAGGTGGGAATCACCTAGGTGCATATTGTTTTCTCATTTCTTTTTACTTCTAATCATTTTGTATAAACACAGTAGAGATAAAGACTTTTATCCATACCCTAAATTAAGCTTAAAATGGTCTTTTTGGTCTGATGATAAAGGGTAGCTTTTTCTAGGGACTTCTCACTGTATTTTCCAGGCTACAGTCCTCAGGCCAGGTTATTTTTTCCTAACCCCAATAGGTCCTTTTTCAGTTATTTCTTTTTGTGTCATGCTAGTTTGTTCCATGATTATGCTCTTAATGTATGATACTCCTTTTGGTACTTAGAGTGTCCCAGGGTAGCTTAAAAGCTTGTTCCAGGTTCGAGAGACTAACCTTCGGGGGTGTAAGGTAATAAGATCAATCTGAGGGCAACTGATGGCTGCCCAGGAGAAGCATTTCAGAGTCAATTAGTCCCATATTATAAACACAACCATTAACTGTGTCCCCATGTCTATACAAAAGTGACATAGCTCTAAAATAAAAATATGCAAAGGACATAAAGGAAACAGAAAAGCAGTATTTCATTGACATATACAAAATCCAGAACCATCAGAAGATTTGACTTTATCAGTTACTGTGGCAGATTTGGAGATATTTGTAACTATGGGGGGCACAAAGAGAGGCTAAAGATAAACAAAAAAGATTGGAGTGGCCAGTTGAACTAGGTGTGCCTCTGGAGCACTCTGGTGGGTGTAATTCAATTAACCTAAGCTCTCTGCAGGAGGAGAAAGGACAACCCAACATTATGACTAAACTCTCAAAAAATTATAATCCAAGAGTTTATGATATTTTACCTCATTTAACTCTTGCAATAAATCTCAATAATAATGTGTTTGATTTGTTGGTTCAAGTCTCTGAAGGATACTCTATTGTGTTTTCATTCCTGAATTTTCTGGGATCAGGGGAAGTCCTCCGCCCCTCTCGGAGAGCCCGGCAAGCTACCGAGAGTATTCAATATGCCAGACACAGTAACAACAAAGTCTCCAATGGAGACGTTACTGGGCCCGCTCGAGCAGGGGAAGTCTAAGCATCTAGAATGAAGAGGGAGCAACCATTCTTTTTCTGTTACTGGCAAAAGTTATAGGTAATTCCTCCTGAATTTTTAAAAATTTTCAATATGGGGTGGGATTTTGATTGCACATATATAAATACAAATTTTATTATTTTATGCAAATACACAACTGATATGTATTTATTTTGTGATCTTAGTGAAATATAATTTTAGAAATCCACCTATTTCTTTTAAATTGTATATACTGACATAAATCATCACAGTTTTCTTTGTTATTCTTTGGCTCTGTTCTACCTATACTCATCATTCCTCTTTCATGCAGATATCCTCTTAATTGGTTATTTGTTCTACTATATTTTTCTTCTTGATTAGTCTCAATAGAGAATTATAAATATAATGATCTTCTTAATGATTAGCATTTGGCTTAACTAACTTTCCCCCTTTCTCTGCCTTATTAACATCTACTCATATCTTTGTCTTTCTTCTGCTTTAACCTTCTTTTTTTTGTTTTGCATTCAGACATGGCTCCAATTTAATAGCATGCATTTATCTAACACAACCATATATATTTCTCCTTTGTAACCTATTAAAATGAATCTTAACAATTTTGATATTTATATTTTATTTTAAGGAGGGTTTACCTAGCTATGCACAGTTACTTACTCCTAGCTTGGGGACCACTCTTAGGGACCATTCCTGGGGAGGCTTGAGGACTTTATGAGGCTACAGCAAATTGAACCCTATCAGATGTGCAATGTAACACCTCACCCAATGCTTTATCTTTCTAAT
Organism: Sorex fumeus; assembly: GCF_029834395.1. NCBI lineage: Eukaryota > Metazoa > Chordata > Mammalia > Eulipotyphla > Soricidae > Sorex > Sorex fumeus. Next base: position 39,455,067 of record NW_026606322.1, on the reverse strand, counting down.
CACTTATTTTATTATCATTATTTTTATTTTATTGTTTTTATAACTGATATTATTTTCATTTGAGGGGACACCCAGTGGTGTTCAAGGCTTGCTCCTGGCTCTGCACACAGGTTTACTCTTGGAGATAGTCAGGCAAACATATTGAGTTCGGGAAATCAAACATGGGTTGGCCTAATGGAAGGCAAATGCCCTACCTGCTGTACTCTGACATTTTAACATCATAGTTTCATTATTTCATTCAGATGTTCTGAATGTCTGTGTAATTAACATTACAGTGGTTACATATAACAGTGGTTATATTAATATATGTACTTGTTTCTAAATATTTTGGTATATTTTATATATAATTCTGCTACAGTTTATTAGTTAAAATCCGTATCTGTTAGGGAAAAAAAACATATGACAGCAGTTTGTTCAATTTTATTGAATATTATTTTGTGGTTGATATTTATTTTCATTGTGCATTTGAATTATATATATTGGATATTGTCGTATAGAGTATTTAGGTATTAGTAGGTCAACTAGATTTATATTATAGTCCAAATATATTTAATATCCTCACTGAATAATAATTATTCTAAGAGTCAGTGTTCAGTTGTCTTTCATTTGTTTCATGTGCTTTGGAGCTCTGTTATTTTTTAAATATTTTCAGCATCAGAAATATTTTAAGAATGATTTCAAGATTTTATTTTAGTGTAAGAAAATTATATCTTTGTCTATTTTATTTCAAGTACTATCTAGTTTTGGTGGTTTTTATTTGTTTGTTTTATGTTGTTTTTGCCTTAGTGGTGCTCAGGGCTTATTCCTGGCTCTGTTCAGGGTTCTGTTCTGGTGGACTAGAGGGACATTTTGTGAAGCCAGAGATTGAACCCAGGTTTGCCATGTGCAAGGCAAACACTCTTATCAGCTGTTATCACTCTCGCCCCTTCTGCCTGTATTTAATTGGCTATAGATTAAAGTTCACTGATTTATATTATCGTGTCTTTGTGTTTAATGATTTTTCCTTCATTAATATTTGATCTTAACACCACATAAATACATTTTATTCTATTTTTACCTTATAATATTTCCTAAAGAAGTCTCCATATTTCTGATATGTACCTCATCTCAATCTCATTCTTTCACTTTCATGAACATACAAAACATATCCTAATATTTATTTTAATATCTATTTCTACTTATGATCCATATTTTTCCAGAAGTTTTGAAACCACTGTTTTTAAGATAACTTTTTTAAATTCCACGGTGCATTTTAAAACTCAAATGGATCACCCCCAACACACACAGATAAACACACACATATGCACACATGCAAAAATACACACTTTGAATCAATACATTCAAAGGATCTATATTATTTTCTATTAATGATAACAAGGTTAATAAGATTTTCAGGATAAGTGTTCTTGACTCACTCATTTGCTATATTTCAGATGTTTAACAGAATATTTTGTGTGAAATATATATGGAGATAAGGAATATAAAAACCTTGCTAATTTACATCACCATGTGAAATTAAACATATCCAAATTAAGGGTAGAGCAGAGATTCATACCTAAATAATTAGCTCTGTGTTAGGAGAAAGGATGGACTTAGGAAGAATTAGAAGGAAAAGGATAAAGACGAAAAATACTCATTTATAGGTTTAATTATAATTATTTAAACAGACAATAGAGTTTTTCTTATAAACTACAAATTGTTAAAGACTGTATTATGCTGTTATTTCTGATATTATAGGAGACAAGTGAATACATTTTATTGTTTCAATAAAAAATACTTGTCATCTTCTAATAAGAATTATATAATATTATGTTTTGTGAAAGGAATTATCCAAGACTGCTTTCTAAAACGTAGCTACTCGCCTCATGTGAATTTTGAACATTAGAAATGATTTTTATATATATAAAAAGTTTTACATATCAAAAATTCTCTAAATACAAATTATGTACTAGTTTTGAAATAATCTAATAAATTTTAAAAAATAATATAACCAAGTATATTATATCAGTAATTCCTGTGAAATTATTATGTATACCTTAAGTTCTATAATACAAGTTTTCTGTAAATGTTATTAAAAATAATTTGTGAAAATTATAACACTAGATATAAAGTTACTATTATCATGTTGTTTAATAGAATTTATAAAAGTCTTTCGCTCAATGAAAATTATAAATGTTTTATGATATATTCGCACATGTTAATAAATAATGGAAAAGCAGATATTATTAAGAGAGTAGAATATAAATTATTTTTTGATTCATGCCTATGTGTTCCTGGAAGTAAAATAGTATGTCCTCCCATTGTTGATAGATTTGCTTGAGCGGGTCCAGTAACATCATCATTTCGAAACTTATTACTGTGTTTGGCATATTGAATACATCTCGGGTAGCTTGTCAGGCTTTGTCTTGTGGGCAAGATACTCTCCGTAGCTTGCCGGGCTCTCCGAGAGGGGCAGAGGAATCGAACCCGTCTTGGCCAGGCCGGCCGCATGCAAGGCAAACGCCCTACCACTGGGCTATCACTCCAGCTCCTGGAAATAAAGTGTATATTCACAATGTATCATCACAATTATGTATTTAAATTCCCTTTCCTTTGAATTCTTAAATTTATATTCTTATAGGGATTCTTTAAATTTAGCAAATAAATTTGTTGAATAAGCATGTATTAAGTCTCATATATAGAATGTGTATATGAAATAAAATCAGCAGACACTTTTTTTTTAATTTAGTGATCAAATTCACAAGTGAGTCAGTGTGTAATAATGTCAAGATTCAAACACAGATAAAATGTTATTTATATCTCAAAGGGAAAAATAATTTTCAGAAAAATTTCATTACTTATACTATAACTGTCATTGAACTTCTACAAATAAGCTTTCATTGAGATATAACCTTGTCTATCAAAGGCAGTATCTGTGGAATTATTGACAACTACCAATAAGAAAATTTGACTGTGTTCTTCTCTGAAGTTATGGAATCAGATTCATAAAGACCAATCTGTTTTTTTTCTTAGAAATGGCAAATACATCGAAGAAAATGAAAAGTATACGTTGAAAGCAAGCAATACAGAACTAACAGTCAAAAATATAATCAATAGTGATGGGGGTCCTTACATCTGCAGGGCTACAAACAAGGCAGGGGAAGATGAAAAGCAGGCTTTTCTTCAGGTCTTTGGTAAGTATTATAACATGGTGTTTAAAATTTTGATACAGATGTAAAAATGTTTGTGCTACATCTGAAAACCAGATTGTCTTAATTAACTAAAGAATAAAGTTGAGGAACGCACAAAGTGAAACAATAGTCACAGACATGTGCACTGTGACCATAAAGCATGGTCACCAAAGGGAGGTCTGTAATAGGAAATAGCATGATAATTGGAGCTGTGGACTATTGTGGAGGGATATTTTTACTTTGGTGGTGGTCATCGTATAGTAGTAGCACTGTAACACTGTAGCACTGTTCTCCAGTTGTTCAATGATTTGCTCAAGCGGGCACCAATAACGTATCCATTGTGAGACTTGTTACTGTTTTTGGCATATCAAATACTCCACAGGGAGCTTGCCAGGCTCTGCCATTTGGTCAGGATACTCTCAGTAGCTTGCCAGGCTCTCCAAGAGGGACGAAGGAATCGAACCCTGATCAGCCGCATGCAAGGCAAAAAAAAAGCCCTATTTGCTGCAGTACTGCTCCAGCCCATGGTATAGTGTATTGTTTAAACATTGTTGGTCAAATATACTTTGAATAGAGCAGGTATTGCATCTCTAAATCATATAATTACATAAACTAATTTCTCAGTTAAAACAAAGATGCTATGATGTCTAGAGAAAGAATCTAACTAAAATTTTACTTTTTCACTCATAGGAACTCTTTAGCATTTAAAACACCTTAATATGGGACTGGAGCAATGGCACAGTGGGTAGGGCATTTGCCTTGCACCCGGCCGACCCGGGTTTGATTCCCAGCATCCCATATGGTCCGCTGAGCACCGCCATGGGTAATTCCTGAATGCAGAGCCAGGAGGAACCCCTGTGCTTCACTGGGTGTGACCCAAGAAGCAAGGAAAAAAATCTTAATATTTCAAACTATGGTTTCTTGGCCATTTTGCTAATATCAAATGTAGTATCTGTTCCTCTCAGTTTAATGTTTCAAACTAAATCTTTATTTTCTGATCAATAAACTAATGTAAAACTGTAATTCTCAGGGCTAGAGCAATGAAGTAGCAGTTAGGGTGCTTTCCTGTCACACAGCCTACCTACTACCATCTTTGGCACAGAATATAATCCCCTGAGATTCACCAAAAGTGATCCCTGAGCTCAGCACCAGAAGTAAGCCTTGGGCACTGCCAGATATATTGCAAAAAAAAAAATCAATCAATTATTATTACATCACATTTTTTAGAATTACATATATTTTATCACAGATTATTTTCCAACTCAATAGAAAGATAGAAAAGTTTCTTAAGATACGCATATTTCTACTGATTCGGTTCTATACATACTATATACACTACATTTACGTTCTACTGATTAAGTTTTATATATAGTTATTATAAATGTTTAGAAGACTCATTTGGATTATTTTATTTTCAATATACTTCAAATGGGCACACTGACTTTATAGATCAAAAATGTCACAATTATGATATTATGGTATTAGGAATCTCTTTTTTAACATAGAGAAATTTTTTTAGTTGAGTCAATGTGAGATTCACATTTACAAAGCTGTTCATAATCAGATTTCCGTCATGCAATGTTCCAGCATCCATTCCTCCAACAGTGCATATTTTCCTACTACCAGTGACCCCAATTTACCTTCCTCAACCCACCTCTACCCACGTCCTGCCTCTATGGTAGGCACTTCTCTCTCTCTCTCTCTCTCTCTCTCTCTCTCTGTCTCTCTCTGTCTCTCTCCCTCTCCCTCTTCCTCTCTTTCTCTTTCTCTCTTTTTCTTTCTCTTTCTCTCTTCTCTCCTCTCCTTTTGGGCAATATGGTTTGAAATACATATAATGAGAGATTATCATATTTATTATTTTATCTACTTTCAGCATGCAGTTCTTATCCAGAACAATCATTTCTAACTCCCATTGCTATAGTGGTTACTTTTCTGTCCCAACTCTCTTCTCCCCCAACACTGGACACAGGTTTCCAACCAGCCATGGATTTATCTCATTTGCCCATATTTTTACTGTTCTTGGTATTATTCTCATACTTTTTTTTATGTCACACAAATGCGTGCAGTTATACTATGTCTGCCCCTCTCAGTCTGTCTGACTCATTTCACACAGCATGATATTCTCCATCCATTTATAAACAAATTTGTTGACTTCATTTTCCTAATAGCTGCATAGTAATCCATTGTGTTGATATACCATAGTTTCTTTGTCTACCTGTCTGTTCGCGGGAACTCAGGTTGTTTATAGATTCCGGCTATTGTGAATAGTGTTGCAATGAATATATAAGTGCAGAAGGAATTTCTGCTATGTGCTTTTGCACCACCACGGTATATTCACAGAAGTGGTATTGCTGGGTCACATAGAAGCTCAATTTCTAAATTTTTGAGGAATTCTCATATTATGCATTTTCATTCATTCTTGGTGGAAATTCCCACTGCTCCACCCTTTTTAGAAAACATAAATTACATATTTACTTAACAAAATTAATCAGATTTAACGATATATTTTAGTTTATTGTTATAATCTAAAAAGCTTATTCTTTTAGTTTTCAAGGCAATGCAAAATAAGAAACATAAAAGTACATAACTTAAACATTATTTTAAAGTTTTATAAAATTTGCGAAAAGACATAATTTTTACAACTAGACATGATTTGGGACACATGTTGTTCAGCTTTTTATAAGGGTAAAAATTAGCAGTAATTTGGTACATTTCTAATGGTATTATTAAATGAGATAAAAATAAATCAACTGAATACTATATGCTATTTATTTAAATGCTGCTTCTCTTCACACTTTATATAGTATACTTGACTATACAATCCATATTCAGGACTAATTAACCTTGGTGAAAGTTGTGTGGATTCTTTCATTATTTTATTTTTTATTTTTCTTTTTCGTCACACCTGGTGATGCACAGGGGTTATTCCTGCCTCTGCACTCAGGATTTACTCTTGGCGGTGCTCAGAGGACCATCTGGATGCAAATGCCTTACCCACTGTGCTATTGCTCTAGCCTCTTAATTTTTCTTCTATTTTCCTTTTGATTAATGCGGGCTATGCTCAGGGCTTACTCCTGGATCTGTCCTTAAGGATTTCTGTCTAGGCGTGAGGAGCCATATGCAGTGTCAACTCTGGATCAGGAGTTGGCCAATTTACAAGGCAAGCACCTTACCCGTGCACTATATCTTGGGCCCTACAGAACTGTTCTAAAGTTGAAAAGATAATTACTAAAACAGGATGTCCTTATTCATCAATCTGCACACTTGTTTATGTTTACCGTTTCTTATAATGATGATGAGAAATGATTTTACCACTCTGATTTGCAATACATTTAAAGATAGGGTTTCATGCATACCAGAACATCACACCCTTCACCAGGTCTGAGTCTGTTTCCCCCACCATTCTCTCTTTGTCCTCACCATCCTTCCCCTCCCTTATCCATGGTAAGGTCAGTGTCTTTGTGACTTTTTAAAAGTAACATTTTAAACTGGAGAGATAGTACAACTAGTAGGGTGCTTGCTTTGCCTGTGACCCATTCGGGTATAAACCCTGGTACATATAGTCCCCTGAGTAGTGCGAGGACTGAAAACCCTGAGCAGAGAAGCAGGAGTAAGTCATAATCTCCACTGGCTGTGGTTCCCCAGACAAACAATGAAATAAAATTGTCTTAATTTTGTCAAATTAAAAGAATGAAAAAAGTAATAAGCTGATTTCAGGTTGGCAGTACCTTGAAATTATCATTTGCTCCTTGGTTTACACCCACTTCAAATTATATATTATTTGTAGGAGAATTGTCTTTTGAAATTATCTTCTCATAACTTTGCAACTCTCATACCACTCTTCCAACCCTCATAAAGCAAAATGTCTCGGTGTAACTGCTACAAAATACATTATTTAACCTATTAAAGTAACCTTAAAATGACTACTTTGGCATGTAAGTCAAAGTAATATGTTTTACTTCTATATAGATTGAATAATGTTTATATTTTTACAGTGCAGCCTCACATAGTACAACTTAAAAATGAGACGACGTATGAGAATGGTAAAGTAACACTTATATGTGAAGCCGAAGGAGAGCCCATTCCTGAAATCACCTGGAAAAGAGCAGTGGATGGAGTCACGTTTTCAGAAGGCAGTAAGGTATAGTGTTTCTATAGTATAGTGTTTTCTATTACCAGTGCTATTAATTCTTTCACACATTAAATTTCACAATATGCCAATATACAAAGTAACTTAATGGAATCCAATAGTTTAATTTTTAAGATAACAACCATAGGGTCAAACTTAAATTCAGATGACAAAGAAGTCAAAAAGTAGTTTCTAACAAAATGTTAATTACTGTCATTGGTAGTTGGTATTTTTTAAATTTACTACATGAAATTTTCTTAAATGAAAGAATATGTAGCACAGAGCCTTAGAGTGTATATTTAATAAAGTTTTCAATGATGTCATGTAGAATAACATTCAGGTCATACTTTATAATTTCTAACTACATGTCAAATAAAGTTTAAAAACTATTCCTTTAAGCAGAAAATATTCTTTAAACAATTACTTGGTAACTGACAGCTTATACTGCATTTTTAATGATCTTACACAATGCAGAAATGAAAACTCAGATTCACAAAAAATATAGCAGTAGTTCAAAACTACTCTGGAATTTCATTTGTGTAGAAGAATAATTTTCTTTTTTCATAAATTTATAATTGAATACAGTATGAACAATAAAATAGAACATTTTGATAGAGCCATTCACCATGTAATAGGTAGCCATTAGAGGAGAATGCAATGATTTTGTATGCATGTACTTTATAATTGATTATATATTGCTATTTTATAGCATTCTATGGGTTTTTATGACTGTTGCTTTTCATAATTGCTGTCTAAATTTGAAAGCATATATGAGTGAAACAGAAAAGGAAACATAGTGATTTAAAGATACAAATATAATTGTCATTTTCACAGGTGTAAATATATTTAAAATTGAAATGGTAGGTTTGATTTTCAGTGTTAAAGAAACACTCCTTCAAACCTAAATCAATGTATGCCAGCCAGTGATTTCTAAAATATAAGTTTTGCTTGTCAAAAATAATAACAGAAAATATTTGAAGTCTGAAATATAAATTTCCTCTGGCATATCAAGCTTTTGCTTTGCATGCAAACAAAATAAATAATACAAATGCTTTAACCCTCTATTAAATAATTTGTCCCATACATACCAATCTATTTTACTTCATTCATATCTCTATAAATGTTGGCATATTTCAGAAACTATGTTTTGTAGTATTAACACTGATTTTAATATTCTTGTCTTATCTATTCAAGTTAAAAATAAAATTTATGATATAAATAGATTACAATATATATGGAAGTTTATAAGTATTTGGTAAGTCAGATATGTAGTTTATTGTAATACTTTATTATAACAGCAGTGTTGCTGTGGCATAATCATAATTCATGATTTTAATTTGTAACAAAACAGCTAGACTTATCAAAAACTATGTGAAATGGCTTTATATATTAAATAGGAATAATTCTTTACACAAAATCATTTGAGTAATAAATTTCATGTGTTTGTGTCCGATTGTATCTATTTATATCAACTCTATAACATGTTGTTTTCTTGTCCATTAAATATATTACCTTTTAAAAAGAAATATTGTTTAATTTATGTGTTGCCATACATATAAAATATAATTATTGTGTTATTAATAAAAGTTATTAAAAGTTGTTAAAAGTTATCAAATACATAGAATGCCATGATATTTTATTTATTTTAAGCACTACAGACCACCCACAGTGTATGGGAATCTTTTCAACGGTAGCTGTGAAAAAAAAGTTTTGTTTATAGTTTTGTTTATAAAAGTATAATGTATTTATTTTTTTACAAATCTTATAAAACCATAGTAATTTTAGTATAATGCATTTCTACATCATATTTAAATGAAGGTTATTTATTATCATAATAATTCTCTAAATTTATTTAAATGTTAGTTTTCTGTGCAGAAAATTTCCCCATTTATATCCCTAATTCCCTCAATAGATGGCATTCATGAGATATGTAATTGAGCTAAAATTTGAAGTAAAAAAAATAGTTTTAAGATAAAAAATTTATATGAAACTAATATCCAAGCCAAGAGAAAACAGGGGCCAGGAGAACTGATCAGTGTTTGGCAGATTGCCACAAGTTGTGTGTGTGGTGGGGGAAGGTCTGTTAGGATAGAGAAAGGATCAGTAGGATAATCTGATAATTCTGGACAGGAATTGAGTGCTGAAAGAATGTTAAGATATGCATTATACCTTTTAGTATTTGTACAACAAACTATAAAGATGAGAGAGAGAGAGAGAGAGGCAGGTGTGTGTGTGTATGTGTGTGAAACTAGATACATTGGTGGTGGGAAATGTACACTGGTGAAGGGAAAAATGATAAATTAGTTTTAAGTTTTAAATTTCAGTGTAATGGAATTTTTGATGCTTTGATCATGAAATTATTCTTTGAACTCTTTGATATGGGGTTTTTCTCAACCTTAAAATATGGGTAATATTTTTTATGTTATAAATAATGCAAGTAGTTCGTTGTTGTATATACATATATAGTACATATTCAATTAATATTTTATTTCATAATAGTAGAAAAATTGGTAAATACTTACTTTTTTATTATATACTGTGAAAACTCCATAAAGTCGATAAATCTATCCACTCATCTATGGTGTGATTGAACACTGTAACAGAGTATATTTTTTTCTTTTTTTTTCTTTAATTTATTTATTTATTTATTTTTCTTTAATTTATTTATTTATTGAATCACTGTGGGAAAAGTTACAAAGCTTTCAGGTTTAGGTCTCAGTCATACAAATATCAAACACATTTCCCTTTACCAATACTTATTTTTTACCACGAAGAACCCCAATAAAACCCCACCCCCCACCCCTCCCAGTCCCTGTGAGGCAGATGAATTCTAGTTAGCACTCTATCTGCTTTGATTAGATTCATTGTTTCAATAAAAGATTCACCACTATTATTTAGGGTTTACCCCCCCCCAAAATCAGACATGCTGAAAAAGCATTGTGAAGTGATTTGCTTTCTACAGCTGGGTTCAAGAATTAAATGTTGGTTTTGGATTTCTGCTATTTTACTTGTTAACCCTGGAAGTATTTCTACTGAAAGTCAGATAATTAAGAAATTGGTTTCTGTGCTCTGGAGTCGTGGCCGTGCTGGAGAGCCGCTCGTGGGGGGCAACTGGTGGCCTCGGTAGGGCGTGAAGGACGGACCGGAACGCCCCCCTTCCCATGAGGTTTTAGTCGCCCCCACACCCCCAGCTCATACCTGCTCTCCACAAGGCTCCCATGCGGCCACAATATTTCTTTCCAAAGAAGAGAGGGCGAATGGGGCAACACCCTTTCCCCTCCAGGCAGACATGATGGCCTGGATTAACGCATAGTCCATTCACTTTTCTGCTCCAAGCTGCTGGGTTCTGCATTAAGTCCTTGTGCTTCTGGGGTTGTGGCCGTGCTGGAGAGCCGCTCGTGGGGGGCAACTGGTGACCTCGGTGCGGCGTGAAGGACGGACCAGAACTCCCCCCTTCCCATGAGGTTTTAGTTGCCCCCACACCCCCGACTCATACCTGCTGTCCACAAGGCTCCCATGTGGCCGCCATCCTTCTTTCCAGAGAAGAGAGGGTGAATGGGGCAACACCCTTTCCCCTCCGGGCAGACATGATGGCCTGGATTAACGCATAGTCCATTCACTTTTCTGCTCCAAGCTGCTGGGTTCTGCATTAAGTCCTTGTGTTTCTGGGGCTGTGGCCGTGCTCCAAACTTAACTCTCATTTTCAGGGAGAAACGTTGGGTGATTTACTTCCCATTGATCACTTTGTATATAGAGAGATGTCGCGCAGCCACGTAAGCAGCCGCGAGGAAAAGTCCTAGTTCCCGCATACTCGAGCTATGCTTGTAGAGGCTTCTGGTCACCGGGGTTCCATCTGGGGGAGGCGGGATGCGGCACCTACCCCATCTGGGACTTCCTGATGATCTTGGCTCTTTTTGGAACCTGGTTTTTTCTCCGGGGCCTGTGGAGCCAGCCCTCCATATGGCCCTTCTCTTCGGCTGTATGCTGTAAAGATGTAACAGAGTATATTAAGAATTTTTCTCTCCTTGTCATGGAATGTAGCTTGAGATTGTATTTACCTCAGGAATTATTCAAAGAGTCTGTTGAAATGCAGATGATAAATGTCTACTCTCTGAAGTTGAATTTAGAATATGTGGTACAGAGCCTAAGAGCGTATATTTAATAAGGTTATCAATTGATGTCATATTGAATTGTATTTAGGCCAGACTTTGTAAACAATTTCTAACTATATGTCAAATGAAGTTTATAAACTATTCCTTTAAACAGAAAATTATTCTTTAAAAGATTACTTGACAATTGACAGGAGCTTGAAAACCACAAAAAATTAAATAAAAAAGTTCATCATGCTTGCTTACAGACTTTGATAAAATTATCAATATGTAAGAGCTGTCTGTAGCACTGTTGTCCTGTTCTTCGATTTGCTTGAGTGGGCACCGATAACATCTCCATTATGAGACTTGTTGTTACTGTTTTTGGCATATCGAATACGCCACAGGGAGCTTGCCAGGCTTTGCCATGTGGGCAGGATGCTCTTAGTAGCTTGCCAGGCTATCTGAGAGGGACAGAAGAATTGAACCTGGGTCAGCTGCATGCAAGGCAAACACCCTACCTGCTGTGCTATCACTCCAGCCCCAATATGTAAGATATAAGTAAAATTTCATTCTCATCATAGTGGATCTTTGATAGTTTTTTTTTTCTTGCCAAATTCTCAGTCTCTAAACTCAGTTTTCAATTATGAATTCTCACTGCAGAAAACAAAAGTAATACCAGAGGTAAAATATCTGTGATTAAATTTACAGGGAAATTTAATGAAGCTTTCATTGTAATTTAAAGTAAGCATATTCAGTCCTCAAAAATTAAAATATCCATCCATCATTCTGAAACCATGTATAGATTCAATACAGTCTTTCATATAATTATAATTACAGTGGTAGTTTTTCATAAATCTCAAAATAAAATCCTAACATTTGTTTCTAATCATAATTTTGTGCCCAGACAATTTTTCTTAAGACAGAGGAAGAAAATTGGTACTCTTTTTACTCTATTATGTCAAATTATATTACAATAATGCAGTAAAGAAAGCAATATAATGTTAGCATAAATACAGATGCAAAGATTAATGGAATAATAAGTCTACATATGTTTAAGTAAGTAATTTAAGACCAGGAGATAAGAATATGTAATGGGAAAATGACTGTTACACCTAGAACTAACATTAGGAAAATTGCAATTCCACCAGTGTGATAACAAACCCATTCAAAATGCACTATGGATGAATACAAGAGCTGAAACTAATAATTAAAAAAAATGGAGCGTGATTTATAATCTATCTCTCTTTCTCTCTCTCCCTCCCTCTCTCTCTCTATATATATATATTTCAACCATGTATGTGTATGTATATATGAATTAGACGAACTATGTCAGATCATAAAACTGTATATCATATGACTGAAAACAACTTGAAAGTATAATTTTCTCATGCACTTTGGAATGTTAAGTGTTTTAAGTATGTGAAAGATTTAAAATGATTGTGCGAGAGAAATAATGCAGGTCTTAAGGCACTTGTCTTCCTTGCAAGCAATGCTGCTTTGCTCCTAGGTGGAGCATACGATTGGTCCTCCAGTCTATGCCAGGAGTGATTCTTTTTGCACAGAACTAGGAGTAAGTCCTGAACACCAAAATTGAACAACAACAACAACAACGACAAAATGATGGTGATAACTCTTCATTGATTCTTGTTATAAAATAGCACTGTAGCTCTGTCCTCCCATTGTTCATTGATTTGCTCGAGCAGGCCCAGTAACGTCTCCATTGTGAGACTTGTTGTTACTGTGTTTGGCATATCAAATACGTCATGGGTAGCTTGCCAGGCATTGCCATCCGGGCAAGATACTCTCGGTAGCTTGCCAGGCTCCCCTAGAGGGGTGGAGGAATCAAATTCAGGTCAGCTTGGTCAGCCACGTGCAAGGCAAATGCCCTACCTGCTGTGCTATCACTCCAGCCCAATATAGAAAGTACTTCACAATAATGTCTAAAATAATAAATCTAATCTGAATTTGTTTACCCATGCTATTTTGTAGACCTTACCATTTTATTTTCACATTAGACTTATAATTTTGCAATGGTAGTACTTTGAATGGAATCTCCTCTTGGTATGTAAAATATCAGTCTCCTCTGTTATGAGAGGAGGCAGCACTCTGCTTTCCCATTATAGATTAATATATATCCTCAAAGTTATTCTTCATCAACACTAATCTTCATCTCCAAATACAAAGCTAGGACAAGACATAGCATAGATTTTATGATGTCATTATTTTTGATTTCCAGCTCTCCCTAACCTATACTCCTGCTTATTCCAAATGTTTATTTTGTAAGAAGACAGTCTTTTTGTCAGGCCTTTAAATAATTCACTAGTCGACCTGGTATATTACTTGTCATTTTAGCATTAAATGGAAGAAAAAAGATATATGTGAAATGATTTTTTACTAACTCTATTAAGATGGTAAATATAACAGCAATCCCATTTATGCGAATTAGATGTCTCATATGATAATTATAAAGTGCTTGTAATATTTGTTTTTGAATCAATTTGGTATGAGTCATCTATCAATGCTTAAGATATAGAATCTATAATTATGTTAATCCTTTTATGCTTATCTGAAATAGAAATTATAGGTCTCTACTATAGAAGTTAATCTACTTGACATTGAGTAAAGTGCTTTTGAAATGTATGGTAGTAAGCTATAAATGTTGTAAAGGAGAATTTTTCAAACCAGTTATTTGAATAGTAGGTTCTTCTTATATATTTCATGTGTTATCTGCCTTCTTATGTCTGTATTTTTTAAAAATTTACTTTAAAATCATTTTAATTCTAAAAAATGCACAGCAAGTTAAAGTTATGGTTGAATAGAAACACATTGTTTTAAAATAACTTTAAAATAAATTTTAAAATTTATACCTGAGTCGGGCTGGAGCGATAGCACAGTAGTAGGGCGTTTGCCTTGCAAGTGGCCAACATGGCCGACCCAAGTTCTATTCCTCCGTCCCTCTCGGAGAGCCCGGCAAGCTATCGAGGGTATCTTGCCCGCTTGGCAAAGCCTGGCAAGCTACCCGTGACATATTCGATATGGAAAACACAGTAACAACAAGTCTCATGATGGAGACGTTACTGGGCCCGCATGAGCAAATCAATGAACAATGGGAGGACCGTGACCATGACCTGAGTCGGACTGGAGCCATAGCACAGCGGGTAGGGCATTTGCCTTGCACACAACCAACACGGCTGACCCGAGTTCGATTCCTCCATCCCTCTCGGAGAACCTGGCAAGTTGCCGAGAGTATCTTTCCAGCACGGCAAAGCCTGGCAAGCTACCCGTGACGTATTTGATATGCCAAACACAGTTACAAGTCTCACAATGTTACTGGGCCCACTTGAGCAAATGGATGAACAACGGGAGGAGCATGACCATAACCTATACTTGAGTCAAATTTATATCTCCAGTAGTATGTAGTCCAGAGTGAAGATACATTAGGTAGGAAGCTTCTCTTGCATGCTCTAGACCTGGGGATTGATCCCTAGCATACTATATGGTTCCCTGAGCAGCACAAGGAAGAATCCCTGAGCACAGCCATTACTGGACCTCAAACCAAAATAAAGCAAACAAAATAATAATTTGTTTCAAATACACTTTAAAGTAATATAAGATAAAGTTGTTCTGGAATTTTTGAAAGTGGTGTGTATTTAAAGTTATTTTAGACAGAACCTTTTATCCATGTTATTGCATTGCTCTCTAGCAAATAAATAGTTGAATTTGAACAAATAGTAACAAAAATCTCATTTAATGTCAATCTTTAATGCTATGTGACCTTTCAAAGTGATTCCAGTAAACTGAATAAATAAAGAAGAATGACTATTTTCAAACGCAAAAGTTTTCTTTTTTCTGATATATACAGGTCTTAATCTGAATTTAGATCAATTCAACACTTTGTAACTAAAATAAGAAGACTTTCTGTTATTTTATATTGTTTGAGAAATGTTTCTTTCTGTGCAAATGCTTATTTAGTAAACATAAGCTTTAGCAAATTAAACCAAAAATTTTTCTGTAATTTCAAATATGTAGAGATTTTTAACAAACTGAAATGTAATATTTAAAAACCATTTTAATATAAAGAGTAAATAATTTAATATTTAGGTTTGAATTACACACATATAATATTGTATCAAAGTTACTTGGCAGTTTTGTTCACATAATTACGTGATAGTTGTATATTTTACAAAATGATTTGAGAAGTCTAGTTAACTAAGTTTTATTCAACTTCAAAGTTTGAGCTACTATTAATTATACTCAACAGCTACACAATGCAATCTTATGAAACTGAGTTTATAAAAGGAGGTTTGTAAAGTTGACCCCTTTCATCAATTTTGCCCAACCCTGCCCTTTTGTGAAATGGTTATCTATTTGCTGTATCTTTAAACAAGTTTCTTTTGTTTGTTTGCTTGCTTGTTTGTAGATTCATGTGTGTAAGAATATAAATTTTATGTCTTTCTCTCTCTTACTTATTGTAGAGTAATGCCCTCAAGGCCAATTTAATGTGATCATTTTCTATTTTGCTTATTTTTTGGGTCATGATACTCAAAGGACTTATGCAGTACCACATCTCAACCCTCAGCACCTGGCACGTTGCCCTGTGACCTAGGTACCGAGACACTCAGACTCCACTCATATTGTCCTAAATGACAACTTTCAATCTCTTCTATCAGTAAAGTGTATTACCACCTTGTGTGTGTGATAGTCACTATGTGAATATATTTTTATATATGTATATTTATATTTATATTTATATTTATTGGTGGGAATCTTTCAGTTATGCTGAATTAACTGGTCATATATGATTAACCAGTTTGATTGCTGTCATATTATTTGGTAGTACTGTTTCATATTAATTTTCATAGCGCCATAAGTTACATTCTTTCCAGTGAAATACTAGAGTTTATTTTTCTTTGCATTCTTTAAATTTTAAGTGTGTAGAAGTGGTAAGATTCTTTTCTCCATGAATTTTAACACGATGATCTGGACAGTACTTAATTAAAAGGATTTACAGATTAAGATTAATTAAGCAATAGTCAAAATGCATTTTCAACAATAATATAGTTTGCTGATACAATTACCTAAGAAAATACATTTTAAACTATAACTATTTTAATATGCCACCAAAAATGCTGCTTGCTCTTTATGACACTGCTGCATATTTTATTTCTTTATGTTGTTATTATTCTGTACTACATGTGCACAGTGCTAACCTAAGGTAACTCTGTGCTTTAATTTTTTTTCTTTGTTCCTTGGCACCAGATCTGATATGCTGAGTATTCCCAGATATTAACTCTGGGTAGAGACAGTAGTAAGTCCTAAGCACAACTGGATATACCCCTAATATTCCAATAGTAAGAAGAATAGTTATTTTCTTACACAACCTTTAATGAAAGACAGGTGATAGTAGAGTGTAATTGAACAATCTCCTTTGGAAGCATTTTGCATATAAAATGTGAAGATCAGTGACTATTATATCATGCTTTTTGTTGTTTGCTTTGGGTTTTGGCTTTGGGTCAAACTTGGTAGTAGTTAGAGCTTACTCCTGGCTCTGCTTTCAAGAATCACTCTTCCTGGTGCTTGGATGTAAGACTGGATCCTAGGTTGGCTGCATGCAAAGCAAGCACCCTCTCCACAATAGTATCATTCTGGCTTTTATTTCCCATTTTAAACATTCAAAAACAAACACAAGTTCTTAAAAGATAAATTTCAGAAAATGTAAGCAATAAAATAATCTTTTAAAATGACCACAGTTTATGTGACTAACATTTCTTTTGTAATTTGAAATAATTCATTTGATAATTTTAAGTGAATATTAGTGAGGCTGGGCTGGAGCAATAGCACAGAGGGTAGGGCATTTGCCTTGCATGCGGCCGACCCAAGTTCAATTCATCTGCCCCTCTCAGAGAGCATAGCAAGCTACCGAGAGTATCTCGCATGCACGGCAAAGCCTGGCAAGATCACTGTGTCGTATTCCATATGCCAAACACAGTAACAAGTCTCACAATATTACTGGGCCTGCATGAGCAAATTGATGAACAATGTGAAGACAGTGACAGTGATTAGTGAGGCTGCTACATTTGCAGCTGATGCATAGAGAATACAGCAATGAGAAAATGTTTGATGCACAGTTTAGAAAAGAGATAACATCAGTGGATATTTAAAATGAATAATCTAAAATGATTTGACATATACACTTTTATACTCTTAATGCAAATATTGGTATCTAAGTGGGCTTTTCCCACAAATGTAGGTCTGACTTACTTTTTCTTATCGTAGACTCAGTGAGCTGGGTCTTCTTAAAACCACTGTATCCGGTGTCTATTCTCCTATCAAAACAGTTCTAAACATGTTCCTTACTGATGATCATTGTGTAGATTCCTCTTAAAAAGTAACATGTGCAAAGGGGAACCTTTCATGACATTTCACAGGGAGTAGACAGGCACATAGTTAAAATGTTTCTGTGAGAAAGGTCTATTTGCATGTCCATAAATTTTAGACAGAGGACTGGCTTCAGATTTTGTGTACAGCGATACTTGCAAAGATGTTCTCAGGGAACCATGGACATTACCTTGGCACTATCCCTCTGCATCCCACTAGCTCACCTGTATTGCTGAGCAATAATCATTATATTTTCTAGTCTAACATTCTTTTTTTTATTGAATCACTGTGGGAAAAGTTACAAAGTTTTCAGGTTTAAGTCTTGGTCATGCAATTATCAAACACATTTCCCTTCACCAATACTTATTTTCACCACCAAGAACCCCAATGAACTCCCCCTCCCAACCCTCCCAATGGCTGTGAGGCAGATGGATTCTATTTGACACTCTATCTACTTTGATTAGATTCATTGTTTCAACAAAAGATGCACCATTATTATTTAGAGTTTAAGCCCCCAAATCAGACATGCTGAAAAGGCATTGTGAAATAATTTGTTTTCTATGGCTGGTTAGAAGAATCAAATGGTGTCGCGCGGCCACTATTGCAGCCCCGAGATTTTGGATTTCTGGTATTTTACTTATTAAGCCTGGAGTATTTCTGCTGAGAGTCTGATAATTATGAGATTGGTTTTGTGGCTCTGGAGCCATGGCCATGCCGGAGAGCCGCTCTTGCGTGGCAACTCGTGACCTTGGTAGGGCATGAAGGATGAGCCGGTAACGCCCCCCTTCCCATGAGGTTTCAGTCACCCCGTCACGACTGGCTCATACCTGGCTTTCCATAAAGCTTGGTAGCGGCTGCCATCTTTCTTTCCAGAGGGAAAAAGACGGTTCTAGTCTAGAATTCTCAATCTGGGAATTTTCATATAGGAATTCCTATGGCTTTCCTTTAGTGGCCCAAGAGAGGCTTCCCTTGCACTGTAACTAATAGAAAAGAATTCTTATGAAGTGATCATTCCCCAGGAGATAAGAAAGAAGCAGTACAGTTGAGTCATTTCTTCATAGCTGCAAACTTCAGGGCAGGCTTCCAGTTAGGAGTCCGGGAGTATACTGTAAACCTCCCAGCCTCCAGAGGGCAGATTATATCTTGAATGACTTTTATTGTTTTCTCTTTTGTCCTGCTTCACTTTTGTGGGTCACTTGGAAGGACCTTGTGTGTTCCGCAGCTCTGTGCTTGGAGATTGTTTGCCTCTGAATATGCATGAGAAACCATGCGATGCCGGGAATCTACACTGGTCCTCCTACATGTGAACCACTCACTTAACCACTTGATCTATCGTTCCAACTCTAAATTTTATTGCATTTTAATTTTAAAAAAATTTCAGTGCATTACATCAATGTATAAGAATGTAAATGTTTCAGGACTGGAGAGATTTCAGCACTACAACAGTTGGAGTGCTTGCCTTGCGCAAGGCCAACCCAAATCTCCAACACAGAAAATGGTTCCCTGAGCCTATCCAGGAGCGTTCCTTGAGCACAGAGGCAGAAGCAAACCCTAAGTATATGGATGTCCACGGCCTCACAAACAAACCAAACCAATAATGTAAATGTTTATGTGCCTTTGCAGTATTATGTTGCCATCTAGTACCTCTCAGCAAAGGGTCAACACCTCTTCACGACAGTCCCTGGCACCCTTATATCACATCCCTCACTACCCTTGATGATCTCCTTTCTGAGTCTAAGGTCTTACTTTCAGATATATTTAAGCTCTCTGCTTGTCTTCTGTGTTCTAGAGAACCAGTGTCTCCCAGAAGAGGGTAGCTGATGTGCTTCAGGTAACTCAGATTTATTTCTAGGGCTCAGGTTTGGTGACTGCTGCCTGGCCCCTTGAAGTTTTCTCTCTTTTGCCAGAGGCACTTGTATTCTTGGGTCCTAAAAGATTGTATCAGAGAGTTTTTGTAAAAGTCTCATGCCCAGGACATTATGCAGACTGTAGGATAAAACATTGCCAGTCTTTTAGTGACTGTGGACTGTTTTGCTTGGCTGATGGTAGGAACCGTATTTTGGCACACACCTAGGAACCTTCTTGGATATACCCCAGGGTCAAAGCCAGTGAACCCCATCCCGGCACTCTCACTCTAACTGGTTGAGGTGACTGATATCTCCTAGAAATGAGCTTGTTTAATGCCTAGGATCTACATTTTTTTTTTATTTTCATCCAGGTGACACTTCTAAGTCATTTGATTCTGATGTTATCAGGAACTTTGCTTGTGCTCCTTTTTATCTGCATGTGCAGAGTTTAAATTTCAAAGATAATTTGTGTTGCCTTCACCTTGGGATATGACAGATCATGGTGGACACGCATATACTAGGTACCACTACACAAAAATAAAAAATGGATCACTTGCCTTGAGCTTGAGCTTGTTTGGAGGTTCTAGCCTGGCAAGCTACCGAGAGTATTCGATATGCCAGACACAGTAACAACAAAGTCTCCAATGGAGATGTTACTGGGCCCGCTCGAGCAAATCGATGATCAACGGGAAGGCCTTTACCTTTACCTTTACCTTTACCACTTGCCTTGAAAAACAGAGATTAGCCTTTGGTAAGCATTTCTAAGAGCCTGGGGCAAGTTACAACAATAAAGATCTGCTCCTACAAGAGGCCGCATCTCTTTTGGGTGTCCTTACACTGAAGTACTCCTGTGCTCATGGGTGATTCTAGTTAAGGCTAAAGACCATATGGACTTCCAGGAATTGAACTGGGCCTTCATGTTTAAAGCAGTACCGAGTCCGGTCTCTCTAGCCTGAGACCAGCTTTTAAATAGTGGCTATGTTTGTATTTTTTTTATGTAATTTGCAAAAAAAAATACCGACAGAATAAGGAACAAGGAATGTGGGAAACAGGAATGTGTTCTAAATCAACGAACCAATTAAAGCGTTAGGAATAAAAAACATAATAAAATTGAGATGAATGGCTTTAACGAGCTCAACATAAATTTCAGAAAGATACCCACCAAACTAGATAGGATAATGAGAGGAAATATGTGCCACAAAGAGAAAATTCAGGAACTTACTAAATGCAGTCACACCCCTGCAGAATGTGAACCCTTAACCAAATACCACATTAGGGATGCTCACAGTTAGAGCAGCAAAGGTTGCGGGGGAGAGGGAGGAGGGCACTGGTAACAGGTTAAAGAAGAAATGGAAGAATATTAAGACTGATATTAATAGTATAGAGTTCATGGAGAAGACAAAGAGAAAGGAGTAGAAAACTTACCTGAGGTTAGTAGTTCTTCAAAATTAAACAAAAAACTAAACTGAAGAAATAGCTGCTGATCATTTCTTTTTCTATTGAAATAAATGACTCTGTTACACTATATGTGGTTTAAAGGTTTTGTATTCTTCGCCTTCAAAATATGTGTGACTATAACACAATGACTACCATATTTCTTCTCCTAAGTCCATTGGGACTCCTCTCTTTTTCTTTAACCTGTAATGGAAAGAGACAATTCAAAAATAAGAACTCTCAGAGAATTCAATCAAAGTGCATTAAGTAGTTGAAGTGGTGAATTTTAAAAACAATAAGAGAAGCTTCAAATCAGCAAGAATATGGAATGATCCCATTGTTCCTTGAAGCTGCATATCATGTTGAATGAAGTAAGCCAGAAGAAGAAGAAAGAGAAACACAGCGTGATCTCCCTTACCTGTGGAATATAGAATTCTGGATGAAGAAATGATTGTGGTAAAGGGTGGGGGGGAGGGGAGATGGCTAGATCACCATTTACCCCAGTGTTTAGAGAAGTGGACAGAGAAGGAAATAAACCATAATGGATGTGGGGGAAGAAGAGATCGAGAAGTGATGGGTGAAAAGGCATCAGAACTTCAGTTATAGTGATAGAAGTGAGAGTATAGCCATATAACCACAACACAGACTCAGCAGAATTGAAAAAAAAATAAGATCTAAGTGGCAACAACTATACTTTATATAGGAGGGGGCAGAGTTGTGTTTTGGGTTGGGGAGGGAACCTAGGAAAACTCGTGGAGGGAAGTTGACACTGGTGGAGAAATTGTCGTTGAATTATTGTATGCCTAAAACCCAACTATCAGTAACTTTGTAAATCTTTCATAAAAAAATTGTTTAAATCAGCAAGAAAAACAAACTCCAGCTTGCTCTATGCGAAGGATAATGCATGCGTTAATATTAGGCTTCTTGTAGGCACTTTCAACCTATGAGGAGGGACTGTGTAATGATAAATTAATAGCACTGAAAGAAAATATTCAAAAAAGCAACGTTTCATGAAAATCTTACTCCAATTTGGAGGAAAGGTAGAGTTTTTACAGAGAAGCAAAAATTCTAAAAAAAAAAAAAAACAGAACTGCAAGGCACAATAAAAAATGTTAAAAGAACATTTTAATAATTTATTTTATCTTTTATATTAAGGTAATATGGCTTACAATATTATTAATATCTATGACTTAGGCACACAATGTATTTTACCATCTCCCATTGCTAAAGTTCCCTTTTACCTCCTGCACTTTCCTCAGATTCCTTCTTTTTTTGTTTATTTATTTTTATTTTTTATTAGAGAGACACCATGAGGTACAGTTGTAGACATACAAATTTTTTGCTTGTGTTTCAATTATACAATGATCAAATACCCATCCCTCCACCAGTGCCCATTTCCCACCACCACAAATCCCAGTATCCCTCCCATCCCCCATCCCCGCCATCCCACCCTGCCTCTGTGGCAGGACATTCCCTTTTGTTCTCTCTCTCCTATTGGGTGTTGTGGTTTGCAAAAGAGGCACTGAGTGACAATCACGTTTGGTCTATAGTCTACTTTCAGCATGCTTCTCCCATCCTGGGAGGATCCTCCCAACACCCTTTATTTGGTGCTCCATTCTCTATCTGAGCTGCCTTTGCCCCTAGCATGTGTGGCTGGCCTACAAGCCATGGAGCAAAATTCCTGGTACTAATTTCGGCCACTCTTGGGTGTTAGTCTCCTATTTTGTTACTTTATGTTTCCCAGATGAATGCAATCTTCCTATGTCTATCCCTCTCTTTCTGACTCATTTCGCTTAACATAATACTTTCCATCTAGTACCACTTGTATGTAAATTTCATGACTTCATCTTTTCTAACAGCTACATAGTACTCCATTGTGTAAATGTACCAAAGTTTCTTTAACCAGTCATCTGTTCTTGGACATTCAGTTTTTTTCCAGATTCAGATTCCTTATTTTATGACTTCTAAGCCCCTTCCCCTCTTTGACCTCAGTTTTGTGTCACATTTTAGAGTTTTTTTTTCATTGACTATTTTCTAATTGAGGAAAAAAATGCTCCCTTTTCTTAAAGGAGTTTTTAATTAAAAGCACATTACTTTTTAGTGACAGGAAAATATGAAAAAATAAATCTCACACTGAGCTGTAAATACACAGTGAAGGTGGTTGATTAGTTCCTTATAAAGTTAGTATGATGAGTAAAATTTATAAAGAGAAAAATTAAGTATATCTATAATAGTTAAGATATACATAAGATAAAATATCAAATGAAAGATGGAAAGATTATGAAATGTAGGGCAGTCGAATGTGTTTGCTTAAGTTATTATTAAATTAAAATAGACTCTCATCAATATAAGTTGTTTTAAGGTTACCACAAGGAAAAAAAACTACACCTTACACATCAAAGCTAGAAAAAGGGATTTGAGCATAACACTATGGAAAATTCTTAATTTGCAAAGGAAAGAATGCCAAGAAAGGAAAGAGGAATGAATTAATTACCAAGAAGTCCTTAACAAAAAGAAAAGTGTGTTAGCTACATATATATGAGACAAAACAGGCTCTATTAAAATAAAGACTGTGCTGGAGATGTGACTCAAATGTTGCAGTTCTTGGATGTGAGAGACCTGCATCCCAAGCAGCTTAGGGAGCTGTGAGTACCACCTGCTATTTCACTGTGTGCCCCCAAGCCCTTCTCGATGTGGGTATCCAAGTAAGCATGGTTTAATGCTCTGATTTACAGACACTACCTTGGAAGACCCCTGCAGTCACTAACCGAAAATGACAGGGAGAAAGCTGCAGGAAATGCAATGCAGAGTGATGATGCTGAAGTTGAGGAGAGTATATACCACTTAAAATATCAATGCATTTGCTATAACAACACCTAAATATATAAAGTAAATAATAAGGGACCAAAAGAGGAAAAATAGACAAGAGAGTTACAATAGGCTACTTTGATACCCCACACATAGAAGATTTTGTTATCTTTTACTTTTTTTTGGCTTTGAATCATACCTGTAGGTGCTCAGGGCTCACTCCAAGCTCTGTGTGTACTCAGGGATCACTCCTGGTGAACTCAGGGGACAATTTTAGATGCCAGGAATTCAACATTGGTCTTCTGTGCTTTTGTGTACAAGGCAAACATCCTACCTTCTGTAATATCTCTTTAACCCAGTCTCTAATTGTTAACTGCAATTATTTATAATACCATAATTTCATTTTAACTCTATAATATACATGTACATATATGTATATATGTGTGTATAGAGAAAGAGATAGATGGATAGATAGTATAATTAAAAGCACATTTATATTAAGTGAAAACTACAAATCCAAAGATTTTTATTTCAAGAGAGAAACTTTTGATTTTCAAATATTTTAATGCTATTATAAAAGCACTGGTGGCATTGAAAACTAAAATATGATGGACTTATTTATGGCATTATTTTTAGTAATGAAAGTCCTCTGCCGGGACAGACATAGAAGGATTGCACTCTTTTGTGGAGTATAAAACAACATAACATGAGGCTGATGCCAAAGGACAGTAGATACACGGGACAGGTAGATTGCTCCATAGCTGGAAGTCTGCCTCATGAACAAAGGGGAGAAGGCAGCTGGAATAGAGATGGGATCCCTAGGAAAAAGATGGCTGGAGGAATAGGTCAGGATGGGAGATGTGTGCTGAAAGTAGATAAAGGACCAAACATGATAACCTCTCAGGGTCTGTATTGCAAACCATAATGCCCAAAAGTAGAGAGAGATTATGGGGAATCATGTCTGTCATGGAGGCAGGGGGAGGGTGGGGAAGGGGTCTTATTTACAAAAAATCATATTATTTCCCAAGCAGAGAATATTCAGTCATTTCTTTATCTCTAATTTGCATCAGATCAACATAATCTAAATTTTTCCCAGCAACTTATATGATATTTCATTCGAGGGTTTCCAATAATTTTGTGTATGGTATTCTCCATTGATCTAATATATAAATTTTTGAGTGAAATGGTATGGTACAGAACCAAGTTTGTATTTCAGAATTACAAAAGTAGCTGCAATATGTTTATTCCACATTAATTTTAACTCTTTATAAAATATAATTGAATTATACTGAGTTCTCATTTTTGCTTATTTTTGTAGATATTCTCTATCCAGCTAATCTTTGATAGAGATAAAAAATACAAAAAATATTCTGATGGCTATACCCTGGAAAAACACTCTTGTCTTTGAAATTGTTATTTCTTCCTTAGTACTCACCCATCCAGTCAACATAGGCAAATACTTACCAACCCACATAAATTACAAATTATTCATTTAAAAATGCTTGTGCGATCCAGATTCCAATCATCCTGTTGTTCGTCAGTTGCCTCGAGCAGGCACAAGTAATGTCTCCTTTGTCCGAGCCCTGAGATTTTAAAAAGTGTCATATTCAAGGCTCTTTCAGGGTTAAGAGAATGAGACCCATCATTGTTACTGGTATTTGGCATATTGGGTATGCCACAGGGAATTTGCCAGACTCTGCCATGTGGGCAGGTTACATTTGGTAGCCTGCTAGGTTGTCCAAAGTAAGAATGAGATAGTAAAATGTCGCGCGCGGCTTCAAATGCGGCCGCACACTTCCGGGAGCTGGGTTTTATAGTCTCTTGATCTTGGCCCTTGGTGGGATTACACAGTGCAGGGGGCCAGTTGGTGGGTGTGACCCCGGCCTACTGTAAGATGCAGGATCTGGGTGGAGGATGTTCATCCCTGATCCAAGCAGGCTTGGATATCTCAGCCCCGGGACCCGCATGCCTTTGTTCCTCTGCCAGTACCTTCATGCGTGTGGAGGGTGGTCTCAGCATAGTTGTGACTGGTTCTGGAGGTCTTCGACTGCTGGAGCTCTGCATCGGGCAGGGAGGGAAACTCAACCCACCCCCCTCCAAGGGGCCCCGGCAAGAACAGCCAGGAGCGAGGTCAGGAGACTCTGCATATATATATATATATACATATATATATAAAATGCTTGCATATCATATATATATACACATATATATCCATACAATCTTATGCATTAAGGAATCATCTAGTCAATCTACCAGTTTCTAATGAGGTTAATTCTGGTATTACCTATTTATTCTTATAAAACAGAATACAAAATAACAGTTTTAATTTGTAAGTTTTAATTTAGTTTCTAGATTTTATCATTTCCTACTCTTTATTACTAAACCAATTGCCTTTATTATTCAGAGCCATAGTACACATCAACTTTTTATATTTCTGTTTTCTAAGATATTCCAAGTCAATGCAGTAGATAACCTTGCATTTTATTTTTTTAATTTTTTTTTTTAGTGAAACACCATGAGGTACATTTTAATATACACTTTTTATTCTTGTTGTTTAGCTTTTTTAATACAGATACTATTTTTTTCAGCTAATGAAAACTTTAACGGTAACTCTCTAATAATTTCTAAAGTAAAACATTAAATGTTTAAAGTTTCACTTCTTACAGACTTTCCATGAAACTCAGTTGTAAGAAAAGCTAAGATTACTTTGGTAATATGCCTACTTTGGAAACTGTCAGTTTCAGATGGTAGAGAAGAATGCTAAAGAAAATTTTTCCTAACACCTGTAGATTGTAATGCCTTTTTTTCCCAACTTTTCAATAGATAATGTACTTCTCTGAAGAATTTTTTTTCAATGAGTTTTTTTTTTAATATATACCTAGTGTATTCTTTTCCCTACTAGTGCTCTGAGTGCAATATTATAGGACCCTGCTGGGCAATAGGCAAAATGGACACTTATATACCCTGGCTAATGGAAATGCTGGAATAGAATTAGGCATTTTAGAAATCTTTTCTGATGCTCTGAGAATGCTGAAAGGTGGCTTTTTAAATGTTTAAAACTTTGTGAGTTTTTATTTTCAGTCCATACCTTGAATAACAGTTATCAAAATTGCCAGAAGGTCTTTTGAAAGTACTTTTTGAGAGAATTCTGAAAAGTATTTTGTAAATGGACACATTTTAAATAGCATGATTTATTAATGATTTTTAATGTCTGTTAAGAATTTGTACTTGAAAGAAATTGTCTTCTCTTTTGAAAAATTATGTGTCAGTTTTGAATTACATTACTTTGTAACAGTTAATTGTTAAATTACTGTGACTTTGTAGCAGAAAATAATGTTTCTGTAAATGCTGTAGAGTATATGTGATAATAATGTATCTAATAATATCTCTTTTGTCTTATAAGAAAACCAGCTACTATCCTTAATATTATTATAGGACCCCAGCAGGGTCCTATAATATTGAATTCAGAGCACTAGTAGGGAAAAAAATACACTAGGTATCTCTTTTAAAAAAATGTCTTTGAAATGAAAAATCCTTCAAAAAAGTACATTATCTACGGAAACGTTGAAAAAAAAGGCATTAAAATCCACAGGTGCTAGGAAGAATGTTCTTTAGCATTCTTCTCTACCCTTAAAGAAAATACAATACAGAACAACTAAATATAAGTTTGTTTGTTAAATATTAATAGAGTTAAAATAATAAATATATTTATATTTATATCAATATGTTATGAATTATGTATACATATATATAAATGGCTTGTTTTTTTGTATTAGCCCCCAACTTGAATTTCATTTTCTGTATCTACTAATTTTTGTAATGTTTCATGTGTTCTAGCAAAATACCAGCTATGTTTTAATTAAATTTCAAGCCATCTAATTTTTATCGTGTTAAAAAACAGAACCAAATATAGGATGACTTATATTCTCTAGTTTTCACCAAATTCCACTGTATGTGTTGTGTCTATGGTTTATGGTGATAGTACTGACTTATTCATCCCCCACAGTAAAGCATTTTAGGAAGCTGTTTTGGTTTTAAAATTAATACATTTATCAACATTTCTAGCACTTTTCCTCTTGCATTATTTTATTATCTTAAAATAATTTTTGAAACTGTTTACTTTTCCTTTGATTATTTTTTTACACTGCTGCATGAGAAGACTGACGGTGATTGGGGTCTACCAGGACCATAACTGGTGGTGCAGGATTTGAATCCTGAGCTTCATACTTAAAATGCATGTGCCACATGACCTGAGACATTTTTCTGGCAAGAGTCCTGCCTCTTTTATGATGATTTCTAACAATGAATACAAGATTTCTCTTACATGTAATCTTTTCTTTCACCTGAATATAGTGAGTCGAGTTTATTTCATACAGTAGAATAAAGAAAGTACTCAAGAAACTAAAAAATAGCTCATATACACATTTACATGAGAAAATTATATGTGCATGTATATGTGTATATTTGAAAATTATGTTTGTTTGTGTGTGTTGATCCACACCCCCAGTGGGGCTTGGTTAATACTCTGGTTCATATCCCGAGGAGGACTTACTATTAACTTTTAACTCCTGGCAATCCTCAGGGAACCATATGATATGTACTGCCTGAACTGTGATCATCCACTTTCTAGGCAAGTAACTAGCTTCTCTATTATGTCCCTGGCCCATATGCATCTTTTTCTATGATTGCAGCATAATCAATTTATTAAAAACAAGAGGAAAATTCCATATATTGCTATCTGGCAATTTTTACTTTATGGTACTAGCTTGATGTTGTTAAGTAGTGTACATAACAAAGATATAATATGTACTGTAAGAATTCTCAGTCTGGCACCTGGTATATTGATAGTGATTGTCTTACAAGGTTCAGTTTAGATACAAATGCCTACAAGGATTTCTGCCTCATTTTGTAGACTATGTTATGTTTTGTTTTGTTTTTTCTAAAATTCACCTATGTAAGTATGGTTTGGTATTTAATCACGACGAAGGCTTTTTAATCCATGAGGCCAATGACTTTACCTCACTAATTCAATTTACTTTCATCACACTCCTGTCATTTGAATATGAAGTTCAGCCATTTCTTTGTCTCATAGGCTGAATGATGTTGCAGAAATAATTCAGTATATTAACAGCAAAAAAAATTATGACATCTAGTTATTATCAATTATAAGTTGGTTGGTGAAGTAATTCAGAATTCCTGTGACTCAATTTCTTTATTTTTAAATTGGAAAGGATATCAGCTTAATTGAATAACACTATCATGGGGATTAAATGAGCTAATAGATTCAAAACATTTATATCAGTCCCTAATACCTATTTGCCATATTTGTTCATTAATATTACAATATTCAGTTCCTTCTAGAAGGTTAAGATTATTCCATCGTGTCATTTTTGCGGAATTAATGCCAATAACCATTGTGGCACATATGTTTCGTTGTTTATATATTTAGTTTCATGGTTCTTTTAAGACCATAAATGTGTTTTTTTATGTTTCGTTGTTTATATATTTTTCGTTGTTTATATATTTAGTTTCATGGTTCTTTTAAGGCCGCAAATGTGGCCGTGCACTTCCGGGAGCTGGGTTTTATAGTCTCTGGGTCTTGACCGTTGTTTTTTTCATTGTTTATATATTTAGTTTCATGGTTCTTTTAAGGCCGCAAATGTGGCTGTGCACTTCTGGGAGCTGGGTTTTATAGTCTCTGGGTCTTGGCTGTTGATGGGATTACATAGCGCCGGGAGTCAGTTGGTGGGTGTGACCCCTGCCTACTGGAAGATGGAGGATCTGGGTGGAGGATTGCTCAGCCCCGATCCAAGCAGGCTTGGGGATCTCAGACCCGGGACCCACGTGCCTGTGTTCCTCTGCCGTTACCTTCATGCTTGTGGAGAGTGGTCTCAGCATGGTGGTGGCTGGATCTGCTAGGCATGGGGGCAGGAGACTCTTAAGTATTTTAGTTGAGTTTAATTTACATTCAATGTAGATATGTTGTCATTGCAAGAAAGAATTTCCTTCCTCCCTTTGTCTGTATTTGCTTGTTTGCTGTGCGTATTCCCCAGATCCCATCTATGTATCTGCTTACGCCCCCCCCCCCCAAATTCTTTTATATGCTGATCAGTCCCATAGGTCTGGAATTCTCTCTATAACATCATACTTTTTTTACTATTTTAAGATTTTAATCTATAACATAACAAAATAAAAGTGGAATAATATTGGGGCCAAGGAGAGAGTTGAGTGAAATTAAGTGCATTTCAGGGTCTGCACAGGGTCCTCTATCGAGCCTTCTGGATGCTGCAGAGTATAACCTTAGTAACCTCCAGCACCACTGAATTTCCCCTGAAATGAGCAGATCTCAACCTACACGGATTATCACGCGATGTACCTGTCTTTACTTGACCGCTCTATTTACACACTTCTCAAACGAAAGTGGTGCTTTTCAATGTTCTCTTCTATTTTAAAGTTACTATGTATCTTTTCTGTTAAGATTAATATTCCACTAAGAACAGAGATTCTCCTATATTGTTCTGCCTGTATTCCCAGCACCTCTATGCTTATCATATCCTAATTCACAATGAATTTGAAAAGAAAAGACGTATTGTTAGTCACCTCAGAGGTGTACTGAGTGAATTCTAATTTTGAAAATAAGGGTATAATGATGCAGTATATGCAGTGTAAGCTATTAAATCACAATATAGTCCATTTAAATGGCCAATAATTAAAACTGACAACAAAACATTCGCTGGGAATAAACATATATCCCTAACCACTTAATTCATGTAGAATATAAAAAAGACAAAAAAAAACTAATACAACACTGTGAAACAGAAAAAAGATTGGTGATTGTTAGGGAGTAAGGGAGTTGGAGATAGGTGAATGAATAAAGGAAAATAATTGTTTGGTATTAGATGACAACTAGGATATTGTGGGGATCCCATTGAAGTTTATCCTGACATGAAAATATAATGTTGTATACCTGAAACCTGAGCTGGAGCAATAGCACAGCAGTAGGGCATTTGCTTTGTGCGCAGCCAGCCTGGCGACCCAGGTTCGATTCCTCCGCCCCTCTCGGAGAGCCCAGCAAGCTACCAAATGACAAAGCATGACAAAGTCTGGCAAGCTAATTGTGAAGTATTTGATATGCCAAAAACAGTAACAATTCTCATGATGGAGACGTTACTGGGCCCACTCGATCAAATCAATGAGTAACGGGAAGACCATGACCATGACTGGAAACCTATGTGATGTTATAAAGCAAAATTTTCTCAATAAAATTTTATTGAAAATACATAAATTACATAATAAATAAGAGGTACTTATCACCTAGACAATTGTAGGGTTACTGAAATTGCTTTAAACTCTACATAATTGTTTTATAATAATATCTAAACACAATTTAAAAACAGTTCTGAAAATGATCTTTTGTAAATGCAAGGAATATAACATCTTTCAGGTACCTTCCTAAAATGGTTGAAATAACAATGTTCAGCCAGACACTTTAACTTCTTGTGATCTTACTTAGAATTTGAAAAATACTACATGGACAGCTAATATGCCAGTTAACCTGTCTCTGTCAAATAACAGATGTTTTAAATGAATGTTCTTGAGATGGTAATTTAAAATCTAGACATTAATGAATCTTCTTTCAGAGATGTGTAATGCATTTTAGTAGTACAAAGAGAAAGATAACCTTTGGAATGTCAGGTGTGAGAATGAATGATTTTTGACTTAAAGTATAATTACTTGAGATAGATGCATATTGTGTATCATTACAAAGCCAGTTAATAAAAAGTTTGAAAATGGCATAATATTCCCAGTCACACATTTCAAAATACACATTTCCAGACAAATCACACTCTTCTCTTATTTATGTTATTTATTTAAGATATAGACAATAACTTAAATACCAATATTCCTCTATTAGTGTGCTAATTTTAAAAAAGTAATTTTTTCACTATTCAAACAAAATTACTCTAGAAAATTCATATTATTTACAAGTAATGACAAGATTGTAAGTTTCAATAAAGTTGAAATGTATCTAATGATACTGGAAGTGAACAATATACTTTTTCTGAACAGGAAAGTGAAAAATTTGCTTTGCATATTGAACAAAAGATTCTCTACAGTCAAATACAGATGTTAAATTCAGATTTTACATCACAGTAAATATATGCTAAAGAATCTTCTTTACTCAACTACATGTGAATTTCACTAAAAAGTATTTTCCTTCAAATGGTAATTGACTAAATGGTTCTTTTCTAGATACTCATCCAGATCAGATGAGCACAGGCTAAATCCTGAAGTTATAAGGTTCCTACAACTGAAAATGCTCTGTCTCCTGAATAGCTAGTAGTTATAGTTTATTTGTGTATGCACTTGTGTTTGTGTGTGTCTGGGTGTGTGTATGAGAGAGAGACAGAGACAGAGACAGAAACAGAAAAAGAGGCACAGAGGAATAAAACAGATAAATGGACAAAGGAAGATAAAAATAATCAGATTCCACCCAGGACTCTGTAGAACCCAAAGTGGTATTTCACTAATAAATTAAGCTAGAATCATTCTATTTAAATTTAAAGGAGATCAAGGCAAAAACTTTAAGAATAACCTTTGAAGAGTGTTTATGGACAGCACAATATTGCATCAAAGTACAAGTAATTCAGACTTAAATTCACTTGGAGAGTGTACAAATTGGAAAGTATGATTAGATGGAAAGGTGCTATCATGAGTCCTTAAACATTAGGCAGAAGGGTTGGTGTTGTAGGTTTTTGTTTTGCATTTTGAGGCCACACCAGTGTTCCTCAAGGTTTACTCCTGTGTATGCACTCAGGGTTCACTTCTAGAGTGAGCTGGGGAACTGTATAGCCGACCAATTGGCATGGCTGTATTCAATGCATATGCCTTGTCCACTGTACTTTCTATAAACGATCAGTATTTTTATTTAGAATATAATACATTATTACCTATAATTAGAAAGCATGAAGTATGTGAAAACTTTTTATATTTATGTGGCTTGTAAATTCCTTTCTTAAAATATTCTCAGCTGTAAAAAAGATAGTCTGCAGCAGGAAATATTTTATCTGGAAAAAAAAATAGAAAGAACTTAATGCTGCTGACTTCTGCAGAGTCAGGAAGTCTTTTTTTGGTCTTATAGAGCCTATCTGATTGTTCTCTTCGAATTCATTGTCTCCTGTCAATATACTTCGAACTCAGCAGTACAATTAAGGCTAAAGATGAGAAAAGAGCAGATCAGTCTATAGAACCAGTTCCTGCAAAAAAAAGAAAGTAATAATAAAATTGAGGTAGATGGTAATCTGATATATCTCCTATTTTAGAATACAGGTAGAAAAGTAAAGGTTCTGAAACATATTCTAGATTTACAGAGTATTGCATGGACATGAAAAAGAGATGTTATTTGTAAATTGTTATAAAATCAGTTGCCCTATATATGAAATTAGCTGCTTTCGGAAAAACAACAACAAGAACACTTGGAGGGCAGGTAAAGAGGTCTGACGTTCAGATCTGTTCAAAATGGTCTCAGATAGATCTTAAATTAAATTACCCTGAAAATGAAATAGTTCATCAGAAAAGCCAGAGAATAAGGGATAGTGAAAGAGAAACTGAAAGTCATGAGTGTAGGAAACTGAGTTTAAGATGGGAGTGTCATGGTAAAAGGTATTCACAAGAATTGGGGAGTGTCCAGGACAATGCAGTTCACTACCAAGAATAAGGATCTTCAGAGAGTAACTGAGAGAATATGGGGGAGAGAGGCTGTATGTGTGAGTGTGTATGAGTGTGTATGAGTGTGTGTGTGTGTGTGTGTGTGTGTGTGTGTGTGTGTGTGTGTGTCTGTGCTGAAAGCCGAAGAAGTCAGTTTATAGCAAAAGCTGGATAAAGCAGTCGGGTCCAATGATGAATGAAGGTATAAAAAGTTTAGGACTGAAAAATATACGATAGCAAATATAGAAATTATTTCCAGATGTAGTTTCCTTGTATATAAAATTAGCTCTTTTACTCATTTAAAATTTAACTTCTGTGAAACTGTTTTTTTTTCCTTTCTCCCAATAAAGTAAATAATTTTGTCAGAAGTCAAATACCTTACTGATTTGCAGAAGGCACTGTTCTTCACTAGAAAATCTCACCCTAATATTTTTTCATCATACCTGAGAGTTGGGGTTTAGGTGTTTTCCCTCCAGTTCTGATCTGATTAGCACAATTTATCACTTAGAGTATGGCCTTTGTATTTAAAATATTTTTTTCTGGATTGTAAATAAATTGAGTGACTGAACTCACTACATGACAATTAGAAAAGTACACATAGGCGTTAAAATTTATCCAAATTTATGCTTATAAAAGATTAGAGAGCAAATCTAAAAAACAAATAACTCAAAAATACTTTACACACTGATGTATTTTCTACATAGTTAAGAATTAAATAAAATGCTACAGAAAGACTTTTTTATTGGTAGATTTTAGCTAGAATTAAATATTGATATTTTCTTTATTTTTAAGGAATAAAATTGGAATTTAAGATATTGTTATAAAAAGCATGAAAACTTTTTTAAAAACTCATTTTCTATTAAAGACCTATATTTTCAAATTATTGATAGTTGTGTTTTAGACATAAGATAATAATTCTACACTAATCCCACCAGCAGTTTCAACTTTCTCCACCAGTATTATATTTCCTCCCCATCCCAACCCATCCCCACCTGTCAACTCGATAGGCATATAACAGAGTTTCAGTGGTTAAAACATGCAAGCATTTTCAGAAACAAAGAACACAGTAAATTATGGGAGTTTACAAATCATGTACTTTAATTTTTCCTACTCATGAATGTTTCTGTGAATGAGTAGTTAGGTAAGAAAGAAAAAGCTTAAAACAAACATATGTACAAACAAAAAACTGTAAGCATAAATACAGACGTGACTTTAAAAAAGTTTTTTTCATGTCAAAGGGAACTTGGTCTCAAATAAAATTCACTCTACTGCATATACATCTTATATCAAATAAAGGGCTAATAATACCCAACAATAACGGGCTAAGGAATTTATAGACACTTTCCTAAAGAAGACATATTGAGGGTCAAAATGCATATGCCAAAGTGCTTGTCATCACTTATTATTCAAGAAGTGCAAATCAAAGCAGCAGTAAATATTATCTCATACCACTGAGAATGACATATGGGAAAGATTGAAAACAACTGCTGTGTAGTTGAGATAGAAACTTTCATGACTATTGGTGGAGATAGGTATGTTTTTTGATCCAGCCATTATGGAAAACAGTGTGGAGACTTCTCAAAAAAAGTAAGAATAAATTTTCTGTATGACACAACACTCCCACTCTAGGGCATTTGCTCCAAGAGCACCAAAACATTAACTTAAAAGCATATATGCACATCTATATTCATAGCAATGCTAAGTAGAATAGCCAGGATTTGAAAGCAACTCATATGTCAAACGCGTAAATGGATAAAAAGTTGTGGTATAGATACACACTGGAATACTACTTGGTAACAAATGTCAAGATTAATTTCAGTTTTCTGCATCTTAAATGGAACTGGAGAATATCTAGTTAATGTGATAAGCTGAAGGTAGAACGACTAGTACAGGTGATCTCAACCATCTGTGATTACAATAAATAAAACAAGAAAATCAATAGTATCATAGGTTAACAAACATTTTGATTTCAAAACAACTGTATCAAGCAATGAGGAGAGAGTTGGAGAGGAGATTGGTAAGGAAGACGTAGAACAGAAATAAGTAGGACACTGGTCTAGACACTTAGTAGTGGTGAAGAAGCAGTAACTTTTGTAGCAAAGTCACAAATGCCATAATTATTGTAACTATGTTACCTAATCTACAGTAAACATTTAAATTTAGAAAGCAAAAAAATGTACAGTTAGGAATCAATCTCTGTTATGTTTGTGATATATTGTCATTTGACAGGAAACAAGCATAAAACCTTTATTTTTTCCTGAATGTGTTTGAACAGAGTCCAGATGGGCGTATAGATGTCAGAGGGCGGCATGGAAGCTCCTCACTGCATATTAAAGATGTGAGTTTGACAGACTCTGGCAGATATGACTGTGAAGCTGCGAGTAGAATTGGAGGGCATCAAAAGAGCATGTTCCTGGATATCGAATGTAAGTTCATTTCACGTTTTATGTGTATTGCAAGATTTGCTGTAATATTTTTGGAACACCAAAGTGCATACGTATCTGAGTTCAGTTTTGGGGGATGAAGGTCACTATGCAAAAAACAGTTATTTGAGACTTAGGATGTTGAGACTTTTTCAGGTGCCATATTCTATTGATTTTGCAGTTCCTTATAATTATGATTCTTTCGACACATTAAGCTAAAATAGTATAAACTGAAATGTAGTTATCAGTAACTGAACAACACTTCTTACATTTTCATCTTCTTTAGTTAAGTTTTCTGGAACCTCATGACTCATTTGTGGTGCAGTTTTTCACTTATTATTTTTGTTATTTGTCATTTAGTCATTTTATATCCTAGGAGAAACTATATACTTTGATAGTATAAAAAAAGGCAGTACTTTGTGTACCACACACTCAAAGGCCGAATTGCCAACAAAGTACTCACTGTTTTTAATCATAGATGTAGCCCTCCTTTTATTAAAATGCTTAAAATACTGGTGATTCAGTATTTTTGCATTGCTTTGAGAATATGTTTAAAATAAATCTCACCAGAAAATTGCATACCACCTTTTAAACAGGGAAAAATATCTGTTTTGTAAATGAACGTTTTGGAAATAATTTGGACATTTTGAGATAAAACTATCATTGGATTGGAGTAGAGTCTGACTAGTAAATATATTTCAAAACTAGTAAGTTTTACCACAATTAAGAAAAAAAGTCAAATATATTGTGTTTTATTTTACTTGGGCTGGAGCGATAGCACAGCAGTTAGGGCGTTTGCCTTGCATGTAGCTGATACGGCCGACCCGAGTTTGATTCCTCCACTCCTCTCAGAGAGCCCGGCAAGCTACCAAGAGTATCTCGCCCACACGGCAAAGCCTGGCAAGCTACTCATGGCGTATTTGATATGCCAAATACAGTAACAAGTCTCACAATGTCACTGGGCCCACTCCAGCAAATCGATGAACGGGAGGACAGTGACAGTGACAGTCATTTTACTTAAACTGAGCTAGATGGCTAGAACCAGCATTTGATTAAAGTTTTCCTTTCTCCAAGATTAAGTATTTAATTTACTTTTACTTTACTGGGAACAACTTTAAGTAGATGCCCTGGGGCTTGAGAGATCCTAGAGTGATTCTGTGCTTGTTTTGCTTGTAACTGCCCTTGTGCTTGTTTTGCTTGTTTTATTGCCAGCACTGAATATGGTCCCCTAAGCCCCACAAGAAGTGACCCCTAAGTGCAGAGCCAACGGTAAAGCCCGGGCAGAGCTGGGTTTGGCCTAAAAAAAGAAAACTAACAACAACAACAAAATCAAACCCTTAAAAAAAAAAACTTACTTTAAATGTCATTGAAATAGAATAAGATATTCAAATAAAAGTTGTAAAAATATAATAGTTTTAACAAATGCACATACACTCAAAAAATGATTGCAATCACCAAAATTATCATTTCCTTAGAATCAATTTTTTTAGTCTCTTGGAATTTTTCCCTATGTACCACTTTGAGGTTATGTTTTGTGAAGTAGGCAGGTATATATTACTTTTTCATATAGATAGATAGATAGATAGATATAGATATAGATATAAAAAATTCACACAGATCTATTGAAAATATTTTTACTTTGCTAAGGATTTGCTAATGTTTTATCTTTCTCAAGGTTTGAAAAATATGTTAATATTTTGCTGCATTAATTTATAACATTTGTATATTTTTATTTTGTTGATTTTGTTTTATTTTCTGAATTTAGATTTATTTTGAGGTATATTCAGTGATTTTTTTTTCCCATTGAGGAGAAGGGGAATGCTTCCTAAGCATTGATGAGAGAGTATGACAGGTTTTCCTAGTGATCTTGTGGTACTGGGGATCAAATTGGATTGGTTACAAGTAAAGCATGCATCTTAAATAGTGGATTATCTCTCCAGTTCTTATTTAGGTTTATTCAGATGTATTATTACTTAAATTATTTTAGTTATTCCTTATTTTCTTTTATGTGTATGAATTAATTTTTTTCTCAACCAATGATTTGACTGCCTTCCACAGATTGTGATAGACTGTGTTTTTGTTGGATTTCAGTTGAATATGCTGTCTAATTTTTTTTGTAATTTAATATTGGTCATAATTTTTGGTAAGAATGTCTGATTTCCAGATACTTGCTGCGTTTCTATATATCTTGCTTTGTTTATCTTTCTAATATAATCGTCTTCTATATATGGTTTTTATTTGGGTTGGAGCGATAGCACAGCGGGTAGGGTGTTTGCCTTGCACGTGGCCGACCTGGGTTTGATTCCTCCATCCCTTTCGGAGAGCCCAGCAAGCTACCGAGAATATCCTGCCTGCAAGGCAAAGCCTGACAAACTTCCTGTGGCATATTCGATATGCCAAAAGCAGTAACAACAAGTATCACAATGGAGACATTACTGGTACCCGCTTACGCAAAATCTTTGAACAACGGGTAGACAGTGCTACAGTGCTATGATTTTTATTTTTTTTATTGACTGATATTTGTTTCAAGTATAGTTAATTTTGTTAATAGACAATGTGTATTTATGAAGCAAATATATTCTGTAGTAATAGTAACTTGTTTTTGGTTCCCTAAATCTGTTGTTAGCATGCCAGAGTCTCGTTCGTTATCGGAATTAACCACTGGGCTGGAGCGATAGCACAGCGGGTAGGGCATTCGCCTTACAAGCGGCCAACATGGCCGACCCGAGTTCGATTCCTCCGCCCCTCTCGGAGAGCCCGGCAAGCTACCGAGAGTATTCGATATGCCAGACACAGTAACAACAAAGTCTCCAATGGAGACGTTACTGGGCCCGCTCGAGCAAATCGACGATCAACGGGAGGGCCTTTACCTTTACCTTAAATCTGTTAGATCATAGCTAAGGTGGGTGATAGTATTGTTTGAACTGTGGAATCACTGATTTTTCAGAAGGGCTATTCTATGGGAATTAAAAATCCTTTTCCATGATTATAATCTACAGTGCTTTATTTTATAACTTTAAATCAGGTACTAATCTATGCTTCAGTACACATTTAGGGTTTTGTATCTCCTCTTAGTTTTGTGTTATTATTACTAGTACACACAAATTTGTTTGAAATATAGACAACACATTTTTTTAGATCAAAGAAATATTTTGAAATTACTTTCACTGGGATGAAATAAAGTGTCTCTTGTTCTGTACTCCATTGTGGAGAACCAAGGGGCAATTCTTATTTCTTGAATTTAACATCTTCTCAAATCTGCCGACTTTCCTGGGTTCATAATCCCCTACCATGTTCAAAGTCAGTGGTGATACATCATATTCTCTTGGATATTAGTCTGCTTCCATGGGATTATACGCAATAATATTCTCAACTCCCTGTCCTGTTCACATAGCTGCAAAGTGACTTTCACCATTTGATCCTAGTCGTTGTGATGTAGTGAAATTTGGAGAAAATATATTATTTTATTTTTTCTCTCAGATCATTGTTCATCAAGAACATTTCTTATATATTCTCTGCTATTCTCTTTGATGTAATATGTAATTTTTAATATCCAAATACGTACAGAAGTAATAGTTTGCACAAATTTTATTCAATCATTTGATCATCAACTTATAGTAATTATATGTGAAAATAATGTCTTTTTTAGGTACCATGTGATTAAATGTTGGTTATATAATCACTGTCAATCTCTGTCACTGTCATTCTAATTAATTTCACAAATAAAATCATTTCACTGCCAGTATCATGAAAAACTGATTGAAATCCACAAACTAGGAGTTAGTAAGTAATAGGTCAATTATATTTTAGAATTTTTAATGCATTAGTTTTTTAGTATGTACCAATAACTGCTTTAGTCTTTATATATATATATATATATATATATATATATATGTGATTTCTGTCTTAAATAAACACCTTAAAAGGCTTGTCATATATTTTCTTTCTTACAAGCCACCAAATATCTGGTGAAAAATCCATTTTGTTTTTGTTTTTGTTTTGCTTTTGGATTACAATGGGGCATGTCCAAGAGTCACTCCTGGATCTGCACTCAGAAATTATGCCTGGCAGTAGTTGAAGGACCAGATGAAATGCCAGGGATTGAACCTGGGTTGGCAGCATACAAAGCAAATGCAATACCCTTATTGTACTGTACTATCTCTGCAGCCCCTGATAAAATTTGTCTTAAAAGTAAGTTGTACATACAAAAATTTCTGAGAGTGAATTAACCAATGGGTGATAGTTAGCAAACCACTGATTTTAAATCATTGATAATTATTTACGTAGTTGCATTTAGGTATTTAATTTGCAGCTGGATTAGTTTGGGGATTATATCCAGTGTGGCTCAGGATTTATTTCTGGCAGGGCTTGGGAAATGATGTACTTGAACTCAAGCCTCCTATATACGATTGAACATTTCTCCAAAATTAGATCTATAGGGATGTAATTCTTTTTGTGTTGTTGTTAGATTTATTTGTTGAATCATCATGAGTAAAGTTACAAAGCTATCAGGTTTAAGTCTTGGCCCTACAGTGACCAAACACCCTTCCCTTCACCAGAAATTATTTTTCACCACCAAGAACCCCTATATACCCTCCTCACCTCTCCCGATGCCTGTGAGGCAGATGATTTCTACTTAACTCTCTCTCTACTTTGATTACATTCATTATCTTGACAAAAGATGCACCATTATTGTTTGGAATTTGCCCCCAACAATCAGAACTGCTGAAAAGGCATTGTGAAATAAATTTGTTTTCTATTGCTGGTTATGAAAACCATATGATTTTGGACTTCTGATATTTTACTAATTAAGTCTGGAGGGATTTCTTCCAAGAGCTGGATAATTAAAAGATTGGTTTCTGTGCGTCTGGTGCCATGGCTGTGCTGGAGGACTGCTCGTGGGGGGCAACTTGTGGCCTTAGTAGAGTATAAAGGACGAGCCGGTCCCGCTCTCCCCCCCATCCAATGAGGCTTCAGTTGCCCCGTCACCACTGGCTCATACCTGGCTTTCCAATAAGCTCTGAGGTGGCAGCCACCGTGCTGCCAGAGAGGGGGAGGGAAGGTCGAAGAGATAGCAGACACCTCTTCCCTCCTGGGGGGAGGGGCGGGGGGGGCAGGGCACAGCAGCACAGTTTAACATATAGTCAGTTCACATTTCTGCCACAACCTGCTGGGTTCCGAATTAGGTCCGTGTGCCCCTGGGGACATGGCTGTGCTGGAGAGCTCTTCGTGGGGGATAACTCATGGCTACCGTAGGGCATGAAGGATGAGCTGGTTCTGCCCCCCATCCCATGAGGTTGCAGTTGCCCCGTCACCACTAGCTCATACCTGGCTTTCCAATAAGCTCTGAGGCGGGGGCCACTGTGCTGCCGGTGGGGGAAAAAGGCAGAAGAGACAGACACCCTTTCCCTCCCGGGGAGGGGGGAGGGGTAGGCATGGCACCGTAGTCAAACACATAGTCCATTCGCATTTCTGTCACAAGCTGCCAGGCTCTGGATTAGGTTCCGTGTACCTCTGGTGCCATGGCCGTGCGGAGAGCCGCCTTTGGGGGTTAACTCAGGATTATAATTCTTATTAGTTTGTTTCTTTCATTTGTCATTTCCTTTTTTTAAATGGTATGTTCCATTACCCTAACTTTTTTTGGACATATTTGTAAAATTGTAACATTTTATTTTTATTTGAAAATAGAAGATACATATTTCTGATTTGTTTTTGGTTATTTGTGTGTAATATTCTAACCTAACATATCACTGCCTACAGAGCATTACATGGTATTTAGTTTTTAATGTAGGTATCCTGCTACACTATAAGTTCATTTGCAACCAGATTGCAGTGATTTTTTGTTGTTTTATTTCTTGTTTAGTGCCACACCTGGAGACACTGAGGGGTCAATTCTGCTTCTGTGCTTAGTATCACCCCAGGCAGTGCTCAGATGACCTTTTAAGGTCCGGTGGATTAAAATCAGGTTGGCTGCATGAAAGGCAAACACCCTACCTGTTAATATTGCCCCAGCCCCATAAAATGATACTTTTAGGATTTTTGTTCTATGTTCAGATGAATTTTCATTCAGAATCTAACTAGAATATGTGATAGTTATAATATATTTTAATATATGCCTCTTGGAGTGCCTGGCAAGCTACTGAGAGTACCCTGCCTTCATGGGCTAAGACTGGCAAGCTCCCCGTGGCATATTCAATATGCCAAAAACAGTAATGACAACAGGTCTCATTCCCCTCACCCTTAAAGAGCCTCCAATCGTTGGGAAAAGATGCATAAGAAGAAGCTGCTAAAATCTCAGGGCTGGGAGGAATAGAGGCATTACTGGTTCCTGCTTGAGTAGTTCGAGGATCAACAGGACAACAGTGATAAAGTGGTATAGTGATAATATATTTTATAGAATTATTTAGCAGAGTAGCATACTTTTCATCTGAAAATATCTATCTCTCAATCATTTCTAAAATATTTTCCCATAGAAAATCTGAACTGACAATCAACATTTGCCCACCTCCCAAAAATAATTGTTCTGATTATCCATAACTGTTCTTGATTTCTGATGAGAAATGCATGGAATCCTTTAAACTTATAATTGTTATCTTGCCGTGAGTTGGGTTTTTCTGTCCCTGATTTTTTGTTTTTTTCTTTTTGGGTCACACCCAGCGATGCACAGGTTCACAGGGGTTACTCCTGGTTCATGAACTCAGGAATTACTCTTAGCCGTGCTCAGGGGATCAGATAGGATGCTGGGAATTGAATCAGGGTTGGGCCGTGTGCAAGGCAAATGCCCTACTCGCTGTGCTATCACTCCAGCCCTCTCCTTTCTTTTAATTAATGTTATTTATATTTGTTATTAACCACTTTAAGATATAGGTGTATGTGGTTTTATAAAAAGTTTTAGGTTATGTTGTACCAAACTCTTGAATCTGTAAATTTATGTTTGTCAATATATTTAATTAGTATTTATCTTATATCTTCAATTGTTTTTCCTCTCATATCGGTTTTTATTTATTTATTTATTGCTTTTTTGGGTCACACCCAACCAATGCTCAGGGGTTATTCCTGGTTCTGCACTCAGGAATCACTCATGGTGGTGCTTGGGGGACCATATGGGATGCTGGGAATCAAACCCCGGTTGGCCACGTGCAAAGCAAATGACTTACTTGTTGTGCTATTGCTCCAGCCCCTGATATCAGTTTTTAATCTTAAGTATTTTACTTAATCACATCAGACCTTCCATTTCATAAATCTCTGTGTCAATGCACCATTATTTATAACATTTTCATTACATGTTGAGCAGATGATTTTTGTTATTTCCTCATCAATTTAACTAATTATTTATTCCTTCACCTCTTTCATTGTCACTTAAACCCATCCTATATGGTTATTTACTTAACTTTTTAAATTCTAATTCATAATTTTATTATCTCGTATTTTTGTTTCTCTAAGCATATATCCCAAAGTTTTATTCATGAAATGCATGTATTCCTTTTCTACATGTAATATTACTAAATTGGCTTTTTAAATTATTGCTATTATTTTGAGGGGCTGAGGAGGAGGTCCATACCCAGAAATACTCAGAAATTACTCTGCCTCTGCAATCAGAGGATCCTGTTAGGTCAAACCTGGGTCTGCATTATGCAAGGCAATCACCCTACCCACTGAACTATTACACCAAATCCAGATTCTCTAAAATTTTAATATGACGTACTTAACATTTAAGTGTCCATGGGTTGTGGATATGTTGCCTTTCTCTTCAGAACTAACTACTTTAGGTTTCTTGAGTGTCAGAAATATTGTATTGTACTCTGGATACTTAAAATACTATCCTGGGAATATCTGGGTCTTTCGTAACTCTTTGAAAAGAGTCACTGTCACTGTCCTCCTGTTGTTCATCGATTTTGCTCAAGCGGGCGCAGTA
Source organism: Sorex fumeus (assembly GCF_029834395.1). NCBI lineage: Eukaryota > Metazoa > Chordata > Mammalia > Eulipotyphla > Soricidae > Sorex > Sorex fumeus. The sequence goes on along the minus strand of NW_026606322.1, from coordinate 39,411,164 downwards.
ACGTCTCCATTGGAGATTTTGTTGTTACTGTGTTTGGCATATCGAATACATCACGGGGAGCTTGTCAGCCTCTGCCATGCGGGAAAGATACTCTCGGTAGCTTGCCGGGATCTTCGAGAGGGGTGGAGGAATCGAACTCGGGTCGGCCATGTTGGCTGCATGCAAGGCAAACGCCCTACTGCTGTGCTCCTCTATTATGTAATCACAAAATAAATAAGTGAGTCGGCGATGGCGGTGGTGATGTGGTCACTCTCACCCATCTTGTGCGTTTGGTGGCCAAAAGCTGCTTCCGCCACCTTGGCCTTCCTCCACCAACAGACACATAATGGAGAGAAGAGGGCCACCAGGCTGGTTGGTGATCAGTTGCCGTTTATTCCATTCTCCCCATGAGCCTGTCCCAGTCTTACTAAACCCCCCATTCGAGTCTCCCATTGCCCCTCATTCCCATTGCCTCCTGTGCCCCATGCTAGTCTCTCCGGACCATCTTCATAGTCTTGGTCTTGAGTCCAGTCTCCAAGCAATCACATCTAAATTCAGTAGTACAGTCTACATATGAAAGCCCCTCCTGATATTGTGCAGCCAGAAGATCTGCTCAAGGGTAAAATACAACCTCGAGGTATGTTTTCTCCTTTCCTTAGTCCAACAACCATTTAAACTTTCATCTTAATTCTACTTCTTAATATTAGTCATTTTGTATGGACATAGTGAGAGATACATTAAGCTTGCATAGTGTCTCTCCTGGGGACCTCTTGCTATAAATCCCAGACTATGGTGCTCATGCCAGATTAGTCTTTCCTAACCATAAATTGGGTCCTATTCCAGCTGTTTTTCTTTATGTTATGACAGAATTTGTCCCGATCATGCTCTTAACTTGTAGTTAAGTATTATGGAGCTTGACCTCGCCAGTTTCAATGCCAGGGCAACTCACAACTTGCCCTGGGTCCTTCCAGTTACTCATCAGGACCCTGCTTTTGGGATGCTAGGAATTAAGGGCAACTACAGCTTAAGTCAAGAAAACAGAAGCACAGGAGGGATTATTATTTGGAGTCATTTAACTCCCAAGTTGCAAAAGCATAGCATTAATTTGTTTTTCTGTGTCTATACACAAAGGACATTGCTTTGAAGTAAACTATGTAAAAGGGCATAAAGAGAAAAAAAAAGCAACATTTCACTTACAAATACAAGTCAGAGTCTGATTTGGGGATAAAGGTGATTGACCGGTTGAGGAAACAGAGCACAGAGAAGAGGTTAAAGATAAACACACAAGAGTGGGAGTGTCTTGGGAGCACTGTGATAGGTGTAACCCAATAAACCTTAAGCTCCCTGGGGCCAGGAAGAAGTAAACAAACCAGTGTTATCCTACACCCTATGAGCAATTCAGTTCTCCTTGACCTTTTATATTCCTTATTATGTTGATTTGTATATGTCTCACATATGCAATGTTCAGGTTTTGAATTTTCTGTGGTTTTATACACAGAATTATTAAAACTCCTTCTTTTAAATCTACCTGGCATGTGGTGACTCTCATGAACTTCAATGTGTATTGATTTGTTTCCAGAGCACCTCTGCATGCCACATAAGTTTTAGCTACAGCATACTTTGAAGTAACTCAGCTAGAGCCAGTCCTCTAGAGAAAATAATAAGGGAAGACATAGGAAGAAATAAAAATAGCTTATGTTTTTTATGTACTTCTATAATATCACATGTTTGAGTAAAACATTCCATTCAAATAAGAATATTAATAAAATTTTGGTTGGATATTGCATGATAGTGAATGAAGCTCTCTAATAAATGTTTACTCTTAATTGACACCTTACCATTAAAATGTATGAAATCCTATTTACCATAAATTTACAATTATAATAATTTGTATTATGTCATGAAAATTATTTATGTCAATACATAAATGTTAAAATGCAGAGAATGTTTTATTTCTGCTTTTTTTATTCAAAACACTATAGACATTATAAAATGAGAAAGAAATCACACAGTGCCACGCAAATGATCTTACCAAAAGAGTCTTCACTACATTACTCAGTAACTTAGAGTGCAGTGTCATTTAAAATGAATAGAAATGGCCATAGGGATAGTCCAATAGATAAAGGCACTTCTTTAATTGAATCACCATCGAACACCCATCCCTCAACCAGTGTACATTTTCTACCACCAATGTCTCCAGTCTGCCCCCATTCCATTTCACCCCTCCCCCCACCTCTATGGCAGAAAATTCCCCCCCCCCTCTCTCTCCTTATGGACTTTATGATTTCTCGTTATCTTTATTGCATTGCAAACTATAAGACACTTGATTTCACTTGACTGACCCAGGTTCCATTATGGGACCACATATAGGTCCTTGAGTCCTGCCAGGAGTGATGCCTGAGCACACAGTGAGCACTGCTGAGTGTGCTCCCAAAGCAATGTCCTTGAAAATATGAAGGGGAAAAGATCAAAACATTTATAATTTGATGCATTTAAATTTAATGCAGCAGACTAAACTTAATATGTTTAGGAGATTAAGTCTTACTTTTTTTTTTCCCTGTGAACTATCTTTGTATTTCAGCTACAGCAGGTTCCTTGGCGTTCAGCCAACTCATTTTTAACATGTCAAAGGCATTACTCTTACTAGGGAGCAGAAAGTGAACTAAGCTCCAGATTGTAAAACAAAGGAGATAACAGGCATGCAATGTGTGGTTTAATGCAATAAGCACAGATTACATAGAACCTTTGATTGTAAGTAGAATATCATTAAGTTTTGTGCCTAAAGTACTTATTCTTTATCACACATTAATTAGACTTATTTTATGTGATTAATGTAACAATTACAGGATAACAATGTATATTAAATAAATATTGAATTTTTCTTCTACAATTCTTTCTCGCTGAACTCTATACTTGCTTTCTTTTCCTGCCAATTCTAATAGCAATAATTTAATGTGTTTTCTCCTGTAATATAAAAGTTGTTAGCAAGTTCTTAAACTTAAAAATAATATGAGTATTACTTATGCTGCATAGGTTTATGTCACAGCTACATATTAGAATAGTTTATAAAATTAAAAAATATTTGCCTTAAAATTCATATACTCTCAAGAAAATAATTCTGGTAGCGTTACCAACTTCAGGAATAGGATGACATCAAAATGTTGTGAACAGGTTAAAGGATACTTATGTGTCTTCATAGAAAACATTTGGACATTAGAAAATTCCTTACTCAGAGTGGACATCTGTGATTAAAATATTTTCTTATGTTTCTTTTGCACTTATTGTTATACATTTAAGCATTTCCAACTTAATTTTGTTTGTGTTTTGGGGCCACTCCTTGTACTGGTCAGGGATTACCCCTCAGTCTGCACTCAGAGATCAGTTCTGGCATTGCGTGGAGAACCTTATGTGTGCCAAGGAATTGAACCTGGCTTGGATACATGTAAGTCAAGTAGCCTCCATGCTGTACTACTCACTCAGGTGCAAGCAATTCAGACTTTAAAGAAGATAGTTCACTTTGCAGTAATAAATTGAGGTTCGTGACAGAAAATGGTTAGATTTTACGTCACATATAATAATCTAAAGAACAGCCTGTGAGAGGAAAAATAGAGCCAACTTTGCTATATCAAAAAGAAGAGGATCGTAGAATATTAAAAGTAGCCCTCGAAGTAGTTCAGTCTAAAACACTGGTCTTGCATGTTGCTCTCCCTGGCTCTCATCCTTGACACTACACTTGGTTTCTAGATTACTGCCAGGGGCACAGAATGAGCACAAAGTCAGGTAGAGCTTCTGAGCACCATTGGGATTGATCCTAAAACCAAAAAGAAATAATAAAAAATAGTCTTAAATCAAAACCAAAAATATTTCTCCTCGCAGTACTTTTGACTCAGTTTATTTGACACTGTGGTTGAATTTGAAATATCATATCCCTTATGAGCATCCAATGCTATCAATTACTGTAGTTTTGTAACACTTTTTTTCCTGTCTCTGAGATATAATATTTAATTCATCTAAGGCCTTGTTAATGTTCATGTCAAAGATTTTAAGAGTGAAAAGATGAAAAGTTGTTAAGGAATTCTAGGAGATAAACACTCCCTGAATGCATAAAAATTAACACTGAATTAATATACAATAAAGAAATTTGAGCATTCATGTTACATAATTATGGAATATATACCACTTTGGAAACTGGTAAATTTTAGTGCCTGGAACTATGTTTAATTTCTAGAATCACATATGGATTCCTGAGCTCTGACGGGAGTGATCCCTGAGCAGAGTCAGGAATAAACTCTGAGTACAGCTGGGCATGATCCACACCCCATTTTTTTTTTTACTATTTTGCCTAATAATATTTAACCCTACCTTAAATTGTACACAGATTATCCTTTTCCTTTTAAATGAAGACTTCTTCCCAGATCCCAATGTTTAGGAGCACAACAAATCTCTTAGATTAAACTGCTATAGTAGAGTACGTTAGAGCAGACACTTTGAAAACCAGCTTTATTTTTCACGATTCTAGAGACTTGATGTCTAAAGTCAGCATGCAGTCAGATCTTGGTGATGGTCCTTTCTTTAATTATATTTTCACTTTTTTAAAAATTTTTTTGAGACACAGCTGGTTGCTGGTTTTCAGGGGCTATACTTTGAGGACCAAATGCATGCTAGAGATAGTACATGTACAAGAGAAGTGCCCTCATCCAGACTTTTATTAAGTTAAAAAAAAAACACATTAAAATTATTCTAAAGAGAAATCCAATCCAAATAGTCAGCAAGCACATTATAAAATGCTCAGCATCATTGTATCATTAATCTATGAGGAAGCGAGAATCAAAAGCACAGTGACATACTACTTCATACCCAGAACCATAAGCACTGATACAGTGTGAGAAATTAGATCTTTCCCACCCTGAAATATGATCAGTGAAACGGTGTGATAATATTGGAAAATGACCTGTAAATTTATCAAAAAAAGGAAACAGTTACCCTTTTGTAGGAACATTTTTTTCAAGTGCAATCTTTTTTTTTTATTTAAAAATTTTTGAACTTATTTATTTTAACACTTTTTTTTTAGAGGGGTGAGGGGTGATGGGTCACATCCAACAATGCTCAGGGGTTATCCCTGGTTCTGAACTCAGGAGTTACACCTGGAGATGCTCATGGGACTATATGGGATGGCTGGAATGAATCTGAGGTAGCCGCATGCAAGGGAAGCACCTTACCTGTTTTATTATCACTCAGGACCCTAATAGCACTTTTTATTTAGGCACTGTGATTTGCAATACTGTTAATGATGGGGCTTAATGCATAAAGTATTCTAGTGTCACTCCTTCCACCAGTAGTGGCCACAACCTTTCACCATTGTCTCAGTCGAAAAAATGCCCCAGTCCCCAATTTCTGTAGATTAGTCTTTAAATTCTCTATCATTTTGCTATTTGTTATTTCCTCACTGTGTTTCTTTATAGTCTGCATATGAAAGATAGTTCTGTATCTGTCACTCTCCTTCTAACATGACTCAGCATCCTACTCTGCAGGTTCATTCATAAATCAGCAAATTGCATGATTTTATATCTTACTGTGGCCAAGTAGTATTCTGTTGTGTGTCTTACCATGATTTCTTCATAAAATTTTAATTAATTTTACATAATAGAGCTAATAATTTGAGACAGATGGAAAAGAACATTCAAAAATTAACTAGAAATAAAATGCAAAAATATATATTCTTATCACCAACTTATAATAACAATGATAACAAAGCAGTAATTCTTATAGAAAATAATGGATTTCCACTGTCAGAAAGCATACTTCCTAAGCTGGATGAGCTGAAACTGTGCATCTGTTTTTGGCTCCCACAAAGAATATACTGCATAGCGTATTTCAGACATAAAATAAATATGATTAATTAATATATAACCAATAAATAAAATGTATCTAGTACTCACTATTATGCAAATAATGTGCAGTAATATAATATTTAATGAATTCAAAATCATGAAACTTTGGCAATTGTTTTCGGATTTTATCACTGTGAATAGTGCTGAAATGAATTTAAACATTTTTTCTTCTTCCTTCCTTCCTTCCTTCCTTCCTTCCTTCCTTCCTTCCTTCCTTCCTTCCTTCCTTCCTTCCTTCCTCTTTCTTTCTTTCCTTGCTCCCTTTCTTCCTTCCTTCCTCCCTCTATAATTTTATTTGAAAAGAAACACATTTGTATCGTAAAACAGTATTTGCAGTATACATTTAATGAGTAAACCTTATTGTACAATTCTCTAACATCATTCCTTGCCACCAGAGTATCACTTCCTTCCACCTTTGTCTCAGAGCTACCTCCTAATTTCTCTCTTTTCACTCCCACCCACCCCAGGTATGCCTCCAGTTCTGTAAACTAGTACTCAGGTTTATTGTGTTTGGTTTGGTATTCCTATACCATACTATGTTACTTATATCCCAAATATGAAAAAGATAATTTTGTATCTGTCCTTGTCCTGGATGATTTCACTCAGCATGCAAAATCACTTTGTTTGCATCTACCAATGGAACTGCATGGCACCATCTTGGGAGAAGTAATATTTCTTTAAGACATTACTTCCCTCATGAAAATTCCACCCTTCTGATTATTTATAAAACTAATCACGTAACAAATGTTTCATCATAATATACCATCACATTGATAAGTAAGACTATAGCATTTTGAACTACATTTTCCTAGGAACAAAAAAAAAAAAAGAAAAGAGAAATTATTCTTACCAATACACCTCCATAGTCTTTCTTTCTAGGATGTGGTTCCTTGTTGGATCTACTACCATCAACCTTAGCACCAACAGTTATGATGGGCAGTTTTTTAAATACCATTTCAACAACTTGTCTCCCAACTGTAAGAATTAAATAGCTTAAGTCACTTACATCTCATTAATTTATGACTTATGAACTTATATTACAAGACTTAATGATATAAGACAGATGTTTGTGATGGCTCAAACTATATAGCAATTTTTCTAATATTTGCATTTGTTAATATAATATTTAATCTCATAGTATTAACATCTAAACTGAAATTTTAATAAATTTTCTGTATCTACTACTTGACATTTGTCCAGTCATTTAGATTATCAAGATTTAAGGTTTTTTTGGTTTGTGAAAAGATAGAAACGGACTCGTCTGTTATCATGAATAATTAAGACTAAAAAGAATGCCCTGAGTAACATTTCCTTCTATGATTGATGACTTAAACTGTTTAATAAAGGACTTTTCAATATTTATTCAATAAAACAAACTAGCACAGCGGTAGGGCGTTTGCCTTGCACGCAGCCAACATGGCCGACCCGAGTTCGAATCCTCCGCCCCTTTCGGAGAGCCTGGCAAGCTACCGAGAGTATTCGATATGCCAGACAAAGTAACAACAAAGTCTCCAATGAAGACATTACTGGGACCGCTCGAGCAAATCGATGATCAAACGGGAGGGTCTTTACCTTTACCTTTAGTAAAAATTTTAGGCCATATTTAATTTGAATACATGCACATTTATTATTCATTAAAATTTAGTATGGGAAGATAAAACTGGAAGGGTGCATTCCTTAAGTGTTCTTGGGAAGGATATGGTTCCCAGCATCATATATCCTCCCAAGCATCACCACATGAACCATAGAACTGAATTGCCAATTGGTTTAGCACATACCTCTGCCAGATTCATGGTCTATGCTTGGAACAACCCCCTGACTTTGCTGAACATTCCATTTTTCTTATTTAATAAACACATTCTTTGCAAAACTTTTGCTAGATAGTTAGATATTCACTGTCACTGTCACTGTCCTCCCGTTGTTCATGGATTTGCTTGAGTGGGCCCTGCAATGTCTCCATCGTGAGATTTCTTGTTACTGTGTTTGGCATATTGAATACGTCAAGGGTAGCTTGCCAGACTTTGCCGTGCGGATGAGATACTCTTCAGTAGCTTGCCAGGCTCTCCGAGAGGGGCAAAGGAATCAAACCCGGCTTGGTAAGGCCAGCTGCGCACAAGGCAACCGCCCTACCGCTGTGCTATTGATTCAGCCTAGTTAGATATTATATACATATTTTTTTTTCATCTAGAGTATGGTATACCCCAAACCTCACCAGGAGTTATCCATGAACAAAGAATTAGGATTATAACATGTGGCTCAAAGAGCAAAGTAAATTAATGATATAAATACAATTGGAATATGCTTCAAAATTGTCATTTATATACTTATAAGTTTTATGATTTTAATCCATTAAATAGTTATAACGCTGCACATTATTTGCATAATACTGAGTACTAGGTACTTTTGATTTATTCAGTATATATTAATTAAATCATAGTTTATTTTATGCATGAAATATGCTATGCAGTATATTCTTTATGCAAGCCAAAAATAGATGCACAATTTCAGCTCATTCAGCTCAGGTAGTATGCTTTCTGACAGTGGAGATACATTATTTGCTATAAGAATTACTCTTTTTGTCATCATTGTTATTATAAGTTAGTGATCTGAAAATATACTTTATATACTTTATTTCTAGTTATATGTTGAATGTTCTTTTCCATCTGTCTCAAATTATTAGCTTTATTATGTAGAAGTAATTAAAATTCAATGATAGTTTACCACATGCATATTAAGCAGTTTAATCAAGTGCATATTAAATAAAAATGTAGGTCAAAATAAGTAATAATTTGTTATATAAGTTCAACAAAACAGTATTGTGGTTGTTTAAAAGTTATTAAGATGTAATAACTGATGTACCTAAAGCACACATGTGTTTGGTTTTAACATACTTACATGTATTCTCTTATAAACATTCTCCTTTACTCTTGGAGAGCCCAGCAATTACCAAGAATATCCCGCTCACACGTCAGAGCCTGGCAAGCTCACCGTGGTGTATTTGATATATGCCAAAAACAGTAACAACAATGGGTCTCATTCCCCTAACCTTGAAAGAGCCTCCAATATTGCAGTGTTGGGAAAGACGAGTAAGGAGAAACTCAGGGCTGGAATGAATGGAGATGTTACTGGTGCCCACTCGAGTAAATCTATGAAAAACTGAATGACAGTGATACTGTGATACTATGTAATAATTTATTCCATATTTAACCCAAAAGACAAATAAAAAAGTCTTACATAATCCTTATATGTAAGTCTTTTAATTTAGATTGAATAAATAAAGGAAAATTTAATCTAAATATTAATTAACATCGATTTTTTTTCCATTACATAGCATCCTTTGATCTTTCTGGTAGAAGATATTTAAACTACCTGTAGTCTAGTCTTCTCAATATAATTTTTTTATTGCTATTATTATTGCTGTTATTCTTAAGAGTAAATGGCTTTATATTTTATCTTTTCTATTGCATTTTAGGTGAGTATAAATTATATGTGTATTGTATATTATATCTGGATATTATATGCATAATGAAACTGTATTCCATTATGCTTAAGAAAATCAACATTCGAGAATATGTAACCATGGACTTCAATATTTATGTAAATGTCTTTAGTTCATTTTCTATTCTTTTTAAATTGGCCTAGGAAGGTTTAAAATTTAATCAATTGTGTGGAACTATTTTATCATATATGAAATTAGTGCCCTGATATCAAGTTGAATTATTAGATATAAACATTATTCCTAACTTGATATATTTCTCTTTCCTATGTTCATGCTAAAATAGGGGACACATTTGCAGAACACTAGGAAGCAAAAATCACATAAGCTGTAGGAGGTGGTGCTGTTAGATCTGAGGAAATTGTTATATGATGATTGTTATTCATAAGACAATTTTGACGCTGCTTCATCTGTACCAACCATTCCTCTTTTGATAACTTAGAAATTTACTTGAAAGAGATTCATTTTGCTTCATTTCCTAAATTTATCTGTGAAATTGTGCATGATAATAAGATGGACTTTGCTGTAGCTGTTTATAGAAAATTTGATTATAAAAAAGCTGAAAAAAGTCATAGGTGGAACAGTTAAGTTATTTGTGTAATTTATTTGAGGATGACCGAGAATAAGACTAAAAAGAAGCATAGTAGTAGAAAAAAAATTAATTGCCTTCCTCATAATAACACTTATGATGAGCAATACACCATTAGTAACAATCAACTTAGAGTAAACCCAATGGTTACTAACAAGTTACATGTTGGCACATCTTAATATAAATGTCTCAGGAATCCTGAGTCATGAAATGTTCTGATATTTGTGCATAACTTGTGTTTTCAAATTTAATACAGAATATGCACATTTCATGCAGTGATTAATTGGCAATGAGCACACATCCAATTTAGTATTCCGTGTAGCCATTAGAACTCCCATGGCACATGGACTGAATCCAGTTAATTGCCATATCTGATTCTGCATATGAGTGAACATACAGTAAAACTGGATCTATGAAATCATTAATTGAATTATCCTCTAAAAGTGCCAAAGGATATATTAGTTTATATTCCCTTGCTAGTTTCTCTCAGCATAAATTAAATGAGAAAATTCAATGACAAAATGTCAAGCTGTTTTAAATGTAAAAGAAACATGTTAAGTTAATACTTCCCTAATATAAGGGCCTGAATTCAAGAAATAGGGAGCAAGGTCATACTATTGAATTGGAATTCAAAACTCTGTGATTTATAATCCCTTGAACAAACCTTTTTCTCTTCTGTTAAAAGTAATGACAATCTCTAGAATACACAGTTTTTATCCATATATTCTATATTCAATAATTTGCTTGTTATTCAGTGCATATATAGTGAGTGCCAAACATAAATTCAGGTGTTGTTCAGAATTTGGGGGGAAATTATAGCCTTTGTTGTCACAAAACTTATCTTTTAATTATGAAAATGGAATTCGAATTTGAATAAGATGAACTTTGTAAAAAAGCAATGGGACACTGCGTAGGGCTGAAAGTAGAAAAAGGTTGGAATTATGAGTCTTTTAGTGGAGAAAATGCTATCCCAAATGGAGAGATAAGGGCACCAATTGTCTTTGGTCATATAAGTCACAATAAAAATTTAGATTTAAGAAGTATGAACAAATTTTTCTAGAACATTTGAAGTAGAATAAAATTGTTACTTTAAGTAGATTCTGGTAAGCCAGTAAACTAATAAGAACTACTCATTCATTTATTTATTCATTCATTCATTTATTCACTCATTCATGTGTTCTTTCACCCATTCATCTTCCAGTGTAGTTAATTCAGGGATCTGTGTGGCGAGAGCCTTCCATGACTGCCCAGGACATGGGCAAGAAACTGTCTTGGATAGAATAACCACTCCAGGTTGCATTCATTCACACTGTATCACTGTCACTGCCCTCCCATTGTTCATTGATTTACTCGAGCGGGCCCAGTAACGTCTCCATTGGAGACTTTGTTGTTACTATGTTTGGCATATCGAATACCTCACGGATAGCTTGCCAGGCTCTGCCGTGCGGGCGAGATACTCTCAGTAGCTTGCCGGGCTCTCCAAGAGGGACGGAGGAATCGAACTCGGGTTGGCCATGTTGGCTGCATGCAAGGCAAACGCCCTACCGCAGTGCTCTCGCTCCAGGCTGATTCATTCACACATCCACCCCAGATCATAGTGGTGCAACTTATTTATTCATTCATTTACATCGTGGGGTGTTCGAGGCTATATTCTGCAATGCTTGGAAGCTATCCTGCATTAGGGGATGGTGTGGTTCACAGGGAATCAAATCTAAGTTGTAAACAAGCAAGGCGAGTATTTTAATACCCATATTTTCTGGCCTTGTGGTGCAATATATATGTGAATCTCATGCACAGATCTTCAGGATGTGGGGGAACTGAAAAACACATCAGGGTTTGGGGTGACTGTAGAAATTCTATGCAGGCAATGACCATGCCAGGATTCTTCCCTTCTCTCATCAATGTTGTAATATAACTAAGTTGAATGAAGTGCTGTAACCGAAGCACTGATACAAAACAAATTGGCGGCAGTAACAAAAACAGCTTTACAGTTAATGCATATTTTCGGTATTATTTTGCAGGTGTTTAGTTAATTTAGTGTGTTGATTGTGGTTTTCAATTCAACTCACGAAATGGATAGTAATACTGAGTTATCCAGTTCTATTATTCATGAACCAGTAGAAATTCAGGTCAATGAGTTTTACCTTTAAGTTCCCAGAATCTCTTTTGCCTTTTTTTTGTCAGCTTCTGCTTGCATATGAGCAAGTAGAAATCAGGGAACCAGGCAAATGCTCAGCAAGAAATAAGACTTTATTTAAGGCAGAGTTAATAACCACAAATAAAGTGTTAATTAAAAGAGGTACAACTGCAAAGCCTTTGAGAAAATGGCAAGCGTAGGTAAGATGCATATATTAGGCAAGTAATTCAGAGAAGCTTGTACAGGCATGAAGCAATGAATGCCTACTTTGAGCAATAAGACTCAGTGATGAGACTTAAATATGAAATAATTTAAAAAATTAAAACTACAATGTAAGGAATTTGTTAAAAATAGGGGGTAATTCTGTATCATAACCGGCGATTTTTTTTCTTGCTTTTTTTTGTCACACCCAGTGATGCTCAAGGGTTACTCCTGGCTATGCACTCAGGAATCACTCCTGGTGGTACTGGGAGGAACGATATGGATGCCGGGGAGCAAATCCGGGTCACCATGAAAGGCAAACACCCTATCGGCTGTACTATCACTCTGGTCCTAACTAAAGATTCTTAAACTTTTAAGAACCTTTGGGGTGATGAGTGCAAAATAGCTGTGTGTCTCACCTTCACAGTGCTGACCCAGATTTCACCAGTCAGTAGTGATCTCTGAGCACAGATCCAGGAGTAAACCCTATACACTGTTGTGTAAACCTCTCTCCTGCAGACACACCACACACACACACACACACACACACACACACACACACACCAAAAAAAAAAAAACTTTATTCTCTCTTATCAACAGGATTGGCCTTGGGATATGATTTCCCTGACCCTTCAAGCATCAGAATGTGACATATTGAGGCCATGGTGTACTTTGCTTTTTCTTATGATGTAAATCAAAGATCCAGTTAGCCTCATGGATATGGGAATGTTTGACGTGTCCTTGCTCGGCCTTCTGCCCAGTCAGCTGCCAAGGAATTAAATCTAAACAATTTGTCTTTAGAGACCCTTTCACTGTGATCATAGCTAAAGGAAAACAGTTTGATTTTGTGTTTATCACACATTAAAGACATAAATTATATAAATAGCAGTTGTATTATTTAAATAGATGATAGTATAAAATGTATGCTATACAGATATATATTATATTCAGTTTCATTACTTCTACAGTTTTGCTTGTCTCATTTCTCTCTCTTTTTCTCTTTGTCTGCCAAAGTCTGTTTCCATGCTCAGTTGAAACCTTTCATGATCTGAATGTCCTAAATTTTTTTTTTCTTAATATTAGAGGGGTTTCAGATAGGGCTTCAGAGCTTACTATTGGCTCTGAGCTCAGGGATCAATCATTCCTGGGCAGGGCTGAGGGACAACATGAGGTGCTGGGGATTAAACCCAGGCCTGCTACATGCCAGACAAGCAACCTGCCCACTGTCCTATCTCTCTGGACTGAAAACCCCAGTTTTATGAATAGACTCAATTTTCTGAAAAACACATGCACAGCGGGTAAAGCGTTTGCCTTGCACATGCCGACCTGGGTTCGATTCCTCTGTCCCTCTCCGAGAGCCCAAAAAGCTACCGAGAGTATCCCGCCTGCATGATAGAGCCTGGCAAGCTCCCCGTGGTGTATTCGATATGCCAAAAACAGTAACACAAGTCTCACAATTGAGAAGTTTTGGTGCCCATTTGAGCAAATCAATGAACAACGGGAAGACAATGCTACAGTGCTACACATTTAAAACAGTTAATCCGCATGAAATATGGTTATGGTCTTTAGCCTCTCCATGGCATGCCAGTCTCTATCAAATCTCAAGTCACACAGTAGCCCAATTTCCATGATAAGATTTCATAAGTTATACCAACCTTGGGCTGATAACTATTGCTGCCTTGGTACTGTTCTGATGTTTATAAATTGTACAATGTAAATAAATTTAGTTGCCATTTTATTGAAAATGAGTTATCAATATTTTCTTGCCTCACAACACAGATACATTTTCGATATAATTTGCAGCACAGTGGATGTTGCCTGCACTGGGTTTGCATTAAACATTAGTAATTTCAAATTAAATTCCCACTGAGATCATGAGGCAAGCAATTAGTGGCAATTGCTTGCTTTTATAGAAAAACCAAATTTCCCCTAAATTTATGGATAAATTATAATAATATCATGTACATACATACTGATGCTGTATTCCAGGAAAAGCAGATTGAGACTGCCTTTAAGAATACCATTAGAATGCATTATTTTCATATTGGGCTGTGTCTATTGGCAAAAAATATAGCTGTATAATTCTATGTAGTTATTAAGATAATTAAGATATTAAAATACCAGATATTATATTACATTTATATTATACAATAATAAAATATTTTCCATTTATAACCTTCCTATACTTGTATTTTTTTCTCCTTGAAAACATTGTTTGCACAATTTAATTGTTGGATTGAACACCAACTTGTTGTTTCATTTAATTTTCAGTCATTTTTTTATTCTTTTGATTTTATACTTCACCTGGAGTTGCTCAGGGCTGTTTCCTATCTCTGCTCGTGAGTCATCCTTGATAGTGCTCAGAGGACCGTATGGGATGATGCTGAGAATCAAATCTGGGTCAGCCACATGCAAGCAAATGACCTACCACTGTAATATACCTCCAGCCTCTTTGGTCAATTTTATAAATAAGAATTTATCAAGTTTCTTTTACAATGTAAATAATCTAAATAAGCATAGACTTTTGACCACTCTAGCTGTAAGTTCCTAATACGCCTATCATTTGTTAGGGAAATAATCAAAATAATACTCCCAATGTCTATAAACTCTGCTGAGTTGTTGTGGGATCAAAATATAGATCAGTTATTATAGAAGCTGTAAGACCCTGACCCATAACTGAAGTGAAAAAGGTGTTACAGAAAGTGAGAATCTGTTTTGAGGGCAGGTAAAGAAGGTAGCATCATTGCAGGTCAAGAGAAGATCAGTTGCTGATGCGCATTTGCAGGACTGAGCACACTAAGGTTCCTAATAAATGGTGCTTTAGCTATGACTTCATTTAGGATTATGGGGTTATGTAAAATAGGTTCTCTACAGAGAAGAGACCAGTATGCCATAATGGCTGGGAATGATCATGCTGGACAAGATCTGAGGGTTAAAAGTAGGTAAAGGGATTTTCTTGATAACCTTTTAATATCGATATTGCAAACCACAATGCCCTAAAGGGGGAGAGAGAGAGAGAGAGAGAGAGAGAGAGAGAGAGAGAGAGAGAGAGAGAGAGAGAGAGAATAAAAGTTTCTCCATAACTCCATACAGGCAGGGTGGTGGTGGAGAGATGGGACGAAACCAGGGGAGGGGCGTAGGAGGTGATGGGTAGGAACCTGAGGATTATTGTACTGGGAAATGTACACTGGTGGAGAGATGGGTGTTCGAATACTCTATGACTGAAATCCAATCATGAACCACTTTGTAAGGGTCTAACTCACAGTGATTCAGTAAATAAGTTTTAAAAAGTGAGTATGATTAATTCTGACTTGGACTACCTTATAATTTTGAATCAAAATATTAAACCTTAATTTTTTAACAATAGTCTCAAATTTAATTCATGTGACACTGATTTACACCATTGCTAAATTCCAAGCACAGAATTTCAAATCTCAACAAGTACAAAAAATGCAACACGCCACCACCATAGATGCAGTGCCATCGACTACCGTTCAGTGATCCTTCCTAGCTATTCATCTGACCCACCACCATACCGTTATAGTAGCCTACAGTTTTTTTTGTTTTTGATTTTTTTACAATTTAAATAATTTTAATCTTTCATGTGTTCCTCTGTTTTGTTTATTTTCTTCCTGAGTCCTGTGACATGTGTCTTTCTCCATTTGATGAATTTCATTTACCATTCTCCCTTCAAAGCCCAGTCATATTGTAGCAAAGAGCAGGCTTGAATTGGGTAACAGCAAGTGTAAATATTTTTGGTTTTAGGGGTTGTATGTCCATTATCAGTCCACTGTAAAAGTACCAATCTACCACCTCCCCCATTTGTTTTATTTTATTTATTTAATTATTTATTTATTTATTCATTTATTTATTTTTGCTTTTTGGGTCACACCTGGCGATGCCCTCAGGAGTTACTCCTGGTGGTGCTCAGGGGACCATATGGGATGCTGGGAATCGAACCCGGGTCAGCCACATGCAAGGCAAACACCCTACCCGCTGTGCTATCTCTCCATCCCCCCATCTGTTTTAATATCTTGGCATTCAATATATAAAAATTCAATGAGGTTAGGGGTCTGAAAACATAAGTACCATGATATAGCTCTTTCCTTACTCATGGGTCAACATGGGATCAACCCCTGGGGCCACATGTGGTATCTTAAGCCCCACCAGAAGTGATTCTTCATGTAGATGCAAGGCTAATCCCTGAGAACTGCAGGTGTTTCCTAAAAGCAAACAAAAATATTCCTCAAAGAAGGAATGGTTACCCACTCCCTTAGCCCACTCCCTCACTCCTATTGACTAACCTCAAATCTGTGGACAGAGTCTAAGGGGTAGTTTCAAGGGACATTGTTTCTCCCTTATTCTATTGCTTCAAGAATCATATATTAGTAAAATTATTCACTATTCTTCCTTTATTTCCAAATATATTTCATTAGCATGACTCTTCCTTATGTAAACGTCCACCATGTAAATATACTACTCTTTGCACTCATCTTTTGTTGGACTTTGCCTGTTGATATTTTTAGTATGAATTGTATAAATATGTTCACATAAAATAGCTGTGCATATTTTTATGTTTCCTGATCATTCATAATGAGTGTACTTTCCTGTCTGCTGTTGGTCATTTGTTTGCCATGACAGCTCTCTAGTGCCTATTTCTGTTTATCTCTCTTCCTCTGGTTTCAAGCCGTTTTCTGTTTTTCTGTTGCTGCTGTTGCTGAGGAATTTGCGAAGTTAATATATCTTGCTTTGTCAGATGTAATGTAAAAATATTTTCTCGCATCCCGTAGGATCACATTTGTGAAAACCTTGTTTATGTTTTTATTAGCTTGTTTCAGTAATATATTAGGTGTCTTTTATCTTAGCCGGGCTGGAGTGATAGCACAGCAGGTAGGGTGTTTGCCTTGCATGCGGCAGACCTTGCCAACCCCAGTTCAATTCCTCCGCCCCTCTCGGAGAGCCCAGCAAGCTACCAAGAGTATCTTGCCCGCAAGGCAAAGCCTGGCAAGCTCCCTGTGACATATTCAATATGCCAAACACAGTAACAATGAGTCTCACAATAGAGACGTTACTGGGCCCACTTGAGCAAATCAATGAACAATGGGAGGACAGTGCTACAGTGCTTAATCTTAGCTATTACTATTAACAATTGGAGAACAGTTGTATGTTACTATATATGTACAGTTGAAATTGTTAATAAAGGCATAAATGATATACTTTTCTATGTATTCTGATGTCATGTCATTCTGATATCTAAAAATTGGAATTTTGTTGCTTCTTATGAGCAAGTGAAAATGACTATTACTTATATAAATTGAATGATTATCTAAAGAAAAGATCTCTATTTTATATTGCTTTGCAGATGCTCCCAAGTTCATATCAAACCAAACAACTTATTATTCTTGGGAAGGAAATCCAATTAATATAAGCTGTGATGTGAAATCTAATCCAAATGCATTAGTCCACTGGAGAAAAGAGAAATTAATACTTCCAGCTAAAAACACCACTAATATTAAAACATACAGTATAGGAAGAAAGATGATATTAGAGGTAAGTCTTTATCAAAAAATCATATTACTATTCCAGTGGCTTGCTAATCTTGATATAAATACAACTATGCATGTGTATATATCTTGAGATATAAGCATATCATGTTTCAAATGTATACCATGCATACTGCTACAAGTAATGTATGTTTTGTGTATATATTATGTTGTGTATATATTTTTATATTTTTGCATCTATTTCTGCAAATTGTAAATAATCATGTCTGTACGTACTATTATAGTTTTATCTATCAATTTCTCAACTACTTCCTAGTGTCTATTTAGTTTGAATTTCTTATAAAAACAATTTTAACTTCAGATCATAGTTCTTTATGATACATATCATTTTACTTACATGAAATTTTCAAATATTGCAAAATCCATTTTCTGCTTTTCTTCAAGTATGGCAAAATCTATTTGTGGGATTAAAATCAATTACTCTGAACAATAATAGGAGAAAAAATAATGTGTCAGTTATTGAAGGGACAAATGTTCAATTAAATCGTTGATACTAGGTATTGATTCTGTGGTTATGACTTTCTTTTGATTGGACTGGGTTGGATTAACGCTATCTGCTAGCTTCATAGTAATAAGATATTAAATAGAAAATATTTGCATTTTCAATGTATCATTTTCATTTTAACCTCGATACGCAACTTTGAAGCCCTCTTGCTATTCAACTTCCAGCATAAATAACATCCCTTCCTATCCCAAGATTAAACAGTTTTTGTGTACTTTACATGTAACCAATTGTTCTATTAGCTAAGGCATTTACCTTAAGCATGCACTTTCCATTAAATTCAAAAGAAAATAATGCTATAATAATAAGCATTACTGATTCTGCATTACATGATAGTTTTTCAGGATTATACACTATTATCAATTTTGTGGGGGTTGTGGGGCCATGGTGAACACATGGATATTCTCAGATATTGTTTCAAGCAATGATCAAGTGACCATATGTAATGCTGGAAATTGAACTACAGTTCATCACGTCAGAGGCAAGCACCATAAAACTTGGATTCATTCTGGTCTTATTATCAAATCACATTTAATAATTTTTGGAATAATCATCTTGTATTTGAATTTTAAATAATTTAAATTATACATTTCCAAGTTCCTTTAAATTCAGCTTGAACACAGTCATTTTTTTAATTGCACATTATGTGCATATGTCAATTTTTAAACTGTATGTAGGACTATAGCAACAATCAAGCTTCATTTATCATTTCATAAAGTCAATATGAAACTTTATTATTAGTAATACATGACTAATTCTTAAGAGTTACTATAAGGTATAAAAACTGAATTCAGAGTTTGTTAATAATTTGTTTCTTGAACTGAATGGTAACATTTTCCCTTTTTAAAAATTATATACATATATAATTTTACACACACACATACTATATATATATATGCTTTATATATATATATGCTTATATACTCACACCTTGAGTTTGATTTTACTGGGGGATTTTTTTTGTTTTTTTATTTCCAGGGATTGAACCCAGGTCACATTGTATGCAAGGCATGCACTTTACATTAAACCACATTCCCAACCTCCAAATATAAGACTTTTAAAATGTAGAAAATAAATTAAATAAAAACTTTAATGAGGCCAACAAATGCACATACTGATAATATTCGAGATTTCTGTGGTAATAAGAGAAAAAAATTCAACATTTGGTTAAAAAGCAGAGCAGGACTTTTCTAATAAGCTCAGTAGAATATTATTCTACTCTGAACCATTTATATTAGTGTTCTTTACCTGTGTAAGGACTCAAGCTCAATACCTACTGCCCCATAAACTCTGAACACTGCCCAAAGTGGGCAATGCCTCATGCTGAATATTATTTTAAAATTTAAATATTATATTAAATATTAATTATTACATTAATATTAATTTTCAACAATATTTTCCCTTGAGGTGAAAAATAGCTGGCCCTCAGTACTTAAATACCATTTACTATGAAATAATAAATGATATTAAAATTATTTTTAATGTTAAATAACAGCAAACAAACACTGTTCTCCCGTTGTTCATCAGTTTGCTCGAGTGGACCCAGTAACATCTCCATTTGAGATTTCTTGTTACTGTGTTTGGCATATTGAATACGTCATGGGTAGCTTGTCAGGCTTTACGGCGCAGGCGAGATACTCTCGGTAGCTTGCCGGGCTCTCCGAGAGGGGTGGAGGAATCGAACCCGGCTCGGCCAGGCTGGCTGTGCACAAGGCAAATGCTCTACCGCTGTGCTATCCTCAAGTCTCATATAACATCATTATTTTTAAAAAATAATAAGTTGTTTGGTTTGAGATGAAGTTGGGAGCATCTGCAAAACAATATGAAATAGAGATCTTTTCTTCAGATAATCATTCAATTTATATAAATTAAATTAATAAAATCTTTCTATATATAAATAAGCATCATTGATGATGCTGATAGTTTAACTATTGTTTCATAATTAAGTACATTGGTAAAGGAGATAGACTTTTTAAAACTTTAGGGAAAAGTTTAGAAAATATCTTTATTAGCATCAGAGTCTTGGACTCTGAGCAATAACATAGTAGGAAGGGTTTGTGTCTTGCATGCGACAGACCTGGGTTCAATCCCTAATACTCCCTCTGGTTCTGTGAGCTCACCAGGAGTGACCCCTGAATGCAGAGCCAGGAGTACACCATGAACACTGCCAGGGGAGGCCCAAAGAAACAAAATAAAAACAAACAGAACAAAAAATATCAAGCCCTCTGTTTTTATATTGATGTTTCGAAATAGGCATGTTGCTTTATTCTATCAAAACTCAACATTGAAAATAGATTTGAATTAAAATACAAAAAAATGGCATCATATGTAGATATTTTCAGAATTTCTTGGATAAATGTCAACAATAATCTGCACATTTTGATGTTTATTAACCAGATGCCATTAGTAATTAGTTTAGTTTTGGAGTTGCATGCAACACTGCTTGGCTATTACTCCCTGTTCTGTGCTTGTGGGCCATTCCGGGTGATGCCTCGGTAGTTATGTAACACTGGGGAATTAATCTAGACCTCCTGCTTGTAAAAAATGTACTTAGCCTGCATAATACTTTATATTTATCATAGTCTATTATTCAGTTGTATTTAGTTTTGGTAACTATTTGTGCTTTTTACTGTGCTACCGCCTAACAAATAACCTAAAGGCCATATCATTTGACTGGGTTATATCCAATTCTGTTTAGTTCTTTTAAATATGTGCTATAATTTGATCTATTCTGCAGTTGTTAATGTGCAAGAAGATAAAAGAGTGCTTTGTTTTTCATTTTTTACATATATTTTGAGAGGGGGTTGGTTTTCCATTCTTGGCTCAAAGGGCTGAAGAGTCTTTGAAGGACAGAAGGGACTAAGCCAACTAGAACAGTGGTAGGCATTGCCCACTCTGACCAATGTACAGGCCTATAACCAAGCCCTTAATCATGCAAATTATGTATCTCTGGATCCTTAATGCTTTTCCCAGGTGTGCTATAAACATTTTGATCTTTTGCTAGTCAAAATCTCAAGTCAGATGGACCCAAAACAAAATCTGATTATGAGTCTTCAGAATTCCTTTAAAATGGCGGGTTTGAATTGCTTATTGGTGATGAGGAGCTGTATTAATAATCACATTTATTTTTTATGTACTTTCTGTCTTTGAGTTGTAAGGTAAAAGGTAAAGGCCCTCCCGTTGATCGTCGATTTGCTCGAGCGGGCCCAGTAACGTCTCCATTGGAGACTTTGTTGTTACTGTGTCTGGCATATCCAATACTCTCGGTAGCTTGCCGGGCTCTCCGAGAGGGGCGGAGGAATCGAACTCGGGTCGGCCATGTTGGCCGCTTGTAAGGCGAACACTCTACCCGCTGTGCTATCGCTCCAGCCCCTTTGAGTGTATTGATTCAATATTATTTTTCTCCCCTATGGAAAAACTTTCTCACCTGCCTGTAAAAAAAAGAAAAGCACTGCTTTTTAAATTACTTTCTCACTAGAAACATTATTTCAGATTGAAACTAGCTTGGTTTAGTAAAGCCGTAGGTAATTGATATTTTAATCACTTAGGAGTAGTTCTATAGGGGCAGCTAAATGTGCTATTCTTTAAACCCAGGATCTATTCTACTCAGATGGACATCTGACTAGAGAATGAATGACACAGTTCTCTTGTACTTTTTCAGAATTACCATCTCCAATGGACCTCAAAATTGCACTTTTAGTTAATAGCCTCCCATTACCACAAAATCATTTTCCCCCTTTTGGGATAGAGTTGAAATTAGCAGCAACTCTAGTTGTAAGCATATTCTCTCTTAATAATAGTTACTAGCACTGAAAATTATATCTATTACTATCATAAAATCTCTTCCGAATCGGTACTGTAGAATTTTAGTACATTAGAATTACAGGGTTGGTCCCAATGTTCAGCAATATAATCCCGGAAGGTTAACTTAATTATGGATTTCAAATGTGTAAGGACTGAGGGTCAGCTATTTTCCACCTTAAGGGAAAGAAAATGATAGGAATTGAACAGAAATTGAAGCAAGATACAGTTATTAGATATCAAGATAATGTGCCTCGCTACAGGGATTGCTACACATGGGCTGTATTTTCTTGAAAAATACTTTCCTGGAAAGATTATTTTTAGAATGAGTTCTCATCCTTCATTAATATTTTATGTTCAATAAAATCATAGGAAGAAGAGTAATTTGACATACTACAAATCTGTCTTGAACTCTAAATCTAACTGTACTTAGTCAAACACATAGTAGAGTTAACAATGTTTCCTATTCATATTCTTAGAGATTGCTGTGTTTATGTTTTTGAAACTGTGTACTGTTGTATGAACGTTGCATGCATAATATCTATTGATTTGGGGCAGAGTGATAGGACACTTCGAAAATTGTTATTTATTTGTTTGTGTGTGTAAATGCTGATCCAAGTTCAGTTCTTGGAACTGATTCTATTCTCCTGAACACAAACACAAGTAATTCTTGAGCACAGAGCCAGGAATAAGCCCTGAATATGGGCTGTGGCACAAGACAAAAAGAGGAAAAAAATCTGTTAAATAATTTTGCTCAATAGATAAAACAAAACTATGTATTTATTTCTTTATACATTATTAGAAATCTTTAATTCTCCCAGGCCTAGAGATAACATAGGTACATAGATAACATCTTTTATTTCTTCTGTAAATTTGTTTTTGGGAGGCCACAACTGATGGTGCTTAGGGCTTACTCCTAACCCTGTGCTCAGGGATCATATCTGTGGTGCAGTGATTGAAACCAGGTCTACCACGAGATAATTTCTTAAAAGAAACAATATTTACTAATGGTCATTTGATATAGATATAAAATTATGACAATAATTCATAAGTAACAATGTAGGAAGATGAGAGACAGACTAGAGTTTATTTTAATAAACTTCTCTGATGTCATTGTAGAAATGTAGAACTATTATTATTATTATTATTATTATTATTTTAGATTGCACCTACATCAGACAGTGACTTTGGACGATATAATTGCACAGCCACTAACCGTATCGGAACAAGATTTCAAGAATATACCCTTGCTTTAGCTGGTAAGTACGGTGCACTAGTTTGAAGATCTAAATATATCTCTATAAGCAAATCATTTTTAATCATTTAATCTGTAATGATGCAGGTTATTACTTGAACTAATGAATTGGTGCTTTAAAACGTGATGTTTTATCTGACATATATTAAGTACTTAGTATGTGTTATTAAGTATATATTAAGTACTTAGTATATAGCACAGTGGTAGGGCATTTGCCTTGCACGCAGCCAACATGGCCGACCCGAGTTCGATTCCTCCGCCCCTCTCGGAGAGCCCGGTGAGCTACCGCGAGTATCTCGCCCGCACGGCAGAGCCTGGCAAGCTCCCCACGATGTATTCGATATGCCAAACACAGTAACAACAAAATCTCCAATGGAGATGTTACTGGGCCCGCTCGAGCAAATCGATGAACAACGGGAGGGCCTTTACCTTTACCTTTAGTATGTGTTTAATAATTAAGACTAATTCTCATTTTCCCAACTTGTTGAGTAATGAAAATCCCAACTTTTTGAATGAAAGTATGAATCTATCTTAAATATTTTAAAATAGTTTCTTCGGGGACCAAAGAGATTGTACAGCAGGTAGAGTTCTTGGCTTCCTCATGACCCATCAGGTGTGATTCCTAGCACCCAGTATGGCTCCCTGAGCCCTGCCAGGAGTGATCCCTGAATGCAGAGACAGGAGAAAGCCCTGAGAACTGACAAGTGTTTTATATTGTTATCTATCAAAACTTATAAACATATACATCATATACATGCACATACATGTATAGATGGTTGTAGTTGACAAAAAGTATCAAGGTAGAGTGTAATTTACAGATTCTAATGATGCATATTAACCACACTATCGTGGTGCTAGTAAGGTTTTGAAGGGAAGATTATTAAAACATAAATGTACATATGGGGACTTGAGAGATAGTACAGTAGGTAGGACCCTCGCCTTCCATGCAGTTTACCGACATTCAATTCCCGGCATCCCAGGTATTTCTCTGAATATCATATGGGAGTAATTCCTGAGTTTTGAGCCAGGAGTAACCCCTGAACAATGCCAGGTGTGACCCCAAAACAAACAAAAAATGCTTCCACAGAATTTTTCTGTTTATTCATTTAGTGATGGATAAATATTGACATGATTGTGTTGAGAAGTATTTTAGAAAATTACTCAACTATTATGCTAACATTAACAATAACATTGGATTTGCTTTTGGTTTTGTTTGCTTTGGGGCTCCACCCAGAGGTGCTCAGGGCTTAGTCCTGGCTCTTCACTGAGGGAGCAATCCTGGAGGGGCTTGGGGTTCCAGGATCAAATCCGAATCATGTGTGTGAAAGGCAAGTGCATTACCTCTGGCACTCTCTAGCTCCTGCATCTGTAATTCAACATCCACAAGACCTTTTTTGAAACACTGTTCTATAGTCTCTTACAATATAATTGCCTCTCCATATATACTCGGTGAGGTTAGATAATTCAGGATCTTGAAAGCCTAACTGAAAAGCCTAAACTTGATATTGTCAAGAAGAGGAAGCTTCTCAATACCCCGCTCAGAGAAGTGTCAGGAGGAGAGTGGTGCTTTAGAAAGATTGATTTTGCATTTTCATGCCCCATGGATTGAATATTTGCGGGCTGTGCAATAGAAGAGGAAACCAATAGCCGCTAATGGCACTGCAAGTAAACTCAAAGAGGGTCTGGGTTTGGGAATGCACTGTGAAAATAGGAAGAGAGGGATGAGACCAAGAATTTATGACTTAGGAATGATAAAAATAAGCTATGACTAATTGTTAATATGTATAAAAGATAAGAGAGATGAGAGTCAAGGAAAGGTATTATCAAAAATTAAGAGTGGGGAGACAGATCAATTGTATATAGGACCTTATTGATTTAACTCTCTTTGTTTCTTCAGATAATATTTTTAATACCTTTTTTTTTCTTTTTTTATTAGTGAAAAACCATGAGGTACAGTTATAGGCTTACAAATTTTGTGCTTGGGTTTCAGTTATACAAAGATCAAGTGCTAACTACTGAAATGGTTAAAAAAGAAATCATACATTTCTTGAGGACTAACAGTCACTTTTCTCAAAATTATGAGTATATAAATGTGCATTTATAAATTTGTAATGCTTTAATAGCAGTAGATGATTGGATATAGAAACTTAGAAAGCAAACTTTCTTAAGAAGATTATAAAATTATACATCATAAACATGTCTGCCTTTAGTCAGACACAGAAAAAGGGGTGAAAAAACTAAATAGAATTAATAAAGTATGGTGAGAGTCAGTATATCTGATGATAGACTATATAGCTAGAAATAGGTATCACTTGACCCATGTTTGAATAATGATACCATTTTTGGTAAGGAAAAAAAGTGACTCAATTTGGTATAGGTGTACTGTGTCAGGGTATATAACTTACCATATGTCTGTGCACTTTTGTTATTCAAATGTAGGATCTCAGGAGAAACATATCTCTTCATTAAATTTTTATTTTACTTTTTTATAGTTTGATTTAGGCCTGATTGACATTATAGAGTTACTAATAATGGGAGAATAAAAAATGACATTCTTATTAGGAATTATGAGTATTTTGGGTGTGTGATTGTTCCCCCTTCATCTGCAACCTTTAAATCCATGCCATTAAAAATAAAATTTGAAGTTAAAACTTCAGTATTAAAAAACATGAAAATATTGATAATGTTTACAACAACTTCAGAGATGTTATAATTCAAAATAATTAATTCCATCTAAAATTGTAATAACATTGAGACTTTTTAATGTATCTTTAATTTCTTAAACAAAAAAGAATAAATGCTTTATGGCAGCTCCAAACATTTAACAGTTACTAATTATAGATGAGATACATATTATTGTTTTTCATTATAGTACTTATTGACAAAAAAACATAAACCTGACTCTTAATTAGTGTCATTTCTAAAATTTGTTTTGGGTATCTGACATCCAAAGCCCTCTTTAAACAATCAACTTTGTAAAATTCAGTGTTGGCAGTCATTAGAAATTTGCATATGCTGCTTTCATGTATCAGATCAGAAATTTAAGGTTACAACTTGTTTTCAGTCATCTTTTCATTTTGTTGTGTAAAGTTAATCAAGATATTAAATTTTATGCTATTTATATATTTATAGTATATGAATTTTAGTTAAATTTTAGTTTACTTTTCTCTCTGGAGAGGAGATCTTTTATTTCCAAACTTATGACTATATCAGATGTAATGTTGTCAACAAATAGAAAAGAATACACACTGAAATTACTTCAATGATTCCTCTTAGTTTGGGGTCAGAGTGATAGTATAGGACATAGGGTGATTAGCTTGCATGCGGCTGAACCACATTTGATCCCCAGCAAACCATATGGTACCTGGAGCATGGCCTGGAGTAATTCCTGAGTGTAAAGCCAGGAGTATTACCAGGTGTGGCCCAATAACAAAAGTACAAACAAATAAGAATTCCTTTTAATTTTTTTGTCTTTCTAGAAAGGAAGTGTGATAAATTCCTTGACTTGTACTGTTTTTCTTTTTTTCTTTTTTCTTTTTCTTTTCCTTGGTTAGTCTTTCAAATATTCATTTTGTGATTCCTCTTCCCTCACACCTGTTGGTGGTGCTTTGTAGTTTTGATACTACCAAAGGCACACATTTGGTTTCAGTACTTGATCTTGGAGTCTGCCATGTAGTTGTAGTACGTAAACACAAGCTGGTTGTAGTGTTTGCCTGCAGTCAAGAGGCTAGTTGTAATCTGTAAAGCTCTGTTCCACTGTCACTCAGGGATCAATCATTTGAAAGACAGTGAGAAAAAGCTTGTTGAAAAGTCTGTAGGTGGGAACTGTCTTTTTCTTATCTTTTCACGTGGTCACAAGACAATTCATCTTGCCTGCACTAGTTTATACAAAGAGACAGAGAAAAAGAAAACATGTATTTTAGAAGGAGAAGTCTGCAGGCAGGGTAAATGCAAGGAAGATCAATACACTATAAACTGACTCCCAAAGACAATTTTGACATATCCCATCTTATCTGCAAACCCAAACAGAATACTAGTTGTAGATAGGACAGGGCAAAGATAAGTGCCTTGATCTGTAGACTTAATTAATGGAAGGACAAGATACTGTCTTTGCCGCATGGCACAGAAACTTTGCTGCTCCTCCTCTGCTCCTTTTCCTCTCCCGCCTTCCTCCTCCTCCTCCTCCTCCTCCTCCTCCTCCTCCTCCTCCTTCTTTTTCTTCTTCCCCTTCTTCCTCTTCCTTTTCCTCTTCTTTTTCCTCTTTTCCTTCTCCTTCACCACCTCCTGGTCTTCTTCTTCCTCCTCCTCCTCCTCCTCCTCCTCCTCCTCCTCCTCCTCCTCCTCCTCCTCCTCCTCCTCCTCCTCCTTCCTCTTCCTTCTCCTCCTCCTGCTACATTTTTCTTCTTATTTCTGGTTTCAATATTCACAAACTACCCCGAGTCACACTTTTTACTTGTGCTGTTTACATCCACTTGCTGTGGATGCTGTTGGAACTCACTTTTGGCATCAGGACCACAGAGATCACAAAGCTTTCGGATACAGATGGTGAAGATGCCAGTATTGCCCGCTTTGCATATTTCACACAGACACTGAGGTCATGTCTAAGATATTTACAAAGCAGGTGCTTTTATCCTGCCAACAACTTTCTGAACTCTTAAATATGTAGAAGTTTCTATATGCTAGAAAATACAGTAACTACATTCAGGATATCTATTAAGCTTGAAATCCTATGAGTAATAGATTAATATAAACATATACAAAACATACTTTACAACTTTTTTAAAAATATAGACTGAAGTGAAATACCTCTGCTAAGGATTTGCTTTAGTTCAATAACACAAAACATTAAAGATTTTAGGTTTTTCTCCTTAATGTCATTTTATCTAACCTTAGTGCCTTTCATCCAAGCTAATATAATTTTAATCAACTCAGGAAGTAAAATTTCAAACAGAAAAATAATTATGCTAATGATGAAATTAGATTTTATTTCTAATTAGGCCTACCTTCTCATCCTCTCTCTGCACCTCACTCTCTCTCTCCCTCTCTCCCTCTCTCTCTTTCCCCTCCATAGCTCCTCAAGGACACCCATATGAATCCCCGAGTTTGTTTTTCTTTCATGCAAAAACCAAAAGTTCATGTTGTATAGATAAGAAGTAAAACCACTCTTTTAACAATTGAATTTGATACTGAATAGTTTACTCTTGAATCCTAAGGCCATATACTTTTATTTGTAGATGTTTTCTTGCAATTTGAATAGATATTTCTGTAATATGTGCATTAATTGTAATTCAGACATAGTAAGTGTACTAAGAATCATTTACCTTTTACTCTAATTCCCAAAGAACATTATGTCTCATATGGCCTTGGAGAGAAGTTGAGTTTATGTTACCTTGTTTTGTTTCTTCATAGATGTACCATCGAGTCCCTATGGAGTGAAGGTTATAGAGTTGTCACAGACCACGGCCAAGGTCTCTTTCAATAAGCCTGATTCCCACGGGGGAGTCCCTATTCATCACTACCAAGTGGATGTCAAAGAAGTGGCATCAGAGACCTGGAAAATAGTACGCTCCCATGGAGTTCAAAGTGAGTGAGGGTTTCCAAAGTACACTAATTAAGTCAGATGGAATTTTAATATACTTGGGTGATTAGTTTTCTGTTTTCCCTCATCATTTTCTTTTAATGAAGTGTGTTGGGTATACATTTAATCAAGAATGGAAAAGTTTTCATCTTTAGTAAAGATGGGAGAGTTGAACAAAATAACTAAAGTGCAAATACTGATGAAAAACTTTTTTAAAGACTTTGGTGGTTTTGTAGAGTATAATGATACAAAGTAATCAAACAAAAGAAAACAAAAACAAATCTTCAAATACTGAGGATTGTTTGGTCTTTATCAGAATGATAGTTGGGTTGGTAAAATGAGCTGTTTTGGTAAAGAACAGAATCTAGACTGACAGAAATTATTATGTGTTATATACAGATATTATTATTCTATCTACATGAAAGTTACATAATGCTTGAAATCATGTCTTCAAAAATATATTTAAATATAATTACACTTTTGTAAGTTCTGAAATGGAAATACCATTGCTAATACGTTAGATTTGGAGGTTGAATATTCTAAAATGTTTGCTTTTTGTAAGTACCGTTTTCTATTCATAGTTATCTGAGTTGCACTATAAAATGTAGGTGCCATATTTTTATTCATGATGGCAGCTAGGAAAAAATAATTTCTACAGATGTTCATTTCAAAGTTATTTTTGGAAAACCCAAACTGCTACAAATAATGTTACTTTAGTTAACAATAGTGGACAATATGTTGAAGTTAAAACAATTCCCAAAATTTTATTCATATATATAACCTCATATCACTGTATCACTGTCATCCTGTTGTTCATCAATTTCCTTGAGCAGGCACCAGTAATGTCTCTTTCATCCTAGCCCTGAGATTTTAGAAAGTGCCACATTCGAGGCTATTTCAGGGTCAGGGGAATGAGACCCATCACTGTTACTGGTTTTTGGCATACTGAATATGCCACGGGGAGTTTGCCAGACTCTGCTGCGCAGCACGATATTTTCGGTAGCCTGCCAGGTTCTCCAGAGTAAGAACTAGAAATAAGTTATGCGCGGCTGTGAATGCTTCCGGGAGCTGAGTCTTGGCTGTTGATGGGATTACACGGTATCGGGAGCAGTTGGTGGATGTAAAGCCTACCTACTGGAAGATGGGAGATCTGGGTGGAGTAGGCCCAGTCCCAATCCGAGCAGGCTTGGAGATCTCAGACCCGGGTCCTGCATGCCTGGGTTCCTCTGCCACTTCCTTCACGCATGAGGCTCATCCGAACATGTAGAGAGTGGTCTCAGCATGGCTGTGGCTGTTTCCCAAGGTGTTTGGCTGCCTGGGCTCTGCTCTGGGCGGGGAGGGAAACTCAAGCTGTCCCCCTCCAAGGGGCTCTGTTGAGAAGAGCCAGGCATGGGGGCAGGAGACTCTGCTTTGTTCTCTTCTGGGAGCTAGGTTGTATAGTCTCTGGGTCTTGGCCATTATTGCGATTACCTCATTTTCATTTAAAATACACTTTGTTTACCTCAATAAGAATAATAAGAATAAGTCAAGTATGAAAAAATAAGAAATTATCAGAGTTGTACTCTACTGGTGGTACAAAGATCTACAAAATGTGGAACAAAACCATGGAAAATATGGTAAAATTGTTGTTTCATAATATTCTTCTCCCGCTGCCTCTCATTTGAGCCTAACATATATGGTAAAAGGATTATGTAAAAAAATAGGTCTGCTTATTAAAAAAAAGAACCGCTTGTTATGGAGAACAGAGGAAAGAAAGAAGAGAGGGAAACTCTGCTTTCTTCCTTTTGTGCTAATAATAAGTTGATCTCATAATGCTTCTCCAGACTTTAGGACCTGATCTAATTACCCATTAAGTCTTCTACTTCCAAATAGTTTAACATTTGATTTTTAGGTTTGAATATATGAATACAGGGAGAGCATGATTCAGTTCATTTCAGTTTCCTAAATATTCTATTTCAGTCACTCTGTTAAAAACCTAAAACAAAGTGGGTCAATAATTGTTGACCACAAACTGAAGAATTTTGAGTTATCATAACTGGAAATAAATTAAGTCAATGAATCTTGACCACATACCGACGTATCTGTGATATCAATATCCTCTGTCTTAGGGCAATTTGATAAAAAGTCAGGATATGAAATTTAGTAATTTATTCTTAAAGTTATACAGATAAGAAAGAAACTAAATCTAAACTTAAGCAAAAAATATGATTCACAAGTCCATGCTCTGACTGTTATGTACCTTGACTCTAGTAAAACAAATGGAACACAAATCTCTGGCTTGTTGAGTAAGACATGCATACGCTCATGTACATGTACGTGGGTTTC
Source organism: Sorex fumeus (assembly GCF_029834395.1). Lineage (NCBI taxonomy): Eukaryota > Metazoa > Chordata > Mammalia > Eulipotyphla > Soricidae > Sorex > Sorex fumeus. Next base: position 39,379,846 of record NW_026606322.1, on the reverse strand, counting down.
TAACTCTTGCATGTCTTTGAGATAATGAGGAGGGAATTGAGAATCTAGGGAAACTTTTCCTGGCCAAGTTAAATATAAAATAGAAAGTAATCCTATTATCTCCTTTATTATATTATTTAATTTCCTTATAATTAAGTAGCTTCTTATTAGTGATAATGCTCAAAGAGAGAAAATGAAAATGGGAAGGAAATAGCAATGAAAGAGGGGACAGGAAAACAAAGGTAGATGTTTATATGGTTGCTAACTTTCATTGTTTTTTAGTTAAGAAAAGATAGAAATCAGTATAGTTTTATATAACATCTATTTTTTTTCACTGTTGCAAAGTTGTTCATAATTGAGTTGCAGTCATACAATGTTCCAACATCTGTCCCTTCACCAGTGAATATTTCACAATACCTTCCATCCCACAACCAGAGTCTGCCTCTATGGAAGGCACCTCTCTCTCTCTCTCTCTCTCTCTCTCTCTCTCTCTCTCTCTCTCCCTCTCTCTCTCTACTCTCTTTCTCTCTCCCCTCGCCTCCTTCCTTTTGAACATTATGGTTTTTTGTGCAAGTATTGAAAGATGATCATGTAATCATATATATCCCTTTACCTATTTTCAGCATTTAATTCTTGTCCAGAGTGATCATTTTCAACTGTCATTATCATGCACTGATGTTTATAAGCAATCTTACATAATTTCCTAATGCAATTTTCTTTGAGGAAAGTAGGATTAGTTGGAGCAGAAGACAGATTTTAATGATAGTGAGATTCTTATGTGTTATGTTCATCTTTGGAACTGCATGTTCTGGAAAGGAAGTCTAATTTACACTGATTTTTCAGAAGATTCATTTAGGGGCTGGAGATATGGTGTCAGAATTCAGGCACATACCTTGTGCAGTGCCAAGCAGTTTGTCTCCCCAGCATCTTCACATATGGTTCTAGATGTCCCCTACCACTAATGGTTCCCTGGCACCACAGCGTTCCAGCCCTACCACATTCTGAACCTCAAAACAACCACGAGGCAGGATGTCCAAGCACTTGTGGGTCTCAGCTCTCCTTAATCTCTGTTTGGTACCACAGAGAAATATTTTATAGAGATACTGAGATAAAGACTGAGGAATGGTGGGGTGGGTGGTTTTGAAAGTTGTATGTTTAAGACTCTATCATTAACAATATTGGAAACCATGGTACTTCAAATGAAATTTTGGTTTTATTTGAAACTGGTTGTGCATGTCTGGAGAGGAAACCTGTGATTTACACTGATTTCTCTAAAGATTCATTTTTGGGTTATATTTATTTATAAAATAAAATTAAAAGTATTTATCATTTATTATTTATTTTCATTTATTCATTTCTTTTATTTAAGCATCTTGATTTACAAAGTTATTCATCATGGAGCTTTGGGAAAGCCATTTCTCAGCACCAATCTCTCCATCACCATCCTTCCCTCCACCCTTTTCTCTCCCACCCAGCAGACAGCATTTGGTATTTACAACAAAATATTGTTTAAAAAGACTTATCTTAAAATAATTTCATTCAACTTTGTTTTCTATTATAATTTACATGATTCTGATTTAATAGTTTCTTTCCTTCAATAATTGTCATTTCTCTCTCTTTGGGGTTCTATTGTACTGTTTTGAAGGCTGTTGGCAGTTGTCATTTATTTATAAATATTGTGACTTTTCCCTTTAACTATTTTTGCTGCATTTAGCTTAACATGACATTTTGTGGTTTAATGACATGTCTCAATGTTTATCTTTATTCCATGTTATGCCAGAAATTCATTATCATTCCTAGGTGTGAAATTTTCTATTTGGGGGGGATAATCATATCACTACAGTCATAAATATTACCCTTTCCCTCATTTTTCCATTCCTTTTCTGTGAAAGTTTGATTTATGTGCTTAACATTATTTGATAATTTGAATATCATAGAATTGCATATATTCCATTTGTTTCATTATTTTACTCAGATTAATTTACAAATTCAGCTTTCTGAAAGATCACTAAAATTTCTTATTCTCATGTATTCAATAAACATTTAGTTCTATTTTCAGTAAAATTTTATTTTAATGTCATTTCTTGATTTTGCATGAATTCTATTTTATTAATTTTATATTAATAGGATATACTTCAAACTATTTTGCTCTCTTTGAATTTTATTTTTATTTTTTGGCCTTTTGTGTCACACCCGGCAATGCACAGGGGTTACTCCTGGCTCTGCACTCAGGAATTAACCCTGGCGTGCTCAGGGGACCATATGGGATGCTGGAAATCGAACCCAGGTTGACCATGTGCAAGGCAAACACGCTACCCACTGTGCTATCACTCCAGCCCCAATATCTTTGAATTGTAAAATTCCAATTTTTGAAGTTGCTCATGTGCAAATTCTTAGAATTCACTTTGTGTGCTAGGTTTATTGATTCATATTTTCAATCATGGTAGTTTGTTTAACAATGTATTATATGATTTTAGTTGATGATTTCATATTTTGCTTCTCTTTTATACATGTCTTTGTTTGGATACATTACACCACAAAATATCTTATTTTACTTCTGGCTGGCACCAGGAAACCCTTAAATCATTTTTAAATGTCATTATTATTTTCAAATAAATGTTAATCCAACCTCTTGCCAAACTTCAGTTTGCTCTAAGACCCATTCAGTTTCAGTTTAATTTATGAGCTTGAGCCCAAATGTTTGCATATGTGTGGGTTTTGTAGGATGCATGTGTCTATTTGTCTCCAAGAACATTTACATTCCTGGTTCCCTGTACATGTTTCAGCTTTAAATCTCTATCTTCCATATCCTTTATCACTGTTAGCGTTCGAATTCAACCTTCTATGTCACAGATTGCTTGGATGCTCCCATTTTTTCGGATACCAGTGATGTTTTCGACAGGAAAACCATCAAGAATGAATAAGAAAATGTTTATGTGGCTGGTTTTCAAGATTCAGATCTCTTCCCTTTAATTTTTGATGATTTAGAGTTTTATCTTGAATAATACATATTAAAATATTTCCAGACGCTGTATGGTTAATTTGTAGGTATTTTTGGCTACCTGTTTTTCTGGCTTCCTTGATAATCCTGTTGCTGGATGTCTTAAGAAATCATATTTAAAATACACACACATATTTTGACAATGATTCATTGTTTTTGTTTTGTCTTTACACCTTTGCTAATCATCTATTTTAAAACACTAGATTTTGTCACATAATTATAGCATTTCCTTTGACAGATTTGTTGTAAGATATATACACTCTCATTTACAGGAAGACAAGAACTTGGACACAAACATTTGCCTATTACCATTTTGGTTCTTGGAGTGTTTTCCCTCCCAAATTTATAATTGTTCGCTTTATTTTAGTGATTTCTGCTTGTTAAGACATACTATAATTATTATAAAGTATTGAAATATGATTTTCAATTTCTAATATCACCATCTATAAATAAATATCAGCCCTTGTCCACTTGCAATGTAATATGTGTTTGCTTTTGGACCACACTTAGCTGTGCTCAGGGCTTAGTCCTGACACTGCACTCCCCTGAGTGAGGCTGGGGGGAGCAATGTGGTGTCTGGGATGGAACCCAGAAACACCATGAGCAAGGTAAGCCCATTATCCACCAAACTAACGCTAGAGCACCAACAACATAATTTAGCAGAAGGTATTTTTTCTATTGGTAGATTAGGATTATAAATAACTCCATAATTGCCCCTGTTCATTTTTCCTGCACACTGTGTACCTAGTTCCAGGTTGAGGCTGCAGTTAAAACTGATTTTTTTTTCTTTTTTGATCACACCCGGCAATGCACAGGGGTCACTTCTGGCTTTGCACTACACTCAGGAATCACTTCTGGCGGTGATCGGGGGAACATATGGGATGCTGGGAATTGAACCCTGGTTAGCCGCATGCAAGGCAAATGCCCTACCCACTGTGCTATCTATCGTTCCAGCTCCTGAAACTGATATTTTTACTGTAGTTTTTCAAGGATTTGCCAAATAGTTGTTATTGTTGTCACTTGTATGTTATTAAATTTATTTTCAAAATATAAAGCCTTGAGAATAAATCACATATTAAAAACTCATACTATTAAAATATAAAATGTGACTCATCTGACATTTAATTTCTAGTGAAAAATGTTTATCACAGGTGTAGTCAGACTGACTGGCAGGATAACATGACATCTTCTTTGCCATACCATTTAATACTTGTAAGGGTGTTCTGTACACCTCATTGGGCATTAATGAAGGGAGAATAATAATCGTGCAAAACAGCTGCTCATTTTTTCAGTCTTTAATTAGAAACTAATATTCAAAAATATTAAGTTCTTTTTTCATTTACAAAATGTAAAACAGTTTCCTCAAATAGCATAATCTGCCTCTTCTCTATTGGGAATAGTTTAGCCTGTTAGAGTTATACATGGAAGTCCTTTCAGCTTTTCTATAATTATTATATCATCAACTTTTTTTTGAACTAAGGCATAGTGATTGAATTTTCCTTTCTTTTTATTATCATTCATTGTTTTTATTCTTTTGGTCACATTTGGCAGTGCCCGGGGCTTTTATCTGCCAATGTGCTCAAGAATCACTCCTGACATTTCTTGGGAAATCATATGGGGTGCCAGGCAGGAACTGAACCTGCGCAAGTCAAGTATTTTACCCACTATGTTGCTGACCTCAGGTACAATAGAATCTCTACCTGTTATTAGGACGAGGAAGATAATTTTTAAGTAAAACTTTCAGTGAACCACTTTCACTTGTTAAATTTGTTATTATTTTCAGTAATCTAAGGAAGTAAAGACTGACTAAAATACGAAGAAAACTAATCTATTGAGTGTTTTATTCAGCTCACTGAACAGTTCCAACTAACTCCCTGCACCACATTTGGCCATTGTAGGTTCCATAAGTAAATAACATCATGTGATATTTTTCCTCTGCATCTGTATCTTTTTTTTTGAATTTTTATTAGTGAGACATCATGAGGTACAGTTGTAGACTTACAAATTTTTGTGCTTGGGTTTCAATTATACAATGATCAAATACCCATCCCTCCACCAGTGCCCATTTCCCACCACCACGGATCCCAGTATCCCTCCCACCACCCATCCTCCCATCCCCCTGCCTCTGTGGCAGAGCATACCCTTTTGTTCTCTCTCTCTCTCCTTTTGGGTGTTGTGGTTTGCAAAAGAGGCAATGGGTGAAAATCGTGTTTGGTCTATAATCCACTTTCAGCATGCTTCTCCCGTCCTGGGAGGATCCCGCCAACACCCTTTATTTGGTGCCCCCTTCTCTATCTGAGCTCCCTTTTCCCCTAGTATGTGGCTGGCCTCCAAGCCATGGAGTAAAATTTGTGGTACTAATCTCAGCCATTCTTGGGTGTTAGTCTTCTATTTTGTTACTTTATGTTCCCCAGATGAATGCAATCTTTCTATGTCTATCACTTTCTGAGTCATTTCCCTTAACATGATACTTTCCATGTAGTAACACTTATATGTAAATTTCATGACTTTGTCTTTTCTAACAGCTACATAGTACTCCATTGTGTAAATGTACCAAAGTTTCTTTAACCAGTCATCTGTTTTCATGCACTCGGGTTTTTTACAGATTCTGGCTATTGTAAAGAGTGCTGCAATGAACAAACAAGTGCAGATGTCACTTCGACTATACGTTTTTCCTCTCTGGGATATATTCCCAGGAGTTGTATTGCTGGGTCAAATGGGAGCTCAATTTCTAATTTTTTGAGAATCGTCCATACTGTTTTCCAAAAGGGCTGGACCAGTCGGCATTCCCACCAGCTGTGAAGGAGGGTTCCTTTCTCACCATATCCTTACCAGCACTGGTTGCTTTTGTTCTTGTGGATGTGGACCAGTCTCTGTGGTGTGAAATGATATCTCATTGTGGTTTTGATCTGCATCTCCCTGATGATTAATGATATGGAGCATTTTCTCTTGTACCTTTCAGCCATTCGAATTTCTTCTTTGAGAAAGTTTCTGTTCATTTCATTGCCCCATTTTTTAATGGGGTTGAATATTTTCTTCTTGTTGAGTTCAACCAGTACTTTATAGATCCTTGATATCAACCCCTTGTCGGATGTGTATTTGGAGAATATCCTTTCCCATTCTGTAGACTGTCTTTGTATTTTGGTCACTGTTTCTTTTGAGGTGCAGAAGCTTCTTAGTTTAAGATAGTCCCATTTGTCTTTCTCTGTTTTCACTTGCTTGGCCAGAAGCGTGGCATCTTTGAAGATACCATAAGCTTCAACGTCACGGAGGGTTTTGTCAACTTTTTCCTGAGTGTACCTTATGGATTCCGGTCTGATGTTGAGGTCTTTAATCCACTTTGATCTTACTTTTGTACATGTCGTTAGGTAGAGATCTGAGCCCACTTTTTTGCATGTAGCCATCCAGTTTTGCTAGCGCAATTTGTAAAAGAGGCTTTTCTTGCTCCACTTCACTTTTCTTGCCCCTTATCAAAGACGCTTGGGGGGATATGTCAGTATATTCAACCCTGTTCCATTGGTCTACAGCTCTGCCTTTGTTCCAGTACCATGCTGTTTTAATTATTTCTGCTTTGTAGTAGAGTTTGAAGTTAGGGAGGTTGATTCCTCCCATTTTCTTTTTCCCAAGAATTGCCTTAGCTATTCGTGGGGGCTTATTGTTCCTGTCTCTTTAGGTATGAATTGAAATCAGCTGGTGATTTTTGAGAAATATCTGCAATTTCTCATTCATTTCAACATTGTTTTCAGCCAATATATTTAGATAGTATATATCTAATAGATCTATAGGTAAATTAAATATAATTTTTTGGATTTCTGTAAATGTGCATGAGGATATTATTTAACATTATGCTGGATATACAGAGATTTATTTTGTATTGTATGATATATATGTAGGTATACATACAGATTTATTTTACATAGTAACTTTTTACCTATAATCTAAAACAACTCTATCACAAATTAATAGGAACCTAGGTTTTTTTTATTGAAGTGTTTCATTTTATTTTTACAAAAGTGCCATTTTAATACTTGCAGTGCTCCTAGCACACCGCCAGGTGGCAGAGCATCTCCTTCCACTATCCCATATTTCTTCACATTCAGCCCTTAGAAACTTCAGATCCATTTTCAGATCACCTTTTCTCAGGATTTACAGAAAAATGACAGGTTTTGTCTTGTCTAATAGTAGTATTCCACCATGTCTATATGCCACACCATTTTCATTCAGTAATATGTTATTGGGCATTTGTTTTGTTTCTGAATATTAGCTATTATAAATAATGCTATGATGAATATATGTATATGTCTATTTTTCTATTTTGAGTCACCATGAATTACAAAGTCACTCATGATTAGATTTGTTGTGGGCAATGTTCAACACCAGCCCCATCATCAATGCCCACTTCCTTTCACTAGTATCTCAAATTTTCTTCCCAACCTGTACCTGCCTTGGTGGCAAGTGTCTTTCTTTCCCAGGCCTTTTTGAGTTAATGTTTTTACTTTTATAATTTAGTTATTCAGTAAGAATAATTTCCTATGCCCTTTCATCACAATACCCTCCCCACTCATTTTATTATTATGTAACTGCGTTGGATATGGTCTAGAAAGAGTTCTTTTACAATATTGATATTAGAAAAATCAAATATTAATGTCTGTTAGAAATAAGATGATTTTATTATTATTTCTTTTGTAATCCCATCCTTGTGTTTCATAATTGAGTTTCAAAATCAAATGTTGGTTTACTTCTACTAACACCATATTATATGCTTTATCTATCATTTCTTCTATTTCTATGTTTTTGATTCTTTTTTTGTACAAATATTACATGTTTTGTATTTCTAAATCTTTCATTCTTTTAGCTGTATGAAAGGCATTCTCTTATCTCTCCAGTAATTGCAAGAATCATGAGTATTCAATTTTGAATTGATACAGTGATACAACCTCTTGATACATTTCTTTTTTTTTTTTTGGTTATTGTTGTTTCTCAAGCTTTTTCTTGTTTTATTATTGGTTATATTTTCTACCACTAACATTGGGAATATGACTCAAATGTATGGTGAGCCTTAACTGGATGAGCTTTTAATGTAAAATGAGAACAGAACTAAATTTAGCAACAGTAGAGAGACATAGCATAGAGATGCAAGCAAGCATTGTCTTCAGATGGGATTTAATGCACTGCAACAAATGTCTTGCAAATGCCACTCTTTGTAGATATATTTTTTGGAGTTTACTAAATTATTACTAAGATATTCTCAATACACCTGACCATGAAGACTGTATAGAAAAGAAACATTCAGATGCTGTCAGAAGGTTCCTACACTTTTTGTTCAGCATAGAACTCTACCTTTCTTCCTGTTTACAATCCTAAACCCCAAAGCTGCTTTCATCTTATTTAACCAATAATAGACTCACCATAAAATCCTCTGTTGAGAGATTCATTTTTCCTTAAAGTTAAGAAGAGAATATCAGGTACAGTTTTTTAAAGTGTGTGAAGGTCATTTCAATTTTACCTCATATGTGTTTTGCTTTGGACTTTAAAGTTCTGAGACTTTGCTAAATGTCATAGGGCTTAAAAAAATCATTTTCAGTGTGTACTAGTTTCGTCTTTGAGTTTTATAAATTTTAACACACAGATATTGTGAAACTAAACTAAGGTTGTAGTATATTGATAGGTGAATACGGAAAATGATGGTCTCAGCAAAATGAGCATATCATTTTTTTTATGGAATGATGTTTCATATACATAAACAGCTTTATTTTCTTCTTTGTTGTATAGCTTTTAGGGGATAGTTTCACATTTAGCTTAAAAACTGATTTCATCTGCACATTCATTGGAAATTTAAATAAATTTCTAGACTTCATGCATGGGATATTTTTTCTAAGGTAATAGCTAATAACAAGTGCCTATGTAGACACAAATATCGCATGAACTTATACTACAATAAACTATTGCCTAGGTGACAATTTCAGCGATGCACTTTGGAAATTTTCAGTATGGCATACATTTGAACATACTAGAATTATATAAATAAAACCTACTGAAATCTGCAGTATAGTTTGCCAGAGCTAACGCTTTATTAAAAACATGCTGTGTAAACTTCATCTCAACTTTGCACTATTGAAAATCACAATAATCGCAATAGATTTTAGTTTATTCAACAGTTTCTGAAATTTTGATTGAAAATTCAAACTCTAAGGATATATGTGCTCCATTACCTTACTTTATATTTGGCTTATAAAATAGCACTGTACATATTATACTTTTGGCTTAAAAATATACAGCATATGGGATGCATTATTCTGAACTATCAATATCAACAAACTATGATTCTCACTTGAGATATTCTATTAAATTTTTTAGCTATGTTTACTTCCTGATCATTATGAAATCGTTTTTTTTTTTAAAGGAATTTCAAAAAAATAGGAGCCAAAGAATTACTATGGCAGGCAAGGTGCTTTCCTTGCACACATTGTCAACCAGGGTTTAATCACTATTAACACTGGTTAAGGAAATGTGGTACATCTACACAATGAATACTATGCAGCTATTGAAAAGATGAAGTCATGAAATTTGCTTATAAGTGGATGGGCATGGAGAGTATCATGCTAAATGAAAGGAATCAGAGAGAGAGAGAGAGAGAGAGAGAGAGAGAATGAACACACTGATTTGTGGAATATAAAATAACAATATGAGACGAACACCCTAGGACAATAGAGACAAAGACCTGGACAATTACTCCATGTTTGGAAGCCTGCCTCATGAGCTGGGGCAGAAGGCTGGAATAGTGAAGTGACCGCTAAGACAATAATTGTTGGAGGGATCTCTCAGGATGGGAGATATGTACTGAAAGTAGATAATGGACCAAACATGATGGCCTATCATTATCTGTATTGCAAACCATGATGCCCCAAAATAGAGAGATAGTAAGAAGGAAATTGTTTGCCATAGAGGCAGGGGGTTGGGTAAGATAGGGGTGGTAGGAGAGATATTGAAGTCATTGGTGGTGTATAATGTACACTGGTGGAGGGATAGGTGTTCAATCATTTTATGACAAAAAGCAATTATGAAAGCTTTATAACTACCTCACAGTGACTCAAGAAAAAAAATCAATTAATTAAATTTTAAAAAATCTGTCACCAACTTTGGTCCCCACAATGATCTTTTGCCACAGAGCTGAAAGTAAACCCTGTGAGCTGCTAGGTGTGGTCCTTCAAATCACACCAACAAATAAATAAACCTTCCATCTTGAATTTGTGGGTCAAGAGTGATAAATTCAGCAGGTAGGGTGCTGACCTTGCACAAGCCGAGCCTGGCATTAATCTCTGGTTTGATCCTTTCTACTGCATATGATCCTCCCAGTTCAGCCAGGTTGATTCTTGAACACAGAGCGAGAAGTAAACTCAGAGCATCTCCAAGTGTCGATCAAAAACAAAAATTCAAAAATAAAGGTACTAGAGAATATTTAAAAGACAGAGTTTAAAAAAAAAACTGTGGCTAACAATCACAACTCAACTGATATTAAAGTTCATACAGATATTTCATCTAAGATATTTGCTGTACAGTAATGGACTTAAATTGTGACTTTCCTAAATTTTGGATAAAATTTATCTTGGCATACGTTAAACTAGCAAAATAAATGCAAGATGTAGTTTATTGTCACTTTTAATTTTTTAAAATAATTTTAGACATGTAAACATCAGATATTTTTGGACAGAAAAAGATCTCTATGAAATAATGATATCACACTTTGAATTTTTTCTCTATGCCCTCTCTTCTGTACCTATGACATTTGTTTAACTGTCACTGTCCTCCCGTTGGTCACTGATTTTCCTGAGTGGGCCCAGTAACTCTCCATTGTGAGACTTTGTTGTTACTGTGTTTGGCATATCGAATACGTCATGGGTCGCTTGCCAGGATTTGCTGTGCAGGCAAGATACTCTTGGTAGCTTGCCGGGCTTTCCGAGAGGGGCAGAGGAATCGAACTCAGCTCGTTCAAGCTGGCTGCACGCAAGGCAAACACCCTACCCGCCGTGCTATCACTCCAGCACCGTTTAACTGTAAAAAGAGTTTTATTTTCTATATTTCCTTGTATTTTTTCCCATTCTGGAAATACAAGTTGCAATTCATATCATTTTTATTATATTATTAATTAGCAGATATATTATAAAATATAAAAGTTATTTTTAAGATCCAACAAAATTAATTATGATAATTTCTATATGTTTCAAGTGTTGTAATAGTGTAGCAGCCCTCAATAAGCTTCTCTCCCTGTAAGTGATGACATGGATCTATTTGGATATTGGTTTCATTTTTAAGTAAACAATAAAACAGTCCTTTTCTGTTACAGATTTAAAAAGCTTGTTTCATAGTAGAATCTATTCTTTTGTTTAACTTGAGTTTACAGGCAATAAAGGATATTACAATGTACTGAGTTACACTCAGTGTTTTATTTTCAGCTATTTTAATCCAATTATTTGTACTTTCTGGTTATTTATACTTTCCTTCTTATGAAACTGGATTTTTTTCTATAATACTCTTATTCACTATTTTTGAATCAATTAAAATAATGATTGGCTGATGTTATCTCTAAATTACTTCATACTTTAAAATCTTAGTATGCTACAATTCTTTTAAAGATATCTTTCAAGAAATATTTCTCATGATTACAGTATTTCCAACATGAATGGAGAAAATCACTATAATTTCTGAATGGCTATATTTCACGGAGTAAAAGAAATTGACCATAAACATTCTGTGTTAAATACAAGCATATTAAACTCTTATGAATTTCAAAGAAAGGGGAAGAAAGAAGTAGGAACTAAGTCCATATTTTCAAGGAAAATTTATTTTAATTTGCATATAAATGAAATTTAATTTACATGAATGTGAAAAGAAGTTTTATATGGTAAAATTTAATTCAATATATCTTCAACTACTTTTATTGCATTCATTAAAATATCCATTGCTAAAATAAAACTACATGTAATTGCTGTCTTAATGAATTTAAACTATGTACATCAAAGTTTACAGAGAATGGAGTTAAGGGTTGGGAGGAGGGAATAGCGCCAAATAACTCTTTTAAATAAAACCACTTATCTGCTGAATGCTTCAGTACATAATATGATAAAGACACAAATATGTATAAAACTCTGGCCTCATTCTGGTCTCTTATATAATGATAAAATTCTATGAAGATAACTGAAACATCTAACAGATAAAATTCAGTGAGCTTTTCTATATGTATATAAGATTGTATCTCACAGTGATGAATAGCATCAAGAAATAAAATTAATTTATATAGTAAGGATGTTATGGGAATGAATAGTCATACAAAATTAGTCATGCTTCTTAGAAACATAATTCATAGGAGAATGGAAGTATTTGTAATTCCCAGTACATTTTAAAAAGCAATATATAGTTTCACTACTTAAAAATACACTCTTCTGGATGCTTTGCTATGTAATATAAATGTGTTTTTTATTAGAATGTAGCTCTATAAATTCTTCTTAAGTCCAGTGAATGATTCCTGTGAACCGAGAATGCTGGTTATTTAGGTGAATTCACTTCTGAGAGAACTTTCAAATACAGTTCAATTGTACAACCCTACATTTTTCTAAAAATAAATCTCTTGCAATGTGTTTTACTATACTAAACATTATTTTACATGTTCCTTTTTCTAATGTCAATGCCTGAATGGCAATTTAAGCATGGTATTTTTCTCACTACCATTTTTGAAAGGCACCATGAGGATTGGAGATAAAATACAGCTGGTAAGACCCTTGCGTTGCACACAGTCAATAAATTGTGTTGTCCCAAAGCCCACTAGGTTTGAATCCTAGACCAAGAGCCAGAAGTAAGCCCTGAGCAGCAAAAGGTGATGCCCCTAAAATGATTAATTAAAAAATAAAGGTACACAGTTACAGGGTTCTTCATTTCTTCCCCATTTCCCCATTTCTTCAGTTACATAGTGTTCTAAAACCCATCCTTTCAACAGTGTCGATTTCCCACCACCAGTGTCCCCAGTTTCTCTTCCATCTCCCCACTCACCTCTATGTCAGCTACTTTTTTCCTCTCTCCCTCTATCTCCCTTTGGCCATTATGGTTTGCAATACAGATACTGAAAGCTTATCATGCATATCCCTTTACATACCTCAATCAGTTTTTGTCCAGAGTGATCATTTCTGTGTATCTCACTGCGATTCCACTAAAAAAATGAAAAATAACCAAAAGCAACAACACAAAATCTGATTTACCTGGTAAATGATAAACAGATGCTGGTTGTTGATGGTTATTGAAATTAAAAAAAAAAACATCATGACTGTGAAGAGTAATCATCCAGGGGGAATGCTTCTATCTTAGACAAACCATATAAGTGGGTAAAGGCAGAAAAGACAAAATTAAGTTTTTCAGTCAAGTGCTATTAATTTTTATTGGAGTACACATTACATTATTAAGGATACTAAGTGTTAGTGAGGATTATGCACATGTATGTACTGTGGACATGTGTGTGTGTGTTTGTGCTTCACATGTCTTATTATCATTGCCTTCTTTCCTCTTATAAAATTGACCTCCAAATAGTAGTCAGCACATTGTAATCACCTTTTGTTGGTGTTTAGACAAAGACCATTGCATCTCCTGCATCATAGAAGATGAATGAACAAATTGCTTAATTCTAATTATTGCTTTTTATCGATAAATTTATTTTATCTTGAAAAACTCTACAGTTGTTAGCTGCTTCTGAACATCTGTAAATTATCACTTTGACCAGAATAAGTGTATTTGGGAACTTTTTCTATCTATATTTATTTCTTTAGAATTTTCCCGAAGTGTGATTATATAAGCTTTCCTTAGAATTATTATTAGAATTTATCTATAAAATATTTTTGTGCACAAATGTCACTTGTCTTGGGTCGGAGAGTGTCACCAGACTGTCCATTATGACCTGAGAGTCCCCTGAATGCCTTCGAGTCCATCACCATCCCCCTGCACCCCAGCTGGCTGAGAGTGACACACATATGAGGTAGGGAATGGGGACCACCAGGCTGGTTGGTAATCAGTGGCTGTTTACTCATGTCTCACAGCATTGGTTTTAGAGAAATCATGGAGGGTTGAGGGTAACAATTACACTTAGGTGTGGCCAACATTATCATAAACAATGAAAAGATATAAAACCCTTCTCAGGAGAAGTTTTTCTAGGAGTTACTCAAGGATAAAAACCCAAGTGCTCAGAAATCTAGATTCCTGCTAGAGATCTGTACAAGAAAGGAATTTCATATAAGGATGCTTTCCCCATTTCTTCACCAGTATCCATTTAAACAGTTATCTTAAATTTACTTCTTAATAATATTTCTGGTCATTTTGTATGGACACAGTAAGAAATATAAGGGGTATCTCTTGCTGGGGACATCTTGCTATATATCCAAGACTACAGTACTCAGGCCAGATTAGTCCTTCCTAACTCCAGCAAGGTCCTTATCCATGTCTTTGGGTCATGACAGAGTTTGTTCCATGACCGTGCACTTAACTTGCACTTATTACAGTGGTTAGCCTATTTCTTTTCTTTTTTTTTTCTTTTTTTTCTATATTCAATGCCATGGTAGCTTTCGTCTTGCCCTGTGTTCATCCTTGTCCCTCAGAGGCACCCCCACTTGGGGGTGTTAGGAACCATGTACAATTTAATGCTTAAGACAAGTAAATAGGACAGATGCCCAGGCAGATGCCCAGGAGTAAATATTATTTGGATGTTACAAAAGCATAACATTATCTGACATCTAGTCAGATAGCAAAATCAACATAAGAAAGCCCTTCCTGACTGCTTGCTTGAGGGGTTTTCTAAAGCCCTTCCTGACTGCCCATGGGCAAAATGCCTCTTAAGGTGTTTTTCTCCTTTCCTCAGTCCAATAACTCAATCAACATCTATCAATCAACAACTCAATCAATATTAGTTATTTTTGTATGAACACAGTAAGAGATACCATTGAGGTTTGTAGGGCAGCTCTCCTGGGAACATTTTGCCGCAGACTCATACTACAGATTAATCTGGTTTAGGCAGATTAATCATTCCTAACCTACCAGGGTCCAAATCTATTTGTTACTTGTTGGATTATGACAGCATTTGTCCATGACCAAGCTCTTAACGTATAGTTAAGCATTAGGCACTTTGGCCAGGCCAAGGTAACACATAGCTTATCGCTTGCCCTGATTCCATTCAGTCCCTCGTCGGGACCATGCTTTTGTGGGTGCTAGGAAGTAAGGGCAACTGAGGCATAGGACGAGAGAACAGATGCCCAGGAGAAAAATATTATTTGGAGTCAGATGACTCCCATGTTACAAAAACATAGCATTTACTGTCTTCTTATGTACAAAAAGGACATTGCTCTGAATAAACTATGCAAAGGACTTAAGGAGAAGAGGAAAACAATATTTACAAGTTAACAGAGCACAAAGAAAGAAGTTACAAATAAACACAGAGGAATGGGAGCACTGTGATGGGAGCAACCCAATAAACCTAAACTACCTGAGGCTATGCAAGGACAAAACAATCTTATCCTACAGTTAATTGTGATGAAGGAAAAACTATCCCCGCAATCTCTTTCATATATAAAAGAATATTCTAGAATTTTGAAAAATAAAAGTTATTTTGTAAAGAGAGAAAGCAGTTGATGAATTATATGCAGATATAAATTTTCTTTCTATACTAATGTAATGCTTTTTCATTTGTTTGGTTCTCCATTTTGACAAGTTCTTAAACTATTAAC
This sequence comes from Sorex fumeus, assembly GCF_029834395.1. Taxonomy (NCBI): domain Eukaryota; kingdom Metazoa; phylum Chordata; class Mammalia; order Eulipotyphla; family Soricidae; genus Sorex; species Sorex fumeus. The sequence continues at coordinate 39,364,111 of NW_026606322.1, read as the reverse complement.
TACCTTTTAATTTTTTTTCTAATTCTGCATCTTCTTGAATCAGTTTTTATATAATACAGATACAATTACTGGGCAAATCTGTGTTAGATAGTTTTGGATTCACAAAGTAGAGACCTTTGAGTTTCAAAATCATAAGTGAAATTGTTTTATTTTTTGAATAATACGTAGAAGGGAAGTTATAGATTCCTGTGCCTAGGTTTTCTGCTAGCACCTTATGTAAATGTGTTAATCTGATTATAAAATAGCAGAAAATTATGTCACTTTGTTGATTTCAAGAAAGCCCCTTTCTAATTACTACAAATTTGCACACACAGAAATTAGCCATATTTTGTGCTAATAACAATAATAGATCACCATGAAGTTTTTATGTATTAATGACTGCATATGTCAAACTCTGAAAAAGAAGGAGTAAATATCACAAAAAAATAATCTCTCAGGTTTTTTTCTGTGAAAATCTGTGTTCTTGTTGTCTTTGTTTTTGTTTGGAAGCCACACCTGACTTGCTCAGGGCTTACTCCGGGCTATGTGCCCAGGAATCACTTTTAGCATTGCAGGCCTACTGTTCCGTCCCTCTGGCCCTGTGTGTGCTCTGAAATAATATTTTTACTTAGTCTGTCTTAAGACCAAAAGTTATGTCTTCCAGTTTTTAAAAATAATTTCTTACAGTGGTCTTAACATATATTTTATTCTTCGCTGTTATTATCCCTCTCCCTGTGTAGGTTTTAGCTGATAGCTATGATAAACTGTCATACAGTTGATATAAGACTGTGTTGAAAAGAATATCTATTCCATACTAAATTTAAAAATATAACTTCTTGGTTCAAAATGTAGTAGTTTCAGTCAAGCTAAGCCTTGTGATCTTTGGTTAAAAGTATATGCAAGGATAATCATTTCACAGAATTTTACTGTGTCACACCTTCATGATGTATTTTTAAACAGTATACTTCCATGTTTGCCTTGCGCGCAGCCAGCCTGGCCGAGCCAGGTTCGATTCCTCCGCCCCTCTCGGACAGCCCAGCAAGCTACCGAGAGTATCTCACCCGCGCAGCAAAGCCTGGCAAGCTACCTGCGATGTATTCAATATACCAAACACAGTAACAACGAGTCTCAAAAAAAATGGAGACATTACTGGGCCCGCTCAAGCAAATCAATGAACAATGGGAGGACAGTGACAGTGATACTTTCATGTATCTGCTTAATTTTAATAAACATGGAAGATTAGTGAAATAAAGTTAAAAATTAATGAATAAACATACTCAAGTTGATATAAAAATGAAGATATTTACTGAACCTGAATTAATACATGTGTTCACTTTTTCAATTCTCTCATTGGTACAGTTTTATATATGTCTATATTTTTGTATTTCATTCCCTACATTAGTGTCTTGTTTGGTTAGCAGTCACTTTTTAAAATGAAATATTGAACTTCCTTCTCATTTCTTTTTGTTTGTATCCTATAGATATTTAATTAGTAGTTAGTATGGAGACATTGATTTGCACACTAATGCCTAACAGTCTCATTTGAATTAATGTCAGCTTGATTTCAATAACATTTACACAGTTTTGCTCACTTTTAATTTCTATCCTAATTGTTTCTACTATTGTGATTATAGTGTTGTATTACATTTTCATGGTGTGTTACAAAATATGTAGTACATCATTTTTAAAATGCATTAATATCTTAAATTATGTGAAAAAATGGAGGTTACTAATAAAACTTCCAATAGTGGTAGCTTTTATGTTAACACTTTTAAATGTATTAGTCTCGAAATCCTGTAGAGAACAACCAATGAGTGCACTTATACACCACTGTTATAATTTGGCATCCATTTTCTTTTATTGAGTTCTTTATTTCTTCACACACTGTAAACTATTGTCAAATGTCTTTTTATTTCACAATAGGGACTCCTTTTGGTGTTTCTTTCAAAAAAAATCTTTAGTAAAATATTTTTTAACTTTTACTTATTTGAATTACTTAATATTTCCTTAATTCTGATGGGCAGTTTTGTTAAATATAGAAATTTTCTCCACTTTTATGCCTTTAATAAAACATCATACTGCTTTCTGCGACTCTACCTTCTGATGACAAATCTGAAAATATTATTGAGAATTTATTGTATGTATCTAGATTGTAAAGCCTTACGTTGGACCTAGTGAGATAATCTGGGATAAAGACAGTTAGATTCCATATGGACAACAGTTACCCAACCTATTTTCAACCCCAGGCTCTGCATATGGTCCCTTGAGCCCCACGAGGAATGGAGAACCAGAATTAGTCCTTACCATCATTGATTTTGACCCGAAAATTTAAAAATGCATTCATAAATAATTAAAAGAAATTACATGGAACTCTCCAACTGAGTATCTTCAGTTTGTATGACATACACATGGGGGAAAAAAAGCATATACAATCACTTAGCCATAGGATTGCCTGCCTCTTACTTAAAGCATTCATAATTTTTTTTAGCTGTCCATACCTAAATAATGTATAGTTGGGGTCAGAACAATAGTTCAGCTGTTAGGCAGTTATCTTGCAGGTGTCCAGTTTATGTTGAATCTCTGGCAACTCACATGATTGCCAAACCCAGGTAGGAATACTGCTAGGCTTGCTCTCTCCAAAAAATTAAGAACAAAATGATGTGTGCTCTTTCAAAAGAGCAGTATAAAAATGGAATGCATCATATGTCTGCCATATCCAGGAATGCTCAGGAGCTAGTCCCAACTCAGTTTAGAGTTTACTGTTGGCAGTACTGGAATACAACCATATGGTGCCAGGAATCCAACTGGGGTGACTTATAGGCACCTTCACCGTGGATAATCTCTTTGGCCCTCTAGCAAATATATTCATGAAAAGTTCATGTTATGTTCAGGTATGTTTCAGTCACTGAAAAATCATGACCTCTTTAGGATAAATTATAAATCTGTTGTTAGTTTTCTAAAGCAATTTCAGGGATCAATTAACTGTCTGAGTTGCATCTGGTGCATTGGTTCTAAATTTTTCACTCTAAAAAAATATTACAGTGCTGTATTTTTTTAATAGTAGATACTATAAATAATAGCACAAGACTGGTTATTTTTAGTTACTTGTAAAATGTGTCTTAATATTATGAGTAAGATACATGAAATTAACAGTAGTATATGTATTTATATAACAAAAATATTTTACAAATATTTTATGCATGGCTGAAGATATTGACAGAGGGGATGAGGTAGTGGCTAGATGACTCAGGCGAATCAACAGTATTGAAGCATAGTGTGTGTGTGTATATATATATATATATATATATATCCATGTGGTATTTTTGATACATAAAACACAGCCAACAATACTACAAGCATGAAACTAAGCTGCAATAGCCAAACTTAAAAATGTGACTATCCAGGAGATGGAATGGGAGTGAAAAGAACCCTGGGAACCTGGGAACAATGATGGAGAGAAGTGGGTTTGGGATTGGAATTTGTACTCTTACAACACAACTCTGAATAACTATGTAAAATATGCAGTTCAAATTCTTTGAGGGTGGGAATCCTATCTTAAAACACTTCAATTCTAAGTACTGCTTAATATCTTCTTTTACATTTAGATATGCAAAGTGCTACCAGATAGATACCTTACCTGGCTGAGCTCATGCACTGCGTTGCAAGTACTTAGGTTTTATACCCCATATAACACCATAAGCTCTGCTTAGTACTACACCCTAACACAGAGCCAGGAGTCGTCCCTGAGGACTGCTTGTGTGTCCCAAAAGCAAATTAAAACCAAACAAAGTGCATTAAGTATGTGCGTCGAATGTAGCAAGCTTTGTGTATGTGCTACATATCATGCTCATAAGAACTTTATAACAGAAGTTTTTTCATCATAATATAGTCTAACATAAAAATAAGTGTTATGACTTAAAAAACTAAGAATAATTTTGAAAAGATATTAAGAGATGAAATAATGAAATGAATCTTACTGCTGCTACAGACAAATTGTAGAGCCAATCTTTCCCAACACCCTTACCTACGATGACAACTTGAAGCATCTAAAACATAAATGCTACATAGGCATTTAGAAAAATTGCAACTTTGAAAGTGAAAATGATACTTTGATTTTATTAGTTATCATATTTTGGTAAATACTTTAAAGATCTATTGATTTATAATACATTTATAGAAGGAATTGTTAATTGTACAAATGACTTATTTACTAAGAGCATCAAAACATGGCATATTTCTTGAGTAAATAACCTGATATCTCAACTGCTGTTTGGACGGGTGATAATTCAGCATTCCCTTCATAGCACCGTAGCACCATCCTCCCATTTTTCACTGATTCGCTCGAGTGGGCACCAGTAACGTCTCCATGGCAGAGACTTGTTGTTACTGTTTTTGGCACATAGAATACCCCCCAAGTAGCTTGCCAGGCTCTGCCCTGTGGGCGGGATACTCTCAGACCCGGGTGGACCATGTGCAAGGCAAATACCCTACCCGCTCTAGTATATATAAAGAAATCTTATGCTAATTGTTGTTGAAATTGTTCAGGTAGTAGTGGTTATACCACTGTTGAGTTTTAAGTTCTAGAATGTTACTGCATATCATCAGCACTAAAATGCCTGTGACCCTCTTATCCCAAGGTCATCAATAGTCTGCCCTTTTTCTTTCTTTTCATTTACACACACTGCTTGATAAACTGTTTCGTATTCTAAGGCCAACAGTCTGTCATTGTTCAAATCTGATTATTTCCCTGATATTCTTCTTTGTATGTCACCGAAGAGAGAGATGATCCTATATAAGTTCTACCCACTCTGAATTATTTCATATACCATGCTACCTTCCTCCAATTCTATCTGTCTTGCGGTGAACTGCATGATTTTCTACTTTTCTTTCACCCCCATAGTAATTCATTGTGCGGTTATACATACAATAGATTCTCTATTCATTCATCTGTCATTGGATTCTTGGATTTTTTTTCCCTAACCTTGCTATTTTACTAAGTGAAACAATTAACATAGGTGTATGTGTGCGTGTGTGTATGTGTAAAATGTATATATTGATGCATACATGCACACAATATATATACACAAATATATATATGCCAGAAATTATTTGAAAATTTAACTATGAAATACCTTAATTGATGCAATTTGTCCTAAGAGAACTTTTTTTAGTCTATAATCTAGATCTCATTTTCACTAATATTTGAGTTTGAATTTCTGACATATAATAGGGAAGAAATTCATCCCACAGCTCAGATTGCAGTTCTTATGTTCTATTGTGTGGGCCCATTGAAGGAAAGAAAGTCTCCATTAACTAACTTTATAATTTAACGCGTGACTCTATTATAGGCTATAGTGCCTTTCCTTTTTCAAGTGGTGGTTTACTTTTAAGGCCTTCCTTGGATATTCAAAAACACTGTATGGTAATATGCTGGTAAATTACAGATTGCTTCATGTACATGTACAGTCATTTAGAAAGGCAAGTTAAATTACAGAGTCAGCTTTTGCCTCCTCTGAATTATTTCCTTTACCTCCATTTAAATTGTCCCCAATATGTTGAGTTCTTTCAACTCCACACAATAATCTTTATGTTCTCACAATGTTAATCAGCCTCATAATATGCATTATTGTACAAAACCTTTATAGTTGGAACTTAAAAGCAGAATTTTTTTGTATATAAAGTTCTGAAAACTTATCAATGGGTTTAATTCATTTCTCCATTATAATTTGGAAAGTCTGTTAAAAAAAAATCTTCTTATCCACCTAGTCTTGGAGCATTATCTTCATTCTACTCTTAAAGTGGCAACTTAGTCCTATTCTAATTTCCTCTCTTTTGAAGAATTCCTTTTCCTTTCGCTTCTACTTTACAAGAAACTTTTCTACTTTTCAAAAAAATAAAACATAGTGACTGTTACCTTACTTCATAAAGCTATTCAGAGGCATATTGGAAGGCCATAATTATTTGTGATAGTAATGGCATCTATTCATGCATTCATCTATTCATACTGAATACCTGTGTAAAAATATATCTCAATGTAAATATCCCTTTTTTTCAGAAAACAAATATATTTTCATTGAGCACAATAAAAAATGAATACCTTTGGACTACCCATTATTTCACATTGTTCTATGGTCCAGATATAGTAATCTAATTTGTGTAGAAAAATGATGACCGATGATGATTGCTTATAGATCCAACTCCTTTATTTACCTTCTTTGCACACTTAGACTTTTGTTTCTGTAACACTTAATAAGTGTATATTTGCAAATTGGGAGACTGACTTATCCCTGGTTAGATCTGTCAGCAGTGTCATCAGGCTCAGATCTATACACTTTATTGAATATAGTTACAAAATATGTCCTAGTGCAAACTAGTCCTTATTGGCATTGGACTAGTTTCCTTATGAATTTCTCATTTAAACCTGTGCTCATCACTTGTTATGATTGACTATCCAAGGATCTAAGAGATTTCACCAAAAATCTTGAAGAATTAAAATGTTTTTTTACTTAAATTTCTGTGGAAGTGTGCATATGTAGATTTTATATATAGATATTTATATAAATTTTCCATGCTTTTCAAGTTTTGCATTTTAAACAAAAAGAATCTTCAGTTTATCCAGCATTTCTTCTTTTGTATTTTGCTAAGTAATTAAATGATAATGAAATAATTTAGTGAAACAACAAGCTAGATGTCACATTAATGAATAATAGGGAGAGGCATGAACACAAGGTAGAATTGAAACACATTCATTAAAATTCTTTATACAATTGAGAATGAAAATTTTATTTGTTTAATCTGTATTGTAACTCAGAAATATGTCAATATGTTATATTGGGATTTTTATTAATATATACTATTTGAATCATGGCCCTGATAAAAGTAAATATTTGGCCCTGGTTACTTAATCCTTAATTATTATATTAGCATCGACTATACAGTCTTTTATTTTAAAGTGATTATTTAATTTAGTTATTATGTAAACAACATATAAGTTCCTTTCGGTTGTCATCAGACATTATTATTCCTAAGTAGTTGCTTTGCTTTCTAGGAATAGTAATAAATCTGGGATTTTGTTAACTCCATCAAAGGAATTTTAAGGATGTATTATATTGAAACATGAATTGTGCACGATATTTTCTGCCAAAATAAGAGATTCACATGACCCAGAAAATATTTTCAATTATCTTTAATTACATTATTTTAAAATATTTTCTCTTCTTCTTTACAGCATGCTGAATATTAGTAGGATGCAACAGAGAATTTAGAATAAATTCAGACAAAATATAAAGGATGAAAATATTTAAGTGAACATTAAAATAATTTGCTTTGAAGTTATTGAATGAATGATCCAATGTTTTGTGACACTTTTTGTTTCTTTTTGGGTCACACCCAGCAATGCACAGTGTTACTCCTGGTTTTGCAGTCAGGAATTACTCCTGGCGGTGCTCAGGGCACCATATGGAATGCTGGTATTTGAGCCCCAGTCAGCTGCGTGCAAGGCAAATACCCTACCTGCCGTACTATCGCTCCAGTCCCTTTTGTGACACTTCTTTGCCACAATTGGAGACCAAAGTAATGGAGGCTATTCTCTACATTTAATTTCATCATATATAGGTTACATAGAAAATACTGAGAATAAAAAATATTTAGAGGCACCCATTAAATATATATTTCTACTCATTTCTAAATTGTATAAATATATAAATAGCTTACTTTCTAATTTGCAGTTATATCACACATATAACTATAAATTTTCTTTTCAAGTTGTGGCAAGAGGTTCATATACTGGGGCTGGATCAATAGTACAGTGGGCAGGGCATTTGCCTTGCATGCTGCCAACTCAGGTTCTATTCCCAGCATCCCATCTGGTCCCCCGAACACCGCCAGGAGTGATTCCTGAGCACAAAGCCAGGAGTAACCCTGTGAATCGCTGGTGAGGTTCAAATGCTAACATACAGATGACAGGTATTTGTAAATAATTTTTTGCATGAATTTCCTTTTATCAAGTTCTATATAGTTATAATTACGGTGAAATTATCCTCTAAGGATTGCAATGTAACAGTTCACTTTACTTAATAAAATCCATTAATCAAAGGTATTTTTTTCCCTCTAGCAATGGTTGTTTTGAGCAACCTAGAACCAAATACAACTTATGAGATCAGGGTTGCAGCTGTCAATGGAAAAGGACAAGGAGATTACAGTAAAATAGAAATTTTCCAAACATTACCTGTTCGTAAGTAATGTTTTGTACTTTGTTGTAGTTCTCTTTAGTTACTCATTTAAATGGAATCTTAAAATGAAGGAAGATAATTTTAATATTTTCAGGAAGTGAATTGTGTCATTGTTAAAGTGGTTCCTAAAGATCATTGTATATAATACTTAAAAATATATTTGCTCTGAAACAGGGAGGATAAAAAGAAGGTGCTTTTCAACATATTACTTTTCTGATAGTTATTTATTCCATATATATTTATACTTTGAGATAGAAGATATACTGATAAATTTAAATATTTAACAAAATGCATGCCAATGCAATGAATTTTTATATAATCATAGAAATAATTTTATACTGCATGAGAAATTTTTCTTTAAGAACATTTGCACACTAACATAAGCAATATCTTTGGCCCAATATTTCACAATTTTGCATATATTTCTAGGTGGGAAGTATGTGGAATAGGAGAGGAAGATGTTATATTAAAAAAAGGCACATAGTCAATATTAAATTCAAGATAAAATCATATATTTTGATTTCATAACAATATTATTTTTATTAAATAGCAATTCTTGTAGGTCTCTAAGGTATGTACCAATGTCATGGATGTTGTGTTGCCTATTTAGGTGAACCAAGTCCTCCCTCCATACACGGGCAGCCAAGCAGTGGAAAGAGCTTTAAACTCAGTATCACTAAACAGGATGATGGAGGAGCGCCTATTTTGGAATACATTGTGAAATATAGAAGTGTAAGTGCGTGCTTTTTTAATCATTTTGTATTTTTAAATCACATCAAGTCTGTATTGAATTTATTGATCTGTTGAGTGAATGCATATCAAACACCTCTGACAAAACCACACTATTGATGACACCAAGGGACATCAGATGCTAATTTTCCATAGTTGAAATGTATCATCAGAATTTCAAAACATGCCTGGTTCTTATTTTGTGGCTATTTTTAGTTATTATTTGAGGGTCCACTTGGTTGTGCTCAGGACATACTCCTGACTCTGTACTCAAGGATCATGTCTGCAGTGCTCTGGGGATCTTAAGCACTAAAGTGGATCTTAACCCCTCTACTCTCACTCCAGATCATTGTGTTTTTATTTTGTTTTGGTTTGTTTTTTTGCCTGTCCAAATTTTTTTTTTAATTTTTAAATTATATATATTTATTTTTATAAAAGTAATTCACAATAGTTCATTACAGATAATATTTAAGCACCAATCCTGCCATCGAGCATCTTCCCACCACAATAAGAGGGAAGTGTGTAAAGGTTGTTGTATTTCATTCTGGAGCCATTTAAGCCCAAATATAAGAGAATACAAGCAAGTTTGTTAAAAGCAAATGTGTGCTGCTTTTGATAAATAAGAGATAGAGTATAAGAGGTTATGCCGCTATTGATGAGATTGATGGCACCAGGGACAGTTTGTGGGTGTGTATGCCAAGCTATTGGACATGTGGGGAGCTGGGGGTAGGGAGTTCAGTCCTAATATGAGCAATGTTGGGTATCAGGGTCTGAGCACGCTGGATTACTACTTGGTTTAAAAACAGAATGATTGCAGGAGCTTTTTGATACCTAAGTGTGAAATTTTGGAACATAGTAGAAATGAAATCCATTTACCCGATTTGTCTCACAAATTTAGCAGAATATTTTCATCTTCTTTCTCTCTTGAAACAAATGTTCAGGATAAGGACTCTTGTCAATTTTAATCATTTTGGGTACAATGTTATCAAATAACACCTCCAGTAAATGGTGTGAATTAAAATTTATAAAAGTATAGCCACATCCACAAAGTATGAGACAAATATTGATGAAGTAGAAATAATTTCTTCAAGTAACTCCAGTTCTTATGGGACTTGGACAGTTGAGAGCTGCCTTGAGTCTAGTGATCTATGCTGGTTGGAAGAGGCATCTGCATACAGAGTACTACAAGAAGTAGCCAGATGCCCTTCAGAGCCAACTGAAAATAGTGCTCAAACACTAAAAGTGATTTCTCATAATAAATCATAAGTGCCATTGAGTATTTGTGCTTAGTGTAGATGTAAAAAAGTGAAATAATTTTAATTGAAATGTGGTGTTGCACTTAAAAATATTTATAATTGTTCCTATTGCACAACATTGATTTGATATATTCAACAGCCTTACTTATACTTTTCAAATTCATGGTGTTTTTAACAATGCCCTTATTTATACTGTTCAAACTCATTGTGTTTTAGTGATTTAGACCATTGCTTCTTAAAAGTATTTAACCTTTTTTTCCCACAAATGTATAATTTTCTAGTGTATACTGCCAATTTTTTTTAATTCAAACCTCTTAATTAGTGGGTAATATAAGAGAAATTTTATTTTGAAAACCTCACACATCAGTAATTTATTTTAGACTTCAATTCAGTCTTTAAAATGTAAGATCAATTAAGTATTAATCCGTACTTAATCTGAGGCAGCTGGATCTATATAGGTGAAAATTAGCATCTCCTTAGCAGGGCAAGACTTTGTTACAGATTTCATATTAGGAATGATGCTCACTTGTTTGGTCTTTTGGATTCTCTATTATAGAGGATCTTGACTCAAAAATAGCTGAAAGGATTTCAGGTTTTCCTGCAAAGCTGATACATCATGCTTCAAAGATTAGAATTCTTATTTATCTTACTTGAGCATCTAGAAACTCTTTGGAGGAGGAAGAGATTTTACTATAAGGACATAGTCCTGAAAAAGATTGTGAACTAGATGAGCAAAAGGGCCAGTTTTTCATGATGTCGCCTACTATTGCCGTCAGTAGAATTTATGATACAATACATGACAAGATGGTAAGAATGTGTGGGAATCCCTTATCAAATCATGAGGTGAGCTCAGAAATTCAATGACCGTAAGAATATGGTCAATATATTATCTTAATTTATAATTCCTGTCAACACAAACTTTTCCCTTTTTTTGTCCTTTTTAAAGAACTAGTGAGGAATAATACAGATGTAATATTGAGTTTATCAATTAACAGTTTAAGAATATAATTGTCACTGTCACTGTCACTGTCACTGTTGTCCCGTTGTTCATCGATTTGCTCGAGCGGGCCCAGTAACATCTCCATTGTGACACTTGTTACTGTGTTTGGCATATCGAATATGTCACGGGTAGCTTTCCAGGCTTTGCCGTGTGGGCAAGATACTCTTGGTAGCTTGCCGGGCTCTCCAAGAGGGGTGAAGGAATTGAACTCGGGTCGGCCATGTTGGCTGTGTGCAAGGCAAACGCCCTACCCACCGAACTATCGCTCCAGCCCAGGAATATAATTATAAGAATCATTTTTATTTTGGTATCTAAGACCATATATTTTTATCTGCTTGTTTCACAACTATTAGTGGTCTTCCTTAATACCACATGTATATTTTAGGAATTCAGTGATTCTTTTTAGTGACAAAAATTAAGCATAAAAATTGCTATTTTCTGAGTGTGTTTTTCTCCTTGTCATGTTAGCTTTGCCCTCTTGCAGATCATTTGGAGTTCCTAAGATAGTCTCTTCCTGTTCATATGATGAGAGTGAATAAAATGAATAGAATGAATAGTATAAGAGAAATGAAGAAATAATCATAATTTGTGGAGGCTGTAGATATTGTCTATGTGTTACAACAACACAGTATAGTTTTCCAAAAAGCAAAACTAATCAGAGTTAAAATTATGTTTCTTGACTGACTGCCACTTAAATGCTACTAAAAGGTAACTTTTACAACTGAATTTTAAGGTCTTATCATATTATGTAATAATTTTGTTCTCTTACTGGCTGTATTAGTTTGTTAATTGTAGAATGGGTCCTTAGAATTGTCTTGCTCCCCATTATAGAAACTAATATATTAATATCAATATGGGGGCTTTTAAAAAATTTTTACTTAATTTTCCCTCAGTGGTGGTAAAAGGTTACCAGTTTTCTAACACCTCCACGAGTGTTTTCTATATATGCTATTTCTCAATAGAAAATATTAGTTATTGTTTTATGGCCCTATCTTAATAATTTCACATAACATCCATTACCTCTTTGAATGTATTGCTATACTCTGCTCTATTTCCTATCTCTAATGATTACAAATTTCAAGACTATTAGATATCTGTTTTTGAACACCATCCTGAATATGATAGCTTTATAATTCACAGCTGTAATTAAATAGTAAACAGTTTGTACTCTTGGAACTGCTACCATTCTAATAATAAGCACCATTTTAAAAGTAGAATTTTTTAGTCCTATGGCAAGATTTGTAAGAATAATTCCTCATTATCCTATGTTATCCAAGGAAGTCATCACTTACTCTCAGTTATAAAACAATGGATAAATAATAAAACATTAAAAAGTATTTTTGCATATTTTCATTATAAAACAAGGTTGAGCTTTACAGGTATCTTGGTGGAAATGAGGAATAGAGATCAGAATGTGAGACATTCTTGTCTAAACAATTTTGTATTGTTGATGCTGAAATGAAATCTCTTCAGGGAGATTATATCAAATTGTCAATTTCTTTCCTATATCACCTTGTAATATAATGCCAGGCCCTCTACTCTAGCATACAAAAATAAACATCACATTCCTTTTTTAAATATTGTCCCTTTTCACTTCATCTTCTTTATTCTGAAAACACCCATGATCTCTAGGTCTGATTGGAAACCTAGGTATCAATGTAGAGTTATTTTAATGTGGTAAAACCATAGCTGATCTTGAGAAGAAATCATTTCCTCCATATTTTCTATATCAAAAGGTCACTTCTGCATGTTAAACACCAAATCTATGTGGTGGCTAAATATTTATAGTGCCATTTGTCTTGATATTTGCACTTGTACTGAAATAATAAATATTTCCAAATGGTTTTTGGTCATCCATTTTCTTTCTATGATTCTATGACTTCCTCTACTAGGATTTGAAACTGCATAGTTCAAGCACAACTGAATGCATTAAAAATGTCTAACCATATTCTAAGTGATTTGAATTTATTTTTTATAACTTCTATGAAAAAATAAAGAATCTGGAAATGAAATAGCATCATTCTGATTTTCCGTTAATTGTTTCTTTGAATCTGCTTTTACATTCCTGTGCCTAAGGATGTTTGATTCATAATCAAGGAAAAACAAAATTGAGGAAATGTGTTCCTTTTATGAGTGTTGAATTCTATCAGACATAGCATGTATAGCATTTTTCTGGCACGTGCTCCCATTACTTTGAATTTTCTTTCTACTCAGTTTTTTTTTAAGGGGCTGGGATGTGTGGTGGGTGAGCAATGGGGCATTTTCCAATGAAGTTGTCAGGAGTTCTGTGGGGCCTTCTGGTGATTACTTGCCACCAGGACTGTGGTTCCTTGTCACAGCCCAGGGTGTGATTCTGGTAGGGCTTGCAATGTGTGGGATTACCTGGCCCATCCTGACAGTGCTGCTGAGGACCGTGGATCTGGAATCAATAGGCTCCGCAACAAGAAGGCTTTGTACCTTCATCTTATTTTAATTGTTTTAATTGAATCACTGAGATACACTTAAAAAGCTTTCATATTTGAGTTCCAGTCATACAGTGATCGAACACCCATCCCTCCACCATTTTCTACCATCAGGCCATGCAGTATCTTAACCCTGTAGTATCTGTAGTATCTCTGCACTCCCACTAATTACAGTTTAATAGAGACAATAGTTCACATCCTAGTCTCTAAAACATAAAATGCCCAGATTTTTCCCGAGTAGATTAGGCACATTCTTTAAAAACATTTTTAATTAAATAACCGTAAGCTAGTTATAAAGTTGTCCATGATTAGGTTTTAGCGATAAAATGTTCCAACATTCCTGCCTTCATCACTGTATATTTCCCACAACCAATGTTTCCAATTTCCCTCATTTCATCAGCCCCCCACCCAAATCTGCCTCTTTCCTTATCGTCATTATGGTATGTGGTACAGGTACTATCTTGTATATTCGTTTATCTACTTTAGCATTCAGTTCTTGTCCAGAATGATCATTTCAAATTCCAGTGTTCTCTTTTTCATTCTAACAGTGCGCTTTCCTGTCCCCCATTTGTGAAGAGTTTCCCACCATGGGCCAGTCCTCATGGCACTCATTTATATTGTCCATGAATTATAATCTTATACTGTGATTTTTCATGTCCCACAAATGAGTCCAATCATTCTATGTCTGCCCCTCCTTCTGACACATTTCAGCGAGCATGATACTCTTTATGTCCATGCATTTATAAGCAAATTTTATGACATCATTTTTCCTAACAGCTGCACAGTATTCCATTGTGTCAATGTAAGATGTGCCATAGTTTGTTTATCCTGCCATCAGTTTGGGGGTGCTCAGGTTGCTTCCAGATTCTGGCTACTGTGAATGGTGCTATGATTCTTTATTCATGGATAAAAGGCAAACTATATTAAGTCATCACATTAAAATTATCAGTTTAACTTTCAAATGTTTTGAATAATGAATCACTTTAAACATAAAAGTACTCTAAATGTTTTAGTAACCTTTATTTGTCGCCAGCAAAGAGGATAAATTATGTTCAACCTTGCATTAATAGTGTCAAATAGAGTATCGGTTGTATGAATGTATAGAGGATCTGTAATATTAAATGTCAAAAAGTGATTGCACTGTGAGAATATTTATGGGTTGTGAGCATAAAACTATGAAAAATTTAAAAATTAAGTATTTTTGGGCAAAGGCAATAGTAGAGTGAGTAGGGCTCTTTCCTTGCACGGGTTGATCCCTGGTATCACATATGGTCCCCCTATCCAGACCAGAAAGGATGCCTGAGCAAGAGTCAGGTAAGTCATGAGCACAGTAAGGTGTAACCACAAAACAGACAAATAAATAAAAAGTAAATAGTTTCACCCAAAGACATTTTTCACTGACACTAGAAACAAACTAATCAGAATTTAGGATCCAAATGTTTGCACAACTTTCAGACATTAATAAAAAAAAATTGGAATCAATTTAAATAAGAAAATATCTAAGAATTTTAAACTCAGTTTAAAAGCATTGAATAATTAACAGTATTATAAATCATGGTATCTCAATGAAATTTGAGGGATGAGGAATAAAACTTGTATCTTGCTCAATTGCAGTGGAACATATTGATTTACATATGAATTATTTAGACTGTTATGTCACATCTCTAGTATACTGAAGAGCAAATTGAGCTTTCGAGAACACTGAGGAGATGTGGGACATTGTACCAGTACTAAATAGATGTTCTGTATTACCAGGAAATGTAGGAATTAACATCTGATTTACATAAAAACAAAGAAAACATCTGAAAATCATAAGATCCACACAATATTGCACTTGTCTAGTTATTGCGAATTTCTCACCTCCACTGTCTTCTCTGTCAAGTTTTATTTAATATGATGTTGGTCATACATTCCATAAGATTTGGAATAATAATTTAGTGGATTGCTTCTTAATGTTAATCCAAGCAGTGGGAAAGCCAAATACAAATGAGGACACCAAAACCAAATCCAGTTTCCTCTGCTTTCTTTCCTAAACAGAGCTTGAACACATTTCCTATGATTGCTATTATGATTTTAAAATAATAAGTAGTGCACTTGACTGGCCTGTACTCCCAGTATCTATTTTTAAAAAGAATTCCTCAAAAGGGCTGTATCAAAGCAAACTACCCATCTGTCTTTCAGCAGGTGCCCTTCATCATTTAATTGGCTTATTAATAATAGACCAATTCAGCAAATCATCTCATTAAGTTACCTAGGGGAACATTTTGTAACTAGATTATCTTAAATTGTTCCCTGGGCATTTATTTCTGTAAATTAGGCACTTTACAAATATATAATTGAGATTTTGATGCCTAGGGGAATGTTTGGTAACACCCATTTAATTTTTCCCCTACTCCCTAGAAATAGTGATTAGAAAATTAAGACGCCTTCTTAAAAGATACTTAGTGAAAATAAAATTTATTTAAACTGAGGAAAATATTAGAATTCCCGTTGGTTTGTTGGACCAGAAAATCAAATATCTAAAGTGATAGAATTTCTTTCATTTATCATATGAACTTGATTAAGTGGCAGTTAAATGCCAGGCTATTGAATTGTTGATTTTAATAGTCACAAGATAGCTAATAGTTTAATGATGGGTAATTTTAAAAAGTGTGCCTTGTTCTTGTCAAAAAAAATTAAGTCAAACTCTCAATCCAGAAATAGTATATTTAAAAGGTAAGGTAAAGGTAAAGGCCCTCCCGTTGATCGTCGATTTGCTCGAGCGGGCCCAGTAACGTCTCCATTGGAGACTTTGTTGTTACTGTGTCTGGCATATCGAATACTCTCGGTAGCTTGCCGGGCCTGTAAATCATGAAGTGCAGTTATTCCTCTAAAGAATAAATTCAATCGTGGGGTAATTCAGATACTAGAAATTAGCTCATTTTCTAGCTGTTTTAACCAAATATCAACTTGGATTCAAAGCAAAACAATTATTAATTTATTCATCAACATTCACTCTTACTAAACAATTCACATGATTAACTGGACAATTACAGATAGAGGGGAAAGAAACTCTAGTCTATATTGTTTAGCTCTTGTCCTTATCTTGCCCTTACGTCTTTCTGTTCATCATCTCTGTATTTGTGATTACACAGTATATTAAAAAGACAAATTTATGTGATAAATAAATACACATATGTATGTATTGCATCTAGAAGTACTTTTGCATGTATTTTTTTAAGTTTCATTTTGCTTCTTGTTCAGCACCTATGAAATGCTTTTATATTTAAAAAAAAGCCTAAAAATAAAACACCGATACTGTTTTTTCCAGTTTTTTCTAGTTTTTAATTTTCTAGTAATTGCATATCATGTGAGGTTTTCAATTACTGTCATTTTATTTTTAATTGGAATTAAACCTAGTTGAAGGATTCATTATATCTTCCTCCTCCGCCCCTCTCGGAGAGCCCGGCAAGCTACCGAGAGTATTCGATATGCCAGACACAGTAACAACAAAGTCTCCAATGGAGACGTTACTGGGCCCGCTCGAGCAAATCGACGATCAACGGGAGGGCCCTTACCTTTACCTTTACTAACTAGATTAAGATTATTGAGAAGTAGACTGGAATGGGAGGATGCTATCTTCAGTTAGTATATTGTCATCCTGGTTTTGAGTTTCAGGCCCTTTGGCTCTGTCTGGTGGACAGGCTTTATACCCCAATGTAATATATTGTATTTGAAGAATTGAATTATCTCCTGTCTCTGTAGCATTGGGATAGCAGTATGGCCTACATCATATTCACTATTGTATCAGTAGTTCCTGTACCAGCTTCCTACCCAATAAGGGATGAATATATAATTGTAGATTAAATTCATGAAGAACTAGAGAGTTGGGGAAACCATGGCTGTTTATCTTAAAGCTGTGTTCTTTTTTTACACTTCTAGACATTGTGTGACTTACTGAAATTATAAGTCTCCTGACACTTTCTGAACTAAGACTTTTGAGTATATCTCATAATACTCTCAAAATTAAAGGTGATACCATAGTGCCCTCCATGCACAAATAGAAATTATTTATGAGTACAACAGTAACCCATGACCATGACCAGTTAAAGCCCCCCAACAAAAATAGAACATGAAAACTCTAGTACTTTATAAATGTTTTCCAGACTTGATTCACAAGACAGTTTATCTCATATTTTTCTCCCTTTCAACCATAATCAATAATCACTGACAATTACAATCACTGTCATCACTGTCATCCCATTGTTCATTGATTTACTCGAGCGGGTTCCAGTAACGTCTCCATTTGTCGCAGCCCTGAGATTTTAGCAGCCTCTCCTTACTTGTCTTTCCCAATGCTACCGTATTGAAGGCTCTTTCTTTTCAAATATACCACAGGGAGCTTGCCAGACTCTGCCTTGCAGGCGAGATACTCTTGGAAGCTCTCAGGGCTCTCGGAGAGGCATATATATCATACATATATGTATATATATATACAGATATATATATGATTCATTGTCTACTGTATGATCCCCATCAAATACGGTGTAGTAATTATGGAAAATAGGTAGGGAGTGTTTTATGATGTGTCACGGGGCCGCAAAATTGACATAAATACTTTATATGTCATTTAAAATTATCTCACTGAATTAATTTTAATAACAAAGTATACAAAAAACAAATTTATGAACTAATGAAAAAAGATGAACTGTCACTGTATAATTAAGAATTGTGATTCTGGTTAATATATAATGTATTTTGTTTTTTACATAAATGTCTAAGAAATAAGTGATGGGTGTAACTTCACTTCTCCATGTGTATAATAACATCATTTTTGAAATTATTAAAATAACATATTTTATATCATGTCAGCATATTTATAATTATAGTTTTCCTGTACTAATTTATAAAATATATGTATTTATCACCTTTCTAGAAAGATAAAGAAGACCAATGGCTAGAGAAAAAAGTGCAGGGAAATAAAGATCACATTATTTTAGAGCATCTGCAGTGGACAATGGGGTACGAAGTCCAGATCACAGCAGCCAATAGATTGGGATACTCAGAGCCAACAGTCTATGAGTTCAGCATGCCACCAAAGCCCAACATTATAAAAGGTAAGATTTGCTTATGTTTTTAACAGAAAATTAGTATGATGCCTCATTTTCATCATGTGTCGGAATATGTATTAATATTTGGAACATAACATAATACGTTTGCTATTCTAATAATTATCATTATAATGTATCAAACTCAAGATTTATTCATGACCTTTGCCCTATGGCATGGTTAAATTTGTAAATACATAAGAATTTTTGTGGTTGTGGTAGGGAAAAAGATAGGCAGAGACAGAAGGTAAAAAATGGCTCATGAAAAATACTGAGAAAAATTGAATTAAGACTACAAAAATATCTTCACAAAAAAACAATAACTCATTATCACTATATAGGAACATATATCCACTGCCTTGGAAGATGTGGTCAACAGTAATGAGATTCATTCATTCATGGCTGACCAAGAAAGTAGATTTTTGAGGATGTAAAATCAAAACATAAGGGATATATTCTTAGGACAAAGGTGGAATCTACCTTTGTTTAAAGTATAAATGCTTTTTACCTCTACATTATTAATATTAGCAATTATTAAAAAAGGATACTGCATTATTTTTGAGGTATATACATATATATGTATGTTCACACATATGTATACTAGTATATATATGTTCATATATATATTATATATATATATAAAGAAAGCCCATGTAAATAGTGCATTTTAGTGTCCTGGAAATAATAAAATTTAAGTATAAAAAGAGGTACTATATATATAAATGCCGGCTGGAGCGATAGCACAGCGGGTAGGGCGTTCGCCTTACACGCGGCCAACATGGCCGACCCGAGTTTGATTCCTTCGCCCCTCTCGGAGAGCCCGGCAAGCTACCGAGAGTATTTGATATGCCAGACACAGTAACAACAAGGTCTCCAATGGAGACATTACTGGGCCCGCTCGAGCAAATCGACGATCAACGGGAGAGCCTTTACCTTACCTTTTTATATATATAAATATATATATAGGCCTACATTTGTGGCCTGCATTTTATATATGTATATACATAATATATAGATACATATAAGTAAATGTATATAAATAAATATAATTGTACCTATAGTTAAGGATTTTATGGCTGGAGTGATAATACAGAAGGTAAACACTTGCCTTGCATGCAGCTTATCTGGGTACCATCCCCAAATCACATAATGTCCCTTGAACCATGAGCCTGCAGAGCCAGGACTAAGCCTTAAGAATAATCAGGTGTGGCCCTAAAACCAACAAACAAAAACAAAACAAAGTGAACAAACAAAGAAAAATAGTTTCAAGGAGACGCATAAAGTTTCAGACAAGTCTATATCACAATTCTTAGAACAAAGGTGAAATCTATCATTTAAAAATTAATGCTTTTACCTCTACATTAGTAATATTAGAAAGTTTTTTTTTCTTTTTAAATAGGAATATTCTGATGCTTATTATAAAAGCTAAATTATAAAATTTTTCCTGATTAGTAACCACTTTTACCTCTTATTAAGTTGCAACCTTAGTCAGATCATAATATCCATTGCTCCTTTCAAAATAGAGCATCATCTGCTGCTGGCTAATGTTATGCATGCATACATATACAGGTTAAAATATGTATACATGCTCTATACGAATGCAGCTTATGAATGCATATATAAAGAACAGTATATTATTTATAAACATGATTTAATTTGATATGAAGGAATATACATACAATGCAAAATATTTGGGGACGGGAGAAAAATCACACTTGTTGGTTAGTAATTTATATTTACCATTTCTGTAATTTCAAGTTGATATTAATCTCTTTATTATGATGTTTTATATTGTGTATCATGATTTTAAAACTGAAAATAAGTTTTTACAATGAATATTTTATAAAAAATAATACTTCAGTATATTCCTTTTAAAATTAACTGATATTTTTATATTAAGGTTGATTGATAAATTGTTCCAATTATAATTTTAAATTGTAAAGTTCGAAGAATATAGAAAATATGTAGATATGTATTAGTGATAGATGTAGAATTTTCAAAGTATTTCTGTTTTTTATTGCTTCATTTTATACTTAAATCTGGTTATTATTCCCAAGACACTAAAATGCACTCTTTATTTTGCTTCTCTCACTTATGAATTTGAATCTAATATTGACAGCTAATACCATCATTTATATATGAGATGAGAGAAATAGAATAGAAGGACAGAGGCTCTAATCTGTTTTCAAATGGTTAGCATATTTTATGTCCAGTTTATCACATTGAAAAGAAATTTAAATTGAGCAAGGAAATGTTTTCTTCATTTCTAGATAGGATTTAGAAAAGTTAAAGAATCACCTCGAAATGATAGCTGCTTTACAACACATACATATTATTTTTAAGACGAGTCAGTAAGTAAAAAGAATGATTGTATGTACTGTTTAAATTCATTACCTCTGTGACTTTGACAGATCAATAAATGCCTCTGCAATCATAGCATTTTATGTCCTTGGTAGTTATCCTCTAAACAGACAGATCTCACGAATAAGGTATAAATATGATTCTCATCGTGAGTCAGTATCTTCAAAGAATGCAAGAGTTTCACTCTCTAAATATTTAACTTTAGCCAGGTATTTAAAGGTAAGAATTATTTTATCAATACTTAAATAATATTCTGTAAGGAAATTGAAGAATGTTAGTAATGTTTTATGAAAATAGAACATGTTAAAAAAAAATACATAACTGCTTACCATTCTTCCAGAATTCTAGCAATTTGTTTGAAGTTGTTCATTTAAACCAGCAAAAAGTACAGACTAAAAATGTGCAATCGCCAAGATATGCTATGATTAATTAACTGTAAACTGTAAACTCAATTCCATTTTTGTTATGAAGAGTCAGATTATAATTAGCACTTGAAAGGAATATAGAGAGAATTATGATACATAGCTTTAACTTTACTCTTGTCTTTTAAATTTTCTTGATATCTATGGTCCCACCTTCAAGGTAGATGCTTCTGTTCCTGCAATCTTCATTTCAATTTATTCATTTAGTCTGTTTTTTTAATTGTGATACTGCTTTGTGAGTAACTCTGAGATGAGTAATAGACATGAATTATCTGCACAAAGTACAGAATCTATCCTTGCCCTCAAGTAAGTCAATCTACTAGGGAAAATAGAAAATTAGTAAATTATTTAAGTGCTATTATATTATTTTAACAAAGAAATATGTTGCTGACACTTGCTTCAGTGAATGGATTTTGCAAGGAAACTTAATTTTGAGGAATAAAGTGAGGTTAAAGAGCCCCTTTAGAAAATGGTAGATGGTAAATCTACCTGTGATACAGTTTACATCAGTTAATTACAGATGAATTTTAGAATTCTTCCTTGGACAATTGGAGCATTACAAGAATTATTTCTCAAGATCATAAATTTAAGAGGAACCAGGAATTTGAGAATTAGGTTGAAACCAAAAATTATATGATGCTTACTAATTTTAAAATATCAAATGCCTGTTGGATCTATGTGTTTGGACATAAAATAACTAGGGTTGGAAATGTATGCTGTCAACATTACCACATCTGGTATGTGAATCCTGCATTGCATTAAAAAAAATCAATGGACATTGTTTAAGTTCTATAACATGTAATTGATATTTCTAGTACTCATGTCTTTCTCTTGCACCTAGAGAGGTGAGATATTCAATACTTACTGCAAATTAGAGGGTTAAGAAGACTCCTTAATAGCTGTGATGCTATGCATGAACAAGGAATCACACCACTGTCCCTATCTCTTTCAATCAGGATAAAAATGGTATAGCATTCCTGGAAAAAACAAATAGTGTCATATTGAAAGGTGACACAGACATACATTTGAGAAAATGAAGGTGTTTGATACTTTGGATGCCAATGGTTAACACAACCCAATTCAAAGAGTTGTGAAGTATCCGACTCATTTTACTGAGGTGGATTGGAGTAATAATATTAGAAATGGTAACATAGATGAAGTTAGGTGGCTTAGATGTTTATTTAATATTTATGTAATGCCTTCAGTAAATTATGGAATAAAGTAAGCTGAGTGAAAATACTGCTAAAGTGACTGATGTGAAAAAATGAAGACTATTTGTTTCTTGCTGATGAAACAAATTAAGTAGTCAAGAAGAATGAGATAGATTGAGGCAAAAATGAAACTCTCTGAGAAAGGAGGAGATAGAATTCATGTCCTCCAAACCATGTTGATACAGAGTCAGAGCAAGAGCAACTTCCTAGAAAAGGCACAAGTAAAGGGATTAATTTATCTATTAAAATGCCATAAAATAATATGAAGTTTAGTGTCCATGATTCTACCAATTGATGAGATTTTATGGAAAGCTACATCAAAAGTTCTAGAATTCTCAGAGCTCTAGAATGAATCATTTTAGCCACTCAAGATGTCCCAGAGCACCTTTAATGAATGCCAGGGGTGAAGGTTACTCTAGAATTCTTTAACCCCATTATATCCTGTAGATTTAAAGTTGAGTATTGGAAAAATAAGATAAAATGATCTTATATGTGCTTTTCACACAATTACTCCTGTGCTTATATGTCTTCATATTGAATTTGAAATTATATTAAAAATTCAAACTTCTAACTCAACTAAGGTATTTGCAGTAAATTGGCAGGACCTGAGGTCATTGAATCAAATTAGGAAAGCATATGTTTTAAAAGTTAACATGTTTCGATTTGTTTTGTATCACATTTATTTTATACTAGGGAATATATATATACATATATATGTGTGTATATATACATATATGTGTGTATGTATATATATATAGAGAGAGAGAGAAAGAGAGAGAGAGCACTGCAGCACTGTCCTTCCATTTTTCATCTATTTTCTCGAGCAGGCTCCAATAACGTCTCATTGTGAGACTTGTTCTTAGCATATAGAATGTGCCATGGGGAGCTTGCCAGACTCTGCCATGCAGGCGGAATACTCTCGGTAGCTTGCCGGGCTCTCCAAGAGAGGCAGAGGAATTGAATCCGAGTTGGCCACATGCAAGGCAACGCCCTACCCACTGTTCTATTGCTCCAGCCATATATATATATATATATATATATATATGTATATATATATATATATATTTAGGGGTCCATACCCAACAGTGCTCAGAACTTCCTTCTGGCTCTGATCTCAGGGATTATTCCTGGTGCCAGAGATCAAACCTGGTTGGCAAGGCCAGTAACCTACACAATGGACTGTCACCCTGGCCCATATATATTCTTATAAGAACAACATTAAATTTAAAGTATGTTCATTTGTTGAACTAAAAAAGTATCATTTGGGGGAGTTTGGGGCCATACACAACTCTGCTCAGGGTTTGCTCCTAGCTCAGTGTGCTGTGAGTACTCAGTTTTGGGGTACAGATTATATCGTGCTCGAAATTGAACCAGGATTTACAAAAAGTAATAAAAGTGTCTTATCTCATATACTATCACTCTGGCCCAAGAGGCAAATTTTTAGCAACATCTGCCTCACATATAGATAGCATGTTATTTTATTGATTTTTTTTTCTAAATGGGTATCTTAGTGGATACAGGTCTCCACTGTTCATTGACTGATTTAAAGGTTTTAAAAAAATTTCACTTACTGGGGCTGGAGCAATAGCACAGCCGGAGGGGCATTTGCCTTGCACACGGCCAACCTGGATTTGATTCCCAGCATCCCATATGGTCCCCTGAGCACCGCCAGGAGTAATTCATGAGTGCACAGCAAGGAGTAACCCCTGTGCGTTGCCAGGTGTGACCCCCCCCCCAAAAAAAAAAGAAAAAAAATTCACTTACTAAGGATGAATTACCTTTTATTTGTTTTTGAACTATACCTAAGAGGTGCCCAAAGTTAATCCTAGCACTTCTTTTAATTTTTTCTGGTTTTGGTGCAACACCTGGCAGTGCTCAGGGGTTATTTCTGACTCTGTACTCAGGGATCACTTCTGTAAGTTCTCAGGGACTATATTGGATGCTGAGGATCAAACCCAGTTTGGCTGCATGCAAGACAAGTGCCCTACCTGCTGTACTATCATTCTGGCCCCAGAGCTACTTCGATTTTTATCACTGAGGTGCTTCGAGGATAAGGCAATGTCAGTTGAACCTAAAATTCCTGGATGAACAGCATGTACTCACCCTGTTGAACTATCTTCATGGCTCAAGGATGAGTGTTTTTAAATATGCGTCACAGTACTAGAGCAATAATATAATAAGGTCATGAGCTTGCCTTGTACGTGGCTGACAAGGGTTGAATCCTAGCAGCCATTTGTCCCTTGAGCCTTGCCAGGAGGGATCCCTAATCCTGGAGTACCTGAGTACCTTTAAGTTTGACCTAAAAATGGTAATAATAATATTAATAATTGTAATGTTTTTCTTTATTTGCAAATATGAAATGTGAAATAACCATGATGTTACCATTAAGAATAATGATTATAATATAATTATGTATAATTTTATTTTATAAAGATGGGAATTTGGGGATTTTTGACAGACTACCATATATCTAAAATATTATAAGTTTATGGTGTCTGTAATTAGAGACTGATAAAATGGCATTTTTAATATGTGATTTTAATTATTAGTGTATTTTTAACTTGGTGAACCAAATATGATATTTTAGATGTTCTCTAAGATAAATAAATGTATTTATGAAGATGTCTCCCACCATGTGTTCTTATAAAAATTTGTGTTTTAGCCAGGAAAGATCTAAATATCTTTTTAGTAACCGCATTACTTTGTTTGTTTTCGTGATTTAAAGACTTTTTAATTTTATATTGGCTGTCAATATAACTTCCTAACAATTAATCCCATCCATACATTCCTAAGATGGTAGTAAAACTATTCAGCCACCTAAATTTAAGCTTGCAATATATGAGTTCTTCAAACTTAACAAGCTAATGACATAACGTTATGACTCATGAACAATAAACGTTACCATTGCTTTCACTTGTTTCGTATATTGATGAACATTATTGTTTTGATGCAATGTATAGTAAGTTTTCTTCTGTGGAAAATCAATCTAGTTTCAAACAATACTAGTATACACTCACATTTCTGAATAACGATGTCAACAATAACAAAAAAGTTGAAGACCAGAGATGGTACAGGAGTTCCAGGAATCAAGCTTTAGTTATTGCATGCAAGGCAAGCGTCTGAACCCCTGTGCTTTTCTCCAGCATCAATTTTTAAAACTTCTTTAGAATAAAAAGCAGTGAAATTATAAATGAACTATGAAATTAAAGTTTAATCAGGTTGAAATTCATTTATACTATTTGGAAGAATAAATCAAATATAATTATATATTAATATATTATAAATTATTGTATTGCATATAATATATATTAATATTATTTTAAGTAAATTATATGTTTAATTTTGCATAACAATCATAAAGAGCATGGTAAAGCTCCTAAAACACTCATAATTTTTTCTTCTCGAAGAAATTAAAAAAAAACAAAAAGTAACATATATGCAGAGTATTCCTGAGGCTGGATGAATGAATTCATGCTTCTACTCATATTGCTGAATTTTTATATGGGAATATTGAATTTTTATTCATAGTCTGTGTTCATGTTTTTAGAACTTGGAACATAATACCTAAATGTTTAAAACTATATGGTCAATTCTATTAATGACATGAGGGAAGACCAGTGACTTTTTTGTTAGTAATTTTATTTCCATTAAAAAGTGACTAAGATATTTACATATAAAGAATAGCAATAGCATCAAGGGCCTATATCTTGTGAAATGATCATTTTTAATATTGAACCTCAGCTGGTTTAATATGGGAGAAATATTTACATTTTTAATGTATTCACATTTATATATGGAATCATTTTAGACATTCTTTGCCTTAAATCACAGTAAATTTTATAGTAATTATATTTACTTTGTGTAAATGTTGCATTAATTATTTTCTCTTTTTTCTTTCCTACTGTCACTTTTTCCTTTTATTTTCATGTTTTTTACTCTACTGTTACTGTTGTTCCCTTAATTCTTTATTCTTACTCTATTTTTCAAAAATAATTTCATCATGCAGATAAATGCTGTGAAGCGAATAAAGGTGAAAATGGAAGCCGGTCATGGTGGCCGAGTGCTGCTGGGTTTTCTTTCATTATTGCCATCACTTTGTCTCGCATGTTTTAATGTTGTTGGTGTATCAGTGATACTTCATTTTCTGTCCTGCATATTTATAAGCATAAACTAAAATTATGATAAAATATTTTCTAAAACCCAACTAATTATGCATGTATCTTCACCCATGAAAAATTAGCCTTTTTACCTCTACCTAAATTGTCAAACCTTAAAGTAGATAATTTGTCAGAAAAGCACTGAGGGATAATGAATCAAGATTCCTATTTCCAGGTATCAATTAGCTTCATAACTTGCTTCATTGTAAAATTCCTTTTACTTTGTAAAGTGGACCTTGTTAAATGTCATATAATTTGAACTCAGAACTTAAAATTTTGCTTTTGCCAATCATTCATTTGATTATTTTGCAAATATAACTAAATGTCCATGGCTATATACATATTAGACAGAGAGAAAGGTTACTTTGAATAAATATGAATTTCTATATTGTTTTTATTGGTTATTCCTTTAAAATTTTCCAATTTTGTGGACATTTCAAATATTTCAAGGTTTAAACACTTACATAATATATAAATTGCTTTTATAGCACCTGATGTATAATCCTATTCTTTGTGTGACCTAAAAATATCATAAAGAATAAAAGTTAATTATTTTAAATTTGGACATTAATTTTTTTGATAAAAATTAAGACTTTTTCTAGTTAATTTGATACATTATCTATCTTAGTTGCTCCAGAGTATTAATAAGCTAAATTTAAATATTCTTAGTAAAAGTAAAAGTAAAAGTGCACCTTTAACTGAATTAGATTTTTATTTTGAGCTGTTTTAGTCTAGGCACTTAGGCCCATTTCTCTTCCAGAAAAGTAAAGAATTATGTTGTATTATCTACTCCTTAAAAGAAGATAGGCATATCCCAGTTAAGGACATATCACAGGTTTAAAAATGTTTAATTTAAATTCCCTTTTCTGAGTTTTTGATCATTATTAAAAAAAGAATATGTCATTCTTTTATTCACAACCATATTTTAGTAAGTGGATCTTATTACTGAAAAAGGATTTACTGAGCAATCAACTATGCATGTGTGATCAACAGCTGCACCCCTCTATGGGAACCAAATTATGTAGTGTGGACTTTAAAAATAATTTATCTTGTGGACATGGATGTAGCCCAAGTGGTGCAGCATGCATTTTCAAGGCCTGGGTTTACGCCCAGAACTGCTTGTCCCGTCTCTTAGTAGTGGCCCTTGAATACTGCCTAAAGTGGCTTTGGCCCCTGAGGTCTGTCTCCTGAAGCAAGATTGATTTTATCATGTATTAATATATCGTTTATATCTTTTACAGTGACATATTTTTAGTGTCCTCTTATGTAAGATCTAAGAGTAGGACTAACGTAAGAATTCTGTTGATCTTTTCCAATCTCCTTGCTCTCTACTACTGCTTTCATTTTCTTACCACAGACTGACTAGAATAAAAATAAAGTTTAACGCTGTAGATACTAAAGAAGACCTACTGCAAATCCTTTTCAGGATTTTCTAGGAAATTGGAAAAACAGAAACACTCCCAGTTTGTATGTCTAAATAGCACCCGGATAACAAAATCAGATAGACTATACAAATAAAGAAAATTATAGGTCAATATTCCAGAAGAACACAGGAATAGATGAACACAAAAATGATCCTCAAAAAAACACGGAAATGACCCTCTCAGCAAAACACTAGCTAATAAATGACTCATCAAAAATATCATACAACATGACCAAGTAGAATTCTTCCCAGGAATGCAAGGATGGTTTAACACTTGCAAGTTAGTCAACAGAATACATCATACCAATAAGAAAATAAATACAAAAACATATCATCATATGAATAAATGCAGGAGAGCATTTGAAAAGATCCAGGAGTCGTTCATGATAAAGACTCTCTCAACGAAATAGGAGTTTAAGGAACTTTCCTCAATATAGTCAAAATCCTCTACCACAAGCCCACAGCAATCATTATCAATGGGGAAAGACTGAAAGCTTTCCCTCCATGATCAGAACCTCTATATATTAAATACATTTCTGCATCCCTCTTTTCTCCCATGCTAAGAAAAAAAAGGGGGACTCTCCAATCCATGCAATATGGGACTCAACCAATTTTTAAAAGATATTTTATGTTAAAACAACCATAGCCAATGTTCTGTTTGAAACACAATTATAATTGCATATTACAGTTTACAATGTCTGGATTTAGAGAAGATATATAAATATGTTGATTCCTAGAATGTCATAAGTACTGGCAAATAAATGTGTTCCAATAACACCTTTAAGAACAATCTGTACCTTCCTTTATAACTTGACTAGAACTTTATAATAAATTAGACATGAATATTTCTGTAAGAAAGCAGAAATAAAATGTCTTATTTTAATAAACATTACAGTAGACTCTTAAGATACATGTAAAACATGAAATATCACTCACAAAATCATGCAGTTGGTTTCTTTAAGTTCTGTAACTCGAGGTTACCACAATGAGATGAAACACCCAAAGTCAGGTTCACCTAGATGACATTTTGATAAGCCACAAAATAATTCTAAAATGCAAATTCTATTATAACAAAATTATGTGCAGTTAATGAATTCAGTTAGATTTACTGAATATCTTGGTACAAATGAATGCATTAATTCTGATATTTAAAAAACTAATATTTGGTAAAGTAATACCGAGCAATCTTCATATTCCTTAGTTTTACCTTTGTTATATACCACCAGAAAGTCTGATAGTTCTTTTTATCCTAATAATTGTGATTTAGTTAGCAAGATATAAAAATTCATTTTATTCTAAGTCTCACTCATATTTTTTTGCTTTTATAGGATGGATTTTTAAATAAAATTATGTTCTGAAATAAAATATGTATTTGTGTTAAGATAACTTTTTTATGTTATTAATTATATATAGTTAGAAATATGTGTTTATATATTTCGATGCATAGATCATTTTGCCAGACGTTTCATTTCAGAAGTGCTTGACCATATTATACCAATTACATACTAGGCTAATTTACTTATACATGCTAAAATTATCTGCATATTAAATATCAGGATTAATTTCTTGTGTAATCCTAGAACTGTCCTTTCTTCTCTTCCCTACATTTTCTTATTTTTTTCTCCTTGAATAATTCAGTCTTACTGGTTTCTCAACTTTATCATAAGATCATAATTAGATAGTAGATCACTATTTAAACCACCAGCATCATATTTCAGACATAAAATTTAGTATAGCTAAGAGCTAGCAGGAAATTCTTCCTGCCTTTGAAATTTCATTCCAGGAAAAATCTTAATTTGATCTTAGTGTGATTTCTCTCTCTCTCTCTCTCTCGATCTCTCTCACTCTCTCTCTCCACTTGTCTTTCTCTCTCTCTTTCTCATGCTTGCTCTGACTCTCATGATTTTTTTAGTCATGAGAATTAATGTCTTTTTAAAAACTACACTCATATTATCTTCATTTGTAGTTTATAAGTGCATATATATTTACTCAAAGGTTGTAGAATTACATAAAATTGAAATGTTTAATGAACTTCATTTCAAAAAGTGCCCTTTTCTCAACTAAAGCAAGTCAAGTATTTAAACATTTAAGTGCTCAAACTATTTCACTGTATATAATTTGTATTTTTGAATTTTAATTTTTATACAATGAATAATTAAAGTTACAACTATGCACAATAATTTTTCAATATAAGCATAATTTTATTAAATATAAGTTTATTAAATATTTATATGAATGCCCACTTATAATTAATTTAAATTTAAAAATTACATAAGTTTTAATTTTTATGTTGTTACTGTGTCTGGCATATCGAATACTCTCGGTAGCTTGCCGGGCTCTCCGAGAGGGGCGGAGGAATCGAACTCGGGTTGGCCATGTTGGCTGCGTGCAAGGCAAATGCCCTACCCGCTGTGCTATCACTCCAATTTTCAGTAACAAAGTATAGTCTGTGAGAAGACATTTTTGTATCTGAATGAATATTTCAGATACATAGCAATAAAATTATTATTGTGGTAAATCTATACTAAAAATTGAAAGGCAAAATTTTTGAATTATAATTAATTTTAGTGATTCAGGGTGGTTTTAGAATCACCACTGCAATCATTAAGCATGTGTTTGATTCTAACTTTCAGAATAGCTAATATGAAAATTATATTAATTTAAGATATATAATAATATAGAAGTGTCCAAACATTCTTCTGAATTTTTTTGTTGTGGTGGTACTAGCAACATTTAGAGATTGACTATATTTTCTGTTACGATACCAAATATCACACATAATTTTCATTGACCCTTTTGAGGGTCAATAAATAAAGTTATAAGATTACACAGATCATTGTGTCAATTACTGAGTCAGTGTGTCATGACCTTAATGTGTCAATTTATATTTTATTACCACCTGGATATGTGTTATATAATAGAATACAAACAAATTTTAAGTAAGTTAAAATTAAGTAGGCTTTCTTTAATTTGTTTATTTCCCTCCTCTGTGCTCTACAAATCTTTGTTCACTTAGTGGGTGATTGCCTCCACAGCAGTGCTTGAGGTTACCTCTTGCAGCAATATTGACTGAGTTGTGTTCATCACTCCAGCAGACCATACTATTCTAGCAAATTATTTCTGGAAAACAGCAGCGCCACAAAAGGTGGGGCTGGGCTAGAAGCCTGACCTCCTGGGAATTATAGTGAGGTCTCTACATGCAAGGCACACACTATCCCATTTAATTGTATTCATTCCAATGTCTACTTTTCCTTTTCCCCTACTCTCTCTTTTGCTATCTCTTTCTTCTCTTCTTCCCTTCCATGATTTTTCTGAAATTCTAGCCAGAAATAAAGAGTATATTTTCCAATATTTTTTGTTATAATTTCAAATTTAGCATCTGTGGTGGGGATACATTCCATAAAAACTACACCAAGGATTGTACACTAAAGCATCGATTGAATAAAAAACTGAAATTTAAATATTTCAAATTAAAAATACAAATAATGTAAAAGTATATATTAAAATTGATTTCAAAATAATCATAATTGATAAAATATATTTCAAAATCGAATGGTTCATACATTTTTGTTCATTATTTATTGTTAGCTATTTAAAATTTGGTAGTTAAATGATAGCATTCAGAAAGTGTTACCATAGCAAAATTAAGGAATTCAGGATATTGACAAAAGGTTGGCATTAAATTATCTCTTCTAAATTAACATTGACATTAGATTAATATTTTGCAGTGTGCATTTTTTATGTTTATAATTGCATCTCTTTATTTTGTTTAACTGTAAATAATAAACGTAAAGATTATAAAAATGACACATAAGTAGCATTTCAAATTTTATGTAAGACAAATATTCAGTAAGTAAAGTTACTTAATTGTTTTGAATCAAGAATTAGTGAGTATTTAACACAATCATTTTTATCTTGTCTTATTTGAGATTATTAATGAGATAAAAAATATGATAATTCTCCTTTTGCCCAGTAGAACTAACCTCAAAGTCTAAAAATTAAACTGTCTGCAAATGTTGCCCAATAGGTGGATTATTTTATAATATGCATTTTAATTATTCTGACAAAATTGAAAAACATAATCAGGAAAAACACCTGTACTTAAAAGTTCTTTTAGTATTCCTGAGATAGATAATAGATATCTTTTTTATGTTTTTGGCACATCGATATTTTATATAAGAAGAGGTAGAAACAAATTTCTTTTTTTTTTTTTAGTATGAACTAATCTGATTGTGGTTGTATTGAGACTTGGTATATTGTGTGATTTCTTAATTTGTGTATGTTCATGTTAAATCAAGTTATTCGTTTTCATCCCATGTTAAAATTATAAATTTAAAGTTGTACATTGAAATACTACAGAATATTAAAGTTATTATTATTTTAATTGTACTAGATTTATTTTTATTTTATATATGTACTAATGGACACTCTGAAGTAAATCTCTTATTGTGCTTTCTTTTTCTAACAGTAAAAGCTACTGTTTTAAATAATGTTTTCAATATATGAACTTATTTCAAAAATATTTTATCTTACATCATACATTCCTTTTATGTATAATATTTCTGTTTAAAAGTGACTTGATCATTTTAAGTACATTTGTTTCATCATAACTTATTTTTTCAAAAATAGTGCATTAAGTGTATTGTTGTCAGAATCATCTCTTATTTAAAACCGCCGAACATAATATCCAGCACTACGTGTATTCCTATGCATGTGTTTCATAGTATAATAAATGTCATTTTATTTTTTGTATCTCTGTCTCCATTGTTGTAATAAAGAAAACTGAGGAAAAGTGTTGTTATATGTGTTTTCTTTATTACTCTTGCACTTTTTTGTCTTTGTTGTGTGTTTTCATTTCAAATTTAGTCAAATCGAATGTTTTAATATAATAGACATATTATCAGTTACTTCTCTTTAAACAAAAATCAGAAATTATCTCCAGACATTAAAAAAATAGTGTAAATTATCATAAGAATAATTCACAGGTCAGAAAAAAACTAATGTGCTGATATATAATGAAACAGATATGGTTAAGAAGTTATTTGTCTGGGGCTTGGGATTTTTTGTGTGACATACCGGGTGTGTTTCAGTGCAGACCCTTGACTCTGCACTCAGGGTCACTCCTAGTGAACTTGGGGTACCATATATGCTGCCAGGAATTGAATTGTGGGTCAGGAGAATGGTAGGCAAGCACCCTAGCTGCTATACTATAGCTCCAGCCCGGCTGAGAATTTGTTATATCTGTTGTGAAGTAGTATTTGTTATAGTCAAAGTGTGTGAAAGCAGAAATTATTTTGTTTTTTTGGGAGTTGGGGAGTGCAGAGAAGGGGCACATCCAGTTCTCAGGGCCGAATCCTCTCTCTGTGCTCAGGCTAAGTAGGTGTTGGGGATTGAACCTGGGGTCACCACATGCAAAACAAGTTCCTTACCCACCACACTATTTCTTCAACTCCTGAATAGAAAGGTTTGCCATGATTTGACTCTAACTCATTTCATAAAACATTTTTAAAATGTAGTCTGAGCATCCTGAGAATAATGTCCTAGAAATTTAAGGATCTTTCTAATCCACATTCAAGTTATAAAGAAAATTGGCTTTGAACATTTTTAAGTAGTAATGCTAATAATAAAGTATTCTCTATTTTAACATATACCGTGTGATATGCTGTGAATACCTTATGTGTATATATTATTCATATGCTTATAATTTTTCTTGAATTCCTTTTTTATATGAGAATAGTTGGGTCCCTAAATATATTAAACATTTTATTTTTATAAAATATAAAAGTCTCCTATAGACATGAATATGTTTATCTTAAAAAATCCTGTGGGATATTTCTAATAAAAATTAAAATATAGAAACGTAAGATAAAATGCATATACAAAGATTTGAATTATTTTAAGGAACAAAATCCTTCTTATTCCAAAACACTGTTGTTGCTGCTTTTATACATTTCAAAAAAATTTTTAATATATCTATAAATAAATAGATATATAATATTTAATGTATCTATATATTTATTATGATTTGTAACTCCTTATATTGATATACTTTAGAATTTTGGTACACTGTGAGAATGTTTAGTTGTATTTCTGTGCTTTTCTATTTCTTGATATGGCTTGACAGAAGACTGAGTAAGATGAAAGTACCTGGGAATTCCTGAATATTTTTTTAGAGAATCTCACTGCAGCTTTACATTACTTTTTCAGTTTTATATCACTCTGTTGTTGGGGATCACTGTAAAACTTGACAAGCTTTATGGGACCCTGTACCAAGAAACTAAGTGAACAGTGTCAATGTTTTGCGCTTTTTGTTTTTTGTTTTTGTTTTTGTTTTATCAACAAATAGGATGAAAGAAACCAATAAGTAATCATTGGCATAGCAAAGTTCTTTAAACAGTTTCCATGAATTAGATTAAAATATAGTAAATCTAAGATGGCACAACAAAATATCTATTCTATTTGACTTGCTTTGATTTTTTTTAATGTTTCACGGCGGGGAAAATGTGAATAAGCAAAGTTATATATCTGTACCCACAGTCTCATCCATTCATCATTGAAATTCTATTAGTCCGTATAATCTTTCTCACTCCAGCTTGTACATATACCTACTTCCCATGATCAATATTATAAACACAAACCAAATTTATGGTCTTAAATGACAAAAAAAATTAATCTCATTTTGATATTATACATTTTCTGAAAACACTATTATGACATATATTTCAGGTAAAAATAGTTGTTTTCTAGTTTATTAAAATAGTTTTTCTACTAAAAAAATTTTAAAAAAGATTTTCATATCAACAGCTAACACGTTTATTTAAAAAAATCAGATTCAACGCATAATGTATATGTGTATATGTGTGTGCTATGTCATATTTCTATAGATTATATACTTGTTTAGATTGTGTTTAAGTTTGGTTAAAAATAAAATATAACTATTTAAACTAGCATTTCTTTATTCATGTCCCATTTCTATTCTATTAGCACATGAAAAATAGCTTCTATTTGCTACGCTTATATATCACTTAATCACTTAATCCCCGTTATTCATCGATTTATTCGAGCGGGTGCCAGTAACGTCTCCATTCATCCCGGTTGCGTGCTAGCGTAGCCCAATGGTATCTGTTCGTTTTAGGAACATGTAGAGCCTCAAACCGATCATTTAGGGTCTTGACGAAGAAGTCTGACCATCTTATAGGTGGGCGTCCACGTGATCTTTTGATGTCTCGTGGAATCCAATCAGTAATGGCTCTAGTCCAGCGGTTGTCTGTAAACCTCATTACGTGTCCAGCCCATCTGATTTTTGATGTCTTGGCAAATGAGACAGCGTCCCTGATTCTTGAGCGTTGACGAAGATCAGAACTCCGGATTCTATCTCTCATTTGAGTGAATCGTGATATTCCAAGCATACTTCTTTCGATTCCTCTTTGAGAGACCTGAATAGCGTTCTCATCCTGTTTTTGTAGGGTCCAGGTCTCTGAGGCATATGTTAATGCAGGAAGAATAGTGGAATCAAAGAGATGTGCTCGTAGCTGGAGGTTCTTTGTCCTTTTAGTTATTTCTTCAATGCTCTTGGAGGCATTCCAAGCTGCTCTCTTCCTCCTGCGCAACTCAGGTGCCAGGTCATTCATCATGTTGATTTCTAAACTTGGTATATATAACTGTTGCATTCGGAGATGGTGGTTCCGTTGAGAGCGAATGGAGCGTCAGGAACAAGGCTGTTTCTCATAAACATTGTCTTCGCAAGATTCAGCTGTAGTCCGACCTTTCCACATTCACGGTCAAAGTCGTTCAGCATTTGTGCCGCTTGGTTGATGTTTGGTGTTATTAGAACGATGTCATCAGCAAAGCGGAGGTGGTGTAGTTGCCGACCATCTATCTTCACTCCCATGTTTTCCCATTCCAGCCGTCGCATGATGTTCTCAAGGGTGGCACTGAAGAGTTTTGGTGAAATGGTATCACCCTGCCGAACCCCTCTCTTGATATGGATGATTACTTCTTTGTAGAATGGTGAGATCTTGGTAGTGAATCCGCAATAGAGCTCACGAAGGATCCTGATGTATTGAGTTTGTACGCCCTGATTGGCTAGGGCTTCTATGACCGCTTCCGTCTCAACAGAATCAAAGGCCTTCTTTAAATCAATGAACGTTAGACAGAGTGGCATCTTGAACTCCCGAGATACCTCAATGAGCTTGGTTACTGTGTGGATATGGTCGATGGTACTGAATCCTTTTCGGAATCCAGCTTGTTCACATGGTTGTCCTTCATCTAGTGTTCTGCTAATCCTATTCAGGATGACTCGAGTGAATAGTTTGTAGATGACAGACAATAGGCAGATTGGGCGATAGTTGCCAATGTCGTGGATGTCTCCTTTCTTGTATAGTAATACAGTCTTGCTGGTTTTCCATTGGGATGGAACCTTGCATTCAGACAGGTAGCGTGTGAAGAGTCGAGCCAATGTATTGATGAGTACTGATGGTAAGTTCTTCAGGTGTTCAGGTCTGATCTTGTCTGGGCCAGGTGCTCTTTGTTTCTTTACAGACGAGATGGCATGTTGGATTTCGGAAGGGAGAACATTGGGAACGACATATCCATCATGTGGTATGTGGTATGTGGGCAAGTGGATGTGGCTATTAAAGATATCTGAGTAGAAGTCATGAATAATCTTCTCCATTGCCCTTCTGGAAGATGTGATAGATCCATCATGATGTCGGAGGGCAGTCATCTTGGTTTTGTAGTTAGTGAAGGACAGGCGGGCATTACGAATGTTTTTCCCAGCTTCTGCTGCATCTACCAGTACTGCTGCTCTCCTGTTTTTGAGGTCATCCTTGATGGCTTCTCTGCACTGTTTTGCCAGTTCGGACGTTTGCTTGTGGTTGCCTGAGGCACGTGCCAAACCACGTTGGCGAATAAGTTCAAGAGTGTTCGAAGAAAGACGGTTTTTTGTGGTTATCTCTCTCTTGGCATTCCTTGCACAATCATGGAGGTGCTGAATCATTCGATCGTATTCCTCATCAATATTGTCAATGATGGCATCTTCCCATGTTGCCGCAACAGAGCCAAAGAGTTCCCAGTTGGTGGTTGTTCTGGGAGTCCTCTTCTTAAACCTTAAACTCTTTTCTCCTCGTTCTGTGAGGTAGAATTTTGCACGAAGAAGACGGTGGTCTGATCCCGTTTGGAATTTTGGGACAACAGCAACATCGGTTAGGCAAAACCGCCGATTGAATATGATGTGGTCTATTTCATTGTGGAACCGTCCATCGGGAGACTCCCATGTCCAACGTTTAGATTCAGCCTTTTGGAATTGTGAGTTAGCATGGAAGGTTTTGGTTGACATGATGAACTCAGACAGTCTATCACCCTGTTCGTTCCATTCCAGGCCATGGGTTCCAATGTGGAGTTCATCGACTGATCTTCTTGGTCCTATCTTGGCATTAAAATCACCGACAATGATCTTGTAGAAGGTGTGATCTTCTTTATAGAATTTCTCCAGCTCCATGTAGAATTTCTCAGTTTCTCTTTCACCATAACTGGATGTTGGTGCATAGACAACAAAGATAGAAACTGCCGGTAGTGAGCCACATTTATTCAAGTGTAATCGTCCGATTCGGGTTGTTAGGCATTCAAATGAATCAATGCTCGTGACTAAGTTTGTGTTGACAAGGATACCGACACCACCGACGCCTCTTTTATCACATGTTCCAAGGAACAGTTCTTCTCCAGTGTCGAAAACAGCATGATGGAATTGATGTCTTCTCGTTTCGGTCAGACCAATGATGTCGTACTTGATCTTTCGTGCTTGTACCATAAGGTCTTCAATGGATGCAGCAGATGCCAGGGTACGAGCATTAAAAGTACAGACAATCATTTTTGTTTTTCTGCGTTTTGGTAGCCTTTGTCTGCCTTGGTGTTTTATCAGCCTCTCCTTCCATATCCTTCTCGACTCTGCATATTCAGGGTTAGGGAAATGAGATCCATTTATTACTGGATTTGGCATATCAATTTGGTCTATTCGGCATAGACCACGGATAGCTTGCCAGGCTCTGCCGTGCGGGTTGGATATTTAAGGATATTTAAGGTATCCTAAAAATTTAGAGAAAAGTAAATGAATAGTCGCGCGGCCGCAGGCCACGCGCTCCCGGGAGCTTGTTGTGATAATCTCTGGATCCTGGCCTTTGTTGGGGTTACACGGCAGTTGGAGGGTGTAACTGTCTAGCTACTGACAGGTCCAGTCCCAAACCGTGCAGGCTTGGAGATCTCAGTCCCGGGTCCCACACACCTGGGTTCCTCTGCCAGTTTTGTTATGTCTGAGGCTTATCCAAGTGTGTGGAGAGTGGCCCCAGTAAGGCCTTGGTTGGGGCCTGCAGGTCTTCAGCTGTTGGGCCCTGGCGAGGATAGTCAGACACAGGGTAGGAGACTCTGCCTTGTGCTCTCCCGGGAGCTTGTTGTGATAATCTCTGGATCCTGGCCTTTGTTGGGGTTACACGGCAGTTGGAGGGTGTAACTGTCTAGTTACTGACAGGTCCAGTCCCAAACCGTGCAGGCTTGGAGATCTCAGTCCCGGGTCCCACACACCTGGGTTCCTCTGCCAGTTTTGTTATGTCTGAGGCTTATCCAAGTGTGTGGAGAGTGGCCCCAGTAAGGCCTTGGTTGGGGCCTGCAGGTCTTCAGCTGTTGGGCCCTGGCGAGGATAGTCAGACACAGGGTAGGAGACTCTGCCTTGTGCTCTCCCGGGAGCTTGTTGTGATAATCTCAAGTGATAGAACGCTTATATATAATTTCACAAAAACTAAATCATATATATATACATAAACAGTAAAAGTAAAATAAATTTTCTTTATGCTCTTGAATAATGACAAGACAAATATTCAATTTTTTAGTGCTTATTGGTGGAAGAAAAAATAGAGAGGATATTCTTATACTATCCTGACTTTCTTTTCAGCAATATGTTATGAACTGGAGTGTTTAAGAGACTAAGGAGAAATATATCTACAGCAGGACTTGGTATGGTTCACTCACAGTTTAAATTAGGTATGAGATGGTGGAGCACTCTACGTTTGTATTACTATTATTGCTTTCTTTCCATGTTCTCTATTCAGCTTTAAAAATGATTGAATACCTAAAAGACATTTATAGACATTTTCAGTCATTTCAATGAAGAATTAAGATACTGGCCTTTATATTTTTCTTCTTTTAAATAGAAAACACAATCCAC
Source organism: Sorex fumeus (assembly GCF_029834395.1). Classification (NCBI taxonomy): domain Eukaryota; kingdom Metazoa; phylum Chordata; class Mammalia; order Eulipotyphla; family Soricidae; genus Sorex; species Sorex fumeus. Next base: position 39,324,578 of record NW_026606322.1, on the reverse strand, counting down.
TTTTGCTTTCTTAAAGTTGCGGGTTTACAGATAAAGATTTTCATATCCTCACTTCACCCTCTCATGCATAGCTCTTGCCATTATCAACATGTGAAGGGGTACATTTGTTACAATACATGAATCTGCATTGACATTTAATCAAGATGGTAGTTTTTGTTAGAGTTCTTCCTTGGTATTACATTCTACATAGATTTTGATTAATGCGCAACAGAATGTATCTAAATTATAATGTCATATAAAATAAGTATGCTAAAAATCCTATTTTCTTTTTGTTATTCTTCCCTCCCTGGAAACCACTGATCATATTAACTTTCATATTTTACCTTTTCCATAATATAAGATCATTAAAATTATATAATACCAGATTGATTCATTTCAATCAATAATAATCTAAAATTATGTCATGACTTTCAGGATGCTATGGTTCTTCTTTAAATAAATAAGTTTCTATGGTATAAATTACAATACATTTTGTTCAGCAAGTAGAAATCTGAGATGAAGTGAAAGTTTATAATTCTATTTATGCATACCATTACAAAATAGGTAATTTCAGATGTACCTCATTACAACATTATGTTACCCTGAATATTTAGAATGTTCAAGTTTATTAACATAACTAGGGTTTATGTACCCTATGCAGAAAAGAAATTCTCTAGGAAATAACACAGTGAGTGAATGCGAAAAATGAAAATTATGGGGAAGACAGAGAGAATACAGAGGTAGGAAGCTTTCCTTGCATTATGCTAGTCCAGCTTTAACCTCAGTATCACAGATGGTCTGTCTTGCCCAACTAGGAGTGAGGTCTGAGTGCAACTGGTTCTGGCACCAAAACAAACAAAATTTTAATTTTAAAAAGTAAAATGGAAATTGTGTAAAATCTTGTATCATAAATTCCTTAGATGATAAGAAAGCAATCTGTGCACTCATGCATTTTCTTCATATTTTGTATATCATTTGAATAGTTTATAAATTTCAAAGATATATACTAAAGAATTATATATTAAACAAATTAGTTTAAAATTCCACAAATTTTTAACATCAACTGTAGTTAAAATTTTCTTTTTATTTTTACTTTTTGCTTTTTCGGTCACAACTGGTGATGCATAAGGGTTACCCTTGGCTCTGCAGTCAGGAGTTACTCCTGGTGGTGCTCAGGGGACCATGTGAGATGCTGGGAATCGAACCTGGGTCGGCCCTGTGCAAGGCAAACGCCCTACCCACTGTGCTATTGCTTCAGCCCCGTTAAAATTTTCTTGAGTAGAGTTCAATTTTGTAATAGTTGGGGGGAAAAAAGGTATTTTCTGTTTAAGGAAAATTTATTTTTTGATAGATGAAACCTGTTTTTCACAGAGACAGAGTAATTAAATTTGCCATATAAGGTTGAATCAAAGTGTAGAACTTTAAAATTCTCAATTTGTTAACACAGACGAATAAACATCTAGTTCTGATAGTATTCATTCCTCTGTGAAGCTCTTACCTAACTAGCCCTAAAAGCTAAAAGTCTCTTTTTTTTTTAATGAGAGACCAAAAATCTCCTCCATCAAAGTAAAGTGAACATGTATCATAAAATTCAAATTGCACAGGCAGATAGTATAGAGTTGAAATGATAAGTATGAACTTCAAAAAAATAATTTGTGATTTTCAGCTACAGATATCTAGGATGTATAAACTATTTCATCTCATCACTGCATTTAACCATAGCAACAGGCCATATTGGGTTGTGGACAGTTTTGTTTTTGTTGCTTTTTTTGTTTCTTTTTAAAAGAATTCCATCACTAATCCCTTTTTCCTTAAAGTCACTATCTGTTAATCAACCTCATGCCCTCATCTTAACACCTCTTTTTCCCTCCTTTCTTTTTTCTTTCTCTCTCCTTTCCTTCTCTTTTCTTCCTTCCTTTACTCCTTCCTCCCTCCCTCTCTCCTTCCTTCCTTCCTTCCTTCCTTCCTTCCTTCCTTCCTTCCTTTCCTTCCTTCCTTCCTCTCTTTCCTTCTCTTCTCTGTCTCTCTCTGTCTCTCTGTTTCTCTGCCTCTCTCTGTCTCTCTGTCTTTCTGTCTCTCACTGTCTCTCTTTGTCTGTCTGTCTGTCTGTCTCTGTCTCTCTCTGTCTTTTTCTTTTTTTCTTTCTTTCTTGGATGGCCACACCCAGCAAGGCTCCGGGCTTACTCCTGGCTCTGCACTTGGGAATCACTCCTGGTCTTACTCAAAGGACCATGTGGGATGCTGGGAATAGAACTCAGCCAGCCATGTGCAAAACAAGCTCTTTAACTGTTGTATTATCTCGCTAGCCCCCACACCTATTTTCCCAATTTTGTATGTGTATGTGTCTGCTTTGTTATATGCTTCTCCTTTTTTTGTGTTTTTATTGTCATATTCTGAAAGAAATGATCTTCTTATCTCACAGAATTCATCTTTTTACTTGGCAAAAATCATCACAAATATTACCTTCTTCAACCAGTGCTCCCAAAACACTACTCACTTTCATATTTCTCTAACATTTCTGCTCAGTTCACGTCTTTTTCTCTGTTAAGAATGCAATAAATTGAATTTATTAGTAACTGAATTTCAGTTTATAATTCACATGTCTTATAGCTCACTATATATCCTGAATCCCCAGAGAAGATAGCACAGTGGGTAGGGCGTTTGCCTTGCACGCGGCCAACCTGGGCCCCCAGGTTCTATACCTCCGCCCCTCTTGGAGAGCCTGGCAAGCTACCAAGAGTATCTCAACCGCACCGCAAAAGCCTGGCAAGCTACCTATGACATATTTGATATGCCAAACACAGTAACAACAAATCTCACAATGGAGACATTATTGGGCCCACTCAAGCAAATCGATGAACAATGGGAGGACAGTGCTATTAAATGAAATACTGGGCAGGAGCTACAGTGGATGAGGCACTTTCATGTGAATGACCGAGGACCCGGGTTTCTGCCACGTGTGCTTCTGAGTCCGCCAGGAGTGAAACCCTCCCAATAGAGCCAGGAGTAAACCCTGGGCATTTCTCGGTGTGACAAAGAAAAGGAAACAAAAGCAAGACAAAAGTGCACTGTAGCACTATTCCCCTGTTGTTCATAGATTTGCTTGAATGGGCACAGTAACTTCTCACGACAAATTGTGAGACTTTTTGTTACTGTTTTAGGCATATTGAGTACGTCAGGGGTAGCTTGCCAGGCTTTGCAGTGTGGGAGAGATACTCTTGGTAGCTTGCCAGGCTGCCTAAGAGGGACAGAGGAATCGAACCCGGGTCAGCCGCATACAAGGCCTACCCGCTGTGCTATTGAACAAGACAAAACATGAAAAGAAAATGAATTACTGATAATGTTTGTAGTTTTTATGTCCCTTATAACTATATATATATATATAGTTATCAGAGAGAGAGAGAGAGAGGAAAATTACAATTTACTGCTTTAAATTAGTTATAAATGCCTGACATTAAAATAGAGTTTCATTTAGCTAGTTCAGTAAGCAGTATAATATATGAAGCACACAAACTTGAATGAACTTAAAAAAATAGAGGTTACCAGCTGGTAACCTCTGTTTTTTGTCAAAAATCTTTTGTCTGGGGGCTGAAGCGATAGCACAGCGTTTGCCTTGCATGCAGCCAACCTGGGTTCGATTCCCAGCATTCCATATTGTCCTCCAAGCACCAGCAGGAGTAATTCCTGAGTGCATGAGCCAGGAGTAACCCCTGTGCAATGCTGGGTGTGACCCAAAAGGAAAAAAAAATCTTTTGTCTGGAATCTGTATATTTTAATTAAAAAAAAATACTGTGAACTAGGGAATCAATATAACAGTTAAACAAAAGAATAGAACTCTTACTATAATCTGATTGGGGGAGATAACTTTAAATTTTTTCTTCTACTAATATCCCTGGAGTTTTGATCTTTTAAAAAAATTAGTGGAGATGAATATGACCACATTAAAACAAATAAATGATGACAACAATGAAATGATGAACAGTCTAAGAGACAAGTAGCTGAGAAAAAAGTTACCAATAAATAAATAAATAAATAAATAAGAATGTTATTTTCCCCCAAATGGGTAAAAAACGTCACCCATGACAGATAATTGTATCGATAAATATTGTATTTATTACATTGATTTTAATATCAGTTTTTGCAAAGAATCAAAAAATAATGTCTGTGAAGATGCAAAAGTAAATGAACTACATACGAAAAATTAGTTCTTAAATATTTGAGGTGCCAAGGAAATAGCTCAAAGAATAGATACCTGTCTGCTAAGCAGGTGTTCCCGGTTAGGGGCCAGGCAGCCCATGGTCTCCAAAGCATTTCCAGGTATAAACTCTGTGGTCTCCACCAATAATGGGAGCCCTGCTACAAATAATGCTTGTCTCTCATTTATTTATGGGGGCTGCCAAATAAAATACTTAGGGTCCAGGAGCCACTTCCCGCAGTGCTTAGCCATTTGGACCAGGTGGCTCAATACTTGACCTAATTAGGTCTGTGCTACTGTGTTTTTGCTGTGCTATGGGTATACAGTGTCACCTTATGGTGGGGCAGGTAGTGGAATGAATCAAATCAAATTGAGTCTATTTAGGCAAAGAAATTCCCTGACCCTGAGCTATCATCAAAATCCATATTAAATGAAGTAGGTATTTTTGTTGTTGCTGTTGTTCTTTTGTTGTTTTGTTTTTTGTTTGGCGGCAACACTGGTGACACTTGGGGTTTACTTCTGGCTCTGCAACCAGGACTTACTCCTGGCAGTGCTCAGGAGAGCATATGGGATGCTGATGACTGAACCCCTGTCGGCCTTGTGCAAGGCAAATGTCCTACCCACTGTACTATCCTTCCAGCCCCTAAGAGGAAGTGTTTTTTTAAAAAAAAATATTTTGAGTTGTTATCACAGTGAAATGCACAGCTGAAAATGAAAATGGAAATGAGCTTAAACTTTGGACCTTATGAAGAGGTTACCAGCAACAATTCTTTTTCAAAACTCTTGTAAAATGTGCACATTGTATTTAAATTATATTTTGTCTGTATCTCAATATTCATCAATATTAGCAATACTTAAAAATTTGATCAAAATATAGGAAGTTTTTTAAAAAAGTAAAAAGAACCTAACCCTTTCAAAAGAACATATCATAAACTAACAAGTAATAAGAAATTATAGTAAGCACAGTGATCTTTGCGAAAAACAAAATAAATGGTGAGGATGAACTTGAAAAAATCTTTAAAATTGCAAAGGACTGCACTACATATATTCCAGGAACATTTTCTTAGTATATCTGGTTAGTAATATTAATGTTGATATTTATATTTATCATAAAATAATGATAAAATTATAACCAGTGATTTAATAATATCTAGTTGAAATGTGTGGGCAACAATTTGATTGACTGCCACAGTGGAAACAAAAACAAATGAGAATTTCCATTACTGTCTGTTTAGAATCCCTCCCTAATTTATTATTTTTCATATTTTATCATCCATATTTTATTTCCAAGGAGCAATAGCACAGCGGTAGGGCGTTCGCCTTACAAGCGGCCAACATGGCCGACCCGAGTTCGATTCCTCCGCCCCTCTTGGAGAGCCCGGCAAGCTACCGAGAGTATTCGATATGCCAGACACAGTAACAACAAAGTCTCCAATGGAGACGTTACTGGGCCCGCTCGAGCAAATCGACGATCAACGGGAGGGCCTTTACCTTTACATGATAAAACTTTGCCTACTTTTTAAAAGAAAATATTTTAGGAAGAAACATATGATATTTCTTCTGGCATGTGGAGACAATGATAAAGTAATATAGAGGGGAGGAATTATATAAAATCCAATTATAATTACTCCTTGAGTTTCCTATTTATTTATTTTGAAGGAATAGAAAATACTGTTTTAATCATCTTTGCTAATGCAATTTGCAGTGATTTTTTTTCTTCTTTCTAATTAAGACCATTAAAGTGGTATTGAACAGACATTCTAAACCTCAGATGTTTGAAATGCGTTTCAAATAGGGAAATTAAATATGAATCAAAATTGAATGGGTCCATCAATTCAGGGATGCATACTAAACACATTAGAGCAAGAGGCCCTCAATCACAACACACTAGAGAACAGTGTTTTTAGACCATTTGAAATACTATTACATACCATTTAGCTTACTATTTTCAGTGGTTTTAACATTTCAGTCTTCAAGAATAAATTTTATAATGTCCATGAATCAAGGTTTTTAAAACAAATGTTATGTTTTAACTTGCAATTACATTTACAGAGGATATCTGACAGTCATACTTTCTCAAAAATATATAAATTTAGAATACTTTTTCCTAAATATTTAAAATGTGCTTATATTTATTTATTCATTCCTCATTTATTATAACTGAGAGATGGCTATTAAAAAGTTCTAAGTCAACACTTACCTAGGTTTTTGTTTAGCAAGTTTGTAATAAATAGAAATCCTTGTAACTTTTGTAATAAATAGAAATCCTTGTAGCTTTATAAAACATTTCTTTACATAACTAAACAGGATTGAACAATATGTTTTGAACAATATGTTTTCTTTCTAGAGTTGTGGTGGTCAAGAAATGAAGTGTCTTAAATTTACTCTACAGTAAGGGATATTGTAATTATGCTTCATGGTCTATGTGACTAATTGCTTTTAAATTGACTTGTTAAATATATGTTTATTTATTTATTTTATTAGTGAAAGAACATGAGTTACAGTTATAGACTTACATATTTTTGTGTTTGGGTTTCAGTTATACAATGATCAAGTATCCATCCCTCCACCAGTGCCCATTCTCTACCACCAATGAACCCAGTAGCCCTCCCATCCCCCCATCCACCGCACCCCACCTCACCTCTATGCCAGGGTATTCCCTTTTGCTCTCTCTTTCCTTTAGGGTGTTGTGGTTTGTTAAACATATTATGTAAGATTGTAGTTGACCAGGACTAAATCTAAATCTAACCCTAACTTATTTACTCTTTTCTTTTAATGTGAAGATTCCCAAGGTTGGGTAGATATATGTGTGTGTGTGTAGTATGCTAAATGAATATGCCAAATTTTAGCATATATGTATATATGCTGAATATACAATGAGAGAGAGAGAGCGAGTAATTTCCAAGTCTGAAAAAAAAACCAGATAATTTGGGAGAAATAGTTTAATGAAATAAAGCAAGAAATTGCTAAATCGTTAGTGATTTAATTTGGGGCTTTTGTTCGTTTTGATTTTGGCTTGGGGGGCCACACTGGGTAGAGCTCAAGCTTTACTTTTGTCCCTGCACTCATGAATCACTCCTGGTGGGCTAAAGGGACCATATGGGATCCCTCCAATTGACCAGTTTGGCCGTGTGCAAGGCAAACAATTTCCCTGCTGCTGTACTATAGCTCCACCTCAGAGTATAGTTGCTTTTTTTTCTTGGGGGCGGGGATGAGGACAGGTTACAGCATACAGCCGAAATGCTTAGAGGTTACTCATGACTTTGCACTCAGGAATTACTGCTGGTGGTGCTCCGGGTTCATATGGAATGCCAAGCATAGAACCAGGGTTGACCGCATGTAAAGCAAATTGCCCTATCCATTGAACTATGCCTAAGCACCCCCCCCCAAAGATATTTTTAAACACTCCATTTACTTTGATTCTTTTTGTTGATAATTGATGCTGAACTTAAATTGTTTAATGTTGAAATTATCACAAGTTCAAAATTGCATAAAACCTGTTGCTAATCACTTTGTATTTAAGACCCAGCATCAAGGTATTTTATCTGCAATTATCTTCTCTACCAAGAATATAGTTGCAACTATCTTCTCAGTATCTCAATTTTTCGATTTTCTTATGAAGCAGACTAACCAAAAAGTATTGATTTCTTATAAATGGACACATTCTGAAAATTATAAACCAACATGACTGTTTTCTGGAAAGTTAAAAAAAGAAGATATAAATTTGAAATTATTAAATTATTTTTGCTTATTTTTCTAGTAATAAAAACAACACTAATTTTAAAGAAATTGGTTTCTATTTGTTCTTTAGAAATGAATGATTTCCATTCTTCAAACTCAATTACATTATTCTACAAATTATACTTTAATTTTGAACAGTAGAAAGACAAACTTTCCATACAGAAATAAACTTTAAGCAGATAAATTTACATGTAGTTTTTATAATTCGTATAGCCTAAAATCATAAGTTATGAGAAAGTATGATCATGCAGTATATTCTAAATATGACATAAATGAAAAATGACTTTGAAAATACAATTAATTTATAATATAGATCTGTCTGATGTCCATGTGCGTTCTCTACAATCACATAAATGTGTTTTTTAACAAACATAACTTCCAGTAACATTCAAGAATGTTAGTAATAACCTAAAATAGCAGAATTTTCTAGAAAAAATAGGTATTTCAGCATCAATATTCCTTCATCGTAATGTGTTTTACAAATGTAATGTTTCTATTAGCATCTTCTAAAGTTTAAAATGAAACAGATCAATATGCTGGTTTAATGCTAAAAAGGTCACAAATAAATTATTTACCATTTAAAAGCTAACAAGCCAAGCCTGTCATTAAAAAACACACACAAACACAAAGAAAGCTTGGAACAAATGTTAGAAAGAGATACTGTCTCACCTTAGATTACTGACCATATATACAATTAGAGACTAATTTAACTGTATATTATAAAAATAATAACAATAAGAGTAAAATGACACTATGAAGAGAAAAAGTTGCCAATTCTTAAAAAAAAAAGTCTACATTAATAATGATATTCCATGAAAAGAAAAAGAACAATTTCCAGTCCTTAAAAAATGTCTACATAGTTTTGGACATGTGTTACATGCATTGGATACATTATTGCATTCATAATAATATCTCCCAAAATCACTGAACTAACTGAAGTTGTTTTCATAAATACCTCCATTATTAATAGCAAGTCTCAGAAAAATTTGAGATTTTTTTTCAGGACCACACAAATGTATGTGACGTGACCAGAATTTTCTTATCTCAGATTTAGTGTTTTAACTGAAAATTAATTATTAAAATATATATATAAGATTAAATCATGAATTAATTTACCTAACATCATGGATCTGTGGATTTTATTGCTTAGTACAATGGTAATACCCAAAGAAACCTAATTAAGTGGGAAAGTAATGACTTGCTTACAGCATGGGGGACGCATTGGGTGAATAGAAAAGCTAGTGCTTAATCACATATGTATTTTTAATCAGCTTTTTCCTGATTTTGGCTTCTGAATACTGTGTATTATGATGACTATAAAGAAAATGTATTATTTATAGTCAAAATTATTTATAGCTAATTTTTCATTCATCATACATAATAATAGGATATGTTGAGGACATTATATTTGAAATAATTTTTATTTCCTAAAATAAATTTGAATTTCTTGATATATTTTGTGAGAGTGAGTTGGGGCCCTTTCCCACAGTGCTTAGGGTTTACCCTTGACTTTAGGCTCAGGATTGACTTCTTGCATTATGTTTTTAATAATTATTAGAGATATTTGTATGAATGATGAATAATTCTATTTAGAATATAATTTCATAATTGCATACTAGAATACCACCTCCCAAAATCACACAAAATACTGAAAAATATTTGTGTTTTTTAGCTTTTCTTTAAACGGGATTCATGTTATGTAACATAGACCCTGGAAACTAATTTCTCTACATATTAGTATCGCAAAAAATACTAATCTTTCAGCATATAAATCACTGTCACTCTGCTCCCATTGTTCATCAATGGGCTCAAGTGGGCCCAGTAACATTATGAGACTTATTACTATGTTTGGCATATTGAATATGTCACAGGTAGCTTGCCAGGTTTTGCCATGTGGGTGACTTATTCTCAGTAACTTGCTGGGCTCTCAGAGAGAGATAGAGAAATTGAACTAGGGTCAGCCCAGTTGGCCACGTGCAAGGCAAATGCCCTCCAGCCCAACATATAAATACCTAGATAAAATTTGATGTTGAGCAGAGATTCTGAAAGTGGAATAAACATTATTTCTTCTCCAGCATTCTTGAGTTTTCATTATTTATTGATCAAAAAAGTAAAAGAGTGATAATAAAGCTCATACCTTGCTTGGAAGTATAATCAATTATTATACCATTTTTATTCAAACCTTGTGCAAACAGGTGATCTGTGTCTTGTAGCACAAGGGAACCAAAAGTTGCATAAGCAGTCTCAGGGCAATATATTCCATATAGGATCCTATTTATTTGTTAGCTTTCTGCTCTGAGAATGCTAAAAAAATAATTAGAGCTTCGTGAAAATATATAAAGCACTGTAGCACTGTCCTCCCATTGTTCATCAATTTGCTTGAGCAGGCCCAGTAACATCTCCATCATGAGACTTGTTTTTACTGTGTTTGGCATAGGTAAGGTAAAGGTAAAGGCCCTCCCGTTGATCATCGATTTGCTCGAGCGGGCCCAGTAACGTCTCCATTGGAGACTTTGTTGTTACTGTGTCTGGCATATCGGATACTCTCGGTAGCTTGCCGGGCTCTCCGAGAGGGGCGGAGGAATCGAACTCGGGTCGGCCATGTTGGCCGCTTGTAAGGCGAATGCCCTACCCGCTGTGCTATCGCTCCAGCCCAATATGTTTGGCATATTGAACACATAATGGGCAACTTGCCAGGCTTTGCCGTGGCAGCGAGATACTGTTGGTAGCTTGCTGGACTCTAAATGCCCTACCACTCTGCTATCGCTCCATTTATATAAAATAAATGGAAATATGAGTTGCCAATTTGCAGGAAAAAAACTAAAATTCTGATGGTAGCAACAAATTTAATTTAAAAAGTGATAGTACAGATCACACAGGGACAATAGTGAAGGACCTTGAGCACTCTGGCAAGGTGGAGCATAGTAACTTTGTATTTGAATACAAAAAAATTAATAACATTGTGACCATGTTACCTAAATTTTGATAAATATTACAGGTTATAAAAATGAACAGTTTATATAGATTACTTTGCATCAAAATTTAAGCCAACATTAAAATGGACCTCATCATCCTCTCAGGATGGGAGAAGCATGCTAAAAGTAGTCTATAGACCAAACATGATTGCCACTCAATGCCTCTCTTGCAAAACACAGTACCCAAAAGAAGAGAGAAAGAACAAGGGGGAATGCCCTGCCACAGAGGCAGGGTGGGACAGGGGGGATGAGGGGTGGGAGGGATGCTGGGACCCATGGTGGTGAAGGATGGGCACTGGTGGAGGGATGGGTACTTGATCATTGTATAACTGAAACCCAAGCACAAAAATTTATAAGTCTATAACTGTACCTCATGGTGTTTCACTGATAAAAATAAAATAAATGTGATCAATAAAAGCTTTAAAATGTCAAAAAAGTTAAAAATAAAGGACAAACTAGCTCTAAAAAAATAAAAGTAAAATGGACCTCATCTTAGAAAATTTTTTTATTTTTACGTATATGCGTTCATATACACATATCAACTATATTCAAACACATACCTATCTGTGTATGTATACATATATACATATACAGATAGAGAGAGAGAGATAGAGAGAGAGAGGAATGCCTTTCTTGAATCCCAGATTTGAATGCACAGTGAAGTTATCCGTCACTTGAGTCCCTATCAGTTCCAGACTGAGCATGCGACTATAACACTAATAGTAAATGTATTTTTTAAATTTATTTTTTATTAGTGAAACACTATGAGGTACAGTTATAGACTTACAAATTTTTGTGCTTGGGTTTCAGTTATAAAATGATCAAGTACCCATCCCTCCACCAGCGCCCATCCTCCACCACCACGGGTCCCAGCATCCCTCCAACCCCCATCCCCCTCATTCCACCCTGCCTCTCAAAAAATTAGAATTTGATCTCCCATTTGACCCAGCAATACCACTCCTGGGAATACATCCCAGAGAGGCAAAAAAGTATAGTCGAAGTGACATCTGCACTTGTTTGTTCATTGCAGCACTCTTTACAATAGCCAGAATCTGAAAAAAACCTGAGTGCCTGAGAACAAATGACTGGTTAAAGAAACTTTGGTACATTTACACAATGGAGTACTACGTAGCTGTTAGAAAAGATGAAGTTATGAAATTTACATACAAGTGGTACTACATGGAAAGTATCATGTTAAGCGAAATGAGTCAGAAAGAGCGGGATAGACACAGAAAGATTGCATTCATCTGGGGAACATAAAACAACAAAATGGAAGACTAACACCCAGGAGTGGCCGAAATTAGTACCAGGAACTTTGCTCCATGACTTGGAGGCCAGCCACACGTACTAGGGGAGAAGGAAGTTCAGATAGAGGAGAGCACCAAATAAAGGGTGTTAGGAGGATCCTCCCAGGGTGGGAGAAGCATGCTAAAAGTAGATGATAGACCATACATGATTGCCACTCAATGCCTCTCTTGCAAACCACAGAACCCAGAAGGGGAGAGAGAGTAAATGTATTTTAACATTTAAAAAAGACCATTGGTCATTATCATTTTATAATGTTATATAAACTTAAACATAGTCATGCACTCAGTTTTGACTGTTCTATAAACACAGTTTTAGATATCTCTTTTCCCCTTCTCATAATTCAGTATTAACAGTATAACCTATTGTCTTTACATTATGCTTATTTTTCTATCTATATTGTTAAAATTTGCTTGAGCGATAGCACATCAGTAGGGCGTTTGTCTTGTACATGGCTTAACTGGCTGAGCCAGGTTTGATTCCTCTGCCTTTCTTGGAGAACCCGGCAAGCTATCAAGAGTATCTCACCCACAGGGCAAAGCCTGGCAAGCTACCCCGTGACGTATTTGATATGCTAAACACAGTAACAACAAGTCTCACAATGGAGATGTTACTAGCTCTGCTCGAGCAACTCAATGAACAACGGGAGAACAGTGCTACAGTGCTATTGGTAAAATTGTACAGTCTATTCATGTTCAATAGCAGCCACATAAAACTTGATTATCTTTTGTTTTTTTAAATTTATATTGATGCAGCATTAAAGTATTTATAAGCTGTAGAAGTACAGATAGGGCTGGAGCACACGTGGCCAACCCAGGTTCGATTCCTCTGCCCCTCTTGAGAAACTGGCAAGCTGCCGAGACTATTCCACCCACACTGCAGAGCCAAGAAGCTCCCCGTGGCATATTAGATATGCCGAAAACAGTACCAACAAGTCTCACAATGGATTCATTACTGGTGCCTACTCGAGCAAATTGATGAACAACGGGAGGACAGTGCTACAGCGCTACAGAAGAACAGATTAAAACACCCATGTGTATATGTATGTGTATATATCTCATAACACATCCACCACATAATGATAATTTTGTCATTATCCACCATATTCCTCTTCCCATTTCTGCCATATCTGACCCCTTCCCCTCCATTAACTACCATTTTATTGACAATTCATAGTTTATTTTTTTAAATATACCATCACGATCACGACCATGAACATCCTGTTGTTCGTCGATTTCCTCGAGCAGGCACCAGTAATGTCTCCTTCTTCCTATCCCTGAGATTTTAAAAGAGCCATTTCAATGCTCTTTCAGGATTAGGAGAATCAGACCCATTATTGTTACCGGTATTTGGCATATTGAGTATGACACAGGAAGTTTGCCAGACTCTGCTGTGCAGGCAGGATACTTTTGGTAGTCTGCCAGGTTCTCCAAAGGAAAAATAAGATAATAAGATGTCTTCCGGGAGCTGGGTTTTATATTCTCTGTGTCTTGGCCGTTGATGGGGCCAACCTGGTGCTGGCGGCAGCTTGTGGGTGTGACACCTACCTACTGGAAGATGGGGGGGTCTGGTTGGAGAAGGCCCAGTCCCAATTCGAATAGGCTTGGAGACCTCAGCCCCGGGACCCGCATGCCTGGGTTCCTCTGCCAGTTCTTTCATGCATGAGGCCCGTCCAGAAGTGTGGAGAGTGGTCCCGCATGGCCGTGGCTGGCTCCGGAGATCCTCAGCTGCTGGGGCTCTGCTTGGAGTGTGGGGGGGGGAGAAACTCAACCGTCCTCCCTCCAAGGGGCCCCGGTGATTACAGCCAGACGTGGGGGCAGGAGACTCTGGTATATTATATTCTACTAATATACCATAGATTAGTAAAATCTTCTGCTAAATGGCATTCTTTTTCTAACCTACCTCACTTAGCACAACTATGAAATCTTATGTTTTGTGATAATTTGGCTCATTTTTACTATTATTAGCACCTCCTGCCATTTCAGTTTTTCCATTCAGCTAACTCTGTCCTATTCCCAGTCGTGTCTTTCATGAATGCTATCTGCATAACAATTAAGTTTTCCGGGGGATCAAATGCAGAGGAACAGAGACCCTCATTTTTTTCCTTCTATATTTTGATATAATTTCAGAGAGATCACAATTACTATAGCTCTGCTTTAATTTACTTATATCCTAATATGAATTGTCAAAATACTATCAGGAAATAATACTAGTGAAACATTTTCTTCGAAGATTATGTTTTAAAAAATATTAGTAGATATGCATTTTTAAAATCCATACTCTGTCAATGTAAATTACTTAGATCCGTCATTTGCAAGCTTAAAATGATTTCATATGGAACAATTATTTAACACTTTTTGCACAAGAGTTTTGACTCTTTCCCTTTTAATAGTGATGATCTATTAATGGCTGTGATTATTTGATAGAGTATATTTAGTAATATGACAATATTCATAATATTCCCCACAGGGACCCAAGAATTAAGTAAAAGGTAAGTTAATTAAGAGGTATTTTTTTCTAAAATAAGTTCGCAACAAAAATAAAAATTCTAACCATTAGCATAAAAGTTATTTAAACCATTATCTAAAAATCAGAGTTTTGTACCCAAGAATTATTCAATCAGAATCTGCTTATAACTATCATATGTTTCCTGTATTTTTAGTTGCGTATTTCTTGGATAAGATAATTTTTAGAAAATTCTCTAGCTTTTTCATACTTGAGGCTTAATGTAATTGTTTTGTTTTATATTTTGAAGACACACTTTTTAATGGTCTTGGGCTTGGAGCTGTCATTGGCCTGGGAGTTGCGGCACTTTTGCTAATCCTCGTGGTAACCGACGTCAGTTGTTTCTTTATTCGACAATGTGGGTTATTGATGTGCATCACCAGGAGAATGTGTGGGAAGAAAAGTGGCTCCAGTGGCAAAAGTAAAGAACTGGAGGAAGGAAAGGCTGCATACTTGTGAGTATCAATACCAGCATCACATTACACAAATAAGTGCCTCTCTCAGGCTTCACTGAGACCTTATGAGTGAATTTGTTTTCTGTAAGGAATAGATGTTAACTGTAAGATCCTGGGTACTGTGTTGTTGCTCCTTGCGTTAGATATACAAAATCTCATAAAAATTGAATAACTTATAAAACAGACTATTAAAGACTAACTTTAAATTGGGATCAACAAAAAAAATCCAATTTCTACTTTGGTTTAAAGGTGAAAGGTGATCATGAAGTGGCATTTGTAATTTATGCATAATTTTTCTTATTTTGAATAAAGGGACATTGGTCATAATCATAATTAAAGACTAAGGCAAAGTGCGTTTAAATATAAACTATGCCAAATATCCCAAAGTTTAATAGATGATGACCTTCAAGTTTTAGGTGCTATCAAAACTTCTGTATGTGCTAAGAAATACTTTTTGACAAATTTCGTATTTTCCAAACATTGTAAAAAAATGTCCTTATATGCAAGAAAGTAATTAATATTTTCTAATAATTATCATTTTTGGATAGATTTTTATCTAATACCCAAAACCATGCATTTCATGAAAAATTAGGTACAGGGAAGCACTCTAATCTGTTTAAGCATAGATATATATATACACTCACTTATATCTGAACACATTGTTGTGTGTGTAAGGTTGATTAGATACTCACATAACTTCATTAAGCACTGCAAACAAATCAAACATTTAAAATTGAAGGACAGAGTCCTTTTTAATTTACAGGAAATTGCTTAGATTTTCTAACATCTATTAAATATGAAAATTTCAAACATAGAAAGCAATTAAAAGACTATTATACCCAAACCCATTTCCAAACGCTTTAGATCCTACAATCATAGTCTAATTCTTTATCACATGTATGTCCATTATGAGTCATCTTGTTGTTTGCATTTCAACAATGTTAGTTCACTATATAGTTTTATGTATACGTCCTTGCAATTTGGAATCTATTTATTGTTTTGGGTTTTTCTTTTGTTGGTTTTGGGGTTATACATGGTATTCAGAGGGTACTCCTGGCACTGTGCCGAGAGGTTACAATTATTGATGCTCGGGGATTTTACATCATACTAGGAATTGAGCCTGGGTTGGTCACGTTGCAAGGCAAGTGTCCTTCCTGCTATGCTATTTATCCAACTCCAGAATTTAATTATTTTAATATTTACTTATTTATTTTGATTTATTTATTTTAATTTTATTTACATGAAGTGCACAGAAATGTTCCATGTGATAAGTTTGGAATTGTTTGTTTTTTGTAACCCAAGTCACATTTAATTTAGAAACTTCCCATGGCTCTCTTTACTCAGTTTCCCATACATAGGAATTAAGAATCCGCCTCAGCCCTCTGCCCAGACAACTATTATCTCTACATTTTACCACAGATTATTGATCTTTGTAATAGCATTTAACACAAATAAATCCCAACAATGTCTACCATCTGGATCTGGTTTTCTTCACTCAGCAATATTTTTAGCATTCATTCATTGTGTTTTTATTAGTAATCTATTATAGCCTATTGTAAGCTGATTTTAATTAACTTTCTAGAAATAAACTGAGACGTGTATAGTGTTGTGCATTATTTTCTATGATTAGGGACACTCTGCATGGTTTCATAGATTTTTTTTTATCTCCAATTCTTGTCAACCCTACTACACAATTTCTCTCTCACTACTCCTCATTGATTTTCTATAAGGGATATTTTCACTTCATGGGTTGATAAATTTTATACCAGCTGTTGCCAATTAAAAAAGACTTTTAATTTTCAAATAAATCCCACCTGCAGGAATAGCAAGATTATATAGTTGATAAAACTATACCATTTGCTTCATGCTAAACTCTGAGTGTAGCAAAGAATAAATATAAGTCAGACTGTATTTCACATTTGAATAGGATATTGACATGCAATATAGAAATTTGCTATTAATTATGTATTTTGATCTTTTCATATTAACATACTACTTTTATGTAGATTTCTTTACTTTGTATTCTATTATTTATGATAAATATATTAGAAACGTTTTAATTTCTTTTTACCTATCAAGAAATCAAAACTATATAGCATAATTACAACACATGTGTATATGATATATATTATATATATACATAAATAATTAAAAGCCATACTTTCACATCTTCTTTCTTTCTCACCTTTCAAATATACATTTTTGGAATAAATACCAGGCTGTGTATATTGATGAGAACCTGATGAAAAAGTGGTAGGCAAAACGAGAAAGATATTTATTTACATGAGGCTTAGACAGAAAAAATGTTAACACTGATTAAATGAAAAAATGTGTGTTTATTATAAACATGAAGAAAAATAAAAAGTGAAAGGTATATTGTTATTAGAGAATGAATTTTCAATAACCTGAGAGATAAAAAGCTGGTGACAGTGTGATTGTGGGAAAAACATTCAGTGTCGGTGAAATAAAACGTATAAGGGAGAAATAAATTTAGAGTGTTCAAATACATATGAAATAAGTAGTAGTGAGCTAGAAAGAGGGATTAATATAAATATGCAGTTTGCAAAGAATTTAGGTATCAAAGTAGCAAATATTCTTAGGTAGAAACTAGAAAAAATTGTAGAAATATATAAGCTAATAGAATACATTTAAGATGATTATTGTAGCCTTCGTGAGGAATGAATACTGAAATGTTGGTAGTTGCAATGGAAAAATTATAGTAAATAAATGAAAAGTTCTTAACATAATCCAAGTGGAAAATTATAATAAATTTGACCAACAGAGTAGCAGCATAAATACATAAATATGTTGAGATTTTTGT
Organism: Sorex fumeus; assembly: GCF_029834395.1. Lineage (NCBI taxonomy): Eukaryota > Metazoa > Chordata > Mammalia > Eulipotyphla > Soricidae > Sorex > Sorex fumeus. Next base: position 39,306,602 of record NW_026606322.1, on the reverse strand, counting down.
TAGAGCCAAGTTTTGCTGATTTATTGCATTTGGGGCAAAAGAAGAAAGACAAAAACTTCATGTTTTTAATGAAGGGATGTAAGTGATCATATGCAATACAGCAAGTTTCAGTAAAGTTCTGCTACTTATTTTTATTTGATTCAATTATTTGACAACTTAACAGTCAACATGTCTGTTTGTAAATCGTGCCAAATTTAATTAACCTGAAGATTCGGGAAGATAAAAGCACATGGCTTATACTTATATCTATGACAATTTCCAATTTAAGAAAAAGTTCTAAATCATTTTATAAGAAAAGGTACTATTAAATTGGAAATATATATTTTAAATAGGATATATAATTAGGATATAATATAGATAATTAAATTGGATGGTATAATAAATTGGAAATACATATATATAGGGCTGGAGTGATAGCACAGTGGTAGGGCGTTCGCCTTACAAGCGGCCAACATGGCCGCCCCGAGTTCGATTCCTCCGCCCCTCTCGGAGAGCCCGGCAAGCTACCGAGAGTATTCGATATGCCAGACACACTAACAACAAAGTCTCCAATGGAGACGTTACTGGGCCCGCTCGAGCAAATCGACGATAAACGGGAGGGCCTCATATATATAAAAGTCTAAAATGATAACAAAATTTCAATGAGCGATAACATATAATTTATGTGACTCATTGTATTTATAATAGCTTTTAAACACAATTCCAAATATTCTAACATAGGGTTTTATTACTATGATAATTTATAATGTTTTGTAGCATTATTGTAATACACATTAATTATTTATTTAGAGTGTTTGTTCTAAAGACCATCATGTTTTATAAAAATAGATAAAGTCAATGACATAGAGTGGTTTTAAAATCCTAGTGTTTCATAATTATTTGGATATTAATTCAAGTTAGAGATTAGATCAAATTGTTTTGCATTCTAATAGCTTATTTCATCAAATGGCTAATGAGTGCACACTCAACGAACTCTAATTTTTCTTGCAAGGCAAGCACCTTACTCTCTGAACATCTTTCCAGCCCTAAATGGACTGCGTATGTTTGAGGAATAAAAATCTCTGATCTTTTAGCTGGAGAGACAATGCAGCCAGTAAACACTAGCCTTGTACGGGACTGACCCAGATTTGATCCTCAGTATCCTATAAATCCTTTGAGCCTGCCAGGAGTGATTCATGAGTGTAAAGTCAGAAATAATCCCTGAGCACCACCAATGTGCTCTCCCTGACCTTCTCCAAATAAAAATATCTCATGTTGAGATATCTAACTACAAAGTGGGAAAAAATTGGGATGTTTATTGGAATTATGAATATTTTTGATTAAAAAAGATTTTGCAAATTACGGCAATCAGTAAAATAAAGTTTTAGAAAAAATAATAATAGGGTAGGAGCAATAGCACAGCGGGTAGGACGTTCGCCTTACAAGCGGCCAACATGGCCGACCCGAGTTCGATTCCTCCGCCCCTCTCGGAGAGCACAGCAAGCTACCGAGAGTATTTGATATGCCAGACACAGTAACAACAAAGTCTCCAATGGAGACGTTACTGGGCCCGCTCGAGCAAATCGACAATCAACGGGAGGGCCTTTACCTTTACCTTACCTTTACCATATGCTAAGAGAATGGAATTAAATGTTACTTAATTTTAAATTTAATAGTAATTATTAATAATTATATTGATAATAATAATTTAATAACAAGAATTTCAATTTTAATAATAAATAAATAAGCTTTTCTTCATAAATAAGGAAATCAAAGGGAAATTTGTAATTTGAAAATTAAAATTAAATGTAAAAATGAAAATGCATATTATCAAATTACATGAACAATATATTACTCAAAAGAAAGGCACTTAAATACAAAGAAATGCAGATTAAACTGTATTTAATGATAATATCATGTTAATCCTATTCTAAAGAATGCAAGAATAGCCATATTAATTAAAGACAGAAAAAACTTCAGAGCAAAAATATTTTCACTGATAAAGAAAAGCATTGTATAATGCTAAGCAGATCAGTTCTTTAAATAGACATAAATCTTTCATCTTTCTCCCTAATCATTTTTGTTATTATTGTTGTCATTGTGATATCAGGGATAATACTGTAATGCTCAGGGTCACACACTTATTATGGTAATTGCAAAGCTGTTCACAGTATGCCAAGGAGTCTGAAACTTGTTTACAATAGCACAAACACTTTTTTTGTTATGGTTATGGAACTCAGTTGAACACGTTAGTTTAATGTCAGAGATTACATGGGCAGTGTCAGAAATCATACTGATATGAGAAGGTTCTGGGGATTAAACTCATAACTTCAGCCATGCAAGGCCATTTCTTGACCATTGGCCCCATATCAGGATGACAAGACATAATTCTAAAAATGAATTATTATTCTAACAAGAGAATAACAAAGCAAGTGCATGAACAACTAAAATAATAGCGAGGGAAAATATATGAACCTCTTATTATAGTTGTAGAATTTTAGTTTTTTTTCTCTCAAAAATATAAACTATTTCAGTGGTCATTGAACTACCAAGGACATAATTAAAAGTAAAACACTATCAATCAACAGAGTCTATTCATGGTCCTCCCGTTATTCATCAATTTGCTCGAGCGGGCCCAGTAACGTCTCCATTGGAGACTTTGTTGTTACTGTGTCTGGCATATCGAATACGTCACGGGGAGCTTGCCAGGCTCTGCTGTGCGGGCGAGATACTCTCGGTAGCTTGCCGGGCTCTCCGAGAGGGGCAGAGGAATCGAACTCGGGTCGGCCATGTTGGCTGTGTGCAAGGCAAACGCGCTACCGCTGTGCTATCACTCCAGCTCAGAGTCTACTAAATAATTATAAATTATTTCATTTAATAACAACCAAATACATATTCCCCTTATATCCTTATGAAATTTTCAGCAATTTCTTTTTGCAAGTAATACAATAATTGAAGTGGATCTCATGTATGAGATAGGAATTAGAAAGCTATTTTTTGTTAAAATATTTTAATTCAAGGCCTGGAGCAATAGAACACCAGGATGCTCGCAATGCATGTGGCTGGCCTGGTCTGATGCCTTAAATCTCATGGTCCCCTGAGTCTCACCAGGACAAATCCCTCAGCAAAAATTCAGGAGTAAGCTCTGAGCACCACTGGATATGGCCCAAAAGCAAAAGAAAAAATTTGCATACTCCAAAACAAATAATAGTAATAATAATGATAATAATAATAATAAAGAATACAACTCAAAAGAAATTTTCAAATACTTTTAATGACATGAAAATAAAAGTACAACTTAGAGATTCAGGAAAACAGTGACCGCAGTGACATTTGTAGCATTAAATGTACATAGCTATGTTCTGAGAAAAGTGTTACTAGGCAATTTTATCACTGTGCAAGCAGCACGGCGCATTATTGTGAGTTTCAAAAGAAAGGCACAGTGGCACACACTGGACTCAAGCGTTCTGTGGCCGAGAACCACCTCCACGGGCCAGTTGACAGCAATGACTGGATCAAGGACTGGGAGAATGAATAAACAGGGCCCAGGCTGGTTAGTATTTAGTTTATTCTTCTCTCCTCCCCAGCATAGTCCTCTCTATCCTCTTATAGCATAATCATATTTGTAGTTTTGGTCGTAGTCCAGATCATCATAGTTTTCTCGTTCATGTCCTCTTAGTCCTCTTAGTCCTCATCTAGTATTCATTTTCTAGTTGCCCCCCACTCAGAGCATAGTTATATAGAAATCATAAAGAGTGGGAGTAGACATAGGTGGTATTGAACATTGTCATAACAACAAACAGAGGTACAGCCACTCCTTCAGGGGAAGTTCTAGGAGATTAACTCAAGGACAAAAATCGCATTTGAGGGTTCAGTACTTCAGATTACAAGGAGATCTGGTCATGGGCAGGATTCTATCTAGGGTGTATTGCTTTCTCCTTTCCTCAGTAATTAAACAATCATAGTGAATTTACTTCTTATAATATTTCTAGTAATTTTGTATGAACACAAAAAATATATTAAGCTTAAAGGTTGATTCTTCCTGGGAACCTCTCGCAATATATCCCAAACCACTGCAATATATCCCAGACCACCACAATATATCCCAGACCACAGTCCTCAGGCCAAGTTAGTCTTTCCCAGGAAGTTCCTTATTCAGTTACATCTTTTTGGGTCATGACGTAGTTTGTTCCATGACTATGCTCTTAACTTATGGTGTTAACTTCTTTCGATGCCAGGGTAGCTTACTTACAGGTTGCCCTGGTTCTACCCAGTCCCTTTGTTGGGACCCACCTTTTGGCAGTGTTAAGAAGTAAGGGCAACTGAGGTTTAAGTCAGGTAAATATGATGGGTGGCCAGGAGTAAATATTATTGGGAGTCAATTACTTCCATATTCCAAAGCATAGCATGAACTGTATTCCTGTGTCTATACAATAAGGATATTGCTAAACCATGAAGTGACATAAAGGAAAGAGAAAAGCAATATAGGATTATTAGTGCTTGATGGAACTGGATGTGCCTCAGGGCCATTGTTGTGGGTAAGGCTCAATAAATCTAAGCTCTCTGCGGGAGGAGCAAGAACAACCCAATGTTATCCAACATCTCCCCCTTTTCTCTTTGCAAAACACAAAAACTTGAAATTTCAACCCTTCTCTGAAACCAGAGCAGTGTTTGTTTTAAAATGTCCAATCATTGCTCAACATCATGTTTGACAGTAACCTGCACTCCCTGAAGGTAATGAATCATTTTGCCACATTTTAATGAAATAATGCATCTTGATGAGGTTCCTGAAACAGCAGCATTAGTGTTTGCATCAGTGGGTCTCTGGAGAACTTCAGTCGGGAGTCTAAGAAATTGTCAAGAATGGCAGAGCAAGAATGTGTAAAGGAGTTTCTCCACAGGTCCTCTGATGCTGACTTCTCCTCTGATTTCCTTGTGACTTCCAGCTGAAATTGCTTCGGTGGGCTGAAGTTTGGAGAGTTGAGTCTCTGGTGGTCTGAAGAACTGAGTCAGGTGGATGAATCTGACTCTTGATGAGATGTAACAGAACCCAAAGTTTCTTAGGGGGTTGTCATCTGTTGAAATATAAACAGAGACATTTCCTTCTACGAGGCGTTTCCCTGATATATTCAAGTGGGGGAAGTACCTCCTTTTTTGTTTTTGTTTTTAACGTTAAGCATGTCCTCTGAATGTGGGGAGGCAGTGGGTGCAAAGCCACAGTGCCCCCTATTAAAAAGTGGTGGCCTCAGAAACAAGGCTATAGGGGGAGCAGGGTAGGAATTCTAAACTCCGCTTGCCCTTGTTCAAGTGAATCTCGTCCCCATAAATTCAGAGTCATGAATGCTACATAAGGCTGGAAAGTAGCTGTAATGCCATCAGGGCTAATACAATCTTAATCTTCTGGCACTCTGCCAGACAGAGCAAGAAAGCATCATGCCTACTTCATGTAAACCGTAGGGTATTGCCTGCATGGCCCTGTTACGATGCCAGTATTGGGTAGAGATGTTAGAGATGTTGGCTCCTGAGTCAATCATCCCCTTAATTTTTTTTCCCATGGATTTCAAGAATTACAAGTGGGTGGTTGCCCTCCCTAATATGGGCAATATAGTCTATTAACAGATTAGTGCTGCCAATCCTAGGGCAAGTGGATTGACTGGGCATAACAAAAAGAAGTAAGAAAAACTGAGTAATGCACTCTCCCTTATCAAATGCTCAAACAGTTGGCGCCATAATAACAATTACTATTTCACCAGTATTGTCCAAATCAATAATTCTAGTATGAATAGTAATTCCTTTAATAATCAAACTACTTTTCCCTCTGCTGGAGAGATAGCACAGCGGGTAAGGCATTTGCCTTGGATGCGGTCGACCTGAGTTCGATTCCTCCGCCTCTCTCAGAGTACCCAGAAAGCTACCGAGAGTATCATGCCCTCTCACCCACATGGCAAAACCTGGCAGAGTCTGGCAAGCTCCCCATGATGTATTCAATGCGCCAAAAACAGTAACAACAAATCTCACAATTTGTTGTGAGACATTAGTGGTGCCCACTTCAGCAAATCGATGAACAGTGGGAGGACAGTGCTATAGTGCTACTTTTCCCTAAGAGTAGGTCCACAGTGTCACATGGGATTGGTCCCTTTCCACAAGAATTTAATTTATAAGGACACTGGGAAGAGGTTATAGTAACTGTATCAGGGTAGGAAATATCCAAAACTGCCCTCCCTGCTGAAGCTGGCTGCAGCAAACCTACTGATTGGAACTCTGGGACAGCATGTTGGAAAGAGGGCCTGTAGTCCCAATGTCCCCGGGACAGGCACCCTTGCTGGTTTCCCGAGATTGGGTTAACCATAGCATCAAATCCAGCATGGTAGTCCCTGGTCCAGTGGTTCCTCTTACACTGAGGACAGGGTCCGGGAGGTGCTTTTTCCTTACACTGCATACAGAGCCTGGATGGTGCTTTTGAAGGAGCTGGAAGTGACCTGATTTCCCACACGTTACCATATAATCTTAGATAATTTGGTATACTTCACAACTATGCCATTCGTGATGGTGGTCTGTTAGGATCACTCTCATATAGGCAATGCATATTGATCAAAATGTCTTTCATTAAAGTATAAATGAAGAGGCATAACAGAAATAGATAAAGTCAGTGAAAAAATAGAGCATAATTCAAAGTCACATGAACATTAATAAGGATATTATAATATTATGAATAATTATATGCTCACACATTTTATACTAGATTAATGAAATAATTGCTTGAAAGATACATCATAGCCAAATTCATACAAAAAGAAGTAGACCATCTTAATAGGCATATGTTTATTAAAGTAATTCAACCAATATTTAAGACCATAAAGCACCAGATCTAGATGGGTTAATTAGTGAATTCAGCAATTATTTGGGGAAAAAATCAAATCTATTTGACTTCTTAACAATGTCTGTCAGAAGATTGGGACAGAAGGAAAAGTTCCTGACACATTCTATAAAGGCAACAGTACCCTAATTCCAAGACTTGACAAGTAAATTACAAGAAAATCAATGTATCTTATGACCTAGAGGCAAAAATTCTCAGCAAAACTAGCAAACTGAATCAAAATGATATAAAAGTTTATGTAACAAAACCAAGAAGGAGATATTATAGATATGGAAGAATATTTCATTGAAATAAAAATTAATATAATTGTTTATATCAGTATTTTCAACAAGTAAAATTATATTATCACCTTATTAGACTTTGAAATAATAATTTGATAAAAATATATCCACCATTCTTTAAATCTAAGTAAGTTAAATATAGAAGTAATGACTTTGACTTCATAAGGAAATTCCTCTATAAAAAGGGTCTTATAGTTGGCATCATATGAATTAGAAACTCAAAGCTTTTCTGTAAAGATTAGGAAAGGCAAGAAAGTTCCATTTTTCCAATCTTTCAAATATTCACAAAGTCATTTCTAGCTCATGAAATGAAAAAAGAAATTAAAATTATATTAACAGAAAAGGAAGAATTAAAGCTGTTTTTATTTACAGATGACATATTTGTTTATAAAATAAGAAAGAAACAAGAACCAAATTCCTGATACTAAGAGATCATTATAGGTATGATTGTAGGCTATAATCTCCAAAATCAATAAATTTGGTTTAAGCTGACAATGAAGTAGCAGCACTCTAAATTATAAAGACCTAATTTATAAAATAAATTAAAATTGGCAAAATAAGTCCTATTATTAAAAAAACTTTTTTTTGCTTGGGGGGGATACACACCCAACAGTGCTCAGGACTTACTCCTGACTCTGCACTCAGGCATCACTTCTGGCAGTGCTTGAGGGACCACATGCTGTTTCAGGAATTGAATCCAAGTTCAAGGCCATATGCAAGGCCTGCACTCTACCTGCTGCACTGTCCCTCCATCCTCAAAAATATTAGTAATAGACTTAATCTGACTTGTTAGTTTTATTTGAGGAAAGGTGTTATTAGCTGGAATTTTTAACTATATCACACAATACTTCCATTTATGTTACATGAATATATTGCTTTCTTAATTTTTCTAGGAAAGATGGATCAAAAGAACCCATAGTGGAGATGAGAACAGAAGATGAAAGAATTACTAATCATGAAGATGGGAGCCCAGTAAATGAGCCAAATGAAACAACACCACTAACAGAACCCGAGTATGTAGCTTCAATCATTTTGAAAAGTAGTAGTAGTGTCATAGGTAGCGCATCACAATTAATAATAGGCATTTAAAGATAAAATTGAGAGAAACTCAATAAAACCACATGCTGAAGTCTGTTTTTTATCAAAAGTTTTTGCAAGAAATATGTGATTTTGTCAGAGGAAAGCCAAACATGTATTTAAATGCATCTGTAAAAATAACTAAGATATAGATACACAATTGAATTAGATTTTCCTATATTAATCTTACTCTTTCAGAAAGGAGTATTTTCAAAATGCAGTTAATATTCACTGAAATAAATGCCTATCAGGAAAAAATTTACAATTTAAATATGAAGATACTTAAAACAAATAGTGTGACATATTTGCAAGTCTATTTTAAATAGATTTTTATTAAGGTAAACTAACTAATCATCTTAAGAGTAACATGGTTACAGTTGTGTTCATGCATATGGTGTTTATGTCAAAATTTACTACAGGACACTCTCATCACTGTTTCTATGTCACTTCTAGTCTGGACTTTACATCAGCTCATGACTCTCCCCTCTGCTTGTAATCACTTTTGTATTCCAAAGCTTGTCATTGTTGATACTCTTTGTTCTCTAGCTTTTTTGTTTTAGAAAGATAGAAATGTAGAAGAGAAATGTATTCCACTACTGGGGAGCATCTTAGTATAGGCCTAAGCTCTGTTCTCTATTTTTATCAGTTTTAGTTTAAAGGTGAATGGGATTGTGCTCTATATTTGTCTCTGACATTTTTCACTTAACGCTACCTTCTAGTTCTATTCACATTACTTAAACTGCATGATTTAAGTTTTTCTTATGGCTGCATGCTATTTCATTCTCTCTCTCTCTCTCTCTCTCTCTCTCTCTCTCTCTGTGTGTGTGTGTATTTGTTTGTGTGTGTGTATGTGTGTGTGTGTGTGTGTGTGTGTGTGTGTGTACTTATCACCACTTCTTTATCCATCCTCTGACATTTGGCCATTTCAGTTATGGTTACTTTATTGAGAAAAGAATAAATATCATTCAGCTGCATATAATTATAAAAGTCTGTATAGTAAATGCTGTTTGTTCTGAGCTCAAGTTTATTTACTTCCTTTAAACCCATCACAGTTCCTTTAGGACATTAATAGGTATTTCAACTAATCCAATGAGAATGAAGAATATGTGCAAAGGAAACATTATTCAAACCAAAAGCATTATGAAGCACTTCTCATAGTCATAGCTTGTTGTATATATTTGATACTAACAAAACAATAGCTATCACATAATTTTTAAGCACTGCTCATCCAACTGCCTTTGAAATGTTATTGCTTTATAAAACAAAGCTTCCCTTGCAGATAAATTTTCAGAGGAACAATTTTTTTCCATTGTAAATCAAAGTATGAATGATATTAACATTGAGCATAATAACTTAATTGTGGGCTAGGGAAATAGTTCAAATAGTACAGCATATACCCAGCATGCACAAGGTCCTTGAATGAGTTCCTGGTGTTGAGTGACTCCATGAGAATCATCAACTGTAATTCTGGTGACCCCAAGGTATTGCAGTGTGAATGACATTTAAAATATTGCAACTTACATCTTTACAGAAATATTTTCTCTCTGCTCACAAGTGGGAAAATATTTAAACAAATAAAATTACTAATCTTTAGTCAAAATTATAAAGTCTCAAATGAAGGATCAGGAAAATAATGCAGGGTAGAAGTTTTTGCCCTGCTTATAGCCAACACTGCTTAAATCTTCAGCACTATTTATGATCCCTGTGTGAACAAACAGGAGCAAGGTCTGAATGTCACTATGTGTGGCCTTAAAAATTCATCAAAACCATTACTAGAATTAGAGATAGCATTTAGACTATGCACTCTAAGATAACACTGGCTATTGTGGCATTAAGACAGGTTCTACAAACTTCACTTCAGAAACCACAAGTATTTCTAATGATGCAAACTACAATGCAAAAATATGTATTTATCCCCCATTCACTCTCTTTTCGTTTTGGGGACATAACAGGTGACACTCTAGGCTTACCTCTTGCTATTTGCTCAAGAATCACTCCTTAGAGAACCCTAGAACTCTAGGACCATATAAAGTGTTAGGAATTTACCCTCGGTCAGTTGTGTACAAAGGCAAATTTCTGAGACCCACTTTACTTTCTCCACACCTACAAATTCCTTTCTACTAATTAAGAGTATGTTGATAAGATATACATAAATAAAGAAGGTCTGAAGGTAGATATTCAGAAAGAATAGAGATATAAGTGCATATCAAAAAGCTTTAAAATGTCCTTATAGGTGATTGGGCTAAGTAGTGTTTCTATTATTATTTTTTATATAAGTTTTTTTTGTTTGGGGGTCATGCCCAGTAATACTCAGTGGTTACTCCTGACTCTGCATTAAGAATTACTTCTGGCGGTTTCAGGGGGACCACATGGGATGCTGGGTATCAAACTCGGGTCTGCCACATGCAAGGTAAATGCTCTACGTGCTGTACTATCTCTGTAGTCCTGACAGTTTTTAAGAAAATCAAAACAGGGCGTGAGTGATAGTACTGCAGGTAAGATGCTCACCTTTCATGACGAGGCTGATCTGATTTTCAGCATCCAAACTCGGTACAGTCCCCAGATCATAGTCAGAAGTAAGACTGAGTCAGGAATAAGCACTGAAAATCACCACACTCACAACACACACACACATATACACATGCATGTGTGAACACACATTAAAAACAACCTAGAGCTACCTCATTCCAAGAAATAGATTCTAGTGCTTTTTTTAATTCAAAAAATATATACTAGAATATATTTAGTCCGCTATGACTTACTTTAGATTTGTTTTTATCATAATTACTCTATGTTTTTAACTGAGAAGATTTTTGATTTTTAAAAATCACAATGCTGTTGCTGGAGTGATAGCACAGCGGCAGGGCGTTTGCCTTGTACGCAGCCAACATGGCCAACTCGAGTTCGATTCCTCCACCCCTCTCGGAGAGCCTGGCAAGCTACCAAGAGTATCTTGCCCACACAGCAGAGCCTGGCAAGCTACCTGTGACGTATTCGATATGCCAAACACGGTAACAACAAAGTCTCACAATGGCGTCGTTACTGGGCCCGCTCGAGCAAATCGATGAACAACGGGAGGATAGTGTTTGTTTTTTTGTTTAAAATCACAATATAGATAAATTCCAGGGGAACTACATGGCACCATTTAATGCCCCATGAGATTGTTAAAGTGAAAATAGCAATTGGAATACTGTAAGTTCTTTCAGAAGCAGAAAAAAATGCCTTGTCAAGGGAGAAAAAACGTTTCTAAAATCAAGAAAAATATGATAAACCAATGACTTTAAGAATGGTAACTATATAAATAATTTATGCTTCTTAAATAATAAAATATAATGTTTATAATTTTCATAGTAAGATTTTTCTATTAAGAAATAAGGCTGGGGGGCTGGAGAGATAGCACAGTGGCTAGGGCATTTGCCTTGCACATTGCCAACCCGGGTTCAATTCCCAGCATCCCAAATGGTCCCCTGAGCATCAACAGGACTAACTCCTGAATGCAGAGCCAGGAGTAACCCCTGTGCATCTCTGGATGTGACCTAAAAATAAAAAAGAAATAAGGCTGAGTATTAGTCTCATATTCAGTGATGAGGTTTTAAACAGGGACAATAGAAACAAGGGGCAGCAGGACTTAGAAGCTGCCACAAGTTGTGGAAAAGAGAGGGCAGTTAGGATAGTGAAGGGACCACCATAAGGATGATACTTGGAAATGATCACTATGGACAAGAACTGAGTGCTAAAAGTAGGTAAACAAATGGATATGCATGATACACTTTCAGCACCTATATTGTAAGCCATAATGCCCAAAAGAACAGAGACAGATAGAGAGAGAGAGAGAGAGAGAGAGAGAGAGAGAGAGAGAGAAAGACAGAGAGACAGATTCAGACAGACAGACAGAGAAAGAGAGAGAGAGAGAGAGAGAGAGAGAGAGAGAGAGAGAGAGAGAGAGATGAAAAGTGCCTGCCATAGAGGCAAGATCAGGGGATTGTGGGAGGGAAATTGGGAATATTGGATGGTAGGAAATGTACACTGGTGAAGGGATGAGTGTTGGAACATAGTATGACTAAAACCAATCATGAATGACTTTGTAACTGTTTATTGAATCTCAAGGTAATTCAGTTTAAATAAATAAATAAATACTTTAAAAAGAGAAATAGGATTGGGAACTAGTTAAAGTACAAAGGTTAAAGTGGTTGTATTGTATGCAGCTCACCCCAGTTGGATCCAGGGCACCACATCGTCTCTAGAACACTGTCAGGAATGAGTCTTGAACACAAAGATAGAGTGAGAGCAAGAGTTAACCTTGCAGATTGTCAGAAATGATCACCTCTCAAAAGAAAATAGATAAATAAAAAGAAGGTCATTTTGCTGATTAGTGGATTACTTTTGGATTCTACTTTTAATTTTAATTAATTAATGAACTAATTTTCTGCTTTTGTTTCTTTCTCTGTGGGTCACACCTTGCAGTGTTCAGGCTTACCCCTGCCTCCTTGCATTCAGTACCACTCCTGGCAGGTTCAGGAGATCAGAAGGTGTAATAGGGAATTAACCAGCGTCAGCTGCTTGCAAAGCAAATACCCTACGCACTGTTCTATTGCTCTGCCACCTTTTTTATTTATTTTTATCTGGGGGACACACAAAGCTATGTTTATGGCTTATTCCTGTCTCTGTGGTCAGGGTTCACTACTGGACATTCTGAGGGAATATTATGTGGTACCAAGAATTGAACAGAGTTGACCCCATGCCAGACAAGTTCTTTAAACCCTCTGTTGTCTCTTCAGAACCCAAACATATTTTAAATGAAAAGTAGTTACGAAGCTGAACAAATCATAATGTGAATAGTTTATTGTATCTAACTCTACAAATATTTAATTACTCATTAAATCAAATTATATATTTTACATATATGCTTTTATTGTGGGTTATATTTGTTTTAATCTCCTTTAGATAATTTTTCTGCTAGTTTCATACTAGATCAAAACTATATTTTTCATTCTGGCATTTGTCAACATATTTCCTTGCACTGTAGCACTGTTCTCCCATTGTTCAATGATTTGCTCCAGCAGGCACCAATAACGTCTCCATTGTGAGACTTGTTACTGTTTTGAGCATATCAAATATGCCACGGGGAGTTTGCCAGGCTCTACCATGTGGGCAGGATACTCATAGAAACTTGGAGGGTTCTCCGAGAGGGATGAAGGAAAGGAACCTGGGTCGGCCACGTGCAAGGCAGATGCCTTACCCACTGTGCTATCGCTCTAGCCCATTTTCTTGCACAAAATAAGTAAATGTTAAGGGACTCCTAGCAAGTATAGTTTACTATTTTTATATTATATTTTCTTTCAGAAAATTGCCTTTAAAAGAAGAAAACGGGAAGGAAGTCATAAATCCAGAAACTATAGAAATTAAGGTTGCGAATGATATCATCCAGTCAAAAGAGGATGACAGCAAAGCATAACAAGATCACAGAGGATTAAACAACCCGACAAAGAACATTTGGATTGCAGTGACCCTATGACCAAAACTATTCCACTGACCTTAATTTCTTGGGAAAACTACTAGCTTGGAATAGCTTGTATACATATACATATGATCAAATATTCCTGTCCATGGTCCATTTCCTTTTGTTGTTGTTGTCGTTGTTAATTGTTGTTTGATTTGTCAAGAATTTCAGTATAGAGACATGACTGGCACCAACCCCAGTATAAAATGGAACCTATGATTGAAGTACTATAGTTTATAATGCAGCTAAAGTGCTCAGTTTCTGAAGAATAATATTTCACACTGTAACTGCTTCCTAAATAGGGGAGAAAGATAACAAAAGCTTGATGAGCAAAATGTATGAGAAAGCCCTGCATGTTTTTTCTTTTTTTAAAACTCTTTCTTGAGCAATTAGGTAATTAAAGTGGCTTTCAGCTTTTGGAGTAAACAATAGATGTTATTTTTTTTTTTAAATCCAGTGACTTCCAGGGAATCTGAGCTTAAAGGAGCCAGTTTTTAATTTATTTATTTTTTTTTAGTTGACGTTAAATATTCAGAGAAACGTAGAAAAAAAAAGCTTTTCAAGTTATTGTTACAGTGTTATCCAATGGGGATTTTGAATAGACTAAAGTGCCAGGTAAAAATTGTTATCCTTTACAGGAATATTGGTTGTGTGCAAAACTAGATTAGGAAGATTCTGTAAATCTCTTATCTCTTTATCTATGCCATTTTCAGTAACATACAAAAATGTAATGCAAGTAAAACTAATATTGATTTTTGCCCTCAGCTTCAAATAAAGTAAATTTCAATGGGAAAATATTAATGTTGTCTTGATATATTTATAAATATGTGATTATTTTTTGCTTTTAAAAATTTTTATTTAAGAAACCCAAGTCTTTGGTACTTAGATACTTCAAACAGTAGCACGAGAAATATAATTTTTGCCCATTGTTTTATATGACTTTTGTTGAAAAACTCATATTTTCCCATTTGCAGATCAATTATTAAATGGAATTGGCTAAGGGACTGGAGCAATAGCAGAGTGGGTAGGACATTTGCCTTGCACATGGCCGAGCCGGGTTCAATTCCCAGCATCTCATATGGTCCCCTGATCATTGCCAGGGGTAATTCCTGAGTGCAGAATCAGGAGTAACCCCTGTGCATCACCGGTGTGAAAAGCAAAAAAAATGCAATTGGCTAATAGAAATATAAATGTTTAATTTGGTTAAAATAAAGAGAAATGACAACAGTGTAACATGTCATAAAAGTGTCAGTTATAAGTAATTGAATTGCCACTATCTCTATTTATTCTGTTTATTGCAGCTAGACATTTTAAGATTTTAGTAAACATCTGTGGTTGAAGAAATTCCTTAACTGTTCAACACAGATTTTCTAATATTATTTAATAGGGCCTATATCAGAATAAAATAGACACTACCTTCTAAGCTATGCAAGCACCCAGAGGTAAGAGACTAAAACATGATTTTAACATATATGCAAGGTAAAATATATCTATATATTTATGGCTATAAATATATATGCCAATTGGGAGCAGGTTTTAGATTATTCCTTGCCCTAGAGAACCAAAGGTTTCTTTAGGCCCCATTAAGTGTTTCAGGGAGTATTATGGTTCAAATATTAATTGATCATGTGATACTTTCTAATAGAACACTCAAGTAATATTCTAATAGCGCAGAGGTACCTTCTTCAGAATGTCTCTATATAATGGTAAATTGGTTAATAATAAGTGTAATATTAATATCATTTATAAATGTTTTCTTTTCAAAGTGCTGAAAATCATAAACAAATGTTAGACAATTAATTCTGACAAATTTTGTCTATCAGCAAGACAAAATTTTCCATCTTTATGTTCAGGCACTCAATACTCAGTGTCATTGCCATAATTTTCAGGGTTATAATATAGGGATATCTCCTTCGCATTCTTTCTGTCACATTCTAAAAATTTCTTTACCTAGGAAAATATTGAAAAAGAAATGTCCAACAGATTCTTAAGACTGCTTTTATGTTTGTCTAATCATTGTTCTGATTTATTTCATTGTTTTTCCATTCTATATTATTATGCTAAAATTAATCAAAATATATAAATCAGTTTGTGCAAAGTATTTAACTGGTTTTAGAAAGTTATTTTGTAGTGAACATTTTTGTAAACCATGAACTTATTATTCTTCGTTTTTTCTTGGATAGAACTACATGGCTTAAGTTAATGAAAGTGAAAGAATAAGATAAGATGCCTACTTAGCATGTTTACTCTTTTTATACCACTAGTCTACTTCATTAACAAAGAAATGACATTAAAGAACAACATTTTTGTGTTTTCTCAGCTTGAAAATGATATTTCTATCATTTTTTTGGCATTTCGTGTAAAACAATTTACTCTTTTATTTTATCAACAGTGATCTCTATATATGCTATTAAATTCCTCCGTGCCACTAATATCGAATAATTCTCTGATGTTAGTAGTAATCTGGAGCTAAATGTAGGAAGACTATTTCAAGACCATTGTATCAGTTCTAGGAGAGGTCCCTTTCCATTGTTATGAAATTGTGTCTTGCAGCTACAAGTTAATAGTGTGATTAACATAAGAAAAAATAATTATGTTTCAAATCCCTCTATCTTTAAAAGTTTCCAAATTAGAGATGTCTTGCAGTGAATTGTAAAATATGAGTAGATTATTTTGTTTATTTTTCACTTGTATTCAAGATTTAAAAAATAGGTATGATTGTATAGATGTTATTTTAATGGTACAAGAGTGTTAGTAAAAAAATGTCAAAACAGTTGACTGATTATAAGAACTTTGAAATAATCAGAACCCTAAACAACTTTCAAAAAATAGCAAAGACACCACTCAAAACATTGGCATTTCTTGATATTTGCAATTAGGCAATCTACATCCAACCACACATAAGATGAAACAATATAAGCATTTTAGCACATATTTTATGTATAAAACTTGCACAGGTAAATCTGTCAAATATTTTATAATGATTTACAAAATAATTAAGATTGTGATTTCTAAATATTTATTTAATATTTTTGTGGGCTGACATTTGATACTAATGTCTAACTATAATGCATTGTTTCTCAAATTTTTATTTATTTTAACATAGATACATATAAAAGCAATTTTCAAAGACATTTTATCTAGTAAAGTTTGCATAAACCTTGGTCTTTTATTTAAACATTTATATGAATGTTTTATTAATCTTATTATTTATTTGAGTGATAACAATTAATTATAACTTTATAATCATGCCTTTACCTTATGCTCATTTTTAAATAATTACTATGTATTTGTGCCTTTGAATTAGCATGGAATACTGCTTTGTTAAAGGAAAAAAAAACAACTGAATCTTTTCTGATATATTTATCTCATATCTGTAACAGTTAAATAGTACATTATTTACTTTTAGTGAACAAGCTCGATTCAAACTACTTTTCCTTGGATATAAAATCTATCTAAATATAACAAATGATACTAGATATTTATTTCTAGATGACAAAACAATTCTTTTGATATATACTTAATTTATTTGGTATTGTTGTTCTAGACAATATTGTTGAAATGAAATTTTACCAGTTCCAAGACAAAGAAAACACATGATGTTTTAAAAGTAAGGTAAATGACTATGGATATATATATACATATATATTTCCTGTTAAATAAATGTAGATCAAAATTATTTTTAATATTGATATTAAAAGAATCTCTGGTAAAGGAATCTATAATTAAAGTGATCAAAATAACTCCCATTTCTTTATTTAAGGTATCATTCATACTTAGTACATTTGTAATTTTATAGATATTAATATTATTGTAAAAGTTCAATTCCCTTTGAAGTTCTTTTTCATAGTCATATACAGAGGGCTTCTTCAACAAACTTTATGAGTGTAAAAACAGTTTTTAAAGGACATTTTTAGCTTTAGTTATCTTTAGAGAGGAAAGATGTCTTATTAACCCTGTGTAATGTTACTGCATTGTGTCTCATATTGAAATTGCTATAAGGAATATTAACCAAGGCTAAATTTACAATGTGAAAAGTCAAGGAATGAAGAACTTCAATCCTAAAATGAAAATATTTCAAGAAATTATTTTATTCAGTGAAATTTATAATGTTCTGATAAGAAATAATTATATATAAATGTGAATATTATTTTTAAAAGGGGGATCCTAGTTGTAGTTGTTGCTGAAAAAACATAACTTTCTCCAGGTCTCTGTTGTACTTTTTAAAAACTGCATGTACCCAAGTAGATGCAGTTATATAACAATATTATACAAGAATGCTATTAATAGATAAATTAATTTTCCTCATATAAAAGTTGATAACTTTTATATTATATATAATGGTCAATATTTATTTGATGATACATTCAATATTATTAGAAAATATTTCATTTTTCACTATTGGCCTTTTTCAATAGTGCATATATATGTATATGTATATATACTTATAATTGTATATATACTTATATATACATATACATATACAGATATATATTCATTGGTACCACCTTTAGTTTTTAAATAATTTTCAGAATTTTACCACATAATATTCACAATAATATAAAAATGTCCCATGTAGGTTCAATATTGGCACTACTATTTGTTTTCTTTTACCTGAAACATAAAAATATATCTTTTATTTATTTTTTTTGTAAAAATATGTTTTAACATCTTCTCTTATTCTTCCTTTTAAAAGAACAAGCAAAGAAATGATTCTTCAAGTATTACAGATCACAACCAGGAATAGGAGGCTAGCGAAGTAAAGAATTGAAAAACCCAGAAAGGCAAAACCTAGTACTTAGTGTTAGAAGTGCTGGAACAGACACTAAAATTATGACTTAGATGAACAGTAGAGCTAATTACATTGTGCAGGAAACAATTAAAATAATTGTGAAATTGAGGGGAGAAAGCTAACTAGAACCTGTGATTCAATTTTCCAATTTGTGTTTTTTTTTTAAGAGAACATGTATTATCTTAAATAAATGATACTGTCACAATGAAACATATTTTGTTCCAATTCTTAGAGGAATGTTCATGGTTTAGCATTTGCCTCTAAACTATGTTAGGAATATGTGAACTTTTTAGCTATAAGGGTTTTTTCTCTTTTTTGGTATGTGATTTCTATACTGTGTTCAGTATGCATTGAAACGTACTTCTATTTTCTTTAACTTATATATTTCATTCAAATTCTATACTATTAAGTTAGCTATCACAATGTTTTCCTATTGTTTCAATATTGTGTGTCCCTATGAAATGCTGTATATACATGTTTAAACTGTAAAAATTATAATGCAAATGTTGAAGTTTTGTATTTATGAGAGACATTGAAAGTATGGCTTACAGTATATCAAACTTGTCATTCTTCACCATTTGTATATTAATAGTAAAATACTTTTACTTTAATAAAGTGTTGCACTTATGTTTATTTTGAATAATCTCTGCAATGGGTGAGCTTATGATTTCACAAAATGCTTTGTTTTTCAAACAAAACCGAGCATATTTCTCTGTTTAAGATCATAGAAGAAAATGCTTTCTGATCTATCACTTCACCCTCATTGACAGTCTTTTGACTTCTAATCTGTATATAGGTGAAAGAGTGACTCCAGTGATTTCAAGTTATTGAAACCACATTCTACTATGAGTTCTTTGTGGCACACACAAGCATAACGTGATGATTAAAAAACAAAAACAAATGACAAAACAATAGTTGGAAAAAGCAGAGACCTCAAGCCAATAGCATTAGAATCTCCTAGGAACTTGTTAGTGTACGTTTCTAGACCCACCCAAATACAACTAAATCAGAACAATCTAAGAAAGGGGTCCAGAACACTATTTTAACAAATTTCTCTGGTCATTGTAATTTGTGAAGAAATTTAAAATCAACTTTGTTAGTGACATATTTTAGTTACAAAGTTAGTAATAGCTTTTGTTTCATGTGAAATTGTATTTGTTGTGGCTAGAGCAATAGTACAGAGGGTAGGGTGGTTGCCTTGCACGCGGCCAACCCCGGTTTGATTCTCAGCATCCCATAGGGTCCGAGAGTAATTCCTTAGTGCAGAGCCAGGAGTAAATCCTGTGAATTACCGGGTGTGACACAAAAAGCAAAAAAAAATGTATTTGTTAAGATCATATAGATTATCTTCTTGGAGCACTTCATAAATTCTAAAAGGAAAGAATCTAACAAGTCCTCACATGGCGTTAAATGTATTTTAATTCTATTTTTGTGAACCACTTTAAATCAAATTTAATATAAAAGTTTTAAATGGAAAATTTTAGATAGCTATAATTTCCTACATAATTCTTGCAAGTTCCACAAAATAGATACACAAAAATAAAAATAATGTTATATACGCTTTATGAGGTAAGGAGATTTAGAAAAAATAATATTTTGCTTTTTACTCCTCAGGACACTTGGCATTCAATAGAATGAGCTTATGAATCTTTATAATTCCAATTTTTATATATCACTGTATCACTGTATCACTGTTATTCCATTGTTCATTGATTTGCTTGAGCAGGCACCAGTAACATCTCCATTGTGAGACTTGTTTTTATTGTGTTTGGCATAGTGAATATGCCACAGGGAGCTTACAAGGCTCTACCGTGCAGGCAGGATACTCTGGGCAGCCTGCCATGTTCTCCAAGAGTGAGAATTAGACAATGAGGTCAAGGCCACACCCTTCC
Organism: Sorex fumeus; assembly: GCF_029834395.1. Classification (NCBI taxonomy): domain Eukaryota; kingdom Metazoa; phylum Chordata; class Mammalia; order Eulipotyphla; family Soricidae; genus Sorex; species Sorex fumeus. The sequence goes on along the minus strand of NW_026606322.1, from coordinate 39,286,204 downwards.
GGGAGCTTGGTTTTATAGTCTCTGGATCTTGACCGTTTATGGGACTACAGGGTGCCGGGGGCAGTTGGTGGGTCTAACTGCCTAACTATTGGAAGTGGGGTATCTGGGTGGAGGAGGCCCAGTGTTGATCTGAGTAGGACTGGAGATCTCAGTCCCTGGTCCCTCACAACTGGGTTCTTCTGCTGGTTCCTTCATGCATGAGGCTCGTCCAGCCACAGCCATGCTCAAGATCACTCTACACACCCTTGGATGAGCCTCATGCATGGAGGAATTTTTATATATCTTATTTGTAATTTTTATAAACAATAGATTTACTTCATTTTATAATTTGTGGCTATGACATTCATAATTATATATAGATATATGATTTAAATGTAAAATAGTATAATTATTAATTGTTATTATGAAATTCAAAACATATCACGAGAAAGAATAAATAATCTCTGATATGTGATAGAATTTAACTCTACAATCTGGTTAAATTTTTAAAAACTATATGTTATTTCTTTCCGAACACATACATGTTCCTACTACATATTTTCTTTATTTGCAATATAGTTATTACATGTATTTCTCCTGAGATTCATATCACATAGCCAGAGTTTTAATGAACCATGCAGTTATAAATTTTAAATTGTATTTCAGAAATGAATTTCAATATACATGATGTAACATTCTCAAAACCTAAATAATCCATTCTACTTCAACTGAAGTATTTTATATACGTAGCTACCTTTAGCATAACTTTCTCTGAAACAAAGTGCTTGCATCTGGTATTTTAACTTGTCTGGGTTATTGTAAAGTGTCTCCTATGGGCAGAGTTTTCTGAAGTGCAGCAGAGAAGCCACTTTAATACAATACAATAATAATTTTAGATGAAGCCAAAATTTAGTTTTCTCTAACTTTTGTTTTTGTTTTTATTTTTGCTTTTGCTGGGAGAAGCATGGTAAACAATACTAAGGGGATGCTCTTAACTTTGCACTCAGAAATTACTCCTGAAAGTGCTCAGGGAACCAAAGGGAGACTGACAATTGAACCTGAGTCAACCTCATGCAAGGTAAGCACCTTACCTGCTGTACTATCTCTCCAGCCTTCCCAAATCGTTATTAATGCCATAAGTCATGAAAATCATATTTTAATACTGGATGTCTTACTATTGGGGAAAAATAATAAAAAGTTAGCTAAGTAATTTCAGTTCAGGTCAACGTCTACTTTTCACCCACAAATGCCACATTCTTCACTATTATCCACTACCTTTCATCTCATCAATCATAGGTATGTCTGACCTAGAAACTCGATGATATATGATTGCAAATTAGTTCAAATACTATTTATGCTTCAGCATCAGGGATTCAAGCAATTGCAAATTTAGTTGGAGAAGTAATTTTAAAAATGGAAAGCATATAATTCTTCTTGTAAAAGGAAATTGCGATTTTATTGTACTGAGAGTTGTTGGCAAGAGAATAATATAGATATCTATCTGTAAGTAATCCCTGTCACTGTCACTGCCTTCCCATTGTTCATAGATTTGCTCCAGCGGGCCCAGCAACATTGTGAAACTTGTTATTGCTGTGTTTGGCATATCGAATACATCACAGGTAGCTTGCCAGGCTAATCTTCTTAAAGGAGGATGATACATTTACATAAGACAATTCAGTGGGGGCATTGCAGGGAGGCTTTAGTACCAGTTTGTTTACTATTTATGTCAAGTTCCCTTTTCAACTGTAGTGGAATTCTCATTATCACAAAAAAGTAAAGGGATTCATCATCTTTAATCACACGCAAAAAGATGCTGGAAGATTTTTCCAAAAGGTTACAAGGGAGGCAGAACTGAAACTTGGATTTATATCGGAAAATAAAGAACTTGCACAATGCACATTAGAATTGCCATAGACCTGGACTCACACCCCAATCGTAAGACATACTGCTAGCTCAGCTCTAAATCTGAGTCATTGGTAAACTAGTTTAAACCCTGCTTACCTCATATGCAAAATGATTGTTTTAAATAGAATAATAGCCATTTCTAAGAGTTAATATGAGGATTGATGTTGGCAGTGTGTTCCACACATTTAATACCATTAATAATAATTATAAAAAAGTGAAAAGCCACAGTTATCTTGATGCCTTTCTATAACCTACTTTTTTTTAAAAGTCTCTTTATTTACTTTTTGTAATGGATCCCTGTGAGGTACAATTACAGACCTACAAACTTTTGTGGTTATGTTTCAGTCATACAATGTTAGAGTACCCATCCCTCCACCAGTGCCTATTCTCCACCACCAGTGCACCTCCCAGTGTGCCTCCCCTCATGCCCTCCTCATCCTCCTCACCCTGCTTCAGTGGCAAGGCATACACTTTTGCTCTCTCTCTCTCTCCGTTTGGGTGTTGTGGTTTGCAAAAAAGGTATTGAGTGGCCATCATGTTCAGTCTATAGTCTATTTTCAGAGCACATCTCCCATCCCAAGCGGGCCCTCCAAGTACCCTTTATTTGGTGGTCCCTTCTCTATCTGTGCTGCCTTTTCCCCCTAGCATGTGAGCCCGGCTTCTAAGCCATGGAGCAATCCTCCTGGTGCTTACCTCTACTGTTCTTGGGTGTTATTTCTGTTACTTTATATTCCACAAATGAGTGCAATCATTCTATATCTCTCCCTCTCTTTCTGACTCATTTCACTTACATAACACTTTCCATGTTGATCCACATATATGCAAATTTCATTGGATGAGGATAAAGGAAATAAAAGTATAGTTTACTGAGCAGCAACAATGTTCAATGGTCACATTTTCTGTTTCCTGTTAAAGATTTTTTCCATAAGAAAAATTCTCAAATATGACTGCAGAGATAGTACAACATTTAGGGAGTTATTTTACATACAAATATAGACAAAAGTTGAATCTGTGCAACTATATGGTTCCCAAGACCTGCCAGGAGTGATCCCTGGGCATAGAACTAGAAGTAAGCCCCGAATACAGTTGTTATGGCCCAAAGAAAAAGCAAAAATTCTCTAATATTTTAACTACATTTCCAAATCTTGGCTTACAGTTTTATCAAGTTCTTATTAAAATTTCAAAATCTATTCTCCTAAGTAAATTCCAGATGCTATTGAAGATCCTATAGGATTGTTTCTTTGCTATTATACGCTATTATATTCTGGTGTGGTATCCTGATTACTAAAAAATGCACACTTAATTTTCGTCCCTGTTCCTGGCACAGAGATGAAAAAAATCTTGAAGATTTTTAACTGATTAAAACAACAAAGCTAAGAACATGATTATTTTAAAGTGAAGCAAGATAGTTTTTATTGAATGAAGATTTCTTAGATAGTTGTGTGGGGCACTCTCAGGCTGGAGCAATAGCACAGTGGGTAGGGTATTTGCCTTGCACACGGTTGACCTGGTCAACCCAGGTTCGATTCCCTCACCCTTCTCAGAGAGCATGGCAAGCTACCAAGAGTATCTGTCCCGCATGGCAAAGCCTGACAAGCTACCTGTGACATATTCTATAGGCCAAACACAGTAACAACATGTCTCACAATGGAGACGTTACTGGGCCCACTCAGCAAATAAATAAACAACAGGAGGACAGTGCAGTGCTACAGTGCTACAGTTGTGGGGGAAAAAAGAAAGGGATGTGTGTTCAACAGTGAACCCGTGCTTCTCCAAAGTCAAAAAGCAGAGGCATATGTGTTCAAGGAATGACTTGAACTTAAAAGAGCAAGCCAGTAAAGTGATCTTTTCAAGCTGTTTGAGAGTGGAGTTAGTCAAGTCTTGCTGTGATTGGAGAATTAGATATGATTCTATTCTCTCAGATCATGAGAGTGTAACGAATGTAATCTGCCAATTATTTAGTAATTTTTTTTTATTTTTGGGTCACACCAAGTGATGCATAGGTTACTCCTGGCTCACACACTCAGGAATTACTTCTGGTGGTGCTTGGTACTTATGGGATGCTGGGAATTGAACCCGAGTCACCTGCATGCAAGGCAAATGCCCTACTTGCAGTGCTATTGCTCCAGCCCCAATTTAGTAAAATTTTTACTGTACAAAACGTTCCTATGAAGCCCTCAAAGGAGGGGATTGGAGCCTTAGCAGAATCAGTAGGGCTCATGTCTTACACACTCTTGGCCAACCCAAACAACCTCAACCCATGTTTAATCTCTGACACTTGCTATGGTCCCACAAGTCCGCCAGTAGTGATCCTGAGTGGAGAGTCTAAAGTAAGCCCTGAACGTAGCTGGCTGTAGTACCAAAAAAAAATAATAAATCTCAAAGGAAATGGTTCAGAGAATAGATTAACACTTACTATATCGGGAGAATGGTAAATCTGAAAAGAATATTGAAGTTTCACACCGTCTCTCAAATAGTTGTGTCTCATTATAAATATTTGTTTATAAATAATAGTTTTATAATGAATTAATAATATACTAAATATACTCTTTTTCTGAGTTCTAAGTCACCCTACCAAATTAACTTATCCGAGGATGGGGCTGTGGGAATTTCCAATTTACAGCTGAAAGCACAATCACAGGAAGCACCAGACTTGTGTCCTGAATCTGCTGCTATATTTAAGTAGAGTGTTTCAGAATGAGGTTAAATTCCTGAACATTCTGTTAGGACCAAAGAATGAATATGCTATTTTGAAGAAAACCCCATTGCATGTGTGCACGCACACACACACACACACACACACACACACACACACACACACACACACACACACATGCACACTGGAATTTGGTCTCAGAACACCAAAGAAAAACATACACTCAAAATCAACTGAAGTACCTTCAGAAAAACCTACAAAAAATTTATTGTGATTCTGTGACCAGGAAATAACAATAAACACTGCATTTCAGAAATAAAAACTAAGAACAAGGAAAGGGGAATATGATACTTGCCTGTAGAAAACTTGAAATTGAATCAATAAAAATGCCCAGCACACAGGATTTTCTTTGATTACTCTATGGTTCTACTCCCTAAAGGTAGTTATGATGCCCATTCTATTGGTTGGTGACTTTTTATGCCCTTAAATATATTTGGGGGGATGTAGGGGAGGGGGGTGAAGGCTCACGCGGAATGTTTAGGGCTTACTCCTGGCTCTGCACTCAGGGATCACCCCTGACTGACCCCCAGGACCTCAAGGAATACTGTGACTGATCCAGAGTTCACTGCCTGCAAGGCAAATGGTCTTCCTACTGTACTAAAACTCTGGTCTCTACCCCTACCTTTTGTTGCTACTATTATTGTTGTTTTAGTTTTGGGGGCTACACCCAGAATTGTCAGGATTTATTTCTGTCTTTGCCTCAGGGATATCTCCTAGTGGTGCTCAGGAGATTGTATGGGGAGCTAAGTATTTAAAAGCATTTGGTCACAAGCCAGGGAAAGAAAGTCCCTACCCATTGAACTAGCTCTTCAGCCTCTATCCTTACTTTGTATGTGTGTGTGTGTGTGTATGTGTGTGTTTGTGTGTGTGTGTAAAATGATGTGTGTGAATATAGTTAAGAAAAAAAAATGCCAGTATTCCTCCTAGAAAAAGGTGTTACTTGGAAATCTATCGTGATATTTATGTCTAAATCCGTTAAGTCAAACCAACACTACTCTTTTCAAAATAGTGTGATTTTTAAGTATGTAGAACATACTAAATTTTTAAAAAGCCACACTTTCATATGTCCTCAAGATAGGCTACATTTAGAATTGAACTGCAAAGAGAAGTATATTTAATACTTCCCTTAATTTTACTGTGAGCTCACTTGTGCAATTAAGAATTTCTAGAAGGCAGTTTCTTAAATTTCTGTCACATAAAAATAAACTTGATTTGATTTTTGAGAATGTGTTTATAGTGCTATCCTGATTTTAGCCTTTGTCTTTATGGAGGAAATAATGAAGGAGTGATCTAATAAAAAGAGACCTTATTTTAATCCCTTAGTTATTTATATGTAATGTCCTGATTGATCAGTTTCACAATCCCTCATTTACATACAACATTATCAAGGAGATAGCAAGTGGAAATATATATAAGCCATAATTACTCAGGAAATTGTACAACATTGGAGGATTACTATTTACAAAGAGCTTTCACATACACATAATGCTACTATACCAGTAATAAAATGAAAGACTAGATAGTTGTTATACTAGTCTTATGGTCCACACGAATCCAAGGAAAGTGAAAAAAAGGAAATGAAATCCACTATAACTTATGCCATTTTCTCTTTGAAACCTTTTGTTATTTTTTTGTGGGATGGAGGGCGGGTAGTACAGGGCTTATGTGGCTATGCTCAGTGAGTACAACTAGCTGTATTCTCAAGATCACTCCTGGAAGTGGGCACCATGGATGGTGTGGGGAATTGAATCCAGGTTCACTGCCTGAAAAACAAGTGCCTCACCCATATAATGATAAAGCAGTCAGACTTAATTTTATTATACTACATGTTGCTTACGTTGATGTGTTGTTTTTGTTGTTTGTTTTTTTTTCTACTGATGTGTTGAAATCACATAACTTGTATTTAGATGGAAACTCAGAAAAAACTGCAATGCAAAGTAGGTATCTCATCATTTTGGTTTTTATCTACATGACATCAAAGTCTAGGGAAAACATCTTTAGAGTACATTGAATAGCTTCCAGATAAATAATATTATAGCAGTGCAATCTTCAATGTGTAGTTACTTATAAAGCTTCTGCCGAGATCTGTGTATCTGAATATTGGAGAGGTAATTAAAAAGGCAAAGCTCATTTATTTTCCATCAAGTATTGCAATTTTAGGTACACAATTTCAGACAGAAACAGGAAAAATATTCTCATAAGAGGGATGATGTTGAGAGTTTTTGAGAGTTGGAAAACAGTTGATGAGGTAAGTGGTAAAGAAAAAGTTGTGTTAATATTAACAGCCTTATACAGTTCGTGGCTACACATAATTGCTTACAGATTCTCTAGGATGAATAAAGAGAAAATTGACTCCATCCTCCAGGTAAAAGATCCCTAACAATTTCTTGGTTGATGACTTCTTAAAACAGGTGTCATGGATCCAGTTAAAAATTATTTGGCCTAGTTCAAATATCTTTGTCGCAGTTCAAAGATTCAGGTGATATCATTTCTCTGTAAGGGTTCCCCTTTTCATTTAAAAATGGTTCTGTTTGACTTTTTACACATAATTCTTGTTAATATAGAAGTGCTTCCAAATTTTGCAACCATCTGCAGCCATTGTGAAATAGGGCTTTCTGAGAATTATGATGTATTAGAAGACCCAAACAAAATAATTTTTACACCAGGTCCTGACACAGAACTATTGAAAACTGATTGTAGCTTTGGACATTTAATAATCATGTAATAATCATTCTTAAAAAAACAAGCTTGCCACTAGTATGTGTGTGGGATGAAGGAATTAGAATGGAGAATGAATCCATATGACAATAGTTAGAAATAATCACTCTAGACAAGAACTGAGTGTTGAAAGTGGATAAAGGGATACATATGATAAATTTTCAGAACCTGTATTGCAAACCATACTGTCCCAAAAGACATATGGTGGTAGGAAATGGTGAAAGGATGCGTGGTAGAACATTCACTATCACTGTCATCCTGTTGTTCATCAATTGCCTCAAGCAGGCCCCAGTAACGTCTCCTTCATCCTATCCCTGAGATCTTAAAAAGTGCCACATTCGAGGCTCTTTCAGAGTCAGGAGAATGAGACCCATCATTGTTACTGGTTTTTGGCATATTGAATATACCACGGGGAGTTTGCCAGACTCTGCCATGTGGGCAGGATACTTTCAGTAGCCTGCCAGGTTCTCCAGAGTAAGAACTAGATGATAAGATGTCTTGCGGCTGCATTCGCAGCCACGCACTTCTGGAAGCAGCGTTTTATAGTCTCTGGGTCTTGGTTATTGATGGGATTAATGATGCCAAGGGCAGTTGGTGGGTGTAAAGCTTACATACTGGAAGATGGGGGATCTGGGTAGAGGAGGCCCCAGTCCCAATCTGAGCAGGCTTGGAGATCTACGCCCCAGGTCCTGCACACCTGGTTCTGCCGGTTCCTTCATGCGTGAGTCTCGTCCGAACATGTGGAGTGTGGTCTTAAGCATGGCTATGGCTGGAACCAGAGGTCTCCAGCTGCCAGGGCTCTGCTTGGAGTGGGGAGGGAAACTCAACCCACCCTCCTTCAAGGGGCCCCGGTGAAGAAAGCCAGCACGAAGGCAGGAGACTCTGCACTGTTCTCTTCCTGGAGCAGGGTTTATAGTCTCTAGGTATCAGCCATCGATGCGATTACATGGCGCCAGGGGCAGTTGGTGGGTGTAATGCCTACATACTGGAAGATGAGGAACCTGGATGGAGGAGGCTCCAGTCCCAAATTAGCACATTATATGGCTGAAAATCAATCATGAACAAGTTTTTAAACATATATCTCACTTTGATTCAATTAAATAAGTAAATAAAAATAAGGAAAAAAAGAAAAAAATTGTTGAATAAAATGAAATGCATAATAGGATTTATAAAATACTTCATCCACTCCTGTTTTTATCTCCACCTAATTTTCATAACTAAAATCATGATAAACTCAGAGGCGAGAGGATCTTTCTTTATTTTTATGTCAAAAAGTTTGCAGACATGGGATTCAGGCTCTCCAAGAGGGGCGGTGGAATAGACATATTATGAGATAATAAAAATTAATAATATACTTATTTTTACTATTATAATGGTGTACTAATGCGGAATCTTCACACTTTCATATACTTTCTAGCTCTATCAATAAAGTCATATTAGAATAAGTCATCTAATTTTAAAATATATGCCTGGTCATGGTATATTTAAAAAATAAATTGTGTATAATCTAAAAATGTATGGTGAAACAATATAGGACTTGTTAGACCATTGCTATTTAAATTTCAGAATAAGCTTTGCCAACTGAAACTAAAGTTGGTTTTGTTTTGTTACATGGGACAAATACTACGGGTAAGGTTACTGGAGTGTGAGAAAAGATAGGCAGAAGCAAATGGGTCCCTCATGTCTAATTTATATACTGACAGAGAAACACTGGGATCAAATTTACAGTAAGAAAAAAGACCTGTCCCTTGGAAGGTGTGTCCCTTTGTTACTACTGGGTGAGTAAGCATGGGTCATTCCTAAGAGCGAGAACTCAAACTCATTATACAAGCATTAGAATAGTTGCATCACACCCAATAGTTTGATAGTTTGTAGTTCCAGTGACTAACCAGGAATGTGACCATGTGATGAAGTCCTCAGACCCAGGTGTCTGGGGTCACGAGGGAGAAGAAATAGCAAAGAAATTGTAGCTGGTGGGCTCCCGTGGGTGACTTATATCAGACAGAGAGTAGATAGATCGTCACTTTCTCCTGATCCACCTCTGTCAGCCTGGAACTTCTGTGAAGGCTAGGACTGATAAAGTCTGTGGATCAGCCCCTGCATGACATGGGCCAGAGCCCTGCCAGCTCTACCAGGTGGCTGCCAAAGCACACATGATGTCCTCTTAGTCTTCTTGCCAAGGGAATTGATCCCCACCTCCTTATCTCATAGAGAGCTTCAGAATCAGGCCGGAGGGAAGAATTACTTTTTTTAAGTGTTGTGCTGGCACGAACCATAATGAACAGAAACAGAGAGAGAAAGAGAGAGAAAGAGAGAGAGAGAGAGAGAGAGAGAGAGAGAGAGAGAGAGATGCTCAGGGATAGGATAGTGAGTCAGAAGGTTAGTGAGTTAGAAGGATAGTGAGTCAGAAGGTTAGCCCTCTCCTAAGGCAGACAGGATAGTGACTCAGAAGGTCAGCGCTGAAGACCCCAAGTCAGAGATAAAGAGACTAGGAGCCCCGTTTGCTGAGAAGGTCTCTCTTTTATTCTCTAAAGGTGGCTACAATTTACGTACATTCTTATCAGTGAATGAGGGGGTAAGGAAGTAATATGTAACAGAAAAACAATCAATGCATCGTTCCCAGATGGTTTGGCCTGTAGATACTCAAAAGAAAAATAGTGTCAGTATATCTTGTCCACTTTTGGTGCAGCTTTCAGGTACCATCTCCCGTGCCCTCCCATCAATCTGATGGGTTGGTGGGCATTAACTCATTTAATTGGGGTCGTAAAAGGAATGCTTCTCCCTCCCTTCTTTAACTTAGGGGGTCAGTTTTGGATTCCCAGTCCTCAATACACGTTCTTTTTTTTTAATTTTTATTAGTGAAACACAATGAGGTACGGTTGTAGATTGACAAATTTTTGTGCTTGGGTTTCGATTATACAATGATCAAGTTAACCATCCCTCCACCAGTGCCCATTTTTCACCACCATGGATCCCAGTATCCCTCCCATACCCATACCCCCCATCTCACCCTGCCTTTGTGGCAGGGCATTCCCTTGTGTTCTCTCTCTCCTTTTGGTTGTTGTGGTCTGCAAAAGACGTATTGAGTGGCAATCATGTTCAGTCCATAGTCTACTTTCAACATGTATCTCCCCTCCCGGGAGGATCCTCCAAACACCCTTTATTTGGTGCTCCCTTCTCTATCTGAGCTGTCCTTTCCCCTAGAGTGCCCAGCTGGCCTCTAAGCCATGGAGTAATCCTCCTGGTACTGATCTTAGCTATTCTTGGGTATTAATCCCCTATTTTGTTACTTTATGTCCCCCAGATGAATGCAATCTTTTTATGACTATCCCTCTCTTTCTGACTTATTTCGCTTAGCATGATACTTTCCATGTGGTACCACTTGTATGTAAAACTCGTGACTTCATCTTTTCTAACAGCTACATAGTACTCCATTGTTTAGATGTATCAAGTTTCTTTGACCAGTCATCTGTTCTTGGGCTGGAGCGATAGCACAGCGGTAGGGTGTTTGCCTTGCACGCAGCCAACATGGCTGACCCGAGTTCGATTCCTCCGCCCCTTTCGGAGAGCCTGGTAAGCTACCGAGAGTATCTTGCCCGCACAGCAGAGCCTGGCAAGCTCCCCGTGACATATTCGGTATGCCAGACACAGTAACAACAAAGTCTCCAATGGAGACGTTACTGGGCCCGCTTGAGCAAATTGATGAACAACGGGAGGGCCTTTACCTTTACCTGTTCTTGGGCACTCAGGTTTTTTCCAGATTCTGTCTTCACTACACTTTATTAATTTTCATTACAGTTCCATAATTCTCACTACATAGAGCTTCTTGCTTCTCATTACAACAGGAAAGTTAAGCCACCCCTAGGCCTTACCCAGGCTTTTCAGGTCTTTGACCTATCTCACAGAAAAGAATTTTAGGAGTAGAATCAGTGAAGTAAAAACAGACTTTCTTTGGAGCCTTTTAGGAAGGAGGAGAGAAAGAAAGTGAGTGTAACCTGCTCAAGGGAGAATGTGAGCTCCTCCAAAAATGGGGAGGGTCCCAGAGAAGATGTTGGTGGCACATGTGCCCAGCCATGTGGTCACAAGCAGCATATGAGCTCGGCAAATATAAGCTCGCCCACCCTTTGATCAAGTGGACTTTTATAGTGTCTTTCTCAAGATACCCCACTTGGGGCTTTCAGGATCTTTAAGAATACATTGCTAGGGCAAAGGGGTAGAGTTGAGAGTAGCTGATGGCCTTCTTTGAAATCCTATTCCTGGCCTTTGTTCCTGCTGGAGCTTCTCTTGGCAATAGGGTCCAGCCTTTTCTGGGTCTTTGGGGGCCAGGTCAATCAATATCAGTCTTCTGATCTCACAAGGTGGGTTCTTAGCTTTCTTGGAGCTATAGGAATTCTGTTGCCTTGGGGATCCTTCTCTATCCACCAAGCTACATCAAAAGGAAGCCTAACACCAACAAAAGAGGCAAAACAAACACATATTGGGGCTCGCGTTAGGCTCCAATCTTTGTACTTACGGGAGTATCTTTTCTACTTTGTTTTCCTTAAACATTCACTTTATTTTATCCAGCTGGGTCCTAGATTGCTTCTCTTGCCTCCTCTACCTTGCTATTCTATTTTCTGCCATTCCTGGATTTTTATTGATTTTTTAAATTAACTAATTTTTCTTTGGAGGAGACACAAAAATCAGGGACCAAGATGTCATTTCATGCCAATAACCATGCCCGATTCATGCTTTTCCAATTTTTTTAAAATTTTTGTTTGTTGAGCCACACCCAGCTGATCTCTGGCTTACTCTGGACTCCTGCTGTGTTTGGAGAAGATATGGGGCAGGGGCTTACAAAGCAAGAGACCAACCTGCTGTATTATCTCTCTGCCTACACCACCTTCTGTCTGGATATTTATCAATTTGAGGATTAAATATATAATTATTAGTTCTGATAATGCATGGAAAAATGTTCGCTTTTAATTAAAAGATCAGTCATTTTAATAGGAAAGAACTAAAGTTTTTAAAGCAAATAAAATTTGTTCTAAATCACCTTATTAATAAGAGTTATTTACAGGTCATTCATTTAAAATATGATTATTCAGGTCTCTTGGTAATTTCAAACCAGTCATTCATCAGTTTTCTGTATTATAAAATATCCTATAATTAGAGATTGTCATTTTCAATTGTATACCAATAGATTAATGAACAAATTATGTTCAAAGAACATAAGATTTGAATATAGTTATATTAATTGAGACTTATTTTATAACCTAGCATGTCACTTATATGAGCAAGTATTCCACCTAAACTTTTAAAACATGTGTTTGCTGCTACAGTTTTGTTGAATGCTTTATGGATGTCTATTATGTCAATTTGGTTGATAATGCTATTTAAGCTTTCTGTATCCTTACTGATTTTCTGTCTCCTGGTTACAGCAATTATTTAGAGTGATGTTAAAATCTGCAATTATGTTTCTCACTATGTCTTTTCCTCCTTGCAATTCTATAAGTTTTATCTGACTCTATTTTGAAATTCATGATTAAAGAAATATGTAAGATTATTACATTTTTGGTATGGTTGTGGCCCTGTATTTTTTTTGAAAATGTATCACTTGTCTCTGGAAAACTTTTTTGTGCTCTAAAATCGACTTTGTTTTAAATGTAGAAGGGCAGTAATAAAACCAGAGAGATAACATGTGGGAGTGACGCGCATCCTTGGCATGTGTGACACCTGAGGGTGCTCTTGAAATGCCTGAATACCACTGAAGACCCCTCTTCTGCTTCCAAAAGACCAACAGGACCAATAGAAAAAGTCAGCTGTGGTGAATTTAAAAAATATAAATAAACATGGGATACTAATGAATTTTGAACTCATGTTCTCATTTGTTTCTGTATACATACCAAAACTGAATTTGATAGATTATTGGTAGTACAGTTTTTGAATAATCTCTATATTGTTTTCCACAGTGACTGAAAACACTTTAATTCCCACCATGCCAAAGAGACACTCATCTCTCTACAATCACACAACACTCAATCTCTTTTTTTCATCTTTGATGCCTCTTAAGAGTGTTCAGGGACCATCAGGACTGTGTTGCTGGGGACTCCACATACGGAATATGCATTCCCATACTCTGATGGACACTCCCGTTACCAACAATTATTATCATGTATCTTCTTGATAGTATGGGGCTGGAGTGATAGCACAGTGGTAGGGCGTTTGCCTTGCATGCAGCCAGCATGGCCGATTCGAGTTCGATTCCTCCGCCCCTCTCAGAGAGCCCGGCAAGCTACCGAGAGTATCTCGCCCGCACGGCAGAGCCTGGCAAGCTCCCCGTGATGAATTCGATATGCCAAACACAGTAACAACAAAGTCTCCAATGGAGACGTTACTGGGCCCACTCGAGCAAATTGATAATCAACGGGAAGGCCTTTACTTACTTCTTGATAATAATTATAACAAGGTTGATTATGATGTTTCCTTATTTACTTAACTGTTTTTAAGAAGCACATTTATTTGTTGACTTACATATTTTTTTGTTTTGCGCTCAGAGTTTTCCCCTGGCTTTTCATTCAGGAATCACTCCTGGAAAGTCTTGAGGAACCACAAGTGGTGTAGAGGATTGAATCCAGTTCAGTCACATGCAAAACAAAAGCCCTACCTGCTGTTCTGTCTCTCCAGTACTCTTTAAGGTTTGATTTGCATTTTCTCCTTTTTTTAAAATTTTTATTAGTGAAACACCATGAGGTACAGTTGTAGACTTACAAATTTTTGTGCTTGGTATCAATTATACAATGATTGAGCACCCATCCCTCCACCAGTGCCCTTTCTCCACCTCCAATGCTCCCAGCATCCCTCCCACCACCAACCCCAACCTCCCATCTCACCCCACCCCTGTGGCAGGGCATTCCCTTTTGTTCTCTCTCTCCTTTTGGGTGATGTAGCCTGCAAAAGAGGCATTGAATGGCAATCATGTTCCATCTATAGTCTACTTTCAGCATTCATCTCTCATCTTGGGAGGATCCTTCGAACACCCTTTACTTGGTGCCCCCTCTCTCTCTGAGCTGCCTTCTCCCCCAGCATGTGTGACTGGCCTCCAAGCCATGGAGTTAACTTTCTGGTACTTATCTCAGCTATTCTTGGGTGTTAGTCTCCCATTTTGTTACTTTATATTCCCCAGATGAATGCAATCTTTCAATGTCTGTCCCTCTCTTTCTGACTCATTTCACTTAGCATGATACTTTCCATATAGTACCACTTGTATGTAAATTTCATGACTTCATTTTTTCTAACAGCTGCATAGTACTCCATTGTGTAGATGTACCAAAGTTTCTTTAACAAGTCATTTGTTCTCGGGCACTCAGATTTTTTCCATATTTTGGTTATTGTGAAGAGTGCTGCAATGAACATAGAAGTGAAGATGTCATTTTGACTGTACTTTTTTGCCTCTCCGGGACATATTCCCAGAAGCGGTATTGCTGAGTCAAATTGGAGCTCAATTTCTAATTTTTTGAGAATCGCTCTTACTGTTTTCCAAAAGGGCTGAACCAGTTGGCATTCCCAGCAGCAGTGGAGGAGGGTCCCTTTCTACCACATCCCCACCAACACCACTTGCTTTCGTTGTTTTCAATGTGGGCTAGCCTCTGTGTTGTGAGATGATATCTCATTGTTGTTTTGATCTGCATCTCCCTGATGAGTAGTGATGTAGAACATTTTCTCATGTGCCTTTTCGCCATTCTGATTTCTTCTTTGGGAAAGATTCTGTTCACCAGAATACAAAGACAATCTACAGAGTGGGAAAAGATATTTACCCAATGCCCATATGATTTGCATTTTCTTAAAGATGAAGGAAATGCAGTGTCTTTTCTTAGTACTGCAGGCATTTTTATGTCATTCTGAAAAAAAATGTTTAATAAAGACCATCTGCACATTTCTACTTATATTTGTTTTTTTACTATTTGCTTTTTCAAATTTTTATTTGTCCTTGAAGCTTTTAGTTATACTAGTTTTTAGCTCACAGGAAGTGTTTGGAGAGTCAGCTATGTCCCAAATGCAATACCTCCAACCTTAACTAAAACACTGTACTCACCAAAGTCCATTGATTATTTTTGAGTACATTATTGATGCCCTTATCTGGTCGGGATTTGGACAGATATAGATAAATTGATAAATAGATAGATAGATAATACCAAATAGAATGAGTATTTTCTCTCCTAAATTATGTTAAAAACAAGTAAACATACTTCTGAAAACATTACCATAATTAAAGAAAAACAGAGGTGACAGAAGAGGGAAGGAACTGAAGAAATACAGAGAGTTGTTATCCAATATTCTAGTAACTGATTCTGACTTATGATCTCCTATGTAATTTTTTTTAAGTTCAACTTTAAATAGGGGCTGGAGCCATGGCATACCAGGTAGGGCATTTGCTTTGCACGCAGCCAACCAGGATTCAATTCCTAGCATCTCATATGGTTCGCTTAGCACTGCCAGGAGTAATTTCCCAGTACAGAGTCAGGAGTAACCCCTGGGCATCCTCGGGTGTGATTCAAAAAGAACAAACACTGTCCTCCTGTTGTTCATCAGTTTGCTTGAGCGGGCCCAGTAACGTCTCCATTTTGACACTTGAAACTTGTTGTTACTGTGTTTGGCATATTGAATATGTCACAGGTAGCTTGCCAGGCTTTGCTGTGTGGACGAGATAAAAAAAAATAAATATACAGATTAATTACTCCAAGGTTACTCTACCAAAAATAGATTAGGATTACAAAAAAATCAAACCTCTGAAATGCAGAAATATTAATTTTAAAGTAAATAAAGCGAGGTCTTTTTGACTATTGTAGTTGTTATTGTCTTGCTTAAGTTTTGTTTTCTGGGCCACAACCTAATGTGCTCAGGATTCACTGAAAAGCAAGTACTGTACTCAGGGGTTACTCCTGGTAATGCTGGTAGTGAAACCAATATTGTCAACATGCAAGGGAAGCACTTCATCCTAGTACAATCTTTTAGGTTATGTACATGTCCTTCTCAGTATCAAAATTATCAGGCATAATATACCAAAGTACAAAACATCCTTAATAAAAGTTCCCAAAATGTATTAAGGAAAAGCTTGAGTTACTGATTTTCACACACAGACACACACACACAGACACACACAGACACACACACACACACACACTCTACCTATGTTAAGCTGGGAAAACATTTAAAGTAGTAATAACTGAAACCTCTGTCCCCAGCCATTCTGACTTCATTGTCATGGAATATAACCTTATCCAATAAAAATTTCACTAGTGATACTAGGAGTAGTAGTATATGAGAAAAAATTGTTTAAAATTTCAAATAACTTAACCTAATAAAGTTTTATTTTAATTAATTCTATATGCACATTAGTGATAACTTGGGATTTAAAACATTGAATTCAAAACGTGGGAAACATAGCAATAGATATTGTAGGGAGAACTTCAAACAACAACAACAAAAATATTTGAATATGGTTGCATTGAAAGTCCACTTACAGCATTTTTTTAAATTTGATATTTTTCTACTGGTTTCTGATTATAGTACAAACTACATTCACAATTGAATAAAATCTACAGGCATTACCATTTTGATACTGTAAGACATGGAAATATCCTTTCCATTCATGTTATTTTAATTTGATTTTACAAGCTTTAATAATAGTAATAATATTTCTTCTCTGGAGTTTTTAAACATGATTTCATCAGTATACACTCAGCTTATTAGAATTGTATGTTTTTATATTTTGATATTTTTAATTTCAATCATAGTTTATTAAATATTATTTTAACTAGACTTGCTTTATCTTCTCCCTTGAGACTGAAGAAATATGTGAGGTCTTTTACGTTAGTTTTTCGAGCTCTGTATAGTTCTGATGAATGAATTTCAGTGATTTTCCTACTTTTACACACAATGTATTATAATTGGGCTGGAGTGATAACACAGGGGTAGGGTGTTTGCCTTGCACGCAGCCAATATGGCCAAGCCGAGTTCGATTCTTCCGCCCCTCTAGGAGAGCCCAGTAAGCTATCGAGAGTATCTCACCCGCACGACAAAGCCTGGCAAGCTACCCGTGATGTATTCAATATGCCAAATACAGTAACAACAAGTCTCACGATGGAGACGTCACTGGGCCCACTTGAGCAAATCGAATAACAACCGGAGGACCGGACCAGACCGTTATATAATTGATCTGTCTTCAATTTTACTTATTCCATCCTGCCAACTTGACTTTTCTATTAAGTCTGTTTTGTGGGTTTTCAATTTATTTCTTGTGGTGTTGGGGATCAAACCAGGACTTGACACTAGAGGCAAATGTATTCTCTATAATGTAGTACATTCACCAGTCCACTCAATTTATTCTAATTTTTCTAATGTATAATAGCAATTTGATTTTAATTTTCAATTATAATGTATTCATTTGATCATTTTTGTAATTTTTAATTATTTCCTGTGTTTTTCATTTTTAAATTTGCTTCAGGAGAATTTTTATCTGATTAGGGAAGTAATTTTAAAACAAATGCTTTAAGATATTCATAAAATAATTCTAACGTCAGAATTATTTCACTGTTGATATTAATTGATTGTCTTTGTCATTCAAGTCATGATTATTTAGCTTCTTAATATGCAGGGTGACTTTCAATTAAATTCTGAATTTCATGCTTGTTATGTTAGTTATTTTATCTTTAATAATCATCTTTAATCACTTTATCTGAATTCATCATACTGAGGTACTCTGAATTAAAGATGAATTTCTTTTTAAATACTTCAGAATAAATATAAGTGGTTGGTTTCCCCCTGAAGATTTTATGTTACCAGTAGAGTAGCAGCATGAGATTTGATTGGAATTTTGTCATCATCAAAGGCAAATTATGTCAAAAACATGTCACAAGTGAGGAGGAAAAAATGATATGGTTATAAAGGAGAAAGGAGGTTGATTTTTTTTTACCTAAAAATTAACTTGTTTTATTTTAACCATTTTTATTGTAAATAAATTTTAAGTAGACAACAGATAGTCTCAATATCTCATGTAATCAAGAATTCTTACCAAGATCCTTATTCCTTGAAGTGTAAAATGCAGAAATATATCTAAGATCTATGATTGTTTCATCTAGGAAATTGTTGGTCTAGATTTCATAGTTGGACAGAGTCTTAGAAAACATGAAATTTTAGACACTGAATTTTTTTTTTATTAATGAGACATCATGAGGTACAGTTGTAGACTTACAATTTTTTGTGCTTGGGTTTCAATTATACAATGATAAAATACCCATCCCTCCACCTAGACACTGAAATTTTTATAGAATACTAAGAAAGCTAGGGACCCTGTTTGTTCTTCTTGGAGGACCCTGCACTCAATAAATTATTTATATTTTAATGATTATATTAATGCAAGTCACCTTATTTAGATTTCATCCAGAAGTCTTAGTTATCTCTGTAGGTCATTATGATGTTGGTGGGCCCCAGTGGTGACGAATGTGAAGCGAAGAGGAGAAAGACAGTCACTTTCTCCCCATCTGCCTCTGCCACTTGGGACTCAGGGTTACTGGGTTCTTGTCTCGCCTTGCAGTAAAGAATTTCAGAAGTAAACAAACAGTGAAGTAAACGTATTTTATTTGGAGAATTTTTTGAAGGAGGAGGAATAGAATGTGGGAGAGAGCAGAGAGTAATGTGCTCAAGACAGAACCCAGGCTTCTCCAAGTGTGGAGAGAGCCCCTGCACACATCCCAGCATTAAACATGAAAGCATGAAAGCACACATCTCAAGAGTGGAGATGCTGTCAAGCTCAGGCAGCATTTGTGTGTCCTTCCTTTGTTCCAGGTGGCTAAGATTTCTCCAAACTGCCCCCACGTGGAGCTTCTAAACCTAGGTCAAGTCTGTTGCTAGGAGTTTATCAAGGTGGGTCAGGTTGGGTTGGTGATGGTCTTCTTTGAAATCCTTCCCTGACCTTTTGTTTCTGCAGGAGCTTCTCTGGGTCTCTTGCTGTACATAGGTGTAAGATCTTAGTTTCTGTTTTTTTTTTTTTTTTTTTTTTTTTTTTCTGCAAGGTCGGCTTTTTCCATTGCCTTGGGAGGGGACTTTCCTTGTCTGCCTGCCTGCCTACATCAATTAGTGGATTCTTCAGTGTATAATGGTTAAAGTGCTGTATCTGTCACAGAGAACTTCCTTTTCTTTTTAAATACTGCCTTAAGAGGGAACAAGTTTCTCCAGATTTGAAGTGGGGAAAAAGGGGGTATTTCATATCGTCCATGAAAATCCTTCTTCATTCTATTAGAGACTTTCAAGAGTCTCTAAAGTGACAGAAGGGGAATCAGACTAAATTGGGAAAGACACTTCCTAATTCCCAGGAAAGCTGACTGCTGGTCAAAAAAACCCAATGCTTACCCAATGGCGTTATTAGAATGATGTCATCAGCAAAGTGGAAGTGGTGTAGTTGCTGACCGTCTATCTTCACGCTCATTCCTTCCCATTCCAGTCATCACATGACATTCTCGAGGGTGGCACTGAAGAGTTTTGGTGAAATTGTATCACCCTGCTGAACTCCTCTCTTGACATGAATGATCACTTCCTTGGAGAATGGTAGTATCCTGGTAGTGAATCCATAATATGGAGGATCCGTAGTTCACAGAGGATCCTGATGTATTGAGTTTGAATGCCCTGTTTGGCTAGGGCTTCAATGATCACTTCCATCTCAACAGAATCAAAGGCCTCCTTTAAATCAATGAACATTAGACAGACATCATCTTGAACTCCTGAGAAACCTCAATGAGCTTGGTTACCATGTGGATATGGTTGATCTTGCTGAATGCTTTTTAGAACCCAGAATTTACAATAGTATATAATGGGGAAGAATAAGAAAGTATAGGGCGAAAGTGGTCAAATTATACTTTCCTGGATTAGAATGTCTCATATTTTTAAAAAATTTTTCTTTTTTGGTCACAACCAGCAATGCACAAGGGTTTACTCCTGGCTCATCCACTCAGAAATTACTGCTGGCGGTGCTCAGGGAAACCATATGGGATGCTGGGAATCGAACCCGTGTCGGCCATGTACAAGGCAAATACCCTACCCGCTGTGCTATCACTCCAGCCATCATTTTTATTATTAAGAAGCAAAAAGGAAATGCAATTATATACTTTGAATTTGCTTTAATAAAAGAAAACAGTGGCTCTCTTAAAAAAATGAGTGATTACAAAAGCATAGGCTGTATTTAGAAAATCAAAGAAAATTGTTAGAAAAAATTTTTCTAAAGCTATTGCATAAGTCACGGTCACAGTCCTCCCGTTGTTCATCAATTTGCTTGAGCAGGCCCAGTAATGTCTCCATTGTGAGAATTGTTGTTGCTGTGTTTGGCATATCGAATACGACCTGAGTAGCTTGCCAGGTTTTGCCGTGCAGGTGAAATACTCTAGGTAGCTTGCCAGGCTCTCCAAGAGGGTGGTGTAATTGAACCTGGGTTGGCAGGGTCGGCCACCGGCCACATGCAAGGCAAATGCCCTACCTACTGTGCTATCACTCCAGCCAAATTTATATATATGGACATGTATATACATATATATGTGTATATATATATATATATATACTCTTAAAACATGTTTTAGGACAAAATACTTTCAGAGTAGCTGTGGTGTACAGCAAAATATCAGTGGGAAAAATATATACATATGTATATACATATATAAATTTACATATAAATATAACACATAATTTCAAGACCAGGAGACAACCCAAAAGTGTGGAGTTCATATCTTGGATGCCTATGTCCTGTGTTCAAGCCCTAGTAAAACATGGACTCCAAGCAGTGCTGGCAAGGGAGTCTTAAAATTCCTATTTCTAGTGGATGCAATTGGAAAACATGGTTGTGATGTTACAGCTACATGGGTTATTCCTTTCTGAAAGCAAAGTCATCTTGAGAGAGTGACATAGTGAATGGAGAGAAATCACATTTAACAACACTATTTGAGTATCTCTATAAAGGAGGATGGGAAATAACAGTGTAGGGGGGAGGGTGCTAGGGCCTATCTGTGGTGTGGAGAGAGAGAGAGAGAAAGAGAGAGAGAGAGAGAGAGAGAGAGAGAGAGAGAGAGAGAGAGAGAGAGAGAGAGAGAGGATCGGTGAGTCAACAACTCAAAATATAGTCAGGAGACTCAAACTGCAATAAGTGATCTTAAAATGTGTCTTTTAAGGAAGCAAGCAGGGGTGAGAGGGAACCTGGGGAAATTGGTAGAGGGAATTTCACACTGATGACGGAATTAGTGCCAGAAGATCATATGTCTGAAACTCTATTATAAAAACTTTAAATGACAGTGCCTTAATAGCAAAATAAAAACAAAATGTTAAAAGAGATACCCTGGAACTTCCAAAAGTGAACATTTTTTCTAGCTTTAACTAGTTACAGTATTTTAAAAAAATTGCCTATTCCTGAATAGTCAGTAAGATGTGCTTTTACATTTGACTCATTATCATTTTCAGATCTTTCCCAGTCGATTAAAGTTTGAAGAGCCTGGATCCAACTTCACTACTTAGTTTTTTTTTTATTGTAAGGTGTGGTCAATTGATAATAGTTCTCCAAATATAATTTCTTTGTTTCCGCTAGCTATTTTATAGTTAGGATACCCCAGGAGGACCCATAAAAATAATGATCTTGCTTCATTAAGAGGATCAGAAGAAAATTGGACCATCTGTGATGTTCCCAATGGTAAATAATAAGTAGATGTCAAGCAAATAACAATGAGAAGCCCCAGCAGGGTCTTTAATGTTCCGATAATAGCAGAAGCTGTGAGGGAACTATGCTGTAATGACCATAAATGGTCACAAACGTGAGTTAACTCATTACAATTTTGCTATTTAAAATTTTACTCAAAATGAAAGATACACTATGATGAAAATAAGTCCAATAAGGAATATAATGACATTATGATCAATACAATATTTTTTTACTCCATAACATAAATACTAACAACTTTAAAGGGGTTAGAAGATAATTTTGCTGTTTAAATTCTTAGTCTTTTATGATTTGCAATTACAGAGCAACTACAGTATGTTTGAAAGGCTATCTTCTAGCTGTTTGCTGGCTTGTTTCTATGATTTCAAACAGATATTGCTTAAATTGTTAACTCAGTCACCACTAAAGCCAAACATCTGATGTATATACTCTCTTACTTTCTATCTCCATATCGTCATACAGCCAGAACACTGTCAACTGCCATAATATGCTCTTATTCAATAGAGAAACTAAATGTCCACACACATATTCCTTAGCAGTTGTCCTGCAGATGTACTCAATAACAAACCAAGTACATTATTTCTGTTGCCAACAGTGAGCTCATTTGGAAGAGATTCAATTTCATGCCAAGGACAATAACCTTCTTTGTTCAGCCTGTTCATTTCAGATGGATTTCGAGGTGACCTCCATAAGTGTCTCAAACTACAGGTCATAAACAACAATACTCCCAGTGTCTTCTTTATCAACTCACCTAATCTTCTAGTTCCTTGTATCAAGGATTGTTTATCCCCAGTGTCCAAAGAGGATATGCTCACATGTCTGTGGCTACAGTGGTTATTCTGGTCAAAATGATTATCTTCCTTCTCTATCTCCAAAGTTCTTACTCTTTATAGTCTGACATAACTGAGCTTAATGTGCACAGCTCTTCCTGACTCAGAAACTCTCTTCTCTTCTGTCTCAAAAAATATCTGTAACTATATTTTATCTGATTTTCATTTTCTCAACAAAGAAGGCTGATCAAGGAAAAGATCCGCTGCTCATTTTCAATGTTTTTTTTTATAATCCATTTTCTTTTTCTACCTTGCTCAAGAAATTTTTTTTTATTATTTGATGAATTGAAATTGGGAAAGATCCTTTCTGAGACACAAAGAATACAGGATGTATATGGAGACTATGGAGTTATTTTTCACCTGCATGTGCAGAAATAAACCTACATTTTATAAGAAAGTGTCTCTAATATGCTCCAAATACCAAGGGTTGGGGAAGAAAAAAGTTTTTCAGAGAAACATAGAAGAATTCACAAACACCAGGGCAAAACATGCGATTCAGGAGTTGAGCATCTACTCTGCATGCATAAGACACTGTGTTCTATTTTTGGGACCCAGAACAATGATTTTAAATATTTTAGTAACTCTAAACATTGACTGAGTTTGTTCAAAGAAAATGACAAAGAAATGCTCCATGGGAAGGAGAATAGCAGCTGTGGATGCCAGACTGGGCAAAAGACCCAAGGCCATTCCCTTCTGTAATGAAATTTTGTATTCAGTGAATAAAATGATTCAATAAAATGAAAATTGGATTCAATGAGTGAGTCGTAGGTAGTCTTGCTCTGAAAAAATGGACCCCTTTTTCTGCTATTGGACTTCCAAACCTTTTATATCCATTTGTGGTCAATTTATAACTGTCCTGGTGACCCTTAGGATAATTCAGATGAAGAAAGGCAGAGTTCTTAGCCCAAGGATAAGGGCTTCTGAGCTGTTGGCTTCATTATGTGCATTAAACTCCCTGTGGGTAAGGAAATTGAGGCTATCATAGAACTGGTATAACTGATGCTCTTCGACTACCAGTCATTCTATAAATTGGCATCTTGGCTAGAGAGATAAGTTTAAGGTCACTCTATGCCTAAATGCACAGCATTTTAGCAGAACTTGTTTCTTTCTCTCCAGGGGGTTATTTTCTGTCCCAGACATAATTCGGTTTAGAAATCTGAAAATCAAGGGAAAGAGTTGGATAGTCATCTCTGTTATGCTTTTTTATAGTTCTTTACATTTTCTAAATAGTGTGGCAGACTATACATAGCTCCTAGTTTATTATTTTAACTTTTCAATTTGGACTTCTGTGTGATTAAATATTCATTATTGGGAAAAATATTTCCACAAAAATGACTCTGAGTCAGAATTTTAAAACAAAAGATTCATTAAAATTATAAATTATTACTTATCAAAATATGAGTTATCAGTTATGTGACCATGAATGAGAAGTCTTGGGTAAAATATGAAATTGCATTTCAACATTTTAATATAAAAAGGGGCTTCTCTGATCTTTGCATGATGCTGTTTGCCAGTAATGACTGTTAAAGAACAATGAAAGGAAATATCAGCATTTGAAATACACATTTTATTTCCAATTAAGTCATTACCTCAACTGCTTCTGCTTTACACCAAAAACAAATTAAAACAAAACAATACAAAAGCCACAAGGTTTGAGTGGAAAACATATTTTATACGTGTGATTGCAAGATAAATTCAGAGTAAATTGGATGCATACTTTTTCTGCATTCTTTTCTTTCTTGAGGAACCAAACATGTCATTAATACATAGAAATATTTCAAGGAGGTATTGCCTGCTTTTCTGCTTTGCTTCGCTTTGTTTTTATGCCACACCCAATAGTGCGCAGGATGCTCTCTTGGCTCTGCATGCAGAAAGTGCTCTCGTGGGCTCTAGGAATCATCTGGGATTCCAGGTATAGAAGCAGTATAGAGCATGCAAAGGAAAATCCGTACCTGCTGAACCAGTGCTCAGGTCCACTGCTTTTATGTTTTATAGGAGTAAATTAATAATAATAAATACTTGACTGTCTCTTCTACCAGAATCTAAACAAAAATTTTGCATTGTTCCCTATTTCATTCCCAGTATCTAATTCAGAATCTGGCAAAGAACCAGAGCTCAAGACGGTTCTTTGAACTAGTGCACCATTTACTGCATGAATGAGTGAGTGAATGCGCACCCGCTCCCTTCTGCCTTACCTACAACTTCTTTCCTCTCTGTCCTCAAAATGATTTTTATCTAAAGAAGTCTTCATCCCTTACTCAGGTTTTGTCTTGTTTTTTTTTTTCCCAGTATATTTTCTCTCTCCCACAAAATATTTTTACTTCTCTCAAGGTGTAATTTTTTCCCCAAAAATTCTAAGTGTTTCTCAAAGTACAACTTTTGAAAAGGATTCCATATTAATTTTTTTCTTTTAGAATCAGAGTATGCAACAACTTATTACTATGCAGTATCATTTTGTCCCTTTTCTGAATTATTGAAGAGGTAAGACAAATGTAGTCAATGTTTAGTTTTAATTCAAAGGGAAACATAGACTAAATTTTTTTTAATTTTTTAAATTCACTGTAGATGCTTAATAATGGAGGCTTGAAAGCATTTGACATAGAAATAGTTTATATGTCACAGTAATGAGAAAATAGCTATGAACAGGGAAATGAATCTCACTAGTATAAGAAAAAAGTAACTCATACCAGGAGTTAAAGTTTGCAAACATTATGTCTTTGCATCACATAATTTTGAATGTGCTAGAATTCAAGTATGATGCTGTATCCATTATTTTCTAAGAGAAGTTAATATTCTTATATATTAACAATAATTAAATTGATATATTTGTACATTCTTTACTTAACTACAAACTAAATCTATGAAAGAAAATAAAATAACATTGTAAATAATTATTCGTGCTGCATATCATTTTTTCCTTTTAATATTTTAACACATACCAAGAAACTTTAACAATAATACATTTTAATGAAGTAAGAAGTACTATAGCACTGTAGCACTGTCTGCCTGTTGTTCATTGATTTACTTGAATGGGCAAGAAGTACTGAAATAAGTAAATTTTTTTCACTTATAATAGCATGGTATATTATGGTATATTAGACCTAAATGCCAAACATTCAATGCAAATTCTACTTTTATGGAAATCTTATC
Organism: Sorex fumeus; assembly: GCF_029834395.1. Lineage (NCBI taxonomy): Eukaryota > Metazoa > Chordata > Mammalia > Eulipotyphla > Soricidae > Sorex > Sorex fumeus. Next base: position 39,260,175 of record NW_026606322.1, on the reverse strand, counting down.
TTTAAAAATATAATAATTCCACTTCATAGAAAAGCATTTCCTCATGTACTAATTTCAGATGCTTCCCTCTGCTCACCTATCTAGATTTTACCCAATAAAAATAAATTGGATTACTCTTTTAGATGTATTCTTAGTTGTTTATTTTTGCTTCTGTTGCTTTTTCCAGTGGCACTGTATCATTGGAGACACCTTTGAAGTTCAGATCTTTGAGCTTTCTGCTTACATTTCCCTCAGTGAATTTTCTAGATTCTGGTCTGATGGTAAGAATATGGTGAAAAAGGAACTCTCATCCACTGCTGGTGGAAATGTTGTATGATTTAACCCCTACTAAAAAACAATTTGGGATTTCTCAGTAAATTTACTTTCAGCTACCTTAGGGTATCTACCCAAGGACAGAAAACTATTCATTCTAAAAGATATATGCGCACCACTATTCATTGCAGAATGCAGTACAATAGCTAAGATTTATAATCCTAGATGTTCACCAAAAGACCAATGGATCATGAAGATATAATATGTTTCCAGAATGGGATACTACGCAGCTATAAGGAATGATGGAATTATGCAATTTTCTGCAACCTGGACAGAAGTGGAAGATGTTAAAAGAAGTAAGCCAGAAGAAGGACAAACATAGGATACCACTTTTCTGTGGTATTTAGAGTAACTGGATGAGGAAATGCAATGGTTTAAAGGGAGTATACCTAGAGCACCCTTGGTCCCAGAGTATATGGAGGGAAGGAAAGAAATTAAGTAAAGGGGAAGAGAAGAAGAGATAGATGAGAAGCAATAGGGGCAAGGGGCAAGGGGATTCAAATACATCAGTGATGTTATGGAATGATAGAGCTAAATTCAGAACCACAGAGTCAGCATCACTGAAATTGCAAGACCCAAACTTTAAAAACCAAATTTAAAAGGTGTCGGTCAAGATGGCAGGTTGGGGCTGGTGGTGAGAAGGAGAGGGAACCTAGGAATACTAGTGAAGGAAAGTTGACACTGATGGATAGACGGGAGATGGAACATTGTATATCAATTCCCCACTATGGATAACTTTGTAATTCATAAAGTTTTAAGGAAATAAAATTTTGAAAAACAAACAAACAAACAAAACAAAAAGAAAATGTGTTAGAGGCCAGAGAGAAAGTACAGGGATAAGTTACTTCCCTTGCATATGGCCAATTAAGATTCAATCTGGTACCCCAGATGGTCCCCTGAGCCCCACCAGTTGTGATGTGAACACAGAGCCAGGACTAAGACCTGAGCACTGTCAGGTGTGAACCCAAAACAAGAAGAAAAGAAGGAAGGAAAGAAGCAAGAAAGGGAGGAAGGGATCTAGGGATGAAGGAAGGAAGGAAGGAAGGAAGGAAGGAAGGAAGGAAGGAAGGAAGGAAGGAAGGAAGGAAATGTTTTGTGCCCTATTCTATTTTTTTGTTCACTCAGTTTGCTTTATTTTAATTCTGCATGACCAATGGTAGCTTATAATTGAAGATAACTTTAATTTAACCATTTTACTCCTTTTCTGAATTTAAACTACAGTAAAATCTTGAACTGTGAGCCATGGTATGATCTTACATTTACATATTGCAGACAAATTCCTATAGAAATGTCACAAGGCAGGGATATTTCTATAAAGTTGTATAGCACTGTAGCACTGTCCTCCCATTGTTCATCGATTTGCTCGAGCAGGCACCAGTAACGCCTTCATTGTGAGACTTGTTACTGTTTTTGTCATATAGAATACGTCACGGGGAGCTTGCCAGGCTTTGTTGTGCAGGCAGGATATCTCTGTAGCTTGCTGGGCTCTCTGAGATGGACAGAGGAATTGTACTCAGATCAGTCGCATGCAAGGCAAATACCCTACCTGCTGTGCTATCGCTCCAGCCCATAAGGTTGTATAAAGTTGTTTATAAAGTTGTATAAAATGGATGCAAAATATTATCATACTGCATTTTTAAGATTATCATATAATTCAATACTCATGACTAAGAATATGATGGATTTTTTTAGATCCTTAAAACATTTTACTAACTTGTAAGAAGTTCTTTGTGTATCAGAGTCCTGTGAGACATCTAGTAACATCCTTACTTTATGGTTTCTTTCCTAAATGATGATTTTGATAAGTTACATATAAGTTACATATAAGAACATTCTGTTATCTGACAAGCAATGATTCAAAATAGGGCCTATGTGATACCATGGCCTTTATTCTCTTGATAACTATTTTTTGATCATAAGTTCTTTTATATAATTTGAGATGAACTCAATAACACTTTTTTCAAGACTTTAGTGAGCACAGTTCAGCATTATTCACAAACCAACAAGCATTTGAAAATATCATATTAAATCTTAAAGATAAAATTGACAAAAACTACTCTCAAGTCCTGATTGTATCTGTGGTAAGCATGCTATTTTAAAATCCATTATTTATCTCAGGAATGCCATTTCAGTCATTTCTCTTTTAGACTCAGTGTTCTTTCTAGTTTATAGCTCTTTGAAGTTAAAAACCTGTGAAAAAGAGAAAGAAAGGTCATTGAAATCTCTAATATTACAGATAGGCTTTGATTAATAGGATTATGAATTCTAGACAGAGTATAGGAAAAAGCAAACAGAAAAACTTATGAAGTAAAAGCTGATAGCTTATTACTAATTTTTGAATATTCATTGTCCCCTGTTGGTCTCCCTGTTGTTAATCCCATTGCCTGCATCTTTACCAATTTCAAAGAATGTTCTTTGGGTTAATCTCCTGAGTCCTATTATTTTGTCAATCAATTCATACTTCCATCTGTGTCCCTATTTACCTACTTCTTTCTCTGTGTTTGTCAATAGTTTAAAAAATATGAATCTCAAATAATACAGATGCAATGAGAATTCTGTGACAAAGACAAAATAAAGTAGAGGTAATTACTTGTTGACTGATTCGATTTCAAATTTGATTCAGGTCATATTGAGCAAGAATTCACTATAATAGCTATCAATTCAATTATAAAATGTTTATAATAGTGAAAAATGTCTTTCACAACTGAATACAAATTACTCCAAGATTCACATCCATGAATATTTTAAAAAATTACTGTTACACTCATATCATTAGTTTTTCAAATATAAAATTTTCTCTCATAGAAAAATAATTAACTTAATAAGCCATCTATGTTAATTTTAACATTATACATTAATGTCATATTATTAATATTATGCACTTTCCCCCATATGTTAACTAATATGGTGATTTAAAGTACCAGCCACATGAGTGTTAATGTTTTAAAAGTTTTGATGTCGTTTATTTTTTGTTTCATAATGAAATTTCTGCTTGACAGTTTTCTCAGAGTTTAAGGATTAATTTGTCTTTAGAATTGTCATTTATTGGTAAAATACACTGATATTGCCTGATAAATTATTTTATTGTTTACACTGTATTAGTTTAATGGTTTCTTACATCAGTAAAATTTCATACCCACCACTGAAATTATGAAATAGTCACTATCTAATTGTCAACTGGTCCTCTCTCTCTTCCCATATGAGAACCACCATTTTGTATTTTTAAATGGTTCATGTTTTTGTTTCATTTGATGGTTCATTGTCAAGTTTCTTACTATTCAACATTCAGTTTTTGCCTTTATTTTCCTAACAAGTTTTGCATATTACAGTAGCTTTGAGGTCCATTCATGTGTTTTCACAAATGGCAAGATATTATATTTTTAGAGTAATAGCCTATGGTGTGCAAATAAATACTATATTCTTTATTCAATCATTAATGTATAAGTATTGTCTTTTCTTCCATGTTCTTCCTATGAGAATAGTGGTACACTGAACACAGAACTAGATATTTCTTTACAAATGGATGTTTTCAAAATCTTAGTTAAGATACAAAGGAGTAGAAATGCTGGACCTCATTGTTCTATTTTAAATTTTTAAGGAAGATCATGATGTTTTCCAAAGTCATTGAAACAAAGTATTCTTGTTTTGAGATCACTGTACCCCAACAGATATTAAGATAATTCAAAACTAGGAAGCAAACAACTATGGACATATTGAAGATAAAATAAATTAAAATACTTTATTAGGTATTAGTGAAAAAAAATGAAAGTCAACTAAAAATAAAATTAAAGGTCAGAAAATAAGTAAAAGTAGTAGAATGAATGAATTTTTTTCAGGTATATAACCTGGATATTTAGCTTTTATTCATCTCTGTATCAGAAGCATTTATGACATGGACATAAAGATGTATTAAACAACATGTATGACTATGTACATCAATAGTGTGAAACTTTAATTAGCACCGCTAGTTAGGAGAAAAGCCCCTCTTGGTTTGCTTTGAAGTGCCATAACAGTCATTGGGCTCGGCCCGGGAGGATGTTCCCAGAGAATTCAGAAACCTGTTGCAGTGTATATTTACGATTACAGGTATCAATGCTGCCATGGGACAGGACCCTGGGACAGGATGTGTCCGGCAGATATGGGGGTGACAGTCTATCTATTATGATCAAAAGAAGAATATAACCCTTTCTATAGAACTGTAATGAAATAATGTAGTCATATCTATAGAATTGTGAGAAAACACATGTCTGTACATGACCGTTTACAAATCTTTCCTGTTTGCCCAGACTATATAAAAGCCTTGCTGTTCGCTCAATAAATTGGAACGGCTTTACAGGACGCCCCCCCCCCCCCCCACACACACACACACTGTGCTCGTGTGCTTATTTCTTATTTCCTGGAGGAGGCGGTGGCAAAGTTTGCTCTTTTCCTTGGACATCTCCCCTTGCTGAAGGTAAATTCGGCCCTGTCCTCAGGACTCTGAGCAGCGACCCCTTGCTGGACGAGGGTGCACGCTGAACAGAGGCCGAGAAAAGACCTCAATACCTCTTACCCAAGAAAAATGGACAAGAGGTACAATTTATTGATTATGTAACCTTCAAAATAATCTATGACTGTAGGTACTTTTATAATGTCTTTCTTTCCCACAACCCCAAATCAATTGCCATATCCATTATATATCCAAGTGCCAAGTTATTTATTTTTTCCATGTCTTGAGTTTTCACAATACTCTTTAAGTTTCTGACATACTTAAAAAAGGTTTTCAAGTCAAGTACTCTTCCTGCTTGTAAATGTGTACCATTTATATACCACATTCATAAACTATCTTGTATACTTAGTATTCATTGCACTTTCCAGATTGTTTTTTAAATAATCTTACTTTCCAAGTACAATACTAGATTTGGGGGAATCAGCTTCTAATCACCTCTTACATCTTATCTCTTCAATTTCAAAACTTATCAAATATATAAATTCTTGAACAATGATTCATTGGTAATCACTTTATCAATAGACTTGACATATTTTTGAACATAAAAGTAAAGAAAAATTCTCTAAAGCTGCTAGTATTGATAAGATCTTACAAGAATATAAGAGCATATTAAGTATATTGCAAGGAAATCACTTCTTAACATTTGAAAATGTTAACTTGTAGATTTAATACAGAGAAGAGTTAGCATGAAACTTCCCACCACATTTGTGAGTTACTGCAGTCGTGAGAAGTCTGCATCTTTGAACAGGTGCTTCCAGGTGTCAGACTGCAGGAAGTCATTTAAAACTCGGGGCTCACCAGGGTAGTTTCCATGGAAGCAGAAATTAACCCCCAGGAATTTCATGTGCTTTTAGAAGTTACAGGAACACATCTGGTTTAGGCTCCATCACAGACAATAATTGAGACAAATTCTTACTATAAAAGATGCAGAGAAACAAGATCACTCACCTTTGCAAATTATAGTCAGTAATACTGTAAATATGATTTTGAAGTGATGCACATTTTAGATGAATATTCTGAGTAAGTAGTTACAACTTAAATTTATCTTTATGTATTTTCCCAAATGAATAATTTTGAACTTTTATAGACTAGTAATGAATATTTAAGATTGATAAGCACATTTATCAAATACTTTATTGATGATTTTACTTTTTTTACATGTCTTATATTCTACAGGAAATGTTTTAATAACTCAGAGAAAGATTGGACACAATTTTTAACTCATCATGAAGAAAATGCTATGAAGTAGTCTATGGGACTGTAGTACTGTCCTCTCCTTCATTGATTTGCTCCAGCGGGAACCAGTAATGTCTCCATTGTGAGACTTGTTGTTACTGTTTTTGGCATATCAAATATGCCATGGGGAGCTTGCCAGGCTTTGCCATGCGGTGGGAAACTCTTGGTAGCTTGGCGGGTTCTCCAAGAGGGATGGAGAAATAGAACCTGGGTCTGCTGCGTGTACTCAAACTCCCTATCTGCTGTACTATCGCTCCATCACATGAAGTAGTCATTCTTATTATTTAGTAAATATTCTCTAAGAATATTAATGACTTTCTTTAATAATCATGTGGACCAGAGAGATAGTACAACAAGTAGGGTGCTCACTTTGCATGTGACCTACACAGATTTAATTCCCGGCAACCCATATGGCTCCCAAACCGACTAGGTGTGAATTCTGATCATAGAGCGAGGAGGAAGCCCTGATCATTGTCAATTATGGCCCCAAAGGCACACAAAAAATCTTTGTTAGTCAATGTTATGTGTTTGATTCATCTAAATAATATTTATAACTTTGAACGTTTTGCAATTCAATTCCATTAAAATGATATAAAGAAAAAATCAATGCCATTGATCAAATTCCACATACAAAAAGAATATTCTGGCAAAGATGAAAATTTTGGACATATCACACAATTAAAACATAGCAAATCCAGGTAACAGAGAGCTAATATACTGAGTAAGGTATTTGCTTTGTGTGCAGTAGATGCAGGTTGGATCCTTGGTACGATGTAAGATTCCCTGAGTAGAGTTTGGAGTGAGCCCGTAGCAGAGCAGGTGTGACCCAAAACCAAAACAAAAGAAACAAGAAAAATAACAAAGCCAGATCTGACCTACGTCACTTTGAAGCAAGAGTTTAAACTTCTGTGCCATCATTTTTATCATTTGTCTTAAAGATAAAATAGATGAAAATTCCAATAAGCAAGTACTTGAACATGTTTTTTATTTAATTTTGTCCATTTTATTTCATTAAAAAGTTATAATATTTGAAAAATTTTAAAAGGATGGAATGCATTCCATAATTTGTTCACCTATATTTCTCTCTTGCTTTTATATGCAATCAAGAAATGCTTAACAGCCCCCTTCATCATGTAATTTTTATAAATTTTACTAGAATACTTTATCAGCTTGTGAACTTTTATTACATAAAGAATTGATTTTACAAGAAGATAGGGCTCTTTCTTTCTTTTCCACATTAATTTTATAAAATTTTGACTTAGAGAAACTGTGCTTTTAATTAATCAAGAGTATAAGTGGTAGTCATAGTTTATTTGTACTATAAGTGTTAATATGATTCCAGGAGATGAAATTGTCCTTTGACATTAAGGAAGAATGATGGAAATTTTGTCAAATTAATGGTACTAAAATAAAAAACCTTTTTTGTGGGTACACACCTAGTGATGTACAGGGCTACTCTCCCTTCACACTCAGAAATCACTCCTGGTGTTGCACGGGGAACCATTGGTATGTGGAGGATTGAACTCAGGTGGGCAGTGTGCAAGACAAATGCCCTACCCATTATAATATCACTCCAGCCCATAAAAACGTTATAAAGCTCAATGCATCTTGAATGACATAGTGCAAATATGAGGATCCCAAAGTTTTAAAATCTCAACAATTCTGTTGCAATAGTATAACCATTGGAATCTTTGTAAAGTGGACTAAGAATAAATATCAAGTAGAGTAGTAGAAGGTTTTTTTGGTTTAAACAAAACAAAATAACCCTGTTATAGCAAATATAGTGTGTGTGTTTGGCATTTGACCAGAACCAGCTCATTTTATCTACCTAGTGAAATGGAAATTCTATTCCAGACTTGTATCATTAAGATGGGATCCATCACCACAAAGCTATCAAAAGTAAGAAAATACAGTTTTAGGCAGGGAGAGATGAGCTATTTAAGCTATTAAAATGGTAGCATTGTAGCACTGTCCTCCTGTTGATCATAAAATGGTTTTCAGTCTAAAGTAAAATTTCTTCATAAATGCTGTACTGTAACAATGTACACATGTTTTGCATTTTGTCATAGAATGTTGTTGATAAGGGAATTTTAGCATGCTTTTAGTTTCCTTTTGTTCATGCCTGGTCATAATCTAGTCGACTCCGAGTTTGGTGCTCAGGATTGTTTTCAGAAATCTCTTGATAAATTTATTTTTATATTTATCTATAATAGCAAGAAATTTTTTAAAGGAAACTCCTGAATTATTGGTAATATCATTTTATTGTTTGTATAATATGTTATGTTACCTGATCATATTCATTACTACTTCTTTCACATATTAAAAAATGTGGAATATTCATCATCTATGTGAAATGTATATCTGCATCTCCATATAGAAATAAATTTCCATAGTAGGTTGTGAGCTGCAATAGAATATTTATTTTAGAAACATTTATTCAATAAATTATAGACATTTGGACTACCTAGTGAAATAGCACTTTTCTCCTCCCTGAATCTACCTTACTTTCTTTTTATATATTTATATATTCCAATATTCGATTTTTTCTAACCATGCTTCTCACTTAATTTATCTTTTTACACTAAGATGTAGTTCACTATCTTGTTAGTTTTGATCATGTCTTTGAGTTTTTAACTACTTTTCTTTAGCTCAAACTGAGTTTTATTTCTGCAAATGATGAATTATGTTAGAATATCTCTATCAATGTATCAAGCTTAGTTATAGTATATCATCCTACATAAGGTTTTTGTCAAAACAAATTTGTAAAACACAGATAAATTTATATTTGCAGAAACAAAATAAAATATATACTGCAATACTGTATTGCAAAACACAACTGTGTTTTGTTTTATTTTTATTGCTTTGTCCATTTATTTAATTTTAACATTGATTCAGGCAAGCAGAGAGGGGTTCCCTTGACAATAAAATCGAAGTGAATTCCGTCAGATAAGAACCACTTCAAAGCCATCAAAGATCCATCAAAGACCCATCAAGGAACAATTATTCAGTTCTTCCTTCACAATATCAGAGGAAGGGTCATGGGCCAGGGCACTAGTACACACACCATTTGCTCTGTTCCACATTCTTCTATCTCCCATGAAACTTTTCATGGAGAGTATGAACTATTTGAAAAGATAAAGGAGGCAAGTGAAGATGGCTCACACTTAGTTGGGGAGGAAGTAAAGTGTTTATTTGAGGAAAAAAAGGAAGTAGCAAAGACAGTGGAAGGCAGTGAAGGTGCAAATGGGAATCAATTAACACTTTCTTTTATTGGTCTCTTTTTATGATTTCAGATGTTCCACCTTTCCTATTTCCTCCTATTCTGCTTCCTACATGACTGGGAATGTTAAAAGTCTGAGGACCCTATCAGGCCAGATTTATGATTCTCCAGGGTAACTATAAACTATATATAGTGATGCCAGTGTGCATGCTTTTGATATGCTAAAGTATTATGAGGTAGAATAAGGAGTTAGAGTTTACTTAACAGTAACAAAGCACTGATCTACTTTGTTTCCCCTTGTTATAACAACCAGTGAGACCTTTTCTAAGTGCTGTAAAACTGGTGAATTTTCTCACTGGTGTGAAACAGGACTTACATCTTCTAGGAGTTTCAGTGCTAGGCAGTCTATTAACATGGTCTACCCTTTTCCCTGCTTACCTGACACACCTCAAACCATCTACTGTCCATCTCCCTAAATCTCCCAACAGATCTCAAGTTTCTATAGCTTGAAGAAATCCCTGTCAGAGCAACAGATCACACTCTTCATTTTGCCTGCGGATTGCCCACACCCTCCTGGATATACAGCTGTTTCCCACTCATTTATGGGGTATGCTCTGCTCCAACTTCAGATGTGAAATTCTCTTTAATTCTACATCCACTCTCTTTTCTCTTTTGGAAATATCTGCCTTCACTCTGCAGGTTGTTCCTTTCTCCTGTTTCTCCTCTATCTCATTTACACCCCCAATAAAATAATTTTGTTGTTTTTTTTCTGACTTTTTTTATGCTGGAATCAACAATGGACCTGGAAAGCAACTGGGGTAGAGGACAGACTTTACTGTCCAGACTATCTGTAGTTCATGCAGACTTGTATGATGAGTCACAACCTCTTTGTGGAAACTCAACTGTGAGGTTGTGGTTGCCCGAATAAGAGTGCTGTAATCACATACTTCGGTGCCTGCTGCTGAGTTTAACTTTCCGTGCACTTAAGGCCAATAAATGCATTGATGCAATATTCAGCTAAAATAATACCTTTCGTAAGATATTTCAACTATAAGATATAAAATATTTGACCATCATATTACTCCCTTATGATTCTAATATAATAGCAAACTATACTGCTATAAATGTCATGCACATTATCCTATCTCTTAGTTGCTTTTATTTTTTTCTTTCAGGTTATCAGGTTACAATTAGTAGTGCTCAGAATGAATTATCAAAGTTTTTCAACAAAATAAGCCAATGATTATGATCCCAGATCAATTTCCATCAGTAACCATGTAAGCAAGAAGCCAAGTTTTCTTTTCAGGAATGGTGTAAGAACCAAGAGAACTACAATAGAGCAATTAGGAAACAGGAGATAGTAAAATGGGTGCTACAAGATCTCAGTTAGCATATCTGTTTTGGATGGAGGAAGTAACAGATAGCAACAACAGAACAATAATAAAAATGGCTTAAACAATTTTTATGAAGGCAATATGTTTTTTAATTGGAAATCTATAAAGATACTGGAAGTGAGAGCAACAACTTTACAATACCATAAAAAGAACATATTATTTTAATTCTCCTGTCCATTGTGTAAGGGAGCAATTAACTGAATAATGTTTCCTTCCTGGTCACAAAGGGAATGCTTATTGCAGGCTGTAGCTACATGTTTCATTGCCCTCATTCAGCGGTCAAGTTCTGAGTTCATGAATTCACTTTTAAAAAAAATCCAGATTTTTTCATTTAAATTAGAAATTTACCATTGATCTAAGGATAATAAACAACACAATACCTTGCATTAATTATAAGAATAAGCAGTGAGCAATCATCAGTGAGGAAGGAGGCTATAAGGTCAGTAAATGAGCAAATTACAGCTTTTTTTTTTCAGAAAGAAAAGTTGAATTCTGATAGGGAATCAGAATCACTGTATCACTGTATCACTGTCATCCCATTGTTCATCAATTTGCTTGAGTGGGTGCCAGTAACATCTTCATTCGTCCCAGTCCTGAGATTTTAGCAGCCTCTCCTTATTTGTCCTTCCCAATGCTGCCATATTGGAGGCTCTTTCAGGGTCAGGGGAATGAGACCCATCATAGCTACTATTTTTGGTATATTGAATACATCATCAGTAGCTTGCCAGGCTCTGCCATGCTTGCAGAATACTCTCAGTAGCTTGCTGGGCTTTCTGAGAGGGACGGAGGCTTCTTCGGGGACAATAGAGGTCACAGTAGTTCATTACAAATACTACTCAAACACCCACCCAACCAGCAACCATTTTCCCACCACAATTAGAGGAAAGTAAATATATATTAGAGGAAAGTACATATATGTATGTATATATGTATATATATTTAATGTATTCAGCATTTCAATATATATTTCATTTCAATATATATTTCATTTCAATATATATTCATTTCAATTTATATTCAATATAAATGTATGATATAATAATTACATGACTTGAGATGTAAAAATGAACTAATAAATTAAGGATTGAAAATAAAATTAATAACATTGGTACAGAAGTTCGGAACAAACTACATGACCATATTACACTTTAGGAGACTTATTGTGTTGTTTTTAAACAGATGGTGCAATAAAACTAAACTAATATCATCCTTGGAGTCTAATTTGGGTCAAATTGCTATTCACCATTTATTATCAGTACAGCTTTCCTGAATAATCTTCAAGGAAGTTGAATAACTACTTTGAATAATTCTCCCTCAGAGTTTTAATTTCCCTTGTTGTGAGATTATTTTCTGTATGAACAGCATTGTTAATAAGAATCTAATCAGTGAGACTATAAAATAAACTCAGAAACATCCTTGTTCTTTGCATTATCAAAAAATGTTTTTTTCCTACTTCTGAACTACTAAAAAGTATCAACACAGGCAACAATTATTTCAACTTTGTTTTTTACATTTGATAGTCTGAAAATATTATTGAAAACAATAGCTACCCCTTTCCTCTATTCATGTTTCTTTGTGCCATGCTTTAAAACTCTTCTTGTATTCAACTAAAGCCTATCTTCCTGCTCTCTGAATCTGAGATACAGTTGGAATAATCGTTGACTAACAGAATGTTGTGTCCATGACTGAATGAACATCATACAACTCTGTGTTTAGGCTTCAAGAGTCCCCTTATATTTCTGCAATTGTTTTTACCAACTATTGTTGCCCTATAAACAAATCTGGGCTATCATACTGAAGGTTGAGTGACCATATGTTCCAGAATGAAGCCAGCCCAATTTTTCAACAGAGGTTCCAGTTAGGTGAGAGCACACATAAGTGTAAACAAATGCACAAAACTAATTATCAATCATTTTTGCAAACTTGAACACTAACATAAATCTTATTTTTCGTTACTAGAATTTTAACGGCTGGTCCTCCTGTCCTAATTCCATAAAGCAGTTATTCTTTACCTTCTATTGTGCTTGAAACTCTTTCATTTGCCACTATCACATTATTCTTTGTCTTGACACTGTCTTTATTCTTCTGTACAGTATAGACCCCACAGGAACAGGGTCATTTTCTCGCTATTCTTTTTGATTTTATATATAGGTTATATGGTTGACACATAATAGAGGTTGAGTGCTATTAACTGATAAATTCAAAGTGTTCAGACTGTTTATAACACATTAAAAAATAAAAGTAAGATTTCCCCATTTTCTTAGCTCATCCAGTCAACATAGTAGTGACTTGCTTTGTATTATTTCATAGCTAAAATGACTTGAAATATCCTGAGAGATTCAGTGACATTTGCTATTCAAACATTTTTGTTCCAATTAATAATGGTGCTTCTCAAGGGGAGTATGGCACAAATGACTGGTCTCAGAAACATTCTCTCCCTGGGAAAACTGAAGTGGAAAATCAAAATATGCCATACTTTTAATAAAAAAGAGTCTGCATAACTCTCAGTAGAAGTGTAAAACTGGGAATTATATTGTGAAATAGGGCATGTCAAACACAATGCAGCCACTGCTCTCAGCTACTATCTGAAATAATTCAAGAGTAAAATCTATGAATTGACCTATTTATCACTTAATCAAACCTGCAAGAATTCCACGATTGACAATGGCATTCTTTTGAAAACAATTAAGTTGTACGCATTTATTTTTTAAGTTTTCTACCCATTAGCCATAAAGCAATTCATATTTAAGTACATTATACACGTGTCAACAACTCATAGGAACTGAGAACTTAACCACTTCCCTAAGACACAACAACATAATATACACATAGAACACTTTAAGATGAATTAAATGTTACTTCTGTTTAATGATGTGAATATTCTAAGAACATAGGTTCAAGAAAATTATCAACATCCTTTGAATCCAAGAAATTACAAAGAATATTCACAAAGTACATATGAAGATGTGAACCAAGTTCTTGATTCAAAATTTCATTTTTGAGGAAAATATGGGCTGGAGCTATAGCACAGTGGGTAGTGCATTTGCCTTGCACTCAGCCAACCCAAATTCAATTTTTCTGCCCCTCTTGGATAGCCCAGCAAGCTACCATGAGCATCTCGCCCACACGGCATAGCCTGGCAAGCTACCTGTGAGGTATTCTATATGCCAAAAACAGTAAAAACAAGTCTCACAATTTTTTGTGAGACATTACTGGTTCCCGCTCAAGCAAATCGATGAACAACAGGAGGACAGTGACAGTAACAGTAATAGAGGAAAATTATTTAGGTTATATATTTTTAAAATATATAAATATTTATTATCACATCCCCTTATTAGCCTTCTGACTTCCTTAGAACACCAAAGTGAAATGTTATAGACACATCTATATCTGTTTCCAACAAAAACTATTGTGCTTGGGCAGCAATGGTGTCATTATTCATACCTTAAATTAAAAATTTATCACTAATAACAGTAAGTCCAAGGCCTGAGGAATATATATACCTTGTTTCTCAAGTAAGTTAAATGGATTTGTATCCTGACATGACTAAAACTCAATTTCATATGTGAGATTTTCATCACTCATCGTCAGATATGTGTTCTTCACATATTATTTAACTTGATCACTTTTACATAACATTTCAAGTTCATAAGTATGATTTCACTCATTAAATCATATAGTCACTATTAATAATACCTGAGATATACTACTTTTAGAGCAAAATTCTAGTGGATGAATTCATCAGCACTGATTTTGTTTTAGTCTTATAGATGTTACACTCCAGAGGGAGAAAGATGTTTGCACACATACAAATATGGAATTTGAAATTATAGTCAATGCTATGGTGTAAATATCGTAGTACATTATAAAGAACATAGAAAATAGATATGCTGGTGGAAGGAATTTAATGAACCTAGGAATACCAGAAAGAAATTTGAAGAGGATAGAAAAAATTATATTATATAATCTTGACAACCAAGATAAAACTAAGAATATTGAAAATCATTCAATTTTAAACAGAGGAATGTTGTGATAAATTTTGTTCATAAATTTACCATAGCTTTTACACGAACATAGAAAAAAGAAAGGGTCAAGCAAGATAGAATGGTTATAGTAGCAGGTATTGTTAATAAATGTTTGTTAAGGAGCTGGAGTGATAGCACAGTGGATAGGGTGTTTGCCTTGCATGCGGCTGACCCAGGTTAAATTTCCAGCATCCCATATGTTCCCCCAAGCACCGCCAGGAGTAGTTCATGAGTGAAAATCCAGGAGTAAGCCCTGTGCATCACTGGGTGTGACCCAAAAAGTAGAAAAAAAAAAAAAGAAAAAAGAAAAAAGAAAAAAGAAGAGAACTGTTAAGTGTTAATGGTCAACCAATTCAAGTGAGATGGAATATTTAGTTATTTCATAAATTATGCACTGTAATTACTATTACAGTTAAATTATTAATATAAGTAATATATTAAGTTGTAATAGTTTAGATTTTTAAATTAGGTACATGACTGATATAGATGATTATATATATCAATTCATAAATCATAAGTGGCATACATAATTTGAAGATTTCTTTGTTGAAATAAAGCAAAAAATGTATATATTTTCTTTTGAATACTTTTATATTCCATGGGAATTTGGGTTAAACTTATATAGTGAAGATTCATCGCCGCCCCCCCCCCCCCCAACAGGTACCACTGGCGCGTACTCCCCACCCTAGCTCAACTCGGGACACAGAAACCCAGCCGCCACCGCAGGGCCCCAGGCAGAGGTAGCTCCAGCAGCTCCAGCCACTTCCAAAGGGAGCACAGGTCCATGTAATTGCCTCTCCCACCCCCAACAGATCTGTGGACTAGCATCTGAACTGGCTGGGGGCGTGGACATTACTGTAGGGGCGTGGTCTCCATTGCAAGTGGGCGTGGCCTAATCCACTGGCTTACTCCAATTTTAACAAAAGACCAATACACAATAGAAGCAGTATAAACCCAATAATAAAAGAACACCTCCTACAAACCTTCACTAGATACCCATTATAAGCCAGAGAAAAAATGCCAGAAAACATGCTCAGACCCTAGAAAGAGAGAAGGGTATCCACCATCGACTGGCCTTATCCAGAATCCTTTCCCACAATAAGAGTGAACAGTGCTAGTGAATTCCAGGGTTTTACCACTAGACAAACAAAACAACATGAAAAAAACAACGCAAATCTCCACTACAAGGTGAAGACGAAGAAAAGATTCCCAAACCCTCAAATGGGGTCACCTATAAATATGTTCTCCCCGATAAAGAACTCCAGGACGAAATGCAGAGGATATTCAAGGACCTACTCAAAGAATCAATGGAAGAAATATCCAAAAAAATAAAAGAAGAAATGAAAGAAACAATATAAAGGTTATTCAAGAAAATACAGGAAGAAATGAGAACAGAAACAAAAAAGCTACAAAAAGAAGTGTCACAGATAAAGGACTCGGTAGATGGAATTAAAAACTCCACAAGTGCCCTTAACAATAGGATAAGTGCAGCTGAAGAGAGGATCAGTGAGCTTGAAGATGAGCAACAGAACTCTCATAGGGAAAAACAAGCACTGGCAAAAGATCTCAAAATGGCTCTTAGGAGAATCAGAGACCCAGGGGATGATGCCAAGAGGAACAACATTAGAATCATTGGAGTACCAGAAGGGCATGGAGGCAACTCCAATGAAAAAGCCACAGTCAAAGAAATCATTGCTGAAAAGTTCCCAGAGTTAAAGTATGCATACATACAGATCCAAGGAGCCAGAATGGTGCCAGCAAAAAGAGACCCTAATAAAAACATTCCAAGACATATCATAATAAGAATGATGGATGCTGTGGACAGAGACACAATACTACAAGCAGCAAGAACAAAGAAGAAAATCACATTCAAAGGAGCACCCCTTAGATTTACAGCAGACCTATCAGAGGAAACCCTCCAAGCCCGAAGGCAATGGTGGGATATAGTGAAAAAACTCAATGAAATGAATGCCTCACCAAGAATACTTTATCCAGCTAAACTGTCACTCAAACTCAATGGAACTATACACAATTTTGTAAATAAACAACAGCTCAGGAACTTTATAGACACAACACCAAAACTAAAAGAAGAGTAAAAGGGGCTCCTGTAGGATAAGATGGAAAACGCTTAGAAACACAACCAACCCCTACAGAAACATGGCAAAAAATCCCATGACAATAATGTCTCTTAATGTCAATGGCTTAAATGCACCAATCAAGAGACACAGAGTGGCAAAATGGATCCAGGAACAGAAACCAACATTCTGCTGTCTACAAGAAACTCATCTGAACAATCAGAGCAAAAACATACTCAAAGTAAAAGGATGGAAAACAATCCTGCAAGCAAACAACTCCCTCAAAAAAGCTGAAGTGGCCATACTAGTATGCAACAACATTAATTTCACATTGAAAAATATTAGAAGGGACAGCGAAGGCCACTTTCTCTTCATCAAGGGATACGTACAACAGGAAGAAATCACATTCTTAAATGTATACGCACCTAATGAGCGAACAGGTAAATACTTAAAACAACTGCTAACAGATTTTAAGGAGGACATTGCTAGCAACACAATAATAGCTGGAGACTTCAACATTAGCCTATAACCTCTGGATAGATCAACAAGAACAAAACTCAGCAAGGAAACATTGGCTTTAAAAGAAGAAATAGAAGATAATGGACTTATAGATCTGTACAAGGCTTTACACTCCCAAAAGAAAGAATTCACATTCTTCTCCAGTGTGCATGGAACATTTTCCAAAATAGACCATGTGCTAGGCCACAAAACATACCTAAGTTGAATCAGGAAGATAGAAATACTACCAACAATCTTTTCAGATCATGATGCACTGAGAAAAGAAATGAATCACACACAGACACGGAGAACCAAATCAAACACCTGAAAATGAAACAACTCAATGCTGAGCAATGAATGGATCAGGAAGGAAGTCAAGGACGAAATCAAAACATACCTGGAAACAAATGAGAATGAAGACACGAGCTCCCAGGACTTATGAGATGCAGCAAAAGCCGTATTAAGGGGAAAATTTATAGCTTTGCAAGCATATCACAAGATGGAAGAAAGGATGCACATAAACAACTTGACTTCACAGTTCAAGATCTTAGAAAAGTATCAACAGAAGGATCCCAAAGTAGGCAGAAGGAAAGAGATCATAAATCTTAGAGCAGAAATCAATGACATGGAAACCAAAGAAACAATCCGAAAGATCAATGAAAATAAGAGTTGGTTCTTTGAGAAAATAAATAGGATAGATAAACCACTAGCAACACTCACAAAGAAACAGAGGAAGAGAACCCTAATAAACCAAATCAAAAACGAGAAGGGGGATATCACAACAGAAACCAAAGAAAATCAAAAGATATCAGAGGCTACTTTGAAAGTCTGTATGCCACGAAATGAGAGAACCTAGAAGAAATGGATAAATTCCTGGATTTCTATAATCTCCCGAAGCTGAATCAAGAAGATATAGAGTACCTGAATAAACCTATTAACATCAAGGAAATTGAAACTGTAATCAAAAGTCTTCCCCAAAACAAAAGCTCAGGTCCAGGTGGATTCACTAGCGAATTTTTCCAAACATTTAAAGAGGACCTATTGCCAGCTCTTCTCAAGTTTTTCCAGTAAATTGAAAAAACAGAAATTCTCCCAAACAGTTTCTATGAAGCCCATATCTTCCTAATACCAAAAGGAAAAAAGACACCACAAAAAAAGAAAACTACAGGCCTATATCCGTGATGAACACGTATGCAAAGATTCTCAACAAAATACTCGCAAATAGAATTCAACAACTCATCAAAAAGATCATAAACCATGAACAAGTGGGATTTATCCCAGGGATGGAAGGATGGTTTAACATTCGGAAATCAATAAACATAATCCATCATATCAACAAAAGAAAAGATAAAAATCATATGATCATATCAATAGATGCAAAGAAAGCATTTGACAAGATCCAGCACCCGTTTATGATGAAAACCCTTGCCAAATTGGGGATAGAGGGGACTTTCCTCAATATACTTAAAGCCATCTATCACAAGCCTACAGCAAGCATCATTCTCAGTGGGGAAAAACTAAGAGCCTTCCCCTTAAGCTCAGGGATGAGACAAGGATGCCCACTCTCTCCACTACCGTTCAATATAGTACTGGAAGTACTTGCAATAGCGATTAGACAAGAAAAAGATATTAAGGGCATCCAAGCAGAAAAGGAAGAAATCAAGTTCTCACTATTCACAGATGATATGATACTATGTTTAGAGAACCCTACATCCTCTACCAAAAAACTACTAGAAACATTAGATCTGCAGAGTAAAGTTGCAGGCTATAAAATCAATACCCAAAAGTCCATGGCTTTCCTATATGCAAATAGTGAGAGAGAAGAAAACAACGTGAAGGAAACAATCCCGTTCACAACTGTGCCCCAGAAATTCAACTACCTAGGAATTAGCTTAACTAAAGAAATAAAGGACCTGTACAAAGAACACTACTAAATGCTGCTTCAGGCAATCAAAGAAGACACAAGGAAATGGAAAAATATCCCCTGTTCATGGATCGGGAGAAATAACATTGTCAAAATGAAATACTTCCCAAAGCACTGTACAAATTCAACACAATCCCTATTAGGATACCCAAGACATTCTTCAAAGAACTGGAGCAAACACTCCTGAAATTTATATGGAACAATAAGCCCCCACAAATAGCTAAAGCAATTCTTGAGAAAAAGAAAATGGGAGGAATCAACCTCCATAACTTCAAACACTACTACAAAGCAGTAATAATTAAAACAGCATAGTACTGGAGCAAAAGCAGAACAGCATACCAGTGGAACAGAGTTGAATATACTGACATCTCTCCACAAACATTTGATCACCTAATCTTTGATAAAGGAGCAAGAAATGTGAAATGGAGTAAGGAAAGTCTTTTTAACAAATTGTCCTGGTAAAATTGGAAGGCTACATGCAAAAAAATGGTCTCAGATCTCTGCCTAACTCCATATACAAAAGTAAGATCAAAATGGTTTAGAGATCTCTACATCAGATCGGAATCCATAAGGTACATTGAAGACAAAGTCGGCAAAACCCTCCATAACATTGAAGCTAATGGTGTATTCAAAGATGTCATGCCACTGGCTAAGCAAGTGAAAACAGAGATAGATAAATGGGACTATCTTAAACTAAGAATTTTCTGCACCTCTAAAGAAACAGTAACCAAAATAGAAAGACAGTCCACAGAATGGGAAAGGGTATTTGCCGAGTACACGTAAGACAGGGGGTTGATATCAAGGATATACAAAGTACTGGTTGAATTCCACAAGAAGAAAACATCCAACCCTATCAGAAAATGGGGTGACAAAATGAACAGAAACTTCTTCAAAGATGAAATCCAAATGGCTAAAAGACACATGAGAAAATGCTCTACATCATTAATCATCAGGGAGATCAAAACAACAAGGAGATATCGTTTCACACCAGAGAGACTGGCCCACATCCAAAAGAACAAAAGCAATCGGTGCTGGCACTGATGTGGCGAGAAAGAGACCCTCCTTCTCTGCTGCTGGGAATGCCGACTGGTCCAGCCCTTTTGGAAAACAGTCTGGATGATTCTCAAAAAACTAGAAATTGAGCTCCCATTTGACCCAGCAATACCACTCCTGGGAATATACCCCGGAGATGCCAAAAAGTATAGTCGAAGCGACATCTGCAGTTGTCTATTCATTGCAGCACTGTTAACAATAGCTAGAGTCTGGAAAAAAACTGAGTGCCCAAGAACAGATGACTGGTTTAAGAAACTTTGGTACATCTACACAATGGAATACTATGTAGCTGTCAGACAGGATGAAGTAATGAAATTTACATACAAGTGGTACTACATGGAAAGTATCATGCCAAGAGAAATGAGTCAGAAAGAGCGGGATAGACATAGAAAGATTGCATTCATCTGGGGAACATAAAGTAACAAATAGGAGACTAACACCCAAGAATAGCCGAGATAAATACCAGGAGACTTACTCCATGGCTTGGAGGCCAGCTTCACACTCTAGGGGTAAAGGCAGCCCAGATGTATAAAGGAGGACCAAATGGGGGCTATTGGGAGGATTCCCCCAGGATGGGAGATGCATGCTGAGACTAGACTCTAGACTGAACATGTTGCCACTCGATGCCTCTTTTGCAGGCTACATCACCCAAAAGGAGAGAGAGAACAAAAAGGAGTGCCATGCCACTGAGGCAGGGTGGGATGAGGGGATGAGGGGGGTGGGAGGGGTACTGGGTTCAGTGGTGGTGGAAAATGGCCTTGGGTGGAGGGATATGTACTCGATCATTGTACAACAGGAACCCAAGCACAAAAATTTGTAAGTCTACAACTTTACCTCATCCTGTTTCACTAATTAAAAAATTAAAAAAAACTTATATAGTGGATTCAGTGTAACACATATGCTAACAATGATTGAGCTTTTGAATTAATGCTGAGTAAAAAACGCTAGTTACAACATGGCTATATTGTATGATTTACTCATATGAAATGACTAGTATGTTCACTCTTAGAGATTAAAAGTAGAATGATGATTTCCAGGACCTAAGGAGGTGAAAGAAATGGGGATTTTCGAAATTAATGGGTACAGAGTTTAAGTTTGGAATGATTAAATCTCTTTGAGGTAGTGGTAAGAACTGAATGAAGACATAAATACATAAAATGACAGTATAACTTACACTTCACTTGGTAAAGCTTAGGTTACATGCATTTTGCTACAGAGAGAAAGCTAGAAAAATATTGTATTTGGCAAGACAATGAATCTTCTTACATGAATGAATTCAGGAAAACTGGCATAGATATTTAGGAATGCATGCTATATGAATTTAACATATAATGTAATGATGTGTGTGTGAACTGAAATTTAATGTGTATCATTGCTGTGACTATATTTTGAATTTTACTCAGAAGTGCTCTGAGAATTATTTGCATGCTCTATGCATCAGGTTTTAGGCATTTTCATGTCCTTGTTAAGATCTGGTATTCCACTTTTCCTCATTTTAAATAACTTTCACCTGACTTTCATTTCCATACCAATAAGTTCATTCTAGCAATAAAATTTTATTGTCAGTCTTTCCAAGTTTTTATTTTCATCTTTTTTATGAACACTATGGGGAAAAAAGAAAGAGCTTTATCCCTATATACCAATGTGCCACTCAAAATTTATTTCCTAAAGTTAATCAAAAAGTTTTAGAGGATTTATTTTCTCTTATGATTATCCAAATGTGTCAATTTGGTAACATATAGGTGCTTTAAAAAGTGAGTACCAGAATGAGTATTAAAGCCATCACAATTATGGAGCCAAGTGAAGTTTGAGCTTTTTTTTTTAATGTAAAGAGAATTTCCTTCATCTATCTCTTGTCTAGTGCAATATTTTACACTTGAAAAATTTATGAAAAGACTTGACTGATATAGCAGATATGTGTCATCTTCCTATCAGATTTTACTTAGCATATTCATGCTGTTATTCAACATAGAAGAAAATAAGTCAAATTTTAGCCTTCCCAAGAGCTAAGTTGTGTTCATGTAATCTGTGTGACTTTAACTGAATTATAGAAGTGCACCTGTAGATATCAAGTGAGTCTTTCATTATAGTATTGATGCTAGTAGTACTATTGGGAGGTAGCAATAGTTCGAGTTTCAGATGTTTGTTGAGATGTAGTCAACTTTACTTGATTGATAAGTATCCTATGTAGGTCAGTAGAGTTTTATAGTAGCCAATTATTGCATTAAGTGATATGTGGTAGCAAAAGAGACATCAAGAATATTTTCATAGAAATTTTATCTCCCATTTGGATTTTAGGTAATACCCAAAGGTAGTTCAGCTCTGTATTTTGACTCTGACTCAAGGACCACAGTCAGTGGCACTTAGAGGACCAGAGGCAGTGCTGGGGGATTGAGCCAGGACTGCTGTGTGCAAGACAAACACTTTACCGGTTATACAGTCTCTCCAGCCCACATAGAATATATTTTAAAGCTACTTCCTAGAAACTGTGCTGTAACTTTATTTTTGTACACTCCATAATGATTCTATATGACACCGAAAATACTTTTGATTCATTGAATTTATATTTCAACCAGTGAGAATGGTACTATTATGTTACAAAGAACCCGACTGACAAAATTGATAGAAACATTAATTTATTCAGTCAGCTAGTACGTTATGATGACATTTAAAAATGGCATTTATCATTCATTCACACTTGAATCCGGTCACGAGTTAATCCAGACAATCACTTATCTCAGGGTCTTTCTGTCACAAGAAGTGATCTGGGGGATGGGCAAGTAAATAAACGTTGATTTTGTTGTTGTTGTTACTAGGACATATAATATAGTAAAGGAATGGAGAAGTCAATGAGTGATCCTGGTCAAAAATATAGCTTAGTGATAGTGTACTGCCTTGTATATGTGAAGTCTAGGAATTGATCCCTGGGACTAGAAAACAATAATAAGTGAAATAATTTAAAGTATTTAAAAAATAACTGTGGAATCAAAATAATAAAATTATGAACAATATAAAGATATTATCATAGACTTATATGCCAGAGTACAAAAAGTTTAACTTTACTAGATTAAAGAGATTAAAGAGGGTTCTGAGAAGTAAGCACTGTAGCACTGTCCTCCCATTGTTCATCCATTTGCTAGAGCGGGCACCAGTGACGTCTCCATTGTGAGACTTGTTGCTACTGTTTTTGGCATATCAAATATGCCTTGGGGAGCTTGCCAGTCTCTGCCTTGCGGGTATGATACTCTCTGTAGCTTGCCAGGATCTTTGAGAGGGTTGAAGGAATCATACCCGGGTCAGCTGAGTGCAAGGCAAATGTCCTACCCGCAGTGCTATTGCTCCAGCCCCTGAGAAGTAAAGCTCTTCAAAATTTGATTCAGTTCAGTGCTTTACCATATTAAATTGCTTGTGCTTGTATACATGTATACCATACCATACATTTATACTCTATGAATATGTTTGGCATTTTACTTAAGATCTGCGAGTGAAACATATAGATAGATAGATAGATAGATAGATAGATAGATAGATAGATAGACAGATAGACAAAGTAAAGAAAATGAATCTGGAGAGCTGCATGCTCAAAATCCCAGAAAAAAAAACAAATGAATAAAATGTCAAAGATCAAAGGCTCAGATGTAACTTCAAATGCATCTAAAATGATGCATATTAATTTATTTATTGCTTTTTGGTTCACACCTTGCAATGCTCAGGAGTTGCTCCTGATTCTGCATTCAGAAATTAATCCTCAGGGGACCATATAGGGTGCTGGAAATCAAACCCAGGTTGGCCATGTGCAAGGCAAAAGCCCTATCCTCTGTGCTATCACTCTAGCCCCGATCTATATTTATTTTAGTAGGCCTTGAATCAATGAGATGTAGAGTCAAAGATCCAGTTCACTTTGTAAGCTATACTTTCTATACCTAAACAAAAAGGAGTGTTACAAAACATTAGAAAAGCACAAGGGAAAAAAATGCCTGTAAAAACCCACTGATTTTCTATAAAGTTTATACTTTCTTTTTGCCAAAATTAAGTGACTTTTATTTGATTGATTTTTTTATTATTGATCTCCAGTGATCAATTAAAATCACATGCTTAAGGTGAATATTGCCAGTCACTTTATACCATACCTATAAGGAGAAAAACAATGTGGATAGCAGCATAACAAATGGCTCCTAACATTAGCCATAATAGTGGCATATGCATTATTATGTCATGTTAAATACAACTGGTTCATATTTCATTCATCTAAGGAAATCTAGACCTTTAAAAATCATATCTGAATGCATTTCTTGATTATATGAGTATTGGCTCTCTTCTAGCTTGCAAAGTAACAAATGAGAGAAATTCATATTTGGCTAAATGTCAAAGACAATAGTCTAAACTGTATTATGTTAGCAGATGTTAATGATGTTTAATATTGTTTGTGGTAAAACATAGTGTTGACATAATATTTTCATTCTGACCTAAACTACTTTGTTCCTAAGAAAATAAAAACTTTATCCACCTCTCTGATTATGCCTCCTTTGTTTTTTTTTCTTTTTTAAGAAGAGATGAACAAAATGATTATGTGTGAAATCACCAGTTTTTGAGGGTTGCTGTTTTTGCATTTCATGATGCTCTTGTTTCTTTGATTGCCCATGAAATCAGATATTATTTTCTAATTACAGCATCACAATAACAGCTGAGCTACAAAAGAATTTTTCTGCTGCTTTGTTTAGCAACCACTTCAGCAGTTATCCTGAATTTAAGCTTCGTTACTTTTTTTAAAGGGCTTATAAAAAAGCTTTTGACACAAGACCATCATACCCTCAATATTCTAATCATATAGTCAACAACATTTTAGCCATTAATCTCTAAAAATTCATATACTCATTCATCTATTCATCAATTACACTGGCCATGGTACCCCTGTAATATTTTTATTGCTTATCTTATAGATGTCCAACATAATTATAACTAGGATATGTAATCCCAAAATAACCATTTCTCATACATTAAAACTGTGAGATATTTACCAGATAATATTACTTTGAGAATAGGTTGATTGAAGGAGAATATCATGAATATGTCAAATGAGCATCTCTTTAAATAGAATTCTGATATCATTATGTGTAAATTAGAATTTGTACGCAAAATAACAGATGAGGATATCAATTTTCCCTGACTTCTAAAAGGAGTTCAGGTGTAGCTTGGGCCGAAGGAATTAATATTCCAACTAAAGTGATTGTGTTGTCTTTTGAGGTGAGAAGCTTCTTAGTTTAAGATAGTCCCATTTGTCTATCTCTGTTTTCACTTGCTTGGCTAGTGCCATGTCATCTTTGAAGATACTATTAGCTTCAATGTCCTGGAGAGTTTTGCCAACCTTGTCTTCAATGCACCTTATGGATTATGGTCTGATGTTGAGGTCATCACAGCACATGCTGTGGGAAAAGGAATCTCAGAGAAGGGAACACCAATTAAAGGATATTTGGAGGATTCTCTTCGGATTCAAGATGTGTGCTGAAAGAAGACTATAGACCGAACGGGATGGCCACTCAATACCTCTATTGCAAACCAAATTTTCATCTTTCTTTTGTACATGGTGTTAGGTAGATATCTGAGCCCATTTTTTTGCATGTAGCTGTCCAGTTTTGCAAGAAAAATTTGTTAAAAAGGTTTTCTTTGCTACGCTTCACATTTCTTGCACTGTTATCAAAGTTTAGCTGATCATATATTTGGGGGTGGGTGTCAGTATATTCAACCCTGATTCATCGGTCTGCGGCTCTGCCTTTGTTCAAGTACCATGCTGTTTTAATTATTACTGCTTTGTAGTAGAATTTGAGGTTGAGGAGGATGATTCCTCCCATTTCCTTTTTTCCAAGAAGTGACGAAAATACAAAGACAGTCTACAGAATTGGAAAGGATATTTACCCAATACTGATCCAATAAGGGGTTAATATTAAGAATATACAAAGCACTGATTGAACTTCACAAGAAGAAACATCAATCCCATCAAAAATGGGGTGATGAAATGAATAGAAATTTGCTCAAAGAAGAAATTCGAATGGCTAAAAGGCACATTAGAAAATGCTCTACATCACAAATCATCAGGGAGATGCAAATCAGATCAACAATTAGATATCATCTCACACCATAGAGACTGGCCCCCATCCAAAAGAACAAAAACAACCAGTGTTGGTGTGGATGTGGCGAGAAAGAGACCTTCCTTCACTGCTGGTGGGAATGCTGACTGGTTCAGCCCTTTTGGAAAACAGTACAGACAATCCTAAAAAAATTAGAAATTCAGCTCCCGTTTGACCCAGCAATACCACTAATGGGAATATATCCCAGAGAAGAAAAAAAGTGTAGTCGAAATGACATCTGCACTTCTATGTTCATTGCTGCACTGTTCACAATAGCTAAAATTTTAAGAAAACTCAAGTGCCCAAGAACAGATGACTAGTTAAAGAAACTTTGGTATATCTACACAATGGAACACCATACAGTTGTTAGAAAAGATGAAGTCATGAAATTCACATACAAATGGTTCTACATGGAAAGTGTCATGCTAAGTGAAATGAGCCAAAAGAGAGGGACAGACATAGAAAGACTGGGGAATATAAAGTAACCAAATGGGAGACGAACACCCAAGAGTAATTGAGGTAAGTACTAGGAGGTCTGCTCCACGGCTTGGAAGCCGGCAGCACATGCTGTGGGAAAAGGAATCTCAGAGAAGGGAACACCAATTAAAGGATATTTGGAGGATTCTCTTCGGATTCAAGATGTGTGCTGAAAGAAGACTATAGACCGAACAGGATGGCCACTCAATACCTCTATTGCAAACCAAAACACACTAAAGGAAAGAAAGAACAAAAGGAAATGCCCTGCCACAAAGGTGGGGTGAGGTGGGGGGAATGGGATGGGGAGGTGAGAGGGAGACTGGGATAATTGGTGGTGGAGAATGGGCACTGGTGGAGGGATGGGTACTCGATCATTGTATAACTGAAACCCAAGCATGAAAGTTTGTAAGTCTACAGCTGTACCTCATGGTTTTTCACTAATAAAAAAAATTTTTAGAAAGTGATTGTGTTATCTAATAGACTTGATAACTAGTAGTAATAATACACAGTTCAGATCTCAAAATGATAACTTCCACATGGGTAGTGAAATTTCATATAGGATTCATCCTGTTTACATATAATTATAGCTTAATTTGTTGAAGAAATTAATAACACAAAAAGATAAGCCCATTATTATAGAAGAAAAACCTGACAAATAATTTGATTAATCCCATTTCACACAGATTATATAGATAGAATGAGGCTGTATTGGCAGTAGAACTGAAGGACAATACAGAACATTTGAATTCAAGAGCTCATAGGAAAAAAGGAGTATACTTTATTAAAAATTTGAAAACTCAGTTACAAAAATTTAAGTGGACTATCCTACAAAATCCTTAGTACTCTATATGGCCTACCGAGCCTTCCAGGAATAATTCCTGAACACAGACATAGGAGTAAGCCCTGAGTACAGCAAGGTTGAGCCTAATATACAAACAAAAAATTTGATATACTGTCATGTCATAAAACATTTGTGGTTAACATTGACATTAACTGTTTATTTTTTACTCCTTCCTTCCTTCCTTCCTTCCTTCCTTCCTTCCTTCCTTCCTTCCTTCCTTCTTTCCTTTTTTCTTCGTTTCTTTCTTTCCATTTTCTGATGATCATGGCCAGCATTCATTTTTGACTCAAGCTACTGTGTAAATTCACTTTGTCTTTGCAAAGGGCTCTAGGTCTTGACAATTTATCATTTCTCCTTGGGGCTATTGTTCAATTTCATGACTTTTTTTTGAGGGGGTAGCAATCCCAGGTACTATTTTCTTTTATTGAGTATACTAATCCTTAATACTTCATGATGGTCACGGTCCCGTTGTTCATTGATTTGCTCGAGCGGGCCCACTAATGTCTCCATTGTGAGACTTGTTTTTACTGTGTTTTGCATATCAAATACATCATGGGGAGCTTGCCAGGCTCTGCCGTGCGGGCGAGATACTCTCGGTAGCTTGCCAGGCTCTCCGAGAGGGGCAGAGGAATCGAACTCGGGTCGGCCATGTTGGCCGCTTGCAAGGCAAACGCCCTACCGCTGTGTTATCGCTCCAGCCCTAATACTTCATAAAAAAGTTAAAATCTTCTTTAATTGCACTACAAATTTTACAATGCCCAAATACAGTCTGTACTTGAGCTTTGTAGAATTTTTCTACAAATAATTCTCTATTTGCTTTTTATTTTTGCATTTCATTGTCAATTATATTGCTGCCCATAATTCTCAGGCTTGGAAGAGGGACCAGTTAAGACAAAGAAAGTTTCCAAAGGGAGTTAAAGAAGTATATGCAGAATTACTATAAATTAATTACATTCGACATTAGTAAAACTCTTAATTTTAAATACATTTAAATACTTGATGACTGGATCATTTGACATCACGTTACTCATCGATTTGCTCGAGTGGGCACCAGTAACATCTCCATTCATTCCTGTCACGTGCTAGTGTAGTCAAATGGCATCTGCTTCTTCTAGGAATACAAACAGCCTCAAACCGATCGTGCAGGGTCTTGACATTGAAGTCTGAACATCTCATAGGTGGGCTGCCACGCGATCTTTTGATGTCCCATGGAATCCAGTCGGTAATGGCTCTAGTCCAGCGGTCATCTCCAAATCTCATTACGTGTCCAGCCCATCTGATTTTTGACGTAAATATTTAATAAAAATTATTTTCCAGTAAATACATTCCATACCAGTGTTTTGTATGGCACATTTCTTAAAACCTCCGTAATATGTTATCTGTCATTTCTAACAGAAATTGGTTTAAAATGTACACAATTCAAACAGTACAAGCAAACCTTAAAAGCATTCTTAAGTGAAATGTTTGAGTCATATCTGAAAATTATTAAAGTGTCCTGAAGCAATTGTTGCTGTTTAAAATTAGAAGGAAAATAATGACAATTAGATAAAAATGAATTATTTCTGATTCTCTGAAAATATTAAGACAACAATATCAGTGGTCATGCCTCCCTCTAATTAACCACACAGCGGAGACTATTATATCCAGTTTCCTCCTAAGATACACTGTTGTCAGAATTCATTTTAAGATTTTCATGTAGTCTTTCTTAACTATGATCCCCTTATTGTGGAAAGGATTGGATACAATAACTAAAAACAAAAATGTAAACATTATTATTGTAAGGTTCGTTCTGAAAAAATGGCAACCAAGACAAGAATATGATGCGCTCATGAGACAGCAATATTCCTGGAACCAGAGATCTCCAAGCCCCAGCACAGAAGAGAGGACTTATTGCCCATCTGGCGCCAGGAAGCCACCAGGCTGCATCCCATGATTCCTCATCACGGACTCCCTACGGATAATGGGAGCCAGACCAAAACCACCAGTTTCAACTAGTTCCCTTTCCCCACCCAAGACAACTTAAAAATCTCTCCTAGTCTCTCTTGGCGTCTTCTCAACCCCAGCCTCATTCAGTGTAGAGTCTGCCCAGGACTGCCCCTAATAACCTTCTCCTGCTTCTTCACTGTACTTGTCTCCATGTTGGCTGAGGTCACAGGCCTATCAACTATCTTGTCTTATGTTTGCTTCAAAATAAGTGTTGAACGTAATACCTGTTTGAATTACTGTTATAATTTTATGTTAAGAAATCAATCTTGCTTATTTATTTGATGGTTTCTGCATCAGACCCTGTGGCATTCATGGGCAGTTACTGGCTCTGTGGTCTGGAGTCATCTCTGGAAGTGACCAGGTTGCTATATGTGGTGCCAGAGTTTGAACTGGGCTTGGCTTCATGCAAGATAAACATTCTGCCTCCTATACTGTCTCTGTTTACAGTATTACCAATTTAATTACTGAAAATTAACATTTAAAAAAATTAGAGGTGGTTTATCAATTAGCATTAGACAGTCAGATAAAATTGGCTTTATTTTCCTTTTATAATTTTTAAAACCTGTATTTTTTGGCCTTAAAAGAACATACAACTGTCAGGTAAAGCAACACTTCTGAATGACTGACAATTTTTTATTTTCTAGACACAGCTGTAATGTATTATGATGATGAATTGATTACTTAATTTCATTTTATTCCTATTACAATTATAAATATATTTGAGAAAGGTAATTTTCATAACGAATCATTATACATTCTTCCATTGATTTAATCAGGATTTGTTTTATTTTAAAACACCATTGCTGAATTTATTACAGCCAGTAAATATGTAGCCTTAAGCAAAAACACTGCATTATAGAGCTTCCAGAGGCTTCTCTAGCTTTAATGTGATTAAGATTCACAAGAGTGCTTATAGCAATGAAATATTCCTGTTCCCCATCAGAATTACCTCTACAAAAAGGTAAGACAGCATCAACATATTGAACAAATCTCTCAATCTCGTGGTTTTAGGAATTTTGTTATGAGAAATATAGTTTTTGAAACCTGTATGGTGAAATAAAACACTTCTTAAAATCCAAAGCGTAACACTCTCTTCACATCAACCAATGCCATTATTTTTCATGCTAATGAACCACAGTTTTTGAATAATTCTAATTGAGAGTGTTTTCAGATTGAATTTCCAAATTCAGCAGTTGAAATTCTTAGGCCTGCAGGGAAAATGCTAATTGTTGAATGACAATTATGAAAATAAAATATTTAAATATATTTAGCAGAGCAGAAATTTTTAAGTGTGACATTTAATATTGAGGAATCATTTTCCTTTGCACATTTATTGTGTTCTTCAAATGTGTATAGGATAGATAATATTCATTCTCAATTTTTAACCCTTTTCTTTTTTTTTTTTATTAGTGAAACGACATGAGGTACAGTTGTAGATTTACAAATTTTTGTGCTTGGATCTCGGTCATACCCCGATCAAATACCCATCCCTCCACCAGTGCCCATTTTCCACCACCAGGATAATATCCCTCCCCCCCCCATCCTCCCATCTCCCCATCCCCCCTGCCACTGTGGCGGGGCATTCCCCCCTGTTCTCTCTCTCCTCCTGGGCGCTGTGATCAGCCAAAGAGGCATTGAGTGGCGAACATGTTCAGTCCAGTCTACTTTCAACCTGAATCTCCCCTCCTGGGAGGATCCTCCAAACACCCTCCACTTGGTGTTCCCCTTTCTATCTGAATTGTCCTTTCCCCTAGAATACCCAGCTGGCCTCTAAGTTATGGAGTAATTCTCCTGGTGTTGCTCTCAGCTATTCTTGGGTATTAATCTCATATTTTATTTTATTATTTTATTATTTTATATCCCCCAGATGAATGCTATCTTTCTATGTCTATCCCTCTCTTTCTGACTCATTTCACTTAGCATGATACTTTTCATATTGTACCACTTGTATGTAAAGTTCATGACTTCATCTTTTCTAAGAGCCACATAGTACTCCATTGTGTAGATGTACCAAAGTTTCTTTAACCAGTCATCTGTTCTTGGGCACTCAGGTCTCTTCCAGTTTCTGGCTACTGTAAAGAATGCTGCAATGAACAAACAAGTGCAGTCGGCATTCCCACCAACAGTGAAGGAGTGTCCCTTTCTCGCCACATCCACGCCAGCATCGGTTGCTTTTGTTCTTTTGAATGTGGGCCAGTCTCTGAGGTGTGAGATGGTATCTCATTGTGGTTTTGATCTGCATCTCCCTGATGATTAATGATGTAGAGCATTTTCTCATGTGCTTTTTTGCCATTCGGATTTCTTCTTTGAGAAAGTTTCTGTTCATTTCATTGCCCCATTTTTTGATGGGGTTGGATGTTTTCTTCTTGTGGAGTTCAACCAGTATTTTGTATATCCTTGATATCAATCCCTTGTCAGATGTGTATTCGGCGAATATTCTTTCCCATTCTGTAGGCTGTCTTTGTATTTTGGTCACTGTTTCTTTGGAGGTACAGAAGCTTCTTAGTTTAAGATAGTCCCATTTATCTATCTCTGTTTTCACTTGCTCAGCCAGTGGCGTGTCATCTTTGAACATACCATTAGCCTCAATGTCATGGAGGGTTTTGCCAACTTTGTCTTCAATGTATCTTATGGTTTCTGGTCTGATGTTGAGGTCTTTAATCCATTTTGATCTTACCTTTGTACATGGTGTTAGGCAGAGTTCTGAGCCCATTTTTTTGCATGTAGCCGTCCAGTGATGCCAGCACAATTTGTTAAAGAGGCTTTCCTTACTCCACTTCACATTTCTTGCACCTTTATCAAAGATTAGATGATCATATGATTGGGGGGTGATGTCAGTGTATTCAACTCTGTTCCATTGGTCTGCAGTTCTGCCTTTGTTCCAGTACCATGCTGTTTTGATTATTACCGCTTTGTAGTAAAGTTTGAAGTTCGGGAGGTTGATTCCTCCCATTTTCTTTTTCCCCAGAATTGCTTTAGCTATTCGTGGGGGTTTATTGTTCCATATAAATTTCAGGAGTGTTTTCTCCATTTCTTTGAAGAACGTCATGGGTATCCTTATAGGGATTGCATTGAATTTGTACAGTGCTTTCGGTAGTATTGCCATTTTGACAATGTTCAGTCTTCCGACCCATGAGCAGGGGATGTCTTTCCATTTCCTCATGTCCTCTTTTATTTCCTGAAGTAGCGTTTTGTAGTTTTCTTTGTACAGGTCCTTTACTTCCTTAGTTAGGCTGATTCCTAGGTACTTGATTTTCTGGGGCACAATTGTGAACGGGATTGATTTTTTTCATGTAGCTTTCCTCTCTCTCACTGTTTGCATATAGGAAAGCCATGGACTTTTGGGTATTGATTTTATAACCTGCAACTTTACTATACAAGTCTATTGTTTCTAGGAGTTTTTTAGTGGAGGTTATTGGGTTGTCTAAGTATAGTATCATATCATCTGCGAATAGTGAGAGCTTTATTTCTTCCTTTCCTACCTGAATGCCCTTAATGTCTTTTTCTTGCCTAATTGCTATTGCAAGTACTTCCAGTACTATATTGAACAGCAGTGGAGAGAGTGGGCATCCTTGTCTCGTCCCTGATCTTAGAGGGAAGGCTCTCAGTTTTTCCCCATTGAGGATGATGCTTGCTGTAGGCTTGTGGTAGATGGCTTTAACTATGTTGAGGAAAGTCCCCTCTATGCCCATTTTGGCTAGGGTTTTCATCATAAAGGGGTGCTGGATCTTGTCAAATGCTTTCTCTGCATCTATTGATATGATCATATGCTTTTTATCTTTTCTTTTGTTGATATGATGGATTATGTTGATTGATTTCCGAATGTTGAACCATCCTTGCATCCCTGGGATGAATCCTACTTGGTCATGGTGTATGATCTTTTTGATGAGTAGTTGGATTCTATTTGCTAGTAGTTTGTTGAGGATCTTTGCATCTGTGTTCATCAGGGATATCGGCCTGTAGTTCTCTTTCTTTGTGTTATCTCTGTCTGCTTTTGGTATCAGTGTGATATTTGCTTCATAGAAACTGTTCGGAAGTGTGTTTGATATTTCAATTTCATGGAAAAGCTTAAAGAGGATTGGGAGTAAGTCTTCTTTAAAGATTTGGAAGAATTCACTGGTGAATCCATCCAGGCCAGGGCTTTTGTGCTTGGGGAGACTTTTTATTACCATTTCAATTTCCTTGATGGTGATAGGTCTGCTCAGGTATTCCAGGTCTTCTTGGTTCAGCCTTGGGAGTCTGTAGGAGTCTAGGAATTTCTCCATTTCCTCGAGGTTTTGATGTTCCGTGGCATAAAGCTTCTCAAAGTACTCCCTGAGGATCCTCTGAATTTCTGTGGTTTCTGTTGTAATGACCCCCTTTTCATTTCTGATTCGGTTTATTAGGGTTTTCTCTCTCCCTTTCTTTGTGAGTTTTGCTAGGGGCTTATCGATTTTGTTAATTTTCTCAAAGAACCAGCTCTTGGTTTCATTGATCTTTCGGATTGTTTTCTGGGTTTCCATCTCGTTAATCTCTGCTCTGAGTTTTATTATTTCCTTCCTCCTGTTAGGGTTGTGCTCCTTTTGTTGGTCCTTCTCCAAGTTCTTAATCTGTGAGGTTAGTTTATTTATGTGGGCTCGCTCCTCCTTCCTGAGGAATGCTTGTAGAGCTATAAACTTTCCTCTTAAGACTGCTTTTGCTGTGTCCCATAGGTTTTGGTAACTCGTGTCCTCATTTTCATTCGTTTCTAGGAATCTTTTGATTTCCTCTTTAATTTCCTGTCTAAGCCACTCGTTGTTTAATAGCGCACTGTTTAATTTCCATGTGTTTAATTTAGTTTTCTGTTTTTGTGTGTGATTTACTTCTAATTTCAGCGCATTATGGTCTGAGAAGATTGTTGATATAATCTCTATCTTCTTAATTTTATGGAGGCATGTTTTGTGGCTCAGCATGTGGTCTATCTTGGAGAACGTTCCATGTACGCTTGAGAAGAATGTGTATTGAGCTTTTTGTGGATGAAGTGTCCTGTATATATCTACTAAGCCCCTTTCTTCCATTGTTTCCCTCAGATGAAGTATGTCCTTGCTAAGCTTGAGTCTGGTTGATCTATCAAGAGGTGACAAAGCGGTGTTGAGGTCTCCCACTAGTATTGTGTTGCTATCGATGTCTTTTTCCAAATCTATGAGTAATTGTTTTAAGTACTTTGCTGGTCTCTCATTAGGTGCATATACATTTATTATTGTAAGTTCTTCCTGTTGTACAGATCCTTTGGTCAATAGGAAATGGCCTTCACTGTCTCTTATGACCTTCTTCACTCTGAAATCGATGTGGTCTGATATTAGGATAGCTACCCCAGCTTTTTTCTGGGAGCTGTTTGCCTGTAGGATTGTTTTCCAGCCTTTGACTCTGAGTCTGTGTTTGCTTTGACTATTGAGATGCGTTTCTTGCAGGCAGCAGAATGTTGGGTTCAATTTTCTAATCCATCCTGCCACTCTATGTCTTTTAATTGGTGCGTTTAGCCCATTGACATTGAGAGAGATTATTGTTATGGGATTTTGTCCCATTGTTCTGTTGAAATTTGGTGTATTTGAGAGGTCTGTCTTGCCTTAAAGTAGCCCATTTAGTTGTACTTGTAACCATGGTTTTGAGTCTATGAAGTTCCTGAGCTGTTGTTTGTCCGTGAAACTGTGTGTTGTTCCTTCTATTATGAATGAGAGTCTCGCTGGGTAAAGTATTTTTGGAGAAGCATTTATTTCATTGAGTTTTTTCACTATGTCCCACCACTGTTTTCGGGCCCTGAGGGTTTCATCAGAAAAATCAGCAGTGAATTTTAAGGATGCTCCTTTGTAAGAGATTTCTTTCTTCGATCTTGCTGCTTTCAGAATTTTGTCTCTGTCTAAAGTTTTGGTCATTTTGATCAGGATGTGTCTTGGGGTATTTTTGTTCGGATTTCTTCTAGCCGGTACCCTTCGGGCCTCCTGGATGTGGTCACAAGTTTTCTTCAGCTCTGGAAACGCTGTAGCAATGATTTCTTTGACAGTTTCTTCTTCATCAAGGTTTTCTTCCCGTCCCTCTGGGACTCCAATAATTCTTATGTTACCCCTCTTGGCTTCATCACGATCTTCTCTTGCCATCTGTTCTCGAACTGTGAGTCTCTTTTCCATTTTCTGCTCTTTTCTGACAAGACTCTGAACTTGATCTTCGAGCTCACTGATTCTGTTCTCAGCCGCTGTTACTCTGCTGCTGAGGCCTTCCACTGAGGTTTTCAATTCGGCTACCAGGTTTTTCAGGTCCGACATTTCCGATTGCATTTTCCTCATTTCTGCCTTCAAATCCTCTTGTCTTTTATTGGCATTGGTTTCCATTGTTTCTTTTAGTTCCCTAAGCATCCTGAGTAGCTCCATTCTGAATTCCTTGTCAGAGAGGTTGTCTATCGCTATAGTACTGTTGGTGTCGTCTGGGCTAGCCTCGTGAATAAGAAAGTTTGGTGGGCTTTTGCGTTGCTTTACCATTGTGACCAGTGTGGTTTGGTCCGTCACACTCGCTGCTACTGTTCTAGTTGAGTGAGGAGAGGCTGCCAGGAGCCGTTCAGCTTTGTTGCTGCTAGATGCGCCTCTTTACCTTTCTGAGTCTGACCTTCTTCTCAATCAGGCGTTATTCTTTGTTTTATAACTGACATTGAGTGAAACTTTTGGAGGCGTTACTATTTACTACTGAACTTGTATAGCTGTTTTCGAACTGAACTTTTGTTGGAAATGGAGTAGGCGAGTGGGATTTTGTTGAATTGTAGTAGAAGAGGTGAGAAATTTTGTTTGGTATTAGGTAACAAGTTGATGTAAAGGATGAAAGGATGCAGGTCCAAGTTGATTGAAGTGAGTGATATACCTGCGGCCGGAAGCAGGCCACGCCCACTTTTAGGCCACGCCCCCTTCTTAGAGGCCACGCCCCTAGACAATCCCAGGCCACTCCCTCCCAGGATCATGGGATCCGCGCTGTTCTCTGGCTGGGCTCACTCCGCGGGCCGCGCGTCCGGGTTCAGGGGCGGGGCTCCACTTGGGTCCTCCAACCCACCTGGATGGGAGGGGCCGGTGTGCTGTCGCGCGCTGCTTCGGATCTGGACGCGCGCTGGGGCTTGGGCTCGCTGGGGGTCCTCCAATTTTTAACCATTTTCTACATAGAAAATTTTTCATGAAAAATGCATGTTCAGTGTGTAAATATAGTATAAATCATATAATGATTACATTGGAAATCTTTTATTTAGATGCTAAGCTCTCATTAGCTACCAAAGTACAGATGATGATCATGAATGGAGAAGTTTTCATGTATTCTCAGATTTCAAGTACACTAAAATTTTCAATGTTCATATTCTCATCACAAATAGCCATAAAAGAATTTATATGTCTCTATATTCAAGGGGATATAATAATTGATGAGACAAACAAAATACCCAAACTTAAGTATTAAGATATCTCTCTGATCTAGGCATTTGCTTCTTTCATTGCTAATCTTCTCCCCCATAATTCCATACTCTCAACTTCTCTAGTTTATCAATAATTATACTTCTCACTTCTACATCAACATGAACAAGGCCATAATTTGGCTAATTTCCATTATCCCAGTAGAAAATGACCTAACATTGAGTGACACAACTGCAGCCATCGTAAACTGTGTCACATCTAGTCCGTTTAGCAAACTACAGATAGAAACTAAGACGGTTTAGATATATTGATTACCTCAATAAATTTCAAAATTTTACATGGTGATAAAATTGTGGGTTCCTTAAACCCATGAGTGCCCAGATTATTATGTAGACATGGCCAATACACATAAGGGAAGAGGTGCAGATACCGCAAAGCAAAGTTGACATACAAGGGGATGCCATTGGTGGACATGAGAAAGATTAATAAAAGAAGAGAAACAAAAGCAAAAAGGAGATGGATATTTAACTTAAGTGATTATGGGGGCTGGAGTGATAGTACAATGGGTAGCGCATTTGCCTTGCACACAGCCGACCTGGGTTCGATACCCAGCATTCCTTATGGTCCCTTGAGCACTGCCAGGAATAATTCCTGAGTGCATAAACCAGGAGTAACCCCTGTGCATCGTGTGACCCCCAAAAAGAAAAAAAACAAACAAAACAAAAAGTGATTATGGAGATTAAAAAATAATAATTAATGTAACTTCAAAAGTTACATGCAAACTCTGAGAACCAGTTGTACAGGAGATATTGAAATTTTCAGACCTTCTATAGTTATTAGATATATACTTGTTATGTAGCATTCATCAGCACACACTAGAACAATGTTTCATAATAAATGTTCTAAAGCAAAACGAGTGACTGTCTGAATTTAGCACACATAAATAAACATCTATAAATAAATGTAGTGTAAACATCACAAAAATTCATCATTGTTAGGGCAAGTTTTGCTTCTAAAGTAAGTAAGTAAGTAAAGGCCCTCCTGTTGGTCATCGATTTGCTCGAGCGGGCCCAGTAACGTCTCCATTGGAGACTTTGTTGTTACTGTGTCTGGCATATCGAATACTCTCGGTAGCTTGCCGGGCTCTCCGAGAGGGGTGGAGGAATCAAACTTGGGTCGGCCATGTTGGCTGCGTGCAAGGCAGACGCCCTACGCGCTGTGCTATCGCTCCAGCCCTAAATGAATCTTAATAACATTTAGATTTAATAACTTAATAACTGCTTAATAACTTAATAACTGCTTCTAAATGAATCTTAATAACATTTAGATTTGAAACTTTTTATTTTCACAATCACATATGAATGGTCTTTAATATTGCAGTATAAAACACTTTTTTCATATGAAAAACTGGGAGAATCATTGAACTGGCTGTAAAGGTTAAATGTAAAATGAAATCAAGAACCTTGGAAATGGTTCAGCTGGAAAATGTTTGCCTAGTATGAGACTGACAGCAAAATCTAAGTAATTATAAAATTAAAAAAAGCAAAAATAAGTATCAGATATGTTTAGTGAAAACTCTGAACTTAAGTGCAATAGTTAAGAAAAGATATGTTAGTATGTGATTTGTCCTAATTAAACTAATTTTCATCTAAATAGAAAAAATTAACTTAATAATCAAGCCAATTATATATTATTATAATACATTCTATTGAAGGAACCTCACATAACAAAAACCAAAGTATACAATTGAACTGATAATGGAAGAGGAAAGTTATAACTATTGAAAGAAGATTATGGAGACAAGTTCCAGAGCAGAAATGTGTGTGTGTGTTTTGGGGGGGGGGTGGGTGACACACCTGGTGGTGCTCAGGGATCACTCCTGGTGGACTAGAGGGACCATATGGGGTGCCTGGGACCAAAGTTACATTGGCCATATGCAGAACAAGCCCTCTGCTAGCCACACACTCGCTCCAGCGCACTATGGCAGTACTCCGAGCACCTGAAATTCCCATATGAAGTAGTTCATAGGGGTAAGCGATGGTTCTGAATAATGTTGTATAATGTTGCATGGCATATGCCAAACCTGGAGAAAATTTGGGGGATGCCTTAGTCACAGAATCCATAGTATCTGAGATACTTTGAGATGTATCTTAGATGGGTTCATTTTAGTTTTATATTTATGAAGATTTGAATGTATATTTTGAAATTTCTGTAGTTTTTTGGGGGGAGGGGAAGGGGGAGTGCTTATCCTCTGAGCTCAGCTTAGTATTCATTGATGATATCTCTGCTCTGAAAATTTGTATATCTATTTGGCATTAACCTCATTAACAAGGGCTCAAGTCATTAAAAATTGTCAGCATAAACCCAATAATCAAAATTATTTTTTTACGGGGAATGATCAATAAAATACCTAAACTTTAAACTGGCATTCCTCTACCTCTCAAAGCAGTAGAAATTTACTGATAGCTCACATTCATACTCTTGAAATTATTGTTAGTACTTTAAAAATTAGTTAGATAATGCAATTTATGACCTTTTGCAACAAATAATAAAATAATCTTGCAGAGCCTGAACACTGTAATATAGAATAGAGAAAGCTGTGTGAAAGACAAGTTTGAGAAATTCCACTCCAAACTCAATTGTATTGCAATAGTCCCCAAGAGGCTTTATAGCATGTGCTTTAAAGTAGTCTCTAGTTCATGAAAGACACAGAAGTGGCATTATATCTAAAAAGGTAACTAGAACTGGCAGAAAACAGAATTTTAAGGCAACCATAGACATAAAACAAAGATTTTTATATGAGCCCAACTCAAATACATCAGATAAGTTAACAGCAAGTTAATTCCCATCATTATTGGTGACTTGTCGATTGACAAAATTATACAGAATTAGTTAGTAGGTTCATATAACAAAACATTGTGTTAAAATTCTGTACAATTACTGGTTTTCTTTCTATAAAATATATCATCATCATTATTTGTTGCTGCTACTATTAGTGCTAATGTTATTATTTATATCATTAAAAACTTATTTCTTCAAAGTTAATTTGGTATGGTTTTAATTATAATACTATATACACAGAAAAGTTAAAATGTAATAGGAATTTTTGCAGTAAATAATTTAAAATGGAGAGTTGTGTATCATTTTATTTAACAGCTCAATAAAAATATTTGTTGACTAGAGCTAATTAATAATTTGTTTAACCTATTCATATTAGGTAAAGGTAAAGGCCCTCCCGTTGATCGTCGATTTGCTCTAGCGGGCCAGTAACGTCTCCATTGGAGATTTTGTTGTTACTGTGTCTGGCATATCGAATACTCTCGGTAGCTTGCCGGGCTCTCCGAGAGGGGCGGAGGAATCAAACTCGGGTCGGCCATGTTGTCCGTTTGTAAGGCGAACGCCCTACCTCTGTGCTATCGCTCCAGCCCTATTATTATTGAATAATTAAAATATTGTTTGAACAAGCACACATTTTTTAAATTTTTTTTTATTTTTAGTGAAACACCATGAGGTACAGTTGTAGATTTACAATTTTGTGTGCTTGGGTTTCGATTATACAATGATCAAATACCCATCCCTCCACCAGTGCCCATTTTACACCACCATGGATAATATCCCTCCCACCCCCATCCCTCCCATCTCACCCTGCCTCTGTGGCAGGGCAATCCCTGTGTTCTCTCTCTCCTTTTGAGTGTTGTGGTCTGCAACTGAGGCTTTGAGTGGCAAACATGTTCAGTCCATAGTCTACTTTCAAAATGCATCTCCCCTCCTGGGAGGATCCTCCAAACACCCTTTAATTGGTGCTCCCTTCTCTATCTGAGCTGCCCTTTCCCCTAGAATGCCTGGCTGGCCTCCAAGCTATGGAGTAATCCTCCTGGTGTTGATATCAGCTATTCTTTGGTATTAATCTAATATTTTGTTTCTTTATATTCCCCAGATGAATGCAATCTTTCTATGTCTATCCCTCTCTTTCTGACTCATTTCGCTTAGCATGATACTTCCCATGTTGTACCACTTGTATATAAATTTCATGACTTCATCTTTTCTAACAGCTACATAGTACTACATTGTGTAGATGTACCAAAGTTTCTTTAACCAGTCATCTGTTCTTGGACACTCAGGTTTCTTCCAGTTTCTGGCTATTGTAAAGAGTGCTGCAATGAACAAACAAGTGCAGATGTCACTTCGACTACACATTTTTGCCTCTCTGGGATATATTCCCAGGAGTGGTATTGCTGGGTCAAATGGGAGCTCAATTTCTAATTTTTTGAGATTCGTCCATTCTGTTTTCCAGAAGGGCTGAACCAGTCGACATTCCCACCAACAGTGAAGGAGTGTCCCTTTCTCGCCACATCCGCGCCAGCATCGGTTGCTTTGAACAAGCACACATTTAAATTTACTTGAAATACTGTGTTCTTAATTTTCAGTTTAGTTATTGTTTTTGTCTACATGGTTATATTTTCATGACTACATATCATTGCTTACTATCATTATCACCCCGTTATTCATTGATTTGTTTGAGTGGGTGTCAGTAACGTCTCCATTCATCCCTGTCACGTGCCAGTGTAGCCTGATGGCATATTGGGGGCTCTTTCAGGGTCAAGGGAATTAGGACTCATTGTTACTGTTTATAGCATATCGAGTACGCCACAGATAGCTTGCCAAGCTATGCCATGTGGGCGGGATACTCTTGGTAGCTTGCCGGGTTCTCCAAGAGGAATGGAGGCTTTTGGGGCACTTCTAATCAACTTTACAGGTGTTCCCAGTCAGGTATATATGCTGGCAGGATACTTTTAGTAGCCTGCCAGGTTCTCTGAGAGTGAGAACTAGACAATAAGCATTTGCAGTCACAGACATCCAGAGCTTGATTCTATAGACTCTGGATCTTGGCGATTGATGGGGTTTTACGGCATTGGTGGGCGTAACTGTCTAGCTAATGGAAGATGGGGGATCTGTGTGGAGGAGGCCCGGTCCCAAACTGAGCAGGCTTGGGGATCTCAGCCCTGTGCCCTGCATGCTTGGTTTCCTCTTCCAGTTCCTTCAGGCATGAGGCTCGTCCAAGCATGTGGAGAGTGGTCTCAGCATGGCTGTGGCTGGGTCCAGGAGGTCTTCTGCTGTTGGGGCTCTGCTTGGGGTGGGGAGGGAAACTCAACCCACCCACCTCCAAGGGGCCCTGATGAGGACAGTCAGGTGCGGGGTCAGGACTCTACATTTTTCTCTTCCGGGAGCTAGGTTTTATAGTCTCTGGATCTTGGCTGTTGATGGGATTACACGGCATTTGGATTTATATCATTGTTATTTATAACATTGTTAAATTTCGCAAATTGGAAAAATTTTTAAAAAAACCAATAACATAATTTTTAGCATAGTTTGGTCATATTATTTATTTTGTTTTTATTAACTTAACATGAACGTTAAATTTTTTTCTTTCTTGGCTTAAGTAAAATGTTTTCTAAGAAGTCATTTCTTGACCTACTTATTATTGTTATTGGTAACTATGCGTTGCTATTTCTATGAGTAAGTCATATACTCTGGCATAAAGAAATATTAGGGAACAAACTTAGTGTCACCAAAGATAACATTGTGCTCTATAAGTTGGCTCATTTCCTCAGCACCTTGTAATAGTCTTTTAAAAAAAACTTTATTGAGCTATGATTAACCAAAATATGTTTACATATTTCAAATGTATAGTTAAACAAGTTTGTGTTAGAAGAGTATAAATTAACCAACCAGTACAATCAATGCTATAAATCTTAATCAACAAGTTTTATCCTCCCTCCCCTCTCCCCCCTCCCCTCTCCCCCCTCCCCTCTCTTCTCTTCTTTGCCTTCCCTTCCCTTCCCTTCCCTTCCCTTCCCTTCCCTTCCCTTCCCTTCCCTTCCCTTCTTCTATTAGGCTAATCTCTTTTCTCTTCCTCTCTTCTCTTCCTCTGCCCCCCCTCCACCCTATACCCCTGCCTCTTATCTACTTATCTTATTTGTGGGGATAAAAACATTTAGCATAATAATACATTCATCACATTTCTAAATGTGAAATGCAATATTGTTAAGTGCAGTTATATGTAGTTATACATATTTAGGATGTAGTAAACTGTGAACAGTGAATATTCATGTCTCTCTATTCCACATTTGTATTATTAGTTGACCTAAAAAAAGTTAGAATCTTACCAATGATATTGAGAATAACATAGATTGAATCTCAACTACTTACTCTTTTTTTCTGAGTTTGTGATAACTCCAATATTTCCACTATATATTACGTCTCATATCTATAAGTCCTGATGTTCCATTCGCTCTCAATGGAACGACCATCTCCGAATGCAACAGTTACGTGTACCTAGGTCGAGAAGTTAACATGACGAATGACCTGGCACCTGAGTTATGCAGGAGGAAGAGAGCGGCTTGGAACACCTCCAAGAGCATCGAAGAAATAGCTAAGAGGACGAAGAACCACCAGCTCTGGGCACATCTCTTTGATTCCACTGTTTTTCCTGTATTAAAATATGCATCAGAGACCTGGGTCCTATGAAAACAGGATGAGAATGCTATTAGGGTCTCTCAAAGAGGAATCAAAAGAGCTATGCTTG
Source organism: Sorex fumeus (assembly GCF_029834395.1). Taxonomy (NCBI): domain Eukaryota; kingdom Metazoa; phylum Chordata; class Mammalia; order Eulipotyphla; family Soricidae; genus Sorex; species Sorex fumeus. The sequence continues at coordinate 39,216,537 of NW_026606322.1, read as the reverse complement.
GAGTACCACGCTTCACTCAACTGAGAGAAAGAATCCGGAGTTCCAACCTCCATCAATGCTCAAAAACCAAAGATGCTGTCTCGTTTGCCAAGGCATCAAAAATTCAGATGGGCTGAAAACATAATGAAATTTGGAGACGACTTCTAGACTAGAGCCGTTACTGACTGTATTCCATGGGACGTCAAAAGATCGCGTGGCTGCCCATCTATGAGATGGTCAGATTTCTTCATGAAGACCCTGAACGATTGGTTTGAGGCTCTTAATGTTCCTAGAATGAGCAGATGCCATTGGGCTATACTAGCACGCGACAGGGATGAATGGAGACGTTACTGGCACCCGCTCAAGCAAATCCATGAGTAACGGGATATCAAGTGATCAAGTGATTCTCTATGTATTTTTTAAGTGTTTACATTTTATTTTACTTTTATAAAGTTGTTCATAATAATTTGTTGCATTTAATATTCTAACACCTTCCCACCACCATTAAACCTACCCACCACCATATTTCAAAGGTTTCCACTCAGACCCTCAAGCCTTGTCCCCAAAGCAGGGCCTAAATAATTTATTTTGTACTGCTTATTATAAATAATCCATTATAAATGATCCAAAAAATCTAGGACTTCACAAAAATCCAAGAGTATCCCAAGTTTGTGTATCATGGGTAATTTATTTAGTTGCAGGGATTAACAATAGCGCTTTTGGTTTCAAAAGCAAAACAGACATAACTAGTTTGGTCCTTCATTTCAGTTTTCTTTGGGATAGAGAGGTACGGGCAACTATATATTCAGATATTCATATTCATGATAGATTCATGTATATGCAGAGCCATAAAGAAAGGTGGAATGATGTGGAGGAAGAGAAAGGATGGAGAAGAGAGACAGGAGAAGAGAAAAAAAGCAGTAAAAGTAAGACAAAGGAGAGAAGCAGGGGTAGGGTAAGGAGAGAGAGGAGGGGGGAGAGAGAGAGAGAAAGAGAGAGAGAGAGAGAGAGAGAGAGAGAGAACAGAGAGAAGAAAAAGAGGTAAAATTCAGGTTTGAAACAAAGTTTAGGATTCAAAGACCTAAAAGACACAGAGATTTTTCTGATGTATTTGAGGTCAGAAACTTTATATATACCTAAGATCATATCTTTTTTTATGTCTGCAAAATGTAAATGGAAGAAAGGCTACCAAAACTATGACTTCGGGGCATAGATTTGGTTTCTCAAATCATTAACATATTCATAGTAATACAAATTCATGGCTGCAGGCTCCATAAGAATAACAGCTGTTGTCTTCCCCCCCCTCCTGTTTTATTTTAATTTACAGAAATTTTAGTTCAAGTCTATAAAATAACTTTCCTCACCCTTGACTCCTTTAAATAGATCATCAGCTGGAGTGATAGCACAGCGGGTAGGGAGTTTGCTTTGCACGTAGTCAACCCAGGTTCGATTCCTCCACCCCTCTAGGAGAGCCCGACAAGCTATCCTGCTCCCACGGAAAAACCTGGCAAGCTCCTCAGGGTGTACTCAAAATGCTCAAACAGTAACAAGTCTCACAATTAGTTGTAAGACATTACTGGTACCCGCTCAAGCAAATTGATGAACGGGAGGACAGTGCGACAGTGCTTCAGTGCAATGAAGTCTTCACTAAATATACTCTTCAGTTCAAAAGATTAAGATCCAGGTCTCCCAATCTGATGGTCTGCTAATTTACCTATTCTCAAACTCTGTACTCACAACTCCAGGAGAATTGGGAAGGTCTACATTTGTACAAAGTTATTTCTTGGAAAGGAAGTTAAATAAAACTATTGGTCAGATAAAGTATAAAACTTAAGCTTTCGGGTACTTGTAATTGGTAGGGTATTGGAGAACTTGAAGTCCTCTCAAATACATTAAATTTAAAGTTAATTAAATGCATATCAATAAATTATATATATTTTTATATCTTGCATTTTCTTTTATCTCTAAGTTTTATTTCATAATATATTTGTTGAAATGAATACTTTAAGCATCAAACTTTGTGTAAGTTATATAAAATTTAAAAACACCAGTTGTTCCTGCATTGTCACTTAATTATTAAAAAAAAATCCTGTGTAATTATGTAGAGCTCATGGTTCCTACTTGGTCATATATGCTCTATAATTGCCTTAACATATTTCAATAAGTTTTCAATTTCAGAATTTTGTTTCAATTTGATATAATATTTTTAGTTAAAAATTTAATTCCATTGCTTAAAAAGGGTATACAAAATTTGAAAATATAAAACAGGTTAAAATTTTCCAAATTTCATAAGTAGAATAGCAGCTATTCGTCTAACTTTAAAATATTTAGACTGAATTAAGATTTTTTGTTGGTGAATTTAAAAACATTAACTTCTAAAGCTAAAGATAATATCTAAATAAAATTTGATTCATGCAAAACTAAATTTAAGAGCATTAAAAACAAAATAAAAACCATAGGTACATTCTCACACTTTTATTTCTAAAAAATAAAGTGCAAATTTTTAAATTTCATTTTTGTGGAAAGAGCTAAAATATATCTAGTATGTTGAAAATGATTGATGGCTCTTTTTCTTATAGTTATTAATAGAGCTGCAAAATAACTCCTACTATTCTAAAAGGGAACACTATAACTTTAAATGAAAAAATATGCTAAGAATAGCTTGCACATAATTTCAAATATAAAATCCAATATCATCATGTTTGTTTGAACTGTATATTTGCCTCCAATACTTCTCTGAATTATTTTATAAAATTATAAAGTCTGTGAGCAATGGCTCCTCATTCTCCCATCCCTGAGGTGCTGGTAGCTTTTATGGTAATGTCTGGATCTATGCATTTGATTGTTATTGGTAACTCCTAAAAATGGACTCACACAATATTTCTCATTTTTCATCTCGTCATTTCATTTTTGGTAATATTTTCAAGGTTCTTCTAGGCTGCAGCATGTAGGAAAATTTCATTTGTTTACTTTTCTCTTTCCTCTTTTCTTCACTGTTGCTGATTATCTGACAAGAAAGCCACATGTTTTCCTGGTGGCGATGCTTTGCCAGGAATCTGCCATCAGGTTGCAATGCAGGCATACTTGGCAAGGGTCTCAGTACTTTAGCTGTGGGTCTTGCACACATTCTTTTTTCTCTGTATGATGGGGGCCACCGTGATGCTGCACACATACTTGTGGGATGTGGTACATCCTGGTTATTACCATCATTTGTACCTTGGTCATGCTATTTACATATCTATCACTTACAGAGATAATCAGATATTGTTTGGTTTTGGTGAACACACACACAGCTGGATTGTGTGGACAGAAGCTTCAGAGTCAGAAGAGCTGTACCAGAGATTCCAGACAGCAGACCTGCCAGAAAAACATTAGAGCAGAGAGAATTGAGCATGAACGTGCAGAGTCCCTGGGAATTTAACTCAGAGTTCTACTTGCAAGACAGGTGCTCTAAGCAAGAACTATTTTGGGGGTTACCTTAATTCTAGCACAGTGGTTAGGGCGTTTGCCTTGCATGCGGCTGACCCAGCCGGCCCGAATTTGATTCCTCTGCTCCTCTCAGAGAGCCCGGCAAGCTACCGAGAGTATCTCACCTGCACAGCAAAGCCTGGCAAGCTACCCGAGATGTATTCTATATGCCAAACACTATAACAACAAATCTCACAATGGAGACGTTACTGGACCCGCTCGAGCAAATTGATTAACAACGGGAGGACAGTGCTACAGTGCTTTGAAATTCCAATCAGGAAGTTCTCAGGAGTTCCTGGGGCCAATCCTTGCAATCTGTGAGGCACAGGATGTCATGCAGTGTCTGGGATCAAACTGCAGTGAGGTCATGCATGAGTTGCACATGCACTAAACGTCCTGCTGTCTCCTGCCCTCCCATGATCCCTTTTGAAAGTAAAATATTCTGTTGTATCTATACAAGACTTGGATTTGACTTGGATTTGATTTGGTGATTTGTTGATGGGCTTCTCTTTCTTTCTACTGTTTGGCAACTGAATAATGCTACTATGAGCATTGCTATGCAAATACAGAATCTGGTCCAGGAGAAATCCTTGCACACTGCAGCTCAACATACGCCTCTATAAAAAAGAAAGAAATAAAATAAGAATCAGCTTAAGAATTGGACGAGATCCTATATTACAGGCAGCTGGCAGAGTTAGTTTGTCTTGGGAAATGTGGTTGGATATGGGGCAAGGAATGAACTCTACTGAACCACATGCTAAAGCAGTCTTTCCAGATAGCTTTATAACATGAATGTGACTCAACATTTTTTTCTAATTTTCAATATTCTACGACTGAAAAATTATATATATATACATATATATATATAATCAGGGTCAGAGCTAGTAATCTTTATATTATCATATCTTGATGTCTTTTGACATCTGAACTCTTAAGTCTCCTTCATTTCTAGTATTCATTTTGGGAATCAACTGTCATTCATTTTTCACATACACAAGAATTTGAAACACTCTTAGACGAAATCTTCTTAACATCTTCCTTAGTAATGACCTAACGATCTAATCTCATAGTTTAATGTGTGGTTTTTCATAGAAGTTTTGTTTTCCTTGAACAAAAATGGCACTCAATTGTTCATTAATTTATTCATAATACATACCCATATGAAAGTGTTAATTGATCATTTATGGAGTAATTCCTGAGTGCAGAGCCAAGAGTAATGTTTGAACATCTCCGAGTGTGACAAAAATAAAAAAAATTTGATTAAAAATTCTCATTCTCATACCAAATTTATCCATTCTAATGAGCTGATTAAATTTTAAAATATATTTTATTACATAATATATTTCATTGCATAATTAGGCATATATATATATATTTGGCTTTTTGGATCACACCCAGCGATGCACAGGCTCATGAACTGTGCATCCTGGCTCATGCACTGAGAAATCACTCCTGGCAGTACTTGGGGACCATATGGGATGCTGGGAATCTAACCCAGGTTGGCGATGTACAAGGCAAATGCCCTACCCGCTGTACTATGGCTCCGGACGCCGGAGCAGAGATCCTCTGCCTGTTTCCCCCAGTCTCCAGTGACCCATGGGTCACACCGATAAACCACAACTTGCCGGCACCAGATAATCTCCTCATCAGCCACCCTCCAGAACTGAGGTTGCTTCTCCTGAATGGAAGTATAAAATGAGACCCCCCCATAACCATGCCACCGGACTCTGTGCCAGACTGTTTTCACTTGGGGCTCCCCAGAGTGGGCAGGCAAGAGCCCTCCCCGCCCCAGGGGACCCAGCCCTGGCAGCCGACCTTCATTACCCAACCGACACCACACTCCAGGCTGCTTTCTGGACTGTGTGACACATCATAAGACACTTCCTATCCATTTTCCATAATTACCAGACCATGTTTGATGGAGTTTAGACAGTAGGCAACAAACCATAGAGAGAAATATATCAATCTATATCTATATCTATATCTATATCTATATCTATATCTATATCTATATGCCTATCGGAGAGCCCGGCAAGCTACGAAGAGTATCTCACCCATACAGGCAGAGCCTGGCAAGCTCCCCATGGCATATTCGATATGCCAAATCCAGTAACTATAACAGGTCTCATTCCCCTGACCCTGAAAGAACCTCCAGTCGTTGGGAAAGATGAGTAAGGAGAGGCTGCTAAAATCTCAAGGCTGGGATGAATAGAGATGTTACTGATGCCCGACGATCAAAGGGATGACAGTGACAGCGACAGTGATTTTATTATATAATAGTCAAATGATGAATTTGGGTCATTGATAAAAGAATGATTGAAGGGATCCTTATAATCTCTTTCTTCTAGCATAACTGTGTTCTTCATATGTTTGTATAATTTCTATTTGTGTCAGTACTTCTAGTTCAGTTTTTGGCTTAATTTTTCTCTGAATCTAATTTTATTTCATTATTTGCTTAGTCTTCATATCACTAAATAACCAAACACAGAGTTTACAAACATTGTTCAATTTACTGCTGTTTTATTCATGATCATCATTTTCAAGTATTCTCTTTCATTACATTTATCTTCATGTTTTTCTATGTATCAACATTAGTATCCACAACAATTGGTTAAGTGTTTCTGTATGACACCCAGATAAACTTTACTAACATTAGTAATTATATTTCTCACCTAATAAAGTATTTTTCTACCTAAATATTTTTCAGTTTTTTGCTCTTGGATACATAATTGTAGTTGTTTTGTATTCCCGTGGGAATAAAAAATTCTTTAAATATAAGAATGTCATAAAATTGTTGGCAATTAAATTTGATATTCAACATCAATAATGAACTTACTGAAATTGACCTGTTTGTTCCATAAATATGAGACTTTCATGATTTAAACTCTGCTTAAAAAATCATAACTGTTCTTTGATATAAGTCACTTGATTTAATTTAAAAATAACAAAAAATTTTCTTAAGAATAATATCTATATCATAAATATGTATTTAAGTAGGCCGTTCTTATCTATTATTATCACTGTATTAGTTACAAGAACAAAGAATATAAATATGTAGATATTACCCATGCTGAAATACAAGTAAAGTCCCTAGTTATTTTCCTGGATATTAAATCCATTCAGTAACTTTCTATGGCCATTCTGTCTCCTAATGGACATCTATTGAAATAAAATGCCTTTAATTAATGTCCCTATTGACATAGCTTCTCAAATACACTTTTTGTAGAACAAAAAGTGGTTATCCTACTTATTTTAATGGCCTGAGTTTTATTCCTGATAGGACTATCTACTGTTCACATTACTTTCAACAAAAAAATCACCTCCAGTGGGTTACAACTCTCTTTTACAGTTCGAGAGATTGGAAACATGGATATTTATTGCAGTTAAGGAACTAAGAATTTTAAAGAGGCAATTTGCCAAAGCTGGCTGATAAATGACCTCATTCTCCTTCAAGTTTATTGTCAACACCGTGCTGTGCTGGCACTTCAAGATACAGGACGTGGTTCATGTGAGTTTCAGGGGCACAGTTCTCAATAAAGAAGCATATTTGAATGGCTGATTTTATGCATTTCCTAAAGACCATCACTTCTTTAATTTATCAAAGTAGGAAGACTTTTGTCTTAAAAGGTTCAAATAATTGCAGTTTAGAATATCAATATACAAGTGTTCTCTCTCTGATCAGTCTAGGAGGGCATCAGTGAGTTTGTAACCTGTGAAAATGCTTGAAACTCCTTCCTTGTAAAGACTGCCTGGAGTTTAACTTTATTGTCTGCTGATATTACTCTCTTGTAATCTGAGTAATTTTAGAACAAAAGGGCCATTGGCCATTTTATTTAATTTGATTTGATATATATCCGTTTCTTGGTAACTGTTTCTTTTTTTAATTTTATTGAATCAGTGTGAGATAGTTACAAGCTTTCATGTTTGGGTTACCAGCACACAATGATCAAACACCCATCCCTCCACCAGGGCGCATTCCCTACCACCAATATCCCCGGAATACCCCCCTTTTCCCACCCTCTCCCTGCCTCCATGGCAGATAATTATCTCCATATTCGCTTTCTCTACTTCTGGGCATTGTTTTGCTATATAGCTACTGAGAGGCCATCATATTTGGTCCTTTATCTAATTTCTACACACATCTCCCATCTCGGCCGATTCCTCCAGCCATCTTTTTCTTAGTGATCCCTACTCTATTCCAGCTGCCTTCTCCCCTTTGCTCATGAGGCAGGCTTCCAACTATGGAGCAATCTACCTGTCCTGTGCATCTACGATTTTGAGGTGTCAGCCTCACGTTAAGTTGTTTTATACTCAACAAATAAGTGTAGTCATTCTATGTCTGTCCCTCTCTTTCTGACTCATTTCACTTAGCATGATAGTCTCCATGTCTATCCATTTATAAACAAAGTTCCTGACTTCATGTCTCCTGACAGCTGCATATTATTCCATTGTGTACATGTATCAAAGTTTCTTTAACCAGTCATCTGTTCTAGGGCACTTGGGTTGTTTCCAGATTTTGGCTATTGTGACCAGTGCTGCAATGAACATATAGGTACAGATGTCATTTTTACTGTGCTTTTTTGCATCCTTGGGATATGTTCTGAGAAGTGGTATTGCGGGGTCATATGGAAGCTCAATTTCTAATTTTTGAAGGACTGTCCATATTGTATTCCAGAAAGGCTGGACTAGTGGGCTTTCCCACCAACGGGTCACTGTTTCTTTTGAGGTGCAGAAGTTTCTTAGTTTAATGTAGTCCCATTTGTTAATCTTTGCCTCACTTGCTTGGTCAGCAGTGTTTCATCTTTGAAGATGCCTTTAGCTTCAATGACATGGAAGGTTTTGCCTTTGATTTCTTCCATATACCTTATAAACACAGATATTATGTTGAAGTTTTTAATTCATTTTGATCTGACCTTGGTGCATGGCATTCGGTAGGGGTCAGAGTTCATTTTTTAAAGTGTAGCTGTCCAGTTTTCCCTTGTTAAAGAGACTTTCCTTGCTCCACTTCATATCATCTCAGGACACAAAGACTGGCACACAACCATATGAATAAGAACATCCAGTGCTGGCGCAGATGCAGGGAGAAAGGGATGCCCTTTCATTTCTGGTAAGAATAATGACTGGACACAGGCTTTTTGGAAAACAATATGAACATTTCTCAAAAATCTAGAAATTGAACCAGTTTGACCCAGCAATTTCACTTCTGGGAATATACATTGGGGGTCCAAAAACACATAGCAAAAACACCATCTGCACTTCTATGTTCATGCAGCACTATTTACAATAGCCAGAATCTGGAAACAACTCGAGTGTCTGAGAACAGATGTATGGATAAAGAAAATATGTTACATATACAGACTGGAATAGTACAAAGCTGTTAGGAAAAATGAAATGAGTCAGGAGAAGGACAGCTACAGAAAGACTGTATTTATTTGTGTGATATAAAAAGGGAAAAAAAGAGTATGAAACTAATGACCAACACCAGGGAATATAGTCCAGGAGGACTGGTCAATGTTTCTCCAATGATGTGGGAGATAGAGAGAAGTTAAGGTAAGAGGAACGTTCATTATGACAATACTAGTTAGAAATGATCACTCCGGACAAGAACTGAGTATTGAAAGCAGGAAAGGGATATACATGAAAACATTTTAGCATCAGTATTGCTAACCGTAATGTCTAAAATGAGAGAGAAAAAGAGAAAGAGAGAGAGGAGAGGTGCCTGCCATAGAGGCAGTCTGGTGTTGGGGGTGGCTTGAAGGGGTGGGAGGGAAACTGATGATACTGGTGCTGGGAAATTACACTGGTGGAGGAATGGGTGTTGAAATATTGTATGATTGAAATGCAATCATGAACAATTTTGTAATGTTCTATCCCACAGTGAATCAATTTAAAAAATATATAATGAAGACTAAGTTACTGGAACAACTGAAGACAAGTAAAACCTTGTTAATATTCAGAACCAGAAGGTTTTCATTGGAATACTGAGTTGAAAGGGACTTAAAGCCTGTACAGTTATTTAGTACTTGAAATCAAATATAGATAAAAGAGTAGATTTAAAAGAAGTTTGTAGTCTATTGATATTATATTTTTATTATTTTAGTTTTTAATTTTCTTATTTTTAATGTTTTGGGTCATACCTGGTGATGCACAGGAGTTAGTCCTGTCTCTGCACTCTGGAATAACTCCTGCTGGTGCTCGGGAAGCAAATAGGATGCTGGGGATTGAACCCCAGTCAGCTGCATGCAAAGCCAACTCCCTACCCACTGTACTATACCAGACTCCAGCCCCTGATATGTAGTTTTAAATCTAAGATAACCTCTATCTTTACATATGAATATAGAGTGTAGCAGAGTGTAAAGTATATCATTGTGTGGTATAGAGGCTTTAAATAGTGTTATGGAAATTTGGGATTTACTGAACATATACAACACTTTCCTAAATAACAACTTTAAGGTTATTGTGTTTCTCATGTGCACTTGAATAAAATTGATCGAAACTGGTTGTGTATAGAGACTTATTTCACTTTATTGAGAATAGAAGTGCCTTAGACAGAATACTATTATCACATGTTCAACGAACTATTCCATCATGAATGCTCTTAGAATATTGGTAAACATTGCTTAGCATCCAAATTGAGCTTTAGACTCACTATCTCATTATATATGTGCAAGGCATGAATTTTATGTTCTGAAACCAAGTCAAGCACTATTAAACTTACAAGGGTATAGCAAAGGAATAATACAGACCTCTTGGAAACTCTCATTATTGCTTTCAGTTGCGAGACTAAAGGTATGCGGTTTCAAGAGATGTGTTACTTTTTTTAAAACAGTCACTAATCAATTCTTCAAATACTAAATTCTTTAGTAAAACAATGAATGACCCTTTTCCAATATGCTTATCAACTTCACTCTCAAAGTCCTATTTCAATTGCCTGTGCTCTTTAAATCTGTACCTGAATATAGATGCTTGAATATGCATTTTTATGGGAAATAAAAACAACTTCAATTGAATCTAAATTGGTTTAAGAACACACTTAGCAGTTGATGATTTACTAAATACAGAGAGATGACATTTTGATCATCTATTGAGTCTATTTCCCAAGAGACCCACTGAACTTTGGAAGTGCTGCTGTGTACCACTGTCTCAAGCACACCTGGCCTACTGGCTGGCTAGTTTGAGTTATAGGAATGGTAGGATTGCATCATTGTATCTGTTTCCCTGAAAGCCAACTTCAGCAACCCTGAACATTCTGGTATCAGTTTGAGCGATGCTGATGAACTAAATGATCTTTTACATACACATAAAGAATGCATCCAGTAGATCAAGGGGAAAATGAATGAACAAAGCAAGGTGAAAATAAGCTCTGAAGCATAAAATAATCATTAATTAGAAGGGAAAGGAAGATGAATAAAGTACCAAGAAAAGTTGTATGGTAAATGATAGAAGTTATATTTTCCCTTTTGATTTTGAGGCTACACTTTGCTGTGCTCAAGGTTTTCTCTTGGTTCTAACTTTAGAGATACCCTCTGACAGTACTCATGGGACCATATGTGGAACCATGATTAAATTGGTATATGCTATTAAATCCCCCCAAAATTTTGATATCTGTATAAATGTATAATTTTACTAATAGTATTAAGAATTAAAGTTGGGTATTTCAAGTCAATATTGTTTCCTGTAAAAGATATTTGTATCAAGGTCATAAATTACTATTAAGTATTTTAAGTAACTTTGTGTCAATTTCTCTCTTAATTACTAACAGAATTATAAGAAAACCTATTCAATGCAATCAGTGATTTTTTTCAAGATCTAGCCTTATTCCCTGATATTTGCAAATACATTGCACGTTATACTACAGTGATTGATTTAGTGACAATTGATAGAAAACATTCTCTTACCCTATTGTTGTGATAGAATTACAAAATATCCTTCTGTATTTCAGCTACAATAGAAAAAGTCTTTAAACATGGTTCGTTTCTCCTGTCCTTTATCTTTTATACACACACAATTTATATATATATATAATATACATATATAATGTATTATTATGTATTATGGGTCTGGAGCGATACCACAGCCAGTAGGGCATTTCCTTGCAAGCAGCAGATCTGGATTTGATTCCTCTGTCCATCTTGGATACCCTGGCAAGCTACCAAGAGTATGTAGCTCACATGGCAAAGCCTGGAAAGCTACCCATGATGTATTCAATATGCAAAAAAACTGTAACAACAAGCCTCAGAATTTGTTGTGAGACATTACTGGTGGCTGCTCAAGCAAATTGATGAATGGGAGGACAGTGCTACAGTGCAGTGCATTGCTATATGGCCTCCACATAGGGGGCGTAACCTCCTCAAAGTGGGCATTGCCTTCTATGCGGCCGCAGTTATATTTCCCACTCCCAGAACTCTGTGCTCACATGCCAGCCTTTATCACCTAATTCTGTGGGAAAAATCAGGGTTGCCTCAACTGCAATACAACAATAATCCACTGCTTACTCCAATTCTAACAATAGACCAGTACACAAGAAGCGGTACAAGCCCAATATAAAAGAGCACCTCCTCCAATGCTTCACTAGATGCCTGTCATAAGCCACAGAATAATGCCTGAGAGGAAGAACAGATGCTAGAAAGGGAGAAGGGTGACCACCATCGACCGACCTTATTGAGAATCCTTTCCCACAAAAAAAAATGAAACAGTGCTAGCGAATTCCAGGATTTACCTCTAGGTAACCACAAAAGCATGAAGAACCAGCACAAATCTTCACTACAAGGAGAGGTCGGAAAAAAAAGTCCCGAATCCTCAACAGGGGTTACCCACAAATATGTTCTCTCTGGTAAAGAATTCCGAGATGAAATGCTGAGGATGTTCAAGGAACTACTCAAAGAATCAATGGAGGAGACATCCAGAAAATTAAAGGAAGAAATGAAGGAAACAGTGGAACGGGTAGTCGAGAAAATACAGGAAGAAATAAGAGCAGAAATAAAAAAGCTATAAATAGAAGTATCATGAATAAAAGATTTGGTAGATGAAATTAAAAACTCAGTGGGTGCCCTCAGCAATAGAATGACCACAGCTGAAGACAGAATCAGTGAGCTTGAAGACGAGCAACAGAAATCACATAGGGCATAAAAACAATGGGAAAAGATCTCAAAATATCTCTAAGGAGAATGAGAGATCTAGGGGATAACACCAAGAGGAACAATATTACAATCATCAGACTACCAGAAGGACAGGGAGGCAACCCCAATGAAAAAGCCACAGTCAAAGAAATCATTGCTGAAAAGTTCCCAGAATTAAAGAATTCAGACATCCAGATCCCCAGAGCCAGAAGGGTGCCAGCTAAAAGTGACCCTAATAAAAACACTCCAAGTCATATCTTAGACAGAATGATGGATGCCACAGATAGAGACATAATACTGCAAGCAGCAAGGTCAAAGAAGGAAATCAGATACAAAGAAGCACCTCATAAATTTACAGCAGACATATCAGAGGAAACCCTCCAACCCCAAAGAAAATGGTGGGATATAGTGAAAAAAAACTCAATGAAATGAATGCCTCACCATGAATATTTTATCCAGCTAAACTCTCACTAAAAGACAATGGAACGATACATCATTTATAGATAAAGAACAGCTCAGGAACTTCATAGACCCAAAACCAAACATAAAAGAAGGATTAAAGAGGCTCCTGTAAGATAAGAAGGAAAACACTTATAAACTCGACCAACCACTACAAAGAGATGGCACAAAACCCAATAACAATAACCTCTCTCAGTGTCAATGGTCTAAATGCACCAATCAAGAGACACAGAGTGGCAAAATGGATCCAGAAAATGAAACAAACATTCTGTTGTCTACAAGAAACTCATCTGAACAGTCAGAGCAAACACAGACTCAAAATTAAAGGGTGGAAAACAATCCAGCAAGCAAACAACTCCCTCAAAAAAGCTGAAGTGGCCATACTAGTATCCAACAACATCAATTTCAAGTAGAAAAAGATTAGAAGGGACATCAAAGGCCATTTTGTGTTTATCAAGGGATACATACAACAAGAAAACATCACACTCTTAAAAGTATACTTACCTAATGAGGGACCAGCTAAATACTTAAAACAACTGCTAACAGATTTTAAGGAGGACATTGCTAGGAATATAATATTCAGAGACTTCAACATTGCCTTATCACTTCTGGATAGATGAACAAGAAAAAAACTCAGCAAGGAAACATTGGCTTTGAAGGAAGAAATAGAAGAGAGAGGGCTTATAGACTTACACAGGGCTTTACACCCAAAAAAGAAAGAATACATATTCTTTTTCGGTGAACACGAAACATTTTCCAAAAAAAACACCTGCTAGGCCACAAAACATACCTCAATAGAATCAGCAAGATAGAAGTAGTATCAACAATCTTTCCAGACCACTAGGTACCGAAGATAGAAGGGGATCACACACAGACATGAAGAACCAAATCTAACACCTGGAAATTAAACAACTCAATTAAACAACGAGTGGGTCAGGAAGGAAGTCAAGGATGAAATCAAAAGATACCTGGAAACAAATGACAATGAAGACACAAGCTACCAGAATCTATGGCATGCAGCTAAAGCCATGTTAAGCGGAAAATTTATAGAGTTGCAATCATTCCTAAGGAAGGAAGAAAGGGCATACATAGATAACCTAACTTCACAGCTCAAGATCTTAGAAAAAGACCAACAAAAGGTACCCAAATATGGCCGAAGGAAAGAAATAATAAAACTTAGAGCAGAAATAAATGAAATGGAAACACACACACACAAAAAAAACTGAAAGGTCAATGAAGCCAAGACCTGGTTCTTTGAGAAAATAAACAAGATTGATAAACCACTAGCAAGAAAGAGAAAGATAGAACCCTAATAAAACAAATTAGAAATGAAAAGGGGGCTATCACAACAAAAAACAATGAAATTCAAGAGATCATCAGAGACTACATTGAGTATCTGTAGGCCAACAAAAAACGACAATCTAAAAGAAATTGATAAGTTCCTGGATTCCTATAATCTCCCAAGCTTGAACCAAGAAGACTTGGGATACCTGAAAAGACCCATTCATATCAAGGAAATTGAAACTGTAATCAAAAGTCTTCCCAAAAACAAAAGCCCAGGCCCAGACGGATTCACTAGTGAATTCTTCCAAGCATTTAAAGAAAAGCTTTTGCCAGTTCTCAAGTTTTCCAGGAAATTTAAAAAAACAGGAAGTCTCCCAAACAGCTTCTAGGAGGCACACATCTCCCTAATACCAAAAGCAAACAAAGACACCACCAACAAACAAAACTATAGGCCAATATCCCTGATGAACACGGATGTGAAGATCCTCAACAAAATATTAGCAAATAGAATCCAACAACTCATCAAAAAGATCATACATCCCGACCAAGTGGGATTCATCCCGGGAATGCAAGGATGGTTTAACATTCGAAGTCAATCAACATAATCCATCATATCAACAAAAGTAAAGATAAAAACTATATGATCATATCAATATATGATCATATCAATAGACACAGAGAAAGCTTTTGACAAGATCCAGCACCTGTTTTATGATGAAAACTCTCACTAAAATGGGTTTTGAAGAAATTTTCCTCAAGATAGTCAAAGCTATCTACGACAAACCCATGGCAAGCATTATGCTCAATGGGCAAAAACAAAGGCCTTTTTCTCTAAGATCAGGGACAAAACAAGAATGTCCGCTATCACCACTTCTGTTCAATATAGTACTGGAAGTACTTGCAATAGCGATTAGGCAAGAAAAAGACATTAAAGGCATCCAGATAGGAAAGGAAAAAAGCAAGCTCTCACTATTCATAGATGATATGATATTATATCTCAACAATCCTAAATCCTCTACCAAGAAACTCCTAGAAACAAAAGACTTGTAAAATAATGCCACAGGCTATAAAATTAATGCCCAAAAATCCATGGCCTTCCTATACAGAAAAAATGAGACAGAGGAAAGTGACAGGAAGAAACATTTCCATTCACAATTGTGCCCCACAAAATCAAATACCTCGGAATTAGCCTAACTAAAGAGGAAAAGGACCTCTACAATTAAAACTACAAAATGCTACTCTATGAAGTAAAAGAAGACACGAGGAGATGGAAACATATCCCCTGCTCATGGATAGGAAGAATTAGCATTGTCAAAATGGCAATACTCCCAAAATCATTATACAGATTCAATGCGATACCTATAAAGGATACCCATCAAATTCTTCAAAGAAATAGATCAAGTACTCCTAAAATTCATATGGTAAACAAACACCCACCATAGCTAAAGCAATTCTTGGGAAAGAGATGTGGGGAGGCATTATCCTCCCCAAGCTCAAACTCTACTACATAGCGGTAATAATTAAAACAGCATGGCACTAGAACAAAGACAGTTACACAGACCAATGGAACAGGGTGGAATATCCCTACAAACAACCCAAAATATAGGAATATCCAATCTTTGATAAGGTAGCAAGAAATGTGAAGTGGAACAAGGAAAGCCTCTTCAACAAATGGTGCTGGCATAACTGGACAACCTCATGCAAAATAATGGGCTTAGTCCTCGACCTAACACCATGCACAAAAGTTATATCAAAATGGATTAAAGATCTCAACATCAGACCCAAATCTATAAGGTACATTAAAGACAAGGTCGGCAAAACCCTCCACGATATTGAGGTTAATGGTATCTTCAAAGACAACACTGCATTGGCCAACCAAGTTGAAACAGAGATAAATAACTGGAGTATCTTAAATTAAGAAGCTTCTGCACCTCAAAAGATTCATGACCAGAATACAAAGACAATCTACAGAATGGGAAGGATATTCACCCAATACCGATCGGATAAGGGGTTGATATCAAGGATATACAAAGCACTGGTTGAACTCCACAAGAAGAAAACATCCAGCCCTATAAGAAAATGGGGCGACAAAATGAATGGAAACTTCCTCAAAGATGAAATCAGAATGGTTAAAAGGCACATGAGTAAATGCTCTACATCACTAATCATCAGAGAGATGCAGATCAAAACAATGAGATATCGTCTCACACCACAGAGACTGACACACATCCAAAAGAACAAAAGCAACTGGTGTTGGCATGGATGTGGAGAGAAAGGGATTCCCCTTCACTGCTGGTGGAATGCTGACTGGTTCAGCCCTTTTGGAAAACAGTGTGGATGATTCTCAAAAAAGTAGTAATTGAGCTCTCATTTGACCCAGCAATACCACTACTGGGAATATATCCCAGAGAGGCAAAATGACATCTGCACTTCTATGTTCATTGCTGCACTCTTCACAATAACCAAAATCTAGAAAAAATCCGAATGCCAGAGAGCAGATGACTGGTTAAAGAAACTTTGGTACATCTACAAAATGGAGTGGGATGCAGGTATTAGAAAAGCTGAAGTAATGAAATTTACATAGAAGTGGTACTACATGGAAAGTATCAGACTAAGTGAAATGAGTCAGAAAGGGACAGACATAGAAAGATTTCATTCATCTGTGGAATATAAAGTAACAGTATAGGAGACTAACATCCAAGAATAGTCGAGATAAGTACCAGCAAGTTCACTCCATGGCTTGAAGGCCGGCCACACATGCTAGGGGAAAAGGCATCTCAGATAGAGAAGGGAACACCAAGTACAGGGTGTTGGAAGGATCCTCCCAGGATGAGAGATACATGCTAAAAGTAGACTATAGACCGAACATGATTGCCACTTTATGTCTCTCTTGCAAACCTCAGCACCCAAAAGGAGAGAGAGAGCAAAAGGAAATGTCCTGCCACAGAGACAGGATGGAATGCGGGGGGGTGAGGGTGTGGGAGGGATACTGGGATTATTGGTGGTGGAGAATGGGCACTGGTGGAGGGATGGGTACTTGATCATTGTATAACTGAAACCCAGGCACAAAAATTTCTAAGTCTATAACTGTACCTCATGGTGTTTCACTAATAAAAATTTTTAAAAAGGAAAAAGATTTGTCATTTGCCACTAGTGGAAGTACAATGTGTCACAGAAATGTAGGAAGACAATTTGCCTGATTATTATAAAACTAATCATACTTCATCATAGGAAAATATGCAATGGCTGTTTATAGCACCGTTATTAATAACTGCCAAAACAAAATGTCCGTGTGTGTGTGTGTGTGTGTGTGTGTGTGTGTGTGTGTGCATGAGATGTGGTCAGGGCTGGAATGTGACATGAATAAGAAAACACACGTATACCCAAATAACACATTTTCTTTAGTTTATAAAAAAAATGAGCTATCCACCCACAAGACATGGTGAAAGCATAAAACTACATATTATTTGTATGCAACCATATGCCATCCCTGAAAGAAGAAAACTGTGAAGGAGGTAGAAAAATGAGAGGTTTCTAGGGAAAGGATGGGGAGTAAAGATAATCAGACAGAACACAGGTTTTTAGAATGGTAAAACAAATAGGCATTATACTAGGAAGATAGACAAGTCATTAAACATTTGTTAAACCTTATGCACAGAACCAAGAATGAACCAATATAAATTAAGAATTTGACTGAATGATGTGCATGTGTAGTTTTATTTTATAAAAATATACTATTTTGAAACCATGTTGCTTGGTTAATGTGTAGAGAATATGAGAAGTTGTGTATGTGTATTTATGTGTGTGTGATAGAATGAGAGAAGCTTAATTTATCTGTTTATCTAAAATTCATCTGTTGCTCTAAAATTATTAAGTGTGTTTACAATTAAATAAATTGTATAGATCAAATAATCAGAATTTTTAAAGGCCCCCTGTCTCTTAGAACAAAATTTTCTATCATATAATTTAAGGAATCTTTTATACTCCCCAAATTATAGATGACATATAATGCACAATAAAGTGGCACTGTAGTACTGTCCTCCCGTTGTTCATTGATTTGCTCCAGTGGGCCCAGTAATGTCTCCATCGTGAGATTTGTTACAGTGTTTGGCATATCAAATACGTCACGGGTAGCTTGCCAGGCTTTGCTGTGCAGGCGGAATACTCTCCGTTGCTTGCCTGGCTCTCTGAGAGGGGCAGAGGAATCAAACCCGGGTCGCTGCTTGGCTGCGTTGGCCAAGTGCAAAGCAAACGCCCTACACGCTGTGCTATCGTTTTAACCAACAATAGAGTATTGATGTGTATCAGAATTATACAAAGCACTGGATGTCTACATTGAGGGCTCAGATTCTCTTTGTATAGATTATACCTCTGGATATTTACAGTATTATATATGTAAACTAGGAAACATTCATAACCCAAGAAAAATAAGCACCCATTCCATTATTATTCAAACTGGTGACATTATGTCATGAGTTTTAAGACATTGTGTGCTTCTGACAAAATAATCGAAAAAAGAAAATGAGAACTAAATCTATTGTGAATATGGGTGTATATGACCTTATGGATTCCAGTTAAGGGATCATGAAACACTTGGGGTTCCCAAGACCACACTTTAATGGCATCAGGAGCACCCCAGATGCCTCAACACTTGATTGATTGATACTTGATTACCCTCTACCCTTCTGCTTTACAAGCACACCATCACTCTGCACTTCAAAAGTAGCATCTTTGTGTTCTTCCAATTATCTTTTAGCTTTATTATTAATTCCTCAGGGGTAGCCTGTGAGTCTCTCCTCTCTCAGTTCGTTTGTACATTTCCTGCTGGTTAATGCTCATTTGATTATAATCAGTGTAGGATAGACCATAGAATGGTGTGGGGACTGGAATGATAGCACAGCGGATAGGACATTTGCCTTGCACGCAACCAACCCCAATTTGATTCCCAGCATTCCATATGGTCCTCTAAGCACCACCAGGAATAATTTCTGAGTGCAGAACCAGGAGCATCCCCATGTGCATTGCTGGGTGTGAGCCAAAAAGAAAAAAAAAAGAAAAAAAAACGTAAGTTGTGTTCTCCCACTACACTCAATTCAGCCTGAGCACAGCAGTTTCCGATGAGATGCGGCACATCTCTTGGTTGAAGGCAATGCTGGAGGATGCTGAACTGCGAGGACACCTCAGAAACCACAGAAGTGTCCCAGGCTAGACTGGGGGATGAAGCACAGATGCTTTGATGTGACTGAGAAAGAAGAGGTCGCAGAGCAGGCTATAGAGCTGAGGAGGGCAGGGCAATGTGAGAGCCCGCTGAAACTCATCCAGAGGCTTCATGAATAATCAGGCATGGAGAGAAATACTAGTGGGCTACTTAATGCAGTTTATCCAAAGCAATTTCCATTGTTTTTAGAGCATCATGAATGTCGATGAAATGCCCTTTCATTTCACATTTAAGCTATAAAATGTCAGCACCATTTCCAGTGTGTTAGTTGATGTTTCTTTAAAACTTCGAGTTTCACAAATACTGTGCTCTGTTCTTGCATAAGGTCAGGATATTCTCCCCTGCATGTTTATATGCAGCTTAACAAACTAAATCAATGTTTGGTCTTTAAAAGGAGAGAACCACAGTTAATAGGTTAGTCTCCTGGCACATAACATTTATTCCTAACATATTCTCATACTGAGGGTGTATTACATAGTAAAACATATTCTCATCATAGATTCTCACAACTATGCTTGAAATAAGATGTGATGATCAGTTACTAACCATCATTTCATGCATTATCTGTAAATGTTTATTACTTTTCTATTATTCACCAGTCACTGAACTAGTTGCAGGGTGTACACAATAAGTCTAAAATGTAGCCTCCTGTAAAGCCAATGGAAAAGATGACAAAACACATATGGATCCATGGATTTATAAATGTGACTTCAATGTGATTAAATCACATGGGGTTGATGCTTTAGATCAGATATATAGGTTAGAAGATGTATCTGTTATCTTTGTTTCTAGAAGTCCAGAAATTTGTTTCTACAAGTCCAGTTTCTGCTTGGCAGTGCAGATATTCTCCGCTCAAATCATGTGATATGATGAATCCAATGCACCTGCAAGTCCAGTGTGCTCCACATGTTTCCCGCCTGGATGGTTTATTCTTCACCACACCCATGCTCTCAAACTGCTTCCTGATTTACTGAAATTAAGTCATTTTAATGTAGATGGAACTATTTTTGTGTAGATTATGGAGTGGAAGAATGAAATCATGGATGTCCTCATGGCCATCTTTGGCACCCCATCATCAAGTGTTCAGAGGCACTTCTGAAAAAAGCTAGGGCTGAAGAAAACAGGATTGAGAGGGCAGAGAGAGTCTTGGATTCATCTAGGCTCAGAGATTCTTTTACCACTTCTACAATTCTATACACATCACCTGGTAAGTCCCCTTCATTTGTAAGCCATTTTGAATCAGACTTAGAACACTAGCTTCCACAAGAATCCTGATTTGTATGGGATAAGGAGTCACTTGAGAGCAAAAATGGTCTGAGAGGGCTTCTTGTAATGATTTCTACAGTGCTTGAGTGTCATTTCAGAATCATTTAAGATGGAAGATGAAAAAGGATATTCAAGATAGTCCAAATTCAGAGATTTTATTTTTTTGGAAAAAAAAAGGCACACAGAGGGAAGTTTCAAGTCTCATTTGGTATAGTATGAGATCATACATGAAAATAGATGCAAATTTTTTATGAAAGTGAAATGGTTCAATTTTGTAGAGGTAGCAAAGTGAATGACTTTAGGTATACTCATAGCTAAGGGATAGAATAGAGAAATAAAAGGAAAGAGAAGATTCTTTTTAAAAAATAGCCAAGATACAGGGGAAATTAAAAAATAGATATAGTAAAATAAAAGAGGTAGGGTTTTGGTTCTAAAGTTTTTTTTATTGCAGAATACTCACATAGGCACTTGTCTAAATTCCTTCCAAATATTAATATTTTCCTTTCAAATTTTTTTCAGCAAGAGTAACAATTTCGGGACAGAGAGATAGTAAAGTTAACAGGGTGCTTACCTTTCATGAGGCTGACTCATGATCTTTAACACCCCATATAATCTCTTAAGTACTGCCAAGGATGGTCCCTGAGTATAGAGCCAGGAGTAAGCCCAGAGCATTTTGCTGGGTATGGTCCAAAATTAAAAAAAAACAAAGTAAAATAAATAAATAACCAAGGTCTTCACATTCAATAGGAATTAATATTACTATGGTTTATAATAAAATGTGACTTTCAGATTTTGAAAAAAGGTATTTTTTCATATATTAATTTCATATTTCCAGACAAAATATTTTTATAAATTTTCATTTAAAATTCCAACTAAGATATTATCTATCGTCTTCTCAAATTTGAGGGTGATAATGCCTTGTCATGTCATAGCCTTCCATGTTTTCGCAAATAGAAATCTTAATATTTTACTTTTTTTCAAATTATGCATCAGTTTACTTGAACTATGGACATTTATTTAGACTAAATGCTAATAATAAATTTTAAATAAAATAATTATAACTGGGGCTGGAGCGATAGCACAGCGGGTAGGGCACTTGTCTTGCAAGCAGTTGACCTGAGTTCAATTCCCAGCATCCCATATGGTCCCCCGAGTACCACCAGTAATAATTTCTGAGTGCATAGCCAGGAATAACCCCTGTGCATCACCAGGAATGATCCCAAAATAAAAAATTATAGTTATTATAACTTACCTTCTCCATCAAATTCATCTAAATGTTTTAGGAATATTATCTTTCAAAGGCACATATATATAACTAATATTTCTCAACAATTTTTTTTGCTTCTTCTGGGAGTTCTCATCTGCTTTTTAATCACGGCTTCAAACTACCAGCTCTGAGGTTGGAGAGATAGTAAATGAATTAGGTTGCCTGCCTTGCACGTTTCTGACCCAGACTGGATCCCAGGCTAAATTCCCAGCACCCTATATGGTCCCCAACCCCTGCCAGTGTGATCACTTAGTTCAGAGTCAAGCTTAAACCCTTGGGCACCAATAGATGTGCCCCCACACCCCATCAAACAAACAAACAAATAAGATTCTGATCTTTAGTTCCCTGTTGTTTAAGTTTTTGTATGCCTTCCAAATATATAGCTTTATGATCGCACAGCGGTAGGGCATTTGCCTTGCATGTGGCCAGCCCGTTTGACCCTGGTTTGATTCTTCTGTCTCTTTTGGAGAGCCTGGCAAGCTACCGAGAGTATCTCACCCACATGGCAAAGCGTGGCAAGCTACCCTTGACATATTCATATGCCAAACACAGTAACAACAAGTCTCAAAATGGAGATGTTACTGGGCCCGCTCAAGCATAGTGCTTCCAAATACTGAACTTGGGGCTGGAGCGATAGCACAGTGGGTAGGGCGCTTGCCTTGCATGTGACCAACCCAGGTTCGGTTCCTCTGTCCCTCCTGGAGAGCCTGGCAAGCTACCGAGAGTATCCCGCTCACACAGCAGAGCCTGGGAAGCTCCCTGCGGTGTATTTGATATGCCAAAAATAGTAACAACAAATCTTACAATGGAGATGTTACTGGTGCCAGCTTGAGCAAATCGATAGGGAGGACAGTGCTACAGTGCTACAGTTTCCCCTTAGGTTGTCCATTCCTTTTCTGTGCTGTTGATGACATCTCTAGCTACTAGGTTTCCTAAAAATGTGTTGGAATCCCATTAGAAGAAGTACACGTTGACCTTCATATTCTAAAATCATATGTTGGAGTTTTATGCCTGAGAGAAGATAACCACAGGTGGCCCAACTTTCTTGATTATCTGAAAATTCTCTCATTTACTTTAGCCATTGTTTCTTCCTGACTTTTAATCTTACACTTCTCACAATGATAACTATGACTCTTGTATTTCATACTCTTTGGGGGTTGTGAAAGATTTTATTTTTCAAAGAACATTTAAAATTTTAAAGAATCCTTCTTTCTTTTAAAGTCATTTCCTGGCACATAGTCTCATCACCAAGTGGACTAATTTTTGTCCCTTAAATGCACCAATTATATTTGCCATAGAACCTGCCTTTCCTAAATTTTAATAAAGATTATAAAAAACTCAGAAATTATTGCCAGGTCTCCAAACTACTGTTAGGAGCTTTTAGAAATATTTCTGACTTCTTTATAATCACTTTAATAAAAGCATCAATCACTTTGAAAATTGATTGTAAAATGATGCCTACACCTGAAAAAAATTTAAAAATCAGTGTTCTGCAAACACATGCATATCTTAATAGGTTAATAGACACTTGTCCATAGGAAACCTTAATAGGTTAATAGACACTTGTCCATAGGAAACCTTCCCACCAGAAGAGTTTGGAATACTCTGAACTTTAGCGGATGACACTCTCAAGATGAAAACATGGGCAATAATAGGTTTCAAAGCATTTTTTTTTCTCCCTGATAGCCTCACACTACCAAATGAGTTCACAATCAATCAGAGATGGCAACCTCAATTCAGTGTAACAGGTATTGATTTTACCTACAGGTTTGGTATGGCCCAGAAATACAAGTTTTCAATCAATATTTACATGCATGTTCTCCTCCTCTTTCCTCCAAAAAGTATAAAACAAAGCAAAATATAATAATAGCAACAAAAATCTCGTGCCTTACTTATCTAGGGGAAGAACGTATAGAGGGCACAACTTGTTTTTAGTAGCTAACAATTGTATTATGTGCTATTAGTAAATAACTGAGCAATGTATGTTAAATAAATAAATCAGAATCTGATTTCTTTTTAATGTTGAAGGCTTTGACATCATACATTTTAGTGGCTTGTGTCCATCAGAATTCTGTTTTCATGGACTAGTAGCACAGAAGGAGGTGGTATCCTATCCTTCTTACTCATATGTTTTGTAGTTGCAAATTGCCTGCTTGCTAAAATTTATATGTGACCCCCAAATCAATACTTGCAACACTTTTCAAGGTCTTTTTAGAAACAGCACAAACAATATACATCTTTTCCCCAGCTGTTGTGGCACGAAACCATACGCTAGTGTTCACTCTTCTACAGTAAACAGTGGCTACTGTTTTAGAGTTCAATTTAGTGCCACATTTCTGTATTTTTGTTTTTGGTGCTGTTCCTGGCCTCATGCTTTAAAATGGTTCTTAGATGTAATGCTAAAGCTTTTGCTCATTTTATAAATACAAAAATATTGTGCTGTGTCCTTACTGAGAAAAAAACTTTATGTAAGCCACATTACATATCATTTATGTAAACATGATACGTATTGATGCTGGCTCTGAATCAAAATAAATAAATCAACAATATATAATAAAGTGTGTTAAACAGAAACACACATCAAATAATGTTATGCACAAGGTTAATTAAAGTGTTGTTACCATTAATCTCCCAGAAACCTAATTTTGCATTTTCTCTAGGAGCAGTGAATCAGTGTTGGCTAAATTCACATTCACAGTAATTGTTTAAAGCCATTTTGAGGAATAATGGAATATACTCTATTTGCATATTAACCCCATAATGCTATTCTAATTTAAAATGTTGGGATATGACCTACTATGTACATTTGCCATTTCAAGTCAAGGATAGATAGTTTTCCCTAAGCTATTTTTTTATTATTATTCTGATTCATAACTAAATTAATTTTCTTAATTTCATTTAACTTTGTTTAATGTTATGGACTATAAAGAATTAATAGGTTCAATTTTAAATGCCAGAGAATCATACTGAATGTCAAATACATTATTCATTGATACTAATTCTTCTCAAGCTGGAATGCATTGTATATTTCACTGTAATTCACTTCTCAAATTTAATTTAAGTTTTTACTTCTAACATATAAGTGATCATTTCAGTAAAATATATAATGTGATAAATGAATATATCAGATTGTTTTTCAATGCTTTTTATGAAGAATTACAGCTTCAGACTAACATGTAGATAATGTTTAGACAATCACCAGTATATTTAATATTTATTATATTTTAGACTTGAATACAACCAAAAAAATTCAAGGCTGGAGCAATAGCACATCAGGTAGGGTGTTTGCCTTGCACACGGCTGACCACGTTTGATTCCCAGCATCTGTTATGGTCCATATATCATGCTATAAATGAATATATCAGATTGTTTTTCAAATTTATAAAGAACTATAGCTTAAGACTAACATGTAGATAATGTTTTAGACAATCGCCAGTATATTCAATATTTATTCAAAAATACTTTAGACTTGAAGGGGGTATGGTGCTGGCATCAGGTCAATCTCTACTTGTGAGGCGAGTTCATCAGTAGTCTCATGGCTACTTCAGACTTCCAGATACCCCAAAATTGCTGCTGTGCTTTTGGCCAGACCCCAAAAACCTGGGGCAAAGTTTACCAAGAAAGTAAATGGCCAAAAGTTAGGCATGTGGGAAACACACCCACAAACCACCTCTGGCTGAGCTATATAATTGGAGGCATGGCCTCTCTGGTTCCTGATCGAACTGCTTAACGGTCATGATCCCAGAGACTCAGAAACAAATCTCAAAACCCAACGGCTTTTGGCAGAAATGCGTCCAGTCCCTGCAGTAGGCTACTGGTGCTGGGCTCCCCCAGGTGGGTATTAGGTTTTGTGCCTTGACCTGTTCCCCTGGCTGCGCAGTCGCCGTCATCCTCCAGAGGCCACTGGACAGTCAGGTTTGGGCCTGCAGTGATGAGACACGTGGGGCCTCACGGAATGGGGGTGGAGCCGGCCCTTTCCTTCCTGTCCCAAAGACACCCCGAGTTGCCGCTCACAGGGGCCTCACTGGCACCTGATCAAGCTACTTAATAGCCATGATCCCAGAGACTCAGAAACAAAACTCGAAGCCCAGTGGCTTTTGGCAGAAATGTGCCCGGACCCCATAGTAGGTTACTGTCATCAGGCCACCCAGGGGGGAAAGGGTGCTGTCCCTCTCCCTTCTCCCCCTAGGCCGCTAGGTGGCCGCCATCTTCCAGAGACCATTGGACAGTCAGGTTTGGGCCCACAGTGACAAGACACGTGGGGCATCATAGGATGGAGTTGGAGCCAACCCTTTCCTCCCAACCCTAACGAGACCGCGAATTGCTGCCCACGAACGGCCTCTTTGGCTCCTGATCAAGCTGCTTAATGGCCATCATCCCAGAGACTCAGGAACAAATCTCTGAACCCAGCAGGTTTTGGCAAGAAATTCCTCAGATTTAAGTGTTAAAATTTAATAATTTTTGGGCTGGAGCAATGGCACAGTGGGTAGGGCATTTGCCTTGCACACGGCCAATCCAGATTCGATTCCCAGTATCACATATGGTCCCCTGAACACCTCCAGGAGTAATTCTTGAGTGCATGAGCCAGGAGTAAACCCTGTGCAATGCTGGGTGTGACCCAAAAAGTCAAAAAAAAAAGTTCTGAATTTCAATATCGCATAGCCACTACTGCAGCCACGAGACAGCATATGCTATTCATAACCAGCAATAGAAAACAAATTGTCTACTGTTGCCTTTTCAGCAGATCTTAGTGTTGGGGTAAAATCCCAAATAATACTGATGGGTGTGGTGTTGAAATGTAGTCAAAGTATAGAAAGAGTAATTTGGAAATCATCTGCCCCACACATAGGGGAAGGGTATGTGATGGAGGTATACTGGGTATTTTGGTAGTGGATAATGGGCACTGGTGAAGGTATGGATGTTTTATTGTATGGCTGAGACTTAAACCCAAAAGCTTTGTAACTGCTCTCATCGTGGTTTAATAAATAAAATTATTAAAAAATGGGAAAAAAAAGTAAGGTGGAGTTCATGCACAATTCAATCAGCCTAATCAGTGGCTGAATAAATAGCAGTACCCCTACATAAAAAATATTTTAGACTTGAATACAATCAAATAAAATTCAGGGCTGGAACAATAGCACAGCGGGTAGGGTGTTTGCCTTGCATGCAGCCGACCCATGTTTGATTTGCAGCATGCCTTATGGTGCCCTGAGCATTGCCAGGAGTAATTCCTGAGTGCAGAGCTGGCAGTAACCCCTGTGCACTGCTGGGTGTGACCCAAAAAGAAAAAGAAATGAAAAAAACACACTTTCCTCTCTAATGTACTAAATTTCCCCTTATTTCTCTTGAAATACGCCTGAAAATATTTAGTTAAATTATTCATCTTAATCATATAGTTCATTTAAGAATAACCTCTCAGGTTCAGTGCCAAAAATTAAGGTTGACTTGACCTTGCTTCCCCTTTCTACTTTAGTTACAAATATTAATCTTGTTCCCCTAAAAAAAATCCCACTCTTGAGGCAGAAAATTTACTTTACTTCCACTTCAGTTAAGTTTCATTTTTGGAGACTGAACACCTGCTAAGCATATATTATATATAGAACATACCAATCATTTAGAGTGAACATTTGAATATAAATGTCAGATGTTACTGAAACCTTTTCATACTGTGTTTCTGTATTATTTTCATTGTTTTACTGCTGGATTTCTGTAGAAACAGGCTGCTGTATATTGGTGCTATCTCTCTCTCTGTCTCTGCACACACACACACACACACACACACACATACTAACAAGT
Organism: Sorex fumeus; assembly: GCF_029834395.1. NCBI lineage: Eukaryota > Metazoa > Chordata > Mammalia > Eulipotyphla > Soricidae > Sorex > Sorex fumeus. The sequence goes on along the minus strand of NW_026606322.1, from coordinate 39,188,681 downwards.
ACTTGTCTGTGTGTAAATAATGACACTAGCAACATCTAACAGAATACTTAAATGACTTTAGATATTGCATTTTTAACATTATTTGAACATTTTTTGAAAAATAACATGATTTTTTTCAGTCTCATGTTTCTTCTATGTTCTCTTTGCATTGGATATCTACCTTTATTCATTGATGCTTTTCAAACTGATTTCCATTTCTGTTATAGAAGACTTAACGTTTCACATTTTAAGAACACATAGATATGTTCCATAAACTTCAACTAAGATAAAAAAATTTGAGGCAGAAAGAAGTAAAATATGGAGAAATTATCTCTTAGCCTCTACCACAAATCTAGTTAATTACTTCTTTCTCTCAATTGTCATCATAAAATTCAAGGCAATGTATCCATTCCATGAAGTTCATTGCAACTAGATCCTTTAACGCTTAGTTTTTCCTCACTGTCTTGTGTTTTAAAAGTTAAACCATTGACTTGTCAATCAGTCTTTTTGGGCTGAGATTATAATCACAGTGCTATAGTAATCTCTCAATTTCTAACAAACTAGAGCGAGGATATTACTCTTTATCCTGGTTAAAAATCTTTAAAAAAATTTATCCCTTCACTTTTTAATACCACACCAACTTTCTTCTTTCTTCTCCCTACCTTTCAATTTATCCTATTGAATTCATGTGTTTTTTTTAAAAGAAAAACTTGGTCATGGAGGAGCCACACATGCTAGGGGAAAAGGCAGCTCAGATAAAGAAGGGAACACCTAGTAAATGGTGTTAGGAGGATCCTCCCAGGATGGGAGATGCATGCTGGAAGTAGACTATAGACCAAACATGATTGCCACTCAATGCCTTTTTTGGAAAGCTCAGCATCCAAAAGGAGAGAGAAGAAAAGGGAATGCCCTGCCACAGAGTGGCTTGGGTTAGGGAGTATGGAGGGGTGGGAAGGATAATGGGATCATTGGTGGTAGAAAATGGGCACTAGTGGAGGGATGGGTACTCTGTCATTGTATAACTGAAACCCAGGCACAAATATTTGTAAGACTACAACTATATCTCAAGGAATTTCACTAAAATTTTAGAAAAATTAAAAAATCAAAAATAAAATAAAATAACTTGGTCAATTTATTTGTAAATTCTGTGTTTTTCTTTTTTTCCTCAACTTTTTAAAAAAAAATTTATTAGTGAAACACCATGAAGTACAGTTGTAGACTTACAAATTTTTGTGCTTGGGTTTCAATTATACAATATTTTAGTACCCATCCCTTCACCAGTACCCATTTTCCACCACCACTGATCCCAGTAACCCTCCCACCCAACTTCACCCCCATCCCACCCTGTCTTTGTGGTAGGGCATTCCCTTTTTGTTTTCTCTCTATTTTGGGGTGCTGTGGTTGGCAAAAGAGGCATTGAGTGGAAATCATGTTCTGTATGAAGACTTTCAGCACGCAGCTCCGATCCTGGGAGGATCCTCCCAACACCCTTTATTTGGTGCTCCCTTGTCTATCTGAACTGCCATTTCCCCTAGAATGGGGAGCTGGCCTCCAAGCCATGGAGTGAACCTCCTGGTACTTATTGGCTATTCTTAGGTGTTAGTCTCCTATTTTGTTACTTTTAGTTCCCCAGATGAATGAAATCTTTCTATGTCTGTCCCTCTCTTTCTGACTCATTTCTCTTAGCATGATACTTTCCATGTTATTCCACTTATACATAAGTTTCATGACTTCATCTTTTCTAAAAACTACATAGTACTCCATTGTGTAGATGTAGCAAAGTTTCTTTAACCAGTCATCTGTTCTCGGGCACTCAGGTTTTTTTCAGATTCTGGCTATTGTAAAGAGTGCTGCAATGAATAAATAAGTGCAGATATCACTTCCAGTATACTTTTTTGCCTCCTAGGATATATTCCCAAAAGTGGTATTGCCGGGTCAAATGTGAGCTCAAATTCTAATTTTTTGAGAATCGTCCATACTGTTTTCCAAAAGGGATGAACCAGTGGACATTACGACCATTAGTGGAGGAGGCTCACTTTCTTGCCACATCTGCACCAACACCGGTTGCTTTTGTTCTTCTGGATGTGGGCCAGTCTCTGTGGTGTTAGATGATATCTTATTGTTGTTTTGATCTGCATCTCCCTGATGATTAATGATGTGGGACTTAGTAGATATATACAGACACTTCACCCTCAAAAAGCTGAATACACATTCTTCTCATGTGTGCTTGGAACATTCTCCAAGATAGACCGCATGCTGAGCCACAAACCATACCTCCATAAAATTAAGAGAATAGAGACAGAATGTATCAACAATATTCTCAGACCATAATGAGCTTAAATTAGAAGAAAATTACACACAGAAACAAAAAACTAAATCAAACACCTGGAAATTAAACAGTTCACTTTTGGACAATGAGTTCCTTAGAAAGGAAATCAAAGAGGAAATCAAAAGATTCCTAAAAACAAACAGAAAAGAGGACACTAGTTACCAAAACTTATGGGACACAGCAAAAGCTATGTTAAGAGGAAAGTTTATAGCTCTACAAGCATTGCTCAGGAAGGAGGAATGAACCCACATAAGTAACCTAACCTCACAGCTTAAGAGCTTGGAGAAGGACCAACAAAAGGACCCCAATCCAAACAGGACAAAGAAAATAATAAAACTCAGAGCAAAGATTAATGAGATAAAAATACAAAAAAAAATACCCGAAAGAGCAATGAAACCAAGATCTGGTTCTTCGAAAAAATAAACAAGATAGATAAGCCTCAAACAAAACTCACAAAGAAAGGGAGAGAGAAAACCCTAATCAACCAAATCAGAAACAAAAATGGGGTCATTACAACAGAAACTACAGAAATTCAAAGGATCCTCAGGGAGTACTTTGAAAAACTTTATGCCACAGAACATGAAATCCTAGAGAAAATGGATATATTCCAAGATTCCTATAGCATCCCAAGGCTGAACCAAGCCGACCTGGAATACCTGAACAGACCTATCACCATCAAGGAAATTGAAATGGTAATAAAAAGTCTCCCCAAGCACAAAAGTCCTGGCCCAGATGGATTCACCAGTGAATTCTTCCAAATCTTTTAAGAAGACTTACTGCCAATCCTCTTGAAGCTTTTCCACGAAATTGAAATATCAAAATCACTTCCGAACAGTTTCTACGAAGCAAATATCACCCTGTTACCAGAAGCAGACAGAGATACCACAAAGAAAATTACAGGTAGATATTCCTGATGAACACAGTTGCAAATATCCTCAACAAACTATTAGCAAATCGAATCCAATAACTCATCAAAAATATCATACACCGTGACCAAGTGGGATTCATCCCAGGGATTCAAGGATGGTTTAACATTCAAAAATCAATCAACATAATCCATCATATCAACAAAAGAAAAGATAAAAACCATATGATCATATCAGTAGATGCAGAGAAAGCATTTGAAAAGATCCAGCACCTGTTGATGATGAAAACCCTTCCTAAAATAGGTATAGAGGGGACATTCCTCAATATAGTTAAAGCCATCTACCACAAGCCTAAAGCAAGCATCATCCTCAATGGGGAAAAACTGAGAGCCTTTCCTCTAAGATCAGGGACAAGACAAGGATGCCCACTCTCTCCACTGCTCTTCAATATAGTACTGGAAGTACTTGGAATAGCAGTTAGGAAAGAAAAAGATATTAAGGGCATTCAGGTAGGAAAGGGAGAAATCAAAGTCTCACTATTCTCAGATGATATGTTACTGTACTTAGAGAACCCTAAAACCTCTACCAAGAAACTCCTCGAAACAATATATTGAATAGTAAAGTTGCATGCTATAAAATCAATACCCAAAAGTCCATGGCTTTCTTATATGCAAATAGTGAGAGAGAAGAAAGTGACATGAAGAAAACAATCCCGTTCACAATTGTGCCCCAGAAAATCAAGTACCTAGGAATCAGCTTAACTAAGAAGTAAAGAACCTATACAAAGAAAACTACAAAACGCTACTTCAGAAATAAAAGCGGGCACGAGAATATGGAAAGATATCCCCTGCTCATGGATAAGGAGAATTAACCTTGTCAAAATGGCAATACTTCCCAAAGCATTGTACAAATTCAATGCAGTCCCTATAAAGATACCCATGACATTCTTCCAAGAAATGTAGCAGACACTCCTGAAATTCATATGGAACAATAAGCCTCCACAAATAGCTAAAGCAATTCTTGGGGAAAAGAAAATGGGAGGAATTAACCTCCCTAACTTCAAACTCTACTACAAAGCAATAATAATTAAAACAGCATGGTACTGGTACAAAGACAGAGCTGTAAGCCTATGGAACAGGGTTGAATATACTGACATATTCCCCCAAACATATGATCATCTAATCTTTGACAAGGGAGCAAGAAATGTGAAGTGGACAAAAGATAGACTCTTTAACAAATTGTACTGGCAAAATTGGATGGCTACATGCAAAATATGGGTTCAGATCTCTGCCTAACACCATGTACAAAATTAAGATCAAAATGGATTATAGACCTCAACATCAGACCAGAATCCATAAGGTACATTGAAGAAAAAATTGGCCAAATCCTCCGTGATATTGAAGCTAATGGTACCTTCAAAGATGTCACGCCACTGGCCAAGCAAGTGAAAACAGAGATAGGCACCTGGGACTATCTTAAACTAAGAAGCTTCTGCACCTCAAAAGAAACAGTGACTTCGGTGCATGGTGCTGCCAGCAGGCCAATCAGTACCTGTGAGTACCTGTCAGTTGAGTGCATCAGCAGCCTAATGTCAACGTCAGACTTTCAGATACCCCAAGATTTCTGCTGTGACTTTGGCGAGACCCCAAAAACTTGGGGCAAAGTTTACCAAGAAAGTAAAGGGCCAAAAGTTATATATGTGGGAGACACACCCACAAACCACCTCGGGCTCAGCTATATAATTGGAGGCATGGCCTCTCTGGTTCCTGATTGGACTGCTTAATGGCCATGATCCCAGAGACTCAGAAACAAATCTGGAAACCCAGCAGCTTTTGCCAGAACTGTTCCTGGTCTTTACAGTAGATTACCAGTGCTGGGCCACCACAGGTAGGAATAGGTTTTGTGCCTTGGCCTGTTCCCCCTGACTTCCTGGTGACCACCATCCTCCAGAGGCCACGGGATAGTCAGTTTTGGGCCTGCAGTGACGAGACACTTGGTCCCTCACGGGATAGGGGTGAAGCCAACCCATTCCTCCCCACCCCAATGAGACCCCTAGTCTCCACCCACAAATGGCCTGTCTGGCTCCTGATCAAGCTGCTTAATGACCACGATCCCGGAGACTCAGAAGCAAATCTCGAATCCCAGCAACTTTTGGCAGTAATGCATCTGGACCCCACAGTAGGTTACTGTCGTCGGGCCACCCCAGGGGGGAAAGGGTGCTGTCCCTCCGCCTGCTCCCCCTTGGTGGCTCAGTGGCCACTATTTGCCAGAGCCATTGGACAATCAGGTTTGGGCCCACAGTGACGAGACACGCAGGACCTCACGGGATGAGGGTGGAGCCAGCTCTTTCCTTCCCAGCCCCAAAAGACCCCGAGTTGCTGCCCAAGCGGCTTAACGGCCATGATCCCAGAAACTCAGGAACAAGTCTCAGAACCCAGAAGGTTTTGGCAGAAATCCCTCCAGATTTAAGTGTTAAAATTTTGGAATTTCAAAATTGTGTAGCCACTACTGCAGCCAAACAACATCATATGTTATTCTTAACCAGCAATAGAAAACAAATTGTCTACTGTTACCTTTTTGGCAGATCTGAGTGTTGGGGTAATATCCCAAATAATAATGGTGGGTCTGGTGTCAAAATATTTACTGTGATCAAAGTAGAGAGAGAGAGAGTAATGTGGAAATCATCTGCCCCACAGGTAGGGGGAGGGTGTAGGAATGGGGTATACTGGGGATTTTGGTGGTGGAGAATGGGAGCTGGTGAAGGTATGGATGTTTCTTTGTATGACCGAAACTTAAACCAGAAAGCTTTGTAACTGCTCTCATGGTGATTCAATAAATAAAATTATAATAAATGAAAAAAAAGTAAAATAGAGTTCATGCCCGATTTAATCAGCTAATCAGTGGCTGAATAAATAGCAGTACTCCTACATAAAAAAAAGAAGAAAGAAACAGTGACCAAAATAGAAAGACAGTTTACAGAATAGGAAAGGATATTCACACAATACACATCTGACAAGGGTTTGATATCAAGCATATACAAAGTACTGGTTGATCTCCATAAGAAGAAAGCATCCAACCAGATCAAAAAATGGGGTGACAAAATGAAGAGAAACTTTCTCAAAGAAATTCGAATGGCAAAAAGGCACATAAGAGTTCTGAGTGTTTTCAAAGTTTTTTTCTGCATTTTTTTGTTGTTTATAATTTTTTATAGGACACGTCTGGAGATATTTAGGAATTACTCATGCCTCTGTACTAACAAATAAGTCCCGCAAGTGAACAGGGGACCATATAGGATGCCAGGCATCTAACCTAGGTCAGCCACATGCAAGGCAAATGCTTTAATTGTTCGACTATTTTTCAGGCTTCTCAAAGTAAATTTTGCATCTCAACTCTCAGTATCTTCCTCGACTTCTATGACTACCAATATTGCTTATTAAATTTCCTTTTCATAATTTAAAACTTTTCTATGCTTCAATTATTTTTTGCTTAATATTCTCACATTTTACTTAGGCTTCAGCAGTAACCCACAAACTAGTTTCTCTAAATTCACTATTAATGTTTTACTCTATTTCTAGTTAACATTATAAACTATGATCCTGATGGAAATAGTAAATCAGTAAAAGATAAAAGATGAATTTTTGTTATGAGATCTATATTAGAAATATAACACAGTAGTGAAGAGTTTGGGTTGAGTAAGTTTGCATTTAGAATTTATTTTTATTGACCTGCACTGTAGCACTGTCCTCACGTTGCTCATCAATTTCCTCGAGCGGGCACCAGTATCATATCCATTGTGAGACTTGTTATTGAATTTGTCATATCAAATACGCCACGGGAAGCTTGCCAAGCTCTGCCATGTGGGCAGGATACTCTCCCTAGCTTGCCAGGCTCTCCGAGAGGGATGGAGAAATCGAACCTGGGTCAGCCACGTGCACGGCAAACACCCTGCCTGCTGTGCTATCGCTCCAGCCCTGGGTAACATTTAAAGATCGAAAAAAAGCAAAGTAAAGGTAACCACATGGCTAGAAATTTGTTCGGGGTGGGGGTCGGAGTGATAGTATAGCAGGTAGGGCATTTGCCTTGTCCTGTGATTAACATATGGCAACATAAATGTAAAAAAATATTAGTAAATTTTCAGTATGATATTAATTGGCTAATAGAGTATAATATGAGAGGGCATATCCTATAACATGTGTCTTCTGTGAAGTCAAGTAATATGTGGCAATGGAACGTGCAGTTGTAACTTGGGAAAAAATTCCCAATTAGATTTAATAAATGGTTCGTTACAAAAGCTATGATAATACTCCATTTGTCATAGATTTTATGCCATATGCGTCTATGTGAACATATAACTATGTGCAAGAATACATATGTGTAAACCTAGATATACAATGGTATAAAATACTTGATCATAATTCTTGATTAGATACTCATATTTTTGTATGTGAAAGTTTTTGCATTAAAGTGAAAATGTCACCAATTCTAATTTTGTGTGGATGCATTCCACTATATATTATTGGTAAATATCAGGAAATTATTCCAATTAAGTTACATAGATTTTTTTCTGTTTCCATCTCTCAGAAAATAAGAAACATATAAAATTGTAAAGGTGAATGCATAAACTTAGGTGACAGAGTCATTTGATGTGCAATGAACCCTGAACATTGAGATAAATAATGGGGAATTACCTCTGCTTTATAAAGTTTGGTGACTTTACCTCTAAGTCAGAAATTAGAGGAATGATATCTAAAGGCTAGTGAGAGTTTAAATGAGCCAATCATGGACAATTCATGGTACTTGGAAAACTTTCACAAAGTAGCAAGTTAGGGGATAAATCTCAAAGGGCTGGAGCAGATTTGTTTCATGCACAAGGTCCTGAGTTAAACCCCTGAGGTGCAGCTGACTGTGACACTACTGGCCCACTGCAGAGGTAAGCAAACAACTATTTTGTTGATCATAGATAACCTAGCCCAACATCAGGGATCAGCTGAGCATTGGTTGGAAGTTTTCCAAAGATAAGATTTTATAAAACTGTGATAATGGTTGGAATTTTCTAAGTCATGATAGAATCAATATGAGAATATTAAACCAATAGTAATTTATTTCATAATAAAATATATTTTTTGTTTGTGACTGTTTCCCCGCCCTCATGTTTCAATGATCAACAAGCTTCCTTAATAATCAAAATGTAATCTACTTATTTTACGTAAGAGTTCATGTAAATTAAAAACACTAGAGATTTATTAGTCACTTGAGATTTTTCTTGCCTTAATAGATTCAAAGAATTTAATTTCAAGTAGAATAAAGTTATTGTATTTTTAAATAAAGTGTTATACAAAATTATATTATAAACATTTCTCATGGATTCAAAATGCTTGATAACCACTACTATCCGTTCAAAAGTATTTCAGCATTGCTTTTGTTGATATACATAAATTTCGTATATTGTTCACAAAAAACAATACTATTCAATAATCTGAAGTTACTATAAGGTGATATTTTCATTGTACATATCTTTACTTATTTGCTTTTTGTGTAAATCAGCACTTTCAATAGCTTCTATTTAAAAGTTCATTCAAGAGAAATTTAACATAAGATTATTAATACTGTCAAATTACTATAGCTATTATCTGTACCCAAATGAAGAAGAAACATGAATTGGTTATACAATTGTATAAAAAACTGAGGCATATTTGTTTGTTTATTGAACACACATGGCTGGCCTCAGGGCTTAGTCCTGGGTCTTTGCTCAGTAACACTCCTAGAAGTGATACAACATGCAGGATCAAATAAATCAGTGTCGGCCATGAGCCAGGCAAATACCTTAACTCTTATACTATCTCTTTGGTCCATATTAACTTTTTATGAAAAACATGCTTATGTGATTTTTGTGAAAAACATTTATGAGATGTGTTAGACTTTTTTGATTACCATACCTAAAAGTAACTTATTGCTACAGTTGAAAATAATTTTATATTTTTGGTTCATTTTCATATCTGTAGAGACTTAAATATCTTAGCACACATAAATAACATGGATGTGACTTAGAATGTTATTTTTGCAATGATATTTAAATCACCATCAGTATTTATGCATATATCTTGTTCTAACTTTTATATATTCATTTTAATATAATCAGTTTATAATTCAAGTAGATATTTTCTGAAAATCTAGTCTTTAAAATTTATTATCTAGTCATTAGAATTCTCAGAAACAATTTCTTCCCTACTCTAATGATCTCTTGCAGATTAATATTATTCTGGAAAAAATGACACAATATATGCAGTACTGCTTGAGATATACACACACTTGCATGCAAATATATATACAAATATATTTGTATGTCATTTTATTTTATTGTATATGAGGTGATATGGTTATAGTAGTGTTAGCATTGAAGCTTCTATTGTACTAAGTTACTGTACTTCTATCACCATTAAAGGGTCAAAGATGTCCCAATATCCCAACTTTTATCACTTCTGGCTTCTTCTTTCCTAATCCTTTTCTCTGACTTCAGGTCTGCAGGCAAGATCAAGTCTATTGTCATCATTTTAACATTCTGCATTCCTTTGTCTTGTTTCTTTATATACCACAAAGGAGGGAAACCATTCAGTATTATCCTCTTTCCTCCGTCTTATTTCATTTAACCACCTTTAGAGCCATCCAAGTAGTAACAAAAGCATGTCTGCATTTTTTTCACATATGCATTGATGGCTCAGGGCTTATTACCAGAGGCCTTGCTTTCACATATGCATTGGTGCTCAGGGCTTATTACCATATGTGGATGTGGTGCCCAGGATGGAACTCTGGTTGACTGAAAGCAAAGCAAGTGTCCTACCTATTGTGCTATCTCTTCAGTCAAAATTTTATTTATTTTTGTATCTTATTGGTTTTCTGTGGTTTATATACACCATAACTTCTTTATCATAGGACATCATATTGGGTTGTTTCAAGTTTTCCATACAAACACATGTCCTGCCAATAAGAATACAACTTTGAACCTTGTAAAAATATTTTATGTCATATCTCTATCTGTTAATGATTTCTCTTCAAAAGGGGGAAAAGAAATATGAGAAAGAGCTAAACAATTGGGACTTGACTCTCCATAAAAAAACCTCCTCATGTAGAGTAGATGTGTATTTAGATATGAACAGGAAGGAGGAAGACTTAACTGTTATTCTCCCCAAGTTCCACACAGCACAACTTCAGAATGGGAAACTTCATTTGCTCAAATGGGAAAGAACAGGAATCTCCCAACTGGAGAAGTCTTCAAGATGTAGAACTATTCTGGGTGAATGGACTTGCCCCTCATCAGAACACAAGAATAGCACGCACAATAACTATTTTCCCAATATCATGTAGTTATACTACAGTCTGCCTTTCAACTTTTGCCTCATACAGACAGTCCATCTCAGGCATTTATGAAAAGAAAGACAGAAACAAATACAAAATGGTCAGAAGAGAGAATAGGAGCAACGAAACCCCCACAAGGAAAGATTTTGAGGAAGTGGCTATGGCTAAGCTACATACAAACCACCTATTGCATCCTAGATACTGTTGGGTCTTCTCACTTCAAATCATTTATGACATAGTTTCCTTCTTCAATAATATATCTCGTGTTTGGGTTGGAGAGCTAATGCAGAAGGTTGGGCTCTTGCCTTGCACATGGCCCTCAGACATTCCAAACCGGAGTTCTGCCCAGTTTGATCCCTGAGCACAGAGCCAGAGGTCAGTCCTGAGAACCACCAAATGTGAACCCCAAAACAAAAACAAAATACCAAAAAAGTTCTACTGTTCAATCCAAGCTTGCATTTCTCTGTCCAATTTCTTTCCCCAGAAGACAAGAAAATGGAATCAGAGATAAAAAGATATTCTTTAAATGATGTGATGCGAAATATTGAAAATTAGTTCTCTTAAACTATCTAAATTCATATACCTTTGACCCCTTTAAGATGGCACACAAAGTAACAGACTACTGAGCTGAGAAAAACAACACACTGGACAAACGGTTTCAATACAGGTTGTCTGGACAACTTCAGATTTTAATTTCTCCTCCCTTTCTTATCAAGAAACGTTGGAGATTCAAAGAGAACTTAAAAATAAAAAAAAAATAAAGAAGAGAAGAGTCTTTAAAAGCATCTGATATGTAACTTTTCTTTTAATCAAGTAAAATTTCTTAAGCTGTTCTTTATCAAGGATGGATATTCTCATGGGGGCATAGTCTCTTTTGTGTACAGAACAATTTTTTATTTTAATTTCCTACATAATTTAACACTTGATGAATTGATTTCATTAGCACATTAAATCTGCATAGTACTTACATTGCCCATTTCTCTTAACACAATCTAAAGGGGGAAAAAAAACACCCTGTGTTGTTGTTTGAGGTTTCATTTGGATAGATTGGCTGTGACTGATTGCCTGCTCTTCATTACCTCATCACAAGTTGCATTGATTAAGATTAAAGTAGCTACACTTCTTACATCTTTCAACATCTTATTTAAAGTGGATTTCCAACTTTTATTCATTTCAGAAATGGTGCATTATGCATACTTGAAAAGAGTTTCCAAATTTTATTTTATAGTACAATCTAGTCACAAGATTTTGGTTTTTCACCTTGAGCACCCTAATATCTACTATTTGGGACTATATTTAGAATACCAGCTGCATTATTTACTGTCAAGTGATAGTCAAAGTTGATCAAAATAATAATCCATGGTCCATCTCTATCAGAAAAAAATTCAAAAAACGAATAGATAGAATTTATTGCATCACAAAACACTGCACAGAGTACAAGGTACTTATCTTACATCTAGCCCACCAAGGTTCAATTTCTGGCACTGCATATGTTCCTCTGAGTCCTGCCAGGTATGGTCCCTGAGCCCAGAGCCAGAAATAAATCTTGAGCATGGTCAAAAGTGGCTCTACATTTTAAAAAATAAATATAGATTTCAAAGAAATTAAATTGCTATGTATTAAAGTGGAAAGTATAAGACTATGATAGTACAAGAGTAACTTTATGAATTAAAACATTAGCTAATTTAGCAATTCAGGAGATTAGATCAGTTGGTATTTTAACAGTTTGCATTTTAAATATTTATGGGGATTTTATTGTTACTAAGAATGTAAAGGAAAACTTTAATCAGTCATAATATTTAGCTTAAATCATGATATACTTAAAAAATCGAGGTTTTGTTTCTAACACATATATTGATGGCAAAATGAGTAAATTTTAATTTGTATCCTATAATAAGTAGAATTTATCTAACAGTTACTGCATATTGAGATGGAAACTTAATCCACATTATACACCTAGGAATCACAATTTCTTGGGATATATTTTTAACTGATATTTGGAAAAGTTGTGACCTGAATTTTAGAAGATTCAAATAAATCAAATATTCAAAAATTTTATCTACAGGACCATGCTTGAAATATTTCTCTAACAATGAAAAAAGGGTATAGTTAACTCTCTTTCAACTGCCTCATGTTCAAATGAAAAGAAGTAAAATGGTCTAAGCAATTGAAATAATTAAAATAAGCACACTCGTAATTTTTCCTTGCCATTTTTGAGAATGGTGAAAACTGGTCTTTCCTTAGTTACTAAACTTAATCACTAGTAGCCGTGCATAATAACCCCAAGAAAGTGTGTCTTCATCTCCAACTTAAATTTTGTGATTCTGTATGATTTTACACTTTTAAAAGCTTTGAACATTTCCAACAGAAAATATTATATATATATATATATATTTCTTCTTTTTGAAAACTAATGAGAGAATAATTGATGATTTTATCTTCCCTTAAGAAACCCTTCTCCACAGTGACTGAAAATTTTGAAACAGTGAAGTTTATTTTAGACATTTCTGAAAGCCAATCTTATTTATAGACTTGCGTGCATTAGGATTTGGCAAAGTTTCTCTATACTCAAGAAGTAATACTCTGCCATGATTGAGATCAAGTTAGCTATCCTGTAGTATCAGTATGGATGCAAAACATGGGCTAAATGCAAGTAAGAGAAGCTCTTGCTATATGGGAAACTTGTTAGACTCTATCACTGTATTACTGACATCCTGTTGTTCATCAATTTCCTTGAGCAGGCACCAGTAAAGTCTCCTTTGTCCTAGCCCTGAAATTTGAGAAAGTGCCACATTCGAGGCTCTTTCAGGGTCAGGAGAATGAGACCCATCATTGTTACTGATTTTTGACATATTGAATACGCCATGGAGGAGTTTGTCAGACTCTGCCGTGCGGGCAGGATACTTTCGGTAGTCTGCTAGGTATTCCAGAGTAAGAACTAGATAATAAGATGTCACGTGGTCGTGCACTTCCGGGAACTGGGTTTTATAGTCTCTGGGTCTGGGCCGTTGATGGGATTGCACAGCACTGGCCGCAGTTTGTGGGTGTAATGCCTACATACTGGAAGATGGGGGATCTGGGTGTAGGACGCCCAGTCCCCATCCAAGCAGGCTTGGAGTTCTAAGCCTTGGGTCCCACATACCTGTGTTCCTCTGCCAATTCCTTCATGCGTGAGGCTCATCCAAACATGTATAGAGTGGGTTAGACTCTACTTTAGCTATTTATCTTCTAATAAAGAAGACAAATGGAGACAGACACTGTCAAGCCTAATTTATATTATAAAAACATAGAAATACACTACTTCAGCACTCCTTTCTTATACAAGACATCTGCTTTTATTTTTCCTAATTTTGTTACAAAACCATCACATAATAAATATTTGCATTGTAATAAAAAATAAAAGTATAAACAAAGTCTGCACCTTTGAATGTGTACTCTTTTTACAAAGACATTACGAACATCTTAAAAACAAAATTCTATGTATAACAAAATTTATTTTAAATAATGCATAAAGGCCTCTCATGGAAATATAGCCACTGTTTCCTTTTTTCCCCAAACTTGGGCATTGTTTGTTATCTCATTCCAGAAATGGTCTAGTAACAAATATTAATAGCTGTTTTTTCATGAGCTTGAGTGCCAAAGATGAAACATTATTGATATTTAATTCAAGACAGGACACACCGTATGGACTACTGGTTTCCAGAACCAGATTATACGCCTATGTAATTCATAATTAGATACTCAAAAGGACTTTGTAAGTGATTCTTGAAAGAGCAAGTTACCCCCGCTGCTTTATTGATAACTAACAGTTTCTGTTTATCAGATGAAAATTTAGCAGGAAAAGAACATGAACTATAAGGAAAATGTACAGTTAGCAAGAAATATTTTAACTTAAACCTTCAAGTATTGAAGAAAGTGAAGAAGTTTAATAAAATACATATAGAGCTTCATCTAGTGATTGTACCCTCTAGGGATTTTAAAACCATCTTATCACTGTATCACTGGAATCCCATTGTTCATCGATTTATTCAAGCAGGTACCAGTAACTTCTCCATTTGTCTCAGCCCTGAGATTTTAGCAGCCTCTTCTTGCTCTTCTTTCCCAACACTGCTGTATTGGAGGCTCTTTCAGGGTCAGGGGAATGAGACCCACTATTGTTACTGTTTTTGGCATATCGAATATGCCACATGTAGCTTGCCAGGTTCTGACATGACTATCTTATACTGATATTTAATTTGTTATGTTATTAATAAATTTCTAAATGGAAAGTAGAAATCTGAAAATTATATTTTGTTTATATTAATAAATAACACAGATATACTTATAGATTCTGCTTCTGCCTAATACATTTGTCCAAGGATATCATCACAAATGCAGCCATTATATAATACTTGACAAATTTATTTATGTCATTCTTTAATTTAAAAAATATTACAATAAGGTGTGAGTAAAATAAAAAATGAAGTGATTTCAAATCATAATGCTGTATTAACACTTAATCACTTAATCACTTAACTTCCCGTTAGTCGTCGATTTGCTCGAGCGGGCACCCAGTAACGTCTCCATTTGTCCCTGTTGCATGATAGTGTAGCCCAATGGCATCTGTTTGCTCTGGGAACATGAAGAGCCTCAAAACGATTGTTCATGATCTTGATGAAGAAGTCTGACCATCTGATAGGTGGGCGGCCACGCGGTCTTTTGACATCCAGTGGGATCCAGTCGGTAACAGCTCTAGTCCAGCAGTCGTCTTTAAATCTCATTACGTGACCAGCCCATCTGATTTTCGACACCTTGGCAAACTAGACAGCGTCCCTGATTCTTGATTGTCGACGGATGTCGGAACTCCGGATTCTTTCTCTCATTTGAGTGAAATGTGATATTCCAAACATAGCTTTCAATTCCTCTTTGGGAGACCCGAATAGCATTCTCATCCTGTTTACATAGGGCCCAGGTCTCTGAGGCATATGTTAATGCAGGAAGAACAGTGGAATCAAAGAGATTGGATCCAGGGATCGGATTGCACACAGAAGACCCACCCTACCCCTACCGGGACCAGATAAATACCCCACTGACAGACCTCCACTACCGACACTACCTCCACTACCCAGCCGCCGCCACACTCCAGGACGCTTTCCGGACCCGCATGGCAGCTCCGGCTGAGACTCACACACGACTGAAGACCCACAGAACAAGATAAGCGGAACTCTCTGAGACCTTGGACTCCAGGCTCAATGGACCCAGGGACAGAGATCCTCTGCTTGCTCCCACCAACCACAGGTGACAAAGGGATTCGAATCAGGAGCCCCACCCTACCCTGCCTATCTGCTTCCACCAACCACCAGAGACCCAGGGATCGGATTGCGCACAGAAGACCCACCCTACCCCTACCGGGACCAGATAAATACCCCACTAGCAGACCTCCACTACCAACACTACCTCCACTACCCAGCCGCCGCCACACTCCAGGATGCTTTCCGGACCCACGCGGCCGACACATCATAAGACACTAAATACCCATCTTCCGGAATTACCATACCATATTTGATAGGGTTCAAATATGGTAACACCTACAAGAGCGATTAGAGGTCGCCCCAAAAGCCTCTATCCCTCTCGGAAAGACTGGCTGTATTAACACAGCGTGCCATAATGCCTTCTGTAATCTTTCTTTATGTCCTCATATCTTTTCTGAACTTAAAGTATCAATTGGAGAAATAGGTTTTTCATGCATATATGGAATGCTAGAACTGTGGAAAAATAAGAAATACGGTTATTATTAATATTGATGAAAATTATCACACTATGTTTCCAGGAGAAATTCCTGTTAAAACCTTCAGTACTGTAAGGTTGAAGTTCAATCTGAACAAGAAATTGATCACATACATGTTCAATTCCTACCTAGAGCTTGGAGAAAAAGAGTTAGATTTCACATTGCAAAATGATACTGCATACCAATATAATTCTAAATTTTCTCCAGAAGCCTTGAGCTCAATAACTTAATAGTAATGTTACCTAGTAATTAGAATTAAAATGCTTTAACATGCTGTCTTTGTGTTTTATTCATGCAAAGAAGCTTATTTACATCACTTGTCTCTAACTTTGCAGGCTGAATTTCTCAGGGCTGAGAGGACAGCCTCTGGGAAAGGGAATAAACTTCAAGATAAATTTCTTTTGGAAAATATTTATAAAACCCCTCAACTGGTAGAAAAATAAAATCATAGTCTAATAGTTATTCTATTTTACTAATTCGAATGAATATTTTGTAACCTAGCTATTCTTAATGACACCAAAAACCTTCTGTTTTATATTTCGTTGTTATCTTGCATTCATAGGGATCTGATGATTACACACATCTTTCATAGTTGTAAAACAAACAGAATCCTTCAGGCTTGTTCTTCTACCCTTGAAAATGGAAACTGATTTTTCAAACAGTGGTGGGAAGAAATTAAATATGACCCAAAGCAGAAGAGAAGAATGCTATAAAGATAAACAAAATCCTTTCTGCTGTACTGATTTCTACTATGAGTGATTCAAAGAAGAGATATTACATAGAGCAGAATGTGGTTGCTATGAAATCCAAACATTTCAGCAAGGGAAATATGCTGTGGCATTAGAATTATTTTGAAAATGCTTAATATTTTTCCTAAATTCTTAATTTATGAGCTTAAATATGTTAGTTTTATAATGAAGTGTTTTCACTTGATAAACATCTAAATATTTAAATTACAATGTATTTAATAACTTTACAGGAAATTTAAGTATAATAGTGTTTTATTAACTATGGGGTTCCTGAAAATTCTACTGTACTGCCCTCCCATTGTCATTTATTTGCTCAAGCAGGCACCAGTAACGTCTCCATCATGAGACTTGTTATTACTGTTTTTGGCATATCAAGTACTCAACGGAGAGCTTGCCAGGTTTTGCTGTGGCAAGTTCTACATATTTTAAAAACAATAATTTTTGCACAAGTGATGCAGCTACTGATAGAGCAAGCACAGTGTATTTAAAAGAAAATTAGATTTAAAATTACTGTATATTTTGATAGATCACAAAAATAAAAAAATGGGTTATGTGGAATTTGTGAGAAAATCATATTTTCCTGACTGTTGAAAATAATCATAAAATGCCTGTTTTCTACTGTGAATATTTCCTTTTAGAATCTAACAATATTGAAATTATTATTGCTAAAACTTTCCTAATTTATTATTGCAATCATGCAAAATAGTTTATATTATAACCTAGATCCTCCATGTAATTCTTAAATAATTCTAATGTGTTTCTTTGGGGGTATGAGTGAGTATTTGGCTCATATCCTATGGTGCTCAGAGATTACTCCTATCTCTATGCTAGTGTCATTTCTAATGGTGTTCAGGATTGAAGTGGGGTTAACCACATGCAGGAAATGTGACTTATCTCTGTACTATTTCTCCAACTGTGAATTTATAAGGCAATTAGGATAAATTTGAAAACATCACCATTTTTTTAACTGTGCTATTCTATGTCACTCAATAGACAAATTTACCTTTTGTTTAGTAAATTTTCAAAAGTTGTTTCTTCTGAATAAAAATAGTCTTGTTGGGTAAAAAAATATCCTCCAATAAACAGATAGGTAACCTTAAAAATACATTGTTTATTAAAGAACAATTTATTTATCCAGAATGGATTCTTATGTGTCTACTATTTTTAAATTTTCACACCAAAACCTTTGACAAAATCCAGATAATTTTACTCTTTGAAAGGCCTGAAATAATCAATTTTATTCTAAACTCCTGCTTCCTGCAAATGTCACTCTCTAGCATCCTTTTGAGACACTGCAGAGACTGTGTTTTGCCACTTAATGCAACAGGACAAGGAAAGGGATTTTGACTTAAAATTCTATGGGTCTTCTGTCAAATTTGTTTTAGAGCAGGAACATTTCCACCAATTTTGTTCACTATAAATGTATAAATGTTTTATTTTACTGCTAAGTGAATAAACAGTCTCATAGAAGGAAGTGATTTGTGCCATAGAAATATATAATATCTGGTTCTAATTCATGATTTGACTCAAATATCATCAAGACAATCATTTTGTCTTTTCAGTTCAGTACTATTTTTTTCTGTATTGATGAAGTTATTTTAAAGTCACCCACAAGTATGACATAAAGTCATTCAACCTTATCTCTTATGTTCACCATTTTCTGTGCTTCATCTTGGGATTCTCAAAGGCCTACAGAACTTTTCCACTTGAATGCATTTTCATCATCTGACTCCATTTAACTGACACCATTTAAACTAAACTCATCTACACCAAAAATGTAATTTTCTAGATTTCATTATTGGACAAGGGTTTGATAGTGGCTTTAAAAATCTAAAGTATGCATTTTTTCTCTTCCTATTAACATTGTAAATTTCCCAAGGAAAAGGATCTTCTATGATGTGTTCCAATATCATCCTCTCTCTTCAAAGCACAGTGGAGAGTTTGAAACATTCAGTAAAGGGGAGAGTAAGGGAGGGTATGTAAATTAAACAGTTAAAAATCATTGAGTTATAAACCATCTTAATTAATACATTAAATTAGATTCAATATGACATTTAAAATTCAGTTTGATCAATGGTCATCAGTTAGCATCACCAGGCTTACTCAGAATAAACTTAGGGGTACGTACAAAGGAAAATTACTATACCCTGACCCCTAGTCAAGCTGACCAGGAACCTCTAGGGTTGCCTGTTATATATAATGTTTATGTGTATTACTACCTAAGTACATAATGATGTGCTCAGCAGAAAAACCTTGCTCTATTATTAAATGTTTAAAAATAGCACTGCATTAAAATATATTGCATTCTCAAATTACCACACACTGTTAAAAAGCTATTTCATTCATCTATGTTTTGTTATGATTAATGTAAAAGAACAACTAGCATTATGGCAATAGTTCTGCAAAAATGAATCAGCAATGAATGAATAAATTATTTACAAAAAGGAATATTATAAAAGCCAGAGAGATAGGAATTTTGAGTGGGGTGAACGCACACCAACCAGACTGGCTTGGCTCCTGGTCCTGTACCCAAGTAACATTTCTGATAGGCTCTGCGGATCGTATATGGTGCTGAACATTGAACCCATATTCTCTGTATGCAAAGTATGCAACTGACCTGAACTAACTCTCTGAACCTCCAAAAAATAATTTTTGAATGCCAACGTATTTCATTGTATCTACTGTTCTTTTGTGTGTGTTTGTTGTTGTTTCTGGGTCTTTAGGTCACATCTTGTGTTACTCAAGGCTTATTTGTAGATTTGAAATCAGGGATGGTTCTTGGCAGAGATTGGGGAATGATAAGGGGTGCCATGTATTTTAACTGGAGTCACCAACACACTAGGCAAGCACTGTATCCACTGTACTATCTAACTGGGCACATAGAATCAATATTTTTGCATTATTTTGCATTATTTTATCATAGTAAATAATTTCTGACAACTGCCTTACCAATTAAGCTCTTTATAAATACAGTATCTATAGTATGAACCACATCAAATAGACTTCTATATGTCAATAATTTGAGTTGTTTTCCCCCATGCAGAGTGGTTTCATGAAATCATTCATATTCACTGGTCCAATCTTTAATGATCACTTATTCATAAAGAGACTGACTGACATTTGTCTTGCAGTAAAAGGAAGGGATAGAATAATGCTAATGATCATATGTAAGTATTGGACTCAAGAACTTGCAGTTGCACTGAGAAACCACCTACTAAATTAACCATTGAACTAGTGTTATTCAAAATTAATCTGTGTATCACAGTTCAAATGTTGTATCACCCACCTTGGTCTTTATCAAAACATGTCCTCAAAAGGCTCATTTTTAAAGTGCAATTTACAGTATTTTTAAAATATATATATATATGGGCTGGTTCCTTCATGCATGTGGAGAGTGGTCTCAGCATCGTTGTGGCTGATTCTGGAGGTCTTTGGCTGCCGGGGCTCTGCTCAGGGCAGGGAGGGAAACTCAACCCCCCCCCCCCCACTCAAGGGGTCCCGGCGAGGACAGCCAGGCGCGGGGGCAGAAGACTGTGCTGTTCTCTCCTGGGAGCTGGGTTTTATAGTCTCTGGCCCAGAGACTATAAAACTCTGGGTCTTGGCCATTGATGGGATTACCTGACATTGGGGGGCAGTTGGTGGGTGTGACCCCTGCCTACTGGAAGATGGAGGATCTGGGTGGAGGATGCTCAGCCTCAATCTGAGCAGGCTTGGAGATCTCAGCAGAGGAATATAGGCATGCAGATCCCAGGACTGAGAACTCCAAGCCTGCTCGGATCGGGGCCGAGCATCCCCCACCCAGATCCTCCATCTTCCAGTAGGCAGGGGTCACACCCACCAACTGCCCCCCGCCCCCAGCGCCGTGTAATCCCATCAATGGCCGAGATCCAGAGACTATAAAACACAGCTCACGGAAGCCCGCAGCTGTATTCGTGGCCGCGCAACATCTTATTATCTCATTCTTACTTTGGACAATCTGGCAGGCTACCGAATGTAACCTGCCCACACCGCAGTGTGGCAAACTCTCCATGGTGTACCTAATATGCCAAATACCAGTAACAATGATGAGTCTCATTCTCCTAACCCTGAAAGAGCCTTGAATGTGGCACTTTCTAAAATCTCAGGGCTAGGACAAAGGAGACATTACTGGTGCTTGCTTCAGGAAATCGATGAACAACAGGATGATCGTGATCATGTATATGGGCTGGAGCAATAGTACAGTAGTTATGTGAATGCCTTGTAAGAGGCCAACCCGTTTCAATTTGCAGCATTCCATATGCTTCCTCAAGCTTGACAGGTAATTACTGTGTGCAGAGGCAAATTTAAGCCCTGAGCACCAGCTGGTGTGGCCAAAAACAAAAAACAAACAAACAAAAAAACCCTTATAGTATATAAATATATACATATGAATAAGGCAATTATCTCATAAGGTTGAAAGTAGATCTTTTTAACGGAACATTTTAACATAGTGAACGTTAAAAGAATATCAATTTTCAGAACTTCTGTAAATTTCACAAATACATTCATGAACCAGGGGTCATTAAAATCATGAATTTTTTTTTCTTGAGTAGCATATAGGAAAGAGGTTACTAGATGTCAATACTGAAAACCTAAAATCCTTGGAAAAGATAGACAGCAAGGATCACCAACACTCTGTCCTAAATTGGCTTTAGAATTATATCCACTCATTTTCTGATTATTCCACACCATCACATAAAAGAAAGATTTGGAGTGTAATGCCATGAAAATATTATTAAAGTGAATTGCAATGAATTGCAATGAACTTCTGATACAGCTTTTAACTAGTCCCTCAGGAAAGAAAACATGAGATAAGGTCAAATACAAAATACAGCAATTGCAAATTTTGTCTGCAATGTAAAAACTGTAAAAAAAAATGACAGGATGAGGATATTCACAGCCCTTAGACTCAAAAACAGAGTTGTGGTTATTAGAAGTTAGAGAGGAAAATGATGGGAAAGGGGAGTAATAAAATGCTGTGGAAATACAGCTGTACAGTGGAGGTGGTTATTATACTCACATATGACTTGAAATTGTTTTGAACCATAGCCCTAAAACACATAGAGTTGTGTGAACTATTACTGCAATTAAAAAAGTAAAGTATATAGGGGCTAGAGGGTAGGGTTTATACTTTGCACAAGCCAGAAGTAATTCCCTGGCCCTGTCAGGTGTGGCCCCCCATGCAACACTCCCCACCTCCTCAAAAAACAATCTAAGGAAGAAAACTTTCTCATAGGTAAAAAAAATCACATTAACTATAATATTAAGAATACTAAACCTAACTGCAGTAAAACTGAATACTTTAATATCAGATATTTTACTAAATAAGATATCTAGTTTAGCATTTATAATTTGACTTTGTTCTTACTAAAAATGAGAATACGTGAAGCTTGTGTGAGGTATAGCAAGAATGACACTTGCCGGTATGAGTCTTTCTTTAGCTTGTATAAAGTTGGTCATACTGAAGTTGTTAACAGATTCATAGATTTATATACAGGAGGAAATAGAATTTCCAGGTAGAGATATACAACAGTGATATAATGTGTGTATGTGGGTGTGAGAGAGACAGAGAGAGAAAGAGAGAGAGAAAGTGTGTGTGTGTGTGTGTGTGTGTGAGTGTGTGTGTGTGTGAGAGAGAGAGAGAGAGAGAGAGAGGCAGATGGGTAGGCACATTTCTTTGGCTTACTTCCTTGTCAGGCACTATTCCATATACTCAATATACATCAGTTAGAACATATTTGTAGTGTTCTAGTGCTCACACAGAAGTAGGATGTGAAATAAAATGAGCAGGAACTAAATCTCTAGCACATATGCCGGTGATTGTTTTGTAGAGAAAAGAAGTAAAGTCATGTAGGAGGAAAGGGATTAAAGAAATAGAGAAAATAGTTTAACAATTTTATATGGGTACCCAAAAAAGCCCCTTTTAAGGTGAAATTGAGTCTAGAAGAGTTTTCAATTTAGTGTGTGCTCAAGTGCACTTAAGGCAAAGAGGAAAGCGAGCAAAAATATGAGGAAATAGGAACAAATTTGACATCTGCTACCAGAGCTTCATAGCAGGAATACAAATGGAACTCAAACACTTCATGTTTAAATATGCATGGTGTATAAATCAGTGTAAGCTACTGAATAAAACACAATCTAACTGCCTCTAGTGATGAGTTTACATCCCTAACAATGAAGAACCTATGTGAATTTAGGCTTCTAGAACTCTTTTAGTATTATTACAAAAGGACGAATGACTCACAAAGAAACTGCTAAAGACAGGAAGAAACTGCTAAAAACTGCTAAAACTAGAATCTCTGGCAAAAAGTCTACATGACATAGTTGTTATTGGTCAGGATTTTTTTTACTTTTATTTTTATTTATTTATATTTCATCGATTTGCTCGAAGTGGCCCAGTAACGTCTCCATCGTGAGACTTGTTGTTACTGTGTTTGGCATATCGAATATGTCACGGGAAGCTTGCCAGGCTCTCTGAGAGGGGCAGAGGAATTGAACTCGGATCGCCCTTTTTAGCCCTTTATATTTTAAATGAATCATCATGAGATATAGTTACCAGGTTGTTCATGATTGGGTTTTAATCATACAATGTTCCAATACCCATTCCTTCACCAGTGTGGGGACTTAGAATTGTTGATACCAATTAAATGTAGATCAGATGGAATTTATTAAAGACCAATATGAGCCAGAGCAATAGCACAGTCGGTAGGACACTTGCCGTGCATGCTGCCAACATGAGTTCAATCCTCAGCACCCCAGATCTTCCAAGTCTACAACAAGTGATCCTTGAGTGAAGAACCAGCAATAACCCTGAAGACTGCTGGATATGGCCAAAAATAATAACGGAAGAAATACACAAATAAATAGAGATATATGTGATAGAAAACAAGGACAAGTCATGGATGGATGTGAGATTAGTATCATAAGGAATTGGTAAATGCAAAGGTGTTCCCTTTAAATCATTTCAACATTACAGTGTTGTTATTTATAACTTTACAAATTTAATAAAAATTTTACACCAAGAATCACTTGATCTCTTGACTTCTCGTTACTCATCGATTTGCTCAAGCAGGCACCAGTAACGTCTCCATCCATCCCTGTCTCATGGTAGTGTAGCATGGCGTCTGCTCATTCTAGGAACACAAAGAGCCTCAAACCTATTGTTCACAGTCTTGACAAAGAAGTCTGACCATCTATCTCGTAGATGGGCGGCCACGCGGTCTTTTAACGTTCCATGGAATCCAGTTGGTAACGGCTCTAGTCCAGCATTAGTCTCCTAATCTCATTATGTGTCCAGCCCATCTGATTTTTGACGCTTTGACAAACAAGACAGCGTCCCTGATTCTTGACCGTAGGCGGAGGTCAGAACTCCGGATTCTTTCTCTCAATTGAGTGAAGCATGATACTCCAAGCATAGCTCTTTCGATTCCTCTTTGGGAGACCTGAAGAGCATTCAGCGTTCTCATCCTGTTTTCTTAGGGCTCAGGTCTCTGAGGTGTATGTTAATGCAGGAAGAACAGTAGAACAGAAGAGATGTGCCTGGAACCGGAGTTTCTTCATCCTCTTAGCTATTTCTTTAATGCTCTTGAAGGTGATCTAAGCCTCTCTCTTCCTCGTATGCAACTCAGGTGCCAGGCCATTTGTCATGTTGACTTCTTGACCTAGGTACACATAACTGTTGCATTCAGAGATGTTTGCTCTGTAGAGAGTAAATGGAACATCAGGAAGGAGTCCATTTCTCATAAACATTGTCTTCGTGAGATGCAGCTGTAGTCTGACCTCTCCACACTCATGGTCGTAGTCGCCCACCATTTTTGCCGCTTGACTAATGTTTGGTGTTATTAGGACCAAGAATATGCAGCCATGACTGCTTGTTAGAGAAGCGACTTTACCTTTGGACAGTCTCTCCTAGGATTCTGATTAAGAATTCTACATATGGAAGTTCTCTTCAGATTATTCAATCCCCTCAGAAATATAAAAAACAAGTTTTCTTTGAGTATGAAGGTGTACCTTTAGAAAGTTTCATAAGAGGAGGTAAAACATGATAAATTGCATGGAAAAAAGAATGAATTGAGAAAGTATAGATGTCTCATATTTCCTAGCCTCAAATATTGACAAATAAATGTATCCCCTGAGATTGCAGTTTTCGTATTAACTATCTTTGTGCATAAGGAATATTTTAGAGTATGTAGCATCCAATTTATGTTGAATCAAATTGAATGCAACAAATTGGCTTAAAATACATGCTGCATTATAATGGTTTATCCCTGACCTGGTATGTGACAGCTCATGCTTATCTATGATTCTGTCACAGGGATAAATACCCTTGAATTTGATTACTTTATTCCCCTTAAGCATTGATGTTCACAGTTATATTTGAAAATAGTTATTTGATAATAGAGACTCTTCAAATAATATGATTTTTGTTATTTCTGTTGCTGTTCATTCTCACAGAGAGATTTGCAAACAGAGTGAAAGACAAGTTTCTGTATTTAAATCATCTCCATAGGTGTGACCTTGGGTAATTGTAGGGAAGGACGTTCAGCAACTTACATCAGGTTCCCCTTCAGGCCTCTTCTGCACCTGCATTGGTCTTAGTTCCTTCAGCTTGTTACATAACTTTTCCTCTTCCATATTTAGAATTGTATTTTCTCTCCATTTCTTGAAACTGAAATGTCCTTTCCTATAGATGAATAAATTGAAAGAGAAAAAATGAATTGAAAGAATCTCCCACATTTATATTTTTTGCTCCTTGATCTTCTATGGGCTGGAGCGATAGCACAGTGGTAGGGCGTTTGCCTTGCGCACAGCCAGCTCCCGTCCAAGCCGAGTTAGATTCTTCTGCCCCTCTCAGAGAGCCCGGCAAGCTACTGAGAGTATCTCTTCCGCATTGCAAAGCCTGGCAAGCACTCCATGACGTATTTAATATGCCAAACATAGTAACAACGAGTCTCACAATGGAGATGTTACTGGACCTGCTCGACTAAATCCATGAACAATGGTAGGACAGTGACTGTGACAGTGACAGTGATTTTCTATAATGTCATCTCCCGGGCTCATAGTTTGGTATCAGGTAATCCCCACCACAGCTGGGCCAAATCAGCACTGATTCCTTGGTCCCTTATACTGAGCCATTATCAATTGACTAATAATTGCCTGGAGATTTCCTAGGATTGTTACTTTTTATGTTTTGTAATGTTTTGACAAATCTCTGGCTGTGTTTAGTGCTAACTCCTGTTTCTGTGCTCAAGAATCATTCCTAGGAACTGGAACTATAGTACAGCAGGTAGAGCATTTATCTTTCATGCAGCCGATCCCGGTTTGATCCGCAGCGTCCCATGTATTCCCTGGAACACTGCAGGTGTAATTCCTGAGTTCTAGAGCCAGGAGTAACCCCTGTGCATCATCGGGTTTACAAAAAAAAAAAGAAGGAATCGCTCCTAGCAGTGCTCCAGAACCATATGGTATGCCGAGGATGAAATCCTGGTTGGTTATCTGTAAGGCAAAAAAGTCCAGTCCCTGCATTATGTTGTGGGTCCCACTTTCTGGGACTCTGTGATACCTTGCGGGAGGAATTTACATGAAATTTTATAAACTGATTGACCAAAATAAACATAAACCTAATTAGTAAAATGATTTTTGATCATCAATTTAACGGAGAAAAATACGAATCCTGATGATGATTTCAAGATTATGGGGCTATGCTAGTTTAAAAAAATACTTGACATCTAAGATGACAATAAATATAGAATGAATTTGTTCAGGTGAAAGCTGCTGATAAGGAGAAGACATGTTGTGTGTAGACCATCAAGGGACTTTTCAGTTAGATTAAGATATTGATTTGCTCTCACTAAAGTGGGGGACATACTTGGATAGAATCACTCTTTTCACCTGGTTGATACAAGTTTCATAAGAGTAGAAACTGGGTAACTATTTAGAAAACTATTATAGAAATATTAAGAACAGGTAGCAGTCATACCAGATATTATAATAGTTATCATAAGTAGAGGTCGTTTTCTCTCTGTATTTGAAGTAGTTACCACAGAATTTACTCATGCAGAGATTATGCATTATACGTGAATTGAAAGGTCATTGTTTTAGCCTGGACAGATGCAAGGTTTCTATTCCTATGACTGAGAATATAGAAGACTACCAGTTAGGCAAGTTGAGAGGAAAGATTCAGAATTTGATAGTATAAAAGAATAATATATATATAATATATGAAAATTTATTTGTATTTTATATTATAAATGCCAGGCTTTGCCATGCGGGCAAGATACTCTCAGTAGCTTGCCAGGCTCTCCAAGAGGGGTGGAGAAATAGAACTCATGATGTATTCGATATGCCAAACACAGTAACAACAAGTCTCACAATGGAGATGTTACTGAGCCCACTCGAGCAAATCAATGAACAACGGGGGGACAGTGCTATATTATGTTATTATAATTATTACTCATATATTATAAATATATATTACATAAGATATGAAATAATGATATGTATATTATATTCATATAATATATAAAGTAAAAATCATCACTGCTTATTTGAAAGCACTTTGTTTATTCAAAATAAATTTCTGGTTGAAATAAATTCAATAAAATACTAGCAATTCTATTTCATCAACACATTAAAAATTATACCTCTTTACTATGTGGAATTTACTAGGAATAAAAAGCATGGTTCAGCATACAAAATATATATATAGGAATAAAAAGCATGGTTCAGCATATAATAGTTATGATACAACTGATATACCAGACCAACAAAAAAAAAGAAAGTATCATCTGATAATATCAAGAGATGTGTCATAATTTCTTTTAAAAAATATTCAACTTCCTTTTATGATTAAAAAATCAATAAAATGGATATAGAAGGTATGAAAAGGATAGATTATAACTTCCCTGTGAACATTCTATTGAGTGGCAAAACAGTACAAGTCCTTCTTCTAAGAATGTAGCACTGTAGCACTGTCCTCCTGTTGTTCATCAATTTTGCTCAAGCGGGCACCAATAACGTCTCCATTGTGAGATTGTTACTGTTTTTGTCAAATCAAATATACCACGGGTAGCTTGCCAGGCTCTTCCGTGCGGGCAGGATACTCTTGGTTAGCTACCCAGGCTCTTCGAGAAGAATGGAGGAATTAAACCAGGGTCAGTCGCATGCAAGGCAAGTACCCAACCCTCTGTGCTATTGCTCCAGAATAGAAGTACAAAAATGTTCTTGTAAAAGGATGTATGCACACCATTATTCATCATAACACTTAGCAATGTTGCCAGAATGTGGGAGCATTTAGGTGCCCAACAACAGATAAGTGGATAATAAAGTTGGGGGATATCTACACAGGAGCTGCAGGGAAGGAAAAATCATGCAATTCATTGCAACTTGAACGGACTTGAGGATATCAGGTTGAGAGAATTCAAAAAAAGTAGGACAAACATTACATGATCTCACTTGTTTGTGATACTTAGCATGATAGGAAAAGGGAAAGCTAGTTATCAAAAGGGAGATACCTAGATTATCCTGAACTATAGAAATGAAGGTGAGGTGATAAAGAACTGGAAGGGGTTAAAGAAATAAGAAGCAGATATGTGGTAACAGGGCAAGGGAGCAGGGACCTCAGACATACTGGTGGTGAAGATGTGTGATTTAATGATATCTCTAAAGAACAAAAGTCTGAAAATATGAAATTCAAACTACTAAAAGAAAACTTTAAAAAATGCTTTTTAAGAAAGCAGGCTGGGAAATGGAAGGGTAAATGGAGATAATGGAGAAAATTTGACACTTGTGACGGGATTGGTATTGAAAAACTGTATGCCTAAAACTTAGCAATGAATAACTTTATAAATCACTGTGTTGTAATAAAATAAATTAAAAAAGTAAAATATTAATTAAGAATATGTCACACTAAAATGCAAATAAATTTTTGCGTTACACCTTCCCAAAAGAAATGAATAGAAGCAAGACTAGATGTCTATTGTGACCACTAGCGTATATAGTATTGAGAGTTCTAGACAGTGAAATTAGGGGGTTAGAGTGATAGAACTGCAGGTAGGGCATTTGCCTTGCACACTTCCCACCCGATTCAATCCCTGCCATTCCATATGATCCCCCAAGCACTGCCAGGAATAGTTCCTGAGTGCAGAGCCAGGAGTGACCCCTGTGCATGGCTGGGTGTGACCCAAAAAGCAAAAGCAAAAAAAAAAAAAGGTAAAAAAGATAAAAGAAATTCAAATTAGAAGAGAAAGATAGAAAATAAGAAAGGTGTGAGTAAAAAAAACCTAATGGGTCTGGAGTGATAGTACAGCGGGTAGAGCATTTGTTTGACTTTGCAAATGGCCGACCTGGGTTCAATTCCCTGTATTCCATATGGTCCCCCGAGCGCCACCAGGACTAATTCCTGAGTGTTGAGCCAGGTGTTACTTTGCATCGCCGAGTGTGACACAAAAAAAATAAAGCTACTACAAGTAATAAAAAAACTATAGTTGCAAATAATAATAATACAAGAATCTTCAAAATTTAAATTATAAAACTGATAATATATTTAAATTATTATGAATCTCTAACTGAAAAACACCTATTTTGAAACAAAGATATTTTTAGAATCTGGATTCTTCTATATTGTCATTTTCTAACTTAACTTTGTACCAATTTATGCATCTCATTTACTTTGAGTATTGGAAAAAAAAACAAAAAAATTACTTGATTACTTGTCTGTAGCAATAGTACCATGAGTAAAGTGTTTGCCTCGCACACCACTGATCTGGGTCTGATCTCCAACACCCTGTATGGTTCTTCAAGCCAGGAGTAACCCTGAGTACTGTGATGTGAGCTCATGATTGACCTTTAAGCCATCGTTAGCTCTGTCTTCAAGACTGATAATTTCCATAGTTCAAATTGACATTACAGTTATACAAAAATTTTCATTTTCTTATTCTGTTGTGTTTACTCATAATTCATCTTTCTCTCTTGACAGGATTTTAGGAACATTGAGTGGCATTTGAAGAAGCTCATGACAGAGTCTATAAGAGATTTACAGCACTTAGCCTGTCAGAAATTGTCCTTACAATAGAAGAGGAGTAGGATATCGTAGACCTTCAGTCTCATGCTTAGTTACATTCACAATATCTTATAAAATTAGTTTCAATGTCAGCATACTAATGCCTATGTCAGCTATTTAAAATGAGTGGCAATGATGTACAGCCACCTAACTTTGACTGGAGACTATAAAATAGATGGAGTGGTAAGGTTTAGTCCTAAGTAACCTTTTATCCAATGACAGTAATTACTTATTTGAACCCTTAATTCATTTAAATTTGCTTGAACTTTCAAGTGACTACCCACATATTTTCCACTTTGACAGATAAAATTAAAAGACTAATATGTAGAACAACCTACCCAATGCTATGCTATGATTGACAGTTAAAAATCATTAAGGACCTTTTACTTCTCAAATTTTGAAAAGCTAAATCTTTCACAAGATCAATTTATTTTTGCCATATTACCATGCTATTTTCAGAGAAACATCCTGTAAAATCAAAATTCAGTATTCATGAATGAGATTCCAAGATACTTTGGAACATAGGAAAAATTTCAGGTACATATACACTTTGACAATGTAAAGTTAAAATTTTTCACTATGATGGTCAAGTTTGTCTTTGACCTTACTAAAGTTGCACTTAATATTTTATATGACATTTTAAGAATTTATAAAATGATATGACCCTGGCAGAAACATATTTCAAACGTGTGACTCTAATAAAAAGAATCTGCAGGCAATATTTTTCTATTTGAAAATAATACTTTATCTAAATAATTTCTCTCTCTTAAAATTGCTGGCTGTTTTTAATGACATAATATCCATTGAAGTGGTTTGATTGAAGCGTGTATGTGTGTTTGACTCACTGCAGAGAAAAGGTCATAATAAGTTTTAAGTTTAGCATTGGTGAATGTGTCATATCTTCTTAAAGAAGTTATTAGTAGTCTTTGCTTAATTGAGTTTACATTTGGAAATACCCATTGTCTCCTGAACACCTTCTATCAAAATGTCACAGGGCAGACCTATTTCCCATAGAATCTATACTCAGAATTTCAGTGAGATTACATGGATTACAGAGTCCTATCAGTTGCTATGGTAGTGATTACAGCTTGTTAAGCCTCCTTGGGTCGCATTGAATATACCACCTTCCACGTTTCTTGCCCCTGACATGCATTATTTCCTAAAACCAAACTCTTTATTTCCCTGGACTTCATACAAATGTAACATTATATTTTTCTCAAGGTTATCAATTTATCAACTGGTTCCACTAATCTCCGGTAACCCAGGGATCACACCCAGAAACCCCACCCTACTGGTACCAGATAAATATCTCACAGGCAGACCTGCACTACCTCCACTACCTCCACTACCCAGTTGCTGTCGTGCTCCAGGCCGCTTTTCGGACACATCATAAGACACTTAATACCCATCTTCCAAGATTATCGCAACATATTTGATGGGGTTTAATTATGGTTTGAACCATGGGAACACCTGCAAGCGTGATTAGAGGACACCCTAAAAGCCTCTATTCCTCTCAGAGAGCCTGGCAATCTACCGAGAGTATCCCAACCACATGCCAGAGCCTGGCAAGCTATCCATAGCATATTTGATATGCCAAAAAAAGTAAATAAAATGGGTCTCATTCCTCTAACCCCGAAAAAGCCACCTATATGGCAGTATTAAGAAGGATGAGGAAGGAGAGGCTGATAAAATCTCAAGGACAAACTAGGCTGCCAAAACTAAGAACAAAAATGTACTTTCAATGAACATATGCTGGCATCGGATGCATCCATTAAGGACCTGATGATGCAAACACAAAGGATCATTACATCATTGGTCTCATTGAGACGAAAAGGCATCAACATAATCACGCAATTTTCAACACTGGAGAAGAACTGTTCCTTGGAACATGCAACAAAATCATTGTCGGTGATTTTAATGCCAAGATAGGACCGAGAAGATCAGCTGAAGAACTCCAAATTGGGACCCATGGCCTAAAATGGAACAGACAGGGTGAGAGACTGTCTGAGTTCATCATGTTAAACAAGACCATTCATGGTAAATCACAGCTCCAAAAGGCCGAATCTAAACGTTGGACATGAGAGTCCCCCAGTGGATGGTTCCACAATGAAATTGACCACATCATATTCAATCGACAGTTTTGCCTGACCAATGTCGCTGTTGTCCCAAATTTCCAAATGGGATCAGACCATCCTCTCCTTCATGTAAAATTCTACTACACAGATCAGGGAGAAAGGGCTGCAAAGTTTAAGAAGAGAACTCCCAGAACAACCACCAACTGGGAGCTCTTTGGCACTATTGCGACAACATGGGAAGATGCCTTCCTTGGCGACATCAATGAGGAATACGATCGACTGGTTCAGCACCTCCATGATTGTGCGAGGAACACTGAGAGATAAAAAGGCACGAAAAGATTCCTGTCTTCAAAAACTCTCAAGCTCATTTGCCAACATGGCTTGGCACAAGCCTCAAGCAACAAGTGAATGCCCAAGTCACAAAGCAGTGCAGAGAAGCAATAAAGGAAGACCTCAAAGAGAGAAGAACAGCAGTGCTGGCTGATGCAGCAGAAGCTGGGAAAAGCATTTGCAATGCCCACCTGTCCTTTGCTAACTACAAGACCAGGATGACTGTCCTCCAACATCCTGATGGATCTATCACATCTTCTAGAACAGCAATGGAGAAGATTATCCATGACTTATACATGGATCTCAACCATAGCCACGTCTATCTGCACACATAGCAAATTCTGCAGGGTAGACATGTTGTACCCAACGTTCTCCCTTCCAAAATCCGACACGCCATTTCATCGTTAAGTGAACAGTAGAGATCCAGACAAGGTCAGACCTGAACACCTGAAGAACCTGCCATCGGTACTCATCAACTCACTGGCTTGGCTCTTCACACGCTACCTGTCTGAACGCAAGGTTCAATCCCAATGGAAAACCAGCAGGACTCTTCTACTGTACAAGAAGGGAGACATACACTACATCAGCAACTATTGCCTGATCGTTGTTGTTGTCTGTCGTCTACAAGCTGTTCACTCAAGTTATCCTGAACAGTATTGGCAGAACACTTGATGAAGGAAAATCATGCGAGCAAGCCAATTTCCGCAAAGGATTCAAAACGATCGACCATATCCACACTGTATCCAAGCTCATTGAGGTTTCTCAGGAGTTCAAGATGCTCCTCTGTCTAACGTTCATTAACTTAAAGAAGGCCTTTGATTCTGTTGAGACTGGATTGGTCATCAAAGCCCTGGCCAAACAGGGCATTCAAACTCAATACATCAGAATCCTCAATGAGATGTATTATGTATTCACTACCAGGATCTCACCATTCTACAAGGAAGTGATCATCCATGCCAAGAGAGGGGTTCAGCAGGGTGATACCAGGTCACCAAAACTCTTCAGTGCCACCCTCAAGAATGTCATTCGACAACAGGAATGGGAAAGAATGGGAGTGAAGATAGAGGGTCGGCAACTACACCACCTCCACTTCATTGATGACATTGTTCTAATAACACCAAACATGACCAAACACCAAACATCATTCTAATACAAACACCAAGCCAAGCAGCACAAATGTTGGTCGACTACAACCTTGAGTGTAGAAAAATCGGACTACATCTAAATCTCATAAAGACAATATTTATAAGAAACGAACTCGGTCATGATGTTTCATTTATTCTCTACAAAACAAACATCTTCAAATACAACAGTTATGTGTACCTAGGTCGAGAAGTCAACATGACAAATGACCTGGCACCTGAGTTAGGCAGGAGAAAGAGAGCAACTTGGAACACCTTCAATAACGTCAAAGAAATAGGTACGAGATCAAAGAACCTCTGGCTCTGGGCACATCTCTTTGATTCCACTGGTTCTTCCAGAATTAACATACGACTTAGAGACCTGGGCCCTATAAAAACAGGATGAGAACTCTATTCGGGTCTCTCAAAGAGAAATAAAAAGAGCTATGCTTGGAGTATCACACTTCACTCAAATGAGAGAAAGGATCTGGAGTTCTGGACTCTATCGATGATCAAGAATCAGGGACACTATCTCATTTGCCAAGGCATTGAAAATCAGATGGACTGGACAAGTAATGTGATTTGGAGATGACCACTGTACTAGAGCCGTTATGGACTAGAATCCACAGGACGTCAAAAGATCGCATGGCCGCTCACCTACGAGATGGTCAGACCTCTTCTTTAAGACACTGAATGATCAGTTTGAGGCTCTTCGTGTTCCTGGAGCGAGCATAGACCACTGGGCTACACCAAAACATGACAGGGACAAATGGAGACATTACTGGCACCCGCTTGAGGAAATCGTTGAGTAATGAGATGTCAAGTGATCAAGTGATTCTACTACTTGTAACTGATGTAGTCTACAGACAAGTACAGAGAATGGCAGTTTTGATTTTTTTCAAAGTTAAATAATCACTAATCAACAGGGAAATGCAAATCAAAACAACAATCAGATATCATCTCACACCACAGAGACTGGCACACATCAACAAGTGCAAGAACAACTAGTGCATGGAGAATATCACTGTTGGTGAGAAGGCTGATTGTTCCAACCCTTTTGGAAAACAATATGTTTTCCTCAAAAGATTAGAAATTGAGATTCTGTATGACTCAGTAGTGATACCACTTTTGGGAGTATACCCTGGGGAGCCAAAAACACTTAACAGAAATGCCATCAGCACTTCTATGTTCATTGCAACACTATTTATAATAATCAGAAGAGACATTTGGATAAAGAAACTTTGTTCCTTCTACACAATGGAGTATTAAGCAACCATCAGGATAAAGGGAAGTCATGAAAATTGCTTATAAGTTGATAGACGGGTATATTGAGTGAAATGAGTCAGAAATAAAGGGACTGACATTGAATGATAGCACTCTTTTGTGGGACATAAAAAATATAATATAGGAATATTACCCAAAGTCAGTATAAACAAAGGCCAGGAGGACTGGCCTACTACCAAGTTATTACCACAAGTGCTGGGGAAGAGGGCAGTTAGGACAGAGAAGGGATTACTATGACAATGATAGTTGGAAAGGTTCACTGTACATGAATTAAAGGCTGAAAGTAGGTGAAAGGGATATACATAACCTTTCAGTACCTGTACTGCAAACCATAATGCCCAAAAGGAAAGAGGAAAAGGAAGAAAAAGAGAGGGAGAGAGAGAGGAAGAGGGTGAGAGAGAGAGAGAGAGAGAGAGAGAGAGAGAGAGAGAGAGAGAGAGAGAGAAAGATCGTGGGAAAGGAACATGTGTTGGGACATAGTATGACTGAAATCCAATAATGAAAAGCTTTGTAACTGTATCTCACACCAATTAAATAATATAAGAAGTTAAATAATAGATGTAGAAATATTTAATTAACATTTATTCTATATCATAGCTTCTACTGGCTAATTTTAAACTTTTTCTAATTCTAATTCTATGTACTTCTTAGATTATTTTTATCATATTCTCCTCCTCCCCTCCCCCTCCCCCCTCTCCCCTTCCCCCTCCTCCTTCCCGTCTTCCCCCCTTCCCTCTTCCCTTCCCCCTCCCCTTCCCCCTCCCCTTTCCCCTCCCCCTCTCCCCTTCCCTCTCTCTTTCCCCCTCCCCCCTCCCCTTCCCCCTTCCCTTCCCCCTCCCCCTCTCCCCTTCCCCCTCCCCTTCCCCCTCCCCCTCCCTCTCCTCCTCCTCTCTCTCCTCCTCCTCCCCTCCTACTCCTCCTCCTCCTCTCCTCCTCCTCCTCCTCCTCCTCCTTCTTCTTCTTCTTCTTGTTCCACCCGAAGATGCACAAAGATTGCCCCTGTCTCTGCACTCAGGAATCACTCCTGGCACTGCTTGGGGATTGAACCTGGATCGGCTGTGTGTAAGGCAAATGTCCTACCTACTGAACTAGAGCTCCAGCCATTGTAACCCATTTACAAGGGTCTAATTCATAGGCCTTTTGTACATCCCAGAAATCTTAGTAGTTAATAAAATCCTCCTAATTATTTTGCTTCTGGTTTTGCAAAGACCTCAATTTTGAATTGACTCCATGAGTATTTGATTTCTGTCCCCATCAAAGAGGATCTCTCTTTTTCCTATTCATATGAATTATAATCAGCAGGATTATTCAATCTCTTAAATTATGAAGGGAGCATTATTTTAAATACAAGTATCCTTTCTTTTTTATGAGACATTCAATAAACAAGTATTATGCTATCTGCTTATTATTCCATCTTAATTTTATTAATATTTCCCCTATAGATTAAGTTGGTGATTATTTATAATCAGAGGACATAGACTAAAATATAATTCAGTTACAAAATAGACTGAATTATATACGTATATCAATGTATATAAATGCCTCACTTTACTGGAAATTACATAAATTTACTTTAGAAGTAAAGACTTTTAAAGAAATTTAATAAAAAGCAATTGTGTAACTATCACTATCACTATCACCCCGTTGTTTACCCATTTGCTGGAGTGGGCACCAGTAATGTCTCCATTTGTCCCTGTCACATGTTATTGTAGTCCGATGGCATATTGGGGCTCTTTCAGGGTCAGGGGAATGAGAACCATCATTGTTACTGTTTTTGGTATATCAAGTACGTCACAGGTAGCTTGCCAGGCACTGTCGTGTGGGCTGGATACTCTCAGTAGCTTGCCGGGCTCTCCAAGAGGGATGGAGGCTTTTGGGGCAGCCTCTAATCACCTTTATAGGTGTTCCCAGTCAGGCATAAATGCGGGCAAGATACTCTCGGTAGCCTTCTGGGTTCTCTGAGAGTGAGAACTAGACAATAACAGATCTAGTTTCTGGGAGCTTGGTTTTATAGTCTCTGGATCTTGGCCATTGATGGGGTTACACAGCAGTTGGTGGGTGTAACTGTCTAGCTAATGGAAGATGGGGGATCTGGGTGAAGGAGGCCCAGTCCCAAACTGAGCAGACTTGGAGATCTCAGCCCTAGGTTTCCACACACCTGGTTCCCTCTTCCGGTTCCTTCATACGTGAGGCTCCTCATGCATTTTATAATTGTAAAACAATTGTATAACAATACTACTTAAAAATTTTACTAACAGATCCTGATCTACTGATACTTTAATAATCTTTCCAAAGAGTTTCCATAGAATCTTTTTGGTAAATATGAAAGTTCTCAATGATAGTATTTGCTTTTTTTCCTATTAAAAATTATTTACCCTTGTTGTAAAGTACAAATAACCCAAGTCTTCCTCAATAAAGAAAATTAAAAGTTAAGAAATTTCTCTAATTTTTCAAATCTTTAATCTCAGAAGAGTAATATTCAGACTGACAAAAATAGGTAACATCACATATGTATGTGCATATATAATCTAAGCATCAAAGTATATATGCAATATAAAATCATCATAAGATTGGCTACAACTTATTTTATCCACCAATATATCATTGGCAATGACCAAGATAGGGATTATAAAAAAAACAAAAAAGCCTTTTGTTTCACAGAAATCATTAATTCATATTATTTATATTAAATAATATTTATTTTAAATATATTATATATAATATATATTATATATTATAATATATTATATATATTATATATTATTATATAATTGAACAATATGTTCATTTCTTCATACACTTATCGCATATAGTTGCTATTATGTCCAAAAATGTATCTCTATTGATTTATATAAGGAGTAGCATTTAAAATTGGATAAACATTGGGACATATTTTGAATATGAATATTTAGAAAAATAATTATGTCATTTCTACTTATTTGAAAAATTCAAATTCAGATTCTGATGATGAAACTGAGTGATATAAGTAAGTAAAATATCATTTGCCTATAACAATAATTTTCAAATTTTCATACATATTTAATCATGCCATAACTTTCTATAGCTAAGAAATGATTTTTTATTTTGATACTTCACCACTTCCCATCACCTTAAGTTCAGTTTTCTATCCTCTGTCTCATGACCAGTGTAAGTTTATGAAAAATATAAACTGTCTGTCCATGTACAAAGAAATGGATTTAACTTCAATTTTAGAATTATTTTTCTGTTCTGGTAGCAATTAATATTCAGTTGAGATAAATGATTGAACATGGGAAAATTCTTAGATATTTTCTTAAGTTTTCAAATTTAATTATGCCTTTATGTCCAAAATCTTAACGATGGGGTAAGGAAGAGCTGAGTACATTTTTAAAGGGTGAGTCCATCCTCAGTGGTTTGAGGGCTCTCTCATCTTCGTGCTCAGAGATAACTTCTTGCTATGCATGGCAGCCCAGCTGCATTACAGGCATTGAATCACATTCAGTTATATATTCAAGGCAAATGTCTTAACCCATGTACTATATTTCTGACACCAAAGTTTAAGTAGATATAACCTGAGCTAAGTAGTTGAAGTGAATTGACCTACTATGATTAAAAAATCATATACTTTTTCGCCTTTTTATGTGTTATTTGTAGGACACCCCCAAATCTGCTCAATGAGACAGATGCTACCAGATATTAAATCCAAAAACTTGCTTAGGCAAGTCAAGCATTTTACTAATTGATTCACAGCCCAGTCCCTATATAAATAGTTTAATAGATTAATTAATTATCATCACTATCTAGCACATAGTTTGGACTCACTAAATGATCGATTACATAATTAAGAAAATAGAATGTATTGGGATATTACACAGTTTTTTTGGTAATATTCTACAAGATATGATGCACAACTGCTCCCCGTGATGTATTCGATATGCCAAACACAGTAACAAACAAAGTCTCCAATGGAGACGTTACTGGGCCTGCTCGAGCAAAATGGTGCACAACATGCATCTAAAATACAGATTTTTGTCCAGCACGGTAAAAAGAACAATTATGAATATAAAAAAACCAATCAAACATGTTTAATAGCAATTATACCACTACTGGGCATTATGGAAAATCTTGTAGTAAGAGTGAAAGTTAACTTAATTTTATGACATTAGTAAACATTTTTAAGAAGAAATAATGGTACAATCAGACAGATGGAGTTCAAACAGTCATGGTCCTCCTGTTGTTCATCAATTTGCTCCAGCGGGCCCAGTAACATCTCCATTGTGACTTGTTGTTGCTGTGTTCGGCATATTGAATAAGTCACAGGTAGCTTGCCAGGCTCTGCTGTGCAGGTGAGATACTCTCGGTTGCTTGCCGGGTTCTCCGAGATGGGCAGCGGAATCGAACTCGGGTCGGCCATATTGGCTGCGTGCAAGGCAAACGCCCTACCACTGTGCTATCGCTCCAGCCCCTGGAGTTCAACAAACAAACAAACAAACAAACAAACAAACAAACAGGGACTGGAGTGATAGCACAGCGGGTAGGGCGTTTGCCTTGCACGTGGCTGACCCAGGTTCGATTGCCAGCATCCCATATCGTCCCCTGAGCACCTTACCTCAGGAGTAATTCCTTCCTTAATGCAGAGCCAGGAGTAACCCCTGAGCATTGCCAGGTGTGACCCAAAAAAGAAAAAAAAAGCAAACAAACAAAAGCAAACAAATATGTCGAGCCTGAGGTACAGATTTTGCAGTTTTTAGAGTTTTTAAGCATTATTTTATTGCTAGAGGAAGGAAATAAAATGTGTATGGAAACTAATGTGAGAAACATGAAAATACAAGTTAAAGTTAACCCCAGTATGTTCAAAATTAAAAGGTTAAATAGAATGTTGGATTAAGCGTCCATATATCAAGGCATTCAGTTAATTGACCTGAGTGGTCCTGATTGTAGTGAAAAGAACCCTGGACATGGAAGAAGGGATTGTAAATTTTACCAGTCACTTTTCTGGAAACTGATTTGTATTTCTTTTCAGACTTGAATTTCCTCATTTTCAAGTGAAAATCCAAGACATCTTTCTATGCTAATAGCAATATGATATCTGATATCTATGTATAGGCATTGAATTCAGAGTTACACAAACATGGGTTTTGTTTTTTGTTTTGTTTTTTAATAGAAGCCATTCCAGAAATGCAGGCGAGGAGCATGTGGCCTCTCCAATTAGTGAGATCTGAACTATTATGTACCTATTAAGCACTTTAAAGATTAAGCTCTGTAGCAGTTCTTGGGGGTCACCAAGGATAACTCAGCCATTCTCTGGGACCATATGGTATACCCAGGGCGTCATGTGTGGAATCAGGTTAGTGTCTCTTGTCTGAGAAGCTTCCTCTATGCCACTTGAGCTAATTTCTCAGCTCTGTAAATGCAGGTATTATTGAGCATCTTGACTTTAAACTACCTTTTCTTTTGCTTTGCAAATTTTAAGACAATGTAGATAAAATGGATTGAGTGACAATCAGCTGCCTAGGATTCTTTGTTACTTTGTTGAAAAAAACAAAGACCTGAAACCATTGAAACAATTATCACTGCCCTTCTGGGTGTTGAGCTGAGCATTGCAAAGCTGCAAAATACAGGAATTTGTTCATCTTTCAGACATCTGGAAATAATTGATAGGAGAAAAATAAAGACTATTTTGGAGATGTGGAACAGAGCATTGGGTTGACTAATACACAATTTTCATCCTTAGAATAACAGGCCATCAATTCAAAAACCAAATCTCCATATCTAAACAGTAGATTAGCATTTTTCAAGGGACTTCTAAGCATACTGAATTTGGGAAAAAATAACTATCCTGATTTTTATGTTGGGCTTCCAGGTAATGAAATGCAATGCCTTAAAATAGAAAATTCAACTAAAAATTTCACCTTTTGTAAACGAAGTCTTTTATGCCAAAATGAAAGTGCTGAATTTTTCTTTGAAATAGTTTCTTCAATATTTAGAATTCAATATCTGTGAGAAGAAAATGAAAATGAATGTAATTGCTGTAAGGGCAATGCATAAGAGGGAATGGGAAGGAATATGATATTGGGCTCATTCATTTTCTCCAAATTTTAATAAATATTTTTATTCACTTTTATCCTTCTTTTCATATATATTACATGTATACTATAAATTATTTAATCATTTTATAAGCCTGTATAAATAAAACTGAGATTATATTCTGAATTATCCATAGCAATGGAAAAATGCATTGTAGCACTGTCCTCCCATTGTTCATCAATTTGCTCAAGCGGGCCCAGTAACGTCTCCATTGTGAGACTTGTTGTTACTGTGTTTGGCATATTTAATACGTCATGGGTAGCTTGCCAGGTTTTGCTGTGCGAACAAAATACTCTCGGTAGCTTTCCGGACCCTCTGAGATGGGCGGAGGAATCTAACTCGGGTTGGCCATATTGGCCTTGTGCTAGGCCCTACCCTCTGTGCTGTCGCTCCAGCCCAATTGAAAAATAATCTCAAACAAATTTAAAATTTTAAAATATGAAGGGGACCCATAAATAGTCTTTGCAATTAAATAAGTTTCAGAAATGTATCCACATTAAATTTCCTAGGTCTGGTGTACTTCCTGATAATTTTTGCTTTGCTCTGAATGTAGTTTCTAAGTACCTTTAACCTCATTCTTTTGATTTGATTTTCCAAAATCAACTTGTTGGAAAAGCAAATCATCTCAAGATCAATGGCTCTAGAACCAAATTCTGCAAAATAAAATTCCCCTCATCAACTCTGGCATCTTTCCATGCACTCTGGATATATTACTTCTGTGAAGATTGTTTACAAGTAATTATGAGTTTTTAAATGATATGCTACTTGGGGCCAGAGATATAGGACAATGGGTGCTTGCCTTGCACATGGCTGGCCTGAATTCAATCCTTGGCATCCCATATGGTCCCCCAAGATCTTCAAGGAGTGAATCTTTGAGTGAGGAGCCAGCAGTAACCCCTGACCACCATCAAGTGTGATCCCCCCAAAAATAGCAGAAAAATAATACACTCGGTTACTAGGTTATATGTGATTCAATAGAGGTCGATATTATTAATATTTAAAGAAAACATGTATTTCTTGCAAGTTTAAACTATTTTGACGTTATTTTCTCTACCCAACTTTAGTAATCTTGTTTACAAAATTGTCTTTGTTTGCAAGGTTACAACACATTAATTTGACATAAATTTTTAAATGCTTGCTCACATTCCTGAATACAAAATATGAATACATATAATCATCTAATGTTCGATAAGGGGGCAAGAAAAGTGAAATGGAGCAGGGAAAGCCTCTTTAATAAATTGTGCTGGCAAAACTGGACGGCTACATGCAAAAAAGTGGACTCAGATCTCTGCCTAACGCCATGCACAAAAGTAAGATAGAAATGGATTTATGACCTCAACATCAGACCGGAATCCATAATGTTTATTGAAGACAAAGTTGGCAAAACTCTCCACGATATTGAAGTTAGTGGTATCTTCAAAGATGTCACGCCACTGGCCGAGCAAGTGAAAACAGAGATAGACAAATGGGACTATCTTAAACTAAGAAGCTTCTGCACCTCCAAAGAAACAGTGACCAAAATACAAGGACAGCCTACAGAATGGGAAAGAATATTCACCAAATACACATCCGACAAGGGGTTGATATCAAGGATATACAAGGTACTGGTTAAACTACACAAGAAGAAATCACCCAACCCCATCAAAAAATGGGGCGAGGAGATGAACAGAAACTTTCGCAAAGAAAGACACATGAGAAAATGCTCTACATCACTAATCATCAGAGAGATGCAGATCAAAACAACAATGAGATATCATTTCACACCACAGAGACTGGCCCACATCCATAAGAACAAAAGCAACAGGTGCTGGCGCGGATGTGGCGAGAAAGGGACCCTCCTTCACTGCTGGTGGGAATGCAGGCTGGTCCAACCCTTTTGGAAAACAGTATGGACGATTCTCAAAAAATTAGAATTTGATCTCCCATTTGACCCAGCTATAGCACTCCTGGGAATATATCCCAGAGAGGCAAAAAGGTATAGTCGAAGTGACATCTGCAATTGTTTGTTCATTGCAGCACTCTTTACAATAGCCAGAATCTTGGAAAAAACCTGAGTGCCCGAGAACAGATGACTGGTTAAAGAAACTTTGGTACATTTACACAATGGAGTACTATGTAGCTGTTAGAAAAGATGAAGTTATGAAATTTACATACAAGTGGTACTACATGGAAAGTATCATGTTAAGCGAAATGAGTCAGAAAGAGCGGGATAGACACAGAAAGATTGCATTCATCTGGGGAACATAAAGCAACAAAACGG
Organism: Sorex fumeus; assembly: GCF_029834395.1. NCBI lineage: Eukaryota > Metazoa > Chordata > Mammalia > Eulipotyphla > Soricidae > Sorex > Sorex fumeus. The sequence goes on along the minus strand of NW_026606322.1, from coordinate 39,145,424 downwards.
GAGACTAACACCCAGAAATGGCTCAGATTAGTACCAGGAATTTTGCTCCATGACTTGAAGGCCAGCCACATGTGCTAGGTGAAAAGGAAGCTCAGATAGAGAAGAGAGCACCAAATAAAGGGTGTTGTGAAAACCCTCCCAGGGTGGGAGAGACATGCTAAAAGTAGTCTATAGACCAAACATGATTGCCACTCAATGCCTCTCTGGCAAAACACAGTACCCAAAAGAAGAGAAAGAGAACAAGGGGGAACAAGGGGGAATGCCCTGCCACAGCGGCAGGGTGGGACGGGGGGGGGGGGGAGAGGGATGCTAGGACCCGTGGTGGGGGAGGATGGGCACTGGTGGAGGGATGGGTACTTGATCATTGTATAACTGAAACCCAAGCAAAAAATTTATAAGTCTATAAATGTACTTCATGGTGTTTCACTAATAAAAAAATGATAAAAAAATATGAATACAATTGTGAAAGAATTTATTCATAGATTTATTTTAAAATATGTGGTCTAGTTGATGGGGTATTTTCTTTTTAGCTGAATATTTTGCACGTGCAAAACACCACTCTGTTTCTGATCTCACAAGATATCATAAGGTCATCAGTTTTATTTAAAGCAAACATACTGGAAATTTCAAGGTGTGTATTCAAGTCATGTGACAATCAAGATTTCTAGCAAGTTTATTTCCAGGCACTCCAGACATGTGAACTGACATTGGTGAGGGAAAGTACAAACACCTGACAAAATTTCTCTGATTTGAACAAATTATACCCTACCTCAGTCATCAACATCTTTTCTTTTTTCTAAATTTAAGACAGGAGACAAACGGAGAAAATTTGAAACTCGTTCTTTGGGACTTAGTCATAACTGGTGCAATTCAAAATCACACTTCATGTCAATTTTAAATTGGCTCACATTTGTTAAAGCAAAATGCTCTCCCCATTACTTAAAAGAAGACACACTAATAAATACTAATTTTTGAAAACAAATCTTAATTACATAGAAGATACTTATAGGAAAAAATAGGTTCATTTTGTGAATGGTAACTTTTACTGTCTGGTGGAAAAGGTATACTTTAAAATTCTAGTTTTCAAGATTAAACAGAGAGGCCCTTTTTTTACAATTTTGAGTAACAACTGACTGTAAAGTATCTATGTCCCCTTCCTTTCTTCAAAGCATATTCTCAGAAATACAGGATGATATTTGAAAATCTCTGTAGCTTTCAAAAACTTGTGAATTTCTTTCCTTATAAAGTCCACAGTGAGCAATACAAATCATTTCAAAATAGTCTCCTAATTATTCATTCAACATTTTAAAAGTTTAATTCTTCATTAAATTATTTCTGACTTTAACACATTTTAACAGTTCAGGTCAGTATATTTTCAGAAGGGTTTGTGGAATTTTGTACTTAAAATGGATGATGAGAAAGCTCTGTTTTAAGTTAACAAAACACAAGTGTATATATAAAATTTTAAAAAGATGATTTAGGAAGAAAAGACATGGAAGGAACGTCTGTAGAAATAGACTTCAAGGGTCAAAGAGATGCGAGAGTGGATAGCACATTCACTTTAAATAAAATCAATCTAGGTTTGTTATTTTTAAATTTGGGGGGTCAGAACTGGTCTGTGTTCAGGGTTTACTTTTGGTTCTGTGTTCAGTGATCACTCCCAGTGGTGGCAGGGGACCATGTGAGTTGCTAGGAATTAAACCCTGGGCAGTGTTACACAAGAAAAACAGCCTAACTGCTGCATTATTGACCCAGGTATAATTCAAGCTACGACATATCCCTCCTGGAATGATTCTTGAGTGCAGAGTCAGGAGGACCTCTGAGTATGCTGTATCTGATCACATTGCACCCCCTCTCCAAAAAAAATATACACTTTCACTGTCCTCCCGTTGTTCTTAAATTTGCTCAAGCACGTCCAGGAACATTGTGAGACTTGTAATAGTGTTTGGCATATTGATATGTCATGAGTAGCTTGCCAGGTTTTGCCATTCGGGCGAGATACTCTGGGTAGCTTGCCGGGTTCTCTGAGAGGGGCAGAGGAATTGAACTTGGATTGGCCGTGTTGGTCGCATGCTAGGCAATCACCCTTCCTACTGTGCTATCACTCCAGTCAGCCAAAAAAATACACATAAACATAAATTAAAAATATACTTCTTCTGATACTCTTTATAATTTTGCTCTAAACTCATGTAAATATTTTATGTAGGTCTTGAAAAAGAATTCAAATAAAATTTTGAAATAATGCAGTTATTATTATTAATAATGTTCCTGTGAATACCACTGGGGATAGACCAAATAAAAACTGGATGAATAAGTAAGTTTACAATCAAAATTTAACTTGGAAGATAAATGCAATTGTGCACAATTGATTGTATTAACAGAGTTGTAACTGTTTAAATACGTTTTAAATGTAATTTCATTATAAATTTGATAAGAATTCATAAGTATTAAAATTATTAGTTAAACTATTATATTTTCTGGGTTGCATTTTGTGGGGGCATTTTTGGCTTATGTTGGAAGTTTTCAAATTTAGGATTCTTGAATTTTTATTCAAGAGGACTATCCTTGGGAGATCATAAAGTGTTGGAAATTAAGCTAAGGATCACACAGCTGAAAGTCATGTGTTTTACTACTTGAGCCACATTCCTGCTTTCGACGTGTTGATAATTTCATGCTGGATAGCTCCATTGTTAAGAGTTGTAAAATTGAGTAATTGTGTAAGATTTTAATTTTATTGTTATTTATGTTATCATTATTAATACCTATCATGTGCTTCTAGGTACCTGCAACAGAAATACAGATATCATAGATTAAGTACAAATCTCACAATCTATAGTTAAAAATGTACATTTGTAAATATCACAATCTCATATAGAACAAATGCAGCCTCCAGTAGAAATACTGTCTCTAGTTACTACCCAGAGAAATCTCACACACAAAAGAATATGAAAAATAAATATTTTGATAGAGAAGGGAGCACCAAATAAAGGGTGTTGGGAGGATCCTCCCAGGATGGGAGATGCATGCTGGAAATAGACTATAGACCTAATATGATTGCCACTCAATGACTCTTTTGAAAACCACAGCACCCAAAGGGAGAGAGAGAACAAAAGGGAATGCCCTGCCACAGAGGCAGGGTGGAATGAGGAGGATGGGGGTTGGGAGGGATACTGGGATTAGTAATGGTGGAAAATGGGTACTGGTAGAGGGATGGGTACTCTATCATTGTATAACTGAAATCCAAGCACAAAAATTTGTAAGTCTACAACTGTACTGCATGATGTTTCACTAATAAAATTTTTTTAAAAAAAGAAAAAGAAATGTTTTACTGTAGTAATGCTAAGAGGATACACATCAGTGGCTACCAGAATTACATCTATGATACTAAGGGCAGCTTGTAGTAGCTCTTCAGGATGTCTAGTGTGGCTCCAAACATAATGAAAGCAAGCCCGCCCCACAAAATTGGCCAAGTACATATACAATAAAGAATACTCCTCGGAAGCAGCAGTTAAAATTTGTCTTTTGCAATAACATGGGGCTACAGAATTAAACGGACAATGATGAGTACATGATGATGAAATGACTCATGTGGAGTGCATAGAGGATGAAATAATCTTAGGTCAGACATGAAAACCTGAAGGACCTACTGTCAGAACTCATCAATATGGTGGCTTGGCTCTTCATGCGCTACCTTTCTGAATGCAAGTTTCCATCCCAATGGAAAACCAACAGGACTGTACAAGAAGGGGAGACATCCACAACATTGGCAACTATCACTCAATCTGCCTATTGTTTGTCATCTACAAGCTGTTCACTCGAGTTCATCCTGAATAGGATTGGCAGAACACTAGATGAAGGACAATCATGCGAGCAAGCCAGGTTCCCCAAAGGATTCAGCACCATCGACCATATCCACTTGATAACCAAGCTCATCGATATTTCTCAGGAGTTCCAGAAGCTGCTCTGTCTAACGTTCATTGATTTAAAGAAGGCCTTTGATTCTGTTGAGACAGAAGCGGTCATTGAAAACCTATCCAATCAGGGCATTCAAACTCAATACATCAGGATCCTCCATGAGCTATATTACTGATTTATTACCAGAATCTCACCATTCTACAAAGAAGTGATCATTGATGTCAAGAGAGGGGTTTGGCAGGGTGATACCATTTCACCGAAACTCTTCAATGCCACCCTCGAGAACATCATGCAACGACTGGAATGGGAAGGAATGGGAGTGAAGATAGATGATAGGCAACTACACCACCTCTGCTTTGTTGATGACATTGTCCTAATAACACCAAACATTAACCAAGCAGCACAAATGCTGGCCAACTTGGAAAGGTCGGATTACAGCTGAATCTTTTTTTTTTTGCATTTTTGGGTCACACCCGGTGTTGCTCAGGGGTTACTCCTGGCTCATGCACTTAGGAATTACTCCTGGTGGTGCTCGTGGTGCTCGGGGGACCATATGGGATGCTGGGAGTCGAACCTGGGTTGGCCATGTTGACTGCGTGCAAGGCAAACGCCCTACCCGCTGTGCTATCGTTCCAGCCCGTACAGCTGAATCTTATGAAGACAATGTTTATGAGAAACAGTCTCGTTCCTGACGCTCCATTCGCACTCAACGGAACAACCATCTTCGAATGCAACAGTTATGTGTACCTAGGTCGAGAAGTCAACATGACAAATGACCTGGCACTTGAGTTTCACAGGAGGAAGAGAGCAGCTTGGAAAACCTTCAAGAGTGTCAAAGAAATAGCTAAGAGGACGAAGAACCTCCATCTCCGGGCACATCTCTTTGATTCCACTGTTCTTCCTGCATTAACATGTGCCTCAGAGACCTGGGCCCTACACAAGCAGGATGAGAACTCTATTCGGGTCTCCCAAAGAAAATTGAAAGAGCTATGCTTGGAATGTCATGTTTCGCTCAAGTGAGAGAAAGAATCCGGAGTTCTGACCTCCATCCAAGATCAAGAATCAGGGATGCTGTCTCATTTGCTAAGGCATCAAAAATCAGATAGGCTGGACAGGTAATGAGATTTGGAGAGGACCGCTGGACTAGAGCCTTTACTGACTGGATTCCACAGGACATCAAAAGACTGTGTGGCCGCCCACCTACCAGATGGTCAGACATCTTCATCAAGATCCTGAACGATTGGTTTGAGGCTCTTCATGTTCCTAGAATAAACAGATGCCATTGGGCTACACTAGCACGCGACAGGGACAAATGGAGAAATTACTGGCACCTGCTGGAGCAAATCGACGATTAACGGGAAGTCAAGTGATCAAGTGAAATAATCTTAAACAAAAGCAAACAGTAATACTTTCCCCACCTAAGTGACATTACCAGAGGGAAAGATGGAATTAAAGGGTTACCCAGTATAAAGGTACTGATACTTTAATTTTTGTTGTAGTATAGCAGAATAATTTTGAGGTGCAACATTTTATAGTGAAAATATATTGACTGGAGAAAACTACCTCATTGATCCACAGCAATATAATCTATAAAATCTGGCTGAGGGGTATGCAATAGAAGTGAAGTAATTAGGAGTAACAAAACAAAATGGAAATAAAACAGAAAAAAACCCCAACAATTTCACAAATGTTTGAAAGATAAATAAAAAGTGGAGAGAGAATGAGATTTCATAAATGTGAAACAGTAACAGTTTAAATCTTTCAAATTTGTCACAAATAAATCTTAAAAATTTGTTACATTATTAAATGTTTGGAATTTGAACACAATTTGATATTACTAAAATTTTTTTCACCTAATATTCCTGTGACTATTTTTTTAAGACTGCCACTGAGAAATATAAACTTATCTACATAAAGTGTTACAACATATCTAACTTCTTTTGTAATAAAATAGGGAGGTTATATATAGATGCTATATATACACACACACGTATATATGTATCTACAGAGATAAAATTCTTGAAGATGAATGATGAAAACCAGAAATTCATTATGTTATTGAGTCTAATTCATTGGTTGTAAACTTTTCCATTATGAAAGCTAAAACAAAAAAAGTTGACATTTTAAGAAAGTAGCTATACTTGAAAACCTAGACTTATTATTAAGCAGTTTTTTACCCATTTATTGGAAAGAGCAACTTAAATACATTGCCATTACTCTCTAAAATATTGTTCAAATATCTGATCATGTATAAATGTGAAAAATTGAAATATGGTTAAAAAAAGGAGTTATAGGGAGCCAGATTGATAACACAATGGATAAGTTCCTTGCCTTGCATAAAACTGATCCCAGATAGATCTGTAGAAATGTGACTCCTGAGAATAGAATCAGAGAGTCAGGCGTAAGCCCTGAGTATAGCCATGGAAAGCCACAAATCAAAACAATAAATAATATAAAGTGGAGTTATAATGTAAGTGAACATATACTTTGATATTATTTATGATATAAAATATAACATTGTCACAAATCATTTTTGCTTTATTTACATGTCACTTGATCACTTGACTTCTCGTTAATCATCGATTTGCTCGAGTAGGTGCCAGTAACGTCTCCATTTGTCCCTGTCACGTGCTAGTGTAGCCCAATAGCATCTGTTTGTTCCAGGAAAATGAAGAGCATCAAACCAATCATTCAGGGGCTTGACAAAGAAGTCTGACCATCTGGTAGGTGGGCGGCCATGCGGTCTTTGACGTCTCGTGGAATCCAGTATGTAATGGCTCTAGTCCAGTGGTCCTCTCCAAATCTCACTACGTGACCAGCCCATCTGATTTTCGACACCTTAGCAAAAGAGACATTTGAGTCTCATTTTGAGTGAAATGTGATACTCCAAGCATAGCTCTTTCAATTCCTCTTTGGGAGACCTGAATGGTGTTCTCACCCTGTTTTCCTAGGGCCCTGGTCTCTGAGGTGTATGTGAATGCAGGAAGAACAGTGCAATCAAAGAGATGTGCCCAGATCCAGAGGTTCTTCTTCTTCTTAGCTCTTCCTTCGACACTCTTGAAGGCTTTCCAAGCTGCTCTGTTCCTCCTGCACAATTCAGGTGCCAGGTCATTAGCGATGTTGACTTCTCGACCTAAATACACATAACTGTTGCATTCGGAGATGTTCATTTCGTTGACAATGAATGGAACATCAGGGATGAGACTGTTTCTCATAAACATTGTCTTCGTGAGATTCAGCTATAGTCCAACCTTTCCACATTCACGGTTGAAGTAGGCCAGCATTTGTGCCACTTGGCTAATGTTTGGTGTTATTAGAACAATGTAATCAGCAAAGTGGAGGTGGTGTAGTTGCTGATCATCTATCTTCACTCCCATTCCTTCCCATTCCAGTCATCTCATGTTGTTCTCGAGAGTGGCACTGAAGAGTTTCGGTGAAATAGTATCACCCTGCCAAACCCCTCTCTTGACATGGATGATCACTTCTTCGTAGAATGGTGAGATCCTGGTAGTGAATCCGTAACACAGCTCATGGAGAATCCTGATGTATTGAATTTGAATGCCCTGATTGGATAGGTCTTCAATGACCACTTCTGTCTCAACAGAATCAAAGGCCTTTTTTAAATCAATGAACATTAGACAGAGTGGCATCTTGAACTCCCGAGAAACCTCAATGAACTTGGTTCTTGTGTGGATGTCATTGATGGTGCCGAATCCTTTGCGGAACCTGGCTTGCTCGCATGGTTGTCCTTCATCTAGTGTTCTGCCAATCTTATTAAGGATGACTCGAGTGAATAGCTTGTAGATGACAGACAATAGGCAGATTGGGCGATAGTTGCCAATGTCATGGATGTCTCCCTTCTCATACAGTAGTACAGTCCTGCTGGTTTTCCACTGGGACGGAAACTTGCATTCAGACAGGTAGAGTGTGAAGAGCCGAGCCAGTGTATTGATGAGTACTGATGGTAAGTCTTCAGGTGTTCAGGTCTGATCTTGTCTGGGCCTGGTGCTCTTTGTTTTTTTACCGATGAGATGGCGTCTTGAATTTCGAAGGGGGAACATTGGGAACGACATATCCATCCTGTGGAATTTGGTATGTGGGCAGGTGGACATGGCTATCAAAGAGATCTGAGTAGAAGTCATGGATAATTTTCTCCATTTCCCTTCTTGAAGATGCGATATATCCATCAGGATGTCAGAGGGCAGTCATCTTGGTCTTGTAGTTGGCTAAGAACAGGCAGGCTTTACGAATGCTTTTCTGGCTCCTGCCGCATCTACCAGCACTTCTGCTCTTCTCTCTTTGAGGTCTTCTTTGATTGCATCTCTGCACTGCTTTGCGAGCTTGGACATTTGCTTGTGGTTTCCTGAGGCATGCGCCAAACCACGTTGGCAAATAAGCTCAAGAGTTTTCGAAGACAGGCATTTTTTTGTGGTTCTCAGTTACATGTCAAAATGGGAAAATGAAAAATTATGTATTTACTTTTTTTTTTGCTTTTTTTTTTTTTGGTGGGGTGTCACACCTGGCAATGCACAGAGGTTACTTCTGGTTCATGCAGTCAGGAATTAATGCTGGCAGAGTTCTGGGGAGCATATGGAATGCTGGGAATTGAACCCTGGTTGGCCTCCTGCAAGGCAAATGCCCTACCCGCTGTGTTATTGCTCCAACCCATATATATACAATTTTTTGAAAAATGTTATTAAATGCATTTTCAATACTATCCTTAGCAGGTAGGGCTTTTGCCTTGCATGTGGCTGACCCAGCTGACTCAGGTTCGATTCCTCCACCCCTCTCGGAGAGCATGGCAAGCTACCGAGATTATCTTGCCCGCAGAGCAAAGCCTGGAAAAGTACCCGTGATGTATTCGATATGCCAAACACAGTAACAAGTGTCACAATGGAGATGTTACTGGGCCCGCTCAAGGAAATTGATGAACAATGGGAGGACATTGACAGTGATGCTTACCTAATTTATGTGACTGCTAGAAAAATATAAATAACATATATGATTGCATTGCTTTACATTAAACATTGGTTTGGGGATAGAACTTACATGGTAGAGCATTTATTCATCCCCATAATGTACTATAGAGAAAATTATAAAGATAGCTATCTGAGGGTAAGGTAAAGGTAAAGGTAAAGGCCCTCCTGTTGTTCATTGATTTGCTCGAGCGGGCCCAGTAACGTCTCCATTGGAGATTTTGTTGTTACTGTGTTTGGCATATTGAGTACGCCACAGGTAGTTTGCCAGGTTCTACCGTGCGGGCGAGATACTCTCGGTAGCTTGCCGGGCTCTCCGAGAGGGGCGGAGGAATCGAACTCGGGTTGGCCATGTTGGCTGCGTGCAAGGCAAACGCCCTACCGCTGTGCTATCGCTCCATCTGATGTTTTAAAGACTGTCATTTAATTCTTTAAGTATAAAACAATAAAAATACTGTTACAAAACATTACTTTGAATGGTTATTATGTGCCATCCCAACTTTAACTGGGAAAGTTTTGTTTCACTTTAGAGAATCACTGTGAGAATTACAGTATTTGTTGCTATTAAATTATGTTTGAGCATTTACGGTTGAGCTATTAAAAACTCATTCTGTATTTAAGATTTTCTCATAAATTTCATCTGACAGAAGTATTGCATCATTTTGAGATAATACAGAAAAAATAAACAAAGGAACACATACAGGATTAAACAGAAATAATGTCTTTCTTGTATATACTTTACAGTGTTTACAGAAAAGGAACTTTTAGAAAGTATAACACCGAATAATTAATGTATAAGGAAGACCTTGGATTTACTATTTAGCATCATGTACTTAAAGCATGAATCCTTGCATCTCTGTAACTGCATTAAAAAATAATTCTAACTCCTTTCTCTCAAGGTTGTTAAATCATCTCTCTTAATTCTTTCTTCACTTTCTTCTTATTTGTGCATTGAAGTCATCTAGAAGACGGCTTGGCCCGTACCTAAATCTTAAATGCATTTTTTGAAAACTGTTCTTTACAAATTCTATTTCCAGGTTCTGAGCAGCTGCAAAGCACAGCTTTAATATGATCTATTGCAATTTTATTGTAATTAAGCAAAATATGAGACACAGTATTTTGCTGTATCATATAACCAAATCTATACAAATTGTAATAAAAATAGTTTTTATATCCAACACTCAAGACTTCTAAGGCTTTGAGTTCCAGAACTTTGCCACGGATCCTGACACTACAAAATCACTGATAGAAAAATATTGATGCACGTGCCTATCTATTTGCCAAAAATGTGGCATAGTTTTACTTGAATTGTTTGGTATGAACAAGAGTTTTAAAGATAAAATTTGTGGAATATGTTGATTTCTTTATGCATGAACACCTGAAGTATATGATATAAGCGACATTGCCTCAGTAACAATATATTTCTAAAAAGTTGACATGTAACAGTCTTCCCAGTATGTGTTGCTTACCCAATAATGTGAAGATAAAACTTTCACATTTTTCTATGTGAAAAATGAGAGGAAGCCAAATTACCACAGTTGTGATGTTGCATTTAACGTAGCCAAAGAAAAACAGATCAGGAATCACAATAAAAACCTATCATTCGTGCAGGTTCTGGGTTCCAAAATGTAGAACAATTAAGGTGGCAAGTAATACAGTATTCAGCAATCAAAGGCTAAGATTCCATCTTGAGAGATAGCCTAACCCCAAGGAAGAGTTTATTCTTGAAAAAGAATCACAAATAAACTCATTAACAGTCAGAGTTTTGGTAAATACACTTGGGCCAGCATACTGCTATCTTGGAAAGTAGAATACTATCAATGCACATGCCTATCTAGTTACAAAATATATGCTGTAGCTTTACTTGATTTATAAAGGAGCAGGATAATACATGTCTTTGCTCTATCACAACAGAGTGTAGATTTATTTTTGTTTCCATCATCGCATCTAAGCCTTCAGTAGGTTAGAATGCATCGTTGTATAAAATCAGAAGTAATGAACCATACCATCCTCATCTTATGAAACAATAATACACAATGACAGGTGATTAAGTAGGAATATTTTTTAATGGAGAGAAAATCTAAAAATTTAGAAAAGTTAATAATTATAAAAAAGTTATAATTCCCAATTATATAGCTTTCTCTGGGAGAATTGTGCAATAAAACAGATGGGTATGAATTCTGACTAAGTTACCTCTAAAGATACATTGCTTTCGTTTGATATATATCTAAATATATATATGTTTGCATATTACTTCACTATCTAATAGAATGACTGAGGTTAAGAGTTATGTGTAACTTAATTATTATTGAATAAAAAGGTGGCATTTGCATTTTGCATACTGTTGTTCTAAAAATTACTTTGAATAGTGCTAACATTTTATTTCAAGTATTTTGGGCATTGCTAGGGAAAGTAAGAAATAAATTTAGATCCAATTCACTTATTAATTTGTGCTTTAAAGATTTAAAATGGATTACTTTTATGTCTGAATTTTATTTTTGAGAAAGAAAAATAAAAGCTAGAAAGAGCACTTGAACTTCATTTATATCAGTTTTTCACATCCTTTCCCTTTGGCACAGTCAGTGTAAAGGAGTTTCAGTCTATTTGAGCTTTCATTGGCATAAAGAAAAAGGACTAACAGTTATTCTTTGGCAGTCAACAGAAAATCAGTTATTAAAATGTAAAGTGCTTTTTTTTTTGGCATTTGTAACTGAGTTTCAGTTCCAAAGAGTGGTGAAAATGTAGGTGTGATATTTGTGTTTGGCATATCATTATAAAGTTCCTTGTTTGAGAACATCAACAAGTTAATGTATTTGAGAGTGCTTTTTACAAAATCTGGAGGAAGTGTTTTTTTTCTGCATTAATATTCTTTAACCACTGCTCCATGGGGATGGAACTGTTGAAAGCCACTGTTTACTGTCTTAACCAAGTTCTGTTCTTTGGACCAGTATGCAGAGAGAGGTACTGGTCTATGAACAAAGGAAGGGAGGGAGGAAGGGAGGGAAAGAAGGAAGGAAGGAAGGAAGGAAGGAAGGAAGGAAGGAAGGAAGGAAGGAAGGAAGGAAGGGAGGGAGGGAGGGAGGGAGAGAAAGAAAGAACGAAAGAGAAAGAAAGAAAGAAAGAAAGAAAGGAAGGAAGGAAGGAAGGAAGGAAGGAAGGAAGGAAGATAAGGAAAAAGGACACTGCGCTAGATAGTCTCTGGTCTACATATCTAATAAATATTTCTGACTGGCAAGATAGTACAGAGGGTGGATTCATTGATTTGCTCGAGCAAGTCCAGTAATGTTTCCACTGTGAGACTCGTTGTTACTGTGTTTGGCATAAGAGATAAGTCATGGGTAATTTGCCAGGCTTTGCCATGTGAGTGAGAAACTCTTGGTAGCTTGCCAGGCTCTCCAAGCAGGGTGGAGGAATCAAACCTGGTCTGACCAGGTTGTCTTCATGCAAGGCAAAGACCTTGCCCACTGTGCTACTGCTCCACCAAACAGAGGGTTGGTTCTTGCTTTGTATTTCAGTAACTGAAGTTTGATCATGGGAGCTTGCCAGCAGTGATCCCTGAATGCATGAGCAGAAATAAGCTCTGAGTACTGCAGGGCATGAACATTATCAACAACAACAACAACAACAACAATAACAACCACAAAATAAAACAAAAAAAGTACTTAAAAAAACTTGTTCAAGCTAAAATGTTGCAAAGAAGAACCTGCCCACTATTTCTAGATTAGTAGAATTTTCTAGATTTGAAATTATACCTGTCAACTTAAGAAACAAAAAAAATTTTTTTCAACACCAAATCAGACTCTTGAAACATAAAATTCTTTCCAACACTGATATGTAATTAATGCCTGTCATATGAGTAAGAAAAAGCAACTCACAAGAAAAGTTTGGTGATTTCCACACACTATTCTTTTTTTAAAAAATTTTATTAGTGAAACACCATGAGGTACAGTTGTAGATTTACAAATTTTTGTGCTTGGGTTTTGATTATACAATGATCAAATACCCATCCCTCCACCAGTGCCCTTTTTCCACTACCATGGATCCCAGTATTCCTCCCACCCCCATCCCCCCCACACACTATTATTATGAAGAAAAAATGTAACTAGATTCATTGAAAGTACATGTATTTGGATGATATACCAGATGATCATTATGAGGGAGATAATAATGGTAGAGATTCAGAACATTCCAAAACAGTTCAAATAACCTTGTCATAAACAACCTGAACAAGGAAATATTTAATAAAATAATCATTTAAATATTTTATTACACCTTCTATTTTTTTAATCATGCCTGTCCTCTTTTTTATTATCTTTTATTTCTTGTGCCTATTCTGGGCTGGAGTGATAGCACAGCGGTAGGGCGTTCGCCTTACACGCGGCCAACATGGCCGACCCGAGTTCGATTCCTCCGCCCCTCTCGGAGAGCCCGGCAAGCTACCGAGAGTATTCAATATGCCAGACACAGTAACAACAAAGTCTCCAATGGAGACGTTACTGGGCCCGCTCGAGCAAATCGACGATCAACGGGAGGGCTTTACCTTTACCTTTACCTATTCTGGACAAAAAAAAATCACCTTTATTAAATGCATGTACATGTAAGTTTTCTTTTCATGCTCATGCTCATATGACGACTACTGGGTGTATTGACTCACTTGTGCACGAAGCTGACCAAAATTTATTGGGGCTGGAGAGATAGCACAGCGGTTCGGGCATTTGCCTTGCATGGGGCCTACCTGGGTTCGATTCTCAGCATCCCATATGGTCCCCTGAGCAACGCCAGGAGGAACTCCTGAGTGCAGAGCCAGGAGTAACTCTTGTACATGGCCAGGTATCACCCAAAAAGCAATATATATATATATATATATATATATATATATATATAATTCAATTTTGCTTCTATACTTATCCTACTATATTTTCCTGGTAATGTCATTCTGGTAGTCAGATCCAAAATGCTATATTTGATCTACTTTTACTTATCTTTTCCTATGTCATATGCCACACCAAAATTTAGTCATTTAAATTGATAAGCTATCATTTAATATGTCTCATAGTTTTATGTTTTTCCTGTGCTCAATTAGCAATCTCTTAGGTTTTATATTCTCTCACCCCACCCCCCAACAATAACAATGAAATAAAACAGAGGGCATTATTCACAATAAAACAACTTAAATTTAGAAGGAGGTCACCCAATATTGGAAAACATCTTTGAAGGGAAGGAGTTGGATTCTGGTTTTAGAGCCAGCAAAGGTACAATGATAAAACAGCTTATATATATTCTAGACATTTTAAGGAAACTCATACATATTTATGAGGGTAACGGTGAGCAAGAACTGTTGAAGAACATTCAAAGAACATGCAACTGAATTACACAAGATAGTGAAGAGATGTTTCCAGGGGTCTGCATATTAGTATGGTGGCAAAAACCAAAAAGAATAATGTTTGAAATGATCCTACTGAGCTGTTTTCTCTGGACAGAACTAGTCAGCTAGGGCCTAAGTTGCTTATTAAAAAAAAAAAAGGAAAAAATGTTCTTAAGGTTCTGCACTGTCTCAATCACAGACAATATAAGAGGAATCTTCTCCCAAAGAAAGGCTGTCATGCCCTCTCAATTTTAGAACCCTCAGACCCCAGAAAGTTTTTCTAAGTTTTTCCAGGGAAAAAGGTAGGACAAGGTAGAAAAAACGGGTTTGATTGGTTGTTGTTAAATAATGTCTGTGGTAGAGCAATCTGATTTTAATTTGTGTTTTGGGGGACACAGATGGCAGTGGTCAATGCTCTTGAGCTCTGGGAGCACTCCTAGTGGAACTATATGTGGTGCTGAGGTTGGACCCTTGATGGGCCAGGTGCAAGGCAAGCACCTTTCCTGCTGTACTATAGGTCACAGAAATTTGTATTTTTAAGTGTATTATTAAATCATAGTGAGATTCTTGTTCAGGTGTTTGCTACTCTGGTTCTATTTCTTTCCTACAGCAAGAGAGGAAAGGGGTGATGGGGGAATAATCAAGTGGCCATGCTTACTGCTGTGCCTTCGGCACTCTCTGGATTCCCATGGCAACCCCAGCCAGCATCTTGCACAGGAATCTCTGAGAGACCTTCTGCCAAAAGCACTTCACTAAGGAGCTCCCAAATTTTAATTTTTTTATTGAATTACCATGAGACAGAGCATGACAAGGTTGTTCATGATTGGGTTTCAGTCATGCAGTGTTCCAACGCCCATCCCTCCACCAGTGCACATTTCCCAGCAAAAGTGTTCCCAGTATCCTTCCCACCATGCTCCAACTCCCTTCCATTCCAGCTTTCTTCTATGAAAGGTTATCTCCCACATTTTCTCTCTCCTCTCTCTCTCTTTCTCTCTCTCCTCCTCTCTCCTCTTTTCTTCCCCTCTCACACCCTCTCACCCCCCCCCCCCCCACTGTACCTATTTCCTTGGCATCTCATCCCTTTTCTCTCTTTCCCATGACTTACAGCAGGTTATAGTTCTATGAAACTGGCTTCCACCAAGAGGTACCAGAAGCTGAATGCCCAATTAAAGACTAAGGACTCTCAGTTCGGTTTGGTACAGAATCAATTTGGCTGCACTTTATGGAGAAAGCATTTACTAGATCAGTAAAAACAGAGGAAGGTTTAAACTATACCCCAATTCTTGAGAAGAAAGTAATGATGCCAGTGTTGAAAAGTGTGTGAATTGGGAGAAAGTGTTGTGCGCCTTTTTAGAATGATATCTATTATCTATCATTCATTTTCTTTTTAATTAATTTTAATTTAATTTTATTAAAGTGCCATGTTTACAAAGTTATTCATTGTTTTTAATTTATTTATTGTGACTCAGTAACAAGAAGTCTCGGGGGTATGGTGCTGCCAGCAGATCAATCTGTACCTGTGAGGCGAGTGCATCAGCAGCCTGATGGCGCCTTCAGACTTCCAGATACCCCAAAATTGCTGCTGTGCCTTTGGCCAGACCCTGAAAACCTGGGGCAAAGTTTACCAAGAAAGTAAACAGCCAAAAGTTAGGTATGTGGGAAACACACCCACAAACCACCTCCGGCTCAGCTATAAAATTGGAGGCAAGACCTCTCTGGTTCCTGATTGAACTGCTTGATGGCCATGATCCCAGAGACTCAGAAACAAATCTTGGAAACCAGCGGCTTTAGGTAGAAATGCGTCCGGTCCCTGCAGTAGGTTACCGGTGCTGGGCCGACCCAGGTGGAAACATGCCTTGGCCTGTTCCCCCTGGCGGCCCAGTGGCCGCCATCCTTCAGAGGCCACTGGATAGTCAGGTTTGGGCCCCCAGTGACGAGACACACAGGGCCTCACGGGATGGGGGTGGAGCCGGGCTTGTCCTCCCCACCTCAAAGAGATTCCAAGTCATCAACCATGAATGGCCTCTCTGGCTCCTGATCCAGCTGCTTAACGGCCATGATCCCAGAGACTCAAAAACAAATCTCAAAACCCAGTGGCTTTTGGCAGAAACGCGTCCGGACCCCACAGTACGTTATTGTCACTGGGCCACCCCAGGGAGGAAAGGGTATTGTCACTCAACCTGCTCCCTCTTGGCCGCTCGGTGGCCGTCATCCTGTAGAGGCCATTGGAGAGTTAGGCCTGGGCCTCCAGTGACGAAACTTGTTGGGCCTCACAGTATGGAGGGGGAGCACAGGATGGAGGAGGAACTGGGTCTGTCCTCCCCTCCTCAACGAGACCCCAAGTCATCACCCATGAATGGACTCTCTGGCTCCTGATCAAACTGTTTAACGACCTTGATCCCAGAGACTCAAAAACAAATCTCGAAACCCAGCGGCTTTTGGCAGAAATGTGTCTGGACCCTGCAGTAGGTTACTGTCGCCGGGCCACCCCAGGGGGGAAAGGGTGCTGTCCCTCCGCCTGTTTCCCCCTGGCGGCTCGGTGGCTGCCATCCTCCAGAGGCCATTGGACAGTCAAGCTTGGGCCCCCAGTGACAAAACTTGTTGGGCTTCACGGGATGGGGTGGAGCTGGGCCTGTCCTCCCCACCCCAGCGAGACCACAAGTCATCGCCCAAGAACGGCCTCTGTGGCTCCTGATCAAGCAGCTAAGCAGCCATGTTCCCAGAGACTCAGGAGCAAATCTCAAAACCCAGTGGCTTTTGGCAGTAATCCCTCCAGATTTAAGTGTTAAAATTTCGGAATTTCAAAATCACATGGCGCTACTGCAGCCACGCGACATCGTATGTTATTCATAACCAGCAATAGAACACGAATTGTCTATTGTTGCCTTTTCAGCATATCTGTTGCACCTCAAATAATAATGGTGGGTCTGGTGTCGAAATATTGAATGTGATCAAAGTAGAGAGAGAGAGTAATGCGGAAATCATCTGTCCCACAGGTGGTGGGAGGGTGTGGGATGGGGGTATACTAGGGTTTTTGGTGGTGGAGAATGGGCACTGGTTGAAAGTACAGGTGTTTCATTGTATGACCGAGACTTAGACCCAAAAGCTTTGTAACTGCTCTCACGGTGATTCAATAAATAAAATTATAAAAAAGGGGGAAAAAAAAGTAAGGTGGAGTTCATGCACAATTCAATCAGCTAATCAGTGGCTGAATAAATAGCAGTACTCCTAATGAAGACAATACTGGGCCCACTTGAGCAAATCGATGAACAACGGGAGGACAGTTTTGTGTGCAGTACACGGCAGTGTTCAGGAATAACTCCTGGCTTTGCACTTAGGAATCATTCTTGATGATGCAGTGGGATCACATGAGATTCTGGGGATTGAACCTAGGTCCCTCAATTGCAAAGCAAGTGAAACTATAGTCTCAGCTCCTAGAGTTCAGTTTTAGACATAGTGTTCCATCACCAATCCCACAACCAATTTTAACTTCCCTCCACCAATATTCACAGGTTACCTCCTCATTCACCCCACCCCAATCCCCCACCAGCCTACATCTTGGCAGGTCCCTTCTAAAGTGTGGTTCTTAAAGTTTGTGTCTCATAATTTCAGTGTAGTTGACTCTGTGGTTTGGATATTTAGCTATGTTCTTCTCTTACCCCATTGATGCACCCGAATCCCCTTGATCTCTGCTTCCTTCTACTCCCATCTCTCTCTCTCTCTCTCTCTCTCTCTCTCTCTCTCTCTCTCTCTCTCTCTTTCCTTTCCTCTCACTCTCTTCACTCTCTTTCCTTCTCTGCTCTTCCACCTCTTATATTCTGGAAACAAAGTATCTGTCCCCTTTCCTTCAAGGCATTGCATTCCCTAATCCAGTTATTCTAAGTGTCACACATGAATGACATCATCCTGTGTTTGTCTTCCTTCTTCTGGCTTGCTTCATTTAACATGATAATCTCCTAGCTCCACCCATGTTGCAACAGACTGTGAACTTTTTATTGCTCCTTACCATTTGTGTTGATATTTGTAAGTGTTTAACATATTCTCAATAGCAACCCTTTGTCTGAAGTGTTAAGTGCAATTTTTTTTTCCTGTTTTGGTCAATGTTTCTTTTGCTATGCAATAAAGTCTTTAATTCAGTACAATCCCACTTATTTTTCATTATGCTGCCTTTGCCAGTGATATCAGATCAATGAAGATTCAAATCCCAAAGGCCTTTAAGATCTAAATCTTGGGGTGTTTTGTGTATATTTTCTTCAACGTACTTTGAATCTCAGGTTTTTGATCTATGTGAATTGACTTTTGTGTAAATGTAAAATATGAATCCAGCTTTAATATTTTGCATATGTTTATCCAGTTTACCCAGCACCATTTGTTGAAGAAGCTATCTTTATTCAATGCCATGTTATCAGTTCCTTTATCAAAAACTTACTATCCATTAATATGCGGTTTGTCTTTGGTATATTATTCTGATTCATTGATCAGGGAACCTATGTTTATTTCAGTATCATATAGTTTTGATCACTATAGTTTTATAGAAGTTACGAATTATATAATTAGTTACATGCCAATTTCTTATTTTTCAGTTTGACTTTGACTAGTCAATGTTCAAGGTCTCATCTGATTCCAGAGATACTTTATTACTGATTCCTCAAAGTCCTTGAAGAATGTCATTTGAATTTGGATGGGAAATACATTGTGCATTTGTACATATGTATATGTATATGCATACACACATATTTATTCAATATAAGGCTGGGGCGAATAGCACATGAGGTGCCTTGCACATAGTTAACGCAGGATCGATTCCTTGGTCCCTCTTGGAGAGCCCGACAAGCTACCAAGAGTATCCTGCCCGCATGGCAAAGCCAGGCAAGCTACCTGTGACGTATTTGATATGCCAAAAACAGTAACAACAAGTCTCACAATGGAGATGTTACTGGTGCCCGCTCGAGCAAATTGATGAATGGGAGGACAGTGCTATAGAGCTGAGAAAGTCAGATTCGATTCCTCTGCCCCTCTCAGAGAGTCCAGCAAGCTACCGAGAGTATCTCACCTGCGTAGCAAAGCCTGGCAAGCTACCCATGACGTATTCGATATGCCAAACACAGTAACAAGAAGTCTCAAAATGGAGACGTTACTGGGCCGGCTTGAGCAAATTGATTTATGTATATATTTATGTATATATTCTTAGGGAGATTCTTAATTGTTTTTTTCAATTTTCTCACTTTTGATAGGCCTGTTCAGGCTTTCTACTTATTACCTTGAGGTGTTACATGACTATCCATTTCTTGAGTACTTTTTCTTCAAGTATCTATCAATTTCTTCTATGCTCTCCAACATAAGACCATGAAGCTGTTCATAGTAATGACTCATTATATTTTGATTTTCTGAATGATCTGTTGTAATTTAATCTCTTTCAAAGCTATTTTTATGTAATAGCTTACATAAAAATAGTCATTTTAACAATAATTATTTTTCCAAACCATATGAAATGCATTTCTATTTTTCAATGTCCCCTTCTATCTCTTTATGTAATGAATTTGAGGGAGGGGAAGGAGAAGGAAAGGAGGAGAAAAAGAGAGAAACATGCTTGAGAGAATGTGGACTTCTCCAAAGTTGGAGAAGCCCCTACACACATCCCAGCATTAGTTATGAAAATCCACATCTCAACGTGGGGGGGGGGGGGGAATGAGGGCCCACATGTGGTTGGTCACGTGGGCACCAGCAGCACATGAGTTCGGGCTGTATGTGCACCCTCCCCACATTTTGTTCATGTCTAAGGCCTCCCCATACTCCTGACACAGGTCTTTTTTTTTTTTTAAGTAAAAATGGATTTTATTTGGAAGTTTGAAGAAAGGGAAGGGAAAGGAAGGAAGAAAAGTGAGGGAAACATGCTCGAAAGATTTATAGTTTTTGGGATTTAGATTTCCAAAGTCTTTTGTTAACTCCTAGATACTTTATATTTGGGGGCACTAATTTAAATGGTATAGACTCATTGACTGCATTCTCCTCTGATTTGTTGTATCTAAGAACACAACTGACTTTTGTTTACTCTGGAGCTGGCTAATTTTCTATACTGGTTTATTGTTTATGGGAGATACTTGGTGTACTCTTTAGAGTCTTTTACATAAATAACATATCAGGAAATAGTGATAATTTGACTTATTTTCCAATTTAGATCCCTTAGATTTCTTTTTCTTGGTTGCTATCACCATAAATTTTAATACTATATTGAAAAAAGAAATGGACATCTTTGCCTTTTACCTGATATCCTAAGGCATACTTTCATTTCTTCAACATTAAAAAATATAATTTACTAATGCTATTGACTTGATATAATTATCATTAAGAATGATACTGGCTGTGTACTTTTAGAGATGATTGTACTATCATGAGAAAGGTCCCTTACACTCCTATTTTGTTGATGATTTTTATCATGGATATTGGATCTTGTCAACTACTTTCTCAGCATTGATTAATATAATCATATAATTTTGATCGTTTATTAATGTGATGTATTATGTTAATTTCGTTGCATACATTGAACCATCCTCGATCCCTAGGATGAGTCCCACTTGATTGTGGTGTAATATTTTTTTGATATGTTATTGAATTAGCTGAGATTTTGTAAGATTTTTCTTCAGATATTTAACAAGAAATTGTTCGGAAATTATTTTTTCTGGGAGTATCTCTGTCTGCTTTGGCTATTTGTGTATTGCTAGCTTCACAGAAGGTATCCAGAAGTGTTTCTGTGTCTTCAATATTTTTGAAGAGTAAAAGGAGTAAGGACAGTGAGCTTCTTTGAAAGTTTGAACTCACCAGTGAACAGATCTGACCAGGACGTTTGTTCTTAGGGAAATCTTAATTATTTTTTCAAATTTTTCACTTGCGATTGGCCTGTTCAGATTTTCTATTTACACCTTTGAG
Organism: Sorex fumeus; assembly: GCF_029834395.1. Classification (NCBI taxonomy): domain Eukaryota; kingdom Metazoa; phylum Chordata; class Mammalia; order Eulipotyphla; family Soricidae; genus Sorex; species Sorex fumeus. The sequence continues at coordinate 39,124,241 of NW_026606322.1, read as the reverse complement.
AGATGGACATGACTATCTATTTTTTTCCATGATCTCCATAAAGTTGTTCATAGTAACCACTCATTATACTTAGAATTTCTGAATGATCTGTCATAATTTCATCCCGTTCATTTCTGACCTGGTTTACTTGGGGCATTTCACTTTTTTCTCTTGTGTGTCTACTTTAATGTCTATATAGATTATTTTTTTCAAAAGACCAATTTCTTGTTTTGCTGATCTTTTGGCTGGAGTGAGAGCACAGCAGATAGAGCCTTTGTCTTGCACTTGGCCGGCTGGAATTCGATTCCTCTGCTCCTCTCAGATTGCCGGTCAATCTACCCAGAGTATCCTGTCCACACAGCTGAGCCTAGCAAGCTCCCCATTGTGTATTTGATATGCCGAAAACAGTAACAAGTCCCACAATGGAGATGTTACTGGTGCCTGTTTGAGCAAATAAATGAACCACAAGAAGACAGTGCTACTGATCTTTTAAAACACAGTTTTGTTAATATGTTATTTCTATGGTTTCTATGTGATTTGTTTTTTCTTTGCTACTTCCCTACTTACACTACTTTTGTTTGCTTGTTTGCTGTTCCTTCTCCAGATTTTTAGAGATGTATTTAGGCTGTAAATTTTATTTTTTCTTATTTCTTAATAGTCCTTTATTGCTATAAATTTCCTGCTTAGTATAGTTTTCGTGGTATCTAATGGATTCTGTTAAGTTATCTCTTTGTTCTTATAAGTTTCAAGGAATCATTTTTTATTTCTTCCTGATTTCCTCCTTAATCTAATAGTTATACAGCAGTGTTTTGTTCAGCTCAAGTTTCTAGATATTCCCTCTGTCTTCTTTCCAAGCTTAACTTCTACTTTCAGGACACTGTGGTCTAAGAAGTTACTTTGTATGGTTTCTATATTTGTTAGTAAGGATTCAAAATAGAAAAGTATACTGACAGCATCAGAACAATAACCTTTAACTGATTGAGACTTGAGACAAAAGAATAACTTTTCTGAGTCTAACACAGGGGACCTCAGCAACCCTTGAGTCCACATGGGAAAGGGGAGAAGTGATAGAGAACCTGATCTACCCCAGTGACTCATGTGTCAGGTAAGGGGAGCAGAATGGACCCCAGTGTCTGTCATTAGAACTGAGGCCTTTAGGAGTTGGCGGCTAGGTCGTGAGGATGGCGTCCTGATTGGGAACTTAGTGCCCTCATCAGAGACACCCCACAGGGCTCCCAACCAGCTTCCTCCCTGCTTGGGGGCCAAAAGGGAGGGCGTCTCCTCACTCAGTTCTACCAGATGAAGCTGCAGGTTGGAGCGTAGGAAGTCCAAACCTGTGACCAGCAAACACTGAACAGCTGCTCTCCTGATTTTAAATTTCCCTGCATACTTAACTGTGAGCAAAATATATTAAGTCCTGCTGTATGGGGGACTATTTTCTTATAGTATCCCGACTGAAGCATATTTGTACCACATTGTAGAAATGGTGTCGCTGTCTGGTACTGTTTTTGAGGTTCAGCAAGAAGTCTGGTTCAAATAAAAATGAGACATAAAAAGGGCATTACATTTACTTTTAGTACCGAACATACTGAATGGTTTGTCAAAGTATTTGAGTGCCCCCCAAATCATTCTGTGGGTGAGGACCCAGCAACTTCAGAAAAATGAGACAAAAACACCTTCAAACCTGTCTGAGGTTATGTATTTTATATTTTGTAGTCACTTCAGTTTGTGAGTGCCAAGATGACCACGGACTCAGCACCACTGATCAACAATGGTTAAAGGCTGACCTAAACCCCAAATGATTACCTATTCACAAACCAAAGTGTGGGAAAAAAAATTGCGTGTTTTAGAACTGGTTCACGAATGAGGTTAAAAAAAAAGCTCTACAGGAAAGAGGATATGAACACAAATATGACCCAGAGGGTAGAGTCTGCCCCCAAAAAGGAACTCTATTTGACTTATAAGGCAGGAAACTAGAGATACTGATCAGGCAAGACCAGTAATTTTCCTAATTCTGTAATCCATTTCTAAAACGTTTAATGTCCCAAATTTTCCAATACCCAGAGTACCTATGGGGTGCTTTGTGGACCCTAAAAACGCAAACACCATTCTTTGCCAGTGTTTTCTAGTACTATTTTGGATTCTCTTTACCATCTATTTCTCGAATAACAGCTATGAAGGACACCAGGAAAGGACACAGGGTGAGTTCCTGAGGGCTTCAGCAGCAGCCCAGAGTCTTAGAATGAGAGAGAGTTAAGAGGAACTCTGAGGTTGGGGAGTCTGAAGCCAAGAGAGAGCTTCACACTTTTTGAAGGCTCAAGGGGCTAGGTCATGAATGAATGAATGTCATCTCAAATTCAGAGGCTATTTGAGTGTTATGGCCAGTTCTGAGGTAAAGTCCCACAAGCAGTACTGCCAGAGAACTGCCTCCGTTTCTGTGGAGTCTCAACTCCGCAGAACACAAGCCTCACACTCGACCTCTAGTCAAACCCACTGTGGGGCTGAGAGCCTTGATCGGGATTTCAAAGAGTCCTCCATGAGGCAGCATAGAACTGGGGTCCTTGTTCTAGGTCTTCTCTGAAAAGGGACCTGGCACCATTGAGAGTGGGCCTGACTGAGGAGACTGAACGTGTGTCAGCATCTTTGTAAATGAATCAAGGAAGAAAGCCAACAACAGACTGAGAAATTATCGACATGTCTTCATGAGGTTCCTGAGAATCCCACACTTGCTCTCTTTTCTTCTAAGCTCTGGAGGACAGTCAGTAGGAGGAGAAACCTGGCTGTGAGAGGTGAGAAGCTGCCTTTCTCACCTGAAGTCTACAAGGGGAAGCCTTGTTCTGGCCATCAAGTCTCAGCCACAAACTCTAAGGATGTCTGTGCAGACACCCTCCCTCTGAGTATCCAGGGCCATGCAGAATCCAAGAGACTTTGGGGAGTCCCGCCCGCCCATCTCTGTGCATGAAGCAGGGAGGGGCCTGGGCAGTGGTACATGCACTCCAGTTGGGCATGAGGTGGGGAGAAGCCACTGGTGTCACCTTAATCATTTCCTGAAACCATGATTGACGGACCCCCTCTGAGGGAACTGTTCCTTCTGAGCTCCCTGGGAAGTTCTGGGGTTCCAGGAAAGTGTGTGACTGGGCAGATAGGACTCTTTCCTCTCTCCTCTTTGAGTTTTATGTCGCTTGTAGACACCAGAGTTGGCCAGAGAATACCACCTGCTGTGGTCACCCATGGTGAGCAGACGCCCTGTGCCAGGGAACAACCATGGAGCATCACCTTCTGCCAAACCCATACACCTGAGCTGAGGCCTTCCTCCCTCTGGCCCCTGGGGGCTCCCTTGTCCTGCAGGACAAGAACATCCTATTCGCAGCAGTCACCTGTCATCTCGACCCTGCCTCCAGTGAAAGGAATTCCCCTCCTTGCTTGGCCTGTACCTCCTCCCTCCAGCACCCCTGTCCCTTCATTCCCATCTCCCTCCCCACCTCTACCTCTGTGCTCCAACACAAGTCTCTTCCTTTCTATTTCCCACCCTTCCCCCTATGCCCTGCCCTCCTTCCCTTCCCTTTCCAATGGGCCCCTTTCAGCTTGAGGCCATCTTTTCCCAGCAGGCCCTCTTTCCAGTGAAGCCCACTCACCCACTTTTTCCACATCAAGGCCTGTAACAAGACTCCTATCTACCTTTTGATCCATACCTCCGTGGCAAGCTGCCATCAAGGGTCTGGCCCCGAGACACGGATGCGGTTTGGTCCCAGAGCCGACAGGCAGTGCTGGCGAGCACTGAACAATCGTGTGGGACTCTCAAGAGGAGTCGGCTGCTGGGCTCAGCCCCACCACTCGGCCCTTCCTCCTCCTCGCTTCTTGGCATTCCCTGTCTTCACTTTTCTGCCTTGCAGTATTTTGGAAAATTCCTGGGGAGTGCTCCCCAATTTGGAGTGACCAACCCTCCAGGCCTTGACAGTATCTGACCGAGGCTCTCTCCCACACCCAGGGGAGACGGTCCAACGAAGCTGATTTTCCTTTCAAGCCGCAGAGCGGGTAATTCACCCTAAAGATCATACGCAATCCATAGGATATGAGATTGTGCTTGCTCAGCCAGTGGCACAGAATTTGGGGACTGTCTGGTCTGCAGTCGTGCCAGGGAGAGCACAGTTTTAGGGGGCCCGCACACAAGGGGTTCCCCAACTCAGTAGCATGAGATTCCATATAACATCAAATAATAAGGCCCAGACATAGGACCCTTTGATCCAGTTTCCCTACCTTCTCGCCCCGCTCCCGGCCTCTACCCTTGGATGCCCACACCCTCTTTTCCTGGTCCTTGCTGATCTCCCCATCGTAGACAGCAGCCCCCCGCCCAGCTGCTCTGCCAGCCGTCAGCCTGTGGCCCCTCTGACGTGCGGCACTCTGGTCCCTATTCCGAGCCACGGCGGCCCGATAGACGCGGGCTCCTATAGGAGCCGGGGCTGATTCAGGTTTGGGAAGACGTACTCAGCGGTTAAGACCTCGCTGGCCCCCATCACAAGCGGCCAGCATCATTCAGAGTCCCAAACACTGTGGTCTCCAGCGCACCTTCGTAGAGCCCCTCTGCTGCGGCATATGCACCCAAGAAGAGGATGAGACAATAAACAAATAAATCAACGAGGGGGGGTGCACACCCGGGATTCCCCAGCTCAGCATCATGAGATCCCATATAATATCCAATAATGTGGTCCAGACTCTTTGATCCAGTTTCCCCACCTCCTCGACTCGCTCCGGCCCTCTACCTTGGCTGCACGCACACCCCTTTCCTGGTCCTTGCTGATCACCCCATCATAGACTGCGATCCCCACCCCACCCCACCCCCAGGTGCTCTGCCAGCCATCAGTCCGCTGTCCCTCCGACATGCGGGACCCTGGTCCCTACTCCGAGCCAGGGCGACGAATAGACGCGGGCTCCCACTGGAGACGGGGCTGATGAGGGTTCGGAAGGTGATACTCAGCGGTGAAGACCTCGCTGGACCACGCCACCAGCGGCCAGCATCATTCAGAGCCCCAAACACCGTGGTCTCCAGCACACCTCCGTAGAAACGCTCCACGAGGAGGAAGAGCAAATAAATCAATGTGGGCCGCACACACGGGGTTCCCCAGCTCTGCAGCACGAGATCCCATATAACATCAAATAATGTGGCCCAGACGTAGGGCCTCTTTGATTCCGCTTCCCTACCTCCTCGCCCCGCTCCCGCCTCTGTCGTTGGCTGCCCGCACCCTCCTTTCCCGGTCCTTGCTGACTGCCCCATCATAGACTGCAGCCCTTCCCCTCCCCCCAGGCTTTCTGGATACTCTGCTGACTTTTCCCCACACATCGTAGGGTTGTGCGTGTGACTCAGTTTGTGCTGAGTGAAAGAAGCAGGAAAAAAAAAAAAGTTTGGAGAGTCTCTTGAAGTTCCCCAGAGCCGCCTGGGAAAGCAGCAACCCGGTGCCTGCTCTCCTCCCCGAGGAAGACTGGGGCAGTAGTCTCAGCCGTTGGGAAAATGTAGAGCCCCGCCCCTCCCCCACTCCCAGTGTCCTCGAGCCTTCAACGGAACAGAATCAAGGGCACACTTGCTCCCTGAATGCAGAGAGTGTGGCCTGGTCAACATAAAGTCTTGGAGCAGAGGTGGATATGGGGCGGTGTGTGTGAACCTCTGGATGGGATGCAGGATCACAGGGATGCTACCTGATGCGGGACTGCTGGTCCTCACCGGAAATGCACCTTAAGAAGGTGCCTGTCTGATGATAAAAGGGAGCCTCAGTTTCCCCTTTGCCAGTGAAACAGTAGGCCAGATCCCATTTTGTGCCTCAGGGTCCTGAGTTTACAAGCGAGGAAAAAAAAAACACGCCACACCCCAAAGGCCTGGACATAAACGCCCAGATATCTTAGAACAGATAATAAGGATGATTCAAGTCGGTGGAACAAGATGTGGTGACTGCTTGTACCTCAGCTTGCTTGCTGAAGGCCATGAAAATGCACCGACATGCACGCAGGAGGGCCTAGAGATTAAAAACCTCTCCCTTTATTTGGTGCTCCTTTCTTTATCTGAGCTGCCTTTTCCCCTAGAGTATCCAAATAAAGGGTGTTGGGAGGATCCTCCCAGGATGGGAGAAGCATGCTGAAAGTAGACTATAGACCAAACATGATTGCCACTCAATGCCTCAGTTGCAAACCACAGCACGCAAAAGGAGAGAGAGAACAAAAAGGGAATGCCCTGCCACAGAGGCAGGGTTGGATGGGAGGATGGGGGATGGGAGGGATACTGGAATAAGTGGTAGTGGAGAATGGGTACTGGTGGAGCGATGGGTGTTTGATCATTGTGTTACTGAAACCCAAACACAAAAAATTGTAAGTCTACAACTGTACCTCATGGTGTTTCACTAATAAAAATTTTTAAAAAAATACCTCTCCCTGAGGGGGATCAGGGCTCCAAGCCGCTTGAGCACCCTCAGTACTGAGATCCTTGTATGAGTACCATCAGCAATAAGTTCCTTGTATGAGCACCCTCAGTGCTGAGTTCCTTGTATGAATATCCTTAGCACTACATCCCTTGTATGCATGTGTTTCAGTGTGTGAATAAATCTTTGAAATATCTGTTCTGTTCTCTGTGTATCTCAGGCTTGTGGCCACTCAACAGCCACTTGGGGAGCTTCTCTTCTTTTCTCTTCTACTTTCCAATAAACTTCTCTACTTTCCAATTCAGAGTCTGAGCATCTTTATTTTTCAATGTTTGCATTGCTAAAAATATTGAACTGGGGAATTGCGAAGGAGCAGAGACCCGCCACCACAGCTTCCGGCTCCTCTGTATCACTAAGACACTGACCAACATGTTGGGGAGGAGTACTGGCTGCTGGACCCAGCGCCTCAAAGGAGGGGAGCATGCTCCTTGGGAGAATGGACATTGGGGATGTGAGAAGCAGTTCACACATGGGGTTCGAGGACATTTCTAGCAGGGGACTCTGGGAATTTCCTCCTCGGGAAGCTCTCTGCCACCCCCTCAGCTAATGATGTCCCCCACTGTGCTGCTGCTCTTGGGGAACATCCTTGGGCCTGTGAGGATGAAGACAGTCTGCCCGGGCTTGGCCAGGCCCAGCCTCTCCCTCGAGGAAGTTCTCCAGGATGTCTCTATGACAAAACACCAGCTCCTCTATCACTGCGTCAGGTGGTCACCTATCCCAGGTGACTTCTGTCCTTGCTGGAGTCAGGCCATTTCTCCAGAATTCTCAGAGCCCTGAAAACAGAAGTTCAGGTTTACAGGTACTTAGGGACCCACCACGGGGCCCCAAAAAACATGGTTGGGGATGAGAAGAGACCAATATCCACTTTCCTAAGAAGGTTCTGTGGGGAAGGCACTGCCTGGGGTGTCAGCCATGGGGGGCAGGGGCCATTGGCTAGGGTCGCTCGATATAGTATTTCCAGAATAGCTTCTGAACACCTTGTCAGGAGACGAGAAAGCAGGCAGTGACCCCCAGGCTGCAGCATGTGCTTCAGATAGGGTAGTCTTCTGAATGACACAGCCTGACAGATGGGAAATCAACCCCCTGACTTGGCCGCCTGGCACCTGCCTCCTGGGACCTCTAAAAGCAAGGCACAAAACCAACAAAAACAGAAACTCACTCCAGATCACCCCCAGATTTTTTTTATTGAACCACCATGAGATAGTTATAAGCTTTCATGTTTGGGTTACAATCACACAATGATCGAACACCCTTCCCTCCACCAGTGCACATTCCCCACCACCAATATTCCTGGTATAACCCCCCCTTCCTCACCCTCCCCCTGCTTCCATGGCAGACAATATTTCCCACACTCCTCTCTACTTTTGGGCATTATGGTTTGCAATACAGACCCTGGGAGGTTATCATGTTTGGTCCTTTATCTAGTTTCTGTACACATCTCCCATCCCGACCGGTTCCTCAAGCCATCATTTTCTTAGTGATCCCTTCTCTATTCCAGCTGCCTTCTCCCCTTTGCTTCCAGCTATGGAGCAATTTTCCTGCCCTATATATCTACTATCCTTAGGTGTCACCCCCATATTTTAATCTCCTTGGCCAGCCTGATGCCTGACCCAATCTAGCTTGAAGCTTCCGCAGGGTCTGTCACGTGCTTTCAGCATCCTCCACCTGTGCCCACACACTTCTTCCGGAGAGTTCCTGCCCCCTGCAGTTACACAGTGCCCACCGGCATTTGAAAATCTTTTCCCTAACCTGTCAGCATCTGGGCTGCCCTGGTTAGATCACCAGCACCACACCGGGCCCCTGGTTCCTGAGTACTACCAGCTGTGACCCAAAACAACAACAAAACATATTTTTTCATTTGCTAATAAATGTAATAATAAAATATCATGGAATAAAGACATGCTGTTCCACTGGTGCATTATGACTCAAAAAAACATTATGAACCTCTACCTTCTTTGCCTTCTGCAAAGGAATTAAATGAAGGAATTAGGCTCTATTTTCCCTGAAACATGTGAGTTGCTCTTAGAGAGGTTCATATAAAAATTGATAATCTCCATTTTGACTTCCAGGCTCATCACATAAAATAAGTATTTGTGAAACACATTTTTGGAAGATGATGAGTTTGTTCTTTTGCCCCATTTAAAGGTATAATAATGGCCTCAAAATAAATGGTAGATTTATTTTTTGCCCCATAATAAACATTTAATTTAGATGAAATCTCAAATTTATTTATTATTTTTGGGGACAGTCACAATCCATAAGTGCTTGAGTATACTACTAACTCTATTCATGAATCATTCTTGGAGAAGTGGAGGAATCATAAGGAATGTTAGGGATCAAACCCTTATTAACCACATGCAAGGCAAATACCCTGTCTGCTGTACTACATATAGTACATATATTTATATAATGTGTAATATGGACTGGAGCAATAGCACAGCAGGTATGGCGTTTGCCTTGCACTTGGGCAGTCTGGTTTCGATTCCTCCATCCCTCCTGGAGAGCCCAGCAAGCTACTGAGAGTATCCTGCCTGCACAGCAGAGCCTGGCAAACTCCCCATGGCATTTTTGATATGCCAAAAACAGTAACAGGTTTCACAATGGAAATATTACTGGTGTCTGCTCAAGAAAATCAATGGACAATGGGAGGACAGTGACAGTGACAGTAATATGTAGTATACTATATATTACATACTATTATAATATATATATTATGTATACCAAATATCATATGCTGTCTACAGTATATAGTATATAGTGTATATAGTATATGTAGTACATTCTATTTCTGTATTCCAAATGTAATATATATATATACTATATTCTATCTACAGTGTATATATATCACTGTCACTGTCCTCCCGTTGTTCATCGATTTTGCTCAAGTGGGCCCAGTAATGTCTCAATCGTGAGACTTGTTACTGTGTTTGGCAAATTGAATACTTCACGGGTAGCTTGCCAGGCTTTGCCATGTGGGTGAGATAGTCTTGGTAGGTTGCCGGGCTCTCCAAGAGGGGTGGAGGAATCAAACCCAGTCGACCAGGAAGCTGAGGGCAAGGCAAATGCCCTACCACTGTGCTATTGCTCCAGCCCGTGTATATATATGTATATATAAAATCTCCAACCTCTGCAGTCTTTACATTTCAAATTGAAAAACAATTTTCTAGCGAATTTCTGTATACAGGTACAAATTTCTTTTTCTCTCATATGACCAAGAGAGAGAAGGGAGGTTATTTTCTCGGACAAGGACTAAGTCCTCCGTATTTTATTAGGATTCATCAGGATTACATTGCCAAATTCCTTTGTGGATCCTCTTCCTGCCACATACATTTTTAAGAGTTGCCAACAGTTGCTTCCTCATTAGAATCATTCTATTCTAGATGATCTCAGACTTTGGTGAAAATAAATCATGAATGAAAAGATGAATTTAAATCATTATCTTATTATAAATCCTCCAATTTTAGAGTTGTAATTATATATTAAAATGGAAAAATTGGCGAAAGAAACTATAGTCAATCTACACAATGGAATACTACAAAACTATTAGGAAAAATGAAGTCATGAAATTTGCTTATCAATGGATGGACATGAAAAGCATCACGCGGAGTTAAATGAGTTAGAAGGAAAGAGATAGATAAGCATGACTGCATTTATTTATGGTATATACAAACTGTCCAAACAAACTGTTCTCTCGTTGTTCATCGATTTGCTCAAGCGGGCCCAGTAACATCTCCATTGTGAGACTTCTTGTTACTGTGTTTGGCATATTGAATACGTCACGGGTAGCTTGCCAGGCTCTGCTGTGCGGGTGAGATCCTCTCGGTAGCTTGCCAGGCTCTCCAAGAGGGGTGGAGGAATCGAATCTGGCTCGGCCAGGCTGGCTGTGCACAAGGCAAACACCCTACCACTGTACTATCACAAGCCATGGTATATATATAAAAAGAATAATGTGACATTGATATCCAAGGCCAAAAATATTTGGGGCCAGAAGGACTGGTTAGTGGTTAGAAGATTGCTACAATTTGGGGGTGGCAAAGGACAGTTAGGATAGAGAAGGGACCAGTATGACAATAATCACTCTGGACAAGAACCAAGTGTTGGAAGTAGGTAAAGGGATATACATGATAACCTTTTAGTATTTATATTGAAAACCATAAGGCCCAAAATGAAAGAGAGAGAGAGAGAGAGGAAAGAGAGAGAACGTGAGAGACAGACAGATACAGTGACAGAGACAGAGAGAAACAGAGAGACAGAGATAGAGACAGAGAGAAACAAAATGCTTGCCATAGAGGCAAGTAGGTGAGGGTAACGGGGCAAAATAGGCGATATTGGTGTTAGGAAATGTACACTGATGAAGGACAAATATTGGAAGATTATATGGCTGAAACCCAATCATAAACAACTTTGTAACTGAATTGCACTATGATTCAGTTAAAAAAGAAACATGCATTCATAAAACAAAAACTAACGATGAATTATTAAAATGTGAAAATAAAAGTTGCAGCTGCTGCAGTCCAATATCTATATTTGAATATAATTTTGGAGAAATATTGTTATATATATAAATTTAGTTAAAATTTTCCCCCAAACCTAGAGAAGAGCCAGAGAAAAGAAACTATGACCATTTCCTCAAATGACTTAGGGCAAATTTAATATAAGTTCAGGTTTTTCTCTGCTATGACAATACATTTCTAATTGTTTATGTCTGACAATTAGACAAATTTAAATCACAGTTTAGGATAAGACTCTACCGGTAATTACTGGGGAATAAAACCTGTTTGTTTCATAAAGCGTATTAGAAAACAAAAAATATGTCATTATAAATGCAAGTTAGTGCAAGTTCAGCTTCATAAGATGGAATATTTCCTTTTAATAAATGTTTTTGACCTAGTGTAACTTAAAAATTCTAAAGTAATGTTACATATTTTATCTTGAACAGAAAAGTCATAATTAAAAAAGACATCAATTTACCATTACTTATATAAAATTTATCTTATAAACAATATAATTCTTAAAAATTCTATAACTATGTTTATAATAGACTGAAAACTTATAAAGTGGATTAAATAATTCTGATCTTTTAAAACAAAATCCTGACTGCAATGTACTGAATTGCTCTGACTTGTATCAACTTTGAAATAATACTTTGCTGAAATTTCAGCAGATGTCAAATAATTCAAAAAATGAAACTTGGCACATTGTGAGTTCTGAAATAGGATGTGATTTTATCCATTTATAAATTTTAGAGAATTAAAAAATTATAGGAACTAGTTGGTGAATATATAAAAATATCAGGGACATTAAATATTTGAAGTTCTGATTATAATCCAGAATTCCAGTTGGCTAAGATCTTAACTGAATAAACTCGATCGTTTAAGGGTACATTTATAAACTCTCTGGTGATAATTTTCTGCCACAATTTGACTGGCTCACAGTATACCCCATATCTGATTAAATATTCTTTTCAGGTATGACTGTGAAAATATTTTTAGAAGAGATTAGCATTTGAATTGATAAACTAAGCAGATACCATGACCTTCACCTTGTTGGGTGGTGTCCTTCAGTTGACCTAGTGAGAGACTAAAGAGAACAAAAAGGTGGAGAAAGACCAAACTTGGTCTCTGGCTTTGAGCTTGGACTTTGATTTTCCACTGTCTTTTGTGATCTTGATTCTCAGAACTTTAAGCCTGGACTGGAATTAATGCCATCAGTAATTTGACTCTCAGACCTACAAAATTATACCAAGAGATTTCTTTGGTCTTTGTCCAGCTACAAAGACAGTTCTTAGGACTTTTCAGCCCTTTGTGATCATATGAAGACCATTCATAGAGTGACACTAACCTTTGGCTTGCTTTTATAAAGTTCACTGGTAATATGACAGCGTGTAAATGATATTCCTAAAATCTTATCTTTAAACACCTTAGCATTGCAGTTTTCTATACAAAATACCTTATGTATAAATTGCAATAGAAATAGAAAACAGTTTTGCTAAAATTAACTCAATTCTAGATCATTACTTGTATGAAGCATGCCACATCTAACCTGTTTAAAATATGAAATTCTGATGTATAGGTTTTGAGTTCTGTCTGTATATGGGCATAGAGTCTTATGAATTGAATAGTTTAGAAGTCTCATAAATGACAAAAAATGTGAATTGTATTATAGGAAAGTCACGGTCACGGTCCTCCTGTTGTTCATCGATTAGCTCGAGCGGGCCCAGTAACGTCTCCAATGTAAGACTTGTTGTTACTGTGTTTGGCATATCAAAGACGTCACGGTAGCTTGCCAGGCTCTGCCATGTGGGCGAGATAATCTCAGTAGCTTGCCGGGCTCTCCGAATGGGGCGGAGGAATCGAACTCAGGTTGCCATATTGGCTGCATGCAAGGCAAACACCCTACCACTGTGCTATTGCTCCAGCCTTTCAGATACCCCAAAATTTCTACTATGCCTTTGGCCAGACCCCAAAAACTTGGGGCAAAGTTTACCAAGAAATTAAATGACCAAAAGTTAGGTATGTGGGAGATACACCCACAAACCACCTCTGGCTCAGCTATATAATTGGAGTCATGGCCTCTCTGGTTTCTGATCGAACTGCTTAATGGCCATGATCCCAGAGCTCAGAAATGAATCTCGGAACCCAAAGGCTTTTGGCGGGAATGCGTCCTGTTCCTGTAGTAGGTTACTGGGACTGGGCCACTCCAGGTGGGAAAAGGTTTTATGCCTTGGCCTGTTCCCCCTGACGGCCTAGTGACCACCATCCTCCAGAGGCCACAAGACAGTCAGGTTTGGGCCTGCAGTGACAAGACACACGTGCCCTCACCACATGGGGGTGGAGCCGACTCTTTCTCCCCATCCCAACGAGACCCCAAGTCATCGCCTACAAATGGCCTCTCTGGCTCCTGATCAAGCTGATTAATAGCCATGATCCCAGAGACTCAGAAACAAATCTTGAAACCCAGTGGCTTTTGGCAGAAATGCATCTGGACTGCATACAAGGTGGTCGCCAGCTCAGAGCTTATTGGAAAGCCAGGTATGAGCCGGTGGTGACGGGGCAACTGCAGTCTCATGGGAAGGGGGATGGTACCAGCTCATCCTTCACGCCCTACCGAGGTCATGAGTTGCCCATCCCAAGTGGCTCTCCGGCATGGCCATGGCTCCAGAGGCAAAAGGACTTAATCCAGAGCCCAGAAGCTTGCGGCAGAAAAGTGAATGGACCATGCATTAAACTATGGCGCCATGCCTCCCCAGGAGGGAAAGGGTGTTGCTCCCTTCCGCCTTTTTCCCCCCTGGTAGCAAGGTGGCTGCCACCTCAGAGCTTATTGGAAAGCCAGGTATGAGCTGGCGGTGATCAGGCAACTGCAGTCTCATGGGAAGGAGGGCAGTACCGGCTCATCCTTCATACCCTACTTAAATCACGAGTTGCCCCCCATGAGCGGGTCTCTAGCACGGTCAATACACCAGACACACAGAAACCAATCTTGTAATTATCTGGCTCTTTGCAGAAATCCAAAATCGTGGCCACATGACATTATATGATTCTCATAACCAGCTATAGAAAACAAAATATTTCACAATGCCCTTTCAGCAATTCTGATTTTTGGGGGGAAATTCTAAAGAATAATGGTGCATCTTTGGTTGAAATAATGAATGTAATCAATGTAGAGAAGAGTTAAGTAGAAATCATCTGCCTCACAGGCATTTGGAGGGGCGGGAGGGGGGTATACTGGGGTTCATGGTGGTGAAGAATGAGTACTGGTGAAGGGAAAGTTGTTTGATCATTGTATGACTGAGACTTAAACCTGAAAGCTTAGTAACTTTTCCCACAGTGATTCAATAAATAAACATAAAAATTTAAAAAAAAAATTAAGGTGGATTTCGTGCCCAATTCAATCAGGTAATCAATGGCTGAATAAATAGCAGTACTCCTACCAATAAATAAATAAATAAATAAATAAATAAAAATAAAGGCCTTACGTTTCCTCAAAGTGAAATTCTGCTTTAGAGACAAGCAAACTTTAAAGGCTTCTCACATGATTATCAGAAATGACATTTTGCATGTAAACTCATTTATTAAGAGCCATTTCCTCACATACTTATAAAATCTAGTTTTAAGAACCTTTAAAATACTGTGGTCCCCCTGGGGCTGGAGCAATAGCACAGCGGGTAGGGCATTTGCCTCGCACGCAACCGACCCGGGTTCAATTCCCAGCATCCCATATGGTCCCCTGAGCACCACCAGGGGTGATTCCTGTGTGAAGAGCCAGGAGTAACCCCTATGCATCACCAAAAAAAAAAAGTATGAAATAGAAAAAAATAAGTAAAATATAGGAAATTCTATTAATATATAATTTTATGTTAATTGAAATTACTTCTTTAGAAAAATAAAAATTATGTCCATAAATAATGTCATATACCAAAATATAAAACAGAATTTGTGAGTATATCATGAGTATAGGGTTATTCAAAACATAAGAATTTCAGAAAAGTGGAAACATTATAAACAGTTTTCAAATATAAATATTTCAAGGTATATATTCATGCATATAATCATATACAATATACATAGTTTATAAAATTTGTATTAGTTTTTATTTTATAAATGCATGCTACTACTAAAACTCATATTTATGCAAAATATAGTTTTAAAATTAAAACAAACAAGCAAACAAACACTGTCCTCCCATTGTTCATTGATTTGCTTGAGCAGGCCCAGTAATGTCTCCGTTATGAGACTTGTTACTGTGTTTGGCATATTGAACATGTCACGGGTAGCTTGCCAGTCTTTTTGCCGTGCAGGCGAGATACTTTTGGTATCTTGCCGGGCTCTCCGAGAAGGGCAGAGAAATCAAACCCGGCTCGGCAAGGCTGGCTGTGTGCAAGGCAAACGCCCTACCGCAGTTCTATTGCCCATTTGAAATCTAGAAATACTGAAAAATAGAAAAAAAATGATGGTACCGAAACACTCAACCAAATCTTATTTCACAGGAGGAGATAGATATAAAGCAGTATAAAACTTTACCTATACTACTATTTAATTTTTGTGTTGATCACTAATGTAGCAAGCAGGAAGTTTTTGGCAATAACTAATTATTTTAATTTTTTTCTTTTTTGGTATTTTTGGTCACACCCAGCAATGCTCTGGGGGAACTCTTGGATCTTGCAGTCAGGAATTACTGCTGGCAGTGCTTAGTGGTGCATATGTGATGCCAAGAACCAAACCCGAGTCTGATGCAGGCATCTTATTTGTTTCTTGACCACATCTGACTCATACCTGTTTGCTCAGGAATCACTCCTGGTGGGACTCACGAAACCGTAGGGGATGCTAGGCCTCAATATGGCTCCAGCCCCAGCAAATATTCATTTTAAGTCACTCAAATATTAACTAAAATTATATCATTTATATTATTAAATAGCAAATAAAATGTCTATTATTATGTAAATATTTATAAGGAACTGATTGACTTGATGGATTAATGTAGTTAAAGGATTTATAGTTTATTCAAAGTAATGAAGGTGTCCAGAGAGTTCAAATAGTGAGCAAGGCGCTTGTTGTATATGAGTGTAGGCCAGGTGTAAGCTTTAAGCACTGCTGGGTGTCGGGCCTGCCCCCTAATGAAAAAGGAACAGTAAAGATGTTACTCGGTTATATAAATCTAACCCATATAGATGTTCTTAATAAAAGGAAATGGTAGTTTTTCAAATTTCAAATTTGTAGGCCAAGTTATCATATTCCACCCTTTCTCTTTATAAAACCTTTATGTTTAGTGTATCTGAAATTTTCTTTCATGATATCTACATATCACACAAAGTAGCCCATTTATCAATATAAATCCCCTCTTAGTCATGTCCTTTTAGTCTACATTGAATCCCTAATGACCTTGATTTCCCTCAGGTCTTCATTTACACTGATCTTACAACTATCGGTTTTTGATTTTTAGTGGGATATCTTAGCCTTCTTATAGCATTGTCTCATTAATAATGTTGTAAGGAAAATAGCACTGTCTAGCACAGTCCTCCCGTTGTTCATTGATTTGCTCGAACAGGCACCAGTAATGTCTCAATTGTGAGACTAGTTGTTACTGTTTTTGACATACGAATATGTCACGGGGAGCTTAACAGGCTTTGCCGTGTGGGCGGTATACTCTTGGTAGCTTGCAGGGCTCTCCGAGAGGGCGGGAGGAATCAAACCCAGGTTGGCCATGTGCAAGGCATCCTACTTAAATACCTGTCTTTCAACTGTGATCCCTCTTTTTTGATATTATGTTATTAATTGTTTCAGTAATACATTACCTGAGAATATTTTTTTAAATATTTCCCTATTACCTTCAAGTGCTCACTTAGAATCTGTTTTGTCTAAACTTCATCTAACACATGGCATGAACTCTGAGTTCTTTCTTGAGATACAAGCACGGACATAGGCGTACACATGCAGGTACACAAGCTCACATTATTTGATAGTAGTTGAGTTTTTCATGGAATTCAGAGAAAATATGTAAATGCTACATTCTGACTAGGATAGTTATTGTAACTTCAACCATTTCTATTGTTTTCATTGCCTTAGATTTTTCTTTATATATTTTGTTATTTCACATTTATAAAGTAATTACTCTGTGAGAATATATTATGAAATTTCATTATCATTTTCTAATAAAACTTAATCATTTGTTTCTTACAGTCTGCACACCATGACTTTTTTCTCTCCAATTTTTGTACCTAAGCCAGATAATTGGAAAAGCTTACTCTGATTTTCTGGTGAATCTCAGAAAATATGACTTGCACTTCTTCCTCCTGGGATCAGTTTACCCCATTTCCCAATCTCATCATCTTACCTTCAAAAGCTACACCGGGTTACAAAATGATTGAAAAATCGTAAAATTTAATATAAACTTCCCCAACTTCTGCATCATAATTCCCTTTACCAACATCTTTCTTTCATAATATTATTTTTGAATAAGTGATCTTCATTATCACCAAAACATATTGCTTATTTCTCTCCTCAACTTAATGCATTCCTATCAGTAGGGAGTATTGCTAATTTATTTTCTTTGTCTCTTATACTTTTTAAAATATGCTATTTAAACAGCTTCCAACGGCATTATTATTTAAATGAAAAGAATGGTACTAATTTTCTAGGTTTATAAAACATTTCCCCTTCCTACCAGTATATTATAACGTACTCTCTTTTTTGTAGTGATTGAATTAAATTTTCCTTCAACTCTTTTGCTTTTTTAGGCTCTTTTACATGTAATACCTTTGGCCATTACAGCAATGATTTTACAATGTGCAATCTAAATTTATTTTTACTATCTCTATAGAAGATCTTTTACACATTCTTGAAAAATGCATTCCAAAGATTTCACATAGAGATTCATAATTATCTGGCTTTGCCTTGCTTTAAAAAATAAATAAAGGTACATAAAAAAAGTAACAGGTACATTAGAATATTTTCTATTTATTTTAACTTCACATCACTACTTTTGGAAACTGAGTGCTCTGTAATTTTCTTCTGTTAAACTACTAACTAATAATTTTTATACAGAAATTAGTTTATGAAATAATCTTCGTAACTATGACCAAGGTATGGTGATTATAACAACTAAATAAATTTTCTTCCCAGTAAGAATATTACCATATTATACAAATGCAAATATCCTCATGAATATGTATTTCTTTTCATTAGTGACCCGCCAATCAGCAAATGTCTTCATAAATAATATGATGATCTATCATCACATAGTTTTGACCAATATATTGAATTTGAATTTATCATTGCAGTATTTTCAGTTTTCTATTTCCCACATTTAATGTAAAACAAGAGATATTTATGAATAATGTGAGTCAGCTAATCTTTCTACATTAGCTTTTGCTTATAAAAGTTATTTAAATTGTCCAAATGTATTGATATAGATAAAATATTCTAGGAAAACTTAAACACAGAATCCAAGTTTATTGCTTTTGAATATATTTCTCTGAGGCACAAGTAATTTTGGTATAACTTTTACTTTAATATAAATGCTGTTAGCTTATCACATTGTGTAAGGGGAGAACTCAAACTGGCCTACAGGGAACTTTTAGGCTATTACTTATGACACCATATGACAGATACTCCTTTATTATGTTTGTTTTTTCCTCCATACTCAGAAATCAGGGTTTATTTCTGCCATTCTCCAGGGTCATGCTGGGTGGGATTGGGAACCTTGGGAACCATGTAATGCTATTGATTGAACGAGACCTCTTACATGCAGAGAATGTTCTCCAGTCCTTTGAGCTATCCATCCCCTACTCATGACAGTGACTTTGAAAGGATTGCCTGCTTTACTTATATTTCACACTTACATAGTCCATTTATTTCTTCAAAACTTGTTCTTCCTTTCTTTCTGAACTTCTTCACACACCAGAAAAAAATGCCTTTAATTCTTGTTTGGAACACTACTTCATTTGGATCTTCTGCATGATAAACATTTTGAGTAATATATTATGCATTGACTTTGCTTAAAGCCAATTTTTCAAATTCTCATGGTATTTTTATTGTATAAGGCTACCTTAGATTTCTGAGTTTTGTGATTTGCCAAAGTCCTTAGGAGTCTTTAATCAGGGCCTATCTTTTTTTCTATGGTATAAGATAATTATTAAAAAATAATTATTATATATATTTATAATTATAAAATGTATTTATGTAGGAGCAATATGCAACATTGAGAAAACTTTGAAACCACTTTTGGTCTCAAATAGATAGAAATTGAGATCTTAATAGTCACCAAAACTCCAATGTATACCAGAAAGCAGCATATTTTATATTATAGAAAATAGATAAACCCAGATTAATTCAATTTATTAACATAAATATAATAATTCTGAGACAATATATTTCTGATTATAATTTCTTGGCAGGTTCAATTAAAATAAAATAAAATATCAAGAGGAAAAAAATGGACCCTTGTCTAAGTTTTAAAGAATATTAAGAATTATTTGACTGTAAGATTCAATTAATTTTTAGCTTGGTATTGAAAGGACAAATATATGTACAACTACATCATTGTCTATTTGGAAGGCAGAGACTGCTACATTCTGAAATACAGCACAGGGAATAATGGTCAGCAACATTCTTGGATTGTTAATATCTTGGATTAATAATATCTAACTCTTATCAGAACAAGATTGTGAAAGCTTTGGTCTTCCTTTATTTCCTGTAGGTCATTATCCACTTTTAACATCAGATGCATAGTTTTTTAAGACTATCAAGACTAAGACAAAGTTTCTCAAGCATGGTCCATTGCCATAATTATCCTTTCTACAGTCTCACAAGGATCATTCCTCATTGCATTTAGTAAAATGTGACTCATCAATAGTTTTTATATTATCGATGTCTCCTTTACTATGCTCATATTATAAAAAAGTTGGCAGTTCTTCTTCAATCTCTATTTAGGCCCTAATAACATTTTACATTCATAAGATTGCATTTGAATATTTTTAAAAGTTATACATAAAAATGTTTTATTCATGAATATATTCATTTATTAAATAGCTACTTATTTAAGATATGCAATATTCTATGAATTGCAAATATTTATAAATTGACTATTGGAAATTTTCCCACTACCTTTTAAGGGGAACCATGCAATTTACATGGGAGAAGAAAGAAAATTAAAAGAAAAGAAAAATGAGCAATGAATTCATCCAGTTTTTTCTTTTGTGTTGTCATTGCAATATGTTATATCAGTGATAATTTGTTATTATGTAACTTTTCCTAACTTAGCTTTGCAACTTCAAACTGAACAACATAGAAAACACAAGATTTATTAATTTTTAACTTAGGACTTCTTAAGTTTGCTAACTCTAAAATCGTAGATAAATTTAGTTATCATTAAAACCATTGTTTTAATTTTTCATTCAACATATTTTAGAAAATCACAACACTTGCAGAAAGTGCTAGCCAGTCAGTTAAAAGGAGCATAATAGTTGGTAGGCATGGAAAGAATAGAACAAAGGGGCACCCATAGGTGGCACTGACCAATCAACTGACAGGTCAGTTAGGGAGAAATAACAATGCAGTCAGCCAAGAATGTGGTTTCGGGCTATTTAAAGTTTGCTCCAAGGCCAATGAGCTTCATACCCTGACCATCTTTCTATGGGGTATGGCCATGTCTGGTCAGTTTGTAACAACTTTCTATAGCAAAATCTTTGAACTCCTTATGGGTATCTTGTGTTCAAACCATAGACCCTAACACAACTAGCACCAACCAGTCCTGTCAATCAGACAATAATCTTAGTAAATCTACACTGAGATACAATAATGATCACTAACTTTTACGAACCTATGTTTTAATAGTTCTATTTGCCTTAGTGTTGTAACAAGTACTAGGAAGCATATCTGTTTGTGCCTGTTAAGGGGGTAGACTTGGAGGCAGGGTGGGAAACTGTAGACATTGGTGAAGGGTCACTGGTGGTGAGGTTGGTGTTGGAATATTGAGTGCATTAAACAACTTTTTTATGAACAACTTGCTAAATCATGGTGTTGAGACAAAAAAATTAAAAGATTGATACTTAATATTAAAAGATAAGCACAGTTTCCATAATATTTGATGATTAGAAACTGAAGATTTGATGTCTTCATACTCTTTTACATAGAGGCCGAGACAGTTTAAATTTTTCATTCATATATATATATCATATATATCAACGCTCAAGAATCAGGGACGCTGTCTCATTTGCCAAGACATCAAAAATCAGATGGGCTGGACACGTAATGAGGTTTACAGACAACCGCTGGACTAGAGCCATTACTGATTGGATTCCATGAGACATCAAAAGATCACGTGGACGCCCACCTATAAGATGGTCAGACTTCTTCGTCAAGACCCTAAATGATCGGTTTGAGGCTCTACATGTTCCTAAAACGAACAGATACCATTGGGCTACGCTAGCACGCAACCGGGATGAATGGAGACGTTACTGGCACCCGCTCGAATAAATCGATGAATAACGGGGATTAAGTGATTAAGTGATTAAGTGATTATATATATATATATATATATATATATATATATATATATATATCGGAGAGCCCAGCAAGCTACCAAGAGTATCCCGCCCACATGGCAGAGCCTGGCAAGCTACCCGTGACATATTTGTTATGCCAAAAACAGTAACAATAATGGGTCTCTTTCCCCTGACCCTGAAAGACCCTTCAATATGGCAACATTGGAAAAGACAAGTAAGGAGAGGTTGCTAAAATCTCAGGACTGGGACGAATGGAGATGTTACTTGTGCCCACTCGAGTAAATTGATGAACAAATGGGATGACAGTGAGAGTGACAGTGATAGTTTTTTTCTGTGTCAATAGAGTGGGAACAATGAAGATATCTCTGAGGTCATTATCATAGAGTACTTTAGTTTGCTATATTCTTTTCATTTTTCCTGGCATTGAGTCATGCCCAGAGCCACGAAGGTTACACTTTCCATAGAGCTTTTTTGTCCCAATCCCATATGCAATGCTGGTCATTGCATCTGGGTCAGCTGTGTGAAAAGCAAAGCACACCCTAATTTCTAGACTATCTGCCTGGCCCCTTACAAACTATTTGTCCTTGTTTTCCTCAGTGTATTTTATGAATTCATTTTTAATATCTAGGTTTTATCTTTGCTGTGAGTTCACTTTGTGCAGACTGTAAGCCTGTTTAATTCTTTTGCATGTGGTCACCCAGTTTTCTTAGCATAATTTTTAATGAAGATACTTTCTTTTATTCACTATATGCTCTCGTTTTTGTTGCAATTTATTGCCTGTGTATCTGAAGTTTTATTTTTGAATTCTAATTTATTTTTCAGATGGGAAAATCTGTCAGGCACTTTCTTAGGAGAAGTAGTTTCCCCCTCTCTGCTAACTAAAGCTGTGAGAAACCTTCTGCAATTTCAAGCACCACTTATACTGGCCTTCACATTGAACCTCCTCTGATTGCTTATTCCTCTTATTGTTCCCTGCCCCTTGATTCCAAAATCAAGCATGTGCTTATAAAATGTTAAGGTAGATTCCCCAGAATAAATTTATATTTATTATAAAAATGTATATACAATATTAATTGGGTGTTTGACTTGATATTTGGTGAAATCTGTTGCCTGGATGAATTAGAAGAAACTTAAAAAGTTTTCTTAGAAAAAATTATTTAGAAGAAGAATTGGAATTCCGTTGTCAAAGTCAAATTGAGATTCCCCATCTAGAAAAGAGTAAGTGGTGAAATATATTGACTATCTCCACCTTGCATCTTAGAGTTTAATCATAAAATGTGCATAAATAATAAGACATATTTAATTGAAATGTTTACATGGATTATGGAAGTATATGTCTCTGGCAGAATAAGAAACAGAAAACACAAATGATGTTTTGATATATTTTTTATTGATGTCCAAAATATGACCTCCCAATAAATTTTATGTTGCCATAATTTTGTGATAGAGAAGACACTTGTTTTTCATCATTTTTTCTGATCTATTGTTTTAAAGTCTCTGAAATTGAGAAACTTCAGGTGATCTCACAAAATCATAATTCATTTATCACTAGCTCTATTAAGGGAAAAACTATGTATTACACATTTTCAGTGTAATGTTGTGGGCTGAATTGCTGTTTTCTTAAAATAAAAGGCCCTCCTGTTGATCGTCGATTTGCTCGAGCGGGCCCAGTAACGTCTCCATTGGAGACTTTGTTGTTACTGTGTTTGGCTTCTTAAAATATGTGAAAGATAATCAGTAAGAGTAATAAATATTTATGTACATATATTTCTACTAGCTTACTTATATAAATGTTAACAGTTATATAAATTACTTTCACTTTGAAAATGCAGTGTTTTGTTCATATCATTAACAGTGAAAATATTCAAGAAAAAATTTTCCATTTGCAAATTTTAATTTATAATGCAGAAAATAGTATTTTCTCACAATATAGGAATTGCTAAAAGGTTTTTTTTTTTTCCCTGAAACATTATTTCCCTAAGTCCTAAGTTTTCAATGTGAGAAAATCTCGGATTGTATCATGTTTAATTCTTTCTAATATTATCTATGTCCCTAAAAAAAAAAGGCAATACAAATCTTCATAAAATATTTCAATTATCTTATGTTTAAAAGTAAAGTTGTCTGGATTTGTTTCAATAACATTATATTTACATTTAAGCATATTTATCCATTAAAATGATGTTCTCTACATTACTTTCTGTACATTTAACTGCAATCATATTTACCAACTGTCACTTCTTATTTTTCCTCATATTTTTCAGTATTTTCTTTCCTGTTTAGACTTAATTTTCCCCCCTGAGAGAAGTTTTGGAAAAATCTGTATAAGAAGATCAAAGGTATTTTCAGATGAGGTTTGCCAAATTTATTTTGTAGTCTACAAGCTATATATTTTATATTTAAAAGTGCCTGGAAACAGCTGATGCATCTCTTTTTTTTCAAGATGATGCTAAAAGTCTCATCTAATTTAATGGCCAGAATAGTTCTTTACAAGTTATGTTGTAAAAATATTCATTAACATTGATGGAGAGTGTTACTTCAAATGGCAAAAAAAAGTGCTTAAAAGCTTATTAAAATTCAAAAGCACAAAGAGTGTGATGTAGGAGTTCAAAAACTTTAGTGAAATTTGACTGCAGAGAGTTTGATCACAGGACCAGCTCATAAATGAAATTTGCTAAAAATGTTATTATTTTAAGTAATAATTTGGTTATAGTGGATTTAAGTAAATTGTTTTTACTTTAAATTACATTTCGAAATCATCCCACCACTTGCATAGAATATGTAGTTAATGAGAAAATAGAATGGTCTTGCTTAGCCAATAAAATATAGTATGCTAATGATATATATGTATATATATATATTACAGTACTTGAGGCTATCTGTCTATCTATCTATCTATCTATCTATCTATCTATCTATCTATCTATCAATCTACTGTAGTACTTGTGGCTAGACACTGCTTCTTTGTTTAGGGATAATTCCTGGTGATGCTTGGGATTCTTCTAAAGTGCTGGTGATTGAATCTGGGTTGTCTATGCAAGGCAAATGCCTTTATCTCTATAGTAACTCTCTGGTCAATTGCATTAATTTCATTAAAGTATTTTATTTCTTTTTGGATTTGGGGTCACACCTGGTGGTGCTCAGGGCTCACTACTGACTGTGTGTTCAGGGAGCACTCTTAGTGATGCTTAGTGAACCATTTTGGTTCCAAGATTTGAACCAAACTTGGCCAAATGCAAGATAAGTAGTGACCTCTTTACTATCTCTCTGGCCCAAAGTATGCTACTCAAAGCCCTACTGTAGTAAGATATTTAACTTTGCTTGCAATAATGAAATTTTAAGCTCTACATTTTCTGAATATGCTTGATGGATTATGTTACCTCTCCATAACCCTTCTAATCAAATAATATTTTCAAATTGCATTTTTAGTATATGAGAACAGAAGATACATTTAAATACATTAACTTTTTTGTCTTAATTTCATTTGTGTCTTAATTCCACTAGTCTCTTTTAAATAGATCTAATTATTTTTAATTCAGATAACTTGAAACAGTTATGAACAGTATATATAAGAGGACATGACCTGATTTATTTCTCTTGAAGCAAAAGTAGAGGATTTTTTAAAAATGTAAAAATTGTCATTCAATTGAATGAATTTTTGCTTTTATAGAGAAGTATATGTCTGGTTTCTGTGCTTGTGTGTATATGTCTCTGAAGACCATACCCAGTTGTACTCAGAGGTAATAGCTACCACGTTCTCAGTTTGTCTCAGAGACAAAAGATGTCATCTTGTCCTATTATATTGATGCATCATTTTTAATTGTATAAAGGAAAAACTCAGTAAACATAATGCTTAAAGGCCTAACATGTTAAAAATAGGTCTACAATATACATTTAATTATTAATACTTAAAAATTAAGCAAATTTATTAATTATAATGGGCTTCTTTCTGAAAGTTATAATCAAATAATCTTTTCTACAGTTACAATTAACAAAGCTAATATTTCCAGAAATTATTCGATACTTAACAGCCTCCGGCACCTCTCTTTCTGCAGGGCATGATAAAGAAACACCTTTAAAATTACTAAATTAGAAATCACATTAGGACAGGAAATTCTCCTCTTTAGAAAATAGGACATATATCATGATTACAAGAATTTGAAATTATGACATAGGGTTCAAAAGGATTTTTAAATAAATTCTCATTATTTAGAAGGAAAACATAAATTCAATTAGTATATTTTAGCTTAAATCACTTCTAACTCTTCAGGATTTTCCCCAAGTAAATTCAATGTGATTTATTTATCTAGTTTTTTCATTTAAATATTTTTTTTAATCAGAGTAACTTTGAAAACTAATCAAGTAAATGACATGGTAGATTTGTATTTTCCCAAACTTCAGTATTGTACATTTCTGAATGAACACATGACTGTTTGTAAAAATTATACTTATATTTTAATTCTACATTAATCAAGTATTTTGAATATTGAGGAAAAAGATAGAAGATTGTTCTTATAGATAAGACAACATTTTTCTCAACCAAGTTAAAGTCACTGTGAAATGATATTAAGAATTATAAGGTTGTTGACTGAAGAGGTAACTTAAAGAATTGTTATTATCACTATTCACTAGGGAGGTTTTTAACACATGTACACTAAAATTCATTCCTAAATTACTTATAATACCCAGTGGAGGGCCAAAGCAATAGGATAACAGGTAGGATATTTACCTTGTGTGAGGCTGACCTGGGTTTGATCACCCCTAACATCCTATATGTTCTGCAGAACCCTCCAGGTGTGATCCCTGAGTGCAGAGCTAGAATCTGGCCCTGAGTACCCAAAGTAACTCGTGTAGCTAAAGACAAAACCAACAGCAATAAAATACTCAAGGCAATGTACATGTCAATCAGTTGTTATACTGCACTGTTAAAGGAAATATTAAAAAGAACAAAATCTTAATGCATCATATGTACAATATGTGTAGACATAACAATATAGTAATTATTTTTAATCTTGTTTAGTTAAATCCATGGATTTGGAACCTGGGATCTTGAGAACTGATTGTACGGTGTGAAGTAGAGATATTTATTTTGTCTCAGTTCTAAATAATGGAAAATATAAGGGTATGTATGTGTAGTATTCAGTTTCTGAAGTAACATGATATCCTTACATGGAGAAGAGAAGGATAGAGAAGGTTTCTCTTTCTACTCATATAAAATCAGAAATTTTATCAAATTGGAGTCCCACAATTATAACCTTGTTTATTTTTAACACTCTAAAGATCCCTATCACCTGTTATTCATATCAGTAATCAAGTAGGATTTGAAGGTAAACATTATGTGCATGGAAAACTATCATTGAAACTATTTTAAATTACAACATCTCAATCAATTAAAAGTAAATATATAAAAATAATCTGTGAGGCTAGCATACTGTATCAAGTCTACCTTAGAATTGCTATTTTTCTTGACACTACTATCATTTGTGCCCTATGTAAACATTGTATTGTTTTATTAAAATCAGCTTTCAGATAAATATAAGAAAATCACTTGCTTAAATGAATTTAATATGTTCAAATACATTGAGTGACTCAGAAACATACATATTTGATCATCTTCAAGAAATTTTACTTAACTCATTTGAAAACATTTATAAGCTATTTTTTTCTTTATAGCACCTCCTACTCACATTTTCTCAAATAACATTAGTGATTCATCCCTTATATGTATTCTGTCATGTTACTGTTCTCTCATTCTTTCTTCCAAAGTATAAAACATAATAAAAAGCCTGGACACTGTGCTTCCAGAATTTAACTCTTAGTTACTAGTTAGTCTGTTTGCTTCTTAGATTTATTCTTTTTAAAAAATAAATTATTCAACTATTTTCCCATCTCTGATTTGTCTCACATTTTCCACAAAGTCCCTAAAAATGGAGAATATTAAAAAAAAACTAACAAAATCCCCCAAACTGTCAGAGCATTAACAGTATGATTTGGCATTAAATGTCTGATCTCTGGTTGCATATCCCTTTTTAGAATTCAGCAGTGTAAATGCTTTCCATGGGGATGCATCACTAATCACAGATAGTTTGTTATCTGCTAGGACACTCTGCTTTATGTTGGAGATGCATGCCTGATCGTGGCTAGTTTGTTATCTATTATGACATTCAGCTTATATGTATTTTCTACACTTGTACATCTTGCATAATTACACTGAAAAATATTTTTATCTCTGCAGTCATATTTTCTCATCTTTAGAAAATGTTTGTTTTTGTGTGTCTGCATTTCAGGAATCTACTTTAATTTATATGTAATCATTACTTTTTTCACTTTTTTCCCCCCAAGTGAGAAAACAGTAAGAGATGTTTAATGTTACGCATCTGACATCTTGATTTCAGAATTTCTTCTCTTGAGTGACTCACAGCGTAACACTAGATGCAAATCACTTTGATAGGAAATCAATGAATTCAGTTTTCATTCTTGGGTATTTTTACATACTTAAAGTGTCATACTGAAACTTATATGTTCATTGGATGGAAAAAGGGTACAATGGGCAGGTTACTTGGCTTGTGTTTAGTTGACCCAAATTTGGTCCCCAGCATCGTGTAAGTTCTCTGAGTTCTGCCAGTGGTGATCCCTGAGTGCAGAGATAGGTATAAGGCCTGAGCAATGCTGGATGTGGTTCCAGAAAAAGGAATAAATGAATAAATAATACATAATATTTCCCTAAGAGTTCTTAAGAATTTTCTATAGTATTATGATAACATTTTTTTTAAAAAGTTGAGTCACTTTATTTGAAATTAAACAAATTTATTTTTTTAAAAAATAAGATTTTACATGGCTGGAGAGATAGCACAGCAGGTAGGACGTTTGCCCTGCACGCGACTGACCAGGGTTTGATTCCCAGCATCCCATATGATCCCCTGAGCACCGCCAGGAGTAACTCCTGAGTGCAGAGCCAGGAGTAACCCTGTGCATCACCGGGTGTGACCCAAAAAGCAAAAAAAAAAAGTAAATAAATAAGATTTTACTTAGATAACTATACTTTATAAACGTATATCTACATTTTAGGTAAAAATATTGTTTAAAAGACATTACTATATTGGACTGGAAAGGTCGGTTTTCTTGCACACTGCCAACAGAGGCTTGATCCTCGGCATCCCATATGGTCCCCCGAATTCCTTCAGGAGTCATTCTTGAGTGCAAACTGGGAGTAATTCCTGAGCACTGCCGGGTGTGGCCCCAAAACAACAAAAGTACAAAAATAATATATTACTACAAATTATAGCTCTTTTATGTTTTATTAATACATGCTGGATTTCTAAAATTTCAATAATTTTCAGTTTCTCTTTCATTCTAGTGAACAAGAACTTGGGCACTTATTAGCAGGTAATTTTCAGGTGGAATCTGTATATTTGTGTGTCAGGGGGCTGTATCCATCAGTGCCTAGAGTTTATTCCTGGCCCTCCAGTCAGGAACCACTACCCTTGGGCTGCAGGGATCATATGAACCAAAATTGGTCACATGCACTGTACATTCTTTGCAGTCCCAATTTTGCACATTTTACTTTCATTCTCTTATAAATAATTACCTCAGCTGCAACTAATTCATTAAGTAACTCTTTATATGAAATACTTTCACTATGTCTTTCCAAATAATATAATTGGTCTTAGGAAACAAAATTAAAAAATCTAGATTCTTCTATTTCATTGGTTTGCATAATATTTAGGTGAATTATTTAATAAATGATATGAGAAGATTTAGAAATTATCATAACTGACTTAGTTGATTATTTTGTATTTTAAATAAGCGAAGCAAAAACTAGTGTTAATCTTTTGTTTGACCTAGGGGTAACCCTTTCCAAGAAATGCTAAGATGCTTCATAGAGGGAAATGAGGATGACTTTTTAGTTATGAACTCTGTTACATACTGAATTATATTTTTTCACAAGTAAGATGCTGATGCCCTAACCCTCAGTGTGCATTTGTAGATAAACCCTTTTTAAAAGTAGGTAATTAAGGTTATTAAATGATATCAGAGTTGGAGTCACCTTAAGACATCATGGCAATATTGTAACAAATTAACCTTATTTACTTTATCTAACATTTCTCACTGTCTGCTATTTAATCACTGGATTCTATTTTCCAGTTGTGGTTCATCTATTTAGGCATTGTTTTCCTTCTTCCTATACTGTTCGTTGATGAATAGATGTAGAATTTTTATCAGTCTCCTAGGTTTATATATTTTAAAGTACTATATTTTGAATAATTTTTTTTAAAAACAAGAATTTACAATTATATGGACGTACTTGTCTGAAGTATTTTTTGTAGCACTGTAGCACTGTCCTCCAGTTGTTCATCGATTTGCTCAAGCAGGCACCAGTAACGTCTCAATTGTGAGACTTGTTGTTACTGTTGTTGGCATATCTAATATGCCCTAGGGAGCTTGCCAGGATCTGCAGTGCAGGCAAGATATTCTCAGTAGCTTGCTGGGCTCTCTGAGAGGGACAAACCCGGGTCGGCTGCATGCAAGGCAAACACCCTACCCACTGTTCTATCTCTCCCGCCCAACATTTTTTGTAGAATTCACAGTTACTAACAGAATGAAATCTTGGAGTATGGCTCATGGTTTTGTTCTCTTTTCCCTGCAGTGTTAAATGATTTTATTATTTTGATTTCCAACAAGAGCTTTACTCCATATATTGGATGATTGGATCATTCACTTTTTTACAGTTTCATCTTATTGCCTAACATCTTCCCCAGTTCTTTCAGAATTCTTCTTTGTTACATATAAAGTTGTATTTCTTAAACTAAATTTAATAATACATGAAGTTAAATAATATGCATGACAAGAACTCCTGCTATAAACTACACACAAATATAAAAGCAATGAATTATATTACACATAAATATTAATTATTATTATTTTTCACACTATTATATCAACTGATTAGAATCTAGTCTCAAAGATGTTTTTTAATTTAATATATTTTATATACTTAATATATTTTGATTTTTATAAGTAGCATACTTTTTGATAACTCAGATATATCTTATATAAAACATCTACTAATCTCCATTTCTTGGGAATGTAACTACAAATGGATTTTGCTTTCTCTGACTTCTCTATTCTACTAATTTGACTCTTTAAATACGACAAAATTGAAAAGCTGACATTTCCTTAAACAAGGGAACTGATGGTACAGAATGATGGCAAAGTTCTGTAGTTGGATTATAACACTCAGAACAGCAAACTTTTTTTTTTATTTTCATTGATCTTTATTTTACATTATTTTTTAATATCTACATTATTTGAGTATTTTCTTATTTCCTGACGTTAGCCTGTAATGTTATGAAAGTCTTAGAATGTTGCTGCTATGTCCTATGTTTTGATAGCTGTGCCCTTATTGTAGTTTGTGTTCAGAATTAAAAAGAACATCTCTGATTTTCTCCTTGGATTGTGAGTCAGTAACCTATTGTTCATTATATTATTTTCCCCCAGTTTTCTTTTTATCATTCTAGCCTTTCAAATACTATAAATCTACAAACATCTTATGTACTTCCTGATATTTGATCTAGCCTTAAAATTTTTCATGTGCTCAAAAGAAAGAATGTGGGTTCAAGTTTTGGGGTGAGGGCTTTTTTGGGGGGTATGCTCTCTATTAAGTTCGGTACATCCACTTATTTATTAAAGTCTATTTTGTTCTTATTTGTTTGTTGTCTAGTTCATCTGTTCATTAGTGAGCATGTTATGTCAAAGTCTCCAGCTACGATAGTGTTGCTGTCAATATCTCTAATTAGATTTTGTTATAGTTGTTTTATATATTATGATGCTTCTTCATTTTTTTCATTCATGATGATAAGCTTTAAGCTGCATGGATATTTTGATCTCTTAATTACTTTATAATTGCCATTATATAATTTATCTTTATACCTTTCTGGTATCATTGGAGCGATAGCACAGCGGGTAGGGTGTTTGCCTTGCATGCGGATGACCCGGGCTCCGTTCCTTCATCCCTCTCGGAGAGCCCTGCAAGCTAGGGAGAGTATCTTGCCCGCATGGCAGAGCTTGGGATGCTCCCTGTGGCGTATTCAATATGCCAAAAACAGTAATAACAAGTTCTCAAAATGGAGAAGTTACTGGTGCCCGCTTGAGCAAATCCATGAACAACGGGAGGAAAGTGCTACAATGCAGTGCTACCTTTCTTGTTTGAGTTTCTATTTACCTGGTACAAGTCAGCTATCTCTGTTATTTTACCTCTGTAGTGAACTAAACATTTGTTTCTGGTCATGCAGTTTGAGCCTACTATTATCATTAAATCTAATGGCTTCCTATATGTAGTAAAAGGGTAATTTTGGTTTTGATTCATGTCCCCACTCTTTGCCGTTTTTTAAATATTAATTTAGATCATTAACATTAAGTTAAATTATTGATATGGAATGACTTATTATAATTTTTGTATGTAGATTGTGCTTGTTTATGCATTATGTCTCTGTGTTTTGTACTTTTATTTTCTATCACACACTTAGATTTGTGCCTTTTTTTAGTGATCACTATGTGTTTATCTCTTTATTGTGTCACGCAAATGATCATGAAGTTTATATCTGGCTAAGCTTATAATTTATTTTAATTTGAGATCTAGTAATCTTGATTTCATTAAATTATTGACACTTGCTACTCCCCTTCTCGCACACACTTTATGGTTTTAGATACTTATTACTTCTGAGTGGAAATTATATTTGTTTAGTTTACTTTTGGGGGCTGGAGTGATAGCAGAGCGGTAGGGTGTTTGCCTTGCGCGCAGCCAGCCCAGCCGAACCGGGTTCAACAAATCTTGAAACCCAGTGGCTTTTGGCAGAAATGCGTCTGGACCCCAAAGTAGGTTACTGTTGCCAGTCACCCCAGGGGGGAAAGGATGCTGTCCCTCCACCTGCTCCCCCTTGGCAGCTCAGTGGCCGCCATGCGCCAGAGGCAATTGGACAGTCAGATTTGGGCCCTCAGTGACAAGACATGTGGGGCCTCATGGGATGGGAGTGGAGCTAGCCCTTTCCACCCCATCCCAACAAGATCCCGAGTCACCACCCATGTACGGCCTCTCTGGCTCCTAGTAAACCCATTTAATGGCCATGAACCCAGACTCAAAAACAAATTGTGAAACCCAGTGGCTTTTGGCAGAAATGTTTCCAGTCCCTGAAGTAGGTTACCTGTGTGGGGCCACCCCAGCGGGAATAGATTTTTTGCCTTGGCGTGTTCCCTCTGCAGCCCGATGGCCTCCATCCTCCAGAGGCCACTAGACAGTCAGGTTTGGACCCGCAATGATGAGACACGCAGGGCCTCATGGGATGTGGATGGATCCTGCCCTTTCCTCCCCCTCCCAGCAAGATCCCAAGTCGTTGCCCACAAACAGCCTCTCTGGCTCTCTGATTAAGCTGCTTAACGGCCATGATCCAAGAGACTCAGGAAGAAATCTCAGAACCCAGCAGGTTTGGGCAGAAATTCCTCCAGATTTAATTGTTAAAATTTCGGAATTTCAAAATCACGTGGCCATTACTGCAGTCACACAACATCATATGTTATTCATAACCAGCAATAGAAAACAAATTGTCTACTATTGCCTTTTCAGCAGATTTGAGTGTTGGGGTAAAATCCCAATTAATAATGATGGGTCTGGTGTCAAAATATTGAATGTAATCAAAGTAGAGAGAGTAATGTGGAAATCATCTGCCCCACAGGTAGGGGGAGGGTGTGAGATGGGCGTATACTGGGGTTTTTGGTGGTGGAGAATGGGAACTGGTGAAGACACAGGAGTTTCATTGTATGACCGAGACTTAAACCCAAAAGCTTTGCAACTGCTCTCATGGTGATTCAATAAATAAAATTATAAAAATGGAAAAAACAAATAAAAAAATCTTAAGGGGTAAAGGGGAATCTATTTTCCCAATTTAAAAATATTCTATTATGTGGTAACAATCAAGACTGTGTGGTACATGGATCAAATAGACTAGGCTCTTGCCTTGCATGCAGAATTGATACCTGGTACTTACCTGCAAATGGACCCTCTGAACCTACTGCATAGCCAGAAATAAACCTTGGGCAACTCTTGATTTGGATCCCAAACAAAAAGATACACAAAAAGACTATGTGAGTAAAATCAGATTCCCACACCAAAGAAACAGAATATCAACTGTTTCAATTTCTTTGGAGAACAATATGGGTATTTCTACAAAAAAACTATTAAGAACCCACAAGACACAGCAATTTTACTGTTAGTCATTTACTGAGAGTTCACTTACAAGACACTATCTTAAAAATATACTGTGTCATATGGGTTGGAGTGATAGCACAGTGGGTAGGGCGTTTGCCAGGCCTGTAGCTGACCCAGGTTCAATTCCTCCGCCCCTCTCAGAAAATCCATGCAAGCTTCTGAGATTATCTTGCCCACAGGGCAAAGCCTGGCAAGCTGTCTGTGTTGCATTCAATATGCCAAAAACAGTAAGAACAAGTCTCACAAGGGAGACGTTACTGGTGCCCACTCAAGCAAATCAATGAAAAACAGAAGGACAGTACTACAGTGCTAGAGTGCTACTGTGTCATAAGTTCATTGCAGCAGTATTCACAACAGGCAAGATTTGAAATAACGCAAGTGCAAAAGGACAGATGTCAAGATTTAGAAATTGTATATACACAGTGGAATACCGTGTGAGGCGATCTGGTAATGAGGGAAAGATGAATGTAGGTCAAGGAGAACTCAATTGTTCAATCACCATTAAGTAATATTGTCTAGGCAAAGGTCTGGGGTTCTTATCAGCAGGAAGACTGTGGGAGAATTTTTCTTGGCTCAGTGTCAAAGAATCTTAACAGTATGGTTTTCCTGAGAAAGGGTTTTTTATCAACTCTCCAGGTGATGAGTCTCTATCCTGTTTATTTTTCTTTCTTAACCCAAGGAAGTCTAAAATAATTGAGCTGGAGGAGTAGTTGGGTTACGTAGTCTAGCTTTAGATATCATTTATTCTTCCCTGGCATTATTCAAGGTGCTTTACATATATTAACAGATTAATTCCTCACAATGTTACCATTAGTGCAACATAACAATTGTTTTCATTTTGCAGATAAAAAATAGGAAAAGGAAAACAGAAAACCCAAATTCCTAAGCAACTTAAGAAGCAAATACAGAAGCTAGAACCTGAATGCTGTGGGGAATTGTATACATGCTATTAGCCACTATGCCTTATTGACTGTCTGCCAAACCTGTTTGGCACTGTCAGTTACAATACAAAGGTGGTTACTATCTATTGGGAAATAGTAATTAAAAGCCCGGAATACTGTAAGGCATGTGTTGGATAAATATATTGTTAACTGTAGCTGAGGTCAGCATGCAGATCAAGCAGAGAACCATCTTAGGTTGAACTGATAAGTGAAAGCTTAAAAACGCAGTGAGTATTAATATGCTTTGCATCAAAGCAAAGGGTATAGAAAGGGGTACCTTTTCCAAGGGACCATAAAACCAAATGCAATAAAGTTGGGCTATAAATGTAATATTCAGGAGACAGAAGATATAAAGATACGGGCTTTAATGTGTAGAAAGTATGTGATAGATTTGGAAATGTAGCTAGGGAGAAGTGTTTGAATGGTTAAAAGGTACAAATTTGCATCAAATATTTAGAAAATTGAGAACTATTGAAAGAAATAATAGCAAGCAAATTGTTTTTAGGCTAATTAAATATTTGATGCTAAATGCCTTTTATGTTGATCTACAGGGAATATCTAATGTCTGAAATTCATAAAACTGGCAATTATAGCATACTAAATGAAGCAGCGGAAGCTAATATTTAAGAGAAATATGGACATTTTAAAAGAAATTATCAACAGTTCATAAGAACTTATGGAAATCTTCATCAAAGGAAAGTATCATTTTATTCACTTCTGGGACTAAAGTCAATATAAGAACATGGTACCACTGAAAGAATTAGAATTATGTATCTCCTTTGTGAAGAAATAGCTAATGCTTCATTACAGAGTTGAGCTTAATTTACAGAAGAAGCAGTTGAAGACAAAAGAGCTATATGAAGAGTTTTGCATGTTCATCACTGAAATTTCTAAAAATTATTATGGTTCATTACTCCTTTTTTAAAAATTCTTAGCTCCCTGCCTCTTTTTTACTTTCTCATCTTTCCTTAACTTCTTTCAATTTTTCTGCTTTCCTATCCTACCATTCTTACTATTTAAAATATACATTCATTAACCATCAAGTCTTTGTATGTCTTCATGTGTATTCTTGCTGGGATCAGCCGCAGTCACATGGGCTAGATTAACACTGGGATTAGACATGTCAGTTTCATATTATGAAATCTGTTCATTCAGTCTGATAGACTACCTCATCATTTGTTCAAATAATGGAAATATCAACCTGATTATAAAGTTAAATTATAAATTTATGGAAAAATTAACCAAAACAAAACAAAAAACAAAAACAAGCAAGGGACCAGAGCAATAGTACAGTCAGTACTGGTGTGACCCAAAAACCAAAAAAAAAAAAAATATGTGTGTGTATGAATTATCTGTTGCCATGGATAAAGCTACACAATCAAAACTCTCGTTGGCATAAAGTTTATTACAACTATATATTAACAAGTAAAGCAAGTGTATCTGGGAGGGGAGGGTGAGGAGGCAATGATACAGAGGGGTGTGCAGGCACTCAAAACAAACTGTTACAATAAAATTAATACTTAGCAGCTGAGACTAGAACTTGGTGCCATTTTCATCTTATGTATACCACCTGGTATAGGTTTATCAATTTTAGCTCACAATTTTTATTAAACTGTTCACCACCTAATTTTCTATTAATGCATGAGCCATTATTGATGTTCTTTTAAATTCAAATTTGCAGGAATGTTTAAAGTTCTTTTCAATGCTTCTCGAAACTTAATCACTAGCACTGGGACTAGCATGCCATATGTTTCTCCACATCTTTCTCTGGGGTAAAATGTTGATGTCTGTGTTAGTGCATGCAAGCTTTCACTCTTGTTTCCAAACATTGCAGTTATTAGAGAACTGGGTCTAGTTCATGTTCCCGTGAACTGAATTAGCTTTTTATCTGAAAGATTATTTATATATTTGTTTTATGAAGAGAAACTAAATGTTGATTACAGACTAATTATGAATTAAAGGTCATATTTTAAGCTTATAATAGTACAGAAAGTATTCCTGATATCTGTATGTAAATGTTTACATATAAAGAGTTTATATATGTGTGGCATATATATTTAAATGTAGTTGAATTTGTGTTTCTGTGCAATAAATGTTATTTTGTTTTTACATTTAAGCTTATCTTTGTCATACCTTCTGGGTGTTTCCATCATTAAATAGTAAAAGGATACAGATAATGTAGAGATTTTCATCATCAGAGAGACAAAAGAAGACATGAAAGAGTCAGTGACTTTAGAATTGCTGTGACTGTAGCAGCAAGAATAATAAAATCAAATGAAAAAAAGCAGTTACTAGGACCGTGGAACAATTCAGTGTCTAATTTAGTGAAGACCAGATGGGATGAAAAAAATCTCAGTAGCCCCCAAATGAAAAGATAAATTCAGGTCTTTGGGATTCTAATGTTTTGTAAATGTGCAAAAGCGCAGAGACATTGGATAGAATTTCAAACCCAGTGTTAAGGTTTGAGGTAAATTAATTAAGTTGTATCATTGATAAAATAAACATAATTTCTATTTCAAACTTGAGCTTAAATTGGCACTTTACTTACCAATTTCAAAAGTAAGTAATAGACCCATGTGGTTGATTATATATTTAATTGCTATATTTTAATTTTGCTTATACTTTGACATGTTGATTTATAAATCTTTGAAGAAAACCCTAACGTGGCATAATTAACAATATCTGTGTTTTTATCAAATGACTCCAAAACCTTTTCATTTAGCAAGTACTAAGATAAAATATACTTTTAAAATTAAAAACATTTTATTGTAGCTTAAGTGGAATGGTTATAATAGTGTCAACATTTATGGTTTTGATATAAATAGTCACTTTACCTTCACCTTCACCAAAGTTTACAGAACCCTTCTCTATAGTTCTTTAAGCTCTTCAGTCTCCCTCAATTTTACTCTCAGCATGCCTCGGTGCTTAGTAATCTTAGTTTTGTAATCAAAGTCCAAGGATTTGTCATCATTTATATTGTCTATTTCCATGTTTTGTTCCACATAGAGCACAAATTAGTGAGATCATCCAGCATGTATTCTACTTCCCCTCAGTTATTTGACTTAACTTGATTCTAAATAAGTCTTGGCATATTGAAAGATTTCACCTTTTATATTGCATAATATATACATACCACACTTCCTTTATCCATTTATTTTTCATTGTACATTTGTGTTAGCACAGCGGTAGGGCATTTGCCTTGCACGCAGCCAACATGGCCGAACCGAGTTCGATTCCTCCGCCCCTCTCGGAGAGCCTGGCAAGCTACCGAGTTGTATCTCACCCGCACGGCAGAGCCTGGCAAGCTCCCTGTGACGTATTCGATATGCCAAACACAGTAACAACAAAGTCTCCAATGGAGACGTTACTGGGCCGGCTTGAGCAAATCGATGATCAACGGGAGGGCCTTTACCTTACCTTTACCTATATTCTTGCAACTCTATTATTGCTATAATGAAAGTAAGTGTACATGAGATGTTTGATGGAGGTATTTTTGCAATTTGGGCTATATGCTTAAACATGGAATCTAGTCACAAAAAATGTAGTTAAAGTGAGCATTTGAGGGGGCCGGAGCGATAGCACAGTGGGTAGCATGATTGCACTTGGCTGACCCGGGTTCAATTCTCAGCATCCCATATGGTCCCCTGAGCACCGCCAGGAGTGATTCCTGAGTGTAGAGCCAGGAATAATCCCTGTGTATCGCCAGGTGTGACCCACCCCCCCAAAAATTGATCATTCTATTTCCCAAACGAAATGCAAATTATTTAACTTTATTACTCTGAAGGCATTACACTAAGTCTCATCTTAACGATGGTCTGTCTTTGTGTTTGCTGAATTTTCTATTTTATGATTTTACTTTTAGACTGTTTAATTTAGAAAATTAGAATCAATATATGATTCCAAACTTAACTTAAACTCTTTTGATAATAATGTTATTAGTAATATTGGAAATAGTGAAACATAAATAGAAAGACTAAAAACAGCTGCAAATATATTTTATGAAAGAATGATTACTTTGAGACTTTGTGATGCTAAGCATTATCACCATGAGTTGTGTCAGGCATTTTCTATTTACTACCTCATTAAATGTACACAAAATATGAGCCATTGGCAGCCATTTCCCTAGCTTATGGCAATAGAGAAAGGTTGAGTTCAAAAGATTAAGCCACTTCCTCATACTTCTGAGGATGATGCAATGCTGGATATAATGTTCATGTGGTCCTTATTCTCTATTACCATGCATGGTGTAAATGGGAAAAATACATCTGGCAATAGATATTAATTCTTTGCCTGATATTGATCCTTATATCTAAACTTTGGGAAATAAGACATATTTAAATTTGAAATATAAAGGGTTCTCCTTTAGAATTTCTGAGTGAGGAGACAACCAGTGTTAGTGAGAATCAAGGGTGGGGCAAGAAAGACCAAGTGCTCACATTTATATTTTAAAAAGAATGAAAAGTGATTACAGTGCTGTTAATCCTCAGTATGCATTGAAATACCATCAATCTAGATCAGCTTGTGAGTGAAACACTTAAAGGTAATGACATGAACTTATTGGAAGAAATGAGGTATCATTTATGTCTTCCAGAATTTTCTGAAATTCACGAGTCTTCTGAATACTTAAGAAGACCATCTGTAAATTTTGGAGTTCTCTAGTTGACCCTTTCCTCTCTGGGATTTTGTCCCATTAATTCTAACTGAACTTTGTCTACCTACATTCCCAGTATCATCTTCTGGACTCAGGAAATCTACTATAATCCATTTGGGACCCCCTGTTTCATGCTGTGGAAAATTCCAAACCTGACTCACTTACATAATTTTCAGGCCCCATGCAAAAGAAAAATGCCAGACCCCTTGTTCAAATATTATTAAGATTTTTCAGACTGTGACAGCAGGTGTTATACCAAATGTTCATCTCTGAACAATCACAGAGGTTTATGGCAGGGAAAACAGACCTGCTCAAGGCAATAAATTAGGACAGCTATAGTGCTCCTCTGGTTTGTTTGTATGTCTTGTAACATTATATTCCATTGTCTATTGAGCTTTTCTTTAAAATAAAATTCTTCCATGGGTTCAGGGTCATAGATATTTCAGTGCTTTAGAGGTGAGATAAATCATGTATGTTGCAACCATAGAGGCAATACTATAGAAAATATGTAAACCAGATTATTGTAGCACTGTAGCACTGTAGCACTGTCCTGTTGTTCA
Organism: Sorex fumeus; assembly: GCF_029834395.1. Lineage (NCBI taxonomy): Eukaryota > Metazoa > Chordata > Mammalia > Eulipotyphla > Soricidae > Sorex > Sorex fumeus. The sequence goes on along the minus strand of NW_026606322.1, from coordinate 39,084,386 downwards.
TGGATTAGCTCGGGCGGGACCAGTAATGTCTCTATTATGAGACTTGTCGTTACTGTGTTTGGCATATCGAATACATCACGGTAGCTTGCCAGGCATTGCCGTGAGGGCCTGATACTCTTGGTAGTTTGCTGGGCTCTCCGAGAGGGGTGGAGGACTCGTACTCGGGTCAGCCGTGTCAGCTGTGCGCAAGGCAAATGCCTACCCACTGTCCTATCGCTCCAGGAATATGCATGTGTATATTTCATAAATGTATATCTTAAAGTTTCAAATGCAACAGGAAATCCTTCAATTGTTACATTTTCTTGGCCAGAAGTAAAAACTCCCTTTACCAATCAGGTTATTAAGAATGTCTTAATTGTACAACCTTCAATTGCCCTTGGTTTAATAGTTATTTCTTTAACATTTTTCCAAGTCAGTCTATTGAGTAATGCTGGATACTAAATGGCATATTCTTAATTTAGAATTCCTTGAAAATATGATGTACTTTAAAAACTATATCTAACACATTTCCAAAAATCACTATTTAAATCATATAATATTTTTAGTAATGACTACATATTGAAGGCATTTGGGGGCTATCTTGAATTAAATAAAATGTGTTAGGAATGTTACCTTAATATATTTGGCTTATAATGCAACAACATGACATTTAAAATTAAATATTTCATTTTCATTGAAAACTTTTGAAAAATTTTGAACACTAAAGAACATCAAATAATAAAAATTATTAGAGTGCATGGAAGTAACTTGCTAACTGTCTTCAAACTGGGCCAAAATAAAAGAATGGACATCTACTATATTATATTCTTAAGGTTTTTATTTTTCTCCTCCCTCCCTTCTTCGCTCCGTAGCTTTTTCCTCCCCCCTTCCCCATTCCTCCCTTCCTTCCTTCCTTCCTTCCTTCCTTCCTTCCTTCCTTCCTTCCTTCCTTCCTTCCTTCCGTTACCTCCAGGGATGTTAAGGGCTTACTCCTGGTTCTGCACTCAGGAATTACTCCTGATGGTGCTTGTGGACCATATGGGATGCTGAAGATGGAATGCATTTCATCCAAGTGTAAGGCAAATGCTCTTCCAGCTCACTATACCATCACTCAGGCCCCTTTTTCTATTTCTTGCGACTATCTGAATACATTGAGTATGGCCAACTGACTTTATTTTCAAAGTAATTATTTTTGTATTTGTCTGAGCGATAGCACAGCGGGTAGGGCGTTCGCCTTACAAGCAGCCAACATGGCCGACCCGAGTTCGATTCCTCCGCCCCTCTCGGAGAGCCCGGCAAGCTACCGAGAGTATTCGATATGCCAGACACAGTAACAACAAAGTCTCCAATGGAGACGTTACTGGGCCCGCTCGAGCAAATCGACGATCAACGGGAGGGCCTTTACCTTTACCTTTACCTTGTCTGACCATATTTTGCTAGTCACATATCCAATTGTTTACAAGTTGGAAAGACTCTACAGTTTTAAGGATTCAGTGATTATATGGGCAGAAGCTAATCTTCACAATTCATTAGCCTTTATTTCACATTTTTAGCATCTCTTTTTACAAAAAGGCTAACACGTTAATAGATTCTGTTGATTAGGATGTTTATGTCAATTTGGGAAGTATATCCATATTTTCTGCCTATCACAATATATAGTTGTCTCAAGAATTCTTTAGGTCATATAATTATGAGAAAAATTGTCCTTTCATCTCATAGGTATTCTGCCAAAGAGCACATTAAAAAGACATGAAAAAGAGTTCTTGCCATAAAACAACTAAAAGACTTTTTAAAAGCACTTTATCTCATTATGCACCTTTAAGTTATTTAATTTTCTATCAAAATCAAAGCTTAGATTTATGAGTATATAAGAATACATGAATATATAAAGAAAATTGAAAAGAAGCAAGTTTCACTCTTAATTTATATTATTCATCTTTTAATGATGATAAATTTTGACTTACCTTTTTAACTTTCTCCCACTGATAAAAGTAATTTTTTAGACATCTGAAGAACAAATCATATTTAAGATTTAAAATGGAAGCACTAAGCAGATTATCTTACATTTCCTATTTATTTAATGGTCAATTTAGTTAGGGAACATAATACATCATGATTAGTAAAAAGCATTCATTGCATTAGCATTCTTCAAAGAAACAAAATTATTGACACATTGTCCTATCATCATCATCTCCATTATCATCACCAATATTTCCATCATCACCTAGTTTTTCCTCATTATATATTTTAAAAGAGATTTATTTTAATCAATTCACTCCTGTAACTGTGAGTCTTATGTGTCATAATGTATTACCAGGCTGAAAATTCTAGAGTTAAGGCTTCGGTTAAATTTTCAATCTTCAGGTGAACTAATAGTCTGAAATCTTGGGCATCATATAAGTTTTATAGGCTATGATCTGAGAAATAATTTTCTTTTCAGGAAACTTAATATTTCTACTAAAGCTTTTCAGCAGTGGGATGAGATTCACACCCTAAACATGTGCCTGGAGAATGAGGAACTTCACTTCAAGTCAGTTGAGTGGTAATAACCAAAAAAAAAAATCTTAACAGAAAAATCTAATTTATTACTGGGAACCATAGTCTAACCATGTAATTAATGTTAATGTTTATAATTATAGATATAAATATGGAATACATGTGTTTTTTTTACTTTTGTGAAGGAATCCTAAGTCAAATTAATTTGATTAGAACAGTATACATCTTAAGAAAAGATACATTTTCTGCTACAATTAGAATGGAGTTAGTAGTGGTTATGTTAATTAAAGAGGGAGAACAAATGATGAAAAACGGCAACTATAGACTGCATGAAAAAACGTAACAAGGGAAAAAATCAGTATTTTTTTATTAAAAACATCGGGGATTAGACTACAGGGCTTAGCTGACCAAGAAGTATGGGTAGTGGAATTGAGTTGAGGAAGACAGATTAGAATTAACAAAGGAAATGATGGAAAATGCATTTTTGGTTGTGAAATTGCAGTAACTTTATACTTTAAAAACATGAACATTAACAGTATCGTAATCAGATTACCTCAGCTACAATAAAATCAATTTTAAATAAATCAATATATGAATAAAATTCCTTTCTTCAAAGATCAAAGAAATAAATACGTACATTTGATTATCTTGAATTAATAATTGTCTATAGATCTTTGTATGTAGATTTCTACTAAATATTGTTTGTAGTATAATATATGTATAGCATTTTATATGTAGTATAATCATTTTTGCCTGATATATATTTCATATGCATCCATTTATATTGATAATTTATATACTGGGTTTATGTGCAGTTTTCAGAATACCAATAATATATTAATGAATTAGATGCTCCTAGAAACCTCAAGAAATTTCTTTTCCAAGGTAAAATGTAGAGATTTACAAAATCATCGAAAGAGCATTCTTAGGCTAAAAACAGTCTGAATTCAGTGGCGTGATTGCAGCAAAAATGAGTGCTCACTGACATAGTCCCAAGGACTCATGCCTACAGTTACTGAGTTCAGTGGACTAACTAGGAAAGAGTATTGTCAACAATATATAATCCAAGTAGCATAAATCCCATTGCCTTTTAAAATGACTGGATTTTTTGGTTCATCTCAAATGGAAATCAGGCTTCTCTTTGTTTAATTTAGGCACTGTGATTTGCAATTGTGTTAATCATATTTTAGGAGTACATGTCACTGAACCACTTCTACCAAAATGCCAACATCAGTACATCACTGTTTTAGGAGCTTCACAATCTCCTTCTATCCCTCAACCCTCCATTAGTATTCGGCTTTTTAGTCGGTCTGTCAGGTCTATGAGTATTGGCAGTTGCTTTTTTTTTTCTTTTTTTAGTGGCAACTGTTAGGAAGGAACATGAAGTGAGGGCCAGACCATAACTAGACTTGTAGTAACTGGAGGCCCTTTCAAGTATGGCTACTAACAAGAGAATTTTATCAGAGTTGTCTGTAAGTTTTAAAAAGTTTTACTTCCATATGAGGAAAAATGCCAATTTTTCTTAAAAAGTAAACATAAAGAAACCCATTCAGTATATCCAAATACTAAGAAATTGACAATGAGTTTTAAATTCACAGATGTTTCTGATTTACAAAGCTACTTTATCACATTATAATGTGGAGTAATTCTTTTTGAACCTCATTTTAATGTATCAAGAATATAAACTATAGGGGCTGGAGCAATAGCACAGTGGGTAGGGCTTGCACGTGGCCAACCCAGGTTTGATTCCCAGCATCCCAGCAGTCCCGTGAGCACCACCAGGAGTAATTCTTGAGTACAGAGCCAGGAGTAACCCCTGTGCATGGCTGGGTGTGACCCAAAAAGCAAAAAAAATATATAAATATAAACTATAGAAATTAAATAATTACCATGTTAAATATCTCTCAATTAGAATATTAAATAATTCTTAAAGATGGAAGGGTTTTGCTTATTTTGTCAATTTTTAGGTTTTGTTTTAATCAGGGCAGAATTTTATAAATTTTAGTTGTATTGTACTACTTGGTGGCAAAGAAATAGGAGAGTGGAATAGGTGCTTGCCTCCCTCATAGTTGACCTGGGGGCAAACCCAGACACCACCTCTTGTCCCCTAAGCATTGCCAGGTGAATTTCCTGAGCACAGAGGCAGGAGCAAGGCCTGAGCATCACTGAGTAAAGCCCCAAACACCACTCTCCAATAATTAAAAGTTTAAGTGAACCACTTAACATGAAAGCACACGAGATTAATTTTTATGCTGCATAAGAGATACCACAAAATTAGTGACTGAAGAAAATACATATTTAATATCTGATAGTTTAAGTAAGAAATTATGATACAAGTTAGTTTAATTCTTGGTTTTACTAGCTTCAATATCGGAACTGACCTTGGTCTCACATCAGAGATTCAAGTAGGGAAAACACACAGAAGAAAGAAAATTCTTTCATTTGCTCACATATTCATGATAGCTTTCAAATCCGGAAAGTGACAGGGATTCTGTTTCACTTACTAACATGGAGCACGTATGATCACAGGATAGATTTTTTTTTTTATCATCTTCACCATATAATGTTATCCCATTATAGGAGTGAAGTTACATTATTTTTAGTCATAATTCATTGGCTGGAAGAATGACATGCTCCCACCCATACTCAAAGTATAAATAAAGATTTGAAGAATAGAAGATGGAAATGATTTGGGACCCCCCTGGGTCATTATGCTACAGTGAGATGTACAAATAGGCCTTGTCTAAATCTTTAGGAAGCTTCTGCTTTTGAAGCATTCTGGAAAAATATGTAAAAATTATTTCCAGAAATCACTAAACTATTTTATTTTAGCACAGTGGTAGGGCGTTTGCCTCGATCGCAGCCAACATGGCCGACCCGAGTTCGATTCCTCCGCCCCTCTCGGAGAACCCAACAAGCGAGAGTATCTCGCCCGCTCGGCAGAGCCTGGCAAGCTCCCCGTGACGTATTCGATATGCCAAACACAGTAACAACAAAGTCTCCAATGGAGACTTTGGGCCCGCTCAAGCAAATCGATGAACAACGGGAGGACAGTGACAGTGACAGTGACAGTATTTATTTATTTATTTATTTATTGCTTTTTTGGTCACACCCAGCGATGCACAGGAGTAACTCCTGGTTCGCGCACTCAGGAATTTCTCCTGGCGGTGCTCGGGGAACCATATGGGGTGCTGGGAATCGAACCTGGGTCTGCCCCTTGCAAGGCAAACGCTTTAACAAATCACTTTAACACTTTATCACTTTAACAAATTCACCTCAAGCTCCCTGCAGGAAGCTGTTTCCACTTTTCATGTCTTTACAGAATGACATATTTTCATACAGTAACCATATTCACAGGCCCGTTTGGCCACAGATAGTTTAAATATTTTAACTCCTAAGACATAATGGATCACTATATAATAAAAAAATAGTCATTGATTTTATTTATGGGCTGGTGCTTATTGGACCATACCTAATGATATTCAGGGTTTACACCTAGCTCTGTGCTCAGGGATCACACTTGGTTGTACTTCACGGACCAAATGAGGTGCCTGAGATTAAAGCACAGTCAGTAGTATGTAAAGGAAGCACCCGAGCTGCTGTAATCTAGTTCCAGCCCCCTGTCATCTTTAAGACTGACACTAGTTGTGAACAAAATAACGTAGTTCTGTGACTTAAATATGTTTACCATCAGTGGAAATATTGTGCAGCTAAAGTTAATTCTATTTAAAGGCAAATCTGAAAATCACACAAGCTAAAATTATCCACAATGTCATCTACACGTGGGGGAAAAGTCAGAATTCAGAGGCCAGAGTCAGAAGTGAGAGGGCAGAGTCAGAATCCCAAGCGAAAGGCTCCAGAGAGAGAAGCAGAAGGACCTCCTAGAGAGATATCGGAAGAGAACAGAGGAGAGACTACAGAGGCAGAGTCAGAGGGACAGATAGAAGAGAGCACAATGGCACACAGAAGCAAAGCACAAAAGAGGATCCATCCCTATCCGGTCCATATAGAGTGGCTTGAGAGTACTAAACTTGGGCAGCGAGAGAGAGCGCTGTCCAGAGAGCGCGCCAACAACACACACATCATCACCATCATACCTTCTTCTTGGCTCTTATACTATGTTTTTTACAGTCTCTAACCCAAATTAAATAATTAATTAATTTAATTAAAGTCCCTTGAGTACCTAGGAGATTGTGTGGCTCTTCACACACCCAAGTAGATAGCCCTCATGGCACCAGAGCACCAACCACTGTGTGGTCCTGTTCAAGCACCTCCAGGCCAAGCAGTCTTAAGCAGTGGTCCTGAACTTTCCAGCTCCACAGAAGACAGTCCTAATAAAATAATAATAATAATAATAATAATAATCACGAATCACGACCATCCTGTTATTCGTCAATTGCCTCAAGCAGGACCCAATAACGTCTCCTTCATCCTAGCCCTGAGATTACATTCAAGGCTCTTTAGGAGAATGAGACCCATCATTGTTACTGGTATTTGGCATATTGGGTACGCCACCGGAAGTTCGCCCGACTCTGCCGTGTGGGCAGGCTACATTCGGTAGCCTGCCAGTTTGTCCAAAGAGATAGTAGGAATATAAGATGTCATAATAAGATGTCACTCGGCCACTCCCCTCCAAGAGGCCCCGGCGAGGACAGCCAGGCGCGGGGGCAGGAGACTGCACTGTTCTCTTCCGGGAGCTAGTTTTTATAATCTCTGAGTCTTGGCCGTTGATGGGATTACACGGCGCCAGGGGGCCAGTTGGTGGGTGTGACCCCCGCCTACTGGAATTTGGGGAATCTGGGTGGAGGATGCTCGGCCCCAATCCGAGTAGGCTTGGAGATCTCGGCCCTGGAACCCGTGTGGCTTTATATAATAATAATAACATAAAACATCTATGAACATGTAAAAATACTAAATAGTACCAAAGCCACATATAACCTATTAGTACTAAAATATGCAAAATAGGCTTTCTGCTCTATTATTATTATTAGCACAGTAGATAGGGCGTTTGCCTTGCACACGGCCAACCTTGGTTCAATTCTTCCATCCCTCTCGGAAAGTTCCGCAAGCTACTGAGAGTATCCCGCCCGCATGGCAGAGCCTGGCAAGCTCCCTGTAGTGTATTCAATATGCCAAAAACAGTTACAAAAAGTCTCACAATGGAGACGCTACTGGTGCCTGCTCAAGCAAATCCATGAACAATGGGAGGACAGTGCAGTGCTACACGTGATTCTTTTTTGTTACCTTCGTAGTTGTGCTATGCACCAGGTTTGTTTAGTTCCTCAGATCAAACACTGTTCTTTCTTCTTAATTATGTCTATGCAGTAGCAGATGTGATGATTTTATCCCGAATCTAATCACACCGTATCAACTGGATCTGTTCTTTTATGTCCTCAAAAGAGATTATCAATTGCAAACTGCTAAAGTGATGTGTGTCTTAGTTACACCATTCACTCTCAAGTCAGTATGGTTGGATTTCGTTCTGTAGGAATATTGAGAAAATGTCAGCCAGATAATCAGGCATTGAGATTGACTTGGCTTTGTAGGCCACAATAAATCATTCCAACTTAATTTTCCTTGTGAAAAGAGGGCTCTGGAGTTCTTTAGCCCAGTAAAGCACCTAACAGAGTTGTTTAAAAAATGCCATCTAAAGAACTTACAATGCAAGGCGGTCAGCAGAGAAATAGAAAAACGTTTCTGGAATGTACACTAAAACTCCTTGAATTTCTTTTCTTTTTATGAACAAAATTTGTACCATCTCAAAACATTACCCCTTGGTTGGCTCCTTTACATGGTGTTTGCCGTGAATTTTCATATAATTTATCAGTAAGATTGCAGGACATTATACCCTCTCAAATAGTTCTTTCTTTAGCAGTCTATTCAAGTAGTTTTCTCTCTTGTCATTTGTTGAATGATAATACTGCCTTGGTGTTATGAATCACTTTAGAATCTCTAGACTTATAATACTTATTTATTTTTTGTAGTCTCTACCGTTAAAATATCATACCCATGTACACAGAAACAGTGTTATCTGGTTGACACTACATTTTCCATATCTACCATGGTACTGCGTGAATTATGTATATTATATACATTTATGACTAGAGTGACAAATTAAAGGAAAAGTGTAATTTAAAATTTCTGAGACACTAACCCAGAGATGACAGCTGAATGATATTGGCTACGAATAAGAGATTGCTTCATCCTTGAGCATAAATTGGGGAAATTTTGATATGCATTGGCAATTTAAATGTTGACAGTAAATTAAACTTCTTAAAAGATTGAGTAAAATAAATCATAAATTAAAAAGTATCAATAAACAACATCAAAAGGAAACTTGTTTCAGTAGAGTATTGACACTGTTCTCCTCCATAGTTAATATATTTAGACTCATATCTGCCTCACAGGGACGTAATAGGTTTCCTTTCATTAATTTTGAGATGCTCTCTTTCATTCTATTTATAATGCATATTGTTATATATACATTTATAACATCTTTGAAACATGAATAATCAAATTTTTTAAATCCACTTATCTATAGAACAATGATGCCTGTGAAATGTGAAATACATGATCTATTACTTTCAATATTTAAATATATTTTTCTCTCTTTTTGTTTAAATATGGACATTTGCATTTGGAAATATAATTTAGCACATAGGTCTCTTAACTATAAAATAACATATTATTTTATAATTTTTTGCCTTGTATATATGTATATTTTATTAACAATACAATTTTCTACTATAAAAAATGCCAAAAGAAATACTGTTTATGTTAGATTATAAGCAGACACTCATGCTTACTCAACCAGGCCATCAATAAAACCATTTGGAGTTTATAACATGGTTGCATACTGTAACCAGTGTCCTATGATATATATACTGTCTTGTGTTATATCAAACTATAACCCATACTTTAATTGTATGACTATTTCTTCTCTTAAATAGGTAATATTTTCATCTTTGCCAAATGCTATAACAAGCATATTTCATTATAAAATATATCAATTCTACAGCTATAGTTTCAGTTATTTATTGAAATTGTTTAAAGCATAGAAGTGAATTTTAAATTCACTTCTAATGTTTTGAATTAACTTCTGAAAACAACCAAATATGTGGAATATATAATTTCAAAGACATAGTATTTAGAGATATATGTATGTACTACTTGAGTAAAATACAGATTATAAAAGAATGTTTAAATAATGATTCATCTATGCTTTCAAGACATAGAAGAAAGCTAATAACAGTATAATCATGAAAAACTATTTTGACTTTTTTCCTGAAATTAAAAAACTACTTTCATAAAGGTGAATTATTAATAAAAAAGCACAATAAGGAATTATGAGAGATAATATTAATATTTCGAAGTTTTGTGTTAAAACTACAGTTAAAGAGAGTTGAGTAGGATAAACTAAGTATATACTACACAGTCATTACCTCACCTACAGTTTATATTTTCAACAGTGTGTAAGAGAAATCAAAGTTGATACTTTGAAAAAGAGATTTCAATTATGACCTCCCTATAAATAAGTACTCCAACAATTTTCCTTAAATAAATTATCTGAAATATTTTGTGGTGGGTGAATAATATGAAGTGCAATGGACTTATCAACTTATAAAATAAGATCAGATATTGTTTCACTCAATTAGTATATGTCTATCAAGTATTTCTTTTGAATGGGGATTTTAAAAATAATACAAAAACAAGCTATTTGTGGGATTCAAAATTTACTTCTTAAAAAAGAAAAATGGAATGTGTGCAAATGATAAAATGAATCTAATCAACAGTAGTATATCTTAATTTGGTATAGATAAATAGTCTTTAATAAGTGCTAACACATACTTCAAATGATAAATGAATTTTTAATCAGAAAGAATACTTTTTAAATAGAGTTCCAGAAAATGCATACCCATTTAATTCATTACCTTTTAAGAATATTTAAGCCAGGCCTGAGCAATAGTACAGTGGGTAGGACGTTTGCCTTGCATGTGGCCAACCTCCTTTTGATTCTTGGCATCCCACTCGGTCCCCTCGAGCACTGCAAGGAGTAATTACTGAGTGCAGATACAGGAGTGACCTCTGAGTTTTGCCGAGTGGGACGCAAAATGCCAAAAAAAAAAAAAGAATACTTAATCTATGTCTTCATACTATAATTTTAAGAATATCTTGCCTGAAAACCCTGGACAGGTTTAATAATTTCTTTCAGAATATAAATAGTTAAGCTTATTAGATTTGCTTCTAAATATCTTTGCAGAAAAAATAGCAAAAAATAAAAAAAATTTAGAGCTCAGAGAGCATGACAAGGCAAATTTCACTAAATTATTTGAGTGATTTTTATTTTCCTTTATTTTTCTAGAATTATTTACAGAATCATAAAAATACTGAGAAGAGTATATGGGAAACAATAATAAAATTTAGATAAGAAAGCAAATGATCTGTTTTGAATTTTTTTCTGTGTGCCCTGGCTGTACTGACATTGTAATGATCATAACTGATAAAAATATGAATACTATTTAGTTAGTACAAATCAATGGAAAGAGCAGGAAAGAATTATTTATGTTATAATTAAAAAGTAACCACTAATTTATGAACACATGATAAGTGAAAGGAAAGAACAGATAAAGACATGACTATGATAAAATTAATAACAGGCCCACATAACACACCTATGTTATATAATACACTTGTGCATTGATTTTGAGTTTATTTAGAACGTCTCTGGACTTTAAAGCTTTGGTCCAGAAACCTTCTCTAGGTTTTAATAAAAAACAAGGTTATTTTCTTGGGAAAAATAGCCTTTCCATCCTTGTAAGCTAACAGCTGCAGAAGACATCCCCAGAATCCCACAGCTGCTTACCATCTAGCCGTTCCCCAAATTTGTAATTGACTCCTTTTGAATGTTAATTAAATTTTATACTTTTTTATACTTTTGTGATATGGACTTCTACCAGGAAAATCATATTGACATAATACATAATTTACTTGAATCATAAAAAGTGAAACCTCTTTACTTAGAGTGGGAGTGAACATTTTTGAGATATAAACCATAAATTATATTGTGTAACTTTGTAAAAAGACATTTCATTGTTCTTAATTTCATATGCCTCATTTGAAAAAGGATAAAGCTGGATGATAATGTTGGCATTTTATCTTTTTGAGTCATGACCATTTTAAAAAAATGGTGAAAGTCAGTTCTTTTCTCTAAAACTATGATTTGTACTTAGACTTGTACTTTAATTTCACGAACACAATAACATCTCATAGCTTAGTCATAGTCTTCAGAGTTCCTGCTACGTAAAGTTTTAAAATTTATAATTGAATGGAATTCTAGAATCTTCCTTTCATTTGCATGTGAGTCTTGTCTGGAAGTTCAAATGAATTTTTGATCATCTTCTTTGTTTTCTCTTATGTAAGAGAATACTTACATACTCTAATCTTTTATTTAGAAAATATTTTCTTCATATTTTATGACATCATTTTATGGACTTGTTTCCCCAGAATTAAACTACTTTACTTCTTAATAATACTTGTTATATTTTTATTTTCTGATATAAGATAAACTCTAAGGATCTTTTTTTGGTTACTCTTTATATTGTATTTTTTTCATAAAAATTCCAGTTTTTGCTACCTACCACATTTATATTCATAGCATTACTTTTTTCACTTTAGTGACTAGAATTCAGCATACTGCCAAAATATACAGCACTCTTGAGTCCTTAACAACAACAAATAAATATGCACTGCTTTTCCCTGGTAGTAGATGCTGGTTTTCATTTATTCATTTTCCACAAGTGATTCCACATGTAATTCCAATGCTCTTAAAGAATTTTCCACAAGATCATACTCATCTGCATAGGTCTCAAAAGAACTAAAATTAAATGATAGAACTGGAAAAGAGTTACATAATTTCTGTCAATATTCTTTTTAAAAAATCTGATACATTTTCATCCCATGTCTACTAGTATGGGTGAGGAAAAACAATGTTTTTCTATGTATTGGGATGTAGGGGAAGAATTAAGGTTCATAGGAAACTTTTTTTTAATTTTAATTTTTATTGAGTCACTGTGAGACACATACTTACAAAGCTGTACATAATCTGATTTCAGTCATTTCACACCCATCCCTCCACCAGTGTACATTTCCCACAATGACCCCAATTTACTTCCCACCAACCGCCACCCACTGCCTACCTCTATGGCAGGCACTTCTCTCTATCTCTATCTCTATCTCTATCTCTATCTCTATCTCTATCTCTATCTCTATCTCTATCTCTATCTCTATCTCTATCTCTCTCTATCTCTATCTCTATCGCTATCTCTATCTCTATCTCTATCTCTATCTCTATTCTCTATCTCTCTCTCTCTCTCTCTCTCTCTCTCTCTCTCTCTCTCTCTCTGTCTATCTTTCTCTCTCTTTCTCCCAAGCACACACACGCCACTCTCCTTTGGGTTTTCAATACAGTTACTTAAGGAGGAACAAGCATAGAAAGCTTTTATTGCATTGCCCCATCACCCTTTGATTTCTCAATTAAATTTGACTCAGTTCTACTACATCTCTCCATCATATCTTATCATTTATTTTTAAAAAGTTTCTAATCAATAATCACTCTTCTCTACTTAATCTCATGATCTCCTAATACATCTATTACATTCTTGCATCTATTTGACAAGAATTAGGCTCACTAGAAAATTCCAAACTGGACATGACATATGATTGAAGATCTTCACTGAAAAAGCAATGCCTTAAAAATAAATGTTCTCTGATATAGATGACATGTATGTTTTTATAGGTGATTTGGGTGAAATGGAGAGACAGGGATTTAATATTCTTGAGAAAGTGCTTCTTTCAGCTTGACTTATCTTGGTCTCCTTGGAGAAGTGTCTGAGTATTTGGCCTGGCAAAAATTGTCATGAATTCCTGTTGCGCTTGGATGCAAGTGCTCTACCGGTACAACTATTCAATCATCAAGTTGCACCTAAGGTCCAAGTTATCTTCACAGCACTAGAAATAGTCCCCTACCATCTGATTTCTCAATGAGCTGTAGCCTCAATCTGGAGCACTGAATTATTCTTTGCTGAAAAAGAAAAATAAATCCTGATTTCTGTCAATGTTTCCAGGTCTGTTGCCTATTCTTCTTAAAAAAGGAATTTCAAGGAGACAAATAAGGAGCAAAATATATTTATTAAGAAAACATGAGGAGGAAAAAGAGAAAGGTATTTTCTCGCGATGTGAGCTTCTTTAGAGGAGAGAGCTGTGATTGTATGTTCAACATGGAAATGTGTATATGTATATGAATTTTATAATGGGGAATATGCTTGGCTCAGCTTTTGTAAAGTTAGTTTTCAACAATTTTCCAAAACTGTTCTTTCCGGGGGCTTAGTATGTAAATAAAAGTCTGTTACTAGGGTTTTATCAATCTTAGACCCTTTTGTTCTCTTCATTCATATGCTCATCACTTTGTTTCTCTTAGTACTTCTCTCAGGACACTCAAACTTCTCTGGGCCTTTGTTTCTGCCTCTCACTGGGTTTCCAGGCTTGTGCTTTGGAATTTCTTTAATGCACAGTGCCAACACTGTGCCTCCATTTTCCAGCGTCTTTCAGACATGCATTCTACTGATTATTTCTAATTTCCTTTGACTATGAAAGAACTCTGGTTTTATCAAAAGTCTTGATAAAGGACCATTTGCTATCTTTTATAACTAAAAAGAGAAACAGATATGCATTGAAATAGGAGAAATGAACAGGTCATGCTTCTCTGATAAATTGGACCAATCATACCAATTGGGAATCTTTTACTCTTTTATGTCAGTGCTTATCAATTGTGGCTCACACTTTAATAGGTTTTAATTAATTAATCGTAGTACAATTAAAGCATATAAATGTCTTGAAAAGAAATTCAGATATCTACTCAACAGATCTGATTTTATTTATTGATCTCAATCTGATGACCTTTAACGTTTCCCTCAATTTGACTAAAGTTCAGTATGGTTTCTTCCAGAATCTAGGCCCCTGAGCTCTCTTTACTTCTAACATTTACTTTAGAAGACCTGAAATCGCGAATTATTTCTCTGCCCTTTTAGACTGTAAATTTCTTTTAAGTCTCTGGCCAGTTTTAAAACCAAACCCTAACTTTCTTACCTGGAGGCCATCTCTTTGAAATGCAGTCATCAAGAAGAAGTCTAATATGGTGCAGTTCAGTGTCTGTGAAATAGAAAAAGCACCAAATTGTAAACTTCCCTCATGCTTTGAAGCAGAACATTTGCTTTCTTTTGAAAGACATCAATTTAGTAAATACAAGCCATCACTTAATTTTACTGGGCCCTTCTTTGCTTGATATTTCCTGGAAGTAAATTTAATGTTTCTGTGGTTCCGGGGCACACCGGGATTCTCAGGGAGCTGTGTGGTACTAGGGACCATTTCTGATGTTCCCACATGCAAAACATGGACTCCAGTCCTTTGAGTCATTTGTCTTGTCCTCATTGCAAAATTTTGTTTCAGGCTTTGATACTACTACTAATCCCTGCTCAGACATTGACTGGTTCTATTTATTTATTGTTGCTCCGACACCCTGGGTCATGGGAGATGTGAGTTTTGGTGTCATAGGACGGGCCAGGGAGCCAGCTGTGGGCACTCACCTCATTCTGCCTGGGGAGGTTGCAGCCCATCGAAGAAGAGTGAGCACATGGAAGGTGAAAGAAAAGACACTCACACTGAGAGGCCCTACAGAGAGAAGACTCAATGATTGCATGCAGGGTTAAGTTTATATACCTCAAAAGAACAGGGATATTGTGGGGATATCCAGCACGCACTTGCACAAGGCTTTAGGATGTTGCAGTTTGTCATTCCTTCTTGGTGCACTGTTTGTGCCATCATTCCCTAGCGCCGGTGCTGTGACAGGATATTAGGCTGCTTGAGAGAGGCGAAGGGGGAAGAGAGAGGAAAAGGGCTGCTGTTGGGAAATCCAAAGGGGAAACTATGGGGGAGGGGCTACCTACCACTCATCCTTTCAAGCCTAGTCTTGGGGAAGGGCTCATATACACACAATTTTGGGGCATATGGCTTGCAAAACAGATATCGAAAGGTTATCATACATATCACTTTACTTACTGACCAGATTTTCTGCCTTTGAAAATAACTGTGTTTTATTTTTTTCTTTTCAGAAGCAGATCTTTTTTGGGTGATTATATATACTAAACCATCCCTATCTTGTTTTTTTTTTATACATTTGGCAAAGAACAAACTGATTTCTTCAATTAATCAATGTATTCGCTTTGTTCTCAAATCTGTAATCACGCTTGTTATAAATTGTTTCATGCTTTTTGCAAACATTGCATTACTATGTTTGACCTATTTCTAAATTACCAAGTCCTTTGGTAAAACTCATACCTAGAAAGAGACTTGAAATACTCATTAACCAAAATGGATTTCAGTTCATAAAAAGGAATCAACTAGGGTTAATATGACTATTTGTGCAGCACTATTATTAACAAAATTTTACAAGTTGGGCTATGCGACCTTTGGAAGAGAGTTGAAATGGACTGTGTGTGGGTGATTGTAATGCTGCCTAAGATTATGGGACATTTTGATTGTTTAAAGAAGGGAGATTTATGTTAAGTAGGTTACAGGGCTACAGTGCATGCAGGTAGATTTATGTTAAGTAGGTCACAGGGCTAGAGTGCATGCTCCCCCAAGTACCACAGGAGTGACCCCTGATCACAAAGCAGGAGAGGTGTGGCAAACAGCATCAACAAAATAAAACAGAAATTAGATTCCCAGAGAGACTCTGTGATATTTCTCTTTTAAAAAACAATAGTCCAAATATGTTTGGGAAACTGTGTGTGCATGCACGTGTGTGTGTATGCATATATCTTCATTCATAGTTCATCCTATATATTATTACAAGAGTCCTCTTCATCTCTTATTTGTGAGGAGGTGTTAAGACCTCACCCTATAGTACTCAGGGATTACCTCTGGCTCTGCACTCAGGAATTACTCATGAAAGGTTTGGGGGACCACACTGGAATCCTGGAGTTTAACTTGGGTTGGCTTCATACAAGGCCAGATGCCATACCTCCTGTACTCAACCTCCAACTACGTTCATCTTTTGTTTTTTCAGTCTGCCCTTAATATTTTTCCACTCTTAGATCTACTTGTTTTTTATGGTTAAAGTTTCTAAATGCAAGTCAAATAAGATATATAGTTGTAGTATGTGTGTGTGTGTGTGTGTGTGCGCGTGTATGTTTGTGTGTGTGTGTAAAAGAGGGGGATATAAAGAGAAACAGAGACTGAACAAAGCTTTTCAGGAAGTAAAGTTACATAGTTTTTGGTGTAGACCTTGAGTTTTTGAGTCAAGTACAAAAAAGTCAAGCTTTTTTTTTCATTTAGTCATTATAATGAAAATCATTTTCTCTCAGAAAAAATAATGACATAATGTAACAAACTATGTCCATATATCAAAATGAACTCTGAAAATTTTTATTATGAAAAAGTTCATATGCTCAACAAAAGAATAATGTCACCAACCATACATCATTCAGATTTAAAATAATTAACATTTAAAATTTTGTTTTATCATTCAACATCTTCATTCTTTGTTCTTTGACTGTAATAGAATAGTTACAACTCTTAGACCTTACTACCTTTTTAATCTTTCTGTGACTATAAAAAATATACTCATTTTAATATACATTTCAATGCTATGATAGTAACCTAATGCCTGATACTTACAACCATATATACATATATATATATATATATATATATATATATATATATATATATATATGGGCTGGAGCGATAGCACAGCGGGTAGGGAGTTCGCCTTACAAGCGGCCAACATGGCCGACCCGAGTTCGATTCCTCCGCCCCTCTCGGAGAGCCCGGCAAGCTACCGAGAGTATTCGATATGCCAAATACAGTAACAACAAAGTCTCCAATGGAGACGTTACTGGGCCCGCTCGAGCAAATCGACGATCAACGGGAGGGCCTTTACCTTTACCTTTACCTTTACCTTATATATATATATAAAAATACACACACATAGATGCATATATACAAATATATTCTCAGAGTTTAGGATGAATTATTTTAGGCTTTAAATGAGTCTTTTGGATGTGTATTGAGTAATGGCATTCCTGATTTCATTTATGACTTGTGTTAATTACTATTTTAATCACTATTTTAACATCTATATTATCTATATGGCACAATTATTTTCAGAATAAAATATATAACGATGCTGATGATGTTCAGAAAAATCCAGAGTAGTTTTCTTTAAACTTTATACATACATACATATACATATATGTATGTGTGTGTATATATATATATATATAAAATATAATGGTAGAAAAATAAAACAAGATATATAAAAATAAAGAGAGAGATGGTAGATTTACATAGTTTTATTAAGTATAATATTCAACAAGAAGAAATTACATTTGTCTCTATCTATTGTATTAGCAAAGAACATTGAAAAAGATTTGGAGGCTTAGCTTGTCTATATGCTTTAATCTTTTTTTTTTTTTTTGAACTTCATGTTGAGTGGTTTTTACAGTTATCATACCCAGCATTGCACAGGGGTTACTCCTGGCTTATGCACTCAGGAATCACTCCTGGCAGTGCTCGGGGGAATATATAGGATGCTGAGAATCGAACCCGGGTTGGCTTCATGCAAGGCAAATGCCCTACCAGCTGTGCTATCGCTCCAGCCTCCACAGAATCATTTCTGATCTCAAAAATTTACATAAAAATTTTAACACTATGTTATATAGTCTAAATATTTCTTTACTTTTGTGGTTGCATGCTTAATAGCTTACTTGAAAATATGCGCTCGTTTTCAAAGAGTGATTTCAAAGCTTAGAATGACAATGTTTATTTTTAAAAGCTGATTATGGCTCTTAACATGGCTTCTTTCTAATTAACCTCATTTCAAACAACACATTGGAAGATATAATAACTTTAAAAAGAAAATTTGAATGCCATTCTTCTAAATATCAAAAATACTTTAGATATTTAGAAGAATATATAATAAGTTCTCTATATATTATATTCCATATAATGTTTGAAGTTGGAGACAATAAATGCGATAGAAGAGAACCAACCAGTAATAAAATTTGTCTAGCTAGAAATTTTCTGCATTAATTTCAATGCAACATTTTTCTGTATTTATTTTTATAGAAGCATCAGTAACACAAATCATGAAAGTTAGAGGTATATCCATAATGCACTGAAATTAGAAGTAAATCACACACAAAAACAGAAAACTAAATCAAACACCTGGAAATTAAACAGTGCACTATTGAACAACGAGTGGATTAGACAGGAAATCAAAGAGGAAATCAAAAGATTCCTAGAAACAAATGAAAATGAGAACACGAGTTACCAAAACTTATGGGACACAGCAAAGGCTGTGTTAAGAGGAAAGTTTATAGCTCTACAATCATTCCTCAGGAAGGAGGAGCGAGCACACATAAGTAACCTAACCTCACAGCTTAAGAGTTTGGAGAAGGACCAAAAAAAGGAGCACAACCCGAACAGGAGAAAGGAAATAATAAAACTCAGAGCAGAGATTAACGAGATGGAAACCCAAAAAACAATCCAAAAGATCAATGAAACCAAAAGCTGGTTCTTTGAGAAAATTAACAAGATCGATAAGCCTCTAGCAAAACTCACAAAGAAAGGGAGAGAGAAAACCCTAATAAACTGAATCAGAAATGAAAAGGGTGTCATTACAACAGAAACCACAGAAATTCAGAGGATCATCAGGGAGTACTTTGAGAAGCTTTATGCCACGGAACATCAAAACCTCGAGGAAATGGATAAATTCCTAGACTCCTACAGACTCCCAAGGCTGAACCAAGAAGACCTGGAATACCTGAACAGACCCATCACCATCAAGGAAATTGAAATGGTAATAAAAAGTCTCCCCAAGCACAAAAGTCCTGGCCCGGATGGATTCACTAGTGAATTCTTCCAAATCTTTAAAGAGGACTTACTCCCAATGCTCTTTAAGCTTTTCCACGAAATTGAAATATCAAAAACACTTCGAAAAGTTTCTACGAAACAAATATCACACTGATACCAAAAGCAGACAGAGATACCACAAAGAAAGAGAATTACAGGCCGATATCCCTGATGAACACAGATGCAAAGATCCTCAACAAACTACTAGCAAATAGAATCCAACTACTCGTCAAAAAGATCATACACCATGACCAAGTAGGATTCATCCCAGGGATGCAAGGATGGTTTAACATTCGGAAATCAATCAACATAATCGACCATATCAACAAAAGAAAAGATAAAAAGCATATGATCATATCAATAGATGAAGAGAAAGCATTTGATAAGATCCAGCACCCCTTTATGATGAAAACCCTAGCCAAAATGGGTATAGAGGGGACCTTCCTCAACATAATTAAAGCCATCTACCACAAGCCTACAGCAAGCATCATCCTCAGTGGGGAAAAACTGAGAGCCTTCCCTCTAAGATCAGGGACGAGACAGGGATGCCCACTCTCTCCACTGCTGTTCAATATAGTACTGGAAGTACTTGCAATAGCGATTAGGCAGGAAGAAGATATTAAGGGCATTCAGGTAGGAAAGGAAGAAATCAAGCTCTCACTATTCGCAGATGATATGATACTCTACTTAGAGAACCCAATAACCTCCACCAAAAAACTCCTAGAAACAATAGACTCGTATAGTAAAGTTGCAGGTTATAAAATCAATACCCAAAAGTCCATGGCTTTCCTATACGCAAACAGTGAGAGAGAAGAAAGAAACATGAAAAAAACAATCCCATTCACAATTGTGCCCCAGAAAATCAAGTACCTAGGAATCAGCTTAACTAAGGAAGTAAAGGACCTGTACAAAGAAAACTACAAAACGCTACTTCAGGAAATAAAAGAGGACATGAGGAAATGGAAAGATATTCCCTGCTCATGGGTCGGGAGACTTAACATTGTCAAAATGGCAATACTACCGAAAGCATTGTATAAATTCAATGCAATCCCTATAAGGATACCCATGACATTCTTCAAAGAAATGGAGCAAACACTCCTGAAATTTATATGGAACAATAAGCCCCCACGAATAGCTAAAGCAATTCTTGGGAAAAAGAAAATGGGAGGAACCAACCTCCCGAACTTCAAACTGTACTACAAAGCAGTAATAATTAAAACAGCATGGTACTGGAACAAAGGCAGAACTGCAGACCAATGGAACAGGGTTGAATACACTGACATCTCCCCTCAATCACATGATCATCTAATCTTTGATAAAGGTGCAAGTAATGTGAAGTGGAGTAAGGAAAGCCTCTTTAATAAATTGTGTTGGCATCACTGGACGGCTACATGCAAAAAAATAGGCTCAGAACTCTGCCTAACACCATTTACAAAAGTAAGATCAAAATGGATTAAAGACCTCAACATCAGACCAGAAACCATAAGGTACATTGAAGATAAAGTTGGCATAACCCTCCATGACATTGAAGCTAATGGTATCTTCAAAGATGCCACGCCACTGGCCGAGCAAGTGAAAACAGAGATAGATAAATGGGACTATCTTAAACTAAGAAGCTTCTGCACCTCCAAAGAAACAGTGACCAAAATACAAAGACAGTCTACAGAATGGGAAAGGATATTCACCGAATACACATCTGACAAGGAGTTGATATCCAGGATATACAAAATACTGGTTAAACTCCACAAGAAGAAAACATCCAACCCCATCCAAAAATGGGGCAATGAAATGAACAGAAACTTTCTCAAAGAAGAAATCCGAATGGCAAAAAAGCACATGAGAAAATGCTCGACATCATTAATCATCAGGGAGATTCAGATCAAAACCACAATGAGATACCCATCTCACACCTCAGAGACTGGCCCACATTCAAAAGAACAAAAGCAACCGATGCTGGCGTGGATGTGGCGAGAAAGGGACAATCCTTCACTGTTGGTGGGAATGTCCACTGGTTCAGCCCTTCTGGAAAACAGTATGGATGATTCTCAAAAAATTAGAAATTGAGCTCCCATTTGACCCAGCAATACCACTCCTGGGAATATATCCCAGAGAGGCAAAAATGTGTAGTTATGTGACAGCTGCACTTGTTTGTTCATTGCAGCACTCTTTACAATAGCCAGAAACTGGAAGAAACCTGAGTGTCCAAGAACAGATGACTGGTTAAAGAAACTTTGGTACATCTACACAATGGAGTACTATGTAGCTGTTAGAAAAGATGAAGTCATGAAATTTACATACAAGTGGTACAATATGGAAAGTATCATGCTAAGCGAAATGAGTCAGAAAGAGAGGGCTAGACATAGAAAGATTGCATTCATCTGGGGGATATAAAGTAACAAAGTATGAGATTAATACCCAAGAATAGCTGAGATCAGCACCAGGAGGATTACTCCATAACTTAGAGGCCAGCCGGGTATCCTAGAGGAAAGGGCAGTTCAGATAGAGAAGGGAGCACCAAATAAAGGATGTTTGGAGGATCCTCCCAGGAGGGGAGATGCATGTCGAAAGTAGACTATGGACTGAACATGTTTGCCACTCAATGCCTCTTTTGCAGACCACAACACCCAAAAGGAGAGAGAGAACACAGGGGATTGCCCTGCCACAGAGACAGGGGGGATGGGAGGATGGGGGTGGGGGGGATATTATCCATGGTGGTGGAAAATGGGCACTGGTGGAGGGATGGGTATCTGATCATTGTATAATCGAAACCCAAGTACAAAAAATTGTAAATCTACAACTGTAAAAAAAAAATAAAATAAAGGGAAAAAATTTAAAAAAAAAGAACGTCAGAGGTATATCATTGCAAAAACTATTTAGAACTTTAAAATAATGAAATGTCTAATCTCTATTATTTATCATTATTAACTATTGTAATTTTAAAAAAATACAGACTGAGCCCCATGAACTACCTTTGGTCCTATATTAGCTCACTGACTGGCCATGATCCAGAGACTCATAAATGAATCTTGAAAGAGATCAAGAAACTATAGAGATGTTTTCAGACCCCAAAGTCACCGTCCAGTTAAACATTTGATTCCAGCTGTATAACCCCATTCAAAATTTTAGTTTCTGGAGAAGGAGAAGGAGAGGGAAAGGGAGAGGGAGAGGGACTCTACACCGCTGATATACTAGCAGTAGTACACCACATTGAATAGGATATAAAGTAGAAGGAAACCAGTCTTTATTAAGAAAACATTAGCAAACAGGGCTTGACCTATAACAACATTTAGAAATCTCTTACACAAGGGTTTAATGGCTCCATTCTGAGATACAACAATCTTCACACATTTTCTTCTAAGGAAATCTTTTTTGATCATTTTTAGCTAATTATTCAGGACAAGCAATATAAAATCAATTATATAGAACCTGCTACGGGGCACTTTTGGGTGATGGTTGTGAAAATCAGAAAGAACAGTGATGGGAAGATGCAATGGTGGTGGGATTGTTTTTGGACTATTGAATGTAATAAATCACCGTGAACAAAATTATAAAAATAAAAATGAAAATAGACTGTGTTAGTGCTATGACTTTTATTATTCTCTGTAATATTTGGTTTTTGCTTGCTTTTGTTTTGTGGGAATCATACCTATTGTTCTCAGGGATAACTCCTAGGTCTGTGTTCAGGGATCACTCCTTGGAAGTATTTGGGATAGTGACCAAGTGCTGTTTGGGATCTATCCAAGATCCTTTGCAGGCAAAGCAAGTATCTTACACTATTTATTGTCTCCAGCCCCAAATATTATTTTATCTAATGTACCCATCTTTTTTTTCCCATTCACTTATATCCAGAATAACCTGGCAGCATTATCTCTTTTTTTTATTTAATCATTTTTTTATTAGTGAAACACCATGAAGTACATTTATAGACTTATAAATTTTTGTGCTTGGGTTTCAGTTATACAATGATCAAGTACCCATCCCTCCACCAGTGCCCATCTTCCCCCACCACGGGTCCTAGCATCCCTCCCACCCCTGGAAGCATTATCTCACTATTATCATATGACTGAACAAGGATAGTTTTCACTGCAGGTAGTTGAAAAAAGCTGAATTTAAACATGTAATATTGATGTCTTTAGATATGGGAAAAATAAAACAAAACAAACACTGTGTTGCAGCTAGATGTTACTCCACCCCCTTCCCCCTTTTCCACCCCAAATTAAAAAAAAATTCAAAGAATGTATGGAAAAGAACTTAGTATAAAATATTTAGTACAAAAAAAAAAAGAAAAACCCTCAACAATTCAAAAGTGGCAATCAGGAATTGTTTTTGATTATTATTTGATAGGTGCATTCATATGTGTGTGTGTGTGTGTGTGTGTGTGTGTGTGTGTGTGTATAATACTTATCTTAGAAAGTTCATTTGATACTTCCTGGGTACAGAAAGTGAAGTGATGGTCAGAACAATGGTACAGTGGGTAGGACACTTGCCTTGCAAGCAGCTAGCCTCAGAGGTCATCCTAGAACTGTCAAGTACAGCAATCCAAAAAAGAGAAAAGAAAATGACAGGTGATTCCTTTCAATCTTTTGCAGTTTACTGTTTTCCTTATTTATATTTGATTACCAGTTTCCTCATCACTTTTTATTTGCATATACTTATAAGTACATGCATAACTAATTAAAGAGAAAACAAGGAAAAGATAATTTGTGCATTGAACTGTTGCTGACTATAAAATTTATTACAACTAGAACTAGTTCACTGGACAATATCTTAGAAAAATAAAAAAAATATTCATATGTGTATCGTGTGATTTTTACTATGTCTTCAACTTCCTGTGGCACTTCTGTTCTTACATACTGACCCCTTGCTCTCATACTATGTACCCCATTTATGCAATTTGCACCTCTGTCCCCTTAAAATACCCTAGGGATTCACCAAATCTTATAACTTCTGGTTAACAAGAAGGACCAAAATATCTTTTGGTTTAAAGGGCCTATCTTAAAGGACCAAAATACATTTCTTACATCTATTTATTCTTCGACTAGTTGCTCTCTTGTTCTATTCTCAAACTGCTAATTTTCTAATTGTTGAGAATGTTAAAAGTGTCCTTTGATGTTAATAACGGTGAATTTTGGAAAGCTGAGAAAGAGAACTCTTCAGGGTAATGAATACAAGGGTCAGAGAGATAGTACGGTAGGTATGGTGTTTATCTGGCACGTAGCCTACCTAGATTCTAACCTTGGCATCCCAATATGGTCCTCTGAGCACTGCTAGAAATAATTCCTGAGTGCAGAGCCAACAGCACCCCTTGAGCAATGCCTGGTTTGGTCTCAAAACAAGTAAACAAACAAACAGAATAAGTGAATAAAAGCACAGATGGTTTGAATTTTCAGATCCGATGACTTCCCTCCCTATGGCCCTCTCTGACAGGAAGAGGATAAGTGCTAACGGCAAAGTTCAACAGTAAGTGGCCAAAAGAGATCATCAATCTTTTATATCTAATTAAATCTCTACAAAAGCCCACAAGGACTGGGCTTTGAGAACTGCTTATGTTGAGGGGCAAAATACCATACCTAAAAAGATTTCCAGCTTTCCTCAACAGATTGCTCTCCTCATGCATCTCTTCTGTTCAATCAGAGATTTATTTAGTCTCTTCTGAATAAATCAGTGGCCAGTGAGTAAACAGGATTCCGGAGTTGGATTTGTTGTTCTCTTAAACTCATAGAATGTGAGAATAGTCTTTTGACAACCTCTGAATTGTAATCAAAAGTAGAGATACTAATCTGGACTTAGAGTGGACACATGAGCTTGACAAGGAAGACTATGGACCATTTACTTAAGGTTTGTTGTTCAGATGTACTGACTTACCTGGGGCTTGTGCTCAGTACCTGACTTGGAGGGCAGTCTTGAGAGACTGAACTGTTATCCTGAGGAGTATTAAACTGTCATTAGAGTAGACAGTGTCAGAATGAGTTAGTTTGATGAAGCGAGGAAGTCCTTATTCACAAATACAGTGAAATGGAAGTGCAAGATACTAAAAGTGCAATAAGACAAAGTGTATCAAGGAGCTCACCAAAAAGTAGACTTGAAAATTAACCTGCAAATATCAGCAACAGTAATCCTGTTGTCACTTTTCCTGAAAAATCGTTTTAGTAACAGTAAGGAACAGTAGTATTTGATGTGCTTTCATACTGTTAGTTTCCATCACTATCTTGAACTCATTTTGTTAGTTGTATCATAAATATGTAATTTGCCAGAATGTGTGTTCCCTGGAGATAAGAATAAGAGATTAATCATCATTTGTCTCCGACACTAAAATTAGGGCATTTTATATTGATTGTGTTACAGTTGGATACACTTTGGAATGTATGGCAAACTCTTTATTTCACATATTTTTTTAAAGAAGACACAATATGTGTATGCTTAAATTTTTCCAAATATTGCTTTAGTTACTACCATAACAAAATCTGAAAAAATTACCAAATTGCAAAAATAGCATTTTCCAAAAGAAAACTAAAAAATAATAATTAAAACTTTATATATTGAATTATCAGGGCTTTAAAAACAGACGCAGAACTCTGACTATGACAAGAAAGATTGTTCTCCCTTAAATCAATCACTATTTCTGTCACATTAAAGGAATTTGTATGTTCTCTCTAAATTTTTCTACAAAAGTTTTAATGTGGGGAAAAGTAAAAGAAAAAAATAGAATATCTCACATGATTATTTTCAATAATTTGTATTTTATTTACTTTTCTTTTAACTTAAAATAGTGTTTGGAAATGATACTTCAAAAGCAGAAATAGTTTAAAGCACTAAATACTTTTAAAATCATAGTTCAATTCCACACACATACTACCTACAATTTAGAATTTTAAAGTATCATCAACTCTGAAATATTAATGATAATAATACTGTATTATTAATGTAATTTTATACCAATAAAATAATCCATAATCATCAAATCAGACCTAAACATTAATACATTTCTTGTGGGGTCAGAGAGATAATACACCTGGCATGGCATTTGTCTTGCACATGGCCATCCCAAATTAAATCCCAGGCATTCTATATAGTCTCCAGAACATTGCAGAAGTGTTTCCTAAGTGCACAGCTGGGAATAACCCCTGAGCATCACAGGGTGTGTCCCCAAAACAAATGAAAAGCAAGCAACAACAAAAATATTACATATAAGCTAAGGGTTATATTTGTTATTATTGTATTCACATTGATTTTATCGCTACTTTTTCTCTGAACACTTTTAAAACATTTCATGACATAAACTTGATTTTATAGATTATACTATTTTGTGTGTTAATTTACTGTTATACAAATATTTAATGCTTACCATCTCAACTAATTAAAATATGCCACATTTTTATTTTCAGCAAATTGATTATTGTAACTAACCCTCGAATTAAATTTTTTAATGCTTTTTATTTATTTTCTTTTTTCTTTTAATGCTTTTAATTCTGCATCCTTCAGTTACATATAGATACTGGAATTTCCTGAGATTCTACTGAAAACTATTGATTTCTTCCTTACTCATTAGCTAAAATGTCCATAGATGCCTTTCTTTAACTTCATTTAAGCTTTCAATATACAAGATGAAATTATTAGAATTCCTGAATTTCCTTAAAAATGAAGTCGAGATTTAAGAGTTCAAGATAAATATTTATGCCAAAAAAGTTCAATGTTTTTAATATTATATTTCATAAAGGTACATGTACAGTCATTAAAAACCTGTAGAATACATACAGTACTATATCCAGCTATGGTGATTATCACTTTAAGCTACTCTGGCCTTCGTCTTAGGTAGCGGATGCCAACAGGAAACAATAGAATTTTCCTGATGATATTGTTAGGTCTTAAGAGTGTTATAAAAAACAACTAAAGTGCATGGTTTCACTAGGTCCCTCAAATAAAAATGATGTAAACCCAAGAGTGACAGTTTAATGGGTTTAGGCAAGAGGATGGACTATCCAATGTCAAGATAGATGGTGGTGAATCTCATGGATAGATTCAGTTACTGACTCTACAGATCAATAATGGCGATTGCGATGATGATTTAATGTTAGGGAAACATATTTTGGTGGTATCTAAGGCTTGTCTGACAATGTATATTCAAAAGATAGATTGAATGCCCTGAAATGTTAACCTTGTCACTGATGATCTTAGTATTTCTTTGAAATAAACTAAAAAAAAGAATTCTTTTACTTTCTATGTATCTGGGCTGAATAAAAATATTTAGTAATATTGATTCTGATAGAAGATTTTTAACATGGTTCAAACTATGGCACTATTTAAATTGCATTTCAATCAGGATGTCTAATATTTATCTTCATTCTTTAGACGAGAAATAAATTTATTTCACTTTTATCTAGTACAAGAAGAAAAAAATAACAGTGTAGAAGTTTTATTATAGTAAAATCACAAAATTGTAAACCATGTATGCTCAGGAAGAGTGCAAGTATTTTATAAAGCTATACACCAGTACCTCTGTTACACATGCAATAATTGACATCTTTGCACTAAGCAAAGTGCACTTTTTATAATCAATATTGGTCAAAAAATGTAATTTATCAATGGTCAGGTATAATTTATTTAAAATGCCAATCTCTTTTCTCTAAAATAACAAATGAATAGTTAGTACTGTGAGCAGATTACTTGCCTTGCGTGCAGTTGACCCTGGTTCTATTCCTTGTTCCCCGTATGGTGACTTAAGCACCACTAGGACTGGTTCCTTTGGTTATGAGCCAAAAGTAAGCCCTTAGCAGGACAAGATGAAGTCCCAAAATGAAAATGTTCATACTGTTTCAAATAGTTGGCACAGGACAATGATTATTAAGCTTTACTTGTTAAATACTCTCTTATTCCCACATAGGAAAATAAATATGGCACTGAATTTGTTTACTAGGAGAGTCTTTTTTTTAGGAGCAGAAATGAATCTGTGAGTTGGGTTAGACAATTTCTGTACTGAAGAAATGTCATTTTTTTTGGTGAGGGGAAAAGTTCAGGAGCAGTGGGATTTGCCTAGGAAAGCAGTGCTCTGGAGTCACACCCAGCTCTGTGCTCAGGAGTCTCATGTGCAGGTGTTCAGGACTATATGTGGTGCTGGGATTCAAACCAGGGTCAGAACCACACCTACAGCCATACGCCTGGCATGTGCCTTCAAGTTTATTGTCCTCTGTCTGTCCCAGTAAATCGTTTCTTTATCTGTATGCATGTTTACTGCCTTCAAAATCTCATCCAAGGCTCCAGAGAGAGTACTGGGTTGAGGTTCTGCCTGCCATGTGACTGGCCCCACATTAGTCCATAAGACTGAACATGGTCCCCTGAGTAGTGCAAGGTCTGGGTCCTTAAACAGAGATCCAGAAGAAGCCCTGGGCATCCCAATGTGTACATGCCAGATATACATTAATATAAATTTATATTTATATAAACTCAGTGATTTACTTGAGTAATATACATACTTGATATATTTCTACTTGTGATATATTTTATTATTGCTATTTTTCCAATAAAAAAATCTTCCTTAAAAATGTTTTTTTTTCTTTTTTATTTATTTATTTATTTATTTTTTTACAGTTGTAGATTTACAATTTTTTTTGTGTTTTGGTTTCAATCATACAATGATCAGATACCCATCCCTCCACCAGTGCCCGTTTTCCACCACCATGGATAATATCCCTCCCACCCCCATCCCCCCATCCCCCCCTGCCTCTGTGGCAGGACAATCCCCTGTGTTCTCTCTCTCCGTTTGGGTGTTGTGGTCTGCAAAAGAGGCATTGAGTGGCAAACATGTTTAGTCCATAGTCTACTTTCGACATGCATCTCCCCTCCTGGGAGGATCCTCCAAACATCCTTTATTTGGTGCTCCCTTCTCTATCTGAACTGCATGTGGTTCAACATCTGCAATAATCTATGTTTAATAATAAACCAGTTTCATGACAAATATCATGATTGATTCCATCTAAATCAATACTGAAACTACCAAACATGTTTAATCCATTTATTTAGACATATTTATTTATTTATTTATCTATCCGTATATGTACATATATATATACATATTTCCACATGACTTTGATGTTTTTAATCTCTTGCTTACTAAGTCAGCATTATTTTATTTTGTGATATCATACCCTCCTTTTCTTAGTAACTACTCCTGTGTTGGAACTCAGGGGTCACTTCTGGTGGTGCTCAAGAGACTATTCAGTGCCAGGAATCAAACCTGGGTCTCATGTATGCAAAGATGCTCTCAACTTCTCAACACATTGAACAATCTCTTCAACTCACTTCCGTGTATTATTTCCTTGTTTGGTTTGGGGGCCACATCCAGTGATGCTCAGTGTTTAATCCTAGCTCTGCACTCAGGAATTATGGTCCCAGGGGGACCATATGTGATGCTGAAAATCAAACCCAGGTCAGCCATGCGCAAGGCAAGTGCCCTGCCTGTCACCAGCTCACTACTTACTGGGTTGAATGCTATAGCTAGCTGTGAAAATCATTTCATGTTTATACGCTCCAACTCCCTACCAACTGGTTGCTTAAGTTTTTTTTTAAAAAAAAAAAACAATTGTTTTATTAAATGCATCTGATCAATACCTCGATTCCTCTTATCTACCCATTCCTCTCTCCCTCTCTCAATCTCTCTTACTTTTTCTCTGTCTCTTATATTCTCAAGGCACTTACTCAATTTCCTCATCTTATATAATATGCGTATTGTGTCTACTAGCTATGAGATGCCTCAATTTCTTCAGTAAAAACATTTTTCATAAGGGCTGATACATTTGCTGGTTTGTTAGCTGATTTTTATCACAAGTGTCTGGTATTTTAAACACTCAAAAGATATTTGTAGAAGAATGTATAATGCATGAACTTTAATATGTTGGTACTTTTTTCACATCTTCCAGACTGTTTTGAATCTCAAGAAAATTGTTTTAACTTTAAACTGAGCAAAACTTTTAAAATTATTTCTATACTCCTTTGGAGAGGTGTTTATGTGAATTTTGTAGATAAAATGTTTACTTTTTTTAAAATTCCCACACTCCAGATATCTCCATGATTATGAATATAATTATTGCTATTAAAAAATCTTCTATTATGCAGAATGCTAATTATAGAAAGGAAACACTATGTGATGGACTGTTTTTGTCCTACACCCAGTTTCTGACTTACATTGGAACCAGAGACATATAATTTTTCATAAAGACGAAAGATGATTTATTTGAAGTAGATGAGGATGAAGTCTGAGTTTATTGCATTGCAGTTTTTATCTATTTCCAATGTAACATTTTCAATCAATTTCAACTTCAACATTAGATTAATTGCTGCAACCACATTCAATTACTAAATACAATTAATTTTTTCATATTTTAAAATTTGATTATCCTCTCTACTCCTGACTCTTAGATATTAACATAGTGAGGGGATATTTAGCTTATAAACTTTGAAAAAACTTATAAACTATGAGAAAACTGAGGCTCTGAAAGTCTAGGACACTTAACCAAGGTCACAATTATGAGGTATTTTGTACTTTGAAATGGTTTCTAAGACTTTTATTTTCAGAAGCTTAATATAAAGCATTTCATGCATGGAGGAAATTATACCTTCATGTCTCTTTTGGGAAAGAAAAAATTACAATAGAAAATATTTCTCACTCAGATAGCCTTGACTTTATTTGACATTTTAACTGTACTATCTTTATCCCATATAATGAATGGATTAGGTAATTATACTACTCTACAGATTCTATTAGCATGTGCAGACATTAGAATTTGGGAAACCAATTTTACTGGTAAATTAGAAGAAGAAGTTATTTGGAATAGCCTGAGGAAAATGAAAAATAGAATTTCTTTTACATTAAGTCACAGGTTACAGAATTAAAAGTCTACATTGCTCATTGTTAAAAAACTTATTTGTATCTTAATTCATACTACTATTACATATTACAAAAATTCACTGCATCATATCATTTTTACCTTTCTGTTACCTGATATTATAGTTTTATCACTTTAATCTGGTTAATAAGATGGTTGAGATGTCATAGTTCTTCATGTTCTTACTATAATACAAAATCTCTTGTGAATAGAAAACGCAAGAATTCTACTTTGAAGAAAATTATTTTTCACCTGAATATGCACCTTCTGTGATAATACAGAAGTTTGCTCTGTCGATTGACTCTGTAGCCTCAGTTGGATGATCAGTAACTCTGTGCTAAGATATATATCATTTATTTGAGAAGACATTCATCAATAAATTAGAAACCAAAGTAAACAGAGGTAGAATGTTGAACGTGCTTTAAATTCCTGAATAAAAAACAGGCTTTATAAAATGGTTAGTTATGTGTCCCTAAAAAAACCTCATGTCACATGGTTATGACAGAATCTACTTTCTTGTGAAAAACCTTTCAGGTTCCTGAGGCATAATTTCTTATTATATCAAATGAATAAAAAAATGAATGACAGTGAAATTCAAAGGGTGTGTGTGCGTGTGTGTGTCTGTGTGTGTGTTACATGATATCAGTAATTGAAAGTTCAACACTAAAATGATAATCCTGTCATTCTGGAACATATTTAGGATATAACAAAAAAGACCCGCACACAGCCAACCCAACTGACCTGGGTTCAATTCCTCTGCCCCTCTTGAGAGCCTGGCAAGCTACCGAGGGTATCTCACCTGCATGGCAAAGCCTGGCAAGGCTACCCGTGACATATTCAATATGCCAAACACAGTAACAACAAGTCTCATATTGGAGACATTACTGGGCCTGCTTGAGCCAATCGATGAACAACAGGAGGACAGTGGCAGTGACAATCTTTAATCATTGCTATGATTGAATTAGCATTAAGTATGCATTTCGATTATTAATAATAATACATTTTGCTCTCAAACCAAATATTGGAATAAGAGAATAGAGAAATTTAATACTGAATTTGTTAATTAGAAAATGTGAATCCAGATCTATATTCTATTTACTTATAAGCTATAAACTAGAAACTATAATACAAGCTAGTAAATTAGTATCAGAAAGCTCAATCATCCTTTTCACCATTACTGTAATGTCTGTTTTTATTCAAAGTCTGTCATCTAAATTTCTCACATTTAAGAAAATTCCAGAAATAAAATTGTGTTTAATTATAATCCATTCGAGTATTTTCTGAATGTGCACATGCATTTTTATGTAAAAGTTATAAATAATTGGGTAAGAAATGAAGTCTTATCAGCAACATTTTTCAAAAGTGTCTCGATAAATACAATTTTTAGTTGTTGTGCATAAAATATTACAGATTAATTAATCAAAATGAAAAAAATCTTTGTTGTGTAAGAACCTCAAAAGTCCATTCCTGACTATAAATTATAGAAAATTCATTAAAATATTGAGCATTGGTACTCTCCAGAGATCAATTAACCTAATTACTTTAAGAAAATTAGTTATTGCTTAATTACTTTAGAGGTTACTTTAGACACAGACTTGTTCAGGGCAAATTCATGAATTAAACAAGTTTATGAAGTCAGGAAAGTAAGTCAAGGTCATGATCTTGAGACTTTCTGAGTAGTAGGCTAATAATAAGAATTCTAGTAGTAGCTAATAGAGCCATTTATCTATGATCACAGTGCCTGGAATGTCTAAATATCCTGGAATAATGGCAATATGATATTATGTTCAAATATTTGTTTTATTTATGGGAGTATTAACTATCACATACCATGGAGGTTGCATTTTTGACATTTTGGTAGTGTTTTTGTTAAACAAGCAATTGATCTTTCATGAGAAAATACAATTATGTTGTTATATAGAATGCAAACAACTTCAGTGAAGTTATTTTTAGTGGATTACTTGAACTAAACACTTGGTCTTGTGAACATTTAAAATTACTTCATTTCAGTGCATTCATTTTGAAGATATATAATAATCAAATTATTTTTCCTTCAACCTTGCAATTCCCATTTGGTAGTTCTGGGGTTTAAATCAAGAGTTTGCAATTTTTAAGTAGTATCCAGATCACAATATGTGAATTGTATTGTACTTTTAGAACAACTGTGTTGTTTTTTCAGTATATTTAGATGTAAACATGAGTCTCTGAGAAGCTTTGGCATTGAAAGTGACTCTTTGTGAATTAGAAAATTTGATAAAAAAATAAACTGTTGTTGGCAATTGAGTTGATAAAATTATTAAATACTTAGTCTACTGAAGAAAGTACATGTTTCTGGGATTCAAATTTTATAAGTGTCCAGGATCAACCAAAACCAAGACAGCTTCTATGGTATGCAAGTACAACCAAAGACACTGCCCTATGATTCAGTATAGAGTCATTATACAAATGCATCAAATTTATTTTCTCATTGAAAGATACCATACTGTCTGTCTAATACCCATACTTCCCCAAGTTACTTCTTTAAGGTCAGACATCTAATGATTTTTCTTCTGAGAGCTAAGGGGCATAACCTACTAGTAAGTCTCTGGAAAACTAAAAAATGTTTGCAATTTACAAGATTTGGGAACTTATATTGGTATGATCTAATCTATTAAAATGCACTAAGAATAAATAAAGATGGCCAGTGACAAAGTTTCTAAAATTTATCTTCTCTACATATTTATGTGAAGACAAACTTCTCCATTTTGTTGAAGTTAAGTTGAAAAGTTAGCTTGTGACTTTTCAATCAGGAATAAAAGAAGTTACTTTTTTAATTAGAATACATCAAAAGAAAAGTAATCAAATAAAATAAATTAGGAATAAGCACCAAACAGAATAACAAAACAAAAGTTAAATCCTTAGTAGCAACTTGAATGAATTAAATATTTTTTATGTTTTTATAGAAGTCAAAGTAGCACTGTAGCACTGTCCTCCAATTGTTCATCAATTTGCTCGAGTGGGCACCAGTAGCGTCTCCGCTGTGAGACTTGTTACTGTTTTTGGCATATGGAGTACGCCACAGGGAGCTTGCCAGGCTTTGACGTGTGGGCAGGATACTCTAGGAGAGGGACAGAGGAATCGAACCTTGGTTGATCACTGTGCAAAGCACATGCCCTACCCGCTGTGCTATTGCTCCCCCAGAAGTCAAAGTAATGACAATAAATGTTTTCCTTATTATTAGGAGACCAATGTATGAACAAAAGATATTTTTAAATATTTTAAGTAATAAACAGTATAGATATCACACAGCTGGAGAATACAATAACTCTTGAACATTTCATGATGGATTTCAACAATTAAATTAAATGGAGGAAAGATACTGAACATGAATAAAGGATAATGGAAATCATGAAATGAAAGGAACAAATGGAGAAACAAAACAAGGGAGTGAAGAAAACTTACAACTAGCAAAAAACTTACCATCAAGCTTACCAAGATATTCTGATACAAAGAAATGATGAGAAAACCAGACATCCACAGGAATCCCAAGGATAACCTAAAATATTAATCCACTGAGATGTTATCATTAAGTTTCCAAAAGTTAAAATGTTTAATTAATAATAAATACTCCAAGACAAAGTACTTGTTTTATGGGTCAGAGAAGTTAGTATATAGTACATAAGATGCTTGCCTTGCAGAAGTTAAACTGATACCTGGCCCCACATATGATCCCCCAAGATTCACCAGATGTTACCCCTAAATACAGAGCCAGGAGTAAGCTGTGAGAACCAATGATTATGGCCTGAAATCAAAGTAATAATAATTATTTATTAATGTATAATTAATTTATCAATATATTTATTAATATATTAATTTATTAATATATTATTGATTATTAATTAAAATAGATTATTTCACATAGATTAGCCATTAGAATATGAATATTTTCTCAGAAAATTACAGTCTGCAATAGAGTAAGTGATAGATCCATAGTCTGAAAGGAAAAATATGATAAATTATCACCTATATTTGCTCGAGCTCGAGCGGGCCCAGTAACGTCTCCATTGGAGACTTTGTTGTTACTGTGTCTGGCATATCGAATACTCTCGGTAGCTTGCCGGGCTCTCCGAGAGGGGCGGAGGAATCGAACTCGGGTCGGCCATGTTGGCCGCGTGTAAGGCGAACGCCCTACCCGCTGTGCTATCGCTCCAGCCCTATATTAGTATGGACTAAAGGAGAGATAAATACTTCTCCATTTAAAATATAAAGTGGGGGAAATTACACATGACCAACCTGGGTTCGATCCCCAAAATCGCATATGGTACCCTCTAGGACTGGGCTGTAGCAATAGCAGTGTGGATAGGCCATTTGCATTGCACGTGGCTGACCCAGGTTCGATTCCTCCATCCCTCTTGGAGAGCCCTGCAAGCTACTGAGAGTATCCGGCTCACACAGCAGAGCCTGGCAAGCTCCCCATGACATACTTGGTTTGCCAAAAACAGTAACAACAAGTCTCACAATGGAGATGTTCCTGCTACCCTCTCAAGCAAATCAATGAACAACTGGAGGACAGTGCTACAGTGCTACCCCTGAGCACTGCCATAAATAATTTCTGAGCACAGAGTCAGGACCAACTCTTCAGCATTACTGGAGGTGACTCCCCTTAAAATAATCTTTTTAAAACATTCTTTGGGCTGGAGCGATAATAGCACAGCGGGTAGGGCGTTCGCCTTACAAGCGTCCAACATGGCCGACCCGAGTTCGATTCCTCCGCCCCTTTCGGAGAGCCCGGCAAGCTACCGAGAGTATTGGATATGCCAGACACAGTAACAACAAAGTCTCCAATGGAGATGTTACTGGGCCCGCTCAAGCAAATCGATGATCAACGGGAGGGCCTTTACCTTTTACCTTTTAAAACATTCTTTAAAATGCTAATTAAATTTAGCACCACTAAACTAATCATACATAAATGCTAATAGGAATTTTTAAATTTTTAAAGAATAAAACAATGCTCTTTGGAAATAGAAATAAAAGTGAAAGTATAGCTTCAAAGGCTGGAACGATAGCACAGCGGGTAGGGCGTTCGCTTTACAAGCGGCCAACATGGCCGACCCGAGTTCGATTCCTCCGCCCCTCTCGGAGAGCCCGGCAAGCTACCGAGAGTATTCGATATGCCAGACACAGTAACAACAAAGTCTCCAATGGAGACGTTACATTACTGGGCCCGCTCGAGCAAATCGATGATCAACGGGAGGGCCTTTACCTTTACCTTTATTCTATGCAATGGGCAGTGTATAAGTCACTTAAAACTGTTAAAAAGCGTCTATACTGCAAACCGTAATGACCAAAATGAGAGAGAGAGAGAAAGAGAGAGAGAAAGACAGAGAGAGAGAGGTAGAATGAGAAAGAGGGATTGAGTGTGACACACACACACAGACACAGGACATAGAGACACAGAGACACAGAGAGAGAAGAGATTGTCATAGAGGCAAGGCTTGAGGGGTGTGGGAGGAAAACTGGGGACATTGGTGCTGGGAAATTACACTGGTGGAGGGAGGGGTGTTGGGACATTGTATGACTGAAACCCAATCATAAACAGCTTTGCAATGCTATATCTTATGGTGATTAAACTGAAGAAAGAGAGAGAGAGAGAGAGAGAGAGAGAGAGAGACTCATTTGCGCTTTACGATCACATACCGATTAAAAGTCAAGAAATGAACAAAGATATTCCGTGAAGAAAAAGAAATATAAGTAGGCATAGGTTTAATTTTATCAGCCAAATTAAACTTTAGATCAAAAACTAACAAAATATAAGAGTCTATAATGATAAAGGAAATAGTCCATTAAGATGTCATAATAATTCTACATTCTGTACTTCCAATTTCAAATCATTTAAAGATATAAGTAAACTATTCTCAGAACATAAGAGATAAATGGACATCAATGCAATACTAGTATAGGACTTTAATATTCCACCTTCACGAATATATAGATTATCCAGACAGAAAATCAATTTTCTTAAAAAGTCTTAAACAACATTTTAGATTAGATGGGCATAATGTGCATACTTGGAACATTATATCTTATAGCAACAGCATATACACTCTTCTCATGGGCTTCATGATTTGAGCAATGATTTTTTTTTGTAGATTTAGCACCAAAAGCAACAGATAATACTTGTAATAATAAACTAGGAGGGTAGTTTCAAAATAATTGGTATCTGAATAGCAAAGGATAAATCATCAACAAAAGGCAAAGCAGCATATGAGATAATATACTTACAAATAATTCTGCAAAGAGGTTTTAATATCTAGAAAATATAAGAAACTATTACATGGAAAAAAGGAATTAAAAATGAACAATTTCATGAATAGATATTTAAAATATATGGAATAACACTAGGTATATGAAAAGAGGTTTATATCACTGATCATTGGGGGAAATTAATTAAAAATACAGTAACATAATGTTATGTCATTATTATGCTTAAGGTAAAGGTAAAGGCCCTCCCGTCGATCGTCGATTTGCTCGAGCGAGCCCAGTAACGTCTCCATTGGAGACTTTGTTGTTACTGTGTTTGGCATATCGAATACTCTCGATAGCTTGCCGGGCTCTCCGAGAGGGGCGGAGGAATCGAACTCGGGTCGGCCATGTTGGCCGCTTGTAAGGCGAACGCCCTACCCACTGTGCTATCGCTCCATCCATTACTATGCTTATTACATTAAAAATAAAATATTTGGCAATTACTTTGGGGGTGTAGAATAAAAGAAGCACTTGTAAACTGTTAGTCGTTATGTGAATTAATACAGCAACATTGAGAGTATATAGATTTTTCCCAAAACTAAAAATAAGTGCCAAATGATACAGCAATTCCACTTCACATTAAATAAAGAAAAATAATTAACTTGAAAAAATAGCTAATGATCAAGTTTACTGAGCTTACCAATAATTGTTAAGTTATGGAAATATTGTGTAAATTTAAACCTTATGTATAGTAATATATTATATATCCATGTATATGTATAATTTTCTAAGAGATTATGTAACTGATCTCTTTAAAATTTAAATGATGTGCAAGAAGATAGTACAAGGTTAGTTAATGAACATGCCTTGCAACTCAAGTTCAGTCTCTCGCATCATTTACATTACCAATAGCCATGGTTATAATTCTTGAGAACTTTGAGCACCTCCAGTGTGAGGGTTTCTGAGCTTCCCTGGAGCCAGGAAGCAGCATGTCTTTGAACTTGATCACTGAAACACCAAACTGTCTGACTGAGCACTGCTGGACCCACTTGATAATTGCTTAGAACTAACAATGAAATGCAAACCAAAGCAACAATGAGATATCATTTCATACCAAACAGAGTGTCATACATCAAAAAAGAACAAGAACAATCAGTGCCGGTATGGATGTGGGGAGAAAGGGGCTCTCTTTCATTGTTGGTGGGGATACCGACTGGTCCAGACTTTTTGGAAAATAGTATGGGCATTCCTTAAAAAACTAGAAATTGAGCTTCCATATGACTCAGCAATACCACTTCTAGGAATAAATCCCAAGGGTGTGGCAAAAAAAGCATGGTAGAAATGACATCTGTATCTATCTGTTCATTATAGCACTACTCACAATAACTGGAATCTGGAAATTACCCAAATGCCTGAGAACAGATGACTGGTTAAAGAAACCTTGGTATGTCTACACAAAGGAATAATATGCAGCTGTTAGGAAAGATGAAGTCATGAAATTTGCTTGTAAGTGGATGGTCATGGAGCGTATCATGCTAAGTGAAATGAGTCAGAGAGGGACAGACATAGAATGACTGCACTCATTTGTGGAATATAAAGTAACATGATATGAAACTGACACTCAAGGGCTAGGAACATTGCTCTATAGTTGTAAGCCTGTCTCATGAGCTGGAATATAAGGCATATGAAATAGAGAAGGGATCACTAAGTCAAAGAAGGTTAGAGGGATCTTTTGGGATGGGAGATGTGTGCTGAAAGTAGATAAAGGACCAAACATGATTGCCTCTCAGTACCTATGTTGCAAACCATAAAGCCCAAAAGTAGAGAGAGAGTATGGGGAAATTTGTTTGCCATAGAGGCAGGGGGAGGGTTGGAGTAGGGGAGGAATACTGGGAAAATTGGTGGCGGAAAATGTGTACTGGTGGAGGGACGGGTGTTAGATCATTGTATGATTGAAACCCAAACACGAAAGATTTGCAACTGTATCTCACTGTAATTCAATAATATAAAAAGAACTACCTCTGAAATAACAATCACACAAATAAGTAGACAAATAAAAAAAAGGTAATTACAAGTCTTTATATGTCTTTTAAGTTTTTGTGAAAATTCTTTAACAATGTATGCATATGTCATCACAATCACATTTTGCATATATGTTATTTATGTTTAAATATATACATCTATTTGTTCAATCATATTTAAATCTGGAGGCATATTGTATTTTCTGATAGTCATGACATAATGATTTAACTTATTTCAATTGTTTAGGGTTATTATTTTATTATTGCTCTAATCATAAAATTTTAATTATTCCCCCAAAGTCTACCCTTAGTTGCCATTTCAGATGAATTTAAAAGGAAAAAAAAAAGAAATAACAGACTTACATGCAAAGATCAAAAAGACAGATTATTTTAAGAAAAGGTAAGAGGAAAAAAGATAACAAAGATAAAATGGGAAGAAATGACATGTGTGAGCATACTGATGTGGGGTGTGTGGGGGGTGATGATAATGAGTTTAAAATAGACCAGAAAATATGTTGCGTGAACATTCGTTCAGTTGGAGGCGATGAGACAAAGAATGCAAAAGAAATTTATGTCATGGAGGGCCCAGGTTATCTCAGACCTGTGACAAAGGTAGAGAGCCCCAAAATCTTCTTTTATTGATCATGGTACCTATAAAGGGCACAGTGCAGTGATGTCATCAAAAGGAGTTACAGAAAGAACATTGAGGTAGCAAAACATACATTTTCATTGCATCTGCAGGCCAGTAATTTTGGCCTCCAGAAAGAAGATACAAAACCAAAACTGAAACCTTTCTTGGGCTATAAGCAGTTGGATTTGCATCCCAAAGACTAGTAAGCTAGAGCCTGGAACCTACATCTCAAAGACAAGTATCTGAAATTTGCATCCCAAAGACTAGTCTGGCTAGAACCTGGAATCTACAACCCAAAGATCAGGCCTGGCTAGCATCTGAGGTCTGCAAAGACCAGCCAGGTTTCTCTGTGAGAAAAGGAAAACTGTCCCTCATAATATACTGAAATTATTTACTGAAGACAGTTTGAAGGGAAAAATTGTTCAGCCTCATCCAAAGTAGTCAGGACACATGAGAAATCTCGTCCCTTTTTATGCGTCCCTATGTTCCTGCCCTTTGTGCAGTGCAGTCTACATGGGCTCACCCTGACCGCTCAGTACAGACCCAACAGAAATATATCATTGTTTACATAAAAAATATGAAGTAATCATCCATATCAAGACAGGGGTTCGGCAGGGTGATACCATTTCACCAAAACTCTTCAGTGCCACCCTCGAGAACATCATGCGACGACTGGAATGGGAAAGCATGGGAGTGAAGATAGATGGTCGGCAAATACACCACCTCCGCTTTGCTGATGACATCGTTCTAATAACACCAAACATCAACCAAGCAGCACAAATGCTGAACGACTTTGACCGTGAATGTGGAAAGGTCGGACTACAGCTGAATCTTACGAAGACAATGTTTATGAGAAACAGCCTTGTTCCTGATGCTCCATTCGCTCTCAACGGAACCACCATCTCCGAATGCAACAGTTATATATACCTAGGTCGAGAAATCAACATGATGAATGACCTGGCACCTGAGTTGCGCAGGAGGAAGAGAGCGGCTTGGAATGCCTTCAAGAGCATTGAAGAAATAACTAAAAGGACAAAGAACCTCCAGCTACGTGCACATCTCTTTGATTCCACTATTCTTCCTGCATTAACATATGCCTCAGAGACCTGGACCCTATGAAAACAGGATGAGAACACTATTCGGGTCTCTCAAAGAGGAATCGAAAGAACTATGCTTGGAATATCACGATTCACTCAAATGAGAGATAGAATCCGAAGTTCTGATCTTCGTCAACGCTCAAGAATCAGGGACGCTGTCTCATTTGCCAAGACATCAAAAATCAGATGGGTTGGACACGTAATGAGGTTTACAGACAACCGCTGGACTAGAGCCATTACTGATTGGATTCCACGGGACATCAAAAGATCACGTGGACGCCCACCTATAAGATGGTCAGACTTCTTCGTCAAGACCCTAAATGATCGGTTTGAGGCTCTGCATGTTCCTAGAACGAACAGATACCATTGGGCTATGCTAGCATGCAACCGGGATGAATGGAGACGTTACTGGCACCCGCTCGAATAAATCGATGAATAACGGGGATTAAGTGATTAAGTGATTAAGTGATAAGTGATTACATAAAACAACAAGCCTCAAAATAGAGAAGTTACTGGGCCTGCTCGAGCAAATTCATGAACAACAGGAGGACAGTGCTACATAAAAACAGGAATAGAGGAAGCCAGTTCAAGTAGCATTGCACATACCTAGAATGTTCAAGGGCTCAGATTTGAACCCTGTTACCTATGGCCTCCTGAGCAGAGTAGGGTGTAGTCGTTGTAGG
This sequence comes from Sorex fumeus, assembly GCF_029834395.1. Taxonomy (NCBI): domain Eukaryota; kingdom Metazoa; phylum Chordata; class Mammalia; order Eulipotyphla; family Soricidae; genus Sorex; species Sorex fumeus. The sequence continues at coordinate 39,042,407 of NW_026606322.1, read as the reverse complement.
CCCTAAATAAGAAGGATCTGAGCAATGCCAGCTTTGCCAGCTTTGCTCATAGTGCTCTATCAAGTGTGTATCTCATTGGAGTTTTTTTTTTTACATGAACAATAATGGGACTTGAGAGATTGGACATTGGATGGGGAGCTGGTCTTACATGTCGCTGACCTTGGTTCAGTCTCTGGCATGCCAGATGATTCCCCAAGCCCTGTTGGGAGTGATCTCAGAGCAAAGTTCCAGGAGTAAGCCATGAGTTTACAAGCACCAGCAGGAGTGACACCTGAAACCAAAAAAGAAAATAAAAATAAAAATAAAAGTGAGTAGTCCAAATTTTATTTTAATTAATAATGACTTTGGAAAATTCTAAAAAAAAATGTACATAGAGTCCTAAATCTCACTGTCACTGTCACTGTCCTCCCATTGTTCATCAATTTTCTCTAGTGGGCCCAGTAACGTCTCCATTGTGAGATTTTGTTGTTACTGTGTTTGGCATATCAAATATATCACAGGTAGCTTGCCAGGCTTTGACATGTGGGAGAGATACTCTCCGTAGCTTGCTGGGCTTTCCTAGAGGGGTGGAAGAATCAAACTCGGGTTGGCCTTGTTGGCTGTGTGCAAGGCAAACGCCCTACCCGCTGTGCTATCACTCCAGTTCCCTAAATCTCAGTGACAAGAAATACAAAATTTAAATATATTCTTGATGAGAAATGAGCTGAAGGTGAATTTAGATCCTTTCATTCAACTTCTTCAATTATGATTTCTGATCAAATGAATGCTTTATAGTAGAAGGCAATCCTATGACAAAAGAGAAAAAAAGTAAGATTTTGCAGTAACATGTGATGGCTCTTAGTAATTCTTTGTAGGTTTTACAAGCTTCTCATATCAGGGACTATAGTGAGAATACTACAGGTATCATGTTTGCTTATCATGCAGCTGACTCAGTTTTGATCCCTGGCATCCCATAGGGTCACCAATATCCACCAAGAGTGATCTCTGAGCACAGCTAGAAGAGTAAAACCCAGAGTACAGGTAGGTGTGGTTTCCCAAAAGAAAAATAAAATTTTCACAACTATTTTTTGCTTAACATCATCAGATAAATCAAATGTAGATATTTTTGATGCATAAGGTAGCATATAATCCTCCAAAAGGAGGGTCAGTGAAAAGTGGGGCCAATATTTTAATATTGTATTTAATTTAATATTATAATTTAATGTAATATAATGGAATTGATAAAAAGGAATCACTGGGAATGCATTGGATTTATGCTATAAAAGTCAATGTTATAAAGTATAAAAATCTGGAGACTAAGAATACTGTCACATTGATAAAAAAATTTAAAGACTTTTTTGATGTTAAAAATAAATTAGTGGTGAAAGAACTGGCAAATTGTCATTATGAAGCAAAAAGTTTGTGGTAAAAATCTATCAAGAACTTAAGAGAATACCTAAGAGAAAGCAAGAAACCTAAGAGAACTGAGAGTTAAAACAAGATTTGTCAGTATCTTACACAAAAGTGTAATGCGAATGACAGAAAATGTGTCTATTTCATGGAATTAATTATTTCTTCTTAGAACTTCTGAAAGTTAGCAATGGGATTATGTACTGAGTAATGCATTGAGTTAACTTTTTGGTTGTGCAAACATCAGTGTGTGTATTTAAAGAAATCTAGAGTTTATAGCCTATTGTACACCTAATATATATAAATGAACCAATGATATATATGAAATATGTGGTGGCATAGAATATCAATATGTATACAATTAGTTATCTTAAGGTGTTTTGATAAGGTGCTAAGAATAAGCACTCTTCCTCTCAGAGGAGATAGTTTATAAAGAAATAGACAGTCGAAAGAAAATATTCCAGAGAATCAATAGTATGATAGTATTGATTCAAGATTTTGAATGCATGCTTCAGTGGAGAAAACAATGTTAAACCTTCTGATGTTAAACTTTTTAAAAAGGATAAAATATTATATGCAATAAGACTTAAATGAAGAAGCAGTCTTTCGTTATTGAAAATGTGAAAACTCTACGCTAGACAGTTAAAAGATTAATGGCAATATAAGTGTTTAAATTTTAAGTGTATAAAGAAAACAGAACAAAAATTAGACAACTAGTTAGTTGTGTTGTAAATGCATTCATGCATGTCTCAGTGTGACTATAAATATGAATGCCACTATTTCTCCTCAGGGAGTATTAATATGCCTAACATAACAGGATGTCTTGACAATTAAAACTTTATGTGTTTCATTTGGTGAGAAATGTTTAATGTCCAATTTGGAATGCTGGAAATATTTATAATGTCAGTTCTCTACATATTAAAGTTAGGTGGCAAGAACTTTTCTATTTCATTAAATGATGTGCAATATAATTTCGCATAGCTCTTTAATGGCAATTTGCATCATAAAGCAAAGAATAGAAATATGTTAATTTGTTTGAGAATTATTTTTCTAAGTAACTACACTAATTTCCATTTTGGAGTGAGTCTCCAGAACTAAATTTCAGGCTTACTGCGTTCATTTATGCTCTAGGTGACCTTGTTTAATGCATGGTTATAATTACACTGAATAATCAATGTTAAAACAGGAAATTTTAAAGGGTAATTAATAGAATATTGTATTTAAGATAAAAAATGACTAACTCTTTAGGTTTTTCTTAGGTTTTTGGCAAATGAATTCCTGTGTTTTACCTTCATGAACTCTAACTGGACTAAATAATATTATTTTGGCCATCTAGGTCAGTTCCTTTATAAACTATAATATTCACAAAGCTACAAAATTTTTTCATCACTTATCACTATGGAGTTTTAAAATAACTTTGCTCTCATTCAGTTGGATTTTATGCCCCACCAAAAGAGATATTCAGATATTATCACCCTACTTCTTTGTTATAAAAAAGTCACGGTCTCTAATTTTATCTACTTATCTATTGTACTACATTAAGTTAAACATAAACCTCTAAGAATTGCAAGGTTTTGTTTTCACTGAAACGGTCACAGTCATGGTCCTCCCATTGTTCATCGATTTGCTCGAGTGGACCCAGTAACATCTCCATCATGAGACTTGTTGTTACTGTGTTTGGCATATCGAATACATCACGGGTAGCTTGCCAGACTCTGCCGTGCGGGTGAGATACTCTCGGTAGCTTGCCAGGCTCTCTGAGAGGGGCAGAGGAATCAAACTCGAGTCGACCATGTTGGCTGCGTGCAAGGCAAATGCCCTGTCACTGTCCTATCGCTGCCCAGCCTCCGCAAATTATTTCTGTACAATTTCTAAAAATGTACTTTCAAATTAAACGTAAGTCAAGGCAAGTTACAAGTTTAAAAATCATTTAGTTATTTTATAAAATAATTTTACATGTGATCAAATCAATACCTCTAAAGGGTATCCACTTTGTGGATGCATTTTGCCTACTAAATATATATATATACATATATATCACAATATATATTTAATGTTATATATATGTATAAATTTTTGAGTAAACTAAATATTTTACAAATATTTTAAGTGAATGATGGTAGAAATGAAAGACTAAGTTTCCCACTACAGAGTTAAGAAAACCCTAAATTCACACGAGCTTTTGTAAAGTCTTATTAATGTAAGACTAAAGAATAAAAAAATCATAAAACAAAATAGTAAAAAGAATCTCTAATTTTAGATCACAAATTCCATATAAAAGTGCAGATATTTATTTAATATACATTTTCTTGTGTTATAGTTAATTCTTTTAACCCTACCCACCAACTTTCTGAGACAATTTGCTTTGGAATTCATAATTCTCTGTGTAATTGACTTCGTCTATTTTCCACCTACCTCAGTCACTTACTATGCAGTTGGTGAAATCTAGTTTTTGATAGTTTAAGATATTATTTTTTTTAAATAAATTTTTTCCTTCTTCAGGACATGAGCAATTCCAGCTGTATTTACACACTGAAATTTTGGAAGGAAGTTTCTCATTGTATTTTGATGATTGGTCACTCGAATCCTGATGATGTTACCCAGAATTTGAGAACTCAGGTTTTAAATTTAAAAAACTGAAATTCAAATCTCAACAGAGTTTGAAAGATATTAGCTAGTTAGTCTACACCTGAAAACGGCTCACAAAATTTCCTTTCCTTTAAGTTTCTAGTGGAGTAAATCAAGAAAAACTTGGGAAATATTTTTGTGGTAACCATGGGGGTGATTTGGCATCTATCAAAAGCTGTACCCGCTTTATTAACTCACATGTTTATAGGGCACAGTCAGTGTTTTAGCCTGAAACTTTTTCCCTTTTGCTGTCTTTGACTGCTCCCAGTCTTAAGTATTTTTCTCAGCGCTGTAATGAGTAGTGTTTTTCTGCCCAATACCCACATAACTGTCAGTTAAGGACTGCTCTAGATTTGCAGCATCTTCTCCTAGGCTGAAGCTGATGTTTTTCATTGTGTTTCATGTTTGGTATCACCCTGACACATATCTGTCCTTCTCTATTCCTTTCCTCATGAACCTTAAGACCAGAAACAACACAAAGTGAACATTACTGCTCCAATGTTTCTGAAAAATGTTGAAATCTCTGAGATTGCTGAAAAAGCCAAATACCTGAAACAAATCTGTTTCGTTTATAAAGGAGAAGGATAGAATTTGTTCTTAGGACTATGAGTTTGTATAAAAATTTAAGGGGGGGCAGTGGGAGGGATAAAGGTCTGAGGGGATTCTGCCAAGCATTGCTAAGGAGACCTGAACGCCACCAAAGTTATTCTCTGCCAACCCTGTTGTAACTTCAGCACCGAGGCCAGAGAATGAAATGCTGTGCTATCCTCTGTACTCATTGCTGAACTACCTCCTGAACAGGTATAGTTCCTAGGATGATAATATTTCAAATATATGTGAAATGATATATGCTGTTACATTAAGATCTACAAATTTCACTGAAAATACAGGCAAGAACAATTATCCTCTGCCACATTGATTATACTCATTATTTGAGTGGGTGGAGGAGTAGAATGGTTGGGTCGCATCTGGCAATGCTCAGGGCTCTGCACTCAGGAATCAGCAGACCATATGGGATGCTGGGGATTGACCCAGGTCTGTGGCATCCAACGCAAGTTTCCTACCTGCTCTATTATCACTCTGGCCCATTCACAATAATTTGGAGGAAAATAGACTAGCAAACATAAAAGCTCAGTCTTACTGAAGAAACTTATGGTATGATTATGGAGAATATTTTTGAAATTATTACATAAGAACTGAAAGGAACGCAAATGCATGTTCTCACACATGTGTAAGCAATAATCTACAGATTATGTTAGATGAATTTAAAGCAAGACTATGTCTTACATTCACTTTTAAAGAAATAAAGGTAAGATATGTATATATATATACATATGTATATACATATATATGTACATGCTCATAATTAACATTACTATTGAGAATAAAACCATGGAATTATAATTCTAATGATATTACCTATTACAATATATCAAATGGTGCATTCCACCCAAAACAAAATTCATGTGCACACAGACCCTGTGAGTATAGTATTGTTTTTCTGTAGTATCTACACAGATATGGTCAAGCTTGGAAGAAATACTACTGGATTTAAACAGGCCTCAAGTTCAATGAATTCTAGAAAAAAAAATTGGAAAAACAGGCATGCATAGGAAAGAAGACTATCTACAGGTAGACACAGATTGTGATTGTTCTACCACAAACCAGAAAATGAAGCCCCCAGACAAGAGAAGAGCAAAATATTTGGTTTCCTGGGGTCTGCATACAAGGGCTGGGCTATTGATAGCCTGATTTTAGGCTTCTGCTCTTCAGAACTGTGAGAACATAAAGGTCTGCTTCTGGGAGCGATTTGTTTCTCACTCTTTGCAACAGCAACCTTAGAAAACAATAGACCTATAAATAAAAATGAAAACATTAGGGAAACCATCAGGGGACAGAGAACGTTCTTGCATCTCCCTTTAATACTGGTTTTTAGGGAAAATCTTCCAAAAAGTTTGTACACAATTTACTACTATCATTCTAATAGGCATTCAACATGGATGCTGCTATAGACTTATTTTTGAGGGTTAATATTAAATCACCATTATTATATTCTCTTCCTCGTTAGATCAATAATGCAAAAGGTCTAATGTAATGTCAAAGTACTTGCATTTATCAAACTGGAAATATCTTGTGGCTGCTTGTCAGGAGAACCTCCCCCCACTCCTTTCAAAAATTATTACTAAAGAAATTTTATTGAACCAATGAATAATTTTAGGAGACTTCATGAACCAAGTTGTAAAACAGATTCAGGAAAAATGTATGAGTAATTTGCAGTCAGAGCAAACTATAAGAAATATGAGATTGGGTAATATAATTTACTTCTAGGCAAGCTTAAAAACTGAACAAATAGAAGAGCTTTTAAAAATACATATCAAAGATATAAACCCTCATCTCTGTCATAGTTTATTAGATATAACTATATATTGAGCCTAATACACACCAAGTACTTTGGAATTAATTTTTCTATCACATTTATTGATTTCATATTCAATTTTCATTTGTTAGGTAATATTCAGTATGGTGCTTCTAGTTAAAAGCATTTCTCTGAAACAGATCTTAAGACATCAAATATACCTGATGAATCTCAGCATCCCTAAGCTTTACCATCTGTCTGTGAAGATATGCTGAATTTATCACCAATATCTCCTAGTAGAGGGATGAAAAATGGTTTTTAAAAGGCAGATTTCTTTAAGAAAATGCTATGATAATAGCAAAACAACTTTTTAGCCAGTTAAACATTTTAAAAAGTCAATGATTGACCAAATCATATACTATTTAAATAATGAACTTAAAATTTTAAGTTATAACTATTAAGTTATTTAAGGAATGATAAAAAAGCAGACACAAGAGCATATAAACTTTAATCTAAATGTTCAGTTTTAGTAAATTGAAAAAAGGATTAAAAATTTTTCAGCATCATCAGTTTGCAATGAAATGAAAATTAAAATCACAGTGAGGTACTATAGCACATCTACACAGATAATGGGTAACTTAAAAAAAAGAAAACAACACCATACCAAGAATTCAAGAGGAATAAAGTTCTCAAATTTTTATAATACTGATGGAAAAAAAACTTATATAACAATTCTGAGAGAAGTCTATAATTTTTTAAAAGTATAAATAGAGTCTTGGGGCTGAAGTTCTAGTATAGAGGGTAAGGCGCTTGCAGTTCAACTACTCAGCAAGCCGGATTCCATCCAAGGGAAGTCATACGGTCCCCTGAACCCCAGGTGTGATACTCATGCAGAGTTCCCTATTCCCTTCCCCCCAAAAAATATCTATCAACTCTGTGATGGTGATTCTACTTCTGATGTTTACTTAGGGAAAAACAACATAGCCATGCAAAGATGTATCACTTGATCACTTGACATACAGTTACTCATTGACTTGCTCTAGCAGGTGCCAGTAATGTCTCCATTTAGCCCTGTCTCGTGCTAGTGTAGCCCAATGGCATCTGCTCATTCTAGGAACATGAAGAGCCTCAAACCAATCATTCAGGGTCTTGACAAAGAAGTCTGGCCATCTCGAAGGTGGGCAGCCATGCAGTCTTTTGACGTCCTTTGGAATCCAGTCAATAACGGCTCTAGTCCAGTGGTCATCTCCAAATCTCATTATGTGTCCAGTCCATCTGATTTTAGACACTTTGGCAAATGAGCAAACGTCCCTGATTCTTGACCATCAACGGAGGTCAGAACTCCGTATTCTTTCTTTCATTTGAGTGAAGCGTGATACCCCAAGCATAGCTCTGTTGATTCCTCTTTGGGAGATCCGAATAGCATTCTCATCCTGTTTTCGTAGGGCCCAGATCTTTGAGGCGTATGTTAATGCAAGAAGAACAGTTGAATCGAAGAGATGTGCTCAGAGCAGGAGGTTCTTTATCCTCTTAGCTATTTCTTTGACACTCTTGAAGGCGTTCCAAGCTGCTCTCCTCCTTCTGCGCAACTCAGGTGCCAGGTCATTCTCCATGTTGAATTCTCAACCTAGGTACACATAATGGTTGCATTCGGAGATGTTCATCCTGTTGAGATTGAATGGAACTTTATAACTTTATAGCAGCATTACTTAGACAAAAGCAGTGTAAATGTCCATTACCAGGAGAACAGATCAGTTTTGCTTGGTAAGGTGCCTAGGAGGAATTTTAGCAATATAAATATAGGGTAAAAGAGATAATACAGGAGCTAAGGTGTTACCATGCTTATGGCCAAACCAGGATCTAGTCTACCACCACATATGATCCCCTAGAGTAACCCTGGGCATAAAGCTAGTAAGAGTCCATGAGTACCATTGGATGTGACCCTAAAGCTGCCAAGAAAATAAATTGAATTATCATTATAGACAGCACCTTGGATGAACTCAAAATAATTACGCACACTAAGGAAACTTGATTTCTCTCTTTCAAATAAATGTGTTTATATAAACCTAAACTGCAAACCAATCTCTAGTGATCAAGTGAGATGAGTGGTTTGTGATCGAAGAGTGGGTAGACTGAGAGGGAGAGAAGAATTTTGAGTCAACTTGAGAAAATTTGGCAGTGACAATTTCACTCTGTAACCCATGCTTTGTTTTCATGAAGGGATGCATATAAGTCAAACTCATGATAATTTTTACTTTAATTTGTGCAGTCTATTGGATGCTGATTATGCCTCAAGAAAGTGTCCATAGCTAAAACAACATAACAACAAAAATCTTTGTATGATAGTTGCCTCATCACCCACTGTGCCCTGCTGTAGAGAAAGGTTGGAACTCATTTAAAGTATGTGAGTAGTCCTTATATTCTCTTTAATCTGTTATCACTTTCAATGCAATAGTCTTAATATTTTTTTAATTAGGGCTGGCTTTAGAAAGGCAATTTGATAGCACAGCAGTAGGGCGTTTGCCTTGCACGCAGTCAACATGGCCGACCCAAGTTCGATTCCTCTGCCCCTCTCGGAGAGCCTGGCAAGCTACCGAGAGTATCTCGCCCGCACGGCAGAGCCTGGCAAGCTCCCCGTGACGTATTCGATATGCCAGACACAGTAACAACAAAATCTCCAATGGAGACGTTACTGGGCCCGCTCAGGCAAATCGATGAACAACGGGAGGGCCTTTACCTTTACCTTTACCTTTACCTTTACCTTTACCTTTACCTTTACCTTTACCTTAGAAAGGCAAAGTGGAGCTCAAAGATACTGTTGAACATATCTCATCCTCAAAGGGTTTGTGAATTTGAGATCTGTGATCACATGTGGCATGTAGAACCTGATCAACTACAGTTCTTGATGTAAATAAAACCTGTGATACCCAGATAGATTATTTGACCTATTTCCCTTTTCAGGAGAAAAAAAAAAACTCAGCTCCTTGGAAATCTTCCTTCTTTAGGCAACAAACAGGAAGTACCTATAATTGCAGATAAGGCTACTACTAGCCTCCCTGGATCATTTCAGGGCCCCTTTGTGGGTAGTCATATTTTTATACCACACTAGCATACCCATGACTATTTTCAATCTGTAAGATCTATACCCTCATCATCCATTCTTTACATCATAATTTATACTTATATGTTTTCCCAAAGACATCTTCCTTCCTTCCTTCCTTCCTTCCTTCCTTCCTTCCTTCCTTCCTTCCTTCCTTCCTCCTCCCCTTCTTTCTTTTCCCCCTTCCTTCCTTCCTCCCTCTCTCCTTCCCTCCCTCCCTTCCTCCCTCCCTCCTTCCCTAACTCCCTTCCTTCCTTCCTCCCTTCTTCCCCTTCTTTCCTCCTTCCCCTTCCTCCCTCCCTCCCTCCCTTCCTCCCTCCCTCCCTTCCTTCCTTCCTTCCTTCCTTCCTTCCTTCCTTCCTTCCTTCCTTCCTTCCTTCCTCCCCTTCTTTCCTCCTTCCCCTTCCTCCCTCCCTCCCTTCCTTTCTTCCTCCCTCCCTCCTTCCCTAACTCCCTTCCTCCCTCCCTCCTTCCCTAACTCCCTTCCTTCCTTCCTCCCTTCCTCCCCTTCTTTCCTCCTTCCCCTTCCTCACTTCCTCCCTTCCTCCCTTCCTCCCTCCCTCCCTTCCTTCCTTCCTTCCTTCCTTCCTTTCTTCCTCCCTCCCTCCCTTCCCCCTCACTCATTTTCACTGTGGCTCTCACTCTTTCTTCCCTCTTTCTTTTTTTGGCCCACACCAGAAGGTGTTAGTGGTTATGTCTGGCTCTTTACTCAGATTAAACCCAGGTGAGCAGTGTGCAACGCAAACACCCTAACCACTATTCTATCACTGGAGCTCCAACTTCTCAATTTACAGTCAGAGTTATTCTAGAACTAGAAGCCTTTTACTGAGGTCATGAGTTCACATACCTTTGACATACTTGGGAAAAGAGGGAAATTCACTTGCCAGCATGGTCAGGATTCCCCTTTCCAGGCATGCATCAGACATCAGTCGCCTGGTTTCCAGTGTCAGGAGACAATAATCAGCATCACAAGTGTTGTACTCTGCAGAAGATCACAGCCTGCACGCTGCACTGTGCTAAAGGCAGAAATTTTAGCACAAATTCTCCAAATAACAACTCTCTTACAAAATCTGAACATTTCATATGTAAAATAGGGTGAGTTAGGTAAATTTATAACTGATTCTCAACCACGTAGCAAAAAAATATATGCTTGGAGTTGGGTATTACCAGATTTTTAGAAAATGACATGTATTAATTTTAATAATATGTGGGAAAAAGGTGACTTTAAGGAATTATAATCATCTTCTTCAGATGAAAAGAGTCAGGAGACAGTTATGGAACTAATCTATTTTCTGTGTCAGAGGTAGTACCAGTTTCTTTAGCAGAAAAATAAAACATACTAGAAAACATTACATACTCAAATAACTTGAATAAAATGCAATATGAAAAGTAGGTATTTGAAAAAATGAACATGATTCAGTTAGAAAATTTTGTGCTGAAAAAGAAATAGTCAATAAAATTAAAAATATATTAAAAAATAGAGACAACCCTCATATCATAGAAAATTAATTAATGTACCCTTGGAAAGAAACCTTTGTATATAGTTCAAGTGTTATAAGCACCTTTCTTTCTCAAGGCAGAATACAGGGAGAGATCAAAGAAAGGTGCTGACTACTGGAGGTTGATGGTAGCAGTCCAAACACAAAGGGACTTTCTTAGGAGGCATTGATATCTTGGATGACTTCAATGTGAGTGATTTTCCAAACAACCTGTTCATCTCCTCCCCTATCTGAAGACTTTATATATCTTTAGCTGGATTGAGTCACAGAAGCTCCTATTTGCTCTCTGCTACACACTATGCATTTGAAGCTGGTTTTTTGGGAGTAGTTTTTGGAAATGTACATTCAAACAGACTAAGGCAAGAAGCCTCTGATGACTACAGGTTAAGGATTTCAGTAAATGAGGCTGTCACTTTGTTTTGGTTGCCAATGCCAAAAAGTACAGAAGAACATTTCAGATGTGTGGTATTTATTAAGACATAGTAGAGACAGTCTATACATGGAACAGATGATAAAATGTAGGAATATGATTGTTTAAAAGAATAATTGGCTTTCCCTCAGTCAATGAAACTGTGTTCTCTCTGAAACACATTCGACTTTTCTCTTTCTTCCATGTTACATTTCTTAAGCAAATTTCTTTCAATACAACTGTTTATAATAAATCACCCTTTAGGAGGAGGGAAACTGGGAACTATTGCTGGTGAGAAATATATGCTGGTGTGTTGGGGAACAGTTTTCCTCCCAACAGTGCTCTGACACATTGTGAACTGGGTCTGGGCAGACATGGGGCAAAAAATAACGGGTGCATGGATAAACACTCTCTGGGAGAAGCTGTTGGCTCTTCACTTTATTGTCAAATACACACGTTTTATAGGGGGCTTTGGCTTAAGAGGATGGTCCAATCATAGAAAGTTTAGCGTTATTGGCCTATCACCTCTCCAACTCTTTGCTTTGCCCCGGTCCAATCCCAATAAAGGCTAGATGCTGGATACTTCCCAAGAGTACATTAATTAATTTCCAGTTACTATGACTTGCTAAGCATACATGACAGTTTCTGTGTCTAAGGCTCATGTGACTAGGTTAAGTGAGGCTCAAAGCCAAACACCCCACGCTGTCTGACACCCTGTCCTTGACAACTCTACCCAGATGCTTCCTCTTGTGAGGCTTTGATTCTGGGCTGCTTTCCAAGATCGGGTCTTATCTGCACCAGTATCTGTCACCATGCTCCACACTGGTGAAAGGATGGGTGTTGGACCATAGTATAACTGAAACCCTTCATGAACAACTTTGTAACTGTATTTCATGGGGACTCAATAAAAACGGAATTTAAAAATAACCCAGTATCACTTATTATTTCAATTTTGAATAATCCAACTTTAAAAACTTCAGACTGTCTGACTTTGGTGTTATCTGAATATCTTATTAGAATGGTTCTGGATATATTTGAGATGAGAAAATTAAAATATTTATGTACTCATTAAATTCTAAATGTCTAATAAGTCATAGTGTTTCATTTACAGTTTATTAGTGAAGAGATTACCTCTGATACTTCCTGACTACTTTCATATTGATCTGAGACTTAATAGCCAGATAGAAATGAAACTTACATTTAGTAATTGCTTTTAATAATGAAATATTTTGTTTTTCTGTTCTAGGGGAAAATAGAATGGCAATATCCTGCTTCTTATTTGAATGTTATATGTCATGAGATATGGACATTCAATACATGAGAAAAACAACAAGAAAGATATATTTTTAAAAGTTATTCATTTTAAAAAATATAGAAATCATTTTATATTTCTATATGATTAAGTGGGCTGGAATGATAGCACAGCGGGTAAGGTGTTTGCCTTGCACATGGCCAACATGGCTAATTCTGGTTCGATTCCTTCGCCCCTCTCGGAGAGCCCGGCAAGCTACTGAGAGTATTTCACCCTCAGGCAAAGCCTGGCAAGCTCCCCATGACATATTCAATATGGCAAAACCAGTTAAAACAAGAATCACAATTTGTTGTGAGACGTTACTGGTGCCCATTCGAGCAAATGATGAACAATGGGAGGACAGTGCTACAGTGCTATGATTAAGTGACATAGAAATTACAAGTTACCAGAGAAATTGAAATGAGGCTTAAACTTCAGGAGATATTTAGCATTCAATACATTCAATACTGTTATCTTTAGGGACAGATCACAACCTCTGAAATATGTGTATCTGTACACTCTCATGTATATCTTTGTATGTATAGCACACACTTAAACTTGATTTAACTCTAAATGTTTTCATCAAACACCACATTCTTGTATGCACATTCTGGATCTATCTAGGAATGTTCCTTTGTATCCCAGATGCAGTAAAGACCTGACGGACCATTTTTGTATACCAAACTCAACCCAATCACAATGCTTTCTGCAACACATGAACCCAGGGTCTCAAAAATATCTTCTTACTTGTCTCAAGTTCTTTTACTCTGTAATCTTTCTATGAAGTCATCATCTTTTCTCAATATATTAAGACCCACTATTATTCTCCCTTGATCCCAACAATTAGAATATTTGCAGAACAAATACTCTTGAAGACCACACTGGACCTGAAAAATCAGCCCCATTTATCTTACAACTTTGAGGAGGTATACAACCCTACTGAGGTGATTTCAATTTTATAATAAGCTACTCAACAACCTTTTGAACTCAATCTTATGTCATTCTGTAGTGTTTTACCCGAGTTCCGAATCCCCAATTGCAGAGAGACCAAGTCCACAACACTATAATGCAAAAGCAAAGGAACTTTATTGCTAGTTCCAGCTAGGGTCCAAGTCTCATCCAACGCAGTGGAGTCTTAACAAAAACCTCAACTCCAAATCACAAGTACTTTATATAGGTTTCAAAGTTAAGAAGCGGTTTATATACTAGTCTGTCTTTAGTATTAACCCTATGGCAACAGAGGTCAACACTTGGACAATAGTGTCCAGTTAATAACAATTTTCCAAGGAGGGTACAATGACCCTTCACGACTGGCCAGACCTGACCCTTTAGGCTGGCCAGACCCAACTACTCAGTTCCTTATTTGGGCAAATTGCTTAACTGGGAGCTTACCAGAAACTGCCAGTCCTGTTTTGGGAAACAGAGACAGCCAATACAAAATTTCAGGTTAGCTATAGCCTGTCATGGTGTCAGTTTTGCCCTTACTCTAGAAAAATTTATCAGAAAGTAGAAGAGGAAAGAAAAGGAACTCCCCAAGTGGGGAGGAACTTAATATAGAACTATGTTAACTGTGGATCTTTTTTGTGAGATATTTATAGGAAAACCAGGGCTTTGAGTAATGACAGTGAACTCAGGGAACCTGTAGGATGATCGGGCTGGTTTGTCTTTCTGGTCACCTGCCTCTGGTGTTTTTCATCTTAGTCTTGCAAATCCTACTTCTGGGATAGAAGAATAGGGTCATGGGAATGCCAAGAATGTTATAGAGGGCCGTGGGGATGAGGTGTGTTAGGTCAAGGAGGAGAAACGTAACTGTTTGTGAGTGGATGCTGTGGGATCCCCTCTAGTTGGAAAGAGGAAATTGAGGCTTCCTCTTTCATTGATTTGCCATAGTTTTGTTTTAGGGTAACATTTGCCCTTATCCCCTTTATAGTACAGACAGCAATTCTGATTTAGACATGTCCAGTGGACAACAGGAAACTTTATTTTTTTTTGTATTTATATATAGAATACACTCTTGGTTTATTAGTTTTAAAATTAGAAAATTTAACAATAGATGCTTAAATATCTTAATATTTTTGAATTACAATATATCCTATTTTATTTCTTCAGGGGCTGGAGAGATAGCTTGGTAGGTAAGACACTTGCCCTGAATGAGGTCAACCTGGGTTTAATCCCTGGCACCCCATTCCAGGATTGATCCCTGAAAGTAGAGGCAGACATAAGTCTTGCCCATTATCTGTCAATTATTTATTTACATTCAATTTTATTATAGTTATTTTTTGTGATTTCATTACATTTTTTCTTAACTTCTGTTGTAAACTTCATATTTATTTGAAGGTTCTTACTTTCTCACATTTTTCCTTCATTTTTGCTTTATAGTTTCACTATATGACTGATGTTTTATATATATGTGTGCATAAATATATATATATATATATATATATACAATTGTTTCCTGATGCAAAAAATCTATTATAGACAAATCCTGGTAATACTATGTTCTTACTTTGTTACACCTTTATTTTGTTTTCTTTTTGAAATTTATTTAGCCAGCAGTAGATATTTTAATTCTAGTAGCTTTTATTCTAAACCTCATCTTTATAGTATCCTTCTTTTCATTATATTATAAAAAATGTTTTCTTCTCTAACTTCTGCTTAGTACTTATTAAGTATTTATTCTGTGTCTGCATCTGTGAATAGTCCTTGTAAATCACTCATTGCATCATATAAACCTATACCTAAGTATACATTCCTTTCAAAATCTATATTTGTTTCTTTTTTATTCTTTCTGATGATATAAATATTTATACTTTGGTGTGTTTTTAATTTAGTTTTAGTATTTATATAATGATGTTTCCCATATGCATTTTATAAAATAAATGTGTATTCTGAGTCACTAGATTACAAGTTTTGTTTATTATTATGACTAGAAGTCTTTATTTTTTTCAATTTAGTGTCATCTAAGGAGATGAACTTAAACTTTATGTTTATGCTCATCAGTAGCTAAACTTTATTTTTTTTAATTTTTTTATAATTTATTTATTTATTTTGAATACCCATCCCTCCACCAGGACCATTTCCCACCACCGCGGATCCCAGTATCCCTCCCACCCCCCACCCTCCCCAACCCACCCTGTCTCTGTGGCAGGGCATTCCCTTTTTTTCTCTCTCTCCTACTGGGGTGTTGTGGTTTTTATAAGAGTTAAGCCTGACTTTCAGGGAGAAACGTTGGATGATTTTACAATAGGAAACTTTAAATATGCAGTTAATTAAATTGAAGTAACTCAACACTACTATATTCATGTTAATTGATTATATGTATATTCCAGTAGCAAGTATAATTTTATATCTTAGTGGTAGCACAGGTTTCAGACTAACAGAATGAATAGTGAACTACAATGACAACCAACGCATTGAATTTTAGGGTCAGCTAGACCTAGAGATGCCAAAGGAACGAGAAAGACATAGAAGCAGAGACATCAAAAAGAGGTGGGTGGGAGGTGACAGGGGCAGGAGGCAAGGGTCTCTGGCATATCAGTGGTGTAGAGGTGGGGGGTTTCTCTATATCTAAACTACAAAACCAACAGAATTTTAAGCACAACACCCAAAAAAATCACCAGACTTAAAAATGTTCCTGTTAAGAAGGGCTATTGGAAGATGCAAAGTAACGTTGGGGCAATGGTAAAGGGAAGATGCCACTGATACAGAGATTGGTGCTGAAATACTTTATTTCTGAAACTGTCTACAAATAACCTTAAAACTACTGTGTTATGAGACCAGAGAGAGAGAGAGAGAGAGAGAGTACAGGGGCCTAAGCACGGTCTGGGGTAATTCCCGATTGCAGAGCCAGGAGTAACCCCTGAGCATCTCGGGGTGTGACTCCACAAAATAAACCAAAACAAAAACAAACAAAAATAATCATTGTGTCTAGACTTTGAAAAACATTAAGCACAACAATGCATACTCTTTTAGAGAGGGAGAGAGCACAATATGAAAATTACTAATAGCACATAACTCCATTATCTAGTCCATCTTTATATCTAGAGACAAAATCACTTAATCACTTAATCACTTAACTTCCCGTTAGTCGTCGATTTGCTCGAGCGGGTGCCAGTAACGACTAGTGTAGCCCAATGGCATCTGTTCGCTCCGGGAACATGAAGAGCCTCAAACCGATTGTTCATGATCTTGACGAAGAAGTCTGACCATCTGGTAGGTGGGCGGCCACGCGGTCTTTTGACATCCCGTGGAATCCAGTCGGTAACAGCTCTAGTCCAGCGGTCGTCTTTAAATCTCATTACGTGACCAGCCCATCTGATTTTCGACACCTTGGCAAATGAGACAGCGTCCCTCATTCTTGATGGTCTACGGATGTCAGAACTCCGGATTCTTTCTCTCATTTGAGTGAAACGTGATATTCCAAGCATAACTCTTTCTATTCTTCTTTGGGAGACCTGAATAGCGTTCTCATCTTGTTTGCGTAGGGCCCAGGTCTCTGAGGCATATGTTAATGCAGGAAGAACAGTGGACTCAAAGAGGTGTGCCCGGAGCTGGAGGTTCTTCGTCCTCTTAGCTATTTCTTTGACGTTCTTGAAGGCGTTCCAAGCTGCTCTCTTCCTCCTGCTCAGCTTGGGTGCCAGGTCATTTGTCATGTTGACCTCTCGACCCAGGTACACATAGCTGTTGCATTTGGAGATGGTTGTTCCGTTGAGAGCAAATGGGGCGTCAGGAACGAGGCTGTTTCTCATAAACATTGTCTTCATAAGATTCAGCTGTAGTCCTACCTTTCCACACTCACGGTCAAAGTTGGCCAGCATTTGTGCCACTTGGCTGATGTTTGGTGTTATTAAAACAATGTCATCAGCAAAGTGGAGGTGGTGTAGTTGCCGACCATCTATCTTCACTCCCATTCCTTCCCATTCCAGTTGTCGCATGAGACAAAATAAGGAACATTTTGTAAGAATCAAGAATGGGTAGGACTGAGTATGGAGGTTAACATTGAATGACTTCTTACTGAACTGAATAAAAGAGTATTACTCTTGAAGGAATAGTACTGTGATGGATAATATATTGGAAAGAAGAGACAAGAATAAGGACATTGTCAATGTTTAACAATTGTTGAATGAATTGAACTAGGAGATAACTTCTAGAATAGGAAGATGCTGTAAAGTTGAATTCAACAACAACAACAAAAAAAACCACAAGAGACAGAAGATAGTCATGGTCATGGTAAAATCTATAGTTGCATGTTCAAAAATAATCCAATAAGATTTTGAGTAGTGATAAATAAAGAAAATATGAGATAAATAAAAAGTATCAGGCTGTTTTATATAAACCATTTTTATACTTGTGTCCATTTTAGATAGTGAATTATTATTTTTTCAAATAGTCAAAGAACATGAGGTTGTCAGATAAAAGGATGACAGATAACAGACAATTTACCTCTGACAAATAGAAATTAAATGAATTATATTTGTTTAGCTTAGAGAATGAAGGACAAGGTTGATCTGATTATAGAAATAAGTCATAGCGAGAGTAATTAGGAAGGAGATACAATTTTCAATGTCCAGAGATGATGGACTAATAGAAAATTGACTTTGATATCATGGTAATTTTGTTTTCAAAGATAAATTCTTTAAATAGACTTTATAGTCTGCTACAAATAAACTACCGTACATTATATGATGTTTATGTGGGCTTCCGCAAAAACATCATTTCAGGAAATGAGCATATGTCTATCTGAACTAGTTTGTTATGAGATTAGGGAGTGAAGCAAGATGTGTTCATGGGTCTGTGATTTAAGCATGTTTGTAATATTCACTGAAGCTGGTTTCAAATACTTATTGTGAAAATCCATGCAAAATAATGTTTCTGAGTCTGAAAATATAGTTTGAGGGTTAAGGCACATAATATTTTTTTAGTTGACTTACCAAGAATTATACAATTTGAAAGTTGTCCGTGATTGAGATTCTAATCATACAATGTTCTAACACTCACCCCTTCACCAGTGCTCATTTTCTGCCACCAAAGTCCCCAGTTTTCCTCCCTTCTGTCCCCACCCCTTCAGTCTGCCTCTATGGCAGTAACTTGTATTCTCTCTCTTTTATTTTCTTTTAATGTACAAGGCATATAACTTAACCCTTGTTGTACATAACTAACATCAGTTCTATCCTGGGAAGTACATGGTCCCCGGATTATCATAGCATGCAGCTCTGGAATGCCTGCTCGGGTACTGCAAGTACTAGGGTAACCCATATCTTGGGAATTGGGTCACCTATGGATGGGTAACTGCAAAGCAACGAGAGAGAGAGAGAGAGAGAGAGAGAGAGAGAGAGAGAGAGAGAGAGAGAGAGAGAGATAAGGACCAAATAAATCCTTAAAACCTTGCTTGATCATCTGGCCTGATTGTGCAAAAATTTCCAGATGGACGAGTTGCTCGTCTTGTAAACTGCCATCTTGGGTTTAAGGTTTAATTTCTCATTTCTGGCTCTTTTTGTGGTCCCCCAACCCCCACCAGAAGTGATCCCTGAATGCACATACAAGAGTATGCCCTGAGCACTGTCTGGTGTGGCCCCCAACCATAAACAAACAAACAAAAATTGCCAGGAGAAACTCCGGGTCTCATGAGAGACAAATACCTCAAATAAATAAATAGAAAATTCCATTTTAAAATCAAAAGAACATTTAAGCTCTTTTATGTTCATTTGAAGTTAATAGCCTATTCCTAGTATGTGATATAAATTTGAGAAAAATATTTTAAATGGCATGAAAATAACTTTGCTTTACATTTTATTATTCTTAATAAAAGTTTAAGGTCCAGTTGTTAAAATGTCACTAATCAATGTTTTAAATAACTTTTCTAGTAATTTTATAAGCCATCCTTATTCTGACTTTTTAAATGTCCTATAGAAAAGCCTCATTCTGCTTAAGTGAACATTTTTACTTGCTTATTAAGGTGTTTCAACACCAATACCCATATCCAGTTGTTTGACCTGACTTATTTGTTTTCCTGTTTTGTTTGTTTTGTTTTCTATTTTAAGTAGAGAATGTTAGTAACATCTGTGCTTTAAAGGAACAAAAGTTAGGCTGGGTCAGTGATCTGTGAAACAAGATTGAATTTTTTATTATATAATAAACATATGTTATCTTATCATCTCATCTAAATGGAGTCCCAGTATACTGCAAATGGAAATGAAGCTGAGATTATGGAAACAAATGAGTTGGAGGCAAAACTGAATCACTTAGTCAACTTAATATACGTGGTGCCATGTTCTACTTTTCAGAGCACAACACCACTTATCTTTTGCTGTGGATTTTGCTTGGGAGCCACACCCAGTGGTACTCAGAGCTTCCTCCTGACTCTGGCTCAGGGGGTCACTCTTGGTGCGGCTCAAACCCAGGTCAGACACATGCAAGGCAACTGCCCTACCTGCTGTATTATTGATTCAGCCTACTATCACTTTCTTGCTCAGACGTTTTGGTTTACATGTGTATTAAGTATATTAGTTTCCGATTATTAGATGTCACATTTTTATAGACATGCAATATAGGATTTTGCTATTAAACAATTCACTTGTACATGGCATAGGGCATACATGATACCTTGAGTGTTGCTCTGCCCTTTAAAACCATTAATACTAATGCCTAGACTACTTTGCATTTGGGTTTGCCATCAGTTAGCTCATTTCATTATCTGCACACTAAATTGAGGATGATTATGTTAAGAGCACTTCATCTTTTCATTATCTTACATTTATTTGACTACCCTACTTGACTATCTCATATTTAATTGAAATACCAGTTGATACTAAGATCTGGAAATAGAACTATTATATATTTCTCTCTACTCAAAGTGTTTAAAAAATGAAATTTTTTTTCTCTCTTAACTTTTTTCCTCCTTACTTTTTAGCTTCTGCATCAATGTAATGAAATTCCAGATCTGTTTAGGAGGCTCTATTCTTCCACACATTTCTTTCCAAATATTTCCCAGATATTAAAATAAAATCACAATATAAGTATTACATATGTTTTCATATGAGCAAAATGTTCCATAACCTTTAGAGGAGTTTGAAATTCCTAAAACATATGGATAACTTTTATTCCTTTATTTAAAAATTACAAATAGTACTAATAATTTAAAAGTTTTAAGGAGTTTAACCAAGAAATATTTAAGCTATATAAAATCAGGTAGAATAGATAGCCAGAAGGCCTAAGTTTATGTAGGAGTCCCAGGTTCCATCTCTGACACCACATAGTCCCCAGTGATATTTGGTCACCAGAAGCAACCCCTGAGCACTGACCTTGGAGTAGCTACTGAGCACTGAACTTGGAGCAGCCCTGAGCTCTGCTAGGTATGGCAAAAACAGCACATCATCAAATAAAGCAAAAAATGTGTGAAGGCATAACTGACTATTCTGATTATTTCTTGCACTACTTGCAAAATGTCATGTGTTTCTTATATGCATGTATGTGTAAAATAATACGCACATACATACAAAATATTTATCAAAACCATTAAATTAAATTTTCAAATTGTGTACAAACCTTAGCAAATTATTTTGCATTTATAAATAAATGTTATTTAAGACTAAGTATGAAGGATAAGAAAATGCAGAAACTTAAGAATATGCTTAATATTCTCTGTACATGTAACACACTTATAGTCAAGGAATGCTTTTAATACCATACATATATAATTGTCTTGCTAGAAAATGCTTGTGTTGATTTTTACAAAACCAAAAATTTATAACACATATAAGCTTACATATAGGATGTGCTGGATGTACATGATATATTGTAGCAAATATATAGTGTATCTATATTGTATATACATTTATTAAACTAAACAAGATCTTTTAAGTTGCAAGTAAGTATAAGTTCTATTTCTGAATTTTCAACTGTTATATATATTGTTTAAAGTTTTCATCTAACACTACAAACTATTACTTGATTTTATTAATGTAACTTTGTGGAACATTTCCTTCACACTGGAATTGGAGGCTTAGGCTCTTCCTCATGTAGCGTGGTGAGTTTTCCTAATTTACATGTTTTTAGGAAAACTACCAAATGCATTATGAAAAGAATATAGCAAACTGAAGCATTATGAAAACTCATTTTTGAATATGGTCCTTTTAGCTTTAATGCAATCATTTTATTTTTCTACATGGTGACAGTACATTTAATGGATTTTAAATATTTATCAAATTAACCAAATGCTTGAATAAACAAATCCCATTAGTGGTTTCAGATTAGTATTAATTCAATGTGTAGACTATGAGTCATTCATAGTCCAAGACATTTATTGCAGAACAATTTAAATCATGTATCTTAATTATTTGAATTTTTGTCCATGCTTTCAACTTAGGTATATTTTTTGGTTTATAAAAATAGTTAACACCTTTCCAACACTGAGACACATGCATGTACATTATAAAGTATTCTCAAAGCAAAAAATTAAAAACTGGAAAATGGAGAGAGGGCACAATGGTAAATAAAGAACAATCCCATGTATTAACATTATATGATTTACTGTTATCACAAATAATTTCCCACAAAATAATTGACATTATCATCCATAAAATAATATTTCTTCTTTTTTCAGTGACTGAGTTCATGAAATTTTTATCTACCTATGATGGCTAATAGCACAGTAGGTAGGGCATTTGCCTTGCATGTGGCCGACCTGGGTTTGATTACTCCGTCCCTGTCTGAGAGTTTGACAAGCTACAGAGAGTATCCTGCCCGCATGGCAGAGCCTAGCAAGCTCCCGGTGGCTTATTTGATAGCCAAAAACAGTAACAAGAAGTCTCACAATAGAGATGCTACTGGTGCTCACTGGAGCAAATTGATGAACAACAGGAAGGACAGCGCCGTGCTACATGATGGCTTAACAGTCTCATAAATATAGGGCTAGAGAGAGCTCACAGTGGGTGAGGTACTTGCCTTGCATGCAACTGATCAACTTGACCACTGGCACCACATCTGGTTCCCCAGCATCTAGTAACCCCAGGAGTGACCCCTGAAAAACAGCCAGAAGTAAGCACAGCTGGCTTTGTCCTCCAAACAAACAAACAAACAAACAAAAAAAACCCTAAAACAATTATTTTGAATTGAAACATATATTTGGGTAAGAACTTAATGTCATTTTATAAACATTAAGTAAGAACTTTGTTATTCCTTATTTGTATTTGTACTAGTAACAAAGTTTCCAGTTTGTTTTGTCAAAAAATAGGTATCCTTAATACTACTGAAGGT
The DNA here is from genome assembly GCF_029834395.1 of Sorex fumeus. NCBI lineage: Eukaryota > Metazoa > Chordata > Mammalia > Eulipotyphla > Soricidae > Sorex > Sorex fumeus. The sequence goes on along the minus strand of NW_026606322.1, from coordinate 39,019,481 downwards.
GGAACTGATATGCATATTAGTGGGAAAATATAATACTAATAATATGCCTCTCGCTGAAAATCTATTCTGATTAAAGTCTTACCTTGCTTTCAAGGCATATTTAAAACTGCTTACATAAGCCACCTGAGATTATCTATTATCTATTATTTGTCAGTAGTATGGGTAATGATGGGTCTCATTCTCCTAAAGAGTCTTGAATATAATCTCAGGGCTAGGATGAAAGAGATGTTACTGGGACCTGCTCGAGGCAAACGACGAATAACAGGATGATGAATGAAAAAAATGAATGAGTATGGGTAATAGTGGCTGCTGTTTACCCATAAATTAAATAAAGGTAAAGGTAAAGGCCCTCCCGTTGATCATCGATTTGCTCGAGCGGGCCCAGTAACGTCTCCATTGGAGATTTTGTTGTTACTGTGTCTGGCATATCGAATACTCTCGGTAGCTTGCCGGGCTCTCCGAGAGGAGCGGAGGAATCGAACTCGGGTCGGCCATGTTGGCTGCGTGCAAGGCAAACGCCCTACCACTGTGCTATCGCTCCAGCACAGCGGGTAGGGCGTTCGCCTTACAAGCGGCCAACATGGCTGACCCGAGTTCAATTCCTCCGCTCCTCTCGGAGAGCCGGGCAAGCTACCGAGAGCATTGGATATGCCAGACACAGTAACAACAAAGTCTCCAATGGAGACGTTACTGGGCCCGCTCGAGAAAATAAATTAAATATCAGTCTAAATTTTTCTCTAAATATATATATATATATATATATACACATTTATGCTGTGGAGCAATAGCACAGTGGTAGGGAGTTTGCCTTGCACTAGGCTGCCTGGCCCAACTGGGTTCGATTTCTCCACCCCTCTCGGAGAGGCCAACAAGGTACGGAGAGTGTCTCGCCCTCGCCCGCACTGCAAAGTCTGGCAAGCTCTCCATGATGTATTCGATATGCCAAACACAGTAACAACAAGTGTCACAATGGAGACGTTACTGGGCACACTAGAGCAAATTGATGAACAATGGGAGGACAGGGCTACAGTGCTACATATTCATATATTTAAATATTATTGTTATATTTATTGTACCTGTGTCAATCACTTGTCTCACTTTCTTTGATAGTAAACAAATCTTTCTCTTTGCAGAAAATTACTTTAGAGATTAGAGAGAACAAATTGATCATAAAAAAACAGGGGAATATTTTAAATTTTTAAAAAGGTTTTTGAAAATCTTCAAAAACTCTAAGAATTTGTAATTAAGACTCGTTATTAATTGGACCAGCCATTCTGCCCATTTTAATCTTAGAGTAGACAATAGAAAACTAGTTTCAGAAGTGTTCATATCAAATCATTTAATAATGTATAAAAACATTTTGCCACTCAGCATCCGAAAAAAAAAAAAAGAGTCTCCTGCCCCTGCGCCTGGCTGTCCTCACAGGGACCCCTTGAAGGGAGGCAGATTGAGTTTCCCTCCCGCCCACCCCCCCTCAGCCTCTGAGCAGAGCTCCAGCAGCTGAAGACCTCCAGAACCAGCCATAGCATGCTGAAACCACTCTCCACACGTCTGGACAAGCCTCATGCATGAAGTAACTGGCGGAGGAACCCAAGCATGCGGGTCCTGGGGCTGAGACCTCCAAGCCTGCTCGGATTGAGTGGCCTTCTCCACCCAGATCCCCCATCTTTCAGTAGGTAGGCGTCACAACCACCAGCTGCCGCCAGTGCCAGGTTGGTCCCATCAACAGCCAAGACGCAGAGACTATAAAACCCTGTATCTTATCTCATTTTTTCTTTGGAGAACCCAGCAGAGTCTGACAAACTTCCCGTTTCGTACTCAATCTACCAAATACCAGTAACAATGATGGGTCTCATTCTCCTAGCCCTGAAAGAGCATTGAATATGGCTCTTTTAAAATCTCAGGGCCAGGAAGAAGGAGACGTTACTGGTGACTGCTCAAGGCAATAGATGAACAACAGGATGATCGTGATCGTGATCAGTAAAAAACTTCAATTTTCTTCCAAAATCAACAAAAAGAACATCTATCATATGACATTAACTTTGTTTAAACTTTTGCTTAATGACAACTATTTGGACAGCTTAATTTCTTAGTACATGCATAAACTGTAAAATTATTAATTATTGTATATCATAGTTCTATGCACATTTTTAAAGTGTTTAAAAAAAGAAATGCACATAACAAAGTGATAGTACAGCAGGTAGGGTAGGTAGGGTGGTTGCTTTGTATGTAGCTGACCCAAGTTCGGTCCCCAAAACCCTGTACTATCCCTCAAGCCTACAATGAGAGATTCCCAAGCTCAGGAATCTCACATGGTTTTCAGGAAGAAGCCCTGAAAACCGCAGGCTGTAAACCCTCAAAAACACACACGCAAAAGAAATCAAAAAAGAAAATGTAAAAGCCTATCGTGACAAAACTGATCACTTAGCTATGACGAAAAGGAATCAAATATAAGAGACTAGCATTGTTTTCTACTGAGAGATCAGGAATAATCTCTCTGAAAAATGTGACACTTGAACACAGCTAATAGAACGCAGCAAGGGAAGAAGGAACTTGTCTAAAAGCCTGGTGACAGGGGAGTGGTAGAGTGTGAAGCAAGGGGAAAAACACCCCACAGAGATCATATCACAGTAAGAAGCAGATCCGGCAAGGTCTATAAGATAAGGTATATTGATTTTAGTTTTTTGAGATAAGTCAAATAACTCACAGAGTTTAAGAAGAAATATGATATTCTGTGGAGTTTAAAAGTCCAAGTCATTCTAGATTTGAAATGCAGAGGATGCGGTTGATTAACTTTCTATGAATTTTAACTTAAACACACTCTGCTACTTATGTGCAAAATAAATAAATGATTATATGACCTTCTTTTGTGATTGCAAAAGTTCCTTGTTGATGTGGGTATGCCTATGTGTGTATACCCGTTAAAAGAGTGTTATCACATAAAAATCCTTTTTAGCTTTTGTTATGGAAAAAGAAAAAAAGAAACATTTATGACATGTTAAAATTTTAGTTATGAGTGAGATGGATGGATTTGTTGTTCTCAGATGAAGACTGATGACAGAGAAGTTGAAGAGGAAAGTGAAAAAAAAAGCTTAAAAATTCATAGGGGGCAGAGAGATAGTGCAGCAGGTACAATGTTTGTCTGAAGCACATTCAGCTGGATTTCATCCTGCCACCATAAGGAGTGATTTTTGAGCAAAGAGCCAGGAGTCTAGACCTGCACACAGCAAAGTGTAGCATAAAAATAGTGAACAATAGTAATACTTATAGTAATAATAATAATGATAACTCAGAAGCATCAAACTAATGATTCTATATCCAGCTTTATGAATATTCAAAATTTTAAGCTCCTAATCTACAATTCCAAGTTATGTTGATTGGATAAATATATAAGAAGATCTATGACTAGTCCACTATCCTTCTGGTTAACCATGCTGTGACTGATTAAAAGGAATTAAGAAACATTAATACAGAAGAGATAAAGTCTATGCATTTTATCTAAGAATGAACCACAAAGTTGAAAAATTATATTTATGTACATTATTATGTTCACATCTATTTGTCTATATCTCAAAACATATCACTTATCATAAGCAGAATACTTCTGATGAATTCTTGAGAGGATCTACTTGATTGGTAGTACAAGTGATATCATCTGTTAGAGTCTAAAGAAGTCAAGGAAAAAAGGAAAACTAGAAATGGATATAGTTAATATGTTAAAATAAAAATCATTATAAAAGTAGACCTTTGGACTTAGCACAGAGAGCTACCCGCTTGGAGCAGAAAAGCAAATGGACTATGTGTTAAACCGCGCCACCATGCCTGCCCAGAGGGGAAAGGGTGTTGACCTGCCCGCCCGCTCCTCTCTGGAAAGAAAGATGGCGGCCGCACGGGAGCCTTGTGGACAGCAGGTTTGAGCCGGGGGCGGGGGGCGCAGGGGCCTCATGGGAAGGGGGGCGTTCTGGGCCATCCTTCACGCCCGACCGAGATCACCAGCTCCCGCCCACAAGCGGCTCTCCGGCACGGCCACGACTCCAGAGCACAGAAACCAATCTCTTAACTATCTAACTTTTAATAGAAATACTTCCAGGGTTAATAAGTAAAACAGCAGAAATCCAAAACCGCGCGGATGCAATAGCGTCCGCGCGACATCATTTTATTCTTAAACCAAGCTGTAGAAAGCATATCATTTCACAACGCTGTTTCAGCATATCTGATTGGGGGGTGTCATAAACTCTAAACAATAATTGTGCATCTTCTATCAAAACAATGTATCTAGTCAAAGTAGATAGAGTATTAACTAGAACTCATCTGCCACACAGGAATTGGGAGGGGTGGGAGGTGGGGTTCTATTGGGGTTCACGGTTAAAAATAAGTATTGGTAAAGGGAAATGTGTTTGATACTTACATGACTGAGACCTAAACCCGAAAGCTCTGTAACTTTTCCCACAGTGATTCAATAAAGAAATAAATTATTTAAAAAAAAATTTTACATTTCAAATATCAGTAAAAAAAAAAGTAGACCTTTGTCTTGTCAAATTTTCAGGTAAAAAAAGCCAATAATAATTATTAAATAATTTTATACATTTTTTGGGGGGGTGTAAGTAGATGAAACTCATTATAAAACAACATAGATTCTGACTCAATTCATCATATTTAAGTCTCACCTCAGTTATAGTTTGGAACAAGTGGAATAACAATAACAAATACCATATGGAATAATAGGCTGGGATATCATGAAATAGAACTAATATAGTTACTTCACATTTTACTTTTTATTTTTTAATTAAAAAAATTGGAACCAAACTAGTGGTGCTGAGAGCTTACTCCTGGCTCTGTGCTCAGAGTTTACTTCCAGCATTGCCAGGGATTGAACTCTGCTGTGTGTGTGACGTAAGCATCTTACTCCTAAACTATCTATTTGATTTATCGTTTTTTAATGCATAGAATTGTTCCTTAGAAAAGTAAAATGATCTCATTTCATTTACCAGTAACTCTAGATTGGTCTGATGAGTATGATTATGCATGCCTTCTATAAAATCAAATTTATACAATAAACTTGTATATTTCAAGTAAAATATGATAACAAATTTTGCAGAATTTTGAGGACTAAAAACAGTTGATGCTAGAATTACTCAACTTTGTCTTTTTGTACTCTTTTTGAAGCACACTTTTATTCTAGGCTAAAAAAAGCATTCCTTTAAACATTCATCATTAAAATAGGTATTAAAAGAGAAATACTTATTCATATATTCATAAAATTGAATCAACAAAGGATGCTATTATGACATATAATTAAAATAATTAAGATACTATTTGTAAATTAGGATATGAGATACAGAATTCTGTGAATTTTGAGATAAAAATGAAAAATGACCAAAATGTAAGTGTTTATAATAAATTAAGTAACATAAGAAAAGTGATCTGTAGTGATAAATATAGCAAATGGCTATATTAATTAGTACAACCACTAATGTGTTTGACTATCATAATTCTATCAAAATATTTTATTGTGTTTCTTATTAAGTCATAGTGAAGTTTCAATTATTATGTTAGTTCTGAAAGTAAAGACTACATTTGGTTATCATATCATTGGTGATGGAAATTATGATTGTGCCACTTATGTAGCATGTTTTTCTAATATTCAATACTCAAGAGTAATTAAGAAATTTCTTGTTACTTTCCCTTTTTTGCATATATGAGACCTTAGATTCAGTCTCTGGACCCCCTTCCCCAAAAGGCCCTCCCGTTGATCGTCAATTTGCTTGAGTGGGCCCAGTAACATCTCCATTGGAGACTTTGTTGTTACTGTGTCTGGCATATCGAATACTCTCGGTAGCTTGCCGGGCTCTCCGAGAGGGGCGGAGGAATTGAACTCGGGTTGGCCATGTTGGCCGCTTGTAAGGCGAACGCCCTACCCCCTGTGCTATCGCTCCCAAAAGAAAGATATGTTTTTAAAACATAATAAATTCACATAAGAATAAATAAAGATATGAAGACCACTTTATGTCACTTGTGATAAATACCATGACCTCATACATGCAAGCACGTTGCCTACTACTCTGTGACATCCTTCAACCCACCCAGACATGCACCAGTATAATACAAGATGAAGTAAACTGAATATCAAAGGAAGTACTCATATATTTGCAATAGAATACTTTTCAGATACCCATTCCTCCTATAGTGTACCAAAAAACTACCGGAGTATAAAGGGATATTTCAGTTGCTTCCAAGATTAATTGTACTAAAGATTATAAAATAATATGGATTTAATTGGGAGGAGAGCTTGTAAGCAGAGTTTAGGAAACCCAGAGACTCCCCCCTAACCTCAGTGATTTTCTGCTAGGTGAACTGGTGGTTTCAAAAATACCATTGTGGTGAGAAAGAATATTTTAGTCAGTGGCAATGTTTGTTGTAAGCTCCTACAGTGGACTTTATTAGTGGTCTGGAGGAGGCTTCTAGGAGCTGGAGCAACAGTACAGTGGGTAGTTTGCTTATCTTGCAAGAAGTGGACATGGATTTGATCCTTGCATCACATATGGTCATCAGGAGTGATCACAGAGTTGGTAGCAAACCCTGAGCATCATTGGGTGTGGCCCCCAACAATCTAGGCTGTTTACCTCCACAGAGAGTTCTTTGTTTTAAAGGTTGTGCTGAAGAACTAGTTTGCCTTTTTCTTTTTCCTTTTGACTCTTCCCTGATTTTGAATTCCCAGACTGTCTTTACATACAGCTCTTTAGTGAGATCTAAGGTGACATGTTCACTAAGGGGGAAAAAAAATGTCTGGAGGAGAGTAAACCTTTATGTTTCAAAGTTAAAGATTAAGCTCTTGGGCTGGAGTGATAGCACAGCATTTGCCTTGCTCGCAGCTGACCCGGGTTCAATTCCCAGGATCCCGTATGGTTCCTGGAGCACTGTCAGGAGTATTTCCTGAGTGCAGAGACAGGAGTAAACCCTGTGCATCGCGGGGTGTGAACCAAGAAAGAAAAAAAGAAAAAAAAGAAAAGATTAAGCTCTGACATACAGGAAAGCAACCCAACCCGCTGAGGTCTGATTGACTATTTCTCCTACACCCAATGTTAATTTCAAAGTGAATATCACTGTGACAAAATGGCTATTTTCAGTACCAAAAGTATTCCATGAAGTCAGTCCTCAGGCATTGGTCTTGGAAAGCATATTGCTAATATCCTCAATAAAATACAGCAACATAAATGTTTGATTGGAATTCAGCAGATTAATATCTCTGGCAGAAACCATTCTAAGTGTAAGGAAGTACAAATTATGATCTTGGATTTTTCCATTGACTTCACATTTGGCTCCAGTCTTTATAGGCAGCTTTGATCAATCTCCTCATAATGTCACAGCTATGGGCAGGGATGTAGAGAGTCAGAGATCCCCGGGGCCAGGGCAATAATCCAGTGGGATAAGGCTGTTGCCTTGAAGAGGGTGATCCTGGTTCCATCCCTAGCAACCTATGTGGTCCCCCCAAGGTTTACCAGTACTGAGCTCTGAGCACAGAACCAGGAGGAATTTCTTATATAGCTGAGATGGGTCAAAAGATAAAGGAAGCAGATTCATAAGTTCCAGAAGGAATAGGAGGAGCAGTAAGAGGAGAGGGTGAGGAGGAGGAGAAAAAGGAGAAGGAAAAGGAGAAAGAAAAAAAAGGAGAAAAAAAGGAGATGGAATAGAAGAGAAGAATGAGGAGGAGGAGGAGGAGGAATTCTAGTGCTCTTAATAATCAGAGAAGTTGCTTAATTCCCAAGCTAAATCTGAAGTCATTGTAATTTCATCATTTTGTACCTAACTTCACAAATTTTGGCCACTAATTTTCACAAGAAATTCAAGCAGAAACATTTTATCAGTCTCTAACCTCTGCATATATGATTATCTTCACTAATAAAATTACATGAAAAATTTAAACAGATTGTTTTCATTTATGATAATAAATATACATGTATAGTATGGCCATTGTCAGGGAATGCATAGGTTTAACATACAGTATACCTATTCAGGTTGGGGTACAAACAAGTTGGTACAGTAAAATTAGAAAAAAATTGAGATCAGTTTCTTTATCTCAATACAGTTGGCACATAAGTGATTTTAGCATGGTCTGGGATGGTAGTTATGGAACAACCCCCCACCACCCCAAGTCACAGGCCTAAGCAAGTGAAAGAGAGAAAGCAATGACATTGCCTTCATCAAAGTGAGCTGTGCTTTAGATAAGGCCTTGGCAGCAGGACATTCAGTTAAGGCACAGTATCCGTTCAAAGTGAATTGAGGAGACATGAATCAGTATGAGTGTGTGAACTCACTGTGCTTCCTCTCAGAACCACTCACAGTGTGAGCCCAACTAGAGCAGCAGAAAGCCATTAATGAAGATAATAGAGATTAGTACCATGTAGCTGGTGACTAGACAGAGAAGATTCCAGAGTAAGCTGAATGTATCAGAGAGAAGATAAAGGCATGCAAAATAAGTAAAACATTTAAGTGGTAAGAAATCTGCAGGGATGTGTATGATCTGTCTATATGTGTGGTATTCTAGGTGCCTGCTCTGGAGATAGTAACAACTGTGAGGTTATATTGTAACATAAAAACCCTAAGGTAACAAAATGCCTTGTGTTTTCAAAATAACAAAAGTTGGCTTTCCTAAGAATACAATAAACTTAGACTGAAGAAAAAGAACTGCATCTATTTTGGAGCAAAAAATAAAAAATCATATACTGAACCAGTAAAATCTTTGCAACACTTGATATCAAGCATGTAGTAATTTCATCCTAGACAGACTTGATTCAAGCCCATAATCTCTTTAGAGGAAAGTCAAATTCTTTGTGAGACTAATTTTGGAGATTTTATAATTTTTTAGCATCTTCTTATTTGATTTCTCTACCACGAGACAATGTTATGCCAAACTCAGAACATTACTTTTACTTTCATGGCTTGGGATTTAAATACTGCATTTCCATTCTTTTAGGATTTACCTTTAAAGACCTTGGAAACATTCTATTTTTCCATTGTCCTCATTGTTTCTGTCTGGGAATTAAATTCTAATGATTTAGCGATTACCAGCAATCACAATTATTGTTTTATACATGATAGCTAAATTACTAATGTTTTTATCTCCTTTGTTGTCAATGTTTTTGACACCCATTCATCTCATATAAATTCACATCTGATAAAGTATAACCATTAATGAAATCTGAACTCACCAAACAGAAATTAAGAGTTGAATTTAAAATTAAAGACAAAAATAGAAAGAAAAGAAACAAAATAAACAAACACAAAAACTCAGCAATTTTTTCTGGGTTGGGATAGTTATTCTTTTTGGGGGGTAAGGGAGGGCTGGCGGGTAGTTGTCCTTATCTCTCCTATAAAAGTCTGAATGTAGTTAAAGCTTGGGAATCTTAAATTTAGATTTATTTTTTGGGTCACACCCAGTGATGCTCAGGGTTTACTCTTGGCTCAGCATCGGGAATTACTCCTGACGGTGCTCAGGGAACCATATAAAATACCAGAGCATCAAATTTGGGTCGACTGTGTGCAAGACAAATGCTCTACCCTCTGTACTATCTCTGTGACCCCTTAAATTTAGACTTATAGGTTCAACTGAATGTGCTTCAGGGGACTAGCACAAGGAAATCATTCAAACCCCTGATGGCCACCAGTCTTCAATGTTCTTTTTCTAAAAACTGTGTTAACATGTTCTTTTTCTACAGAAATTGTTTCCTGTGGCCATGTTTGCAAGATGATTACTCCCAGGAAAGAGTCTGCCACCTTCTACCCTGTTGATTGTCAGTATTTTTGGTTGATTGGTCCTCATCATCCAAACTGGGTCTTTGACAAATATCATGCTTTAAAATGTAAAGTTGACCCTTGAATGACATTGTTTTGAATTATGCATTTCAATTTCCACATGGATTTTATTACAGCCTGGGGGTTGCATTCATGAATTTATCAAGCCATGAATGAATTGGTTGCTTGAACCCCTGGGTAAACCTGGAGAGTCTGTATGTTCTACTGAAAATTGTGAATGAATGAAATTTGACTCTCCACTGGAGCACTGGGAAATCAAAAGTTAATAAAATATTTAAAAGTGTATGTTCTGTGTACGAAACTATCATAGTTAATTTTTTGAGATATATATTTGTTCTCAATCATCAGTGGTCACTCATCTAGATAAAAAAAAATTCTCTCTCTGATAATTTTTAGTTATTGTTACTTTTTTGCCACACATTTATTCTATTCTGGGTTAGGGGCCACAAACAACCCTATGGATTTCTGGGAATTAAACCCAGATCAGCAAAGTGCTAAGCAAGTACTGCTTGTGGTTCCATTGCTCCAGCTCCCCAAATCAATTTCATGACATCAGTGTCTTCTGATATATATTGAAGATGAGCTTATGGCTGAGCATCCTCCACCCAGCTCGTCCAAATTCCAGTAGGCAGGGGTTACATCCACCAACTGGCCCCCATGGCATAATCCCATCAACGGCCAAGACTCAGAGACTATAAAACCCAGTTCCCGCGCGACATCTTATTATGACATCCTACTATTTCATTCCTACTTTGGACAAACTGGCAGGCTACCAAATGTAACCTGCCCACACGGCAGAGTCTGACAAACTCCCCGTGGCGTACCCAGTATGCCAAATACCAGTAACAATGATGGGTCTCATTCTCTTAACCCTGAAAGAGCCTTGAATATAGCACTTTTTAAAAAATCTCAGGGCTAGGACGAAGGAGATGTTACTGGAGTCTGCTCGAGGCAATTGATGAATAACAGGATGGTCGTGATTGTGATCATGAGCTTATGGATCTAATTATTTCTTCCTTAGGATTTTTCCTTTCTTTTATTTTTATTAATCGTGGTTCCTTAATTTTCTATTCACCACTAACGGTCTTCAATTTTATTGCAGAGCTTTGTTAGAGTTTTATTCATCTTTTCCAGAACTCTTTAAAGAAGATGTAAAATAAAAAAAAATCAAGATTATTCTTATGATCACCTGTTATGTCATTTATGTGTTTTCTGGAGCGATAGCACAGCAGGTAGGGCGTTCGCCTTACAAGCGGCCAACATGACCGACCCGAGTTCGATTCCTCCGCCCCTCTCGGAGAGCCCGGCAAGCCTACTGCACTACTGCACTCTGGCCCACTTTCGTCCCTAACCTTTTCTTTCTGTATGTGTGATATACTTCCTTGTACTATTATTTTGTTTTTAATACTTAGATATTCTCTTAGACAGAACAAGAACAGTATTGCAATCTCTTCAGAGCTCCTATAGCACAGTGATGTACCTAATATTTGTACTACATGACTGAAACTGCTTCATTTATACCACATCATTGTCAGTTTTGTGCAGTTTGATTCATCACAACTTATGTCTTCTAATACATGAAGAAATTAATCTTACTTCAGAATAGTTAAGGTCCTACCTTTCAGAGAATGCTTTTAATTATTGCCCCACTGTCTGTCTCATCAGAGGAAACTTTATTTTCTTTTTCCTCCATAATCTACCTCAGAAATTAGTAGACCTGCATAGTAGGCCGACATGTATATTTGTTTTGTTTCTTTTTAAAAATTGCTTTTATTTTTTAAAATGCTTAACATAAGCTCTTTTTATTAATATTCCTTTTTCATAATTTTTTATTATTATTGTGTACATGAGCAGTGAAAAGTCAAAATTATAACTGTTCACTTATTTTCATTTATATATAGCATATATGACTTAGAAATGCATATATGAATGACAGAATTAAAAGCTAGGCCACTTATTGAAAGAAAATGTTTTATAAGAACAAATGTTCTTTTATAGATAGATAAAGCAATTACACCTGGGAACTCTGCTACTTATTGCTGTGAATCAGATGATATATGAGACATAACATCTATAATGAATATGTTAATTACCGGGATTTACAGATAAAATGAGAGCTAATATATTGCATTTGACAATGTAATGGCTATAATAGATATTTAGGGTGAAGTGCTGCATATTTTATTTGTGCATGCTATTTTTCTGCAGTGTTGAAGAAATCAGAGGTAGCTAAAAATTACTGGGTTAACTGGATCATCACCAAGATGTTCTATCTAGTACCTCTTTTTTTTTTTTATTTTTGTTAGTGAAACACCATGACGTACAGTTGTGGACATTACAAGTTTTTGTGCTTGGGTTCTAGTACCTCTTTTATGGCCCTTTCTACTACTAAACAACATATAACATAGTTCCCCATCTATAGAATAAAACTTAAATTGATAATTGACCAAAGTAACATTTCAATGAGCTGAAGTACATATTTTCTATGCAGAAAATTTTATTTTATTTTATAATTTATTTATTTATTGAATCACTGTGGGAAAAGTTACAAAGCTTTCAGGTTTAGGTCTCGGTCATGCAAATATCAAACACATTTCCCTTTACCAATACTTATTTTTCACCACGAAGAACCCCAATGTGAGGCAGATGAATTCTAGTTAACACTCTATCCACTTTGACTAGATTGATTGTTTTGATAAAAGATGTACCATTATTATTTAGAGTTTACCCACTCCCCAAATCAGACATGCTGAAAAAGCATTGTGAAATGATTTGCTTTCTACAGCTGGGTTGAATAATTAAATGATGTCGTTTGGCCGCAATAGCGGCTGCGCGGTTTTGGCTTTCTGCTATTTTACTTATTAACCTTGGAAGTATTTCTACTGAGAGTCAGATAATTAAGAGATTGGTTTCTGTGCTCTGGAGTTATGGCCATGCTGGAGAGCCGCTCGTGGGGGGCAACTGGTGACCACGGTAGGGCATGAAGGACGGGCCGGAACGCCCCCCTGCCCATGAGGGTTTAGTCGCCCCATCACCCCCGGCTCATACCTGCTCTCCAGAAGGCTCCCATGCGGCCACCATCTTTCTTTCCAGAGGGGGGAGGGCAGAAGGGAGCAACACCCTATCCCCTCTGGGCAGGCATGGTGGCGTGGATTAACGCACAGTCCGTTCACTAGAAAATTTTATTTTGATCTCTGACACCTCATAGTTCCTAGAGGACCACCAGAAACTCCCCCAGAGTACTAGACTAGAGGTAGTCTTTGGGTACTGTCTAGTGTGGTCAAAATATTCATAAAAGGATAAAATATATATAGTGATACATCAAACAATAATATGATCAGTAGGCAGATTATACTTTCTTCTCTGAATTACACAGATAATACATGACCATTTTTTTCTACCTCAATGTTTCATTCTACTGTTTCATTCTGCCATCTTGGAACTTATTAAAACAAGTTTCTATCTATTCTGCCATTGATTTAAACTTCTTCTTCTCTGAAATTTTCAAATATTTTTTAATCTTTAATAGCTCTTTTCTGCTTATAAGGTTAACAAATGTTTGATATTAATTTAATGAACTCATTTCATGTTCATTCAGGTATTATTAATAAAATCTGACAGAGCCAAAAATCTGAATTTAGTTCACTAGATATTTTTACAAAGTTTTAGCTTTATTCATCTGTGTTTGTCTTACTAATTCTATTTATATTTTCACCAATAAATGCAAAATAATAATGACCGCAAAGTATATAACCTCTTTCATCACTTCCTCATATATATGTGTATATAGATAGATAGATAGATAGATTGATAGATAGATTGATAGATAGATATACACACACATAAAATCCTGTTCCTGAATTTTGTATTTTTTTATTTTCTTAACTTATATATGTTAATTTTGGAATTTTATGTTTAATAAGTTAATATCAGTTTGCCTTGCACCTGGCCAACCTGGCCAACCCAGGTTCGATTCCTCCACCCCTCTCAGAGAGCCTGGCAAGTTACCGAGAGTATCTTGCCTGCACAGCAAAGCCTGGCAAGTTACCCGTGGCGTATTCTATATGCCAAACACAGTAACAAGTGTCACAATGGAGACGTTACTCGAGCAATGGAGGCCCACTCGAGCAAATCAATGAATAACTGGAGGACAGTGGCAGTGACAGTGATGTTAATATCATAAAATCACTTCCATTTGTATTCTCACTTGGTCTATTGAAAATTATGGTCATGGAAAGGAATATTTAAAGAAATTTTTAATATTTTTGTGCTTTTTAAATATTCAGACATTTATTTAATATCTGCATTTCCTAGGCTTTAACAGTAGACCTAATTGCTCTTATAGTCTTACCCAAAATCACTTAATCACGTAATCAATCACTTAACTTCCGTTAGTCACTGATTTGCTCGAGCGGGCACCAGTAACGTCTCCATTTGTCGCTGTCGCGTGCTAGTGTAGTCCAATGGCGTCTGCTCGCTCCAGGAACATGAAGAGCCTCAAACTGATCGTTCATGATCTTGATGAAAAAGTCTGACCATCTGGTAGGTGGGCGGCCACGCGGTATTTTGACACGCCTTGGAATCCAGTCTGTAACTCTAGTCCAGCGGTCGTCTTTAAATCTCATTACATGACCAGCCCATCTGATCTTTGACACCTTGGCAAACAAGACAGCGTCCCTGATTCTTGATCGTCGACGGATGTCGGAACTCTGGATTCTTTCTCTCATTTGAGTGAAACGTGATATTACAAGCATAGCTCTTTCAATTCCTCTTTGGGAGACCCAAATAGTGTTCTCATCCTCTTTGCGTAGGGCCCGGGTCTCTGAGACATATGTTAATGCAGGAAGAACAGTGGAATCAAAGAGATGTGCCCGGAGCCGGAGGTTCTTTGTCCTCTTAGCCATTTCTTCGATGCTCTTGAAGGCATTCCAAGCCGCTCTCTTCCTCCTGCGCAGCTCGGGTGCCAGGTCATTTGTCATGTTGACTTCTCGACCCAGGTACACATAGCTGTTGCATTCAAAGATGGTTGTTATGTTGAGAGCGAATTGGGCGTCAGGAACGAGGCTGTTTCTCATAAACATTGTCTTCGTAAGATTCAGCTGTAGTCCTACCTTTCCACACTCAGTCAAAGTCGGCCAGCATTTGTGCCACTTGGCTGATGTTTGGTGTTATTGAAACAATGTCATCAGCAAAACGGAGGTGGTGTAGTTGCTGACCATCTATCTTCACTCCCATTCCTTCCCATTCCAGTCGTCTAATGACTACAATGGATCTCATTCACCTGACTCTGAAGGCTTACCCAAAATAGGATTGCATAAAAAAATTCCAGGAGTATACTGAAATTTTTCATAAAATAGACTTTTCTAGCAACTTTACTACTATAATTTCCTTTCTTTGTTCTGATTTGATGATCACAGTTGAGGCTCATCTTTTATTTTGTTTTGATCTAGCAGTTTGTGGGGATTGCCTTTACTTTATGCTGTTATTGTATATTCCATCTTTTTCAAGATGTTGGGAAAGATGGTAGCTAATCTTTTTCTCTTCAAACAAGTTCCATGAATATGTGCTTTAGGAAGCTAAAGGAGTAAATCTAACATTACATGCATCTTTGTGTTACTATTCTCAACAATTTTATTTTGTTTCTTATATATCACCTGGGTAAACCCCAATATTCTATTTAACAACTTTTATTCTCCCATAAGCTTTTTTTATTTGCTATGATCATATTTTCGATATGAACATGTTGAATGTTTCTTTTTTGTTCATATTACCCTGGTTCCAAGAAAGATATAAAAACATAATATTTAATATTTTTTTAAAAAATGGACAAATTTTCTACCATGTTTTGGCAGTACCTATAAATAAAGTAAAAGTAAAGGCCCTCCTGTTGATCATCGATTTGCTCGAGCGGGTTCAGTAACGTCTCCATTGGAGACTTTGTTGTTACTGTGTCTGGCATATGGAATATGTCATGGGGAGCTTGCCAGGCTCTGCCGTGCGGGTGAGATACTCTCGGTAGCTTGCCGGGCTCTCCGAGAGGGGCGGAGGAATCGAACTCGGGTCAGCCATGTTGGCTGCATGCAAGGCAAACGCCCTACCGCTGTGCTATCGCTCCAGCCCTATAAGATCTCAAAATAACTTCAAACATATAACAATTTTACTATCTACATTAAAAATTGATGAATAATGATCAAGATCTTTCCTGGTCATATAAAATATTAATAAAGTGTTAAGCAAGTTTTTGACCTGCTCCGTTTCTGACCTGGGCCGGTTCACCATTAGCGCTGGAGTGATAGCACAGTGGTAGGGCGTTTGCCTTACAAGTGGCCAAGATGGCAGACCCGAGTTCGATTCCTCCGCCACTCTCAGAGAACCTGGCATGCTACCGAGAGTATCTCGCCCACACGGCAGAGCCTGGCAAGCTACCTGTGAGGTATTTGATATGCCAAACACAGTAACAACAAGTCTCATGATGGAGACGTTACTGGGCCCACTCAAGCAAATCGATGAACAACGGGAGGGCCATGACTGTGGCCGTTAAACAGGTTGGGCTGGAGCAATTAGCACAGTGGGTAGGGCGTTTGCCTTGCACGTGGCCCACTTGGCAGGCCCCAGTTTGATTCCTCCACCTTGATTCCTCTGCCTTTGATTCCTCTGACCCTCTCGAAGAGCCCGTTAAGCTACGGAGCGTATCTCACCCGAGGGACAAAGCTGGCAAGCTCCCTGTGACATACTCTGTATGCCAAACACAGTAACAAGTTTCACAATGTTACTGGGCCCGCTCAAGCAAATTGATGAACAACCGGGGGACAGTGACAGTGACAGTGACAATTAAACAAGTAAAAAGGATGTAAAGGAATATTTTTATGTGCACACGTGGGACTATTTGAGAGAGACAGAGTGAGTTTATGTGTGCATATGTGTTTGTGTGTATGTGAGAGAGAGAGGGAGAAAAATCTTATCCAGTTGAAACAAGATACTTTAGAAAACAAATAGAAATCCAATAGCCCAGTATTTACAATAATTTGAAATATTTATAAAAAGTCTCATTTTCCCTTTCTTTCAAGTATAAACAATGACTTTATTTTAATTTGATAATTTTTAAATTTAAGGACCCTTTAATTTTCTAGTGTTATTCAGATAATCAAGTCCAATTGTGAATTTGTTTGATGACTTCTGCAAATATAAAAAGAAATTGCTGGTGTTGATATTGAATTTATCAGCCAATCAAATAGAGAAGTAAATTAAATCTTAAAAAATTGAGTTTGTGACTCAGGAACAATGTATATCTCAATATACTTAGGACAAATTTGACTCCTAAAACTTTCAAAGTTTTAAATCTTGTAAATTGATTTAATAAAATCATTTTGATTTTTTTCAAGGCAAGTATATAGAAGTATATTGGGCTGGAGTGATAGCACGGTGGATAGGGCATTTGTCTTGCACACGGCTGACTCGAGTTCGAGTGCTCCACCCTTTTCAGAGAACCCGGCAAGCTACTGAGAGTATCTCGTCTGCACGGCAAAACCTTGCAAGCTCCTTGTGACGTATTCAATATGCCAAAAAAAGTAACAATAAGTCTCACAATTTGTTTTGAGATGTTACTGGTGCCAGCTCGAGCATATCTATGAACAATGGGAAGACAGTGGTGTCTATACCATTAGCATAATATTATTACTAGAGCCAAATGATGGCTTATATCACACTATTTGAAACATTTCATTGAGAATCATTACATATGCATATTGTCTTCTAGTCTACTAACATGTATCTCTATTTTTATTGCTTTAGTGAATACTTAAACTTATCTGTATGAGGTTAAAACAATGTTATCCTATTCTATATTGTTCATACAAACAATAAAATTATACCTTTATTTTTCTTCCTTGTCTAACAAATATTACTACAAGTATGTATTTTATGAATTTCACACACATATATAACTATTTTAAATAGTTAAATAGCTTTTAAACAACTGTTGGTGTATAAATATATATATATATGTATATATATGTTTACAATTTGAAAGTTATATTCCTGGGTATTAATATATTTCTTCATTTGGTATTATTTTACTTACGCATTACAGGTTTCTTGTGGCATGTATATTGATAACGTATTTGAACCTTTTTTCTTTTGTTTTGGGACCACACCCAGTAGTGATTAGGGCTTATTCTTAACTCTTTTGCTCAAGGAATACTCCTGGTGAGTTCAGGGGACTAAATGTTGTTCCAAGGATTGGGTCTAGGTTTGCTATGTGCAAGTCAAACTTTTACCCTCCAGGGTCTAATATTTTTAAAAGTCACCTAGTCTATAAAAGAATAAGCATAACTTTGTAATTATCACGCATTTAATATGATGCATTGCCACACAAGTTATTTTTTAGTAATAAAATCATTTACTTAGTTTTTAAAGATTACCTAAGATACCGAATGCACCTTGACTTTTCACTAATTAATTTTATATTTTATTTGCTACACAATAATCTTTGATTTTATTTTATGATTTTGAAGTATATTCACATCTAACAGAGGAAAAATGTAAAATATATATGAAAAATTATATATAAATATATTTATGCATATTATAATATTTAATGGCATAAAGTAATTTTGAGTTGTTTTTGTGTCTATATTCACTTACTGAACCATACTGGTGGTACTCTGGTTTTACTTCTGACTTGCACCCATGAATCACTCCTGGTAGGGCTTATGGGACCAAATGTGGTGTTGAGGATTGAATACAGATCAGCCACACACTGGCCAAGCACTTTGCTTACTCTACTATCTCTTAGTCCTTATAGGTTTTTATTTTTTGAGAGATAAAACTAAATGTCATCCAAACCAAAATCTTGCATTTAAGAATAAGAATAACATGGTGCATAATGAATCCCAAATGATTTTTAAAGAAATAAAATAGTCTCAAAGCATGCATAAAACTAAGTATGACCTGATTAAATATATTAACATACATTAATAGAAAGTATGACTATGTAATTGATGTACTTGATTTTATAGCCTTAGACTATGGGGACAGGAGAAGTACAGGGAAATGCAAATATTCATCTTTGAATGATTGCATAATTATTCTCCAGATGTATATGAATCCTATGCCCTCTAGGACAAGGATAGACTTCCCCATTCACAGTTATTGGGCTTAAAATTGTAAATTGTTTTGAATACGAACATCATGATACATCTAAACAAAGTGTTGATGTTTTGTGTGATTTGCCTTCTCTTGAGGTTATCTTTTCATAAAACAGAAAAAAATCCCACTATAACTCTGCCATCATTCTGTACTTCAAGAAACAAAGACAAGAGAATTATAAATAAATTCAATTTTCATCTGGATAAGAATGATTACATCTAAACTAAAAATAAATGAATGAAAGATAAATTATGGTACTTGTAAGGTACTAAAAATTTATCTGATTAGACTTTATTATTACAGAAACACATCTAATATTTTCCCAGAAGATATGAGCCAAGTTGTTTCAATTATCCTATGTTTATTACTAAGTATGTGCTTAAAGTACAAATGAAAAATATATTAAAGTATCCTATAATATTTCCCTTAAATTCTAATTTAAAAAATCATATGATCACTATATAATATGACTATATAGACTTTATGAAAAGAATGAACTGACTCAATCACATGTACATAAATATTTGCATATGCAAAGCTTTGTTTTTTGTGTCCTTCAAGACATGGATGTCAAAAATTAATAATAACATTTATGGGACAAGAAATATAGTACGACACATAGGGAATTTACCTTGTATATGGCAGACCCAAGCTTGGTAGTCAGCACCCCATATGGTCTCTAAGCCTTGAGTACAGAACCAGGAGCAAACCCTGAACACCACCTGCTGTGGCACCAAAACAGATGAACCAAATCTCCAAGAATCTAATAAGGAAAAGTAACTACATTAAAGTCACTTTCATAATCTCTATTTTGAAAAAAGTATTTTAAGGTATTTTAATATCAAGAACCATTTTGATCACTAGTATAGAATATTGTAGTGCCCAGCAACCTGTGCTCCTAGCTTGTCCTACATGAGGGATTGATGCAATAGGTCACAGAGTTGACTGAACCTTTGACAGAACCATATTCTCCTACCATAATCCATCGTAAAGTAACATCAACTGAAAATAAAAGCACTTAACTTCCTTGGATGCCATCACTGCATACTATCCTCCACCGGACAAGAAATATACATATACACATATATATGTATACATACATGTATATGTATATATGCATATATGCATACATAAAATTAAAGTTACACTTGGATTCCTATATACATATATGTGTATAGGTATATGTGTATATATATATCAAAGTCTAATTGGATATATAGCAATGTCTACCTATACTTTGCTTATAAATCTTTATTCTCACTTCCTTCTACCCCCACAAAACCATTTTTTTATTTTTTATTTTTATTTATTTTTTAATTTTTATTAGTGAAACACCATGAGGTACAGTTGTAGACTTACAAATATTTGTGCTTGGATTTCAGTTATACAATGATAGAGTATCCATCCCTCCACCAGTGCCCATTCTCTACCACCACTAATCCCAGTATTCCTCCCAACCCCCCATTCCCCCATCCCACCCTGCCTCTGTGGCAGGGCATTCCCTTTTGTTCTCTCTCTTCTTTTGGGCACTGTGGTTTGCAAAAGAGGTATTGAGTGGCAATCATGTTCAGTCTATAGTCTACTTTCAGCATGCATCTCCCATTCTGGAAGGATCCTCCCAACATCCTTTACCCCCACAAAACCATGTCTCTCCCTGAATTTTTATACAAGTACTTTCAAGAAATCAAGTCCACTCCTGGAAATATACCCCAGAGAGGCAAAAAAAGTATAGTCAAAGTGACATCTGCACTTATTTGTTCATTGCAGCACTGTTTACAATAGCTAGAATATGGAAAAAACCTGAGTGCCCGAGAACAGATGACTGGTTAAAGAAACTTTGGTACATCTACACAATGGAGCACTATGTAGCAGTTAGAAAAAATGAAGTCATGAAATTTACATGGAAAATACTACATGGAAAATATTATGCTAAGCGAAATGAGTCAGAAAGAGAGGGACAGACATAGAAAGATTGCATTAATCTGGGTAACATAAAGTAATAAAGTAAGAGAATAACACCCAAGAGCAGCTGTGATAAATACCAGGTTGTTCTCTCCATGGCTTAGAAGCCAGCCGCACACTGTAGCGGCAAAGGCAGCTCAGATAGAGAAGGGAGCACCAAATAAAGGGTGCTGGGAAGATCCGCCCAGGATGGTAGATGCATGCTGAAAGTGGTCTATAGACAGAACATGACTGCCACCCAATGTCTCTTGTGCAGACCACAGCATCCGAAAGGAGAGATATAACAAAAGGGAGTGTCCTGCCACAGAGGCAGGATGGGATGGGGCATGGGGGGTAGGATGGATACTCAGATTGGTGGGGGTGGAGAATGGGCACTGGTGGTGGGATGGGTACTCGATCATTGTATAAATGAAACCCAAACACAACAACTTGTACCTCATGGTGTCCACAACTGTACCTCATGGTGTTTCACTAATAAAACAAAACAAAACAAAACAAAACAAAGAAATCAAGTGGAGAAATCTGGTCATACCCTAGTACTTCTCTTTCCCCTACAAGTTTTGGAGCAACTACATGAAAATTGCCATTCAGCTAAAACTTATTGATGGAAACAATGGACAAATATAGCCCTTTCTTCATATGCCATATGATACCTAGAATTTTGATTTGATAAAACTAAAAATATTTGGGGGCTATTGTCTTTAATGTTTACTGTGTTTTATCATCCTAGTGACTGGTGTAAATTATTTGATCTCAGAATATGCTGCAATATTTTTAAAAGGTGACATCTACTCCAAATTTATATGCTAATGCACTAAGTTAGTGAACAGCCCATGAAAAAATAATACGTCAGTGTTATCTTGAATAATTACAGTAATCATACACTTTCTGCCTGGGGAGTAGGCAGGATTTGGTCATATAATTTTCATCACTGATTCTTATAATATGCTTTGTCACACTTTCCAGCATGTGGCACTTGTAGCATAAGCCTTTAGGTAAATAGCAAGATTCTTTGCAGCATGATGGTAATTTTCCCTGTATAAATTAAGTAGTCTAAGAAATCTTCTTGGAGTGCTTTTTCATGCAATGACTTCTCCATCATAGTTTTCCCTATAACTTCTTACGTGTTATGTTACCAAGGAAGACTTTATGCAGTCATACTATACATCCTCCATAACCCCCCCCCCCTTTCCCTGTTATTACCTTTAGATTTCAATAGCATTCATTTTCTTAAATTAAAAGAACATTTCCTTCTCTCCCTTCTTATTCCTTCAGTGCTCTTGTTGGCTATGAAAAGGGGTTGGGTATTTGAGGCTGTACAACTATGCTTGAACATCTATCATCGTGCTTATATACTTGATCCCCATGCTTGCAAGGCAATATATTCTTGATTTGCCAGGTTTGTACATGTTCTCTCTAAAGAGGTATGCACTCCTTTAGTTGTAGTTCTTGAGCAAATTATGGTGCACGAGCTTGCTGGAGGTTTCTGTGCTCTTTATACGTGGGCTTACCAGAGTTTGACTTGAGGCTGTGCTAATACAGCTTAACTTCAGATACTTAACTTGGAATGGCACACTTTTGTTATGGTGGTGCTCACACTTATCTGGCTATGTGCAGGAGATTGAACATTCTGTTTTGATACCAGGATCCAAAGAGCTGAACCACTGGGGCCATACTCAGGGCGTATGAACTACCCTGGGCACTGAGCTCATGTCTTCATACATGCAACATAGGAAAATTGAGGCACCGGGACCAAAGAAAATCAACCTTTTACTAATTTGTTTTTGGTTTGACCATACAAATGGTGAAGATTTTCAAAGCAACAATTACTTGAAGACATAGTCTCCTTTTTGTCTAGATGGTGCCCTTTAAGGCAGGTTCTGTTGTGATCATTTTGCCTGAGCAACGTAGGGTGATTAACTTATAGACAATAAGTTATATCTTACAGTTCTGGAATCTGAGAAGTTCAAAATCAATATGCCAGCATGGTGGTCATTCTTCCACTCTCTAGCTAAAATCTTATTCTGCACAAGGTCAAATGATTAGGGAAATCCCGGAAACTCTGATGTAAAATACTACTCCTATTTGTCAATTTATGCTCTTCTTCCCAACTCCATCACCTCAACATCATTGTCTGGGTTTAGAATTTTAATATGCTAATTTTGGAGAAGCAGCAACATGCAAATTAAAGTCTGGTCACATTTTGGGGAGAAATAAACCAGCCTGTGTTAAAGCTCTTGTCTACTGACATCTGAAATTGTTTACCCAGAGTGGATATCATTAGATAGGAGAGAAGTAAAGCAATGAGCACTGCCAGTAGTAAAAACTACTTTGAGTACTACTACTAATCTACTACTACTACTACTAATTGAAAATAATATTTATAAAGCCGGTCTATCATAATTACATTTTCAATGCAACAAAGACCCTAGCACTTCTGAAAACAAAGCTTGTTTTATTTTTCTTTGTTTGTAGCACATAAAGGTATTTGGCAAATAATAGATCATCCACAAATATTATTTATTATTTATATGATTCTTTAACGGGAAAGTTGAAATTATTTTCATTATTTCATACTCAAGATATCTCATCTCAAATCAATCCCATTGGATTAATTTTCCTGTATCTCTCTCCTTGTTACTATTTCTACTCTGTCAAATAATCATGATTTTTAGTCCAAGTGCATTCTTTTATGAGTGTGAATTCCAATGTCAGGGAACTTTCAGATTGATCGTGTGGGAGTTGAGTGCTCTCCTCAAGGCAAGTTTATATAATTACTGTCCTCATGAGTCACCATTAGCATTCATTTTCCTGCAGCTCCTTAGGAAAATTTCAGCTATTCTTGGAGTCAGTTGACCTTAAAGTGTACACATATTCAGTATTATTTTTCTTACTTAAAATTTACAGACTCTTCATTAAGGCAATTTCATAGTAACTAGAATAATGGCAAGTAGAATAATGAATGCTACTTTTTATTGCATTTTGCATGATAGCTAATCATATTTTCACAACTATGCTCCTAAAATATTGTTCATAATTGTCATTTAGAATCCAAAACCGATTTAATTAAGTTTAAGACAAAAGTAGAGCCTTCTGAGAGTCAAAATATGCTCCCTAAATCCATTACTGTATTGGAATATTAACCTGTTATTCTTATTTATCAATATAGTGACACAAAGGATTTCCCTATTTAAGGTTTGAGTTATCCTCCAATTTCCTTAGAAAATATTAAAAAAATACAAACAGATGTGTTTTATTTTTCATTTTAGGATTTTTTTTTGAAACATGCAACAGCTCACAGTATTACCAGGGGAGAGATTGTGTTGTTCTGTCTTTGCCCATGTTTTCCCAAGGAATAATTCAGTCACTCTGCAGACCAGGGCAAGTTAGTGACAGATTTTTATTAGGAGAAAGAAAGGAAGTGAAGAGAGAAGGCTCGGGGAGTTATTTGCAGTGGACTAATCAAGAAATGTAGGAAGTAGGCTGAACAAGGTGCTCAGTGTTTGACCTTTGTCTTTCTCACTCCAATTTTTGGAATTCTTATAATTTCCCCCTGTTGTATTTCTTCCCAGATGCAAAAATCCTTATGCTACTTGGCAAGGATTCCCTTTTACTACCTAGGAAACACTGTTCCCATCCTGTTGTAAGGTGTTTTGAGGAGTTTTTAGGCTAGAGATTCTACACTGCAGGTGCTTTTATTCTGATTATCTCTTTCTCTGTGTCAGCATTTTGGAGGATTCTAGGTGATCACCTCAAAGGAGGAAAAACTCTCTCACCCCGACCCTCTTGCCTGACTAATGCTCTAAACTATAAACAGGATATCAGGGGGTATTTTTTTTTACCAGCACTTGTAAAATGCTGATGGGAATATTACATAACACAATTAACTTATAGTACTGCCAAAACAGCATTTGACTTATGTTGTATGACAATTTGAGACTAAATATGGGTATTGTGGCGCTGGAGCGATAGCACAGCGGGTAGGGCATTTGCCTTGCACACAGGTGACCTGAGTTCGATCCCCAGCATTCCATATGGTCTCACAGGCACCGCCAGGAGGAATTCGTGGGACAGAGCCAGGAGTAACCCCTGTGCATCAGAGGGTCTGACCCAAAAAATAAAAAAAAAAATACGGGTATTGTACAGGTAAAGGGATATACATGATAACCTGTCAGTGTCTATATTGCAAACCATAATGCCCAAAATGAAAGAGAGAGAGAGAGAGAGAGAGAGAGAGAGATAGAATAGGAGGATAGGTGTCTGCCATAGAGGCAGGCTGGGGTGAGGATGGCTTGAAGGGATTGGAGAAAAACACAGAACACTGGTGTGGTGATGGAAAATGTACACTGGTGGATGAGTGGGTGTTGGAACATTGCGTGACTGAAGCAATTGAGAACAATTTTGTAATGCTCTATCTCATGGTGAATCAATAAAAAATTTTAAAATTTAATAAATAAATATGGGTCTTGTAGATATAGTGTTAAATAGTTTAGGATTGTGCCTGCTTACCACATTTTCAAATCCATGTCTGGGAAATTCCTACTCAGTGCCACTGGTTTAATCTCATAATTTACTTTGAATTTTCAGGATCTGAAGTAATTTAGACATTTTTTTTCACATTAAGCAATTTGTAATTTATCTGGGCAAAAATTTAAAAATATATGTTTGAAATTTCAAGTAAATTCTAAAGAAAACAAGCAAGTATAGAAATGCATGTACGTGATTTCAACTGAATTATTTGTAAAAGTATGAAAATTATAGTCAAAATTATAAGTAATATGTGTAGATATATTGGTTTGTGGAACACACCCATGGGTCCTCAGGATTTTTGCCTGGCTCAGTACTCAGGGACCGCTGCTGTGGTTTGGGGGACCCAATGGGGTGCTGAGAATTGAACCCAGGTCGGCTGTGCGAAAAGCAAATACATTGCCCTCTGTTCTACCTCAGAGCCCCGATAAGTAGTCATTTTATAAAGCCCTTATTTCTTGAAATATTCCTAAACATTAGCATAGCAACTTAATCTTAAGGGTGCTTTCAATTTTTCTCAGTCTTGAGGCTCCTTGTTACCCTGGTATTGGAGAGGGGTGGAGGGGGATCTGACCATCTAATCAATGCAATTGCCATTTTAACATTTGCTTGCATGAGGCCACAGCCAGTCAGAGAGCTCACAGAGGGAAGAGATACTGACGAAAGTCCGCGCACACACCCAACATGTGTGCCTCAATAATAAGCAGGAAACGCCACAGTTTCACTCAAGGCAGAACGGAGGACACCCAGCTACATCGCACAGAGCAACAAACCTTAGAACTGGGACACAGGCCAGGGTTAGTGATGTCATCCACCAAAAAAGAGAGGACAGCGAGGGGACCAGATAAATGGCTTTGTATGTGGGAATCGAAGAGAGTGAGGGTCTGGACTTTAAGAGGAACTATAGCTAGGTATTTAATAAGCAAGCCACAAACTCTAATATCCATAAATATCACATTTTTTTCTTTGCTAATTACATACACAAAACTCAATGATCATCATAGGAACTTGATCTGCTTCATAGTAACATCACTAATAAACATGTCAGTCAGAATTAACCTAACATTCATTTAATTCAAACATGAATAAAATATTTTGGGTGGGTAATTTCAAAGCATACAATTCCTTTATGATACAGAAGAGAACAAAACAAACTTTTTTGTTTCTAAATCAATTTATTTCTTTCAGCAATGGAATCCAATGACTGAGTATATTTTTTAAAAAAGAAACACTCCAGTAAATAGTAAAAAGGGTTTTTACAGTGAAATGTTTTCAAAAGCCACCTTCGTGTGCTACAAAGAAACATTTAATTAAGTATAAAAGCAATGCAGAAATTGTCTTACCAATAATTACTTTAGCTTTAATTGTAATGTTTGAGAGATTTGGGGGAATAACTATTTTTAAAAGAAAATTGGATAAATGTGTGTCTCAGTAGGGATAAGCCAGTGGAGTAGAGTGCTATGAAAAAAAGAAAATAATATATTGACCTTTTAGTTGTTAAAATAGGCCCTTTTATTCTTGTGAAATGCAGCTATAAAACACTAAAAGTAAATTGAGCAAAGGAATATTTTCCCACTACCGATGTCATACAAGTTAGAAGGAAATTCAATTGGTTTGAATCATTTACAAATGGCCATTGTCGTGATATAGTGTGTCATTTACAATTATAGTCAGCTTCTTTCATTAGGTTTTCAGACTTAATTTCAGGAAATGAATTCATGTTTAAAGCTCAGAGCACCTGGTGTATGACTAAACCATGAATCAATACAAACAATTGGACTATTTGATGAGAAAAACATGCTTCTAGATTGAGTTGGCGTTTTGTGACTATGGGTTCTAATTGCTAAATGGCTGAGCCAGTTTGACACATTCACAATGCTCCAATGTATGGAATAAATTCTCTTTATAACTATATATATATTGCTTTGTATTGAATGTAAGCTTTCAAAGCTTAACCAAGATAGAAATGGGCAAAGTAATTTTGAACAATTTAAGAAACAGCATCTAGGATTCACATTTCTAAATTTATTTTATCATATCTTTGTAAGTTTTTGATGCGAAAAAAGTAGCAGAAATGTAAAGTGGGTGGATCTATAAGGAATCTTAAATGTTACAATAGGATATTGTTTTAAAATTTCGTCATTAAACATAACTTCTCAACAAATTACATATCTATATTTTAAACCTGCAATTTCATTTTGGTAAATAAAAAATACTCTTTTCCAAAGTGATAAATAAATTAAAGAGCTAGTGCTGTTTCATCTAAAGAATTTTATTTTTATACCCTAATTTAATTCTAGGGATCAACCATATGAGGTAAATAATATTTATAGCTGTGTAGATTTAGATACATGGCAAACACATGCTATAACATATCCTTTTCCTGATTTTTTTTATTCATTGATATAAAAAGTGTCTTTTGATGGGAAACAAAACTTCCATCACTGGGAAGCTTATAAGAAATAAGAAACTCAGACCTCATTAAAGGCCACTGTATTAGAATCTGAATTTTCATTTAGTGTTCCAAAATAATACACAAGGCCACTGATGTAATGCTGACATAGTCTGTAGCCACTTCGTACTAAACACAACCTTCATCTGGTCTGCAGTTATAACTTCACTCTAACATTTTAAGTGTCTCTTTTACACCATGTCACAAACTTCATTCACAGTCTATAAAGACCGATATTATTGGTTGAATATTGAGAAAAGTCGCATATAATAAATGATTGACATTAAAAACACATTAACAATTAATATCATTAAGAATATTCTGGACTACATAAATCAGATAAAAATATAAATCAGTATCAGTACTTGAATAAGAGTGATACTAGGTAAATGCATTAAATTGAGAAAAAAAATTAAGTGCAGTTATCTTCCTAAACATGAAAAGGAAAAAGAGTTATTTATTCAGTTTTATAAATGGTATAAAATACACAAAGAATTCTTCACTTGAACTTTAAGTTGAAGATAAATAAACTTCTCATCTATTTAGCCAGAAAGATGTTTTTCAGTCAAAAGTTGAAAAACAAACTAAAGATCAATCAAGACTGACAGCTCTTGCCCCAAAGACTAAAGGAAACAATTTGTGTTCGTTAGTCCCAAGACTAACCATTTCTTGGTTTGTGCTGACAGATAAAACAGAACCACAGTGGATCAGTCGATGTGGGGAATTTTATGATTCCTTTGGCACCCACAAATCTGGAATCTACCCTTCCTAAAATCTTCCTAGATTCTTTATGAAACACTTTCTTGAGGGGGTCGGAATGATAGTACACGGGGTAGGGCAATTTCATTGCCTGTAGCTGATGCAAACTTGATTCCCAGCATCCCCACGTGGTCCCTAAAACCCCACTAGGAATAACCTCTGTGCATTACCCATAAACTGAAACTTGCTGTCAGTTTAGAGCCTTATTTATTTTGCTTAGATAGATCTTATTATTTTAAATTTCAGGCACCATGGTTTATAATACTATTACTGTGGGGTTTCATGCATAACACCTTCTTACACCACCTTCTTACACTTCTCACTTGCCTCCTCTAAGGCCACCACCCTACGCTGTCACCCACCCTTCTCTCTAAAGTGCCAACTTCTTACTCAGCACAAGTTCTCAGTTTTTGCTGCCTTTGGGCATTTACAGCCCTATTTTGTTTCTTTATATTCCTCTTCTGAGAGAGATCATTCTGTGTCTGACCCTTTCCTTCTGACTAACTTCAATTAGCATGACACTCAACATATACATTCACTAAGTATCAAATTGCATGATTTCATTTTTTCTTATAGCCTAGCAGTATTCTTTTATACATATACCAATCTGATTCATTTATGTATTCTGTGTATCATTCCCTTTGAGTTAAAGAAACTTCTTAGTTTGATGTGATTCCATATTTTTTTGGCTTCTGTTTTTTTCCCAATCATAATGAATCCTTTAAATTGCCTCTAATTTCATATAGAGTCTTCATCCTAAGTTCACTGCAATATTACAATGTATTAACTTCGGTTTTTAATCCATTTGGATTTGACTTTTGTGCATGATATTAGAGGCACCATGGTTTATAATACTATTACTGTGGGGTTTCATGCATAACACCTTCTTACACCACCTTCTTACACTTCTCACTTTCCTAAATTTACTTCAATATTACAATGTATTAACTTCGGTTTTTAATCCATTTGGATTTGACTTTTGTGCATGATATTAGAGGTGTATGGAAGCTGTTTGATTTTTCCCCAGCAATAATTAAAACAAGTTTATATTGTACTGGCATAAGGGCTGACTCTCAGAATAATAAAATGGAAGTGAGAAACCAAAGACATATTCTCAGGTATATGGATAGTCAATCTTTAATAAGGGACGAAAACAATATGAACTGGATCTAGCAAAGCCTTTTCAAGTGGTACTGAGAAAACAGCTCGGCGACATGTAGACAATATAGATTTTTCTTAACCCATCACCTTTCCTTTTGCTTGATTTGTCTTGGACAGGCAGTAGAACTAAACCTACATGGTTATGACGAGGTTAGAGGGTGTGTTCTTCTATAAGAGAAAGAGATTTTACATTTAAATGGTCAGTACCTGGTACCTGAAATAAATTATACTATGGAAACGATATGAAGTTAAAAATTAGGACTTCTGAAGTAAATTAGGTTATTATTAAAAGGTTGGAAAAGTTGTTACATTATTAATGTTTTCTCTCTCTAAGTCTATTTATAATGATGCTAATGACTAGAAATCCCTTAGGAAACCACCTGGGTCTGACTTTCACATAGACATTTACTTCTTTAAGCCATTTCTAATACTGGCCTTTAGGGTTCTAATTATAAACATAGAATATCCTTTGGCAATAGCCATGAGAAACTGGAAAAAAAAGTTTCATTTCTTGAAATATATGGAAATTATACAGCACACCTGAGTTACAGTGAGGAGAGGGGGGGAGAGCAAGGAGAGAGGGAGAGAGAACATGAAGGGAGAAAGAACAAGGAGAGAAAGAGAAGGCAGGGAGAGGAAGAGGGATGAGAGAGAGAAGTGAACGGAGCTAGGGCCTGAGATTAAGCTTTTATTGAAGCTGAGCATGGAAGAATCTAGACTGGACAGCCTCATTTTAGGTGAATTGAATTCACAAGAGATGAAATTTAAAGTGTGGAGAGACTCATCTTTGTAAAACAAAGGAGTGTCCCAGGGCTAGAGAATAGTACAGCTGGTAGGAACTGGCTTTCCAGAGCTCTGGAGAATGGTCACTGAGAACAAATTTAGGAGTAACTCCTGAATACAACCAGATGTGGGCCAAAAGTAAGACCCCATACAAGTAGAGGAGGCTAGTTGTAGTAGACTGTGTAGCAGTAGGCTGTAGTACCCTAAAAACCTAACACAAGCAGAGAAAATGGATTCTCAGTTGGGAATATGGTTATCTCTCTCTGTAATTCAAAGAAAAAGACTATTATCTTTTTGAAATAGCTAACTTTGAGAAAGATAGCCCTTCACCAAACCAAAGTGAGATAGAGAAAATGATTTGCCTTGACAAATTCAGATATGAATGAGAATAATGTCTGTAAGGAAAGATGTCTGCAAGGATAATGTCTGTAAGAAAGACTTATTAAATAGAAATCCTGAAAATATGACATATATAGGACTAGGATCTTGTATATAAGATAAATGAAGGAAAATGCAGAATAAAGACTCACTGCATAGTTTTAATTCTGGATAAAAAGA
The DNA here is from genome assembly GCF_029834395.1 of Sorex fumeus. Lineage (NCBI taxonomy): Eukaryota > Metazoa > Chordata > Mammalia > Eulipotyphla > Soricidae > Sorex > Sorex fumeus. Next base: position 38,988,319 of record NW_026606322.1, on the reverse strand, counting down.
ATTATCAGGACATTAAGACATATTTAAAAATCATAAAAATAATCAGATATCATTTGGTACCTATCAATATTAATCAGTCAATTTAGTATTTAGTGTTCTTTGTCTATAGATAATGAATGATGAAATGAATATAATTTACTTGTATTTTAAGAGTTATCAGGAGAGACAAATATCTAAAACTATGGCGATGGATGTGATTCTAGAGAACTTGAATAGCAGACATGGGTTTTGACCTTCTTTAATCTTTTTTTCTGGGCAATGATGCTACCAGCATCCAGCAGAAAATTTTACTTGATAGTTTTTGCAAAGTAAACTGAGTTGTGAAAAGCTTGCTTCTCTCACCCGGATGAATGTGTCAAAAGAGCTTTTCTCATCTTTACTCTCTCCAAAGTTTAAATCTTTCAGTCATGCTTTTAATAAAACTACCCTCTCTACTAAAAGAAGTTTCTATAACTTTCTTGAGCATTCTAATTGTTTAATACAATATTTTACCAGTAAAGCTCAGATATCACTGGGAACCTTTTCAAGGGAGCTCATCAAATAAGCACAAACCATCTGTGCTTTGCCTCATTTTACTAAAACAATCGGCTTAAGGTTGAATCTCTGACTGGCATCTTACAAGTTTAATTAGTGGCGAATGTAGCAAATCTATGGAAAAAATGTCCACGTGAACTGGTTAGCCTGAATCAAATTGGAAACACAGGTTAGTCTTGTATTTTTTCTTTTCTGCCTTTTTTCCCCCTTATTTTTAAAGTACAGTAAGTTAAAAGCAGTTGCATTTGTGTGTGTCATCACTTTAAAACCCATCGCTTCTCTTGGGCAATGGCAATTAGTAACTGATAAAAATAATTTAATGCACTCAAAATCCAATTTTAGTCAATATGATTAAGGAGACTTAATATTATCATAGGCAATGTCTCCATTTTCTCAAAAGAAAAGCTATGCACCTGCTTTGTCTCATTATTGATGTGGTTTAACAATGTCTGTTAAACAAGAAATAGATTATTTCGAAGGTGTGGTTTTTTAGATGACAGGCTTATTTATCATGTTATATTACTTATTTTTGGGTTTCAATTGTCTTATGTTGATAGGTGCAAGCGCGGATACTACGTTAGCAACCGCGACATCAATCACGGGTACCGGCTGAGAAAGCATAACATTCTAAAATCCTTTAATTTCATATTCCTTTCATGCTGGCCTAGTGCTGTGTGAAATGCATGCTGATCTATCAGGAGTGATAAAAAGCAACATGATTAACTAGTGATTTATATCCTTAAAGATGGACAACATATATAGAGTATAATGACAAATGGGGAATCTAGTGGGACTGAGAAATATTATATTAAAAATAGAAAGGCCGATTGCCTTATCTTGTATAATCCATCATTCTTGCTTTCATTGGTTATCTCCCATTCTCCCAGCACAGTAATCAGTGTGACCAAAGAGAGAAAAAGATAGAGAGAAAGGGGGGTTATATATAGGAGTAAATGCAAGGTTTAGATTTAAGAAATATATGACTCTTCAAATCAGGCCTTGAAGATGATGAGAAAAGAATGCTCAAATTCCCATAAAGTAATTTTGAAAAACAACTCATACCAGACACCATTTGTCTTATCTATTCAAAATCACAAGCAAAGCAAAAAAGTATTACTTCATTAATGTTTCAGTTGATCCAGATTGAAAAAAAAATTTTTACCAAAGCAGTGACTATGTTTTAAATGTTTATTAATGCTAACAGAAAAATTTGTTTCGCTAGCCAAAAACTATATATCATTTTAATGACAAAATTAAGTTTTTGTGTTAGTTCTTAACGAGTCCAATAAATAAATAGTCACCAGCTTCAATCCTCAGGTTTCATACCTCATAAATCTGAACCAATTATTCTGGTGCCACTGTCATTTTCAATGACGAATTAGGCATTGGCTTGCAAAGCAGTTTTAGCTAATTAGATAAGAAGACATGCTTCTCATGAATCTCTAAAATAGTTTTTATCTTCTTAAAAAAAAAGTCTCCTTTTTCTTGCATCTTTGACTCTTTCCATTTCTGAGTGTGTTGGCAGGAATAGCTCCAGATTCTCTTTAGCCTGTGAAGAGCTACCCTAACTACAAGCTAGCACCCAAGTGATAATACAGAATTTCAAAGTTAAATTGGCCCTTGGAGAAATAATTTTGTGGATTTTTTTTTATATATTTTTAAGTGGATCTTTTTTTTGAAATCTTGAAGACTTTTTATCTCTAATCCTCTGTGGTACAACATATTTTTAAATCAGTAAAGTAAGGTTTTCTGCGACTTAGAAAAAAAATTAGTCTGACAAGAATACCCAAGAGGAGCCACAGACATAGGTCAAAAGCTAAGGTGCTTGTCTTGCATGCAGGGCACTCCGGTTTCATCAGCAGCACTGCATCGTTCCCCAAGCACTGCACCACTGGTAATAATGATCGTGCACAGAGTTGAGAGTAGGCGCTGAGCACCGCTGCATATGGCTGCAAATCCCTCCCCTGAACAGATGTAAGAAAATAAATAACTTTCAATGTCTAATCTGGGCATGCCTAACACTGTTGCAAGTTTCTTCACAATGATTTTCAAGCTTCAATGCAAAATTAAAAAATAGATGATTTTCAGCTAACTTAAGGGATGTATAAAACAATGCAAAGTTTAAGAACATTTTTATCTTAATTTAATTTTATTTATAATCTTTGCAATGCTTGGTATCAAGCATAGGGCTTCATACATGCAAGGTAGTTGCTTTTCAGCTGCATGCATACTTCACCCCTCACTGGTGTTAAACTATAGTCACCTAAATAGTAATTCCCTGAGAGTGAAATGTCAGATCCTGTAGCACCAGACTAGACCTATTGCATCAGTGTATTTAATGGCGATAACAAGTTCTTAATATTTCTTTCAGAAACAATGATATGTATATAATGAGTTTTATCACAATCAATCACAATCACAACCATCCTGTTATTCGTCAATTGCCTTGAGCAGGCCACAGTAACGTCTCCTTCGTCCTAGCCCTGAGATTTTTTTAAAAAGTGCTATATTCAAGGCTCTTTCAGAGTAAGGAGAATGAGACCCTTCATTGCTACTGGTATTTGGCATATTGGGTACGCCACGGGGAGTTTGCCAAACTCTGTCTTGTGGGTAGGTTACATTCGGTAGCCTGCCAGTTTGTTCAAAGTAGGAATGAGATGATAAGATGTTGCGTGTCCGCAAATGAGGCCGCGCACTTCCAGGAGCTGAGTGTGATAATCTCTGGATCCTGGCCGTTCTTGGGGTTACACGGGAGTTGATGGGTGTAACTGTCTAGCTACTGGCAGGTCCAGTCCCAAACTGTGCAGGTTTGGAGATCTCAGCCCCGGGTCCCACACACCTGGGTTTCTCTGCCAGTTCTTTTATGCGTGAAGCTCATCCAAGTGTGTGGAGAGTGGTCTCAGCATGGCCTTGTTGGGGCCCGGAGGTCTTCAGCTGTTGGGCCCTGGTGATGACAGTCACAATGATTTTTATAGTATTTAAAAATTTTGGTACAGGTGCTAGTGCAATAGTACGGCAAGTAATGTCCTTGCTTTGCATGTGGCTGACCCGGGTACAAACTCCGGCATCTCATATCGTCCTCTGACCACTGCAAGGTGTGATTCTCGAGTGCAGAGACAGGAGTGACACTTAAACATTGTCAGGTATGGCCATGAAACAAAAATAACAACAAAAATTTAGGTACATTTACATCTTCAAGATCAAATAAAATTCCAGTGTTTTAACACTGCCATGAAAAGCGCATTACAATATTTGAAATCTTAAAACCAGATTATTTGGGTGACCAGAATAATAGTAAAATGGGCAGGAACTTCCTTCCATGTGGCCATCCAATGTTGGATCTCTGGCATCTCATATGGTCCCTTAGTACCACCAGGAGTAATTCTTAAGTGAAGAGCAGGAGTACTCCCTGAACATTGCTGGGTGTGACCAACCAACAAAAAAAGACAAAATGATTTGGCAATGTTAATTCTTCAGACCTAAAGTTATGTGCTTTATATACTCAAGCCTGTGAACATAATAACAGTATCAGCAGTTTCTAATAATCTGTTAAACTCACTTTTTACTAACATTCTCAAAAAATCCCAGATGCTTGAAATCTGTACTAGTTTTTAAAACAGATTAATAACATTCAGAGTTTTATTATAATCTTTGGATGGCTAAAAATGAGTTCAATAAAGTCACTACCAAGACATATAGAATTCCTTTGAAAGCAAGAATGAATCCATTTTTTTTTCTTTTTGGGCCACACCCAGCGATGCACAGGGGTTACTCCTGGCTCTTCACTCAGGAATTACTCCCTGCGGTGCTCGGGGAACCATATGGGATGCTGGGAAAACGAACCCGGGTCAGCCGGGTGCAAGGCAAACTCCCTACCAGCTGTGCTATCACTCCAGCCCCAAGAATGAATCCATTTTCAAATGATGGTAACTTTCTAGAGGTTTAGATGATTGCAATTCTGTTGTACCTGCTGATTCTAACTGCAGAAAAAAAAATGCGCTTTCATTTTCTGTTTTTGTTTTATTAATGTAAAACTTGAAACCAGCGAAATATTATACCACAGCTAATGCAGAGCAGATACAGAATGGCAAGCACATGCCTTGCACACAGTTAAATAAGTTTTGATCCCCCACACCTATAAGGCCCCTAAGAACTACCAAGAGAGCGGATAGGGTGTTTGCCTTGCACGCAGCTGACCTAGGTTCGATCTTTGGCATCCCATGTGGTCCCCCCAAAGCACTGCCAGGAGTAATTCCTGAGTACAGAGTCAGGAGTAACCCCTGAGCATCGTTGGGTGTGACCCAAAAAGCAAATAATAAAAAAAAAAACTACCAAGAGAGATGCAGACTCAGGAATAAGCCCTAAGCACAGCTGGAGCTGGGTCAAGTCCAAACCACGCCCACCTGGCATTTCCTGTTCATAACAGCTATGGTTTGAGGGGGTGATCCAAGTGAACAGTAAGATCTGCAAGGCCATTACCAAAGACACAATAAATAAGACATTTAGAACGTCAATAACACTTTCTGTCAAGATGTTCCAGGATAACATGATTTCTTATGATACAGCAAGTATTGTATCACATCCTGTGATTTCTTTATGAACCAGCCTAAGAAGAATTAATATGCAAATGGGCCCGTAGAATTGAAGATACAGTACATACCTAGTGCTTAATGTTAAATATGCATGAAACATAATGTCTTCATGTTTAATTCTATTATAATTTTGGGAGTTATATTTGCACATTCAAGTTTTACATTCCTACTTTTTATTATTAGCATACAGATGTGAAAGCAGTTTTCTGCAGCTACAATCACTTAGTTTTCCTAGGCTTCTTTTTTTCCTCACAGAAATAAAAATATTGGGGTCAGAGAGATAGTACAGGGGTAGGGCACTTGCTTTGCTCATGGCTGATGCAATTTTGATCATTGGCACCCTGTATGAACCTCTAAGCACCAGCAGAAGCAATTCCTGAGTGCAGAGATAGGAGTAACCCCTGAGCATCACTGAGTGTGGGCTAAACACACACACACTCACATATACAATAGGACATATATATATATATGTATATATATATATATTACTAAAAGGGCCATTTTTCTGTTGATAATTGAAACAGAATTCTTTTCTTAAAAATGTTTGTTAAAAAAGTGAAGATTATTGATGTATAATATACTATTAACAACCCATAGTAATAATTAAAAAGACAAATAGACATTCTATCATAAACATATGAAGGTGTTTAACTTATTGCCAAGTACATTAAGAATTACTTTTGAAGGAAGCTCAGATAGAGAAGAGAACACTAAATAAAGGGTATTGGGAGGATCCTCCCAGGGTGGGAGAAGCATGCTGAAAGTAGACTATAGACCAACCATGATTGCCACTTAATGCTTCTCTTGCAAAACACAGGACCCAAAAGAAGAGAGAGAGAACAAGGGGGAATGCCCTGCCACAGAGGGATGGGGGGGCTGGGGGTAGGAGGGATGCTGGGACCCATGGTGGTGGAGGATGGGCACTGGTGGAGGGATGGGTACTTGATCATTGTATAACTGAAACCCAAACACAAAAATTTGTAAGTCTATAACTATACCTCATGGTGTTTCACTAATAAATTTTTTTTTTAAAAAATTTAAAAAAAGAATTACTTTTGAGTCTCAAAAGTTAAGAAATTAGGACTTATTTCTTTTGTTCTGCAAGGTAAGTTTTCCATTTTTTTATGGAAGAGTAATGTAAAAATTCCAGTGGAAACAAAATTTGAAACTTTCAGAAACAAAATTTGAAACCTTCATTTTAAATGTGTCTACTTATTATATCATGTACTGATATTTTATCCTTGATTTATTCAGAAACTAAGTCTGCTTTCTCAGCAAAATTCCACTGAAACATAATTGTCACATAGAAGCATAGAAAAAAATTGACACTTTTTATGAATGGGTCAACGATGATACATTTTGACTGATCATATATGGCCATTAACTTTGTTTTCTAATTGTAATTTTATTCAGTATTGTTTTATCATTCTATAAAGAAACTAGTTCTATAAGCAAAGAGTATTAAGATAAACCATTAGAAAAAAGTAGTACAATGTTGATCAAAGTGAGATTATATAGTGCAAAGGCAAAAATAATGCAAGATATGCAGAAGCCATAGACCTAGGACATGGGTAAGTTGCACACAGCTGGCTCTGGTTCAAGTTTTTCCCCTGCTCTAAACTCGCCCAAACTTCGGAATTTGCTAAGTGTTGAACATGTACAGCTGTCTTTTATTATGCAAATGAAGTGACTTGGGAGTGGATAGATAGGAGTAACAGTAAATTTGCTGGCTGCCTTCCAGGAAAACCATCCATGGAATTAGAAGGTGTAAACTTTAGTTTTTCCCTTTAATCTCAGTGAGGAAAGTAGTTTGAATCAATCACCAATCAACAATGAGTTAATCAATCGTGCTTAGATAATAAAATCTCCATACAAACCCCAAATGAGAAGTTTGAATTGGTGAACATGCAGAGGTTTGGGAAGAATGTCAGATTGGGAGAAGACATCAATGTTTATCCTATTTCCCTCATGCCTTGCCCAGTGACTCTCCCTTTTTCTACCCACTCTGGTTGTTTCTGAATGCTATGCTTTGTATTTAAATCAGGAAACTCTGATATAGTGTGCAGTGTAGAGCATAGAATGTAGTCTAAGCTTTAGATAGGCTTCTGATGTAGAGGGATTGGGGATACTAAACGTTTTATTTGTAGATTATGACAAATTCCTGGTAGTTAATAGAGGTAGGAGAGGAAACTTTGCTAAGAGAACATGAAAGTAACCATAGTTATTTTTCATACTTGTTTATTTCCCTTGAGGGGCCATACTTGGAGGTACTCACTGACAATAGCTCAATAGCTGATAATGACAGGAATCTCATTCAGTTACTCTAAACTCTGGGAGACCAGATTTCCTATAAGAATAATTTCAGAGTTGGACTGAACAAAGTTGAATTTTCTACCGTTTTGATTTTGAGTTGTTTGTGGGCTTGAAGAAGACTAAATACACAGTCACACAGGAAATGGGTTCAGGGGCCCTGCTCAGTTGTCACTTTATGTAACAGATTTAATGGTTCACTATGTTTGTTTTCATTGATAGCACTAATGGACAAAATTAAAGTACTAGTTAGAGCAAAATGTTGCATTTTGTGGGGGTTAAATGAGGTATTGAAAGTAAAATTATGGTCTACCTACATCATTGGGATATTTTTCTTCATTTATATCGTAAGTGGTTGTACATTTCTAAGAAATTATTTGCTATACACATCAAAACACTAATTCAGTGGTTTCTCCCCAAATTGTCACAGAACTTAAGAATTTTTTTCCTGTGAATTATATTCACTCATAGTATAAGGAAAATATTCAGGAAAATGTTCTCTGCTTTAAATGTTACATTATTAAATTTTTATTTAATAATAAACAGCTGTGGAAATTTATTGGAATTTATTACACTCTTGTTCAGAGTCAAATTGTTTCTTGGGCTGAACTTCTGCCGCTTTTCTTTTCTAGAGCAAGTATGAAAGATCAGCTTCTTTAGAAAAAAAAATTATTCTCCTAGTGTAGTACAGAAGATGAAAGGAAAGAAAGAGGTAAAATATACAATGGATTTAAAACTATTATTTAAATGTGACTTTTGTCATATCTACTCACATTCCATTAAGCAAATCAAGTTATTTGACCACGGTGAAAGTAAATGGGACAGAAAATTTATTCCCTCTATTGCACAAGGCAAGAAAAGGAGAAAATAAATAATTGCTAACAATAACTATAAAGATAGTTCAGCAGGTAGGGAGCTTGCCTTGCATGTGGCCAACCTGCGTTCAATCCTTGACACCTCATATGGTTCCTCAAGTCCCGCCAAAAATGATCCCAGAGTGCAGAGCCAGGAGTAAGCCCTGAGAACCCCTGGGTGTAGCCCCCAAACAAAAAACAACAATTAATAATTGAGAACAAATAGATACTTTTTGTTCTCAAAACTGTCTTTATAACATTTTTATATCTTTAATAAAAAACGTATTGCACAAAGTTAAAATATACAGTAATGATTCATCTGGCATTTTTATCTTTTAATTGCCTCTTCATCTAAAATCCAAACTAACAATTTAGAAACCAAAGGCATATGCCACATACTTCACTCACAACAAAGGAACTGATAATCACTTAAATCTGTTTATCCTTTTCAGAAGCTACTGATGGTATTTTGATGCTACTGAATTATATTCACGTCCCCTCAGAGAGCATAACTGTTAGATATAAAAATTCTTAGTACTTTGACAACGCCACAAGTATCTGCAGTTATCAATAGTTTTTTTTATTAGTTTTTGTTTTTTAATAAATATAATGGAACATAGAGGGCAGAGAACGATAGTACACTAATAAAGTTTTTATTTTGCCCTAGATGATATTGTTTTGGTCTTCGATATTCCATATGGACCCCTGAAAACTTCCAGGAGTGATCCTTGGAGTAAGGCATGAGTACAATTGGATGTGACACAAAAAGCAGAAAATAAAATAAAAGGGGTAGGGAAGCATAGAATCCCACAATGAGATGAACAATAGAATTTTAAGAAATAAAACTGAAATTGACTGTATCTGACCTTCACTCTGTCCAAATCTCCTGATATTTTTGTAATACTTTGCCAAATATTTTCTTGTTATTTGAGAGAATTATAAAAGTTTGCTTTTTATCTCTGAGATAAAGAGAAGTTAAGAGAGTACCTGGAAATGGAACTGAGTTCTTCTCCCCTTAATTATATTAAGGCACCATGATTTACAAACATATTCTTAGTTGCATCTTGACAGACAGTGTTCCAGCACTAATCCCACTACCGATGTCAACTTCCCTCCAGAAATATCTCCTGGTTCTCTCTTACATCCTGCAATTGCTCCAGCCTTCCCTTTTCACAGGCACGAGTCAAAGGCTCAGTTATTAAATTTTGGGTCTTATGATTTCATTGTGGTTGACTCTGTGGTTTGGAAACTTGATTCTATAATTCTTCAGCAACACCAAAGTACTGGAATCCCCTTGATTAGTCTCCTGTTGCTTCTTATCTGCCTCGTCTCCCCATCACGGTCACGGTCCTCCTGTTGTTCACCAATTTGCTCATAATGGGCCCAGTAACATCTCCATTGTGAGACTTGTTGTTACTGTGTTTGGCATATTGAATACCTCATGGGTAGCTTTCCAGGCTTTGCCAGCGGGCGAGATACTCTAGGTAGCTTGCTGGACTCTCCAAGAGGGGCGGAGGAATCGAAACTGGCTGGACTGGGCTGGCTGCGTGCAAGGCAAATGTCCTACCACTGTGCTATCGCTCTAGCCCATCTGCCCATCACCACACTTCTATTTCTTTCTTCTTATATTCTGGGGCCAAGGGTGACGTAAGAGTTGAAATCTACGTAGATGCCCACCAACAGATAAGTAAATCATAAAGATGTGGTATATATACTCAGTAAAATACTACATCAGCTCTAAAGAATGATGAAACTATGCAATTTGCAACATGGATGGAACTTGATAGCATCATATTAAATGAAGTCAGAAGAAGAGTAATAAACACAGAATGATATTTCTGACAGGTGATATTTAGAATGACTAGGTAAGAGAGTGGAATGGTTTAAAGGGGGATGCCCAAAGCACTCTTGGCTTCAGAAATTGAGTCCTTTAAATGAATACAATTATGTATTTTTTTTATACAACTGGATGGGGAAGTGAGAGGGAAAATATTGAAAAAGATGTAGAAATACATTTGTTGAAACTTAAAAGTATTTTTGCTTTAAAATTAAACTTTGCTAATTTTTTCTATGAATAATTTCTTTATTTTTAAATTTTAAGTATGGCCAGATAATACTAATAATGAGGTGACATGCGGGGTGCAGAAAATGGGTTTAAAATTTTTATGTGGTGATTAGTATAACCCAATTATCTCCTATTCTTTCTCAAAATGTATCTAAAAATTGTGTTATATCACCCAAAGTCTACCACAATTATTAACTAGCTGTCATTTTCCCCTCTCATATATAAAAAAAACACTTGAAATTTAGGAAACACACATACAAACTTATCTATGCTCACAGTGATGTTTACACAGATTCTATTTAAATACATCTATTATATACTAACATATTAAAAATGCAAGAAACACAGGCAAATATACTTTTATGGTATATATTTTACTATGATGTTTATATTTCCTTTTATAAAAATTTTACTCCAGAGACAACTTAATCAATAGACATTATGACTCATCAGGTTTTTAGTTTTGTTTGTATATTTGTTATTTTGGGCCATATGTGGTTGTCTTCAGGCCTTACTCCTGGTTCTTAAGTTTGGGATCACTCCTGAACTCAGAAGACCATATGGGGTACCCCAATAGAATACCTGTCATAAGTATACCGTACAGGTATCTAATGCATCGCACTACCGTTTCAGTTCATGACCCATCAATTCTAATAAACACTGACTTTATATTATTTGTTTTATATATTTTTGTTTATAAATAAACCTAAACTGTGGCTTATAAAATGCATAAATTTATTACTTATAATTGACTTCTCAGGAGATATCAGAGAATTCATTTTAAAGTTCAATCAATCAAATTCTATGCTTAAAACATAGGTATACTTGTTCTTCAGACGTATTATTGCTATGATAGGTCACAAACATCTCAAGTTTTCATCCTGCATTTTTAAACAGTATGCTAACTTTGAAAACATATTTCTTCTCTTGCCTTAATGGTGTCACCGAATGAGAGAAAATGGCAAAAATAATGCCATTTCTTAGCACATCTAATTTAAGGAAGATATTACTAAGTGGAAATTTTGATTATTAGACTATATATTGCCTGATGAAAATGGTAGTTACATGAGTTTCTATTTTTAGTAAAACAAACTTTTAGTATTGTCAATTTCATTAAAAAAGCAAGCCTTTCAAAAACTTTGACAAACAAAATGTTCAATAAATGATGGCTATATTTTATAAAACAGAAAAATCTGGCTTTAACTTATAGATCTTCACAATATTAGGTTTCCAAGTCTAGAAGGCAGCAAATGAAACATCAAAATTAGCTACAGAAATATAATATTGCAAAATATATTGATTTGTCTGGCAGATTTAATTGTTTGTATATGGCTACATATTTCTATAGTTTCAATAATTTATTCTAGTGAATGCTTTATTAGATAAAAGACAGACTAATGCAATATGTAACAAATACAGCATAATACCTGAAGACATGTGTTATGCGAGCCAAAATTATATAAATATGACTCAGTAATATTTCACCTTATCTGATAATTATATAATAAATGGAATTATCAGTTTGAACTCTTGTTTATTCCTTTCTTGTTTTTTTGGGGGGTCATGCCCAGCAAATGCACAGGGGTTACTCCTGGCTCTGCACTCAGGAATTACTCCTGGCTGTGCTCAGGGGACCATATAGGAGGCTGGGAATCGAACCCTGGTTGGCTGCATGCAAGGCAAATGCCCTACCCACTGTGCTATCACAGCCCCTATTTCTTTCTTGTTTTAAGAATAACAATCTCCTAGAAGTGTCTCTTAAGATGTTCTTTAATTTGATAGTTATAAAACAAATTACTTTTAGAGATAACATGATAATTATTATAAATAATTTTATAATGACATTAATATGCCAAAATACATTAGAGATTATTATATACACTCAATAATCTGTGTAACACCCTATCATGAAATAATTAATATGCATATCAATAAATATATAGTTTAAATTATGTTAGATAAAAATCTTGGAATAATCATTACATCCCAAAATTTAGATTAACGTATTTATCACATGGGGTTTGATGAATAAAAATATTTTCATCTCTAAATCTTTAAAACCAAGTATCATTTATTCTCATGTAGTTGATAAGTAAGTAAAATAAGTAAGCTTAGGTCTCATTTCCAACTATAAAGCCAGTACTTGAAAAAAAAAGATAATCCCTATGCATATTTTCTTATCAAAGCAACAATAGAAAACAAATAAGTGAAAATATAATGTGTGGAATGAGATCATCTTGGATGGTTGTTTTCTCTCATATCTATCCTGCTTCAGAGTTCTACAATTACTAAACAAGGAGAGAGATTTAAGGACACTGATTTTCATTTGGTGTGTTTTAAATAACAGGCAATCATTTGTTTGCCAAACCTATTCAAGCTTTATTGGATAGCAATAAAGTGTATACGATCCTGATACCTATTCTTTTGCCATAATTTTTGTCCTGAAGTTTAGTATTTCCCATCTAAATGGGAGAAGATTAATCTAGATCTTTACCTTAATTCTATGAAGAAATTGGCTGTCAGTCATTTCCTTGAAAAACAAAACAAAATATGGTGCACTATTTGTTTTTCTTCATGTATATAACTCTTCATAAACAGATACCCAATAATTTCATTACTTACATAGCCAAATATGGTTTGTTCCATTTTATACAGGGCCACCAGAATCCACTGATCAATTTTCACAAGCTCTTTGATTTTTTTTTTTCTGGATCACACCCAGCGATGCAAAGGGGTTACTCCTGGCTCATGCACTCAGAAATTACTCCTGGCTGTGCTCAGGGGACCATATGGGATGCTGGGAATGGAACCCGAGTCAGCCGCATGCAAGGCAAATGCCCTACCCACTGTGCTATTGCTTCAGCCCCAGCTCTTTGATTTTTATAGGCAACTTAAATTGGCCATGGTGGTAATAGTTGCATGATGAAATTATTAAACATTACTAATGAGAACTATTACTTTCCTTTTCAGTCATTTGTGCTTCTGGAAACCAACATAACGTGTTTGATGAGCATTTAAAACCTTTTGACACATTTACTTGACAGATAAAACACTAAATGCTTGTTACTGGTTCAGAATCTGGCAAATGCAGTCGCATATTATAAATGAATTATTCAATGATGTGGTTATAATGGCATAGCTGTTAAGCAAAGCCAAATCTAAGTCTGCAAATGCTTTAAGTTACAAAATCAAAATGCTAAGGATGATCAAAGACAAAGAAAATACTAGATTTTTAATTATAGGCAATTGTTCATTTCCCTGATTTGTTTTAGCTATTTCTTTCTATCATAAACTCCTCCCAGAAAGCTCTATTATTTTTATTTTCCTTATTTTTTTCCTTTTTGAAGTTGTCAAACAGGAATAAATTTGTTTTTGCACACATTTTGAAGTTCTATAGTTTTAAAATGCTTCAATAAGACTCTTAACAACACAGGTATCATTATGGCATTTGCAGACATGAACAGCTATTTCTTTTGTCTAGAAAAATACATTGAGTTATTTTAATAGTATGAATGAACTAGAGAGAAGCATGTTACAACATTGCTATAAATAAGATGGTATGACCTTAACTGGAATTGAGTTCTGGAAAAATAGTTTGGGAAAGAAGAATTGATTAAATACAAGTAGATATTTCATTTTTGAGTGAAAAATGCAAATGAGGAGGCATTGAAATGCAAGTAGATATTCACAAAACATGCAAATGAGTAGGCACTGGGAGTGGACACACCAGGGGTATACAGTGATGACACTGGCCCTTTGCCCAGGGGTCATTCTTCGTGGTGCTCAGGGAACCTGATGGTGCTGGGGATCACCACATTTCCTATATGCAAAGCATAAACTTCAGCCTATTGAGCCATTTCTCCAGTGAAAAGGACGTATTGGAATGAGGGGATGGGCCACACCAGGAGGTGTTTGGGATCTACTCTAGACTGTGTGCTCAGGACACTCGCCTGGCAGCATTTGGGAGACCATATGTAAAGTAGAAATTAAATCAAGGTCAGTAGCTTGCAGGACAAGTTCTTGAATTTTCTCTTTGCCCCCCACCAAAAGACTTTTCTTTTTAAAGCAAGCATTTTCTAAAGAACAGTATCAATCATTTTATCTTGTTCCCATTTCAATTATTGACTATATAACAAGTCTTTTCTCTCTCCAGAGAAAATTAGATGTTAAAGGTTTAGTAAGGATTTGTAGAAATGGAGCTATGTAAATATACATATATATGTGCATGCATTTGAGAAAGTTTATTCAGTATAATTCTGTGCAGGCTACTATTAGCGAAAAGCTTTAGATTTCTCATTTAAAAGATAATGATTATTTAGCCTTTTAAGCAATTTGGCAAATAATAGTGTCTATATGATATTTTAATCTACAAATAAAGCAATACAGAAAAGTGTAAATTACATATATTGCAATTACACTGACAAACACTTTGACTGTTACCATCAATTTATTGTTTTATCATCTTAGCAAATGCTCCACCATATTGAAAATTGAAACTTAAATTTATACTTCAAGATCACATTTTCATAACCTTCCTATGCCTGCCTTTATGAGATCATATGAGAATGTTAACTCTTAATTTTTTATTAATCGCCTAAGCAGAACTCTTAATATATTTGGGACATTAAAGTATATCCAAAAAGAAAAGAAGGAAAATACTTACTGAATCAGATTGTTCCTTCAACACAAAACACTTTTAATTGAATAGGATATAAGAAATATTTAATTAGATCAGTAATACATTTTTATAAATCCAAACTTTCAGGTTAGATATAAAATTATAGTTTAGATATAAAATACAGTTCACATATAAAATAAATAACAGAACCCTGAAAGGAAAAACAAAATCATTTTGGGAACCTCTGTTCTTAATATACAGGGAATTGAGAAAATTAATTTTAATCTATAAAAATACTCGCTGATCACTTTATGCAAATTGACTAGTTATTTTTACCTCACTTAAAGATATTTCACAGTAGATATGTCATACTAAATAAATATTTATATCTTCATGAAGCACCACATAATATTAATTACTGTTAAAAAAAATGATGGTCTATCAACTTTCCATGCTGTCACATTTTAAATGCTTCATTTTGTTATGTTACAGCTTTAATTACAGCCTAGCCAAATAAGATGACATAAGTAACTATGGGGATTTTATTTATTCTGGATTTTGGCCAAACCCCACAGTACTCAGTATCAATTCATGGACCTTAGAAGTACTCAGGGGACAATATGCTACGGAATGAGCTAGGATTATCAGGTCAGCATGCAAAACAAGCACCTTAGCCCCTGTACTCTGTCTTGGGCCCCACTGACTTTCATAGCAATTTTAAGCTATATCTAAGTATATGTATATGTATATGTATATATTATATACATATGTGTATATTATATGTATATATTATGCTGAAAGTATTACATAATTGTAAAAGAATGTTAAATCACAAAGTCTTAAACTACTTTCTGCAAAGATTCTGAATCTACTAATTTGTTCTCTGTTGGATAGTAACAGAGTCAAAAATCTTTAGATACTATTCAATTTTGGGGCTGGAGTGAGATTTGTCTTCCCTGTGGCTTACTTGGGTTTGATTCCTGGTACCTCAAGAAGTCTCAGCAGGAATGATTCCAGAGCTCAGAGTCAAAAGAAAACCCTGAGCATATTAGGTGTGCCCCCCAAACAAACAGATAAATAAAAAAAGGATCCAGTGCAACATAAATAGATAAATTGCAACCATTGTAGTAATTGTGTTAAAGGTCAAGTGCCAGAATAAGTACAATAGGCTCCATTTAAAAAAAATAGGAAAATTTAGTTTTATTGCACTCATACTTTCTTCTCTGAATTGCAAATCATAATCCTAAACTGGATGGCATAATCCCTTCATGATATTACTTCTGAATTAGTTTCATTACCTGCTTTCAACAATATTTTAAGATGTCATACAGAAACACAAACACGCAACTGATAGGCTAAGAATTACTAATTAGAATATCAATATCTACTTTGAAATCATTATTATACATTGTTTTCTTATTTAAAATGTAAGGCACACTCATGGTGTCTCACTAATAAAAATTAAATAAATAAATAAATAAAATGTAAGGTACAGAGATAGCCAAATGGACTGAGCACAAGTTCTGTACGCAATAAACCTAGATTTAATATGTAATATTATCTTATTATAATTATTCTACATTATCTCTTGGGCAATACCAGGCATGCTCCTTGAATAAAGTGCCAGAAGTAAAGCTTATGAATCACCAGATCTTCATCTTTAAAAATTAAAGCAAAACTAAGAAGTAGACCAGAGATGCACTACAATGGGATATGTCCTTCTCTTGTTTGCATCTGACATATGTTCACAAATATAGTAAAATAAAATTTCAACTTCCATCTTTTAAAAATAAATCTGCATTTTCTCACATGTATTAAAATTGTATAAGAATATATTCATGAAATAATTTTTAATTTAGAATTTTAAATGAATTACGTGCATTGTTCTATCTTCGTAACAGATATATACCTATAGTTGTATTTTGCTAAGGCTATAGAAAAATGTCCTTTATTAGCTGAATTCACATTTTGGCAGAGGTGACTGAGGCAGGAATCGAGGGAGCAGGAAAATTTAAGCCAGCGGGTCTCTGGTTTATATTCAGTCTCATACAAGTCACATACGGATAATCAAAAGTTAATTGGTTGTAATCCACAAAAACATAAAATTACTTTTTATGGAAACCTAATTAACATCAAGTAAGTAAAAAGGTTCAATATCTGTAGTATGTAGAAAGAAATGAAATAACATTTTGCACTTAGACTCATATTCTGGGAACAAATATATTTCTAGAAAACAGTTTTATATATGTTGTTTTAATTTCTAACTATAATTTAGGGTTTCCAGATCTCATGTTGGTATTTTTTTTTCAGCCTAAAACTAATTGAAATGAATTTGAATCTGAATGTTTTTCAAGTTCTTTTCCTTGATAATGGGTATGGTCAAATTATTTGGGGGTTTAAGCTCTTTTAGAAAGAAAAATTGTTCCATGATATTCTCACCTTGTCTTAATTGTCCAAAGTAACGAATTTGGGATTTCCTTTTTTTCCACCGTCTATTGCTATTCCACCTTAACACTGACAACTTAATCTACTATATACTTCTTCTCATCTTTTTATTTTTGTTGTTTAGATGCAATTGTATGCCAGTTCACTACACTTTCTCATATTCCTAATTTTTCGGGCAGTTTTCAACCCAATCCTGATTAATGGATTCTTGGACTTAACTCCTCTTACAACACTTCAGTTATGTAGCCACTGTAGGCAGTATTAGGCAATTTTGCCTCTTACATTTTACTGAGGCTCTTGAAAATGCAAATTTTCATTGCAATTTTTGCCTCCACAAAGTTCTCAGAAGTCCCAACTCAATACCTGTAATGATTATCAACATGAAAAGTATACATCTTAACACCAATACCATCTCCATTGGTCTTGTGTTGCTTCAGTATCTCCTCTTGCTAAAGTCAAAAGTGTTGCTGATGCCATAATGTTGGCACCAACTTTTTGAGCCTTTGTCCTATTATTCAATAATAATTTGTGGTGGAACTCAGTAGGATTATTTCTTCTTCGTTGGCTATGTTCTTTAAACATGCTTTGATCATACACAACTCTTGACAGTCAAATGTTATGCTACATCTGATTATAGCAGCCTAGGTCAGTTTGGTTCATCCAATATTGTTCACCATTTTGAGTAGTGTTCTACATGGTTCTTAAATGTAGACTAAAGAGAGGCAAATAAAGCAGTTCCCTGATCTTTAAGGAACTATTAATTTTGTTGAAAGGAAGAAAGGAAATTACAAATCAATGTAAATTATGCTTAATAGTGCTGATGACTTCACTACTGTTTCTAACCTGGCAATTTCAACATTTACTTTTACCATTGCACCATCTATAGAGACCCATTGTGGAAGAGATAATGGCTACATGAGCATTTTATACATTAACAGATTAGGTCCTGGCCTTTGATCTCTGGGCTTCTCAATGCTCCAAATTGTATTGTTTGTCTTTTGAAAATCCCACAAAGTATTGACAGCTTTCTCTGCCTCGCTCTAAGTGGTGAAACAGAATTTTCTTACTTTGTATGTCCCACTTTAAATAATCATATATTTGATATCCTGATATCCTCTCATTAAGGAATAAATCAATAAATTCATCTGTATCTTTATAAACTTTAAAATATGGGAGAACATGACATCGTAATTAAAATAAGAGAAGTTCATAATGGACCCAACTTCATTTTATTTAGATAATGATGTAAAGAATCAGACTTCTGACCTTATAAATGGGAGAAAAGAAAATAATATTTCCAAATGTTTTTTTATATATTTAGAATAAAATTTAAATTATAAAATCCATCAAAGGATATTTTTTTTCTTTTTAAATACTGTTAGATACTGACCAGACAGCGTAGTCTCTTTAATTATTTGGATATAATAGTGTTGGATGAATTCTTCATTTTATAAATTAACCCTCAATTAACAAACTATGTTCAGCTCAGGATGATTCTAAATTCTTGGCCCCTGAGCATGCTATGATACAGCCCCAAAACAATTATTGCTCTCACATCTCTATGAGAACAACTTAATAGTTTATTCAAACTAAATTTGTATGCACAGGATAAATTGGTGAATTGTCATATTTACAGCTGTTGCCAGTAGGAGACCTAACTCCCAACAGAAAGAGCAGGGTTCCCTGGGTTGACATTATAAAGTGCAATTGAAGTTGGTGGGCCCCCATGGGTGACTTATGTGAGGTGGAGAGGAGAGAGATGGTCACTTTCTCTTGGTCAGCCTCTGCAGCCCTGGGAATGGTTGGGAACACTAGGACTGGTGAAGTCTGCAATGAGCCTCTGCACGGCACAGGCCAGAGTCCCGACACCTCCACCAAGTGACTGTCAGACCACCATTGACATCTGCTTGGTCTTCTCAGCATGGACGTTGATCCCCACCACCATATTTCTGGGGAGCCATGGACTCTGGTCTGAGCAAGTAATTACTCTCTACAGGAAAGGACACCCGGCCCCAGACCTCATCCAGGGTTAGTTACAGGGTTCTAGTCTTGCCTCGCAGAAAGGAATTTCAGCAGGAAATGATCAGCGGATTAAAACAGATTTTATTTGCAGGTTCTTAGGAAGATGAAGTAAGGAGACAAAGTGTGTGCATGTGTGTGTGTGTGTGTGTGTGTGTGTGAGAGAGAGAGAGAGAGAGAGAGAGAGAGAGAGAGAGAGAGAGAGAGAGAAACTAGTTCAAGAGAGAAGGTGGGCTTCTCCAAAGTCAGAGAGAGCCTCTATCTACAGCCCAGCATTAGACATGAAAGCATGAAAGTACACATCTCAAGAGGAAGATTCAAGCATCACCTGTGCTTGGCTATGTGGACACAAACAGCACAAGGGCTTGAGCACCAGATGCTAATGCTTCCGTTGTTCAAAGTGGCTTTTATAGCGTTTCTACAAGCCACCCACGTGGGGCTTACTAAGGAGGTAAGAGCTAGGAGTGGTTATAATTCTCTTTCAAACTCCTTTCCTTGACTTTTATTCTTTTGATGGACCTTCTCTCAGATGGTGGGTCCAGCCTTCCCAGGATGACAGAAGTGAGTGGTGAAAAAGTGACAAATTTCCTTCTAGAGACTGCTTCCGTTCTCCTCCGCACTTCACATTAGCTGTGCCAGGGAGCACCACTGGCAACAAACGTGTCTGGAGGAGATGTCCTTTTCCTCTACCAGGTTCATTTATAGTTTTACAAAATGTCCCCAAAGTATAACTAGGTTGTTTTCCTAGGAATGGGGGTGGGGGGACATGGAGTTGTAAATTAGGTTTTTGATAATACTGGAATGGTCTTTGTTACAGCAATGAGCCTCTGGGCCTGGAATTCTACATCTCAAGGGTTTCCCTGGCTGAAATCTAGAGATGAGTTCTGTACCTCATAGACCTTCTGACTTTTGCTTTGTTTCAATTTCCAAGCTTTTGTTTTCCTCTAGCAAAAAAATTACCAGCACCTGACAGTCTTACCTATAGCTGCCTTCTACATAACTAATTCTACTACCAACACTTCTACTTATGATACCTTCCCTATTTCAAGTCAAAATTCTTTTGACTTAAACTGAAAAAAAAAAAAGATTTTTTAAACTCTATTTTGCAAGTGTGGGAACAACCTTAGTCAGTTATATAATACCAGGTTCTAAAATGTCAATGCTTTTAGATAGTTAATAATTAAATATGGATGATAAACTTTCCCCTGGTCTTAAAATGCTACACTGGACTGTAAAATTCACAATAAAAACATTAAAATGCGAAGGTGACAGTCAATAGCCAGATGGTTTTTCTGATGTTCTAAAATACACATGAAAGATTTTTATTAATTTAATTACCATCTGGGATACAGCTGAAAATTAGCATGTCTGGGCAGTTAATTCAGATACAAGCTATATATTATTGTGTGCTCTATTCCAACTTCTGCTATTTTATTTGCTGATACTGCATGGATTCTCCATGGTTCTTTTTTTTTATCATGTGCATGCAGAAATAAGATTTCTGCTTTCTATT
Organism: Sorex fumeus; assembly: GCF_029834395.1. Taxonomy (NCBI): domain Eukaryota; kingdom Metazoa; phylum Chordata; class Mammalia; order Eulipotyphla; family Soricidae; genus Sorex; species Sorex fumeus. The sequence continues at coordinate 38,967,369 of NW_026606322.1, read as the reverse complement.
TGTGTGATATTATATATACTTTGTGTGATATTATATATACTTTCTGGGCTGGAGCAACAGCACAGCGGGTAGGGCATTTGCCTTGCAAGCAGCCAACATGGCTGATGTGAGTTCAATTCCTCCGCTCCTCTTGGAGAGCCTGGCAAGCTACTGAGAGTATCTCACCCGAAAGTCAAAGCCTGGCAAGCTACCTGTGACATATTCGATGTGTCAAACACAGTAACAATTATCACATTGGAGACGTTACTGGGCCCGCTTGAGCAAATCGATGAACAAAGGGAGGCTAGTGACAGTAAAAGTGATATATATACTGTAAAGTGATAATGCAAATATATATATATATAAAATAAATATAAATAAATACTGTATAAATATAAAATAAAGTATGTATAAAATAAAATATAAAATATATAAGTACAGTATATACTGTATATATATAAAATGCATATAAATATATACTGTATAAATATATACTGTAAAGTGATAATGCAAATATATATGTATGCATTTATATATGCAAATCTATGTCTAGATCCATAATAATTTATTCTTAGAGAAATCCTAGATTATTGCTTCAGGAAATCTATTAAATCTATATACCTTTAGGAAATCTATTAAATAAATATACCTTTAATAAGCAACATTAATTTGATTTTATTATTACTATACTCTGAATTTAAAAAATGAAGTAGAGATATCAAACAAAAAAATAAGTTTATTACAAATCATGTACATCCAGATTATAAATTGACTAAACCTAATATTTTTAAATGACTTTCTATTCATGAAAAATAGGTCAACTTAAGTGTGATGTAATTTTTCACCTGTAAATTTTCAGGTCTCTCCAGATAACATTAACTCTATTAGACCACGGATTTACAATGACCCCCGAGACAAATCTAACTGAAAAACCAATTTTCTACTTTTTTTGTGATAAAGTTTTTCTTTAAAATTTAATTTTTTTTAATAAGCAGTGAACACATTAATATTAAGAAGGTTATGCAACTGTGATTATATGTCAGTCAGGCTATATTTTCCTTTTCATGCATACGTAAAAATTCTTACATTCTTATAGATACTTATTTATCACTGAATCCTTTACAGGAAATATGTCAACCCTTATCTTAGGTTGCAAATTATTATAGAAATTTCAAGTCAGTTTGCCTTAACACTAAAAATGCATTAAATAATTTCACAGATTTAAGAAAAAATATACACAACCATATCACCCGCTTTGTGGTAGCGTTCAAAGATAGTACTAAACCAGAAAAGTCTAAGAACAAATACATCAAAACTCTCACATTGCTAAATAAGGACTGTTATTCAGGTATGCTGATAAGCAGGTCATGGTATTTCTTGACAATTTAAATAACTGATAATATTAAAACATTTCAATTAGCTTGCTTTTCACAAAACATGATCATAATTTTCTATAATCAAAAATTTGGTAACACTTAGTGTTTTATAAATTATATTAATGATTTATTTTGATATTCACAAATATCAGGGGATTTTATGTTTTGCTTATAGAACTTAAAAAATAGAGGCCAGAGAGTTATATAGTAGGTAAAGTCTTTGCCTTACATACCTATCCTGGTTCATTTCCTGGACCCTTATCCTATTTTTTGTTTGTCTTTTTGGGTCACACCCAGCAAAGTTCAGGAGTTGCTCTTGTCTCTTTATTCAGGAATTACTCCTTGCTCTACTGGGGGGACCATATGGGATGCCAAGGATCAAACCCAGATTGGTCATATGCAAGGCAAAACCCCTACCCATTGTACAGTGGCTCTGGCCCTGGGACTCTTATCTTAGGTCTGCCAAGAGTGGTTCCTGAGCACAGAGCCAGGAGTAAGTCCAATCATGGCCTAGTATGACTCCCCAAATGAAAACAACAAAAAAAGCTTAAAGTCATATAACTTTAGTCTTTAAGTAGTCATAAAAAATCAAATGGCTATTATAGCTAGTGTGGATCCTCAGGTTCTTGTCCTCAAGCAGCAAAAATTGAAAGCAAGGAGGCAGAGGAAGACTGGATCAATCCAAAAATTATTTTATTTAGTCAAAGAAAATGAAAAAAAAAGAAGGTAGCAAAGCTCCTAGATTATAGGAGGAATCTTCTAAAGGATTCCAGAGATAGCTTTCACCTTTTACATCTTTTTAAAACAGTGCAGTGGGAGCATTTATTTATTAGGTAACAAGAACATGGGGCAATATAAAAAAGGGAGAAGTGATTATATTTTGATGTTTGGAATTCTGGGTTGTCAGCATAGTCTAGGGCATCTCGGTTATAGTGGACAGCCCTGGTCCTCCTGGTCATTAGTCATCATTCAGTCGCACCCCCACTTCCTTGTATCATTATACCAATAATTCTTTTCCTTAGGGTCATATTCCTAATATTATTCCACCCTATACCATTCCCCTTTGTTCTGATAATCACTACTCAGTAAAAACATTGAGACTAATTAATTATTAGATTAAATTCTGACCCACCAAACTCAAGGTCTTTTTTTACACGACATAGCCCTCAAATAATAAAGGATCTCTAAAGTAATTTAATTATTTTTTCTAAGGAAATGTGTTTACAAAACAGGTAAAAAAGAGGAATGCTAATAAGCCCCCACGAATAGCTAAAGCAATTCCTGGGAAAAAGAAAATGGAAGAAATCAACCTCCCTAACTTCAAACTCTGCTACAAAGCAGTAATAATTAAAACAGCATGGTACTGGAACAAAGACAGAGCTGTAGACCAATGGAACAGGGTTAAATATACTGACATATTCCCCCAAACATATGATCATCTAATCTTTGACAGGGGAGCAAGAAATGTGAAGTGGACAAAAGACAGACTCTTTAACAAATTTTTCTGGCAAAATTGTATGGCTACATGCAAAATATGGGCTCAGATCTCTGCCTAACACCATGTACAAAAAAAAAGATGAAAATGGATTAAAGACCTCAACATCAGACCTGAATCCATAAGGTACATTGAAGACAAAATTGGCAAAATCCTCCATGATATTGAAGCTAATGGTACCTTCAAAGATGTCATGCCACTGGCCAAGCAAGTGAAAACAGAGATAGACACCTGGGACTATCTTAAACTAAGAAGCTTCTGCACCTCAAAAGAAACAGTGACCAAAATACAAAGACAGTCTACAGAATGGGAAAAGATATTCACCAAAGACACATCCAACATGGGGTTAAATATCAAGGATATACAAAGAACTAGTTGAACTCCACAAGAAGAAAACATCCAACCCCATCAAAAAATGGGGCGATGAAATGAACAGAAACTTTCCCAAAGAAGAAATCTGAATGGCTAAAAGGCACATGAGAAAATGCTCTACATCATTAATCATCAGGGAGATGCAGATCAAAACCACAATGAGATATCATTTCACACCACAGATCCTAGCCCACATCCAAAAAACAAAAGCAACCAGTGTTGGCGTGGATGTGGTGAGAAAGGGACTCTCCTTCACTGCTGGTGGGAATGCCGACTGGTTCAGCCCTTTTGGAAAACAGTATGGAGGATTCTCCAAAAATTAGAAATTGAGCTCCCATTTGACCCAGCAATACCACTCCTAGGAATATATCCCAGAGATGCAAAAAAGTATAGTCAAAGTGACATCTGCACTTGTTTGTTCATTGCAGCACTCTTTACAATAGCCAGAATCTGGAAAAAAACTGAGTGCCCGAGAGCAGATGACTGGTTTAAGAAACTTTGGTACATTTACACAATGGAGTACTATGTAGCTGTTAGAAAAGATGAAGACATGAAATTTACATGCAAGTGGTACTACATGGAAAGTATCTGTTAAGTGAAATGAGTCAGAAAGAGAGGGATGGACATAGAAAGATTGAATTCATCTGGAGAACATAAAGTAACAAAATAGGAGACTAACGCCCAAGAGTGGCCCAGATTAGTACCAGGAATTTTGCTCCATGTCTTGGACGCCAGCCACACATTCTAGGGGAAAAGGGAACTCAGATAGAGAGGGGAGCACCAAATAAAGAGTGTTGGTAGGATCCTCCCAGGATGGGAGAAGCATGCTGAAATTCGACAATAGACCAAACATGATTGACACTCAATGCCTCTTACAAACCACAATACCCAAAAGGGGAGAGAGAACAAAAGGGAATGCCCTGCCACAGAGGCAGTATGGGGATGGGGGCGATGGGGGTTGGGAGGGATACTAGGACCAGTGGTGGTGGAAAATGGGCACTGGTGGAGGGATGAGTACCTGATCATAGTATAACTGAAACCCAAGCACAAAAATTTGTAAGTCTACAACTGTACCTCATGGTGTTTAACTAATAAAAATTTTTCAAAAAAAGTTCAAAAAAAAAGTAGAGAGAGATTATGAGGAATTATGTCTGCCATGGATGCTGGGGAAGGGTGGAATAGGGGGGTATACCAGGGATATTGGTTGTGGGGAGTGTGCACTGGTGGAGGGATGGGTGTTTGATTATTGTGTGATTGTAACCTAAACATGAAAGCTTGTAATTATCCCACAGTGATTCAATAAAATTTTTAAAAAATATGGAAAAAAAGAAAGAGGTATGCTAACATCATATCAACCTCAAAATAGTTTGTTCTAATTTTAAATAAATAATTTTTATATTCAGATTTTTTTAGTCACAATAAATGATACTGAAAGAAAATAGAATCACATTTATAATAACAAGGTAATAAAATAACCACTTATTTTTGAAATAGTTTATAAGTTATCACAAAATTTGTCTTGTATATTTCCACTCTCATATCAAACTCTTTAGAGGATATTACAATCTGAAAAATCAATCAATGTGGCTGCAAAAATACAGTATTATGTGGTTTACATAGATTTTTTCATATCTTTTAAATTCATAATAAACTTGAGTAAAGATTCTAAGTGAAATAATATTCATTTTCTGTAATTATTCATTTTTTGCTAAACCTCTTGCTTTTTTGCAAATAAAATACAATATACCATTCAATTTAAATCATAACTATAATATATTTTATTAAAGAGGAGATTATATTTCCTCATTGATATTCATTAACTTAATATAAAGTTAAAAGTTACAATATTTCTGCGTCATGTAGACATCTTTTTCACCAAAACCATTAGTGTTGGTTTGTAAAGTCATACCTTTATTACTCTCCTAAAATCTTTTATTCATTCTTATATAATATGGAGCACTCTAGTTCTCCCTGTGTTTATAATATTACACACTTTTAGGGTTTTATAACTTCATTTAGTAAAACACTCTCCAAGTTACTGATTTTCTTTTTAAATATAAAATTTTAAGTCTCAATTGCTGGTAGACTTGAGAAAACAACTGAGATTTTTAATAGGTTGTCATAGATGCAATATATTTTATCAATTCTAAGCCACAATTAAAGCCAAGTTGTTCAGGCAGACCTGCAAACAAGAAAGTCAAATTTCTGAAAAAAAAAAAGTTGGGGTTTCTGCACCTAGCAGTCCTCATGAGTCACTTCTGGCAGTGTCTGGCAGATCATATGTGATGCTGGAGTCTAAGTGGGTGACTACTTGCCCAGTTAAGCTTAGTGACTTAACCCCTGAACCACCTCCCTTGCCAGGAAGTTATTTTCAAATCAGTGATCTGAGGAGATTCTTTATTAATTTCCCCACACAAAAATATTTATGATCTTATCTTTAAACTTTATACTATGTTTATATTAATAATAACTTTATATTATACTAAGAAAAAACTTTCAAAATTTACTTCATAACCAATTAATACTCTGTCATATAATTAAATACTTCATACAGTACAACCTGAGAAAACTTTCCAAATGTTAGTTTTAAAAATAAAATCAGAAAGTGCCAGCAAATTCCCAAATAAATTCAAGAGTCTTTAGAGATTTCTGCTACTTATTGGGCTGATAAAAGATCTCCTCAGTTGAGGAAGCCCTCTTAAACTCACATCATTGTAACTACTCTATGGTCACCTTAATGAAGAATTAAATTACAGGATCATATCACTGTGACAATAATCTCCTCATTAGCCACCATCCAGAACTCACAGCTGCTTCTCCCAGAATGAGGCCCCCAAAACCATGCCACCGGATTCTGCGCCAGGCTGTTTTCACTTGGGGCGCCCCAGAAGGGGGCGGGTGAGAGCCCTTCCTGTCCTAAGGGACCCACCCCCAGCAGCTGACCTCCTCTAGCAAACCGCTGCCACACTCCAGGACACTTTACACACACTCGGGTAGAGCCTCACATGTAAGCAAATGTATTCCTGGACCACGTGGCCACTTTTTGCAGCGGTGGGACACATCATAAGACACTTCCTATCCATTTTCCAAAATTACCACACCACATTTAATGGGATTCATAAGTAAGCAACAAATCATAGAGGGAAACACACATATATATATATATATATATATATATATATATATATATATGAGACTGGCAAGCTACTGGAAGTATTTCACCTGCAGAGCTTGGCAAGCTACCCGTGGCATATTCGATCTGCCAAAAACAGTAACAGTAATGGGTATCATTGCCCTGACCCTGAAAGAGCCTCCATTATGACAGTTTTGTTGGGAAAGATGAGTAAGGAGAGGCTTCTAAAATCTCAGGGTTGGGACAAATGGAGATGTTACTGGTGCCTGTTCAAGCAAACCGATGAACAATGAGATGACACTGATACAGTGATACAATGATCACTGTGGCAATAGGAAGATATTATTTGGAGTTTAATACAATTGACAATTATTTAGTTTTTCTAAGAGTGAAAGTTCTGTTATTGCCCCTGACATTGACTTTACGTTCTTACTTGAAAATAGAAAGTGAATGTTATGACCTAAATACTTAAGTAATCCTCTTAAAGGACACTTCTACTTAGGGAAAATATAAAGTAGAATAAATGTATTTAATTATAAGTTGGTCATGCCTTGACTGTATGAGCTACTAATATTTTATATTGTATTCATTCAATAGAAACTTGCACACTATTTTGGCAAGTAAACAATCACAATGACATTTCTAAATCATAACAGTGCACAAAATTTCATATTAGTCCCAATGAGTTAGTAAGTAGTAAATGTTTTATGAAGATGGGCACTGTTTCCATCAGCTTTGAGAAAAATTTTATTAAAGTTTGTAAACCTTCTGCCATTTTAATAGTTATAGTTCTAAAATTTTATCTTTCAGAAATTGCACAAAAGTGAAAAATTTCAGGACACAAACGGTATTTAGAATGGCATCAAAAATAATGAAATATTAACAATAATGGCTTTTATTTATTGACCATTCATAGATCCATTGAATATTTTATGGAATAATATATAGGTATTTCACATGTGAAATGTTTATAATAAAATTTCAAGCAGCAAAAGTCTATTTTTTTGTTTTTTTTGCTTTTGAGTCACACCCAGAAATGCTCATGGTTTACTCCTGGCTCTGCACTCAGAAATTTCTCCTGGTGGTACTTGGGGGACCATATGAGATACCAAGGATTGAACGGGTAAGCAATGTGTAAGGAGCTGTACCTACCTGTTGTACTATCATTCTGGCCTCAAAATTGTAAAATTTTATGTTGTCTACAATAAACATGTATGCTTTTAAAATAAGACTCAAGTAAATGATGTTTTCAAATTTCAAGAGATCACTAAATTCTCAACTGCTAATTTTCCCATGAGGAAGACCATTCAATTACTGACTATTCCAACACTGAGAAATCCAAAAAGGATGGGGTGTCTGAGTCCCCCATTTCTGTTACAATGAGGATGGGATAGGGATGACTTAGTTCTCTTATTAATAACATAAATAATGCAAATTCCTTGGGGGAAATTTGTTTATTCCTCATCCCAAGGAAATGTAAAAGTATACAACAAGATGATCAAAACACATCAAAGGTCATCATGTATTCTAAATATTATTCCTATTAAAGCGATCTAAAATGCAAAGATGACTGCTGTGGTTTGGGTGTGAATTGATGTATGGATTTGCGAATGACCTCTCGAAAGAATTGTAAGCATAAGAAAGTTAATGAGAGAAATTGGGTACTTACAAAAATAGGAGAAAATAAGTCGTTACTCCATAGTAAGAAAACAGTAAAGAGGAAAGAAGAGTTTTCTTATTTGTCTGAATTTATATGATCTTTTTAGTAGGGGGTGATGGTGATGGGCTTTGCATGGGGAAGGTTTTCTGTGTGGCAGCCTAGGGAATCAGTCGTGGGATAGTTTGTTTTGTGTTCAGATGCCACCTGCATCTCATTGACACATATTTTGCTGAGTTGCTCTAAGCTAGCATCTGGGTCTTGTCCCTGAGGAACAAAAATAAGCTGAGAGAGACATCCTAAAGGGGCAAGTACAGGGGCTTACCTCCCCATTGCGGTTGCCTGATTTATGGCTTGCATTGCCTGTGCTCGGGAACAAAGAGTAACAGTGGCATTTTATAACTGCATCGCCCCTTAGCCTCCAAATGGAAGTTTTGCTATCCAATACTCATCATTTTCCATGTGATATTTTTAGAAGAAGCTAGTTCCGAAGCTCTAGTGTATGATTTGCAATTATGATAGGAAAGCAAAATTTCTTCTGGAAGAAAACACTGCATTTTATAAATGTAATCATTCCCTGCTTTTTTAACAATAAAAGTAAAGTTCACATATTAATAATAGATAACCTTCCCTAAGCACTTATTTTTACTAGTCACCAGCTAAGTACTTTTCATGAGTTATCACATTTAAACTTCACAAGACCTATTGCAATTGGCAATATTTTTGTGTCCATTTTATTCAGATACAATCTGAGACTTAAAGAGGAGAAATAACTTGCCTAATGTCACACTGTTTCAGAAAAACAGATTTTCCTCATTGAATGACTATTTCCCCAGTAAAGCATTGTATTTTGTAGACGTTATTACTGTTTATAGTTATTTTCTTAACCCCAAAACACATATGGCACTAGAGTCACTAATGAAATGAGAATTATATTTAGATCTATGTGTGGAGTTATAGTGATATAAAGCATTATTCTCCAAAATCTAATAAAATATTTAAATTCAAATATGAGAGAAACAGTTTCTCATTTGAAATTTATAAAAAGATGCACATAAATATTATTATTATTATTATTATTATTATTATTATTATTTTGCTTTTTGGGTGACACCCAGCAATACACAGGGGTTACTCCTGGCTCTGCACTCAGGAATTACCCCTGGTGGTGCTCAGGGGACCATATGGAATGCTGGGAAACAAACCTGGGTCAGCCACATGCAAGGCAAATGCCCTACCCACTGAGCTATCATCCCAACCCCCCACATAAATATTATTGTACTATTTTAGTAAGTCTTAGGTTATATAATTCATCTTTGAAGAAATGTAAAATTGGATTTATAATTTTATAATAAGTATCTGAACATTATATTATTTTCCACCTTCACTGATAAAAGAAATCAAGCTTAAAAATCTGAAAAAAATCAGCAAAGATTAACTCCCATGCTATCATTGATGAAAATTATAAGAACAGAGATTTGAACTATGAATTTTGACTTGTATTTTTTGTTGTTTGTTTTTGCCTATGGTGATAAAGGAAAAGTCAGTAAGTTATATAGAAATATGTCATAGGAATTGATTGATGTTGGATCCAATTGAAGTACTAGACTCACCATAGACTCTACATTTTAGAAAAAAGTGACAGAATCATTCATTTTTATGGTTAGATGGCATTGGGTAAACAAGCTTTAGTCAATGTATTAACCGCCTATTGTGGTAAAGGTTTTAAGAATAGTAAAATACATAGTTTTTATGAACTGAGAAGCTGTATTGTACAGAGCAACATAATGGATAAGGATTGAGAGAACCTCATGCATTTATGTATAAATTTTAATGGAATCCATAAGAAATATGGCATCTTTAAGAAATAAAGGAATAATGAGCTCAGAAAGATCTAGTTTTGCAAACTGCATGCTCTTCCTCTCAAAGAAAATGTAATATCTTGTTAAGCTGTAAGCGTTGTACAGATAAGTTCTAACATATTGTTTTCTAAAGCATAAAGATCCTTTTAGATTCTTCAGACAAAGAAAATAAAAATTCAAGGCTGATTTTAATATATCATATTTTAAATGTCCTATTTCTTAGAGATCCGGTGATCTATTGTGCTTGATCTCTATGGATTATTGTACTTCTATTGTCCTAAACTTGTATTCACCAACCTTATGATAAAAATCTTGGTTGGGAGTGTCTGAATCAGTCACCGTCCAACAGTGACTGAGATCCTGGTGCATTGGATCCAATAGACCTTCCTCCATTGATAAATGAGGAATGGGTCGCAGACAGATCACCAGACAATAATCAACGACCTTTATTTCCAAATCCACAGACTAAACATAGGGGATAACAACTGTTAGAGAGTGGGGTGATGTTGGTGGGCCCCACAGGTGACTTATGTGAAGTGCGGAGGAGAAAGACGGTCACTTTCTTCCTTTCCGCCTCTGTCACTCGGGACCCAGGGTTACTGGGTTCGTGTCTCACTTCGCAGAAAGGAATTTCAGGAGTAGACAAGCAGTGAAGTAAATAGATTTTATTTGGAGGTTTTTGAAGGTGTGGAGAGAGAGAGAGAGAGAGAGAGAGAGTAACATACAAGAGAGAACACGGGCTCCTCTAAGGACAGAGAGAGCCCCTAGACATATCCCAGCATCAGACACAAAAGCATGAGAGTACACATCTCAAGAGGGGAGATACGGGTGACACATGTGCTCAGGCACCACACATGCTCTGTCACATGGGCACAAGGAGCACAATATACTTGGGCTTGTTCAAGATGGCCTTTATAGGGTTTCTACAACCTGCCCCCATGTGAGACTTCTACCTAGGTCAAAGTCCATTGCTAAGGATGCTACCAGCACGGTTGGGAGTGGTGATGGTCTTCTTTGGGCTGAATCATTAATGTTACTTTATTCGAGGAGTATTTTTCATGGTGAGAGACCCAGTCTCCTACGAGTCCATTGCTGCTCAAGGTCTTATCAGGCCTTAGTTCCTGCTTTTCCTATTCTCTGCAAGGTCGGCTTTTGTCATTGGCTTGGGAGGGAGCCTTCCCTATCCTGCCAACATCAAGGGTACCATGATAGATTGGGAAACAATACAAGGGACATGTAGTTTAACACAGATGAGGGGTGTATGTGTGTGTGTGGGGGGGGGTGAGTCTCCCTGGGGAGTCAATTGGGCCATGGATGCATTGCAAAGCATGAGATAAAGGGGGGCATGTAACTCAATGAACATAACCACCTAGCAAGGGGACCAGACCTGAGCCAAGTTGAACTGTTCTTAATAGAGGAGCAATGATGACAAATTATGGAGGAACTGATGTGCCTTTTGGCATTGTCCTTTGCCTCTGAGTCAATGACGCTGAAGCTCTCGTGCTGAAGGGAAACCCTGGATGTAATCACCACAGCAGCATCTCCCAGATGGTTAAGGAGCAGTGCCAAGGGGACATCCAACAAGGAGCAGGGAGAAACATGTAAAAGTGATCCAAGTATCATACAAAGAGTTGAAAACTGGAATGATAAGGCAAAAGTTACATAGGATTCAGTATGTAGCTGGTTTACTTAAAGAGTTAAAATGATTTTAATTTAATTGAGTATTTGGGGATTTCTGACTTCCATTATAAAACAGAGAATGAGTTCAAGAGTATAGAGACTGAAACTGACAGGTTTGTCTTTAATTGATTAGCAAGTCAAGTCTTAGTGGTTTAATATCACTTAATTGCAGGCTTTAGTGGTAGGCCACTAAGCTCCATCAGTATTTTGTGTTATTGTCAAATTACTCGTGACGTACTCGATATGCCAAACACAGTAACAAGAAGTTTCATGATGTACGAGCAAATCGATGAACAATGGGAGGACTGTGACTGTGACTGTCAAATTACCAAGTACAAAGAATACCTCAATATGGTAAGAAAAGATGTAAGTGGTAAGGGAAATTATAAGTATCAGATTATTAAAATAAAGGCAAGTAGCAGGGAAACGAATGAACAAAGTTAAAAAGTGAGAAAATAGGGGCTGTAGAAGAGAATCAATTGGTGAAGCATGGCAAGGAATATTTGTGAGTCATGGAACTGCATAACATCTCCAAAAGACCCTACCAAACTGTAAGGTGTGTTGTTGGTGTTCTAGACGTAGTCCAAGGTGGTCTACAGATTAACTATGTCTGAAAAGCGGCAAAATAGAGAAAAGTGGTGAACATTGAATAAACAACAAAATATTCAATAGAAAAAAAATTGAATGCTTTCAGCAAAGTGAAATAACTTCAAATGCCCTTTTTGAGAGAAGGCAATCATCATAAGCCTCTTTGTACATTTCTTGAAGGAACTAATAAACTAAACCAGTTATAACTGAATGCATATTAGAAAGGAAAGAGTAAGGATACTGCAGTAATGTTTTTAACTTGATCAATATCCATAACAAAACAATTTAGCACCACCTAACCTTCCAGTAACATTAATGTTTGTAATCTTTTACTGATTATCAGTTAAGCAAATAATATAAACTCGTACTTTTTAAAATAATCTCTTGAGTCAACAATTTCAGTGATAGTTTGACTTTTTTAAGCTAAAACTAATATATAGATAGATAGATATACACAGCTCTCTATATAAAATGATGTGCAAATATGCAGACTAGAATGTTGTGAAAATTCAAATTGTATTTTATTATTTAAATGGAATGGTAGTTTAATGGTTTGTGATGAAGCTAATGAAAATCAGTAAAACAAAGTTACATCATTTACTATGTCTATTCTGAGTGGGGCATTTCTTCTGAAACGAGTAAAATCAAAGTAGATTATTTAAAATGGTTCTTAACCTCATTTAAAAATTACAACAGAGGAACAAGAGTGGGAAAGAAAGAAAGAATCTCTGCTGTTCTCTCCTGATAAACACAAGAGAGATCCGGGCACAGACATACATCACCCCTTCCCCCTCCCCGTTCCTGATTTCTATGTCTCCCCCCCAAAAGATATTATGGTGAACATAAAATAATCAAAGCTCCAGATTTCCCACCTTTTCTATTCTCTCCCAAAGCTTTTCCCCAGTGCCTTGGGTCTGAGGGTCTGACCGTACTCACCCGTTTTTCCTAGATTGCCATGGTAACCATAAGCTATCATGGTCTTACCAGGCTCAGGACACTGAAAATATAAAGCAAAATTTGTTCAGCCCTGTAATAAAAAAGGCAGTTTTTATTAGAAAATGGAAGAAAGCGAGAAAGCTCCTATAGCATAGCAGGGAAATCCAAAGAGCCGAAAATCCTGGGCCAAAGTGCTATTCTCTTTCCATCCATTAACTAGAGAGGTGAGCCTGAGAATTTGACCCTCTTATTCAGCCTGGTGCTGCCATATTCCAGGGTCCTCTAAGCTTCCGGTCCAATGAAGGTGGTCAGCCTATTAAGAATAGCTATGGACTCACATGTTACCTTAGACCCTGATGTCATCCTGGCCCCCCACTACCCCTTCAGGATCATTCCCTAATTTTACCCTGCCTGCTTGCCTGGTAAATATTTCCTTGATTCATGGAAACAGTCATGGTGATTTTTATATTTTCAAAGGATTAAATCTATAAAATTATTGTGTCATGAACCAGGGATCTCTCAGTGATCACCTAAGACTGTGATTGTTCTCTTGGGTCTTAGGTAAGTTCTTGCAAAGGAATATATAACTGGGTGAGGTTTTTGTCTCACCATAAATTTGGCCTCGGTGACACTCTGCCAAACATTTGGTTTAAACAAAGGAACCCACCTCGCTTCTCTCTCTCAGGGACTCATCCACACCATGAGTTAAATAAACTCACAATAATTACAACAAAATCAATACCAAAAATTGAGTCCATTCTCCCACGGACTCATGCATACCATGAGTTAACTAAACTTCCAATAATTACAACAAAATCAATACAAAAAATTGAATTAAATAAAGAAGGATGCTGAGGATCCAAGGGTGGCTTCTCAGGAAAGGAACTCTGCGGGGAATGACAATCAACTGCCCAGAATCTAAAGTGAAGGAGTGTAAGAATGGTATGGAAGGTGGGGGCAAAGGGGAGCAGAAACCGTTGGGGAAGAGTTCTTGACGGTGCTATCACATGAAGAATTTTTTTCCATGAAAGCAGTGGTTAAGCCCCAAACACTGCAACTCCACCTTCACAAATCTAGAATAGGACATAGGAGAATCTACAGTGCAAACCATCAGGAGAACAAAACTACTTGCAGAATTCTGACAAGCTATCTGGAAGGCTTTCTTTAGAAACTCTTGCAAAAAAAAAACATCTAGATGGCAAATTCATGAGATGATCTCTTCCCATCTGAAGTTAGAGGCTGAATCACATCTTATCATTTACCTTTTGCTTAAGATACCCAGTGAGACAAACTCAGCTTGGCTCTGCTGCAATCCCTGTGAGTGCTTAGACTAAGAAAGGGCTTTTGAGAGCTGGGGAGATAGTAAACAGGCTAAGGTGCCTGCCTTGGGTGCTGCAGACCCTGATTTATTCTTGGTATTACCACAGACGGTCCTCCAAGTGCCAACAAGAGTGATTCCCGAGCACACAGTCAAAAGTAGTCCTTGAGTACTATGTGACCTCAAACCCCACTCTAAAACAAAAATTAAAACAATAAAGTATTTTCCTTATAGGGCAGTTTGGAAACTGATTTTGAGTCACTGGAAATTTGGAACATTTGTTTGCAACCCAGAAATTCTCCCCTATATGGATGATGCTTTGCTTTGTGCTTCAGCGTGGCTGGAACTGAAGGATGTCAGAATAAGTGAGATAAATCCAGAGTAGAAAGACAAGTGCCCAGTGATCTAAATCACAGATAGCATATAAACAAACAACAGGAAAACAGACAAGATCCTATATAAGCAAACTTGCAAACTTGTAAGATTGGGGGTAGGGAGAGATAGTAAGGCAGGGCGGATCATTGCCCTGCACTGCAGAAGTGTCAACCCCCCATGTCCTCTGAACAAGTCCAAGAGCAATTCCTGAGTGCAGAGCCAGGTGTTAACCCTTAGCTCCACTGGGTGTGGTCTGAGCCACCCACTCCTTCTACCCTATTGGGTGGATGAAGCAAAGGATATAGTACAGTGGTTCATATATTTGCCTTGCGCAATGATGATGCCTATTTTATCCCCAATAGAGTGTGGTTTCCTTATCGCTACCAGAAGAAATCCCTGACTCCAGAGCTGAGAGAGGTCCTGAGTACAGTCCTTAAGAATGTGGAGGTTCAAAAGGAAAGAGCGAGAAAGAGATACAAAGAGACAGAGAGACATAGACATAGTAAGAGACAGCAACAGAGATGGAGACGTATGGAGACAGTAAGATTGGGGGTAGGGAGAGATAGTAAGGCAGGGCGGATCATTGCCCTGCACTGCAGAAGTGTCAACCCCCCATGTCCTCTGAACAAGCCCAAGAGCAATTCCTGAGTGCAGAGCCAGGTGTTAACCCTTAGCTCCACTGGGTGTGGTCTGAGTCACCCACTCCTTCTCCCCTATTGGGTGGATGAAGCAAAGGATATAGTACAGTGGTTCAGAAAGAGTCAGAGAGACAGAGAGACAGACGTGGAGACAGAGAAGAGAGAGAGAGACACAGAGAAGAAAAGCACCTGCCATAGAGAAAGGCCAGGGGTGAGTGGTGGGGTGTGATGGCAGGGAAACTGGGGACACTAGTGCTGGGAAATGTACACTGGTGGAGGATGAGTGTTGGAACACTATGACTGAAATCCAATCATGAACAGCTTTGTAAGGGTCTATCTTACAGTGATTCAACAAAAAACTTCAAAAAAAGAATGTGGGTGTTCCCAAGACTCGATAAGACACATGCTTTCTATACTTGATGCAGGGCTGATCACTGAATCATGCGAGCATCTGAGCTAAAAGGAGCTACCATCTAGCAACAAGTCCTGAGTTCTGGTTATGTGCTAAAAAATACAAACAAAACAAACCCAGGACATGAGTACATCAATGTTAAATTAAATCTGCATCTGTTAACACTGTCAAATAAACATTTAATTTCTACAGTTCTTTTTAGTAGATCTATTGCTTGCCAAGAAGAATGTGTTAAAAACCTATGTTCAGAATGAAGATCTTGCTGGTTCTCCTTTGTATTTGCTTTATTAGCTATAGTACATTGGTTTTATTAGTGTACTTATTCTTTGCCTTTCCATGATTCCACAGCCTTTGCTCTGTGCTTTATAGTGCCCTCTTATTTATCACTGGCCTTTGCCTCCTTTGTTCAGTGAAATTTTAGCAAGCACAACATGAGCTAAAACAGTACATTATCTATGTGCTTGAGTCTTGCCATCTGCTGTTTAACATGCTATTATACCCTGGCTAGTCTTTTGGGTACATTTGAAAAGCGATCTAGACTTGCAGACAGTTTGCTGATGACCTTTATATGCATAAGCTGTTTGGGAACAGGAAAACTAAGCTATCAAGTTGGGACTAAACAGCTTATCTATAGTCTCATGAGCTAAATAGAAGCATAATTTTGAATGACTCTGATATTGCATGCTTGGGCGTATTTCTTTTCATCTAAGTATTTTATTGCAAAGATAAATCATAAATTGTTTTAAGCTTTTATGTCATGTATACTTTCAGAGTCATACATACAGGTTATTTTCCCAGAAAGACTAATTTTGCCATTTTTTTGACAACTGGATAAAATCATGATTTAATTTTTTTTGTGCTATGCCCACAGTGCTCAGGATCTGTGCTTACTCCTGGTTCTGTGCTCAGGGACCACTCCTGGCAGGGCTCTGGGATAGAACTGTTTGACCATCTGTAAGGTAAGTGGGCTTTGTCCTGTACTATCTGTTAGGCCTTCATGACTTTTAGAGTAGAATTTTTGCTTGTATACAGCAACAGAGTGGACAGGGAGATAATAGCGAGGTGAAGGGCATAGACTTGGCATGAGCAGGACCCACATTCAACGCACTGAACTCAGCCTGAACTGCCTGAGCACCACTGGGAGTTGGCAGTAGTGAGCACCACTGTGGTGATTGTGGTGTTCTCTGACAATGCAGATGCTGAGCAGCACTGCATACTTGGATGCCAGCATTGAACTGCCCACCCCTGTTGGTGGAGTATTTGCTGGGATGGTCGCTAATTCCCTAGCTCTCTGTTCCACTCCACCCAGCCTGGAAACAAAGAAATAAACAAAGCAGCAATGTAATAGATTTTTGCATGTTGATTTTATAACCTGCCACTTTATTGTTTTCATTTACCATTTCTAATGAATTTTTAGTGGAATCCCGAGGAAATTTCTGTGAATTTTATCTTGTCATTGACCAGTACTGATCATTTCACATTTTCTTTTATAATTCAGAAAACTTTTATTGCTTTTTAAATAATCAGCAGAGTACATTAATTTCTAACAGTTTAAAAATTCAATGAATAGAGAAAGATTTTATCAGTAGTTTAGAGAAAATTAATTTTCATATATTAAAAAATGAAACAGGATCCTACTTCACAATAAATCAAAATAGAAATTAGCTCTAGACTTAAATACAAATTAAAATAACAAACTTAAAAAAATGAGAAAGTTTCTTGACCATAGTTTCAGCAATGGACTTTAATTTTTTTCTTTCCTGACAAGGAAGGCTGACAAGAACTTTCAATACTATGTTGAATAATAGCATTGTGATAGTGAACTATTTTGTTTGTTCTGTTTAGGGAAGAAGATACTAGTTTTTATTCTTGAGTACAGTGTTAGTTGTGGGTTTACCATATATTACATTTGATGTGTTGGTATTACGTCTCTGTACCTTCACTTTTCTGAAAGATTTTTTCCACACCAATACAGGTTTTATCATGTCAAAAACTTCCTCAGCTTTAACTGATATAATTAGAGGTCTTTTATTTCTCTATTGATTGATACATTAAATGGTATGAATTCACATGTAGATGTGGAACCATTGTTGTACCCCTGGACTAACAACCACATATTCATGAGTATTGCTGAATTAAGTTCATCAAGATTTTGTGAGGACTTCTATATCTCTAAACATCAGGTATACTGCTCTATAGTTTTTTTCTTCCTTCCTTCCTTCCTTCCTTCCTTCCTTCCTTCCTTCCTTCCTTCCTTCCTTCCTTCCCTCTCCTCCCTCCCTCCCTCCCTCCCTCCCATCCTCCCTTCCTTCCTTCCTTCCTTCCTTCCTTCCTTCCTTCCTTCCTTCCTTCCTTTCTTCCTTCTTTCCATCTTTCTTTTATACCTTCCTCCCTCCCTCCCTCCTTCCCTCCCTCCCTCCCTCCCTCCCTCCCTTCCTTCCTTCCTTCCTTCCTTCCTTCCTTCCTTCCTTCCATTTTTCTTTTATACCTTCTTATACCTTCCTCCCTCCCTCCCTCCCTCCCTTCCTTCCTTCTTTCCTTCCTTCCTTCCTTCCTTCCTTCCTTCCTTCCTTCCTTCCTTCCTTCCTTCCTTCTTTCCTTCCTTCCATCTTTCTTTTATTCCTTCCTTCCTTCCTTCCATCTTTCTTTTATACCTTCCTCCCTCCCTCCCTCCTTCCCTTCCTTCCTTCCTTCCTTCCTTCCTTCCTTCCTTCTTTCCATCTTTCTTTTAGACCTTCCTTCCTTCCTTCCTTCTTTCCATCTTTCTTTTATACCTTCTTATACCTCCCTCCCTCCCTCCCTCCCTCCCTTCCTCCTTTCCTTCTTTCCTTCCTTCCTTCCTTCCTTCCTTCCTTCCTTCCTTCCTTCCTTGCATCATCCCTCCCTCCCTTCCTTCCTTCCTTGCATCATCCCTCCCTTCCTTCCTTCCTTGCTTGCATCATCCCTCCCTTCTTTCCTTCCTTCCTTCCTTCCTTTCTTCCTTCCTTCCTTCCTTCCTTCCTTCCTTCCTTCCTTCCTTCCTTCCTTCCTTCCATGGTGTAGTCCTCATAAAAATGCCTTTGAAGAAGAAGAAAAGTGCCTGCCATAGAGGCATGCTGGAGCAGGATGCAGGAGTTGGAGGGAGGGAAAATGGGGACATTGGTGGTGGGAAATGTACACTGGTGAAGGGATGGGTCTTAGAACATTATATGACTAAAACCCAATCCTGAACAACTTTGTAACTGTATACTTCACAGTGATTCAATTAAAAAAAGAAAAGGCTTAAGAAAGATGTTAAAATTAAAACAGAAAAGAAAAGAAAAGAAAAAAGAAAAGAAAAGAAAGCATTCACTCAGGGTTTTCATGGCTAATAGGAAAGAGACAAAGCGTTCTGAGTGATCTTTTCAAATTCTGAATCTGACAGAGCTGGACCTCATGCCATGAGCATTTAAAATTCTTAAATACCAAGGAATAAGATGAACTAAGGATGTGGATATATGTACATAAAAGTATATGTAGCTATTCAATAAAATAAAGATGCAAACATGAAAGGGCATGCTAAGCTCATGGATCAGAAGAACTACCATTATTTAAAGAACTGATATCCCCAGTGTTTCACTCAGATCTGATTAATTTCTATTAAAATCAAAATATGATTAATGTCTATTAAAATTTTCTCTACTTGAGAAAATAGAGCAGACATGGTGATCGTATTGTATCTAGATATGCAAAGAACTTACAAAAATGTAATACTGAGAAAACAAAAACTCCATCAAAAACAAAAGAAAAAGCTGAACTTTTCTTCTATTTTCCCATAGAAGACACTATAGATGGCAAATAGGCAAAGCAGTCACGGTCCGAACAGTTCAGCTCTTTCTTTTGTTTTTGATGTTGGTATTAAATAATCTCATTTACACTATAATTAGAAAAAGGCAAATCCAGACAGAAATAAGGTATCACTTCATCTTTAAGAATGTTGAAAAAACTGCCTAGACATAATAACTGCTGGTGGGGGTGTGAATTAAAGGAATCATCCCTACATTTGTGGTAGGAATTGAATTGACTTATTCTTTATAGAAATCACTCGAAATTTTAGTTTTGGGCATATCATATAATCAGCAATTCCATTACTAGGTGTCATAGCCAAAGAACACAAAATACTAATCTAAAAAAATATATACACACTTACGTTCATTAGTTCCATGTGCTGCACACAATATAAGGAAGTAACAAAATGTCCAAGGATGGGTGATTTGAAAAATGTAATATATATTATATTCACATGCATATATAATAAATGTAATCACAATGAAATATAACTCAGCTGTAAGGAAAGTTAAAATCTTCAGTTTTTAGATGAAATAAATGGAATTGTAGCTAATGGTTAAAAAAGAAAAGAAAAAACTTTATCAGAAAGAGAAAAATAAAAAACGCTCTCACTCATACATGGGCTATCGTTGGTTTTGTCCTTCCTGCATAGCCTCAGTTAGTTTAGGCATATTGGGTTGCTCCCATCACAGTGCTCCCATTCCTCTGTGTTTATTTGTAACTTCTTTCTTTGTGTTCTGTTGACTTGTAAAAAATTTGTAAAAACCTTGTAAAACACTGTAAAAAACCTCTCAAGGGGTGGTCAGGGAGTGGCCCAATGGCTCTTCCCTGGGCTCTCAGGTTCTGGGTGGGACTGGGCAGCTCGCTCAGCCTGGATGGTGGAGGAAGTGAGGGCCAAGCTGGTGGATTCATCAGATGCCGTTTATTCCATTCTCCCCACACGTCTGCCCCAGTCTCTCTGAGCCTCCCATACTAGTCTCACACTGATCCTCATTCCCATCTCCTCCTGTCTCTCCTGCTCATCTCTCCATGCTCCATCTCGCAGCCTGGGCTCTCTCTCTCCTCCTGCCTGCTCCTTTATTCTTCTACATTCTTCTCTCTCTGTCCCCCTTGCTAGTCTCTCCGCGGGCCATCATGCTGCTCTTCTCTCTCTCTCTCTCTCTCTCTCTCTCTCTCTCTCTCTCTCTCTCTCTCTCTCTCTCTCACTGTCTCCATCTCTCTTGCCTCTCCAATTCCCCAGCACTCTGGGCTGACACTGCACCCAGTCTGGTAACCAAATCAACATAAGAAAACCCTTACTGAGGGCCCACCTTAAAGGTATTCTAAAGTCCTTCCTGACTGCCCCAGGCAAAATACCTCCTAATACCTCCTAAGGTGTTTTTCTCCTTTCCTCAGTCCAATAACTATCAACATCTTAGTACTATTTTTTTATGGACACAGTAAAATATACTATTGAGGCTTTTAGGGCAGCTCTCCTGGGAACATCTTGCCACAGATTCAGACTACAGCACTCAAATCAGATTAATCATTCCTAACCCTAGCAGGGTCCAAATCTAATCATTACTGTTTGGATCATGACTGCAATTGTCCATGATCAAGCTCTTAACTTACAGTTAAGCATTATGGCACTTTGGCAGGCCCATCTCGATACCAGGGTAGCACATAGCTTACTGCTTGCCCTGGTTCCATCCAGTTCCTCATCCAGTCCCTCATCAGGACCCTGTGTTGGGGGGCACTAGGAAGTAAAGGCAGCTGAGGCGTAGGTGAAAGAACAGATGCCCAGGAGGGAGATATCACTGAGAGTCACATTACAAAAGCATGTCTTCTTGTGTTCATACAAAAAGGACATTGCTCTGAATAAACTATGCAAAGGACTTAGGGAGAAGAGAAAAACAATATCTACTAGTCAACAGAGCACAAAGAAAGAAGTTACAAATAAACACAGAGGAATGGGAGCACTGTGATGGGAGCACTGTGATGGGAGCAACCCAATATACCTAAACTACCTGAGGCTATGCAGTAAAGACAAAACAGTGTTATCCTTCAGGCTATAGAGAAGAAAAGCAAGGGAATAGACAAAGTCAAATGAAAGAAAAGTTTATACTCTGACCACAGAACTGATATCATTAGAGGTGATGTGATAAAGGCTCAGATGGAAAGAGGAGTAAATGCAATGCAGAACTTTGGTAATGTGAGTGCTACAATAACATATTGAAAAGATAGATAAATTTGCTTTTCTAAAATATATGTATCCTGGAGACCAATTCTATTTTAGTTTAAAAAATAAAAGCTGTTTCCCAACTATTCATTACATACAATATGACCAAGCACATGCATTTTAATTAGATTTAGATTTAGAAATAAAATATTTAGTTAAAAATCTGTATCAGGGTTAGCCTGTTATGTTCTGAACTTTTAAATTTAATTAATTAATTAATTAATTAAGTCACCATGAGATACATAGTTCACAAGTTTGTTCATGATTAGGTTTCGCTTATATAGTGTTTCAACACCCATCATTCAACAGTTTACATTTTTACCGCCAATGTCCCCAGTTTCTCTCCCTGCCCACCTTCCTCTGTGCTAGGCACTTCTCTTTCTCCTCCCCTTCCTCCTCCTCTTCCTCCTCCTCTTCCTCTTCTTCCTCCTCCTCCTTCTGCTCCTCCTCTTCCTTGTTCTCCACTCTTCTTCCTCTTCTTCTTCTTCTTCTCCTTCTCCTCCTTCTCCTTTTTCTTCTTCTTCTTCCTCTTTCTAACACTCCTCGTCCTCCTCTTCCCCCTCCTCCTTCTTCTTCTCCTCCACCTCCTCTCTCTCTCTCTCTCTCTCTCTCTCTCTCTCTCTCTCTCTGTCTCTCTCTCTCTCTCTTCTTTGGGACATTATGATTTGCAATGCTGGTACTGAAAGATTATCATGTATATCCCTTTACCTACTTATCCCTTTACAAAGTCGGCCAGCACAAATGCTGGCCGACTTTGACCGTGAGTGTGGAAAGATAGGACTATAGCTGAATCTTACGAAGACAATGTTTATGAGAAACAGCCTCGTTCCTGACGCCCCATTCGCTCTCAAAGGAACGACCATCTCCGAATGCAACAGCTATGTGTACCTAGGTCGAGAGGTCAGCATGACAAATGACCTGGCACCTGAGCTGCGCAGGAGGAAGAGAGCGGCTTGGAACGCCTTCAAGAACGTTGAAGAAATAGCTACGAGGACAAAGAACCTCCAGCTCCGGGCACATCTCTTTGATTCCACTGTTCTTCCTGCATTAACATATGCCTCAGAGACCTGGGCCCTACGCAAACAAGATGAGAACGCTATTCAGGTCTCCCAAAGAAGAATAGAAAGAGTTATGCTTGGAATATCACGTTTCACTCAAATGAGAGAAAGAATCTGGAGTTCTGACATCCGTCGACGATCAAGAATCAGGGACGCTGTCTCATTTGCCAAGGTGTCGAAAATCAGATGGGCTGGTCACGTAATGAGATTTAAAGACGACCGCTGGACTAGAGCTGTTACTGACTGGATTCCACGGGATGTCAAAAGACGGCGTGGCCGCCCACCTACTAGATGGTCAGACTTCTTCGTCAAGATCATAAACGATCGGTTTGAGGCCCTTCATGTTCCCGGAGCGAACAGATGCCATTGGGCTACACTAGCACGCGACAGGGACAAATGGAGACATCACTGGTGCCCGCTCGAGCAAATCGACGACTAACGGGAAGTTAAGTGATTAAGTGATTTACCTACTTATAATAGAGTTCTTGTATAGAGCGATCATCTGATTATTTTTAAGTATTATTGTTAGAATTATAAAAATTAACACATACTGTAAGTTCCTTAGGGACCCTGAGAAACATTCCAGAGCTAAACTCTGCTAATTAGTAACTCTCCCTTTCCTGCCCCTTCCCTACTAGAGTCTTAGCTGTGAAACCATTTGTAGGCCCTTCCTTGTCGGGATGTAAATTCTGAAACCATTTGTTGACTCTTATTGGGATGTAAATTCTGAAACCATTTGTTTGCCCTTCCTTATCTGTTACCTCTGTTAGTAACTTTTCCCTTTTCCACCTCCACCAAAATGCAGGAGCCATGAACTTAGAATCAAAGGGAGCCAGGTAAACATAGAAGATAACCAAATGTCTGAGTTAGGAGATACCCATTAGCCACCCATGAAATGCACAGGCTCTGCTGTAATGGCCAGTGAAAGCCTATATAAGATCTCCTTTGAAGAAGTTCGGGGTCTTGCCTATCCTATGGGACCTGCATGTCTGTGCAGGTGTGGCTTGACCCTGGCCAAATCTTGCTTACTTTTTGCAGTCTCTGGAGTCTCTTTGTCGTTAAAGGGAGATTACAATCCGCGTCCTAATAATACTAAAAGTTGAATTTCTTGTTGGTTTCCAGTACTTCATAGACATATTCATATTCACACCCACTGAAATTTTATTACTTAGGTTAGCAACCTTTATGAACTACTTTTTTGAGTTCTTGGATATTTGATATGGTGTCCTAGCACCGCCATGTGTAATTTCTGAGTGCAGATTCAGGAGTTAACCCTGAGCAGCACTGAGTATGACCTCCAAAAAACATTTAACAAAATAAAACAAAATGTTGCTGTCAATAAAGAATTTCTCAAAATTTTTATGATATGGTATACACGGGCTGGAGCAATAGCACAGCAGGTGGGGTGTTTGCCTTGCATGCGGCAGATTTGGGTTCGATTCCTCCACCCCTCTCAGAGAGCCTGGCAAGCTACCAAGAGTTCCTCGCCCACAAGGCAAAGCCTGGCAAGCTCCCTGTGACATATCCGATATGTCCAACACAGTAACAACAAAGTCTCACAATGGAGATGTTACTGGGCCTGCTCAAGCAAATCAATGGACAATGGGAAAACAGTGCTACAGTGTCATGGTATACACAGAAAACGTTTAGCATTGTCCTCCCGTTGTTCATTGATTTGCCTGACAGGGCACAAGTAACGTCTCCATTGTGAGACTTGTTACTGTTTTTGGCATATCAAATATGCCAATTGTAGCTTGCCAGGCTCTGCTGTGCAGACAATATACTCTTGGAAGCTTTCCAGGATCTCTGAGAGGGGCAGAGGAATCAAACCCGGGTGCATGCAAGGCAAACGCCCTACCCCCTGTACTATCTCTCCAGCCCTTAGAAAATGTTTAAATAATAAAATATATTGAGGACGGAACTAATCACTTGACATTCAAGAGACTGGTCTAACACTTTATGTGTCAGTTAACTAGGTGCCTGAAGGTTGAAATTATTTTACACATTTTTAATTGTATGGATGTACTTCGTATTCATTTGAGAAAATAAATTCTCCATACAAATTTATGGATTACAATAGTGTTTTAAAAGTATTTTTGTCATATAATTTTAAATGTCAAAAGCATTCTCTATCTCCTTAATTGAAAAATTTGTAAAATCCTTTTCTTTGTTTATTGAAAACTTGTCAGCCTCTTCCAAAACCTATACTCTAATAATTAATAACTTTTAATTATATAGTAAGAAGTGAAACTATTGCAAAATGGTATTTCCATCACACATTAAATATACAACAAAGAACTTTTGTAAAAAGCAGTATATATAAAATGCATGGTACATGAGCACTGTTCAGTTCCATTTATCAAAGTCTAGTTGTTCTCTAGGTATAAAGAGATAACTTTGTTTCCCAAGGGTATATAAGTAGAACACTATCTCACACCAGATGAAAAATAAAGTGTGCCTATTCAAGTAAGAAAGCACAGCAAATGCATCTGTTATTTATGACACCAATTATTTCATGAATTTGCTTCTTTATTTTCAATATGAAAATGACAAGCATGAATCAGAGTGCATTTCTATATAGGCCATGTTTATGCATATGAATCACAATAGAAAGTTTTGAAATTCATGTGTATAATTCAGGGCACATGGGCCATTTTACCTGAAATAAGAGTAAATAAAAGGCAAGAACACTGAACCATATTATCACATGACTTATGCTAATAATTTAGCTTATAAATAAATATATGTAGGTGACTAAAAGTTCTAAATATATCACAAAAATATACAAATTTTTCTATCACATGTATACACATGCATACACACATAAAATTTAACACTGATACTCCAAAAGCTAATTGCATAAAATCATAAATATACTGCTGAAGTTTAAGAGCATTTACATTGAATTACAAATTCATATTGCCCTTAGCACAACAAGATACACCACTATAATAAAAACTATATACTTGGTATTATATCACATTATAATATGGAGCTCAGAAAAATGAAGTTTATCTGGGCTGGAGCAATAGCACAGTGGTAGGGCGTTTGCCTTGCACGCAGCCAACATGGCCGACCCGAGTTTGATTCCTCCGCCCCTCTCGGAGAGCCCGGCAAGCTACCGAGAGTATCGAGCAGCACAGCAAAGCATGGCAAGCTCCCCGTGACGTATTCGATATGCCAAACACAGTAACAACAAAGTCTCCAATGGAGACGTTACTGGGCCCGCTGGAACCAATCAATGAATAACGGGAGGACAGTGATGATGACAGTGATGATTCGCTAATACATAAAATAATTATTTCTAAGAAACTATTAACATATCAACATTTTAGTTATGACATGAATTATGTATTAGTATGCTGAAGTTGACAGGTTTTAACATTTCTAGTGTCCTTAATTCTTAATTATCTTACATATTCGTAATTTTAATATGTATGTATATTTAATTCACATGGACTATAAGCTAAACTGAGAGGAGTTAGGTTATCATCCGGTTAGCTAATTTATACAGAACATGTTTTATTCTGGGGTATCTCCTTGTGCTTTCAGTAATAGTATGCTCAGCAGTGCTGAGACTACCATTTTGGTGCTTGGGACCAATGATGTGGTGTTGTTTAGGGTTAGTTATGATGGGGACAACCAACCATCCTAGCAGTGCCTTGGATGGCACATCCTGTCAGGGACCAAATTAGGGAAATTGTCTATGCAAGAGATGTTTGTCAATCAAAACTACCTGATACAGAAAAATGTTTCAATTTAAAACACGAAGTATCTTGTACCTGGACCAAAAGAAAAGTAAGTAGGGTGATTGCCAGTATGAGACCATATCAGATTTGATTCCCTGCACCCCATATGATTCCCAGAGTCTGTGAGGAGCAATCCCTAAGAACAGAGCCAGGAGTATTCCCTGAGAACCATTGGGCACAACCTCAAATAAAAAAAAAAAAAAAACAAGAAAAAAAACAACAGCAAAAAATCTTGTCTTTTAAATTGTTTTCCAAGAAGTTGCTATGTACACGTGTGTGTAAATATGAATACATGTCTCTCTTTCTATGAAAGTTTTAAAATACTGAACTTTCAAAAATGGTTCCTTAAAAAAATTAACTAGTTATATCCTTTATGATAATCAGAATAAATACATGTATGTAAATAAGTTTTAGTGTAAAGATAGAGAGTTTGTATTTGTAAAAATCATAGGATAAGAGCAAGATGAAGCATAATACATCAGTTGCTTGTAGAAATAATAAAAAATCACAAAGGTCAATGTAATCAATATTCTTTTATCTTTTGCTTCTTGGCTCACATCTAGCAGTGCTCAAGGTTCACTCCTGACAGGGCCAAGTAAAGCAAATATTGTACTGGGAATTAACTCAAGCCAGCTGCATGCAAGACAAATGCCTTTCAGACAATACTAGCTCTCAAGCCCTATTCTTAATACATAAGTGAACTTTCTCAAACACATTGAATGTAAAACTCATGTTTTCTTTATAAGACTGATACTGTTTCTTGAAGAGGTGTTTCACATTTTTACATGAAAGTAAATATTTACACAATAAAGGTAGTTGTTTTGTTTCAGTGGTTCATATTTGGCACTGAAGATATATATTTCTTCAAGTATTATTTTCAGTCCCCCCAGAATAATATAGTCTCTTGTATAGGTGAATGAGGAATGGCCAAATGATATTGTGAAAATAATACTTAATATCTATATGAAAACATCAATATAGCATTATGAGAAAACTGAATATTTGTTTTTCCTTCCCAACAGGACCCCCAAATTTATAATAAGGAGAAGATAAGACACAACTGAAATCTAATTCAGGAGGTCATACCCAGCAAAATAAAAGTAGATGTTTCTGTTTTATTCATTTGTTTATTTCTTCTTCTGAGGAAAACACAGCAGATGAGAAGAAAAAGGAAGGTGGCTACCTACCGAGCTCATTATCTAATGCAGTTTTTTCTATTTTCTTTTCTTTTCATTTTTTTCAACAGAGCATTCAGCATGACTGTCCCTCAGAAACATGGCTTAGAACCTTTCTCCTCCAGGGACCCTTTGTATATTTCTAGCATCATTTGTGGAACATTCTAGACATGCAGAAAGCTGAGGACCAGAAGCAAATGTGTATTGAATCACATATAAGGTCCCAGCACAAAATTTCACTGGCCTATAATAGGAATTTGATGATCCCTCCTCCCTAGTCCAAGGTTTTACTGCCAGAACAGACTTTTTGTTTTGTAAAAATACTTTATGTTTGGCAGATTACTCTTTTTTAAGAGCAAGAGTGGAAAATCGGTTTGTGGCCTGAATTCTTTGTAGGATGGGAAAGACAAAACAAAACAAATAAACATAAAATATTCATGAGAGCCTTCAAATATTTGGTGGAATGATGCTTTCATGAAATTCCAGTTTCTTTTTAGTCAGTACTAGGGGACAACTTACTTTACTCTCCAGAGCAATTGGTATACCTTTCTGCTATTCAAGAGAAATAACCTCTAGCTCCCTTTTCCATTTCAGTGGAGATAACGATGCACTAAAATAGCTCTCAGGTGTACCTGAAACCATGACATGGCAAGGAAGTTTATATTTTAAAGAAAGAAAGTTACATTACATTAGGTGTTAGTATCTAATAAATAAGCAGTGCACTCAAAGTCTTCTAAGAAAGAAGGAGAGTTGATACACCTTTCCAAAAATTGTTTGACAGATATTGAAAATGATATAAATCTCAAAAAATAGATAAAACTTCATCTACTGTAAAACTAGACAAGTTATTATCATCATCCCACACATACTGAAAAATAAAGCTGTTTGAATGAAATTTAGATGAAATAGAGAAGATACCAAGATCCAAAACTCAATATTCTGGAAATGGGGGGTAGTATAATTCCAAGACTATATGCAGAATTATATTTTTCAAAAGCACAGTAATATTACTTATTCTAAAACTGTGAGAGCTTAAGCTTTGAACAGAAATAGAGTTTGCTGGTCAAAATGATTTAGTTATTGTGGTGAGTGTTCTGAGTGTTTAAGAGAATTTCATTGCTAGGGTAACTTTAGGTTCACAGAAAAATTAAGATAAAAGTATAGAGATTTTCTATAAACCTCTGACATCATGAAAACAATCTTACCTATTACCAATGCTCCTCACAGAGTAATATCCACCAAACTAAGAGTTTTATATTACACTGTATAGTGTTTGCACTATAGATTTGAACACACACACGCTCACACACATATGCATATTATTAATTTCAAGAGTATATTCTTTGCCATAAACATCTTTGTGATTATTTATCAATAATCTTTCCCAGGAAACCCACTGATCATTTTACTGTCTCTATTCTTTTGGTTTTCCCAGAATGTCATTTAGATGAAATTATATTGTGTAGCTTTTTCAGATTGTTTTCTTTAAGTTAGCAAAAGGCATTTAGAGTTGTCCCATATATAATTTCAGTTTGATATCTCTTTTTCTGTTCTTTTTTTCATTTTTTTAGCACAGGTAGATGTCATACAATTTTAATTATCATTCACTTACTGAAGGTGATTTCAGATGCTCCAACAATATCTTGTAAAACAATGTGTGTGTGTGTGTGTGTGTGTGTGTGTGTGTGTGTGTTTGGCTATTGTTTCTCTTTTGTTTCATTTTTGAATTCCAGCTTCAACTTTCCCTCCCAATGAGAAAGGTGATTTGATAAAATAAAAAAGCTTATTATTAGAGGTTACAGGATAGGAATGGCTGGAGCGATAGCACAGCAGGTAGGGCGTTCGCCTTCCAAGCGGCCAACATGGCCGACCCGAGTTCGCTTCCTCCGCCCCTCTCGGAGAGCCCGGCAAGCTACCGAGAGTATTGGATATGCCAGACACAGTAACAACAAAGTCTCCAATGGAGACGTTACTGGGCCCGCTCGAGCAAATCGACGATCAACGGGAGGGCCTTTACCTTTACCTTTTTTACAGGATAGGAATGGAAGGAATGAAATAGCATGCAGGAAATGTTGTTCATGTTCAGAATGTCTTTGTGACAGCTATATGTTTTATCAAACTACTTAGATTTTAGATACTACCAAGAATTCCCTTTCTACTATGATTCTATAGCAAGGCAATTACAAAAAGTACATGTTATCACAAGTCTTCAAAAAATAAAACAAATATCAAAAATATAATTAATTTAACATGTTCTAAATATTTTGAATAGAAGATTATGGAATGCTACACAAAATCATAGTTTTAGTACAAAGCTGTGAAGTAAATTTTCTCAATATTAGAGGAGATTTGTGAAGTATCAATAAAAGAGTAATTTTACAAAATATATTTTATAACTGTTCATTGTTAAAGTATAATGTAAAAGAATTAAATATAACCTACCAATAAATAATTCATATTGAACAATCAGAAAAGGAAGTAGTAGAGACCATGATATACTCTGCAAAGACATTGTGAGAGTTTAATTTCATCAATATCATTAAAAGAATTAAAGCAAAACAAAAATGTTAAAACACCGAGATTAAAATGTTTTACACTTTTACTCAATGACCCGGAGGACAACCACACATGTTAGGGGAAGGGGGAGCTCAGAAAGAGACGGGAAGACCAAATAAAGGGTGTTGGGAGGATCCGCCCATGATGGGAGAGCATGCTGAGGGTAGACTGTAGACCGAGCATGATTGCCACTCAATGCCTCTTTTGCAGACCATGGCACTCAAAAGGAGAGAGAGGGAAATACCCTGCCACAGAGGCAGGGTGGGATGGGGGCTGGGGGGGAGGGGATGCTGGGATCCGTGGTGGTGGGAAATGCGCACTGGTGGAAGGATGGGTGTTTGATCATTGTATAATCGAAACCCAAACACAAAAATGTGTAAGTCTACAACTGTACCTCATGATGCCTCACTATTAAAAAATAAATAAATATAAAAAAATAAAATGTCTTACTCAAACTTTATTATTTTACTGCGGTCAGAGAGATAGGGAAGGTACTTGCCTTACACATTCACCAACCTTATTTCGCAGCAACATATATGACCACCAGGAGTGATCCTTGACATTCAGAGCCATGAGGAAGACCTCAATTATTCAGGAATGGTCTGGATAATCCCTAGCACCAAAAGGGTCTGAGCATTCCTTGTTTTGAACTGTTGACTGGCCCAGTTGGGTGAGACTCACTCGTTCCTCTGTGCCCCAGTCTCCTGGACACATTGAAAATTCACTTCTTCCTAAGAGAAAATGGAATGAGCAAAGTGGTATGTATGGATGTAGTTTTCAAGAGTTTTGTTATAGGCAAAGAATATCAAACAGAGACAGAAAACTTGGACATACAATTGCTGGATAAAATACAGGAGAATACTGGGAAGGTTACAAAATTCATGTGTGGTATCCTGTTGCTTCAACTGATTTCTCTTTTCCAGCTCATCTAATTGAGATTGTGTCATTAAAAATCAACTTTATGACATTTTTGTAATGCATGAGTGCACATTTGAATGAATAATGATTTTTTTCCCCC
The DNA here is from genome assembly GCF_029834395.1 of Sorex fumeus. NCBI lineage: Eukaryota > Metazoa > Chordata > Mammalia > Eulipotyphla > Soricidae > Sorex > Sorex fumeus. Next base: position 38,935,967 of record NW_026606322.1, on the reverse strand, counting down.
TAATGGCTATATAGTAAAGCCAGAAATCCTAGCAGGTGACTTTTATCAACTGCCATCATATGGAGAAGGCAGAACCCTTGAAAGAAGGGTAAGGTCACTTCTGACCCTTATAGCCAAAGAGGTTATGAGCACCTAAACCTTGCTCTTTAAAATTATAAAAACGTGCTTTCTGGAAGATAAATGACTCCCTGGAGAGAGGCAAAAGACACATTACTCTGTGAGCTCTAAAACATTAGTTAGAAAAGAGGAAGATTCTTATCCCTGTACATTCCGCAGGGAAGGAACTGGGGAGGAGAGAAGAGAGGTGCAACATGAATCAAGGAAATACTTTTATTTCAATGAGCATTTGCAAGACACAGTAAATTCAGTGACAACTCTCAGTCTGTGTGGGTGTCTTTCTTTTCAGTAAGCATTGTTGGAGTTCCATTCCTCTCCTGCCATTACTGTTCTCCCTCAATTGAGCATAATGGGCTTTTCAAAACTATAAGCTAAAAGTCGAAGCAACTTGTGAACCTTTTGAAAAAAAACTTTCCAATATAATTCCTTCTGAAAACCCAGACTACTATTTTGTAATGCTGCACAAAAATATTTCATAAATATTTTTAAGTTTCTTACTAGTCTTACAGATGAACACGTTTTATATGTGACTTCTTGTTTTCTGAAAGAAAGAATGAAATAATTTAGGTTATAATGGTCACACTAATGGTGTTTTTTTTTTTTTGCTTCCTAAAACCTTATGGACAAGGACGCTTTATGACCTGAAATTGCTTGTGTTAACTTGCTGGTGGGTGTTGAATAAGACTATTATTATTTTAGATTTACAGTGAGATCAATGCTAATTCGAAGATGAAAAGAAATCCTAAGTATATTTATTGTTTGTTCTTTAAAATGAAATGAAGTTTTTAAACTTCTTACAAAATTTAGTAATATTTAGAGACTGAAAAGCTAATAAATTTGATAGGGTATAGCCTTAAACCTCACACACACAGTTTGGTACTGGGCACCCAAACCCACCAGGAGTGATCCTGAGCACAGTTCTAAGAGAAAACCCTGAGAAAGCCAGATGTGACTCCCAAAGTATTAAACAAATGATATAAATATACAATATAACAAATAATACTGAGTGAAGTAATCATTTTGAGTTAGGTAAGTTAAACTAAAACTGCTGATGCTAATGATCAATCATTATATAAAATGTTCTGAGTTAGGCATTTTCCAAACAAGCTAAATTCTACAATTAGAAAAAATATATGTTGTTTATGTGACTTCCTAGAGATGTGAAATTTCCAAATTTTATTTATAAAGACTTCTCCTCATTCTTATCCAGCAATCTTATGTCAATATGTAGACAATTATTACATTGTTATTCTTTGACAATGAGCTTTGTAAGTAAGAGCTTAGTTCTGACACACATCTGAGGAAGTTTTTTTGTATTAGCTTCACCGTAACATCTTTCTCTGCCTGCGGTGACTATTCTAGCTTCTTCACTCTAGCTATTGAAATATACTGCTTCCAAAACACTAGAATGACTAAGAGTTGACAAGGCCGAGTCATATTTTATAAGTGGGAAATACATGTATACTACAGAGATTTGCTGTCAGAGTTAATTTTTCTCACTAAATAGCCACAGAAATCATTCAAATGTTGTACTTTGTCATTAGCATGCCTCACAGCATTATACAGTACTCACAACTGACTCTACTTTTGGACATTTCCCAGAGCTTGAATTCCAATGCTTGTCACTGATAAATAACATTTGTTAACTAACCATATATAGTTTGGTCATATGTCTGAATGACTTGCTGTATAATTTTCTCATATTGCTCAAACGAAAAATGCATACACTAAACCAACCAGTCAAGTTAATGATAGGTGATGTACTATAATTAATTATCTGCCATGACATATTATTCCAATCTTGTAGATAGTTTCTCTTTGGCTCAAAGATTTGTAAACATTATGTGAATATAGGTGACTGACTAATTTACATGATATGTACTTAAAATACATTAATTGTAAAGAAGTGCCTTCAAAATTTATATGGATTTGGTGACATATTTTCATATAAAAGGGAGAGTTCTGAAAAAAGACCATGGAGTCTACATGATGTGAACATGACTGGCATTTATCAGGAAAAAGTACTGAATGAGAAATAGAAGATAGATTCTATCTCCCAATCTTTCTGTCTTACAACTTAAATTGGACTTAGTTCATGCCTGTGTCTTGTAGTCATTGCTCCAGCAGAGATGTGTCTCTCATTTTGAAAGCTGCATGGACATGTAAAGCCTCTGACAAGAGAAATCCTGAATGCTACAATGTTACATGCTTGTAACTTGGCTAAGAAGAGAAAGAGAACAGTTAGTGTCCTTAAGTAACAATAATAGCAACAACAAAAATCAATGGATTGGATAAAGATGTGGCATATAGACTCAGTTAAAATACTATCCAGCTACTAAATAAAAGATAAAGTCTTCTTTTTCACAATTGAATAGAACTTGATAGTTTATGCTGAGCAAAATCAGCCAAAAAGTGAAAAATACCTATTTCATAATATCATTCATATATGTTGAATAAGTTAAGGAAGCAAAAAACATTGATGACAAGAATAATAGAAGATTTTAAACTGAGAAAAATAAATTAGATTCTAGAAATAAAGAGAAAGCACAGGTGAGAGAGTGTGGAATGTAGTTTAATAATGTGAATGACACAAATTCTTTGGAGAATCACAAAGAGTGGTATCTATCTGTGTCTGTGAGTATGTAGAGGCTTTCTGAATTTTGTGTAGTTATTAAGGAATAGCACATCAATAAATTAAAACAAAACATTTTTTCAGAGGAACAGATGGAATTCCAGGAATACTAGTATCAGCCAAAAAACTTACCGACTCAGGGGCAGAGTGATTCTACAACAAGTCGAGTGTTTACCTTGCAGTCATCTTATTCAGGTTCAATCCCTGGAACCCCATATGTTCCCTTATGTCCAGCAGAAGTGATCCCTGAATTCAGAGCCAGAAGAAAATCCTGAAAATCGCTGGGTGTGACCAAAATCAAAAAAGAGAGAAAAAGAGAGAGAAAGAAATAGAGAGAAAGGAGGGAGGAGATGGAGGGGGGAGAAAGAATGAAAAAAAAGAAAGAAAGAAAAATAAAAACTTCATATATACTGTCTCCAGCTAGCTCATCCGAATGAGCCAGTATTTGGCAATATAAGAATGTGAAATAAAGTGAGCCTCAGACGTCCTCTAAATCAGTCCCTAACAACCCATCCTTGGATATCAAAGGAATATTAAATGTACCCAACACAGTCTGTTTTGATTGAGTGCCACCTCACAATGGGTCCCATAGAGCAGTGTTGGAGATAGGCATTTTTCTCTGTATAATCTATTGTGTTCTCTGGCCAGTAACACCTTTTGGATGACATTTGGAATATTGTAAAGACAGCCTCAGTTGAAAATGTTATTTCAAATTTCTGAGGAATTCCTCTTAGTAGCCTTTGTCAGTAGCAATTTTTGTGTATGAGTACTCTTATTTATACCAATAACACATAAAATAGCCCTGTCCTACTGTTTTTCATCAATTTGCTGGAGCGGGCCTGGTAACGTCTCCACTGTAAGACTTGTTACTGTTTTTGGCATATCGAATATATCACAAGGAGCTTACCAGGCTCTGCCGTGCAGGCAGAATTCTCTCGGTATCCTGCCAGGCTCTCCAAGAGGGGCAGAGGAATCGAACCTTGGTAGGCTATGTGCAAGGCAAACACCCTATCCACCATGCTATCGCTCTGGTCCAACACATAAAATGTGTAAACTATTTACTCTTTATGCCCTATTAATTTCCTAGGGCTAAAAAAGTCTTGAGAATCAGATTTCTGAATGAAAATTTCCTCTTTGATTTTTCTCTGTCACATCTCATGTGGAATAAGAGCATGGTTTATGAACCAGGTAGCACTGTAGCACTGTCCTCCCATTGTTCATCGATTTGTTCGAGTGGGCCCAGTAGTGTCTCTATTTTTTTTTTTGAACACTTGTTGTTACAGTGTTTGTCATATTGAATATGTCATGGGAAGCTTGCCAGGCTTTGCCGTGGGGGCAAGATACTCTCCGTTGCTTGCCGGGGTCTCCGAAAGGGGCAGAGGAATCGAACCCGGCTTGGCCAGACTGGCTGTGTGCAAGGCAAATGCCCTACCTCTGTGCTATTGCTCCTGCCCATAAACCGGGTACAACAAAGTAAATGTCCACAGTCTTATTCATTCTAGGTATCTTTGATATTAGCATGAGACTCATTGACCTGTCCTCTTATATAAAAGCTATCACAGTATAGCATAGATAAATTAACTATACAGTTATCATTTATCTTTAGAACCTCAAAGAAATTGGAAAAAAATCTTATTTTTTTTAGAGAGAAAACATTTTTCTACAAAGGACGATGAGATGCTGGGATGTATTTTAATACATTTACAATAGTGTGAACCAAAGTGCCTAAAAAACTAAAATGGAAAAAAAGAAACCGTGACAGAAGTTCACCTGAAGTAGAAAGCTCAGATGTCAGATGTGGAAGTGGTTGATAAAGGTGAAATGCCAAGATGAATATAATAAAATCAAGCTGTTAATCACTCATTCTTAGAGTATAAATAAGAGATAAACTGAAGAAAGCATCATGAGCACCTCTGCCCAGCCCACTCCCTTTTTTCCCCCCCAAAATTGTCTTCTTTTGGAGATTTTCCAGAACAGTTTAGATATAAAGGTCATCTCAGATTAACGTAGCAATTACAGTATTCTTGGCACATGACGGCAACACTCAAATATCCTCACTAAGTGGTGGTTAATTCTAGAGGCAGTTCTATAGCACTGACTGAGTTCTTAAGGTGACTTTAGACTCTTCACCTGAGAAAATGTTCACATGAGAAAGTTCAAAGCTCCAAGGAGAATTGGTGATTTTAGCCCAAACCTAGTGTTGTGAGCGCATGCTTGTCTGCTGTGGAGACAAAAGCAGTGAGTTCCGTCATGATGCATGGAGCATGATGTTGGATTTGGGCAGTTCTGCTGTTTTAGATCCTGAGGCTTCAAGCAATTCCAGTTACAGGTAATGTGCAAACAACACCACACCCACCACCACCACCATGCACATACACACAAAAAAGAATAAGAATTAATGAATGTGTCAATTGTCTAGGAAGCACAACCCCTAATGAGACCTACAATAGCACACACAAGGACCACAACCAAAGGGATTGTCACCACCAGAGAGTTTGAATGACAGTATCACTACTTAGAGCAGCCTTGAACAGTATCATTGTTGTGTATGCAAGAACCCCAATATTAAGTGTGGCCCTTATTGAATAACACCATTTAAAACTGTTTCAAAAATCAGTTAGAGAAATGTAAGATGTCTGGTTATTGTACCAAAAACAATGAAATAAAGGGGTGTGAATAAAGAGTAAAAGAAGTATAAAGAAAACAACTTAATAATACATAAAATAGTCTAATTCTCCAAGTAGAAAACTTCATTTACAAAATTTGCAATTATAAATTCTTCTCTGTGCTTGAAGATATAAAACTACCATCCCCATCTGTCATTTTTTTAGGGACGCTATAATTAAAATTTAAAGAGTGATAACTATCTCTCCCTTTCCCCACGGAAATTTGGACCTCTAACTTTAGGAAAAGGATGGGGATTAATTGCCTGAATTTGTATCAATAACTTCTTTCACTCTGGAAAGAAAGATGGCGGCTGCACGGGAGCCTTGTGGACAGCAGGTTTGAGCTGTGGCTGGGGGCGGCAGGGACCTCATGGGAAGGGGGGCGTAATGGGCCGTCCTTCACGCCCGACCGAGGTCGCCAGCTGCCCCCCACGAGCGCCTCTCCAGTACGGCCACGACTCCAGAGCACAGAAACCAATCTCTTAACTATCTAACTTTTAATAGAAATTTTTCCAGGGTTAATAAGTAAAATAGCAGAAATCCAAAACCATTTTATTCTTAAACCAAGTTGTAGAAAGCAAATCATTTCACAACGCTGTTTCAGCATGTCTGATTGGGGGGGGGGGGAGGGTCGTAAACTCTAAACAATAATTGTGCATCTTCTATCGAAACAATGTATCTAGTCAAAGTAGATAGAGTATTAACTAGAACTCATCTGCCTCACAGGAATTGGGAGGGGTGGGAGGTCAGGTTCTATTGGGGTTCGCGGTTAAAAATAAGTATTGGTAAAGGGAAATGTGTTTGATATTTACATGACTGAGACCTAAACCCGAAAGCTCTGTAACTTTTCCCACAGTGATTCAATAAAGAAATAAATTAATAAAAAAAAATAACTTCTTTCACAGAGATGGAAGAATGCTATTTTATACTCTATTGACACCAGTGAACAAATCCAGGTGTCTAATTACCTGGTAGAAGGTGCTGAACCCTAGATTGTAACTTCCTTCAGAGGCTCTAATATCTCAGTGAACACCAAGTATATGCATTGTGTATAATGGGAAGAGCTAAGTGGTGGAGATACTTTATATAGTATATGAAAATATATATATATGTATGTATACTTAATATATATGTATATATACTTGGTTTGGAGGTCACACTCATATTTGAGAGCGAAGAGTTTTGTGATTCATTTGCATCTTGATTTAGCCAAATCTATCTGCTATGATTTTTCTTTTTTAAATAAGACATTCCTTAATAATACCACTCCTCCACCTCCGCCTCTGAAATCTCTTTAAGATCTGAAGAACAGCAGAGATTTGTTGGATTATTCCTGCACATTAGTGTTTTGGCTCCCCCTGGAGGATATTAAGACGTCACAGAATGGATTAATTGTTAGATAAAATTTTATGAAAGGAATATAAGATTGAAAAGATGAACCAACAATAAAAAACAGAAGCATTTGCTTCTAGAGGAGACTTGTCTCCCCAGAACTAGCTATTTTAAATCTGGACAGATAATATGAGGAACTGTCTTTGGTTGAAGAAAAAAATGCAATATAAGATTGATCACTGAGGGTCAGCCAGATCACAAGGCCAAATTTAAGATCACCCTGGCTCAGAGTCTGATAAAAATATTTTCAAGAGTGACATAGTAATCTGGAATTTCAGCAGAGTATGGCGGCATCGCTGAACCCGAGAGGCAGCATTCAGAGTTTAGACCAGCAGGCTGGAATTACTGTCATAGAGACTAGAAAGTAGCTTTAAAATGCTGGAAAAAGGGAGATAGAAATGTCCAGAAGGAAGAAATATAATCAGAAGCTTTTTTTAAATACTTGGTTGAGAATGTGCAAGGTAAGATGCTATGAGGTTTGTTATAGAGTTATTGGCAGAAAATTGAAAACAAAGAAGAAATAAGACTGCCTAAGGAATTAAAGTATCAAGCAGGACTGAGGGGGGAAAGTATAATGACCACTCCTTAATTCCAGGATAAGTTATGGATCTCAGAGAGGTTCTGATCTAGGAACAAGGGGATTGTCCAAAACACAAACATAAAGATTAAGTTAGGTTAAAAAAAAAAGTGTATTGTCACACAAACAAAGTATAAGAAAAACCTACGCTATCGATACTATTTTCAGATAAATATTCTTTAGGAAACAATAGACAAGAATCAGGTATACTTCATAATGATAAATGGAAAATTCATTAGAAAGATATGAGTATATGTACACACAGACAACATAATTTTAACATGTAAAGCAAAACAACATAGCATTAGTGAGGAAAAACAAACGGTTCTTAAATTGACATTTTAATTAACCTACTACTCAAAGCATTAATCGAGTACAGTATTAAAAAAAAAGAAAAAAATAAACAGTAGGCACATTGAAATTTTGAACAGTTCTATCAGTCTAGATGACATCAATCTAAGTAACGTAAGTGGGAGTAAAAAAATACAGTTAGTAATTGCAACTGATCCCACAAACATGTTTTGCAAAAACAGACTAAAAATGCCATATCCTGGTCCATGAGACAATTTTTAGTCAGTTTTGCAGCATATAAATTATGCAGTATATTACCTGACTCAAAATGTATTAAGTAAGAACCCAATAAAACAAAACAAAATAGGTATGTTTTACTCAAATACCAGGGAGTTAAACTGCACATTTCTAAGAGAACTGTGAGTACAAATAAGCAAAATTCAGGGGACTTTAATGAATAAGGAAAACACAAAATAAGAATACTTTCAGAATTAGCATTAATACTAAAGGCAAGATTGTAACTTTGAATGCCTTTGTTAAAAATAAGAAGAATAAAAATTCAGAACAAATATACAAGCTTATAGTAAATTAGCCTAAGAATAGAAAGTGCAAATAATTGGCAGAAAAGTATAGAGAGTAAATCAGAAAGCAATGAATTAAAAGACAAGAATAGACAAGAACATCATAAATGACACAGAAAAACATTGCCTCTTTCAATTTTTTAATAAGAAAATAAATTTTAGTAGTATAATCCAACAAGATAAACCAAGACATTTAAAAAGGATACGAAATAACTACTATTAAAGAAAAAAGTTATTTTATTATTGATTATGCATCTATGAAAATTCAGTTTCATCGAAGCTTTACAGTCAATCAAATGAGAGAATATCAGGTCAAGAATTAGTTCTAGTGACTGGAGCAATGGTACAGTGGCTAGGGTATTTGCCTTGCATGTGGCTGGCCAGGGTTCATCCCTGGAATCCCATATGGACCCTAAACACCACCAGGAGTAATTTCTGAGTGAAAATTCAGGAGTAATCCCTGAGTATTGCTGGGTGTGTCCCCAAAAGAAAGAAAGCATGAGTTCTATTTGAGACGTGCAGGTAGGTTAGAAGATGATGAACTCATATCGGCTAAGCAACCATTTTCCCTGCTTGGTCAAGATGTTCTGGTGGAGATACAGTTGGGAAGGGAGTTGCGTCAGGTAACCTAGTTGATTTCATCAGAAATTTAAAATCTTGAGGAATAGCCAGTGAAGTAGATAATAGAAATGGCTAAGTAGCAGGAGATATTTAGACAGGGAAACAACGATTGGACAACTTTTTCTTGAACCTCATTTTTGACCCTAATGGATGGGCATGGCCAGGTAGATAGTAGGAAAATCAGTAAGTACCAGTAAGGAGACACAATCCACAAAACACCTGCAGGGACCAAGTATGGCATACAGGAGAACCAGGGAGAAGCTGTTATCATGGATTTGCCTCACCCCAATTCTCCCCCAACCATATACCATACACAGAACTGAGGATTTTATATAAAGTGTTGAAGGGGGACTGGAATCCAAGACTACCTTCTCAAGGCCATTAAATAAATAACCACTGGGCATTTTTAAAGAAATTTTTACATATTTTATCTGGATTAACCATATTTAATAGAATAGTTTCAAAGTAACAAGGAGTTTTACAGGAAAAAGAACAGATTATGGGCTACAAGATCAATGCTTACCAGATTGAACAATAAAGTTATGTTGAGGCATATCATATTCTAACTAAATAAAAGCTTTTAGAGGAAGGGAAATATTCTCAATGTTACCCTGATCTTATGTCTTGGGATAAGGATAGCAGACCTGGTATAATTTGATCTTTGACCCTGTTTAACTAGTACATATTTTAAAAATAAATTTGTGAATAAAATGGATGAGATAAATAAAAAGTATCCTTGAAAATTAAATAAAATATATTAACTAAAAATAATTTTATAAATATTCTCACAAAATTTTTTAATCAAATTCTTATGCTTCAAAATGGTTTCAAATATATTTTTAAAACTGATTTTTAACACTCAGAATGCAGATACTTTAATTTCACTTAGTTCTTTAAACTTCAATTATGTATTTTATTTTTATTTAACAATCAATTTTTGCATGTAGTCAATTTGTTATAAATATATTATATGAAAAATGAAACTTCACTTGCTATAGACAGTATTGTCCTTCATATCATATGGTGTTTTAATATTCTTTTCAATCATAAAACTATCATTTATAAGATTGTAAGAAGGAAATTTACTGAGGTCATTCGGTTCTCTCAGAAATGCAATTACAAAATGTGACTATATGTCTTAACTCTTATAGCATGCTAAATTAAGATGAAGTCATAGAGATTTCGAGTGTACTGTAGTTCAGTGTCTGGTGTATTTACACGAAAAGAAAATAGACATAGCACAGGGAAAAGTCATGTGACAGAGATTAGAGTGATTCACTTCCCAGACAAAGTATACAAAGACTTGATAGCAGCCACTAGGAGCTCAGAAGCACAAAGTCTTTCTGTTACTTGTTTAAGGGGTAGGAACAACACAATCTTCTGCTTTAAAACTTCCATTCTGTGCCATTTTCTTATGCACACTCTAGCAAACTAATGTAGATTTTTGTACATAAAAACAGGATGCTGCTGGGATAAATACCTAGAATTGTGGTCATGGCTTTGAAATTTAATAATAAATAGAGAATTTAAAAAATTGAGATATTCACAAAAGAAAGTCTAGATTACCATGTAGGGACTCTGTAGAAATACAGTTGGCTAAAAGTGGTTCTGGCAAGGACTTAAAAAGACATAAGAGCAGCTGTAGCGACATTCTGTCATCTTAAAGAATACATATACAATCATGGGCAGATGCTGAGAGAGATAAGAATGCTAAAAAGTGCTTCTGCTGATATCTTAGAAGTAAACTACATATCTTTGGCATTGCAGGAATCATTACCAATAAAATGGTAGGAAACTTAGCTAAGTGATTCTTTGCTGTTGGGTGATAAAATGATGAACTTGGATGTTTAGTTGAGATTTCCTAGTAAAATAAAATGAATATAATAGTTAAAGGACTGGCTAGCAAAAGGGAATAGTTTGTGGTGATTTGAAAAATTACTCGCCCATCTAGGTATCACATCAGAGGCTGAACATGAAACAGGTATTTTCTAAAAAAATCTGAAAAAGAGTTTGTCATGGGGTTGGAGAGATGATACTGTGGGTCAGGGAACTGCCTCTCACAGATTCCATCCTTGGCATTGCATATTGCACTCTGACTACTATCAGGAGTAATTCCTGACTGCAAAGTCAGAAATAACTCCAGGGTCATCGCTGGGTGTGGCCTATCCTCCCCTGGCAAATTCACTGTCACTGTCACTGTCCTCCCCCCAAAAGACTCATGTAGCATATGTACCAATCAGCTGTATTAAACAGTTCATCAGTGTTTTTGAAACCCCACCCCCACCCATCCACTCTGTGTTTCTCACTGGGGAATTTTATGGATCTGCCCTAAAGTTCAATGATTATATTCTTTATTTTCTCCTTTGTCTGGAGTGATAGCACAGCGGGTAGGGCGTCTGCCTTGCACACAGCCAACATGGCCGACCCGAGTTCGATTCCTCTGCCCCTCTCGGAGAGCCCGGCAAGCTTCCGAGAGTATTCGATATGCCAGACACAGTAACAACAAAGCCTCCAATGGAGACGTTACTGGGCCCGCTCGAGCAAATCGATGATCAACGGGAGGGCCTTTACTTCTCCTTTGTGCTACAAAACCTTTCAGAGAATTTTCTTTCCATCTTACCATATTTTTCATTTTTATAATTTCCATCTGTTTATTTTTATTAGGCAACAAATCATAGTGAAAAATATATAAATATTTGCCTCTTGGGGAGCCCTTGGCAAGCTACTGAGAATATCCCTTCCACACAAGCAGAGCCCGGCAAGCTCCCTGTGGCATATTTTATATGCCAAATACGGTAATGCAACAGGTCTCATTCTCCTGACCCTGAAAGAGCCTCCAGTTGTTGGGAAAAAAACTAGTAAGAAGAGGGTGCTAAAATCTCAGGGCTGGGAGGAATAGAGACATTACTGGCACCCGCTCGAGTAATCTGAAGATAAACAGGATGACAGTGATACAGTGATACAGTATATTTTTATACTTTCTACTTTGCTGATGCTTTCAGTTTTATCATTTGTTTTGAAAGAACATGAAATCTATTGTTGAAGCTTGATAATCAGTGCTGCTTTCAAAATCCTTGGCAGATAATTCCAACATCTGATTTAATTCAGTGTCAAATGAATGCTTTTCTTCTTCAAGCTGGAATTTTCCTGATTCTTGGCACAAAGATTGATTTTTCCATTGTGCCTGAGACACTTTGATTATTACATTAGGAAACTCAAAGTCCTGTGTAATCTTTTATTTTAGCAGGCAATCACCCTGTGTCGCACTTGCCACACAGGTTCTGGCCTACATGAGATCAAAAACAAAGCCTGTGAGATCAAAAACAATTTAATTTTTTTTAAATGTTGAAAAGCTAGATATTTTCTTCTCCTTTACTTAGATTGTTTTATTTGGTTCTATTACAGTAGAAGTAGAGAGGTAGGGGGAAGGGAGAGAGGGAAAATCTACCTAATTACAATTGGTTATTTTTAAACTAGCCTATAGGAGATGTAAACAGTTAAGTAGATGGTGATGGCTAATGGGCTGTGATAGCAACAACTAAGTCACATTCTTTTTAATGGCTAAAACTTCACAAGACTATCCTAAAGTAGCTCAAAGATGATGGCACAAAATTGGATTTATTTCTGAGTTCCTGGATTCTTAAGGTATGAAAGGTTGAAAAACAAATCACAGATGCTTAAGATTATATGGTTCAAGTAGATGTGCCTGGTTCTCTCAGGTAGACATCACTTGTCCAATTTTTGGGGGGTTTTGTTTTGTCTTTTGGGCCACACCCAGCGATCTTCAGGTCTTCCTTTTGCCTCTGTACTTAGGAATCACTCCTGGCAGTGCTCTGCGGATCCTATGGGATACCTACCAAGGATCAAAACAGGTCAGCTGCCTGCAAAGCATCTAGCACATCACTTATCCAACTTCTCTTTCTCCATCTAGTCCAGTTTAGCAGGTCCTGGTCAATCCAGTATACAGATGTTCTGGTCTCGTCCCTATGCCATTCTGGTTTGATGTTGAATCTGTGTAGCTTGTCTCTCTCTGGGCATAGGTGAAGGGAGAGAGTTCTTAAGAATTTCTTTAAAAAAAAATTGATGTCATGCTTGACCTAATTGCTTCAAATACGTTCCCGGAGTTACATGTTTCTACGGTTACAGTGGGGGTGAAAAGGTGAAACACCAGGCAGATTTCCTCAGTCATTTCAAGAGACAATTTACTACTATCAATCTGGGAGCAAATCAAAATAAAGAATGGTATGGCTGGGGGTGGAAGAGGGAAGCAGATTAAAGAAAGCCCTCAGTGCCCCTACTCCTACCTTAATCCTCTCTGTGTACTTTGACCATCCAGCAACTTCAGGATTAGGCAAGGCCTATGATAGCCTGAACAGATGTCATATTCATGCAGGACTTAGAAGCTCAGAGTAGCAGTGACAGCCACTAAGCAGGTGAGTCTCATCTACAAACATGTGGCAGTGGCAGGAGATTAAGAAAGCCCGAATCACTAGCTACATCCTCAGACAAGTAGCATAGGAAGTGACCAGAAACTAGGAAAGCTGGGACAGCAGGGTAAAGTCCATGAAAGGCCAATGACGGCAGCTGGTGAGAAAGTCATACCCAGATTTTGGAAGAGCAGGGTCCAGATGAATGACAAGTAGGAACTAACCCAGACCCATCGACCTAAATTGTCCAACAAACTCTTAATTTCTTAATCTTCTGAGTTTTATTTGCAAATCCTTTATGCAATTCTCAAGAACCCACTAGCTCAGAAAAAATCCACTTTTCAGTTACACTATGTCAAATACTACCACCTCTCAGTTACTGTCACTCTACCACTGATTCCATATTTTCTCTACTCCACCCTGTAGCACTGTAGCACTGTCCTCCTGTTGTTCATTGATTTGCTCGAGTGGGCTCAGTAACGTCTCCATTGTGAGACTTGTTGTTGCTGTGTTTGGCATATCAAATATGTCACGGGTAGCTTGCCAGGCTTTGCCGTGCAGGCGAGATACTCTTCTGTAGCTTCCCGGGCTCTCTGTGAGGGTAGGAGGAATAGAACTTGGATCAGCCAGGTTGGCCGCATGCAAGACAAATACCCTACCTGCTGTGCTATCGCTACCCTAGCGCCTCTAATTCCTAGAGAGATACTGGTGGGGATTGTGCTGTCAAAACACTGTATGCAAACACAGTGTTATCATACACAGTACCGGAGCTTATTTTTAGTTATTCTTCACATGCACATATGTAGTTTTAGGATAGAGTTGGTACAATAACACAACAGGGAGATAATTTGCCTTGCACAAGGCCAACCCGGGTGTGATCCCCTGAACAGCACCAGGAGTGATGCTTGAGCACAGAAGACACCTCCCCCACCAAAAAGTTTCAGGATGTATTTAATACAATCGAGAGTTTATTCACAAAGAACATTATAATGTGAACTTTATGATGTGAAGCCCATACCTACTACATTACCCTGGACACTAAAAACAATGAAGAACCTTTTGTTTTCATCTCTATAATTAAGTATAAAGTTAAACTTACAGTTAAACTATAAATCAAAATAAAATAAAGGCTGTGGTAGAGTAAACCTTTTGTCTATTCAGAAGTTTTTCAAAATTATTTCTTGAAAATGATTGAAAAGGCAAGATCTAAAATGGGTTAATAATACACTCATAGGCAGGAAGGCAGCTTCAAGCACTAACATTCTTTTACATCTCACCAAACAGAAAATGCCTCTGGCAAGAGAGGGAGAAAGAAGATGCTAATAGTTGAATAATGCTTAGTAATTGATGAACATATATGGCAAGAGAAAAGAGTAAAACATTTCTATATTGATCAAGGACCAGGAAGTGTAAATTGTCAGTGATAAAATTTTTCCACAATATTAGGGGCACAGAAAAAATGTGGGCCAGAAATTCACAGATAATTTATAAAGTACCATAAAATTATACATTAATGAATAGAAACCAAATATTTAATCTACAATTGGATTATAAATTATCTTCATTTTCCATAATTGTACTTATATATAATTATATAGGCTGGAGCAATAGCACAGTGGTAGGGCATTTGCCTTGCACGCAGCCAGCCCGGCCAACTCAGGTTTGATTTCACCACCCCTCTCGGAGATCCCGGCAAGCTACCGAGATTATCTCGCCCTCATGGCAAAGCTGGCAAGTTACTCGTGACGTATTCAATATGCCAAACACAGTAACAACAAGTCTCAAAATGGAGATGTTACTGGACCCGCTCAAGCAAATCGATGAACAACGGGAGTACAGTGTTTGTTTGGTTGTTTTTGTTTTATATATATACTGTACATATATAAAGATACATATTATGTATAGGTAACTTCAAGTTAGATATGACATGGTATTTTGCAATAAAAAGTAAAATAATATCCACATATATGAAAATCATGTTGTCATGTACATGTACTTTAGTTAAACAGTATATAATGTATTAATAATTATAAATGGATATAATGCATATTTAATTATCCTATTAAATAATTGATTATCTAATAAAATTATAATTTAATTATTTAATTAATCATTATGTAGAGCAGGCCAATATTTATCACAATACATAATATGCACAAAGCTAAATTTTTAGAATCGTACAGTGCTAGCTTAAAGACAGATGTACAGATCAATGCAATCAAACAAAATTTCAAGAAATAACTATACACATATGCACAATTATTCTTTGACAAGAATTCTAATACATAAAAAAATAGTCAACTTAACAAAGGATATTTGAAAAAGCATACCTGTATGAGGAAAGCTAAAATTTGATTGGCATCTTACACAATATATCAAAATCAATTTCAAAGTAGACTTAACACAGTGCATGGAAAATATGAAGCTTTGAGACTCCTTTAGTAAAATTTAGGGGACAAACCTCATAAATTGGTCTCAACAATAATTTTATAGATATGTTACTTACCAAATATGAAAATAAACGGATGAATGATTTCAAACTTAAAAACTTCTGTCAAGCAAAATAATCTATCCACATGGAAAGGCAAGCTCTAAAATAAGAGCAAATGCCTGAAAACTATATATCAGATAAAAACAGTAAGTTCTTAAATACACATATGAAGAACCTATATTTAATAATACAAATGATAAAGCATGGTGAAGTCCCTGTATCAACAGATATAAAACTCCTATTTTCTGATTCTCACCCAAGAAAGATTTAATGACAAGCACAGTATAATTAAAGCAAAGTTCTTTTTCTAAAAAAGTAGATTTGGGGCCCAAGCAATAGTTCAGTAGGTTGGTGCTTGCCTTACATGTGGCCTACAAGGGTGAACTCCAGCACCCCAAGGCCTGCCAAAATTGATATTTGAACACAGGGCCAGGAAAAAACCCTGAGCCCTGTGGATCGGGCCCCCAAACAAAACAACACCAAAACTTCTTCTGGAGTATACATATATAGATCTCTCTAGATAGATATCTCTCACTAGATATTCAGAGAGAGAAAGAGAGAATATCTGTCTCTACATCTATCGACCTACCTACCTGCCTACCTACCTATCTATATGTTTTCTCCTGTACTCACACATCCTATTTGCTATCTATTTCCCTAAACAGAAGGACTTGAATTCAACTGAAATGTCATCAAAGAAGACATAGAAGAGGCCAACCAGCGCACAAAAAGGTGCTCAACAACACTAATGATCAGAGAAATGCAAATTCAGTTTCTGTGAAGCATCACCTCCTACCTGTTAGGATGACTATTATTAAAAGAAGTGTTGGAGAGGATGTGAAGAAATAAGGATCCGTTTGCAATGTGGTGAAAATGTAAAATGATGCAACTACTGTGCAAAACAGTATGGAAAGCTTTTCCAAAAATTAGAATCCAAGTAACACATGATCTAGCCATCTCATTTCCAAGTTTATATTTTAAAAAATGATGTCGGTACCTCAAAGAGATACCTACATTATTCTTCTTGTTGCATTTTAATTCATTATAACCAGTATGTAAATACAAAACCAATGCCCATGCATTAAAAAAAGAACATGATAAAGATATAAAAGAAGATAGCATTTAGCTTTGAAACAGAAGGGAATCCTCCCATTTTATGACATTCTAAATGGAAGGAAGCACAGTAAATAAAAGAAGCAGATTGCTTTATGGAATCTGAAGTAGTCAAACTCTTACTAGAAGAAACTATAATGTCGGTTGTCAGGACTTGAGAATAGGAACAAATTGATATAAATTTATCAGCATCCTCCACTATTATCAAACAACCAAAACTCAAAATCTTTAAGATTATATAGGTAATGAGAAAAAGTATATATTTCAATATGTAAATAGATTATATAGACATATGAATTTACATGGGAGTGAGGGAGTGAGTAAATATATACATATATGTACATTTTTATATAACTACCACTATAGAAAAATATTCTAGATATTTCAAAAAATTCTCCATTCTAGAGGAGTGGGCCTGAGACCTTATGGTACAGAGCAAACCTAAGTTCTTTAAAATTTTTTTGTGAAACGCTAATATTGATTCCTGGCACTGCCCATACACACACATACACACATATGATGTATATACATATATCCACCTATTGTTTTATTAATTTTTTGATGTACAAGATTGTTCTCAGATTGTATTTTGGCTTCATACTCAAGAAGTACTCTGGGTAGGGCTCATATATGGAGCTCAAATATTCTGCTACCTACAAGACAAGCTCTTTACATCATGTACTATGTCTCCTGCATCAATAAAATATTATGTCTATGGTTTTCAGTATTAATAGAAATGCTCTTTTCAGCATTATTAAATATCTTTTTACTATATTAAGAGTATGATTAATAGAAATTATCAAAACAAGAAATAAGGGGCTGGAGCTATAGCACAGTGGGTAGGGCGTTTGCCTTGCACAAGGCCGACAAGAGTTCAATTCCCAGTATCCCATATGGTCCCCCGAGCACTGCCAGGAGTAATTCCTGAGTGAAGAGCCAGGAGTAACCCCTGTGTATCGCCAAGTGTGACCTCCCCCCAAAAAAAAACTCTGCTGAAAGTGAAATACATATATGCTCAAAACTGAAATTTGATTACCTTGATGAAAATGGCTTCTTGTAAGAATATTGATGAAATTGATTATATTTAGCCTATTTCATATAATGAAGATTCATAAAATATTTTATTATTTTTAAGCCTCTGTTTATTGAAATGTAAATTTATTTATTTATTTCTCTGTGATTTTAAAAACTTCATGTAACAATTCGGAATGTTAATATATAAAAAGGAATAATAAATTGATGTACTTCAAAGTGTTGAGGGTGGATTTTATGAACCATTGAATTTTGAAGCTAAAAAATTAATATAATATTACATGGCAATTATATCTTAATGAAATATTTTAAAAGTTCCCTAGTGGTAGAAACAAACAAGTATAATTCGGACGCACATGTTCCATAGTCTTATGTACTTTTATGTTCTCTTACTAGCTCCTTTGTAAATTTTTTGTTAGCCTACTAGGGACAGTAGATGTCATTGATACTGTGGCACTGTAGTACTGTGGCACTGTCCTCCCATTGTTCATCAATTTGCTACAGCAGGCACCAGTAATGTCTCCATTGTGAGAATTGTTACTGTTTTTGGCATATTGAATGTGTCACAGGTAGCTTGCCAGGCTTTGCTCTGTGGACAGTATACTCTTGGTAGCTTCCCCGGCTCTCCAGGAGAGACGGAGGAATCAAACCTGGGTCGGCCTCATGCAAGCAAACACCCCACCTGCTGTGCTATCACTCCAGTCCTACAAACATTAATCAAACATGTTTTCCCTTGAACTTTATTCTGTTACTTATGAGATAAAATTTTTACACATTCTGTGTTTTGTGAAGCACAGTACTCCCTCCCCTCAATTTCATTTCATAAAAGTGTTACATGAGTTGTAAACTTATTCATAGTTGGATTTTTCACATGCAATGCTCTACAACTGATCCCCTCCACTGGAGTCAACCTCACCAGTGCTCCCAGCTTCCCTGTCATACTCCCCCAATTTCAGCTTCTTTGACTCTGTGATTTGGAATATGTAGCTCTGTCACAATATTTTTATAACAATTATATAATGCACTGTGAAAGAATCTTAAGAAAAGGCAAGCAGATCACACCTATTCCCACTATCAATATGTTGTTCAATCATTATTAGGAAACATTGTTTTATATACAAGGAAACCATGACCTTTTACTGTGGGTAACATAGCTTTTGTATCTGCAAGATTTAAATAATTCTTGCGAAATGACCCTACTACCTTTCTTATGTACTTTAGTTTGTAATTCTCAAAGTACTCCGGAAGCCATAGATCTTTAATGCCTCATTGAGCAGAGTCAGTTTTGAATAGCACTTAGACACAAGCTGATCCAGATAAAGATGACAAATTACTGCTGAATGAGCACATGTAAACATTAAGGAGGAGGAAATAAACATTTCTGGGTGGAGGTCAATACTCAGGCATGAAACCGTGGGATGTCCTTGTCATTCTTGAAAAGAGCAATCAAAGTAGTGTTATATAAAAATTGCATAATTTAAAGGGCTTTAAGAAGAGTTCATACCCATAAAACCTCAAGTAATAGTAACTAGATAGGAGAAAGTCAGGTAAGATTAGTGTGTCATATTTCATGTAATTTTCTAAAAGCTTTGGCTTTATAGAGAGGAAACAAAGATAAACAAAAATAGAACATAAATAATGCAGCCTCATATTGAGAATATGATGAGGCATTCTCAGCTTTTGAACTGTTTGCTCTCCTGATCATGTGCTATAAAACTCTATAAGCCTCAACAAGGTTGTTATGACTTTGTTTTCAGCACTGGACTTGCTGACCTGAAACAGAACAAAGATGTAGAAATGACATTCACACCTCTTAATTGGTATCATTAAGAAATTTTTTTTTCATGCCAGAGGACAAAGTGAGAGACCTCCTTGAGATTACTATGCTCTTGGGAAAACTGAAACTGTCTTATAAATGAGAACACAATGCTTGTAGCTCTCCAAAAGATGTCTGCTAATATGTGGAATATACTTAAAAACTAAAACTCTATTCTCATTGCATTCAGAATCATTTTGGTGTCCCAGAGGGGAAAAGTAAAGAGCTGTGAGAAAAGTGAAAAAAATGCTTACTAATCGACAAATTAATAAAAAAAATTAGGGGGAAAATTGGATGTCCTGTATGTCTGTGTGTGCCTGTGTGTGTATGCATTTGTACATAGGTGTAGGAGAAGAGTTAAAACAAAAAAAAACCTATGATTTGATTGTAATTCATTTCATAGTAGCAACTGCCATCTACTGAAAATTTTGCATGAAAATAGAATGGTGAATGTCGAGCGATAGCACAGCGGGTAGGGCGTGCGCCTTACAAGCGGCCAACATGGCCGACCCGAGTTCGATTCCTCCGCCCCTCTCGGAGAGCCCGGCAAGCTACCGAGAGTATTCGATATGCCAGACACAGTAACAACAAAGTCTCCAATGGAGACGTTACTGGGTCCGCTCGAGCAAATCGACGATCAACGGGAGGGCCTTTACCTTTACCTTATTCTCAAGTAAATGCAGTTCTTTCAGAATACTATCAAGCAAATATGGCTTTATAGTAATTTTTTTTCTTTTGAGGGGGAGGGGTCACATTCAGCAATGCTCAGGGATCACTTTTACCTGAGCTCCAGGACCATATGAGGTGTGAGGGATCAAACCTGGGTCTGTCACAAGCAAGTCAAACACCCTACCCTCTGTTTCATTTGGAATGAAATAAATAACATAAAAAATATGAATATATTTAAACCGACCAGATGCTATAAAATCAGGAGACTTCAGGAAGACAAAAAGGGTAATGTATTAGTTGAATAATACAGATGTAGAGGTGGAAAAGTATAATGTCTTTGGAATAGCAAGGCATTAGAGACATAAAGAAATGATCAGTTACTAAAAGTTGAAATAACATGATTTCCTGATAGAATAGTTTCCTGAGCCCACATATCTGAGAGTGGTACAAGCCATTATTATAATTAAAATAATGTATTATTTTATATATTACATTTGCTCACATTTGTCATTAAATGAAAAAATTCTTTCATTATACTGATAACCCTTATAATATTTTAAAAATAAAATAATATTCTTTTGAAATAAGTATATAAGATATGTATATTTAAAGGAAAATTAATAAAAGAATGCCACATTGATTATGTGATTATTATTATATATTTATAATCTACAATAATTATTTACTCATAATATTATTATGAGTAAATAATATTACTTATAATCATAAAAATTATTTACCACACATTGTAGACTATTAATCTTAGGTTTAGCGATGTTTGACACTATCAACTATACTCAAAAAAAATCTTCTATTTTATTTCATTTTATTTTAGGAGATGTCTGTGGCTGTGCCTGCTGTGATTCAGGAATGATTATTCGAAGCTCTTTGGTTACCATATGTGGTGTCAGAGACTGAAATGATGTCAACTAGACCCAAAGACGGCACCTTAACCCCTGTACTATCGGTCCAGCCCCAGAATGTCTTTTAAAAAATGTAGTATATTTTTACAGTTTTGCATATATTCCTAGAGTCAGCTTCAAAAATTGTCTTACTTGGCTAATAAACTTAAAACTATGACAATTTTTGCCTCTCTAAGGAAAACTTAATTAAAAAGTTATTCATTATAAGAGATAAGTTATTTGATAAACTCACAGAAAATTCTGCTAGAGTAAGTCTTCTACTCTATTTTAATTTTTTAAAAAATGATTATATAATTTATTTGACCATTTTATGAAATATGTAGTTTTATCTTTATTCATGATATAATTTTTCAAAAAGAGTTTTACAAAATAGTTTTCCAAGAAAATACTTCAGAAATAAGCCATCTATATTATTTAATTAAAATGTGAAAAAAAAGATGTAAAGAGAGACCTTAATTTCATTTCAAACTAAAACTTAATTTATGAATTTAAATAAAAAACAGAGGCAATAACGAATGATCTATTTTGATGGACAATATATTGACCTTTTGGCAAAGAAGTTTAAGTTTTATCCTTCATAGTCTTTAGTTGATGTATTCACTTTTTTGCACACAGTAAGAATTTTAACTTATTGCATTCTCTGAATATTTTCATTAAAGATTCAATACTAGCTAAAATATAATTTAAGTTAGACTCATTTGTAAAATTTTACAGGGCTATTAATGAGACATGCAGGTTAATTTACAGAGTGAATCTTTAAAGTTTTCTGAAATTTACTTCTTAATGAAGAATTGAGACAATATATCACTAATTTATTTTTGTATTTAATATCAATTTGAACTTGTCCAGTAATATCTTGTAACTCAATGCTCTATATTTAAAAGTGCAAAAATTTTGACAACTATAGGTTTTAATTTTGAGTAGCAAAATATCAATAATTATTTAGATACTATGTACATGATTTGTGCATAAGAATCTTTTGAAAGTACACTTTTTCTGCATATTTATTTTTATCTTTTTTTAAAAAATAATTTATATGGGAATTATTTATTTTATCTTCAATCCTAAAAGTTTACTCTAATTCAAAATCTATCATAAATCACTGCAATGTCAAACATTTTATCTTTGATAAAGTAAATTCTACAGACTATACTCTGATGTAGTGTACTGAAT
Organism: Sorex fumeus; assembly: GCF_029834395.1. Lineage (NCBI taxonomy): Eukaryota > Metazoa > Chordata > Mammalia > Eulipotyphla > Soricidae > Sorex > Sorex fumeus. The sequence goes on along the minus strand of NW_026606322.1, from coordinate 38,913,446 downwards.
AAAGTAAAAGAAATCAATTCAATATTGGAATTTACTGGATTGACTTCCTATGTTAAGTGCTTGATGATATGAAAAATTTATTTTACTGTGAAGTTGGGTTGGAGCTGTAGCACAGAGGTAGGGCGTTTGCCTGGCAAGCGGCCAACATGGCCGACCCGAGTTCGATTCCTCCGCCTGTCTCAGAGAGCCCGACAAGCTACTGAGAGTATCTCGCCCGCACGGCAAAGCCTGGCAAGCTACCCATGATGTATTCGATATGCCAAACACAGTAACAACAAGTCTCACGATGGAGATGTTACTGGGCCCGCTCGAGCAAATCGATGAACATTGGGAAGACTGAGACTGAGACCGTGACTGTGAATTTGGTTCTTCTGTTAAAGAAACTAGAACCTGAATAGATATTACTTCACTTCTTTATGTGCAACTGAGTTTTCACTTTTTTAAAAAATGAGAAAAAGTAATTTAAAAAATCAATCATTTGATCTAAATGAAAATACTTGGTTCACTGGATGATGTCCAAATATATCTTTTGTGATTAGAATTTTTAAATTTTTCTCTTGAATATTAGACCCTCATAACACTGCCTAAAAGTTGAAAATACTTTTATTTCTTTTCACTTTTATGTGGTTAGTCTATCAGTACGACTCCCAAAATGAAAGATCAATATCAATGAAAATATTGTGGAGACTATATAGAATTTCTAAGGAAACAGACAATGCCTCATGCATGGATGAAGTTCCACGGAACGCAGATAATGCAGAACTTTGTGACCTTGGACTCTGGACTCAATGGGACCCTGGAACAGAGATTCTCTGCCTGCTTCACCCAGTCTCCTGTGACTCAGGGATCATACCCATAAGCCACACCCTGCCAGCACCAGATAATCTCCTCATCAGGCACCTTCCAGAACTCAGGATGCTCCTTCCAGACGGGAGTATAAAATGAGGCTCCCAGAACCATTCCACTGGACTCCACACCAGACTGTGGGGCAGGTGAGAGCCCTCTCCACCCCAAGGGACCTAGCCCCGGCAGCCAACCTCCAGTACCCAACCCACCGCCATGCTCCAGGCTGCATTCCTAACACATTATAAGACATGTCCTATCCATTTTCCACAATTACTGCACCATATCTGATGGGGTTCAGACAGTAGAGAACAAATCATAGATAAAAATATATAAATATATGCCTCTTGGAGAGCCCAGCAAGCTACTGAGCGTGTCCTATCCGCACGTGCAGAACCTGGCAAGCTCCCGGTGATGTACTCAATATGCCAAATATAGTAACAACAACAGGTCTCATTTCTCTGACCCTGAAAGAGCCTTCTTGAATCATTGAGAAAAGATGAGTAAGAAGGGGCTGCTAATATCTTAGGACTGGTAGGAATAGAGACATTACTAGTACCCACTCAAATAATTCGACGATCAATGAAATGACAGTGATACAGTGATAAGATGCATTTTAATGGTGTTTGTGCTCATTTCTGCCTATGAATGATTTGAAAAAAATTAAGTACATCCCTAGTAATAAAATGGTGAATATTTAGAACACAACTGACAAAGCAATTTAGCAAGTATATGTGATTATTCTTTCTACATGCTGCAACAAAACAAACAAACATCCATTATTTCCAGTGCATATGTTAAATTTGCGTATTCTTTATTTTTTCTTTTTCTAATTGGTTCTCTGTTAGCTAAGACCTAAAATACTTACAAAGCACTGGTTAAACCGTGGAATTTTGGTCTGAACAGGGATCATCAAAGACAATTGTGCAGATCAGCCAAGACGGAAATCCTCGGCTACTTCTTGTCACTTATACATTTAGACTTTTTGCTTCATCAATGAGCATTCTGCATTCTGCATGGTGCACTTAAAATAATAGTGTACATTATGATGATTTGGAATAGCTTTGAGAAAAGAAAGATGGATTGTCACTACAAACTTTTTATGCATGTTCAACTGGAATTACTATTTAATCTACATGCATCTCAACCACTAATGGATGGAATTGTGGCACATTCAATATGAACCAGCATTCAGAATAAAGTTTACCTGCCCCAATTTAATGCTAATATTAATAAGATTATTTTTGAAAAGAATAATATTACACTACAGCTAAGTCAGAGAAGATATTTAGAAAACAGAAATGAAAGAAGTATACCCTAGGCAAATCCATTTTCATGGCTATGGGAAACAGGTCACAGGAAATTTTAAGACTTTTTGTATTTAAAGAAAAAAACAAAAGACACAACGGGTGCTAAGAATAAGCAAAAGCATGATTTGTCAGATTGTCAGTTGATTAACTCACTTGAGGCAGAAACAATACTGTAACCAAATAGTGTAACATCTGTGATGCAAGGATAGAGAAAAAGACATGGGGTGTTCTTTGACCCAGAAAATGAAGTGCTTTGAATCTATATTTTTGGTGGCGTTATAAAATAGATTTCAATAATTCCTTACACAATAGAAGAGAAAGAAACTAAACAATGACTCTGATAGGCAGCAGATGTCCTGAGAAACACGGACAAAACAGATGGCAGTACTGACTAAATAGAAAACAAACCTTTATTTTTTTTCAATTTATTTAGTTTTTGGGGGGACCGTGCCCAGCTATGTTAAGGGCTTACTCCCAGTCCTGCACTGAGGATTCCTCTTGGCAGGCTTGGGGGTTCTGTGGGGTTCCAGGCATCAAAGCCAGTTTGGCAGCATGCAAGGCAAGTGCCTACCTGCTCTAATATCTCCAAAATGCTCCAGCTCTGCAAACAGATCTTTAAGGATGGAGACACTGTGAACAGCACTCTGTGGAAGAATCCACTGAAGTATATGTTTTATTAAAAAACAGTGAACGTATTGGGGTGAACAGCAGTAACATGGATTTGTCAAAGAGACGGGCAAGCTACCGAGAGTATCCCACCCACAATGGCAGAGCCTGGCAAGCTCCCTGTGGTGAATTCGATATGACAAACACAGTAACAACAAGTCTCACAATGGAGATGTTACTGGTACCCACTCAAGCAAATCAATAAACAACAGGATGACTGTTCTACAGTGCAACACCTTATCAAGGGATACTTGCCAAGAAGAGCAAAACATGACTTTACCTACCAATGGACAGAAATCACAAAATAGAAGACCAATTGTATTGTATCTGCACTTTCGTGCTAGAGGTCAACAAGACTTAGTCCAGGGCCTGTCAGACCTGATGTCAATATGTGGCAGCAGCATTGTTAGCAATGTTTCTTACATACATTTGTCTTGTTGCCCTGCCTGTATCCTACTATGTGACATCTACATTTTGTCTCAGGAGAATAAAAATTGGTGTAGACATTCTGAGAAGAGGTGTTGTGTCTAGTTCTTATGAGTAAAGGCACTAGACTTGTGCTTATAAGGAAATAATTCTTCAGTGGTGTTTTATAAATATCACCACTCATCCTCAAATGGAGGCTTTTTTTTTACTATCTAATACTCATCACAGCAAAGACTATTGCCTGGAAAGCATAATTAGTAATACTAAGAAAGAATCATATAATAGCAGTTATTGACAAAAGATCCACTGCCAGTAAACAGAGTATTATGACTCTCTGAAGATCCAAATAATGATTAGTGCCTTTGTTTGAGCAAAACAGTGAATGTGTTTTTTTTGTTTTGTTTTGTTTTCTTGCTTCTTTGATATTTAAGCCACACTCAATGATGCTCAGTGATTACTCCTTGCTTGTTGCCTGGTTAATATTGCAATGCTAGGGATCCTTGGCATGCTGGGCTTGAACCCGCATGAAACATGGCCTCCAGGATTTGAGTTATCTCCCAGTTCCAGGTGGTTATTTTAAAAAATATCTTTATCACATAGTTTTTATTGATTGATTTTAGAAATAATGTTCTTTTTAAAAAAATGTATTTATCACAAATTTTTCTGCTTGGGTTTTAGTTATACTATGATCGTACCCATCCCCCCCACCAGTGACCATTCTCCACCACCAATGATCCCAGTATTCCTCCCACCCCCCCATTACCTCCATTCCACCCTTCCTCTGTGGCAGGGCATTCGATTTTGTTCTCTCTCTCCTTTTGGGTGCTGTGGTTTGCAAAAGAGGCATTGAGTGGCAATCATGTCCGGTCTATAGTCTACTTTCAGCATGCATCTCCCATCCTGGGAGGATCCTCTCAACACCCTTTATTTGGTGCTCCCTTCTCTACTTGAGCTGCCTTTTCCCCTAGCATGTGTGTCTGGCTTCCAAGCAATGGAGTAAACCTCCTGGTACTTATCTCGGCTATTCTTGGGTGTTAGTCTCCTATTTTGTCACTTTATGTTCCCCAGATAAATGCAATCTTTCTATGTCTGTCCCTCTCTTTCTGATTCATAATGTTCTTATTCAATGAATAGGATGAAGTGAGGTGCAAACGTAGTTAATGTTTGTTGAGGAAACTTTAAACAAATCATGTAACTCAAAAAGAAAACCATGGGTGAAGGAAACAGAGCTATAAAGAGGCTATTGAAAGGAAGCCAAAAGAAACTTGGCATTTTACATGTTTCAAGGCCAAATATTCAAACAGATGGCTTTAGAATTTATAACGCCAATATAAGGTAAAATGTTCTTATTTGTTAGTGTTAGAGAAAGCTTACATTATATTATTATATCTTAGCTAAAACTTATATTACAGATTACATTTCCTACAACTACATGTGGCTTGTTCCTTTATAATATAATTCTTCATTTTGTACACCCTACTTTGTACATACATAGAATCTTAACTGTCTTCTGAATTAATTTTTTATTTATATGTAAAGTTGAACTTTGTAATAGAAAACTATTCTTTTTATTCATTCAGTTTATTTATATAAGCACTGATGTATTAGAATTCTATTAGACTGATAAACATACATATATGATTATTTATGCATAGATTATTTAATAATACAAAAATTTAATATATATTATAAAGTTATTCATTGAAAAGTGCTGGAAAAATCCATTAGCCTGAAAAAAATAAGGACTATTTATTTAATTATTAAGCATTGATTAGCTCATGAAAAACTAAGCAATAGAATGCTGTGACATGACATGGGGAAATGATTAAAGGGTGATTCATCACTTAGCCCGATAAGTGGTATTTATGAAAAGTTTTGTTTGTCTTGACACAAATGTGCTTTCCTTTTAAATGGATTTATAAATTTTTATGTTAACACAGTTGATGCATGTCAAAATTATTTAACCATTATAATTCACTTTTTATTTTACAAGTTTATAACACTCACAAGGCCCATTGCAATAATTTTAAGTTGCAGCATTTTACAAAGTGCCAATAACTTTATTGTGTAAGAGTGTGATATCTGCATTATAAATAAAATGACGACATTTTATATTAAAATATCACTAGAGTAGTTGTATAAAGACCCCATTGCTCACCATAAAGATTAAATCTTCACTGGACTGTCACAAATGACAATGGACTGTTAATCCATCTGTAGTTACTTTCTTCAGATAGTACAATTTATTACTACAGAAAATAGTACTAGCTAATTTTCCAGTGCAATACCTGGAAAGTAAAATTCATTGCCTAGATTATCAGACATATTTCCCCTTTCATTGCTCTTTGGACGTCTCTGTTATCACTGTGCAAAAGAAAGATAATTATATAGTTAAAGGTGTCTTCTAATTTACTATAATTAAATTATTCGACATAAAATTAGTTTTACCCTCAATTCAGAGATGCATTATACTGTTATGTGTTTATTAGTTCAATAGCTTTAAAGTCAAATACCTACTAAAGAAGTTTATAAGACATATATGTCACTGTCACTGTCCTCCCGTTGTTCGTCGATTGGCTCGAGCAGGCCCAATAATGTCTCCATTAGAGACTTTGTTGTTACTGTGTTTGGCATATTGAATACATCACGGATAGCTTGCCAGGCTCTGCCGTGTGGGCAAGATACTCTCGGTAGCTTGCCAGGCTCTCCGAGATGGGCGGAGGAATCGAACTCGGGTCGGCCATGTTGGCTGCATGCAAGGCAAATGCCCTACTGCTGTGCTATTGCTCCAGTCCAAGACACATCTATGGCTTAGAATTATAGACATTTCATTGCACATTGACCAGTTTGTCACATTATATTTTAATATTTTATATATATAAACTATCCAGAAACCAAGTACCATTATTATTTTTAATGAGGCCAGAATTAATATAATTGGCTAGAGTTATATGTTGTGTAATTTAGTAAAGTAGTGATATGTTGAAATTTAATAAATATGCATAATTACATAATTTTTAGTCTTAACTTATCAAAACATATTTAGTTACTATTAATATATCATTTAAAACATTATAAACAATAACTAATGTCCATAAGTAACAACACCATCTAAGTTATTGCTTTTTTATTTTAGATTATCCATGTGAAATTAAATTTGACTGGTGAATAAGCACTAAACAATAACATAAGCCAATGTAAAGTTTAATTCTCTCATAACTAAAGTCTTTATGTTTTTCAGTAGTTCCATAAACACTAGTTACTATTATTTTCTTCTTTTTCTTTTTGTCTTTTTGTGTGGCATATGAGAATATATTTTCTAGCTCACAATCAAAGATGTTTGTTCAAACTGAACTTTCTGTTCAGTATTGCAGCCAGCAAGTGGGAGAAAAATAAGGACAAATCTAAGCTCTCATTCTTTATCAAATATGTCCTTGAATTTATATGTAATATTTTGATTCAATATTTTTGAGTCAGAATTAAACCAATGACTACATTTATCTTTAAGAAAAGTTGGGAAATAAAACCTTAGTTTTTTTCTTTTTTAAAAAATTTTATTAGTGAAACACCATGAGGTACAGTTGTAGATTTACTATTTTTTGTGCTTGGGTTTCGATTATACAATGATCAAATACCCATCCCTCCACCAATGCCCATTTTCCACCACCATGGATCCCAGTATCACTCCCACACCCATCCCCCATCCCACTCTGCCTCTGTGGCAGGGCATTCCCTTTTGTTCTCTCTCTCCACTTGGTTGTTGTGGTATGCAAAAGAGGCATTGAGTGGCAATCATGTTCAGTCCATAGTCTACTTTCAACATGTATCTCCCCTCCTGGGAGGATCCTCCAAACACCCTTTATTTGGTACTCCCTTCTCTATCTGAGCTGCCCTTTTCCCTAGAGTGTCTGGCTGGCCTCTGAGCCATGGAGTAATCCTCCTGGTACTGATCTCGGCTATTCTTGGTTATTAATCTCCTATTTTGTTACTTTATGTCCCCCAGATGAATGCAATCTTTTTATGTCTATACCTCTCTTTCTGACTCATTTCGCTTAGCATGATACTTTCCATGTGGCACCACTTGTAGGTAAAATTCATGACTTCATTTTTTTCTAACAGCTACATAGTACTCCATTGTATAGATGTACCAAAGTTTCTTTAACAAGTCATTTATTCTTGAGCACTCAGGTTTTTTCTAGATTCTGGCTATTGTAAAGAGTGCTGCAATGAACAAACAAGTGCAGATGTCACTTCGACTATACATTTTTGCCTCTCTGGGATATATTCCCAGGAGTGGTATTGCTGGGTCAAATGAGAGCTCAATTTCTAATTTCTTGAGAATGGTCCATACTGTTTTCCAAAATGGCTGAACCAGTCAGCATTCCCACCAACAGTGAAGTAGTGTCCCTTTCTCGCCACATACGTGCCAGCATCAGTTGCTTTTGTTCTTTTGGATGTGGGCCAGTCTCTGAGGTGTGAGATGGTATCTCATTGTGGCTGTGATCTGCATTTCCCTGATGATTAATGATGTAGAGCATTTTCTCATGTGCTTTTCTGCCATTCATATTTCTTCTTTGAGAAAGTTTCTGTTCATTTCATTGCCCCATTTTTTATGGGGTTGGATAAAACCTTAGTTTTGAATAGAGAGCTCTTCAGTAAAATAAATGGTATTTTATTGGAAACTCTAGGCATTTCTTATTTGTTTTTTTCTTTTTTGCATATGGTCTCAAGGCCTAAAAAAGTGGTATTCAATGATACTGAAGTGATACTAAAGTGAGTTTGATGCTTGCCTTGCATGCAGCTGACCAGGGTTTGATTACCCAGCAACCTCTATGGTAACTGGATCCCCAAGAGGAGTTCACAGAACTCAAAGCCAGGAGTCAGCCATAACACTTCACAGAAAACATAGTAAAATAAATCACAAAAATATATATCTAAAAATATCACAGATAATAACAATACGATATTAATAATAAACATAAAAATAATAATGATACTTCCTGTACTATATGTTCATAAAGCTATATATTTCATTTATTATTTTATAGCTATATATACTTTGTGTTATTGAATTTTATCTGGAAAAATATATCTAGATTCCTTTTATGTGTTCATAATCATTAACAGAGAACCTGCATTATTGAGAGAGTAAGTAGGTTCAATCACACAGTTACTGCTTTACATGCTGATAATGTAATAATTCTAATAGGTTACAATATTATGCTTAGTGACATTAGGGTAATGCTATCAAATCAGTTGGATCCACTGAAATGGAGTAACACTCTGCCAAAAATGGGGCAATGGAGTAACTTTTGTTATTAATCTAAGAAGAAATGAAAAAGAAAAGAACTGAGAAATACAGCTATTTTTTTTTTTGGTTTTACTTAGTTTACTTAGCAGTGCAGTCTTCTGCCCGCGCGCCTGGCTGTTCCTCGCCGGGACCCGTTGGAGGGGAGCGGGTTGAGCTTTCCTCCCCGCCCCGACCAGGGCTCCAGCCGCCGAAGACCTCCAGGACCAGCCACCACCATGCTGAGACCACTCTCCGCACACAGGAAGGTACTGGCAGAGGGACAAATCCACGTGGGTTCCGGGGCCAAGATCTCCCAGCCTACTCGGATTGGAGTCGAGCATCCTCCACCCAGATTCTCCAAATTCCAGTAGGCGGGGGTCACACCCACCACCTGGCCCCCTGGCGCCGTGTAATCCCATCAACGGCCAAGACTCAGAGACTATAAAATCCAGCTCCCGGACGAGAATAGTGCAGTCTTCTGCCCCCGCGCCTGGCTGTTCCTCGCCGGGGCCCGTTGGAGGGGAGCGGGTTGAGCTTTCCTCCCCGCCCCGACCAGGGCTCCGGCAAGCCGAAGACCTCCAGGACCAGACACCACCATGCTGAGACCACTCTCCGCACACAGGAAGGTACTGGCAGAGGGACAAATCCACGCGGGTTCCGGGGCCGAGATCTCCCAGCCTACTCGGATTGGAGTCATCTTAACAGGACATATTTTTATGAGATCTTATTATCTCATTCCTACTTTGGACAAACTTGCAGGCTATCGAATGTAGCCTGCCCACAGGGCAGAGTCCGGCAAACTCCCCGTGGCGTACCAAATATGCCAAATACCAGTAACAATGATGGGTCTCATTCTCCTAAAGAGCCTTGAATATAATCTCAGGGTTAGGATGAAAGAGACGTTACTGGGACCTGCTCGAGGCAATCGACGAATAACAGGATGATGAAATGAAAAATGAAATTTACTTAGTTCCAAAAACAAAACAGGGTACACCTAAATTCATAAGTTGTTTCCATGAAACTCTTTTGAAGTATGAAATAGATTTAGGCATTGGAATTGGCAATATCTGAGTTGCCTTCTGGATGCCACTAGGATATATCTCCAATGAGGACCACTGGAGACCTTCTCTTAGGAGAAGAAGCCCCTTTCTCTTGGCAACAGGATACAATGGAATTAGATGGAGCTCCATTGCTGTATGTCAGCTAGTCTGCCTCAAGGCTCCAACTGAAATGATTTGTATCCATCCCTTTAGCTTTCACTGCTAATTGAATTGTATGCTTGCATTGTTGTAATGTGGACTCCACCCAATAAAGACATATTGTAATTGCATGCAGTTGAATAAAGTCATAAAGTAAGACCTGTCCACATAAATTGTGCCAGTTGGCATTCATGAGATGCAAACCCTCTATTCCAGCATTAATGAATCTGGGCATGCTACAAATCATGGACCAAGTATTGATAATCTATCACATCAAAATGATTATTTTAACATATGCTCAATTTCTGAGCAAAATTTAGGCGTTGTTCTATATTTTAGGTCTTGATGATGTAAGAGTGTTGCACTAATATTTAGAAGTTGGGAAGATAAGTCTTAAAGAAGATAGATAATTAGACACAGAAGAGACAGGGAAACCATCAAAAAATCATGGTTTCAGGCACATATAGAGAGTGCAGTGAGTAGGGTGCTAGCTTTGGCACCCAGTTGATACAGGTCAGAGCCCCAGAACTGCATTGGGGTTGGGTTCTCCACACAACACTACCAAGTGAGATCCCTGACCAGGGATTTAGTCCTGAGCACTTCCAGATATAATCCCTGCCCCAAAAAATATATTCTATAAGCATAACAAAATTCTGATCATGTGCATGGTTTTACTGGGACAAGTAAAATGGCAATTAAAACTGACACTTGCTATGATGAAATGAAATTCATTGATTCCCTTATGAGATTAGATTTGCTGAAATGATTCACGTAGCACTTAAAATAGGTACAATAGACACCTGAGCCCATGGTGTGGCTCCTAAACAAATAGTGTACCAAGCAAATACACTGCAAAGTAACCCCCAAAATATCACACAATAGATTTAGAAAGAAGAAAATTAATAAGATTGTAAGCAGCAGTTGTCATTAGCTCATGAAATAAACTGTGTAGTAAAAGCAAGCAGTTGAATATCATAGAAACTGTTGGAAGAAATAGTGTGAGTATGAAAGAGTTTTGTGGTTTAAAAAAATGGGAAGTTGCCACCCATGAACTAGCCCTCTGGCTACTCAATAACTGGCTTAAACCATGATCCCAAAGACTCAGAAACAAATCTCCGAACCCAGTAGCTTTTAGTAGAAATCCCTCCAGATTTAATTATTAAGATTTCAGAACTTCAAAATTGCATGGTGGCTACTGAGGCTGCACGACACTGTATACTATTTATTCGTTGTCAGCAATGGAGGACAGATTGTCTAGTGTTGCCTTTTTGGCAGATGTTAGTGTTGGGGCAAAGTTCCAAATAATAATGGTGAATCTGGTGTCAAAATATGTAATCAAAGTAGAGAGAGAGTAATGTGGAAACCATCTGCCACACATGTAGGGAAGGGGGTGGGATGAAATATCCTTGGGTTTTTCGTGGTGGGAAATGCATACTGGTAAAGGGATGGGTATTTCATCACTGTATGACCAAGACTTAAACTCAAAAGCTTTGTAAATGCTCTCACAGTGATTCAATAAATAAATTTATAGAAAATTTGATAATATAAGTTTAGGCTCTAAAGGAAAATCATTTAGCAGAGAAATAAGATTAATCACAAAAGATATGGGTAAACTATTAGTGTCCTTGACTTAAACATAGTAGGAGAGCTATGTCTCATAAGTGATGAGTTGGCTTTGGGGAGATCTGTTACGTCATGTGTCATAAGAATCCAATTGATTGGGTAGAATCTGTTAAGTGTATGTAAGTGTAATAAGCAATTTGGAGCCAAATTTCTGCTGAATAATCAGTGAAATAAGAAACAGCACAGAATGGGGATAAGAGAACAGAAAGTACAGGCGAGAGGAGAAGCTCTGAAATAGTCATTCAGGAAGGAAAGTAAAGAAGCAAACTAATTTGATCCTAAGTCATGGTGAGGACACAATTCACATTAGCGATAATAGATTTAAAGTGCAAATGCCATTCTGCCCCGGTATTTGTATTCATTGCTGAGCATGTATTGTGTAGTGAGGGAAATCATATTTAATCCTGTTTGTTAGTTTCATTTTCTCAGGCAAGTATGATCAAATGCAATGAAAGTGATAAAGTTGATGGTTTTATACAATCATGACTGACTCTGAAATTAAGTCGGGAAAGAAGCAAATGAGTACATGATAAGGATGAGAGGCAGTGGAAAAGTGGTAACATGTGGAATGTATGTCTAATTCATTGCTCAGATCTAAGCATTTGTGAGAAGGAGCTTGAAATACAAAGGTATTGATCCCTGAGAGGAATGGATAAAATTGAAATAATGCAGATGCTGCAACTATTGCTATTGTGTTTTCTTATGCAAGGCCATAGCACTGCACTGTAGCACTGTCATCCCATTGTTCAACAATTTGCTCAAGCGGGCACCAGCAATGTCTCCATTATGAGACTTGTTACTGCTTTTTGGCACATCAAATACTCCAGGGGGAGCTTTCCAGGTTTTGCAGTGTGGGCGGGATACTCTCAGTAGTTTGCCGGGCTATCTGAGAGGGATGGAGGAATCGAACCTGAGTCGGCTTCATGCAAGGCAAAACGCCCTACCCATTGTGTTATTGCTCCATCCCCATTTAAGGTCATACAGGTGAAAATTGGAAGACGGTAAAACAAAAATTCTTGAAGGCAAATTCCAAGCTCTAATTCCAGATCATGAAAAGGTTGACAAAGCTGTATTGAAGGCACTAAAAATTATTTCTGGAGAGAAAACAAAGCACTTTTAGGAGACTAAAGTTGGGTCAGAAGCAAAATCCTCAATGAGGACAGGGATAGAGATTGTAAATGTTAGGAAAGGTAAGGTTGTGCATATTGAAAGAGACTTCTTAAGATGTGCTCTCCTTGCATATAGTGCTATCAGCAGTGGGACCTTATTAGAAATGTAATGCTTCAGTTCCAGATGACGCTATTTATAGAAAATTCTGGATCATTGCACCAGTCTATTATTTCTTTTTAAAAATATATTTATCGGTGCTGGAGCAATAGCACAGTGGGTAGGACATTTGCCTTGCAAGCAGCCCATCCGGATTTGATTCCTAGCATCCCATATGATCCACCGAGCACTGCCAAAAGTAATTCTTGAGAGTGGAGCCAGGGATAACCCCTGTGCATCTCCAGGTGTGACCCAAAGGAAAAAATATTAATTTATTTGATTTTAATTATTTTTTGCTATTTCTTCTTTGTGGTGTTATTCTCATCACCTGCAGAGTTATGGTATTTGTTGTCTCTTGGTTGAGTTGTGAGATTATACTTTGTCATGGATCTAGAAATTCTAAATATCAGTGCCGTTGGTATTGTACTCAGTGTGTAGTACAATATTTGTGAGGGATCACATGGCCTCAAATCTATGATGCAGTTACTCTAGTGCTGAGCCTTCCCCAGAGTCCACTATCTTTTCTTTAAGAAGTTTTTTACATTATTCTAAATCACAGTAAAATTCAAGGTATGGGTCAACAATACAAGATCCTGAACTGTGGCTTATGGGAAAAAGAAAGTGTGAGAACAGGAAGAGACTCGACAACTATCTCACTTTAAGACACGGGAATGGGACATAACTAATTTACAACAAGAACAGTACTGCATTTTTTTGCACCGCACCTAAACTAGAAAATATGCTGATTGTATGCAATTATCTAATTTCATGGAATGATCTTTCTTATTTATTTTGCATTTATTTTCCTCATTTGACAGAGGAGAAAATTAAACATTATGTGATGATCTTAAGATTACACAGCTATTAATTCACTTCCTTTATTCTATATTTTTATAGATTTAAAGTGAAATCAAGCATTTATTCCTATGTCCCTCCACCTCATGTGCTAATGACTCCCATCAGCTTTGCTTGAATTCTTTACTTCCTGTGATTGTTTTACTTGTCCTCCAAAATCAAATGGGTAAGATTAGACTTGCCTTACTCTTCTTGGATGACATTTCTCAAAACACACTAGAATAAAAGTATTGGAAATCATTTGTTCTCTTATCTGTTAATATTTTTTTTCTTATCTAAAGCTTAACCAGTTGGTACTTGACAGATAAAATGTTGGCTAGAATTTGATGTAATTAAAAAAAATTTAAAAAAACAAAAAAAAACCAACAAAAAAGAATTTGATGTAATTTCTGAATTTATTATGAACTTTTTTCTATTATACACCATAATTTTAAGCTAAAGAATTTAGATTAGGACACTTGTGTTATGCTTAATTTCTTCTCGCTCAGACTTGTTAATTGGTGGCTGAAAGTACAGTTTTCCAGATTGTTCCACCATAAAAACCATTCCTGTAAACAGGTGCCCGAGTGATTTCTCTAAAATGTACAACTGATCATTTTACTTTGCTGATTGAAATTTCTTTAAAGTTTCCATTGCTTACAGCTGTATTTGGGCTGGAGTGATAGCACACCAGTAGGGCTTCCTTCCTTCCTTCCTTCCTTCCTTCCTTCCTTCCTTCCTTCCTTCCTTCCTTCCTTCCTTCCTTCCATCCTCCTTCCCTCCCTCCCTCCCTCTCTCCCTCCCTCCCTTCCTCCCTCCTTCCCTCCCTTCCTCCCTCCCTCCCTCCCTCCCTTCCCTTTTCATAACTTCCATCCTCTTCCTCTTTGTTTTCCCCCTCCACCTATCCCTGTTCCTCTAGTCCTTCTCCTTCCCTACCACCTTTTCTCTCTCTTTGTCTGTGTCTATAAAATACGGATAAAGAGGTTTTTTTGACCTTTGCATTAAGGAGGTATGGTTGTAATGAGTTAATGCCAGATATCGCCATTGTTAGGATCTCTCCTCAAGAGGTTAACTTTCAGACCTCCCTTGCTATCAGAGAGCGTGCTCTTAACTATGAAAAAGTGATTAAAATAAGGGTAGCATTTCTAAGCCAACTATCTTAGAGAAATATAATGTACCTTTTTTATTTATTTATGCTTTTTAAAATTTTTCTTCTCTTTTCTGTTAAATTAAAAATGTCTCTACAACAGCTCTGTCACTGTCACTGTCATTGTTCTCCTGTTGTTCATCGATTTTCTTGAGCGGGCCCAGTAACGTCTCAAGAAAAGTGTATTTGGTGTGTGATCCAGTGAAAATAAGTATTTCCTTACTTCTGATTCCCTTGAACACTGAACAAAGACAATATGATTGAATTTTATGTGGTTTTCAGACAAACATTTGTTATTTGAACGCACTGATATAACAAAATTGATCTTTTACAACTACTTATATTATTTTAACTCATTTAATACCTTAATTTGTGCCTATACAGTACCCTATGATCACTTCATTAATTTTATATTTGGACTCTGCTTTTGAAACCATTTAAAACATTCTACAAGGAGAATTAGATAAAACAGATAGAATCTGAGATTCATTATGAGTTTCCATTGATCAAAAATTGCAATTGTGCAGTAATATATAATATTGGATCTACTTTACTAAAGTATTTTGCCTGTTTTTTACCAAATGTATTAGAAAAAATATCACCAGGGCTCAAAAGTCAAACTTTTAGATTGTGTGCTCGTAGAGATTGTAGGGCAGTAGGGGCATTTGCCTTTCATGCAGCTCACTGGGTTTCTATCCCCTGCCCTAGAGAGGGTCCTACAACCATTTCAGGAGTGATTGCTGTGCAAAGAATCAGGAGTTATCCCTGAGCACTGCCAAGTGTGGCCCAGAAAACAAAAAAGAAATAAACAAAATAAGAAAATTGAGATTTTTTGAAATATAAATAATGAATTGGCTGGAGTGATAGCACAGTGGTAGGGCGTTTGCGTTGCACGCAGCCAATATGGCTGACCCGAGTTCGATTCCTCCGCCCCTCTTGGAGAACCCGGCAAGCTACCGAGAGTATCTTGCCCTCAAGGCAGAGCCTGGCAAGCCACCCATGACGTATTCAATATGCCAAACACAGTAACAACTAGTCTCACGATGAAGACGTTACTGGGCCCACTCGAGCAAATTGATGAACAATGGGAGGACCAGACCGTGTAAATAATAAATACATCAGTGAATTAAATTGCTTTTCTATTTTTTAATCTGTGGAAGCATTTGAAAATATTAGTAGAACATAAACTGGCTATTTGGGAAGCACTATTGCTTTAAAAGCTATTGAAAATTACATGTTTTATTTTGTAATTTTAAAAGAAGTTAGAATGAGATGGAAGGTTATGCTTATATTTTAAAGATGCAATTACGTCCTGCACTTCTGTTGGTTTCTGTAGTTGGTTAACACTATATCTATGTGAGATGAATTAACCGGAGTAGCAATTAGTGTACAGCAAGATGTCATTTGTTATGTGGGAAAGCAATCACATGGACAAACACTTTACACCAAAAAATCTAATTTACTTACAAAAATCAATACCTGTGTCCTTCTTGGCTCTATTTGGTTTATGGAATATAACCTCAACAAATTGTAGAAATAGAATCACTGCTGCATATCATGGTTGTTCTTAATAAAAGCAATATATTAGCAGATAAAATTAATTCACATTGAATGATATTCATATAAAACTTTTTAGTGTAATGAATTTGTGATTTATTATGGAAATGGAAATTAACATTTTGTAATTTTCTGATTCCCTGATATTTGTTAATTGGATATTATTGAAAATCATAATTTTATCCAAGAGGTTAACTAAGACTTTATTGCTATTTAATAGGTGTATGGCCTAAGCACCTTGATCCTTATCAGTGATTTTCACTGGATACAGAACCACTGATAGGAAATAACTTGAAATGTTATGTCATTATTTTTTGTTGTAGCAAATATTGGAGAGTGCCATTGTCTTTTAGTGAGCTGAAGATTATGGGCAGTACTGTGTTACCTTCAATTCATATTTCAAGTGACTATTGACTTTCACAGCGGTAGGGCGTTCGCCTTACAAGTGGCCAACATGGCCGACCCGAGTTCGATTCCTCCAGCCCTCTTGGAGAGCCCGGCAAGCTACTGAGAGTATTCGATACGCCAAACACAGTAACAACAAAGTCTCCAATGGAGACGTTACTGGGCCCGCTCGAGCAAATCGACGACCTTTACCTTATTGACTTTCGAGTAGGTAAACATCTGTCTATACTTTTTATAATTTAGAACCTATTCCAAACATATCAACAGATTTTAAATCAATGGATTGATTATTGGTTAAAAAATCTTGAAAGAGTTTTCATTTTATACCTCCCTGTGTTAGAGCCATGCCCTCCCCAAAGTCCTGTACATTCTTTTGGAAGTTTTTTGTGGTTTTCAAAAAAAGCAGCAATTCTCAGGGATCACTTCTGGCTCTGCATTCAGGAATCACTCCTGTAACGCTCAGGGGATAATATGGGAAGGTGGAGATCAAATCCAGTTTGTTCAAATGGAGGGCAAGGAACTCTACCCACTGGACTATATGTCTGGCCCAGTCTTGTACATTTGATGGACCAATAAACATCTTCTACCCATCCCTGCCACACCTTCTCAGTTACTCCCTTCTACTATAGTCTAGTTTAAGAATTAGTTTTTGTTACTTTCTTGCCAGTTTAGTAATTCATATGCTACATATGACAACGCAAAGCATTTTTTTCTTTTTGGGTCACACCCAGTGATGCTCAAGGATTACTCTTTGCTCTGCATTCAGGAATTACTCCTGGTGGTGCTCAAGGGACCTTATGGGATGCTGGGAATTGAACCCGGGTCGGCTGTGTGAAATACAAACGCCCTACCCACTGTGTTATCGTTCCAGTCCCAACATGAAACATATTTTTAAGGTTAAGATATAATCAAAGATTTTTTAGAAGTGCAAATTCTCTGTAAATCAATAGATAGTGCAAAAAATTCTATGTGTTATCTTGGAAACTCATATCCTTAATGGTGATACCCATAGGATAATTTAGTTAGCTTTAACAACTGCCCAGTCTGTAGAACTGTAACATTCTTCATAATATTACATACAAATCTAAACATCAAGAACATTCTTTTTTCTCTTCCATCTTCTCTCCTCCTCTTACTCCGTATTTCACTTTAACATTGAGGTAACGGGTAGGGGGTGGGGGAAGAGTTAGCACAAAGATAGGAGCTTTGGCCTTGCACTTTGACATCTGACCTGTGTTCAATCCCCGGAATCCTCTACGGTCTCTTGAGCACCGCCAGGAGTAATTCCTGAGAGCAGAGCCAGAAAAAAACCCCGAGCATCACCAGGTGTGACCCCCCAAACAAACAAAAATAAAATTGAGGTTACAAAGGTTTATAGAAGTTTAATTGCCTCTGTTGTCAGAGTATAATGTTATTATACCACATCCACCACCAAAGTGGCATTCCCCTCCACAACTATTGTTCATAGGACTCTTATGGTTCAAGTGCACCCACATCCACTCCACCCTGCTCTACCCTCTCCCAGCAACCTCAAATAGTTGTCAGATTCACAATATCAGAGTCGAATGGTTTGTTATTATTGGACATGGTCTGTTTCCTTTTGTTCCCCATATACCACCTGTGAGTGAACCCTCTATTGTCTATCTCTTGATTACTTATTTTAACTAATTTTATAATGCTTGAAGATAACATTGTTAGATACACACTGACATTGACTGGGGCTGAGCAAGCACAAATATTCCAGGTTCTCTGGGTCACACTTTAGTGCTTGGAAGCCGAGTAATCCAGGGGCTGGAACTCAAGCTCTGATCTCTTCAATTCTTCTGATGATTTATTCCTTTGCCTTTATAGACTGGAATGATCCTTATTTTAATGAAAATTGCTCTAACTATAACCCTATTGTAATATAATTTTAATATTTAAAACATTTTGATATGTATACTTAGGTCAGTTTAATAGCTATACATTTATTTCCTGATACTAAACTAAATGGGACTTAATGTTGCTTTTTAAGTCAGTTGTATTATATTTAAATACGGATTCAATGTGTCATAGTTAAAGAATTATATTGGATTCCAGTTATAATATTTTTTATTATGCAATATCTTAAGTGGATGCACAGATGAGGTCTTTCTGAATATGTTTAGATGGTAAGATTCTAGTGACTTGAGACTAAATATCTTGATAGTTATATTAACTGGTCTGAAGAGGCTAAGTATATATTTAATTTTGTTTTTAAGACATTCTGTCTTCAGAACTATGCCCATAGTTTAACTTATGTATGTTTCTTTTTTATCAAACACTGTAAAGTTTTAATTTTTATCAGAATGACATATTTTGTGGGAATATCTGAGTCTTCTTAAATATTAACTGATATAGTAACTACATTATCTAGAAGATTCACTTATTAAATACCAATCAAATAAATACACATAATTACATATATTAACAATAACACATATACACTAATAAGCATTGACTTTTTTGTTTCTCCTATATTATTGTCTCCAACGATGAGCTGTCACATGTCTTCCTTTCACACAGTCACTATAATATAGATACTAGAGCTTTTCTGTCGCTTTTGACATTTAACTATTCAACGTTGAATTCACATACCTTCTTGTCCATTGCCAACCGGAAAAACTTCAAATAGCACAAATTGTGATCTTGCTTTTGCACTCTGTCCCTTTGCTCTATTCTGAGCCTGTTTTACTCTTCCCATATTGAAGTCTGAAAATGTCTTACTCAGTTCAGTCTACAATTTTTAAAAATACCTTAGAAGAAATAGTTTATAATCCAACACATATATCATTAACAAATCTGATAATTGGAAATCTAGATAAAGGTACTAGCAGATTTAGTGTTTGGTCTTTCCCTGCTTTCTATTTATCCCTAGATCTATTTCTACATTGTTTCATCTTTACACAGCAGAAGGAACAGGAGAGGCATTGAGTGGCAATCATGTTTGGTCTATAGGCTACTTTCAGCATGCTTCTCTCACCCTGGGAGGATCCTCACAACACCCTTTATTTGGTGCTCTCTTCTCTATCTGAGCTTCCTTTTCCCCTAGCACGTGTAGCTGGCCACCAAGTCATGGAGCAAAATTCCTGGTACTAATCTCAGCCATTCCTGGGTATTAGTCTCCCATTTTGTTGCTTTATGTTCCTCAGATGAATGCAGTCTTTCTGTGTCTATCCCGCTCTTTCTGACTTATTTCGCTTAACATGATACTTTCCATGTAGTACCGCTTGTATGTAAATTTCATGACTTCATCTTTTCTAACAGCTACATAGTACTCCACTGTGTAAATGTACCAAAGTTTCTTTAACCAGTCATCGGAACAGGAGATTTTTGCGACCCTCAAGATCCAATCTCTACACACAGCACCCACCTCCAAATACCATCACCCTATGGAGTGAGATTTTTGGAAAGTGAAGGAGATGGATCATAAACATCTGCTCTATAGCAAGGAGAGAAGCAAAAAACCAAAAGACAAAGGCTGTACTAAAATATGCGTGTAGTCATTCTGGATATAGGTGAATATATGTGTTCTTTCCTATATCCTCCATGGATGGGATTTTTGGAATGGAAATTTCTATCTGCAACCATGTATATTTGCAAATTATGCTCATATTTAATGACCACTTCTACAACGTCTGAATGTTTTTTTCCTATGTGACTACTGCTCCAGGCAAGTAGGGGGGGTCGAGGAAGTGAGGAAAGCAGTGGGCAGAAAGTAGCTGAGGATACAGCATTGCTTAGCACTGCAGCACTGTCCTCCTGTTGTTCATCAATTTACTTGAACAGGCACCAGTAAGTCTCCATTGTGAGACTTGTTGTTACTGTTTTTGACATATTGAATACACCACAGGGAGCTTGCCAGGCTCTGCCGTGCGGGTGGGATACTCTCGGTAGCTTGCTGGGCTATCTGAGAGGGGCAGAGAAATCGAACCAGGGTTGGCCTTATACAAGGCAAACGCCCTACCCCCTGTGCGATCACTCTATCCTACAGCAGTACTTGAGTTTACCAATTGTAATCCTATTCAATTCTCAATTTTCTCCTCATTGGTAGTTTCATAAATTAGCAAGGCATTTCTTCAAACCCCTGTAGAAAACGAAGAATGCGTCTTACAATTTTCTTTCAAACGAAGAGATTCAGTTACGCAGTTGCTTTCACTTTTGTGGATTTAGTCACAATCCCAAAGCAGGAAAAGGTCCATCACTTCTCCCCCATGGGTTTTATTTATGTGTGCTTCTAGACAATTTTTTTAAATTATGATTCTGATTCTAAGAATAGAATTATTTTAGCAAGAGCTAATTGTTAGTTCATTGTTTCATATCCTATCTAAATTTTTAACATATTGAACAAAGTCAAAATCAGTATTGCCTATTTTGTATCTCCTCTGTTAATTATAATTAGTTCTTCAAGTGTATGGTGTTCCTTTTAGACCAGAAGTGTGGTGGAGGCAATTCATAATGTACATTGTGTCAATAACTGCATTTTAAGCTATTACATACAAACTGCTAGTATTAAAATCAAACAATATAAAATTACAAATACTTAGTCAAAACAGATTTCTTTATAAATATTTTGCACATTTTAACATTACTCACCCCCCTTAAAGCTATATTTAAATGCATTCAGTAATAAAGTTGGTGTTATAATCTTTGTGGTGAAGATATTATAGAGTGTTGTGCTACTGAGACACTTTGACTAACTCCATGTCTGCTAATGTTACATTGGTACTTTTAAATCTGTTATGGTGTATTATTTATAGCATGGAACTGGCAAATCTATCATCAAAGCTCAAATCCCAGAAGTAACCAGTAATGCAGAACTCTCAGATGTGATTCCTGGTCATTTCACATAATCTGGAAATACAAAATTTATGCATTGCGAAGTCATTAATGAGGTGATGATGAATTTAATTATTTGATTGAAAGTGAATGAAATTATCATGTCACTTTCCAAGTAAAACAAATTTAGAACATCAAATTCTGTGGTTTTATTATGTCCATACTCTTTCTAATTCCTAAATTTCTGTGTATGCATGTTTTTATTGCATTAATAACTTATACCTATGCTTTCTCTTTTGTTTATTCTTAGACTTAAAATATTGAAATTCTTTGTGAAATGAGACTATTTCTGTTAGATGTATTAGATGAAAAATATCATATGACAGCTAAACTTTTATTTTATGTTCCTGTATTGCATTTCAATACACAGTAAAAAATCATCAAGTAATAATAAGAGAAATGTAACAAACACTTGAATATTGAGTTCATCGGTTTAAAGTGTTGTTGGATCTTTCTGGATAAGCAAATTCACGCAGATGAACAAAATAAGAATGATAGTATTACTAATGACTTCCCACTGTGGCAAATGACATTTGAAGAAAATAATGAGCAGATATAAATGAAATATTAGAGTATTGAAATATATGCTTTTGTCATTAGGAATGGGGTTCTTTGCTGTGCACTTTATATGTATAAAAATTTAAAAATCTAACTTTGTAATCTTGCCTTGTATTATCTAAGCAATACACTTACACAAATTGATGATGCCAAGTGTAAGAAAGAATGTTGAATCTTTGCATATTACACTATGTAAAAAGTGACTTATTCTTTTTAAAAAATCTCTAAGATGCCTTTTTGAATATAATATATATATATTCTTACTGAACAGTTAATATCTTTGGTATTCTTTTGTTTTAAAGAAGCAAATCCATGGCTTAATGTACTTTGCTAATGTTGCTGTAGAGTAGTTGTACCATGATATATTGTACACTTTGTCATTTACATATAAAAATATTCCTTTGATTTGATAGCATCTATATCAGGATGCAGGTTTCAGCCACAGAAGGAAAATGAGAAGCAGCAATTAAAGTTGCTGAAGTGGAGAGAAAATCCAATGTGTGACATATTAATAGCATATCAGTGTAACACCAACAAGTGTAGCAAATCCTTTTGACAATGAAATTCCTTTTCAAAAGATAGTTTTCAAAGATTAATGATTCAATAACATTCATCTTACAGTCAAAACTGAACTACTTGATTTACCATAGCTTGTTTTCTTTAGTCTGATATCTCGCTGTTTCTCCTTATAAAAATGTCACATTAATACTGTTTCTTTTTTGAGTAGCTAAGTTCTATTATATTTTAGATGATGAGACTTGTACAATAGCTGCCATTTTTCTCAGTGTTATCATTTTCATAGAGTTAAATTTTTCTTTGGACCAACACTTTATAAATCTGAGTACTCCTAAAATTCTGGTCTTGGTAGGAGTGTCTCTGATGGTGCCATGTTTACAAAGGAGGCTTATAACTGAAATGACATTTTCTTCAACAAAGATTCAATAATGTATGCCATGCTGGTAAAAGGCTTGATTTATTTTATCACTTACGTAATAAAAGCTTTGATTTAGAAAGTGCCTCTTTGCTATATTGTGATATAGAAGATAGGGAATTTATTACAGCTCTCTTGATTTATAAAATACACAATGTTTAATTTTAAACCAGCTTCTGTTATTTTCTCGTAACCATGATTATCCTTTGGCAGTTCAAAAAAGGCACTAGAAAGCCATAGCTCATTTATTATCTCAAATCAGAATAGCAGAATCACTTTAGTCAAAGAATACATTTTAAACAACTTCTTTAAAAATACATTTATTAGATTAACTTAAACCACAAAGTGTTCGCATATAGAGTTCTGGACAAAGATGACATCATTAAGCATTAGGGTCAGAAAATAAAATGAAAATTAATCATTTCAAAGAAATTAAACGAGAGACTTTTATGTCAGCCAGCCACTATTCTAAACTCTAACAAAATGCTATTCAAAATAGTAATGATAGTTTTCTAGATTTCTATATTCTACAAAAAATATATAATTGCATAAAATAAAATGCCAAACTATGAAAGGTGATTTATACATAAAACTAAATAAGACACAGAGCTAAAACCAACAGATTAGATGGCTCAAGAGGAATTTCTAGTTGAAGTATTTACAGATTTCTTTGAAAATGAAGTTTAAATGGAAAAATTCAGAAAGTGAGTCATTAAATGAAGCACAGACACTAGACATCAAAGAGTGACATGGGTGAGTATTTATGCAGATCCTAAATACTTAATCAGATCAGTAATCTCTAAAAGATGTGATCAGTTTGGATGGAAAATTATTCTAGTTTGAGGACTATGACTGACAGGTGAGGTGGGTTAAGAGAAACAAGCTCACTGAGGTCTTTGAGATCACGCAGACTCTTTTAATTTTGTGACCCACACTGTGCTGAAAAATGTCTTCTTGCAATGCTGAGGGACCTTGCTTTACCAGCCATCAAGCCAGCGTCTGCTACAATGCAATGCAGTTGCTTTAGAACTTATGTTATCACTCAGAACCATGATCTTACTTAAAAGAAAAAAAATCGAAGTAAAACTTATTTGCAGAACTATATTTCTTATTTAATAATATTTACACAATTTATGTTACTGTTACCACACCACAACCAATATCACGTTTTTAATGTTATGAAACAACTATTCAATAAAAATACAGTAATGTTGCTGAAACTAATGGGTGATAGGAATGAAGGAACTCTAACTGACTCTTGTTTCCTAATACATTTTTAGTTTCAGTGTGGAACTGATGCCTCTCTTTCAACTATCCTCTTCATTCAGAATCTCTGGGAAATATTTATTTTTGCTCTTTTCCTCAGACATGAACATACTTTTAAGTCACAGAATTTGTTTAGGTTGATCTTAGATACAGCACCATAATTTGTAAGTCTCTCATTTTGGGGAACATTTTTCATGTCCTTCTAACCTGACTTACTCTCACATTGACTTCGCTTTCTTCTAAGATAGCATCTCTGAAATGACTTCAATGATCTATTTAGTTTGAGTCTGATTTCCCACATCTGAATTTCTCCTATCAGACAGAATTGATTGCTATGTTTTACTATGTCCTCCAGTTCATGCTAATCATTGTATCTGTTGTAGGTACCATGAAATTGCACAGACTAGGTAATTAATTCATACATACTGAAATAATTCTTAAACAGATAAACTCAAATCTGATAAAAATGAACTAGCTGTTATTCTATTTTGAATCTTAAAGGCATAAGTGAATGTTATTATATGCAATTTTTTCTTATTGATGATATTACTTAAAGTTAATACTTTCTGATTTATTTTTGACTTTTACTAATTATGCACTTAAATCTCCTTTTAGGATTGTGGTCATGAAAAATTTTGTCTTTTCAAAGACATGTAAATGCTTTCATATTCTGAGTTTTAGAGATAAATGTATTGCAGTCTGTCTGTCATCAAATAATAGCTTAACCTTCTTAAAAACAGTAAAAATTTCCTTTCCTATCTCAAAAATTTAAGTACCTTTATTGTAATTTCGCAGGTTAGCTGTGTACAAGGCAAGCACCTCATCCGCTGAACTATCTCTGGCCTCAAGGTGGAATATTTCTTTATGGAAAACTTCTATAGAGTTTGGTACTAGGAAATAGATACAGAGAGAAACATAGACAGAGAGGAGTTTTAGTTTAGATTTCTGAAAGTGGAACGATGCTCTATTTGAAGATGGAAGTTTTTAACATGGAGTAACAAGCACCCATCATAGAACGTAGAAGGCTTCTGGACCACAGAAAAGTCAAGGATATAAATCTTCCTTTAAATCATCAGAAGGACCCAGATCAGATCACACATTTTACTTTGTCCTATAGAGGTTCATGGAGTACTTCTTACCTCCAGGACTGTTGTAATTTTTTATAGCTACAGCTGAAAATTAATACACTGAGCAAATTAATGTATCTCTCATTGGGGAATGACACCCACATGACTGCTTCTCAGAAAAAAATCGCACCTTTATTTATTAGTTTTATTTTAACAAACTCAACATAATTTAATTTTTATTTGCTTTTAATTTTCTTTGAGCAGTAATCCCAATGTATCTAAACGAATTTTTTTTGCCCTTCTAACTTGCACTGAATCCATACCAGCCAATTAAAATGTCTCTAACGAATTGTCACTTTAAATTTACCTTTTACTTATTCCTGAACCTGTATTTTCTGACTTTTTCATTCTTTTATTAAATACATCCTGCTTTATACTCATACATTTCTAATTTTTATCTTTCTCCTCTTTGCCGGAATTGTACCATTGCTGACATTTCAAAATTCAAGTTCTGTGTGCATTCAGATTTGATCCATCAATAAGTGACCTATATCAGTGAAACCGCACATCAAAATGAAAATGGAAACTGTAAAATGCATTTCTTTTGCACAATGTATTTAAGTAGTATTTGCTTGACTTAGCAGAAATCCAAGAATGGAAATTATTTATATTGCTTAAATAAGACATAGTCATTTATCTTGTCTCCAATAGACTTGGTATATTTTAGTAGATATAGTTAGATAGAAGGGAGCGTATATACAAATGTGGGAGCCAATCAATATACCTGGCATTATACCTAAGTCAAGGATTTGGTTACAGTATGATTCTTTTTTATTATTATTTTTGTTATTACTGTTGGAATAAGATAGCTATAGTTATCAAGTGATAGTCACTTTCAAAGCTTTAAATATTAGTGTGTCTGCAAACCTCCCTCATATATAAAATCCCTCTTTCTTGATAGGGAAACCTCTTAAAAGTTGTTTGAACTTACTTTCAATTTCAGTTATATCTTTCATTTGACATTTACTCCTTATTTTTTTGACTTTTGATAAACTAAGCTGAATAGTAAATTGCCTTATTCAAGATTTACTCTACATAGCTTATCATTGTAGTATACATATGTTTATAAATATTTATAGACAAGTGTCCTTTCTCTCAATGTCTCAAATATAATAATATTATTTTCAGGCAACCACATACTAATAAAATATTCAATGCCGGAAATATTCTTGTCACTTGACATCCCGTTACTCATCGATTTGCTTGAGCGGACGTCATTAATGTCTACATTCGTCCCTGTTGCATTCTAGTGTAGCCCAATGGTGTCTGCTCACTCCAGGAATACAAAGAGCCTCAAATCATTCATTCAGGGCCTTGATGAAGAAGTCTGATGATCTCGTAAGTGGGTGGCTATGCAATCTTTTGACGTCCCGTGGAATCCAGTCAGTAATGGCCCTAGTACAGCTGTTGTCCCCAAATCATATTATGTGTCCAGCCCATCTCATTTTCGATGCCTTGGCAAATGAGACAGTGTCCCTGATTCTCATCATACATGAAAGTATGAACTCTGAATTCCTTCCCTCACTTGAGTGAAGCGTGATAGTCCAAGCATAGCTCTTTGCATTCCTCTTTGGGAGACCCGAATAATTTTTTCATACTGTTTTCGTAGGGCCCAGGTCTCTGAGGCGAATGTTAATGCAGGAAGAATGGGGAGTCGAGTAGATGTGCCTGGAGCCAGAGGTTCTTCATACTCTTAGCTATTTCTTTGACGATTTTGAAGGTGTTCCATGCCATTCTCTTCCTCCTGTGCAGCTCAGGTTTAGGTTGTTTGTCATGTTGAGTTCTCGACCTAGATATTAGATATGCCATAAATATTAGAAAATACAAATAACATACACTGTGAATTTATCCACTAAACACATCTTTAGATGTGTATGTGATTATATGGAAGATAATAATGTTTCCATCTGAGTTTGGAATTTAGGACAACAAAGAATAATACTGTATGGTTATCACACAGTTTATTATTCTGAATTCTAGACATAATTTAAACAATCTGACATGATACTAAATGTATACATTTTTCCAGTTAATTGCTTTGAGGTTTTGTTTTTTTGACTGCTCTGTTGTAAAACTTGAATTCTTCCCTTTTTAGGCATTTTTATCTTTATATACCCTGTTAGTAGCTTTAAATATCCCACCCGCACAGCAGAGCCTGGCAAGCTATCCGTGGCCTATGCCAAATAGACCAAATTGATATGCCAAATTCAGTAATAAATGGATCTCATTCCCCTAACCCTGAATATGGCAGAGTCGAGAAGGATATGGAAGGAAAGGCTGATAAAATACCAAGGCAGAAATAGGCTGCCAAAATGAAGAAAAACAAAAATGATTGTCTGTACTTTTAATGCTCGTATGCTGGCATCTGCTGCATCCATTGAAGACCTTATGGTACAAGCGTGAAAGATCAAGTACAACATCATTGGTCTGACCGAAACGAGAAGACATCAATCACATTATGTCGTTTTCGACACTGGAGAAGAACTGTTCCTTGGAACATGTGATAAAAGAGGCGTCGGTGGTGTTGGTATCCTTGTCAACACAAACTTAGCCAGGAGCATTGATTCATTCGAATGCCTAACAACCCGAATCGGATGATTACACTTGAATAGATGTGGCTCACTACCGGCAGTTTCTATCTTTGTTGTCTATGCACCAACATCCAGTTATGGTGAAAGAGAAACTGAGAAGTTCTACATGGAGCTGGAGAAGTTCTATAAAGAAGATCACACCTTCTACAAGATCATTGTCGGTGATTTTAATGCCAAGATAGGACCAAGAAGATCAGTCGATGAACTCCACATCGGGACCCATGGCCTAGAATGGAATGAACAGGGTGACAGACTGTCTGAGTGCATCATGTCAACCAAAACTTTCCATGGTAACTCACAGTTCCAAAAGGCTGAACCTAAACATTGGACATGGGGGTCTCCCGATGGACGGTTCCACAATGAAATAGACCACATCATATTCAATCGGTGGTTTTGCCTAACCGATGTTGCTGTTGTCCCAAAATTCCAAACGGGATCAGACCACCGTCTTCTTCATGCAAAATTCTACCTCACAGAAAGAGGAGAAAAAAATGCAAGGTTTAAGAAGAGGACTCCCAGAATGACCACCAACTGGGAGCTCTTTGGCTCTGTTGCGACAACATGGGAAGATGCCGTCATTGACAACATTGATGAAGAATACGATCAAATGATTCAGCACCTCCATGATTGTGCGAGGAATGCCAAGAGAGAGATAACCACAAAAAACCGCCTTTCTTCGAACACTCTTGAACTTATTCGCCAACGTGGCTTAGCAGATGCCTCAGGCCACCACAAACGAACATCTGAACTGGCAAAACAGTGCAGGGAAGCCATCAAGGATGACCTCAAAAACAGGAGCGCAGCAGTATTGGTAGATGTGGCAGAAGCTGGGAAAATCATTCGTCCTTCACCAACTACAAAACCAAGATGACTGCCCTCCGACATCATGATGGATCTATCATATCTTCCAGAAGGGCAATGGAGAAGATTATTCATGACTTCTACTCAGATCTTTTTAATAGCCACATCCACTTGCCCACATACCACATACCACATGATGGATATGTCATTCCCAATGTTCTCCCTTCCGAAATCCAACATGCCATCTCGTCGGTAAAGGAAAAAAGGGCACATGGCCCAGACAAGATCAGACCTGAACACCTGAAGAACTTACCATCAGTACTCATCAATACATTGGCTCGGCTCTTCACACGCTACCTGTCTGAATGCAAGGTTCCATCCCAGTGGAAAACCAGCAGGACTGTACTACTATACAAGAAGGGAGACATCCACAACATTGGCAACTATCGCCCAATCTGCCTATTGTCTGTCGCTACAAACTGTTCACTCGAGTCATCCTGAATAGGATTAGCAGAACACTAGATGAAGGACAACCATGTGAACAACCCGGATTCCGAAAAGGATTCAGTACCATCGACCATATCCACACGATTACTAAGCTCATTGAATTTTCTCGGGTGTTCAAGATGCCGCTCTGTCTAACGTTCATTGATTTAAAGAAGGCCTTTGATTCTGTTGAGATGGAAGCGGTCATGGAAGCCCTAGCCAATCAGGGCTTACAAACTCAATACATCAGGATCCTTCATGAGCTCTATTGCGGATTCACTACCAAGATCTCACCATTCTACAAAGAAGTAATCATCCATATCAAGAGAGGGGTTTGGCAGGGTGATACCATTTCACCAAAACTCTTCAGTGCCACCCTCGAGAACTTCATGCGACAACTGGAATGGGAAAGCATGGGAGTGAAGATAGATGGTCGGCAACTACACCACCTCCGATTTGCTGATGACATCATTCTAATAACACCAAACATCAGCCAAGCGGCACAAATGCTAAACGACTTTGACCGTGAATGTGGAAAGGTTGGACTACAGCTGAATCTTACAAAGACAATGTTTATGAGAAACAGCCTTGTTCCTGACGCTCCTTTCGCTCGCAATGGAACCACCATCTCCGAATGCAACAGTTATATATACCTAGGTCGAGAAGTCAACATGATGAATGACCTGGCTCCTGAGTTGAGCAGGGGGAAGACAGCAGCTTGGAATGCCTTCAAGAATGTTGAAGAAATAACTAAAAGGACAAAGAACCTCCAGCTACGAGCACATCTCTTTGATTCCACTGTTCTTCCTGCATTAACATATGCCTCAGAGACCTGGACCCTACGAAAACAGGATGAGAACGCTATTCGGGTCTCTCCAAGAGGAATCGAAAGAACTATGCTTGGAATATCACGATTCACTCAAATGAGAGATAGAATCCGGAGTTCTGATCTTCGTCAACGCTCAAGAATCAGAGACGCTGTCTCATTTGCCAAGACATCAAAAATCAGATGGGCTGGACACGTAATGAGGTTTACAGACAACCGCTGGACTAGAGCCATTACTGATTAGATTCCACGGGGCATCAAAAGATCGTGTGGACGCCCACCTACAAGATGGTCAGACTTCTTCGTCAAGACCCTGAATGATCGGTTTGAGGCTCTGCATGTTCCTAGAATGAACAGATACCTTTGGGCTATGCTAGCACGCAACCGGGATGAATGGAGACGTTACTGGCACCTGCTCGAGTAAATCGATGAATAATGGGGATTAAGTGATTAAGTGATTAAGTGATACCCTGTTAGAAATTTAGGTTTTTTTTTTCTTTTTGGGTAACACCCCGCAATGCACGGGGCTTACTTCTGGCTCTCTGGAATTACACCTGGCAGTACTCAGGCTACCATACAAGCTACTGATAATCTAAACCAGATTGGCTGCATGCAAGGCAAAACCCTGCCTGCTGTGCTATTGCTCCAGATCCAGAATTTAGTTTTTTTTTGCCATTTATTAAATACATTGTCAAAAAAGTATGTCAAACGCACTGAGTTGATTTTTATTGAGTTTATTTATTGAGTGGTTTTATTTATTCTTATTTATTTTAATTTTTTATTGCCTCAAAGGTCTTCCTTTTTGTAACAATGTGATATGATATTTATTGACTTAGCCATTTATTTGTTTTAGATGCTTTTATTGATCAAAGTTTTAAAAACTGAAAACTTTGTATAATATGATAGAAACAGAAAAATAAATCAGAGTGACATAATATATATCTTTAAATATTGTGATTATCCTTTAGAAATACATGTGCAAAGTATTAATACAGTTGACATTAAAACAACGAGATTATACAACTGGAGAGTTAACATATATCTAGAAGTTAGAGAGCTATGCTTTCAGTTGTTAGAAAAAAACAAGTAGGAATTAAAGGACAAAAGATAGCAGAGCAAGTCATAAAAAAAGTTCAGCTTGTTGATATTTTGTCAATATAAATGCAGTTCAATAATTTTAAGATACTAAAATAAAATGAGACAATCTTATCATTAAAAGTCTGTAGAGGGGGTATGGTGCCACCAGCAGGTCAATCTGTACCTGTGAGGTGAGTGCATCAGCAGTCTGATGGCACCGACAGACTTTCAGATACCCCCAAATTGCTGCTGTGCCTTTGGACAGTCTCCAAAAACTTTGGGCAAAGTTTACCAAGAAAGGAAACGGCCAAAAGTTAGGTATGTGGGAGACACACCCACAAACCGCCTCCAGCTCAGCTATATAACTGGAGGCATGGCCTCTCTGGATCCTGATCAAACTGCTGAACAGCCATGATCCCAGAGACTCACAAACAAATCTCGGAACCCAAAGGCTTTTGGCAGGAATGCGTCCTGTTCCTGCAGTAGGTTACTGGCGCTGGGCCAATCCAGGTGGGAATAGCTTTCGTGCCTTTGCCTGTTCCCCCTGGTGGTCCCGTGACCACCATCCTCCAGAGGCCACTGGACAGACAGGTTTGGGCCTGCAGTGACGAGACATGCAGGGCCTCACCAGATGGGGGTGAAACTGGCCCTTTCCTCCCCATCCCAACAAGACCCCAAGTTGCCACCTACAAACGTCCTCTCTGGCTCCTGATCAAGCTGATTGATGGCCATGATCCCAGAGACCCAGCAGTTTTGGCAGCAATGCATCTGGACCACATACAAGGTGGCCGCCACCTCAGAGCTTATTGGAAAATCAGGTATGAGCCGGTGGTGACAGGGCAACTGCAGTCTCATGGGAAGGGGGGCGGTACCGGCTCATCCTTCATACCCTACCGAGGTCACGAGTTGCCCCCCATGAGCGGCTGTCACATACATGGCTCCAGAGGCAAAAGGACTTAATTCAGAGCCTGGCAGCTTGCGGCAGAAAACTGAATGGACCATGCGTTAAAGTACGTTAAAGTACGGCTCCATGCCTCTCCAGGAGGGAAAGGGTGTTGCTCCCTTCCGCCTTTCCCCTCCCACCGCCACCCGGCAGCAAGGTGGCCACCATGTCAGAGCTTATAGAAAGGCCAGGTATGAGCCAGTGGTGATGGGGCAACTGCAGTCTCATGGGAATTGGGGTGGTACCTACTTGTCCTTCATGCCCTACTGATATCACGAGTTGCCCCTCACGAGCGGCTCTCCAGCATGGCCATAACACCAGATGCACAGAAACCAATCTTATAATTATCTGGCTCTTTGCAGAAATCCAAAATCACGTGGCCGCTATCGCGGCTGCACAACATTACATGCTTCTCACAACCAGCTATAGAAAACAAAGTATTTCAAAATGCCTTTTCAGCAATTCTGATTGTTGGGTGGGGGCTGGGGGGGATTTCTAAACAAAATGATGCATCTTTTGTCGAAATATTGAATGTAATCAATGTAGAGAAGAGTTAAGTAAAAATCATCTGCCTCACAGCCTTTGAAAGGGGTGGGAGGGGGTATAATATTGGGGTTCTTGGTGGTGAAAAATGAGTACTAGTGAAGGGAAAGGTGTTTGATCATTGTATGACCGACACTTAAACCTGAAAGCTCTGTAACTTTTCCCACAGTGATTCAACAAATAAATATAAGAAGAAAAATAAATAAATAAAATTATGAAAAAAAGTAAGGTGGAGTTCATGCCCAATTCAATCAGCTAATCAATAGCTGAATAAAAAGCAGCACTCCTACATAAAAAAAAAAATCATGGTACCTGTAGAGGTACGTCACTGTGACGCAATGGAAAAGATACTTAGAATTTCAACCTTCAATATCTTAAGTGTTGACTTAGGATTTTTCACAAATGATGGGTCCTGATTCAAATTACATCTAACTAAAATATAATTTACTCCAATGGGCCTTGGTGTTTGGAGGACAGGTGTGGAAATGAGCTAATTTGCCTACAGGATAGCCCCTTAGACCATCAGTCAATAATCAGAAAAATTAGGGCCTGAGCAATAGCACAATGGGTAGGGTGTTTGTCTTGCACACGGCACACTGGGTTCAATTCCCAGTATCCCATATGGTTTCCTGAACACGACCAGGAAAATCCCCTATGCATCACCCAATGTGAACCAAAAAGCAAAAAAATAAAAACTAATCAATCAGAAAAATTTCAATGTGCTCCAGACATGCAAGTCTAAAAGTAGTTTTCCTTAGTCATTGTTGGGAGAAATCGGTGCAGCTATCATCATCATCCTTAGTCGGCCAGGACTCAGTAGCTAAGCACTGTTGTGGGGATTCACTAAAAGACTGCAAACCTGAAGAAACTTTCAGAGTTTCTTACTATTTTGGTTGGGATCACCCACATAGCTGCTTTCCAGTCTGACAAGAGGTTTTTGTGAACCTGACATCTGCAATTTCCCTGAGAGAACAGTGGTCACTTTTACTTTGGACTTCTCACCCTTGTTTGAGTCTCCTTTAACTAGCTTTGACACAGAACTCTAAAAGAAGAAGATTCTAAGAAATAAAATTTCCAACTTTGTCCATGGACACCAGAAAATGATATAGAGGATTGACAAAGGTGATATTGAACTGACAACAGGAGACTTTAAAAAGGCCACGCCACTATCAATTAAGTAGCTATATATTCTACTATTTTCTCAAACAACAAAAATGTCCTTTGATCTAACATAAGACAATGATTTCACTATTTTAATAAGTTACACAATTTGGTATTTTACCTGTGCTTATAATCACTCTGTCTCTCTGTCTCTGACTCTGTCTTTGTCTCTGTCTGTCTCTCTGTCTCTCTGTCTCTGTCTCTGTTTCTGTTTCTGTCTCTGTCTCTCCATTCTTCAACCAACCAATAAAATAAATGCATAGTTCTATAAAGTATCTTATTCATTCTGAAGAGACATACTATTTTCACATTTTTTCTAGCAAGAAACCAAGCACCGTTTGTTAAACTAGAATACTGCAAGGACTGTTTGTTAAACTAGAATACTGATGTCTGCAGGTGGGAGAAATTCTATAAGCAAATGGGAATGAGGTTGCTAGGGCAGTAAGGAAGAGAGAAAGAGAGATAGAGAGTGAGAGAGAGAGAGAAAGAGAGAGATAGAGAATAAAACATCCCATTAATACATATACCACCAGAGGATTATGGCTCGAATTCTGTGTAGAAAGCTCTATAGATTTGTTCCTCTTAGCAACAGAAGACTGAAACAATTTTTCATTATTGCCCTTATTTTATTAATTGAACACTGAACTGTCTTGAAGGCAATAACATCTTACTTTCCAACTGAGGAGTCTGGTTGACTTCAGAAAATTTATTTAAAGTAATAAGTACAAGAATAGGAAGAAATTTAGAACTAAGTATTTTAAGCATCCTCTGGACATATCCAATGCAGTAAAGGATGGTTAAATGTATGGTTAGGGGGTATCTTTAAGAGCAGTAAAGCAGAATATTATAACCCACTACATTGAGCACTAACAATCATTCATACTTTATATAAATCAAGTTTATTGTTACTTTCACTTTTATTTAAAACAGAGTAAAAGGGAAAAAATTACCATATCTATTTAAGTAAAATAAAAAGCAACCTGAAAGTAAGGGTATAAATATAAAGCAAACTTCAAATACTGAATCACTTCACGGACTCCAGTTTTCCAGGAGAGACATTTATTCTTCATTAGGTTATTGACTAGAGAATTTTCAAACTATTACATGAAATTCAGTATTCTACCAGTAGATGCAGAATCCCAAACACTGATGGAATACAGTAGCTGCAGTTGTAATCCCTGAAAATATCAATATTGCTAAACATTCAGGTAATACTCCAGAGACAGAGTCAGTTGGACGTTGTGTGTGTGTGAATGAATTATCAGGACTAGGGAACTAAATATAAATAGAACTTAGACAATACCAGACCATAAGATTTTGGGAGAGGTCTGAATTAACTCTAGTAATGTTTCTGATTAACTCTTCTGGATGGAGATTGAAATATAAGCTTCATTTTGCCCTTCTTGTCATAGGTCAGAAATACTTGAGATCAGTTAGCCAAGATTAAGTAAATTGCAATTAGTTACTCATCCAGATACCAAAAACTGATCAGGGGTTAAAGGAGTAGGATAACTGTGAGGAAACAATTTATTACTATTCTGCTTAAACATAAATGTATTTGGTGTAGGGTGGGGAAAGATGAATACATGGGGAAATAGATTTTAATTTCTTTCTGAATATAATTCTTCCCAGGTTTGTAATAATCAGGTAAATAGTAACAACTTTCTCTTGGAATGAATGAAAGGAATATGCACAAGTTCTCTTAGACAATAATTATTTTCAAACAATTGCACAAGTTGTAAAAATGGGTGAAAATGTAGAAACTGGGTGAGGGATTATAACTTTTTTATTGCAATGACAATGAGAGCTTTTAACTTGTTTTGGCTTATAGAGCTATAAAAATATCCTTCCTTATAAACATCTGTATTTCTCACAGAAACACTACTAAGCATCAGTAATATATTATATATTTTTTATGGAGTATGGCACCCTGGTGACAACCTGGAATATTTTCCCCATTCAAAAAGTAATATAACTTTCTCCTCCCCCTCCCCACAAATGCAGCCACCTGGTTTCTACCAATCTAGATTTTTTTCATCTTCATTGGAATGATAACACCAAATTCTCTTTAAATTTTCCCACCAACACCTTGCTATGCAATAGCAACTGTTGACTTTAGCGGGTTCTTTTAATCTATTCTCACATAATCTGTACTGCTATTGTATAAAAATTGTGCTCTCTTGATAATACTGGAAAACATAGATAATATTTTTTTCTAATCTTATCTAAATATTAAATAATATCTATTTTTTCAACACTCTATCCTGTGTTTCTTCTATCTTCCCAGTTATATACTATGGATGATATCATTATAATCTCAGGTCCTGGTATGTATAACAAAGTGTTAAAACTTGGCTTATAGGAAATTGGTTGTACATTTTCAAACTTTATTTTATTTTATTTACCTAGTCCAAGGTTCAGGATCCACCTGCACAAATATTTATTTTATTCTTTTTTCAATGGCCCAGGAAAGATGGAAGTTGGTACTTAGTAAATTGGCCTTTCTTTTGCTCTACACTTTGGAAATCATTGTCCTGAGAACTGATTTGTTTCAAGGGTTCTATATTATTTACATATCCTCAGTGCCTAAGGATTGCTCCTGGGAATGCTCTTAGACCCAGACAGTGCTGGAGCTGTGACCTAGGCCTCTCTAGCAAAGCTTGTGCTCCAGCCATTGCACTGTCTCACTGGCCTAATCTTGGGCTGCGTGACTAAGAATATGTTTTTAATGTTAATGTTCTTTGGTGGCCACACGCAGCTGTGCTCAGGAATCATTTCTGACTGTGCTCTGGGGTGGCTCCTAGTGGTCTTTGGGGGACCTCGTGCAGTGCCAGGTATTGAACTGGGGTTGGCCACATACAGAGCCAGTGCCATCCTCACATACTGTTGCCCCAGCCCCCATGATGATATGCTTTGAGAGTAAATAGTCTGTTACTCTCAGACCACTAACAAGTAGATCATTATGAGTGGAGAGTGCCATCATATTATAGAAATGGAAAACTCACTGCCAGAGAGATAGGACAATGATGGGGGGAGGGGGTACTTGCCTTGCATGCTGCTGAACTGGGTTTGATTGATCCCTGACCCACCTGCAATCCCCTGAGCAATGCCAGGAGTAAGTCCTGGGCACTGCTTGGTGTGATCCCCAAACAAAACAAATAATGAAAATGCTCACCCATTCACTTCTGAGCTCCTCACTACAGGGTGTGTTTCCAAAAGAGCTTATGGGGTGTGAATTGAATCTAGCTCTTGTTGAAGCCCTAGACCTTGTGAAAAGTAGTTGAATATGGAGTGTGAGGACCCTGGTTTTGTGTCTCTTTCCTGGGCTCTCATTTTTGGTTGCCTTTGGAGAGAGCCCTGAGATTTGTGTGAAATTCCTTGTCTGTGTGAGCTTTGTGGTGCTTGGTGCCCTGCCCAGTTTCTTTTCAGGTTCTGGTGCAGTGGTGTAAAAGATTCTTTTGAACTAACAACCTTTTTTCCCTTGACAGTTGTCTTTGAGCAGTATATGTGTATTACATACATTTACATATTCATTTCCAAGTCAGAGCCTGGCAAGCTACCCGTAGCATATTCAATATGCCAAAAGCAATAATAATAATGGACCTCATTCCCTGAAAGACCCTGAAGGACCCCCAAATAAGGCAGCATTGGGAAAAACAAGTAAGGAGAGGCTGCTAAAATCTCAAGACTGGGCGAATGAGATGTTACTGACACCCGCTAGATTAAATCAATGAACGGGATGACAGTGACAGCGATACAGTGAATTTTTTTTTTTTTTGCTTTTTGGGTCACACCTGGTGATGAACAGGGGTTACTGCAGGCTCTACACTCAGGAATTACTTCTCGAGGTGCTCAAGGGACCATATGGAATGCTGGGAATAGAACCTGGGTTGGCCGTGTGCAAAGCAAACAACCCACCTGCTGTGCTATTGCTCTAACCCCTATCTTATTCTTAATGTTACACAATGTGAAGTCTTACCAATATTTTTTAAATAACTCAGCACTTAAATACTTAAAAAAGGGCTAAAATTCTCTACCTAAAGGATCCATAGGGATAATACAATGGGTAGGATATTTTCCTGGCACTCAGCAAACCTTGGTTCGATCCCCAGCACCTTCTATGATCCCTGGAGGCCCCGAGTAGTGCTCTATGAATTCAGACCCTGAGTACAGCCAGGTATGGCTCCAAAGCAAGCCAAAAAAAAAGCATCTCTACTTGATTTTTGCTGAATTCTTGTATTCAGGGATTTATCTGAAGCCAAATACAGATACAAGGTTGAATTCAAAACCCTAAGTGTTCTGCTCTGTGGGAAGTTCTCTATATGAGTTTCTACAAGATGCTTAGGAAGGGGAGTCTGCTTAACCTGACAGTGGGGTGTGTTTACTGTTGCTTGCACCGGTTCTAAATGGTAAAGGAAACTTGTGAATTCAAGTGTCCCATATACAGTTATTAAATGGGTTCACTTATTTCCTTTTAGGCAGTGGGTTGTATTCAAGGAGATCTGTGAAGTGTCTTTTCTACTTTCTTTCTTTTTTTATTCTTTCACCTAATAGTTAAATCTGTGGCCTGATTTGTAGAAGTTTACACTGAGGCTGCAAAAGTTGAAGGGCTCATTAAACAATGCCACGGAGACCTTCTGACTTCTACAGCATGACTTGAATTGCTATTTGGCTCACATAAACCTTTTTGATTTAATGCTTCCAAGGCACACAAAATCCAATCAATCTCTAAATCTTCATCATTACTGTTGCCTTCATTCTGTTCAAGTGCTAAAACTAGAGTACAACTCAATCATTACCCTTCTTTTGGTGCCTCATCACCTTCTCTCAGAAGTGATTATTTCAAGACCTTGATGTTATGCAGTCTTGGTAAAAATCTTCTGCTTCCCACCAGCATTGGGATCTTGTTACCAACTGACAGGTGAAAATTTCAAAGTGAGGGCCTGCTTTTTAGGGCCATTTAAGCTGAAATTGGTATAGTTTAGGAACCTTCTGAAAACAGAAAGTATCAATTCCCTCTGGAGAATTTTGTCTGAACGAGCAATAACTTGAAGTATAAACTGTTAACATTACTTGGTGAGAAAAATGTGAATGGTGACATTTGATTAAATATTTTATTGTTGAAAATCCTACTTATTTTTTCTTTTCTCCTGTTGCTTCAGTTGCAAACAACCTGTTTACTTGCTTTCAGTCTTTTCATGTCATAACTTAATCATTATATTTACATAATTTTTTCCTTTTAGAATGTTCTAAATATGAGAACTACTTGTCAAGCTTGCTCTGTTATGTTTAATAATTAATAATTTATAAGAAAATTCATTTTTGTGGCAATAATATATTACACATATGATCCATATGCACACAGTATTTTATACTTAAAGTTCTTTCTAAGGTCTAAAGCATCTAAATGCAACTAAAATAAATTAATCAGAGCAATAAGCATAAGGAGGCTGGGGTAATAGAAAAATTCATAATGATACAGCTACAGTGATCTTTATGAATTTGAATGCTAGAATACTACATGAACTGGGCAGGGTTCATACATCTATACAGAAGTACAGTAAGGATCTCTTCTACACACAGGTGGCCATGGTTGAAGACTCAGGAAAGTTAAAATATCTAGAAACTGAGAGAAAATTATTATAGAGAGGACCAATGACAGGTTTCAAAGAAATAGATCCCCACCAAGGAGACACAAGTCACTGGGTTTCAACTGCATATTTCAGAGTACGAACGTATACACTAGAGAGATAGTTGTTTCATGGCCAGGTAATCATACAGAAGAGGTGAGCAGATGGCTAGGAACAGGACTTTGGACACCATACAGTGGATTGGGAATTGAAAGACAGAATATTTGACATCATGCACTGGTAAAAGGAGAAATCTGGACATTGGGGAGGGATATAGACACATCTACTTAAACTGTGTAATAAGTGCTACTTTTTTTCCTTTTTGGGTCCCAGCCAGTGATGCACAGGGATTTCTTCTGGCTCTTCACTCAGGATCTACCCCTGGCAGTGCTTAGGGGACCATATGGGATGCTGGGAATTGAACCCAGGTCAGTCACATGCAAGGCAAACACCGTACCTGCTGTGTTATTGCTCCAGCCCTAAACACTTCTTAAGCTTCTGAGTTCTGCGTGCAAATGTTTCATATGATTCTCAAGAGTCCAGTAGAACAGGAAAAGTCCACTTTCAGGTTAACAAGACTTCTCACAATAATTACTGATATTATGAAATTCTCTTATCTCAACCCCATTGCTCCAGTTCATGTTTAATTCCAATTCCAATCAGAGGTGATGACATTGATATCTTGGTCACTTGTAATAACACCTAACCTAACCCAGTGCCAAATATGTGTGAACTCGCAACTATACTCTCTGCAATTTCATTTCAGCCAAAGGGTCCAGTTAGCATTAACTTGGTCAGATCAGACACATTTTCAATGAGCATTTTTGCACATGGGATCTGATCTACTTGTTAGAACATTGGCAAGAGGTTGTGTGGTGTCTGATAGGTCATCAGATATCATTTGAGTCTCCAACAAGTCATAATTAACTTTGTTTTTAAAGATGGGAACAACAGGGTCACCAATAACACATTCTGGGCAGCTAGCCAGTATTTTACCATGGGAGTCATGGTGTTTAAACACGTTGAGTAGACTGGATGTGTGATATGTACTAATCTGAAGCAAGGCAATTATTTACACAGTAAAGAAAAAGACATTCTTAATAAGGTGAGAAGTATTAGAAAGATTGAAACAGTACTATACAAATTTATGGCTGGAGTTCACCTCAAATTTGAGATGCAGTGTATGTCAAATAGATACGATCTTATTCCAGAATCAATAAAAATGACAATCCCAAAGAACTCTTTCAGACTTGAGAGTGACAGTTTCTTCTTTTCTATAAGCACAATAACGTGGCTCCAGTTTGACAGAGATTAGAAAGTAGACTATGAAAGAGCTTTGTTAGCCACAGTAAATACATTTAAAACAGAGTCATGAGAAAATTATATACAAAAATAATCAGAAAGCATATTTTTGTAAGAGGCAGGTTACAGATTGAAGAGCATCAAAATGGTTAATGAACAATCCCCAAAGGTATCTTCTAGTTCTTTGAATATAGGAGGTTATACATTATATTAACTTGCTTCTACAAGCTACTGGATGAAGGGAAAGAAATAAAAAGAAAAAAAAACACCCTTTACATTTTCAAAGTTCAATCCCAGAGAAGTTTTTTGTTTTATAATTTTGAATCCATCTCTTAACTACTGTAGGGCAGTTTCAGGACCAGCAGGAGATTGGTAAGATAATGAGTTTTAGAGACAGTAAAAATAAGATAAAATTTATGCATTGGGATTCATTGACCAACAATTTACAAAAAATCATCCAATCAAAATAGAGAATGTTCTCCTACCATTTGAAATTTTAACAGAAATAGACTGTATTTACATAAATACTATTTGCATTAAAATACTATATCTTCATAAAATATAAATTTTAAGAAACTACACAAATAATATGAGTTTCATTGAATCACTTTTTCACAGGACTTCTCTGTGCAATCTCTTTATAGCTAACAAGTTTTGTTTGTAAGTATTTGAAAGGAAAAAAAATTAACCCATTTTCACTACTTAAACTCATAGAATAATGCCCAAGTTTTAGTATTTTCATGGCATTTTTACATTTCAATTAATATTTCTTCATTCTTTACTCCCTGCTCTCCTTTTGTCTATTGTGTACTTTCCTGTTTGTCAGCTTTGAACCAGTACCCCTTTTATGTATTTTGTACTTACCTGTTTGTTGGGCTGGAGTGACGGCACAGCAGTAGGGCGTTTGCCTTGCACACAGCCAGCCCAGTTGAACTGGGTTCGATTCTTACGCCCCTCTTGAAGAGCAGAGCAAGCTACCAAGAATATCTCACGCGCATGGCAAAACCTGGCAAGCTACTCCTGACATATTCAGTATGCCAAAGACAGTAACAACAAGTCTCAAAATGAAGACGTTACTGGGCCCGCTCGAGCAAATCGACGAACAGTGGGAGGACAGAGCTATAGTGCTATCTGTTTGTCAGCTTTGAAACACTCTTCCTGATTTGCTGTTAATCAAATTACTGTTGTTTTCTTATCATTGTTGTGTATCTCCATTAATACATATTTTTCTTTCTTTTTTTTTGGGCAAGATGACTTTATCAGAGAACAGTGTTGAATGATGACAAAGAGTCTGTCTTGCTTTAAGAATAATTGTTGCAACCATTTCATATTGTCAATGAAAATGCTGTCTTGAATTCTGGATACTGTTATTGAAATTCTGAATACTGTATATCTTGTTGAAATACTCTTGTTAAAACCTCTTGTTTATATATACATAACTCTTATTTACATATGCATAAATATATATGTACATATATAAACATATAAGTGATTTTTACACTAATAAAATCTCTCTCCCGCTTTTCTCCTCTGAACCTCCCCTCACTATTTCTGTCAAAGTAAAATCTCAAATGTACACAAAAGTGGTAAAAAAATCCCATGAAACATTATGTATATTCCGAGAAGTTTCAGCAATCCCCAAATAACTTCAACACTTACCTTATTTTGCTCTACTGTTGCTAACTACTCTCCATTATACTATTTTCTGAAATTCCTTCTATTGAATCATTTTTAAGAGATACTTTTAAAGAA
The DNA here is from genome assembly GCF_029834395.1 of Sorex fumeus. Classification (NCBI taxonomy): domain Eukaryota; kingdom Metazoa; phylum Chordata; class Mammalia; order Eulipotyphla; family Soricidae; genus Sorex; species Sorex fumeus. The sequence goes on along the minus strand of NW_026606322.1, from coordinate 38,871,029 downwards.
TAGTTTTAGGAGGCCAGAGAGGTGCCATAGAGATAAAGAAGGTCATGTGACTAGTAAGTTTCAACCCCAACACAATTTGGTATTTGAGTATCACCAGATCATCTCTAGTGGCCCCTAGTACGAATGGGTTGCCAGGATAATCCCTCCCATTTTAGGGCCCTGGCAACAGCATATCTTTGAGCCTTTGCATCTATCCCCCTGTTTGGTGGCCTGAGAATCACTGGGCAGCGCCAATAGGGTCTCCTGAGCTAAAACTGAGTGGTGTTCCATCACCAAAAATGTTTTTAATATGAAGAAAATACTTAACATTTATGTATAGATTTGTCATATCATATACTTTTATAAAATAAATGATATAATTTACTTGACAACACATATAATTTCTTTAGTAATGAGTATAGGTCATGTAAAATAACCAATTATATAGACAGGATGAACAATAAACCTGCCTAAGAAAGGCCAATTGCTATTCTGCAAATATAGAGGATAATTTCCCTTTACATTAATCTGCCTGCTAGATCTCCAACATCACATATTATACCCCAAGCCCAACCATAAGTGATCGCTGAACACAGAGCCAGGAAAAGTTCTGATCATGTCCTGAGTATGACCCAATAATCAAAAAACAAACAAAAAAATGTGCCTGCGTTTTTTTCCTCAAATTTTATGTTGCTCACAGTAGGAAGCATTACACAGTTCACATTAACATTTGGGGCATCATTTGGTGAAGAGTTTTATCATTATATAGAAAATTATCTCATATTTTGACATAACATAAAATCTGTAATTCAAATTACAGACAAATGAGCAGAGTTTGCAGCCAAGTTTACATAAAGGAAATGTAGAAAATTCAAACACAATCTATTAAAAGTCAACCCTATTGTGTAACATTGTTCTCCTCTGGAGAACTATTATACTATTGTGTTTTTTCTACTTATGACAAATTGTTCACATGAATTTTCATTAGGGAATTAAAGTTTGTTTTATTCTCTGAATCATTAGTTTGAAGTCAGAAATAAAAAAAAAGATTCTTGTATGCAAATATAAAACAATCACAAAGAAACAAAATTAGTAGGTCTTGAAAATGCTAATAAGAACAGAATGAGGTAAAGCATCTCCAGTTACAGTTGTTGGATTCAGACATGCTCATATTTTCCTTCTTTATCCTATAAAAATTGAGAACATAAGAAAAGTATAAAGATTTCTATTTTTTTTGTAATAGAACCAGTGCCATCAGGAGCAACACTTAATGCTTATTATAAAAAGCAACAAGTTGTTTCAATATTGCAATTTCATCCACATTTTATTTTTTAATTTGGGGGACACCCAAGGAGATTTAAACCTGGATAGAGGATACATTTACCTGATCTTGAATTTTAAAATTAATGTTTGAAATATGAGAGGATATCTTTCTTTCATAGTGCTTTATTTCTTTCTTTCTTTCCTGCTTCTCTTTTTCTTATACATTAAGGCAAAGGAATTCACACAACTTTACCTGTCATGTGGACAGCTCTAGAATGGAAGATGGTCCATTGGATTATTTTTCTTTTTTTTTTTTCTGGGACACAGCTGCTTAGAGCTCTGAGCTCAGGATTCAGTCCTGTGATGCTCAAGATTAAACCTTGGTGAGACATACAAGGCAAAAGTCAAAAGCCCTACCCACAGGGCTATATCTCCAGCCCAATGAGTATTGCTTTTTTTTTTTTCCCTAGTCGGATTACACAGACAACCAGCATACTGGGTACAGGAACATGTGGTATCAGAGCCCAAACTTTTGTGTGTGCTAGAGTTTTGCATATTCTGAATTGTACTCTTGAGTTATATTGCTTGACCTTAAATATATACACATCAAATTAATGGTTTCTAAGGTATTTTGTTCAAAACAATTTGATTCTCCAAAAAAGGTTCAGACTGTTTATTTTCCCAAATGCCTAGCATAGTCTTTTTTCCAATAGACATGTAGAACACAAGAAATCCGACACTGATGCCTTTAAGAAAACTGTTGCCATTAGCTGAAGAATAAAATGATCACAATATAGACTTAAAATTTTCATAATTACCATATCTATAATTATGGAGAAACTTATCTGAAGGCAGAGCAAACATGTAGACAAAGGATTTTGTCATAGATAATTCTTTTCTTCCAGTCAGATACCACTCACTCCTCGCTTTTTGATACCTAAGATCTTGACCTGATTTATTAGCACCCGATATAAACTATAGTATGTCTTATTTATTCTGGGACAGACATATAAATCCTCCATTTGCATGTAATTAAAGTTTACTGGTTTATCTCCTACTAATACTGCTCATATTAATTTATATGTTTGACCAGCAGTTAAAAAAAAACAGAAAAACAATGAATGAAAGAATTTCTTATCCCACAATCTTAAAATTTTAATAACATGGTGTGTTTATAATTCACTTCTGACAATAGTAATAGTGCCCTTTTCAAGTTCTCAAATACTGTGCAAAATTTCTGGATTGAGGAACTGAAGAATGTGGAAAGAAAGTGAGTTCAAAAAAGGAACAAATGCTAATGATGCTCAGGGAATTAAGCCACAGCTCTCAAGCTGATGGGGACAGCAAGCCAGAAACATTTGATGTCAACATTTTAACTGTTTATTTTTCATTTCTAAAAGATTATGTGATACTAATATTTTATACTAAATGACTGGAAAACTTGAGTTTATGTATAAACATTATTTTAATATATTTTTTTCTTTCAGAGGGTAATATATTTATTATTAGAGTGCAACCTCTTTCTTTAAAGTTTTAGATTTTTACTTACATTAAGTTTTTCACAATAATTGATTGCATTCAATATTTCAACACAAATTCTACCACCTTTAACCGTCCCAACACCATTATTAATTTGTATTGGTGTTTTGACCAGTATGAGACATTTGCGCGGGTCTATCTCACAGTGATTCAACAAAAAAGTAAAAGAAAAAATAGTATGCAATCTCCTGTAATTCTCAAATCTTAAATATTTGGGGTATGGAGACATCTCTGCAGTGAGATGCTCTGTTCCAAGATTCATTTGTGTGTCTCTGGATAATGGCAGTTAATAAATACACTTAAATGGCCAGAATGTATCTTCTTTATGCCATTTTCCTCAAAATTTCAACCCATGTCAAAAAGAAAAAGCATCAAAACAACAGGATGCAAATTCTGTATTTTAGGAAACCACAATTTTTTTGCTTGCTTTTTTAATTTTTTATTTGTATTTTTATTTGAACCATACCTCGAGGGCCATGCATGGGAACTACTTCTGACTTTATGCCTGCAGGTCCACAAGGTACTGTTAATGAAAACATAGACTCCAGCATGCCAAGTTTGAACTCACTGCTTTGAGATACTACCTTAGCCCCAAACTCATCTGCCAAGGAAAAAGTGAATCTTAGTAAAAAGTAATTGCAAAGTAAAAAGTGGATCTTCCTTCACCAAATTATTGATAATAATACAGTCATACAGGGACAGAGAGTGAGAGAGAGTGGGAGAGTGATAGAAAAAGAGAGTGATAGAGAGAGAAGTGAGGCTTGACATATAGGAGTTAAGGCGTAACTCTCTCATGATCTCTTGAGGCTGTGTCATTCCATCTCTGGCATCACGTAGTCTCCTCAACATTACCTGATGGAGCCCTGAAGAACAGTCTTAGGGCCTGAGAAATATACATCACATTGAATCATTGTCCCATCTGGCTGAGAATCACCATCATAGACCTATACATTCTGAGAACTTCCAGGAAGACACCTAAGGAAGTGAGTAAAGATCCTGAACAAGCAAACAAAGGGCTTTGCAGTAGAGTTCACTTGTTTTGCATATGTGAGACTCAGTTTTGATCCTGCTCATGGCAAAATACAGTAATAAAAACAATGAAAATAAAACAAGTCACTTACTATTTATTGCCATATGTTAATAGCATTAAATATCATACATGAACAAAAATGAGGAACATATTGCATGTGTAAACAAAGATGCACATACATAACCACACAGAGCGAAATCACAAAGTCAATAAGACAAAAGGCACACAATCAAGTAGACAGTAAAAGAGGTATAATAACATTATTAGAAATAGTCCTTTTAGTGGCAACTTTGGCTTACAAATATTGATAAAGTAAATAATAGTCATGCATGAATGATGTAAAATTTTATTTTCTTGCCATAAAAATGAATCATGTTGAATGTAGACAATGTAGACTGTTAAGGTGCATACCTTGTATGTGGTTTACCCAGATTTCATCCCAGCATCACAGATCTTCCTAGCATCTACCTGAGCAATGCTGGAAGATCTCCAGCACCACTGGTATAGTCTACATAATCACTAGCACTACAGGGTTCAAGCAATGGCACATAATTGGATCTTGCTTTGAGTCACCAGCCTATTGGCAAAAAATCACTGGGTCGGGTGTAACAGCCTCCAAAACACTGCTTGAGGAACTCCACTCAGAAGGAACTGTTAGGCAAGTAAATGTTGGCATGTAACAGCTATTTAGTTTTGAAAAATAGTAATTACTATACAGAATAAATAGAATGAAAAATGCAAAATCATTATACAGTGACTGCAACATTCAGAACATAATTTTTATACTGAATTTGGCACAACAGTATGTCAAATACAGAGAAGATTCTAAGCAGAATAAAAAATATTTCAAACAAGAATATAATTCATAAAGTTAGATTTCTCAAATTTTCGTCTGACACATCTTTCTAGTTTTATTTTTCAGTTTTCTGTTTTTCTTGGTTCTCAACTATTTAGATGTCATTAAATAATTCCCATGGAGTCTGTCTTTCATAGACTCACTAATTACTTCATTGTGCTTTGTGTATTTTTCATGTTCTTTTCAGGGAACACTTAAAACACTAGGTGTGAGAAGATAAGAAAATGTTCATGAATCGGGAATGATTTTATGATATTTATAAATCCAAAATGCTAAGATGTTCTACAAAGCTGCTAGGTGTTAGCAAATTTTATCATCTGAAGTTGCAGAAAAACTGGTGATCTCCACATAGCCTAGAACATTAATAAAGGTTATATGTCAAAATTAAATTGCTATTAAATTTCTATGTCTTTTTATTCTCTACTTAAACTTCTAATGTAAGCAGTAGAAATTTAAGAAATATGGTAAATAAAAAATATTTCTATTTACTATGATGCGGAGGCTTTTTTCTTCAATTAAGCACATCCTCTCACATTTGATGAAGAACATAGGGAATCTCTATTACTTAAGTGTCTTTCATTTGTCTGGTAGTAGAGGTTTATTCCTACTAGGAAGATTAGTTTTGCATGGTTTGGTTCACTTCCATAGTGGGAGTCATAAATCCATCAAAATACATAAGAAAGACTCATGGCCTCCTAATTAAAGCTTGAATTTATGGTAGAGACAGCCTTCTTAGGGAAATTCTCATGAAACGACAGACTAAGAAATGCCTATTTTATCTCTTAAAAGGTTGTTAAGTTTATTTTGAAGGCATGTAAAACTATAAGAAACACAGATGCAGTTACTATACTATCTCTATTACAAGCTGGTTACAAATAGATGGCATTTGGTGCCCCAAATGTGGGTCATTAAGCAACCATAAGAATTGTTATTCGTGAAATGTGATTGCAACTTGAGTCCCTGTGATAAATGGGGATAGGCAGACTATTGACAAAATACTAATGTTAATTTAGTTGAGTGTGGATTGTTCTGGTACTGCAAAACGCTAACAGAAACATTGATCAGTGATGCCTTTTTTCAAAAAATGAAATATGTATTTGTTTTAGACAGAGAAAATGTAAGATATTCACAGTAATAGTTAACATCTCAACCCAATGTTACTTTTATTGGCAGTATTCTCTAATAGACTTATTTCAGTTTCATCCTTTGTTTTTTTTAAATTTTCTTTCTTTTACTTTCTGGGCAGGAGGCAGTCGTGGTGGTGCACAGGAGTTGCTCCTGTCACTACCCTGGGACCATATGATCCAGGGAATTTATCCCAGACCTCCTATCTACAATGCATACACTCAGCCCACTGATAATCCCTGTTGCCAACCCACTCTTTCTTGAAATTAAATATTAATGTAATTAAGAAAAGGTAATTTAGAAAGAAAAATATTGGATCAGAGAAACTTGTCTGCAGCATACCACACCCAAGATCTAAATTAAATTATGATGGGTGGGTCACAGAACTATACTTAGTAGATGTAAGGTTTTAAAGACAAATGGGCTCAGAATTTGTTATTTTAATAGTAAGGAAGACTAAAACATATCTCTGATATTCACGGTCATGGTCCTCCCGTTGTTCATCGATTTGCTCGAGCGGGCCCAGTAACATCTCCATCGTGAGACTTGTTACTGTGTTTGGCATATCAAATACATCACGGGTAGCTTGCCAGGCTCTGCCGTGGGGGCGAGATACTCTCGGTAGCTTGTCGGGCTCTCTGAGATGTGCGGAGGAATCGAACTCGGGTCGGCCATGTTGGTCGCTTGTAAGGCACACGCCCTACCATTGCGCTATCGCTCCAGCCCAGTAAAATATATGTATATATTACAAGTATCTATAGAAATTTTGGGACTCTGCACCAGGCTGTTTTCACTTGGGGCATGGCAGAGGGGGTAGGTGAGAGCCCTCCCTGCCCCAAGGGACCCAGCCCTGGCAGCCAATCTCCTCTGCCCAACCACTGCCATGCTCCGGGCCATTTTCCAGAAGTCCGGCTGTGCCTCACACAGGAGTGAGGTCCCAAGGAACCCAGGTAATACAGAACTTTGCAACCTTCGACTCTGGACTCAAAGGTACCCTGGAGCAGATATCTTTTGCCTGCTTCCCCCAGTGACCACGGGTCACACACCCATAAGCCACACCCTGCCGGCATCAGGTAATCTCCTCATCAACTACCCTCCAGAACTCATGGATGCTCCTACCAGATGGGAGTATAAAATGAGACCCCCAAAACCATGCCACCGGACTCCACGCCAGACTGTTTTCACTCGAGGTGCCCCAGAGCCGGGCGCATGACAGCACTCCCTGCCCCAAGGAACCAAGCCCCAGCAGTAATTTACAACATTGCTCGTAGTTGATTTCAGACAGACACTGTTCTAACACCAATCCTGTGTCAATTTCCTGCACTGATTTCCCAGTTTCCATCCCATCCCCAGCCTGCCTCCTTGATAGACGTATTTTGAAGTTTAGTTACTACAGTTGGGCTGGAGCGATAGCACAGCGGTAGGGCGTTTGCCTTGCACGCAGCCAACAAGGCCGACTTGAGTTCGATTCCTCCACCCCTCTCGGAGAGCCCCATAAGCTACCGAGAGTATCTCGCCCGCACAGCAGAGCCTGGCAAGCTACCGGTGATGTACTCAATATGCCAAACACGGTAACAACAAGACTCATGATGGAGATGTTACTGGGCCCGCTCGAGCAAAGCGATGAACAATGGGGGACTGTGACCATGAGTTACTACAGTTGGGATCACATGCATTATACAATGAAAATATTAGCAAGCATGATAGGTATTTATAATAATTACTATAAATATTTTATTTATGCAAGTTATATTTTATTGTTTTCATTACTATTTGGTTATCATGTAAAATTAAACAGTTTGCTTGATTTTCACCTTTTCCTTAATTCAATTACAAATTAGTTGACTGCTATTAAAATATACATTAATTGCATAATGTAGAAATATCAGTATTACATAAGCATGAATATGTGTAGGTTTATTTCAAATGGCCTGAATTGCATTACGAATATAAATTATTTTCTCATTTACCAATCTTATATTCAATAATTAACAGTGACCCCTGTCAATTATGGGGCATAGCACTGCTCAGAAAATATTTTTACATTTAATTTTGAAATAATTGGTAAAGGAAAACATTTTTTGAGATAGCACTGTAGCACTGTCTTCCTATTGTTCATTGATTTGCTCAAGCAAGCCCAGTAACGTCTCCATTGTGAGACTTGTTGCTACTGTGTTTGACATATCGAATACACCATGGGTAGCTTGCCAGGCTTTGCTGTACGGGCGAGATACTCTCGGTAGCTTGCCGGGCTCTCTGAGAGGGGCGGAGGAATCGAACCTTGCCAGCTGGGCAAGGCAAATGCCCTACTGCTGTGTTATCGCTCCAGCCCTATAAATTTACATTTTATGCCTAATAAAGGCCATGCAACTTAATTTTCTTTTTATGAATAATTACTGATTGAGATATATGTGTATGTTAAAATACTTTAAAGGAGAGTATATAACAAAGTTCAATTCATATTTAAAAAGGAATAACATAACAGAATGGAAAAGAAAACTAATCCCTTGGTAGAAAAACTTCTGATTGTTTTTGTTCTATTTTGTTTCATGTTTTTTGAACCATACCATTGGTTCTCAATTACCTAACACTGATGACTTTCTTCAAATGTCTTTATTTCCCTCATCAGCTTTTATCTGTTTATTTCTACATATCTATTTACATATACATGAATCTATTCATTTATCTATTAATCTCTGTTTTGCAATGAGAGGAATATGAATATATTTTAAACTAAAATAAAATAAACTCTGAGTGCAAATTTTAGTCATGTGACTTTTAAAACTTATGACCTGAGACTGGGATATAATTCAGCAGCAAAAGCACATACTTTTTATGCATAAAAACTGGTTCAATCCCTGGCACCACCACCATAGCACTAACAGAAAAGTTACTCTTGAGTAAGTCTAGAATTAAGTTTCTTTCTATTATACAGTGGTTTATATACAATTGCTATATTATTTTTCATATAAGTACCAATATCACTGTCACTGTCACTGTCCTCCCATTGTTCATCGATTTGCTGGAGTGGGCCCAGTAACATTGTGAGACTTGTCACTGTGTTTGGCATTTTGAATACATCACAGGTAGCTTCTCAGGCTTGGCCATGTAGGCGAGGTACACTATGTAGCTTGCAGGGCTCTCTGAGAGGGTCTGAGGAATCCAACTCAGGTTGGCCATGTTGTATGCATGCAAGCAAATGCCCTACCTACTGTGCTATCGCTCCAGCCCAAGTACCAATAGAAAGTAAAGATTAGCTGGTGCATGGATACTAGGCATCAATATTCGTAAGTTAAATATTGTTTTAGCTCTTTCATGTGGACTTGCTTTAACAGTTGCATTGTCATTAAAAAGAAACAAAGAGGTAAGTGTCGTTCTCAAGATTACACAACTGAATTTTAAATACAGGCAGATTGACTTCAAAAATGCTGTTCTTAATTTTTCTTGTGCACAGAACTATAGTATATAAAATTAAAATGTCTGTTGCAATGTCTTATCACAATCTTAACAGTAAAATTAAAATCAGTAATGCTTACCATACTTTTGAATCAGTATCAGATTCAGAGTTGGACTAGGTAACACATCTGTTATTAACTGATATCAAATTTTTATATTTACTCAAAAACTAGAGATCTATAGTATTGATGCTTGAGAGTACTTTGCTTATAGAATAATTCTTTTTAAGACAATATGGTAGTTCTTCCTTATTTTGAAACTGTGTAAAACTGGACTTTATATTCAGCCTGGTAGGAGTAGTTGCTGTTTGGAAATTAAATGGGATCTGATGCCATTTTATATTGCCAGACAAATTTCTGTTAAATATTTAAACATCTTTGGAGTTATATGTCTGTTCAATATAGCTCAATGCCCTCTTAAAGTATGGTAACCTTGCCCCACACAAAATATCACAGTTAAGTCAAGTTCTAATGTATTAGCAATGATAAACTTGTCAATTATTTGATTCTTATTTAAGATATGTTTAACTGAACTAAATTCAATTTAAGATTATATGTATGGATGAACAATATAATTATTGCAAGAAAATGTTGGCATTCAAGAATTTTACTAATTATTTTTTCTTTACATTCACTGTCCATAGTCTGACCTTCAATATTCAGTATACACACACATACACACACGCACACTCGAACACACTATAAAGAATTGAACAGCCTTCCCTTATTTGTGGTAATATTTTGAAAAGCAGAAACTACTATGTTTGTTGAATTGTCCTAAACAATTTTACTGTCAAGTTTGCATCATTTCATATATTTTCAAAAGTCTAAGCATAACACCCAGAAATACTTTTGAAACATAGTATGAGGGGCTGGTGCAATAGCACTATGGGTAGAGTGTTTGCCTTGCACGTGGTCAACCCAAGTTCGATTCCAAGCATCCCATATGGTCCACTGAGCACCGGCAGGGGTAATTCCTGACTGCAGAGCCAGGAGAAACACTTGTGCATCGCTGGGTGTGACTTAAAAAGCGAAAAAGAAAAAAATTATGAACAGAACTATATTATACAGTTTTCATTTCAAAATTTATACTCATTTTAATCTAATAAGATGTATAAATTATCTGTATAATTCTAAAATAGGAGCACAAAATAGTATAATTATTTCTATTGATTCTTATTCACAATTAGCATTGTTTTTCTTGTGTTTTTGGTTTTCTTATTTTTTTAATCACATTCATTTATTTAAAACCACTTATAGAAATAAGTTGAGACACCTCAATTGTCACCACCATGCCTCTGACCAGACTCCAGCACCTCATGACTAAGCTCCACAGATAGGCTAACCTGCTGAAAATGTCAGGTTCATGTTTTTTTTTCCTTTTGGCTGAAGTATCCAGGTCTTATGAGAGTGAGAATAGCTGACTCCCTCATCCATCTTCCTGTATTTCCAGAAACCCTGACAGCCACACCCACATACTAACACTATTGCCATGTTAACTCATTTACCCACCTTGTTCCAGAGACTCATAAGTAAATTTTGAAAAATATCAACTAGCTGAAAAATATTCTCAAATATCTAGTCACAGGTGATGAATATGGGATGATCGCAGGAGATGTTTGAGGTGCACTCACATCCCAACGGCATCACCATGATTCCAGCCAGACCACTCAGTATAATCTGTCTGTCTGTCTGTCTGTCATCCTGTTGTTCATCGATTTGCTCGAGCGGGCCCAGTAATGTCTCCATTGGAGACTTTGTTGTTACTGTGTTTGGCATATCGAATACATCATGGATAGTTTGCCAGGCTCTGCCGTGCGGGCGAGATACTCTCGGGAGCTTGCCGGACACTCCGAGAGGGGTGGAGGAATCGAACTCGGGTCGGCCATGTTGACTGCATGCAAGGCAAACGCCCTACCGCTGTGCTATTGTTCCAGCCCAGTAAAATATTCTGGATATTCTGCTAGGCATGTCTGCAAATGCAAATATGGCATCTCACAACTCTACAATAGTAATGTGCCAGTATTAACACATCAGGTTTACTGTGAATGTAACATAGAAGCCAACTACTTTCTACTAAAAAGACCCATTAAAACATAAAACTTAACTTGCAACAAAAGCTTAGTAAACCCTCAGATAAGGACTTGTTGTCCCCATGGTAAAATACAACAAATTTTTATTTACAGAAATATTTTTTGATTATTACATTGGTCACTTAGTGATAATAGTCAACATACTGCACTGCACTGTAGCACTGCACCGTCCTCCCCTTTTCATCGATTTGCTCTAGCGGGCCCAGTAATGTCTCCATTGTGACACATGTTACTGTGTTCGGCCTATTGAATACATCACGAGGAGCTTGCCAGGCTTTGCCCTGCGGGCTACATACTCTCAGTAGCTTGCTGGGCTCTCCGAGAGAGGTGGAGGAATTTACCCAGGTCAGCCGGGCTGGTCGTGTGCAAGGCAAACACCCTACCACTGTGGAATAGCTCCAGTCCAATATAAAATAAATTATTTTGCATATTCTATCAAGGAAGTCTTGATGTTTGGTTGGAAAAATTTACACAATGGTTTAAGGAAGGTGACAAAGGTGCTGGTATTGGTGTTGAAATATTGAGTGCCTATAACAAATCATGATGAAGAACTTGTAGACCGTGGTGTTGAAATAAAGTGGGGGAAGGAGAAGGTACAAATTGCATTTGGCATGCATATAAATATTCTGTTGAAAATAATTTATGGTTTTTGCTAGTCATATGTCCAACATCTCTCAAGAAATCATCTTTTATCAATCCAGAATAATTATCATCAAGCTCGTAAATTAAGTCCCTGGACCTTGTACAATTAACCAATGCTAGAGAGTCCTAGCTTCTTTACCATTGAGTTGTATTCTCAAGAGAGTCTTTTAGATTTCAGGTTTACAAACCCAGAATCCTCACTTAGAAGAATTTGAACTTTGATTTCTGTCCCTTTTAAATATCTAAGCTTCTAAACTTTACGCAACCATATTTTCATGAACATGTTTGTCCTCAATATATAAGCTTCAAAAATAATTGATTTGTGATGCTGATCACTTTTTGAGGCTTTATTTTCCTAATTTTTTGCTGGGTCTATATTTCCTCTGACATTTTAGAATTAAAAGCATATTCTGATTTTAATTTATCAGAACACCACTTTGTATCTTCAGGGAAATGACAAAAGGATCATGATTCACATTGAACATAATAGAGAACATATCAACATTACTGAAAAGTATTAGCAGTGCTAGATAATTTTAATTATATTTTCTGTGAGTCATTAATGTATTTATATTTTAAAATTATTTTTATGAATTTTATGGAGAGTTACTCAAAATATTATTATTAAATACTTTTGTATCAGTAAGTATTTTTGTTAGTTTCAACTTTCCTATTTTATTGGCAATCATATGCATCTATATTTAATTTTTTGAAATGTATTGGATGCATATATGAATTATTTGAAAACTATTAATCACATTTCCTAAGAAAATATTGTTATGAGAATGTGTCATGAAATCTACTTGAATACATTTATGTAAAATATATTGTTGATTATAAGTATACTCTTGTGCGAATCTCTAGAGCATAATCATCTTATTTAGCTGAAATTTCATGCTTGTTCGTTACAACTTCCCTTTTCTCTCTTTAACAATCCCTAGTAACCAACATTTGAAAACTTGATTTCATAATTAAAACCTTTAAGATACTTCATATAAATGAAATAATTTAGTGCTTATCTGTGTTGGGCTTATTCCACTTAGCAAAACATTCCCAAGTTCTATTTCTGTCAGACAATTTGGTTCTTCTGAAAGCTAAATGAAAGTCCATTTAATGTATAAGTGATACTTTCTCCCACTGCATATAAAGGTTTTTCTTTATCAATTTTTCTGTTAATAAATATTTAGATTTTTCTACATTTTAGTTATTGTGAATAGTGCTTCAATGCACAGGGGTGTGCTATATCTCCCCAAGATCCTAACTTCAATTTCAGATAAATAAACCCAAAGGAGGATCTCCTACCTTAATTTTTTCAAAATTATTTTGTTTAATTTAATTAAATAAACACTTGGAATATTATAATTTTGATTGGCCACTTATAGATTTGATCCAAGAGCATAGTAACATGTTTTGATCAGAAAAAAATACAGTGATTTGAAAACATTCTATTTGCTTTTCTATATATTTTGATGTTACTTACTCATTATATGAAGTTCGTCTCTTTAAAGTGGTATAAAATATTCATTTTTCTTTTTTTCTTAAACACTCAACTGATACCCCACACCAATACCCTTGTATTCAGCATAAGTACCATCATATATCATATATATCTTCATAATATACCATACTTCTAACTTTTACAAATTCTTTTAGTCTAATATTTGCAATAATAATGACATGATATCAATGTCTTTTGTTTAAAAAAATTGATTTTCAACTTTTCTACTAAAAAATCTTGAGGAAGTTAGCAATCCTATTTATGGAATAATGTCAAATATTTACTATCAACTATGATAAAAACTCGAGCGGGCCCAGTAATGTCTCCATTGGAGACTTTGTTGTTACTGTGTTTGGCATATTGAATACGCCACGGGGAGCTTGCCAAACTTTGCCGTTCGGGCGAGATACTCTCAGCAGCTTGCCCGGCTCTCCGAGAAGGGCGGAGGAATCGAACTCGGGTCGCCCATGTTGGCTGCGTGCAAGGCAAATGCCCTACCGCTGACTTAGCTGCCTCTGCTTCAAACTGATGTTTGGTTAGTTTCATCCCAGCTAAACATCATTGTTTTTGGTGAACTAGAGTAAACACATATTTCACTATTTCACTTCTTTTTGGCCACCTGCATAACTAGACTTCTGAGTAAATTGATATAATGAAAAATCATGTAAATTACTATAATTTCTATCTGCTAAATATAACATAAAAAAGAGAATACTTAATTTTTTTATCATTGCTGCACAAAGACCTCATTCATCTGTATGCTAAACATGTTTTCATTAGTTTGAAATAGAGTGAGTTTGACTTTTATTCCACAGATGACAAAGAGTACATAATGTCTATCCATCATGTGATTGATAAAGCTGATTGTGAAAAACAGTACTTAAACTATTTGATAGCTTGAGTTTCTATGAAGCAAAAAGAATAGCATTTAATTTCTAAACTTTTCCTTAACTATATATTCCTTATCTTTTTTATAGCTTAATATTTTTATAAAATGCACACAGATTTTGTATTTCTTACTTTTTAATTTTACATAAACATGTTTCAAAGAAATAAACAATGTGTCCCTAATAAATTACTAAACATGTAAGTCTATCATTTGGAATACTGTCAAATATTTACTATCAACTATAATAAAAATTTAAATCTCTGAAATATTACACTTTTGAAAATATTGAATCAATGCTTAGATTTCCATCAGTATTTTATCCAACATTTATTTTTTTCCTTGTGACAAAATTTCAGAGTAAGAGTGTCTTAAAATAAATCCACACTTTCAAGATCTGAAAGAACCTTAAGATGTATGTAACGTTTTAAGTACTCTTTAAGTATTTATGTCTATGTGCTCTTTCTTTTCTCTATGCATTCATTTCATTAGTTTCCCACTTCAATACTGTCAGAATTGCACCAAAGGGATTTGAAGGATTCTCTTATGATCATTTTAGAAAGCACTCTGAGAAATCACCTGTGATATTTCAGTGAAGTTAGCCTCATTCTTAAGGGAAAAGTAAATGTTATTTATTTTAAAATGTTTTTATGGGTAGAATTTTCTCCATTCTGCTTGGTATTTTTTCAACAATTCTTTTGCTCTAATAGTGTTTTCACATACTCAATCCATCTGTAGACCTGAAAAGTAGTTCATTAGGTTACCACGTTTTACTAATTTTTCTTGTATAAAGAACGAGTACTCTGATGCCTTTGAAAATGTGAGAGTTTTCCGTAATGGAAACCTTCCAATGTTTTTCCTCAAAACCTGGTATGTTTCGAAGTATGTCTTTAAATGATGCTATAAAATGTATTAAGGACACGGGAGTTTTAAAAAGGGGAATTAAGTCAGGCCTTTGCTCATAGAAGCAACAGAGCAAATACTAACTACAGCCACAATACTTCAGTCTTTCACAGGGTATGAATATTTTTGTCAGAACAGAATAAAAGTTAGGGAGTAAATTTTCATGTCCTTTTTAAAAATTAATCTTAATATCCTAAAGCTCATAACAAATTTAGAATTAAGCCCTTTCAGAGTACTTTATCAGTGGTTCAATTTTTGATTTTTTTTCATTAAAGATGTTCTAGCTTACTGTTTGGCCCATGTGACTCTTTTTGATCCTCTCATCTACTTCTACCATGTCAAATAAGATGGAGTTTTCACAAGATAATTCCATTTTCTTATGCTTGAAAATTTGATTGTATATACTTCAAATACTGCCAGAGAGAATGATATAACTAAAGATACCAAGAAGCTATATGAAAAAACAGTTGTGTTCAACATTGACCTACAGAGACATGAGACAGAACAAATCAAAGACTAGATTCTGAAGTCTCTAGAGAACGGAGTGCTTTCAATCTTAATTATCAATGGGAATTGTGCCAGAACAATATAGACATTACTTAGATATTATCTTCCACCTGAATGTTGTTTATGGTTTTCTTATTTGTAGAAATGCTTAAGATTTACAACCTGACACCCTGATCTGCGCGGGACGGGCACGGAGGCCCAGCTCTGGGCAACCAAGCTGAACGGCTCCTATTCCAACCAGGTACAGCCCGCCCCCAAGGGCCTGGGACCCTCTCTGGGCATGCACAGCTAGCTCCACCTCCTAGAAAGCCAGTTTTCTCCCCTGATCTGCGCAGGACGGGCACGGAGGCCCAGCTCTGGCCAACCAAGCTGAACGGCTCCTATTCCAACCAGGTACAGCCCGCCCCCAAGAGCCTGGGACACTCTCTGCGCATGCACAGCTAGCTCCATCTACGTTCCCAACTCCTCGCTCAGTGCCAGGGACTCTTTCCGGAGCCGCGGTCACTATATTTTCCCACTACATATGCCATAGGAACCAAAAGCTACCTTCTTAGATGGAAACTTCTCTAGTTTAGCTCAGTCACTAGAAACACAGTAGCCAATAACTCAAAAGCCTATCTTAACTCACACTGCATAGCAAGCAGAATAGTAACAGTGAACGTGAAGGACTAAACCACACTTTTCACAATGGTAAAGCAACGCAAAAGCCCACCAAACTTTCTTATTGAAGAGTCTAGCCCAGATGACACAAACAGTACTGCAGTGTTAGACAATCTCTCTGACAAGGAATTCAGAAGGGAGCTACTTAGGATGCTTAGGGAATTAAAAGAAACAATGGAAAGCAATGCCAATAGAAGACAAGAGGATCTGAAGGCAGAAATGAGGAAAATGCAATAGGAAATGTCAGACCTGAAAAATCTCGTAGGCGAATTGAAAAACTCAGTGGAAGGCCTCAGCAGCAGAGTAACAGCTGCTGAGAACAGAATCAGTGAGCTCGAAGATGAAGTTCAGAGACTCTCCAGAAAAGAGCAGAAAATGGAAAAGAGACTCACAATTCGGGAACAGATGGCAAGAGAAGATCGTGATGAAGCCAAGAGGGGTAACATAAGAATTATTGGAGTCCCAGAGGTACAGGAAGAAAACCTTGATGAAGAAGAAACTGTCAAAGACATCATTGCTACAACGTTTCCAGAGCTGAAGAAAACGTGTGACCATATTCAGGAGGCCCAAGGGTACCAGCTAGAAGAAATCCAAATAAAAATAACCCAAGACACATTCTGATCAAAATGACCAAAAACTTAGACAGAGACAAAATTCTGAAAGCAGCAAGATCGAAGAAAGAAATCTCTTACAAAGGAGCATCTTTAAAATTCACAGCTGATTTTTCTGATGAAACCCTCAGGGCCCGAAAACAGTGGTGGGACATAGTGAAAAAAACTCAATGAAATAAATGCCTCCCCAAAAATACTTTACCCAGCGAGACTCTCATTCATAATAGAAGGAACAACACACAGTTTCACAGACAAACAACAGCTCAGGAACTTCATAGACTCAAAACCATGGTTACAAGAACAACTAAATGGGCTACTTTAAGGCAAGAAAGGCCCCTCAAATACACCAAATTTCAACAGAACAATGGGACAAAATCCCATAACAATAATCTCTCTCAATGTCAATGGGCTAAACACACCAAATAAAAGACATAGAGTGGCAGGATGGATTAGAAAGTTGAACCCAACATTCTGCTGCCTGCAAGAAACACATCTCAATAGTCAAAGCAAACACAACTCAGAGTCAAAGGCTGGAAAACAATCCTACAGGCAAACAGCTCCCATAAAAATGCTGGGGTAGCCATCCTAATATCAGACCAGATCGATTTCAGAGTGAGGAAGGTCATAACAGACAGTGAAGGCCATTTCTTATTGATCAAAGGATCTGTACAACAGGAAGAACTTACAATAATAAATGTATATGCACATAATGAGAGACCAGCAAAGTACTTAAAACAACTACTCATAGATTTGGAAAAAGACATCAACAGCAACACAAAACTAGTGGGAGACTTCAACACTGCTTTGTCACCTCTTGATAGATAAACCAGACTCAAGCTTAGCAAGGACATACTTCATCTGAGGGAAACAATGGAAGAAAGGGAATTAGTAGATATATACAGGACACTTCATCCACAAAAAGCTGAATACACATTCTTCTCAAGCATACATGGAACATTCTCCAAGATAGACCACATGCTGAGCCACAAAACATGCCTCCAAAAAATTAAGAAGATAGAGATTGTATCAACAATCTTCTCAGACCATAATGCGCTGAAATTAGAAGTAAATCACATACAAAAGCAGAAAACTAAATCAAACACCTGGAAATTAGACAGTGCTCTATTGAACAACGAGTGGCTTAGACAGGAAATCAAAGAGGAAATCAAAAGATTCCTAGAAACGAATGAAAATGAGAACACGAGTTACCAAAACTTATGGGACACAGCAAAAGCTGTGTTAAGAGGAAAGTTTATAGCTCTACAAGAATTCCTCAGGAAGGAGGAGCGCGCACACATAAGTAACCTACCCTCACAGCTTAAGAGCTTGGAGAAGGACCAAAAAAAGGAGCACAACCCGAACAGGAGAAAGGAAATAATAAAACTCAAAGCAGAGATTAACGAGTTGGAAACCCAAAAAACAATCCGAAAGATCAATGAAACCAAGAGCTGGTTCTTCGAGAAAATTAACAAGATTGATAAGCCTCTACCAAAACTCACAAAGAAAGGGAGAGAGAAAACCCTAATAAATCGAATCAGAAATGAAAAGGGAGTCATTACAAAAGAAACTACAGAAATTCAAAGGATCCTCAGGGAGGACTTTGAGAAACTGTATGCCACGGAACATCAAAAGCTTGAGGAAATGGATAAATTCCTAGACTCCTACAGACTCCCAAGGCTGAACAAGAAGACCTGGAATACCTGAACAGACCTATCACCATCAAGGAAATTGAAATGGTAATAAAAACTCTCCCCAAGCACAAAAGTCCGGGCCCAGATGGATTCACTAGTGAATTCTTCCAAATCTTTAAAGAGGACTTACTCCCAATCCTCTTTACGCTTTTCCATGAAATTGAAATAACAAAAACACTTCCGAACAGTTTCTATGAAGCAAATATCACACTGATACCAAAAGCAGACAGAGATACCACAAAGAAAGAGAATTACAGACCGATATCCCTGATGAACACAGATGCAAAGATCCTCAACAAACTACTAGCAAATAGAATCCAACTACTCATCAAAAAGATCATACACCATGACCAAGTAGGATTCATCCCAGGGATGCAAGGATGGTTCAACATCCGGAAATCAATCAACATAATCCATCATATCAACAAAAGAAAAGATAAAAAGCATATGATTATATCAATAGATGCAGAGAAAGCATTTGACAAGATCCAGCACCCCTTTATGATGAAAACCCTAGCCAAAATGGGTATAGAGGGGACCTTCCTCAACATAATTAAAGCCATCTACTACAAGCCTACAGCAAGCATCATCCTCAATGGGGAAAAACTGAGAGCCTTCCCTCTAAGATCAGGGACGAGACAAGGATGCCCAATCTCTCCATTGCTGTTCAATATAGTACTGGAAGTACTTGCAATAGCGATTAGGCAAGAAAAATTTATTAAGGGCATTCAGGTAGGAAAGGAAGAAATCAAGCTCTCACTATTCGCAGATGATATGATACTATACTTAAAGAACCCAATAATCTCCACCAAAAAACTCCTAGAAACAATAGACTACTATAGTAAAGTTGAAGGCTATAAAATCAATACCCAAAATTCCATGACTTTCCTATATGCAAACAGTGAGAGAGAAGAAAGCAACATGAAAAAAACAATCCCGTTCACAATTGTGCCCCAGAAAATCAAGTACTTAGGAATCAGCTTAATTAAGGAAGTAAAGGACCTGTACAAAGAAAACTACAAAACGCTACTTCATGAAATAAAGGAGGACATGAGGAAATGGAAAGATATCCCCTGCTCATGGGTCGGGAGACTCAACATTGTCAAAATGGCAATACTACCGAAAGCATTGTATAAATTCAATGCAATCCCTATAAGGATACCCTTGCCATTCTTCAAAGAAATGGAGCAAACACTCCTGAAATTTATATGGAACAATAAGCCCCCACGAATAGCTAAAGCAATTCTTGGGACAAAGAAAATGGGAGGAATCAACCTCCCAAACTTCAAACTGTACTACAAAGCAGTAACAAATAAAACAGCATGGTACTGGAACAAAGGCAGAACTGCAGACCAATGGAACAGGGTTGAATACACTGACATCTCGCCTCAATCATATGATCATCTAATCTTTGATAAAGGTGCAAGTAATGTGAAGTGGAGTAAGGAAAGCCTCTTTAACAAATTGTGTTGGCATCACTGGACGGCTACATGCAAAAAAATAGGCTCAGAACTCTGCCTAACACCATGTACAAAAGTAAGATCAAAATGGATTAAAGATCTCAACATCAGACCAGAAACCATAAGGTACATTGAAGACAAAGTTGGCAAAACCCTCCATGACATTGAAGCTAATGATATCTTCAAAGATGCCACGCCACTGGCCGAGCAAGTGAAAACAGAGATAGATAAATGGGACTATCTTAAACTAAGAAGCTTCAGCACCTCCTAAGAAACAGTGACCAAAATACAAAGACAGTCTACAGAATGGGAAAGGATATTTGCCGAATACACTTCTAACAAGGGGTTGATATCCAGGATATACAAAATACTGGTTAAACTCCACAAGAAGAAAACATCCAACCCCATCCAAAAATGGGGCAATGAAATGAACAGAAAATTTCTCAAAGAAGAAATCCGAATGGCAAAAAAGCACATGAGAAAATGCTCTACATCATTAATCATCAGGGAGATGCAGATCAAAACCACAATGAGATACCATCTCACACCTCAGAGAATGGCCCACGTTCAAAAGAACAAAAGCAACCAATGCTGGCGCGGATGTGGCGAGAAAGGGACACTCCTTCACTGTTGGTGGGAATGTCGACTGGTTCAGCCCTTCTGGAAAACAGTATGGACGGTTCTCAAAAAATTAGAAATTGAGCTCCCATTTGACCCAGCAATACCACTCCTGGGAATATATCCCAGAGAGCAAAAATGTATAGTCAAAGTGACATCTGCACTTGTTTGTTCATTGCAGCACTCTTTACAATACCCAGAAACTGGAAGAAACCTGAATGCCCAAGAACAGATGACTGGTTAAAGAAACTTTGGTACATCTACACAATGGAGTACTATGTAGCTGTTAGAAAAGATGAAGTCATGAAATTTACATACAAGTGGTACAACATGAAAAGAAACATGCTAAGCGAAATGAGTCAGAAACAGAGGGATAGACATAGAAAGATTGCATTCATCTGGGGGATATGAAGTAACAAAATATGAGATTAATACCCAAGAATAGCTGAGATCAGCACCAGGAGGATTACTCCATAGCTTAGTGGCCAGTCAGGCATTCTAGAGGAAAGGGCAGCCCAGATAGAGAAGGGAACACCAGATAAAGGGTGTTTGGAGGATCCTCCCAGGAGGGGAGATGCATGTCGAAAGTGGACTATGGATTGAAAATGTTTGCCACTCAATGACTCTTTTGCAGACCACAACACCCAAAAGGAGAGAGAGAACACAGGGGATTGCCTTGTCACAGAGGCAGGGGGGATGGGGGAATGGGGGTGGGGGGGATATTATCCATGATGGTGGAAAATGAGCACTGGTGGAGGGATGGGTATCTGATCATTGTATAATCAAACCCAAGCACAAAAAATTGTAAATCTACAACTGTATTTCATGGTTTTTCACTAATAAAAAAAAAAGATTTACAGCCTGACAATACACACTGAATATTTGAGAACAAACTCATTGCTGTGACTCATGTGAAGAGACTAACCTGTCTCAATTGATATTGTTGTGTATTTAAAAGTCAGAGAGCATGAAACTAACAAGAAAAGTTAAAGAAAGGTTGCTTATGATAACATAAATATGGGATGCTCGAAATATAATCATCTGCAAAAAAGGTCTGTAAAACTGAAGTTTCTCTGGAAAAAGAGACTACTATTTATTTCCTCTGTGGTCTAATAAATATCTACAGGTAAAAGTGAGCAAGCTGAAGTAATACAATCAGAACTTGTGATTTATCCAGAGGAATAGAGCATATAATGCAAAGACAACAAAAGTCACTATTAAAAGTTTTCTTTGATAATACTTTATTGAGAGCAGGCTTCTTCATTGCCAGCATTCTGGACGTCTGACCCGTGTGATTAATAACAATAATAATAGCACCGTAGCACTGTCCTTGTTCTCCTATTGTTCATCAATTTGCTTGAGCGGGCCCAGTAATGTCTCCATTGTGAGACTGGTTGTTACTGTGTTTGGCATATTGAATACATCACAGGTAGCTTGTCAGGCATTATTTAAAAAAAATAATAAAATTAACATTCTGAATGACAAAAAAGGTAAATTAGAGTTCATGCCCAATTCAATCAGCTTAATCAATGACAGTAAATAGCAGTACTCCTACATTAAAAAAGTCAAGTTTAAGCCTTCGTCTATTCTATTCTCAGCATAATCTCCTGCTCCTGCGCCAGGCTGTCTTCACTGGGGCCCCTTGGAGGGGTGCGGGTTGGGTTTACCTCCCAACCCCAAGCAAAACCCTGGCAGCCAAAAACCTCCAGAACCCAGATACAGCCATTCTCAAGGCCATGCTCCACATGCTCAGACGAGTTTCACACATGAAGAAATTGGCAGAGGAACCCAGGTTTGTGGGACCAATGGCTGAGATCTCCAAGCCTTCTCGGATCCCTCATTTTCCAGTATCTTGGCAGTCACACCCACAAACTGCCCCTGGCACTATGTAGTCTGATCAATGGCCAAGATCCAGAGACTATAAAACTAAGCTCCCAAAAGTGTATGGCTGCATACATGTCCACAGGATCTCTTATAGTCTAGCCCACTGATGTACCTAAAACAGCACACATGTGTTTGGTTTCAACATACTTTCTAGTATCCTCTTGTATACATTCTGTGTCCCTTTCAGACAGCCCAGCAAGCTACTGAGAGTACTCCGCCTGCACGGCAGAACCTGGCAAGCTTTCTGTGGTGTATTCATTATGCCAAAAACAGTAACAATAACGGGTCTAATTCCCCTGATCCTGAAAGAGCCTCCAATACAGCACCATTGGAAAGCATGAGTAAAGAGAGGCTGCTAAAATCTCAGCGCTGGGATGAATGGAGACGTGACAGACACCCACTTGAGCAAATCAATGAACAACGGGATGACAGTGATATAGTGATTCTATTCTCATCTGTAAATGGATTATTCAGTCTTAAACTTATCAGAGAAAACCAGGGACTACTTGAGCAATGCTGTCTACAGAAGCTTTGAGTGCTTCCACAGAGGGCTAGGATAGAGTGAAAATTAGATCTCTTGTCTTTCATGAAGACATACCTAAGCAGGATGCAGAAGGCTCATGTTGAGTATGTGGAAATGGGTGTCCTGAAGGAGCTCTCACGGGGTGCATGTTAGCTGTAGTGGTATAGATAGATATGCAAAGTGAAACACCTTTGTGAACGAACTAAGATGTCAAGGATATTGCCATCCAAAGAATGGCCCAGCATGGAAAGTTTCATGAACCAAGTAACTATTTATGTGAGGCATATAAGGGGTGTATGCTATTCTGAGTTTGAGAATGGACTCCACATGAAGGAGAGGGAGGAACACAATATTCCCTATGTGATGTTCTTGGCAAGCCAACAAACTAGCATAATACAAATATGAATCAGAAAGAACAAACAGACTACAATTGAGGGTCTGTATAAGAAAAAAATGTGTCTGTCATATTCAAATGTCTCCAGGTCATGAAAATAAAGTAAAGAATGAAAAATTCTTTAAAATAATAGGTGGTTAAGGGACATGGTACCTAACGTAATAATTTGTTCTGAATTTGTTCATGTAGGTAGTTTATTTTTAAGAAAAATTGCAGGGTAGATTCTGAGACTTCAGATATATTAATGTATTACAATTTATAAAAATCTTGATGTTGGAAATGAAGTAGTGGAGTTATATTTCAAAATTTGATGGATTCTGTCAATCAACTTGCCTGATATAAACTATTATGATGAAATTGAGGGTTATATTGTTTTTTGAAGTGAAGATAAGTCTTCTCCTAGTAAATCAAATACTATTTTATATGTAAATGTAGAATTTTGCAATAGGTTTGGTTATAATCAGTTTATTTTAGTCTGTCACATTAATTCCTTTAGGCAAAGCTTGTGGTCCTGCCCATACAATTTTCATGTATCCATAACTTCATTTCTCAGCAAGATTTCCTTATAGACTTTTAAACATCAGTAAATTGTTCCTACATCACATAGATAATTTCTTACAATTGATCTCATGATATTTTTATCATCTATACTATTTTATTTACTGCTTGAAATGTGAAAAAATATATTACTACTTTAATTAATTTAGGAACAGGTAAAGGGATATACATGATGATCTTCTAGTATCTGTGTTAAAAACCATAATACTCAAATGGAGAGAGAGACACAGAGAAAGAGAGACCCACACACACAGACAGAAAGAAACAGAAAGAGAGAAACAGAGAAAGACAGAAGTGTCTGCTCTACAGTCAGGCAGGGTTAAGAGTGTGGAGGCGGGGGGCGGGGGGAACTGGGGACTTTGGTGGTGGGAAATGTACACTGGTGAAGAGAAACTGTTGGAACATCTGACTGAAACCATCACGACCAACTATGCGACTATGTATCGCAAGGTAATTCAATTTTTTTAAAAAGTATATGAATAGTAAAGAAGTAAAAATAAAATTGAATACAATTTTTGATTCATATTAAAAATAGTTCGCTAAAAATTTTAGTGTATCTTCAAATGTTCTGCAAATTAGTATTTGAAATCTTTAAAAAGTAAATATAAGACAGTCAGAAAGAAGAATGAATAAGATATGACCAGACAGCATTTTTGTGTGAAAAGCACAGAAGGAATATTGGAATATGAAGAAAAAGGCATGTGTTGTGGAACAATAAAATTAAAATATACAACTAATTAGAGTTGAGAAATTTATTAGTGCAATAGTTTTGTTTTAATGAGGCATTTGGGCAAAGCAAAATAAAATCTGGCAAGCATGGTTAAAACCAAATTGTGCAGAACGTTTTATGCCATACTAAGGTATTTGTAATACAATATATAGATAATATAGCAATTTAAATATGATAGGAAATCATTACCGTGTGTTTGCTTATTTTCAGAAAATACCTCCCATGTGAATGCGGATATGAGATTCTTTGAGCAAAGGTTGAAGAAATTATTTTTGTACTGGAGAGATAGTACAGTGATTATGGCACTTACTTTGCATGTGATCAGCCCTAGTTTGTTCTCTGGCACTTGTGGTGCTCCAGACACATCTAGAATTATGCATGAATACAGACCCAGGATTAATCCCAAAGTACGACTCTCTGTTTGAGTAAAAAACAACCAAGCAAAAATTATAATATTGGTTAATAACAGGATAGTCTGTACTACATATTTGGTGGCAGAGGATTACAAAAGAAGATGCATTTTTGAGATAGAATCTACAGAATTTAAGGTTGATGCAAGAAGAAAGTGATGGCGATGAAAGAAAGATCTCTGCAAGGCTTTAATTTAGAAAATAACTGGTTGTGACATACAGACTATTGGATTTCATAGAAAAGCAAAATACAGGCAGAAAAACTGAGTTTAGTTAGAGCCATATTTGAATTGTGCTACTTCTAAAGAGATAATTTAATTATGCATAGTGTTTTAATTTACATATGTTTAATGCTAGGGAATCTTAAAATTTTGATATTAGTGGAAGATCATATTAACTATATTTGGAAGAAAATGAATCACAAAATAATAAGTTTTGAGTCAGAAGAGAGTTTTGTGAAAAATGATACATGAAAGTATGATATGATAATATTTAAGCTCAGTCAATGACCTGATCTATATTAATAGATCTGGGGAAGGTGAGTAATGAAGAAACGACTTTGAAAGGATACACATTCAGTTTACACCTTCATTTTGAATAGAATTTATAAATATTTTTAGTCACAAATATATTTGTGCAGTGATAAAGGCAATTTTCTCTAACATTTATTATATTTCAAATAATATTTTTAATAAAATTATTTTAAATCTTTGGAGATATTTTATTCTCACATTTTATAATTAAATATGCAAAACTTGTTTCTCTTGGTCTCTAGAATTCTTAACTGTTTGCCATTTTGTGACATTTTGAAAATAGTATAACAAATAGAAAAGACTTGATCTGCCCTTTAGAAAACAATGACAGAAAATGTTTATATTTTCAAAGCTGAATAAATGACGTGAAGTGGAAGAAATTTGTTCTAGAAGAAGCCAATATATCATAACTTACAAAACCCTAACCTGATTGCTTTGTGGATGGTTCATTTTTACTAATTTATTTCATAGATGCTATTTTTTTCTAGAAGAGAGTAACTTTCAAATAAAGAATATTAAGTAACCTGAATATTTTGTGGAACCAATTCAGAATAAAATCCTTGTTTCAAATAGTATGAGGAGGGATGGAGACAGGATACAGTGGGTAGGACACTCACAGTGCCTTACAGCTGATCTGGTTCATTTCCTATATCTCATCGGGTCCTTTGAGTACTGGCAGGATTGATCCCTGGGTACAGGGTAAGAAGTTAAATTCAGGCACAGCCATGTGTACTCCACCCCCAAATTCTCCTCCCTCTCCTCCTGCCCCCAAGAAAGCAAACAAACAAATCAAGGAGTCAGATTAATACAGGGTCCTCCAATAGAGAGAAACTCTAAGTAATATTTTCTTTTATAATTTGAAAAAAAAAGTAACGCATCAATAAGTATGTGCTGCTTCAAGGAACAGAGAACTTTACAAGATGCTTATTTCAATTTTGAGTTTCCTCTGGATAGGTTTTGATCTTTCTCAACCTCTATAACAATCTGAACTTGAGTGTTAAATATTTCCAGTAGTTATAAATTTCAGTGTAACTTATTGTTACATTAGGATAAAATGTTGCTGTATATAAAATACTTGGATGCAGATGTTATTTTATTACTCTTAAGTTTCATATTTCAGAATACAGTTAGCCTGGTGTTAATACAATTCCAGTGACATTTGGGTTAATGTCTTACCTCATATGTAATATTCAGACTAAAATTTGAAATATTTCTTTGTGTTATAATCACTGTATCACTGTCATCACATTGTTCATAGATTTGCTTGAGTGGTCACCTGTAATGTCTCCATTCATCCCAGCTCTGAGATCTTAGCAGCCTCTTCTTACTTCCCAACAGTGTTGTATTGGAGACTCTTTCAGGGTCAGGGGAATGAGACCTGTTGTTGTTATTGTTTTGGGCATATAGAATATGCCATAGGGAGCTTTCCAGGCTTTGCAGTGCAGGCGGGATACCCTCGGTAGCTTGCCGGGCTGTCTGAGAGGGATTGTGTTATAATAGTAAAATAAAATATTTAATGCAAGAGCACTGTAGATATATTCATCTCTTAGCAGATACTATATTTTTGTGTATTTCTATACCTTGGTGTTAGTACAGTGATTATAACACAAAAAATATTTCAAATTCTGAAATATGAATATGATGTTAGTTTCTTTTTTAGATATGTATGGGCATTAGACTTAATGTATCACTTGTATCACTTGCCATCCTGTTGATCATTGATTTGCTCAAGCTGGCGCCAGTAATATATCCACTTGACCTTGCTGAGTGCTAGTGTAGCCCAATGGCATCTGCTCCCTACAGGAACACTAAGAGCCTCAAACCAATCATTCAGGGTCTTGACGAAGAAGACTAACCAACTTGTAGTTGGGCAGCCATGCGCCCTTTTGACGTCCCATGGAATCCAGTCAGTAATGGCTCTAGTCCAGCAGTCATCTACAAATCACATTACACATCCCACCCATTTGATTTTTGATGCCTTGGCAAATGAGACAGAGTCCCTGATTCTTGATCGTCAATGGAGGTCAGAACTCTGAATTCTTTCTCTCACTTGAGTGAAGAGTGATACTCCAGGCATAGCTCTTTTGATTCCTCTTTGTGTGACCTGAATAGCGTTCTCATCCTGTTTTCATGGGGCCCAGAGGCGTATGTTAGTGCAGGAAGAATGGTGGAGTCGAAAAGATGTGCCCAGAGTCGGAGGTTCTTCATCCTCTTAACCACTTCTTTGATGCTCTTGAAGGTGTCCAACACTGCTCACTTCCTCCTGTGCAGTTCTGGCACCAAGTCATTCATCATGTTCACTTCTTGACCCAGGTACACAAAGGTGCTGCATTCAGAGATTTTTGTTTCATTGAGTGCAAATGGAACATCAGGCGAGATTTTCTTTTAAGACTTAATGAAGCCAAATATTTTTTAAACACATGGTGATTTAATTCACTTTTTTAAATGTGATGACTTAGACATAGTGCATAGTTCTAGTTAAGGATATGTTGAAATAGAATTAGTTTCTCAATTTTTTGAGGACAACCATTACTGATAATGAATCATTAAAGTTGTAAGTTGATATTCTTTCTCCATAACAGTATTTTAATCATACAGAATGCATTATCAATGCTACAGTATAAATTGTGTTTCTGTCGATTTGCTCGAGCGGGCCCAGTAACATCTCCATTGGAGACTTTGTTGTTACTGTGTTTGGCATATCGAATACTCTCGGTAGCTTGCCGGGCTCTCCGAGAGGGGCGGAGGAATCGAACTCGGGTCAGCCATGTTGGCTGCTTGTAAGGCTAACGCCCTACCACTGTGCTATTGCTGAGTTTCTGTGTAGTTATAATTTCTTCTAGGCTACATTTTAAACCATAATAATTCTGTTATATAATTTAAAATATATATGTATAATTTATTTTCAATATAGATTCCAGAATTGAAGACTGAAATACTGTACACAAAAGATTCAAATTAAGAGTAACTTATTTTGGAACTGGAGCTATATTACAGCAGCGGGTAGGGCATTTGCCTTACATGCGACTGACCCGGGTTCAATTCCCAGCATCCCATATGGTACCCAAGCACAGCCAGGAGTAATTCCTGAGTAGCCACTGTGGTCACTGGGTGTCACCCCAAAAAGCAAAACTAATAATAATAATAACTTTTTTAGTTTAATTTTGATTTAATAAAATGTTCACAGTTTATATCTTTTAAGTTTATTCACACAACTTAGCCATTTTTTAATAAAATTCCCAAGTTTTAACCACTTCCATTTAACTGGCACACCAAGTACTTAACCTTAATCAGTGCTTTTTTATATAAGCAAATATTTTTTATTTTAAAAATGCATAATGAAATACCAATAGTATGTGTTTCTTCAGGCTGACAAATTTATGACATGATAATATGTGTAGATGATTCCAAAATTCTCATTACAGAGCTACCAGAACTAAAAATATAGTAAAGTGTCACGCTACAAAATTAATATGTAAAAATATGCTGTTTTTCTGTATAAGTATTAAATTAACCAGAGGAGAAATATGAAAGATAGTCCCATTTATAATCTCATCAAGCATAATTTATGCCTTACAATAAATTTAAACAAAGAACAGAAATATCTACAATTAAATTTAATAAAAAATTTTTAGTATAAAAGAGAAATTTGGGGAATCAGAATTAGAAAAAATAACTTTGCTAAATATAAAGATATTTTCTAAAACAATATACATATATAAGTAATCTATATCAAAAATCCCAATGACAGTTTTCAGAGAAATATTTCTATAAAAATGATATATATTTGAATAATTACAACAACAAAAATGCCTAGGAAAAAACAACTCAAATGGAGGTTCTATACATTCCTATAAAATATAGAAGTTTATAAATTTTAAACTATACTACCAAATTTTATTGAAAACACCATAGTATTAAAATAATACAGATGTACTCATCAAGGAACAGAATTGATAACCCATTAATAAAACCAAGCATACTCAGATAGCTGATTTGTCACAAAGGAGCCAATGGCAAAAAAATAGAGCAAATTTAATAAATTATGTTGGGAAAACTGGAAAACGAAGTTCAAGGAATGATAATAGAGTACTGCCTAATATCATACATAAAGATCTGCCCAATATAAGGTAAGTACTTAAAAAAAAGTTTTGAATCAATAAAGACAAAAATATAATATTTTAATGTCATAAGATATGTTTTAAAACTCTTCTAAAGTTGAAAAATCCAAATCCAATAATAAACGTTACAACAAAACAGAAATATTTCCTTAAAGTGAAAAAATGTTGCTTCAAATTAAAAAGATGGAAGAAACTGTTTTTATGATGTACATCTTATGTACAAAACATAATATACAAATAACTTATTAAAATATTTACTTAGAAATAAAAACAGCCAAATTTCAATAAATAGTGTTGAGCTAACTGGAATATGTAAATTAAAAAGAAACAAATTAACTGCTTTGAAAAATAATCTTCAACAAAATATCATTATTACAAATAGTGTCAGGGCTGGAGAGATAGTATTGCAGGTAAGGTGCTTCCCAGCAAATGACTGACACGTGTTCAATCCTCAGCATATGGTATTTTGAGCACTAACACATATGATATTCTGAGCACTACCAAGTGTGACCTCACAGCAGGTGTGTTCCTCAAAAAAATAAACCCTCCTTCCAAAGAAATTCTTTATCTATTTACTTTGCTGTTGAGTCTACAGTTATCCTGGCTTCTGCTCTCAGGGATCACTCATGGTAGTCTTAGAGGACCACAACGAGAGCAAGGAATTGAATATACATTGTCTACATGCAAGGCAAGCAATCTTCCTGCTATATTATTGCTCTGACAAAATATCTCATTTTATTGAGAGATAAGATATATTTGCAAAATAAAATATTGATTAGAATATGGTGTATACAATACCATGTGAAGAGCCGAGTCAGTGTATTGATGAGTACTGATGGCAGGATCTTCAGGTATCCGAGTCTGATTTTGTCTGGCCGGGTGCTGTTCCTTCTTTACCAATGAAATGGTGTGTCAGATATCAGAAGGGAGAACATTGGGAATGACATATCCATCCAGTGGAATTTGGTATGTGGCCAGGTGGACATGGCTATTGAAGAGATCCGAGTAGAAGTCATGGATAATCTTCTCCATTGCCCTTCTGGAAGATGTGATAAATCCATCAGGACATTGGAGGGCAGTCATCTGGTTTTGTAGTTGGCGAAGGACAGGCAGGTATTGTGATTGCTTCTTCCAGCTTCTGCCACATCTGCCAGCACTGCTACTCTTCTCTCTTTGAGGTCTTGCTTTATCAATTCTCTGCACTGCTTTGTGAGCTCGGACGTTCGCTTGAGGTTGCCTGAGGGTTGCATCAAGCCATATTGGAAAATGAGTTCGATAATTATCGAAGACAGGCATCTTTTTGTGGCTCTCTCTCTCTCTCTTGGCATTCTTCGCACAATCATGGAGGTGCTAAAACAGTCAATCGTATTCCTTGTCAATGGTGTCAATGATGGTATCTTCCCATGTTGCCGCAATAGTGCCAAAGAGCTCCCAGTTGGTGGTCATTTTGAAAGTTCTCTTCTTAAACTTTGCAGCCCTTTCTCCGTACTCTGTGAAGTAGAATTTTTGTAAGGAGACAGTGGTCCAATCCCGTTTGGAATTTTGGGACAACAGCAACATCAATCAGGCAAGACCATCGATTAAACATGATGTGGTTAATTTCATTGTGGAACCATCTACCGGGAGAATCCCATGCCCAGCATTTAGAGTCAGCCTTCTGGAATTGTGAGTTACCATGGATAGTCTTGGTCGACATGATGAAATCAGAGAGTCTCTGACCCTGTTCGTTCCATTCTAGGCCATAGGTCGCTATGGGGATTTCTTTGACTGATCTTCTCGTTCCTATGTTGGCATTAAAATCACCGACAATGATCTTGTAGAAGGTATGGTCTTATTTATAAAACTTCTCCAGCTCCATGGAGAACTTCTCAATTTATCCTTCATCACAATTGGATGTTGGTGCATAGACAACGAAGATAGAAACTGCCAGCAGTGAGCCACATCTATTCAAGTATAATAGTCTGATTTGGGTTGTTAGGCATTCAAAGGAATCAATGCTTATGGCCAAGTTCATGTTGACAAGATCACTGACACCACTGATGTCTCTTTTGCCACAATATTCAAGGAACAGTTCTTCTCCAGTGTCGATAACGGGGTGATGTGACTGATGCCTTCTCTTCTTGGTCAGACTAATGATCACATACTTGATCTTTCACACTTGTACCATCAGGTCCTAGATAGAAGCATCCGATGCCAGTGTACATACATTGAAAGTACAGATAGTCATTTTTGTCTTTCTTCATTTTGGCAGCTTATTTCAGCCTTGAGATTTTATCAGCCTCTCCTTCCTCATCCTTCCTATGGCTGCCATATTGGTGGCTCTTTCACGGTCAGGGGAATGAGACCCATTGTATTTACTCATTATGGCATATCGAATACACCACGGATAGCTTGCCAGGCTCTGCCATGTGGGCCGTACACTCTCAGTAGCTTCCCAGGATCTGCAAGAGGGATAGAGGCTTTTAGGGTGGCCTCTAATCATCTTTATAGGTGTTCCCATGGTTCAAACCATATTTGAATGCCATCAAATATGGTACGGCAATCTTGTATTAAGTGCTTTATGATGTGCTGTGTGGCCACAAAGAGGTCCAAAAAGCATCCTGGAGCATGGCAGCGGATGGGTACATCAATACAGTGGCTCGGCTCTTCACACGCTACCTATCTGAATGCAAGTTTCCGTCCCAATGGAAAATCAGCAGGACTGTACTACTGTACAAGAAGGGAGACATCTATGACATTGGCAACTATTGCTTGATCTTCCTGTTGTCTGTCATCTACAAGCTGTTCACTTGAGTCATCCTTAATAGGATTGGCAGAACACTAGATGAAGAACAATCATGCGAACAAGCCATTTTCTGAAAAGGATTCAGCACAGCCAACCATATCCACACGATAACCATGCTCACTGAGGTTTCTAGGGAGTTCAAGATGCCTCTCTGTCTAACGTTCATTGATTTAAAGAAGGCCTTTGATTCTGTTGAGACTGAAGCGGTCATCGAAGCCCTAGGCAAACAGGGTGTTCAAACTCAATACATCATGATACTCCATGAGATGTATTATGGATTCACTACCAGTATCTCACCATTCTACAGGGAGGTGATCATTGACATCAAGAGAGGGGTTCAGCAATGTGATACCATTTCACCGAAACTCTTTAGTGCCACCCTTGAGAATGTCCTGTGATGACTGGAATGGAAAGGAATGGGAGTGAAGATAGACGGTCTGCAGCTACACCATCTCTGTTTCGCTGATGACATCGTTCTAATAACACCAAATATCAGCCAAGCAACACGAAAGCTGGCCGACTTTGACCATGAGTGTGGAAACCTCGGACTAGAGCTAAATCTCATGAAAACAATGTTTATGAGAAACGGTCTCATTCCTGACATTCCATTCACTCTCAATGGGATGAACATCTCTGAATGCAATAGTTATGTCTACCTAGGTCGAGGAGTCAACATGATGAATGACCTAGCACCTGAGTTGCACTGGAGGAAGAGAGCGGCTTGGAACACCTTTAAGAACGTCAAAGAAATAGCTAAGAGGACAAAGAACCCCCAGCTCAGGGCACATCTCTTCAATTCCACTCCTCTTCCTCTATTAACATATGCCTCAGAGATCTTGGCCTACGAAACAGGATGAGAATGCTATTCGGGTCTCCCAAAGAGGAATCGAAAGAGCTATGCTTGGAGTATAACGCTTCACTCAAATGAGAGAAAGAATTCAGAGTTCTGACTTCCGTCGGTGGTCAAGAATTACGGGCACTGTCTCATTTTCCAAGGCGTGGAAAATTAGATGGGCTGGACACGTAATGAGATTTGGAGATGACCGCTGGACTAGAACCATTACCAACCGGATTCCACAGGATGTCAAAAGCTCACATGGCCGCCCATCTATGAGATGGTTAGAATTCTTTGTCAAGACCCTGAACGATAAGTTTGAGGCTGTCCGTGTTCCTAGAATGAGCGGATGCCATTGGACTACACTGGCACATGGCAGGGAAGAATGTAGATGTTACTGATGCCCACTCGAGCAAATCGTTGAGTAACGGGATGTCAAGTGATCAAGTGATTAAGTGATGCTGTTTACATATATACCAACGTATCTTTACCATAAATTTTATTTTTACTACAGAGTTCATATACTGCAGAGATGATTTAAATTGCATTATATATATGCATATACATATATATGTGTATATTTATTTGAATATATATGCATAGTTTTCCTCTGTGGGTATTATATGTTCCTTATAGTGACATTACACTCGAGCAGGCCCAGTAACATCTCCATCATGAGACTTGTTGTTACTGTGTTTGGCATATCGAATACGTCATGGGTAGCTTGCCAGGCTCTGCCATGCAGGTGAGATTCTCTCGGTAGCTTGCCGGGCTCTCTGAGAAGGGTTGAGGAATCGAACTCGGGTGGGCCATGTTGGCCGCTTGTAAGGTGAACGCCCTACCACTGTGCACACATTACACTATGAATGAAAAATAAATTGTTATTTTAGGTAGTCAATTAAAAAATGTATACATGCAAGACTATATTAACATAGATTAAAAAATTTGTATATTTTTTGAATATAATATCTTATATTTATATTTAAACTGTGAATAAACTGTGAGCAACAATATAAAGAAAAAACACACTCAGGTATTATTAAGCATGAATGTTAATTTATTTCAATTTTTAAAAATTATTTTGAAGATGAAAATGATAACTTTTACTTGTGTCACACAAATTAACAAGTTATTTCTTTTTTATACTTTGAAACTTCCAGTAGGAGGGAGAACAATATATTTAATAGACAAATCTAATAATACATTTCACAAATGTAATTTGCAGATGTCAAAAAATTGTCATTTGAAAGAATTGTAAAAAGTCAAAGTTTATTTTCAGTGCAACAGAAGTTTAATTTCTTTGCTTAAATGCAAATTTTTAGCTTTGAATCAGTTATGTTTGGAATCTTTGTATTGTCTTCTATTCCCTTTATTCCTCCTAAAAATCTGTAACAAAACAATTTTTCTCATCAGCTATAAATTATTGTTAAGTTGAATAACAACAGTCCTCAAGGACAGTTGTATTTGAATGGACAAAAAAAAATTTAGTAAAACAAAAATGCTTACATTAAATAAATGAAACAAAAGATATAGAAATGAAGTATAAAAAAACTCTTTAGATGATAGAAGTGTAAAAGTGAGAAAAAGTTAATTTCTTTAATCATAACATGATATCAGTAATGACTATATAAATTATTTATGAGAAATATAGGTTTTTGCATAAAATAAATATATTATTTTTATGTATACTTTGATTGAGTTTGTTGCAAGTTTGTGTTTTGACAGAAATGTCATTGAATCTCAAATCTGTTTAGAGATTTTTGATACAAAAAAACTATGATCCATGAATGAATTTGGTCTTAATTATTTAGGTCTTAGTTTATCACAGTTTATGTTTGTATTTTCCTGTGTGCATATTTTGTACATATTCAATTAAATTGCTTGGTACTAGGTCTGTATATGTTTCCTTCTACTTTAGGTTGTCAGTGTGAGAAACAATCAATCTTTAATCTCTGATTAACTTAGCACATATTGAAAAAGAAAAGAAAATTAGTCAAATGGGACAATATAAACTTAAAACATTTTTGTATGCCAAAGGAATAAAGGGCTAAAAGGAAAAGACACACCTCTTAATGGAAAAAATATATTTGTACACTATGTGTCTCAAAAAGATATATAAAGTATACAGTACACTCACAAATATCAACATCAATAAATGCAATAACCCCATAAAAGGGGGAGGGTTAACAAATACTTTTCTCATGAAGATAGACAGGCCAGCAGGTATATGAAAAACTGCTCATCACAGGGGATATGGTGCTGCTGCAGGTCAATCTGTACCTGTGAGGCGAGTGCATCAGCAGCCTGATGGCACCTTCAGACTTCCAGATACTCCAAAACTGCTGCTGTGCCTTTGGCCAGACCCTAAAAACTTGGGGCAAAGTTTACTAAGAAAGTAAAAAGTCAAAAATTAGGTATGTGGGAGACACACCCACAAACCACCTCGGGCTCAACTATGTAATTGGAGGCATGGCCTCTCTGGTCCCTGATAAAACTGCTTAACAGCCATGATCCGAGAGACTCAGAAACAAATCTCGAAACCCAACAGATTTTGGCAGAAATTCATCCAGTCCCTGCAATAGGTTACCAGCGCCCGGCCACCCTAGGTGGGAATAGGTTTTGTGCCTTGGCCTGTTCCCCCTTGCGGCCCGGTGGCTGCCATCCTACAGAGGCCACTGGACAGTTAGGTTTGGTCCCCCAGTGATGAGACATGTGGGGCTTCATGAGATGGGGGTGGAGTCGGCTCTTTCCTCCCCATCACAAGAAGACCCCGAGTCGCCACCCACGAATGGCCTCTCTGGCTCCTGATCAACATACTTAATGGCCATGATCCCAGAGACTCAGAAACAAATCTTGAAACCCAGTGGCTTTTGACAG
The DNA here is from genome assembly GCF_029834395.1 of Sorex fumeus. Lineage (NCBI taxonomy): Eukaryota > Metazoa > Chordata > Mammalia > Eulipotyphla > Soricidae > Sorex > Sorex fumeus. The sequence continues at coordinate 38,834,563 of NW_026606322.1, read as the reverse complement.
AAATGCCTCCAGACTGCACAGTAGGTTACTTCACCTACTCCCCATTGACAGCTCGGTGGCTGCCATCCACCAGAAGCCATTGAACAGTCAGGTTTGGGCCCACAGTGACAAGACACGTGGGGCCTCATGGGATGGGGGTGGAGCTGGTCCTTTCCTCCCTATCCCAACAAGACTCTGAGTAGCCGCCCACAAATGGCCTTTCTGGCTCCTGATCAAGCTGCTTAACGTCTATGATCCAAGAGACTCAGGAACAAATCTTGGAACGCAGCAGGTTTTGGCAGAAATCCCTCCAGATTTAATTGTTAAAATTTTGAAATTTCAAAATCGCATGGCCACTACTGCAGCCATGCAACATCAGATGTTATTCATAACCAATAATAGAAAACAATTTGTCTACTGTTGCCTTTTCAGCAGATCTGAGTGTTGGGGTAAAAATCCCAAATAATAATGGTGGGTCAGATGTCAAAATATTGAGTGTAATCAAAGTAGAGAGAGAGTAATGTGAAAATAATCTGCCCCACAGGAATGGGGAGGGTGTGGGACGGTGGTATACTGGGGTTTTTGGTGATGGAGAATGGGCACTGGTGAAGATACGAGTGTTTCATTGTATAACCAAGACTTAAACCCGAAAGCTTTGCAGCTGCTCTCACAGTGATTCAATAAATAAAATTATAAAAAATAAAAAAGTAAGGTGGAGTTCATGCCGAATTCAATCAGCCTAATCAGTGGCTGAACGCATAGCAGTACTCCTATATTAACAAAAAATATATAAAAAAGTGCTCTTCGCTTACTATTAGCAGCACTGTATATTACCTCACAACAAATAACAACAGAAAATAAAGCTCTATGAAGGCAAGGGCCTAATGAATATCCCCAAGTCAAAGATAATCATTTTATTATTAAGTCAATATTCTTAGCAATATCACAATGAGACTAAAAATAAACTATTCATAAGCTTGTCATTAATAATATATGATAAATAAATACATTTAAGCATATTTACATCTGTTCATGATTTCTTTTTAAATTCTAGAAGAGAGTATTTTAAATGATTTTAAATAAATGCCTGCATTAAGATGATAAATGAGATGAATTAATTTCAAAGTGGGTTACTCATTCTACTGCTTAGGGAAAAAAGTGTCTGAAATAATGCACCTTTAAATCAAAGCAATGAAGGACAACTGGTTAGGAAAACTCTTCACATTCTTATCCTACTTGGTTTCTTGAAACTTGTGACCTTTTTCAAATCTATCCCAAAACAAAACAATCACACTTAGACTAATATTCCAAGAATTAATAAGAGCTAATTTAATTAGAATGCAAGTTTCATGAGGTTTCCTAGGGACAATACTTTATGCCTTTTGTTTTTTCAATGTGTGCTCTTGTAGTTTTAGCATTGCGATAAGAATGAGATTTAAAAAGAAGAGGGAGAGCTGAGGAGGCTACTTAAAATTGAGCAAGCATTCCAAAACTAAAAATATTTTTCATCAGGGCACTTTCACATTTTCTAAAGCATTTAGCAAAGTTGCAAGTTTGGCAACAATTAAGGAAGCAAACTTAATGATAATAGTTTGCACTTGATTGCAGTTAAAATGCAAATACAGCTTGCATCTAATAGAATGAGATGAAGTTACCATTTTTCTGAAGAACGGTAAAGTGCCTAGTATAAACTTTTTGTCCCTGAGTGCTACCACAGATTTTCAGAGTATACGTTACATTAACTAATGCAGGATAAAAATTACATCTTTACCTAATATATTTCCAATGTGAGGAGTAAACATTATCGATAGCTGCTGATGTCAGATCGTGCTACCCTACCCCCAACCCTGATGCAAGATTGCAGCCATCTCTGTTGTAACATAAAAGGAGAATACAACCTGCAGGCTTCATGTCATGTTTGATAGATGGCCCCCTCAGGCATGCCTTTTATTACATACTTGACAATGGAAAGGGCAATTGGTAAAGGATAAGGCTAAATGGGTGATGTATTTTCAGGCATCTTTTACTAGATGATTAGTTCTACAGAAACCTCAAAACAAAACTGGAGAAACTATCAAACAAACAAACAAACCAGTACCACCAGTAGCAAAATCAACTGTTCTGTGAATCATGATATTGGTAAATCAGATACTCTGTATATATGAAATTATGCTGCTGCTCAGTCTTGCATTGTACTGCAAATGCTGTGTACTTGTTCGATGAAGTTAATTGACAATTTATAGTCAATCTGTGACAATATACAGAGTGATATTAAGAATAAATATTTAGAACTTTTATTTTTCACACTGCAATGGAGTGCCTTTATGGTTACATTATCAAAAAATAAAATAAGTAGGTTGTGTGATGTATATTTATAATTTTTTTATTGTATAGTATCTAGGTATTTTCATTGTATTTTTAAACAGGTAGATTAATCACCCTGTGTCTTAGTTTATCCATATATATAAAGCTTATAATAATGTTCTCTTGATAAAATGATCTAAAAATGACATATTAATAAGAGATACACATTTCAAAGTTTCAAACCATGTCTGACATGTAGTAAACATTCACTGTGATTTCCTAAATCATGATTATATGGTAAATATACAAATATTATTTATTTATATGCATATAAATAACATTGCATCAATCATTTAGTAGTTCATTGTTAATTAAGGAGCATCTTTCGACATAGATACAAAATATTATATGAACTTTAATTACATGTTATCCAGTTAGAAGGGCACATATGCAAACATTCTATTTTAATTTTGCTAGCAAATAAAAGTGAGATGCAAGTAAAATCACAAAGTGATGTGTCTAATCATTTATATCACCTTGTTTGAGCCAGATGTCGATGTGAGATTTTAGGAGCTTAAATCAACCCAGCATAGTTGATTCGGCAAAAAAGCAGTTGTTGGTATTTGTCATATTATATGCTAATATGCAAAACCGAGTATTCAGAAGAATGAAGATGAGCAGCATAGATGTTCTTTTAAGGCAAGACCACCGGCATCTTACTGTGATTTTTTTTTACCACCCGATGTGAGTGATCCTCTAAATGCTACATATGGCATCTTACACATGTAATTGAAAAACGTGGTAAAGTGACAGCAGCTTTGCAATCCTAATGCAGCTATCTCAAACAAATATTTTAAAATATATTGAGGGGATGTCATCTTAAAAGAAAGGAATTACATTATTTTCTTTAGAATTAAATCAGTGATACAGGCTGTTGTCAGAGAAGACAGAATCCATTGTGTGCTTTTGAATAACTGAAGTAAAACTGCCCGCCATTTAGAAAATAGATTAAGCCATTGTTAGGGGTGAAATTGTGAATTTCTAAAAATTTGATTGCTATGGTTCTGACTCTCATAACCTCAATGTAATTGTTTGATGACCTATAATCTTTATAAAGGTAGCTATATTAAAGTGAAATGTTTTGGGTGGTTCTTATTGTCTATAACTTTGAAAGATCTTTGAAAAGAGAAGAAATAGACAATAATATGAAGAGAAAAAACTGTGAAGGAGAAAGAATGAGAAAATGATCAAAGAAAGGAGATGTGGAAATTCTCCAAATAATAACCCGAAGGTTGGGATAGGCCCTGGGGCAAAACAGTTTAAGTCTTTTAAAATACATTCTAGGCAAGCTAAAAAGGCACCCCAGGAAAGAACAGAATAGATTACAGGCCAAGCAAAAATGTGTTTAGGAAAGAATGGAATAAAACAACCTATTGCCTTTTTAATATAGAAGAAAACATAGGCAAAAATAGAATAGAAAATTGATAGAAACTTATACTTTTAGGTTGCTTGCTGATTGGCTATTTAAAATATCCCAGCCTCTGTTCTTCCTGTACTTATTAAATTGTGATATGCTTCCTAAACTGTCCTTAAATGCCTCTGTCAACTTAAACAATGGTTCATGTAAAGGGAGTCTTGTTGGCCACTAACAGTGTTTTAAGTAAGTGACCAACTTGTATGGTCACTGATGGATGCCCAGGCAGCCCTAAAGCTTGGCCAGTCCTTGTGTGTTCCTTTGACTCCCGTGTCTGTCTTAGTTTCTGTGACTGACTCCCTGAACAGAGGCTTAAGGTTCTGATGCTTTTGTCTTTGGTGTGGTAAAGTTCCCATAGGAAAGAGATCTGTAGCACTGTAGCGCGGTAGCACTGTAGCACTGTCCACCCATTGTTTATCAATTTGATGGAGCAGGCACCAGTAACGTCTCCATTGTGAAACTTGTTGTTACTATTTTTGGCATATCGAATATGCCACAGGGAGCTTGCCAGGTTATGCTGTGTGGGCGGGGTACTCTTGGTAGCTTGCCAGTCTCTTAGAGAGGGATGGAGGAATCGAATTCGGGACGGTCTTGTGCAAGGCAAATGCCCTACCCACTGTGCTATCGCTCCAGCCCAGGACAGAGATCTAAAATAAAGAATTTTGTTGTAGTTCTCAGAATGAAAACATCCGTGCAAAACAACTTGATCTTGGGCTTTTGTCTTCTTCCATACAGTGAAGAACAAATTTGTGATGTTTAAGTTACCAATAAATTAATACTTTGTAGTAAAAGTTAATATGGTTGTAGGTGTTTGCCTTGCACGAGGCCCGCCTGGCCAACCCGGGTTCAATTCCTCCACCCCTTTTGGAGAGCCCAGCAAGCTACTGAGAGTATCTCAGCCGCACGGTAAAGCCTGGCAAGCTCCCCGTATTCGATATGCCAAACACAGTAACAACAAATCTCACAATGGAGACATTACTGGACCCACTTGAGCAAATCGATGAACAACGGGAGGATGAGTGCTACAGTGCTACAGACATATTGCCTGTTTATTGAACATTCCACTTGACTCTACAATTTAAGCATTAACGTTTCCCGTGGAAGTAAAAAGAAATATTAGTTTTAATATGTCTGAATATTAACTATTGTCTGAGTTCAGTGAAGAAAGACATAATACACAAAAAATCAAAAGCAACATTGACGCTTTTATAGAATAACCTAGGCATAGGTGTTTGAACATTTAACTTTATATTACAACTTCTCCAGAAATGTTCATCTGGCAGTGTTAAAAATAGTGAGGCAAATTTATGCTTTTCATACACAATTAGAAAAATGGTCCACGGTTCAGAAAAATGGTCCTTGGGGGTTGGGATATTTGACTAATTTTATTATTAAACTTTCTTTAATTATATCAAAGAAATTAATGTAAAATGAGATTGGCACCTAGTTTATTTCAAATTCAATTATCTTGGAAAAACTCAAGTGGGTTGAGTTGTCCTTACTTTGGTATTAATTGAGTAATTTGATTTTGCTTTGTGGTTGTTCATATCATAGGTGTAAATTTTACCACATGACACCTTCCACTGAAGAAAGCACTCCAATAAAAGACATTGAATATTCTGCCATTTGTCATTCTTCCAGGGATGCCTGGATGTATTGTAGTGTATAAACCAGTATAAGGCAGACATGTTTCACATGTGAAATATCATGATTCAGTTTTCTCAAAAAAGAAACAAACATTTTTTTATATATTTTATTGAATCACTGTGAGATAGTTACAAGCTTTCATGTTTGAGTTACAATTACACAATGATCAAACACCCATCCCTCCCCCAGTGTACATTCCTCACCACCAATATCCCCAGTATCCCCCCCATTTCCCACCCTCCCCCTTCCTTCATTGCAGACATGATGCCCCATAATCTCTCTCTACTTTTGGGCATTATGGTTTCCAATACAGACACTGAAAGGTTATCATGTTTGGTCCTTTACCTACTTTCTGCACACATCTACTATCCTGACTGATTCATCCAGCCATCATTTTCTTGGTGATCCCTTCTCTCTTCCAACTGCCTTCTCCCCTTTGCTCATGAGGCAGGCTTCTAGCTATGCAGCAATCTTTCTGTCCTGTGTATCTACTGTCCTTAGGTATCAGCCTCATGTAATGTAGAAGCAACCATTTCTTACAGGATAAAAAATAAACAGAAAATATATGTGACGTTATAGTAAACTTGATCATCTCTATAATATTCAAGTAGCTCAGAATCCAATGAGGATTGAGAAGTGTGAAGATCAATCAATTATGATGACTTCTGCTTGATCAAATTCCAGGTCCATTTGCAATTGCTAAACTCCAGGTGTGAACAAGACTGCCTTTTGTTCACCATTGTCTGGGCTCCTTTAAGGAAATATTACCTTTGCTCCAAGTTAATTTGGGCATTTCAAAGAAGTACCGATTTCCTAAGCTTCCAACGGTAGCATAATTGAAAACCACTTATATCCCACTTTTATACATAATGCAGACTTAAGTTTATAACACTTTTTTAGACTTTTAAAGTATTAGAAAATAAATTAAGTATGAATTACCAATCTATTTGGTAGCACAACTATATGTTTAAAACTGCTTTGATTTTAAAACATGTCTCAAAAAATTTTCCTCTGAAAATCACAAAAAATAAAAGGAAGTCACAGTTTGAGCACTGATTTTGTCATTACAGTTTTGGAAGAAGGGTTTTGAAAATTGGACTGCAAGGAAATAGAGAAAAGCTAGAGAAAATGTGAAATGAAAAAATATTTCAGAATGAAAAAATTGGAATGTATTAATTTTTATATTTTCAGTTTTCAACTTTGCAGTTCCTCTTTGCTTCCAATATCAATGGCCATTAGTAAAACTACTATTAAAATTGGTTCTTACAAGTTTGAACTCCCAGTTTCTCATTGAAACCAAAATTCTTGAGATAATTTTAAATTAAATAATTTCTTCTGGAATACAATTTGAATATTATGACAATATTACATTTTTAATGTAATCGCATGCAATATATTGGTACAAAACACATTAATAAGGAATTTACAGAATGATTGTCCAAGGAAATTATTGAGGTACAATATATCTAAATATTTCCATACTAACTTAATCACTAATATATTCTAAGTCTTTGAAAATAAATTTGCTTTAGCCTTAATTTTGATAGGAGAATATAGTCGATATAAAACACACTTATTTTTATGCTCATTTTGATACTCTATTTTAGAATCATATATCACAATAAAAGAAGAAACCCTCTCTCATTCATTTATTTTTAAAAAAGTGAAGTTGTGGAGGTGAATAATTTTACATACATTTGATTTGTGGTTACATACTCCTGCAATGTAGTCACTTTATGTTAGCATTATGTCCTTAGATTCTTCTAATACAATTACTTCAAATTAATTAAAACTGTCCTGATAAAAGCCTATACTTACTAATTTATTTAAGTTAGAACAAATCTATCAAATGAATGCCAAGATTATTTTGGCAATATGAAGTAATACATTAATGCATTTAGATTACTTCAAAGCATAAAATATCACAAACTTCAATTTTTTAACTATCACATAATTGAAGCCAAAGGGTAACATTATACTTTTTAGAGGTAATATAATTTCTCCATTAATATTGTGTTAATGTGGGCTAGTGTATTGATGAGTACTGACGGCAGGTTCTTCAGGTGTTCAGGTCTGACCTTGTCTGGGCCGGGTGCTGTTTGCTTCTTTACTGACGAAATGGCGTGTCGGATTTCGGAAGGGAGAACGTTGGGAACGACATACCCATCCTGTGGAATTTGATATGTCGGCAAGTGGACATGGCTATCGAAGAGATTTGAGTAGAAGTCATGGATAATCTTCTCCATTGCCGTTCTGGAGGATGTGATGGATCCATCAGGACGTCGGAGGGCAGTCATCTTGGTCTTATAGTTGGCGAAGGACAGGCGGGCGTTACAAATACTTTTCCCGGCTTCTGCGGCATCTAACAGTACTTCTGCTCTTCTCTCTTTGAGGTCTTCCTTGATCGCATCTCTGCACTGCTTTGCAAGCTCGGACGTTAGCTTGCGGTTGCCTGAGGCATGCGCCAAACCACGCTGGCGAATTAGCTCAAGAGTTTTCGAAGATAGGCTATCTCTCTCTTGGCGTTCCTCGCACATTCATGGAGGTGCTGAACCAGTCGATCGTATTCCTCATCAATGTTGTCAACAATGGCATCTTCCCATGTTGCCGCAATAGTACCAAAGAGTTCCCAGTTGGTGGTCGTTCTGGGAGTTCTCTTTTTGAACTTTGCAGCCCTTTCTCCCCGCTCTGTGAAGTAGAATTTTGCACGAAGGAGACGGTGGTCCGATCCCGTTCGAAATTTTGGGACAACAGCGACATCAGTCAGGCAAAACCGTCGATTGAATATGATGTGGTCTATTTTGTTGTGGAATCGTCCACCGGGAGACTCCCATGTCCATCGTTTAGATTCTGCCTTCTGGAACTGGCTCGGCTCTTCACTCGCTACCTGTCTGAATGCAAGGTTCCATCTCAATGGAAAACCAGCAGGACCGTACTACTGTTCAAGAAGGGAGACATCCATGACATTGGCAACTATCGCCCGATCTGCCTATTGTCTGTCATCTACAAGTTGTTCACTCGAGTCATCCTGAATAGGATTGGCAGAACACTAGATGAAGGACAACCATGTGAGCAAGCAGGGTTCCGCAAAGGATTCAGCACCATCGACCATATCCACACGATAACCAAACTCATTGAGGTTTCTCGGGAGTTCAAGATGCCGCTCTGCTTAACGTTCATTGATTTAAAGAAGGCCTTTGATTCTGTTGAGACGGAAGCGGTCATTGAAGCCCTAGCCAATCAGGGCATTCAAGCCCAATACATCAGGATCCTCCGTGAGCTGTACTGCGGATTCACTACCAGGATCTCACCATTCTACAAAGAAGTGATCGTTGATGTCAAGAGAGGGGTGCGGCAGGGTGATACCATTTCACCAAAACTCTTCAGTGCCACCCTCGAGAACATCATGCGACGACTGGAATGGGAAGGAATGGGAGTGAAGATAGATGGTCGGCAACTACACCACCTCCGCTTTGCTGATGACATTGTTTTAATAACACCAAACATCAGCCAAGCGGCACAAATGCTGGCCGACTTTGACCGTGAGTGTGGAAAGGTAGGACTACAGCTGAATCTTATGAAGACAATGTTTATGAGAAACAGCCTTGTTCCTGACGCCCCATTCGCTCTCAATGGAACGACCATCTCCGAATGCAACAGCTATGTGTACCTAGGTCGAGAGGTCAACATGACAAATGACCTGGCACCCGAGCTGCGCAGGAGGAAGAGAGCGGCTTTGGAACGCCTTCAAGATATGGAGACGTTACTGGCGCCCGCTCGAGCAAATCGACGACTAACGGGAAGTTAAGTGATTAAGTGATTAATGTGGGCTAAACACAGCCAGGAATTGATAGGTATAAATTTGCAAAACAAAATGCTTTTTTATACACTTTTGAACATCACTGAGAATCAAAATAACTATTATAAATGTATACATATATAAATATATCACTTCACTTAATCACTTAATCCCCGTTATTCATCGATTTACTCGAGCGGGTGCCAGTAATGTTTCCATTCATCCCGGTTGCGTGCTAGCGTAGCCCAATGGTATCTGTTCGTTCTAGGAACATGCAGAGCCTCAAACCGATCATTCAGGGTCTTGACGAAGAAGTCTGACCATCTTGTAGGTGGACGTCCACGTGATCTTTTGAGGTCCCATGGAATCCAATCAGTAATGGCTCTAGTCCAGCGGTTGTCTGTAAACCTCATTACGTGTCCAGCCCATCTGATTTTTTTTTTTTGGATTTTGAAAATTTTCGTTTTTATTTATTTTTTTATATTTATTTATTTTTTAATAGTGAGGCACCATGAGGTACATTTGTAGATTTACACATTTTTGTGCTTGGGTTTCGATTATACAATGATCAAACACCTATCCCTCCACCAGTGCGCATTTCCCACCACCACGGATCCCAGCATCTCCTCCCCCCCCAGCCCCTATCCCACCCTGCCTCTGTGGCAGGGCATTTCCCTCTCTCTCCTTTTGAGTGCCATGGTCGGCAAAAGAGGCATTGAGTGGCAATCATGCTTGGTCGACAGTCTACCCTCAGCATGCTCTCCCATTATGGGCGGATCCTCCCAACACCTTTTATTTGGTGTTCCCTTCTCTTTCTGAGCTCCTCCTTCCCCTAACATGTATGGTTGTCCTCCGGGTCATTGAGTAAAATTCCTGGTACTAATCTCTGCCATACTTGGGTGTTAGTTTCCTATTTTGTTACTTTATGTTCCCCAGATGAATGCAATCTTTCTATGTCTATCCCTTTCTTTCTGAGTCATTTCACTTAACATGATACTTTCCATGTAGTACCAGTTCTATGTAAATTTCATGACTTCGTCTTTTCTAACAGCTACATAGTACTCCATTGTGTAAATGTACCAAAGTTTCTTTAACCAGTCATCTGTTCTCGGGCATTCAGGTTTTTTCCAGATTCTGGCTATTGTAAAGAGTGCTGCAATAAACAGACAATTGCAGATGTCACTTCAGCTATACTTTTTTGCCTCTCTGGGATATATTCCCAGGAGTGGTATTGCTGGGTCAAATGGGAGCTCAATTTCTAGTTTTTTGAGAATCATCCATACTGTTTTCCAGAAGGGCTGGACCAGTCGGCATTCCCACCAACAGTGAAGGAGTGTTCCTTTCTCACCACATCCGCACCAGCACCAGTTGCTTTTGTTCTTGTGGATATGGGCCAGTCTCTGTGGTGTGAGGTGATACCTCATTGTGGTTTTGATCTGCATCTCCCTGATGATTAATAATGTGGAACATTTCTCATGTGTCTTTTAGCCATTCGGATTTCTTCTTTGTCAAAGTTTCTATTAATTTCATCTCCCCATTTTTTGATGGGGTTGAATGTTTTCTTTTTGTGGAGTTGAACCAGTATTTTGTATATCCTTGAAATTAACCCCTTATCAGATGTGTGGTTGGCGAATATCCTTTCCCATTCTGTAGACTGTCTTTGTATTTTGGTCACTGTTTCTTTGGAGGTGCAGAAGCTTCTTAGTTTAAGATAGTCGCATTTATTTATCTCTGTTTTCACTTGCTTGGCCAGCAGTGTGACATCTTTGAAGACACTATTAGCTTCTATGTCATGAAGGGTTTTCCCAACATTTTCCTCAATGTATCTTATAGATTCCGGTCTGATGTTGAGGTCTTTAATCCACTTAGATCTTACTTTTGTACATGGAGTTAGGCAGAGATCTGAGCCCATTTTTTTGCATATAGCCGTCCAGTTTTGCCAGCATAATTTGTTAAAGAGGCTTTCCCTGCTCCACTTCACTTTTCTTTCCCCCTTATCGAAGATTAGATGCTTGTATGGTGGGGGGGGGGGGGGAGTCGGTATATTCAACCCTGTTCCATTGGTCTACAGCTCTACCTTTGTTCCAGTACCATGCTGTTTTAATTATTACTGCCTTGTAGTAGAGTTTGAAATTAGGGAGGTTGATTCCTCCCATTTTCTTTTTCCCAAGAATTGTTTTAGCTATTCGTGGGGCTTATTGTTCCATATTAATTTCAGGAGTGTTTGCTCCAATTCTTTGAAGAATGTCATGGGTATCCTAATAGGGATTGCATTGAATTTATACAGTGCTTTGGGAAGTATTCCAATTTTGACAATGTTAATTCTCCCGATCCATGAACAGGGGATATTTTTCCATTTCCTCGTATCCTCTTTTATTTCCTGAAGTAGAGTTTTGTAGTTTTCTTTGTACAGGTCCATTACTTCCTTAGTTAAGGTGATTCCTAGGTACTTGATTTTCTGGGGCACAATTGTGAATGGGATTGTTTTCTTCATGTATTTTTCTTCTCTTTCACTATTTGCATATAGGAAAGCCATGGACTTTTGGGCATTGATTTTATAACCTGCCACTTTACTATACAAGCCTATTGTTCTAGAAGTTTCTTGATAGAGGTTTTAGGGTTTTCTAAGTATAGTATAATATCATCTGCGAATAGTGAGAGCTTGGTTTCTTCCTTTCCTACCTGGATGCCCCTAATATCCTTTTCTTGCCTAATTGCTATTGCAAGTACTTCAAATACTATATTGAACAGCAGTGGAGAGAGTGGGCATCCTTATCTCGTCCCTGATCTTAGAGGGAAGGCTCTCAGTTTTTTGTCATTGAGGACGATGCTTGCTGTAGCCTTGTGGTAGATGGCTTTAACTATATTGAGAAAAGTCCCCTCTATCCCCATTTTGGCTAGGGTTTTCATTATAAATGGGTGCTGTATCTTGTCAAATGCTTTCTCTGAATCTATTGATATGATCATATGATTTTTATCTTTTCTTTTGTTGATGTGGTGGATTGTGTTGATTGATTTCCTAGTGTTAAACCATCCTTGCATCCCCGGGATGAATCCTACTTGGTCATGGTGTATGATCTTTTTGATGAGTAGTTGAATTCTATTTGCTAGTATTTTGTTGAGAATCTTCGCATCCGTGTTCATCAGGGATATCGGCCTGTAGTTTTCTTTTTTCGTGGTATCTTTGTTTCCTTTTGGTATTAGAGAGATATGGGCTTCATAGAAACTGTTTGGGAGAGTTTCTGTTTTTTCAATTTCCTGAAAGAGCTTGAGAAGGACTGGCAGCAGGTCCCCTTTAAATGTTTGGAAAAATTCGCTAGTGAATCCATCTGGGCCCGGGCTTTTGTTTTTGGGAAGGCTTTTGATGGCAGTTTCTATTTCGTTGATGTTAATAGGTCTATTCAGATACTCCAGGTCTTCTTGATTCAGCTTTGGGAGATTATAGGAGTCCAGGAATTTGTCCATTTCTTCTAGGTTCTCTTGTTTCGTGGCATACAGACTTTCAAAGTAGTCTCTGATGATCTTTTGGATTTCTTTGGTTTCTGTTGTGATATCCCCCTTCTCATTTCTGATTCGATTTATTAGGGTTCTCTCTCTGTGTTTCTTTGTGAGTGTTGCGAGTGGTTTATCTATCTTGTTTATTCTCTTGAAGAACCAGCTCTTGGCTTCATTAATCTTTCTGATTGTTTCTTTGGTTTCCATGTCGTTGATTTCTGCTCTAAGTTTTATGATCTCTTTCCTTCTGCCTGATTTAGGCTCTTTCTGTTGATCATTTTCTAAGGTCTTGAGCTGTGAGGTCAAGTTGTTTATGTGCATCGTTTCTACAGTCCTAAGATATGCTTGCAGAGCTATAAATTTTCCGCTTAATACAGCTTTCGCTGCATCCCATAGGTTCTGGTAGCTTGTGTCTTCATTCTGATTTGTTTCCAGGTATCTTTTGATTTCGTCCTTGACTTCGTTCCTGACACATTCATTGTTCAGCATCGAGTTGTTTAATTCCAGGTGTTTGGTTTGGTTCTCCGTGTCTGTGTGTGATTCACTTCTATCCTCAGTGCATCATGGTCTGAAAAGATGGCTGATACTATTTCTATCTTCCTTATTTTGTTGAGGTATGTTTTGTGTCCTAGCACATGGTCTATTTTGGAAAATGTTCCGTGTGCACTGGAGAAGAATGTGTATTCCTTCTTTTTGGGGTGTAAAGCCCTGTATAAGTCTATAAGCCCTCTCTCTTCTATTTCTTCTTTCAAAGCCAATGATTCCTTGCTGGGTTTTGTTCTTGTTGATCTGTCCAGAGGTGATGGGGCAATGTTGAAGTCTCCAAGTACTATTGTGCTGCTTGCAATGTCCTCCTTAAAGTCTGTTAGCAGTTGTTTTAAATATTTGGCTGTTCCCTCATTAGGTGCATATACATTTAAGAGTGTGATCTCTTCCTGTTGTACGTATCCCTTGATGAATAGAAAATGGCCTTCACTGTCCCTTCTAGCCTTTTTCAGGGTGAAATTAATGTTGTCAGATACTAGTATGGCCACCCCAGCTTTTTTACAGGAGATGTTTGCTTGCAGGATTGTTTTCCATCCTTTGACTTTGAGTCTGTGTTTGCTCTGAGTGTTGAGATGAGTTTCTTGTAGGCAGGACAATGTTGGGTTCTGTCTCTGTATCCATTTTGCCACTCTTTGTCTCTTCAGTGGTGAATTGAGACTGTTGACATTGAGAGAGAGTATGGTTATGGGGTTTTGTGTCATGTTTCTGTGCGGGTGTGTTGTGGTTGTAGGGTTTGTCTTGTCTTATAGTAGCCCCTTTAGTCCTTGTTTTAGGTTTGGTTTTGAGTCTATGAAGTTCCTGAGCTGCTGTTTATCTAGAAAATAGTGTAGCTTTCCATCTATTTGGAGTGAGAGTTTAGCCGGATAGAGTATTCTTGGTGAAACATTCATTTCAGTGAGTTTTTTGACTATTCTCGCCACTGTCTTCGGGCTTGTAGGGTTTCCTCTGAGAGGTCTGCTGTGAATCTCAGGGGTGCTCCTTTGTATGTGATTTCCTTTTTTGCCCTTGCTGCTTTCAGTATTGTGTCTCTATCGGCAGCATCAATCATTCTAACTATAATATGTCTTCGGGTGTTTCTGTTGGGGTCTCTTTTAGCTGGCACCCTTCTGGCTTCTTGAATCTGGATGGCTGTATTATGGAGCTCTGGGAATTTTTCAGCAATAATTTGTTTCAGCATGCTTTTTTCATTGGGATTGTTTCCTTGAGCTTCTGGTAGTCCAATGATTCTAATGTTGTTTCTTCTGGAATCATCTCGTAGGACTCTGATTCGCTCTTGAGCTATTTTGAGGTCTCTTGCCATTGTATGCTGTTGTCTGTTGGCTTGGTGCAGCTGATCTTCCAAGTCACTGATTCTTTCTTCAGCTGTGGTCATTCTATTTTTGAGGGCAGTGAGTGAGGTTTTGACTTCATGTATGGAATCTGTGATGCGTGCCATTTCTGTGCGGAGCTTTCCAATTTCGGCTCTCATTTCTTGCTATATTTTGTCAATTGTGCGATCGATTGTTTCTTTCATGTTCTCTTTCAGTTTAGCGGATATGTGTGTGACTGTTTCATCGAGTTGATTGAACATCTTGATGACTTCATATCTGAATTCCTTGTCAGAGAGGTCCCTAAGGTGGCTAGCACCTACTGAGGCTTCCAGACGTATTTCCTCGTGGTCTCCCTGTGGTGGGGATTTGCGTTGTTTCCTCATGTTGTTGTGTATGTGGAGGGGTAATATTTGTTGGTCTGAGTGAACAACCTGCGGCCGCGTGAGCGTTGTCCCGCCAAAAATTAGGCCATGCCCACTTTTAAAGCCACACACCTCTGAAGTGGCCACGCCTCCACGGATACCTGGTTTTTGTCCAGGAAGTAAAGTCTGGGTGGGGGACAAGGAAGCAGCTCTGATGGGCGGCTGGACCAAAGGGACAGGCAGAGAGATGCAGATCCCCTTTTCCTCCCAGCATCGAAGGGGGGAGGGGTGCCTGCAGACACTTGCGCAGTGGGGAAGCCCATCTGATTTTTGATGTCTTGGCAAATGAGACAGCGTCCCTGATTCTTGAGCGTTGACGAAGATCAGAACTCCGGATTCTATCTCTCATTTGAGTGAATCGTGATATTCCAAGCATAGTTCTTTCGATTCCTCTTTGAGAGACCCGAATAGCGTTCTCATCCTGTTCTCGTAGGGTCCAGGTCTTTGAGGCATATGTTAATACAGGAAGAACAGTGGAATCAAAGAGATGTGCTCATAGCTGGAGGTTCTTTGTCCTTATAGTTATTTCTTCAACGCTCTTGAAGGCATTCCAAGCCGCTCTCTTCCTCCTGTGCAACTCAGGTGCCAGGTCATTCATCATGTTGATTTCTCGACCTAGGTATATATAACTGTTGCATTCGGAGATGGTGGTTCCGTTGAGAGCGAATGGAGCGTCAGGAACAAGGCTGTTTCTCATAAACATTGTCTTCGTAAGATTCAGCTGTAGTCTGACCTTTCCACATTCATGGTCAAAGTCGTTCAGCATTTGTGCCACTTGGCTAATGTTTGGTGTTATTAGAACGATGTCATCAGCAAAGCGGAGGTGGTGTAGTTGCCGACCATCTATCTTCACTCCCATGCTTTCCCATTCCAGTCGTCGCATGATGTTCTGGAGGGTGGCACTGAAGAGTTTTGGTGAAATGGTATCACCTTGCCGAACCCTTCTCTTGATATGCATGATTACTTCTTTGAAGAATGGTGAGATCTTGGTAGTGAATCCGCAATAGAGCTCACAAAGGATCCTGATGTATTGAGTTTGTACGCCCTGATTGGCTAGGGCTTCCATAACTGCTTCCATCTCAACAGAATCAAAGGCCTTCTTTAAATCAATGAACGTTAGACAAAACGGCATCTTGAACACCCGAGAAACCTCAATGAGCTTAGTAATCGTGTGGATATGGTCGATGGTACTGAATCCTTTTCGGAATCCGGCTTGTTCACATGGTTGTCCTTCATCTAGTGTTCTGCTAATCCTATTCAGGATGACTTGAGTGAACAGTTTGTAGATGACAGACAATAGGCAGATTGGGCGAGAGTTGCCAATGTCGTGGATGTCTCCCTTCTTGTATAGTAGTACAGTCCTACTGGTTTACCATTGGGATGGAACCTTGCATTCAGACAGGTAGCGTGTGAAGAGCTGAGCCAATGTATTGATGAGTACTGATGGTAAGTTCTTCAGGTGTTCAGGTCTGATCTTGTCTGGGCCAGGTTCTCTTTGTTTCTTTACCGACTAGATGGCATGTTGGATTTCAGAAGGGTGAACATTGGGAATGACATATCCAACATGTGGAATGTGGTATGTGGGCAAGTGGACGTGGCTATTAAAGAGATCTGAGTAGAAGTCATGAATAATCTTCTCCATTGCCCTTCTGGAAGATGTGATAGATCCATCATGATGTCGGAGGGCAGTCATCTTGGTTTTGTAGTTGGTGAAGGACAGGCGGGCATTACGAATACTTTTCCCAGCTTCTGCAGCATCTACCAGTACTGCTGCTCTCCTGTTTTTGAGGTCATCCTTGACGGCTTCTCTGCACTGTTTTGCCAGTTTGGATGTTCGCTTGTGGTTGCCTGAGGCATGTGCCAAGCCACGTTGGTGAATAAGTTCAAGAGTGTTCGAAGAAAGACGGTGTTTTGTGGTTATCTCTTTCTTGGCATTCCTCGCACAATCATGGAGGTGCTGAATCATTCTATCGTATTCCTCATCAATGTTGTCAATGACGGCATCTTCCCATGTTGCCGCAACAGAGCCAAAGAGCTCCCAGTTGGTGGTCGTTCTGGGAGTCCTCTTCTTAAACATTGCATTCTTTTCTCCTCGTTCTGTGAGGTAGAATTTTGCATGAAGAAGTCGGTGATCTGATCCCGTTTGGAATTTTGGGACAACAGCAACATCGGTTAGGCAAAACCGCCGATTGTATATGATGTGGTCTATTTTATTGTGGAACCGTCCATCGGGAGACTCCCATGTCCAACGTTTAGGTTCAGCCTTTTGGAACTGTGAGTTAGCATGGAAGGTTTTGGTTGACATGATGAACTCAGACAGTCTGTCATGCTGTTCGTTCCATTCCAGGTCATGGGTCCCGATGTGGAGTTCATCGACTGATCTTCTTGGTCCTATCTTGGCATTAAAATCACCGACAATGGTCTTGTAGAAGGTGTGATCTTCTTTATAGAACTTCTCCAGCTCCATGTAGAATTTCTCAGTTTCTCTTTCACCATAACTGGATGTTGGTGCATAGACAACAAAGATAGTAACTGCCGGTAATGAGCCACATTTATTCAAGTGTAATCATCCGATTCAGGTTGTTAGGCATTCGAATGAATCAATGCTCCTGGCTAAGTTTGTGTTGACAAGGATACCGACACCACCGACGCCTCTTTTATCACATGTTCCAAGGAACAGTTCTTCTCCATTGTCGAAAACAGCATGATGTGATTGATGCCTTCTCGTTTCGGTCAGACCAATGATGTCGTACTTGATCTTTCGCGCTTGTACCATAAGGTCTTCAATGGATGCAGTAGATGCCAGCGTATGAGCATTAAAAGTACAGACAATCCTTTTTGTTTTTCTTCGTTTTGGCAGCCTATTTCTGCCTTGGTATTTTATCAGCCTCTCCTTCCATATCCTTCTTGACTCTGCGTATTCAGGGTTAGGGGAGTGAGATCCATTTATTACTGGATTTGGCATATCAATTTGGTCTATTTGGCATAGACCACGGATAGCCTGCCAGGCTCTGCCGTGCAGGTGGGATATTTAAGGTACCCTGAAAACTTAGAGAAAAGTAAATAAATATTTGCGCGGCCATGGACGCGCGCTCCGGGGAGCTTGTTGTGATAATCTCTGGATCCTGGCCGTTGTTGGGGTTACACGGCAGTTGGGGGGCGTAACAGTCTAGCTACTGACAGGTCCAGTCCCAAACCGTGCAGGCTTGGAGATCTCAGCCTCGGGTCCCACACACCTGGTTTCCTCTGCCAGTTCTGTTATGCCTGAGGCTTATCCAAGTGTGTGGAGAGTGACCGCAGTAAGGCCTTGGCTGGGGTCTGGAGGTCTTCAGCTGTTGGTCCCTGGCGAGGATAGTCAGGCACAGGGTAGGAGACTCTGCCTTGTGCTCTCCCGGGAGCTTGTTGTGATAATTTATAAATATATATAAATATATATATATATATATTGGATTTAATACCTATAGGGTTTCAGTTACATTTGATTGACTTATTATTTACATTGTTATGGTAGTGCAATGGCTTAGTCTTATGTCCTATCTGTATCATTCACCACACCACCAAAATCCCATGTCTTCCTCCCAGTAGAAAAACCCTTGTACTAATCTCCCATCCCATCTCCCCTTTCTCTCTGGTGACAGCCATATGTTTCATTCAGTCTAGAAATGAGTTTTGTTGGTTTTTGTAATTTTTATCTGTGTCTCTGTGTCAATTTAGGAATGAAATGGTATGAATGATAATTGTCTTTCTTACTTTTTTTTCTTACCATAATCACCAAGATTCACTCCCTTTTCCCTATAAGTTACAGTTACATTTTCTTAATAACAGAGTGGTAATTTGTTGACTATGTAGCAATATATGGCCACTTCATTATCCAGTTAACTGTTGATGGGCATTTAGGGGGAATTCCATGTTTTGATTATTATGAACGAATAATACTTCCATGACCATATCATTAGTGTTTTTATATCCATTGACTATATTAATAGTAGTGGCATAGCTGCTTCATATGACTTTTCATTTTCTTGGAGAGTGGTATCCCAAGAAGTGATCAAGAGGCCCAGGGACCACTCCTGATAATTCTCAGCCAACACAGATAGACAGTCTCATGCTAGCACCTGGAGGAAATTAGATGGTTCTTGGTCTTTGCAGTGAGGCTCATTTTAAGGGAATCTGTGGAGCATCAGGGATACACCTGAGATTCTTGTAGACCTCTAGGGTCTGAGATGTTAGTGCTCTGGGGACAATGCAGTGCAGAGGATAGAACCAAGATTGGATGTACTTAAGGCGTGTGTCTTACTTCAGCATCCTTTCTCTATGCCTAACTGAAATTTGTTACTGAATCTCCACACCATTCTTCATTAGGCTACACAAATTTTCATTCCTACCACAGTCAACTGGACTTTTTCTTCTCCATCTCTTCAGCAATACATGTTTTCAGTATTTTTTGACTTAATGTAAGTTGACAATATTTTCACTAATGTGAGTTGATATTGTGGTTTTAATTCACACTTCAATAATAAGAGAGAATGAACATTTTCCCAATATATCTAGGACCATGAATTTATCTTCTTTGAATAAGTACCTGTTCAGATTTTTTTATTTTAAAATTTATTTACTTGCTTTTATATTGTGGAATTATACTTTTGTAGCATTTGTATATGAACTCCCTATTAGACATATGATGAGTAAAATTGCTAGTAAGAATATTTATGGATTTTTAGTAGCTTCTTTTGTTGCAAAATTTATTTTTAATTTTATGAAGTGTCTGTATATCCTTCTATCTTTGCCCCTCAATTACAGAGGCTGTTATTTCTGTATAAACGTTCATAGTAATATTGCATGTGTCTGTATTATTGCATTATCAATACTAGAGTATCATTTTGAAAACGCTTTTCCGCTTAGTATTGGGCTCATACCTGGCAGTGCACAGAGTCTACTTCTGGCTATGCACCCATAAATTACTCTTGTGTTCTGGGGACCATACGAAATGCTGGAGATAGACTGAACTCTGGTTGGCCACATACAAGGCTACTGTGCAACCAGCACCTTCATTCTACTTGGTTCAAACGGCCTAAATCTCATTATCTTTGGGATAGTGCAAGGTCAGTGCCCTACCAGCTATACCATCACTTGGACCCCAGTCTGTGGGTTTTGCAAACTTCTTAGAGGAAAGTTCTAACTGACTCATCCCTTGGTTGATTAATTTAATAACATGTATGTTATCAGCATCCGGAGAGTCAAGTAAGCATCCTATTTTTAGGAGATATAAAGAAAAATTTTGTTAGTCAAAGCCTAGATTTTAAAATAAATGCCAGGCGATTGTAACCTGTAATTAAATGGGAGCACTTAATTTAGCTCTGGTTCTATTTTCTAAATTATCCAGGATATGAAATACATTTTTCTAGAAAACAGTTGTCATGCACCTTTCAATAAATTATCACCATTATTGTACATATGCTATGGATTTATACAGTGCATAATTCTAAAATGTATTCTAATAAATTTAAAGTGCTAAAGAAATGCTTTCAAAGCTAAGGATTTCACAAATATAAGAATATATTTTTAGGCCCAAGTCAAAGAACAGCAGGTAGGGTGTTTGCCCAACACGATTTTTACCCTGTTTGATCATTGCCATCCTATAAGGTCCCAGATCCAGATCCAAGCAAGAGTAATCCCTGAGCACAGAGCCAGGTGTAAGCCTTGAACACTGTGCGGTGTGACTTAGAAAAAGGAAAAAAGAAAGAAAATATCTTCTATTTAAATGTGGTTTGGGGGGCTGGAGCAATAGCACAGCGGGTAGGGCGTTTGCCTTGCATGCGGCTGACCCGGGTTCGATTCCCAGCATCCCATATGGTCCCCTGAGTACTGCCAGGGGTATTTCCTGAGTACAGAACCAGGAGTAACCCCCAAGCATCGCCAGATGTGACCCAAAAAGAAAAAAAATAAATTAATGTGGTTTTGTATACAACAATCTTAAAAAAGAGCATACAATACAAAAAAATTACATTAGAGTTTCTTATGAGGAAGGTTTATTTTTTCAGTTTGATTTGTTACATTTATTATACTTTGTGTATGTATTATTGTCTTATTAGTACATCTGATCTAATTACTATATATGTAATAGTTTCATGACCTAAATTACCATTATTTATGTGACTTTTCAAATCTTTTATTAATGACATAAATTATTTACAAAATAAATCGTTATCACAATTGATATGCAACCTAATCTTGAAACATAGTCATTTTAGGATATATTTTAGTCATTTTAGGATATATTTTATATGTTTTTCAATTCATTGTGAAACATCAGAGACAAATTAGAAATAAACATATATTAAAACAGATAATTTATTTCAGGAAGCAATGAGGTAGTGCTACTTTGAAATCACAACAATGTAGTGTTTCCAAAATAGGATGGTCTTGTAGGAAGAACAATGGGATGTCTGATTATGAAATCTACTAGTGTTCTTATAGAGAGGCGATTAGAGCATATTCCTTCACCCTTAAATTCCTTTATATCTTTATCTATCTTTAATATGTGAAATTTGGACAATAACTACTCCTAGTCTTCCAATTACAAGTGCTTATAACTTTAATGGAAACAATATTAAAATAAAAATTTTGGCTATTACATCAAATTACATTGACAGTTTTAATGAAAAATATCATATTGAAAATATTGCAAGAGATATTAATAACAAAAATAAATAAACTTACTTGGAATTTTAAAACCTTGTTCATAATTATTGTAAGTCATAAATACTAATTTCCCATTTGATCTAACTTCATAGCGATCATTAAAAATAGTCAAGTCATATTTGAATTGTTTTACCTTTCTAGTTTTACACTATTATACAAATTAATACATAAGTTATCAAATAAGCGTTTTGGTAACTGGGAGTCCAAAATTATGCATAAATATTTATGACAATAGTAATTGATAACTGGAATAATTTAGTAGCCCATCAGTGTTCCTAGAGAATATTTTGTCTGATTTAACTTTATTTATTAGCTTTTCTTAGGTGCTTCTTCAAAGGGAAGGACAAATTATTTCATGTTCTTTAATTCAGGTCAATTAATAAGAAATTATGAATTTATTTTTAGAAACATTATTAAGATAAAATAGATAAATCTATATTGTTAACTAACTTTATTTTTGAAATATATATTTTTCATACATGCACATATATATGACTTGTTATAAATATTCACAACAAATGTGAACACATCTATTATTAAAGAATAATATTTCAGCATATAAGTTAATTTATTTTTCTGCTGAAAGAGCAAAGAGACTGTCAGTTGCATGGAACTACATCTATATGAGAAAAAAAATTGACAAAATCTTTTTGTTTGTGATGAATTTCTGTAATTCTCTCAAAGTTTATAGGAATTCTATGAAATTTTAATTTGCATTTTCACATTGGCCTTCTTGAGTTTATTGCAGTACCCTTAGTAGACATGCTTCTTATGCCATTTGGACTCAAGCTTTCTTCATCTGAGCCATCTCGATCCAAATTTGTAACTAGAAATATGTCTTTGATCCCTACTAAAGATTGAAATACACACACAAAGGAAAACAATAAATTTTTAAAAATGCAGATATAATTTTTAAAAAATAAAATCCAGTATGAAATATTTTGTCTAAAGAAATGTCAAGGGTCTTTGCTTTTGCTATACTTTAAAGATTAAACTTTTGGGGTTCTGGGATAATTCAGTAGTAAGACAACTTCCCTTTGAGACATGAAGTCCAAACTCAACACCTCCAGCCTTATGAGTGTAACCTCTGTGCCACTCTGGTTTGTAATCTCTGGCACCACAACAAAACAGTATTCCACCTCTGATCTACCACAGCTATGTGTGCGCATGCTACAGAGAATGTGTAGAATACATGTGATCAACCAAGTGTACAAGTATTGCAACCTCTGTTTATGAGCCCTGATGATCACAATGAAGTATATGTCCTAGAATCAAAAAAGCCAAGTTCGCACTTTAACATTTCCACAGTTAGGTGGTTTGTCTAAATAGGAAAGCAGTTTATTTGTGCAAAGAAAAATAATGAATTTCTCATGATACATTAGGAAGTTTGAACTTCGAGTTTGTATTGATTTGCTGGCCTTACAAGTTCCACTGAAGTGATACAGACCTAGATGTAATTGCATGCCACGCATCTAGTGCATTAGGCTCAAACCAAGGAGTGCAAACTTAGGAATTGTCAATCATTAAAGGGAACTGCAAGAAAAACATGTTCAACCTTTGCAACAAGGAGAAACATTAGCTTTCCTATTCTTCAGACAAATAGACCAGTCCTCTGCTCTCGAGGGAAAATTAACTGTTTTGCACACCATTGTCTCTAGGCTAGTTCTTTTCAATAATTGTCCAAATCGAAGACAGGAACTTTTCTCCCAATTCTCTCATTCTGTAATGTTACAATAAAATAATTAGTCTACAGAAAACACTTTCTATATCTCATATGTTTTCTGAGTCATTTTCATAATATTTTCAATTCTTTTCCCTTTTATTATGAAGAATATTATTTTATCTCGGGTACCATCTCGCACATTAAAACATATTGCAAGATCTCAGAATGTATGCTAATTGATAAATAAATTTAATTAATTAATTAATTTATTGAATCACTGTGGGAAACGTTACAAAGCTTTCAGGTTTAAGTCTCAGTCATGCAAATATCAAACATTTTTCCCTTTACCAATACTTATTTTTCACCAAAAGAACCCTCCCAAACCTCCCAATGCCTGTGAGGCAGATGAATTCTAGTTAACACTCTATCTACTTTGATTAGATTCATTGTTTCGACAAAAGATGCACTATTATTATTTAGAGTTTACAGCCTCAAATCAGACATGCTGAAAAGGCACTGTGAAATAATTTGTTTTCTACAGCTGGTTACAAGAATCAAATGATGTCACGTGGCCGCAGTAGCGACAGCACGATTTTGGATTTTTGGTATTTTACTTATTAAGCCTGGAAGTATTTCTGCTGAGAGTCAGATAATTATGAGATGGTTTCTGTGCTCTGGAGCCATGGCCGTGCCAGAGGGCCGCTTGTGGGGGGCAACTTGTGACCTCGGTAGGGCATGAAGGATGAGCCGGGAACACCCCCCTTTCCATGAGGTTTCAGTTGCCCCATCACGACCGGCTCATACCTGGCTTTCCATAAAGCTCCAAAGTGGCCGTCATCTTTCTTTCCAGAGGGAAAAAGGCAGAAGGGAACAACACCCTTTCCCCTCAGGGCAGGCATGGTGGCATGGATTAACGCATAGTCCATTCACTTTTCTGCTGCAAGCTGCCAGGTTCTGCATTAAGTCCTTGTGCTTCTGTAGCCATGGCCGTGCCGGAGAGCTGCTCGTAGATGGCAACTTGGTGGGATGTGAAAGACAAGCCAGGAATGCCCCCTTTCCCATGAAGTTTCAGTCGCCCCATCATGATCAGCTCATACCTGGCTTTCCATAAAGGATAAATAATTTTTAAGTAAAATTAATTCTGTTGCAGGGTGATACTAATATCCTGATAAAAAACAAAGCTTTCTTTTATGCTATAAAT
Organism: Sorex fumeus; assembly: GCF_029834395.1. Classification (NCBI taxonomy): domain Eukaryota; kingdom Metazoa; phylum Chordata; class Mammalia; order Eulipotyphla; family Soricidae; genus Sorex; species Sorex fumeus. The sequence continues at coordinate 38,810,021 of NW_026606322.1, read as the reverse complement.
TAGTTAGATTATTATTATAATAATCATAGACTAATATTATAATTATTATTATAATAATCATAGACTTTGATTATTATAATAATCAAAGACCACAATACACTAGTTCTCTATTATTTGGAGGAAGAAAATTATATACTATATATCTATCCTCTCAAAATAATAAAATCAAAATGCATTTACATGTAAATTAATACTAGAGATATTCAGATTCAGAGTTTAAAAAATGCTAAAGAGAAATTCCTAGATCCAAGTTAATTTCAGTTTTACAAAGTTATTTACCTGTATTGTTAGGATTAATTACTTGATCACTTGACATCCCGTTACTCAAGATTCTACAAAGAAGTGATCATTCATGTCAAGATAGGGGTTCAGCATGGTGATACCATTTTACCAAAACTCTTCAATGCCACCCTCAAGAACGTCATGAGACGACTGGAATGGGAAGTAATGAGCGTGAAGGTAGATGGTCGACAACTACACCACTTCTGCTTTGCTGATGACATCGTTTTAATAACACCAAACATTAGCCAAGTGGCACAAATGCTGGCTGACTTTGAGTTGGGAAAGACATACACACACACACACACACACACACACACACACACACACACACACACACTGTCCTCCCATTGTTCATCGATTTGCTCGAGTGGGCCCAGTAACATCTCCATTTTGAGACTTGCTGTCACTGTGTTTGGCATATTGAATACATCATGGGTAGCTTTCCAGGTGTTTGCTGCACAAGCAAGATACTCTTGGTAGATTGCCAGGCTCCATATTGTGGAATTTGGTATGTGGGCAGGTGGATGTGGCTATTGCAGAGATCAGAGTAGAAGTGTATAAGTCATGGATAATCTTCTCTATTGCCCTACTGGAAGATGTGATAGATCCATCAGAACATCAGAGAGCAGTCATCTTGGTCTTATAGTTGGCAAAGGACAGGCAGGTGTTGGGAATGCTTTTCTTGGCTTCTGCCCCATCTGCCAGCACTGCTGCTCTTCTCTCTTTGAGGTCTTCCTTGATTGCTTCTCTGCGCAGCTTTGAGAGCTCAGATGTTCACTTGCAGTTGCCTGAGGCTTGCTCCAAGCTATGTTGGCAAAAAAAGCTCAAGAGTTTTCGAAGGCAGGCATTTTCTTGTGGCTTTCTCTTTCTTGGCGTTCCTCACACGATCATGGAGGTGCTGAACCAGTTGATTGTATTCCTCGTCAATGGTGTCAACGATGGCACCTTCCCACGTTGCCGCAGTAGTGCCAAAGAGTTCCCAGTTGGCGGTCGTTCTGGGAGTTCTCTTCTTAAACTTTGCAGCCCTTTCTTCCTGCTCCGTGATGTAGAATTTTGCAAAAAGGAGACAGTGGTCTGATCCCATTTAAAATTTTGGAACAATAGCAACATCAGTCAGGCAAGAACGTCGATTGAATACAATATGGTCAATTTCATTGTGGAACGGTCCACTGGGAGAACCCCATGCCCAACGTTTAGATTCGGCCTTCTGGAACTGTGAGTTACCATGGATGGTCTTGGTCGACTTGATGAACTCAGACAGTCTCTGACCCTGTTTGTTCCATTCAAGGCCATGGGTCTGGATGTGAAGTTCTTCGGCTGATCTTGGTCCTATCTTAGCATTAAAATCACCAACAATGATCTTGTAGAAGGTGTGGTCTTCTTTATAGAACTTCTCCAGCTCCACGTAGAACTTCTCAATTTATCATTCATCATAATTGGATGTTGGTGCATAGACAACAAACGATAGAAACTGATGGCAGTGATCCACATCTATGCAAGTATAATAGTCTGATTCGGTTTGTTAGGCATTCAAATGAATCAATGCTTATGGCCAAGTTCATGTTGACAAGAACACTGACACCACTGATGCCTCTTTAGTCACAATATCCGAGGAACAGTTCTTCTCCAGTGTTGATAACGGGGTGATGTGATTGATACCTTCTCGTCTTGGTCAGACCAATGATGTCATACTTAATCTTTCACACTTGTACCATCAGGTCCTCGATGGATGCATCGAATGCCAGTGTACACTCATTGAAAATACAGATAGTCATTTTTGTCTTTCTTCATTTTGGCAACCTAGTTAGGCCTTGAGATTTTATGAGCCTCTCCTTCCTCATCCTTCTTAATGCTGCCATATTGGTGGCTCTTTCAGTGTCAGGAGAATGATACCCATTGTATTTACTGGTTTTGGCATATCGAATGTGCCATGGATAGCTTGCCAGGCTCAATTGTGTGGGAGGGATATTCTCGGTAGCTTGCCAGGCTCTCCAAGAGGGATAGAGGCTTTTAGGGCGGACTCTAATCATTCTTGTAGGTGTTCCCATGGTTCAAACCATATTTGAACCCTATCAAATACGGCACGGCAATCCAAAAAGTTTGGTATTAAGTGTCTTATAATAAGTCCAGAAAGTGTCCTGGAGTGTGGCAATAGCTGGGTAGTGGAGGTAGTAGAGGTAGTGGAAATCTGCCGTTGAGGTATTTATCTGGTAATGGTAGGGTTGGTCTTCTGTGTGTGATCTCTGGGTGACTGGAGGTTTGTGGAAGCAGACAGGGCAGGGTAGGGTGGGGCTCCTGGTTTTAATCCCTTGGTTGCCAGAGATTGGTGGGAACATGCAGAGGATCTCTGTTCCTGGGTCCGTTGAGCTTAGATACCAAGGTCACAGAGTTTCCACTTTTCTGGTTCTCTGGGGCTTCACTCGTGCATGAGTCTTGGCTCGTGTGTCCGGAAAGCATCCTGGAGTGTGGTGGTGCTAAAATTAATAAGTGAAGGAAAAATTATAGGGAGCCTCATACACATTTAAATGTAGCGATAATTTCCAAATTATATGACATTATAAATAAGTGGTAAATAAATTGTATTTAGTTTCATAAACTAAAAGAAAAATAGAGAGAAATATTTGCTACTTCAGATGTATAAGTCTGCCTCCAAGTTGGCCAAGAATGAATGAAGCAATTGTACCTTAACAATGAAAACAAGTGAAATTATGAAATAAACAATCATTTAAAATAGAATAAGAATAAAATAAAATGTAAGCATAAAAACTATGGACCTATTAAGAACAGTTGGTAATAATTGGAAAAAACAATGCATAATTTGATCAATTTGACTTGGGATCATAGAGCAATTGCTTAAAAATCAATTGTTAGGCGCCAGAGCAATAGCACACCAGGTAGTGCCTTTGCCTTTCATGTAGTTAAACTAAGTTCAATCTCTGGCACCATATATGGTTCTCTGAGGCTGCGAGGAGTTATGCATGGATACAGAGACAAGAGGAATTCCTACCCACCACCAGGTGTGGACCCCAAACAAACAAAATCAACTGATTTTATGTATGCATACATGTAATATATATCACGTATATCATACATATATTAAATATGTAACATGTACACATATATCATATTATCACACATATGTCACATCAAGTATGAAACATACATATATATCATACATATCATGTGTAACATAAAAATAGTTACTTTTTGTTTTTATTCACATATTTATATATGCAAATATATTTATGCTCTATTGAAAACATGTATATGTATCATAAATCTGCAAGATACATAAAAGTCCAGCTTCTGCATACAGATGAGTCATCCATTCTGAGGGGAAAAATTATTAAAGTAGCTAGGCATTATCTCTATATTTTACGTTTTAACATTCAATTTTTTAAATGATATTTTGAGTTTCGAATTTTTAAATGTTTATATTTCATGAGATACACCCACCAGAAATCAGACTTTACTCTTGTTTCTCTGGTCAAGAATAACTCCTAGCAATGGAGACAATCAAACATGGGTCAGCAACTTGCAAAGCAAGCACCCTACCTGATGTGCTATATCTCTCCAACCTATATATTTTTTTGTTTGTTAAAGGGTGCATTTTTGCCACACCATACTTACCAGAGCAACAATAGAAAAAAATGGCTTGTTACAAAAAACATATTTTTATTTGTTCTTTGGTACATGTCTGACTCATGCTATCCAACATACATTTAAAATATGTAGTGGTTATACAAATATATGTTAAGAATTTGTTTTGTAAGTATGGACTGATAGCAGAATCATCTCTGCTCATGATTTTTTCTTTCTAAGAACCTATTACAACAATATCCACACTATCCAGTTTTATCAGCTTTAACCTATGTTGTAGACATTAAGACATTTAAAATTAATATTATTCTCCTAAAAAATTTAGGAAATTAAAAAAAAAAGCAAGCCATCAAATAACATTGTATTTTTTATGGTGAGGATTAACATCACCTTGTGATGTAAATATCTACTCCCAAATTGACTTTCCTGGTAGGAGATTGAAACTAGATTTCCTGCATACAAAGAATGAGCTCCAGTTGTCTGAGTTTTCTTTCTGGCCCTCAATTTTTTTGTAATATATTATGGGATTTATACAGAAAGTTATTTTTCTTCAAACACTAATTTTAAACATATAATTTAGAAAAAAAATAAAAATTGACTTTAGTGCATTCCCAAAATTTAAGTTCAAAAGAAAATTCTAGAGGGAATTACACTTCTAATTACATAACCTTTAAAGGAAAATATGTCCTACAACATTTTTACTATTATTAGATCTAGAAGCATGAAGATGATACTAATAACCGATGCTATTAATAGAAACAGGAATCAGAGGAGAATTAAGACTTTTTTACATATAACATTTAACTAAAGTAATTTGTTTTTATTTTTAAGAAAACCTAAGATCTATTTAAAATTAGGCTGTTAAAATTTGCCTTTCCGTCTTATAACGGGCTTATTTTGTAGCTAGAACTCAGTAAACTCAAAGTGAAAAATGCCAGAGAATTAAATAACCATCAAAACATTAATATATGTTTATAAATTACCTGAAGTTCAAATTGAGGGCATGACTTTGACATTTAACTTGTTTTGTCTACTTGGAATTGTGCAAAATTACATAAATTCATCATCAACTAAAAAGAGCTTATTATATTTTGCTAAAGAAAATGTAGGTTCTGAGTTTTCTTTTTTTAATTCTACATAGGCAGCACAACAAAGAATGTTTAAATATATGTCAGTTCACGGTCCTCCAGTTGTTCATCAATTTGCTTGAGCGGGCCCAGTAACGTCTCCATCATGAGACTTGTTGTTACTGTGTTTGGCATATCGAGTACATCACGGGTAGCTTGTCAGGCTCTGCCGTGTGGGCGAAATACTCTCGGTAGCTTGCCGGGCTCTCCGAGAGGGGCGGAGAAATCGAACTCAGGTCAGCCATGTTGGCTGCGTGCAAGGCAAACACCTTTCCGCTGTGCTATGGCTCCAGCCCATATGTTAGTTAACTAAAAAAAAAAAAAAAATCAATGCATGTGTCTTTTTTTATCCTTAAAGAATTAAGTTGAAAATTTATTATAAAACCTTCTCAAAAGACTTTCTAATCCATAAGGTGAGTCATGGCTTGAGTTTCTAAGCAAGAAGAAAATTTCAGAAGATACCAGAATAGAAAATCCTGAGGAATATTTCCAAATTCATTCTTAATCAGTCTAAGTTTATTGATTGTCAATTTAAATCTCTGGGAACACGATGGGAAATTGCAATGCTTACATATATTCCACTTGATATAGTCATTTTGAAAGTATGTGTGCTCAACCAAACCTACTGCAATACCAAAAACAAACAAAGGTAGGGCAAAGTTGTAGTATTAGTTGGATCTCCTGCATTTTTTCCTCCCCAAATCCAGATCCACACTAAGTAGCACACAGACAAGAGAAAATCATGTTTATAAAACAAACTACTTAAATCATAATCAAATAGAGTCAGAGTAACATGAAAAAATAAAATCCAGAGCATGCACATATACAGAAGCTTAATCAGCTCCTATACTTTAACATTATTCTTTTACATATTTTAATTATTAAAGAACAAATTCAATTTACATCTATGCAAGCAACTTTTTACTTGTTCTTATAACAGCTTATAACTGTCTATTTGGAAAACACCATATAGTTTAATTATTATTGAACAAAGTTAAAAGGATTAGTTAGTTAGAGAATATAAATCAGCAATTTTATTAGAGCATGAAATTAAATACCTAATATAGAAGATAAACGCCCCAAGAGTATAAAAATTATGCTATTGACATATCAGATCATTCTAGTATAAGTGATTAGTAGTTGCATTTATATAAATGGATGTAAATGTCTGATGATATTAAGTGCACACACCAAATAATCCCATTAAAAATTTAAATGGCTTGAGCTTATATTCATTTAACAGCCCAATTTCATATTCCTATTCATATAAACCACCCAGGTTGAATTTTCATAACCAGGGGAAATGAGGAATTGAGATAATTATTCCAATAACTTAGACTAAAAGTTACTCTTGGGTCCCAAGGAATTGAAAAACAGGAACAATTTATACTTTGATTTAGAGACGTAATATTCTATGCCAGTTTCCAAATTAAGATGATCAACTCCATTGACTCAGATGTTTTCACAGAAACCTCAGTAGAGAGGAAGAAAAAGAGTAATCTTCAGAGCAGACATACCAGAGGAACGGGCAATGGTTAAATGATTTTAATTTGAATATTCTCTTTAATTCTGTGTTTAACACTATATAATTTCATCTTTCATTGAAAAATGTCTAATAAGATGACACACTAAGTATTTGCAGAATACCAGATAAAACAGGATGCATGAAATCTTGACAAATTGGCTAAAACATTTAACCATGGCTTTTTCTGATTAGGTCATTGCATATTCTTTTGTTTGTTTCTGTCTATATTTTTGTTTGGCACCACACCCTGCTTAGGATTAACTTTCCTGTTTCTGTCTTTAGGGGTCACTCCTGGCTGGGCAGGACTCAGCATACCACCTGTATCATTAAGTAGATTGGCGCAGTGGAAGACCCTGCCCTCTGGATTATCTCTCCAGCCCCCAAAAGCACATTCTTAATATTGTACACTGGTATTTATTAATTTATCAATTTTTAACAATTTCAATTGACTTTCTTAGATTAATTCACTTATTCTACTCACTTCGAAACATTTCTGTTGGGTGGTGCACAATCAGCAGTGCTCACACCTCACACCTGGCTCAGTACTCCAGAGTGATCTCTGGAGGTTCTCAGAAAACCCTATGTCATGCTGTAGAACTAATCAGAGTTGGTTGAATGTAAGGTCTTAACCCCTATACTGCCATTCCAGTCTTCAGCTGGAAATTAATAAAATGATATCCTGTTTCTAGTATTCAATTTGCTCAACTTTCCAGAAAAGTGTCTACCACTTCAATGCAGGCAAAGCATATTTATGAAATAAAATTTGTATCTTTTCCTTTTTTCCCCTATGAAGTAGAGCTCAAGAGGTCCAGGAGCATCTCCTAAGAATTCTGAATCACCTAAGTCAGTGGTTCAATGCAATAGCCCCAGGATGCAGCGCTACTCAACACCATGTCATGTGGAGATACCCAGGGCCATCATTGTCTTGTGTCGGGGCCATATGTGGTGGTGTTAAGGCATTGCAGTGCTCCACTGCTGCACAAGGTGATACTTAAGGGACTACCTGGTGCCAGGAATTGAATGGATTTAGCTGCATGCAAGGCAACCTTTTAAACTCAGTATCATATTTTTGGTTCCAAAGCTTTCCATTTTTATCAAATTACAGTACTTTCATTTTGATTCTGTGCCATACATTCAAAACATATCAGTGCAAATGTGCAGGAATTTTGTTGAATAAATAAAATATTTCTAGAAGTTTTTTATGCTTCTTAACTGTATTTTCAAAATACATTGTGGCCCTTATCTTCTACTTTCTACACATCATTAGTTCTTGATTTATTTTGGTATTTTTTGTTTTATTTTTCTTGTTTTTCATTTCCTCTTTTAGATTCTGTTTATTTAATTCAATGCATAATTTTTCCTCTGTGAGGACTCTTTACGGAAGACATAATCTAATTAGAATCTCTTTTGATTTCATTTCATTTCCCAAATTTTGTGATAGTAATCATAATAAATACATCTGCACCCTTCTAATGCTCATTATTCATGTGATTTCTACTGTTTCATGAGGATTTTAGAATTTTTTTGTTTATTATTACAAAAGCTGCTGTTTTGATTGTGATGGTATCTTTTACATGTATAAGAAAATCGGTCTTAATACCCCATTTTAGGCTGTCTTCAGCAGAGAAACTTGGAGTGGGGCAGGTTGAGTTTCCAACTGCCCTCATGATCATGGCCATTCTTCAAAGGCTCGGGCAAGCATCGTGAGGAAAACTGCAGAAAAACCCAGGTATGCGGAACCCGTGACTGAAATCTCCAAGTTTGCTCAGAGTGGGATGGGCTTCTTCCCCCACCCCTCACATCTCCCATGTTTTCCAATATCTTAGCAGTCATATCACAAATTGCCCCTGGTGCCATATAATCTCATCAACAGCCCTGGTCCAGAGATTCAGAAATAAAACTCCCGGAAGAGAACAACATAGCCTCATCCAGAGTGAATCTGCTGTATAATCATATTCTAAATTTTAGAATTTCTAAAACAATCCCTCGTACTCAACACCACTAATGTACCAAGCTTTGGGGGTATGATTTGGAGATTGGTGTGGAAACATTTAAATGTGGTGGTGAGAATGTCCAGTAATGGTGAGGTTGGAGTTTGAATATTAAATGCAATGAATTATTGTGAACAACTTTATAAAACTGAAATAAAATTTAGAAAAAAGAAAATTGGTCTGAGAGAGAGTAGACATAGAAGTTGCTTGCCTTTCACACAACTGTGTCTGGTTCAATCCACAGCATCACATTTGGTCACCTGAACTTCTCCAGGAGAGATCCCTGATTGTAGGGCCAAAAATAAGCCAAAAGATAAATAAAAAATAAAATTTAAGCTTTGTGAAACCCTAAGCATGTGAAAAAACAAACACACCAAAAACATGAATGAGAAAACTGATGTAAGGTTTATACCTAGAAGATGAAATTCTTTGCTTCTTTGTGCAAATTTATACATTTTTATGTTTTTAGCCCATTTTTGTTTTATTTATATATATTTATATAAATAAATTAAAATGAATAAATTTATAAAAATAAATTTATAAAAAATATATAAAAATAAATAAATAAATAAATAATGAGATACAGTTTTAATGCTTTCATGACTGAGCTGCAGTCATACAATGATTGAACACCCATCCCTCCACCAGTGTACATTTTACACCACCAATGCCACCAATATCTCCAGTGTCACTCCTACCACCCCCACCCTACCCCACCTCTGCCTCTAAGGTAAAAGTTTCTCTTTATTTTTGGACATTATGGTTTGCAATACAGTACTAAGAGACTGTCATGTCTGGTCCTTTATCTACTTTCAGCACACATCTCCCTCCTGAGATCCCTCCAACCATCATTGACTTAATGGTCTCTTCTCTATCCCAACTACCTTCTCTCCCAGATCGTGATGCAGTCTCCCAACCATGCAGAAATTCTCCTGACCCTTGTCTCTTCTGTCCTTGAGTGTTAGTCGATACTATGTTATTTTATGCTCCACAAATGAGTAAAGTTATTCTATGTATGTCCTTCTCTCTTTCTGACTCATTTCACTCAGTATGATACTCTCCATATCCATTCACTTCGAGGTAAATTTCATGACTTCATTATTTTCTAACAGCTGTATAATATTCCATTGCATAGACATAGCATAGTTTCTTTAACAAGTTGACTTGTCCATTTGATCTCTATAAAATATTTGTGTACCCAATGGAGTACTATGTAGCTGTTAGAAAAGACGAAGTCATGAAATTTACATACAAGTGGTACTACATGGAGAGTATCATGTTAAGCGAAATGACTCAAGAAAGAAAGGAATAGACATAGAAAGATTGCATTCATCTGGGGAACATAAAGTAACAAAATAGGAAACGAACACCCAAGAATGGCCGAGATTAGTACCAGGAATTTTACTCCATGACTTGGAGGCCAACCACACATACTAAGTGAAAAGGGAGCTCAGCTGGAGAGCGGAGCACCAAATAAAGGTGTTGGGAGGATCCTCCCAGCATGAGAGGAGCATGCTGAAAGTAGACCATAGACCAAACATGATTGCCACTCAATGTTTCTTTTGCAAACCACAAAACCCAAAAGGAGAGAGAGAAAAGAGGGGAATGCCCTGCCACAGAGGCACGGTGGGACAGGGGGATGTGGGGTGGGAGGGATACTGGGATCCGTGGTGGTGGGAAATGGGCACTGGTGGAGGGATGGGTATTTGATCATTGTATAATTGAACTCGGGTCGGCCATGTTGGCCGCTTGTAAGGCGAACGCCCTACCTCTGTGCTATCGCTCCAGTCCGGCAAGCTACCGAGAGTATTCGATATGCCAGACACAGTAACAACAAAGTCTCCAATGGAGACGTTACTGGGCCCGCTCGAGCAAATCGACGATCAACGGGAGGGCCTTTACCTTTACCTTTACCTTTATAATTAAAACCCAAGCACAAAATTGTGTAAGTCTGCAACTGTACCTCATGATGTCTCACTATTAAAAATTTTTTAATAAAAAATAAATAAAATAAAATATCAGAAAAATATTTGTGTACCATATGCATCAGTATAAATGAAAATGGCCAAAACAGAAGAAATGTAATTCAGTTGGTAATATCAATACCTGATATTGATACGATCAATACCTGATATTGATAAGATAAAGTACATAATTTAACATATATTTATTTTAATTTAAAATACATCAATAAAAAGCAAAGAACATTGAAAATCTAATCAGTGTATAGTATAGTTAAATAATAAAAACAGAAATGCCTTGTCAAAAAAATGTTGAGTGGTAGACTTTTAATTCTTCACAATCCACTGACAGAGATGTTAAAGTCATCAGATCCATAGTTACTATAAGGCCAACTTTATCAGTGCTTGTTTAAAGCAGAATAAATATAGGGGTTGGAGTGATAGTATAGCATGGAGGGAGTTTGCCTTCCATGCAGTGGACCTGAATTGGATCTCTGGAGTACCATGTGTTCTCTGGAGTACTGTCAGGTGTAATGCTTCAGTGCAGAGACAGGAGTCACCCTTCAGTGAGTATGACACAAAAAGCTTAAAATAATAATAATAATAATAATAATAATAATAATAATAAGAAGAAGAAGAAGAAGAAGAAGAAGAAGACGAAGAAGAAGACGAAGAAGAAGAAGACTGGTATATTATATTTAGATGTAACTGTAATATAATCATTGATCAAATTTCATTTCACAAATCAACAAGACCGGTTTGAAGGTTGAAAAAATATAAATAAGGGATGAATTATAGTCACTGTCATGAAATAATATACTTTATAATATAGCCGTGCACATATATAATTAAAATCACCTTAAAGTAAAATTTGTTAAAGTTAGCGATAGCACAGCGGGTAGGGCCTTTGCCTTGCATGCGGCCGACATGGCCGACCCAGGTTCGATTCCTCCACCCCTCTCAGAGAGCCCGGCAAGCTATAGAGAATATCTCACCCTCACATCAACACCTGGCAAGCTTATGCCAAACACAGTAACAAGTCTCACAATGCTACTGGGCCTGATGGAGCAAATCGATGAACAACGGGAGGACAGTGACAGTGACAGAACTTAATTATTATTTGCTTGCATACTTGAGTTTTCTATTCCTTTGTGAGTAAATCATAAAGAAGCATTTTTAAGTATTTTAAATTTATGTACATGTTTTAAGTTAAAAATTACATGTAAGTGTATACATATAATATTTACATTTTTCAAGTTAAGTGTTGTTGTTGAAATTTGGTGTTAAATGTATCACATTCAGATTTAACTGTTGATTATGGCAAGCATGTGAAAATCCTCTCAAACTCAAACAGTATTTTTATGAGGTGTGTTACAAATAAATGATGTGTTTTGTTAAACACACAGCCTACGTATCTCCAAAATGTGTAAATTGTGGTTTACCTTTACAAACTCAGAATGTCTGATGCTCATTTAGAACTAACTTTGCCTGATAGCTGCAGAAAAATGAATCATGAGTATCACCTTGTTGCAACAGCAGTAATTGTTTACAAAAAAGTCTGATTTATTTTGCTTTTTAATTTTAATTTCTCAAGTCGGATACTTCAGAAGTGTTTTTGGATGTCAATTAGGGTCAACTGTGGAAAAATGGAGAAAGAGACTAGCAAAGGAAAGATTTAATTGTGAAAACTATGAAGGCACTCCTACAGAAAGTGTGCATGGCTATCTGTCCCTGACATAAATCCATGGACGCTTCTCATTATACCTGAATCACACCTCAAGAGAGTTACTGTCTTTGAAAAGTAAAACACTCCAGAACTTTAAAAAAATCCCAGCTGACTGATGGCTAGAAGCTGATGCTGAGGGAACACCACAGTATCATGTAATATGGTTGTACTTGTAAGGGATAACAAAACCTTCACTGTCACTGTCACTGTCCTCCTGTTGTTCATCGATTTGCTTGAGCTGGCCCAGTAACGTCTCTATTGGAGACTTTGTTGTTACTGAGTTTGGCATATTGAATACGTCACGGGTAGCTTGCCAGGCTCTCTGAGAGGGGCGGAGGAATAGAACTCGGGTCGGCCATGTTGGCTGCGTGGAAGGCAAATGCCCTACCTCTGTGCTATTGCTCCAGCCCTAACAAAACATTATGGTGGCTATTTCACACTAATGTGAGTAGTCTTATCTGGTCCTACATAAATATACAAGGGTAGATTTAATAAGAATGTATTAATATTCTTATATATAGGACATTTAGAATTTCTAAGTTAACTACAGGAAATTTAGAATTTCTAAGTTAACTAGTAGTGTGAATAAGAAATCCTACTAATCCTGAAGTAAGTTTGTGAGACTAGTTTACCTTAGGACTCTCCAACAGGTCAAAGAACAAGACAATTATATCCATCTTCATGTATACTACCAATTCTCAATTGTCTTTATTTGATAAAACCTAATTTCTGGGCACAAAGCTTTCAGTGTTGCTTTTTTTGTCCTTTATATTCAGCTCTGACCAAGTGAAACACAAAGCAGATGACATGACCTCATTCCTATACATATTCATTCTTTTTTATTCTTTTTTTTTACAAACAGCCCAAATTCCTCCAGCTGATAAGTAATTAACTATGGCAAATTTGTGATTCTTCTTTCTCTTATTTATTCATTTTTTTGCCTCTTATACCATATGTGAATGGGATCCAAATTTCCCAGAAAGCATTTAACCACTTGATCACTTGATCACTCAACTTCCCATTAATCATCAATTTGCTCGAGCAGGCGCCAGTAATGTCTCCATTTGTCCCTGTCACGTGCTAGTGTAGCCCAGTGGCATCTGTCCGTTCTAGGAACATGAAGAACCTCAAACTGATCGCTCATGATCTTGATGAAGAAGTCTGACCATCTGGTAGGTCATGCGGTCTTTTGACATCCTGTGAAATCCAGACGGTAACAGCTCTAGTCCAGCGGTTGTCTTTAAATCTCATAACGTGACCAGCCCATCTGACTTTTGACACCTTGGCAAATGAGACAGCGTCCCTGATTCTTGATCGTCAATGGAGGTCGGAACTCCAGATTCTTTCTCTCATTTGAGTGAAACGTGATATTCCAAGCATAGCTCTTTCAATTCTTCTTTGGGAGACCTGAATAGCGTTCTCATCCTGTTTTCGTAGGGCCCAGGTCTCTGAGGCATATGTTAATGCAGGAAGAACAGTGGAATCAAAGAGATGTGCCCAGAGCTGGAGGTTCTTCGTTCTCTTAGCTATTTCTTTGACGCTCTTGAAGGCGTTCCAAGTCTCTCTCTTCCTCCTGAGCAGTTCGGGTGCCAGGTCATTTGTCATGTTGACTTCTCGACCTAGGTACACATAGCTGTTGCATTCGGAGATGGTCATTCCATTGAGAGCGAAAGGGGCGTCAGGAACGAGGCTGTTTCTCATAAATATTGTCTTCGTAAGATTCAGCTGTAATCCGACCTTTCCACTCTCATGGTCGAAGTCGGCCAGCATTTGTGCCGCTTAGCTAACGTTTGTTGTTATTAAAACAATGTCATCAGCAAAGCGGAGGTGGTGTAGTTGCCGACCATCTATCTTCACTCCCATTTCTTCCCATTCCAGTCGCCGCATGTTCTCGAGGGTGACATTTGGTGAAATGGTATCATCCTGCCGAACCCCTCTCTTGACATGGATGATTACTTCTTTGTAGAATGGTGAGATCCTGGTAGCGAATCCGTAATACAGCTCACGGAGGATCTTGATGCATTGAGCTTGAATGCCCTGATTGGCTAGGGTTTCAATGACTGCTTCCGTCTCAACAGAATCAAAGGCCTTCTTTAAATCAATGAACATTAGATAGAGATGCATCTTGAACTTCAGACAAACCTCTATAAGCTTGGTTATTGTGTGGATAGCTGAGTTCCGCAAAGCATTCAGCACCATCGACCATATCCACACGATAACAGTTAATATTACCAATAAATATAATATCTGGTACGTAGTCTGGAGAATTCCTTACCTAGTTCAAAAAAGACCTCTAATTCTGCAAAAATCCAAAGTTGAAATAGGAAACATGAACTCAGTACAACATTAAAATTAATGTTAAATAAAATTTCTAATTTTACTCTGCTATTTATCATAGTTTATGGGTGGCTCCTACTGGTTAGGGAATATGGTTATTTAATACTTATTCTGCATCTAGAAGGATGAAAATCCATTTTTACTGAGTATTCCTTTCAATTAATTCTTCCTATATGCTACACAATTAGATACTTTTCTGAAAGGCATATTCTTGATCTTTTCTATCATGTAAGGGATCCTATGTTTGTAGCACACAGATATTTCTTCTAGTTAAGTTTCTCCATGTAAGAGGGAGCTGATATTCAAAACTCATTTGCAGTCCTAAGAGAATAAGCCTTTGGTTGTTCTAGAGTTTAAGGGAGTAGAAAGCAGGTCACTGTGGAAAAAAGTCAGGTATTTGTGATGACTAAAACTTATTAAAGCCACAGATGTGTTCTTTGCTATATCCAGGGTGAATATGTGTTGTCCAGTAACCAGAATAGTCCCTGTCACTTCGTAGGTGCTCATTATATCAATGATGTGTTCCAATAGCTAACTAGAGTTGATATAAACTTTCCTGATGAATTTTTCTATTTGGCTTTCAGAGCCTATTTTGTACCAAAACGTTCTCTTCTAGTATTAAAATGTGACAACTAAAAGCTACATGTTTCTACCATAGAAGGGTTAAGCAATTTTGCGAACTTTTCAAGATTTGTTATTCCAAGCACTCATTAACCATCTGGGCATCATCTGGGCAGAACAGTCTCCAGTGACAAGGGGTTTGTACCTAATTTCAGAAGATTTAAAGATAGCTATACCATTTTAAGTTTTTACCCATTGGGGTATTTCCCATTGCCACTGTTTTTAAGGCTTTACTTTGTGGAACTGCAGTGAGCTGCCAACTATTTATAGTTTCGTGCATGAACAAATGGATGCCACCACTCACTCATAGTTGGATTCCTGAATAGTGGCATTACAGGCTAGCATTTGAAGAAAGTCTGTTCGCTATTTATAGTTCATCAATCTAATAGTATTTTTATGCACAAAAAGAAAAAATGCCACCCGAATAAGTTTTGAAATAAGTGGTATTATTTAAAAGATTCATTTTTTTTTTTGTCTTTTAAAATTTTACTTCAACACTATGGATTACACACTAGTTCATAATACAGTTATTACAGGCTTTTGATGTTCTAATCCAATTCCACCACCCAAGTGACCTTCCCTCCACCATTGTCCACATTTTTCCAACCACCCCCAAAACCTACCCCCTTAGCAGCACACAATAATTTGTCTATAATGCTTGTTATTATGACATTATTATGACATCTTATTATCTCATTCATACTTTGGACAACCTGGCAGGCTACCGAATCTAACCTGCCCACACGGCAGAGTCTGGCAAACTCCCTGTCGTGTACCCAATATGCCAAATACCATTAACAATGATGGGTCTCATTCTCCTAACCCTGAAAGAGCCTTGAATATGGCACTTTTTAAAATCTCAGTGCTAGGATGAAGGAGACGTTACTGGTGCCTGCTCGAGGCAATCAACGAAGAACAGGATGATCGTGATTGTGATAGTGCTTGTTACAACCAAATGGGTAAAGGAATTATCAAAAATACCTCAGTAAAATAAAATTGTGAGAATTGTTATATCTCACCATGGGCTTGCTTCATATTTGAAGTTTTTTTTTTAAATTAATTTATTTATTTTTTTACAGTTGTAGATTTACAATTTTTTTTGTGCTTGGGTTTCAATTATACAATGATCAGATACCCATCCCTCCACCAGTGCCCGTTTTTCACCACCATGGATAATAACCCTCCCACCCCCATCCCCCCATCCCCCCCTGCCTCTGTGGCAGGGCAATCCCCTGTGTTCTCTCTCTCCGTTTGGGTGTTGTGGTCTGCAAAAGAGGCATTGAGTGGCAAACATGTTCAGTCCATAGTCTACTTTCGACATGCATCTCCCCTCCTGGGAGGATCCTCCAAACATCCTTTATTTGGTGCTCCCTTCTCTATCTGAACTGCCCTTTCCTCTAGGATACCCGGCTGGCCTCTAAGTTATGGAGTAATCAAATTCTTGCATACACAAAATTCAGACTTTTATAGCTTCCTCAAAATTTTAAATTTGTAAGATACATTTATAAAATGGGGCATATGCCAAAATTGATTCAATATGAAAATTAAACATTACCTATATTTATAATAATATTTCAATGATAACTTTAAAATATATCATTTGTGTGGGTATAAAAGTGTTTGAAATTAATATAACAAAATGGGCAAGATACCTAGAGAGAATAATAAAAATAAGTTTTAAAAATCATTAAGAGAAATGATATTTTTAATTAGAAGAATTGGACAGATTTATAAATGTAACAATTACTTCAAAAGTCAGTACAAAATATTGTTATCAATGTTCAATAGATTCTGATATTCATAAAAAATTAAAAGGAGGTAGGAAATCTATGACATTTAAAGAAAAAGTGAATGACACAGTACTAGACAAAAGATTTCAAATGTCATTGAATAAAGAACTGTGCTGTTAGCACAAAAGCAGACAAAACAACAAAAGTGAATTAAATCTCTAGAAATAGGCTCAGGTATAAATGACAGAAATTTGTAGCAAAGCAGGTATGAAACATTAAGCAGGATCTTTGGGGCAAAAGGACAATAGTTGTCCTAAATACCCTTCATTATCAGGGTTACCTTTTCTGTGAAAATATGTTTGTTGGAGACGTTACTGGGCCCACTCGAGCAAATCAATGAACAACGGGAGGACCGTGATACCGTGATACTGTGATCTATCGTTTCTTCTGGATTATTGGTTGTACAATGTATAATAGAATTTTTTAATTAATTTTTTTAGTGAAACACCATGAGGTATAGTTGTAGACTTACAAATTGTTGTGCTTGGGTTTCAATTATACAATGATCAAATACCCATCTCTCCACCAGTGCCCATTTTCCACAACCATGGGTCCCAGTATCTCTCCCACCCCTATCCCCCCATCCCACCCTGCCTCTGTGGCAGGGCAATCCCCTGTGTTCGCTCTCTCCTTTTGGGTGTTGTGGTGTGCAAAAAAGGCATTGAGTGGCAATCATGTTCGGTCTGTAGTCTACTTTCAGCATGCATCTCCCATCCTGGGCAGATCTTCCCAACACCCTTTATTTGGTGCTCCCTTCTCTATCTGAGCTGTCCTTTCCCCTAGAATGCACGGCTGGCCTCTAAGCCATGGAGTAATTCTCCTGGTACTGATCTCGGCTATTCTTGGGTATTAATCTCCTATTTTGTTACTTTATGTCCCCCAGATGAATGCAATCATTCTATGTCTATCCTTCTCTTTCTGACTCATTTCGCTTAGCATGATACTTCCCATGTAGTACCACTTGTATGTAAATATTATGACTTCATCTTTTATAATAGGATTTAGGATCTCATCGTCATATTCCTGTTGTA
This sequence comes from Sorex fumeus, assembly GCF_029834395.1. Classification (NCBI taxonomy): domain Eukaryota; kingdom Metazoa; phylum Chordata; class Mammalia; order Eulipotyphla; family Soricidae; genus Sorex; species Sorex fumeus. The sequence goes on along the minus strand of NW_026606322.1, from coordinate 38,792,030 downwards.
TTTCTTTTTCAATAAAATGACTCTTCCACCTTGTACATTTTATCACATGCTGGACAAGTATAGCATTCCAAGTAATTATTTCTATATGGCAATTTAAAAGTGAGTCCTCTATGGCAATGAGCAACTTAGAATTAAGATAAAATACAAAATATTTTCATATTTTTTCTGACTCACATTGACACCTATATGTTGCTTCCAGAAATCAAGACGTCAAATGCCTTACCATTCCTTTTTGTGTCTTCACTAACAATCTAAGCTGTTTTTCACTACTCATAATATAACTTGGTGCATAACTGTGATTATAATTTAAATAAATTTGTCTTTATTTTCTATGTGTGGGTAAAACAATTCCCTAACATTTAGTCACTTAATCATACTTTAATAGCAATTATATTGCTATCAGATAAAACGTGATGATACAATATTGTAATTTCAATTTAGTGTGCATAATTTCTATCAGTAAAAATTCCTAAATGTGATTATTTTGTAGCTATCACCTGGGATAATGTATGGCAATATTAGCAATATTCATAAAATTAAACAAAACTGAGCTGGAGATACCCTAAACACTTGCTTTGTAGTGTCAATTCTGTTCAATTCCAAGCACCACCACACAAATGGTAAACAAAATTAAATTCCCAGGGTTTACAAAAAGAAGAAAGTTTATTTCTGCCAAATGGTCTAGAATTTTTTTGAGCAGTGAAATAGTGTATACACTTGTTATTTACCTCAAAATATTGAATTTGGGAAATATTAATTTATTTATTGAAATTGCTAATTGAACATTAGTTTAAACTTGGCCCTTTGACGTGCTTTTAGTAAAAGTCTCCTTAACGGATCATATTCTGATGGTATAGCATCAACTTCTCAGAGGTTTTGTTCCTATTATAATTCAATCTGCAATAATGTACAAGTCAAATTTATTTATTATGACTAAATCTATACATGGTATTTATGATTAATTATTTATCATATAACACATGTGTATCATTAATTTAAAATAATAATAAATTAAACTGAGCATGTTTTCTAAATTTTGAAATAATACTTGTACAAAGATTATGACATTGTTAGTGATCAGGAAATGGGACTAAAATTATTTGCTTCAATATAGTATCATTGTATAACCAACAGAAAGCATTTATGATAATTTTGAGATAAAAAAGTTATAGAAAATAATAAATGTAGCACGCTACTTTCATTAATAAATATTTGGAATGCGATGAGGGTAATACATCATTTTATGTATTAAAAAGTACTAAAAATAAAACAAATATGCTTTTAACCTCATGATAATATTTAAATGGAAATGAAGAGAAACATTAATATAAACTAGAGTTTAACAAAAGTAAGAGAAAACTGTATTATTCATTTGTCCCTTTCTTGTACCCTATAGTAAAGCCACTACTAGGATGCTCTGTACACAGTAAGTCATTCACACAAAATCCTCCAGGAATGGAGCATTTTAGTGCTTTTTTAACAATGAGAGGCAGTAGATTTGAGAAAAAGGTTTTAGCTTTTGAGAAAATATCAATCTAAAATTATCATGCTTTAATATTCTCCAATTTCAATTTGACATTGAAAAATGTTTCATTTCTCATCAGTGAACTTTCTACTTATTTTCTACTAAACTGTTAGAGGTATTATGTCTGAGTAAAATAATGTTTTTCAAGGTCATAAGAGAGGGTATACTGACAAGAGGTGGCAAAACATTCTCCTTAGTGGTATTTTCATGATAATATAATTTCTTACAATTTTCAGATAAAAAGAAATTATTTTACTTAGGGTTTAACCTGGAAAAACTAGTAGAACCTAGATATTACAGCAGTCAGGCAAGCAAAAGAATTTTTTTTTTAGTTTGAACTTACTCTTCTAACGTCTTTTTTGAATCTTATTTTACTATTAGGACACAAAGTGTGGGGTCACTGGAAACTGAGAGGACCAAGATCCAATTCTAGCCTTGGAAATCACAATAAAATGAATTCTGAAAAGTAGTAATTTGTTTTTTTTTAAACTATCAAATGGACAAAATGCCAAATTTAAAAGCTTTTGGTGTGTACAAAAGATAGCACTGTCTGTAGCACTGTCCTCCCATTGTTCATCGATTTGCTCGAATGGGCACCAGTAACTCACAACAAATTGTGAAACTTGTTGTTACTGTTTTTGGCATATTTAATACGTCACGGGGAGCTTGCCAGGCTTTGCCATGTGGGCGAGATACTCTCATTAGCTTGCTGGGTTCTCCGAAAGGGGCAGAGGAATTGAACCTGAGTCAGCTGCATGCAAGTCAAAGGTCTTACCCACTGTGCTATCACTCCAGTGATTAAAAAGATAAAAGATAACATATTCAAAATTATATTGATAAACTCTTATTATCACCATTATCTAATTGATTGCTCTAAGCAGAGAGGAAGAACTCTAATCTCATCCACACTCCAATTCTCTACTTATTGTCACTTGGAGTCTCACTACATCTTTGCCTCATACTGGATAGAGATAAGTGCTACACATTCAGTACATTTTCTTTCCTTTTTTTTTTTATTAATCAAGTTAAGAATCCCACCAAGCTCCCGGGAGAGAACAAGGCAGAGTCTCCTACCCTGTGCCTGACTGTCCTCACCACGGCCCGACAGCTGAAGACCTCCGGGCCCCAGCCAAAGTCATGCTGGGACCACTCTCCACACACTTGGATGAGCCTCATGCATAAAAGAACTGGCAGAGGAACCCAGGTGTGTGGGACCCGGGGCTGAGATCTCCAAGCCTGCACGGTTTGGGACTGGACCTGCCAGTAGCTAGACAGTTACACACACCAACTGCCGTGTAACCCCAACAACAGCCAGAATCCAGAGATTATCACACCAAGCTCCCGGGAGTGTGTGGCCATATTCACGGCCGCGTGACTTTTTATTTACATTTATTTAATTTTTCAGGGTACCTTAAATATCCCACCCACACGGCAGAGCCTGGCAAGCTATCCATGGTCTATTCGATATGCCAAATCCAGTAAAAAAATTGATCTCATTCCTCTGACCCTGAATATGGCAGAGTCGAGAAGGATGTGGAAGGAGAGGCTGATAAAATCCCAAGGCAGAAATAGGCAGCCAAAACAAAGAAAGACAAAAATTATTGTCTGTACTTTCAATGCACCTATGCTGGCATCTGATGCATCCATCGAGGACCTGATGGTACAAGCGCGAAAGATCAAGTATGACATCATTGGTCTGACTGAAATAAGAAGACATCAATCACATCACATTTCGACACTGGAGAAGAACTGTTCCTTGGAACATGTGACAAAAGAGGCGTTGGTGGTGTTGGTATCCTTGTCAACACGAACATAGCCTTGAGCATTGATTCATTCGAATGCCTAACAACCCAAATTGGACGATTACACTTGGATAGATGTGGCTCCCTGCCAGCAGTTTCTATCTTTGTTGTCTATGCACCAACATCCAATTATGGTGAAAGAGAAATTGAGAAGTTCTACATGGAGCTGGAGAAGTTCTATAAAGAAGATCACACCTTCTACAAGATCATTGTCGGTGATTTTAATGCCAAGAAAGGACCAAGAAGATCAGCTGATGAACTCCACATCAGAACCCATGGTCTAGAATTGAACGAACAGGGTGACAGACTGTCTGTCAACCAAGACCTTCCATGGTAACTCACAGTTCCAAAAGACTGAATCTAAACTTTGGACATGGGAGTCTCCCGGTGGATGGTTCCATAATGAAATAGACCACATCATATCCAATTGGCGGTTTTACCTAACCAATGTTGCTGTTGTCCCAAAATTCCAAACAGGATCGGACCACCGTTTCCTTCGTGCAAAATTCTACCTCACAGAACGGGGAGAAACGAATGCAAAGTTTAAGAAGAGAACTCCCAGAATGACCACCAACTGGGAGCTCTTTGGTTCTGTTGTGGCAACATGGGAAAATGCTGTCATTGATAACATTGATGAAGAATAAGATCAAATGATTCAGCACCTCCATGATTGTGTGAGGAATGCCAAGAGAGAGATAACCACAAAAACACGCCTTTCTTTGAACACTCTTGAACCAATGTGGCTTGGCACATGCCTCAGGCAACCGCAAGCGAATGTTCGAGCTGGCAAAACAATGCAGAGAAGCCATCAAGCATGACCTCAAAGACAGGAGAACAGCGGTGCTAGTAGATGCAACAGAAACTGGGAAAAGCATCCGTAATGCCTGCCTGTCCTTCACCAATTACAAGACCAAGATGACTTGCCCTCCAACATCCTGATGGATCTATCACATCTTCCAGAAGGGCAATGGAGAAGATTATTCATGACTTCTACTCAGATCTCTTTAATAGCCACGTCCACTTGCCTACATACCAAATTCTGCACAATGGATATATCGTTCCCAATGTTCTCCCTTCCAAAATCCAACATGCCATCTAGTTGGTAAAGAAACAAAGAGCTCCTGGCCCAGACAAGATCAGACCTGAACACCTGAAGAACTTAACATCAGTACTCATCAATACACTGGCTCGGCTCTTCACACGCTACCTGTGTGAATGCAAGGTTCCATGCCAATGGAAAACCAGCAAGACTGTACTACTATACAAGAAGGAAGACATCCATGACATTGGCAACTATCACCATTCTGCCTATTGTCTGTCATCTACAAACTGTTCACTCGAGTCAACCTGAATAGGATTAGCAGAACACTAAATGAAGGACAACCATGTGAACATGATTACTAAGCTCATTGAGGTTTCTCAGGACTTTAAGATGCCGCTCTGTCTAATGTTCATTGATTTAAAGAAGGCCTTTGATTCTGTTGAGATGGAAGTGGTCATAGAAGCCCTAGCTAATCAGGGCGTACAGACTCAATACATCAGGATCCTCCATGAGCTCTATTACGGATTCACTACCAGGATCTCACCATTCTACAAAGAAGTAGTCATCCATCTCAAGAGAGGGGTTCAGCAGGGTGATACCATTTCACCAAAACTCTTCAGTGCCATCCTCGAGAACATTATGTGACAACTGGAATGGAAAGGAATGGGAGTGAAGATAGATGGTCGGGAACTACACCACCTCCACTTTGCTGATGACATCGTTCTAATAACACCAAACATCAGCCAAGCAGCACAAATGCTGACCGACTTCGACCGTGAGTGCAGAAAGGTCGGACTATAGCTGAATCTTACGGAAACAATGTTTATGAGAAACAAGCTCTTTCCTGACACTCCATTCGCGCTCTCAACGGAACCACCATCTCTGAGTGCAACAGTTATATATACCTAGGTCGAGAAATCAACATGATGAATGACCTGGCACCTGAGTTATGCAGGAGGAAGAGAGCGGCTTGGAATGCCTTCAAGAGCATTGAAGAAATAACTAAGAGGACAACGAGCCTCCAGCTACAAGCACATCACTTTGATTCCATTGTTTTTCCTGCATTAACATATGCCTCGTAGACCTGGGCCCTACGCAAACAGGATGAGAACACTATTCGGGTCTCTCAAAGAGGAATCGAAAGAGCTATGCTTGGAATATCATGTTTCACTCAAATGAGAGATAGAATCTGGAGTTCTGATCTCTGTCAATGCTCAAGTATCAGGGACACTGTCTCATTTGCCAAGGCATCAAAAATCGGATGGGCTGGACACGTAATGAGGTTTACAGACAACCGCTGGACTAGGGCCATTACTGACTGGTTCCAAAGGGCATCAAAAGATCGTGTGGACGCCCACCTACAAGATGGTCAGACTTCTTCATCAAGACCCTGAATGATCGGTTTGAGGCTCCGCATGTTTCTAGAACGAACAGATGCCATTGGGCTACGCTAGCACACAACAGGGATGAATGGCGAAGTTACTGGCATCCACTCAAGTAAATAGGTGAATAACGGGGGAATCAAGTGATCAAGTGAATCAAGTTAAACCTGCTTCTCTAGAGGAAACCATTTTTCTAATTTCTTTTATCAATTACCATGCTTCAGTTCCTGTTTTATTTTTGTTAATTTCTTTTTACATTTTGTTCACTCTGTTCAGTGCTCAGAGATCTACTCCCAATTCTGAATTTTGTAATCGGTCCCAAGGTACTCTTGAATATGTGATACTGGGAGTTAAAACTGAGGATCCCTCATTCAATATCCCTTTTGATCTACTTCCTGATCACTTATATATTTTTTAAATGCAATAGAATACTCAACTTGATCTTATAACACTTAACAAACTTAGAAAAAGTTACATATCTTATAAAATTCTCTAATTTAATTCTAGCATTGTCAAAGTAGTTATACTAAAAAGAAAGCAAACAAAAATTATCTAACGAGAAGATAGATTTTTACAAATATGTGATAATTGAAAGTATAGTATATTCACACATAGTATAAGAAATGTTTCATTGTTTGCAAACTCACACAAGAGAGGGGCATGGCACACACACAACGGCGGTTACTCTATCTCCTCTATCTCTCCAGCCGCCCGTGTTCGTAGTCTCACCCTTCTCCCACCCCGGGGAGGTCGATGGCGATGGTCAGGCAGAGGAAGGAATGAGGGCCAAGCTGGTAGGTATTAGTCATATTTATTCTGATTCTCTCTTCATCTCTGTCTTTGCTCCCTGTCTCTTCTTTCTTCCTCCCCCATGCTACTTCATTCTCCTTCTCCTCTTCCCTTCATCCTCCTTCTCTGGAGTCTGGGTTCTGATCCCTCTTTCTCTTCCTTCTGATCCCCTTCTGATTCTTCCTTCTCCTCTCTAGCCCACTCCTACAGTCTCATTATATCTCTCTCCAAGAGGAATTGGGGGAATAATTACACATAGGTGCAGTCACAATCAATAAGGGTAGAAATCTTAGCTTCATGGAAGGCCACTCCTAGGACAGATCCTTTCTCAGCAGGAGGACCCACCCTAGAGCAGAATCCCAAGGGTGTGTCTCTCCTCTTCTTGTATGACAAGCATATAAGCATATATGATATAAATCATTTTGTATGGATACAGTAAGAAATATCTTAAACTTATAGAATTGCTCTCCTAGGGCCATCCTGATCTCAGACTACAGTGCTCAGGCCAGATAGTCTTTCCCACCCCTAGCAGGATCCTAGTCTCGTCGTTACCTTTGGATCATGACAGCATTTGTCTATGATCAAACTCTTAACTTATAGTTAAGAATCATGGCACTTTGGCCTGGCCTATTTCACTGCCAGGGTAGCTCACTGCTTGCCCTGGGTCCATTCAGTCCCTCGTCAGGATCCTGCTTTTGGGGTGTTAGGAACTAAGGGCAACTGAGGCTTAAGTCGAGAAAGCAGATGCCCGGGAGTGAATAATATTCAAAGCCAATCAAATCCTAAGTTACAAAGCATAATGTTAACAGTCTTCCTGTATCTATACAAAAAGGATATTACTTTAAGGTAAACTGTTCATAAGGCATAAGGAGAGGAGAAAGGCAATATTTCACTCATCCATATAAAATCATAGATTTCTGGGAAACTGATCTTACAAATTAACAGAGTCTGATTAAGGGGAAAGCTGATTAACTGGATGGGAAGGAGAGCATAGGGAAGACTGTTTACAGATAAACACAATGGAGTGGAAGTGCCTCAGGAGCACTGTGATGGGTGTAACCAGATTGATGGGTGTAACCAGATAAACCTAAGCTTCTTGTGGAAGAAGGACAAAGCAATGTTACCCTACATCATTGGTCAAATAAATTATATTTTATTGATATAATTTTATATGTATATATAAAATTGTGGCAATAGCTCAGCGGATAGGGCATTTGCCTTGCAATTTGATTTGATTCTTCCATCCCTCTCAGAGAGTCCGGCAAGCTACTGAGAGTATCCCGCTCGCACAGCAGTCCCTGGCAAGCTACCATGGCATATTGGATATGCTAAAAACAGTAACAACAAGTCTCACAATATGGAGATGTTACTGGTGCCTGCTTAAGCAAATAGATGAACAACCAGAGGACAGTGACAATGAGTGACAGTAATCAATAGGAATTTTCTTTTCTGCAGCGGTAGGATGGTTGAACTATAGCTGGCACTATGCAAGAATTACTTCTGGTGGTGCTTGAAGAACCATGTGCGGTGGTGTGGGAACTAAATAGGACTCTTCTTGTGAATCATGCACTTAGTTCTTTAAGACATCTCTTGAGGCTCAACATAATTTTCTTAATTTTTTTGTGGGAATAGGCCCACATCTGGCTTTGCTCAGGTATTATTCATTGCTCTGGCCCAGGGATCATATGGGTGTCCTGGGGATCATATGGGATGCCAGGAATCAAACTCCAATCAGCTGATTACAAAGTATTCACCCTACCAGCTATACTATCTCTCTGGCCCCAGTTTTTTTGTTTGTTTGTTTTTAAACATATTTAAAAATATGTTTTTTTTTAAAAAATAACTTGATGCCAACTCCCCACCCAAACTCAGACACTGAAAGCCAGCTGCCACTGGTACCCTGGCTTGAGGCACCTGCCTCCACTTATGCAGCGAGCACCAGCCCAACTAGTCACCACCCCTCCCCAACAGGTCTATTCCCACTTGGTGCCCTCTCCCTCCCCACCCAAACTCCAACAACTAGCCGCTGTCCCAACAAGTCTGTGGACTAGCATCTGGACTGGCTGGGGTGTGGCCACCACTGTAGGGGGCGTGACCTCCTCAAAAGAGGGCGTGGTTTCCTCACAGTGGGCATGGCCTTCAGAACACAGCTGCAGTTACATTCCCCACTCCCACTGCTCTTGAGTTTATCCCAGTCTTTATCACCTAATTCTCTGTTTTTAAACATATTTAAGCATTCTTTTGGACCAGGTTAATATTTTTTAGTGTTATTAATTCAAGCATATTATCTTTGATGCTTTTAATACAGAGGTATTTTTGCATAACAAATGAAATATAGTTCTCAAAAATGATAATGAGGGGCTGGAGCGATAGCAGAGCTGGTAGGGTGTTTGCCTTGCACACAGCCGACCCGGGTTCGATTTCCAGCATCCCGTATGGTCCCCCGAGCACTGCCAGGAGTAATTACTGAGTGCATGAGCCAGGAATAACCCCTGTGCATTGCTGGGTGTAACCCGAAAAGCAAAAAAAAAAAAAAAATCAATAAAAATTATTTCCTTGACACTAAAAAAAACAAGACTCTGGGGACCAGATAGATTGTACAAGGATAAAAAGCACGGAGCGATAGCACAGCGGTAGGGTGTTTGCCTTGCATACAGCCAACATGGTTCACCGAAGTTCGATTCCTCCGCCCCTCTCGGAGAGCCCAGCGAGCTACCGAGAGTATCTCACCCTCTTGGCAGAGCCTGCCAAGCTACCCGTGATGTATTCGATATGCCAAACACAGTAACAACAAAGTCTCCAATGGAGACATTACTGGGCCCACTCGAGCAAACTGGTGAACAACGGGAGGACCATGACCGTGACCGTCTTTTACATAAAGCCAACCAAAGTTTCATCGCAGTACTGCATTGTCTGCCCAGCACCGCTTGCTGGGACTTTGGAGGGCCAAAACCACTCCCAGTATCTGGACTGAGTCCTTATTCTTAGGCTTGACCTTTTCATTCAAGTGCAGACCAGTTTGGCCAAGAATGAAAGGATGGGCCCTGGGCCTCCTTATCACTAGATTCTAAATCTCCACTTGAATATAGCAAATGCAAAATGCATTAATATTTACTCACAGGCATTTCAAGGTGTTTTTATCAAGAGATCCAAACAAATGCAGCAGGTCATAATGTCAAATAAGTGGAATAATTCATGAATCAACTCATCCTCTAACTTATTTTCAATTGCTAAACAATTGACCTAACCCTTAGTAAGCTCATATTAGAAATTAGAATTACAGAGGTACACTATGTTTTTGTTGTTTTTAAAAAGAGCATGTTTTAAATGTTTTAATAAATAAAGTTGTCTTTTTTTTGTTGTTTTGAGTTTTGAACACAACTCATTAGGGAGATTTTTTTTGTTTTTAAGTTAAAATATTGATAGATGATAGCTAGGAGAACTTTTATTTACTTTGTTTAACTGAATAATATGTGAAGAACAGTCAAATATATGCATCAGAATAAACCGAAAGAACTTTGGTGCTCTTAAAAGTTCTGGGTGCACACTAAATTTCCACACAGGTGAAAGATATAGGATTTTGCTGTATGCAATATAATAATCTGTTGAGGAATATAATTCACAACTACTTTCTCCTTTTATAAACTGACTTCACAGAGAATTAGAAAACAACAAAATAAACAGAAAATTCAATTTCACTTAATTACCCTCTTATTGGATTTTTTTTGTGAATATCAAAGCAATTTTTTTGATTCTTGCCAGATCCCACTTAGCTACAATATTCTTTTTTTATTTTTCATAATTAGTTCATAAAAAATTTAAAACCCCAAGGAACAGGCAGTAGGCAGTAGATATCCCCCTTACTCAGTAATTAAAAACTGAATATCATTCTACAATTGTAAGAATTTTGCATCCAAAAGGTTGCCAATATCACTAACTAATAAACATATTTATATTCACTTGTGATAGCACAATGGGTAGGGCGTTTGGCTTGCATGTGGCTGACATGGCCGACCCGAGTTTGATTCTTCCACCCCTCTTGGAGAACCCAGCAAGCTACCAAGAGAATCTTGCCCACACGGCAAAGCCTGGCATGTGCCAAACACAGTAACAAGTCTCACAATGTTACTGCACCCACTCGAGCAAATCAATAAACAACAGGAGGACAGTGACAGTGACAGTATATTCACTCTTAAATTGTTGATTTTTTTCTACTAATTTAATTTTTGTTCTACTAATAAAACAGGTTTTAAAAATGTAAATAATCAAATACTACATAGAAGTCTGTAAAGACTAGTTAGAATAAGTTCTTAGGTTTTATCATACTATTGTAATGCATGCCCATGGATATATATGGGCATTTATACATATATACTTTTTTCCCAATTTGAAATTTTATTTAAACATCATGATTTGCAAAGTTGATCATAATACCATGATTTCAGGCATTCAATATTTCAACACTAATCACACCATCAAAGCTTCCCTGCACCAATGTCCCAAGTTATCCACTCACTCTAAAGTCTTCTCCCTTAGTAGTCACAAAATAATTTACTTATACTGTTTGTTACAACATATATCTCATAAAGGTGCTGCTAGAGTTATTGGAGTTATTGTTTGAGGATTTGCTGAGTTCTTCATTGTTTGCTGAGACTTATGTGTGGTTTTTTTTTTTTTTTGCTAATTATGCTTGGTAGGTTTCTACATAACTATCCTATCTAATTTTTTGCATACCTACTGGGTTACCATCACTGTGAACTTTGGAGATGGTGCATGGACCATCTGAACTGACTAAGGAATTAATGATACACAAAGTAACTGATTAGTGAGTTGCCTGGATAAAATCTTTGACATAAATGATTCATCTGATCTCAAAATAAACTGTAATGTGTAAGGAACTTAAAGACTGTGTTTGTATGGAAAAACATTTAGTGTTTATTTTTTTTTTCTATTCCACTATTCCTGTTTTTTCTTTTTATAGTCTCATTCATGGACCAGTGATGTGACTTATTCTTTTGAGACACTGGGTTAATTTTTTTTAGAGGAAAGAATATGAAGAGAAAGAGGAGGAAAAGAAAAAGGAGGAGGAATGAGATATAAAAAAAGGAGAAGAAGGAGAAGGAAACAAAGAGGAAGATGTAAGAGGAGAAGGAAGGGAGGAGGAGGAGAAAGAAGAAGGAGAAGAAGAAAAGAAGAAGAAGGAGGAGAAGACAGAAAAAAGGAGGAGAAGGAGAAGAATAAGAAGAAGTAGAAGGAGAAGGAGGAGGAGAAAAAGATGAAGAGGAGCAGGAGGAGGAGTAGGAAGAAGAAGAGAACAAGGGAGGTGAAGACATTGGAAGAAGAGGAAAATCTAAGATAGTATCTGGGTATAAAGCTTAGTGGTAGAGATAATATCTTCCATGTGTGAGTCCCTGAGTTTCCTGCTTGAGACCTCAAAACAAAACAACAAACCTCAAAAATATAATCTCACTAGCGTTTTTGGAATAAGTTAATTTTTGGTGATAAAAAGCAAATCTTTTCTTGTTGTTGTTGTTGAAAGTTTAAACTTTTACATTTTGATGCTGTACTTTTAACATGGCTAATACATTATTATGTTATGGTGATTTATTAAAAATATACTCAGAAGTACTCATCACCAAGTCTTACACATCGTTTTATAACAAAACTAATTTTTTCTAAAAAATTTATAGTCCCATAAATGTAGAAAAATAGTTACAAGCATCAGTGACACCATTGCTAAAGTGTGAAATAAACAAATTTCCTTCAAATAAGGCAGAAAAGAAATGTATGATTGGATCACATTCTCTGAATATAAAATTAAGTAAATAAATATAAGCAGAGATGAAATAAGTTTATAAAGTGAAACTCTTTAAAAAATTTTAGTAAAATTGAACATTAAATTTTTGTTAAAATAGTTGTATACTTTAGTAGAATACAAATGTTAAAAATAGAAATTAAAAATATAATAGTAAAGGTTTATCAGGATTTATCATTTCAGATTGTCAAGTTTCACCTAATGAAATGAAATATATGTCTATTTTTGATTAATAAATTTGTATTTTATTCATTTCTTGGATATCAATTTATTAATAATGCCTCTCTATACTGAGGAACAAGATTACAGTTTAGCATAAGAGCTAGAAAATGTAATTAAACATTTAAAAGTTGAATTTGAAAGTAAATTAAGTTTGGGATATGCTTTATTAACAAGTATTCAAACATGCAAAAAATAATTTACTGCAGTAATTTACCAAAATTTATTACAAATTCAAAACTCCAGTTCTACTGAATTAACCAGATTAGCCTCAAAATGAAATTACTCATGCTAGCTCCAATGTCAGCAAACTGAGACTTAAATCAATGTCTAGCTGACTTTCCCAGTTTTACTGAGAAAGCCAACCGGTATTCTGATTTGTTTTGTTTCTTTGGAGGGCCACACCCAGTGATGCTGATAAGGGTTTATTCCTTGCTTTGTGCTCAGGAATCATTGCTCAGAAGACCCCATGCAGGGCCAAGAATCAGACTAGTCAGCCATGTGCAAGACAAGCACCCTATCTGCTGTTCTAAGTGCATTCCACCTTACAAAGGTAAACCTACTCCAGTCCTTCGTTCAATAGTAAGCCTGCTTAAAGGCAAAAGAAGTAAAAATTGCTTTATTTTTCAGGTTTTTTTTCTAAACAAAATGTTGCTCTTATACAGTTCTTCAAATCTCCATTGAAGTTAAAAAGATCTTTAAAATCTATTTAGTTGGATTGCATTTTTCAGAACCCAAGCGTGCAGAGCACACAGTGGTAGGGCTTTTGCCTTACACGCAGCCAACATGGCCGACCCGAGTTCGATTCCTCCGCCCCTCTTGGAGAGCCCGGCAAGCTACCGAGAGTATCTCGCCCACACGGCAGAGCCTGGCAAGCTCCCTGTGACGTATTCGATATGCCAGACACAGTAACAACAAAGTCTCCAATGGAGACGTTACTGGGCCCGCTCGAGCAAATTGACGAACAACGGGAGGGTCTTTACCTTTACCTTACCATTTTTCAGAATGCCCTTTGACAGTGGATGGGATCCATTAAAGCATTGTCTATACCTATGTACAGATAGAAACATGGGAATAAAAAGGAAAATCATTACTTTTATTTAACAAATGATCACCAGGAGTTCTTTTGTTTTTTAATTCTGAATGTGTTCTTCATATGCTTTTTATATGCATAACATATGTGATTTATTTGATATTAGAATACATTGAAATAAAAAAAGATCAAATGTGTATAATAGTGTATTACTAAAGGAAGAATTGTCATTATTTTTTTTTATAAAGGAAGACATGTGAAAAATGTACTGGTCTAGCATGCAAAATACTGGAATTCAGGTCCATTTTCTGACTCATGTGTGGTTAGGTTTCTTATGACTGATTCTTAGTACTCTGAACCACTGAACTGGAAAGAATAATGGCATTCAAAGTAGTAAAGGTAGAAGGGATTTTGACTTTAGAGAGATTTATAATTTTATGTGCTTCATTTTTTCCTGCCTCAGGGAGCAAGAAGTTAACTATTTTGAATAACAGTTTAAATTGTTTGTTAATATATAGCTATGGGTTGCAAACAGATAATTCTGCATATTTTGACAGGAAAAAATATTATTCTTACCAAACTCATATAGCAAGATATATGAGAATCTGATGAGGAATTTCACTGTGGGTTAATTTTGCTTAGCATATTATTTGACTAAACCTTTCTAACTAAAAATTATGATAAAATGAATGTATGATATGAGGATATGACACTGCTTATGAAATATTTATTGTCATTTTAAAAATCATTATCTTACTTTTCTTGGAACTTTTAATAGCTGGGTAGTTAAAAACATTTGAGGAGGAAATATATTGATTATATGTATATAAGTGTGAGTATATATAATTATATAAAGAATTTAGAACAAGTGAATGAGAAATTATGTTATTAAAATAAATATGAAATAGATAGTCCCAATATAATGCATAAAACATTCCTTATATCAACATTCTTAAAATAGCAGGAATATTCATCAGAAAACCAAAGTTTTCTTCAAAACAGCATCATATTGAAAACATTTCAGTAACATCAATGTGCTGAAATAATGTTCTAAAATGAAATCCTGAATACGAATTCAAGCCAATTAAAAAGTCACTAACCTTTTGATAATAGAAAATGTGTTTTATATTTATCTGATAGTTTCCTTAAGAATACAAAAATAAAAAATCCAGAATGAATCCTTTTGAAAAATGGAGTCAGACCAAAGTTTGAGAAAAATAATTTCACTCACTGAAGGGCTAATTAGAATACATTGCTGCAGCTTGTATTTTAAGCTTTCTCTTTTGACAGATTGAAGATTCACTTTTGATATTAAGAAAAAACTATTTCCCAGAGCAGCACATGTAAGTATTATCAAAGCTAACATAAAACCAATAAAAATAAGTTCTTTTATAATTTTACTTCATTAAGATGATTTATTTCATTGATGTTTTTCTTCCAATTTACTTTAATTCTATAAAGATGAGAAATCAGTCATAGAACATAAAAACTCAGGAAATATATGTTAATACTTTAAAATATAGAAATAGAGGGCCCGAGCGACAGTACAGCAGGTGGGGCATTTGCCTTGTATGCGGCAGACCTAGTTCCAATCCCTGGCATCCCATATAGTCCCCCAAGCACGGCCAGGAGTAATTCCTGAGTGCAGAGCCAGGAGTAACAAAGAAAAAAAAAGAAACTAACAACTGAATCATTCTATTTTTTATCAGTCATGCCTTATTCTTGTGGAGAGAATTCCTACCATGACCTCCTTCATCTGAGAGGACATAGGTCAGTCTTTATTGAAGTGTAGACTCTTCTGTTTTTCTGGCATGGACAACCCTTCACTTTCTGATGGTTTCCTTGGACTCTGCATATATATGCCCAGTTTACTGGTTCTCAGAGCAGATTTTCACCTTGATCATCCACCAGCCATTGGAGGAGGACTGAGGTCTCCCAGATGATTCATCCGTTGCATTCTTCTAGGGGAATTTTCAGTGCACCTCTCCCATCATGGTATCTGGAATCAGATCAGTTTACCTGGCTCTTCCCTTTTTCCACATCTTTCTGAAGCAGTCTTGAAAAACAAAACCATGAATTTACCTATTCCCCAGAAGAAATCTGTTTCCAAATATAATCTTCATAGGGACTACTCAGGCTGTCCAACACTTGTGCATTAGAAATGTAAACCATATTGTCTCTGCCTCAGTATACGTTTATTAAATATTACTTCAATGAAATAAAATAATCTTCATGAAGTAAAATTATAAGAAAATTATTTTCATTTGTTCTATGTTATGTCGGTGGGGCTGGAGCGATAGCACAGTGGGTAGGGCATTTGCCTTACACGCAGCCAACATGGCCGACCCGAGTTCGATTCCTCCGCCCCTCTTGGAGAGCCCAGCAAGCTACAGAGAGTATCTCACCACACGGCAGAGCCTGGCTAGCTACCCGTGATGTATTCAGTATGCTAAACACAGTAACAACAAAGTCTCACACTGGAGACGTTGCTGGGCCCACTCAAGCAAATCGATGAGCAACGGGAGGACTGTGACCGTGATATTGGTGGTGATAATACTCGCTAATACAGATTGTCTTTATCTTTTGAATTAAAATAACACTTAATTCAGGAAATAAATATTTTCCATAAATGGAAAGTTATGCTTGGCATGGATTATTACCATTACTACTGTGCAGTTACTGTCTTTACTCTGCTAAAGTGTCAGAATAGGGCAACTCGATAGCTACACATACCATGAAGGATGGAAGGTTTGATTTTCTTATGCTATTTCCAGGATCTCAGGGAAGAAAGCTAGGATGACAAGATACAGCTGCACTAAAAAAAAGTTATTATTTTTGTGAATTTATAAATTAACAAGCAGAAGAGATAAAAGCAAACAATGTATTTAAGACATGGATCCATTTTTTTAAAAAAATGTACCTGAAGTGGAATAAACTTAGAAGTAGAACTAATTCTGGAGATCTAGCCAAATCACAGCACAGAAATTGTGTTTAACAATAGTGTTTTAATGTACTATGTACTTCAAAGATTCTGAGAGAGAATAGATTTTTAAATGTCCCCTCCCCCGCCAACACACACACATGTACACACAAAAACTATTAATATAGCATGGTGCTGTTATCTAATGTCAGGGTGGTAATTATATTGGAATCTCCAAATGTGCCATTGCAACATACTGGCCACTTAAATTTACATGCCGTTTTGTCATTTTGGGCTGGAGCGATAGCAGAGCAGTAGGGCGTTTGCCTTGTGTGCAACCAGCCTGGCCAAGCCGGGTTCGATTCCTTCGCCCCTCTCGGAGAGCCCAGCAAGCTACTAAAAGTATCTCGCCCACACTACCAAGGCTGGCAAGCTACCCATGAGGCATTCAATATGCCAAACACAGTAACAAGAAGTCTCAAAATGGAGACATTACTGGGCCTGCTCGAGCAAATCGATGAACAACAGGAGGACAGTGTTTGTTCTTGTGTTTTGTCATTTTATCCTAGCTCAAAACAGGACACATCACTGGGAAAGTTGGCCCAGAGCACTTTGAATAAAGCTTACAAATTATTTCAAATTGTGAAGCTTAAGGTCAATTTTAGAGTATACAAGTATCACTATCTTATAAGAAAAGATTTTTATAGAAATGTGTAAAGAGCAAAAATGGGTGTAAAATGAAGGAGGATGTGCAGATCATGAAAAGAACAAGATTTGCCAATGTAATATCAACCAGAATATTTGGGAAAATTAGTTTATCCTTATGAAATTTGATTAATGAATATTAGGTATCCTGTAGTTGGCAGGTGAAAAACATGAATTCAGAAACTATTTCTGGATGGCATTTCATCTGTGAGTGTAGCCAAACTGCACCAGTTTCTTATACTACTTGGTGATTCTGAATAAATTCTGATATTTGATCAGTCTTCATTACATAATTCTCATTAGAGCACTCTTGAATCTTCTAATACATATAGATAAAAGTATTTAATTTTTGTTACTTTTAGAAAATCATTTTCGTTATATTTATTTTTGACCACAGCCAATGGTGCCCAGAGGTTACTCCTGGCTCTGTGTCCAGAGTTCTCTCCCAGTGGTGTTTAGGAAACCAATAAGTTCTGTGGAATGAACACTGCCTCAAGCAAGCAAACAATGGGGTCAATTTATTGAGCTATCTGTATGGACAAATAGATAAATAATGTGTGTATAAATATACATATTAGAAAGATACATTTGCATAAGTACTTATCTATATTATATTAGTATACCTCTACTAATAATGAAGCTAAAATGATAACTGACTTTTTTGAAAAACACTAATTTTTGCTTTTTTAAAAATATAATCGATTGCTGTCATTAAAATAATTGCCATTAAAATTTAGGATTGTAATATTTAAAATAGGAACAGAATACATTTTTCTAAACACATACTCAGTGTTTGAAATGAAATTCTATATCATGCGTGTCCTCAAATGCTTAGAATGCTAATTTATAATGAAATACTATTTTTATTATTCTAAAATTTAACTTTCATAAGCTTTATTTTACATAGTTCCTGTCCTTTTCAATTACATAGAACATAAATGTAATTCTTTCAGACACATTCAAATGAAATAAGGAAAATATAATGTAAACACCTGACCATTCATTACTTTTTTTAGTTTGGAAGGTGTAAGTTCATTAAATATAAATATTTTATACAGTTATTTATTTATACAAACTTAATATAACCGACATAAGCGAAAACACTAAATACATGTTGCTCATCATGAGTTTGTTTATTCCTAGAAACATACTTCATGGAAAAACAGACACACACAAACACACACAGTAAAGAGAGAGTATGAAAGTGACCAGATATAGAAGACATTTCCCAGATATATAATATTCCCCCATGTATGAGATGTTCAG
Organism: Sorex fumeus; assembly: GCF_029834395.1. Classification (NCBI taxonomy): domain Eukaryota; kingdom Metazoa; phylum Chordata; class Mammalia; order Eulipotyphla; family Soricidae; genus Sorex; species Sorex fumeus. The sequence goes on along the minus strand of NW_026606322.1, from coordinate 38,773,532 downwards.
GGAAAATGTTGGTAAGCCAATGATTCAGCACACAGTTTTTTTAAATAAATGGACTTGAAAACATGAAGAACACAATTTAGTGACATTAAGAGGATAGAATTTAATGACATTAAGAGGATAGAGTTCTGAGTCAAAAGCAGTTGACTTGGCAGCTGAAGGCGTTTTTTTGTAAATGTGGTACAAAGTGAAAGAAGGAAGATTTTTGTTGTTATCATTCCTGTCATTGTTGCTTTGGGGACCACAGTGGACTGTGTTCAGTTATGACACCTGGCTCTACACTTAAGGATCACTCCTGGTAGGCTTGGGGGACAATCTGGACTGCTAGGGATTAAACCCATATTTACCGTGTGCCAGGCAAGTGCCCAATAGGCTGTACTTCTGTTCTGATCTGAGAAGGAAGCTTAAATTGGAAGTTAAGAAATTTTGATGAGTAAATGCAACATTTAAAATGGTATACAAAGTTCCCCCCATTTCCCCCTTTTTCAAATTGAATCATGACATTTTCAAAGAAATAAACACCCTTGAAATTCATATTGAACAATAATCATACTCTTCTTCCAATGGCCATCTTCATCCAAAAGCAATCCTTAGGATCAAGAAGATAGAAAGCCTCACAATTCCTAACTTCAAACCATACAAAAAGCAGTAGTAATTAAAACAGTGTGGTACTGGAATAAGAACAGACTCCTAGATCAATTCAATAACATTAAAACTCCAGACAGACCTTCAGATATATAATCAGTTGATCTTCAACAAAGGATCAAAAACATGAAGTGAAGCAAGGAAAGACTCTTTACCATGTGGAATGTGGAACCTGGTCAGCTCCATGCAAAACGTTGAACTCACATATCTTTCTAATGCCATGTACAAAAACTGAAATCAAAGTGGATGGTCTAGGTAACTTTTGACTAGAGGGTATAGGGAGGAGAACTACCTACAAGGAAATAAATTAGTATAGAAAGAAAAAATAGACAGATAGAAAGAAATGAGAAGCTTCCCATGGAGATGGATGTACATAATTGGGGTAAAGGAGTGGTGTAGCTAAAAATCCAAACCACAGAATCAGCAACACTGGAAACAACATATCTGGGGCCAAAGCAATAGTACAGTGGGCAGGGTGTTTGCCTTGCACAAACCTGGGTCACACAGGTTGGATCCCCAACATCTCATTCAGTCCCCCCAGCACCACCAAAAGCAATTCCTGAGTGCAGAGCCAGGAGTAATTCATGAGTATGGCTGTGTGTTATCCAAAAGGCAATAAATAAGTAAATAAATAACAACGAAGTATCCAAAGTTCAACAAACTAAAAAAAATGTGCCTGTTAAGGTGTCAGGCTGGTACTGGTAGGTGAGGTGGGTAGGACAGAGCCTCAGAATCCTGGTGGAGGGAAAAAGACATTGGCGATGGGAGTAGAGGTAGAACATATGTCAAAATGCAAATATGAATAACTTGGTAAGTCATGGTTCTTTAAATTAAAAATTATAAAAGAAACCTGAAAAATGAAGCAGCAGAGATAAACATAGCAAACATAACACTTGTCTTGTGCCAACCTAACACCCCACATGTCTACCTGAATACTACCAGGAGTGATCCATGAGCACAGAACAAAAAGTTAATTTTGAGGCCAACCAGACATGTCCCCCAAACAAAAATCAAAATCAAACCTAAAGATGAAACACCAAGCACAACCACAATGAAACTCAAAATATGATAAAAATGCAATCAAACCAGTATCTTCAAATGTTACTAATTAATCATACTGCAACTGAACATAGTTAAGGAGAGATAAATATTTATTCAAAAGATAAATAAGATTAATGATATCAGTTAAAACTCAAGGACTATGAATGACTATAAATCAGGTAGGAAAAGTGCCTGGATTTCAAGACCTCTGTACACCATTTTCTGCAGTCTCTATTACAATAAAACACGTGATATATAACGACACGTGCAATCAGATAAAATACTATTTTTAAATCAAGTGGTATATAATATTTATGCTTTATTAGCAGAAAACAGACTGAGAAAGACAAAGTCCTATAATTCTACTGATATAAAAATATAGAGAAAATAAGGTAAAGGTAAAGGTAAAGGCCCTCCCGTTGATCGTCGATTTGCTCGAGCGGGCCCAGTAACGTCTCCATTGGAGACTTTGTTGTTACTGTGTCTGGCATATCCAATACTCTCGGTAGCTTGCCAGGCTCTCCGAGAGGGGCAGAGGAATCGAATTCGGGTCGGCCATGTTGGCCGCTTGTAAGGCGAACGCCCTACCCGCTGTGCTATCGCTCCAGCGAAAATAAAATGGCAAATAAACTCAATAAAGCAGAACTAGGTTTTTAGACTACAAGACCAATTAGTGGTTGCCAGATGTGGAGGGAACTGGATAAATAAGGACACAGTGAGAAAATTGTATCAGGGAATACAGATTTGACTCAGTGGTGAACTTAATATAATATATACACAGATATATACCCAGGGTGATGGGTAATGATGCACATATGATATATATAATGTTATAATGCAAAATTACTTCATTAAAAAAAAAGATAGAAATCTGGTTCTGATATAGTGAAGCCTCAGGTTTGTTTAGTTTAATATCTTAGTGGTACCACCTTTATCCAGATATTTTCCATGTTTTTTCCTCGTTACTATCATAAGATTTTAAGCTTTCTCAAAGTTACAAAATGGCTGTAAGAATAACAAATTTTATCTTTATACACAACATCCTTATCGCACAAAAACAAATCCCACATAAGAAATTTTTATGAACAACATGTTCTCAAATCGTACAATATCAGTTTTACCATTTTTCTAATTTATTAGCAAGCATTAATTTAACATATTATTTTCAAATATAGTCATCAATGATAAATCATACTGCTTGATTAATTTTCAATAATAAAATTTCTATAGTGATAAAAATTATTCATTTAACCTTAGCACAAACGTGAGATAAAAGTGAACCTTTTAATTTTGAATTACTATTTATATGTGGGAGGTCACATCCAGCAGTGCTCAGGACTTATCTAGCTCTGTGTTCAGGAATCATTCCTAGTCAATACCAGGTGCAGGGAATTAAACCTATGTCAGCCACTAACATGCCAAATGCCATACCCACTGTACTATCACTCTGTCCCCCAAATAAATCTTTTAAAAGAGAAACTTATTATAGATTTTGAAATAGCTTGCTTCAACCATTTTATATAAAATAAATTTTATCCATCAGGTTATTGGTTTGAGACCATTATTTTGTCTTACATGATAATGTAATACCAGGAATATGAAAGATAATATAATTTTAATGCTTTAAAAATTCTATACTACACACATGGCATTTGATGAGCCATTGAATTATTTGGTTTTCTGACTTGGAAAATGAAGAGAGGAAACTAGCAATTTTGAGGCATCCTCACAGATATTGCTCAAAGAGTCTCTAAATCCAGAGTATATTCCCTGTACTAATGTACAAAGTATATTTATGCTATCTATAATCATCTAATCATTCCTATTACCCTGGTTCACTACATTAGATTAAATTAAAATCAGAAAACTCTAAGTTCATTCAGAACGATGGATTGCCTGGTGACCTATTCACTCTTTCTATAATTTTTTTTAAGTGCATAAAAAGGGAACTTACTTGCTTAACCTATAGGCACTACACAGTTGGTCTTTCGAAAGCAAGGAGTATGGAAACCACGCACAAGCTCCATGTAAACAATACTACTTTATTCTGGAAAAAAAGGTTCTTATGGCAGTGTGGTGAACATCACAGTTGTGTAAAATATGTTGCTTTTCATATGTGAACACAAATTTAGAAAATTGGGAAGTTTAGGAAACTCATACTCAAATTCAGGAACTAATACAAGTACACACTGCAGTTTTCTCCACACAACACCAGCAGATTTCAGGTTTCAATTTCAAGAACTTTGGAACATGCGAAAAAAAAAAAAAACCTAGATCCAACTTCTGATACACAGAAATGACCAAGCCATGAATCTCATTAAGGCTGAAGACTAACACAGCCAACTTCAGTTGTAGAAATTTCAGCAGTGTTTTGGTGCCAACAGAAATATTGGAACTTCCTTTATCCTATAATTGTGTTTTTTTAAATCATAGATTTAAGGGTTTCGTCTAGCATACAAAGTTCACTTAAATATAAACACACATCCAATCAGTGAGATAGTAAGACAAGTATTTGAATTTGCAATGCTTGCCTTCAGGTGACCAACCAGTGTTCAATCTCCATTACCACATATGGTTCCCCATGCACTGTCAAAAATGGTCCAGGAGTAGAGAAATAGGCACTTCCAAATGCGGCTCACCCCCTCCAATAATAATAAGAAAAAGAAGTAAATAATTGTGATTTTTCCAACAATAGCAATTTAATTTATAATCTTGGGAGATAAATTAGCATGAAATGGATATCACTATCTACAATGATTCACCTCAATGAAATGACTCGAGAAAATCTAACATTTTTCAAATATAACTTATTCTCGGACTCTCTTTGTCTGATTAGAAGTCTTATTAGAGATCCTTGACATTGAGATAAAATGTGCTCCTTTTTTGATAGATGGAACATGTAAGTTTTGACGATTCCATAATTACTTAGGTTAGAGATGCCTTACATATTTAATACGATATTTTAAATTCTTTGCTATTTTATATAACAGATATTTTATTTTATGCTAAAAACTTTTGAAACTGTTCAAATATTTTGTGATGTTAGATTCTCCTATTAATAGACACACTCTGAATATTTGATTATTTGAATTTTAAGTACATAAAAACAAAGTAACCATATTTCAAATCTCTCCAGTAAGTGAAGAAAGGAAAATTTTAAAATATAATGATAGTGCACCCCTTGATTAATCAACCAACTATCTTGGGCACAAAGAAGTCAGTGCAGAAAAGATCATTGAGGATTTTCAGAATAGTTGTCATTGTTAAAGTTAAACAGTTATACAAGCTAATTATGTAAATGCAAGTAGAAAGTCAATGAAAAATAGAAGCATTGATAGATGAATTTATGTGAATTTGTTAGGTCTTTCACAACATCAGCATTATTTGTCTTCAATGCACAAGAGCATTCAACACCGCTTGACAGAACAAAAAAAATTGTATCAAATCTAATTTTTAGTTAAACTGCAATAATGAATAATGAAAAAACAATGATTATTCCACTTCCAAGTGGAGACTTCACTTGTAAGTGGTGCAGATGGATTTTTATCATAAAATTAATTAGAACAAATCTCAAAAATATTCTTATTTCTTTTGTTTATCTATTTATTTACTGCTGGTGAGGTATATCACAATCATCCTGTTGTTTGTTGATTTCCTCGAGCAGGCACCAGTAACGTCTCCTTCCTAGCCTTGAGATTTTAAAAGAGCCATTTCAATGCTCTTTCAGGATTAGGAGAATGAGACCCATCATTGTTACTGGTATTTGGCTTATTGAATACGGCACGGAAAGTTTGCCAGACTCTGCCATGCAGGCAGGATACTTTTGGTAGCCTGCCAGGTTCTCCAAATAAAAAATAAGATAATAAAATGTTGCACGACCGGCGGCCGCACGCTTCCACAAGCTTTGGTTTTATAGTCTCTGCATCTTGGCCATTGATGGGACCAACCTGGCGCTGGCGGCAGCTGCTGGGTGTGAGGCCTACCTACTGGAAGATGGAGGGTCTAGGTGGAGAAGGCCCAGTCCCAATCCGAGTAGGCTTGGAGACCTCAGCCCTGGGACCCACATGCCTGGGTTCCTCTGCCAGTTTTTTTCATGCATGAGGCCCGTCTGGACATGTGGAGAGTGGTCCCAGCAAGGCCGTGGCTGGCTCCAGAGGTCCTCAGCTGCTGGGGCTCTGCTCAGGGCAGAGGGTGGTAAGAGAACCTCAACCCTCCCCCTCTCAATGGGGCCCCAGTGAGGACAGCCAGGTGCAGGGGCAGGAGACTCTGCGCTGTTCTCCTCCGGGAGCTAGGTTTTATAGTCTCTGCGTCTTGGCTGTTGATGGAACCAACCTGGCGTTTGCTGTTGAGGTATATAGCCTTTAATGAATTGAATATATTGATGCTATAATGAAGATCCAAGTGGGCACACATTTTTTTTCGTATTTAATGTTACCATTTTCTTTTAATTTTGTGTTTAATTGTATGTTTACATTATGAATTTGCTTTATATTTAAGGTGCAAATAAAGACTGCGGAGGTAAATATTGCAGTGGCTTGCAAATATTTGCATTAGTTGCATGAAATGTGCATATTGAAAAAAACTAAACATGAAAGTGACTTATATGTGCCTGCCAAAAACAATATTTAAAATATGGTTAACTAAATAATAGGTATAATTTCACCTTATTTTATTCATTTTTTTTTCACTGAATACTTCCTTATTATGTGGTATTTACTCTTTTGGTATTTTGTGCATGACAAGAAAATGATATAGTTCTTTGGTTTATTCTATTCTAATGCTGTCAAACACTAAATATGAGGATAAAATTAAAGATTAATATAATTAAAATAGGGGTTCGAACGGTAGTACAGTGGGTAGGGCATTTGCCTTGCATGTGGCCTACCAGGGTTCGATTCCCAGCATCCCATATGGTCCTCTCAGCACTGCCAGGAGTGATTCCTGAGTGCAAAGCCAGGAGTAACGCCTGTGCTTTGCCGGGTGGGACCCAAAAAGCAATAATAATAATAATAATAACAATAATAAAATGAGCTGGAGCAATAGCACAGTGGGTAGGGCATATGCCTTGTGTGCAGACAGCCTGGATGAGCCAAGTTTGATTCCTCCACCCCTCTTGGAGAGCCTGACAAGCTACAGAGAGTATCTCGACCGCATGGCAATGCCTGGTAATCTACCCGTGATGTATTCGATGTGCCAAACACAGTAACAATTGTCACAATGGAGATGTTACTGGGCCCACTCGAGCAAATCAATGAACAATGGGAGGACAGTGACAGTGACAATAATAAAATAAAATAATTAAAATAAGGAGACAAAGTGATATTGTGTACTGTCTACCCTTGTTTAATCTCTGCTTGGGCCCTTAGTACTACCAGTAATGACTGCTGAGCACAAAGATAGAAGTACATCCTGTCCCAGCCAAGTCTGTTATCAAAACCCAAAATAATAACACTAAATAAGAGTATAGTATAGTATTTAATGACAAAGTTTGGGTCAAAAATTTAATGAAGTAAGAACATTCCTGTAGATGTCTTAAGGATTTGATGAAAATGTTGAAGTGTGGAGGTTTGCACTGTAAGGATTTCTAGAATTGAGACACCATGAAATGTTGACATCTTTGCAGCCACATTACAACAAAGGTGAACAATGTCACCCCAGAATAAAAGCTGCTTTATCACCTTCATTAAACTGAATCAAACTCTGTTACTGGCAAAATTGTGTGTATTCCAAAAAGGCAGCAAGAATGAGACTACTCGGCTTGATATAACTGATGGTCAGCTATTACTTTTACATTGCCTTGTAATTCTTTGACCTAACCTTTTGATCAGCCATTACCAGATTTCCATTGCCTCATCCTTCATTTTGCCCTCTATTATATAGAAGTTTTGGCTTTTGGTTCAGGATGTATAGTGAGTTTCTAACATAGAACTTTGCCCCAACGATTATTTATTATCTTTTAAAATATGAATTATTTGTTTTTAAAGGGGATTTTCATTCATAACAGCGAGACAAGAGTCGATCTATACTTTCCATGGTGCTTTAAGAATGAAAGAGTAGAGAATATAGCTTCCTATTACAATTAAAATTTTATCACAGGTATACTGGGATACTACTGGAGAGATTTATGTGCAGTGTAATACAATCAGAGAACAACAACAAAAATTTTTCATTGACAAATAGAAATCTCAATGAATTGAGTGCATACTTTGCACATAAGAGACTGGGTCCAATCCTTAGAACGAAATGGTACCTTGAGCATACCAAGAGTCTGGAAATGACCCTTGAGCACAAAGCAACACTAGTTTTGGCACCAAAAAACATTTCTAGATATGAAAAATATTGTACACTTATTGTTTGAAGAGTGTATTTTTAAACAAAAAATTTTAAAATAGGGTGATATTATAGTACTTACCTGTGTATGGTTTCAAGAGATATGTGTGTTTAGTCTTTATTTAGAATAAACACTAAAATGTTTTATTTTTTTAGAATGACCCTTACATTTTTTAAAGGGCTAATTATTGACAACAAAAATAGAATAACTGGATGTACATGGTTATGAAAGAACAAACAGTATTCTAGCACTCTAAAGTGTTTTTAAGTTTTGTTAATAAGATTTTTTTCAGTTTCAATTTTCTTTTAGTTGTAGTGACTTACAATCCAGTTAATGATAGCATTTTTTATTTCCAACATTCCAACACCAGATCATCTACCACTATCCACTTTCTTTGTCCATTGTCTCAATGGCCTCACTCCAACATACCCCTCTCCTAACATGGCAACCTCATTAGTTGGAACAGTTTCCAGATTCCTTTGTCTATGATCATTTGTTGTTCCCCAATATCCATCTTTATTTCCCATACATGGGGGATATCATTCTGCATCCAGAATCTTTTCAATGCTGATCTAATAGACAATGATTACTGGGGACAGCCAATTAAAAAAAAATGCCCAAGTACTATTTAGAGACATCTTTTGCTCTCAAAATGAAAACACATTAGTGAGGGGGTGAATCAAGTTTAGGATTTTTCTAAGAGTGGTAGTTTCACTTCGCAGTAAAATTAAGATGTGCCCAAGTTGTTATAAGATTACAAGAACATTGGGGCTGGAGCAATAGCACAGCAGGTAGGGTGTTAGCCTTGCATACGACTGACACGGGTTTGATTCCCAGCATCCCATATGGTCCCCGGAGCGCTGCCAGGAGTAATTCCTGAGTGCAGAGCCAGGAGTAACCCCTGTGCATCACTGGGTGTGACCCAAAAAGCAAAATAAATAAATAAATAAATAAATAAATAAATAAATAAATAAAATCTATTAAAAAAACTACAAAAGCATTGATTCTGAATGGGGAAAGACAAGATGAACTTATATGTAGGAATCTGAGTCATGAATTGTGAGGTATTGTGTTTTGAGGTTTTTAGTTTCTTTTGTTTGTTTGCTTGTTTGTTTTGTGGGGTAGGGGGTACCCTCAGAAGTATACAGGAACTGCTTCCAACTCTGAGCATGGGATCTGTTCATGGAGGTGCTCAAGGGTCCATAAGGTAACGGCAACAGGCCTCCCACATGTAGAGTATGCCGTTGGTCCATTGAGGTAACTTGGAGATAACTTGTTGGTCTCAAGAGAGTTTTTTAAAAAATAAATGCAAGTTTAGAAGATGTTAGAAAATCTTATCAGGGGCTGGACCATTAGAACTGTGAGCCGGCCTCGTGCCTTGCACAAAGTGGTACCAGGTCTAATCTCTGTCACCCATATGATCCCCTGAGCATAGGACCAGGGTTAAGCCCTGAAGACATCCAGATATGGCCAAATTCTACATCTCTCTTTTAAAAGATGGAAAAAAGATTAAAAAACATATCAGTAAACAGGAAAAGCTTTAATCAAAAATTATATATGAGAAAGAATAGGATTTATGAATCAGGATGATTGCAAAATTTGTAGCTAAAATGCAACAATTTATGAGCTGACTGTATTCACTAACATTACTACAAACCCATTTGTGTGGCTTAATATCTATTAATTTGAATCTTTTCTATTTTGCGTTTTATATTATCAAACATTAATTATCTAAACAAATTAAGAAACTTAAGGCTGTCTATTGGAAGTAAATGTGCCTGATTTAAATATAGACCAGTTTTAATATTTCCAAGGAAAAAAATCATAAATACTGACTTTGGTTTTCTGTGGTAAGGATATTTATATGATATAATATAATAACTAATTTTCTAGTGTCTGAACTCCATATTTTTTAGAAAAAGTTGTATTCTCTTAACAGAAAGAGTATACAATACAGATCTCCCAGATTCTGGAGAAAAGTACAGAAGACATAATTCAGACTCAAAGACAGTATTGCATAGGTATTTGAATCAATAGGCGTGATTAAAATATAGCAAAGCTAGCTTCTGTCCTGTTTGGATCTTTGTCTTGACTCTCTCTGGGCTCTTTCCAATTCAAAAATGTTTTCTTTAGTCTTCTATTTAGCTAAAGTCTTTACCTATAAATTTTCATCTAATCACATTGAGGAAAAATGCTTAGTAGTTTTCAGTTTTTGCAACAAGAAATTCAAAGCAAAACTGTAAATGAAATGGTCAAGTCTAACTAAAGAGAAAGCTTCTCCTTTCATATTATTGTATGAAAATCACTTTTGGAATTGGAATGGTCAAATTCAAATTACTACAAATCTGTATTTCAAATTGTATATATTTCAAGTGTATCACTTTATGATTATGTAGGTGAAATATAAGCATTTGGAAATAATCAATAACATATTTAATAAGCCAATTTTGCTTCTACTTGATAAAAAAACAACAAAAAACATTTTGCAGCATATTTCTGGTGATTGTTGCAGAATATAAAGGTTTACAAACAACATTTGCTTTTAAATATTTTATTAGTGTTTGAAGCCTCCAAATGATTATTTGAAGAAAATTTTTGTATTTTTCCAATTTATATTCTCTTTGTAAAAGTATGTATGGTTCTATTTAGATACTCAGAACTAAAATTTAGCTGTGAAATCAAGCTGAACTTACATTGACAGAATAATATTAGAATAACCAGTCATAAGTCAAAGAATTGTTTTCCGTATCAGCAGATTGAAGAAGAAATTCAATTTTATGTTAATGTATACCTTGGTCTCTTTCATTCACTACAAAATAAAATGAAACTTATTAATTTGAGGAATATTTCTACACAACTTAATTTTTTTCTTATTTAAATAATATTGAATATGCATTTTTCCTGTTTCCAATAACTTCGTCATTAATTAATTGTTAACCGTAGCCTCATCAATGTCTCATTGATGTCTAAATAAAGCACATGGTAATGGAAACTTAAAGATCTCCCAATTTGGATCTTGATTCTAAATCTGTCTTGATGAAATAATCAGATCAGAGTAAAATATGCAATAAAGAGTTCCTTTCAAATTAAAAAAAGAATGATTTTAAAATTTAAGAAAATCCATAAGGATATATTTGCCATATACCAATGTCTTTTCTTATTTTTTATATTTACACAATCACATTATAGTATACATGATGTAATTGGATAATGTAGGGCAAAAGATAAAGGTAAATTGGTGGTCAGTAATCATTACAAAACTAAAATTGTACAAATGTTGTCTGATTAAAATATCTAGACACACACAATACATACACACTCACACACATATACATATATATACACTTAATCACTTAACTTCCCGTTAATCGTCGATTTGCTCAAGCGGGCACCAGTAACGTCTCCCTTTGTCCCTGTCACAGGTTAGTGTAGCCCAATGGCGTCTGTTCGCTCTAGGAACATGAAGAGCCTCAAACCGATCATTCATGATCTTGATGAAGAAGTCTGACCATCTGGTGGGTGGGCGGCCACGCAGTCATTTGACATCCCGTGGAATCCAGTCGGTAACAGCTCTAGTCCAGCGGTCGTCTTTAAATCTCATTACATGACCAGCCCATCTGATTTTTGACACCTTGGCAAATGAGACAGCCTTCCTGATTCTTGATCGTCGATGGATGTCGGAACTCCGAATTCTCATTTGAGTGAAACGTGATATTCCAAGCATAGCTCTTTCAATTCCTCTTTGGGAGACCCGAATAGCGTTCTCATCCTGTTTGCATAGGGCCCAGGTCTCTGAGGCATATGTTAATGCAGGAAGAACAGTGGAATCAAAGAGATGTGCCCGGAGCCGGAGGTTCTTCATCCTCTTAGCTATTTCTTCGACGCTCTTGAAGGCGTTCCAAGCCGTTCTTTTCCTCCTGCGCAGCTCGGGTGTCAGGTCATTTGTCATGTCGACTTCTCGACCTAGGTACACATATATATACATATATATTTATATCAGAAGGTTTCAGATTTTCTTCCATTTTTACTCATTCATACCAATCGCCTCATCAGAACAGATCAATAACTTGAGTGTTCTCTCTGCCAAGTTTAAAAATTATCAACTTATTTGTGTTTTCACTTAAAAGATGATGTTACTAATGAGAAGTTCTTTCTTGTGTCTTCTTATCTTTTGGAAGACTTAAATCAACTATGTTCATAATTCAACACACTTTACAATTTAGTATTTTGTTTGAAACAGTGTTTCTTTCTTTTATGTTTTGCCTTTTTGGGTCAGTACCTGGTGATGCTTGAGGGGTACTCCTGTCTTTGCACTCAGGAATGACTCCTGGGGGTCCTCAGGGGACCATATAGGATGCTGAAGATCAAACCAAGGTTGGCTGCATGCATGGCAAAAGTACTCTCCATTGTGCTATTGCTATGGCCCCAACTTAGTATTTTTAAAATTGCCTAAAATTGATTATTGTTTATTGATTATTGTTTATTTGCACTTACACCAAAATGTAAGTGCGACCTAGTGGCTTTCGCATATGATGTATACACTTTACCATTGACCTTCTGCACTAGCTCAAGGCATCACTGTATCACTGTATCACTGTCACCCCATTGATCATCAGATTACTCGAGTGGGTGCCAGTAACGTCTATATTCCTCCCAGTCCTGAGATTTTAGCAGCCTCTTCTTACTCATCTTTTCCCAATGATTGGAGGCTCTTTCAGGGTCAGGGGAATGAGACCTATTGTCATCACTGTATTTGGCATATTGAATACACCATTAGGAGCTTGTCAGGCTCTGCCCATGTGGGCAGGATATACTTGGTAGCTTGCCAGGCTCTCCGAGAGGCATAAAACGGTAGGAAGTGCTTATAGTTTTGCAGGTCCACAAAGTGGCCATGCAGTCTGGAAAGTGGTCTGGAGCATGTTGGTGGTTAGGCAGTGGAGGTTGACTGCCAGGGCTGGGTCCCTTGGAGTGGGAAGGGCTCTCACCCATCCCACAACCTGGCACGGACTCCAGTAGCATGGTTCTGGGAGCCTCCTTTTATACTACCATCTGGGAGGAGCATCTTGAGTTCTAGAGTGTGGCTGATGAGATTATCTGATGCCGGCAGTGTGTGGCTTATTGGTGTGATCCCTGAGTCACTGGAGACTTGGGGAAGCAGGCATAGGATCTTTGTTTCGGGTCCCATTGAGTCCAGAGTCCAAGGTCACATGTTCAAGATATACTTAATATTATTTAATATTAATTGATTCAATACTTATTACACCCTATTAAAATTAATGTATTCATATTTATGTACTTACACAAAAAGCAACGTAAGCATTGCCTCTATGGTATTAGTCCCGTAGAAGTAAAAAATGGGTGTAGATTAAAAATAGAAAATTTACGCTAAACATAATTAGCCTCTGTAATTCCTATGTAATCATGCTGAATTTATAAATCTATACTTGTTGAATAAAAATGCATAAGAAATGAAAATAGTTTGCATTTTTAAGATTTATCAAATTTTTTTGTTAGCTTTATAAAATGCAGTGCTTTATGAGCCACACCCAGCAGTGCTAGCAGTTTACAACTGGTTCTGAGCTCAGGGACAACTATTTTTTTTTAATTTTATTGAATCACCGTGAGATAGTTACAAGCTTTCATATTTGGGTTAGAGTCACACAATGATCAAACACCCATCCCTACACCAGTGCATGTTTCCCACCACCAATATTCCCGGTATGCCCCTCCTCCCCCCTTTCTTACCCTCCTCCTTCCTCTATGGCAGAAAATATTCCTCATACTCTCTTCCTACTTTTGGGCATTACGATTAGCAATACAGACACTGAGAGGTTATCATTTTTGGTCCTTTATCTACTTTCAGCATACATCTCCCATCCCTACCGGTTCCTCAAGCCATCATTTTTCTTAGTGATCTCTTCTCTATTCTAGCTGCCTTCTCCCCTTTGCTCATGAGGCAGGCTTCCAACTATGGGGCAGTCTTCCAGTCCAGCGTATCTACTATCTTTAGGAGTCAATCTCATGTTATGTTATTCTATACTCCACAAATGAGTGCAGTCCTTCTATGTCTGTCCCCTTATTTCTGACTCATTTCACTTATCATGATTCTCTCCATATCTATCCATTTATAAACAAAGTTTATGAGCTATCACTATTTGCAGACAATATGATGCTATGCTTAGAAAACCCTAAAGACTCTACAGAAAAGCTCCTAGAAACAATCGGTCATTTTAGTAAAATGGCAGGCTACAAAATCAACACCCAAAAGTCCATGGCTTTCTTATATACAAATAATGAAAGAGAAGAAAAAGACATTACAAAAACAATCCCATTCAGGGACAACTCCTGATGGTACTTGGGGAAACTTATGGGGTTCTGGGAATTGAACCAGAATAGGACATAGGCAAGGCTAGCGCCCTGCCCTCTCTACTATTGATCCAACCAGATTGAGTGTAATTTATATAACAAAAATTATTTAAAGTTTTGATTATTTACTTTTTCCAAACTTCATTTAAATTAAATAGATCATTTCGAAGTGTATTTCATTCATTGTTAAACATGATTAGATTTTCAAGGATATATTTTTATATCAAGGTTTTCCAATATTTGCTGTGATGAAAATATGAAAGTATATACTGAACAATAGAGGACAGCTGCTCAGATTTTCTTAATGAGCAGCATATAAGGGAGGTATCCCAAGAAAGGCAGAAGCTTCTTTGTGCCTAGCTATCTGAACCTGTGTGCCATGTATTGTAAGTTGTGAATAATGCAGCTGCCCTATTATTATTCCTTGATGGTTGTTACTAAAGTGCATTTTACAGTCAATAGTACTTCAAGGAGTCCATCCCCAGCATGGCTCTCCTGAGAACACTGAAAAGTCTACATCTCTGAATATTAAAATTGTTTCAAAAGAGAGCTGAGGAGTCATTGTAAACAGATTTTATGACTGATTTTGTGTGAACTTGGTCCAAAATCTTTGAACTTTGACTAACAGAATTGTTGGCACTCAAGCCTGCAAAAGTTGATTGAACTGATGATTATAGTTTGCTCAACACAAAGTAGAAAAATTCTGTTCCCTTCCTAGAGAATCAGTGAGGTACTAACCAAAGTCAAGAATATTTAAGCCAGTTAACATTAATCAACTTCAGATGTTTTGTTTTGACTCAGGAAAGGTCACGTCCTAGAGTTTTGGAGGTACTTCTACTGTCTTCAGGAACACTCCTGAGGATGTATGAGGACCATGAGATACCAGGGATCAAATGTAACACTGCGACATGCAGAGCATGTGTTTATTTCTCTGGGTCATTTTTCTGTCCTTCAACTCTACTCGAACCAAATGGCTAAACTTCCTGTTTTCCTTCTATTAAAATGATTGATTTCATTTGTCCTTGGGACACTTTTCAGGTTTTCTAACAGAATCTCATATACAAATGCAATTCTTTAATCCTCAATAAAAATTAACAAGAAATAAAAAGCAGATCAGATCATTTGAGTACATAAAACATGTCCAGAGGAATTTAAAAATAAAGCCCAAGATACATTCAGCTACATTCATCCACATTTGTTTTGGGAAGGAAATGAGACCAGGCACCCTAGCAAGTCTTGGATTGATATTTATTAACAATAGAAAAAAAGCAAACAATCAGAAACCTCTGAGACTACCCAGAGATTTGTACTTTTATCATTTGCTATCAATACATATTCCCCATGTGTACAAAAAATGTTTCTTTACAAATTTTTATTTGATTGATCTATTAATGCATTACAAATATTTGGCTATTTTACATATTATACTGGACTGAGAACTATTCCACCTTTTCCATAAAGAAAAACATATTGAGTTATTTATTCTTATATATAAGGAATGTTTGTCTGTGCACTTGTGATATCATATCATGTATATGAAATGGAATGCATATGAATAAGAGCACATACACACATTAAAATTGAATATGGCATATTTGGCACTGGGAGCTGAAGTGATTCCTCTTTTAAGTGCCCCTGAAACAATTGGCCAAGTTATGGAAAATAAATTAAATTGATTTGCATTCTCATACTCTGTGCTATTGATTTTCAAATTGTTCAGACCATCAGTATCAACAGGGAACATGTTGGAATGTATAGATTTGGATTCTAGCCCAGCACAAGTAAATTTTAAAAAATTGAAGAGAGTTGAGAGATTTGTAGTCTTACAAAGCATTCAGTAGATGCAGGTATACACAGAGGCATTATAAAAACATCCAAACCCCTAGTTGGTCAAATCCCTGATTAAAAATACTGAAATATTTTCAGAGAAACTTAAAATTCTTAAGGGAAGGCTGCTTGAGAGTATAACATGACCAAAATCCTGATAATAATACAATTTAAAATTTGCTAAATTTTGAAGCCAAAGACATTTATTTTCATTAAAGAAAGTGAAATGAGACAACTTAGTTGTAAATAATTCCCATAGCATGCAAAAGTTACATATGAAGAATATATACAAGTGAGTCAGAGAAATGGCACAGCAGATAAGGCTTTTGACTTTCAGGGACTAACTGAGGTTTAATCCTTAGCACTGTAATGGTTCCCTGGCATCAATATGAGAGATCATCAAAA
The DNA here is from genome assembly GCF_029834395.1 of Sorex fumeus. Classification (NCBI taxonomy): domain Eukaryota; kingdom Metazoa; phylum Chordata; class Mammalia; order Eulipotyphla; family Soricidae; genus Sorex; species Sorex fumeus. The sequence goes on along the minus strand of NW_026606322.1, from coordinate 38,756,920 downwards.
CAGAGTCAGGCACATGCCCTGAGCATAAACAGGTATACTCACCTCTCCCATCAAAATGAAAAACGAAATAACAAATTCATATATAAATCAATATGAAAATATGAGGAAAGCAAGTGAAAAACTAGTAAAAGATGGTAGAATGAAAGAAAACAAATTTTGAAAAATTTGATGCTCAACCTCCTCAACCTAAGAACTGGAAAATATGCAAAATTAAGGCACAGCTTGTCATTTTTCTCCTACTAAACAAAAAGTAAGAAACACATTAATGTCAAATAATGACTTGAATAAAAGTAATTCATATATATTCTCAAATTACTAGAAATTACCTTAAGTATAACACTTTCTTGGATATTATTATATTTATTTGAATTATTTTATTTTTAACATTGCATACTGATTATAAGATTTAAAAAAATTGCTTCTTTGTCATAAAAATTTAACCAATTCAGACCAGGTATAAAGTCCCAAGTACTATAGTAAATTAAGAACATTGAACTTGCAGTCATAGTTCTTTGAATTGAAATATCTACCTTACTATGTGTTTCAAGTTTGCTCCTAAATTTCACCTGAGCAGCATAGCAAGAACAAGTTGGAGGACTAGGACATGGTTTTTCATTTTCCGATAGCTCTGTGCATTGCTATACACCTACAAATACTTATTCTTTAGATTTTTATATACAAATGTTCTTTACAATTTAAGAGACAGTGGAAAATGTTACTATTATTCACAAAACATTGTCTAGCACATGCAAAAAATAGAAAAGCACCCCCATTTCAACATCATGCACTAACATCAAGTAAAAATGAATTAAGCAAACCAATATTGGATCTGAATCCATAGACTTCAATGAGGAAATATGGGTGGAACACTTCATGACATTGAAGCTAGAGGTATCTTCAATGATGCAATGCCACTGACCAAACAAGTGGAGACAAAGATAAGAAAATGGGATGATGCTAACCTAATAACTTTACATCTTAAAAGAAATGACCAGAATAAAATGACACCCCACAAACTGAAAGACTATTTGTCCACTACTCACTTGACAGGACCAGAGCAATAGCATAGTGGGTACGGAATTTGCCTTGCACGTGACTGACCCGAGTTTGACTCCTCTGCCACTCTTGGAGAGCCCGGCAAGCTACCGAGAGTATTCCACCCATACAGCAAAGCCTGACAAGCTACCCATGATAGATTTGATTTGCCAAAACAGTAACACGTCTCACAATGGAGATGTCACTGGTGCCGGCTCGAGAAATCATTGAACAGTGGGAGGACAGTGCTGCAGTGCTATTCACTTGATAAAAGTATATATCCAAGATATATAAAGTACAGGTAGAACTTTACAGAAAAGAAATCAATAAGCTCCACTGGAAAATGGGGGAAAGTATGAACAGACATCAAGGAAAACATACTGGTGAGCAAAAGGTGCATTAAAAAAAAAACACTTTCCACTACTTCTCATCTGTGAAATACAAATCAGAATAAAAATTATATATAATCTTACCCTGGTGAGACAAGCACAAATCATAAAGAACTAAGAGAAGCAGTGTTGTCATGGAAGCAGGAGAAAATGGACACTCCTTCAATAAAAATACAACTACCAATTAGTTCATTCTTTATGGAAAACTATGGATACTCCTCAAAAAACTACGAATTGTACTTCATATGACCCAGCAGTTTCACTCCTTGGCATCTACTCTAAAGGCCCAAAACCTCTATTCAGAAAATATATTTGGACGAAGATTTTCACTGCAGCTTTATTCACAATATCCAAAATCTAAAAGACCCAGTGCCAAAGAGCAGACTGCTAGATAAGGAAATAAAGGTACATATACACAATGGAATATTACACGATTTTTTTAAATTAAAGGCTGATCTGTATTTGATCCTTAGCAGTCCATATGGTCTCCAGAGCCCCACTAGCCCCACCATGCAGGAATTACGATACATGCAGTGCAGAAACAGGAATAAGCCCGTAGTACAGATAGGAGTGACCCAAAAAGCAAAGCAAAACCAAAACACCCACTACCCCAATATAACAACATAACAAACAAAAAAACAAAAAAAAAATTAATCTGGACTGTATCATGCTGAGTCATATTAGTCACAAGGAGAGGGACAAGCCCAAAATGATTTCTCTCATATGGGGGATGTAAAGAAAAGTAGTAGGAGAATAACACATTCCCTAAGAAAACAAAACTTAAGATTTTTCCATAGGAAGTATGCCTGCTTCCTACTGTTGGGTGTGGTGGGTGGGGAAGTGGCTGGGAACAATGGTGAAGGAAAGCATACACTGGTGAAAATGTGGAGAAGAAATGTTATATATATGACATCTGACCATTAACAGTTTGTTAACCATGGTGACTGAAATAAAATCTACAACTGAACAAAATACAACCAAAACCAAAAATTGATGAGAGGGTGAGGGATAAAACAAACAAAACAAACAAAACCCTTTTCCTTGGAATACCCATAATTCTTATCTATTCAACCAAAGAATGCTTGTTTTGTTTGTCATTATTGTTTTTATCTCTTTTGTCCACATTTAGCAGTGGGTGGGCTGGAGCGTTAGCACAGCGGTAGGGCATATGCCTTGCACGCGGCTGACCCCACCAACCTGCGTTCAATTCCTCTGCCCCGCTCGGAGAGCCCAGTAAGCTACCCAGAGTATCTCACCCGCACGGCAGAGCCTGGCAAGCTACCCGTGAGGTATTTGAAGTCAAACACAGTAACAAGAAGGCTCACAATGGAGATGTTACTGGGCCCACTCGAACAAATTGATGAACAACGGGAGGACAGTGCTCAGTGCTCACCAGTGGGTATGGCTCACTTCCAGCTCCTCTCTTCTAAGGCAAACAGCTTATCTCCCTGGACTCCAAATAGGAATGAAACTGAGTAGATGGTATATACTAAACTCCCAGTATTCCCTGATAATAACACAGAAATCAAGTGGAAGAGGGGATAGAGAGTGAAATAATTAATTTCATTTAAAAAATACTGGAGGGCCTGAGCAATAGCCTTGCTCGTGGCAGACCTGGGTTCAATTCCCAGCATCCCATATGGTCCCCCAAGCACCACCAGGAGAAATTCCTGAGTGTATGAGACAGGTGTAACCGAAAAGGGAAAAAAAAAAAAATACTGAATACTGGAGAGGGAGAGACACAAAGAGAGAACCCCAAAAGTTAAGTCATACCCTAAAGGAAGAATAAGGTACCCCAGAGTGGAATTAGGAGAGAAGAGATTATGCATCTGGAATTATGCTATAGGGATCTAAGTTAATTTAGAAAGACAAGTTTATAAGTGTTTTACTCCGAGCAATCTCAGCTCTAGTTGAAGGACAGAAAAGGGGACAGGAACAGACTGTTTGATAGGGGGTTGTGAAGGGAAAATAACTTTAAATTTTGTGGGTTTCTTTTCTGTCTGAGCATTTTAAAAAGAGTACATTCTGACCATCAATTATCTTCAGATGCAGTCTTGAGCTGCCAGAATGTTTCTCATTATCCATAGTATATCTCTTCTCTCCAAATATTTCTTGGTTGTTTTATGGCTTCCTGTCTCTTCAAACATGTCTTAGTTGTTTTATGGATTTTCGTGTATCCCTAAAATTTACTGCAAAGGGGTGTCCTACTTAACTGAGTGACTTGTAACCTGTCACCCAGTTACACTTGGCTTAACTAAAAACCAAGAAAATAACGTACTGAAGAATGACTATTGATCTTTGAAAACTTCTGTAGATTGTTCACATTGGCATGCTCATCCAAAGAGATTAACTTCATTTAAGCAACACTTTTAGCATGCAATAGAATTAAGAGCAAAAAATGTTCAAACCATCCTTATGCATATTTAACTGTATATCTCACAGTGATTCAATAAAAAAACCTGAAAATAAAATAGATAAATAAAAGAAAATGCGTTAGATAACTTACTATTTATAAATTTATGCAAATAATTTTATGCATTATTAAACAAAATTAATATATTCATCAATTTGTTTTTGCCTCTTTATTTGTAAAAATATAGATAAATCTATTCTATCATCTATATTGATATCTGTTCTCATCAAAAAATATTTTCAATATAAAATAGATTTTTCCCTCTTGCATTTTATGCTATTTGTAAGATATCTTTAAGTATTATACAAACATTTTGCTATTTATATTCCTGTAATATTTAGTTGTGCATGTGTTCATTTGAAAGTATATATATTCTATGTATAACTTTCATACTTTCATGTATTTTGTTTGGGGGCAAAACTCAGCAGTGCTCAGATTTTACTCCCTGTTCTTTGCCTGAGGATCACTCATGACAGGCTTGTGTTATCATTTGTGTTTCCAGAAATTAAACCTTGGTTGGAATATATGAGGTTTGAATACATATACTGCTGCAACAATATATTTAAAACTTATTAAATATTTTTTAGCTTTGATAGCTAAACACAAAACATCATTTTAAAGGAATATCAACCAAATGATTTAAAATTTTTACTTTGTTCTATTTTTGTTTTGATGTTAAAATATGTATTTTCAAGTATTTAATGTTTCGATTTGATGTATGAGATACGGATTTATCCCAGAAATCCAATAGTTAAAGTCTGTGGTTCTTTGCATAAGATTTAGTAAAATATAAGCATATTATACATTATAAAATGCCTTTAATGTTTAGAATTTTATATCACAGTCACGGTCACAGTCCTCCCGTTGTTCATCAATTTGCTCGAGCGGGCCCAGTAACGTCTCCATCATGAGACTTGTTGTTACTGTGTTTGGCCTATCAAATACGTCATGGGGAGCTTGCCAGGCTCTGCCGTGTGGGCGAGATACTCTCGGTAGCTTGTCGGGCTCTCCGAGAGGGGCGGAGGAATTGAACTCGGGTTGTCCATGTTGGCCACTTGTAAGGTAAATGCCCTACCGCTGTGCTATCGCTCTGGATTTCTGATATTTCTCTTACCAGCTAATAGTTTTTACTGTTTTATTATAATACTCGAAAATAACTCTTCCCACTATGTTACATTTTCCTGATATTTAAATTTTTATGTATTCTTGTAGTTGTTTTTGTATGAAGATTTTCTCATATTACAAGATTTTCAGAATTAGTATTAATAAATAAAAAATTTAATAACTTAATAAATGACAATTATTTTGGTTTAATGTTTTATTAAAATTTCTCAGTAGTAATTAAATTTTCTTCAAATACGTAAGTATATTTGACAGATATTTTTATCTGTGTTCTTTGCATCTCTTTTCATTGGTCACATATCAATGCTCTACAATTTTCATATCAGAAGTGTTTCATGTTTTTATATCAAAATAATGTTTGTATCCTAGAAACTGTATGAAAGTATTCCTGTTTTTATATACTTTCTCGATGAGCCTGAAAGTTTTGAAAATATGTCTCTTTAAAGGTTTCAAAGAACTCTAGCAAACACATCCGGTCTTTGGCTTTTGTTTTGTAGGAACGTAGTCCTATTTGTTATTTATGTTTGAGTTTTTAAATTCCATTAAATTTAAGTAAAGTTAAATTACCACAGAAGTAAGAATATTAAATGTCTAATTATATTTTGTATATAATCTTATTGAATGAATTGTTACTGATATCAGTGTTCATTTAATTCTATTGGGAACTTCAGGTATTAGGCATTTACCATAGTAATTCTATTGGGAACTTCAGGGATTAGGCATTTACCATAGAGGTGACTGATCTTATTTTTCAGATTTCAGCCATTTCTCACTTTTGTATGGTAGATTATAGATTATTTAGCAATTGTACAGAGAAGTGAAGTAACAAGGCTCAGAGACCATCTTTGACTAATTCCAAAAATGGAAAGATGATTTGCCTCTTCACACTCTATACCTTCTTCACTTCTGAATTTTTTTTACAAGTCTGTCTATATTTTTTAATGTCTTCTCTTTTTCGCTTAAGATTTTGTGATTTATAGTGCTATGAATGATGGTTTCACGTGCATAATTCCAATACTACACACAACACCAGTCTATCCAAATACCTCCTCAGTTCCCCAAAGACTCCATTTCAACCCCGCCATCTCCCAAAAACTCAGTTTTGTGGTTATATTTTGTTGTGCTGCCTTTGACCATTTTTTGCTACCTTGCTATGTACAATTCACACATATGAGAGAAATTATTCTGCACCTATCCCTTTTTTTCTGACTGATTTCACTCAGCATAAAAACCTCTGATTACAGCTTCTGAGTACATCTACACTAGCATGGTTGCTCAACTTCTTCTTGATGTGTGCCAGCCTTTGTGGTGTGAGATGATATCTCATTGTTATTTTGATTTGGATCTCCCTGATGATTAGTGATATAGAGCATATTTTTATGTGTCTTTTGAGAAAATGTCTGTTCATTTCTTCTCCCCATTTTTAATAGAATTGGATGTTTTTATCTTGTAAAGTTCTGTCATTGCTTTATATATCTTGGATATTAACCCCTTATCAGACGGATATTAGGTAAATAATTTTGTTTTTCATTCCGAGGGCTGTCTTGTGTCTTGCTTACTGTTTCTTTGAGGTGTAGAAGCTTCTCAGCTTCAAGTACACCCATTTGTTTATCTGCGCTTCCACTTGCTTGGTCAGTGGTGTTTCATCTCTAAAGATGTCTTTAGCTTCAGTGCCATTGAGTGTTCTACCCATATTTTCCTCCAGGTACCCGATGGATTCAGATCTGATTTTGAGATCTTTGATCTGATTTTATCTGACTTTTGTGCCTTGTGTTTCTTTCTTCATTTTTTTTTAAAATGCATGTTGTGGCTCAGTTTTCCAAGCACCGCTGTTGAAGAGGTTTTCCTTGCTCCACTTAATATTTCTTACTCCTTTATCAAAGATTTAGGTGATTATACATAAATATTCCACCTTTTTGATAAAAATCCCCACTGTCACACTGTGTCACTGTCCTCCCATTGTTCATCGATTTTGCTGGAGCGGACCCAGTAACGTCTCCATTTTGAGACTTGTTTTTACTGTGTTTGGCATATCAAATACATCCCAGGAAGCTGAAAGAAATTCTGTCCAAAATCAGTCTTTGAGTCTTAGCTTTAATTTTTAATGGTGATATCTAAAAACCTCTCTCTTTTTAACATTCAAATCATATAGTCTTGAAGCCCAATAGTTTAACAGTTAAAGAGAGAAGTGGTTTTATCAGCTCTACCTTCCTACTGGTTGGTTCCTTTCTGCAATTTAAAACATATTTTGGTTCTTTCTTTCTTTTTCCCTTTTGAAATATAATTTGTGACAAGAATAGATACCTGTTTAGACAATAAAGAACAAGCAATTTATCTTTTATTAATGTATAAATGTTTATCTTCTTAAAAATAAATAATTTGGGGTGGCACCTCCAGCTGAAGTTTGGGAACATTTCTGCCATTTAGCCCTCTGCTGTACTAGTAATCAAACCCAGGTCAACTGGGTGCAAAGCAAGCACTATGCCTGCTGGACTCTCTCTATAGGTTGCTCAAAACATATTAACTTGATAGCACAGCGGTAGGGCGTTTGCCTTGCACGCAGCCAACGTGGTCGACCCGAGTTCGATTCCTCCACCCCTCTCGGAGAGCCCGGCAAGCTACCAAGAGTATCTCGCCTGCACGGCAGAGCCTGGCAATTAACATAGAACTAATTGTAATATATCCTGTCATTTTAAGAGGAGTAGTTTGAGTCATTGTTTATATTAGAAAAATGAACATTAGTTGAGGAATCCTATAGTTTTATCTACTTTTTCACCCTATAGTTTTATCTACCTTTTCACTTTCTTCTAAAACTTAAAATATATTACCGAGGGAGATGGGAATGTTTATTTTTTCCTCCAACCTATTATACAATTTGGGGAAAGGTTTTAACAGAAAATTATAATTTGAAATATAATATGGTCAAAACAGCTTATAAGAAAATTATATTTCTGAGCATAATGTTATTAAAATTACAATCATCATATAATTCTTAGGGAGATATTTAAATTTTAGCTTATAAAATTAAAAATATTAAGTAAAGGAAAGTGGAATTTTAAAATATATTAGAAAGAAACAGAAATAATATTTTATTTATTATACAAAAAAGTTCTGTCTTATAATAATTAGAAGAGTACATAAAGTATGAAGAGTATAGAGTTTGGACAAAATTAATTTTAGATTTGGTTAAAAAATTAATTCTTCATACTTAATGTTTTTGCGATAAATAAAACAAAAGAGATACATAATCATTATATGAAAATTAGAACTTAAAAATTGAACTATTAAAACATGTTCATGTAATCATTAGGATTTATTCAAACTCTAAATTTCATCACATAGAAATGTGTAACATTGTAATAATTTTATACATTGAATTTTTTTAGATATGTTTAAAATGCCCTGGCAATACCTTCATATATTTTTTTGACTATTTGACTACTTATTATGTTTGAAATAAATTTTCATTACTATATTATTTGGGCTGGAGTGATAGCACAAAGGGTCAGGTCTTTGCCTTGCACGTGGCCAACATGGCCGACCCAAGTTCAATTCCTCCGCCCCTCTTGGAGAGCCCTGCAAGCTACCCAGAGTATCTCACCCGCTCGGCAAAGCCTGGCAAGCTACCTGTGACATATCTGATATGCCAAACACAGTCACAAGTGTCACTATGGAGATGTTACTGGACCTGCTAGAGCAAATCAATGAACAACAGGAGGGCAGTGACAGTGACTATATTATTTACTATTTGCCATGTTTTATGGGATTTACTTGAATGGGCATTTATGTGGGGAGAATATCCAGTGGACTGTGGTAGATATAGTGATGTTTTAGTGATGGATGATGTGGTAAAACACATTTACTAGAGATGATGAATCATAAACCTAAAACAGTCTTGTAAAACTTGATATGAATAAATAAGTTAGATGAATTCTAAAAAGCCAACTTAAAAACATACCTTTTCTTGGGGACCAGAGAATTAGTACCACAGGTGGTACATTTGCTTCGAACATGGCCAAGCATGGTTCAATCCCTAACACTTGATGAGGTCTCCTGACCCTTGAGCACAGAATCAGAAATAAGGATTGAGCACAACTTGGTATGGACCCAAAACAAAATAAAGCAAACAAGCAAACAAAAAACTTTCTTTAGTAAAAGGAAATGTGCTACTATGCACAAAGGGGGGGGTAATATCAGAACAACAACAAAAAAGAGTTATTTCCAAGCACCCATTTTTTTATGATTTCTCATCAAGTTCCTAGAAAATTTATTTCAAAATTAATTGCAGCAAAGATTGAACTGAGCAGAAATCATATTAGCAATCTGATTCTCCTCAACATAGGAATGACAGCACACTTACCATTATTAGGACAATTTCAGCAAAAAATAAATGGAAAGGAATTAATGTTATTGAAATTTTGACACAAATTCTCTAGTTCATAATTCTGTGCCAGCTGATCCAGTATGCTGTGGTTCCCAGAATAATTTGATAGCAATGAAATTATTGTAATTCATATTAATTTTACTTAATATGAATTGACAGAGATTGTTTGGAAGAACTATTATTTTATTGGATTGTAGCTAAGAATCTGAGAGCTCACAGGGAATTTCAGAAAATATATATGTATATGTATTTACTGAAATATGTTCATGCACATGTATGTTATTATTTCATGAGTCAATGGACGTTTATGTTTCTTATTGAGATGCTGACTTTTTGAATGATTATCCATAAGAGAGACTGCTTGATCGTGTAGTTCATTAAAAAAAAAATCAGGTAACTCATACTGTTTTTCATAGTAGTAAAACAATTTTGTTTCCCTTCAACCATGTCCAACTGTTCACATTCTCTGTGTCCTTGTGAACATTTGCCTTATTTTTCTTATAATGGCTACACTAGGTGATATGAGATGATAGCTCATTATCCCATTGCTTTGCTTTCCTCTGATGATTAATAATAGAGAGATTTTATGGATATGACACCATAAATACAGACAACAAAAGAAAAATTGAGCAAGCAAAAATTGAAATAAAAATTTCTGCTCAGTAAAGGAAAGAATCAACAGTGCAGAAAGGGAATGTACAAAATAAACAAACAAAATGTTCATCGATTTTTCTTGAGTGGTCCCAGTAACGTCTCCATTTTGAGACTTTTTGTTACTGTGTTTTGCATATTGAATATGTCACAGAGAACTTGCCAGGCTTTGCCATGTGGGTTAGATAGTCTCGGTAGCTTGCTGGGCTCTCCGAGAGGGGGCAAGGAATCGAACCCAGCTCGACCGGGTTGGCTGCAGGCAAGGCATACACTAACAGCTGTGCTATCGCTTCAGCCCCCAATGTACAAAATATGAGGAAAAATTTATAAATTAAATATCTAATAAAGTTTTACTTTTCAGGAATGGAGCAATAGTACAACAGGTAGGTCATTTGCTGCTGTACTATAAAATTATGACATATACATGTATACATATATATAATAGTGTTTATAAATATTTATTATAAAATAAGATAAATTTTCAGAGTTTGATTTTATGCAAACATGTTTGACCTTGTTTAATTTTTCCCCACTGGCTTATATGTTAATGGAAGATAATGTGAGAACAAAGAAAGTTAGCTTATTAAAATATAAACTTCATACTAGAAAGTGGAACAGCCTAACAGAGTGATCTGGTCTGCTAATATCTAGACAACATCCCACCGACCTAGATAGATGGCAGCTGATCAAAAAGTTATGTGAGCAAAGTTTAAGCTGAAAATTTATTTTATCCACATATATCGCCCTGTCATTGCAGCCAAATCACTTTTCCTAGGAAGATAAAGGCTTAATAAGCATTGCATTTATATTCTTAGACATGTTCTAAGACATCATTGATTTAGCATAGCTTTGGGGCAAAGCAGACATACTGCTGTACATAATTAAATGATTCCTTTCTAAGTGTTCTTTAAGATGTGGAAACATATTTTATGATGATAAAACATTTCTTAATATTTTTGCAACCTTACTTGGAATTCTCGATCCACTAGAGTAAGAAAAATAATGTTTCCCTTAAGCACAACCTTACAAGTGTGAAACCACAACTTTGATCCCCAGCATCACCCCATAGGCATTTGCTGTCATCCTGATTCACCACAAACTGAAATACCTGGTGCAACAAAAAAGTATACATTCTCCAGGTCAACCCAACCTAATCTGTCCGCCCTAGGGAACACTGCACTGGAGCAGGAATGTGTTAAGAATCACAAGTGAGTGGCACCTCAACTAGTGCTGTTAATCTCTGATCTTCCCAACAGTAACAATGATAGTGAAGTAAAGGAAGTTGGAGGTTGGGATGTTTACAAAATCTTTACTACTCCAAGAGATAGTAGAGGCTAAGATAAAGCATCTGGTTTAATTCCACATAACAAAAGGGCCTTTATGTACAGAGTATTATCATCAAGTGTGACATTGAAGGCCTCTGAATTCCAGTGGGCTGGAGCTCCACTGAATCCTCACTCCTTACACTGAACAACAGGCCCTGTAGTCTGAAATCTGAAATCTGTGAGGGCCTTCCCCAAATGGTACAATTTCCAGGAAACAAAACAAAACAAAACAAAACATTGCTCTAAAGATGGTTGGAATTTAGACTTCAATATATAAAAGTAAACAGTATACTTGATTTTTTTTTCATGTTTTAATTTTACTTAAAATGCCCAGTGGTACTCTAGGAAATGGTTTTGCTATAACTTATATTTTAATAGTGTTTTACCATAGTTAGAAATCACTCACTACATTCAATTGAAAAAACATTAAATACTTGAATATTTGGAAATGTCAAATTTTATTCATGACGAAGTCTACTTTCTTCCCATTTCTACTTCAGTAAAGGCAAAATCTCACTAAAGCCTTTCCCTCTTCAACGTTTCTTCATGTACAAATATGATGTGGAATGTTAAAGGAAAATAGCAGTTTAAATTAAATATGTTTTGTCCTTCAAGGGTCTCTTTTAATGTACACTATATGTTTTATTTCAATTTTTAAAATAGTAATTTTATTTTGACTCACTATATTTAGAATTTATAGTTTGCCTTCGCCTGCAAATGCAACCTAGTGAGTGATTCTATGAAATAGGTGTCTAAACTCTTCTACCTAGTTCATTACAAAAACTTCCTCAGTTTGGACCAGAGAGATGGTATAACTGGTAAGGCACTTGCCTTACATGCAACCAATCTAGATTCAATCCCAGCACATTGTATTATACCCAGGGTCTGCCAGTAGTTATGCCTGAGCAGAGCAGGGTGTTGCCCTAACAGCACCCATCCTCCAACCCCAATTCCTTGAAGAGAGGACTTTATTCATTTCTTTTTATCACATCCACAGGCTCCAGAATTGACATTCTGCTCCCTTTCTCTCACAAGGATAACTTTTATCTAGTGATCATAGTAGTGCTTGTTGCTTAGTAAGGTAATCTAGATTCTAGAAGAATAAATGAGCATCCTGGAATCAATCGAAGCAGCAGTGATTCCAGTTGGTCACACTGAATTCTCTTGCCTTACTGTCCATGGAAACTGTCAACACTTGTGAGAGTGAAAAATTTGAAGTTTATGTGAGCATTGTTAATGAAGGCTGGAACGGCAAGGCTCTATGACCTCACCTGCAGCCCTTTCGCTGAGCACATGAGCCTATATTTTGACTACTTGGTAGCTGCCTGTCAATTCTTTCCAGTTGTCTCTATCAGAGTAGCTCTCAGTAGAGAGAGGTATCTGGACTAGGAAGTGACCGGATAAACCATTCCAGGACAAAAATAAAAAATTACCAAATGTCTCTAAGATTTATACAGTGGTAACATTGTTCCTGGAGTGCTCTCAAAAGGGCAGCTGCCACACTGCAATACTGCAGAGCAACCCATGCTCTAGTTGGCCTCATGAAGCCAGGTGAAGGCTGAGATCACGTGCTGACTCTGCAGACTGGAATGCCCTGTTCCTTTTTGTGACTCTCCTTGACATATGACTTCAAGAACCATTGTTATAACAGTTCCTATTTTAGACTTTTCTTGCAGGGGCTATATCAGTGTCAACATTTTTCACCTTGTCTTAGATGCGAACTTTCTGAGATAACTTGAGATCACTGGATCAGTGTCACTGTCATAGCCTTGTTCAATGATTTGCTCGAGAAGGTGCCAGTAACATCTCTATTCGTCCCTGTCCCATGTCAGTGTAGCCCAATGTGTATTGGGGGCTCTTTCAGAGTCATGGGAATGAGAACCGTCATTGTTATTGTTTTTGGCATATTGAGTACATCATATGTAGCTTGCCAGGCTCTGCTGTGTAGCTCTCTGTAGCTTGCTGGGCTTTACGAGACGGATGGAGCATTTTGGGCCTCCTGGAGATACTGCTACTTGAGATGATATGGAAAACATTATTTCAATATTAGAGTTGGGGTAAAACATAGAAACAAACAACATCCTGTGATATTCAAGGGTTACTCCTGGCTCTGCACTCAGGAATTATTCCTGACAGTGCTCGGTGTACCATATGTTATCCTTGGATCAAACCCTGATCCGTCACATACAAGAAGAAAGCTCCCTACCCACTGTACTATTGCTCTGGCCCTATTTTTATTTTTCTTTCAGTTTTTGGACAACAACTGGTGACACTTAAGGCTAACTCCTGGTTCTGCATTCAGGGATCCCTCCCAGCTGGTTCAAGGTATCATGCATGATGTCGGATATCAAACCTGGAGCAGGAGCCTACCAGGCAGTCAGTTTATCTGCTGCCCTCTTTCTGCAGTCTCAGAACAAAAACTTTAATCATTGTTGAATGAATGATTATTTTCAAATTAATCTAACAATCAAGATCATTAAGGGCAGGCTGCCATAATATTTTCATTGTATTATTTGCTTCATCTCTTGTTTACATGTTCCAATGCCAAGTAAAGTCATTTTCAGACTTTTTTATTCTACTTTACACATTCATCTTAACCTTAATTGTGCATCACCTACAGTGTCATTCCTTTTCCTCAAATACTCCCACAACCACCAATGCAATTATTTTGGCCAAAATTATGTTTCTATTATTGTTCTATAAAACAATATACCTCTTTGCAATATATCTTTATTTCTATTTAGGGATATATAGTTATCAAACTAATGTAGACAGAAAGAACAGTAACAAAGTTAGGAATGATCTAAAAGGAATAAGTATGTCCTCCTCCACTTACCTGAAACCTCTAGTGATCTAGTCTTGGTAGTCATTGTTATTGTGAATTTGAATGAACATTTGTACCATTATAAGATATTTATAGTAACATTTGAAAACTAATTTATTACTATTGCTAAACTTCTATGTTTTTCTGTATTTATTTGAAAGAAATATACTTTGGATATATTTATATCCAAAGGAGTCTCCTGCCCCCACACCTGGCTGTCCTCACCAGAGCCCCTTGGAGAGGGAGGGTTGAGTCCCTCCCCCCCGGAACAGAGCCCCAGCAGCCGAAGACCTCCAGAACCAGCCACAGCTATGCTGAGGCCACTCTTCACACGTCCGAACAAGCCTCATGCATGAAGGAACCGGCAGAGGAACCCAGCCATGCAGATCCCGGTGCTGAGATCTCCAAGCCTTCTCAGATCGGGACTGGGCCTTCTCCATCCAGATCTTCCATCTTCCAGTAGGTAGGCGACACACCCACCAGCTGCCACCAGCGCCAGGTTGGTCCCATCAATGGCCAAGACCCAGAGACTGTAAAACCCAGCTCCCAGAAGCTATGTCTATGACCTTTTATATATACCTATAATTAATAAATGCATTAATATCATGTAAAGAAACATTGACAATTAGAATAAATGTGATAAATCACAACCAATAAAAGTACCCTTAAAGAAATTGACTTGGGGCTTGGGAGGTAGTGCAGCAGGCAAGGTGCTTGCCTTACATGCAGTCTACTGAGTTTATCCTCCACAAACTCACCCTCTGTACTCTTTTGATCATCTTAGCATTTCTAGGCATGATTTCCGGCCAAAGAGCCAAAACAAAGTCCTAAGCACAGTTGGGTGTGACCCCAAAGCAACAAAAATTTCCTGAATCACTTAATAGGATTTAAATATGCTCTTTGCCTTTGTTTTTACTTACTAAATTCCAAAGAAGTTCATTTACTACCCATTATACTTGTGAACCTCGAATATCTTCTATCTGAAGTACATTAAAAAAACTTTTTTTTTTTCTGTTCACACAGAGCAGTGCTTTAGGACTAACTTCTGGCAGCCTTGAGGGAACATATGGCATGCCAGATAGTGAACTCTGTTGGCCACTGTCAAGGCAAGCACCCTACTCTACATACTATCACTCTGGTCCCCAACTACTCTATTACAGAATTTTATGTTTTTTGTATTTTATTTTTTATCTGAAGTTGTGTTAATTTCTAAAATCTGAATATTTCCAAAGGTGAGAAAGAATTCAAGGAAATTGAGTTCAAACATCTGTGTAAGCTTGTGTATGGATTGTGTACTCATTATATAAAAATATAGATGGATGTTGCTAATAGTAGCTTTATAAAATTTTAAGCTAAATTTCAAAGAAAAACTATAAAATGAACATTTTGTTTTAGAAAAATACTATACAATACAAAATAATCTTAAAAATGTTAGGATATAAAAGACTAAATTTATAAAGTAGGTAGAGTAATTAAATTTATTTTTTAACATATATACTCACAATTTAATTATTTCTGAACCTTATGTTTTAACAAAGTTCCTTTGAAAATATTGGTTTTCTGTTTTTTTATTATATTCTTTAAATACGCATTTACACTTGTTTCTTATCTCCTGTCAACCTTTACCTTTCATTATAAAAGTGATTTTGTTAGGTTCTTGATTTAATTAATCGGATATATTCATTTGAGTGAACTGACCAACTGAAGAATCCCTGCTGCTTTATTCAATAGAAGTTAGCTCTGGGAGGGTTGCATTTAATTTACTTTGTTTTTTCTAATTTATTATCCATGAAACTTTTATTTTATTCAGTATTTTTCTTGGCACCTAACAAAATCACCTTCCAAGAAATAATATATATGGATGAGTTATATCATTTTATCACTTCTACTGGCATTCTCTTTTGACATTTTGAAATTCTAATGACATTTCTTAATTGCCATTATTGTTTTATTTTAAGAGTAAGTGCAACAGAATGGGAGACAACACTCCAGAATAGCTGAGATAAGTACCAGGAGGTCTACTCCATGGCTTGGAAGCCTGCAGCATATGCTAGGGGGAAAAACAGCTCAGATAGAGAAAAGAACATTAAGTAAAGAATGTTTGGAGCATTCACTCGGGATGTAGGATGCGTGCTGAAAGTAGACTATAGACTGAACATGATGGCCACTCAATACCTTGTGGTTGCAAAGCACAACCCTAAAGGAAAGAGAGAGAAAAAGGGAATGCACTGCCACGGAGGTGGGTTGGGGAGAGATGGGGTGGGAAGGCTTCTGGGATCATTGATGGTGGAGAATGGGCACTGGTGGAGGGATGGGTACTCGATCATTGTGTAACTGAAACTCAGGCATGAAAGTTTATAAGTCTACAACTGTACTTCATGGGGTTTCACTAAAAAAAAAAAAGGAGTAAGTGTTATACTTATTGACCGTAAATTGTCAAGAATTTTCTTATGAATGTTAAAATAATATTGAAAGTTAAATTAATAATACAAACAGATAATTATTGCAAATAAAATAATCTAGAATATAAATGACTAATAAAAAAGTTATTTTTCTGCCATGTAATGTGTCTTTTGTGTTGTAATAATCCTATATGCATAGGTATGGACATTTTAATTTCTTGAATTAGTTTAAAAGCTATACTGAGTGCATTAAAGATGTATAGTGTGTTTGCTGGTACACTTAATTATTATACTATCATTGAAAGAATAAAGAATAATATCTCTCTACATATACATTTTAATATGCATTAAATAAATATCACTTATTTAAAGCTAAGCTGTTAACACTTAAATTACAAACACATTTATACCCTTTCTCACTTATGATAACCATAATTTTACAGTAAGCTTTTTTTTACAGGTTCAAATTTTTAGGTTACACATCTAAAACACAAAATGCAGATATTACTGTCTCACTTACCTTCTTACCATAATATACACATCATCCGTGCATTGCACTGTAGAACTGTCCTCCAGTTCATCAATTTGCTGAGTGGGCACCAGTAATGTCTCCATTGTGAGACTTGTTATTACTGTTTTTCATATATTGAATATGCCATGGATAGCTTGTCAGGCTCTGCCGTGCCGGCAGAATACCTCTGTAGCTTCTCCGAGAGGGATGGAAGAATGGAACCCCAGTCGTACATGTGTGAGGTAAACGCCCTATCTACTGTGTTGTCACTCTAGCCCACACACCACACACCATCCATAAATGTTAAAAACAAACAAAAAAAATAGGATATTTTTCTTAGTGCTAAATATTATTCCACTGCATATATGAGACACTATTTTTTTACTCATTTTTCTTTTAATAGACATTTTATATTATGCTGTCTCCACATCTTTGCTCGAGTGGGCTCAGTAACGTCTCCATTTTGAGACTTGTTATTACTGTGTTTGGCATATTGAATATGTCACGGGTAGCTTGCCAGGCTTTGCCGTGTGGGTGAGATACTCTTGGTAACTTGCCAGGCTCTCCGAGAGGGGTGAAGGAATTGAACCCAGCTCAGCCGGGCTGGCTGCATGCAAGGCAAATGCCCTACTGCTGTGCTATCACTCCAGCCCCTTTCCACATCTTAGCTACTGGTTATATTGCTGAAATAAACATAAGGGTACATATATCTCGTTAGTTATATACCAGAAAAAGAATTGCTGTAATATAAGCTATATCTGTTTTTATTTTTGTAGGATTTTCATAGTACTTTATTGTGGTTGAACAAATTTTCATTCAAACTAACAATTTATAAATTCCTATTTTAACACAACCAAGTCAGAACCTTTTGTCTCTTCTCTTTTGATAATAGTCATTTTCATAGATATAGCTAATAAACGTGGTTTTTATATTTAGTTCATTGATGATAAATTTTATCCCACATCTTTTTCAGATGACTTTTGGTTATTTTGATGTCATGTTCAGGGAAAAGAAATGCAAATTTATATCATTTATCTTAACTTAATTGTTCATTTTATTACATTTTACATGTTATACATAAATGCATATTATACATAGGCATATAATATATTATGCTCTTCATATATGTATATATTAACACTATATTTGATATGTTTATTTATTTTCAGGCTTTTCTTATACCACCTACTCAGTTCTCTATGTTTTCACCACATATCAAAATAACATTTATTTGATTCACCGCCTTTTTTATTCTGATTCCTATGTGAAGATACACTTATATTGTTCATATTGACACAAGAACACATCACTTTTTTTTTTTTATTAGTGAGGGCTGGAGCGATAGCACAGCGGGTAGGGCGTTCGCCTTACAAGCGGCCAACATGGCCGACCCGAGTTCGATTCCTCCGCCCCTCTCGGAGAGCCCGGCAAGCTACCGAGAGTATTCGATATGCCAGACACAGTAACAACAAAGTCTCCAATGGAGACGTTACTGGGCCCGCTCGAGCAAATCAACGATCAACGGGAGGGCCTTTACCTTTACCTTTACCTTTTATTAGTGAAACATCATGGGGTACAGTTGTAGATTTACAAATTTTTGTGCTTGGATCTCGGTCATACCACGATCAAATACCCATCCCTCCACCAGTGCCCATTTTCCACCACCAGGATAATATCCCTCCCCACCCATCCTCCCATCCCCCCATCCCCCGCTGCCACTGTGGCAGGGCATTCCCTTTTGTTTTCTCTCTCCTCCTGGGTGTTGTGATCAGCCAAAGAGGCATTGAGTGGCGAACATGTTCAGTCCAGTCTACTTTCAACCTGCATCTCCCCTCCTGGGAGGATCCTCCAAACATCCTTTATTTGGTATTCGCTTCTCTATCTGAGCTGCCCTTTCCTCTAGAATGCCCGACTGGCCACTAAGCTATGGAGTAATCCTCCTGGTGCTGATCTCAGCTATTCTTGGGTATTAATCTCATACTTTGTTACTTTATATCCCCCAGATGAATGCAATCTTTCTATGTCTATCCCTCTCTTTCTGACTCATTTCGCTTAGCATGATACTTTCCATATTGTACCACTTGTATGTAAAGTTCATGACTTCATCTTTTCTAAGAGCCACATAGTACTCCATTGTGTAAATGTACCAAAGTTTCTTTAACCAGTCATCTGTTCTTGGGCACTCAGGTCTCTTCCAGTTTCTGGCTACTGTAAAGAGTGCTGCAATGAACAAACAAGTGCAGATGTCACTTCGGCTACACATTTTTGCCTCTCTGGGATATATTCCCAGGAGTGGTATCGCTGGGTCAAATGGGAGCTCAATTTCTAATTTTTTGAGGAATGTCCATACTGTTTTCCAAAAGGGCTGAACCAGTCGGCATTCCCACCAACAGTGAAGGAGTGTCCCTTTCTTGCCACATCCGCGCCAGCAACGGTTGCTTTTGTTCTTTTGAATGTGGGCCAGTCTCTGAGGTGTGAGATGGTATCTCATTGTGGTTTTGATCTGCATCTCCCTGATGATTAATGATGTAGAGCATTTTCTCATGTGCTTTTTTGCCATTCGGATTTCTTCTTTGAGAAAGTTTCTGTTCATTTCATTGCCCCATTTTTTGATGGGGTTGGATAAGAACACATCACTTATTGCATTGATTTCAACCACATAGAAAACTTCAATTTTAATATTTTTAGTTTTTAACTTACTTAAATATAGCTTATTTATTTATAATCTTAAGATTGTTATCTATTAACTTAAAATAAACGTGTGAATGTGAGTGTAACAAATATTAAAGTAGATCAATTATACCGCAGGGAATTTAAACATTTATTTTCATCAATGAATAAAATCAACAATGTAAAAGCATCCAGAGAAAAGGAGAGAAATTTGCAAATTTTACATCTCATAAGAAACTATTATCCAGAAAAATACAAAAAAATTGTATTACAATAAATCAAATTGGATTTTAAAATCAACGAAGAATAGACTTTTCTGTAATGAAGAGTAAGTCATATTAACAATGTAAATTAACTGATAATACATTATGCTAAGAAAAATAAATTAGTCATAAAAGTACAAATACACATGAAACAACTTATATGGTATATATAACATAATGACTTTTAGGGATATAGAGAAAAAAATCACAAAACAGTTACCTCAGTCTGAGGAAAAAGATAAAGGAAATTGTCCCTTTAATACATAGAATTTCTCACTTATAACAAGATGTAAAGTGAAACTGTCCTTTAATTTAGAGTTTCTCACTTTTAACAAGATGAAAAAGTTAATAATAATGTGACACAGTAATGTGATACTTAACACAGTTGATTGAGACACTTGGAAACAGGTGAGCTGGAGATGGAGAATGTGACTCACTTGTGAATCACATGTATGCCACTCATACAGCTGAGTTCCTGGGTTTTATTTGTTACCACTGCACAAAAAAGAAAAAAAATAGAATAAAATATACATTAATTGAATATAAATATAAATAATATAAATATAAATATAAATATAAAGGAAAACCTTTGGGATTTCAGAGGTATTGCAAGTTTCCTTAGTGCAAAATTAATTACAAATATTGGATAATGTTAGTTTTCACCTGAATATTCTTATAGTAGTGTACAAGTTTGATCTTACAAGATAAGTCATTATGTAAGAGATAGTATATTTTAGCACTATAGAACTTTCTAGGAATATTAATAATAATAGTTATTGGCATAAATTATTCTAGGTTTAATTAAGTCCATCATGATACAGCTGTCTATCTATGAAAAGTTTTGTAAATATTCAGTTACCCCTTTCACTAATAGAATATATATTGGTCTTAAGAATTTCTACATATATTTTATGTTTATACTAGAAATTTTTTTATATTCTGTTAAAAGATCACGTTATACATAGAAGACAAAGTTGGCAAAACCCTCCATGACATTGAAGCTAATGGTATCTTAAAAGATGTCACGCCACTGGCCGAGCAAGTGAAAACAAAGATAGACAAATGGAACTATCTTAAACTAAGAAGCTTCTGCACCTCAAAAGAAACAGTGACCAAAATACAAAGACAGTCTACAGAATGGGAAAGGATATTCGCCGAATACACATCTGACAAGGGGTTGTTATCAAAGATATATTAAGTACTGGTTGAAATCCACAAGAAAACATCCAACCCCATCAAAAAATGGGGCAATGAAATGAACAGAAACTTTCTCAAAGAAGAAATCCGAATGGCAAAAAAGCACATGAGAAAATGCTCTACATCATTAATTATCAGGGAGATGCAGATCAAAACCACAATGAGATATCATCTCACAACTCAGAGACCGGCCCACATCCAAAAGAACAAAAGCAACTGGTGCTGGCGCGGATGTTGCGACAAAGGGACACTCCTTCACTGTTGGTGGGAATGCCGACTAGTTCAGACCTTTTGGAAAACAGTATGGACAATTCTCAAAAAATTAGAAATTGAGCTCCCATTTGACCCAGCGATACCACTCCTGGGAATATATCCCAGAGAGGCAAAAATGTATAGTCGAAGTGACATCTGCAATTGTTTGTTCATTGTAGCACTCTTTACAATAGCCAGAATCTGGAAAAAACCTGAGTGTCCAAGAACAGATGACTGGTTAAAGAAACTTTGGTACATCTACACAATGGAGTACTATGTAGCTGTTAGAAAAGATGAAGTCATGAACTTTACATACAAGTGGTACAATATGGAAAGTATCATGCTAAGCGAAATGAGTCAGAAAGAGAGGGATAGACATAGAAAGATTGCATTCATCTGGCGATATAAAGTAACAAAATATGAGATTAATACCCAAGAATAGCTGAGATCAGCACCAGGAGGATTACTCCATAGCTTAGAGGCTAGCCGGGCATTCTAGGGGAAAGGGCAGCTCAGATAGAGAATGGAGCACCAAATAAAGGGTGTTTGGAGCATCCTCCCAGGAGGGGAGATGAATGTTAAAAGTAGACTATGGACTGAATATGATTGCCACTCAATGCCTCTTTTGGAGACCACAACAGCCAAAAGGAGAGAAAGAACAAAAGGGAATGCCCTGCCACAGAGGCAGGGTGGGGTAGGGGGGATGGGTGTGGGAAGAATACTGGGATCTATGGTGATGGAAAATGGGCACTGGTGGAGGGATGGGTATTTGATCATTGTATAATCGAAACGCAAGCACAAAGAATTGTAAATTTACAACTGTACCTCATGGTGTTTCACTAATAAAAATTAAAAAATATAATAATAAACTTAAAAAAAAGATCACCTTATTGAAACAGCTTTTATCCATAAATTTTAAGGTCTGCTCTTTACGTGTCTATACCCTCTAGTGTATTTTACATTTTGATCCTCCATGCTTCATAAGAGGCACAAATTAAAAGGGAAGTTTATAAGTTTGATCTCAGATACTTATGACTTGCAACATGGAGTAGGGTGATGGTAATTACTTCTAGGTCTCTATAGTAACATTATTAATTATGATAGTGATTCAAAATGGACATCTTCTGAATATGTGTAAGTGGTTGTAGAAACTAAATTTTCAACCTGATTAATTCACTTGCAATCACCTATATTTACAGAATGGCATAAAATGATGGAACAGCAATTGCAGAGAATATATTTGGCCTTTTAGTTTTATAGATTGGAGCTACTTTTATATATCAGTGCTCATTGAAAATAAAAGGTTGACAGAATAGCTTGCTGAACTTAATTTTGAAGAAAAATATGCAAGTTCAAAATGGCCTTAACCAGTACTAGTAATTTTTGTAATATAAATAATGCTCTATAATAAAATGTTAGAACTTTTTAGCTTAAGTGACATTCCTACTGAAAGTAAAAACTTTACTTTCAGTAAAGTTTTGACTACAGGTAGCTTTTCTAGTTGTTCATATAAGATAAAGCCAAGATAAATTTCACTCATGGAGGACAAATTGTCAGTAGAAATTTGTTTCTACTTGGATTTCTTACATATTATTTAGAATATTTTATTGATTCATTGCAGGGAAGTGTGGGAGATTGTTCCCCTAAAAAAATACTCAACCCCAAGATCTGGTTAATCCCCTCACCAAAGCAGTAATGGTTTTAGAATATAAGCAAGCAGCAAAAATATGCCCAGAAAACAATAGAATAAGTTATGGAGTAAGAAAATATGTGCCGAGGAAAGAAAACTAAAATGTAGAGGATACCATAAGCAAAAATAGAATAGGAAATGATCATTACTTTATTCATTATTATAAGATTGTTTTCTGATCTGCAGTGTGAAATATCCCAGTCTTTGCTCTTAATTTACTCATTGAATTTTGATGTGCGAACTGTTCTTAAAGTCTCTCTCAACTTGGTAATTCAAGTGCTGGGAACCAGGATTGGGAGCAACATTGTATGAAATAAATGTTCAACCTTGTGCTCACTTGAAACTGTCCAGGTCACCTGAAAGCTTCCACAGTACTTCAATGCTATTTTTTCTTCTGGTGTTTATCTCATTTCCTTGAAACAAGCTGGAACAAGCCTTGCAGAATGGGGTCAATGGTGCCAATCTGATTATCCTTAGACTTCAACCCATTGTTTAATTGTATAAAATATTAAATACATACCTGGTTGTATTTGTGCTCATAATGAGTGCACTTATATGTAGATCTTTTTTTCAATCAGGAATGGAGAACTTGAAAATGTGAGTGAAACATACTTGCAGTAGCATTTTGTAATCATGATTAAAGTTTGAAAGAAGGCAAACTTTGCTGAAAATCCAGCTAAAATTACTTTTAATTTTTGACCATATTTTCACAAAGAGAGCTGACAATGTATTTCACCCATTAGAGTAAATGCTAACATGTAAAAAAATTTGAGTTTGATCTCAGGAACACAAAACAAAAGAAAATAAAACAAAACATATCAAAATGCTAAAATAAATGCAACTAGGTAAAGGGATATACATCATAAAATTTCAGCATCTATATTGCAAACCATGTTGCCCAAAATTTGAGAGACATAGAGAGAGTGTGAGAGCGAAAAATTAGAAAGAAAGAGGAGAGAGAGAGAGAGAGAGAGAGAGAGAGAGAGAGAGAGAGGTCCGCCATAGAGGCATGCTGGGGTGGAGGAAGTTGGGGTGGTTGAAACTGAGGACATTGATGCTGGGAGACTATGCTAATGGAGGGATGGGTGTTGGAACATTGTAAGAAGAGAAAGAAAAAATAAACTAATGTCATCAAAAGCAGGGATTTAGTAGACCTCTCAAAATACAAAAGAAAAATTAGAATAATCAATCCAGGTTTCATCTGTTAATTTCCGTCTTAGACTCTCAGTCAATGATTAAATTGCTACACTTTTTCCTGAATTAAAGTCTCAAAAATATTATCACTAAACTGACAAATGAACTGTCCCTATAATATGCTAATATTCTTTCAAAATTTGTCCGTCTCCAAGAGCTGTGGCTTGTCACTGTAGTCATGAGCCAAACTTGAATTTCAAACAAATTTTGTGCTGAATTTGAAACACCATTATAAAAATTCATATTGTTCAATTAAATCTTCTTAAGGACATGCATGTTACCTGGAAATAAATATATGCATTAAGTGTTGTAATTTATTGTGGAGTAAATTGTCCTAATTGCCCCCAAAATTGTTATGTTCTTGAAACTATTGATATTGATATCTTATTTCTTATAAACCTTTATTTCTAAATAAGAGGACCAGAATGAGATTCTATTGGATTATGATAATACATGAATATAAAATATTTTCTTTTCATGAGGCAATAACATAATACAGAGAAATATGAAAACTATAACCAAACATTGGTAAAGTTGATGTTATGGTCCTGGTAATTAAGGAGTTCATGAGACTAGAAACTAGGAAAAACAATGAAGACTTTTTTCTAGAGATTTCCTAGAGAGGCTGCTCTACTGACATCTGAAGCTTAAATTTCTGAACTTTCAGAACTGTAATTGATAAAAATCCTTGTTTTCAAGTTCCTCTATTTTAGTAGATTTGCAGCCATAGTCCTAGGAAACTAATACTCAAGCATTTTTGATGTGAGTAACTTGTTATCAAGCTTTCAGATAGTGTCAACAATGTGACAACATCATGCTCTACTGTGTACTATTTTGTTTTGGTAAGATCAACTAACGCAAAGTAGAAATTAGATTTTTTTTCCCAAAGTTGGTTTCTAATAAGCATATCCTCTTACTTCTAATTGAATATTTGTTCATAGAATGACTTAATCATATAGTTATTTTCTGCTTAGCATTCCTAGAACTTATCACTTTTTTAAAAATGACTATTACATTTTACATTGCTACCAAAAACAAAGATGATTTCCATTGAGTCCTAGATTTTTCAGAAATTACCAGCAACTCTTTTTCTGTTCTTTTAAGATATGTAAACACAATTTGATTTATATTCATCATTTCTATGTCTATATCCTCAACAAGGGTCACAATATGCTTTTATGCATGCTCTTTTTATTGCATTTATGGTAATAATTATTAAAAGTGGATTTAAGACACCATAGTTTATCACTATATTTTTATAGGAATATATACCTCTGATTTACGATCTCTGACTGTTATGACCTTTTTTTTTTTTTTTGCTTTTTGGGTCACACCCAGCAATGCACCCTGGTACTCCTGGCTTTGCACTCAGGAATTACCCTTGGCACTGCGCAGGGGACCATATGGGATGCTGGAAATCAAACCCAGGTAGGCCGTATGCAAGGCAAACCCCTACCCACTGTGCTGTCACTCCAGCCCCTGTTATGACTTTTAACATTTATATCAGTTATTGCTCAACAATTTTACTCAAGCATTGAACTGCTAAGACTAATACTTTGCTACTGTTGTATATATATTTGTGTTACAGAGCATTATCAAACTTTAGTTTATTTTCAAAATGCCTTAGATTTTTCATATATCTGTTTTATATTCTTTCTTTGCATACACACATTCTCATGTATGCCCTTGGATGTGATAGAGATGTTGATAACTGTGTCCTCTTCAGGCTATCCCGCATATTTAATAAGTCCATTTCAGACAGAGGCCTATTAAATAACAGAAAAAAAAGTCTATCCTCTAACCAAGAATGGAATCATGACATAGATTACCAATCAAGGTGAAGTCATAAGATGTGCTCCACAATGGTAGGGCATAGGAGAATTTTAAATAACTAAGAGTGGTGTGTGTGTGTGTGTGTGTGTGCCTGTGTGTAGTAAGGGGTGTGTGGAGTCTAGCAAAACTTATATCATTTAAAGTTTGTATAAAATTTTTGAATTGGTTGGCAGGATCTTCAGAGAAATTGATATG
This sequence comes from Sorex fumeus, assembly GCF_029834395.1. Classification (NCBI taxonomy): domain Eukaryota; kingdom Metazoa; phylum Chordata; class Mammalia; order Eulipotyphla; family Soricidae; genus Sorex; species Sorex fumeus. Next base: position 38,730,570 of record NW_026606322.1, on the reverse strand, counting down.
GGAAGGTTATTTTTTAAGAATAAGTATTGTTCCTATTCATGGATAAAGAGAAAGAACCACAGTTGTATACTTTTAGTGATCAATAAGGAGAAATCAGAAATTGAATATTTGTTGTTAGTCCTGACAGAGAATTAAGACAAGCTAATGAGCTGGAGTACTTACTTATAATTAGAAATCTCAACAAGGCAGCCAAACTATGAGATGCAGTCTCCTAAACATGAAGTTGTTTCCAGAAAAAAAGAAATCATCTGCTGTTTGTCATGTTCATTCATTCATTCATTCATCATCCTGTTATTCGTCGATTGCCTCGAGCAGGCCCCAGTAACGTCTCCTTCATCCTAGCCCTGAGATTATATTCAAGGCTTTTTAGGAGAATGAGACCCATCATTGTTACTGGTATTTGGCATATTGGGTACGACACAGGGAGTTTGCCAGACTCTGCCGTGTGGGCAGGCTACATTTGGTAGCCTGCCAGTTTGTCCAAAGTAGGAATGAGATAATAAGATGTCATAATAAGATTTGGGGTGCTACCTCTACATACAAAGTATTGTGTGCTGTGTTTCAATCAAGTGACATCACTCCTTTAAGTAAGCTGTTTATTTTTATTACCAATCCTCTGAGGGCTAATCTATTATATTTTAGAACATGGTAGAAAATAGGAGAAAAACAGGCAATAACATGACAGACACCCATTGTTTTTATTCAAACAACCAGTTTTCTTTTTTTTGTTTTGTTTTGTTTTTTTTTGGCTTGATTTTGTTTCTATTTTTTTATAAGTAACAATGGCCCCATTAATTGACTGTCTCCATCTGGGTTTCACAGTTTTAAAGCGAATATATTGAGGGATATTTTACCTGTTCATTTTATTGCTTTTGCTTTTTCTTTTTTCTTGGTTTATTTTTAAATAGGAATTTCTGTGTTCCTCTCTCTGTCACTCTGTTACATATAATACAACCTTAAGTCCATGATTATTTAAAATCAAAACTGAGTCAACTCTCTTTGAACTATTTGTAAAATTTCTAAGAGTTTTACTTTTCGATATTTTTATTCTTGTTTATTTTCATAAAAATAACAACATATCTGAATAAGTAATTATTAAACCTGGGTAGCAGTCATGGATTTCTATCCTTGAATTGTAAGGGTTAACTAAACCTCGTCAATAAGATTAATTAACACCAAAATCACACATATGTCTTTAGAAAATACTATGCATTAACTATTCAGAGAAGTGAATCCTTTTCAATATTATTTCAGTCACTTAGGTAGTGAGTTATCCTTTCACTTAAGTTAGAGAGATTGCCTATCTCTTTAATATGCTTGAAGACAGAGGAAATTAATTCTGACTTCTATGCAGACATATCACTGCCTAAAACAAAACTTTCACCTACAGTGTAAAGACATGGATGGCTAACTTATAGAGCTAAGAAAATAAATTGATTGACATTTCTCCAACAAAACCCAAGGTTGTTTGTGTGTGTGTGTGTGTGTGTGTGTGTGTGTGTGTGTGTGTGTGTGTGCGTGTTAAGCATCATTGTTTTATGTTTTATTTTGGTGATCGAAAAAAAAATGCAGTGCCACGTGTTAGGAAAAAAAATGTCAATCTGTTTTCAAAAACATAAAGTATGAGCTATTTTAATGATGCTTATTGTGCAAAATGCTTAGTAGCATGAATACTTAGTAGAGCATTCTTTCCTGTGTATTGTGCTATTAAATGTAACAGATTAGAATCATAATTTCTACATATGCTTAAAAAGCAGCTGTTGTATTTATTTTCCTACATAAAGTTTCTCTCATAAGTGTATTGCACTTATTTAAAAATCTGGCATGCTCATTCAGAAATTATGAATCATTAATTTTCACTTGGACGTGCATGCTCTCAGACTGGTCACTTTTCCTCATTCAGCATGATCAATTCTCAGTAAAAGTCACATGTAAATATTTTTCAGACTTAATTCACTGAAGTGCTTCCAGAGCATAAGAATACATTGCTACTAAACTGTAAATCTCAAAACAATTTATTAATTCTCTATGACTTTAATTAGCAATAAATAATATTAGCAAAAAGACATATTGACTAGATTATAAAACAAGATTTATTTTTAATGGAAGAGAAAAAATGGATTATCAGATTGTTTTGACTTCTGTAGTGATCATCTTTGAAGTTAAATAGTGATCAAGAATAGCTTGTCATAAATTGTGCACAAAAGAAAAGAATAAAAATAAATATATTAATTTAAAAAATACATGTATAATTAAAAAATCTGAACACTAACAGAGAAAATGCTAAAAGATGTTTTTATCATATAAATGTAAACATAAAACAGAAGAATAGTTTGCCAAGTTTTAGAGTGACCATTGACAATAGAGAAATTAGATAGGAACTTGGCAGAGCAGATAGAATTGCTCATATAGTAAGTAATATTTTACTTAGCTAAACATTAAGGTGATAATACTGGAAAGGAGAAAATTTTGAATTTAAGGTATTATAGAAGAAACACTTTTCAACGGATTTGAATTATAGAATGTACACTATTGAGTATAGGAAGTATAGAAGTTAAGGCTTATACTAGAATTTGAGTTTGAGGCCCTGAGTTTTATGGTAGTTAAATTCACTTTAAGACTGCTGAAGTGAAAACACTGAAAACTAGTTTTAAAGTGGATGAAATCCAATAAATTGCTATGGGCATATTGATTTTTGAGAAGCTTCTTGACATCAATTGAGATATTGAATCCTGTTTTATATATTTGAGCCAAATTTATAGAAGATATTGGACCTAAGTGAAATACTATGGAGAGCTTATGACATTTAAAGACCTGGGCAAAGAGGTGTCAGCAAAAACAATTAGAGAAGAGTGGAATCTTGTGACATTGCAAAATCACACATTAAAACAGGAACAAATAAACAAGGGGGACCAGAACAGACATGTATTAGATTATTATTTACGTATCTATTCATTTTGCTTTGGAAATCACCCAAAGTATTGTTCAGGGATTACTCCTGACTCTCTTTCAGGGGACCATACCCAGTGCCAGGAATTGAACCTGGGTCCTGAAAGATGAAAAGCAAACACCTTCATACTCATGCTATCTCTCTGGCCCTTGGGATAGGCAGTTGAAGGACAATTCATTGACATTTACTAAATCTCATCTAAGAAAAATATGTTGACTTCCAAGTATAAGGACAGATTACTTTCAGTGTTATATGGGGGGAAGATTTAACAAGAAGAGTATTGCTATTTTATTAAATCTTATCTCACTGTATATGAGAACTATACTAATTTGGTGAGGATCATTTTACTTACTTTCTCTTGCTTCAAAAAATTATCAAAAATCTCATTTGTTTCTTTCTCTACTGAGGTTTATTCTTACTCTATCTAGGGCTGCTGATATAATAATAATAATAATAATAATATAACAATAGTGTAAGATTAACAACAATAATACTGATAATAGCAATAGTATTAAACATTGGTTAAATATAACAATGTATGGCCATATGCAATATTTCCTGCAATATTCTGATTTCTTTATTGTGTCTGCTTTGCTTTAAATCTATTTTCTTAGTCTATAACAATTCTGTGTCAAGTCAGAGCTTTAATTTTTGTCAAAATTTGATGATTGACCTCTTATATAAAAACTATTATGAATGTTTCATCAATGAGGAGATTAGGTTTTGAAACATTATTGTTAAATTGAACTTTAAAATGTAAATATAATATAATGTAATATAAATGATTGTTCTGTATCATGGCAACACTTTTGAGTCCATGTTATAATGATTTTTTACTCAGGATAAAAATATTAAAAAATAATTTAAGTCTGATGACCTTATTATAAATCAGATGACCGAGTAATCAAGAGCTTCCTCTCCTCAATAAAATAAATTGGACTTAAATGCCCAAATACAAACTGTTGCTACTAATATTGATATTTGATATTCTTCTATTCTTCAATATAATGCTTCATATATTCACAAACATTTAAATGAATGGTTCATAGCTTTGGATATGTTTCATTTTTTTTTCTTTTTGGGACACACCCAGCGATGCTGGAGGGTTACTCCTGACTCTGCACTCAGGAATTACTCCTGGTGGTGCTGGGGGAATATATGAAATTCAGGGGATCGAGCTGGGTTGGCTGCATGCAAGGCAAATGCCCTACCCACTGTACTATTGCTCTGGCCCCATATTTTTTGGTGTTGTTGTTGCTGAGCGATAGCACTGCAGGTAGGGCATTTTCCTTGCATGCGGTCGACCCAGGTTTGATTCCTCCACCCTTCTCGGAGAGCCCGGCAAGCTACGGAGAGTGTCTCCCTGCATGGCAAAGCCTGGCAAGCTACCTGTGACATATTTGATATGCCAAACACAGTAACAATTGTTACAATGGAGACATTGCTGGGCCTATTCAAGCAAATCAATGAACAATGGGGGGGACAGTAATAGTGACAGTGACAGTTGTTGAATCAATGTGAGATACAGTTACAAAAGGGATATGTTTCTTATACACGTATTCCTTTGCTCATTTTATTAATTAAAATATTTTCCTATTTTTCTTCAGTCTCTAACTACTTATATCACAAGCCATGGTGACACTGATGATATTCAGCACAAATAGCACACATGTGACATTCTGTTAACATCCAATGTATCCACAGCAAGGGTTTCTCTGCTCTCTTGCACTTTCACTGAGAGTGGTTATGTATGGTATTGACTGTTCTTACGTATTGATGCAAATTTCAAATCATTCATCAATGAATCTTTTCACTGACAAACATTTGAGCTTCAAATCTACCCCTCCTCTTTTTTCAAGTATTAGATCACCTATTGCTTTTTTACATCCTTGTTAAAACATATACTATATAAAGTTGTAGAATCTCTTATTTTGCATAGGTCCTTAGTTATCCATAGGTGTAAACTACACACACACACACACACACACACACACACACACATACACACACAATAAGGATTATCAAACTGAAGAAATCAAGATTTTCAGAAAGAACTGGTTAGGCTGCTAACCCTATATTTTTCTCCTTAGATTTTAGTCATATTTGCAGATATGATGTAGGATTGAGGAATATATTCAAGCCAAAAAAAGTGTCTTTTAAATACATGGCTTCACATTTTTTAAAAATTTTTATTAGTGAGACATCATGAGGCACAGTTGTAGACTTACAAATTTTTGTACTTGGGTTTCAATTATGCAATGAACAAATACCCATCCCTCCACCAGTGCCCAATTCCCACCACCACGGATCCCAGTATTGTATGCATTTCTTTTGATGTGATTTTTATTTTATTCCTTTGTATTTCTTAATTATTCTGTTAATTACATCATCGAATTCTTAATAAATCACATGCAAACTCTAGGGTGTCATAGTTACTAAGTAAAAGAAATGAAAAAAATCATTTTCATTGGAACAATATCATGACCATTTGTTTACTTATTGTCTAAGTTTCACATCGCTCTATAGTGACAGTGTTAAATAGTGTAATGGAGCCATGTTGCTTGAAATCTTTCATGAAGTAGAAGAAAAGCTAACCCTTGTTTTGATCTTAGTAAGGAATTAAACAAAATATATAACAGTCACTTTCACAATGAAAGTAAGATAGAACACTGAGAATGAGAGTCAAATGAAGCTTACCAATGGAAAAGAATGTGAAAAGTACTTTTAGTATAAAGGTATTGCTGAATTGATCCGATTGACTTTATTTAACAGTGAAGTTACAGGAATGACATCCTTTCTAAGTATATATGTGTAACATTAATTTTAATGTCAGGGTAGCTGAATGATTTCCTGTTTTTAGAGAGCTGGGACAGGTATAAGCATTTGTAATGTCACTATCGAAGGATTGATGAGTACATATTTAGTCAAAACAAGAGTGGTTGGTTTTCATCTTTGGACACAAAAAAATGAAGCATTCCAAAACTCAGTCTAACACGATGTCATAGGGAAGGAAGGTTCAAGGAAAAACTGAAAACAACAATAATCCAACTGTAATATTATAGTATGGGAAGAAGTGTAATTTGAAACTCGTCTCTTCCCAACTCTATTTCTCTTTATGTTTTCACTCTCAAAGGTAGACAAATAGCAGAAGCAAATGACAGCTCTCACACATTGCCGGAAAAAGAAAGGGAAAACTGGAAGAATAAATAGCAATAGGTATGGAGCAGTGTCAGCCAAGTGCTGGGAATCAGAGTCCTAGAAGCGATCCAAGAACCTGGGTACCTGAGGGATAGTAGACTGGAAGGTGTGGTACCTGGACTACACTGGACATTGAGATGGGTATCTTGTGATTAGAGTTTCATGGTGCCTGACTTTGAAGGTTCCATAGTCATCAGGAGTCTACTTACTACAATGACAGCGTAGATAGTTGGTGTTTTGTGTGCAGATTTTACACAAAGTTCCCTGGAACCTGACAGCTACCTGGGATTAACTGCAACAATAACATCACCTCCAAAATTGGTAGTCGGTTGGTGTAACTGTTATTGTCATTCTTGTCACTTTTTTTGCAGTTGTTTTCGATCATATGTGAGGCACTGTGAATGACAGGGTTTCATGCTTACAATCTTCCAACACCACACCCTCCACTACAGTGCCTGCTATTATCTCAATGCTGCATCAAACTCTCCTCAAGGAATTTACTGGAATTTTGAAGAGAGGTTCTTGCACAGACTAACTCAAGCTCGACAAGTAATGCTTTCCTTCAGATCAGTGAATAATGCTTCAATGAATCTCAGTGTTTTTGACTGTGGCCTTCAGTAGGAGGGTAGTAGTGTGATCAAAGGGTTGGGCAATGCTTTGTATCTGCGGATTCATCAGTCTTAACACTGAGACTTTCCGATAAAATGGGAAGAGAGTTGAAGCTAGCACAATCCAAAAAAATTACTGTAGATCCATTTACTGGCCCATTTGTACTATTTTATTGCTTCTTTACTTTTATTTTTGGGTTCCAATATTGAATTATATATTAGGTTTTCAAGTCTTCTAATTATAACTGATATTTTCATGAAAGTTGAGTCTTCTTTTCTATTACCAAGGGAGCATAGAATAATTGGGAAAAAGAGAAAGAGGATCATTTCTGATACTGTTCAATAGACATTATAACCCACTGACAGGTCGCTATTATTCACAAAAAGACATATAGTTCTACTACATGCTATATCATTGCTTTTGTGATGACTTTTTGAGACATCCAGTGATTCCACCACCTGTTATGTACTAGGAAAAATAAAGTCATAAGGAAAATAAAAGGTTAAGAGGTTGAGATGGAAAAATTATTTGCTTTTCAGTGAAATTGACATCATTTTTATGCAAATGTGTCTTTCCTCATCCTATTCTGTGAGCTATTTCTTTCACAAAAAAGATTTTTATACTAATTGTTGTATGTGCCACTTGCTAAATCTGTTTTCTAAATTACAAATTCAGCCTTCACTGCGGGTGCACTGCCAGCCACTTCCTTCACAAAAGATCTTTGTACTAATTGTTTTATCTGCTGCTTGCTAAATCTGTTTGCTAAATTATACCTCTCATTGAAAAAACACCAAAACCTACTCAGGAAGCAATTAGTAGGTATTGACATTTTTTTTTAAAAAAAAGCTGAGCTTATATGCTTTAGATTGTATGGCAGGGCCTGAAAGATTGATATACAAATAATGTATCAGACAAACAACTCTAAGGCTTTTCAGAGGACATAGAGTGATTTTATAAATTCATTTTTAAAGTGGGTCCCATGAAGATCAATGTGACTGAAACCGTACATCATTATATGAAATTACTATACTTCACCATTAAAAGAAATTTTTAGATTAAACTTTAGGATCTAAAAAGTGAATTTTTTCCAAGGAATTATTTTTTGTATATTCAATCCTCTAAATTTCAATTATGATTTTAAGAATATATTATAACTTTGTCTGAATAATAGAAATATGCCACATCTTTATGTTGCTTTAGAAGGACACACCAAAGTGAATTATATAAAAATAAGGCTTTGCTATCATTTTAAACCAATTCCTTTCTTATTTTAACTTTAATGGATTAGTGTCCAGTAGTCATTTTTATGATTTTATTAAATAGCTAATTTCTTGTATATTTTAAAGTATCAGGAAAACTATCTTTGCCAATAACCCAAAAGAAAGATAAGGAGATTGATGAACAGATACTGAATGAATTGTAAATTTCTGAGAACATGAAGGGAAATATTGAAATTTAATACAATCCTGTAAATTAGTTTACATTTCTCGTACTTGCCTATTTTTTCACATTAAAATATCACAATCGTGATCACGATAATCCTGTTGTTCGTCGATTTCCTCGAGCAGGCACCAGTAACATCTTCTTCCTATCCCTGAGATTTTAAAAGAGCCATATTCAATGCTCTTTCAGGTCTAGGGGAATGAGACCTATCATTGTCACTGGTATTTGGCATATTGAGTATGACACAGAAAGTTTGCCAGACTCTGCCCTGCAGGCAGGATACTTTTGGTAGCTTGCCGGGTTCTCCAAAGTAAAATATATATAAAAATATAAAAACACAGATTTTTCTCATTTCAGTTGTATTTTACAAGTAGCTTGACAATTATAAAAGTGTTGCTATAAAATAATATTTTATTTTCTAGAATCCGTTTACCCATTGAAATGCTTAAATCTGATACAACATTTTTTGAAAAGTGGAATGTTTGTCAATTTGTTTTTATTTCTTCATAACTTTTATTGAAGTAAATCACATTACAAAAAAATATCAGATGATTTTCTGTAAAATGTACTCATTTATACACTACATTGAATTTACCACTAAAATTAGTCACAAACTTCGTACATTTGTTGACTTTGTCCAATTAAGCTTCTTTTTTGTTAACCATAAATTGTCTAAGCCTAATTTTTTATTTAATTTGTCATTTTTTTATATACCATGTATGAAGAAAATTATATAGTGTTCGTTTTTCTTCAGCTGCCTTAATTCTCTAAGCATGATATTCTCCAGGTACCTACACACACACACATACACACACATATATTTATATATATTATATATAAACACCTCCTAGTAACTATATTCACACACATATATATGTGTATATAAGTATATACACACATATACATATATTTATATATTATATATAAACACTTCCCAGTAACTACATACACACACATATATATGTGTGTATATAGATATATAGACACATATACATATATTACTGTGTCTGTTTAGAACTGATCAATATTCTACTATGAATATATATAGAGAATATATATTAGTGAATTTGCATTGGCTTTGTATTTTTCAGTCATTATCGAAAATGAGATGAATAAATGTTTTTTATAATTGAATATGTTTCATATTTGCTTGCTTTAAATATGTTTCATATTTGAAAGTCATGTGGACAATGGCTTAAGATATTTGTTCCTGTTATTTTCTTTTTTGTTTTTAACTGAATTGACATTACCTTATATGATTGTGTTTCAACAACAATTTTCCTGAACAAAGAAAACTCAAAAGGACTGGTATATGCATCACCATACCTTGCATGTGTGTGGTCAAAATTTGACCCCTGATATCACATGGTTACCCTAGCATTGTCTGTCTGTCCTTCTAATCTGCTGGGCCTGAGTAGCAACACATTGCCAGGGACAGCTCAGTAGGCTGAATTTTCCCAAAATGTACCATGTGCTATCCTAGCAACACCACAAAGTTATCACAAGATGCACCCTTTTAGATGGATCACTAACTGTTTGGGATTTCCTTTCTTGTAATTCGTAGTTTCACAATTTTCTATTTCTTTTTGATATAATCGTGGCAGGTTAAATTTTTTCTAAGAACTTGTCCATTTACTCTATACTTTTCAAATAATGTTGTCTATAGTTGTTTACATATTTTACAGTTCTTTTATTTTTGTCATTTCTACCATAATCTCTCCTTTTTCATTTAGTTCTACTTGAAGAACTGATAACTTTATCATGATAAAAATGCCTGCTATTATTATTACTACTATTATTACTATTTTCTCGGATCTTGGGGGACCTCTCAAACAGTGCTCAGAGGACACAGAGGCCAATCCCAGAAACTATTTATTGACCAATCAGGTCTTTCTGTTCAGAGGTTGGACCTGACAATTTGGATCTTCTCAGGAATAGCAATTCTGGGGTGTCTTTTGTATTACACTTAAACACACCAAGCATATAATCCTTACTCTACTGCTATCTTCCCAACCTCTTGGTGGGCTTTTAAGACTGAAGTATATTTTATTTCCAATAAATACACATATCCTTATTCTTTATAGGTTATAAATTTCCCATTAGATTGCTTTTGTTGCCTCTTATGTTGAACCAATATTTTTCTCTGGATCTCAAATATACTTTCTGTACACAAAGATAGGTGAAGTTTCTCTTCTGATGTCAATAGCCACTCTGAGATTTTTAATTAGTTATTCAGGTTATTCCCCTTAACGTAAATTGTTGATATAAAATTTCTTATAATCAATTTACCATAATAAATGTACTATCTTGGAGGTTTGCCTTTTATATGATGTTCAGCTTTTATTTTCCTCTATTTTCTCTTCTTATCAGTACTGCCTATTTCATTCCAGGTTCACTTCAAAATTTAGATATTTCTTTTCCCTCCATAAATATATTTTTAGTATTTCTTCCAAGTTTGGTAGAAGACATGGACTCCTTCAACTGCTCTTCCTTTGTATAAAGATCTCTATCAGATCTTTAACCTTGAGTAATAGCCTGGCTAGTTATAATATTTCTGGATAGAGGCTTCTATTCATTGATGATTATTAATTTGCCATGCACTTTCCTTCTATTCTTATACTGTTAAGCTTAATAAGAAATTTTCTGAATATTTAGAGGACATATTCTTACATGCAACTCTGCTTTTCTCTTGTTGCTTATATGATTCTCTATTAATATTAGATTTTGCCATTTTAATAATCACATATCTTGATGTGCATCACTTTGGCTTCAACTTCTTTGAAACTTTTTGTACCATCTGGATTTGTGGATCTCTTTGCTTCCCCAGTCTGGGAAAGTATCTGATATATCAAAATTGAACTGATATCTGTCTACTTCTCTTTCTTTTCTCCTTCTCCTACTGATGTGGGAGTTTTTGCTCAGATGTGATCTCATAAAGAGCATGTCATCTTTGACTTTTCTATTTTCTTTGAATTCCTGGTTGTTTTCACTATACTATGCAGCTCAATTTGTTTTGTTTTTACTCATCCCTCTGTCAAATCCTCCAATTTTGTGTTTTAGTTCAGATGCTCTATTATTTTTTCTATGTTACTTATGTGTAAAATTTCCTCATTTATAACATGTGTAAAGATTTCCTTAGACTGGAACAGGAGTACAGCAAATAAGGCACTTGCCTTGCATGGGGCCAACCTAGGTTTGATCCCTGGCATCACATATAGCAACCTGAGCCCTGCTAGGAATGATCAGAGTCAGGAGTAAGCCCTGAAAACTTCCAGGTGTGGCCCTCCAAAATAAATTTTAAAAAAAGAATTTAGTGCATATGCTTATAAATAAATGACCATATCTTGTTTTTATACAACCAACAGGAAGTGGTATATAAAAGATGGTGCTTAATATTTGATAAGATAATGCTCTGATTTTAATATTTTATATATATATATGACATTAAAGCACTCATATTCTTCACCCATTACTATTAATTTCAGTGAACATCTTTATGGCTATTTCATTCTGGAAGATACTTAGTTTTGCTGAATTTAAACATTTTTCCAGTGTTTAGTTGATCTGAATTCTCCTTCCTTGCTAAGCTTAGTGGTTTGTCATTATCATTATAGAATTAGCAAATACGTGTTTCTTCCCAATTGTTATGTGACAACCATCATATGAAGTTGTTCCTTCGATAATATTGGCCTTGAATGCTTAATTTTCAATTTTTAAATGGGTTGAAATCTGAACCACCATATAGATGGTATTGTGGCCCCAAAGTGCCCCAACACTATTGGGAGTAAGAAGAGATGAATATCAAATAGATGTTGGTTATAGATTGTAGAAAGTATTTTATTTTAGTGTTTTACACCAAAATACATTTAGCATTTATTTGGTTTATCATAGTTTTGTCAAGATTTCTATAGAAGGACATATAGATTCAACAGTTTGCTCATCCATTTACTTGCAATTTACCATTCTTGCTTTTGTTTTCCATTTTCCATTTTTTAATTCTCTTTCAGCATCTCCTTGGAATTTGAAAAACTACAAGACCTCTACTTATATCAAAAATTGACAACAATGAGATTAGAGTCTCTTGATGTATGCATAGTGTGGATCTAAATATTATTTTTATATTTTACATATTTTATATATTCTCATTGTTCTCTGTCATTCTGTTATGGGTAGGACTTTTTATTTTACTTTTCTCATGTCTGCAAAATTCAGCTTCATGTTAGAAACTGCTTGTAAGTACATTCACATGCTAACTTTAAACTTAATATTCTCAAAATAGAAACTATCATCATTCTTTCAATCACAGTCTCAATGTTTCTGTCTGATTGTTTTAGCAGCTGGATCATCTCCAGGTCTGGATTTATTCACTACATTATTTCTTGATCATGATTAATTTCTAGCTTTTTTGCATAGTATGCCTTTTCAGATTTTATAATAACATATTTAAATGGAACACAGAAAATGAAATATTATCTTACCTTTTCACTATAAAAATGCAATATCTTCAATATGTATCACTTAGATTTAAATATATATTACTTGAATATGTAATACACATATGATCAAAATTAGGCAATTATTATTTATCACTACACAGGTACAGATTATTTCCATGCAATGAAATCTTTTTTAACCCAATTATTTTCATTTGAAATGGCTTGCTATTTTTTTGATCAATCTAATATTGTGAACTGGGGAGTCAATCAATCTCAAGTCAGTAATTGATTGAGATTTGGGTTTGCGTTTGTATTGCTCTACTTATAACCTTTACCTGAGTCTGCACAGTCTTTCATCTTTTGACCAATTGTTCTATGTGTTTACCATGGAAGAGAACCTGGTGTATTAAAGTGTGGCTTACTATTATATTTCCTTTATTGAAATTAGTGAATTAAACTTGAGTATGCACAGGTGGCACCTAGGGGCCCAGTGACCACTGCTGAACTGGTTGGTGAATCAGGAAATGAGGATGCTCAACCCAGCTGTAAGATTCTGCCAGAGTCACCTTGGCAGTATTTTGTGTTTGGGCCTCTGTTGACTCAATCAGTGATAATTGAGAATGTTGTGTTGGGGATAAAACTGTGTTTTGGGGAGCACACAAAGTCAATACCTGCACTCTCCTCCTGAATCAGGTGCTCAGAAGGGTACAGAAGGGTCCAGAGAATATTCAGGAGCTTTGTATTTGTCAAAATAAAGGTTTCTTTCTGCTCTTTGCCCTACCATTAATCTATCTCACTAAAGATGGGAAAGCATCTCTTAAGTGAGTATTAATGCTATATAAAAACCCACTTCTAATTGTCATGTGAAAATCAGGATTCTACTAATTTTCTTATTTTTTGGTTTAGAGAGAATGATAGCACACTGGGTAGGGCATTTGCCTTGCACACGGCTGACCCGAACTCATTTCTTCCATTTCTCTCAGAGAGCCCGGCGAGCTTCCGAGAGTATCCTGCCTGCATAGCGAAGCCTGACAAGCTCTCTGTGGTGTATTCAATATGTCAATCAAAAACAGTAACAACAAGTCTCACAGTGGAGATATTACTGGTACCCACTGAAGTAAATCAATGAACAATAGGAGGACAGTGCTACAGTGCTTGCTGTAGAAGGAGCACCACACCCTTGGTGATTTTCTATTCATTCCATATGTAAAAATCAGAGTTTGAAAAAAAAATTAGAAATTGAGCTCCCATTTGACCCAGAAATACCACTCCTGTGAACATACCCCAGAGAGGCAAAAAAGTATAGTCAAAGTGACATCTGCACTTGTTTGTTCATTGCAGCACTGTTTACAATAGCTAGAATCTGGAAAAAACCTGAGTGCCCAAGAACAAATGACTGGTTAGAGAAACTTTGATACATCTGCACAATGGAGTACTATGTAGCTGTTAGAAAAAATGAAATCATAAAATTTACATACAAGTGGTACTACATGGAAGATATCATGCTAAACGAAATGAGTCAGAAAGAGAGAGACAGGCATAGAAAGATTGCATTCATCTGGGTAACATAAAGTAACAAAATAAGAGACTAACACCCAAGAATAGCTGTGATAAATATCATGTTGTTCACTCCATGGCTTAAAGGCCAGCCGCACACTCTAGGGTTAAAGGTAGCTCAGATAGAGAAGGTAAAAGGTAAAAAGGTAAAGGCCCTCCCGTTGATCATCGATTTGCTCGAGCGGGCCCAGTAACGTCTCCATTGGAGACTTTGTTGTTACTGTGTCTGGCATATCGAATACTCTCGGTAGCTTGCCGGGCTCTCCGAGAGGGGCGGAGGAATCGAACTCGGGTTGGCCATGTTGGCCGCTTGTAAGGCGAATGCCCTACCCGCTGTGCTATCGCTCCAGCCCATAGAGAAGGTAGCACCAAATAAAGGGTGCTGGGAAGATCCGCCCAGGATAGGCGATGCAAGCTGAAAGTAGGCTATAGACCGAACATGATTGCCACCCAATGTCTCTTCTGCAGACCACAGCACCCAAAAGGAGAGATAGAACAAAAGGGAGTGCCCTGCCACAGAGGCAGGGTGGGATGGGGGATGGGGGGGTGGGAGGGATACTGGGATTGTTGAGGGTAGAGAATGGGCACTGGTGGTGGGATGGGTACTGGATCATTGTATAACTGAAACCCAAGCACAACAACTTGTAAATCAACAATTGTACCTCATGGTGTTTCACTAATAATAAAAAAAAAATTAAAAGAAAATAAATCAGAGTTTGTGTATCAGTAACAGTCAATGGGTACTTGGTTTGTATTCACAGGATTCTCCCAGTCCATGCCTTGTCATTCAGTGTCTTCCCAGTACTTCCAGTGTGGTCCAAGCACCACTGCACCATTGAGATTGAATAAGGTACTGTTTTTTTTTTAATATAATCCCAACAGGGCCTGTTGAGCATTGTTTGGGAACCCTCCCTGCAACCCCACTAGAAAGCAAAAAAAGTTTTGCATATGGATTCTCTGAAGAGATGCCCTGATCTCTTCCCTTCAATTCCAGGGGTCGTGGTCTTGGAGGAGAAAGAGGAAATCTGCAGTTGAAATCTGTTGTTGTTGAAATCTGAAGTTGAAGTCAGAAGAAGAAAGTTCAGGGGCTGGAACTATGGAACAGCGGGTAAGGTTTTGGCCTTGCACGTGGCTGACCCAGGTTCGATTCCCAGCATCCCATATTGTTCCCCCGAGCACTTCCAGGAGTAATTCCTGAGTTCATGAGCCGGAAATAAACCCTGTGCAATACAGGGTGTGACCCAAGAAACAAACAAACAAACAAACAAATAATACCCACCCCCCCAAAAAAAATGGAGAAAGTTTAGGTTTCAATGATGTGAATTTCAGTTTTATGTGGTATATAAGGAAGCAAAACACAGAAAAGACAAAATCAAACTATAGAGCTGAGATTATCAAAGAGCTTGAAGAAAGAGGGAACAAAGGCATGCAGGTTGTTAGACTGTGATGAAAGGATATTAGTATTTTGGTAGTCATTGCTATGCAATATATTTTGAAGAAGTGTTTACCTATGCTCCTAAGACATCGAGTTGTGAAATCTAACATGCCCTCAACAAAATAAAATGTGTTTAAAAGAGAAAAAAAAGCTTGCTTAAATCTAAAAGCAGAGCTTCTCAGACAAGACAAGTTGTGAAAATCATGAATTGTGAATAGCAGGTTATTGAGAGTATAAACATGTCCACAGTCTCTCCCCCAATATCTTTCCTGAGACCTCATTGCTCTTTGAATATTCCTGAATTGCAAACTTTATTAGTGATCTAGTGAGGAAATGGTTTCTCCAACTTCTCTGAACCATTGTGTTGAATTAGGAAAATCCAAATGAGAGCTCTTGAAACCTCTGATCATTGACCCTTAGTCACAAGCACAGCTCATATCTCACACTTAGGACTAGTGTCTGAGGGGAAAGGCACTGTGGAGGGACTGAATTCAAACTGTGGAATGCGATGTGATTTCTAAGTATGTACTCTTCAGTTCAGTTAAATTCTTGGATACCTTGCTGTGTCCAATTATAGTTAATGCTGTGGGGAGAAGACTCCAACCATACTTGGTGGAATTGAGTTTCAGTACATACCAAGCAAAGTCCCTAGATGTTAGTCAGTTAAATGATTGAATGAGAGATTTCATTAAGGAGTTATTAGTGAGGTCAAAGTAGTTTTAAAATCAGAAGATCAAATGTCAGTAAGAAGTCATTGAAAATGATCCCAGGGAATGAACTATATTGTATTTGTCAATAGAGAACAAAGATAACGATTTTCTATGTAGTTTAGTGTGAAGTTTGTGGTGAAAATGTAATTAATAATGTGTTAGGAGATGAGGAACCTAATGAGTAGAGATACTATAGCTCCACCCTGAAAATACTTAAATTAGTACAGGGAGCTTGTATGCAGTATTTTTTCAGGGTGTTTACTATTTTATCAGAAACTTGTAGAATGTGTTCATATGCTAATAGACATTTTCCAGGGAAAATGGGTCATTGCTGATGGATGATCTGGAGTAGTATACAGACTTGAGTAAAGATCTTCTAAAGGTTATAGTGAAAAAGGGCCAGAAAACAATCTAATGAAAAGGTTTTTCTTATATAGAAATTAGAAGAACATTTTTTGTGATAGCATATTATTCATAAAATTTGAAAATGTACATACTATCACTCAAAATACATAGACGCATGATTTTATTCATGATAATAAACGAGACCAAATTTGACATCTACTTTTGCTTAGAAATAAAAGTATTAGAATAAAGAAATGTATTAAAAGAATTGGTTTTGTCAAAATATCGTTCCTTCAGAATATACATATACATATGTATTCATGCACTAGTTTTAAACTTTGTACAATTTTTTTTAATTCTCAAGTAGATAGGAGAATGTATTCATGGTAAAACCTATATGAACTTCCTTGAATTGAAGGCTAACAAGCTCCTGTGTAATCTCTAAAGGATCCTCCTACACCATCGTTGGATAAGGCATTTGACTTGCACGTGGCCGACCTGGGTTTCATTCCTATGCCTCTCTCAGAGAGCCTGGCAAACTACCGAGAGTATTCCGCCCACACAGCAAAATCTGGCAAGCTACTCATGACTTATTCAATATGCCAAAAGCAGTAGCAAATCTCACAACGGAGACATTACTGGCGCCCCCTCGAGAACAGCAATGAAAAATGGGAAGACAGTGCTACAGTGCTACAAAGAGAGTTGCTAGTTTCTCTCATATATGTAAAAGTAGATAACCAGAACTTTTGGGTCTTCCTTGTTTTATATTAAATGTAAAATAGTTTTCTTAAATTTTTCTGAGTTTATCATAATAATTGGTTATGTATAATTCCTTATATTATAAGAATGCATTATCAAGACTTAAACCAGATATTTAATTTAAGGAGTAAACTGTTGGAGGAAAAAATGATCTAGGGAAGTTCCATAAACTCTATTAAAGCAAATGTCTTCATGTTTTTATAGGAAGAGAAGTGATTAAAGAAAGAAAAAAAATTTAACTAAAACAGCATGTAGTATGATTATTTTCAGTATTTATGAGGAACTGATACTGGTAAATATTCACCAAATCACAGTATTTTGATTATTCTAATCATTCTTTCACTGTGTTATGCTAATAACTTCTTTATTCACACTCCAATTTGATACAACAGGTTTCTTTAATTAATAAAAAATAGGTGGTAACAGATAATAAAGACAATATCATGGTAACATTAACAACTGAAAAATAAAATTGGGCATTATGAATTTGATGACTAAAAGACAAAGAAAGTTCATTGAAAACAGTTATTTAACCAAAATTATAGTCCTCACTAGTCAGGGACCCTGCAGATAATGAAGAAAGACATCCCTGGATAAACATACACCTTTAATTTTGAGTCTGTTGATTACTAATTATTTTCATTAACTTTTAAATAAATCACAAATTATTATGTAGAAAATTTAAAGAAATTTGAATTATTATTAAATGTGCAATGCTATTTAGTAGTCAGTTGTGCCTATATCCCAACCAGAAATATAATAATTTATTTTGAAATGACACGTTTTTATATATAAAGCCCATCTGACTAAGTTACTTCCCAAAGATAATTACTTCTATATGACTCTATTTTAAATCTAGGTGATGTGAATATACGAATCTTAGAAAGTACAATGGATTTATGTCCACTCACATTTCAAGAGATGGCTTAAAACATGTATATGTAAATGCAAGATGCACCAAATATCCAAATATAAGGAACTAGGAAGTGTTATGTTACTTAATAGTTTGAATTAGGGCTGTTACATAGAAATCCAGGGACAAGAAATGAAGAAATTTGGCCTCTAGAATCCCTTGATTAAACTCATTTTTTTCTTCTAGAAATGTCTAGCTTGCTATCACTTGAAGGTCAACCAATTAAGAGACACAGTGTTGAGTTAGAAAAGAGCTTTATAGATATTGTGGCAGAAAATAGCTAAAATATGGCTCATCCTCATCCTCACATTAACCATAATGACACAGTAAATTTTTTTTATTTAATGCATGATTTTTTAAAATTATTTACAGTTGTAGATTTACAATTTTTTGTGCTTGGGTTCCGATTATACAATGATCAAATACCATCCCTCCACCAGTGCCCATTTTCCACCACCATGGATAATATCCCTCCCACCCCATCCCTCCCATCTCACCCTGCTTCTGTGGCAGGGCAATCCCCTATGTTCTCTCTCTCCTTTTGGGTGTGGTGGACTGCGAAAGAGGCTTTGAGTGGCAAACATGTTCAGTCCATAGTCTACTTTCAACATGAATCTCCCCTCCTGGGAGGATCCTCCAAACACCATTTATTTGGTGCTCCCTTCTTTATCTGAGCTGTCCTTTCCCCTAAAATGCCTGGCTGGCCTCTAAGCTATGGAGTAATCTTCCTGGTGTTGATCTCAGCTATTCTTGGTTATTAATCTCATATTTTGTTTCTTTATATTCCCCAGATGAATGCGATCTTTCTATGTCTATCCCTCTCTTTCTGACTCATTTCGCTTAGCATGATACTTTCCATGTTGTACCACTTGTATATAAATTTCATGACTTCATCTTTTCTAACAACTACATAGTACTCCATTGTATAGATGTACCAAAGTTTCTTTAATGAGTTATCTGTTCCTAGGCATTCAGGTTTCTTCCAGTTTCTGGTTATTGTAAAGAGTGCTGCAATGAACAAACAAGTGCAGATATCACTTCGACAATACATTTTTGCCTCTCTGGGATATATTCCCAGGAGTGGTATTGCTGGGTCAAATGGGAGCTCAATTTCTAATTTTTTGAGAATCGTCCATACTGTTTTCCAGAAAGGCTGAACCAGTCGACATTCCCACCAACAGTGAAAGAGTGTCCCTTTCTCGCCACATCCGGGCCAGCATCGGTTGCTTTTGTTCTTTTGGATGTGGGCTGGTCTCTGACGTGTGAGATGGTATCTCATTGAGGTTTTTATCTGCATCTCCTGATAATTAATGATGTAGAGCATTTTCTCATGTGCTTTTTTGCCATTCGGATTTCTTCTTTGAGAAAGTTTCTGTTCATTTCATTGCCCCATTTTTGGATGGGGTTGGATGTTTTCTTCTTGTGAAGTAAAACCAGTATTTTGTATATCCTTGATATCAACCCCTTGTCAGATGTGTGTTCGGCAAATATCCTTTCCCATTCTGTAGACTGTTTTTGTATTTTGGTCACTGCTTATTTGGAGGTGCAGAAGCTTCTTACTTTAAGATTGTCCCATTTATCTATCTCTGTTTTCACTTGCTCGGCCAGTGGCATGGCATCTTTGAAGATACCATTAGCCTCAATGTCATGGAGGGTTTTGCCAACTTTGTCTTCAATGTACCTTATGGTTTCTGGTCTGATGTTGAGATCTTTAATCCATTTTGTTCTTACTTTTGTACATGGTGTTAGGCAGAGTTCTGAGCCCACTTTTTTGCATATAGCCGTCCAGTGATGCCAGCACAATTTGTTAAAGAGGCTTTCCTTACTCCACTCACATTACTTTCACCTTTATCAAAGATTAGATGATCATATTATTGAGGGGAGATGTCAGTGTATTCAACCATGTTCCATTGGTCTGAAGTTCTGCCTTTGTTCAAGTACCATGCTATTTTAATTATTACTGCTTTGTAGTACAGTTTGAAGTTAGGGAGGTTGATTCCTCCCATTTTCTTTTTCCCAAGAATTACTTTAGCTATTCGTGGGGGCTCATTGTTCCACATAAATTTCAGGAGTGTTTGCTCCATTTCTTTGTAGAATGTCATGGGTATCCTTATAGGAATTTCATTGAATTTATACAATGCTTTCGGTAGTATTGCCATTTTGAAAATGTTAAGTCTCCCAATCCATGAGCAGGGGATATCTTTCCATTTCCTCATGTCCTCTTTTATTTCCTGAAGTAGTGTTTTGTAGTTTTCTTTGTACAGGTCCTTTACTTCCTTAGTTAAGCTGATTCATAGGTACTTGATTTTCTGGGGAACAATTGTGAACGGGATTGTTTTTTTCATGTAGCTTTCTTTTCTCTCACTGTTTGCGTATAGGAAAGCCATAGACTTTTGAGTATTGATTGTATAGTCTGCAACTTTACTATACGAGTCTATTGTTTCTAGGAGTTTTTTGGTGGAGGTTATTGGGTTCTCTAAGTATAGTATCATATCATCTGCGAATAGTGAGAGCTTGATTTCTTCCTTTCCTACCTGAATGCCCTTAATGTCTTTTTCTTGCCTAATTGCTATTGCGAGTACTTCCAGTACTATATTGAACAGCAGTGGAGATAGTGGGCATCCTTGTCTCGTTCCTTTTCTTAGAGGGAAGGCTCTCAGTTTTTCCCCATTGAGGATGATGCTTGCTGTAGGTTTGTGGTAGATGGCTTTAACTAGGTTGAGGAAAGTCCCCTCTATACTCATTTTGGCTAGGGTTTTCATCATAAAAGGGTGCTGGATCTTGTCAAATGCTTTCTCTGCATCTATTGATATGATCATATGCTTTTTATCTTTTCTTTTGTTGATATGATGGATTATGTTGATTGATTTCCAAATGTTAAACCATCCTTGCATCCCTGGGATGAATCCTACT
This sequence comes from Sorex fumeus, assembly GCF_029834395.1. Taxonomy (NCBI): domain Eukaryota; kingdom Metazoa; phylum Chordata; class Mammalia; order Eulipotyphla; family Soricidae; genus Sorex; species Sorex fumeus. Next base: position 38,709,302 of record NW_026606322.1, on the reverse strand, counting down.
TGGTCATGGTGTATGATCTTTTTGATGAGTAATTGGATTCTATTTGCTAGTAGTTTGTTGAGGATCTTTGCATCTGTCTTCATCAGGGATATCAGTCTGCAATTCTCTTTCTTTGTGGTATCTCTGTCTGCTTTGGGTATCAGTGTGATATTTGCTACATAGAAACTGTTCGGAAGTGTTTTTGATATTTCAATTTCGTGGAAAAGCTTAAAGAGCATTGGGAGTAAGTCCTCTTTAAAGATTTGGAAGAATTCACTAGTGAATCCATCTGGGCCAGGACTTTTGTGCTTGGGGAGACTTTTTATTACCATTTCAATTTCCTTGATGGTGATAGGTCTGTTCAGGTATTCCAGGTCTTCTCGGTTCAGCCTTGGGAGTCTGTTGGAGTCTAGGAATTTATACATTTCCTCGAGGTTTTGATGTTCCATGGCATAAAGCTTCTCAAAGTACTCCCTGAGGATCCTTTGAATTTCTGTAGTTTCTGTTGTAATGACTCCCTTTTCATTTACGATTCGATTTATTTGGGTTTTCTCTCTCCCTTTCTTTGTGAGTTTTGCTAGAGGCTTATCAATCTTGTTAATTTTCTCGAAGAACCAGCTCTTGGTTTCATTGATCTTTCGGATTGTTTTTTGGGTTTCCATCTCGTTAATCTCTACTCTGAGTTTTATTATCTCCTTTCTCCTGTTCATGTTGTGCTCCTTTTTTTGGTCCTTCTCCAAGCTCTTAAGCTGTGACGTTAGGTTACTTATGTGTGCTCGCTCCTCCTTCCTGAGGAATGCTTGTAGAGCTATAAACTTTCCTCTTAACACAGCTTTTGCTGTGTCCCATAAGTTTTGGTAACTCGTGTCCTCATTTTCATTCGTTTCTAGGAATCTTTTGATTTCCTCTTTGATTTCCTTTCTAAGCCACTTGTTGTTCAATAGAGCACTGTTTAATTTCCAGGTGTTTGATTTAGTTTTCTGTTTTTGTGTGTGATTTAATTCTAATTTCAATGCATTATGGTCTGAGAAGATTGTTGATACAATCTCTATGTTCTTAATTTTATGGAGGCATGTTTTGTGGCTCAGCATGTGGTCTATCTTGGAGAATGTTCCATGTATGCTTGAGAAGAATGTGTATTCAGCTTTTTGAGGATGAAGTGTCCTGTATATATCTACTAAGTCCCTTTATTCCATTGTTTCCCTCAGATGAAGTATGTCCTTGCTAAGCTTGATTCTGGTTGGTCTATCAAGAGGTGATAAAGCGGTGTTGAAGTCTCCCACTAGTATTGTGTTGCTATTGATGTCTTTTTCCAAATATATGAGTTGTTGTTTTAAGTACTTTGCTGGTCTCTTATTAGGTGCATATACATTTATTATTGTAAGTTCTTCCTGTTGTACAGATCCTTTTATCAATAAGAAATGATCTTCACTTTCTCTTATGACCTTCTTCTCTCTGAAATCGATGTGGTCTGATATTAGGATGGCTACCCCAGCTTTTTTATGGGAGCTGTTTGCCTGTAGGATTGTTTTCCAGCCTTTGACTCTGAGTCTGTGTTTGCTTTGACTATTGAGATGTGTTTCTTGCAGGCTGCAGAATGTTGGGTTCAATTTTCTAATCCATCCTGCCACTCTATGTCTTTTAATTGGTGCGTTTAGCCCATTGACATTGAGAGAGATTATTGTTATGGGATTTTGTCCCATTGTTCTATTGAAATTTGGTGTATTTGAGGGGCCTGTCTTGCCTTAAAGTAGCCCATTTAGTTGTTCTTGTAGCCATGGTTTTGAGTCTATGAAGTTCCTGAACTGTTGTTTGTCTGTGAAACTGTGTGTTGTTCCTTCTATTATGAATGAGAGTCTCGCTGGGTAAAGTATTTTTGGAGAGGCATTTATTTCACTGAGTTTTTTCACTATGTCCCACCACTGTTTTCGGGCCATGAGGGTTTCATCAGAAAAATCAGTCATGAATTTTCAGGATGCTCCTTTGTAAGAGATTTCTTTCTTCGATCTTTCTGCTTTCAGAATTTTGTCTCCTCTAAGGTTTTGGTCATTTTGATCAGAATGTGTCTTGGGGTATTTTTATTCGGATTTCTTCTAGCTGGTACACTTCGGGCCTCCTGAATGTGGTCACAAGTTTTCTTCAGCTCTGGGAACGTTGTAGCAATGATTTCTTTGACAGTTTCTTCTTCATCAAGGTTTTCTTCCCGTCCCTCTGGGACTCCAATAGTTCTTATGTTAACTCTCTTGGCTTCATCACAATCTTCTCTTGCCATCTGTTCCCGAATTGTGAGTCTCTTTTCTGTTTTCTGCTCTTTTCTGGAGAGTCTCTGAACTTCATCTTCGAGCTCACTGATTCTGTTCTCAGCGGCTGTTACTCTGCTGCTGAGGCCTTCCACTGAGTTTTTCAATTCACCTACCAGGTTTTTTGGGTCTGACATTTCCGATTGCATTTTCCTCATTTCTCCCTTCAAATCCTCTTGTCTTTTATTGGCATTGCTTTCCATTGTTTCTTTTAGTTCCCTAAGCATCCTAAGTAGCTCCCTTCTGAATTCCTTGTCAGAGAGGTTGTCTAACACTACAGTACTGTTGATGTCTTCTGGGATAGCCTTTTCAAAATGAAAGTTTCGTGGGCTTTTGCATTGCTTTGTCATTGTGACAAGTGTGGTTTAGTCCTTAATGTTTACTGTTACTATTCTGCTTGATATGTAGTGTGAGTTGAGATAGGCTTATGAGTTATTGGCTACTGTGTTTCTAGTGGCTGAGCTAAAATAGAGAAGATTCCATCTAAGAAGGTAGCTTATGGTTCCTAGGGCATATGTAGTGGGAGAATATTTCGTGGCCGCATTAGCAGCTAACACGGCCGTGGCTCTGGAAAGCATCCCTGCCCTGGTCCCGTGCAGATCAGGTGAAAAAAACGGCTGTGCTATGAGAACGAGCTAGCTGCGCATGCCCAGAGAGAGTCCCAGGCCCTGGAGGTGGGCGGTACCTGATTAAAATGAGGAGAGGGTCCCCTTCAGCTTTGTTGCCAAGACATGGGGCTCAGTTCCCGTCCCGCGCAGATCAGGGGAAAAAAACGGCTGTGCTATGAGATCGAGCTAGCTGCGCATGCCCAGAGAGAGTCTCAGGCCCTTGAGATGGGTGGTACCTGATTGAAATGAGGAGAGGGTCCCCTTCAGCTTTGTTGCCAAGACTTGGGGCTTCGGTAAATGTTTTTGATAGATAATAGGGAATTACAGTTTGCTGACCAGTGAGTACAGTGTGACCAGTAAATTCCCTGTGAACTGATCCCTTGAGAAAGACTTTTCAAGCCTAAACAAGGTTTGCGTGTAAGAATTCATATAATAAAACTCGGTTTTTCCCTGTAGAATAAAATCACAACTGTCAATGCCTAGATAACATTGCTATTTTTGTTTGTTTTTTAATTGTCCGTTTTATTTCTTTTGAGCTGGTTTCTTCTACTGGAAATGAGAATGCTAGAAGTTATTAGAAGTCACACTCAAAGTTGTAAGAAGAACGTATTTATTATTTTAAGACTAAACTAAAAGAAAATAGAAAATATTACTTTATACTTTCTGGGAAAATATATTTCTGCTATTACTCTGGTAAATCAAGAAAAATATTAAAAATAAAGAAATAGAACTGAATGTTGAAAGAGGAAAATAATAATAAAAAGCATGTTTATCTATGTTAAAAAGGTCTATAATTCAGTCACTGATGTTAGAAGGCTTAGCAAACAGTATGAGTGCACCATATACTTATTGTTGTACAATAAGAAGTTACGGAATAAAACTGTAAAAAATAAAACACCAAAATATGTGTTCCTCCAGCAGTAATTAAAATTCAAAGAATATTTAAGAAAACTTTCTGTATTGGCAATGAAAAAGAGAGAAAATGAAAATATTATGTCTTATCTGATGGACAAATAAAGATGACTTAAAATAACATTTTCAATATCTTACACATTCATATTGTGGTTGAGTATAGGGCAATTTATCTTTGAATAAATAAAACTATTTCCTTTTTCTATGAATGATAATTATTTGAAGATTTAAATTACTATAATAATTCTTATTTTTTAGAATTTAAAAGTAGCTTATAGACAAATTGTGTATGATTCAATTTGCAAAAATAAAGTTCAATTTTATGAAAAATAATTTTTAACAAAAATTAAACTCTGAGATAATCTAATAGAGCTGAAAAAGAGAAGGAAGAAATTTTTTATAAGCATTTCCATACTTCCCATATATCCTTATATGTGCAATACTGCTTCCTAGGGTGCTTTAAAATGGTGATGAGGAGGGTAGTGATTTTAAATACACCTGGAATTTCTTTCTGTTCATTATTTTAAATAGCAAATTTCTTGCAGGGCTCTGAGTGGACTTCGTTTTTTTCAGATATGTGGCATGACAAATAAATTTGGCCTTTGCTCTACGATGAAGAGTTACCATATAATACCTGTTTATTGGAAGAAAAAATTGTTTTAAAATATTATTTGTAAGTATAAAATAACTATTAAAACATACAAGTATATAAAATTCAAACTAAGCATAAATTATAAAAATTTAAGTGGTTAGGGCTGGAGGTATAGCAGTAGGGCATTTGCCTTGCACACAGTCAGCCCGGCCGAACCAGTTTCAATTCCTCCACATCTCTTGGAGAGTCCCAGCAAGCTACCGAGAGTATCTCGCCCACACAGCAAAGCCTGGCAAGCTACCTGTGACATATTCAACATGCCAAACACAGTAACAACAAGTCTCAAAATGGAGATGTTACTGGGCCCACTTGAGCAAATTGATGAACAATGGGAGGACAGTGCTACAGTGCTAAGTGGTTAGATGAGTATTACGGAATAACACTGTTTGAGTCTTAATTGGATAAACCAATAGATGAAATAAATATATTAGTGTATAAGTCTTTGTCTCTCTTTTAAAAATATTTTGAATTGTTTGAATTAGTGGATCATGTGTTTATTCCTTATTTCATTAAACTTAGTCAAAACAAGTTACTGACGAGGGACTGGATGGAACCAGGGCAAGTGGTAAGCTACGTGCTACCCTGGCATGAAAATGGGCCTGGCCAAAGTGTCATAATGCTTAACTATAAGTGAGGAGCTTGGTCATGGACAAATGCTGTCATGATCCAGAAAGTAATAACTAGATTCAGAGCCTGCTAGGGTTAGGAATGATTAATCTGGCCTGAGTGTTGTAGTCTGAGTCTGTGGCAAGATGTTTCCAGGAGAGCTGCCCTACAAGCCTCAATGTTATCTCTTACTGTGTCCATACAAAAATAACTAGTATTAAGATGTTGATAGAGTTATTGGACTGAGGAAAGGAGTAAAAACACCTTAGGTGGTATGTTGCCCTTGGGCAGTCAGGAAGGGCTTTGTAATACCTTTTAGGTGGTGTTCACTTTGAACTTAGTGGGCCCTCAGGAAGGGCTTTCTTGTGTTGATTTGGCTACTGGACTGAGTGAAGTGTGGGCCCAGAGTGCAGGGGAGTTGGAAAGACAAGAGAGCTGGGGAGAGAGTGAGAAAGAGCACTGCGGCAAGATGGACCACAGAGAGTCAAGCAAGGGGGGCAGAGAGAGAAGAATGTAGAAGAAGAATACAGGAGCAAGCATGTGGAGAGAGAGAGCCCAGGCTGTGAGATGGAGCATGGAGAGAGGAGCAGGAGAGACTGGAGGAGACGGGAATAAGGAGCAGTGGAGCCTAGAATGGGAGGCTCAAAGAGACTGGGGCAAGCTTGTGGGGAGAATGGAATAAATGGAAACTGATCAATCAAAAAAAAAACAAGGAACCAATTCAGACATAAAAACTGACATAGATAGGAATATGAATATGGACATTTTAGAAATTGGGACCAGAATAAAAGATTTCTAATTTACTACTTTCATTAAGAAACAATATTTTTAAAATTTTTAGAATGTAAAATTAAATGTGAAAAAAAGCAATAGTAAATTTAAAAACACTACAACAGAATCAAAAATTTTAATTATTTATAAAAGCAGAGATGCAACGGTTATAAATTTGAACTTTGTTAGTTATAATTTATATATTCTACAGTTTCATCTTTATAAATTAAAGTTCTTTTGTTTTTTAATAAGTGACATCTAAATTCTTTGCAGAAATTTCTGAACTGATAAAACTCTTGGGTTGGGTATTTGGCTAAATAATATCAGAGCACGTCTTTCATGAAGAAGGCCCCATATTTTCCCCAGAACCTTAGGGTTCTTGAGAATCAATTGGTGTAGTTCTGTTCCTCAGAACTGCTGGATCTGTACTCTAACTGTACAACTAAAATAATTAATAGATTAATAAGTAACAATTCATAGTTAATAGATTAATTATGTGAGAATTTTTTTAAATGTTAATTTATATTGAGAAAGTAAAGGCCTAGATTTAAAAAGATGTTTTATGCTTATTTGTGAACCTAAAACTATATAAAATTATATGAAAAATAACAGTCCTTAATTAACAACTACACAGATTCATAAAAAAAATGAACATTAAGCTATATATCCTATGCTGGTTGAGACACATTGTCCTGAATTTTTTCTATGCCCATTTATTATTTTCTACTTGTATTTATAGTTACCCATTTAGAACATAAAATTCCGTACCCTATATAAACCACTTTTGTTATTTTCACGATTTAATAACTTGTCTTTTTATTGTTTATTGTTGCTATTTTTATGGGGGCCTCAGCTGGTTGTGCTTGTGTGGAATAAAGGTTACTCCAGGTGGTGACAGGGATCTAACACAAGGTATCCCATGAGGCATGAGCATTATCACTTGAAACACATTTCTGTCTTCTGTAATAATTGAAATATTTGCAGTTTTTCCTTTATATCTGTGGTATAAATTGAGATTTCAGTGTCATCAGTAGTCTGTGAAGATAGTTCAAAAGTTAATCTGCTTGATCACGTTCTTAAAATTTACCAAAGTGAATATAATTACTACACACACACAGACACACACACACACACGCACATATACACGCACCCACACATGGACATATATACATGTATATACATATACATGTAGAACCAATTAAGTGGTTAAATCCACATCCACAGACAAGATATTTTGAATATACAATTCCAGATTCAGATGACTTTTCTGGTGATCTTTATAAAACTTTATGGAACTGGTAATGCCAAAGTTACTTTTAAAGGCTTTATTTTATTTTATTTTTGTGGGATGGTGTTAGCTTAGGTCATATCAGTTGTGTTTTAGGTTTACTCCTATCTCTCTCCTGAAGAATCACTTGACAGTGTTTAGGGATAATTATGTAGTTAAAAAACCGTGGTCAGTTACATGCATGGTGAGCACATTAACCTCTGTACCATCTTAATGACCCTCGAATTTTTGTCTTGATGCTAGTTTCTGCAGTTTTATTAGAACTTTCCTTGGCATAAATTTCTTTACACTTTTACTCTACAGAAATTATAATATCTGAATTTATAAGTTTGTGATTTTGATCCCTGCATCAGCCTGTTTTCACTCAGGGTGCCCCAGAGTGGGACTGGTGAGAGCCTTCCCCGCCCCAGGGGACCCAGCTGCAGTAGCCGACCTCTGATACCCAAACACTGCCATGCTTCAGGCCATTTTCCATATCGTGAGGCCGCACGCGACACATCATAAGACACTTCCTACCCATTTTCCATAATTACCACACCATATTTAATGGGGTTCTGACACTAGGCAACAAATAATAGAGAGCAATATATATTTATATACCCTTTGGGAAGCCTGGCAAGCTACTGAGTGTATCCTGCCCGCGTGGGCTGAGTCTGGCAAGCTCCCCTTGGCGTATTCGATATGTCAAAAACAGTAACGATAATGGGTCTCATTTCCCTGACCCAGAAAGAGCCTCCAATCACTGGGAAAGACAAGTAAGGAGAGGCTGCTAAAATCTCAGGGCTGGGAGAAATAGAGGTGTTACTGGCACTCGCTCATATAAATTGACAAACAATGGGATGACAGTGATACAGTGATGACTTTGATCAAGCTTGGAAAACTCTGGTTCTCGATATATGTGTTGTTTGAATTTTGCTTCTATTTTTGTCTATGAATGTTGTAACTCTTCATGTTCTTCAGTTCAGATTATTTTTAATTTATTTTTTCTTTCATATTCGGGCTGGATAATTTCTATTAAATGTGATTTTAAATTCATTCAATCTTTTTTTCTATCAACTTCTTTTTTTTTCTAGCTCTATAATTAGTGGGTTTAGGTTTCTTTTATTGAGTTTTCCAGTTAAATTTTCTATTTAGAATTTCAATATATTCTATTTCATTTCTCAGATTTTGTTCTGTTTTGTTTTTGGATAACACAAGCTGTTTTTGTAACTAACTCCTTATTCTGTACTCAGGAGTCATTCCTGGTGGGACTTGGGGACACCATATGTGGTGCAGAAAACAAATCCTCGTTGGCTGTGTGCAAGGTAAATGCTTTACCAACTGGTCTCTCCCACACCTAAATATCATATTTTAATCATTAATTTCAAAATTTTTCTTGAGCAGTTCTTAGAGAAAATATGTATTATAACTCCTTTATAATCCTAATCATATAATCACAACATCTGTGCTATTGTCTACTGATATACAAAGTTAACAATGCTGAAAACTTTAATTCACACGATAATGAAAATCCCAGTTAGATCAATAAATTAAAGCAAATATAGGCAAAATAATTCTTAATACTGTGCTATTTTATTCATGAATTTGTGATAGAATTTTTATAGAATTTCTTCCATCAAGGAATAAATAGGATGAAAAATAAAATTTGAGGGAACATTAACATTACAAATATATATTGGGGTTGGAGCAATAGCACAGTGGATAGGGTGTTTGCCTTGCATGCGGCCGACCCAGCATTCCATATGGTCCCCTGAGCACCATCAGGGGTAATTCCTGAGTACAGAGCCAGCAGTAACCCCTGTGCACTGCCGGGTGTGACCCAAAAAGCAAAAAAAAAAATACAAATATATAATACAACCTTGATATACCCATTATAACAATATATTAAAATATTCTGAGAGTAGGGGCTGGAGCGATAGCACAGCAGTAGGGCATTTGCCTTGCACACAGCCAACATGGCCGACCCGAGTTCGATTCCTCCACCCCTCTCGGACAGCCCGGCAAGCTACCGAGAGTATCTCGCCCGCACGACAGAGCCTGGCAAGCTACCCGTGATGTATTCGATATGCCAAACACAGTAATAACAAAGTCTCCAATGGAGATGTTACTGGGCCCGCTCGAGCAAATCGATGATCAACGGGAGGACAGTGACAGTGACAGGACAGTGACATTCTGAGAGTAATAAGCAGAATATTGACGCATTCCATATTTTAAATATATGTATAATGTCAATTATTCTTACTTTGATTATAGATTTTTTTGGAATCAAATTCAAAATCATGCAGGATTTATGTTGAAATCAATAACTTGATATATAATAATTATATTATATAAATAATAATTTTTATCACTTTTTCACTTGTCATCCCATTGTTCATTGATTTGCTCGAGCAGGCACCAGTAATATCTCCATTCATCCCCCTCACGTGCTAGTGTAGTCCAGTGGTGTCTGCTTGCTCTGGGAACATGAAGAGCATAAAACTATTAGTTCAGGATCTTGACGAAGAAGTTTGACCATCTTATAGGTGGGAGGCCTGGCGTTCTTTTGATGTCCCGTAGAATCCAGTTGATAATGGCTCTAGTCCAGTGGTCGTCTCCAAATCACATTACATGTCTGGCCCATATGATTTTTGACACCTGCCTTGGAAAATTAGACAGTGTCCTTGATTCTTGATTGTCGACTGGGGTCGGAACTCTGGATTCCTTCTCTCACTTATGTGAAGCATGATATTTCAAGCATAGCTCTTTCGATTCCTCTTTGAGAGACTTGAATAGCTTTCTCATCCTGTTTTCATAGGGCTCAGGTCTCTAAGGCATATGTTAGTGCAGGAAGAACATTGGAGTCAAAAAGATGTGCCCAGAACCAGAGGTTCTTTGTCCTCTTAACAACTTCTTTGACGCTCTTGAAGGCATTCCACGTTGCTCTCTTCCTCCTATCCAGTTCTGGCACCAAGTCGTTCATCATGTTGACTTCTCGTCCCAGGTACACATATTTATATTTGTATTTATTTATAAAAAAATTATAAATAAATAAAAAATGTTACAACACTTTTAAAAAATAATAAACTTCTAAGACTTCAGCAAACTTGGAGTATCAGAAATTACAAAAAGTTGCTAAACCAATGTATTTAGTAATAAATGACTAATTGTAAATAATCTATAATAAATAAATTTATAAATACATATAGGAACTGAGTAGAGTCCAGATAGTATCATCAGTTGCATGAGCAGTAATTTTTTTACAAGGTAGAAAAATAAAACTATATACTTTTATATAAAACTTATAACCTCATGCTTTAATGACTTTAAAATTATTCTGTGATGTTTGTAATTTCTCCTATTAGCTACAGATATTACAACCACAAGAGTCACTTCTCTATACATGCTTGTTAAATGCTTATTTAATATAATCTCCTTAATTAATCTCATATAAAGATTCTCACTGTAGTGAGTTTTTGCAACTTTCTTATTCAGTTGCAAAGTTGTTCGTGGTTGAGTTTTGCTCATACTATACTCCAAAACCCATCCCTTCACCAGTATACATTTTCCATGTACATCGATGTTCCCAGTTTCCCTCCAAATCTCTTTCTCTCTCTCTCTCTCCTCTCTCTCTCTCTCTTTTTCTCTCTCTCTCTCTCTCTCTCTCTCTCTCTCTCTCTCTCTCTCTCTCTCCTCTTGGGCATTATGGTTTGCAATACAGAAACTGAAGGTTATTATGTATATCCTTTACCTACTTTTAACGTTAAATTTTAAGTTCAAAAGAACAACTGCTTGTTTAATTCTGAGTTCTGTGCTTCAATATTCCATAAAGATAGGCAACTAAAGAATAATTATTTTGATATTTGTCATTGATGCCATGCACATCTTTGGAATCAAATTTTTAAAAGAATTGAATTGGGAATAATATGTAAAAATGTGTCAATACTTTTCTTTTGATATTTAGTATTCATAGATAACCAATATGTATCCCAGAGTCAGTTTCATTAATTTATCCACTGAGCATTTCCGATTACTAATCTCATTGAGGTTTCTCGGGAGTTCAAGATGCCGCTCTGTCTAACGTTCATTGATTTAAAGAAGGCCTTTGATTCTGTTGAGATGGGAGCGGTCACGGAAGCCCTAGCCAATCAGGGCGTACAAACTCAATACATCAGAATCCTTTGTGAGCTCTATTGCGGATTCACTACCAAGATCTCACCATTCTACAAAGAAGTAATCATCCATATCAAGAGAGGGTTTCGGCAGGGTGATACCATTTCACCAAAACTCTTCAGTGCCACCCTCGAGAACACCATGCAATGACTGGAATGGGAAAGCATGGGAGTGAAGATAGATGGTCGGCAACTACACCACCTCCGCTTTGCTGATGACATCATTCTAATAACACCAAATATCAGCCAAGCAGCACAAATGCTGAACAACTTTGACCATGAATGTGGAAAGGTCGGACTACAGCTGAATCTTACGAAGACAATGTTTATGAGAAACAGCCTTGTTCCTGACGCTCCATTCGCTCTCAATGGAACCACCATCTCCGAATACAACAGTTATATATACCCAGGTCGAGAAATCAACATGATGAATGACCTGGCACCTGAGTTGCACAGGAGGAAGAGAATGGCTTGGAATGCCTTCAAGAGCATTGAAGAAATAACTAAAAGGACAAAGAACCTCCAGCTACGAGCACATCTCTTTGATTCCACTGTTCTTCCTGCATTAACATATGCCTCAGAGACCTGGATCCTACGAGAACTGGATGAGAATGCTATTCGGGTCTCTCAAAGAGGAATCAAAAGACCTATGCTTGGAATATCACGATTAACTCAAATGAGAGATAGAATCCGGAGTTCTGATCTTCGTCAACGCTCAAGAATCAGGGACGCTGTCTCATTTGCCAAGACATCAAAAATCAGATGGGCTGGACATGTAATGAGGTTTACAGACAACCGCTGGACTAGAACCATTACTGATTGGATTCCACGGGACATCAAAAGATCACGTGGACGCCCACCTACAAGATGGTCAGACTTCTTCGTCAAGACCCTAAATGATCGGTTTGAGGCTCTGCATGTTCCTAGAACGAACATATACCATTGGGCTATGCTAGCACGCAACCGGGATTAATGGAGACGTTACTGGCACCCACTCGAATAAATCAATGAATAACGGGGATTAAGTGATTAAGTGATTAATTGATCACTTAATCACTTAAGCTTTACTTAAGTGATTACGTGAAGCATTTCCTGAAACATTTTCTTTCTAGGATAGCAATAGTTTAGTATTAGGAAGAAGATAACAGGGGTATATCTTTTCCATGTATGTTTGTTCGTTTTTTGCTGGTGGATTTTTGGCTACACCCAGTGATCTCAGCTTACTCCTGCTCAACACTCAGGTATTACTCACAGGAGTTCCATGGTCATACCATGAAGTGTGGATTTGTAATTGGGGTAGACTGCATGCAAGTCAAATGCTCTACTTGCTGTACTATATCTCTAGCCTCGATGTCATGTAATTTTTAAGTCAATGAGAGAGATACGTAACACACAAAAAACTATATTGATAATCTCTGCATATAGAAGGGAAACTCTATATTTAAAAATAGAAGGGTTCTGCCTCCCCTCCCCCCCACAGCAAGGTGGTCGCCACCTCAGAGCTTATTGGAAAACCAGGTATGAACCTGCGGTGAAGGGGCAACTGCAGTCTCATGGGGAGGGGTGCAGTACTGGCTCGTCCTTCACACCCTACCGAGGTCATGACTTGCCCCCCACAAGCAACGGCCATGGCTCCAGAGGAAAAATGACTTAGTCCAGAGCCCAGCAGCTTGCAGAAGAAAAGTGAATGGACCATGAGTTAAACTATGGTGCCATGCCTCCCTGGGAGGGAAAGGGTGTTGCTCACTTCCTCCTCCCCCCCCCCCCCGGCAGCAAGGTGGTACCCGCTTGTCCTTCACGCTCTACTGAGATCACGAGTTACCCCACCACGAGTGGCTCTTTGGCACTGCCATAACACCAGACACACAGAAACCAATCTCGTAATTATCTGGCGCTTTGCAAAAATCCAAAATCGTGGCTGCATGACATTATATGATTCTCATAACCAGCTATAGAAAACAAAGTATTTCACAATGACATTTCAGTAATTCTGATTGTTTGGGGGAAAATTCTAAACAATAATGGTGCATCTTTTGTCTAAATAATGAATTTAATTAATATAGAGAAGAGTTAAGTAGAAATCATATGTCTCACAGGCATTTGGAGGGGTGGGAGGGGGGGCATACTGGGGTTCTTGGTGGTGAAAAGTGAGTACTGGTGAACGGAGATCATTGTATGACCAAGACTTAAATCTGAATGCTTAGTAACTTTTCCCACAGTGATTCAATAAATATAAAAATAAATAAATAAATAAATAAAAATAGAAGGGAATATTACTTTAAGGTGATGATATGTCCTAAATAGCTAAGACCAAGATCAGAATCCTTGCCCTCTTGTACAATTTTTTACTAATTGAATCAGCAGTGAACTGCATGAAACCCAGGTAATGCGGAACTTTGTGACCCTGAACTCTGGATCCAATAGGACCCGGGATCAGAGATCCCCTACCTGCTTCCAGGTTTTCGGCAACCCAGATACCACTCCCTGCTGGCGCCAGATGGTCTCATCTCCGCCTTCCAGAGCTCACAGCTGCTTCTTTTGGAAGGGAATACGGAATGGGGCTCCCATCGCCATACCACCAGACTCCACGCCACACAGTTTTCACTTGGGATGCCCCAGAGGGGGGTGGTGGGGGCCCAGCCCCAGCAGCCAACCTCCATCCACTGCCTACCCGCCACCACACTCTAGGCATGACACATTATGGGACACTTTCTGCTCATTTTCCATGGTTTCTGCACCATGTTTGGTGGGGTTCAGACAGCGGGCAGCAGATTTAGAAGATATATATATATATATATATATATATATATATATTATATATATATATTAGCCCAGCAGGCAACTGAGAGTGTCTCCCTGCATGGACAGAGCCTGGAAAGCTGGAAAGCTCCCTGTGGCATGTTCAATGTACCAAAAGCAGTAACTATAACAGGTCTCATTCCCCTGACCCTGAAACAGCCCCCAATCATTGGGAAAGATGATTTAGGAGAGGCTGGTAAAATATCAGGGCTGGGACAAATAGAAACATTACAGATGCCTGCTCGAGTAAATCGAGGAACAATGGGATTACAATGATACAGTGAATCAGTAGAGTAATTATTATTTAACTTGAAAATCTTTCAGTACTGTTTGTGCCACATCCTGCTGTGTTGGGATCCTGGCTCTGGTGGGATCACTCCTGGTGGGCTCACGAGGACCACCTGTATTGTTGGGTAGAAAATCTAGGTTCACTGCACTATTTTTTCAGCCCCTAATCAGAGACTTTTGCATATCAAGTAGTATAGAAACACTAACATTATTTTGTATGTGGATATTGTTATTTTTTTATTTGTTATTTTTTTAATTAATTAATTTATTTATTTATTAATAGTGAGGCACCATGAGGTACAGTTGTAGACTTACACATTTTTGTGCTTGGGTTTCGATTATACAATGATCAAACACCCATCCCTCCACCAGTGCGCATTTCCCACCACATCGGATCCCAGCATCCCCTCCCCCCCCCAGCCCCTATCCCACCCTGCCTCTGTGGCATGGAATTTCCCTCTCTCTCCTTTTGAGTGCCATGGTCAGCAAAAGGGCATTGAGTGGCAATCATGCTTGGTCGACAGTCTACCCTCAGTATGCTCTCCCATCATGGGCGGATCCTCCCAACACCCTTTATTTGGTGTTCCCTTCTCTTCCTGAGTTCCCCCTTCCCCTAACATGTGTGGTTGTCCTCCGGGTCATTGAGTAAAATTCCTGATACTAATCTCTGCCATACTTGGGTGTTAGTTTCCTATTTTGTTACTTTATGTTCCTCAGATGAATGCAATCTTTCTATGTCTATCCCTTTCTTTCTGAGTCATTTCGCTTAACATGATACTTTCCATGTAGTACCACTTGTCTGTAAACTTCATGACTTCGTCTTTCCTAACAGCTACATAGTACTCCATTGTGTAAATGTGCCAGAGTTTCTTCAACCAGTCATCTGTTCTCGGGCACTCAGGTTTTTTCCAGATTCTGGCTATTGTAAAGAGTGCTGCAATAAACAGACAATTGCAGATGTCACTTCGGCTATACTTTTTTGCCTCTCTGGGATATATTCCCAGGAGTGGTATTGCTGGGTCAAATGGGAGCTCAATTTCTAGTTTTTTGAGAATCATCCATACTGCTTTCCAGAAGGGCTGAACCAGTCGGCATTCCCACCAACAGTGAAGGAGTGTCCCTTTCTCACCACATCCGCGCCAGCACCAGTTGCTTTTGTTCTTGTGGATATGGGCCAGTCTCTGTGGTGTGAGGTGATACCTCATTGTGGTTTTGATCTGCATCTCCCTGATGATTAATGATGTGGAACACTTTCTCATGTGTCTTTTAGCCATTCGGATTTCTTCTTTGTCAAAGTTTCTATTAATTTCATCTCCCCATTTTTTGATGGGGTTGAATGTTTTCTTTTTGTGGAGTTGAACCAGTATTTTGTATATCCTTGAAATTAACCCCTTATCAGATGTGTAGTTGGCGAATATCCTTTCCCATTCTGTAGACTGTCTTTGTATTTTGGTCAGTTTCTTTTGAGGTGCAGAAGCTTCTTAGTTTAAGATAGTCCCAGGTGTCTATCTCTGTTTTCACTTGCTTGGCCAGCGGTGTGACATCTTTGAAGACACTATTAGCTTCTATGTCATGAAGGGTTTTCCCAACATTTTCCTCGATGTATCTTATAGATTCCGGTCTGATGTTGAGGTGTTTAATTCACTTAGATCTTACTTTTGTACATGGAGTTAGGCAGAGATCTGAGCCCATTTTTTTGCATATAGCCGTCCAGTTTTGCCAGCATAATTTGTTAAAGAGGCTTTCCCTGCTCCACTTCACTTTTCTTGCCCCCTTATCGAAGATTAGATGCTAGTATGCTTGGGGGGGGGGGGGGAGTCAGTATATTCAACCCTGTTCCATTGGCCTACAGCTCTGCCTTTGTTCCAGTACCATGCTGTTTTAATTATTACTGCCTTGTAGTAGAGTTTGAAATTAGGGAGGTTGATTCCTCCCATTTTCTTTTTCCCTAGAATTGCTTTAGCTATTCTTGGGGGCTTATTGTTCCATATGAATTTCAGGAGTGTTTGTTCCAATTCTTTAAAGAATGTCATGGGTATCCTAATAGGGATTGCGTTGAATTTATACAGTGCTTTGGGAAGTATTGCCATTTTGACAATGTTAATTCTCCCGATCCATGAACAAGGGATATTTTTCCATTTCCTCGTATCCTCTTTTGTTTCCTGAAGTAGAGTTTTGTAGTTTTCTTTGTACAGGTCCTTTACTTCCTTAGTTAATGTGATTCCTAGGTACTTGATTTTCTGGGGCACAATTGCGAATGGGATTGTTTTCTTCATGTCTTTTCCTTCTCTTTCACTATTTGCATATAGGAAAGCCATGGACTTTTGGGCATTGATTTTATAACTTGCCACTTTACTATACAAGCCTATTGTTTCTAGAAGTTTCTTGGTAGAGGTTTAGGGTTTTCTAAGTATAGTATCATATCAGCTGCGAATAGTGAGAGCTTGATTTCTTCCTTTCCTACCTGGATGCCCCTAATATCCTTTTCTTGCCTAATCGCTAGTGCAAGTACTTCCAATACTATATTGAACAGCAGTGGAGAGAGTGGGCATCCTTGTCTCATCCCTGATCTTAGAGGGAAGGCTCTCAGTTTTTCGCCATTGAGGACGATGCTTGCTGTAGCCTTGTGGTAGATGGCTTTAACTATATTGAGAAAAGTCCCCTCTATCCCCATTTTGGCTAGGGTTTTCATCATAAATGGGTGCTGGATCTTGTCAAATGCTTTCTCTGCATCTATTGATATGATCATATGATTTTTATCTTTTCTTTTGTTGATGTGGTGTATTATGTTGATTGATTTCCTAGTGTTAAACCAGCCTTGCATCCCCGGGATGAATCCTACTTGGTCATGGTGTATGATCTTTTTGATGAGTAGTTGAATTCTATTTGCTAGTATTTTGTTGAGAATCTTCACATCCGTGTTCATCAGGGATATCGGCCTGTAGTTTTCTTTTCTCGCGATATCTTTGTTTCCTTTTGGTATTAGAGAGATATGGGCTTCATAGAAATTGTTTGGGAGAGTTTCCGTTTTTTAAATTTCCTGAAAGAGCTTGAGAAGGACTGGCAGCAGGTCCTCTTTAAATGTTTGGAAAAATTCGCTACTGAATCCATCTGGGCCCGGGCTTTTGTTTTTGGGAAGGCTTTTGATTGCAGTTTCTGTTTCGTTAATGTTAATAGGTCTATTCAGATACTCCAGGTCTTCTTGATTCAGCTTTGGGAGCTTATAGGAGTCCAGGAATTTGTCCATTTCTTCTAGGTTCTCTTGTTTCGTGGCATACAGACTTTCAAAGTAGTCTCTGATGATCTTTTGGATTTCTTTGGTTTCTGTTGTGATATCCCCCTTCTCATTTCTGATTCAGTTTATTAGGGTTCTCTCTCTCTGTTTCTTTGTGAGTGTTGTGAGTGGTTTATCTATCTTGTTTATTCTCTCGAAGAACCAGCTCTTGGTTTCATTGATCTTTCAGATTGTTTCTTTGGTTTCCATGTCATTGATTTCTGCTCTAAGTTTTATGATCTCTTTCCTTCTGCCTGATTTAGGTTCTTTCTGTTGATCCTTTTCTAAGGACTTGAGCTGTGAGGTCAAGTTGTTTATGTGCACCATTTCTACAGACCTAAGATATGCTTGCAGAGCTATAAATTTTCCCCTTAATACAGCTTTCGCTGCATCCCATAGGTTCTGGTAGCTCGTGTCTTCATTCTCTTTTGTTTCCAGGTATCTTTTGATTTCGTCCTTGATTTCGTTCCTGACCCATTCATTGTTCAGCATCGAGTTGTTTAATTTCCAGGTGTTTGATTTGGTTCTCCGTGTCTGTGTGTGCTTCACTTCTATCCTCAGTGCATCATGGTCTGAAAAGATGGCTGATACTATTTCTATCTTCCTTATTTTGTTGAGGTATGTTTTGTGTCCTAGCACATGGTCTATTTTGGAAAATGTTCCGTGTGCACTGGAGAAGAATGTGTATTCCTTCTTTTTGGGGTGTAAAGCCCTATATAAGTCTATAAGCCCTCTCTCTTCTTTTTCTTCTTTCAAAACCAATGATTCCTTGCTGGGATTTGTTCTTGTTGATCTGTCCAGAGGTGATAGGGCAATGTTGAAGTCTCCAAGTACTATTGTGCTGCTTGCAATGTCCTCCTTAAAGTCTGTTAGCAGTTGTTTTAAATATTTGGCTGTTCCCTCATTAGGTGCATATACATTTAAGAGTGTGATCTCTTCCTGTTGTACGTATCCCTTGATGAATAGAAAATGGCCTTCACTGTCACTTCTAGCCTTTTTCAGGGTGAAATTAATGTTGTCAGATACTAGTATGGCCACCCCAGCTTTTTTACAGGAGATGTTTGCTTGCAGGATTGTTTTCCATCCTTTGACTTTGAGTCTGTGTTTGCTCTGAGTGTTGAGATGAGTTTCTTGTAGGCAGCAGAATGTTGGGTTCTGTCTCTGTATCCATTTTGCCACTCTTTGTCTCTTCAGTGGTGAATTGAGACTGTTGACATTGAGAGAGAGTATGGTTATGGGGTTTTGTGTCATGTTTCTGTGCGGGTGTGTTGTGGTTGTAGGGTCTGTCTTGTCTTATAGTAGCCCCTTTAGTCCTTGTTTTAGGTTTGGTTTTGAGTCTATGAACTTCCTGAGCTGCTGTTTATTAGAAAATAGTGTAGCTTTCCATCTATTTGGAGTGAGAGTTTAGCCGGATAGAGTATTCTTGGTAAAGTATTCATTTCAGTGAGTTTTTTGACTATATCTCGCCACTGTCTTCGGGCTTGTAGGGTTTCCTCTGAGAGGTCTGCTGTGAATCTCAGGGGTACTCCTTTGTATGTGATTTCCTATTTTGTCCTTGCTTCTTGCAGTTTTGTGTCTCTATCGGCAGCATCGATCATTCTGACTATAATATGTCTTGGGGTGTTTCTGTTGGGGTCTCTTTTAGCTGGCACCCTTCGGGCTTCTTGAATCTGGATGGCTATATCATGGAGCGCTGGGAATTTTTTGGCAATAATTTGTTTCAGCAGGTTTTTTTCATTGGTATTGTTTCTTTGAGCTTCTGGTAGTCCAATGATTCTAATGTTGTTTCTTCTGGAATCATCTCGTAGGACTCTGATTTGCTCTTGAGCTATTTTGAGGTCCCTTGCCATCGTTTGCTGTTGTCTGTTGGCTTGGTGCAGCTGATCTTCCAAGTCACTGATTCTTTCCTCAGTTGTGGTCGTTCTGTTGTTGAGGGCAGTGAGTGAGGTTTTGACTTCGTCTATGGAATCTGTGATGCATGCCATTTCTGTGCGGAGCTTTCCAATTTCGGCTCTCATTTCTTGCTGTATTTTGTCAATTGTGCGATCGATTGTTTCTTTCATGTTCTCTTTCAGATTAGCGGATATGTGTGTGACTGTTTCATCGAGTTGATTGAACATCTTGATGACTTCATATCTGAATTCCTTGTCAGAGAGGTCCCTAAGGTGGCTAGCTCCTACTGAGGCTTCTTGAGAAATTTTCTCATGGTCTCCCTGTGGTGGGGATTTGCGTTGTTTCCTCATGTTGTTGTGTATGTGGAGGGGTAATATTTGTTGGTTTGAGTGAACAACCTGCGACCGCGTGAGCGTTGTCCTTCAGAAAATTAAACCACGCCCACTTTTTAAAGTCACGCCCACCTCTGAAGTGGCCACGCCTCCGCGTATACCTGCTTTTTCTCCAGGAAGTAAAGACTGGGTGGGGGACAAGGAAGCAGCTCTGATGGGCGGCCAACCAAAGGGACAGGCAGAGAGGGACGCAGATCCCTTTTTCCTCCAAGCGTTGGGGGGGGACGCCTGCAGACACTTGCGCGGTGGGGTTCCAGTCCCAGGTCAGGGGGGAGGCGCAAAGACCAACCTGGGGGACCGGGGACAAGGAAGCAGCTCTGATGGGTGGCCGGACCAAAGGGTGGATATCGTTATTTTAATCATCTATCTGGCATTTAAATATGGTTCTAAATTCATTATGATGAGGTGCACTGAAGTTCACCTCGTATGGTTAAATGAGTCAAACTTGATATTGTAAAACATAGTGTAGCAGATAGCACAGCGGTAGGGCATTTGCCTTGCAAGCAGCCAACATGGCCGACCCGAGTTTAATTCCTCCGCCCCTCTTGGAGAGCCCGGTGAGCTACCGAGAGTATCTCGCCCACACGGCAGAGCCTGGCAAGCTCCCCATGATGTATTTGATATGCCAAACACAGTAACAACAAAGTCTCCAATGGAGACGTTACTGGGCCCGCTCGAGCAAATCGATGATCAACAGGAGGGCCTAAAAATGAAATTAAATGTATTTAATAAATATTCCTCATGATCATTGTTGTCTGATATTTTTGAAAGAAAGTGAAGCTATATTCTGCTTTTCAGAATTTAATACCTAGGTTTCATAGACAAAGAGAAAGAAAGCAATACTTACTGGTGTACTTTTTTAAAAGAATCTAAGAGAAGACATCTAGAGATAACTTACTAGTTTGCAGAAAATTTGAATTCTCAAGTAAAGTTTTAACTTGTCTTCTTAAGAAAAGAAAATTGAAGCTCCTATGTCATTCCAAACAATATAAAATAAATAGCAGTAAAAGAACCCAGATGTGAGAAGGAATGCAAATCATCATACTAAGAAGCTGAGAAAAATCACTCAGCAGGATCCAAAAATAATTAGTAACTGAGTGAGCATATTGGTAAAATATTAAAAGCACTTTGAGAACTTGTAAGTGACAATGCATTTAGATTTTTCCTTCTTGGAAGTATGAAGGTTTCTTGAAAATATATTACTATTAGGGTTGATAATTGCAGCAATATTTCTTCGTTAATAAAATGAATGTAAAAGGAAAAGCAATATGAATACAAATACAAATATATTGAAAAAGTGAGATATGTTTGGATACTGCCCATCCTAAATTTTGGGATAGATAAATCAGAAATTTCAGGCACACATAAACTTTGTTTATCTAGATTTCTAGTTTTACAAGCAAATAGGAAAAACAAGTAAAATAATCAGGCAAAGAAATATAAACAAAAAATTATGGTATGAGTCTAGAAATATACTTCTACTTCCATTATAACTACAGATTATAATTATTGTTTCATTAGTATTATATATGTACCTGCATTTAGAATATTCTTATGCTTTACACATATAATTCAGATATATAACATTCTAATACCACATCCATCCATCATTGGAATACCCACTTCTCTCCCAAGGGCTTCTCCCATTTGCTACCTCTCATGTAAACTCAGTTTTATAGACAAAATCTTCAGTTCTTTTGCTATTTGTTATTTTCTTTTTCATATATTCCATCTTTGAAAAATAACTCTTTTCAATTTATTGTTGAAATTGTTGACACCTGCACAGATATAGTAAATGAGTTGTGAGAAGCAGAAGATTCCTCAATATGATCATAGAAAAGGGGGGAATGTGAGAAACTGGAGATTCCTCCATGAGATGCTAGGAAAATGGAACGTGGGAAGCAGCTAGCTCACCTCTTCTCACCCTGGTCCTAAAGGTTGTAGGGGGCAGCTCTGTCCAAGAGGGATAAATGATTTAACTGAGTTAACTACTTTACAAGAACAGACCTAGAGAAACTCTTGCAGGAACATTAAGTCCAGGAAAGTAATTTCAAAGAAGATCATCACCATTCCCACCCCGCCTGGTAACCACCTTAGCAACGGACTTTTATCTAGGGAGAAGCCCAGGTGGGGGCAGGTTGGAGGAACCCTATACAGGCCACCTTGAACAAAGGAAGGGTGTGCATATGCTGCCCAGGCTCATGTGCTGCTTGTGCCCACGTGGTCGAACATGTGTGCCTGAGCACATGTGTTGTCCATGCACATGTGCTGCCCACATCTCCCCTCTTGAGATGTGTACTTCCATGTTTTCGTGTCTAGCTGATAAGATGCTTTCTTGATGTATGGGAACTGGAAATGTCTTCTTAATTGGGGATGTTTGGTTTCTTGGTAATTTGCTTTTGCATGCCTTTGTCTGCTTTGGACTCTTTGTAAGTTACTTTTGCCTTTGGAATTGTTTTTCGTGGAGCTCCAACCTGATGAGTCAGGATGTCTTGGCCACAGCTAGCTGGAATCTAAACATGCCTATGTCAGTATCAACATGTGTTTGATCCTTAAAAAGAAATACTGTCTTTATGTTACAAATATGCTTTGGTATCTACATTCATAGGAAAAAGTTAGCTTTAGATTGATAATTAATACGTCTCTATTGTAAAATGATCACTTGAAAAATATAAAACAAAAATAAATTAAATATAAATTAATTTTTAATAAGTACAAAATCCTTTAGCAAGCTGGAGTAAACATACTATTCTTAACCTAATAGAGGGCAACACTACATGGCATGAGTGAATGCCATACTCAATTGCAAAGCGCTGAGAAATTTTTCTCGTTTTTAAAAGGAGTTTCTTTAATGTTTCTTGCAAGCAGATTTCAAGGATATGAATTTTCTAAATTGTTGCATGTCCATGAAGCTCTGCATCATTATTTCATATGGTACTGGTAGAATCTTCTGTGTCACTGTTTTCACTTGTTAGAGCCTGCTGTATTCCCTTGGTGATAAATTAGAGTTCTGGCATGAGACTAGTTTTTATCTTGAGCTTTCCTATCACTGGGGTAAGAATCAATGATTCTGCCTGCCAGTCATTTGTTTCGAAAGTCTATGTTATAAGTAAAATATAAATATTTCCTTTTTTGATATTATACCTGGATAGCTGGTAACAATAATTGAAAAGTAATCAATTTATAGTAAAATGTGTAATCACCAAAACTGGGAATCCCACAGCTCTCTCTTGTCGCCTGCTTTCAGTGGTCTTGCTCCACTTCGCCACCTGTGATAGCCAATGGCATGGGTGGACAAAGGAGAAAAAGAGGGCCTGTTTGGTGATCAGTTGCACATATTCCATTCTCCCCATGAGCCAGTTCCAATCTCACTAAGCCCCTCATTTTTGTCTCCTCCAAATTCCCTCCCTTGTCTCTCCATGCTCTGACTCTCTGCCTTGGTCTCTCTCTAGTCTCTCCGCATCTCTCACCTTGGTGGTAGCACAACATATGAAAGCCCTTCCTGACTGCCTATAGCCAGGAGATCCACTCAACGGCAAAATGCCACTTAAGGGTTTTTCTCCTTCCCTTAGTCCAATAACTTAATTAACATCTTTTTTTTTTATTTTATTGAATCATCGTGAGATAGTTACAAGCTTTGATGTTTGGGTTACAATCATACAATGATCAAACACCCATCCCTCCACCAGTGCACATTTCCTACCACCAATATCCCCGTTATACCACCCCCTCCCCTAGCCTTTTCCACCCTCCCCCTGCCTCCATGGCAGATTTGATTCCCCATACTCTCTCTCTATTTTGGAGCATTATGGTTTGCAATACAGACACTGAGAGGTTATCATGTTTGGTCCTTTATCTACTTTCAGCACACATCTCCCATGCCAACCAGTCCCTCCAGCCATCATTTTCTTAGTGATCCCTTCTCTATTCCAGCTACCTTCTCCCTTTTGCTCATGAGGCAGGCTTCCAACTATGGAGTAATCTTCCTGTCCCATGTTCTACTATCCTTAGGTGTCAGCCTTATGCTATGTTGTTTTATACTCCACAAATAAGTGCAGTCCTTCTATGTCTGTCTCTCTCTTTCTGACTCATTTCACTTAGCATGATACTCTCCATGTCTATCCATTTATAAGCAAAGTTCATGACTTCATCTCTCCTAACAGCTGAATTAACTAACATCTTAATTCTACTCTTAATCTTAGTTTGTATGGACCAATAAGAGATACATTAAGATTGTAGGGTGGCTCCCCTAGGGACATCTCACTATAGATCTCAGACTATAGTGCTCAGGCCAGATTCTAGACTTCCCTAACCTTAGCAGGGTTCTAATCTAGTTATTACTTTGGGGATCATGACAGAATTTTTCCATGACCATGCTCTTAACTTATAGTTAAGCATAAATGGCACACTACCTGACCCATTTCGATGGCAGGGTAGATCACAGATTGCCCTGGACCTATCCTGTCCCTCATGAGGAATCTGCTTCTGTGTTGTTAGGAAGTAAGGGCAACTGAGGCTTAGGCAGAGAAAAATAGATGCCCAGGAGTGAATATTATATTACTATTCAGAGTCAATTAACTCCCAAGTTATAAAAGCATAGCATTGACTGTCATTGCTCTGAATTAACTATGCAAAGGACTTAAGAAGAGTAAAGCAATATTTACAAGTTAACAGAGTCAGATTAGGACATAATGGTGACTGACCAGTTGGGGAAGCAGAGCACAAAGAACAAAGTTATAGATAAACACAGAGAAATCGGAGCACTGTGATAGGAGTGACCCAATAAACCTAAGCTCCCTGTGACAAGGCAGGAAGGACAAATCAATGTTATCCTACAGTAGAATTTTACTTGATTTAATAATTGGAAGAAAATATCAGGCTTCTGAGGTGTAATAAGAACTCAAGGTCAAGGTCATGGTCCTACCGTTGTTCATCGATTTGCTCAAGTGGGCCCAGTAACATTGTGAGACTTGTTACTGTGCTTGGCATATCGAATACATCATGGGTAGCTTGCCAGGCTCTCCGAGAGGGATTGAGGAATCAAACTCTGGTTGGCCATGTTGGCTGCGTGCAAGGCAAATGCCCTACCGCTGTGCTATCGCTCCAGCCCAAACAAGCAAACATATATATATATATATATATATTTATATATATGTGATATGCGTGAATGTGTGTATACATATATATATCAATTTATATGTCATTGCAGCTCATGTCAGTAGGAATATTTTGAAATATTTATATTAATCAGAATAAAAAGCTGTTCCTGGTATGTAAATATGTATAAATATATGTAAATGTGTGTCTTATACCATTTCCTCTGCAAGATTCTAATATTAGAATTTATCAATATACTATAAATATTTGTAGTGTTACATAAAAATATTAAAGATCTTCTTACAAAATAGTGAAAAACCTTGGTTTGAAGACACAAATTGCACCACAACTAATCTGAAAAAGAACATTACACTGGATTTCCCTAGGTAGAACAGTTCAAGATGAAAATTCTGGGCCTTGTAAGAAATGGAGGCAGGCAGGCCCTCGTTCTGCCTAAAGGCACAGTCACCCACAATATTTCTCAGCATGCTCCAATTTAGGAAAGACCCAGCTTCACAATTAGTCTCAAATAAAAAAATGAAAAGCAACGAGATCTTCCCAGGTAGGGCAAGTCTATAGGCTGAAGACTATGGGGCATGATTGCAATGTTGTTGGGGAGTTTCCCCATCAACCACTTCCAACCCTGCCAGAGCAAGCAGTTCCACACCTACACCATCTGGCAGAGAAACAGCCCAGTTCCAAATATCATTGAGCTGCCAAGCTACCAAATAGTGCCACCTCTATAGCATTGGAGGACACAGCAGCATATACGGTCATAAGCACCTCCGAAGTTTGTTAGTACTGTCAGCCCAGTACGACCACAGAAAATCTGATGGGGAAGTTTTATAGACGAACACTAAGCTCAGTGAGTGAAAACAACAACAGTGTCAACTACCACATCCAGCCCCATAACCCTCAGACAACAGCTTCAGTATTCCATTGTGAGAGATAACAACAGTGATAATAAATTTACTATTATTGATATATTCTTGATAGTTACATTGGCCTTTGTGTTGTGACAAACAATATGAAGTAAATTTGCTTGTGCCTGCTAAGATTGCAGACTTTCAGGGATGGGTGGGAAACTGGGAACATTGGTCTTGGAACATTGAACGCCTAAGACAACTGTACTGTGGACAACTTATTAAATCACAGTTAAAATAATTAAAGAAAATGCTGATAATATTAGTTTAACAAAATAATTTGACACTAGTTTGTTGACAGTGAAGCAAACTATTGTCCATGGACTGAACACAGCAAGTTACTGGCCTTGAATTTTGTTATTCAACATACACAGATGGTATTATTTTTTTCTTTATCTATTTCCATTTGAAAGCAAATGCCACTTGCTGTTTTGCCTGCAAATCTTTCAGTGACTCTCTCTGAAACACAGGAAAATAATCAACTTAAACCATAAAAGCAAGAATAAAAATGATTCCTCAGTATCTAACTTGTTCATATTCAAATATTTCCAGTTATCTCTTAAACTTATTGGGGACATGTTCAGTGGTCCCAGCGTCCATTTCCTGTCATATTTAGACAAATGAACCAGACAGTTTAATATACCAGAGTCCAATGATATAGTCTTATTCCAACCCTACAGTCACTGGTCTTCAAGGATTAACCCAGGAGTGCTCAGGGGACACCTGAGTCACTCAACAATGTATGGGAGTTCTTACTGTACCAGTGATCAAAAAAAAGAGTATGTACATAACCCATGTCTCCTTGGCCTCTCTAATAAATGGTTTTGTGTCAGGATTTTGAGTCAGGATCCATTTTAACTCACATAGTGCACGTATTTACTATTTACATATCTTGTAATCTACAAATTACTTTTTCTAGTAGAAGCTAAACAGTTTACCTAGTGACTCTCACAATCTTAATTTGATAATTTGAATAATCATACTGTTTCCCATGGTTTTAAACACCGAAGTTTCATAAAACAGCATTTATAGAACTAAATTATAGTCAGATTCAATTAATTGGGAGAAAAACGATTACACAGATCGTCAGGTACAGTTTTTATTGTATCATTCAAAGACATGTACTCTAGGATTAATTCAATTTAGTACTGCCCAAGTATATCCAAACATTTGGGTTTAGTAACTTTGTATATGGATAATTTCTTCGTTAGTTTTTTGCCAGTGTTTTTAAGATAATCACACTATGTTATCAACTATGAAAGATATTATGTTAAAATAAGTTATTTTTATTAGTAAATATGAACATGAATTTTCCATTTTCTTCATTTATCTGAACCACTACTTGGGATTTTTCAAAATATATATTTTTCATTGGGTATTTGATTACTTTGAAACCAAAGTGAAAGGGAGGTGAAGACATTTATGGTGCTTTCTCTGTCTGCATTTATAATTAGATCAAGTAATTCATTGGACCCTTAGGAACTTCTAAAGAAGATACCTTTTGCAATTATGCAGCTTTAAATTTTATATACATTGATGATGTGCATTAGTCCATTGTATCCATTATTTTTCCTTCAAATTCTGGCAGGCAGATGACTTTTATATTTCCATGCCTTGCTATAAAGTATCCTCCATTTGAGTGTGGATGAGACCTATAAATATGATGAAATATCAAATGTTACATGGTAAATGGAATTTGAAGGTATAATTAAGTACTTAATTAGTTGGCTGACTTAATTGAAATTGATAATACAGTTAACAGGAAACCACTGATAGTGGAAGCAAGCCTTAGCAGATATTATCTGTCTGGGTTGGGAAGAAGCAAACAGGTTGGCATTTGTCATGAGAGGGACATGTGACAGGGTGCTGAGAGAAGCTTTAAAGACCTGACAGCAGTACCCTTGGAAAGGGCCAACAAGAAATATGAAATAGAGATATTCATCTTGCACACTCTGGAAACAACTGGTGAACTTGGAAAAATCACAAAAGCCTGGAATAAACTACACACCAAAATACCACCTATTTTTAAGTCTAATGAGAAGGACTCCACTAAGGGATATGATCTAATAATAACTGTAGCTCATGGAAACTGATTTTTTAAATGCTTCCATTAATTAGCTATATATCGATCTGTCATCAACATTTCATATTGTTTTGGATGATAGTCCTCGTAAAAACAAGAACACATTTGTTATTGGTTATTTCTAGATTTTGACTATTGTGAATATGTTGCAATAAACATATGAATAAAGAAACTTTGATTTGGGCATGGCTCAGTTATAAACACTTTGCATGTCTGAGGTCCTGACTTAGATCCTGGATATCTATGGCTACCAACCACCACTCTGTATAGTTGAATAGCAACTACATATATCCAGTAGAATATTACTCAGTTATAAAAAAAAAGACAAAATCTTGTATGTGAGTGTGATCTGGCTATGACATCTGTCACTTCACTGATTCAACCAGGACTGAATCGGTTATTCTGGCTAGCTAGGCGGGTGTCGCCTTCCTCCCTCACTGCTCCATGTCCGTCCCTCCCGAAGCTCTGAGCTTCGTGGAAGAGGATGGCCTTCCCCAATAAAGATAGACTGGTCTTCGGTGGAGGGTATTTAAGTAGCTGCACTCCCCTGCTAGAACCTCCAAACAAGCTCTCAAGAAAAGACAAAATCAGTACATTTGCTGCTCTATGAATAGATCTGAAGAGTAACAAGCTGAATGAAGCTAGTAAGAAAGAAAGGGACAGACACAAAATGACTTCTCTCATGTCTGGGATATAAAGAAACATAGTTAGAGACATAGGAAATGCCCAAAGATGACATAAACTGATAAGGATCTTCAGCAGGAAGCTTACCACAGGGGAGGGAAGATAACATCAGGATGGCGATCACTGGGACAGTGATGGAGGAAAGTGGAAACTGGTAGATGGTGAGATGCTTCAAAGTATAATTCATAAAACCCTATAACTAATAATATTGTGAACCATGTGGTCTAAAATTAATACACATATCAGAAATATAAAGAAACTGCTATAACATAATAAAACAATATAGGAAAAAGGCACAATAAATACAGTATTCATTAACAAAGGAATGATTTTTTCTTGAAGATCATGAGCAACCATGGTTGCTTGCTGTTAGTAGCAAAGTACTGAAAGTTTCAGAAAGGATGACTAGCTAAATATATAAATAAAAGGTATTCAGATTTGAATTTAAAAAAAGCATGATTGTTTGCAGATGCTATATCATATGTAAAGTACAGAAGCTTAAACATTTGTTAGAGCTGGTCATGAATCAATTACAGAGCATATGTCTGAAGTTCTACGTTAGATTCTGACACCAGGTGTCCACCAACTAAAACCATGTATGGTTTAATACCAACAACAATGATAGAGAAACAAAAAAATCGAAGGAGGAAAATTGTTAGCACTAACAAATCTTGAAATTCAAACTGGTCTTGTGCAAGACATGTACCTAAATCACTGTATTTTCAGAGAGATTAGCCTTGAGTTGTCATTTATATTTTCCATTAACTTAAACTTAAAAATGTTATACCTAAGAGCATGTATAGTTTTTAAGTATTGCCCTGTGAAGCTGTTTTAGATGTCATGATGCACAGTATTTTATAAAGCTTCACAAAACATATTTGTGAGATAATGCACATAAATTATCTCTCTCCTAGTTCAATACCTGTACACTTTTTCATACATAAATACTACAAAAGAATAAAGGTACTTTTCAATCAATTACATGCTACATTAATGATAAGCTTCATTAAAAGTTATAAGCAATATGAAAACTGTAAGTCACCCCTAATTTTTACAATAAATGTATTCTATAAGAATATCTATAGCTAAGCTTGATATCCACACATCACTTAATCTTTGTAGTATAAAATACCCATTTCCAGGCTTCAATGACATGAAATATGTACATTATAGTTATAATTTCCAATTTTTATAAGTTTTATTCATGACTTTTATTACTTTTGTGCTTAATTGGTTTCATATGACTAAGATAATGTTTCTAAGTTTTTGACACTGAAAAATCATATTACAATATAAATGTGAAAATGGAATACTGATGTGGCTTAACTCAAAAGTTCATTTCACTCATTATTTATCATTAAGTAAATTGATGGGAGTATGATAAACAAATTCTATGAACTACTGATGCTATAGCTAATTTCACGTACTATACTAAATGTTAAATCAAAAAATGAAATGTTAAATCACTTCTGTGCTTCTTAGCATAAAATGTTATCTCTCAATTCACATCCCATCTGACCTATTCATAGCATTTGAAAACTTGATTCGCCCCTTTCTCTTACTTTCTTCATTTAAATTATCTCTTTTCTGTTGGTTCACCTTCATCCTTGAGAACTTATTAAAGTATTCCATCAGTAATGCTACAAGAAATGTCTGCCTAATTAGTTAACCTTACCTTATCTTACAATTTTCAATATGTATCATGTATGAATATTTAATATAATGCTTCCTAGTTTCCTTCATATTGTTGCAAGAGATGGAACTTCATCTTTCTTTGGAGAGGAATAATACTTCTCTGTTGATTTTATTACCGTTTGGGGAGTACATATTATTGTGCTCAGGGATCACTCCTGGTAGGGCTCTACTATTCATATGTGGTGGCAATGATCAATCTTGGGTCAGCTGCATCCAAGGCCCACACCTTGTCTGGTCGAGTATGTCTCCAGCCCCACATTGTCTTCTACAGCTAGTCATCAGTCAATGGGCTATTAGGTTGTTTCCAGTATTTTATGAAACTTTAAGCTCATAATTCCTTATAAGCAAAATAGTTTAAATCTCCTTTATCTTTTTTTTTAAAAAAATACTCTCATAACATGGCCCAAAATATCTTTATAAAAATGAACTGATGTAGAGTTCTAAGAGTGATGTAGATAAGTAATTATCAGAGTTCAAAAGACAAATGTTTCTTGGGATGGGTGCGCAGTGACACTGCCTGTGCTCAGAATTGAATCCTGGCTCTGTGCTCAGGTATCACTCCTGGTGGGGATCTGAGTACTGTGTGGTATGTCGGGGATAGGACCAGGTTCTGTTAACGTGTAAGCAAGCACCTGTCTACTGTACTACCAGTTCAGCCACCAAAAGACAGACATTTCTAAATAGTTTTAATTAACAGTGTGACATTTTTCCCTAAAGACTATTAGACACATTTTAAAAAAAATTTATTTTATAAAGTATTTCACAATATTTGATAACATTTAATATTCTAACACCAATCCCACCATTATACTTCCCACCACCATATTTCGGATGTTTTCATCCCAAACCTCAACCCCTGACCAAAAGCGGAACCGAAATAATATATTTTGTATTGCTTGTTATGAAAATCTGCTGAGAATGCTAGAAAAATGTATCCTTAGCGGAAAGAGTGTGAAGGTTGTTGTATTTCACCCAGGGGCCATTAAACACTTCTGTAAGAGATCACTAACATGTTGTTAAAGGTTGAGTCTTATGTAAACACATTTTTTAAAGATTAAAAATGTCCCAATCTATTAAATGCAGTTACCAAAGAGAAAATATTTTGAAATTATAGTGTAAGTTTAGATGGAGAAAAATTAAGTATAGTATAAGCAAACAGTTAAAGTGAACAAAGGGTTTTTATGTGAAATAAAATTGCGTTTCTTCTCTCACTTATAATAGAAATATTAGGTTATTTAATTTACCTTTTCCCACAGTTTTTTATTAAAGCACTGTTGTTAACAAAGCTACTCAAAGTTGAGTTTTAGGCATATACTATTGCAGCACCAATTCCATGACCAGTGTTCTCTTCCCTCTACCAATGGTCCCTGGTACTCTCCCATCCTCAGCCCCTCCAGCCTGCCTTCTTAAGAGGCACCTTTCTAAGTTTGTTGTTAAAGTCTGGTCCTTGATTTCAGTGTTTTTGACTCTGTGGTTTGGATGTTTGGCTCTATAATTCCTTAGTACCACCTTTATACTAGGTGGCCCCGTTGCATTTCATCTGTTCCTTTACACCCTCCTCTCCACTTTTCCTTTCTTCTCACTATAGTCTGGGGCCAAGTTTGATCAGGGCACCCAGGCTATAGCACAGCGATAGCACAGCGGTATGGCGTTTGCCTTGCACGCAGCCAACGTGGCCGACCGGAGCTCTATTCCTCTGCCCCTCTCAGAGAGCCTGGCAAGCTACCGAGAGTATCTCGCCCGCACGGCAGAGCCTGGCAAGCTCCCCATGACGTATTCAATATGCCAAACTCAGTAACAACAAAGTCTCCAATGGAGACGTTACTGGGCCCGCTCAAGCAAATCGATGTTCAACTGGAGGGCCTTCACTTTTACTTTACTTTACTCCTCCAGTTATTCTAAATACCATGTGTGAATATCTTCCTGTGTTTATTATCTCTCTTCTCTGGCTTTCTTCAACATGATGTCACCCAGCTTCATCCCTGTTGCTGCAAATTGCACCATGTCATCAACACCATGTCATCACCACACCATCACTTTAGTCCTTGACTTGGGTGTTGGGTGTCTAGCTCCACACCTGAGTAAACTGCTGCACATAGGCACCACGATGTTAGTTAGAGAATTCTCAAGGGTAATAGGTAGGTCAGGGATTAGGGAACTGCCCGTTTGGGCCAGACCTCAGTTTCCGGCCAAGACTGCATATGGTCTCCCAAGAAAAAAGAGGTTATTTAATTTAAATATATAATATATTTATATTCTACACAAGGCAATATCATTATTTGTAATATTTTCCTGTAAAGGATACCAAATCCAAAAAAGAAAAAATAAACTTGAGATCTCTCCTAATATAAATATACACATTTTTAGTCATGTTATTGTACAAATAATTGATTTAGTCAGAAAATATACATTACAACATCATTCACATTTGATACACCATATATTATCATACTGAACTATCACAGAATATTTTTTGTATATTTTACTTATATTTTGTCATGAATATTTGTATTTCAAATGTCATCTAAGAAAATTTGCAGGCTAAGAAGAATGTTAAATAGAAACAGTCAAGGTTATGCTTGTGACCTCAGCCTTTTATTTTACTTTACTTCAGTGTCAGAGTGATTAATAGCTATAAAATTGAATAGTATTACTTTTGATACAGAAATCAAAGCAGTTTGATAAGAATATGGAAATGCATGACATTTTGTGACAGGCATTTGGTCGAGAAGCCTTCATTCTTTTCTCTTTCTGCATGTGTACTATATTATTTGCATATTTAGTGTAAAGATAATAGGTTTTGTCTGTGGTAAAACTCTTTTATAATTTATCCGTAATTGAATTTGTCTCTTAGTTGGTATCTTGAGTATATGTCAGTTTATGTAGTTTAGCATTATTGTATTATATTGCATGGGTTACTGCATTAAAAAATTATCCACCAAGGAGATAAATGTCAAGCTCAAAAAGTTCATATTCCTAATTAAACCACCTGCCTTCCTCTTCATACATGACATATAACAAAGGTCCCTTAATTTTTAGCTAATGCAGAAATAACCATTCAATTTGAATCATTACATCTTAGCTCTTATAATACTTATTTGATTAGTATTTCCAAGACTTTGTAAAGAAATGTAACAAGAAATTATTTTATAATATGTCCTTTCGGGAAAATTTGAAAAGTTTCATGAGTCTGGTATTTTGCAGGATCTTTAGGATGTTGTATATTAACAGACTGGACATTTGAGTCCAATGTCACATTATCTTTGATGAATGCTTTGAGAATAGGAAACTAATTGCAAATTGGCTTATACCAATAATCTGGACAAGCTAAAGGAAGTTACTTTTTGTACATTACGTAAATCTTACACACTT
Organism: Sorex fumeus; assembly: GCF_029834395.1. NCBI lineage: Eukaryota > Metazoa > Chordata > Mammalia > Eulipotyphla > Soricidae > Sorex > Sorex fumeus. The sequence continues at coordinate 38,675,535 of NW_026606322.1, read as the reverse complement.
ATTTGCTTTCAATGTAAAACTGAAATAATTATCTTCCTATATCTCAATTGATGTTTAATTCTTTAATAAGAGAAATACACCATTCTATCCTATTGTAGAAGGTTACATCTTTTCAAGATTGTTCATTTTTTATATATGCACCTTGGCATCATCAAAGCTAGAAATGACAGTTCCCTATGATAATTCAGTCCATTAAAATAAATATTTGAATTTATCAGTTTATTTAAGGGATGACATTGAGCATATATACATGAGTATTTATGCTTTGTCTACCACATTTCTTTCATTGAAATACTACCTATCTGTTCCTCCATATGAATAGAGGGATGCTATCAATCTATGAGCCTGCCTTTCATAATATAAAGATGCATAGAAGACATAAGCTGACCTATCTGTGTACATCTCATCACCTTGGATACAATGATTTTGCCTAGAGGTGACTAAGTAACTCAAGCAGGGACAGAATTATTTTTCTGATGGGGAGTGCTAAGGGTGTGATGTGCTTAAAGTGATCTAAGATATTTCACAGCATGGATCAAATTGCCAAGAAAGAAGCTAGTAGTATGAAAAATAGAGCTGATGCAAGATTTGAAGGAGGGCCATTTTGAAAATGAGTATATAATCATCTGTGTATAAGTGTACATGAAAGCTTGCCTAAAGAATAAATATTTGATGATGCTGTTAAATTGAAAATTCCTTGTGTACCAAGCCCCTTTGTTTGTTTTTAATTTTTGAAGAAAAATTCTTATTTTTTTTCTTTATGGTACATGCTTTTCAGAAGTTGCTCGAGCTCGAGCTCGAGCGGGCCCAGTAACATCTCCATTGGAGACTTTGTTGTTACTGTGTCTGGCATATCCAAATACTCTCTGTAGCTTGCTGGGCTCTCCGAGAGGGGCGGAGGAATCGAACTCGCGTCGGCCATGTTGGCTGCGTGCAAGGCAGACGCCCTACCCGCTGTGCTATCGCTCCAGCCCTAATTTTAGTTAATACTTCTTAGTAATAAACTGTAGTAGCTGAACATCAGTAATTAGTACTGACTTAATATTTGAATATTTCAAAGGGTATCTGGCAATTAAATAGCTACATCTGGGTTCTATTTTCATACAGCATGATTGTGTGTGCCAGTAGATAGTGTGTGCCTTTTAGTGGCTGAGTTCAAGTGATTGACATGAAATGAAATTGTTATGAAGGAATTTAATGCCATATTTTGTATGGGTTCTGTAGTTAGTTTGCTTTTTCATCCTTTCGTCTGAGACTTTAGTGGAACTTGCAGTGTCACTTCAGTGACCGGTAATTTTTAGCAGCAGTTTGTCACATAAGTTATATCTTGTGCCACTGAAATTAAATGATAAAATTTCTGGATGAAGTATTTTTATTCAAGTACTTATTTAATTCCATTGTGTTGGATACATAATGCTATTCCCTTCTAGTTCATTAGATTTCATCTGAAATATCTGGATTTTCTATGGGAGTGCTCTTACATGGCATTATTGACTTTCTTCTTGCAGCTCTCAGGATAATAACTCTATCTTTGGTTTTTCCTAATCTGATTACAAATATTGATGGGGTGGGTTGTTTCCTTATTTGGATTTTTTCTGATTGGTATTTTTTGATCTTGAATCTATGAACTTAAAATGTTCTTTAGACTGAATAAATTTCACTTATAATTTTTCTTATTAAAACTTTTTTATTTTCCTCTTGAAAACTTTCCCCTACTTCTGAGGCCCCCATAATTTAGATGGTATTTCTCTAAGTTATTACAGAGTGCCTGATGAGTTTTTTTTTTTAATTCCCATAATTTTTGTTCCTTCTTTCATTCTCTGTGCATGGTTTTGTGAATCAGGTCTTCCAATATACAGATTTGTTCCTCTGTTTCTCTTGTTCTGTTGCTTATTTTCCATATATATTTGAATATATATATATATATATATATGAAGATATATATCACTGTCACCATCACTGTCCTCCCATCGTTCATCAATTTTCTCCAGCGGGCACCAGTAACATCTCCATTGTGAGACTTGTTGCTTCTGTTTTTGACATATCGAATATGTCATGGGTAGCTTGCCAGGATCTACTGTGCTTGCCGGGCTCTCCAAGAGGGGTAGAAGAATCAAATCCAGATTGGCCACATGCAAGGCAAACGCCCTACCTGCTATGCTATTGCTCTGCTCCAAATATATATATATATATTTTTTTCTCTCCCACTATTCTCTCCATGTTGGTAATTTTTAGTTGGAGTAGTCTCATATCATTGTGGTTTTAATTCTTATCTATCTCTCAATATCAGTAAACAGCTGAATCACCATGGGTTCAGTGTGGAAGGGAAGCTCGCTACAGTCCCTCACCAAAGAAGGATGGTGTGAGAAGGGCAAGCTAAGGTGGGTTGAGCTCTATAAAGTGGGGTGTTCTCTAGTCCATTTCTTTCATTCAGGCTACAAATGGTAGTTAGGTATTCAGTGACTATTCCCGTAGAGATAGATTCTGGCAGTGAAGTCAGGGAATGTAATAGTTAAGGGCAGTAAAGTTCATGGGCTACCAACACTTCACTTTGATTGTGTAATCACCAAACGACAGAGTCCTGTAGCTCTCTTGCCACTTCCCCGACCCAGGCCTGCAGCTGCTAACAGACCCATGAAGGAGGAAACAGGGATGCCAGGCTGGTTGGTGATCAGTTGCGATTTATTCCATTCTCCCCGTGCACCTGTTCCAATCTCACTAAGCTCCCCATTCTATTCTCACACTGTCCCTCATTCCTGTCTCCTTCTGTCTTCCATGCTCATCTCTCTGAAATCTGAACATTGTCTGTCTCTAGTCTTTCTCCAACTCCCAAAACTTAGCAATAGTAACCACACCCCAGTCCAGAAGCACAATCAACATATGAAAGCCCTTCCTGCTGTCAAGAGCAAAAAATCACTTAGGTTTTTTTCCCCTTTCCTTAGTCCATTAGGTTAATTAACATCTTAATTAACATCATAATTCTACACCTTAATATTAGTTATTTTGTATAGACACAGTAGCACTGTAGCACTGCCCTCCTGTTGTTCATCCATTTGCTCCAGTAGGCCCAGTAACATCTCCATTGTGAGACTGGTTGTTACTGTGTTTGGCATACTGAATACGTCACAGGGAGTCTGTCAGGCTTTGCTGTGCAGGTGAGATACTTTCTGTAGATTGCTGGGCTCTCCGAGAGGGGAAGAAGAATTGAACCCGGGTAGGCCGAGTCAGTCATGTGCAAGGCAAACACCCTACTACTGTGCTATATAGAAACAGTAAGAGAAACATTAAGCTAGTAGGGTTGCTCTCCTGGGAACATCTCGCTATAGATCTCAGACTACAGTGCTCAGGACAGATTAATCTTTCCTAACTCTAGCAGGATCCTAATTTAATTGTTACTTTTCAGATCATGACAGAATTTGTCCATGACCATGCTACTAACTTATAGTTAAACATTATGGTTCCTTGGTCTGGCCCATTTCTATGCAAGGGTAACTCACAGCTTGCCCTGGGTCCATCCAGAACTTCCTCAGGACCCTGCTTTTGGGGTGCTAGGAAGTAAGGGCAACTGAGGCTTAAATCAGAAGAACAGATGCCCAGGAGTGAATATTATTCGAAGTCAATTAACCCCCATGTTATAAAAGTATAGCATTAACTGTCTTCCTGTGTCTATACAAAAAGGACATTACTCTGATTAAGCTATGCAAAGTTTAGATAAGGAGAAGTGAAAATCAAGATTTACAAGTTAACAGAGTCTGATTAGGAGATAAAGGTGACTGAACAGTTGGGGAAGCAGAGCAAAAAGAAAGAGGTTACAGATAAACACAGTTGCATGGGAACACCATTATGTGAGTAATCCAATACACCTAAACTCTCTGTGGTAAGGCAAACCAATGTAATCCTTCACTTATGTGTTCAAAGAAACAGGCAATGTTCCAGGTCAAACCTGAGGCCTCACTCACTCAAAGAATATTCTTCATTTTTTTTAGCCAATTTCACCACACTTTAATAAAATATGAGTCACCAGGACCACACCCAGTGGCTGCATAATGGGAAGAAAAATTTGGCAGGTATTAAACTCAAGTCTAGGTTCTCAGGAGATATGCTTGCTAGGATTTGAGCAATCTCCCAGAACAATTCTTCAATCCATATAGATGTAATTTTACTAAACTTAAACAGTTTGGATAATTCATGGTATAATATTGACTGATTTTTAAAATAAAAATTGTTTCTCTTTTTCACATTAAAAAAGTATTGGCCTTTTAGGGAAAAACTCATAAGGTGTACTTTCTTCCATCCGGAGGCTTATTTTAAACTTTAATTTTGGCATAGTACAATTTTTATTCATTTACTTCTAGTTGTTTCTTTTTACAAATAAAGTTGTAAAATCTTCATCTTATAAATCATGTTTATTACAAGTTTCAAATTTTATATGTTTGCATATATGTATATATATATTATTTTGCTTTTGGGGTCACACCTGGCGATGAACAGGGGATACTCCTAGCTCATGCACTCAGGAATTACTCCTTGCGGTGCTCAAGGGACCATATGGGATGATGGAAATTGAACTCAGCTTGGCCACATGCAATGCGAATGCCCTATCTGCTGTGCTATTGCTCCAGCCTCAAAATTTTTATATGTTTTATACGTTTGCATATAAAACAGCCTGGCACAGGGATTCACACCAGCTGTTTTCGCTCGTGGTGCCCCAGAGGGGGCCAGATGAGAGCCCTCCCCACCCCTAGGGACCCAGCGCTGGCATCCAACCTCTAGTACACAACCGCCAGCATGCTGCAGGGCACTTTCCACATGTGTGGGCCAAGGCTCACACATGAGTGAAGTCCCACGAATCCAGGTAATGCAGAATGTTTTTACCTTGGACTCTGGGATCAACAGGACCTGGGAGCAGAGATCCTCTGCCTGCTTCCCCCTGTCTCCGGTGACACAGTGGTCATACCCATAAGCCACTTCCGTAACAGATAATCTCCTCATTGTCCACCCTCCAGAACTCACGGCTTCACCTGGAAGGGAACATACAATAAGGCCCCTATAACCATGACACCAGACTGTGCAACAGGCTGTTTTCACTCGGGGCACCCCAGAGGGTGAGAGTCCTCCCAAGCCCAAGGGACTCAGTCCCAGCAGCCCACCTCTACTACCCAACCACAGGCACGCTCCATGCCACTCTCCACTCTCTCGGGCCGAGCCTCACATATGAGTGAACATTATATATATATATATATATATATATATATATATCGGAGAGCCCAACAAGCTACTGAGAGTATCCTGCCTGCATAACAGAGCCTGGCAAGCTACCCATGGTGTATTCAATATGTCAAAAACAGTAACAATAACAGGTCTCATTTCCCAGACCCTGAAAGAGCCTCCAATACAGCAGCATTGGGAAACATTAGTAAGGAGAGCCTGATAAAATCTCAAGGCTGAGACTAATGAAGACGTTACTGGAGCCTGCTTGAGTAAATCGATGAATAACTGGATGAGAGTGATACAGTCATATATTTGCAAAATATCTAATTATAAAAGTTAAACCAGACTTTAAGAGAATGTCATAAATTCTTTTCGTTTGGATTCGCGGGATACACACATAGCAATGCTTGGGAGTTATTTTCTTCTTTACGCTTATACATTACTCCTGGCAGTGCTCGGATTGGGACTGGGCCTCCTCCACCCATATCCCCCATCTTCCAGTATGTAGGCGTTACACCCACCAACTGACTGGCGCCATGTAATCCCATCAACGGCCAAGACCCAGAGACTATAAAACCCAGCTCCAGGAAGAAATCTTATTATCTAGTTCTTACTCTGGAGAACCTGGTAGGCTACCGAACGTATCCTGCCCTCACGGCAGAGTCTGGCAAACTCCCCGTGGCATATTCAATATGCCAAAAAAAAAAAAACAGTAACAATGATGGGTCTCATTCTCCTGACCCTGAAAGAGCCTCGAATGTGGCATTTTCTAAAATCTCAGGGCTAGGACGAAGGAGACATTACTGGTGCCTGCTCGAGGAAATTGATGAAAAACAGGATGACAGTGATACAGTGACAGTGGCAGTGCTTTACTCCTGCAGTGCTTGGGGACCATGTTGGATGCTGGGGATCAATCTTGAGTATGCCAGATGCTAAGCAAGCACCTTACCCGCTGAACTATTTTTCCAGAGTCAAGAATGAACTATTTTTCCAGAGTCAAGAGTCAAGAAATTTTCTGTTTTATTAGGGCTTCAGTTTGGGGCCACAACCAGTGGTGCTGAATTCATTCTCCTCCTTTGGCACTCAGGAATCTCTCCTGGTGGGTTTAATGGGCTATATAGGGTGCTGGGGTGAAAATTCAGGTCAGCCCTGCGTATGGAAAGTTCCTTGCCTTCTGTAAGAGAAAACTCCAGCCCCTAGAATGACTATCATTTAAAAAAGCAATAATTCAGAAGCAAGTAAATGGTTACTGCTAAAAATCTAAGTTAACTAAGGATTATTTCTGTTTTAGATGAGTCTATAGTTCTTTTAAAAACCAAATGGGATAGCTGGAGATATGCAGCTGAGCCTTGTTAAATCGCAGTACTGCTTATAATTTCCTGAGCCTGTATAACAGAGATTCTTGAATTCAGAGCAAACTAAGCCATCAGCACTGACATGGATTGCCCCAGTTCTCTTTAATTATTTCTCAAATAAAATCAGAGATCTTATTAAATTCTTGTAAATATTTCACACTAACAGAAAAAGTTCTGCATTAAAGGAATTCCAAACATAACAAAACGAACAAAGAAAGCAAACTTTTTATATACATGTATATATGTATAAATCCAAGCCAGACTGCGGCATGGGTGAGAGCCCTCCCCACCCCAGCCCCAACAGCTGACATCCACTACCCAACCACCACCACGCTCCAGGCCACTTTGTGACTGCGATACACATTTTAAGACACTCCCTACCCTTTTTTCCACAATTACTACACATATCTAGTGGGGTTCAGACAGTAGACAACAAATCATAGAGAGAAATATATAAATATACGCTTCTCTTCTCGGAGAGCCCAGAAAGCTACCGAGAGTATCCTGCCCACCTGGGCAGAGCCTGGCGAGCTCCCCATGATGTATTCAATATGCCAAATACAGTAACAACAACAGGTCTCATTTCCTGACCCTGAAAGAGCCTCCAATCGTTGGGAAAAGATGAGTAACTTTACTCATCAAGGAGAGACTGCAAAATCTCAGGGCTGGGAGGAATAGAGACGTTACTGGCACCCAATCAAGTATTTCAACGATCAATGGGATGACAGTGACAGTGATGGTATATGTGTACATTTATACAGATATACATATATATGTATATAAATATAAACCTGTTTATAGAACCACTAATCATTAATTATACAGAGTAGAGTAGCACCGTAGCACTGTCGTCCCATTGTTCATTGATTTGCTCGAACTGGCCCAGTAACGTCTCCATTGTTAGACTTGTTGTTACTGTGTATTGAATAGAAAATAAGACTATGCAGTTTCAATTTTTTAATTATATAACTTATAAAATTTATAAATTTTAAAATTTTTGTACCTTTGTTAATTTCAAACCATGTTTTGAAAAATATTTTCAAAAAAATTTTTTTTGAAAAATAACACATATTTTCATGGGGTGGAGGGGTTGCTCCTGTAAGGGCTCAGGACTTATTTGTGGTTCTATGAAAAGGAATGGTGGTTTCAGAGATCATTTGGAGTGCCTGGAATGAAACCAATGTCAGCCCAAGTGCTCACCTTCTGTACCATCTCTCTAGCACCTGAAAATTTCTCTTTTAAAATTAAATATTATTACATCATAAGTTGTGTGCATATAAAGTATTTCAGTGTAATGTGAATTAAAAGGAGAGAAAAACAAATTTACAGTCAGTGGAATACCAACAAAAATGTACATATAATCACTTTGGCATTAAAGAAAATGAACCGTCAAATCCTACATAATAGTATCTGGCTAAATTTTTCTTTGTGTTCCAGTCAACCAATTAAAGGACTTTTAAGTGTCCTAATTTTTTTCAATTATTTTTTATTTCGTTCTTCTATTCTTTTGACTAATAAATTCATTTGTGAATGTGTAAAATAACATTTGAGTTAATTTCATTTGTCTTTGCTATTTTATATGTACTTAACTACATTTATATAGGGATGGGTATTTTGTTATACAACTTATTGAAGAATGGTGTTCCAAATAAGAAAAATTTCATTGCATTGCATATAAGGAGAATTTTTGTCAAATCTTATCAATGAAAACAATGTGATTTTCAAAAGAAATCATTTATATATAAATGTATCTTAACACCTTTGGTTTTTAATGGGCAGAAACTAACTGAGGCATAGAACATTTTTCCCTTAGGCTCAAGGAGAACATCAAAGTACAAAAAGACTTGCAAGCATTCTAAAGTCACATAAGGACATTTTCTTTGAAATGATTTTCTGTCAAAGATTAAAAAAAAGTTTCTTAAAACATATATAAATGAGTTTAAGTAAATGTACAATTTTTATGTTAATGGTTCCTTAATAAATTTGCAGAATGTAAAAATACTGTAAAAAGTAGGTAAAGCTCTATGAAACTTAATGACCATGATTTCCTCTCCACACTCCACACTTTTAACAGTTATGCTGTTTCCAACTTTTGAGTATTTTAGCAGTTGTGTTCTCAGTAAAATTGGATATATTGAATTTCTTCAATATCCAGAGGAACCAATTAAGGATAATATATTAATATTAACAGGAATGAATCAGAAAATATAAAATTATTTATTTATTATTTATTTCTATTGGAAAATATAATGCATCCCCCCAGAGCTTAATGAATTTTAATTTTTTATAAAGTATGGATTTTTTTAAAAATTAGAATAAAATATCTCTACATATAATTATCATACTACTTGCAAGTAGCATGAACATTTCTAGTCATATTTACTCTATCTGAGAATGGGAGATAAATGCTACTGATAAGTGTTATAATTGGAAATTTAGTCAAAAGAAGTTCAATACTGGACCCAATCTCCTAATGTACAAATACTTATGCAGTATTATTCTACCTATTTTATCTGCCCCTTATTTTAAATGTCTGATAATTATTTATTTTTACATAAGAGAACATATCACTGTATTGCTGTATCACTGTCATTCCATTGTTCATCGATTTACTCAAGTGGGCACCAGCAACAACTCCATTCATCCCAGTCTTGAGATTTTAGCAGCTTCTCCTTACTCGTGAGATTTTAGCAGACTCTCCTTACTTGGGCTGGAACGATAGCACAGCAGGTAAGGCATTTGCCTTGCACTTGGCTGACCTGGGTTCGGTTTCTTCATCCCTCTTGGAGAGCCCGGCAAGCTACCAAGAGTATCCCACCTGCATGGCAGTGCCTGGCAACCTCTCTGTGACGTATTCGATTATGCCATAAATAGTAACAAGTCTCACAATGAAGACGTTACCGGTGCCCACTCCAGCAAATCGATGAACAACGGGAGGATAGTGCTACAGTGCTTCTTACTGGTCTTTCCCAACACTGCCGTATTGGAGACTCTTTCAGGGTCAGGGGAATGAGACCTGTTATTGCTACTGCTTTTGGCATATTGAATATGCCACTGGTAGCTTGCCAGGCTCTGCCATGAGAAGAGAACATATCTATTACGTAAAGATGATCATATAAAATTTGTTTTTGAACTCATGTTTCTGCTTGAAATAGCACTGCACTGTAGCATTTTCCTCCCATTGTTCATTGATTTGCTTGAGCGGGCACCAGTAACGTCTACATTGTGAGACTTGTTGTTACTGTTTTTGGCATATTGAGTACGCTTTGGGGAGCTTGCCAGGCTTTGCTGTGTGGGCAGGATACTGTCAGTAGCTTGCCGGGGTCTTCGAGAAGGATGGAGTAATCAAACCTGGACCAGCTGCATGCAAGGTAAATTCCCTACCCTCTGTGCTATGGCTATCAAGGCCATACTTGAAATAACTACAAAAATATAAAAATGTATGAATAGAAATTATGTAAGTAAATATGTCTTTAAAACGATTGTCCTAAAAATTTACTGTATCAAGAGATTCATAATTTTCTCTTTCTGTCCTTCCTCTCAATGTACTAATTATTTTATTGAATTAATAAAACTGATTTCTAGTTATGCTGTTTTAAGATGATTACATGAATATGCAGTACTATTAGGCTTTTCATTAGCTCAATATAATAGCATAAATAAAATGCCATCAATTCACAGCTAAGATCAAATGTTAATATATTGAAGTAAAAGTAGAACTAAAGACTAAAAGACATTTATATGACCTTAGCATAAATTAGAAAGAAATTCTATATATTAAGAAAACTAAAAATTTAGTGTTTATTGGCATTAAAATAGTACAACTTATTTTATAGTCAACTGTGATAAATTAAGAAATCAATTCACCTTCACTATTATGTTATATGCTTTACTGTTTAATTTTAATATGCCTTTGAATTACTTTAATTAACTTCACCTAGTGTTAAAAGTCATTCTAAAGCATTATTACTTCCTCCTATTATGTAAATATTCACGCTTGCAGATATATGACATTACTGCATAAGCCAGATAAATTCATCTCCAATTAATTGCTAATTAAATCAAATAAAATTTTATAATTTATACTGACTAAAATAAAACGAAAAATGTGGCTTTTTTATGCTGAGCCTTTCGTTTCAATATGATGGTTTTCTAAAATTTCTTTTCAATGCTGGAGCAACAATTCAGCAGATTGGCTACTTAGTTTGCATGAGGATCGGATTTTAATCCCTGGCACCATATATGGTCCTCCCAAGTCCTGTCAGGAGTGATCCCTGAGGGTGGAGATTGGAACAAACCCTCAACCTCACTACAGGTGGCCCACAAACAAACAAACAAACAAAAAATATAGGATTTTCTATATACTTTTTGGTGTTGGCTATGCAGCTACATTAGCTCCAGTGAAAATTAGCTAGATGATGAATACAAATATTGGTATGTTTGGGTACAATAAGGAAATATTCTAAAAAATTCAGTAAGATGCATGCCTGTAGGATAATATTGGTTTGTCCTTTCTCCCTTGCTACAGGGAGCTTAGGTTGGCAGGGTGCTACGCATTGCAGTGCTTTTGACACACCTCCATTCCTCTGTGTTTATTGGAATGTAGCTCGAAAATTTAGGATGACATTGTTTCCTTGCCACAAAGAGCTCGGGTTTACACAGTGCTCCTGAGGCACTTCCATTCCATTGTGTTTATCTGTAAACTCTTCCCTATGCTTTCCTCCCCAATCAGTTAATCAGCTTTTTCTCCTAATCAGACTCTGTTAACTTGTAAGGTCAGGTTCCTCAGAAATCTGTGATTTTATATGTATGAGTGAAATATTGGGCTGGAGCGATAGCACAGCAGGTAGGGCATTTGCCTTGCATGCAGCCAATATGGTCGACCTGAGTTCGATTCCTCTGCCCCTCTCAGAGAGCCCAGCAAGCTACCGAGAGTATCTCGCCCATACGGCAAAGCGTGGCAAGCTCCTCGTGACGTATTAGATATGCCAAACACAGTAACACCAAGCCTCACGATGGAGACGTTACTGGGAGGACAGTGACAGTGAGTGAAATATTGCCTTTCTCCTCTCCTTATGTCCTTTGAGTAATTTACTTTAAAGCAATGTCCTTTTTGTATAGACACAGAAGATAGTTAATATTATGTTTTTGTAATTTAGGACTTAATTGCCTTTAGTTCCTAGCACCCCAAAAGCAGGGTCCCAACTAGGGACTGAATGGACCCAGGGTAAGCTGTGAGCTACCCTGGCATAGGAACAGGCCAGGCCAAAATGCCATGATACTCAACTGTAAGTTAAGAGCATGGCCATGGACAAATGCTGTCATGATCCCAAAGTAATGACGAGATTAGGACTCTGCTAGGGATAGGAAAGACTAATCTTGCCTGAACACTGTAGTCTGAGATCGAGATGAACCCAGGAGAGCAATTTTATAAGCTTACTGTGTCCATACAAAATGATTAATATTATGAATGCTTATATTTTGTTGGACAAGGAGAGGAAAAACACACCCATGGGATACTGCTCTTAGTTGGGTCGACCAACTGAAAGAGAATCTGTCCTAGAAAAATCTTCCCCTGAGGGAAAGAACTTTACCCCTATTGATTGTGACCACACCTCATGTTTTAGGATTTAACTAGGATGGGAGAGGCGCATGGGGGAGTCGGAGACAGAAGGGGAAAGGGATTCCAGAGTCAGGAGGAGAAGGATGATGAGGGAGGCAGAAGGAGATTGATGAGAGATGGAGAAGGAGAATGAAGTAGCATGGGGGAGGAAGAAACAGAAGGAGAATTAGAAGAGAATGGAGATGGGAATTAAACTGCAATTGAGACCCATGAGCCTGGCTCTCCTTCCTTCCTTAGCCTGCTCATCACCTTTGACCTCCCCGGGATGGGGAAAGCAGCATGAGACTATAGTATGTGGTCTGCATGAGAGATAGAGCCGAGGCCCTTTTTGTGTTTTTTTTTTTTTCAAGGAAAGATAGCAAGATAGAAAGCAATCTAATTGAACTTGTCTGGGGCTGGAGCTATAGTACACCAAGTAGGGAACTTGCCTTGCATGCAGCTGATCAGGGTTTAAGCCATAGCATCCCATATTACCTGGCACACCAAGAGGAACAATTGCTGACTGCAGAGCCAGAAATAGCCCCCAAACATAGCCAGATTTGACCTCAACAAACAAGCAAATATATAAATAAGTGTCATTACCTGTTTAAAAACAATTATCATTACTGTTGCAAAGAAAAGTCCAATATTACAATAAAACTTTGCAATGCAATTACAGTGTGTTTTGTTGTTGTTGTTTGCTTTTTGGGTCACACCTTGAAATGCTCAAGAATTACTCCTGAGAGTGCTTGGGAGACCATATAAGATCTTGAGGATCGAACCTGAGTGGGCTGTGTGGAAGGCAAACGCCCTACCCTCTATACTGTTGCTCCAAAGCTACAAATACAGTCTTATGTATTTCATGGGGCAGGAGAGATAGTACAGGACTCTTGCCTTGTAAGAGGCCTATGGAAGTTCAGTTCCCAGCACCCCATAAGATTTCCTGAACATTTCCAGGAATGATCCCTGAGAGCAGAGCCAGGAGTAAGCACTGAGCATAGCTGGGTGTTTCCAAAACAAACAAACAAAAACAGATTTCAGTATTATTTTGTCACAGAACAGCATCTATAAAAAATAAAGAAGACCTTTAGAAATGCACATGTTTTTAGCTTATGGAAAGAAATCTTCACCGTATTTATTTTAGTTTGAATGTATTCCTTGCATATAAAAAAATTCTCAGACCTTTAGCCAACAAGGCATAAAATATTTATTGTTTCCCAGAAGTGTGGGAGTAGAATCAGTGTGTCTTCATTGAGTCTTTTTGATTCTGCAGCTTTGTAACCTTGCTCGTGGCTGCCGAATAGTTGCTGATTAGTTTTGCAATATTCCCAAGACTCAACCTGGAAGCAAATTGAAGTCTCAGGAGGCTTCTAGACTCAGGAGATTTCTCAAATCAGGAAATTGCAGAGAGCATAAAGATTCTCTGTGGCTATTTGCTGAAACGATGAATCTTCCAGGGGAGTCTCTCTCCCTAAGTGCTACTCAGAGCATAGAAGCACCCTCCCCAATCAGAGTTAGGGTTCTGAGTCAGATCATCACAATAAACCATTTGAGAAAGCACTTAAGAACATGACAATGTTTATTATCAGAAATAAATAATAATCCTAATATAAATGTTCATCACCAAACTAATGGTGATCTAAGAAGCATAAAGTAGAAATTCTAAAAGCAGAAAAGTTTCATCAGTGATCAAAAAATGGGAAAAGACTCACAACTATCGCAAGGATATTTATTGCATATTCAAGTACAGGCAAGGGAATGCCCTATCAGATTTTCTGAACAGTTTTTAAAGCAATACAACATCAGTGATCATAGTTATGATCATAGTTATCTTTCTGAGGTTGAAGGCAATATTTTTTGGTTGGATATTTTTTTTGTTTTGGAGCTACGACTGGCCATGCTCAGGGCATCCTCCTGGATATGTCAGGGTTTGGGACACCAGATGGGGTGATGAGTCTTGAAGCCAGTTGAAATATTTGCAAGGCTAGTGTCTAGCTCATTGTTCTATCTATGTGGCTACCTTCAAAAGATAATTTTGAAGGTAGCAAATGGGGGAAAAATAGAAAGAACTTCATGTAACATTCTTCATGTCAATGTCACATTTGTGATTCCTGAGAGTGGTAAAATAATATCAACATTATCACTTGATCACTTTATCCCCCGGTATTCATCGATTTACTCAAGAGGGTGCCAGTAACGTCTCCATTCATCCCCGTTGCGTCCTAGCGTAGCCCAATGGCATCTGCTCATTCTAGGAACATGCAGAGCCTTAAACCGATCATTCAGGGTCTTGACGAAGAAGTCTGACCATCTTGTAGGTGGGCGTCCACGCGATCTTTTGACGTCCTGTGTGATCCAGTCCCTAATGGCTCTAGTCCAGCGGTTGTCTGTAAACCTCATTACGTGTCCAGCCCATCTGATTTTTGATGCCTTGGCAAATGAGACAGCGTCCCTGATTCTTGAGTGTTTACAAAGATCAGAACTCCGGATTCTATCTTTCATTTGAGTGAATCGTGATATTCCAAGCATTAATATTAACATATTAATGTTAATACCAACATTAACAGACTTTAAAAGATGATAACAAGTCTAGTAGAAGAATAAAGCATTCAAAACTTCAAGTGTAATATGACTACATTTAGTGGATTGTTATAATCTTATAATGATGCTTAAATGAAGTCATCCTTCAATTAGAAGAGTGATTTCTTGAGATAAAAAGTTCTTGTAGGGGCTGGAGCGATAGAACCGCGAATAGGGCATTTGCCTTGCACGCAGCTAACATGGCCGACACAGTTTCGATTCCCAGCATCCCATATGGTCCCCTGAGCACCGCCAGGAGTGACTCCTGAGTGCATGAACCAGGAGTAACCCCTGAGCATCACCAGGTGTGACCCAAAGAGCAAAAAAAAAAAAAAAAGTTCTTGTAAAGATGCTGCAAACATTCTGAAATTACAACAAAACACAAAATATTAGCATTTTTTTTTAAATCAAGGAGTGACAGAATTTGAACAGAAAAGTTTTGAAAGAAATTCTATTTTATAATAAACACTATCAATAGCATTTATTTTACTTGGAAAAATTTTTCATGAGTTTAGCTTTGTGACAAGTTCCATTGTTCCATTTTATCAAATTGTCAATCATCTCATATTTCAACAATCACCTTCCTGATTAGTTTGGAGCTATCATCACAAAACCCTCTACTATCAAAGTGATTATGACTTACCGAAGTCTCAAAAAATAACAGGGTTTGATGTTTGATTCCTAAACTATTTTTGGAAAGAGTGATAGCACAGTGGGTAGGGAGTTTGCCTTGCATGTGGCCAACCTGGCCGACCCAAGTTTGATTCCTCTGCCCCTCTCAAAGAGCCTGGCAAGCTACTGAGAGTATCTCATTTGCACGGCAAAGCCTGGGAAGCTACCCGTGACATATTCGATATGCCAAACACAGTAACAACAAGTCTCATGATGGAGATGTTACTGGGCCCACTTGAGCAAATCGATGAACAACAGGAGGACAGTGCTACATACATATTTATCCTAATGCATTAGGATACACTCTAGTGTAAATATGACTTTATGTACATTGGAAACTAAAAATTCCACGAGACACCGTGTATTGAAATTGGTGCTGGAATACAGTGGTCTCCAAAGGGAATCTATAATACTTTAAAGGTTACACCATCCTCTTCAACACCATCTATTGTTACCATTACTACCAATACCATCATTATTACTACTATAACGACCCCTATTTCCACCACCACTATCATTACTACTGTTACCACTGCTACTTCTACTACTACACTACAGCTATTGTTACTACTATGTTTGTATTGCTTCAGGCATGCTATTACTGGTGCTGCAGCTGTAACAAATACCAATAACATCAAAATGAAAAAAGAATAGCTAAGCTACAGTGCTTTGTATCATGCGTAGTCACAGTCAGTCACATTCCTCCCGTTGTTCATCGATTTGCTCTAGTGTGCCCAGTAACGTCTCCATCATGAGACATGTTGTTACTGTGTTTGGCATATCGAATATGTCACGGGTAGCATGCCAAGCTCTGCCGTGCAGGCGAGATAGTCTCGGTAGCTTGCTGGGCTCTCCGAGAGGGGCGGAGGAATCGAACTCGGGTCAGCCATGTTGGCCGCTTGTAAGGCGAATGCCCTACCGCTGTGCTATCGCTCCAGCACTGTTGAAAATAAAGCGCATATTTATTATTTAACACAATATACACATCTATAGAAAAGTCATTGTCATATAACTATCATAGAAAATGAAACCTGCACAGAAATATTTTTAGCAAATATTCAGGAAGGAGAGTTACCCCTTCAATCCCAAGTCAGATCTTATAAAAAAGATTCTGTGATCTTTGAATAAATTCTTGGGGTTTACATTTTTCAATATATTTGTATCCAGGCAGCTCGGGCCTGCTTTGAACACTCTAATTTTTTCAAAGTAAACGCTTTAGGCCCCGCGGGACACTCAGCTAAGAGCATCGAGGGGGCACCAAGAGAAAAGGGGTGGGGATGGGCAGTGGCTCATGTCGCTGCAGACCGCCTGCCCGCTCCCAAGATCCAACTAAGATCCAACTAGATCCAACTAGATCCAACAAGATCCAACTAGAGTCTCCTGCCCCCGCACCTGGCTGTCCTCGCTGGGGCCCCTTGGAGGGGAGCAGGTTGAGTTTTCCTCCCTGCCCCGACCAGGGCTCCAGCAGCCAAAGGCCTCCAGAACCATCCACCACCATGCTGAGACCCCTCTCCACACACATGAAGGTACCGGCAGAGGAACAAAGGCCCGTGGATCCCAGGGCTGAGATCTCCAAGCCTACTTGGATTAGGGTTGAGCATCCTCCACCCAGATCCTCCAAATTCCAGTAGGCGGGGGTCACACCCACCAACTGGCCCCCTGGCGCTGTGTAATCCCATCAACAGTCAAGACTCAGAGACTATAAAACCCAGCTCCCAGAAGTGCGCGGCCGCGAATCTCATTCCTACTTTGGACAAACTGGCAGGCTACCGAATGTAACCTGCCCACATGGCAGAGTCTGGCAAACTCTCCGTAGCGTACCCAATAAGCCAAATACCAGTAAAAACGAAGGGCTTTATTCTCCTAACTCTGAAAAGAGCTTGAATATGGCACTTTTTAAAAAAATCTTAGGGCTAGGACGAAGGAGACGTTACTGGGGCCTGCTCGAGGCAATCAACGAATAACAGGTTGGTTGTGATTGATTGTGAATATATTTGTATGTGTTCTAAGACCTTTATAATCCTTTGAACAAAGTTTCTGTTACATCTAGTCTCTCGTTTCAAAAATATCCTGCTTCCATATTCAGGAACCACTCTTGGTGGGTTTTAGGAGACCATATGTTTTGCCGTGGTTGAACCCAGGTAGACTACATGCAAGACAAGCACTCCACCCTCTGTACTATTGCTTTATGCCCCATAGAACATTTTAATTTTACATGTTTGGTAAAGCCATATAGCATTAAGAAAGCAGAACACATCTAATTTATGTGGGAGTCGCTTAAAATATTAGCAAGGCTATATTTGAAATGTATGCTAACTTAATTGGATTAGTGAACAATTATATATAAGTTGGGCTGGAGCGATAGCACAGTGGTACGGTGTTTGCCTTGCACGCAGCCAACATGGCTGACCTGAGTTAGATTCCTCTACCCCTCTCGGAGAGCCCGGCAAGCTACCAAGAGTATCTCGCCCGCACGGCAGAGCCTGGCAAGCTCCCCGTGACGTATTTGATATGCCAAACACAGTAACAACAAGGTCTCCAATGGAGACGTTACTGGGCCCTCTCAGGCCTTTATTTATAAGTTAATTCTCTATAACTTTTTTAAGTCTAAAAATTTGAAGTATTTTATTTCATATACGAAATATTCACTTTATAATCTATCATGTTATTTCTGAAAAGTCTTGCTGAAAACAAAGCCATTGTAAATTTTTAAAATAAAATGCATTTATAAATATAGAAGACAAGAAAAGGTAAAACTAAAGAAATATACAGATATATTAGAACAAATAAATAGTATTTCAATTATAATTGTAAAAATAATCCTATTAGATTAAAGTAAAATCAACAGATGCTTAATAAACAATCAAGTAAAACAAAAACTTCCCATCTAGGAATACAATCCAAGGTTGCTTTTCAATATTATTTCCATATATCATTTCCCACTAACAAAGCACGTTTTTAATTGACCTGGCAACATTGAAGTAAGTATTGATTACTAAAAAATATAGTCAATCCAAAACTATATCTGATATATGTTTACATCTATATATTTTATGTGCAAGCACTATTTAAGTGTTAGGATTAATATATATATATATATATGTATATGTAGCACTGTGGCACTGTCCTCCCATTGCTCATCAATTTGCTCTAGTGTGCCCAGTAACGTCTCCATTGTGAGACTTGTTGTTACTGTGTTTGGCATATTAAATATGTCCTGAGTAGCTTGCCAGGTTTTGCCGTGCGGGCGAGATATTCTCAATACCTTGCCGGGCTCCCTGAGAGGGGTGGAGGAATGGAACCTGGCTTGGCCAGGGAGGCTGTGTGCAAGGCAAATGCCCTACTGCTGTGCTATCGCTCCAGCCCATATGTATATGTATATACATATATATCTTCCATATTATTATTCATTTATTTATAACAAATAATGTAGAATAGATATT
This sequence comes from Sorex fumeus, assembly GCF_029834395.1. Classification (NCBI taxonomy): domain Eukaryota; kingdom Metazoa; phylum Chordata; class Mammalia; order Eulipotyphla; family Soricidae; genus Sorex; species Sorex fumeus. The sequence goes on along the minus strand of NW_026606322.1, from coordinate 38,656,672 downwards.
ATGCTACCAATATAATATAATATTCATTCTCCATTATTCTTAAACTATATTCAATTATTTTGTTTATGTATGTTAACATATTTTTGAGCTATCTAACAGATGTAAAGTGTTTCTAAGAAATTTTGTTCAAGAAATACATACATTATGTTGCAGAAAACAGGCAGTTTTAGTAACCAATAGCAATAAGTGAATGTTTGAGTCATAATTGTACCAATTAAAATAAAATGAAGCTGTTCATAAAAGACTATTTTTATATATTTTTAAAATTATAACTTAATTACTCCTATGTAGTTAGTTATTGGGTATTTCAAAAATCTAATTTTAAAAACACTGGATGCATCTGGATTTAAAAAATCTTTAAGAACGGCTCCAATTCCAACAGGTACAGCCCGCCCCCAAGGGCCTGGGTTCCTCTCTGGGCACGCGCAGCTAGAAACAGCCCCGAGACAGCCGGTTTTCAACCCCTGAGCCGCGTGGGACAGGCACAGAGGCCCAGCTCTGGGCAACAAAGCTGAACGGCTCCAATTCCAACAGGTACAGCCCGCCCCCAAGGGCCTGGGTTCCTCTCTGGGCACGCGCAGCTAGAAACAGCCCCGAGACAGCCGGTTTTCAACCCCTGAGCCGCGTGGGACAGGCACAGAGGCCCAGCTCTGGGCAACAAAGCTGAACGGCTCCAATTCCAACAGGTACAGCCCGCCCCCAAGGGCCTGGGTTCCTCTCTGGGCACGCGCAGCTAGAAACAGCCCCGAGACAGCCGGTTTTCAACCCCTGAGCCGCGTGGGACGGGCACAGAGGCCCAGCTCTGGGCAACAAAGCTGAACGGCTCCAATTCCAACAGGTACAGCCCGCCCCCAAGGGCCTGGGTTCCTCTCTGGGCACGCGCAGCTAGAAACAGCCCCGAGACAGCCGGTTTTCAACCCCTGAGCCGCGTGGGACGGGCACAGAGGCCCACCTCTGGGCAACAAAGCTGAACGGCTCCAATTCCAACAGGTACAGCCTGCCCCCAAGGGCCTGGGTTCCTCTCTGGGCACGCGCAGCTAGAAACAGCCCCGAGACAGCCGGTTTTCAACCCCTGAGCCGCGTGGGACGGGCACAGAGGCCCAGCTCTGGGCAACAAAGCTGAACGGCTCCAATTCCAACAGGTACAGCCCGCCCCCAAGGGCCTGGGTTCCTCTCTGGGCACGCGCAGCTAGAAACAGCCCCGAGACAGCCGGTTTTCAACCCCTGAGCCGCGTGGGACGGGCACAGAGGCCCAGCTCTGGGCAACAAAGCTGAACGGCTCCAATTCCAACAGGTACAGCCCGCCCCCAAGGGCCTGGGTTCCTCTCTGGGCACGTGCAGCTAGAAACAGCCCCGAGACAGCCGGTTTTCAACCCCTGAGCCGCGTGGGACGGGCACAGAGGCCCAGCTCTGGGCAACAAAGCTGAATGGCTCCAATTCCAACAGGTACAGCCCGCCCCCAAGGGCCTGGGTTCCTCTCTGGGCACGCGCAGCTAGAAACAGCCCCGAGACAGCCGGCTTTCAACCCCTGAGCCGCGTGGGACAGGCACAGAGGCCCAGCTCTGGGCAACAAAGCTGAACGGCTCCAATTCCAACAGGTACAGCCCGCCCCCAAGGGCCTGGGTTCCTCTCTGGGCACGCGCAGCTAGAAACAGCCCCGAGACAGCCGGTTTTCAACCCCTGAGCCGCGTGGGACGGGCACAGAGGCCCAGCTCTGAGCAACAAAGCTGAACGGCTCCAATTCCAACAGGTACAGCCCGCCCCCAAGGGCCTGGGTTCCTCTCTGGGCACGCGCAGCTAGAAACAGCCCCGAGACAGCCGGTTTTCAACCCCTGAGCCGCGTGGGACGGGCACAGAGGCCCACCTCTGGGCAACAAAGCTGAACGGCTCCAATTCCAACAGGTACAGCCCGCCCCCAAGGGCCTGGGTTCCTCTCTGGGCACGCGCAGCTAGAAACAGCCCCGAGACAGCCGGTTTTCAACCCCTGAGCCGCGTGGGACAGGCACAGAGGCCCAGCTCTGGGCAACAAAGCTGAACGGCTCCAATTCCAACAGGTACAGCCCGCCCCCAAGGGCCTGGGTTCCTCTCTGGGCACGCGCAGCTAGAAACAGCCCCGAGACAGCCGGTTTTCAACCCCTGAGCCGCGTGGGACAGGCACAGAGGCCCAGCTCTGGGCAACAAAGCTGAATGGCTCCAATTCCAACAGGTACAGCCCGCCCCCAAGGGCCTGGGTTCCTCTCTGGGCACGCGCAGCTAGAAACAGCCCCGAGACAGCCGGTTTTCAACCCCTGAGCCGCATGGGACGGGCACAGAGGCCCAGCTCTGGGCAACAAAGCTGAACGGCTCCAATTCCAACAGGTACAGCCCGCCCCCAAGGGCCTGGGTTCCTCTCTGGGCACGCGCAGCTAGAAACAGCCCCGAGACAGCCGGTTTTCAACCCCTGAGCCGCGTGGGACAGGCACAGAGGCCCAGCTCTGGGCAACAAAGCTGAACGGCTCCAATTCCAACAGGTACAGCCCGCCCCCAAGGGCCTGGGTTCCTCTCTGGGCACGCGCAGCTAGAAACAGCCCCGAGACAGCCGGTTTTCAACCCCTGAGCCGCGTGGGACAGGCACAGAGGCCCAGCTCTGGGCAACAAAGCTGAATGGCTCCAATTCCAACAGGTACAGCCCGCCCCCAAGGGCCTGGGTTCCTCTCTGGGCACGCGCAGCTAGAAACAGCCCCGAGACAGCCGGTTTTCAACCCCTGAGCCGCGTGGGACGGGCACAGAGGCCCAGCTCTGGGCAACAAAGCTGAACGGCTCCAATTCCAACAGGTACAGCCCGCCCCCAAGGGCCTGGGTTCCTCTCTGGGCACGCGCAGCTAGAAACAGCCCCGAGACAGCCGGTTTTCAACCCCTGAGCCGCGTGGGACAGGCACAGAGGCCCAGCTCTGGGCAACAAAGCTGAACGGCTCCAATTCCAACAGGTACAGCCCGCCCCCAAGGGCCTGGGTTCCTCTCTGGGCACGCGCAGCTAGAAACAGCCCCGAGACAGCCGGTTTTCAACCCCTGAGCCGCGTGGGACAGGCACAGAGGCCCAGCTCTGGGCAACAAAGCTGAACGGCTCCAATTCCAACAGGTACAGCCCGCCCCCAAGGGCCTGGGTTCCTCTCTGGGCACGCGCAGCTAGAAACAGCCCCGAGACAGCCGGTTTTCAACCCCTGAGCCGCGTGGGACAGGCACAGAGGCCCAGCTCTGGGCAACAAAGCTGATCGGCTCCAATTCCAACAGGTACAGCCCGCCCCCAAGGGCCTGGGTTCCTCTCTGGGCACGCGCAGCTAGAAACAGCCCCGAGACAGCCGGTTTTCAACCCCTGAGCCGCGTGGGACAGGCACAGAGGACCAGCTCTGGGCAACAAAGCTGAATGGCTCCAATTCCAACAGGTACAGCCCGCCCCCAAGGGCCTGGGTTCCTCTCTGGGCACGCGCAGCTAGAAACAGCCCCGAGACAGCCGGTTTTCAACCCCTGAGCCGCGTGGGACGGGCACAGAGGCCCAGCTCTGGGCAACAAAGCTGAACGGCTCCAATTCCAACAGGTACAGCCCGCCCCCAAGGGCCTGGGTTCCTCTCTGGGCACGCGCAGCTAGAAACAGCCCCGAGACAGCCGGTTTTCAACCCCTGAGCCGCGTGGGACAGGCACAGAGGCCCAGCTCTGGGCAACAAAGCTGAACGGCTCCAATTCCAACAGGTACAGCCCGCCCCCAAGGGCCTGGGTTCCTCTCTGGGCACGTGCAGCTAGAAACAGCCCCGAGACAGCCGGTTTTCAACCCCTGAGCCGCGTGGGACAGGCACAGAGGCCCAGCTCTGGGCAACAAAGCTGAACGGCTCCAATTCCAACAGGTACAGCCCGCCCCCAAGGGCCTGGGTTCCTCTCTGGGCACGCGCAGCTAGAAACAGCCCCGAGACAGCCGGTTTTCAACCCCTGAGCCGCGTGGGACAGGCACAGAGGCCCAGCTCTGGGCAACAAAGCTGAACGGCTCCAATTCCAACAGGTACAGCCCGCCCCCAAGGGCCTGGGTTCCTCTCTGGGCACGCGCAGCTAGAAACAGCCCCGAGACAGCCGGTTTTCAACCCCTGAGCCGCGTGGGACAGGCACAGAGGCCCAGCTCTGGGCAACAAAGCTGAACGGCTCCAATTCCAACAGGTACAGCCCGCCCCCAAGGGCCTGGGTTCCTCTCTGGGCACGTGCAGCTAGAAACAGCCCCGAGACAGCTGGTTTTCAACCCCTGAGCCGCGTGGGACAGGCACAGAGGCCCAGCTCTGGGCAACAAAGCTGAACGGCTCCAATTCCAACAGGTACAGCCCGCCCCCAAGGGCCTGGGTTCCTCTCTGGCCACGCGCAGCTAGAAACAGCCCCGAGACAGCCGGTTTTCAACCCCTGAGCCGCGTGGGACGGGCACAGAGGCCCACCTCTGGGCAACAAAGCTGAACGGCTCCAATTCCAAACAGGAGACATTCCCAACTCCTCGCCCAGTGCCAGGGACTCTTTCAGGAGCCTCGGCCGCTAACGCGGCCGCGAAATATTTTCCCACTACATATGCCATAGGAACCATAAGCTAACTTCTTAGATGGAAACTTCTCTATTTTAGCTCAACCACTAGAAATACAGTTGCCAATAACTCATAAGCCTATCTTAACTCACACTGCATATCAAGCAGAATAGTAACACTGAACGTGAAGGACTAAACCACACCTCTCACAATGGTAAAGCAACGCAAAAGCCCACCAAACATTCATATTGAAGAGTCTAGCCCAGATGACACCAACAGTACTGTAGTGTTAGACAACCTCTCTGACAAGGAATTCAGAAGGGAGCTACTTAGGATGCTTAGGGAATTAAAAGAAACAATGGAAACCAATGCCAATAGAAGACAAGAGGATCTGAAGGCAGAAATGAGGAAAATGCAATCAGAAATGTCAGACCTGAAAAATCTCGTAGGCGAATTGAAAAGCTCAGTGGAAGGCCTCAGCAGCAGAATAACAGCGGCTGAGAACAGAATCAGTGAGCTCGAAGATGAAGTTCAGAGACTCTCCCGAAAAGAGCAGAAAATGGAAAAGAGACTCACAATTCGGGAACAGATGGCAAGAGAAGATCGTGATGAAGCCAAGAGGGGTAACATAAGAATTATTGGAGTCCCAGAGGGACAGGAAGAAAACCTCGATGAAGAAGAAACTGTCAAAGACATCATTGCTACAACATTTCCAGAGCTGAAGAAAACTTGTGACCACATTCAGGAGGCCCGAAGGGTACCAGATAGAAGAAATCCGAATAAAAATACCCCAAGACACATTCTGATCAAAATGACCAAAACCTTAGACAGAGACAAAATTCTGAAAGCAGCAAGATCGAAGAAAGAAATCTCTTACAAAGGAGCATCCTTAAAATTCACAGCTGATTTTTCTGATGAAACCCTCATGGCCCGAAAACAGTGGTGGGACATAGTAAAAAAACTCAATGAAATAAATGCCTCCCCCAAAATACTTTTCCCAGCAAGACTCTCATTCATAATAGAAGGAACAACACACAGTTTCACAGACAAACAACAGCTCAGGAACTTCATAGACTCAAAACCATGGTTACAAGAACAACTAAATGGGCTACTTTAAGGCAAGAAAGGCCCCTCAAATACACCCAATTTTAACAGAACAATGGGACAAAATCCCATAACAATAATCTCTCTCAATGTCAATGGGCTAAACGCACCAATTAAAAGACATAGAGTGGCAGGATGGATTAGAAAATTGAACCCAACATTCTGCTGCCTGCAAGAAACGCATCTCAATAGTCAAAGCAAACACAGACTCAGAGTCAAAGGCTGGAAAACAATCCTACAGGCAAACAGCTCCCATAAAAAAGCTGGGGTAGCCATCCTTATATCAGACCACATTGATTTCAGAGTGAGGAAGGTCATAAGAGACAGTGAAGGCCATTACTTATTGATCAGAGGATCTGTACAACAGGAAGAACTTACAATAATAAATGTATATGCACCTAATGAGAGACCAGCAAAGTACTTAAAACAACTACTCATAGATTTGGAAAAAGACATCAATAGCAACACAATACTAGTGGGAGACTTCAACACTGCTTTGTCACCTCTTGATAGATCAACCAGACTCAAGCTTAGCAAGGACATACTTCATTTGAGGGAAACAATGGAAGAAAGGGACTTAGTAGATATATACAGGACACTTCATCCACAAAAAGCTGAATACACATTCTTCTCAAGCGTACATGGAACATTCTCCAAGATAGACCACATGCTGAGCCACAAAACATGCCTCCATAAAATTAAGAAGGTAGAGATTGTATCAACAATCTTCTCAGACCATAATGCGCTGAAATTAGAAGTAAATCACACACAAAAACAGAAAACTAAATCAAACACCTGGAAATTAAACAGTGCACTATTGAACAACGAGTGGATTAGACAGGAAATCAAAGAGGAAATCAAAAGATTCCTAGAAACGAATGAAAATGAGAACACGAGTTACCAAAACTTATGGGACACAGCAAAGGCTGTGTTAAGAGGAAAGTTTATAGCTCTACAAGCATTCCTCAGGAAGGAGGAGCGAGCACACATAAGTAACCTAACCTCACAGCTTAAGAGCTTGGAGAAGGACCAAAAAAAGGAGCACAACCCGAACAGGAGAAAGTAAATAATAAAACTCAGAGCAGAGATTAACGAGATGGAAACCCAAAAAACAATCCGAAAGATCAATGAAACCAAGAGCTGGTTCTTTGAGAAAATTAACAAGATCGATAAGCCTCTAGCAAAACTCACAAAGAAAGGGAGAGAGAAAACCCTAATCAACCGAATCAGAAATGAAAAGGGGGTCATTACAACAGAAACCACAGAAATTCAGAGGATCCTCAGGGAGTACTTTGAGAAGCTTTATGCCACGGAACATCAAAACCTCGAGGAAATGGATAAATTCCTAGACTCCTACAGACTCCCAAGGCTGAACCAAGAAGACCTGGAATACCTGAACAGACCTATCACCATCAAGGAAATTGAAATGGTAATAAAAAGTCTCCCCAAGCACAAAAGTCCTGGCCCGGATGGATTCACTAGTGAATTCTTCCAAATCTTTAAAGAGGACTTACTCCCAATACTCTTTAAGCTTTTCCACGAAATTGAAATATCAAAAACACTTCCAAACAGTTTCTACGAAGCAAATATCACACTGATACCAAAAGCAGACAGAGATACCACAAAGAAAGAGAATTACAGGCCGATATCCCTGATGAACACAGATGCAAAGATCCTCAACAAACTACTAGCAAATAGAATCCAACTACTCATCAAAAAGATCATACACCATGACCAAGTAGGATTCATCCCAGGGATGCAAGGATGGTTCAACATTCGGAAATCAATCAACATAATCCACCATATCAACAAAAGAAAAGATAAAAAGCATATGATCATATCAATAGATGCAGAGAAAGCATTTGATAAGATCCAGCACCCCTTTATGATGAAAACCCTAGCCAAAATGGGTATAGAGGGGACCTTCCTCAACATAATTAAAGCCATCTACCACAAGCCTACAGCAAGCATCATCCTCAATGGGGAAAAACTGAGAGCCTTCCCTCTAAGATCAGGGACGAGACAGGGATGCCCACTCTCTCCACTGCTGTTCAATATAGTACTGGAAGTACTTGCAATAGCGATTAGGCAGGAAAAAGATATTAAGGGCATTCAGGTAGGAAAGGAAGAAATCAAGCTCTCACTATTCGCAGATGATATGATACTCTACTTAGAGAACCCAATAACTTCCACCAAAAAACTCTTAGAAACAATAGACTCGTATAGTAAAGTTGCAGGTTATAAAATCAATACCCAAAAGTCCATGGCTTTCCTATACGCAAACAGTGAGAGAGAAGAAAGCAACATGAAAAAAACAATCCCATTCACAATTGTGCCCCAGAAAATCAAGTACCTAGGAATCAGCTTAACTAAGGAAGTAAAGGACCTGTACAAAGAAAACTACAAAACGCTACTTCAGGAAATAAAAGAGGACATGAGGAAATGGAAAGATATCCCCTGCTCATGGGTCGGGAGACTTAACATTGTCAAAATGGCAATACTACCGAAAGCATTGTATAAATTCAATGCAATCCCTATAAGGATACCCATGACATTCTTCAAAGAAATGGAGCAAACACTCCTGAAATTTATATGGAACAATAAGCCCCCACGAATAGCTAAAGCAATTCTTGGGAAAAAGAAAATGGGAGGAATCAACCTCCCGAACTTCAAACTGTACTACAAAGCAGTAATAATTAAAACAGCATGGTACTGGAACAAAGGCAGAACTGCAGACCAATGGAACAGGGTTGAATACACTGACATTTCTCCTCAATCATATGCTCATCTAATCTTTGATAAAGGTGCAAGTAATGTGAAGTGGAGTAAGGAAAGCCTCTTTAATAAATTGTGTTGGCATCATTGGACGGCTACATGCAAAAAAATAGGCTCAGAACTCTGCCTAACACCATGTACAAAAGTAAGATCAAAATGGATTAAAGACCTTAACATCAGACCAGAAACCATAAGGTACATTGAAGATAAAGTTGGCAAAACCCTCCATGACATTGAAGCTAATGGTATCTTCAAAGATGCCACGCCACTGGCCGAGCAAGTGAAAACAGAGATAGATAAATGGGACTATCTTAAACTAAGAAGCTTCTGCACCTCCAAAGAAACAGTGACCAAAATACAAAGACAGTCTACAGAATGGGAAAGGATATTCACCGAATACACATCTGACAAGGGGTTGATATCCAGGATATACAAAATACTGGTTAAACTCCACAAGAAGAAAACATCCAACCCCATCCAAAAATGGGGCAATGAAATGAACAGAAACTTTCTCAAAGAAGAAATCCGAATGGCAAAAAAGCACATGAGAAAATGCTCTACATCATTAATCATCAGGGAGATGCAGATCAAAACCACAATGAGATACCATCTCACACCTCAGAGACTGGCCCAAATTCAAAAGAACAAAAGCAACCGATGCTGGCGTGGATGTGGCGAGAAAGGGACACTCCTTCACTGTTGGTGGGAATGTCCACTGGTTCAGCCCTTCTGGAAAACCGTATGGACGATTCTCAAAAAATTAGAAATTGAGCTCCCATTTGACCCAGCAATACCACTCCTGGGAATATATCCCAGAGAGGCAAAAATGTATAGTCGAAGTGACATCTGCACTTCTTTGTTCATTGCAGCCCTCTTTACAATAGCCAGAAACTGGAAGAAACCTGAATGCCCAAGAACAGATGACTGGTTAAAGAAACTTTGGTACATCTACACAATGGAGTACTATGTAGCTCTTAGAAAAGATGAAGTCATGAAATTTACATACAAGTGGTACAATATGGAAAGTATCATGCTAAGCGAAATGAGTCAGAAAGAGAGGGATAGACATAGAAAGATTGCATTCATCTGGGGGATATAAAGTAACAAAGTATGAGATTAATACCCAAGAATAGCTGAGATCAGCACCAGGAGGATTACTCCATAACTTAGAGGCCAGCCGGGTATCCTAGAGGAAAGGGCTATTCAGATAGAGAAGGGAGCACCAAATAAAGGATGTTTGGAGGATCCTCCCAGGAGGGGAGATGCATGTCGAAAGTAGACTATGGACTGAACATGTTTGCCACTCAATGCCTCTTTTGCAGACCACAACACCCAAAAGGAGAGAGAGAACACAGGGGATTGCCCTGCCACAGAGACGGGGGGATGGGGGGATGGGGGTGGGAGGGATATTATCCATGGTGGTGGAAAATGGGCACTGGTGGAGGGATGGGTATCTGATCATTGTATAATTGAAACCAAAGCACAAAAAATTGTAAATCTACAACTTTAAAAAAAATAAAATAAAATAAAGGGGAAAAAAAATCTTTAAATAAAAGATTGTTTAAAGACAAATTAAATTTATTAACTCTTTAATAGAAATAAAAGAAGGCATAATAAAAGTTTTGTTGTCTAAAGACAATAACTTTTAAGAGAAAAGAATTATAAGCATAGCACTGAATAACTTCCTTATATTGCTCTGGCCTAAATAGGAAATATGATCTTTACACTGCAGAATAATTCTGATTCTGCCCTTCATTATTGCATTATGTAAGGACTCATGAATTTTCATATGGAAGCTTGACCCAAAAATAATTTTGACAGCTTAAAATTAGATTTTAGTATCCTGTACTATTTTGATGAAATAAAAAGAGGTAACTGATATATCAAGGATTGCTTAAATCAACATCTCCCCCCTGTCTTATTGATATAGATTGTAAATTCTAACAACCCACTAATTCCACATCTGTGCTCTTTGGGGTGAAAATAGTGATACTTATAAAAAGTATGTGTATTTATATAAGTATAAGTAAAGTATACTTTTATGTAAGTATAAGTAAACTATATTTTAGCAATAAATATACTTTTAGTAATAAATATACTTTTAAAATCTCAGGGCTAATATGAAGGAGATATTACTGGGGACTGCTCGAGGCAACCGATGGCCAACAGGATGACTGTGACAGTGACAGTGATTTTTAGTAAAGTATAAGTAAAGTATATTTTTTATAAGTATAAGTAAAAGTATTTTCTTTCACTTAGGAGACAAATATAACAAAGCACCAACTTATTTAGGAAAGGGACATAAAATACTTTATATAAAAAATTTTTTCTGAAGTGTTTGAAGTATTTCATGATGTTATTCCAAATGTCAGTACTTCTGCTCCTTGTCATAACAAGATATTTGAAAAGTTTCAACAACTGGGATGAACTATACATATAAAAGTGCCAGTTAAACATATTACCTTCAAAATTAGACCACAGCAGGTAAAGTACTAGCCTTGCAGGTGGCTGACATGATTCTGTATCTGTGGCCACAAATGGTTCCCTCAAGCCTGCCAGGAGGAATCCCTGAGAACAGTCAGCTATAATCACTGAGCATTACTGGGTATGGCACAAAAAGAAAGAAAAAATGGTGAGAACTGAGTCTGACTTCATTTGTGCTTATTTTCAATTTTGGAACTTTAGATAATTTTGAATCTCAATATTTACATTCTTGAATAGGAAAAATTACTCATTTCATTATTCTGAGGGTTATTGTCAATATGTATAAAATATTTAGCAAAATACTTATCAGTAAATATCAGTAACTTTATTATTAGCCATTATTGAAAATGACTGTATCATTTTTCCCTAAGAGATTTCATTTTGTTTTAGAAACTAGATGAGTTGGAATAGAAAAAAGATAATTTACCATTATCTTTTTCTACATAAAAAAGTAAAAAAAAAACCCCTTTGTCTTTTAAAAAGCAACTGATTTGCTTAAAATTAAATACATTTTGAAATTAACTTATTTTAGATATTTTTATTGATTTTTGTTTGTTTATAAAACTGTTAAAGTTTCTACTGTATTCTCAAAACAGGTACATACAGTGGTATCACCACCCTCCAAAGTTCAGTAACATTCATCACTATCAAACTGACCTCCACCTAATTGTCCTTTCATTTCCCTTTCCCTTCTATTCTGCAAGCCGGCAACTTTCTCCTATAGTAAGAGGATGTTTTCAAAGTTATTTTTATGAAGTGCATTACTTGTTATAACAAAATTTTCCTTCGAGTTTTATCTATCACCTTTTGCTCAAAAGTTGTTTTCTTGGTGTTTTCTTAATCACTTCACTTAACTTCCCATTAGTCATCAATTTGCTCGAGCTGGCGCCAGTAACATCTCCACTTGTCCCTGTCGCGTGCTAGTGTAGCCCAATGGCATCTGTTCGCTCAGGGAACATGAAGAGTTTCAAACCGATCATTCATGATCTTGATGAAGAAGTCTGACCATCTGGTAGGTGGGCGGCCACGCGGTCTTTTGACATCCCGTGGAATCCAGTTGGTAACAGCTCTAATCCAGCAGTCGTCTTAAATCTCATTACGTGACCAGCCCATCTGATTATCGACACATTGGCAAATGAGACAGCGTCCCTGATTCTTGATCGTCGATGGATGTCAGAACTCCGGATTCTCTCTCTCATTTGAGTGAAACGTGATATTCCAAGCATAGCTCTTTCTATTCTTCTTTGGGAGACCTGAATAGCGTTCTCATCTTGTTTGCGTAGGGCCCAGGTCTCTGAGGCATATTTAGTGCAGGAAGAACAGTGGAATCAAAGAGATGTGCCCGGAGCCGGAGGTTCTTCGTCCTCTTAGGTATTTCTTCGACGTTCTTGAAGGCGTTCCAAGCTGCTCTCTTCCTCCTGCGCAGCTCGGGTGCCAGGTAATTTGTCATGTTGACTTCTCCACCTAGGTACACATAGCTGTTGCATTCGGAGATGGTCGTTCCCTTGATAGCGAATGGGGCATTAGGAACGAGGCTGTTTCTCATGAACATTGTCTTCGTAAGATTCAGCTGTAGTCCTGCCTTTCCACACTCACGGTCGAAGTCAGCCAGCATTTGTGCCGTTTGGCTGATGTTTGGTGTTATTAAAACAATGTCATCAGCAAAGCTGAGGTGGTGTAGTTGGTGACCATCTATCTTCACTCCCATTCCTTCCCATTCCAGTCATTGCATGATGTTCTCGAGGGTGGTACTGAAGAGTTTCGGTGAAATGGTATCACCCTGCCGCACCCCTCTTTTGACATCAACGATCACTTCTTTGTAGAATGGTGAGATCCTGGTAGTGAATCCGCAATACAGTTCACAGAAGATCTTGATGTATTGGGCTTGAATGCCCCGATTGGCTAGGGCTTCAATGACCGCTTCCGTCTCAACAGAATCAAAGGCCTTCTTTAAATCAATGAACGTTAAACAGAGCGGCATCTTGAACTCCCGAGAAACCTCAATGAGCTTGGTTATCGTGTGGATATGGTCGATGGTGCTGAATCCTTTGCGGAACCCGGCTTGCTCTCATGGTTGTCCTTCATCTAGTGTTCTGCCAATCCTATTTAGGATGACTCGAGTGAACAACTTGTAGATGACAGACAGTAAGCAGATAGGGCGTTTGGTGTTTTAACAGTTCATTTTCTTTGCTTCATTATATTCACATCAAGTATTTACTTTCTCTTTGGCTTTTTTTTCTTTTTTGGGGGGCGCACGTGGGGTCACACCCAGTGATGTTCAGGGGTTAATCCTGGTGCTGCACTCAGGAATTGCTCCTGGCGGTGCTTAGGGGACCATATGGAATGCAGGAATCGAACCCAGGTCGGCTGCATGCAAGGCAAATGCCTTCCCCACTATACTATCTTTCCGGCCCCTCTCTCTGACTTTATTTGCTCAGCAAATTCCCCTCAAATTCCATCTATATTTTTGTAAAGATAGGGTCCCATCTTTTATAAGAGTTGAATACAAAGTCTTTGAGTACATATCCCATGTCTTCTTTATGGGTTCGTACCTGGTGAAGCATTTAAGAACAGGTTTAAGTTGACATTGCTTTAGCTTGGTAGGAATCACACAGAAGGATATAGTTATTCTATGACAATGGTGAGTTATATTGATGTAAAGTATACTTCCATGTCTGGTGTTTACTGATATCTCTAGCAGTTGCTTTTCAAATGATACACCTGAAACTCTCAACTAGATTAGTTGTGCTCTAAACAATCCGTTATTTTATATGAGAATCAACCGGATTATTCACATGACTCTTTCAGACAAATTTGGGAATGAAATGAAAGTAGAAATTTCTGTTTCTCCTCCAATCTAGTACCTGGCATTCTACTGGCACAACACTTAATTGAGAGAAACAGCTAATAAGATTAAACCTGACTTCGAATGTTGGTGAAATTTTGTCTTTTTTACCAGAAAACCAGTGAGTGTCTAATGAGGATTGGAATTGCACCTTGAACCTCTGTCCAGTGGGTGTCTGATGTAGAGAAAGAGGTGAGCAAAAACATAAGGAGACAAACTAACGTACTCAGACTGGTCACCTGGGCAGCTAGGAGTAAATTATTTTTATTTTAATATTTTTATATGAATACGTGTCATGTTCTTCTGGCAAAGGTGATGCTAGTAAAAGGAGCTTAAAAATACCACCTAATTTGCATTTACCTACTTTTCAAATGTTATGATCTGAGTGCATGTAATCAATGTAATCATTTTACTGATGTATATGAAGAGAGTAAAAAGATTGGAAAATTTTCTTTCTACGTTGCATAAATGTCAGGGAAAGAAAATCATTTCATAACTCTTCTGGGCTCTTTTACGATGGCAAATAACCAAAGTTATGAGAACCAGCCCCAAGAATAATAAAACAAAAACAAATAGGGAGAAGTTTAATATCTCCTATATGCATGGGACAATAAGGGAATTGTGAAATCACACAAGTTTTCAATCAGACTGTTAAGCTCAGCTAAGACAGAGCATTTTGGTGGGAGTGAGAATCATAAGGTCAGTTAAGAGAGGTTACTAGGGAATGGGAATGCAAAGTGAACAAAGGCATGACCTTTATGCAGATTTAAATGTTAAAAGTCTCCATTGAGATTCAAGGAGATTAGAACAAATACTCCTTTTCACATGTGAAAAAAAATGAAATCTCCACCTACACTTTAAAGTCTTTCAACAAAAACCTCTGAAGAATAGTTTTGGGTGGCACACAATATTTCCCCTACATTACCATGAAAGGTTTTAACTTTGCTATCTCCTGATATGAATAGTCACTTATTCTTATAAACATATATTCAGAAAACAAAGTGTCATGATCTCTGTACTATCTCTCCAGGTTCATGAAGCAGATGACTCTTATTTTAGGGGAGAAAACGAGCGTAAAGAAAGTAGAGAGGGGCTGGAGCAATAGCACAGTGGGTAGGGCGTTTGCCTTGCACAGGGCTGTACCCAGGTTTCATTCTCAGCATTACACATTCCTGAGAACTGCCAGGAGTAATTCCTGAGTGAAGAGCTGGGAATAACCGCTGTGCATCGCTTGGTGTGACCCAAAAAGAAAAAAAAAGAAGCAGAGAAAGTTATTCATCACCTTTATCACCTCCATAGTAAGAGGTGGAACAATTTCATAACTAAAATATAAATCAGTATTATGTAGTTCAAAGCACTCTCTTTGAATTTCTTCTTTTAGCAAATGTATTTTTTAACTCTTCAGTTCTTTCCAAAATATCGAATTTATTATTTCTTCGATCTCTACTTTTTGATCCATTTCCAACTAGCCACTAAGTTGAGTTGATGCTTTCATCTAATACAAACTCTCAGACTCATTCACATTTCACACCTTCTTACTGAAATTCAGACAGTTGCTTTTATTTTTATATTGGTATATTTTTTAATTTCCTTACTCTTTACATTTCATCCATTACTTCAATTATTTACTTAACATGAGGCACATTTCCATTAAGAATAATTTATTATAAGAATAATTTATTGTAAGTTATGAAATAATTTATTATGGTGCCATTTTGACCTTCATCTTGTGGATGAATATATGTAGTTAAAAAGAGGGTAGTAGCAAATGTAAAAATGTCAGAAAAGAAGAAAACGTCCCTGAAATACTAAGATTAGTGCAAAAGTAGATGACGTCTGAGGGAATGATTGTAGTAAATATGTGAATTAATAATTAGGTTCACTTTTCATCACACATCATTTGTGAATTTGGAATTTTCTAACATGCATTTAAAATTTAAATCCAAAAATTTATTGAAAGAATATAATTGGGAGTAAAACCCAATGTATACTTCAATCAAGATGTCATTTTCCAGAGTATTAAACTGAGCCTTGAGCAATAAAACAAATATATTCTATGAATAAACTTTTTTTAGTCTCATGATGGAGACGTTACTGGGCCCACTTGAGCAAATTGATGAACAACGGGAGGACCGTGACCGTGACAGGAAAGGCAAGGGAAAGGGAAGAAGGTCCCCAACCAGGGAGGAACTTAGTATATGATTAAATTCTAAACTTTAAAATGCATGTTTACCACAGAACACTATCTTGTATTTGAAGAAATTTTCATAAAAGAGGAATGAGTAATGGAACTGAAAACTTACTAATGTAATTATATGAGCAGAAGTTATATCACACACACAGTTGTATGCCATGCTAAGTAGTCTGTACCTTAGTTTTAAGGTAATAGTTTGTCATTGACATATGCTATATAAAATAATCTGGTCTGATTTGTCCTTAAGATGATTTATTTAAAGTGGAACACTGAATACATTATAATGTCCTATGGGATCAACGGGATGGTTAGTTTAAAAGATATAATGAATATCCTGACAAAACAGGATGATATGTGTAGAATGTTGGAACACATACCTTGTATGCAGTAGACCCTGGGTGGAATCTCTGTACACAAATGGTCCCACGATTGTGAAGGGACTCATGATTTTGCCTTACCTGTTTTTTCCTCGTTTTAAATTTTTTCATTAAGGCATCTGTGATTTCCAAAGATATTCATAGTTAAGCATCAGTCACACTCTCTTCTAACACCAATCCTGCAAATACTGTCAACTTCCCTCCACCAATGTCCCTGATTCCATCCTATGCTCAAGCCTGCTTCCTTGTGTGGTTGTTGTAGTTTGGATCTTATTTTGTCAATGTCATTGATTCTGTGGTTTAGATATATACATATACTAAGATACATACCACATTAGAAATTTTAAGATAATATTAATTGCAGTTTTTAATGAATTAAACTAAAATAAATTCAAATTACTTGAGTGTGTATTCAAAAAATGAATACTTGAGAAGCTTTGGCACTCTCTTACCACCTGCGTTCAATTGTCTGGGCTCAGGATTTAATCCTACTATTCCTGGCTCCATGCACAGGGTGTGCTTTTGGCAGAGCTTAGGAGACAATATGCACTTCAAGTAGAAAACCAGAGTCAGTTATGTGCAAGACAAGCACCTTACCCCTTAAAATATCTATCTAACTCTAGTGCAACCATTTTAAAGTGCATTTTTAAAATTTAAAAATTTTAGTTGTACAGTGGAAAATATAATATTAAATGTGACTTCAGTGATGCTAAATTTGAGAACTATTGAAGCACCTTGAAACTTGAAATAAGTTACACACTCGCTTTGCATATGGTGACCCTCACACATGGTTCCCCAAACACTGCCATACATACATATCCTTGATTCCAGAGCCAATAGCAGGCCCATAGAACAACTATGGTTTTGGACCAAAAATCACTCTCCCATGTGAGATATATATATATATATATATATATATATATATATATATATCAAATTTTCAATTTTGTTTAAAAGCAAGCATAGTTAGTTATACACTAACTTTTCCATTGTGTTAAAAACGCAAATGGTCAAAGTGACTTTTGGTGCCAGAATCACGGATAATAGTAGAAGGACTACATATCATTTTAGATTGAAGAACACACACCAATGATGTACTTGGGTATCTATCTGGGAATCAGAAAATACAAATAATGGTATATGGAGATAGTACAGGATGTAAATAGCTTGCCTGGCATGAAACTCACCCTGTTTAATTGTGGATTTTTGTTTCTTTGGTGTCAGGGCCATACTCTGCCATTCTCAGGGATTACCCCTGGCTCTGCACTCAATAGTAACTCCTGAACATGCTCTAAGGACACTATGACTGATGTGGATTGAGTCCCATTTGGCCATGTGTAAGCCAGCAATCCTACTCACTGTAGTATCGCTCTGACACTATGAAACTGACCCCCCTGGATATGGTATCCAGATCAATGCGAGGGTTAGATACTGAACACGGAACTAGGAGTAGACCCTGAGCATCACAGATATGGCCCATGCCACTCCCTTCTTTCCAAAATAGATAAAACAAAATGTACAAACCATTTTCATTGAATAAATTCTAGCAATGCCTAGTTTTATAGATGAAGACAATTGATTTCAGAGAAGAAGATTCAGACTAAATTTTAAACACAAACTGGCAGCAAATTGCTTCTCATAGCACAATTAGCATAATGGTTCATGCTTTTAAATGTTGAGACTTTGATAAAATTAAAATGGGAAAAGACTCATTTAATTAAAAAAAAACTTTAGGCACCTCACCCTGAATATATGATCCACTTATGTAGTTTTGTTTGTCTTTGCATAAAGCAGTTGCATAAAGCAGTTACTTTGTTTCTCATAGTTAATAGGCAATTTGAAAATGTTTCACAACATTTGAAAACTGATTTTGTCTTTGTTGAATTTTGAGAATCTTTTCACTGTGCTTGCTTTTCATTCTCTAAAAAATACAAGCATACATTTTCAAATTTAGATTTTGTTTTTATAAAGACATGCTAGTTACTACATACATCTCCTAGGTAGAATATAAACAAAAGATGAAAATACTATATTTTCATACAAAATGTTCTTTTCCATATTGTTTTTCTCAGCATCATATTTATCTTTGTCTTGGTCCTTAAGATTTTTTGCTCTCTACTGAAAAAGATCCAGATAGTTTTACTATTAATGGACATAATACCTGAAGTTATTTTTATGTTGAAATGACAACAAAGTTAACTTTTAGAAAATTATTTAGAAGTTTATAGAGTTGTAGAAAGATTTGTGTATAATGGATGAAGCAGAAGATAGGTTAAAGGAAAATGAACAGCACATATTAGTTGAATTTTCTTTTTAAAATTAGAACAAGGTGCAGGAAAAAGTTGTAAATAACTTTAGAAAGACTTCTTCCTAGGAATAATCTAATGAACTATTTTAAGTATATGCCAACCACATTATCATATAAAACTAAGTTTTACATGACATCATGTAGCAATGCACACTCATATTTATCATATACATGGAAACATTACAAATGTGCATCTCTTCAACTTTGAGCTTTGTGTATTTATACGTATTTCTTTTGTTCTGCTCATTGTCAGAGATTCAATTCCAGAAATTGGATATGGTTATTTCTTCTTGTTAATGTTTTATGTTAAGATAAATCATTGAATTAAATTGATAATATAATTAAAAGATACCTACTTATATATTTATTATGGATATTGTAATTAAACTTATTAGGATTAGTTCTTCTAACTTTTTGTGGAAACAATTATTTAAAATTTATGCGTATGATAATAATTTATTTTTTTAAATTTCATTTCATAATGAAAATTGTAAGAAATGCAAATTTTGTAGTTTTTAAAGACAATGCACTTTATTAATCATAATTTTGATGTCAAATTTTTATTATAGATTATATAAGTATAAATGGCATAAATAATTCATTAAAAATTATTGTTGTATTAATACAGAAATGTCTACATTTGTCTGGTTTTATTTTAGACTGGACAGATTAACAAAACATAAAACATTAAAAAGATGAAGCAATTTAGTATTTGCATATCCATGGATAAAGATAGTATAAGTACTAAATTAAAGGACAAAAGAGACCAAGGAGAGATAGGGGAATGACTTTATTTGACAAAAGAAGTATTTCTTTGTTTTTACTCTGAAGTTAAGGACAACATTTTCAGAAAGAAAGGCATGCTGACAGATTTAAATAATGCTCCAAACTCACCCAATTACATTCTTTAAAGTCATAAAATGAATGAGCATAAATGGCTTCTGCTATTAGGGTGAAAATAGCAAAAACATAAGTAGGAATGATCTCTTCTTTGATTAGAGAAGGGCACAGGATTAAACAAGGAATCCTCATCAACCTTCAACAACAACTTAAATGTTCTTAAATCTAAATAATTTGCCCTTTTTTATATAAAGCTAACAGAGCAGCAAGTAAGTTTATATCATCAAAATGATTGAGGCAATTAAAAACATCAGTTTATAAAGTTCACTTTTCATTCTAGTGAGCCCTTGAATACCACATGAATATATATTCATTTGCAACATTCAAGATTCCTTAATCCTCTTAATTAATTCATGAATATGATCTTTTTATTTTATCGTCTAAGTGAAAGATATTTCACATCAAATTAAAGAATTGAAACTATATAGGACCAATACTCCTCGGTTAAGTCAATTATGTAGAGTATTGAAGATTTTCAAAACCATAATGTTTTTCTTTAGATTTATAAAATCAACTGAAATTTTTCATTTTTTATCTTTGCATTTGTCCAACTAAAATTCATGAGCTTAGATGCCTCATTTAAAGTATGGCATATAATAAGAAATTAATTAACATAGCTAGATTATATTTGTATAACATTTGATGAATTAAATGAAAAATCCATTGATAATATGATATGAGAAGAATAAATTCAGAAAAGAAGCATGTAACCTAAAATAATATGTATAAAACATACGTATAAAGAATAATTATAGGTAATATATAAATACTCTATACTCCCCCAGTGCAATTTAATATTTTCACTTTTCTGATTCATTGATGCCACTTTATTTAATTGAAGGAATATATTTTTGAAAGCTCTATAATCTGTCGATGGAATGAATCAGTTTAAAAAAATGCATTCTAGGCATGGTACAGTGATAAGGGACTGACCTAGGTTGAATACCTGCCACCTCATTTGGTTCTCCAATGTGAGTGCAGAGCAATAAGTAAGAACTGAGTACAAATGGGTATAGGCTTAAAAAAAAAAACAACAAAAGAATGCATTAGACTGTAAAATATTAAGAATGTTGGGAATGATGGAAACTTTTATATGGTGATTTATAGTGGGTATTTATTCAAGTACTAAAATGACATTTAGCCACGTAAGAATTTTTATACTGAAATCTATACCATAAGAAAATATATATTATGCAGCACTGTAGCACTGTCTTCCCTTTGTTCATCAATTTGCTCGAGTGGGCACCAGTAACATCTCCTCTGTGAGACTTCTTGCTACTGCTTTTGGCATATCAAATACATCACAGGTATCTTGCCAGGCATTGCCAAGCAGATGGGATACTCTTGGTAGCTTGCACGGCTCTTCTCAGAGAGAAGAAATTGAACGGGTTGGAGGACGGAGAAATTGAATCCTGGTTGGCCACATGCAAGGCAAACACCCTACCCACTCTGCTATTGTTCCAGCCCAGGAGACAAAAGTATATAGTACAATTACTTAACTAATACCTTCAACTAGTAAATAGCAGCAGAGTCCTTCTGATTCCTAGTCTATACTCATGCATTTAATTAGGATTTGCTATATTATGTTCATATTAAGTAGTGCATTTAAGATAGAAATGTTTAAAAAGAATTATATACTAATGTGGAAAGCTGTACATTATAACAATTAAACTTTTTACTATGAGGATGTAATATGATCTTTGATTTGTAAAAGATAATATGCAGAAAAATGCATGCATACACATCAGTAGCACGCAAAAATGATCTTTGTGAAATCAATTACTAAAATTTCAAAATTAAAGTGAGTGCTTTGTCTAAGGAGCTGCTCCAAAGGGAGCAGTATATCTTCATTTGGGCGTAAGTATAGCTTCATTTCAGTGGAGAGACATGAAGGCTTTGCACTTTAAAGATGTGCAGTCTGAGCATGTGAGGATTGAACCAAACGCTGACCATTTTGTGGTGTGCATATCAGACCGAAAGCATCGTCCCTTGGAGATACCCTTTTACATTGTGATCAACCTCACAAATGATGACGTTTCTGACTTTAAAGTGCAGAATATTACTGTAAGAAAGTCATCGGAACTTCCCTTTTCTCTTATCATTATCTATCATTTTCATCTAAATTCATTTATTTTGCCAGAGAAACATTGAAACATAGATGAGGATTAGGGAGGATTGTGGCTGTTATGTATAATAATCTAAGAAGAGTGATTATAATAATAATAGCTAACAAGCAGTTGCATGGATACAATTATAGCTGTATATATGTACATATGTATGTATGTATATATTTATGTGTTCATATATATGTATATATATATATAGCACTTACTTGGTTATAGACTTTCTTTATATGAATTTATGTTGAATATCACAATAAGAATTAAAGATGATAGTCTTATTGCCATTTAGTATCTGAAGAACTGAGACATAAAGGGGAATTATGTCACTAGTTCAGAGGTCCCCAAGTCACAGACCTTAGAAGTTAGCACATAGCAGGTGTCACTTAAGTTAGCACATAAGCAGGTGGCTAGACAGTCTAGTAAGTTCTTTAAAAAAATGATTTAAAGACAGAAACTTTTGACTTACAAATTACAGCTATCTTTCTATATAGTAATTTATAATGACATGGGAAAATTTTAAAATGTGAAATTAAAACACTTTGAAAAAATAAATTTTAGAAAATTGATTCATATTTTATTCATTTAAGATATTTTAATATTTTAATATATTTAATATGTTATGTATTCATATATTATATATTATGTATTAACTATTTTAGTAGGGATCAAATAATCCTTAACATTGGGAAGAAACTGTTCCAGGTTTAACTCCCGGTAAGAAGTATATATAGCAAAATGTTACTAAAAAATTCACTGTTTGTCTATAATAATATATCCTTAGCCACTTAAAATACACTTTCTTTTACAATGTAAATATTGCTTGCACTAACATAAGCTCATAATTTGGCGATGCTTACTATTTGAGAATAAAATTTCTCTAAATTCTGTTATCATCTAAACTAGAAGACTTTATGAAAAACAAACTATTTTTAAAATCAACTTTATTTTTCTAGGGAATACCGATATTTTTTCTCTTTGTACATAAAAAAAGAAAAAAGCATTAAGAGCCATGCAATGTTACACATAAATCATATTTTTAAATATGCCCAAATCAGAGGTAACTGCCTTCATCTCCATGAATGGAGGAGTAAGAACATTATATCAAACAATAAATAAAATCTCTTAAAAGGAATAAGAAAAAATAAACCTAAAACTCTGGTAAATATCTACTCTATGTCTACATGAGATTATGTTCTTTTCTAAGAGAAGCCGAGAGGATGACAGCACAGAAGTAAAGTATGTGACTGTGTGGAGAGGCATAGTAGGAAAATATTAGAGAGTGGGGTTGGAGTTTCTCCTCTGATACTTCAAAACACACTTGATTTTCCTTTTAAGTCTCCAAGACACATTGTAGAATATTTAATAAATTTTGATTTAAAAAGCTGTTAGTGACCATTAGCTGAAGAAAGACACAAGATCTGAGTATTCAATGGCTAATAGTACAACCGGTCATTGTGTTAGAATTGACAGTGAAGAAGAGATGAACAGGGCTGGAGTGATAGCACAATGGGTAGAGTGTTTGCCTTGCAGGTGGCCTACATGGGTTCAATTCCCAGCATCCAGTATGGTCCCCCGAGCACAGCCAGGAGTAATTTTTGAGTGCAGAGGCAGGAGTGACACAAAAAGTATAAAAACAAAATGAAGCAAAACAAAACAAAACAAAAAAACCAGAAGGGACTAATGTTTGCAATAGGAAAGTAAGGGTTTTAAGACTAAGGCAATAATCCAGAACATCGACTTGGTTTAGGGGTATGTATGAAGAGATAGAAAATGTGAAATTTATGAACACTTCTTAAAACACATTTTTAACAGAAATTTTCAAATAACTTTCTGCTTAGATGTGTAAGAAGGTAGACTTGCACATAGGAATTACTTTTCAATACAACAGATCATTCATTTTCTATGCCCCCCAAAAATCACAGTGAACTCATGATGATTTTTTTCTGTGATTTCTGATAAATATGTATACTAGATTTTGCCAAACACTTAAATATACCTATCTCCCCTCTTTCAAATTATTTTGTGCATGTTTTGGAGCATTCTTAATAAAAGGTCTGATAAAAATTACAAGAGAGCAGGCATGTTCTCTCTCTCTCTCTCTCTCTCTCTCTCTCTCTCTCTCTCTCTCTCTCTGCTTGGATATCCAGATCTCATGAATAAGTTATCTATTTTATTGCAGAATTTACTGTTTGGCAGGGTGATACCATTTCACCGAAACTCTTCAGTGCCACCCTCGAGAACATCATGTGATGACTGGAATGGGAAGAAATGGGAGTGAAGATAGATGGTTAGCAACTACACTACCTCCGCTTCGCTGATGACATCGTTCTAATAACACCAAACATTAGCCAAGTGGCACAAATGCTGGCCGACTTTGATGGTGAGTGTGGAAAGGTCGGTCTCCAGTGGAATCTCATGAAGACAATGTTCATGAGAAACAGACTCGTTCCTGACATTTCTTTCACTCTCAATGGAATGAACATCTTCGAATGCAGCAGTTATGTGTACCTAGGTTGAAAAGTCAACATGATGAATGACCTGGCACCTGAGTTGTGCAGGAGGAAGAGAGTGGCTTGGAACACCTTCAAGAGTATCAAAGAAATAGTTAAGTGGATGAAGAACCTCCGGCTCCGGGCACATCTCTTTGACTTCATCATTCTCCCTGCACTAACATACGCCTCAGAGACCTAGGCCCTATGAAAAAAGGATGAGAATGCCATTTGTGTCTCCTAAAGAGGAATCGAAAGAGCTATGCTTGGAGTATCACGCTTCACTCAAGTGAGAGAAAGAATCCGGAGTTCCGATCTCCATCAGTGATCAAGAATCAGGCATACTGTCTCTTTTACCAAGGCATCAAAAATAGATCGGCTGGACATGTAATGTGATTTGGAAACGGCCACTGGACTAGAGCTGTTGCCGACTGGATTCCATGGGACATCAAAAGATTGTGTGGCCACCCACCTACACAATGGTCAGACATCTTCTTCGTCAAGACCCTGAAGGCTTAACTCTTTGTGTTCCTGGAGTGAGCAGATGCCATTGGGCTACACTAGCACTCAACAGGGACAAATGGAGATGTTACTAGCACCCGCTAGAGCAAATCAATGAATAACGGGTAGTCAAGTGATCATGTAATTTTATTGCAGTGTCACATACTTGATACCAAGTAAAGTAGGTATAAAATAAAGAAACTGCAAAGTTCATACATATTTTTATGTTTCATAATAACTGTATGCACATGTAATAAATAATCACTTATTCACTTAATCACTTAATCCCCGTTATTCATCGATTTATTCGAGCGGGTGCCAGTAACGTCTCCATTCATCCCGGTTGCGTGCTAGCGTAGCCCAATGGTATCTGTTCGTTTTAGGAACATGTAGAGCCTCAAACCGATCATTTAGGGTCTTGACGAAGAAGTCTGACCATCTTATAGGTGGGCGTCCACGTGATCTTTTGATGTCTCGTGGAATCCAATCAGTAATGGCTCTAGTCCAGCGGTTGTCTGTAAACCTCATTACATGTCCAGCCCATCTGATTTTTGATGTCTTGGCAAATGAGACAGCGTCCCTGATTCTTGAGCGTTGACGAAGATCAGAACTCCGGATTCTATCTCTCATTTGAGTGAATCGTGATATTCCAAGCATAGTTCTTTCGATTCCTCTTTGAGAGACCCGAATAGTGTTCTCATCCTGTTTTCGTAGGGTCCAGGTCTCTGAGGCATATGTTAATGCAGGAAGAATAGTGGAATCAAAGAGATGTGCTCGTAGCTGGAGGTTCTTTGTCCTTTTAGTTATTTCTTCAATGCTCTTGAAGGCATTCCAAGCCGCTCTCTTCCTCCTGCGTAACTCAGGTGCCAGGTCATTCATCATGTTGATTTCTCGACCTAAGTATATATAACTGTTGCATTCGGAGATGGTGGTTCCGTTGAGAGCGAATGGAGCGTCAGGAACAAGGCTGTTTCTCATAAACATTGTCTTCGTAAGATTCAGCTGTAGTCCGACCTTTCCACACTCACGGTCAAAGTCCGCAAGCATTTGTGCCGCTTGGCTGATGTTTGGTGTTATTAGAACGATGTCATCAGCAAAGCGGAGGTGGTGTAGTTGCCGACCATCTATCTTCACTCCCATGTTTTCCCATTCTAGTCATCGCATGATGTTCTCCAGGGTGGCACTGAAGAGTTTTGGTGAAATGGTATCACCCTGCCGAACCCCTCTCTTGATATGGATGATTACTTCTTTGTAGAATGGTGAGATCTTGGTAGTGAATCCTCAATAGAGCTCACGAAGGATCCTGATGTATTGAGCTTGTACGCCCTGATTGGCTAGGGCTTCCATGACCGCTTCCGTCTCAACAGAATCAAAGGCCTTCTTTAAATCAATGAACGTTAGACAGAGCGGCATCTTGAACTCCCGAGATACCTCAATGAGCTTGGTTATTGTGTGGATATGGTCAATGGTACTGAATCCTTTTCGGAATCCAGCTTGTTCACATGGTTGTCCTTCATCTAGTGTTCTGCTAATCCTATTCAGGATGACTCGAGTGAATAGTTTGTAGATGACAGACAATAGGCAGATTGGGCGATAGTTGCCAATGTCTTGGATGTCTCCTTTCTTGTATAGTAGTACAGTCTTGCTGGTTTTCCATTGGGATGGAACCTTGCATTCAGACAGGTAGCGTGTGAAGAGTCGAGCTAATGTATTGATGAGTACTGATGGTAAGTTCTTCAGGTGTTCAGGTCTGATCTTGTCTGGGCCAGGTGCTTTTTGTTTCTTTACCGACGAGATGGCATGTTGGATTTCGGAAGGGAGAACATTGGGAATGACATATCCATCATGTGGTATGTGGTATGTGGGCAAGTGGATGTGGCTATTAAAGAGATCTGAGTAGAAGTCATGAATAATCTTCTCCATTGCCCTTCTGGAAGATGTGATAGATCCATCATGATGTCGGAGGGCAGTCATCTTGGTTTTGTAGTTGGTGAAGGACAGGCGGGCATTACGAATGTTTTTCCCAGCTTCTGCTGCATCTACCAGTACTGCTGCTCTCCTGTTTTTGAGTTCATCCTTGATGGCTTTTCTGCACTGTTTTGCCAGTTCGGACTTTGCTTGTGGTTGCCTGAGGCACGTGCCACGCCACGTTGGCGAATAAGTTCAAGAGTGTTCGAAGAAAGACGGTTTTTTGTGGTTATCTCTCTCTTGGCATTCCTTGCACAATCATGGAGGTGCTGAATCATTCGATCGTATTCCTCATCAATGTTGTCAATGACGGCATCTTCCCATGTTGCTGCAACAGAGCCAAAGAGTTCCCAGTTGGTGGTTGTTCTGGGAGACTTCTTCTTAAACCTTGCATTCTTTTCTCCTCATTCTGTGAGGTAGAATTTTGCACGAAGAAGACGGTGGTCTGATCCCGTTTGGAATTTTGGGACAACAGCAACATCGGTTAGGCAAAACCGCCGATTGAATATGATGTGGTCTATTTCATTGTGGAACCGTCCATCGGGAGACTCCCATGTCCAATGTTTAGATTCAGCCTTTTGGAATTGTGAGTTACCATGGAAGGTTTTGGTTGACATGATGAACTCAGACAGTCTGTCACCCTGTTCGTTCCATTCCAGGCCATGGGTTCCGATGTGGAGTTCATCGACTGATCTTCTTGGTCCTATCTTGGCATTAAAATCACCGACAATGATCTTGTAGAAGGTGTGATCTTCTTTATAGAATTTCTCCAGCTCCATGTAGAATTTCTCAGTTTCTTTTTCACCATAACTGGATGTTGGTGCATAGACAAAAAGATAGAAACTGCTGGTAGTGAGCCACATTTATTCAAGTGTAATCGTCCGATTCGAGTTGTTAGGCATTCAAATGAATCAATGCTTGTGACTAAGTTTGTGTTGACAAGGATACCGACACCACCGACGCCTCTTTTATCACATGTTCCAAGGAACAGTTCTTCTCCAGTGTCGAAAACAGCATGATGGGATTGATGTCTTCTCGTTTCGGTCAGACCAATGATGTCGTACTTGATCTTTCGTGCTTGTACCATAAGGTCTTCAATGGATGCAGCAGATGCCAGCGTACGAGCATTAAAAGTACAGACAATCATTTTTGTTTTTCTGCGTTTTGGTAGCCCATGTCTGCCTTGGTGTTTTATCAGCTTCTCCTTCCATATCCTTCTCGACTCTGCATAATCAGGGTTAGGGAAATGAGATCCATTTATTACTGGATTTGGCATATCAATTTGGTCTATTTGGCATAGACCACGGATAGTAATAAATAATAAATTATATAAATATCCAAACAAAATAAATCAAATACAGCATTTTTATAATTTTCAGTGAAATTGAATCTGATTTTTTTCATTAAAAACTGATAATATCTAAATATAATTGTTCTAATAATTCCTTATTTTCTGCATGTTCCCAATTGTATATTAGGAAACAAAGGAACAGTTTATGGAATTCATATTCATTATCAATATTTTTGTTGATCTGAAAGGAACCAGTTACACAAAAAACTCTTCACTACCAGCATTTTTAGCAATAAACAAACAAATATAAATCCTATTCATGGAAACCATAAGACAAAGTTGTTTGTTGTAGCATAATTTTCCTCTTCCAAAAGTAGGCAATTTTTTATGACCAGCACTTTTTCATGAGTACACAACTTTACATGCTCTTAATGTGGTTGTCTGGAAGCATAGTCTTATCAATTTATTCAAGATGCCTTATGCCTGAAGCATTTTTATTGTTGCTTTTCTTGTATAATATATAATGAAAAAATAAAACTGAGTTCACAACAGTAGTAGTCAAATGCCAGCTGGCTCCTACACAAATTGATGCAGAGACTTTGGTCCTTTAATTCCCAACACAAGTAGGGAATCATGCTCAAATTAGCCCTCTTCATATTTTACATTGTGATCAGAGTAGAAATTTCTAGTTTTCCATTTAATTAATTTATACAAATAATTTAATATTCTCTCCAAAGAGTTGTATTTAAGTACACATAATTCTTTCTTAGAATTTGACATTTATAATTATAAAATATTTCTTAATACTTCTCTAGTTATTTCCTAATCATGTCTTCACTGTCTTCACATATATTTGTCAGAAGTAGAAATGTAGAACAAAACAAGATAAAAATGTATCTACCTTATAAATATTCAAAAAAAACAGAATAGCCCAGAGTTTATATGTCATTGTAAGTCCACATATTAATATCAACTATATGGCACTGGGCCAAAAAAAAAATTAAGCTCCATCTAACATATATTGATTCTAGGCAGTGGTCCTGAAAAGGGCATGATGAATAAAAGCATAAAAGTGAGTGCATTAACTGTATTGTAAAGAAAATTTTTCAATTTTTCACAACACATTTCAGCTTCTATTGATCATCACTTAATCACCTCATCACTGCTAGCTATAAAAGGTACTAAAAGTAATATGCTTACTAAGAAGGCCTGTTTCTACATTGTCATTCTGTCTTCCTGGTTGTCTTACCTAGTTCATCAGAGTGGCTTGGTGAGAAGGAAAAATGGAACTCCCAATTGAAAGGTAATAATTAGCTTAATTTTACACTTTGCTGATATTAGATAGTTGCAAAATTGATAGTATATGTGAGGTTATGGGCATATAAGGAAATACTAGAAGAAATGAAGTGAAATTAGGTTACATATTTCACTAGTGTTTAAACCAGATATACAGACGAGTGACTCTCAGTCCAAATTTATTGTAAGAAGGAAATTTCACCTAGTTGTAAGTTCCCTCTAGCCCACCTCTCCAACTATCAACTTTGTCCCCATGTTATCTCTCCCTTAGTTACATCTAGTGGGAGCAAGAATGGGTCAAGGACACTAAGGTGACTGTTGAGTGAACTCCAGCTCATTATCTGCTCATCATACTTCCACATGTCAAACATGGCCACAGGTACCATGAAAGTTTATTATGGTTACATTACCTCCCATAAACATAGTCAAATAAGATCAGGACCACAAACCCTGTTAACTCCACCCATTAGAGTAGAAAAGTGGGAGGATATAGAAAAATCGCAATAGCAAGTGTGAAATTATAAAAGGAGACAAGAAAAGATATGGAATTGCTGTTTTCCCATAGGGCCACCACTCTCTAAACTTGTGGAGGTGTGTTTGCTACTTTTTTTTTCCTTAAAAGAATCCCCAGCTAGATGCTAGTTGCCTTTACTTGTCTCTACTACCATTTTAATTGAATGTTTTTTTTTAATTACTTTGTGGTCCCTATGAAATCCTTGGAAAAACAAAAAGTCAGTGATTAGGAGTCCTGTTCATGCCAATGCCCCACCCCTTCACATTTTATCACTTGATAATCTATTATTACCAAAAAATTATCTGGCTACATACGTATAATACACATATATAGATGTATATATTAAATATACTTATATAGTCACACATAAATTCAATTAATCAGCAATAACTGAATTTACTTGCTGTTATATTGTCTCTTGTTATTTGAAATTATTTGATTATTTAAATGTTCAGCTAATAAATTACTGGCAGACTTATTATCATATATATGCATATGTATGTATATATGTATGTGTGTAAAAGAAAAATACTTAAAATATGATTTAGTGACCTAAGTGTGCTATTGCATATTTTTATAAAATAGAATGAAAGATAATTTGTGGAAGTAGTAGTCTCATTCTGACATGCACCTGATATGCTAAAAAATGGTATTTTTAGTCAAGTATTCGAGTTATCTTTGATTACATAGTTCAAAGTATAGAAAATTTAATTGAGCCACTTCTGTTAAAGTACTTTTGGCTGTCACTGTACTTAATAAGCCCTCAATTTGAAATTTGGCTGTGTCTCAAGTTTGGCACCACTGTATATTGTGAGAAGAAAATTTCTAATATTTTGCACTAAATTTTAAAAAAGAGCTAATGCAAAAAATTAAAGTTATACTTAGATTTATACCCTTAAAAGCCAAACTTTAAAATATCTAAGTGATAAATAAATCACAGTTTTTAAATTATCCCAGTTTTATTGGACACATTGAACCATATATGGTTGTGAAATATTCACAGAAGTAATAAAAAATGTTGACCTAGTAAAAATAATTAAAAAAATAAAATAAAAGCATCGAAATTTTGAAACTATCTCTGTATTTCTTCATTAATTTAACACATAATTTATTGCATTCAATGTGCTTTTTTCTGTCAGAAGAGGAAGTGCTGTAAATATACAACAGATAATTATACAAATAAAAAACAGATAGCTATCAATACATTTTTATAGTTATTGTTGCAGACAAGTGTGTTCAATGTCGATTGTGTATTTTTAAAAAGAATAATGTATTTTCTTTAGAAGGGACAATTAAGCCAGGGATAGAATAATAATAAAAAGAAGATGAAAAAATAGCAGTCAGTGAAAATAATATGGAAAAACCAAGAAAAGATGAAATGTTTTATCTATGATTGTTCAGGAGCTGAACTTTATGTTAAAAACAACAGGCATTTAATCAAATGTTTACAATGAGTAATCTAATGTCCAACTTCTCTTTTTAAATATATTGTATTTTCTGATTTAATAAAATATTTTAAAATATTAAGAACAAATACACAAACATCTGTTTCACAAATGTCTGTTGTACATATACATTTTTAAATTGTCCATATGGTCTGAGCTAATTTGGGAGCAGAGATGATAAAGACTAATTTAGGGATTTATTTAGAATGTAAAATTGTTGATTTATCTTTGAAGTAAAGATAAAACTTAAGAGAAAGTATTTGGACAAATATGTCATATTTAGAATTACATAGTGGATAGTTAATTGATGAGGAGTAATTATGAAATTGTGGCAGATTTAGAATTCTGTTACTGCATGGTTTTCTCCATATTCGATTTTAAAGCACTTAGATTATGTTTGTACTATTTTATATGAGGAAGGTTAATATACTTTTTCTGGCTCAGGAAGAGAGGCATAATTTGAACATAAATAATTAGGACTTCTGGTACATAACTAGTATAGCAATTCATGAAACTTGATAAAATTATATAAGCAAAGCTTGTAGAAGAATGGAAGACTTTTGAAATCTTAATTATTTTCAATCATTAAAATTAAATGGGTATTGAAATATTTATATGGGTATTAAAATGAATTCATTGGAGATATTGAAGAAATGGGTTAATGAAATGTCATAATGATATAGACAGGTAGATTAGGGAAGGCGCACCCCGATGGTCCCATACCATGGCGATGAAATTTCTGGAAAGTAAAAAGCCACCAGTCTAAAGTCTGACCCACCTTGTGGATACAGAAAGCAAGGCCTGATAAGACCTTCTCCAGCTGCTGACCCTGAGAAAACTGACTGGGCCTCTCCTTACAGAAAGTGCCTGAAGGAAGTTACCTGAGAACCCTCAATTCTTTCCTTTAATCTGATTTAACCCTCAGCTAACCTAGACCAGAGAAGGATGGATATTCCCAAAGAAGCCCCAGCAGGAACAAATGTCAAGGAAAGGAGTTTTAAAGATGACTACTCCCTCTACATCCCGTTGGAAACAACTCTAGTAACGGACTCTTCTCTAGCCAGAAATGCAGAGAACAATTCCTCGTTCCAGCTTGAGTCAGAAGCTCCCTGAGAAATCAGGTGGTGGGGATACACTCCCATACCAAGAAGATCAAGTGGACATCAGGTGTGGCTTGATGGCTGGTGGGACTGTCGGCCTGTGCAGGAGCTCATCGCAGACTGTATATGAGTCCTAGCCTTCTCCAACAACCTTGCAGTGGCAGACATGGGTTGGAAGAAGTGAACATCTCTCTCGCTATTGCATCATATAAACCACGAGCGGGGTCCACTGACATCAATAAAAAACAAAAAATGATAATTGCCATTAAGAAGGAAGGTGATAATGTGTCAAAATTTAGTCAACTGTCAAGGAGAATACATGAATAAGAGAGATCCCTGTGATTTTCAGAACATGGAGATTCTTATAAATTTGTTTTCTGCAGCTTTAGTGAATTAAAAAAAAGTGATTTTACAGAATAAATAGTTGAAATAGTGAAAAAAAATATTTAAATTAATTTCCTAAGAGCAAAAAACTATAGTGCTCAACAGTTTGATCATATAAGAGTGTAAGAATATACACACATGTGGCAATTTACCAGAGTAAAACCAAACTCATTAGCAGCTTTGACCTCTGCCCAACAGGGTCAATCATAAAGAATGAGACAGACTCTGGGGCTTGTCCGGGTTCCAAGCTCGATTTGACAGTCCTGAACACTGGAATAACCTGGACATTTATGAAATACAACTTCTGCTCTCCCAGCCTGGCCCCTTGGCTCCAGACTCATGAGCCATTGTTAACATTAACAGGTGCATTTAGAGCAGTTGGCAGATACATTAAGAGTTAACAGATACATCATTAATTAGTAGGTACTTGGAAGAGAAGTTGTAATATTTACATAACTGTGTTCATGGGGTGAAAATCTGCAGGTACCTTTAAATGTATAGCATTGATGTCAGGATAGTTATCTCTCTTGCCTGAGCTCAATCTTGAAGGTTCTAAGGAAATCATAAACTACTAGGGATTGAAACTGGATCGGCTGCATGCAAGTAAAGTGTCTTACCCATTGTAGTATTCCTCTGCCCCTGAACCCAGCTATCTCAACTCCAAAATGTCCCCTAATAATATATCTGTATTATGTATATATGTATATATAATATAAACAAATAGCTACATACATTTACTACATGACATGTTCTTTGTTAGGACACAAAGTTTCTCTTTCCTTGAAAGAAGAAGGCCGGTTCTCTCTATCAAATTGACAATAACAAATAAAGGCTTCTTAGAACATTCATATCACATTCCTATCAAAATTTATTTATGATACAATCTTTTGTTTAATCAGTAGAGCAAGATCTCTCTCCACCTCATCCCCCTTGTATGTATACTGTCTTTGATTTCTATTGTTTTGTTATCTTTCAGTTTGGTTATTAAATAAGAAATAAGTAATCAAGTTTGCATTTCCCAGCAGATAATTTAATGAAATAATTAACTACCTTTCTATTCCCAGTAGTTTATATGTATATTTGAATATATATAGCCAATGTATTCCAATAATACAAATATGTATAATTGAATATCATATATTAATTATGTATAACAGTGATAGCACAGCAGTAGGGAGTTTGCCTTATGCACAGCCAGCCGGGTCCAGCCGGGTTCGATTGCTCCACCCCTCTCAGACAGCCCGGCAAGCTACCAAGAGTATCTCACCCCCACGGCAAAACCTGGCAAGCTACCTGTGATGTATTCAATATGCCAAACACAGTAACAAGTCTCAAAACAGAGACATTACTGGGCCCGCTCGAGCAAATCCATGAACAATGGGAGGACAGTGATATATATAATTATAATTATTATAAATATTAATAATTATGATAATATAATTATTATATATGAATTATATATAATATATTAATTATGCATAAGGGCTGGAGCAATAGCACAGTGGTAGGGAATTTGTTTTGCCCACAGCCAGCCCGGCCGAGCCTGGTTTGATTTCTCCGCCCCTCTCTGAGAGCCCGGCAAGCTACCGAGAGTATCTTGCCCACATGGCAAAGCCTAGCAACCTACCTGTGACGTATTCAAGATGCCAAACACAGTAACAAAAAGTCTCACAATGGAGACGTTACTGGGCCTGCCCGAGCAAATCGATGAACAATGGGAGGACAGTGACAGTGACAGTTATATATAAATATTTTATATTTATAGGTATATAAATGAATTTCCAGTCCTCAAAATTTAGGACAAAGTGACAGACATATATATCACAGGACTGCACATGGATTTTGCATAAGGGAGGTCTGGATTTGTTACCTGGTACCATATGATCCCCAGAGTGCTAAGGGGAACAACTCTTGAGCACAAAGCAGGGAGTAACCCCTCATCAACTTCAGTGTATCCCCAGAAATCAAACCGAATTTTAAAAAATACAGTCAATTGTTTCATATTTATGCCTCACATTTCTGTGAATATAACTGGTAGCTGATTCCATTATTAGTTTGTGTTTATAGTCTCTATTTTAAATTTTTCCTTATTGTAAAATGTCAAAATTTTAAATATTTTAAGAATTATATAAATCAATAGTTAAGGCAAGTTGATTAGTGCATGACACATGATGGCAAATTCTGTAAATAGTGTCATTTTCCACTTTATAATGTTTCTGTAATGTTTTAGTTAGATTTTGACAAACTATAACTTGCCATTTTAAATCTCCAAAATATAAATATCAATATATATACACATATATATAAAATATAAAAGAGTTATCTTTTGCTCATGTAACAAATTACCTATGGTGTTTTAAAAACTAAAATGTCAGTTCATGTTCCAAGTATTTTTTTCTCAGATTAATTTTCATATTCAAAATATCTCACATTTTCAGCATATACAATTCTCACTGGCAAGTTCCATAGAAACAAAATACTAGATTAATTCCTGGCACTGCATATGGTTCCCTGACCACTACCAGGAATCACTTCTGAGTAAAGAGTCAGGAACAGTCCCTGAGCAAGCCAGGTATGTCCCCAAATAGACACCCCTCAAAAAAAAAAAAACTTAACAGTTAGGCATCGTTTATGTGACATTAGTTCATATTTGATCAAAGGAAGTTGGTTAAATCTAAACTTGTCATTGGCAATGAAATTTCTAGAAAGTAGAATCAGTCTTGCTCTTTAGGCCCATGTTCTTCCTTGAACACATACTTTGCCTACTTATATCTAATTTTTTGTTTATTTCCACTCTGGGCAAGCTTGTGTTCTTTCTCAAACTCGTACTTTTTCCCTTCTATTCACTCACATCTTTATGAATACGTTTCAACAAAACTCTCTTACTTCAAAGACAAGTAAATAAATCTGTTATCAGCTTCTTAATCAACATGATTTAAGCAAGTATTTTTCACCAATCTATTAAAATTACTGACACACTAAACACACACAAATATATATATACACATATATTAAAGTTTTGGTTTATTTGTTAGGGAAAATGATGCAGTAAAAATTATATACTTTTGACTTTTTTAATCAGTAAAATTCATTTCGATGTCATAAGTTGGCAAGCTGTTCAAATACATATTGCTCAATGTTGCAGCAAGTAAATTATACCAATTTCTACCCCTTTCTGAACAGTTCTTCTGATGAGAAATTAACATATGCTTAATCATTAAGTATTTCAAGTAGGTTTTCAATCATAGACATTACTAAAATAATACTAAAATAATTTAAAACTTATCTTTGAAGATACTTCTCTACCATATTTTCAGTGTGTTTGTACATACAGAGAGAATGAAAAATCCCTAACTCTGACAGTTCTGTGGTGCTATAAATGCATCTTAAATAGATGTGCTGCGCCTTGAAGGAATCTGTGTTTTGTGAGATATCTAAGCTTACTAATTGGTCATAAACAAATCTACCCTGTGTGTGTGGTTTTTTAAACTGTGAAAGATCCTTTATGCTGTGAAGATTTGATGGCATTTTAAAATGCCAACCTTAGCCAATGTAGTTAGTTAGGCATATTTAGACTGTGAAAAAAGTGAAAATGAGGTTAAAAAGGAAAATAAACTTTCTGCTATCTTCTGAGGACGTTGAAACTTTAGTGACAAGGCCAAAAAAATACAGAGTGTGACAGAAAAATATGCATTTCCAACTTTAGATTCGGGTCAGCATACATCAAAAGAGACTTAATATTGTAGCAATTTCTTGTATGACACATGCATGCGCCCTACTCTCTGCTTGGTAGGATTTGTGCGAATTGAGGTGATAACCCAGCAGAAAATGGAAGACACAAAGGCAGAGGCCCACAAATGTGTTTATTCAGAATGCCTCTTTTTTTTTTAACTTTCAAGATTTATTTTTTAATTAATAAAAAAACCTTTACTTCCTGATTGCCTTTGCAGTATGCAATTACTATATATATATGCCCATTTACTTTCTGTTTATCTTTGCAGTATGCAATTACTATATATATGTATATATGTATATATATATATATATGACCAAGACATATATGTATGTACACTTAAAATCCAAAATGCTTCCACATTCCTAAATTGCAATGGTAATCCTTCCATCAAATACAATTGGAAAAATCACAGGAAAAAAATTACTCTTTAGTCTTCTGTTTGTTTATCTGATTTGTTTTTTGTTTAGGATTTGAGAGCTACATCCAGCTGTGCTCAGGGATTACTCCTGACTCACTTTGAGTGGATGTTGGGCAACTTAAAGCATTTTTGTTAATTAGCTAGACTTAGGCATATCCTTTTCTTTTATTTCTTTCATATGTACCAATTCTAATATTTTAATTGTTAATTTTAATATTTTATGGTTAATGTTATTGTTAATTTTATCTTTTAATCTTGTATTATTGAATTTTATATTTTCTGTTTCTCTTTACTTATATTTTATTATAAAGACACATAGGTTTATTAATCTTAATTTATCATTTTAGTTTTATATCATGTTACAGTATTTTATCAGTTTAAAAACTTATTTTTTGGAGGGTGAGGCCAACCTCTCATTGCTGAGGGCTCATTCCTGCCTATTTGCTCAGGCATCATTCCTGGTGGAACTCAGGGAGTCATATAGAGTACCGGGGACTGAACCTAGGTTGAACACATGCAAGGAAAAAGCCTTATCACCTGTAGTATAGTTCTGATCTCACACAGGTATTTTTTTAGAAAATATTAGGTATATTAATATGTCACCTAACTTGTTATACTATACTTAAAATCAGTAACTTTTTCCAGTGTCAGATGTTGATAAGTCCAATTACCTAATTTTTAAGCTGCTTTTTATAATTATCATATGTGATATATCTACCCACATAAGAAACCAAAATCAGATAAATATACATTTTTCTAATGTTTATATATCTTAAAAAGTCCACTTTTTAAAAAATTTCATTTGTATGAAGTAGTTCAGAATGGTTCATTACAGATAATATTTCAAACACCAATCCCACCACTACTCATGTTCCCACCACAGTAAGAGGAAAGTCTGCAAAGATTACTGTATTTCATTCTGGACCCATTTAAAAAGTTCACTTTTATAATGACCAAAATATTTGACATGTCTATTCTTCTTTTTCTTTTTATTGTTATCCTTTTGCTCTTATAATTTTTGCACTATCAGTAAAACTGCTAATTCCTTTTCCCTTCATGTCTCTTTTTGCTGGAGAATTCTGATTTTAATTTTTTCTTTGCTTCTAAAATATTTAAAATTAGATGTATAATTAACTAATAATTTTGATATTTTTGACAGTCTTTGTGCCAATATAGTAGTGCCATCAGGTCAGAGACAGTAATATTTGAGAGTAGGATGATCTTCCAATACTAATATATCTAAGTCAGAAATCTAACAAGGGCCAGAGAGATGCTACTTGTGTTAAAGCACTTGCCTTGCATGCAGTCAACCAGAGTCAACCTTCACATGGCATGAGCCTCCCTCATACCACTAGAATGATTTTTGAGCACAGAGCCAGGAGTGAGTCCTGAATAAAGTTGGGTGAGCCTCCTAAAAAAAAAAAAGAAAGAAAGAAGAAAAATTAAAGGAAATAAAATCTACTATGCTCTTCTATTGCAGTGGTTGAAATTCAATTAGTTTCATCTAAGAAGAAATATTCTTTGTACTCATTTCCCACCTCAATTTTATAAAAGTCTAATTAAAAACTGCTAGTTATCTAAACCTGTTAAAAACCCACAGGGGTTGTTTTTATGATAATGATCACTTTCATTTCGACATATAATGTGGTCTGAGATTTTAGACTTTTGATAGTATGATTTATAAAGGTGTTTGTTTTATTAAATCTCCAAGCAATTTACTATACAAATCTATAGAACAACTGCTTCATTAAAACAAATGATAATAACGAGAACTGTGCAATTACTCAGAGGAAAAAGTGTAAAATTTAAATTTGTTCTGATTACATATCTGACCAAATGAGAAGAACATTTAACAAGTAGTTGATGTTAATAAAGAAGCAAATATTATCAGATGATATATGAAACTTAATTATCTGCTGGCACTATAAAAATTATAATTATTCTTAAAGAAAAATGTTCAAGAAAATTTTAAAAAGAACACGTGAATAAAGGGACAATCACCCATAGTTCCACTCATAGGTACCCAGTTTTGAGGATCTTGGGTAGAAATGTTACTCTTCATAAACATTGATTATGTGCATTTAAGATATTGAAAGATGATACCTTCTTCCCAAACTCATAAACATATACACGCATATGTATTTTATCAAGTTATCCTGTTGAATTTCTATTTGTCTTAAGCCTGAGATTACTCACTGTTAGTTGAGTAATTAACTCATTGGTAGTTCAGTTAGCTTTTCTCCCCCCATACATTTCTTGGGATAGAAGTGAAGACCTTCATATAGAAAATATGTACACTAGCCTTTTGAAACATCTCTCCAACACTACCACATATGATTTTTAAAAAATCATAATTATTTGTATGCTAACTAGAGTAAATGCATTGTAAAAGGTCATACTGTATTGTTGAAGATTTCTGCCAAAGAAAATAATTAGCCTATGTTTAAAAAATAGGTATAAACAACATTATGCTTAAAATCTATGTACACTGCAATTGTATTAAACAACGAGCATTTTACCAGCATTATTGTGTATGATTTATGTTGTGCACCTCACCAAAGTGACAAGTATTTCACTAGTTTGATTGTGTACAGTGGTCAGCTGAACATTGATTCTATCCATAAATTCAAGTAAATTTTGTTTCAGAAATGTTTATTGAGACACTGATTTACAAAGATGTTCATAATAGTCTTTTTATCATACAATATTCCACGACCAATGCCACTGCCAATGTCCCCTTCCCTCTCAACCATCTACCTACCCCCTTTGAAGGCATATAACAAATGTTTTTCATATTACTTGATCCAATAAAACTGAAATGGCACATAGAATTAAAAGATAATAACTAATAGAAGTCAATCTGTGATTAGAATTGCTATGTTTTTAACCTTTGTTAAACTAGTAGAAAAGAACAGTATGTATAATAAGTGTATGCCATACTCAATGCCACATGATGGGAAGTTTCTCCTGTCCTTTAACAGAGTTCGTTTAATGCTCTTGAAAATCTGCTTTTAAAGATATAAATTCACTGAACCCATTGACTGTTCATGAAACTCTGTATAGTCCTTCAAATCTTAATGATAATCTACCTGAACAGAGTATTCTTGGTGAGGTGTTCATTTTAATGAGTTTTTGTACTGTATGCTTCCATATTCTTCTGACTCTTAAAAGTCTCATTTGATAGATCTGTACATCAATCAGCTTTCTTTTGTATGTTTCTTTTATCTTGTCACATTTAATATTCTGTCTCTTTGGACTTTGTCATTTTGAGTATGCTGTGTCTTGGAGTTTTCTTAATTCAGTCTATTTTCACTGGGACCATTCAAGCCTCTTGGATCTCGGTGCCTGTAATCTTCAACTTTGAGAAGTTCTATCAATGATTTCTTTAACTGACGTTTCTTCATCACACTGGCCTTCTTGTTTTTAAAGGACACTGATAATTTTTATATTGTTCCTCTTGAACTCATTCTACATTTCTCTGGTGTGTATTTCGTATCTTTTCAGGCTATTTTCCACCTTCTACTTTTTCCTAGCAGTTTCCTTCTTCCCTTGAATTTATTTGATCTTTTGTTAAGTTTCTGTTATTCTGCTCTTCAGAGCTCCTATTAACTGTGTACGTGTGTGTTTCCATTTTTCTGTTATTAGCTTGTAATTGAGCAATAAAGAGCTTTTTATTTCCTTTTTTAAATTTTTGTTTTATTAAAGCACCATGAATTTTCAAGTTGGGCTTTTGATATACAATATTCCATGACCAATCCCATCACCAGTATCAACTTCCCTCCACCAATCTTGTCCCAGTTTATTCTCCTATCCTCCCCTATCTCCCACTGTCCAGCCTCAGCTGTGAAATTGACAGGCACCTTTTTCATTGGGTTATTAAAGATGTATCTATGATTTCGGTGTTGTTGACTGTGGTTTGGAAGTTCAGCTCTCAAATTCTTAACACTAAGAATGTACTTGGATCCACTTGACCTCGCACCCCATCGATTCTCATAGATCTCTTCCTCCCTTGTCCTTCACTCTATTTCTTTTCTTCTCCTCATCCTTGTACTTCTGAGCCAAGAGTGACATAGGCATACCTCCCTTAAACCATTATCATTTCCTAATCCACTTCCTTTAAATACACATAAAAGTGATAACTTATGTTTATCCTTCTTCTGACTTATTTCATTTAACATGATACTTTCCACTTTCATCCACATTGCAGCAAATTATATGATTTCATCATTACTTAGAGTTGAATAGTATTCCATTGTGTATATATCACCTATCATGTACTTCATTTCTGTTTTTTACATTTTAACTGTGATATTTTCTTGTGCTTTTCTGGCTATCTGTGCTACCAGATGTTCAGTTAGTTCAAAAACCCAATTAATTGAGTATCTTCATCATAGTGTCAGTAAAGACACTCTCTGAACATTTATTGGTGTTTTTTATTTCTTTAGTATTATTGTTTAGCTCATTGAGCTTGGTGTGTTTTCCCCCATTGGTTTTCTAGCATTCTCATTCTAGTGGGGAGTCTTTGTAGCTACCTCGCATGAGGATAATGAAAGTTTAAGCTGGAGATTGCTTCTTTCTTCTTTGACCATCCTCACAGAATTACAGGCAGAATAACTATGAACATGTCATTTGTTGAGTAAATATGTCATATGCTGCTTATGTGGCTACACACTTTATAATCTTTGGTGTGGGTCTTTAATATGGCATAAGTTATATGTGGAGTATGCGGGATCCACTTGGTCTAGAGGGATATGGCCTCCCGTCTGAGTATACTCAGTGACATCAGCCAGAGCTAAACCTCACCTGGGATGAGGAAGCAACAAGCAGAATGTCACCAATTCTATTCTGATAATTTCGCTTTAAGATTCTCTGGTACTAATAAGGAGGAGAGAAAGTAATAGAGGTCCAGATTAAACCAGTGTGTGGGAATAGAATGTTAAGAGGATGGACCAGATAACCTCTTCTGATCAGAATATAATCAGATCAATGCCCTTTTCCCTGCTCAGTATCTTATTTTCTTGCATACTTTAAGCATGCTGAAAAGTACTCAATTCCACAAGTTAAAGTAAGATATATCACTATCACTATCACAATCACCCCAGTTCATTGATTTGCTCAAGCGGGCACTAGTAACATCTCCTTCCATCCCTGTCATGTACTAGTGTAGCCCGGGGACTCTTTCAGGGTCAGTAAATAGATATAGATATAGATATAGATATAGATATAGATATAGATATAGATAGATATAAGGGGAAGATTTCTGTCTTTCTATGAAATTCTGTGTAGGAAAACTCTCACATACTATAAGAATCTCCCCTATAGTCTTTCCTCTTCTTTCTATCCTTTGAATCATGTAGCACTGTCCTCCCGTTGTTCATCAATTTGCTTGAGCGGGCCCAGTAATGTCTCCATCATGAGATTTGTTTGCACTGTGTTTGGCATATCAAATACATCAAGGGTAACTTGCCAGGCTTTGCCATGCAGGCGAGATACTCTTGGTAGCTTATCAGGATCTCCGAGAGAAGTGGAGGAATTGATCTCGGGTCAGCCGGGTCAGCCGTGTGGAAGGCAAATGCCCTACCCACTGTGCTATCGCTCCAACCAACAAACAATACAAAATAAATTATTTAGATCCTTCTTTGGTTCAGGGTTTGGGCGCCATAGTGGAAACATTCAAAATATTGTGGTGGGATTGGTGTTGGAATATTAGATGTAACAAATTATTGTGAATTGTCCTGTCCTCCCATTGTTCATCGATTTGTTCGAGCAGGCCTTGTAACGTCTCCATCGTGAGACTTGTTGTTAGTGTGTTTGGCATATTGAATATGTCACGGGTAGCTTGTCAGGCTTTGCCGTGCGGGCGAGATACTCTTGGTAGCTTGCCAGGCTCTCCGAGAGGGGTGAAAGAATCAAACCCGGCTCAGCCGGGCCGCTACATGCAAGGCAAACACCCTACTGCCTTTCTATCGCTCCAGCCCATTGTAAACAACTTTTAAAATAAAATAAATTAAAAATAAAAAAGAAATTAACCTGAGCCTTTTTTACTCTTTTCTTTTGAATTTTTTTGTCAAACTTCTGCTGTGCCTGTACTCGGTTTACTTTGTAATTTTACAGAAACAAATCCTTAAGTAATGACAAGTCACTGGGAAGATAAGATAAGATCTCTGGGTTCATGGATGCCTAAAATTCTATCCTTTTAAATATTATATATTGTGAATTAACCCATTAAGTGTTGCCTCCACTTCCATTTTTGGCTGTTATAACATCCTTTAATAGTACTATACATAGCCAGTTAATGATTATTAGAGATTATTCTTATATTGATAAGCATAGAAAGTTCCACGCCATATGAACAGATTATTTCTTTTCAAGCACACATGGGACGTTCTCAAAGAAAGAACATCTTATACTGTGACACTAATGCATTATTAACAAATGGCTGGAGGTTGAAATCATATCAAGCATTATCTCTAGTCAGAGCAAAAAATAAAACAAAACAGAAATTATCAACAAAAATACAACAATAAAACCACTAATGTGGAGACTGAGCAATTGCTTATGAATAGATTTTGGGTCAACAGCAGAAGTCATTGAAGGCATTTTAAGAACAACTTTAAAAATGTGAAAACAAATTAACAAACAAAAAGAAGATACCAGGCCTCTGAGGATGAAGTCAAAGCAATATTGATATATAATTTTATTACTATGTAGCTCCATATAAATAAACAGGAAATGTCTCAAATAAATACCCTGATCTTACACCTGAAATAATTCAAAAATAACAGAACCAAATGTTAACAGAAGGAAGGGGCTAATAATGATTAGAGCAAAAATAAGTGAAATAAAAGTTACAAAGACAATGCAAAAGATCAATGAAACCAAGCTTATTTATTTAAAGGATCAATAAAACTGATAAACGCTTCACTGGACTCAGCACAAAAAAAGAGAGAACCTTGAATAAAATAAAATACTAAATACTAAACAAAAAAGTAACTATTTATGGGTCCATTGTCACTTTATATTTTACTCATTGACAACTTCCAATGGCTTCATTGAAACCATCAGATATGCAGCTTATGAATAAAGCAAAGATTTTCGTGACAGGGCCTCTAATGGAGGCATTTTCACACAGAGGCATTTTCTGTATTTTTTGGTTAGCTCTTCATTACTCTGCTTTCTTGCTCCATCACATAAACATACCCAAGACCTCATAACTATTCTTATTAATAATGTGCATTGCATTAGAAAGTACTAGTATAGTATATAGTTCTTGAATCATTTGAGTTTTGCATTTATTTTATTTGTTTTGTTTGGGTTTTGAGGTCACACCTGGAGTGCTCTGGGCTTATCCTGGCTATTGGAATGATCAGGAAAACATATGAGATGTCATGGGTTAGACACATCGAAGGTGTGTGATGCTAGGAATAAAATTCACAATCT
This sequence comes from Sorex fumeus, assembly GCF_029834395.1. Lineage (NCBI taxonomy): Eukaryota > Metazoa > Chordata > Mammalia > Eulipotyphla > Soricidae > Sorex > Sorex fumeus. Next base: position 38,612,452 of record NW_026606322.1, on the reverse strand, counting down.
TACTATATGCTCTACAACTTAAGCTGTCTCCCTGGCCTTAGCTAAATATTTTAAATTGTTTTCCTTCTTCAGTGAAGAAAAGTCCTTGTTTTTCTTCAATTTACTAATTGAAGAAAATTGTTTACTAATCCTAATTGATTCCTCATATACCTATCTTCAGCTTTTTGGCAGATTCCTTAGAGTAGAGTAAGGTACAGGTACAATAATGTATCTTATTCTCTGAGATAACTGAGATATGCAATTGTGTGACTGCTAAAACTTTTTATTTTGAGAAGAAAACCCATCGATAACAAGCAAAGTTACATTTTTAAAGCTATTCAACAAATATTATTAAGGTACTTGGCAACTTTTAAAAATTAACAACAGGAATCCTTGCTGAATTAAAATGTTAAAAACTGATATAAATGTGTGAAGAATATGCAAAATTAAATTCTCACGATCATGATCACGACCATCCTGTTGTTCGTCGTTTGCCTCGAGCAGGCCCCAGTAACATCTCCTTCGTACTAGCTCTGAGATTTTTTAAAAAGTGCCATATTCAAGGCTCTTTCAGGGTTAGGAGAATGAGACCCATCATTGTTACTGGTATTTGGCATATTGGGTACGCCACGGGGAGTTTGCCAGACTCTGCCGTGTGGGCAGGTTACATATGGTAGCATGCCAGTTTGTCCAAAGTAGGAATGAGATAATAAAATGTTGTGTGGCCACGCTTCTGGGAGCTGGGTTTTATAGTCTCTGAGACTTGGCCATAGATGGGATTACATGGTGCCAGGGGGTCAGTTGGTGGATGTGACCCCTGCCTACTGGAATTTGGAGGATCTGGGTGGAGGATGCTCAGACCCGATCCGAGCAGGCTTGGAGATCTCAGCCCTGGGACCGGCATGCCTTTGTTCCTCTACCAATACCTTCATGTGTGTGGAGAGTGGTCTCAGCATGGTGTGGCTGGTTCTGGAGTTCTTTGGCTGCTGGAGCCCTGGTTGGGGCAGGGAGGAAAACTCAACCCACTCCCTCCAAGGGGCCCTGGCAAGGACAGCCAGCCACGGGGCCAGGAGACTCTGCACTGTTCTCTTCCGGGAGCTGGGTTTTATAACCAATTAAATTCTATTGGCTATAAATTTACATCATGAGAATGCTACATGCTATTCTTGAGATTGGGAAATATAAATAAGAGATCATCAGGTTTAAGGGATGATTCTAAAAAAAATTGGCAAAAGACTGAATTAATTTAGCAGTGATTTCTCTTGCCCTAATGCTAGGTCAATAAATACAAGTGCAAGGACTGTAAATTTAATTAATTTAGTAGTTTGACATTAAGGGATTATCTATGATTTTCAGAAGTAACAAAAGAAACTTCAAAAAAAAACTAACAGAGGGAGCAGGAGCCGGGACCGCTGCTCTTCCCCCCCAGCCCCACTCCTATTCCCACAGAAACTGACACCCTCCAGTGGGGGAAACCTGGCCACAGTTCCGCTGGACTCCCCATTGCCCCTCCTCCATTCCAGGATCCTGGGTGGGAGTGACCCTGGGGTGGGCCCGGGCCATGGCCACTACCTAGGGGCGTGGCCTCCCAGAAGTGGGCGTGGCCTTCTCAGAGGCTGGCGGCCACTCACGTGGCCGAAGGTATATTACCCAATCCAAGCACTCAGGACTTTCATCCTACATTTTGTGGACTAATACTGACCAAAAATTTCTGACCACTTCTACTACAATACAACAACATCCCACTCACCTATTCTGTTTCTAACAAAAGACCAGTATAAAATAAGCTGTACAAGCTCAATACTAAAAAGCACCTCCTCCAAAGCTTCACACAATGTCGGTTATAAAACAAAGAATAATGCCTGATTGAGAAGAAGGTCGAACTCTAGAAAGGGAGAAGGGTCGCTACCACCGAACAAACTTATCCAAAATCCTTTCCCACAATAAGAGGGAACAGTACCTGTGATTTCAGGGTTCTACCTCTAGGCAAAGAAAAAAACATGAAGAGACAGCGCAAATCTCCACTACAAGGAGAATACGAAGAAAAGAATCCCGAATCCTCAACCAAAGTTGTCCACAATTATGCTCTCTTCGATAAAGAACTCTGGCGCAAAATGCAGAGGGTGTTCAAGGATCTACTCAAAGAATCAATGGAAGAGATATCCAGAAAACTAAAAGAAGAAATGAAAGAAACAATAGAACAGATAGTCGAGAAAATACAGGAAAAAATGAGAGCAGAAATAAAAAATCTACAAAAAGAAGTGTCACAAATAAAGAATTCAGTAGATGAAATTAAAAAGTAAGTATGTGCCCTTAGCAATAGGATAAGTGCAGCTAAAGAGAGAATCATCTAGCTTGAAGATGAGCAACAGAAATCCCATAGGAAACAACAAGCAATAGGAAAAGACCTCAAAATGGCTCTAAGAAGAATCAGAAACCTAGGGGATGATGCCAGAGGAACAACATTAGAATCACTGGAGTACCAGAAGGACAGGGAGGCAACCCCAATGAAAAAGCTATAGTCAAAGATCATTGCTGAAAAGGTCCCAGAGTTAAGGAAGGCAGACATACAGATCCAAGGAACCAGAAGAATACCAGTTAAAAGAGACCCCAGAAAAAAACACTCCAAGGCATATCATAGTCAGAACGATGGATGCTGTGGACAGAGACATAATATTACAAGCAGCAAGGTTAAAGAAGGAAATAACATACAAAGGAGAACCCCTTAGATTCACAGAAGACCTATCAAAGAAAATCCTCCAAGCCCGAGGGCAATGGTGGGACATAGTGAAAAAAAACTCAATGAAATAAACGCCTCACCAAGAAAACTCCATCCAGCTAAACTCTCACTTGAATTCGATGGAACGATACACCACTTTGTAGATAAACAACAGCTCAGGAACTTCAAAGACTCAAAACCAAATCTAAAAGAAGGACTAAAGGGTCTCCTGTAAGATAAGAAGGAAAACACGTATAAACACAACCAACTCCTACAGAAAGATGGCACAAAACCCCATGACAATAATCTCCCTTAATGTCAATGATCTAAATGCACCTACCAAGAGACACAGAGTGGCAAAATGTATCCAGAAACTGAAACCAACTTTCTTCTCTCTACAAGAAACTCATCTGAACAATCAGAGCAAACACAGACTCAAAATTAAAGGATGGAAAACAATCCTGCAAGCAAACAGCTCCCTCAAAAAAGCTGGGGTGGCCATAGTAGTATCTGACAACATTAATTTCAGGCTGAAAAAGATTAGAAGGGACAGCAAAGCCCATTTTCTATTCATCAAGGGATACGTACAACAGGAAGAAATCACACTCTTAAATGTATACGCACCTAATGAGGGAACAGCTAAATATTTAATACAACTGCTAACAGATTTTAAGGAGGACATTGCTAGCAACACAATAGTAGTTGGAGACTTCACCATAGCCTTATCACCTCTGGATAGATCAACAAGAACAAAACTCAGCAAGGAAACATTGGCTTTGAATGAAGAAATAGAAGAGAAAGGACTTATAGACCTATACAGGGCTTTACACCCCCAAAAGAAAGAATACTCATGTGCTAGGCCACAAAACAGACCTCAGTAGAATCAGGAAGATAGAAATAATATCAACACTCTTTTCAGACCACGATGCACTGAGGATAGAAGTGGATCACACACAGACACGGAGAACCAAATCAAACACCTGGAAACTAAACAACTCACTGCTGAACAATGAGTGGGTCAGGAAGGAAGTCAAGGACAAAATCAAAAAGTACCTGGAAACAAATGAGAACGAAGACACGAGCTACCAGAATTTATGGGATGCAGCTAAAGCCGTATTAAGGGGAAAATTTATAGCCCTGCAGGCATAGCTCAGGACGGAAGAAAGAATGCACACAAGCAACTTGATTCACAGCTCAAGATCTTAGAAAAGGATCAACAGAGGAGCCCAAATCATGCAGAAGGAAAGAGATCATAAAACATATAGCAGAAATCAACGACATGGAAACCAAAGGAACAATCTGAAAGATCAATAAAACCAAGAGCTGGTTCTTTGAGAAAATAAACAAGATAGATAAACCACTAGAAACACTCATAAAGAAATAGAGAGAGAGAACACTAATAAACCAAATCAGAAATAAAAATGCAGATATCACAACGGAAACCAAAGAAATTCAAAAGATCATCAGAGACTACTTTGAAAGTCTGTATGCCACGAAACAAGAGAACCTCGAAGAAATGGATAAATTCTTAGATTCCTATAATCTCCCAAAGCTGAATCAAGAAGATATATTATGCCTGAATATACCTATTAACTTCAAGGAAATTGAAACTATAATCAAAAGTCTTCCCAAAAACAAAAGCCCAGGTCCAGATGGATTCACTAGCAAATTTTTTCGAACATTTAAAGAGGATCTACTGCCAGTCCTTCTCAAGCTTTTTTAGAAATTGAAAAAACAGAAACTCTCCTAAACAGTTTCTATGAAGCCCATATCTCTCTAATACCAAAAAAGAAACAAAGACACCACAAAAAAAGAAAACTACAGGCCGATATCCCTGATGAACACAGATGCGAAGATTCTGAACAAAATACTAGAAATAGAATTCAACAACTCATCAAAAAGATCATGCACCAAGACCAAGTAGGACTCATCCTGGGGATGCAAGGATGGTTTAACATTCATAAATCAATCATCATGATGACTACATGCAAAAAACTGGGCTTAGATCTCTGCCTAACACCATGTACAAAACTAAGATCAAAGTGGATCAAAGACCTCAACGTCAGACCAGAATCCATAAGGCACATCGAAGACAAAGTTGGCCAAACCTTTTGTGACATTGAAGTTAATGGTATCTTCAAAGATGTCATGCCACCAGTCAAGCATGTGAAAACAGAGATAGACAAATGGGACTATCTTAAACTAAGAAGATTCTGCACCTCAAAAAAAACAGCGACCAAACTACAAAGACAGTCTACAGAATTGGAAAGGATATTCTCCCAATACCTATCTGACAATGGGTTGATTTCAAGGATATAGAAAGTACTAGTTGAACTCCACAAGAAGAAAACATCCAACACCATCAAAAAGTGGGGCAACGAAAAGAACAGAGACTTTCTCAAAGAAGAAATCCGAATGGCTAAAAGGCACATGAGAAAATGCTCTACATCATTAATCATCAGGAAGATGCAGATCAAAACCACAATGAGATACCATCTCACACCTCAGAGACTGGCCCACATCCAAAAGAACAAAAGCAACTGGTGTTGGTGCGGATGTGGCAAGAAAGGGACCCTCCTTCACTGCTGGTGGGAATGCCGACTGGTTCAGTCCTTTTGGAAAACAGTATGGATGATTCTCCAAAAATTAAAAATTGAGCTCCCATTTGACTCAGCAATACCACTCCTGGGAATGTACCCCGGAGAGGCAAAAGAGTACAGTCGAAGTGACATCTGCACTTGTTTGTTCATTGCAGCACTCTTTACAATAGCTAAAATATGGAAAAAAAAACCTGAGTGCCTGAGAACAGATGACTGGTTAAAGAAACTTTGGTACATCTACACAATGGAGTAGTATGTACCAGTTAGAAAAAAATGAAGTCATGAAATTTACATACAAGTGGTACTACATGGAAAATATCATGCTAAGCAAAATAAGTCAGAAAGAGAAGGACAGACATAGAAAGATTGCATTCATATGGGTAACATAAAGTAACAAAATAAGAGACTAACATCCAAGAACAGCTGTGATAAATACCACGTTGTTAACTCCATGGCTTAGAGGACAGCTGCACACTCTAGGGGTAAAGACAGCTCAGATAGAGAAGGGAGCACCCAATAAAGGGTGCTGGGGAGATCCGTCCAGGAAGGGAGATGCATGCTGAAAGTAGTCTATAGACCGAAAATGATTGCCACCCAATGTCTCTTCTGCAGACCACAGCACCCAAAAGGAGAGATAGAACAAAAGGTAGTGCCCTGCCACAAAGGCTGGGTCGGATGGGGGATGGGGAGGTGGGAAGGATACTGGGATTGGTGGGGGTGGAGAATGGGCACTGGTGGTGAGATGGGTACTCTCGATCGTTGTATAACTGAAACCCAAGCACAACAACTTGTAAGTTTACAAATGTACCTCATGGTGTTTCACTAATAAAACAAACAAATAAAAAAAAAACAACTAAAGATTCATAATAGGCAGGCTCATGTTTGAAGAAGTTTCAGAGACAAAACTAAATAGGAAGACATCTATGTGATTTTCAGACATCAGTATTTTGAGTCAAGGATTTTATATCCTCATTGATAGAGTCTGGAGCCTTAATCCAGCGCCTTAGACCGCTAAGCTTCCTGACACTTCATAAACACACCATAATGTCTTAGGTGTTGAACTTCTCAAAATTCATAAAATTTATGTAACCATAAGGCATGGTGAGAAATAGAAATCTGCATCAACGCAAATGATGGCCAGCTGATAATCTCCTACCACAATTGCTTCAGAAGGGTAAACCATTTTTCACTTTTATGCCATTTATTAATTTTACATGTCACTAAGTAAAATGAACTAATTATTATATTTTATAAGTGCTGAAAAGTTTTAATGAAATATTTGCATACAGCATATATTTGAAATGCTTAATTTGAGTGATTAGGAGAGAAAAATTAGATATCACTACTGAGGGAACAACAGTATCAACTATTCATTTTTATGGCTCCAAATTACACTGCAAAAAATTAGGCCGTCAAGGGGCCAGAGAAAGGGTATAGGGCACTTTGTTTATATGCAGCCAATGGAGGTCAAATCCCTCAGGCTCCATTTTATACACTGAGCCCCTGAGCTCAGAGCGAGGAGTAACCCCTGAACATTGTCAGATGTGGTCCCCAGACAAAACAACAACAACAAAAATTTAGGCTTTCCCATATCTATAAAAGCAGGCTTTATTTTTTTCATATTTCTGAAACAAAAATCAAGAATATGTTAAGAGTACTGAAAACTAACTTTGTCACTTGAAAGTTTATCTGTGCTGTGGAAAATACAAGATTTTATTCAGGACTTGATATCCTACTTGAAACTTTGATTCAGAAACATATTTGGGTTTTTTTACTTCAGAAAAAGTAGAGAGGCCCATTATCTCCTGATGAAGATCAACATTAGTAAAATTCACTCCTTTATCTAAAGATGACAGAAAACTGTTTACCATTGCCGGTAAAGCTTCAAGTCTTTTTGTGTTGGTTTTATTTTTCTTTCTGTTTTTAAGATGTGAAAGATTGAAATCACCATTGATTATCTTTCTCTTTAAAATCACTAAATGTACCTTTTATCTATGCAAATATAAAGCAAATGCTCTCTTCTAAATGGAATTGCTGTATTAAACTTAGATCTGTAGCAGTAAAAAGTACTTAAATGAGAGTGAATATCATTTGATTTTTCATGCGAATAACAAGTTTATTTCTTTTGGATTTGTGATTCATTTTTGAAATATAAACAGAGCATGTATATGCATGCATATTTTTAGAAACATATAAATATGTCTAAAAGTATAGAGGCATCAGTGCATTATAGATAAGTACAGAGAGGTGTGTGTTTATAGACACATAAACATATATTTCTGTTTGTCAATGGACTATGATTGTGCTCTTTGCAATTCCTCATACAATATGGAAGTTTCTGTCACAAAGCTAAGGTAAAGTCATTCAGGTTATAGCTGAAACTAAGGAGAAATAATATGATACATTCGGAATTGAATTCATAAATGCATTGAGGGGCATGGAAGGATAGATCAGGGCTTAGGGGTCCATGCCTGTGCACAGTGAACTGAGTTAGTTGTCCACCACTGTATGTCCCTCTGAACTGTATGTCTCTCTGAGCACCACTAAGGTATAATCAGGAGGAAGCAGTGAGCCTGTGCTTGGCCCCCAATAAAAAAGCAAACAAAAGTGGAATAGTCAAAAAAAAAGAAAGAAAATTGGGGCTGAAAAAACAGGATAGTACACGAGCTCCTTGTATTGCATGTGGTGAACCCAGATAATATCATTGATGGCCTCTATGATTCCCTAAGTCCTATTAGGATCGAACCCTAAACTGAGCACAGAGCCAGAAATAAGCCCTGAGTACCGATTTGTGTGGACACTTCTGTTTTTAATTTAACAATCAGCACAGCAGGTAGAATGTTTGCCTTGCACATACCTGACCCGGGTTTGATACTTTTGCCCTTCTCAGAGAGCCCGGCAAGCTATCGAGAGTATCCTGTCTGCATGGCAAAGCCTGGCAAGCTACCCATGACATACTCGATATGTCAAAAACAGTAAGAACAAGCCTCAAAATTTGTTATGAGACGTTACTGGTGCCTGCTAGAGCAAATTGATGGACAATGGGAGGACAGTGCAGACAGTGCAGTGCGGTGCATATAAATATTGCTTGCGATTTTATTCCACTGTAGTATTAGTTTTCAATTAAGCATGTGTAAAATATGTCTGATTTGTCTATTAAATAATGCTACAGAAATAATTCTTTTCTTTGTAGAACTTGACCTTGGGAATCTATGTATCAACAACTGTTTGTTAAGCAATAAGCATTTTGATATTTTTAAGTATAAATAAAACTGTTATAAAATAGGAATGTATTTTTTCTCTAATTATTCTCTATCAGTTGCATAGATAATATGATAATTTGTTAGCAATGTGCTTATGTAGGTAAAATACAGTTAGTGTTGTAAAAGTTTTATTATGGAAATAATATTAATATGACACAGCATTATTAGAATTTTACTACATAAACATGTGTTGTCTTGTTTTTTTTTTGTTTTTTTTGGGGGGGTCACACCCAGCAATGCACAGGGGTTACTCCTGGCTCTGCGCTCAGGAATTTCCTCTGGTGGTGCTCAGGAGACCATATGGGATGCTGAGAATCAAACTCGGGTCGGCCGCGGCAAGGCAAATGCCCTACCCGCTGTCCTATAGCTCCAGCCCCAAACATGTGTTGTTTTGAAATAGAGTGGACAAACATGATTTTATCTCCCTGTCACAAAGATTATAAAAGAGCTCATCAATTTGTTTTATTACTATTTTTGCAGTGGGGGCAATGCTTAGGGGTTACTCTGGGCTCTGAACTCAGAGACCACTTCTGGTATGCTCTAGGAACCATATAGGATGATGGAGGTTGAACTGGATCAGCTTGTATGTAAAGCAGGCACCCAACTAGAAAACTCTCTCCAGCTCAGCTTGTCAATTTTGTTTGTTTTTGTTGGTAAAGGGTAGAAAGTAACTGTCTCATAGCTACCCTGGGGTACACTCCAGTTCTAACCCTGTACCACTAGTCTCCCAGCACCAATAAGAGTGGCCTTCATGGCTAAGAATCACAGCATCCTTGGGTGATTGCATTGAACTGCTGGCCCAATTGAGAGACCCCTGTGGCTTCCTGAGCACTCTTTGGAAGAAACACCAGAATAAATTAACTCGACAAGTTAAATGAAGCATATATTTTCCTTTATTTGGGTGTTTTTTGGTGTTGATAGGCTGTTGTCCTATCAATACCACTGTTTTATACGTGCAGAAGCACTTAGGACCTGAGACTAGTGGTAGAGTTGGAGCGACAAGATGATCTGTATCATTTTGAATCATGAAAACTTGGCAGACATTTTTGTAAATGACAGTTGTTCATGAACATTCACTGTCACTGTTACTGTCATCCAGTTGTTCATCCATTTAGTTGAGTGGGCACCAGTAACGTCTCTATTCATCCCAGCCCTGAGATTTTAGCTGCCTCTCCTTACTCGTCTTTCCCAACAATTGGAAGTTCTTTCAGGGTCAGGGGAATTAAACCTGTTATAGTAACTAGTTTTGGCCTATCAAATTGCCATCAGGAGGTTGCCAGGCTCTGCCCATGCGGGAGGTATACTCTCAGCAGTTTGCTGGGCTCTCCAACATATATATATATATATATATATATATATATATATATATATATATACTGTCACTGTAGCACTATCCTTCCTTTGTTCATCGATTTGCTCGAGCGGGCCCAGTAATGTCTCCATTGTGACATTGTGAGACTTGTTGTTACTGTGTTTTGTGTTTGGCATATTGAATACGTCACGGGTAGCTTGCCAGGCTTTGCTATGTGGGCAAATGAATGAATGAAAACAGTCTTGTGTGGAGTCCGGTGGCATCGTTATGGGGGTCTCATTTATACTCCTTTCTGGGAGTAGCATCCGTCAGTTGTGGCTGAACATTAAGGGAGAACATTATGGGAGATTATTAACACTATGGGAGAAATTTTGTGATGCATCAAATCTAATAAAGGTCAGAAAGTTCCTCTGAATTTTCTCTCTTTTGGAGGAAAAAGGTGTTTGTGGCCACACTCAGGAGTGCTCAAGGGATACATCTGGATATGTAATTAGGGATCACTCCTGATGGGGTTTAGAAAACCATCAGTCATGCTGGGGATTGAAGTCTGACTGTTTACATTTGAAGCAAGCACCTTACCTGCTGTATGATCTCTTTGACTCTATCTAAAATGTTTTAGACAAATTATTATGTCTATAAACAACATTGTTTTAAAAATTATTTTAGCAAAATGATTAAAATATCTTCCATAAAACACCTCTAATAACTAAGCCTATCTTTTCACAATAAGCAAATATTGGCAAACCCAAATTTTAAAACTTTCAAACCTAGCTTAATCTGTTAAGTTAAAAATAAAAAATATTTGTGGAAAATAGTTTGCTTTTGATAGTCTAATGTTATCACTAAACATGTATGTGACTTTCAATCAACATCTGAAAACCAGAAAATCCTTTATTACCAAATAAGCTGATTGTTATTTGTGACACAGGAAACTAATTATCATGACAAAACAGATGCATAAAACTCAATGTCAACTCCCACATCTATTTCCTTATGGACTATATGTATGTCACCCAATCTCCTTCAAAGTAAGCTTTTCTTCCATCCATGGATCCATCTCTCTGGCCCCAATATATCTCTTATTGATTGTAGAAGATTACTCTAGGGGCTGGAGTGATAGCGCAGCAGGTAAGGTGTTTGCCTTGCATGCAGCCAATCCGTGTTGAATTTCCAGCATCCCATATGGTCCCCCGGGCACCTGCAGGGATAATTCCTGAGTGCAGAGCCAGGAGGAACCCCTGTGCATCGCTGGGTATGACCCCCAAAAGGAAAATAAATAAATGAATTAAAAAAAAGGATTTCCAGCCCTTTAAAAAAAAAGATTACTCTAAACTTTGTCTATTTATTTATTTTTGATTTTTCACTTGAACTTTTAGAAATTTATAAAAAATTAAATAAACAGGAATAAAAACCCACACAAATGCCAGTAAATTTAAAGTTCCCATGATGATTTATACAGTTATATATACATGTATATGTATACATTAATTTATCTTAACAGGGCTGTGAGAACAGCATGCTATATTAGCCAATTTATTATAGCAATCTCAAAAGTCACTTTATTTCAGTTCTAATTTAACAACCTATCATCAGAAAAAAAATCCCACACTCTAATGAGGATATTTATAACACATTTAATAAACAATCATTTTTAGATAGTATGAGATATATTAGTTCCAGGAAAATTCAATATAAGATTAATTAAAATACTTATACTAATGGCAGAAACCATTCAAGCTAATATAAAATGCCTGGCAAAAATAGAACTCACATCACAAACTGTTCATTATACTCTTATATAAATAATATGGATGTTCATATATAATTGTATTGAAAATGAAGCACCATTAGCTCAATTTATTTCAGCCCTGTACTTTGATTTGTATTAACTTCTCTTGTCCTTCCAGCTCCTCACCGGTGCTTACTTTCATGGGTGGTTTACAAGTCATCATTACATTCAGTGAAGCATATGGCTTCTTCCACTCACACGCAATGAAATGCATGTTTGGGGACCACATAACTAAATAGGAGCCTTTCGCTACTATCAGGGTATTATTTTGAGAAATCTCTTTGAGGCTGCAGCTGCAGAAACATCTCTCACAGATCGTCAACTCTGTCAAATGCATTTAGGAAGACAGTCAAATGGGCATTGGCAATTTCAGCTGCACAGAAAGAATTTTGTCTGCAGTTTTTTACTGCCAAGGGGGGGGGGAAATGAAACTAAAGTATGGTTTAGTTATGAAGAAAGCCTCAAAGTTGTATATTCATCATGTTCCCACATCTTTATGTTTAATATGAAACAAAGAAAAGACTTGATTCTGCATTCTTTATTGTGTAGCAAACTGTTGAGGAAGATGTTTAACTTACCTATGAAAAGAAGCAGAATTGCATATGTGGTATTTAAATATCCACAATTCAATGCTGAATACAAGAGATATTCTTAAAAAAGAGTAGTAATTTATAAAGGCATATATAAATTTATAGATAAAGAGATAAGAGACAAGTCTAAGAAAAACTAAACCTTGAATCATAAATTTATTGCTGAATAAGGTAAAGCACCAATAAAAATCATTAATAATGAACAGAAATCAATTTTCTAATGTGAAAACACTAAAACAAGTTATGTGTGACAGAAAAATTAGCTGTAATATTTTAGAAGTTAGGAAAATAGAAAATTAAGTACTTAAGCTACCATTTTTGAAATTATCACTGTATCACTGTATCACTGTCCTCCTGTTGTTCATAGATTTGCTCGAGCGGGCCCAGTAACGTCTCCATTGGAGACTTTTGTTGTTACTGTGTTTGGCATATTGAATACGTCACGGGTAGCTTGCCAGGCTCTGCCGTGCGGGCGAGATACTATCGGTAGCTTGTTGGGCTCTCCGAGAGGGGCGGAGGAATCGAACTCGGGTCGGCCATGTTGACTGCGTGCCAGGCAAACTCCCTACCACTGTGCTATCGCTCCATCCCAGTTGGGAGTACACGGGTACCTAAAACACTTCACTTGTCTACATGTTTTGAAATTATGTATGGTATAAAACTGAGTTTTTTTCTGTTTACGGCTCTATGAATTTCCACAAACACATACAGTCATAAAATTGACAACTCGGTTAAGGTTAAAAAAAAAGAAAAAAATTGGGGTCGGAGAGATAGTACATGTGTTTGTTTTCTGCATGACCAATTTGGGTCCAAACCGAATCACCTGCTGTCACCGATAGGAATGATCACTGCATACAGAGCCAGGAGTGAACCCTGAGCACAGACAAGGATGGGTCTTAAAATAAAATGAAATAAAATCTAATTTTCTCCCCATTATTCTCTTAGGCTCCTTTATAGTCGTGGATTGGTTTAAGGTTAACCAAATACCTGCTGTCTCTGAAACATACCTTTCTCCTGAGTGTCTTGAGAATGAAATCACACAAGATGTGACTCTTGACTTCTTTTTCCTTGGGGAAGGAGGTTTTCAGGGAAGAGAGGGTAGGCAGTAACAGCACTCAATGATACTCCTAGCATGGTGCCCAGGAAACCCAAAATGCTAACATCAAACTGAGAGTGCCCACAAAAATGTGTTTTAATGCTTTGAGTCACCTCCCTGGAAGCTGGCTTCCCTTTACTTCAAATCATGCTTAGGATTCACCCATACTCATATGATTTAGCACACTAAACTCATATACTATAGCAGGATTCCATAAATTTCTTTTAAAACTTGTATTTTATAGATTTGAGATAAAGCAGAAGAGATTTTATTTTTAATAATTTTATGCCATATTTATATTAAATATGCTGTAACATGCCTTCAATTAGGCAACAGTGAACTTCTATGGATTCAGAAAATTATTCTCTAGTAGAGCCAAAAAGAAAATATTGTTTCACACATGCGACCCATTGATAACCCTAACAAAATCTTGAAGAATTATGTAACCCTACTCTTATTAGCAAAAGTCTTCAGCACTAATAAGATTATACTTTCATTCCCAAATCAGGCTTTAGGATGGTGCTTCATTGCATCACAAACATTACATTTTAAAAAATAATTGGTTTTTTAAAATTTTTTATTTCTTATTTTAATAATTTTTCTCTATAAGAGAGGAAATAATTTACTAGGTATATGCAACAAAAATTTCCATGTCTAACCAAGTAAAATTGATACATTACTCTTTTATTTGTATTAAGCTACTAAAGCCAATCATATAATTTTTAAACTTTTATATCTGGATGTTCATGATAAAATTGGTTGCGACTGGAATTAGAGGTTCAGATATTTCTTCTTTTGTCTCTACATCTTTCCCTCCTTAATCAAGTATGTAGACTGAATTGTGAACCTACACCTTAAAGAAAACAGGGAAGTTGAAAACTTTAGCCTCAGGATCCAAGAATTTGATGTTTTTTGGAAAGAGTTCGTTCAGATTTTATAATTAATTGTAAGTCTATACTGAAGTAGTGTGAATCCGTATATCAATATGCATAGAGTACTTTCTGTGAACATGTCCATCTGAGGACAAATGAGCAATTTATTTACCATAAGATGATAAACGTAGAAATTGGAATATACATCTGAAAGAGATAAAATGTCAGTTGTTCTCTTGATGTAAATCAGTACAACCTTGACAAGGAAAGGATCACAGAACACTTTGATTTCAGTCTTCCACTCCCCACAATAGAAAATTATTTTGTTTTAATCTTCCAGTTTGTAGGATTCTACGATGGCAGTCCTAGGAAATTATGATTGCAATGCACAGAAACTTTATAGTTTTATTCGTTAAGTTTATTCTCATATTCCTAAAATTGGTTTTATTGTTTAGCACAATGGAAAGCAGAAGGCATGGTATTTTGTTGTTTTTACTTTAGCTTTTCTTATTTGATCTTATCAAAGTCCTTGGATAAAGGTGAGGCTTTTTTCTTGTAGTCTTTTCCATAAAATTTAAGGAACAATCTCTAATCAATAAATGTGATTATGGGGGCTGAAGCAATAGTACAGTGGGTATAGCACCTGCCTTGCACACAGCCAAACTGGGTTGAATTCCTGGAATGCCCCATGATCCGTGAGCCTACCAGTAATGATGGCTGAGTGCAGAGCCAGGAGTTAGCACTGAGCACTACTGGGTATGGCCACAAAACAAACAAAAATTATGTGATTATGATAAAATGATATTGATATTTGCATAACTCGGAGACTAGATCTCTCCTTTGCATGGCATTCTCAATGGATCACTTGATCAGTTGATCACTTGACATCCCGTTACTCATCAATTTGCTCAAGCAGGCGCCAGTAACGTTGCAATTTGTCCCTGTCCCGTGCTAGTGTAGCCCAGTGGCATCTGCTCATTCTAGGAACACAGCCTCAAACCAATCATTCAGGGTCTTGACGAAGAAGTCTGACCATCTCGTAGGTAAGGGTCGATGCGATCTTTGGATGTCCCATGGAATCCAGTCAGTAATGGCTCTAGTCCAGCTGTCATCTCAAAATTTCATTACATGTCCAGTCTATCTGATTTTTGATGCTTTGGCAAATAAGACAGCGTCCTGATTCTTGATCGTTGATGGAGGTCAGAACTCCAGATTCTTTCTCTCACTTGAGTGAAGCATGATACTCCAAGCATAGCTCTTTTAATTCCTCTTTGGGAGACATGAATATCATTCTCTTCCTGTTTTCATAGGGTCCAGGTCTCTGAGGAGTATGTTAATGCAGGAAGAACAGTGGAATAGAAGAGAAGTGCATTGAGCTGGAGGTTCTTCATCCTCTTAGCTATTTCTTTGACGCTCTTTAAGGCGTTCCAAGTCATCTCTTCCTCCTGCGCAATTAAGGTGCCAGGTCATTCGTCATGTTGACTTCTCGACTAGTTACACATAACTGTTGCATTCAGAGATATTTTTCCCATTCAGAGCGAATAGGATGTCGGGAATGAGATTTTTTCTCATAAACATTGTCTTTGTGAGATTTAGCTGTAGTCCAACATTTCCACACTCACAGTCAAAGTCAGCCAGCATTTGTGCCTCTTGGCTGATATTTAGTGTTATTAGAACGATGTCATCAGCGAAGCAGAGGTTGCTTAGTTAACGAGTTGCCTATCTTCACTCCCATCCCTTCCCATTCCAGTTGTCACATGACTTTCTCGAGGGTGGCATTGAAGAGTTTGGGTGAAACGGTATCAGAACCGCTCTCTTGATGTCAATATTGACCTCCATGTAGAATGGTGAGATACTGATAGTGAATCTGCAATACATCTCATGGATGATACTGATTTATTGAGTTTGAATACCCTGTTTGGCTAGGGCTTTGATGACTGCTTCAGTTGCAACAGAATCAACGTCCTTCTTTAAATCAATGAATGTTAGAGCAGCATCTTGAATTCCCAAGAAACTTCAATGGGCTTGGTTATCGTGTGGATATGGTAGACTGTGCTAAATCCTTTTTGGAAAACAGCTTGCTTGCATGGTTCTCCTTCATCTAGTGTTCTGCCAATCCTATTCAGGAAGACTTGAGTGAACAGTTTGTAGATGACAGACAACAGGCAGATCGGAGGATAGTTGCCAATGTCGTGGGCATCTCCCTTCTTGTACAGTACAGTCCTGCTGGTTTTCCATGGGATGGAACCTTGCTTTCAGACAATTAGCATTTGAAGAGCCGAGCCAGTGTATTGATGAGTACTGATGGCAGGTTCTTCAGGTGTTCAGGTCTGACCTTTTCTGGGACGGGTGCTGTTCGCTTCTTAACCAAATGAATGGCGAGTCGGATTTCAGAAGGGAGAACGTTGGGAACGACATATCCATTCTGCGAAATTTGGTATGTGAGCAGGTGGACATGGCTATTGAAGAGATCCGAGCAGAAGTCATGGATAATCTTCTCCATTGCCCTTCTGGAAGATGCGATAGGTCCATCAGGACATAGGAGGGCAGTCATCTTGGTTTTGTAGTTAGCAAAGGACAGGCGGGCGTTGCGAATGCTTTTCCCAGCTTCTGCCGCATCTGCCAGTGCTGCTGCTCTTCTCTCTTTCAGTTCTTCCTTTTTGGCTTCTCTGCATTAATTTGCAAGCTTGGATATTCACTTGTGGTTGCCTGAGGCTTACATCAAGCCACGTTAGCAAATGAGCTCAAGAGTTTTCGAAGACAGGCTTTTTTTTTTTGTGGCTATCTCTCTCTTGACATTTCTCAAACAATCATGCAGGTGCTGAATAAGTCGATTGTATTTCTTGTCAATGTTGTCATGACAGCATCATCCCATGTTGTCGCAATAGTGCCAAAGAGCTCCCAGTTGGTGGTCGTTCTGGGAGTTCTCTTTTAAACTTTGCAGCCCTTTCTCCTCACTCTGTGAAGTAGAACTTTGCATGAAGGAGAAGGTGGTCTGATCCAGTTTGAAATTTTTGGACAACAGTGACATCAGTCAGGCAAGACCGTCGATTGAATATGATGTGGTCAATTTCATTGTGCAATCATCCACCAGGAGACTCCATGTCCAAGGTTTAGATTCAGCCTTCTGGATTTGTGAGTTACCATGGATGTTCTTGGTTGACATGATGAAGTCAGAGAGTCTCTCATCCTGTTCTTTCCATTCTAGACCATGGGTCCCAATGTGGAGTTCTTTTGCTGATCTTATCAGTCCTATCTTGGCATTAAAATCACCAAAAATGATCTTGTAGAAGGTGTGGTCTTCTTTATAGAACTTCTCCTGCTCCATGTAGAACTTCTCAATTTCTCCTTCATCATAATTGGATGTTGGTGCATAGACAATGAAGATAGAAACTGCCGGCAGTGAGCCACATCTATTCAACTGTAATTGTCCTATTCGGGTTGCTAGGCATTCAATTGAATCAATGTTTATGGCTAAGTTTGTGCTGACAAGGACACCAACACCACCGATGCCTTTTATGTTGCAATATCCGAGGGAAAATTCTTCTCCAGTGTTGAAAACTGCATGATGTGATTGATGCCTTCTCATCTAGGTCACACTAATGATGTCATACTTGATCTTTCGCACTTGGACCATCAGGTAGGTCCTTGATGGATGCATCTGATGCCAGCTTATGTGCATTAAAAATACAGTCATTCTTGTCCTTTGTTTTGGCAGCCTAGTTCAGCCCTGAGATTTTATCAGCCTCTTCTTCCCCATCCTTCTTAACACTGCCATATTGGTGGTTCTTTCAGAGATAGGGGAATGAGACCCATTGTATTTACTGGTTTTTGCATATCGAATATACCAGGGATAGCTTGCCAGGCTCTGCCGTGTGGGTGGGAGTCTTGGTAGCTTGCCAGGCTCTCTGAGACGGATAGAGGCATTTAGGGTGGCCTCTAATCGTCCTTGCTGGTGTTCCCATGGTTGAAACTATATTTGAAGCCCATCAAATATGGTGCAGCAGTCTTTTTTTTTTTTGCTTTTTGGGTCACATCCAGTGATACACAGGGTTTACTCCTGGCTTTGCACCCAAGAATTACTTCTAGCGGTGCTCATTGGACCATATGGGATGCTAGGAATCTAACCCAGGTCTGCCACATGCAAGGGAAACGCCCTACCTGCTGTACTATCATTCTGGTCTCTGCAGCAGTCTTCTATTAAGTGTTGTATGATGTGTCCTGTGGCCGCTTTGTGTCCAGCATCCTGGAGCATGGAGGCAGCTGGGTAGTGGAGGTAATGGAGGTAGTGGCGGTCTGACTGGCTGCTGGGAGCAGGCAGAGGATCTCTGTTCTCAGGTCTGTTAAGCCTGGAATCCAAGATCACAGAGTTCCACTTCCCTGGTTCTGTGGGGCTTCACTCCTCCGTGAGTCTCAGCCCGAGTGTCTGGAAAGCGTTTTGGAGGATGGATGGAAGGTAAGTTTATTTGCATTTCTTCCAAGATTATCTGGAGAATGTATAATTAATAGGGGTAAGTTTTGAGTGACTTTGTCCCTCTGCCAGTACCTTCATGTGTGCGGAGAGTGGTCTCAGCATGGTGGTGGCTGGTCCTGGAGGTCTTTGGCTGCCGGAGCCCTGGTCGGGGAAGGGAGGAAAGCTCAACCCGCTCCCCTCCAAGGGGCCCTTGAGGCGAGGACAGTCAGGCGCGGGGGCACGAGACTGCACTGTTCTCTTCCGGGAGCTGGTTTTTATAGTCTCTGAGTCTTGGCCGTTGATGGGCTTACACGGTGCCAGGGGACCAGTTGGTGGGTGTGACCTCCGCCTACTGGAATTTGGAGGATCTGGGTGGAGGATGCTCGTCCCAAATCCGAGTAGGCTTGGAGATCTTGGCTCCGGAACCCGCGTGACTTTGTCCCTCTGCCAGTACCTTCATGTGTGCGGAGAGTGGTCTCAGCTTGGTGGTGGCTGGTCCTGGAGGCCTTTGGCTGTCGGAGCCCTGGTCAGGGCGGGGAGGAAAGCTCAACCCGCTCCCCTTCAAGGGGCCCTGGTGGCGAGGACAGTCAGTTAGCTCCTATTATGACATCTTATTATCTCATTCCTACTTTGGACAAACTGGCAGGCTACCGAATGTAGCCTGCCCACACGGCAGAGTCTGGCAAACTCCCCGTGGCATACCCAATATGCCAAATACCAGTAACAATTATGGGTTTCATTCTCCTAAAGAGCCTTGAATATAATCTCAGGGCTAGGATGAAGGAGACGTTTCTGGGGCCTGCTCGAGGCAATCGACGAATAACAGGATGATTTGTGTGATTGTGAAGTTTTGAGTAGCATTTGATCTTGGTTTAGAAGTTATGCAGTTTAAAAATAAAGAGAGACGTGTTCTCTAGGACCCTGGAACACTCAGCATCCCTGAGCCTCTTCCTTTTTGTGCTCTATCTCTGTGCCAGTCTTCTCCCCTCCCCTTCCTACAGGTCAGTTAACTGGTCAGTATTCGAAACCGGGACTTGGCTTTCTCCACACACATGTGCCTGGTGTTCTCTATGACCCTGGTATTCTCAGCATCCCTGAGCCTACTCTTGTTCATCCCCAATGCTGTGCTGGTCTACCCCCCCCCTCCCAGGTCAGTTAATCTGTCAGTAATCAAACTTGGTACTTGGCTTTCTCTCTGCACTCGCCCCAGGCGTCCTCTAGGACCCTGGGATGCTCAGCATCCCAGAGCCTCTTCCTGTTCGTCCTCAATGCTGTGCAGGTCTTCTCACCCCCCTCCCTCAGGTTGTAACCCCCACACACATCAGGTACCCATGGGAGCATGGTCTCTTCAGAATTTGACGTGGATTTGTACAAGTGGGCATGGTCTAATTTTTGGCTGGGGGACACTCAATGGGGCCACAGGTAGTTTACCCATACCCAGAAATCTCATATAACATCTCAGTCCACATACCTCTACATGAACATGAAGAAACAACGCAAATCCCCACCATGTGGGGAGGATGATGAAAAGAGTCCGGAAGTCTCCGTAGGTTCTACTCACCTAAGGAACCTCTCTGGAAAAGAATTCAGATATGAAGTAAGGAAGATGTTCAAGGAACTCAATGAAACAGTGAGAAAGATATCCAGTAAATTGAAGGAGGACATGAAAGAAACTATGGATCAGACAATCGAGAAAATTCAGGAAGAAATGAGGACAGAAATTGGAAATGTACGGAAAGAAATGTCTCGAATAAAAGATTCCATAGATGAAATAAAAAACTCAGTCTGTGCCCTCAACAGAAGAATGACCACAGCTGAAGACAGAATCAGTGAGCTGGAAGATCAGCTGTACCAAGCCAACAGGCAACAATTAAAAATGACGAGACCTCAAAATAGCTCTAGAGCGAATCAGAGCCCTAGAAGATGATTCCAAGACACAACCCCAGTGAAAAAGCCACGGTCAAACCAATCATTGCTGAAAAATTCCCAGACCTCAACAATACAGCCATTCAGATTCAAGGAGCCCAAAGGGAGCCAGCTAAAAGAGACACTAAGAAAAACACTCCAAGACATATCATAGTTAGAATGATTCATGCTGCCGATAGAGACACAATACTGCAAGCAGCAAAGTCAAAGAAGGAAATCAGATACAAAATAGTACCCCTTGGATTCACAGCAGACCTATCAGAGGAAACCATCCAAGCCCGAAGGTAGTTCTGGGATATAGTGAAAAAACTCACTGAAATGAACGCTTCGCCAAGAATACTCTATCCAGCTAAACTTTCATTCAAAATCGAAGGAACAGTACACTATTTTCTAGATAAACAACAGCTTAGGAACTTCATAGACTCAAAACCAAACCTAAAAGAAGGGCTAAAGGGGCTACTATAAGACAAGACAAATCCTACAAGCACAACAGTTCCTTACATAAAGATGACACAAAACCCCATAAAATAATCTCTCTCAATGTCAATGGTCTAATTTTGTCAATTAAGAGACACAGAGAGTCTACAAAATGGATTTAGAGACAGAACCCAACATTCTGCTGCCTACAAGAAACTCATCTAAACAGTCAGAGCAAACACAGACTCAAAGTTAAAGGATGGAAAAACAATCCTGCAAGCAAACAGCTCCTTCAAAACAGCTGGGGTGGCTATACTAGTATCTGAAAAAATAAATTTCAGTTTGAAAAAAAAATAGAATGGACAGCGAAGGCCATGTTCTATTCATCAAGGGATACATACAACATAAAGAAATCACACTCTTAAATGTATATACACCTAATTAGTGAACAGTTAAATATTTAAAACAACTGCTAACAGATTTTAAGGAGGACATTGCTAGCAACACAATAGTAGTCAGAGACTTCAATATGACCTTATCAACTCTGGATACATCAACAAGAACAAAACTCAGCAAGGAAATATTGGCTCTGAAAGAAGAAATAGGAGAGTATAAACAATCTTTTCAGACCATGATGCACTGAGAATAGAAGTGAATCACACAAAGATACAGAGAACAAAATCAAACACCTGGAAATTAAACAACTCAATATTGAACAATGAGTGGGTCCAGAAGGAAGTTAAGGAATAAATCAAAAGAAACCTGGAAACAAATGAGATTACGCCCCGAGCTACCAGAACCTATGGGATGCAGCTAAAGCCATATTAAGGGGAAAATTCATACCTCTGCAAGAATTTCACAGGAAGGAAGGGCCCACATAAACAACTTGACCTCACAGCTCAAGATCTTAGAAAAGGATCAAAAATGGAGCCCAAATCAGGCAGAAGGAAAGAGATCATAAAACTTTGAGCAGAAATCAACAACTTGGAAATGAAAAAAAAAATCCAAAAGATCAATGAAGCCAAGAGCTGGTTCTTCGAGAAAATAAACAAGATAGACAAAACACAAGCAAGACTCACAAAGAAAGAGATAAAGAGAACCCTAATAAACCAAATCAGAAATGAGAAGGGGGTATCACGACAGAAACCAAAGAAATTCAAAAGATTATCAGAGACTACTTTCTGAAGGTCTGAACACGATGAAACAATAGAACCTAGAAGAAATGGATAAATTCCTGGATTCTTATAATCTCCCAAGACTGAATCAAGAAAATCTAGAGTATCTGAATAGATCCTATTAACATCAACGAAATTGAAACTGTAATCAAAATTCTTCCCAAAAACAAAAGTCCAGGTCCAGATGGATTCACTAGAAAATTTTTCCAAACATTTAAAGAGGACCTATTGCCAGTTCTTCTCAACTTTTCCAGGAAATTGAAGAAACAGAAACTCTCCCAAACAGTTTCTATGAAGCCCACATCTCTCTAATACTAAAAGGAAACAAAGACAGCACACAAAAAAAGAAAACTACAGACTGATATCTCTGATGAACACAGATGGGAAGATTCTCAACAAAATATTAGCAAATAGAATTCAACAACTCATCAAAAAGATCATACACAATGACCAAGTAGGATTCATCCCTGGGATGCAAGGCTGGTTTAACACTCGGAAATCAATCAACATAATCCATCATATCAACAAAAGAAAAGATAAAGAACATATGATCATATCAATAGATGCAAAGAAAGCATTTGACAAGTTCAGGCACCTGTTTATGATGACAACCCTTGCCAAAATGGGCATATGAGGGGACTTTCCTCAATATAGTTAAAGGCATCTACCACAAGCCTATAGCAGGCATCATCCTCAATGGGGAAAAACTGAGAGCCTTCCCTCTAAGATCAGGGACGAGACATGGATGCCACTGCTGTTCAATATAGTACTGGAAGTACTTGCAAAAGTGGTTAGGCAAGACAAAGATATTAAGGGCATTCAGGTAGGAAAGAAAGAAATCAAGCTCTCACTATTCACAGATGATATGATACCATACTTAGAGAACCCTAAAACTTATACCAAGAAACTCCTAGAAACAATAGATTTGTATAGTAAAGTTTCAGGCTATAAAATCAGTACCCAAATGTCCATGGCTTTCCTGTATGCAAATAATATGAGAGAAGAAAGTGACATGAACAAAACAATCCTGTTCACAGTTATGCCCTATAGCACAGCGGGTAGGGCGTCTGCCTTGCACGCAGCCAACATGGCCGACCCGAGTTCGATTCCTCCGCCCCTCTCGGAGAGCCCGGCAAGCTACCGAGAGTATTTGATATGCCAGACACAGTAACAGTAAAAAATCAAGTACCTAGGAATTAGTTTAAATAAGGAAGTAAAGTATGTGTAAAAAGAAATCTACAAAATGCTACTTCAGGAAATAAAGGAGGACATGAGAAAAAGGACAGTGATTAAGTGATGAGAAAATGGAAAGATATTCCCTGCTCATGGATCAGGAGAAGTAACATTGCCAAAATGGAAATAATTCCCAAAGCATTGTACAGATTCAATGTGACCCCAATAACGATACCCATGACATTCTTCAAATAAATGGAGCAAACACTTCTGAAATTCATATGGAACAATAAGCCTCCAAGAATAGCTACAGCAAATCTTGGGGAAAAGAAAATGAGAGGAATCCACCTCCCTAACTTCAAACTTTACTATAAAGCAGTAATAATTAAAACAGAATGGTACTGGAACAAAGGCAGAGCTGCAGACCAATGGAACAGGGTTGAATATACTGACATCTCCCTCCAAACAAATGATCATCTAATCTTTGTAAGGGAGCAAGAGATGTGAAGTGAAGCAAGGAAAGTCTCTTTTCCAAATTTTGCTGGCTAAACTGGATGGGCTGGAGCGATAGCACAGCGGTAGGGCGTTCGCCTTACACGCGGCCAACATGGCCGACCCGAGTTCGATTCCTCTGCCCCTCTCGGAGAGCCCGGCAAGCTACCGAGAGTATTCGATATGCCAGACACAGTAACAACAAAGTCTCCAATGGAGACGTTACTGGGCCCGCTCGAGCAAATCGACGATCAACAGGAGGGCCTTTACCTTTACCTTTACCTTTAAACTGGATGCAAAAACATGGGCTCAGATCTCTGCCTAGCACCATGTACAAAAGTAATATCAAAATGGATTAAAGACCTCAACAACAGACCAGAATCCATAAGGTACATTGAAGACAAAGTTGGCAAAACCCTCCATGACATTGAAGCTAATTCAAAGATGTCACACCACTGACCAAGCAAGTGAAAACAGAGATAGACACATGGGACTATCTTAAACTAAGAAGCTTTTGCACCTCAAAAGAAACAGTGACCAAAGTACAAAGATAGTCTACAGAATGGGAAAGGATATTCTCCCAATACCTATCTGACAATGGGTTGATTTCAAGGATAAAGAAAGTACTGGTTGAACTCCACAATAAGAAAACATCCAACTCCATCAAAAAATGGGGTGAAGAAATGAAGAGACTTTCTCAAAGATGAAATCCGAATGGCAAAAGGACACATGAGAAAATGCTCTAAATCATTAATCATCAGGGAGATGCAGATCAAAACCACAATGAGATACCATCTCACACCTCAGAGACTGGCCCACATCCAAAAAAACAAAAGCAACCAGTCTTGGTGCGGATATGGCAAGAAAGGGACTTTCCTTCACTCCTCGTGGGAATGGTTCAGTCCTTTTGGAAAACAGTATGGACAATTCTCCAAAAATTAGAAATTGAGCTCCCATTTGACCCAGCAATACCTCTCCTGGGAATATATCCTAGAGAGGTATAAAAAGTATAGTCGAAGTGAAATTTGCACTTGTTTGTTCATTGCAGTACTGTTTACAATAGCCAGAATCTGGAAAAAACCTGAGTTCCCGAGAACAGATGACTGGTTAAAGAAACTTTGGTACATCTACACAATGGAGTGCTATGTTGTGTTAGAAAAGCTGAAGTCCTGGAATTTACATAAAATTTACATGGAAAGTGTCACGCTATGTGAAATGAGTCAGAAAGAGAGGGACAGGCATAGATTGCATTCAGATGGTAAACATAAAATAACAAAATAGGAGATTAACATCCAAAAATAGCCTAGTTAACTACAAGGAGGTTTACTCCATGGCTTGGAGGCCACACATGCTAGGGGGAAAAGGCAGCAAAGATAAAGAAGGGAGCACCAAATATAGGGTATTGGGAGGATCCTCCCAGGATAGGAGATGCATGCTGAAAATAGACTATAGACCGAACATGATTGCCACTCAATGCCTCTTTTGGAAACCACAGCACCAAAAGGAGAGAGAGAACAAAAGGGAACGTCCTGGCACAGAGGCAGTATGGAATGGGGGGGGCACATAGGTAGGTGGGAGGGATACTGAAATTATTGGTGTTGGAGAATGGGTACTGGTGTTAGGATGGGTTCTCTATCATTGTATAACTGAAACCCAAGCGCAAAAATGTGTAAGTCTACAATTGTACCTCATGGTGCCAGGAACGCCACGAGAGAGATAGCCACAAAAAGGCGCCTATCTTCGAAAACTCTTGAGCTAATTCGCCAGCGTGGTTTGGCGCATGCCTCAGGCAACCGCAAGCTAACGTCCGAGCTTGCAAAGCAGTGCAGAGATGCTATCAAGGAAGACCTCAAAGAGAGAAGAGCAGAAGTACTGGTAGATGCAGCAGAAGCTGGGAAAAGTATTCGTAACGCCCGCCTGTCCTTCACCAACTATAAGACCAAGATGACTGCCCTCCGACATCCTGATGGTTCCATCACATCCTCCAGAATGGCAATGGAGAAGATTATCCATGACTTCTACTCAAATCTCTTCGATAGCCATGTCCACTTGCCGACACACCAAATTCCATAGGATGGGTATGTCGTTCCCAACGTTCTCCCTTCCGAAATCCGACACGCCATTTCGTCGGTAAAGAAACGAACAGCACCTGGCCCAGACAAGGTCAGACCTGAACACCTGAGGAACCTGCCCTCAGTACTCATCAATACACTGGCTCGGCTCTTCACTTGCTACCTGTCTGAATGCAAGGTTCCGTCCCAATAGAAAACCAGCAGGACCGTACTACTGTTCAAGAAGGGAGACATCCATGACATTGGCAACTATCGCCCGATCTGCCTATTGTTTGTCATCTACAAGCTGTTCACTCGAGTCATCCTGAATAGGATTGGCAGAACACTAGATGAAGGACAACCATGCGAGCAAGCAGGGTTCCGCAAAGGATTCAGCACCATCGACCATATCCACACGATAACCAAGCTCATTGAGGTTTCTCGGGAGTTCAAGATGCCGCTCTGCTTAACGTTCATTGATTTAAAGAAGGACTTTGATTCTGTTGAGATGGAAGCGGTCATTGAAGCCCTAGCCAATCAGGGCATTCAAGCCCAATACATCAGGATCCTCCGTGAGCTGTATTGCGGATTCACTACCAGGATCTCACCATTCTACAAAGAAGTGATCGTTGATGTCAAGAGAGGGGTGCGGCAGGGTGATACCATTTCACCGAAACTCTTCAGTGCCACCCTCGAGAACATCATGCGACCACTAGAATGGGAAGGAATGGGAGTGAAGATAGATGTTGGGCAACTACACCACCTCCGCTTTGCTGATGACATTGTTTTAATAACACCAAACATCAGCCAAGCGGCACAAATGCTGGCCAACTTTGACCGTGAGTGTGGAAAGGTCGGAGTACAGCTGAATTTTACGAAGACAATGTTTATGAGAAACAGCCTTGTTCCTGACACCCCATTCGCTCTCAATGGAACGACCATCTCCGAATGCAACAGCTATGTGTACCTACGTCGAGAGGTCAACATGACAAATGACCTGGCACCCGAGCTGTGCAGGAGGAAGAGAGCGGCTTGGAACGCCTTCAAGAACGTCGAAGAAATAGCTAAGAGGACGAAGAACCTCCGGCTCCGGGCACATCTCTTTGATTCCACTGTTCTTCCTGCATTAACCTATGCCTCAGAGACCTGGGCCCTACGCAAACAAGATGAGAATGCTATTCAGGTCTCCCAAAGAAGAATAGAAAGAGCTATGCTTGGAATATCACTTTTCACGCAAATGAGAGAACGAATCGGGAGTTCTGACATCTGTCGACGATCAAGGATCAGGGACACTGTCTCATTTGCCAACGTGTCGAAAATCAGATGGGCTGGTCACGTAATGAGATTTAAAGATGACTGTTGGACTAGAGCTGTTACTGATTGGATTCCACGGGATGTCAAAAGACCGCGTGGCCGCCCACCTACCATATGGTCAGACTTCTTCATCAAGATCATGAACGATCGGTTTGAGGCCCTTCATGTTCTCGAAGCGAACAGATGCCATTGGGCTACACTAGCACGCGACAGGGACAAATGGAGACGTTACTGGCGCCCGCTCGAGCAAATCGATGACTAACGGTAAGTTAAGTGATTAAGTGATACGTATCTATCCATTATATGTAGAATTATTTATAAATTTTGTTCATGGATTTATAGATATTCATCAATATAATAATGCCAAGATAGGACCGAGAAGATCAGCAGAAGAACTTCACATCGGGACCCATGGTCTAAAATGGAACGAACAGGGTGAGAGACTGTCTGAGTTCATCATGTTGACCAAGACCATCCATGGTAACTCACAGTTCCAGAAGGCCGAATCTAAACATTGGACATGGGAGTCTCCCAGTGGACAATTCCACAACGAAATAGACCACATCATATTCAATCAACGGTTTTGCCTGACCAATGTCACTGTTGTCCCAAAATTGCAAACTGGATCAGAACACCATCTCATTCGTGCAAAATTCTACTTCACAGAGCGGGGAGAAAGGGCTGCAAAGTTTAAAAATAGAACTCCCAGAACGACCACCAACTGGAAGCTCTTTGGCACTATTGGGGCAACATGGCAAGATGCCATTGTTCACAACATTGATGAGGAATACGATCGACTGGTTCAGCACCTCCATGATTGTGTGAGGAACGCCAAGAGAGAGATAGCCACAAAAAAACACCTGTCTTCGAAAACTCTTGAGCTTATTCGGCAAGGTGGTTCGGCGCATGCCTCAGGAAACGTTTGAGCTCACAAAGCAGTGCAGAGATGCCATCAAGGAAGATCTCAAAGAGAGAAGAGCAGAAGTGATGGTAGATGTGGCAGAAGCCGGGAAAAGTATTTGTAAAGCCCGCCTGTCCTTCGTCAACTACAAAACCAAGATGACTGCCCTCCGACGTCCTGATGGATCTATCACATCCTCCAGAACAGCAATGGAGAAGATTATCCATGACTTCTACTCAAATCTCTTCGATAGCCATGTCCACCTGCCGACATACCAAATTCCACAGGATGGATATATCGTACACAATGTTCTCCCTTCCGAAATCTGACACGTCATTTGTCAGTAAAGAAACGAACAGCACCTGGCCCAGACAAGGTCAAACCTGAACACCTGAAGAACCTGCCATCAGTACTCATCAATACACTGGCTTGGCTCTTCACGCGCTACCTGTCTGAATGCAAGGTTCCGTCCCAATGGAAAACCAGCAAGACTGTACTACTGTTCAGAAAGGGAGACATCCATGACATTGGCAGCTATTGCCCGATCTGCCTATTGTCTGTCATCTACAAGTTGTTCACTCGAGTCATCCTAAATAGGATTGGCAGAACACTAGATGAAGGACAACCATGCGAACAAGCCGGCTTCCGCAAAGGATTCAGCACCATCGACCATATCCACACGATAACCAAGCTCATTGAGGTTTCTTGGGAGTTAAAGATGCTTCTCTGTCTAATGTTCATTGATTTAAAGAAGGCCTTTGATTCTGTTGAGATGGAAGCAGTCATTGAAGCCCTAGCCAATCAGGGCATTCAATCCCAATACATCAAGATCCTCCGTGAGCTGTATTTAGGATTCACTACCAGGATCTCACCATTCTACAAAGAAGTGATCGTTGATGTCAAGAGAGGGGTGCGGCAGGGTGATACCATTTCACCGAAACTCTTCAGTGCCACTCTTGAGAACATCATGAGACGACTGGAATGGGAAGGAATGGGAGTGAAGATAGATGGTCAGAAACTACACCATCTCCGCATTGCTGAAGACATTGTTTTAATAACACCAAACATCAGCCAAGCGGCACAAATGCTGGCCAACTTTGACCGTGAGTGTGGAAAGGTCGGAGTACAGCTGAATCTTACGAAGACAATGTTTATGAGAAACAGTCTTGTTCCTGACGCCTCATTTGCTCTGAACAAAACGGCCATCTCCAAATGCAACTGCTACGTGTACCTAGGTCAGGAAGTCAACATGACAAATGACCTGGCACCCGAGCTGTGCAGGAGGAAGAGAGCGGCTTGGAATGCCTTCAAGAGCATCGAAGAAATAGCTAAGAGGAAGAAGAACCTCTGACTCCTGGCACATCTCTTTGATTCCATTGTTCTTCCTGCATTAACATAAGCCTCAGAGATCTGGGCCCTATGAAAACAGGATGAGAACACTATTTGAGTCTCCCAAAGAGGAATTGAAAGAGCTTGGAATATCACATTTCACTCAAATGAGAGAAAGAATCCGGAGTTCTGACATCCATCGAAGATCAAGAATCAGGGACGCTGTCTCGTTTGCCAAGGTGTCAAAAATCAGATGGGCTGGTCACGTAATGAGATTTAAAGACGACCGCTGGACTAGAGCTGTTACCGACTAGATTCCACGGGACGTCAAAAGACTGTGTGGCCGCCCACCTACCAGATGGTCAGACTTCTTCATCAAGATCATGAAAGATCGGTTTGAGGCTCTTCATGTTCCTGGAGCGAACAGACGCCATTGGGCTACACTTGCACACGACAGGGACAAATGGAGACATTCCTGGCACCCGCTTGAGCAAATCGACGATTAACAGGAAATTAAGTGATCAAGTGATCATCAATATACATACTTAGAAATTCACAGCATTGAAGCTAATTAATCTATGAATTATAGAAGCAATTATACACATTATTAAACTGATAGAATTTGACCAAGAAAGCAGATGACAGAAAACCTAATGCTTCGTTATTGAAGTTTCACTGAGATATCTAATGAGTAATGAAATAAAAAGAACTTTTATTCTAGGTAGAGAATCCATTGATAATAAACTTCAGAATCAGAGACTCAGATTTTAATCCCAGACAGACCGTTTGTCATCTGTGTGATCTTAGGTAATTAACTTGATGTCTTTTAGGCTGTCAAATGTTGATTTCTTTCTTCATAGTAGTGGTGTTAAGATCAAATAAGCTATATTTGCAAAGTGACTGGGATTTTCAATAATTGGTTAGAAAATTTTCACGATTATGTCTTTTTCATTATTCCTCACTCCAATAAGATCTTTGCTGCCCACCAGACCATGTATATTGTGAAATCTCATGATGAAAGTTTAAAGTGAGAGTACATAATTAAGCAGAAAAACCTGAGAAGGAGATTCTGACTGAGATTTAGAAAAATTGAAAAATATGACCACAAATAAGGATATTATAGTACTTAAATATGCTCACCTTATTGTACAACTTTGATTAAGTAGAATTCAAATAATTCTCAGTAGACCTAGAAATTTTAATTTTGTAACTGCAAGTTCTGTTACAATATGTTCTCTTTTTCTAGTTTGGTGTCAGAAACGATTGCAAAACATAATTTAAAAAATGTCATTTCCAGAAATTTCCGGCTATCACAGGACTAAACTTCACAATCCTGATTATCATGGGTGGTGCCATGCAGAGGGAACCAAAAACTAAAGATTATATTATTAAACATCTCTCAAAAAATTAGGCTTATATACTGAAAACAATTAGATATATGTCCAAGAATATCTAAGCTTTTCTTAGAATTTTTATTTAAAGTATGCATGTATTTGCTATTCTTTTAAAAATGTAGATAATCCTTGATTAAATACCAGTGACTATAAAATGGCAATAACAAGTGTGTACATTTATAATAATAATAACATAAACTGAAAGGTTAAGAAAACATATTAGTCACACTTCATATTTTCATACACAGACATTTTTAGACAAGATTCTCTCTCTAGTTCTCTCACAGAGTTGCTATGAAATGTCAAAGTGTTCATCAAATCAATGATTTGATAAGTTGCTTGGTTAAAAAGGTTTGTAATTTTGAAAAAAAATATTATTGAGTATTTAGAGATTTGACAATGTATTTATTAGCTTTGTTCTTAGTTTAAATATTAATTTTCATCACAGTGTACTGATAAAAATATATTTGATCTTAGCTATAAATATTAATGTTTGATGTTTTTATTTTAAATTTGTTCTTTGATTGTTTTAGTACATTTGAAATGTACTACTGATTAATTTATGCTTCCCAAATAAGAAAATCGATTTTAATTTAACGTAGCATAAAATGATATATACATATTCTTGCTTATAACAAATATATACACTGTTGAAAAGAAATCAACTGCATTTCCTTTATGTTTTGTTTTTTTATTTCCATTTATTGTTCAATACCTCTTTCTTTCATTTTAAATATTTCTATTCTTAGATTTACTTCTGCAATTTTAAATTTGGCATATACATGAAAAGACTTTATAAAAACAATTAAAAAAACAACTTGTGTAATGGAATGGATTTTTAACCAGATCATTTGAGGAAATTCAAGCGCTAATACTTCTGTTTACAAAATTTTACTCTCTTTTTTAAGCATTACCATGCTTGTTTTGATAAAAAAATTAGTTAATATTTGCTTAGTAAAGTATTTAAGATATAGTAAGTACTACCTCTTACTTAACAGAAATAAAAATTGTTTAATATCAAGAAATATAAACTTAGCTTAATTTATAAAATTATCATAATTAAAAGAAACTTCAATTCAAACAGTAATATATTTGCATAATTTACCTAGGATAATCAACCTATTGGAAGCAAATAAAATTAGTTTCAAAAATGTTTTGCATAAATATATAAGAAGTTTTCTAAATGATATAAAAATGAGTGGATGTCAATAAGATTTAATTAATCATCCATTAAGTGGCTATAATTATCATCACTGAAAATAGCAAGTGTATGTGACTTTATAAAGCTACCAAAAGTTTATATACTCTTGGAATTGTAAAATTAAGTTGGGAAGTTTGCCAAACTGCATGTAAGTGTATGCCTACACATGACAGTTTTATTCGATTCCTAGAAAATTATTCAGAGGCAAAAATGTCTATTCCATAAAATGATTTGCACATGAAAATTTATAATGCTGTATTTAATTATCAATAATCATAAATAATAAAATGCCCATTTTTTAAGGAGCAAAACTCTATGTCCCCCAGTTACGTCCTTACCAAAAGGTTAATTTCATGGGGTCTTGATGGCACGCTAGAAATTTAGTTGGTGATTTTAAAATTAAAAACAAACAAAAAACAGGAACTTTGGAAAAATTTGCTATTCATTATTTTCTGACGTAAGGAATATAAAAATCAGTGACTTGAAAACCAGATATGTGTAATGGTACATTGTCTTTGAACAACTTTACAACTGATTGCATAAAAAATGGTTACCTTGAATATTTTGTAGTTTCAGGTATGCTTTCTTATTTTTAAAATATTTCTTCCTCTTGTCCCACGTGACTATGGTGGAAAAAAGAATATAAAAAGACAAAAGATCCCTCAACACACATTTAACAACAACAACAAAAAAGCTGGCATTGCTTGTCTCTGTCACACCAATTACAATGTTTAAAACTTTACAGAACAATAAAAGTAAAGAACATTTTTATTTACAAAAAGACATTTTAAGTACTTAGTAAGTTTTAAACAACTTTAGATGTGTGCCAATTTCCATACCCTTAAGGCAGTTTCAGTGTGAATATTATCAAGTCACACAGGTTGCCTCTCCCTTCTAGACTGAAGTTAACTAAGATTGTTTCATTACCATATCCACTGCTAAATTGCATGAAACATTAGCATCTGTTCAGAAGTAAGCTCTCCCTGGGGCTATGTGCTGGGGAACTCTGTATGTCCCAGTGAATCTGAGACAAACTTCACATTCCCCAACTGTCTACAAAGTAATTTACTCTTTATCAGTGGGAAGTCTTGGTCTGAGAAAAGAGTACTCTTTGAAAAGATTTAAGTTTAATTACAATGATTAAACTTCTTCTCATCTAACTTGGCTATTTCAAACGCCATTTTTCCCTGTTCTATAACTATACCTCCAAAAGAGTTAATAGACTAAAGGTGTATGTTTATTGAACAAAATATCAGAAGAGATCAGATAAGCATTGATTTAAGATTTTTGTTCAAGTGATTGCTTATAGGACATAAATATGAGTGCAAATGAGGGAAGAGTCCATACAATAGATGAACAACTCACAGAAATCAGAAAAACCAACGTTGCAATTGTGAGTGGAAAAGTCCACCTCTTGCTGAAGTGCTGAAAGAATCAAGTGGTGGTTTAGAGAAATTTGACAGGAAAAACTGTAGATACTTTAGAGATGAGAGGAAGAAGCAGATTTTTATTTAGGCATAAAGACTCCACCTGGCTCATGACTGAAAAGCCAAGTTTTGAAGCTCACTGTTCACACAGTTTTTTTTTCCCCTCTCTTTCTTTTCTTTTTTTTTTTATGATTTTTTTATACATTTTGTTTTCATAAAGTAGTTCATTACACATAATATTCAAACACGACAATAAGAGGGAAGTGTGTAAAGGTTATTGATTTCATTCTGGGGCCCTTTAAGCCCATATATAAGAGAATACAAGCAAGTATGTTAAAACCAAACACATGTGGACTGATTTAGGTGCATCAGTGGGCTAGAGTATGAGGTCAAGAATGCAGCCGTGCAGTCCAGGAAAAACTGTGTTGCTCTCTTCCAGGAGCTTTGTTTTATAGTCTCCGAATCTTGGCCCTTAATGAGATTTCATTGGCTGGGAGCATGACTGCCAAACTACTGGAAAACTGGGGACCTGGGTGGAGTGGGCCCAGTCTCAATCCGAGCAGGCTTGGAGATCTCAGCCATGGGTCCCGCATACCTGGGTTTCTCTGCCGGTTCCTTCATTAGTGAGGCTTGTCTAAGTATGTGGAGAATGGCCTTGAGTACGGCTGCTGCTGGGGAATGGAGGTTTTCAGCTACCGGGGTTCTGATTGGGGTGGAGAGGGAAACTCAAACCCCTCCTCCCCCTCCCAGGGAGCCACCTGTGTTTCAAAGAACAGAGGTTAGGTAATTAGTACACTCTGTTACATACAACTTCCCAGAGTTACATATAACTCCCAGAGTAATTTTCACTGCCCAGATCCAGTTATTAACAAGTCCCTCAACTCCTATTTTGGCTGATCCATGTGATCACTGGAAGCAATTGACTTCCCACAGCCCTAGTAGGTCCATTTGGTCCTGGACTGAATTTACTTGCTCAGAGCAGACCACTCAACCCTTGAAGTGATATATCCTCAAGTTTTCTCCTAATTCCCATTTCTGCAGAAGGAGATTTCCATATTGAATTTTCTGTTTTCCCACACAGTGGGACTGACTCTCAGGAAAGTCAGTCTATTTCTCCCAGAAAAAATAGAACTGGCCTGGCTGGCAGAACCACCCCAAGGATATCAGCAACCAGTCCTGAAATGATGCTGCTACAGTTACCTTTTATAGGTGGTATGGGTCCCAGTTTGGTACCTTTTATTTACCAGGAAAACTAAGTAGAAAGTCTGTTAGAATTAAAACCAAGTAACAAATAATAATATAATAATAATGATAATAATAATAATTCCTCCCTGATATTCTGCTATGTGGGGGTGGACAAATAATGAACGGGGTTTGGGAAGTCTTTAGTTTCTTGCCTGATTAGGTGACACCCCTTTTCTCCAGGTGCTAGACTGAGGGAGAAGTCTCTGTCCCACTCCTACAGGATTTTGAAATGGCCCTCCATAAATGACAAAGGGATATCAAATGAATATTTATAGAAGCCTAAGAAGAGTCAATAAAAGAATAAAGGAGTAGAAAGACATCATGAAGGAGCAAAGATGAAGGTGAAGAAGGAAGTGGAGGGAGAAGGAGGAGGAGGAAGATTTAAAGGAGGGAGGAAGAGAAAGAAGAGGAGCAGGAGGAGGAAGATAAAAAAAGAAAAAAGAAGAAGAAGGGCAGCAATAACAAAATCAGAAAAGCTTTTCTTTCTAGGTAACTATTTGTCTTTCTCATTTATCTACAAAATATTCTGTTTTAAAGATAAAACTGACTAGGTTAAGAATACGCTTATTACATCCAGTTAAAATGTAGTATTTTTCTTGTGTTTGGATATCTACCAGTATTCATTACCACTATTAGAGTATCTGCTAAACTATTAATGTGTATCTGTTAGGGTCTGAAATTCTATATACCTATTATATTCTTATTAAATTAAAATATTACTTTAATTTTAATGAAATTTTTACTTTTATCAATTAATGCAATGATTTCCTCATATTATATAATTAGGCATATGTTCCTTTTTTCTGTATTTGATAAAATGTTCTTTTAAAATATATTTTAAGCATTCCTTTGAAATTTGGGGTTCACACCAGATTTCTTGTGATACCAAGAAATGGGTCAACATAGAGATCAATAATTTGTAACTCAGATAGCTATCAATACATTTTTATAGTTATTGTTGCAGACAAGTGTGTTCAATGTCGATTGTGTATGTTTAAAAAGAATAAAAATAAATAAATAAATAAAAAGAATAGCACAGCGGGTAGGGCGTTTGCCTTGCATGCAGCCAACATGGCCGACCCGAGTTCGATTCCTCCGCCCCTCTCGGAGAGCCCGGCAAGCTACCGAGAGTATTTGATATGCCAGACACAGTAACAACAAAGTCTCCAATGGAGACGTTACTGGGCCCGCTCGAGCAAATCGATGATCAACGGGAGGGCCTTTACTTTTACTTTACTTTTCATGCAATGTAAGTGCCCTTCCCTCAGTACTATCTCTGCAGACCCTTCAAATGTTATTTTTGAGAAGAGATACATAAATGCACAACCTTACAAAGTACAACATTGTCTAATGTTGGGGATTGAGGGGTTCTAGAGCTACCAGAGTTATACCCTGAAGTGTTCAAACATATAACCCAAGTCATATTTCTGACCTTCTTTCTACTATTATCATCTCGTTTTAAGGTATAGGATGGAATAAATATGCATGTTTTGCAAAATTCTACTTAAACAGGGCTTGTACAACAACTAAACAGCAGAAAATTAGAAATAAATATTTGGTAAAGGAACACATAATCCAGAATGAAAATCTTCTTCTCTCTTCATACATTGTGATGACTTTAGATCTATTAATTATTATAAAGTATTTTATTACTCTAAATTTGTTGCATTTAAATTTTATTACCAGAGTTATGTAGGACCTCCATATTTCATAAAATATCAGAAGTATAAACTATCATTACTTATGAGAAAAATTACAAAAAACATTAAACTTTACCTTATAGAAATAGATTTATTCTGGAGATCAGTGTACTGATTGGGTTTTAAATTGATTTAAAATAATAATAAGAAAACAATATGCTCTAATATATAACCAAGAAGACAAGAAGAAGAATCAGCATCTGACATATCATTCAAGATTTAGGGGGAAATTCTTTCTCTTCTTTAGTGTTAGGAAATCAACAACGTTTTAATTTATATTAAAGTTGCACTTACAGTAACTATATCAGCCATATAGTGCTTCTATTGTATTTTTATTATTTTAGATAAGAACTCGAACTCGATTCCTCCGCCCCTCTCGGAGAGCCCGGCAAGCTACCGAGAGTATCTCGTCCGCGGGGCAGAGCCTGGCAAGCTCCCCGTGATGTATTCGATATGCCAAACACAGTAACAACAAAGTCTCCAATGGAGATGTTACTGGGCCCGCTCGAGCAAATTGAAGATCAGCGGGAGGGCCTTTACTTTACTTTACTTTTGGATAAGAAATCAATGACCTTAATTTCCAAAGAAAACCATACTAAATTTTAGATGCTGAGATTTGTACTCAATATTTCAAATCTTCTCTAATGTCCTTAAATAATTTGTACTCGGCTATTTATCTTTAACCTACAGCAAATTTCAAAATTATACTTAATACATATGCATGTATAAATTAAAATTTATTTGCAGTTTGTATTTTATATACTTGTTGTTCAGTTCCTAAGCAAAAATTTATTCCTCACTAAATTGATTTGAGCATTTATTATTCAATAATTCATATAATACAATAATGTTAATATTATTTGTATATAATTTTTATTAGGGAATTACAAGAATGTTGTTTTTGATATTTCTAATTTAATACAGTCTAAATCTATGCTGAGGAAATTGTTAAACTTGAGTAAAAATTGAAACAATATATCATGCAAGGGAATGGAGGTATTTATGAAGATTTTCTTAATAAACTTATTCTCTATCACTAATGTGATGTTTTTGTATTTTTTTCCCTAAATAGTTTTGTATCAAATCTCTTCAATGTAACTGATTATTGTTGTACCAATGATATTCACCAACTTTGTACTTACTAAATATTTAGATTAAATTATAAAAAATAAATTTGTGGGTTATTTAGAAAACCAACCACTTGATTTATTTTTCCCTACTTATTAGATTTCATAACCAAAAAATAAAATAAATTTTAGATTGTAGTTATAACAAAGGGGTGGAGCAACAGCATAGTGGGTAGGACATTTGCCTTGCATGCGGCTGACCTGGGTTCGATTCCTCCACCCCTATCAGAGAGCCTGGCAAGCTACTGAGAGTATTCTGCCCACATGGCAGATCCTGGCAAGATATAACAAAATTAAAGGATTGTAGAAAATTTTTCATCCCCAATTTTGATTTATAAAGAGCATTTTTAAAGCTCATTTGATGAGCTTCTCCTTCATGGAAACTTAAACTCACACACTACGATAATTAAGTGAAAATGAGATCTTTAGTGAGTACAAATTCAATAACATAACCAATATACTTATAAAGAGAAAAAATTATTTATTAATTTTATATATGTATGTATTTATTTTCCATTTGAAACCCAAACACATGATTTGCAAAGTTGCTCATAATACAGTCATTGCAGGTTTCAATATTGTAATGCTACTCTAAATTCAATACTACAATATTCTATTCAATTTAGGAATATTCAATATTTTATAACTCAGAGTAAAAGCCAACCTGTGAATAATTTTTTCTTAAGAGTTTTAGCTGTCAGAAGTGTGTGAGAAAAATAAAACCTGTTAAAAACAATGTTGAAGTGGTGGCACACTGTTAGGGAAGCCTTTAAAGGCTAACACAAAAATAAATATAGACTAAATGGTAAGTAAATAAGTAAGCAAACAAATGAGATCTTTAAAAGCAAAATTCTGCTAGAAAAGTGTACCTAATCATTAATTTGACTGTGAGGCCCTTTGTTTAGACTTCTGAAACCAAAAAATCCACATGCTAGTTACAGTCAATTATATATTTCTTTAGATGTCTTGACGGATGTCTTGACAGTTTCTTATAACCTACATTTCTAAAGTATCAGCTATTTAGGACATATGGACAAAGAAAATTCTTCAAAAATATTAAATCTGGATTTTTCAAAATCAAAACTTCATATAAACCTGCTACTAGAAAATCCTTTTTCTATGAAGCCATGGCAACAGACATGCTGTTTGTCACTTCTAAAATGTATGAGACTGTCAACTGGAAAGATAGTAGAGTGGGCAATGGATTTACCTTTCATGTGGCTCACCTTGGTTTGATCCCTGGCACTTCATGTGGTCCCTCAAGGCTGGTAGGAGTGATTCCTAAGGGATGAGCCAGGAGTCAGCGCTGGGCAAAGCAAAATATAAGTAATTAAATGAATAAAATGTATGCGGCTGTTTCAAATGCTGAAGATCTTTTCCAATGACCCCTTCCTCCTATTCCAAGAAATATAGTTAAAGAAGATGATAAATAATGAAACACAGAAATAGGTTGAAGAACAATGAGAAAAATACAGAGTCATTCCTAGAAATGAGAAGCATCTAGACAAGGAGCAACCTGTCCATGGAGAAAAGTCAAAAGCAGGATACAATATGATTATGCCTGACCTGCAAGAAGCCACGAGATGGATCTCTAGCACTGCATGTCACCTCAAGACTCCAGCACGACTGTGAGCTAGAACTGAAGCATGAGAGTCAGCACTGTCCAGCTGAGTATACTCAGGAGTGCCACAGACACCATCAAAATATGAAAATAAGAAATTCCCTTGTCCCTGAGATAGACGATGATGACATATTTGCCCACTTTGATTTTATAACTTCTATGATTTCACGATCATCCTGTTGTTCATCGATTGCCTTGACCAGGCACCAATAATGTCTCCTTCATCCTAGCCCTGAGATTTTAAAAAGTGCCATATTCAAGGCTCTTTCAGGGTTAGGAGAATGAGACTCATCATTGTTACTGGTATTTGGCACATTGGGTACGCCATGAGGAGTTTGCCAGACTCTGCCATGTGGGCAGATTACATTCGGTAGCCTGCCAATTTGTCCAAAGTAAGAATGAGATAGTAAAATGTCGCACGGCCGTGAATGCGGCCGAGTGCTTCAGGGCGCTGGATTTTATAATCTCTAGGTCTTGGCCGTTGATGGGATTACATGGCGCCAGGGGGCCAGTTGGTGGGAGTGACCCCTGCCTACTGGAAGATGAAGGATCTGGGTGGAAGATGCTCAGCCCCAATCCGAGCAGACATGGAGATCTACGCCCCGTGACCCGCATGCCTTTGTTCCTCTGGTGGTACCTTCAAGCATGTGGAGAGTGGTCTCACCATGGTTGTGGCTGGTTCTGGAGGTCTTCGGCTGCCGATTTAGAGAATATATATATAGTGTTTTTTCTGACTCTCTAAAATGACTCTTCTATGTTTGCATCATAACTGTAATTTGGATTAGAACAGGTATTTTTTGTTGACTAAAGAAATTTATTTATATCCAGTATGACATCATTTTACAGATTTAGAAATGAAGGCTGATGCTTTGATTAAATGATAGATTTGACATTTTGGCTAGTTTTTGTTTTTTTGCTTTTGGGGTCACACCCGGCAATGCACAGGGGTCACTCCTGGCTTATGCATTCAGGAATTACAGCTGGCTGTGCTCTGGGGACCATATGGGATGCTAGGAATCAAACCATGGTTGGCCATGTGCAAGGCGAATGCCCTATCCACTGTGCTATCTCTCTAGCCCGAGATTTGGCATTTTTAAGAGAAAATTTATCTCTTAAATACAGGGAGATGAAGTTATGAAATTTACATACAAGTGGTACTATATGGAAAGTATCATGTTAAGCAAAATGAGTCAGAAAGAGAGGAATATACATAGAAAGATTGCATTCATCTGGGGAACACAAAGTAACAAAATAGGAGTCCAACACCCAAGAGTGGCCAAGATTAGTACCAGGAGGTTTGCTCCATGGCTTAGAGGTCAGCCACACAAGCTAGGGGAAAAAGGGGCTCAGATAGAGAAGGGAGCACCAAATAAAGGGTGTTGGGAGGATCTTCCCAGGATGATAGAAGCATGCTGAAAGTAAACACTAGACCAAACATGATTGCCATTCAATCACTCTTTTGCAAACCACAACACCCAAAAGGATAGAGAGAACAAAAGGGAATGCCCTGCTACAGAGGCAGGGTGGGATGGGGGATGGGGGATGGGAGGGATACTGGGACCCGTGGTGGTGGAAAATGGGCACTGGTGGAGGGATGGGCATTGTATAATTGAAACCCAAGCACAAAAATTTGTAAGTCTACAACTGTAACTCATGGTGATTCACTAACAAATATTTTAAAAATATATAAAAAAAGAATAGCTGATATTTACAGCATTCAGCCAAAGAGAAGGACAACATGGAGGGCAGGATCCACAGATCCCGAAGGGAAAAAAAAACAGGTTCCAAAAAGAGCCGAGATCATCGGGAAGCCCCAGATGGGGTAGATACCGCATCCCGCCTCCCCCAGATGGAACCCCGGTGACCAGAAGCCTCTACAACCACAGCTCGAGTATGCAGGAACTAGGACTTTTCCTCAAATCTCCTGGGACTACACCTCCCAGGTAACCTCTGATTCCGGAAGTCACACCCACAGCCCGCCCCCCAACGCCAAATTTACAGCATTCAGCCAAAGAGAAGGACAACATGGAGGGCGGGATCCACAGATCCCAAAGGAAAAAAAAAAACAGGTTTCAAAAAGAGCCAAGATCATCGGGAAGCCCCAGATGGGGTAGGTACCACATCCCGCCTCCCCCCGATGGAACCCCGGTGACCAGAAGCCTCTAAAACCACAGCTCGAGTATGTGGGAACTAGGACTTTTCCTCAAATCTCCTGGGACTACACCTCCCAGGTAACCTCTGATTCTGGAAGTCACACCCACAGCCCGCCCCCCCAGCGCCATATTTACAGCATTCAGCCAAAGAGAAGAACAACATGGAGGGCGGGATCCACAGATTCCGAAGGAAAAAAAAAACAGGTTCCAAAAAGAGCCAAGATCATCGGGAAGCCCTAGATGGGGTAGGTACCGCATCCCGCCTCCCCCAGATGGAGCCCCGGTGACCAGAAGCCTCTACAACCACAGCTCGAGTATGCGGGAACTAGGACTTTTCCTCAAAACCGCACGGCCACTTACGCGGCCGCACGACATCTATCTACATACAAAGTGATCCATATATACAAAGTAAACCACCCAACGTTTCTCTCTGAAAATCATAGTTAAGTTTGGAGCACGGCCGCAGCCCCAGAAGCACAAGGACTTAATGCAGAACCCAACAGCTTGGAGCAGAAAAGTGAATGGACTATGCGTTAATCCAGGCCATCATGACTCTCCAGAGGGGAAAGGGTGTTGCCCCATTCGCCCTCTCCTCTCTGGAAAGAAAGATGGCGGCCACATGGGAGCCTTGTGGACAGCAGGCATGAGCCGGGGGAGTGGGGGCAACTGGAACCTCATGGGAAGGGGGGCGTTCCGGTCCATCCTTCACACCCTACCGAGGTCACCAGTTGCCCCCCGCGAACGGTTCTCCAGCACGGCCACGGCCCCAGAAGCACAAGGACTTAATGCAGAACCCGGCAGCTTGGAGCAGAAAAGTGAAAGGACTATACGTTAATCCAGGCCATCAAGTCTGCCAGAGGGGAAAGGGTGTTGCCCCATTCGCTCTCTCTTCTCTGGAAAGAAGGATGGCGGCCACATGGGAACCTTGTGGACAGCAGGTATGAGCCGGGGGTGTAGGGGCAACTAAAACCTCATGGGAAGGGGGGCGTTCCAGTCCGTCCTTCACGCCCTACCGAGGTCACCAGTTGCCCCCCACGAGCGGCTCTCCAGCACGGCCACGGCCCCAGAAGCACAAGGACTTAATGCAGAACCCGGCAGCTTGGAGCAGAAAAGTGAAAGGACTATGCGTTAATCCAGGCCATCAAGTCTGCCAGAGGGGAAAGGGTGTTGCCCCATTCGCCCTCTCTTCTCTGGAAAGAAGGATGGCGGCCACATGGGAACCTTGTGGACAGCAGGTATGAGCCGGGGGTGTAGGGGCGACTAAAACCTCATGGGAAGGGGGGCGTTCCAGTCCGTCCTTCACGCCCTACCCAGGTCACCAGTTGCCCCCCACGAGCGGCTCTCCAGCACGGCCACGGCCCCAGAAGCACAAGGACTTAATGCAGAACCCAACAGCTTGGAGCAGAAGAGTGAAAGGACTATGCGTTAATCCAGGCCATCATGTCTGCCCGGAGGGGAAAGGGTGTTGGTCCCTTCCGCCCTCCTCCCTCTGGAAAGAAAGATGGCGGCCACATGGGAGCCTTGTGGACAGCAGGTATGAGCCGGGGATGTGGGGGCGACTAAAACCTCATGGGAAGGGGGGCGTTCCGGTCCGTCCTTCACACCCTACCGAGGTCACCAGTTGCCCCCCGCGAGCAGCTCTCTAGCACGGCCACGGCCCCAGAAGCACAAGGACTTAATGCAGAACCCGGCAGCTTGGAGCAGAAAAGTGAATGGACTATACGTTAATCCAGGCCATCAGGTCTGTCCAGAGGGGAAAGGGTGTTGCCCCAGTCGCCTTCTCCTCTCTGGAAAGAAAGATGGCGGCTGCATGGGAGCCTTGTGGACAGCAGGTATGAGCCGGGGTACTGGGGGCGACTGGAACCTCATGGGAAGGGGGGCGTTTCAGTCCGCCCTTCACGCCCTACCGAGGCCACCAGTTGCCCCCCACTAGCGGTTCTCCAGCCCGGCCACGTCTCCAGTGCACAGAGACCAATTTCTTAACTATCTGACTTTCAGTAGAAATACTTCCAGGGTCAATAAGTAAAATAGCAGAAATCCAAAGCCAACATTTGGTTCTCGAACCCAGCTGTAGAAAGCAAATCACTTCACAATGCTTTTTCAGCATGTCTGATTGGGGGGGTGGTAAACTCTAAATAATAGTGGTGAATCTTTTATTGAAACAATGAATCTAATCAAAGCAGATAGAGTGTTAACTAGAATTCATCTGCCCCACAGGGAC
Source organism: Sorex fumeus (assembly GCF_029834395.1). Classification (NCBI taxonomy): domain Eukaryota; kingdom Metazoa; phylum Chordata; class Mammalia; order Eulipotyphla; family Soricidae; genus Sorex; species Sorex fumeus. Next base: position 38,568,912 of record NW_026606322.1, on the reverse strand, counting down.
TGGGAGGGGTGGGGGGTGGGGTTTTATTGGGGTTCTTCATGGTAAAAAATAAGTTTTGGTAAAGGGAAATGTGTTTGATGTTTGCATGACTGAGACCTAAACCTGAAAGCTTTGTAACCTTTCCCACGGTGATTCAATAAAAAATTTTTTAAAACAAAAGAATAGCTAATGAAAAAAAATAAAATAGCCATGCAAAACTAAAACTTATACAAAAAAATCAAAAAATAAGTACAGGCAGCAGGTAAATCTTTGGTGGAAGTTGTAGATCATAGTAGAATGCTTAAGTAATTGTTCCAATTTGTTCTTCCTTGCTTATATCTGCTATACAGCTTGTACCTTTGCATATTGATTATGGGGTTTCTATCTCAGGTAATTTGATTTTTGAGACAATTATTAAGTACCAACAGAGATTTGAACATGACTGTTGTGTTGCAATTTGTCCTGAATCTTGATGATCTAGTTCCATAAAAACTATGTGCTGATGACCAGAGTCATTTTCTACAAGAGGCAAAACCAATAAGTATGAGAGAAATATTTTTTTTCTCAAAACTAGAACTTGGGTCCTTTGTTCATACCAACTACGCTTGTATGGAGAACTCTTACAAAGACAAGAAGCGCAAATTCTTAAGACCAAAAGGTTATGAATAAGTAATTGATTCAGTAAGTTACTAAATTAATGGGCCAATAACAGGTGAAAGAGAAGCTATGTGGAGAACAGAAAACATGGAACACTTTTCTTATTTATTAAATTAATACATGCAAATTAATGTTCTAAGTAATCTCATTGTATTGAATTGAATATATTACTTTTAATGAGGAATGTAAATTCCTCACGTAAAGAATATAAGTAAGATTTTTTAAAATTTCCTCTTTTTCTTTTATAGCACAGAGTAGGGCTTGCGCATGGCTGTCCCTATTGAACAGGGTTCAATTCCTCCACCACTCTCAGAGAGTCCCGGCAAGCTACTGAGAGTATTTGGCTGGAACTACATACCCCGGCAAGCTACCCGTGACATATTCAATATGCCAAACACAGTAACACAGTAGCAATAATTCTCACAGTAAAGACATTATTGGGCCCACTTGAGCAAAATCCATAAACAACGGGAGGACAGTGCTACGATGCTACTGTTTATTTTAATTTTCTTGAGTTAGGAATCTAACCAGATGCCTTATAAAAGGAAGGTGTTCTCCCAGTGAGACATCCTTCAGGCTCATCATTTCAGTTATGTTTTTGATTTTTATTGAATTACTTTAGCTTTCATAACTGATTGTGTTTTAGAGTGTAATTTCATATCCCTCTAACAATATGTTGCAGATCACAATCATTCCCAGAGTTCCCATAACCTCTCACAACATTAAACTGGACCCCTCTGTTCCTCTGGCATACACAGCTCTGTGGTTTATTTCCTTGTCTGTTCCTGGTTTATTTTTCAATTTCATAAATGAGTAAGATTATCTGATATTCAAATTTATTATTTAAAATTAGTAGAAGAGTCTTCAAAATGCATTCCAAATATCATAAAAAAGTGAAATTGATTGAACGTTGCAATACTATCTTTCAGTGAAATGTTCCAAAATATAACCAAAGTAAGAGCTTATATTTGTACGATGACAAAATTAGATACATTAATTTTAGGTGGATTAAAAATATTTATTATTATGCAAATATTTTATTAGATTAGAATAATTTGGTGAAAGGCACCAAATGCATGTGTTTTATTTCTAGCTCTACCTTTAAGATCTTTTTTTTGTGCTCAATTGTAAAATTACATCACCGTCACTGTCCTCCCGTTGTTCATCAATTTGCTCGAGCGGGCCCAGTAATGTCCCCATTGGAGACTTTGTTGTTACTGTGTTTGGCATATCGAATTCATCACGGGTAGCTTGCCAGGCTCTGCCCTGCGGGTGAGATACTCTAGGTAGCTTGCCAGGCTCCCCAAGAGGGGAGGGGAAATCATACTCGGGTCGGCCATGTTGGCTGCATGCAAGGCAAACGTCCTACCACTGTGCTATCACTCCAACCCTAAAATTACATCATTGAAGTAGATTTTCAATGTCCGTTCTACGATCTTATATTTTTTATGATTTTAAATATCTTTTGAATTTTCATTCAATCACATGATAATATATAGCATCAAAGACTTGGGGATCTGTTTCTTTTAAGCACATGGGTTTGATACCTGTAGTGTAAGGTAAGTTAAAATTAGGAGAAAAAGAACATATTTTACAACAGAATCTAATAAAATTGAACACTTTTATTTTCACAATCTTATTGCCTTTTCATTAATGATAGAAACAAAAAAGTTCCGTTACTAATAATTTATAATTGTCAGTTTTTTATCCTGCTCAGTCTAATAAAACCAACAAATGTAAATCATTCAGTGCATAGATAAAAATATTATCCTAGCATATATTTTGTATGTTTTTAAGATAAATAATGTTTATCATAAGCAAATTACAGTGTTACATAAAGACACTCTGAGAAAGTTCACTGTATTAGCTTATGGGAGAAAATAATAGTCAAAAACTCACTAATTATTCTTATGTGTTTTTGAACAATATTGTAAAAAATTAATAGGGAAATGTGGGATGGAATGTAAGTAATATTTTCTATTTGTCTCAGTTCTTAATTAACCACAATAATGGTAATGGAGTTATCTATACTTTCTATTGTAGCACCCATAGACTCCCACACACAAAAACCCAGCTAAGTTGAGTGATAAGAATAATTAACAAAGTATGAGACAGTTTAATTAATGTGTTGATGTCTCAGCACCATGTCTGAAGGTTAATCAATAGAGAAATCCACCGTGTAACTTCTGACTTGATGTTTTCTTTAGAAGAACAAAGCCATGTAAGATCACTTACCTTTGATCCTACTCAATATCTCATTAATTGGGTTGCACAATGGGTACATTGCCATACTCTGTGGTGATGTGCTTTGAAAGAATGTGTTTAGCTAACCTGAATAAATATTTATATTCCTTTAAACTTAAAAAAGAGAAAGACCAGGTTGAAGTAAATCCTAAGTGATTCAGTTTCTAAAAACATATGAAACACAAATAATATACACCTTGTTGTGCATAGCCACTAAAATAGATGTGGCAATTATATTATCTTGCTTTTGGACTTTACATATAAAGTCTAGTGATTATCTTTCTCTAAAAAAACAGTTATTCAGTTCTTAATGTCACATTTTTTATCTAAATATAATTTATTCAATTAGTTTGCTTTCTACTTAATTTTATTTATTTATTTATTTTTGGATTTTTGGGTCACACCTGGATGTATAGGGATTACTCCTGGGTCATGCACTCAGGAATTACTACTGGCAGTGCTGGTGGGGACCATATGGGATGCTGGGAATTGAACCCCCCTCAGCAGTGTGCAAGGCAAATGCCCTACCATTTGTACTATCTGTACTATCATTCCAGCCCCACCCTACGTATTTTTAATTAATGGAAAACGATATATATTCTTTTCATATGTACATATTTTATGCATATATTAAACTTTCACATGTACTTTTTCATGTTTTATATACTAATCTACACATAGATGCATATACTGATATATCTGTATCTATCAATGAATTTGCCTACTATACTATCAAAATTTTTAAGATAGAAAAATGAGTATTTCAATATCATGAATTAGAGAATTTCCAAATTTTATCTTTAATGATTGGTTTCTGAATGTATAAATAAAATATAGTATTTAAAATTAAAGTTTATGTACATTTTTGTGGAATAATTTAATTTTTATACTGAAAAGTCATGTTATATAAAATAATGCAAAAAAGAGAAGTATTCCCTTAAAAAGATGAGCAAAGAAGTATTATTCAATTTGTGTAAATTATTTTGAGCTCTATACTGAATTATGAGATAAGATTCTGCTAAATTCTGTTGTAATTTCATAAAACTTATTTGTTTTATATATCACACATGAACATTAAATTAGTGAATATTTTTGTGACAACTATTTGCAGATGTGTGAGAATGGTAGTGTAGTGATGTGATGACTACTAGTGTAGTGATGATTAACAAAAGATGATCATAACAGATATATGCAATCTGAGAAAATGTAAAGATCCAGTAATCTAATTTCAGAAATGAATTTTCAGAAACCTTAAGAAACATGAGCAACTCTTCAAACTACTTTCAATTCTTCTAATTCAAAATTTACTAAACACGTAAAAAGGTAAAAGGTAAAGGCCCTCCCGTTGATCATCCATTTGCTCGAGCGGGCCCATTAATGTCTCCATTGGAGACTTTGTTGTTACTGTGTCTGGCATATCGAATACTCTCGGTAGCTTGCCGGGCTCTCCGAGAGGGGTGGAGGAATCGAACTCGGGTAGGCCATGTTGGCTGCGTGCAAGGCAGACGCCCTACCCGCTGTGCTATCGCTCCTCTTATCTTGCATGTGGCTTACCTGGGCTAGCTCCTCAGCTATGCATAAGGTTTCCCCAGGATTGATACCTGAGTAGAGGGCCATGTGTAAGCCCTGAGTACAGTGATGTGACTCAAACACCTAAACAAATCAAAATTTGCTAAACAGTTCTCTTACTTTTTTGTGATAATTTATGTAGTTATACTGAAATTTATTTTTCTTATGAAAAGTAAATAAAAGACAATTTGTGTTTTTTTGTATACACATATATAATAAACATTTGAATCACTGAAAAGTATGTTTATCTATTAAGTGTAAAAAACAAAAAAATTATGGCTATTTGGTACTATAAGAAAAATTGTCTTAGAAATTATTTACTATTACTCATGATATTTCATGAAAGAAAAAATACTAAAAATTGTTAGCTTCTAGAAGAAAATCAAGGAATTTCTATATTTTCTTTTAGTTACAGACTGTCTAACAGAAATTTCTGCGAGTTTAAACTGCAGTTGAAAAAACATTACCTGTGACATTTTATATGTCAGGATGTTTGCAATATAATAATTGTCAGTTCCATGACAATGTGAAGGATTTACTCTAGGAGAAAGAGCAAAAAACTTGTTATCCTTTAGAGGCTTTAGACCTAATATGAAAGATTCCCTTGCTAGAATAGAAACATAGAATGAAAGTCAGATTTTATCAGAGTAGCTCCTTTCAATAAAGAAGCAGCTATGAAAGATTGATTCTATATATCAATGTTATTCCAATTGCCATGAGTAAAGGTTTCAAACTTAGTTGATTATCCTATTAAAGTCAAAGATGATCAAAACATACTTGTAATGAACAGTAATTAGATTATTGAGCTTTATGCTGAAAGTGAGAGAATGCTCTATAGACAATCTCTGGGCAAACCCTAAGGGTTTCAGAGTATGGAAGTTGTAATTTTGAACATAGGCAAATTGCTGTAAATTCAGACTGTCAGCAGTTTTATTATCTTAATTCTTACTAAAAAAAATAGCACATTTTATAAAATTAAGTAAATTGCATTATAAAACTGTGCGTGTTTGGGGTTGGAGGCAGTGCATTGACTGGATAGGGTGCTTGCCTTGCACAAGGTCAGCCTGAATTATATCTCTGTACCACATATGGTCCCTGAATCCTACTTTGATCCCTGAGCCCAGAACTGGGAGTTATCCCTGAGCACTGCCTGGTGCACCCATAAACAAACAAAAATTTTTTAAAATAATTAAAAAAACATGTATATTAAAAATAAGAGTAGAAAAATAAACATGTTATATATATATATATATATATATATACATATATATAAATTTTACTGCTAAAATTCCATGGAGCAATAGCACAGCAGGTAGGTTGTTTGCCTGGCATGCAGCCGACCCAGGTTCAATTGCTCTGCCCCTCTCAAAGATCCTGGAAATCTACCAAGAGTATCTTTTCTGCACCACAAAGCCTGGCAGGCTACCAGTGACGTGTTTGATATGCCAAAAACAGTAACAACAAGTCTCACAGTTTGTTGTGAGACATTACTGGTGCCCGCTCAAGCAAATCAATGACTAATGGGAAGACAGTGCAGTGCTACTAAAATTCTATACACTTGCCTCACTCCACTGACATAGCTGCAAGTATAAGAACTGTTCAAATGAAATAAAGATTTTTTCTTGGAATAAACATTTGTGGGAGAGGTGACTTGAATATTTCAAAAGCTAGTCTATGATACATAGTGATAAAGTTCTAAATACATTTGTTTCAGCTGCTCTGCTTTAAAAGTCAGGGCATAGTTCAACTTGCTGATTTTGAATTTTTTTTTTTTCAGCTCTCAATTTTCTCTCAGTTTCTTAGCTATAGACTCACATCTTTCTCCCACCCTCTTCCATACACTTTTAGCCTAAAAAGAATGATTCACTGTGTTTGAAGACTGCATACTTCAAAATGTATCTTCACTGTAGCACAATGCATGTCACACTCTGGTGTCATATTCTTAATGGCTTTTTTCCCCATCTTTAACAGAAAATCATTTTCTTATTCTTTCCAGATTGAGACCAAATTTTGAATCAACTGCTCGGACAGGAATTGTTTTTTATTAAAACAAGGAGTATTAAACTTGAAACAAGGTCCATGTGCCGATAATTAACGCTTGGCCTTTTATATTTGGAATCAGTTTACACAGTTTATACAGAAAAGTGAAATTTAGGTTTAGGTATTTATGTTTCCATATTTTACTAAAATAGATGATGTTATTTAGCAAGAAAATATCAATTTAAGCTTTTTTTAAAGTCTAGTTAAATTGAACAAATGTCGGAATTTCTTGAGAGGATTCTCTTCGATAAACTTCAAGTTCATACTTTCTTAGTATATGCAGTTATATCCAAAGCATTGAATGACTAGGTATAAGAAAGTTCAGAAACTGGTTAGACTTCTGAAGGAAGTTTATCTTTACTTTCTGGTAAATGAAATGTCTGAAAAGCTTTGGATATTTTATTAATAGTTACATTGTCAGAATAGAGTATCTACTCCTCCACTGAATAATCACACACTTTATAAGATTAAATCACTAGAAATTTAATTTAAATATAAACTGTATTATGAATGTTCCTAACTTTTAAACATACTAATAAGGAATATTTAAATAGCAAAAAAGCTGCTTTTGTGTATAAAATTAGTTATGTTTCTTTTAGTCAAGTAACCCATTTCAGCTAATGCTTGCATGAGTTTTACTTCTCTAAATTTAAGTTTATATTAGGCACTATGTTTTCTGAATTGTTATAAATACAGTTTTATACATTAAATATTATAGCACAACAAGGTTTAAACAGAGAGATTCTTCAATCACTTAGAAGAAAATATATTTCAATCATTATAACTTATTTATATTATATGTTAGACATATTTTTCCAAAATTTTATATTTAAATTGTCAAGTTTTCCTTTTCTCTATTCCAGCATAAATTGGTAAACAAAGGAACCCTCAAAATACCTTTTAGTTTTGAATGTAACTAGAATTTGATATATAGAAGAAAATTGAATTATTCTTATTATTCCTTTTCAATAAATTAATTGATTAAACAGTATTGTCTAATACTGTTCAAGATATTCAAAGATTTTAGTTAAAAAAGATAGGGCTAATTTATTTTTTCATACTTATGAGAAGTTTGAGAATGACAAAAATAGAGTGATACAGATCACAGGTGAAGAGTAAACAAGGGAAGAAACCATTGCAATGTGATATTTTAAAAATAAGTCTCTCGATAATAATGGCTATTAGAAAGTGTAACTCAGAAACAAGAAACTTTTGTAAAAACCTATTATAAATTATGCTTAAAAATCAGGAAGTGTAAAGAACACACTAAATATTGCTTCTCTCTGGATGTAGAAAGTCTTCTGCAGATTTCTTTTTTGTTTTCTTTAGAAAGAGAACTAATTTGATAAAATTTTATAGGCACCCATGTCAATAACTGGTAGTAAAATACTTATATACCTTTCTTGATTTTAAGCACTCATGACAACAATTTTTGATTTAACTCATTTACATGTACTTCACAATTGCGGTATTGTAGTTAATGTCAAAAGTAAGCAAATTTAGTATATTCATATTCAGTTTTTATACCTTAACATAAAACTTGATTTTATATCTTAATATAGATTTTTCTTTCATTCACCAAATTCCAATAGTTTTATAGCAATGTAAACATAATTAACTTATAAAAACAAATTTTATTTAACCTTTTAAGTGGTCACTATCCATCCAGAGAATTTTAAAGAGAAAAAGAAGATAGTTTTCATAGTAAAAATATAAATTGAGAAAGAGAATATATATATACTCATATAAATAGTATATTTATTTTTCTATTTGACTGAATTCATACTCAAACTTGAGATTACATGAATTGAGATGCTGAGCTGGCTTGGATTTGGGAGTAACTGATTTGCTATATAGCTGACATGCGACCAACACAAGTTTAAACTCTTCCAGTCATTTATACATTATTTTTTTTTCAGTGAATTCATTGAATATTTCTGGAAATATTTTCAGGACTTAACGAGTCTAGACTTTTTTAATATCTGAATCTCTATGACTGAAAATAACGGTAAAGCAACAATAAACTTCGGACTATGAGAATATTCTAGCAGACTGATACTGATACTTACACTGTGGTTTAAAATCACTGTAGTAAGCCTCTCATGAGCATCTATGTAGACATTAGCCTATCAGAGTGAGAAGAATTTGTGTTTCTTTGATATCAATGTATGAATTGCACCTATAAAAATAATTGAGTAAATATTTTATATCAAGTATTAGCAATGCATAAAACACATACATTATTTATGAGATCAGAAATGCTTTTGGTGAACAGCATGCTGCTAGCCTGTCAGTAAAGTTTGGACAAAGTCTATAATTATAAGCAGATTCTTGACTATATGGGCATCAGCACCACTAATATAATTATTATTCAAGGATTATTTGCATAGGGTTCCTGGTGTTTGTGGGTTATTATCAGGGTTTAGTATATTTCCAAAAATTTGTTTTTTTATTTCTAAAATGAAAATATGACCCCTAATCATAACCACAAGACTCTTCTAAGGTGTGTTTCAAACCATACTTCAAAGGAACAGGAAAGGCTAACACCAAGATGACAAATTAAATATGATATTGATTGATAAATTTTATCTGAACAAAATATATTGCTTTTGTTATTTGTTTGAAGAGCTGCTTTTGCAGAAACAATGAATAAATTATTATTAATTATTCAAGGAAAGAATGGGCAGAAACTTATACATATTTCCTTTGTACCTATTTGCCTTCAGGCAGACACTAAACTAAACACCTTATCACAAGGAAAGGATGCAGAGCAAACATATGACCATTAGAAAGTCAATGGAAATTAGCTTCCCACACTGCTTATCCAAAACATCAACTGTTATTTTAAGAAACAGACAAAACAGAGAGTTCTAGTGTATCCTCTCACTAGCAGAGAGGATCTGTAGAGGGTGCAAGGTTTGAACCCAAATTGCCGGTGTGAAATTCAAGCATATTATATGCTGTTCTATCTATCCAGGACTATGATTTATTTATTTACTTACTTATTTGTTCATTTGTTTGAATTTGGGGGAGATACATAGGAAGTAACCCAGAGACTCCTGATTCTATGTTCAGGGCTCAGGAGAATATCAGATGCAACTTTGGTCTCTCTCATAGAAGGCTATCACCATATTGGCCCCTCTAATATTTTTTAAACATCAGTACATCTGAATTTCTGAGAATGTTCTATAATGACTTATGTATTTATATAGACATAAGCTGGAGCGATAGCACAGCGGGTAGGGCGTTCGCCTTACAAGCGGCCAACATGGCCGACCCGAGTTCGATTCCTCCGCCCCTCTCGGAGAGCCCGGCAAGCTACCGAGAGTATTCGATATGCCAGACACAGTAACAACAAAGTCTCCAACGGAGACGTTACTGGGCCCGCTCGAGCAAATCGACGATCAACAGGAGACATCCATATTCCATATTTAAAATGTTTGTTACAAATATTATTCTAATTTTAACTTGTTTCTGAATCTCCATTTATTCTACTTATTTTTGTATGATTTACAAAAATTTATTACTGTAAATATATCTTTATTACTTCCCAGGAAACAGATAATTGTACTCATCATCCTTACACGATAAAATTAGGGGTAGAAAAACTAGGGCGTTTTATTTATAAATAGATAATAATTTATAGCAAGAGGGAAAATTTTATTCAGAATTACTCATGTATCATGTAAAGGAGAAGTCATTTGTTTTCTTCCTGTTTCTGTGAATTAAATTGTTACTTGGTCTTTAACATCTATCTTCCATGCTATAATTTCTTGACATAAAAATGATATAATAGGGAATAAAGAGAGTAAAAACTAGTTTTGTAACTTTGTGTGTGTGTGTGTGTTTCTGGTGTTTGTGGGTGATCATCAGGGTTTAGTATATTCCAAAGAAATTTATTTTTAATTTCTAAAATGTATATATTTGATATACTTGTATATGTTATATATACATATAATGTATATATATTTATATATATAAAACTTTTCAACTTGCTATTTTCCAGGAAAGAATTTAAATTATCTTTCCAAATATGCACAGCAAACAACAAATGTCAATCATATTCAGTGACCAAACAAATCACAGTCTTTGCTTTTATTATTATTAAAGGCAAAAGGAAATGACTCTTTATCTAAAAAAGGACATTATGTTGAAAGTTCAAATATTTGAAGAGCAAAATCTAGAAAACAGGAGTTCCAAGAAGGCAAATTCACATTTTCTACACAATTATGGCATTTACTTAGCAGAAGTAAATTATGGCATTTACTTAGCAGAAGAGTTCAAAGAATTTCCACATATCTGTGAGTACTACACCAGATTGTTGGGTTACATTTTTTTTCAGTGATATTATGTCTGACTTCAGAAGATTGCTCTCAAATTTATGAGTTACTTTTTAACAATAAGAACTAAAATAAGTAGGGTTTTTTTGTTGGTGACTTTGTTTGTTTATTTGTTTGCTTGCTTGCTGGTTTTGTTTGGGTGACATTCATGGTGGAGCCAGGGATACTCCTGGCTCTGTCCTCAGGTATCACTCCTGGCAGCACTCAGAGGACTATATGGGGGGCTGGAGATAAAGTCCAGTCAGTTGTATGTAAGGCAAGAATTCTACCCTCTTTATTATCTCCTGGTCCCCAACATGGATTTTATTAACTAGCAATACATTTGAGATTCTGACATCAACTTTTTTTTTTGCAAGGGGAATGACAGGAGAAGTGGTGTCCTCGATAACAGTGGCTGTTAATGCCGTGCTGCTAAAGCCAGGCTGTCAGGGAGTCCAAAGAATCACTGCACAATGTCAAAGACACGCTCGGAGTCCTGAGGCCTACACCCATAAACTCTTGGTGGCCATGCTGTGATAAGGATTAAAATCTGAGTCTTGCACACGGAAGGCATGTTCGCGCTCTTCAACCTATGTCCCTGGTACCATGTCACTGACGTTTGAAGTGTCCACTTCCTGTATTTTAGCTTTAATTACAAAGTTCCCAGTCTTGTCTTACATAACTAGTTAAAAAGACTTAGACATAATATCTTGCTGATAATTATTGCTATCACACATTTGAACTTAAATAGCAGTGAATATGTGTTGTCAAAGGATTAAACACATTTAGAATAAAAAAATATTACTAGAGAAATGGTTTATTCAGTGATTAAAAGCAAGATAGACAGCATTAATTCCACAGCTAAAAAATATATTGCACATTTTGTTTTATAGTTGTACTTTTTTCTTAATGCTAGATGATAAGATAATATTTATAGAGCACCTTACATTTAATATTTTATGGAATACCTTATGTAATAAATTTTATCTACCTCAAATGTTAATGCCAAATTAATAGTCTAAATTTAATTTAAATAGTGGTTAGAAAATTAATGATTTAAATAGTCTTAAATTACCTTATACAACCCATATAGGTAAGTAACAAGCAACACCTTATTTAATGGAAATGAACACACCGTTTTCTTTTACAATTCATTTTCTAGGGTGATTTACTTCTAATATATAACCAAAGGTATTATTTTCATAAAATTACAGAGGAACTCTCAAGATGCATTAACCTAAAGTGAACTAATCAAGCTTTACCATCTCTAATTTATATGGAGCAATTCATCTTCTTGAATATTTTATAGTTGCTGCTGTTCAGTGAGCATTATCTAATTGTGCTACCAGATGCAGAAAGGGATAAAGCATGTGCTGAAGATAGAAACCATACATTAAACTAATTGTAATCTAATTTTTGAAACTCTAGCAACACCAAATATCTTCACATCGAAAAGCCTGATTTAAACTTGTGTCTTCATCATGCTATTTTTTTTTAAATAATGTGTATAACTGATTTTGATAATATAATTTCAAGACCTTAAGGTCACTACTAAAAGGAACCATATCATTTAGAATCATTTTCAGCATGGAAAAAACATTTGTAGCAAAATTTTAAAGGAAACATATCAGATTTAAATTACTTTTAAATTGCAAAGCTATAATTTTGTGTGCTCACATCTGTTATTTTTCTCCTGCTCTGACCAAGTAATCTGATAATATTTTAATAGATAGACTTCTAAGCTATTTCTGAGCAGAAAGTCAAAATCCATTTTGTGATTCAGTTGCATTATAGTTAAGACTCCCAGAGTCTTTAATTATCATTCTCTTTTTGCTAAAAATCTACACATTTCTTTTTGTTTCCATTTTGTTATGGTACAAAAAAGGGCCATTGCGATTTCTATTTTCATAGAAACTGTCCTATCTGGTAGTGTTTTCAAATTTAGATGAAATTCATTAAACAATTTTGGAACAGTGATCCAATAAATTCACTTGCTGTACAATTAATATTATCCTCACTTAATGGATTTGGATACATTCTAAAATCTTTTTCCTTCTTTTACTTTATCCCCGCACAGCAGTAGGCGTTTGCCTTGCACGCAGCCAACATGGCCGACCTGAGTTCGATTCCTCTGCCCCTCTCGGCGAGCCCAGCAAGCTACCGAGAGTATCTCGCCCGCACGGCAGAGCCTGGCAAGCTCCCCTTGACGTATTCGATATGCCAGACACAGTAACAACAAAGTCTCCAATGGAGACGTTACTGGGCCCGCTCGAGCAAATCGATGAACAACGGGAGGACCTTTACCTGCCTCTTACCTTTACTTTATCCCCAAATAGTCTGTGACAGGATCCTTAGGGTTACTTTCTATTTCTTCTTGGATATCCTAATTAGTCATATTGCTCTTCAAATCTTTTTGTTCCTACATCTTTTAAAATTAATTTTTTTTATTTCTACATTTGGTGACTTTGCATTAACACTATACTACTTTAACCTTGGATGACTACAATTAGAACTTACCTTTTGCGATCTCTTGTCTTCTCACCATCCATTAAATTTTCCTTATTGTTGCCAAAAGTCATTGTAAATATACCTAAAATTACCTTGACTACTTGGCATAATATGAAACTGCAACATATTATGTTTAGTTCAAATTCTTTTTAGTTGCTTACCTGTTACGTAAGGACCTTCATAGTTTATTTGATACCTGAACTGACTCACTTTCTTTGCCAGATTCTCAAATCTCTGGATTCTATCCATAGGGGGGAAAATAAATCTCATCATAGCTAGTATGAGAAGTTGAGAGACTTCTGACATTCTTGTAAGACTCTATAGGGAAAATGTTAAGTGAAGTCATTTTCTCCATTAGTGTATTAATCTAATATAGGGCTGGAGTGATAGCACAGTGGTAGGGCGTTTGCCTTGCGCACAGCCAGCCCGGCTGAGCCGGGTTCGATTCCTCCGCCCCTCTCGGAGAGCCTGGCAAGCTACTGAGAGTATTCAATACGCCAAACATAGTAACAAGAAGTCTCACAATGGAGACGTTACTGGGCCCACTTGAGCAAATCGATGAACAACGGGAGGACAGACAAACAGAACTCTTTTTTATTTCGGGCCACAGCTGTGACACTTAGGGATGACTCTTAGCTTTGTTATCAGTGATGAATCCTGAGAGGGAACCAGAGATGATGCCTGTTATTCAAACCCTTTCCCCTGTACTCTCTTTGACCTCTCAAGTTAATTCTTTAAAATCTATGCATTTGGTAGTTTTTACTAAACAGATACCTCTGGCCAACCATTTCTCTACTTTGGAAGCATCGATATATTTAAGATTTGGCATTACACAATGCAGAAAATAATCTAATCAAAGAAATTATTCTGATAGTTATGTCAGACAAATAGCATCATTAAAATAAGTCAGAGAAATCAGTATACTCATAAGATTAGCGCATTTCTAAGTCTGCTTAGGCTGCCATTACAACATACCACATGCTGTGTTGCTTAAGCAACAGAAATTTGTTTATGATAGTTCAGGAGGCTAAAAGTTCAAGATTTCCAGAAATAAGATCAAGCAGGTACATCTTAAACCTTTTAACCTTTTTTGTGAACAGTCACCTGTTTTGCCCTCATACTTTGTCCTTGCTCTGAATATGCCCGCTAATATTCTTAGCATAGTTTCCTCTTGTAACTTCTCCAGTTACATTGATCAGAATTCTGCCCTTAAGAACTTATTTAATGTTATTTACTTATTTACGGTCCCTCTCTTCAAATACAGTCATAATGGAGATTAGGTGTCTAGTTATAAACTGGGGAGAAGGGATACAATTTATAAAAGTAGATTATGGTGGAGTATATACTGGCAGAAATAAATCTGAAAACATTCTTAACTCCTATCTATTTGAGAATCTTATGAAAATATTTTCTATTATTGACATGTTTTCTTAATTATAAAATGAGTTGTTGGAACAGGCTTTTTTTTTTAGATTGCTCAATATTTGGTAGAATCAGTACAGGTTGAAATGAGTTTAATCTTAAATCGTATATGTATTTTTAGGTAGCAGCTTAATGCCTAGCATTCTGTTCTTTCTGGAGTAGATGCTACATCTTTTACAGTACTGGAAGCATCTCTTTTTAATTGTAAGGCTAATTTTTGAGACATCTGTCTCAAAGGACAGAACTGGCAGAGACAGAAGACCCCACATGTATGTTGATTTAGTGGCTAAATAGTGTAATATTATTATTTAACCAAATTAGTTATGTTAATTTCTGTCTAAATAGTCCAAGAAAATTCTGCATTTCAAGGAAACATAACAATAATATGCTAGGAATCAACAACTTTTGCTACATTGGCAAAGATTCTGAGAGTTATTTGTTATGTGTGTAAGGTCAGGGAATCACATTTGTTAAGGCAACAGCTATTCAATGAAGAATTTCTCTGCCCTTGAGAATGCTGCAATAATAAGATATGTATTCATCAATGAGATGCATGACTTTACTAACATGATGTTGATGGTTAAGTCTTTGATAGCATTAAGATTACTGACTTTCTTTTTTAAAATTTTGTTGTTGTTGTTGAATCACCATGAAATAGTTACAGTTACAAAACTTTCATGTTTGAGTTTCTGTCATGTAATGATAGAACACCCATCACTCCACCAGTGCAAATTTTCCACCAAAAATGTCCCCAGTATCCACCCCCCTCCATCCCAACCCTCCCCCTGCCTCTATGGCAGACAATTTGCCCCATAATCTCCCTCTCCTTTGGGGCATTATGGTTTGCAATATAGACACTGATGATATCACATTTGGTCCTTTATCTACTATCAGCGCACATCTCCTATCCCAAAGAATTCCTCCAACCATCATTGACTTAGTGATACTTTCTCTATTCCAGCTGTCTTCTCCCCCAGCTAACAAGACAGACTCCCAACTAAGGGGCAATATTCCTAGCCCTGTGCCTACTGTCTTTGGGGGTCAATCTCATATTATGTTACTTTGTATTTCACAAATGACTGCAGTTATTCTATGTCTATCCCTCTCTTTCTGACTCAAATCACTTAGTATGATACTCTCAATGACCATCCACTTATAAGAAAATTTCATGCCTTCATCTTTCCTAACAGCTGTATAGTAAGAATATCGACTTTCAAGTCTAGCAATATTGTATTAATCTTTATCCCTTTGGCCCAATTGTAATTATCTATTTGTCTTTATTTCTCCACAGACTTTATTATTCAACTGGAAGAATTTCTATATTGACTTGAGGAAGACAGAATAAAGTTTAATTAAATATGAACACATTGTCAGGTATCATGCTTTTAAAATAAACTAGGAAAATTAAAAAGTTTTCTAAGTTCTGAAATGTTCTGGAAATTTTTATTCCATCCAAAAAGTGTATTGTGGAAGTTTCTGATTTATCACAAGTTTTGTTAACAACCTGACTTTACTACTGTTATCTAAAGTAAGAGAAATTTGTAGATATTGAGCTTTTTTTCTCTGAAAACCTGTGATATCTCTGGATAAAGAGTGCCAGAATTAAGTTGAATTCTCAGTTACTCTACTATTGTCCGTGGGTTTTTTTTGGTGGGAGAAACTATCCACTCTGTCTCCTCACAGACACATTGAAATTGGCTGCAGGGGCCTGTTCAGCTCCATTATTGTTAATTTATTTTTTTCAAGCAATAGTTTAGTTACTTCTCTATATAAGAGCAAAGATCTGCTACTACTTGTACTTTACCTCAAGGTCCTCTATCATGTTTCTAGTATTCTTATGTCTATATATTTTTTTCTGTCACTGTCCTCCAGTTGTTCATCGATTTTGCTGAGCGGGCCCAGTAAAGTCTCCATTGTGACACTTCTTACTGTGTTTGGCATATCAAATACGAGAGGGGTAGCTTTTTTCTAAAAGTGCTGATAATTAATGTAGATGTTTGAATCTGCTAGTAGATAACTAATAGACACATAATAGATTTCTTCAGGGACCATGCAAATTGGTGGTGGGGGACTACACCTGGATTTGTGCTCAGGTTAAGTACCAGTAATAGGTGAGGAGGACCTGAGACCCTGGGTTCAAACTGGGGTCAGTAATATGCAAAGCAAGTGCCTTAAGCTCTGTATTAGCTCTTCTGCCCTGCACATCCAGATTCTGTAAAAATGAGTCATAGTATGTTGAAAAGGAGACATATTAGAAAATTTTGTGAGTGGAATTTTATGGCAGAAAAATCAATTTATTATATACTTACACTGGCCTTGGAAACTCTTTCAAAACAGTTGTTAGGGAACTAGATAGGAAAATAGATATCTTCATCAAATGAGATAAGGATTGTGACCTTTGCTTGATTACACTATCAGTAATCCATTGCTTTTATAGTCCAGATTGGTTTAAATGTGGTAAACCAAATTGATATTTTCTTTAGCACTGAATCATCTTTATTTTTTAATTAACTAATTTATTTATTTATTTTGCTTTTTGGGTCATACCTAGCAATGCTTAGGGGTTACTCCTGGCTCTGCACTCAGGAATTACTCCATGCAGTGCTCGCAGGACCATATGGATGTTCAGAATCAAACCCAGGTCGGCCGCGTGCAAGGCAAATGCCCTACCTGCTGTGCTATCACTCCAAACCTTATTTTTCTTTTCCAAAAAAAACTTCTGACTTTTATTTCTTTCTAGAATTACTTTGAGTGTTGTACCAGAAATGTTGTACCTTGCATTTTGGATACAATAAATGCCTGATTTTTTCTAATTGTAAATTGATGTTTAGATTAAAATATATCAGTGTGGCTGGAGAGTTAGTACAGAGAGTAGGACACTTTCTTAACACACTACTCATCTAGATTTGCTCTCAACATCTCATATGATTCCCTAAAATCTACCAGAAGTGACCTCTGACAAAAGGTTTAGCTTTGTCACATTTTAGTGGTATAATACTGAATAGCCGATATTTCAGTTTTCTCTCCTACTTCTTCCATTCCCTCCTCATTTCTGTCACTCCTTTCCACTTTACTTACCTATCCTCCTAATTTTCTTCCATCTCTTTCTCCACTAAATCATTTTCAGAATTTGAAAATTCTTCTAGCTCTGACATTAAAACTTTATAGCATATTTTGCGTTGATCCAGCCCATCAAGTCTGCCGGAGGGGAAAGGGTGTTGCCCCATTCGCCCTCTCCTCTCTGGAAAGAAAGATGGCGGCCACATGGGAGCCTTGTGGACAGCAGGTATGAGCCGGGAGTGTGGGGGCGACTAAAACCTCATGGGAAGGGGGGCGTTTCGCTCCGCCCTTCACGCCCTACCGAGGCCACCAGTTGCCCCCCACGAGCGGCTCTCCAGCACGGCCACGACTCCAGAACACAGAAACCAATTTCTTAACTATCTGACTTTCAGTAGAAATACTTCCAGGGTCAATAGGTAAAATAGCAGAAATCCAAAACCAACATTTAATTCTTGAACCCAGCTGTAGAAAGCAAATCACTTCACAATGCTTTTTCAGCATGTCTGATTTGGGGGGGGGTAAACTCTAAATAATAGTGGTGAATCTTTTATTGAAACAATCTAATCAAAGCGGATAGAGTGTTAACTAGAATTCATCTGCCTCACAGGGACGGGGAGGGGTGGGGGGTGGGGTTTTATTGGGGTTCTTCATGGGAAAAAATAAGTATTGGTAAAGGGAAATGTGTTTGATATTTGCATGACTGAGACATAAACCTGAAAGCTTTGTAAACTTTCCCACAGTGATTCAATAAATAAATAAATTTAAAAAAAAAAACTTTATAGCATATTATCCACTCAATTTTTCATTTCCCCCTCTTTCCTTTTTAATGGCATAAATAAGAGATGCTTTTATTGTTGAAATTTCTCAGTGTCAAGTAAAATTATAAATAATTTTATCTACA
Organism: Sorex fumeus; assembly: GCF_029834395.1. Lineage (NCBI taxonomy): Eukaryota > Metazoa > Chordata > Mammalia > Eulipotyphla > Soricidae > Sorex > Sorex fumeus. The sequence continues at coordinate 38,550,213 of NW_026606322.1, read as the reverse complement.
GTTACTCAAACTGGAAGGTGCTGACAAAAAATAATGAGAACTCTCATATGTGTAGGCACTTTTCTTTAGCTTCCTTTTCATTTGTTTTTAAAAACAAACAAATGCATACTATGCATTTTTCAATTGCAATTCTTATAACTTTTAAGGAATATAAATCAATAAAAGAAATTACCAAACAGACCAAGTATAAAAACAAGAAAATCACACAAGATTGGTTGTCAAGCATTAAAAGATATGACATTACCTTAACCTGAATATGTAAAATTGGTAGTTATTACAGGAAAAGTAAGAGAAATCAGGAATGACTGAATAGTAGCATTGTCTATATGTTGCAAATAGTCATAAAATTATTTAATTTGAAATGAATGACATTATTCAAAGGCTGAAACTGTAGAGAAAAAGAAATTTGGTTCAGTCCAATAGGAAATAGAGACTACTAAAAGTTTGTAATCAAATGAGTAAAGCCATCATTAATTTTATCTAAAAAAGTTTTATATGATAGAATTAGAAGAGAAAGAATATGTTGATGATGAAGTTGGTTAAGAAGTTTAATTGATACCTTACAAATGAATTAACCTGCTTTTTGGTGAAATTTATATTACCGGAAAAAAATCTTGTGAATAATTAAATTTTAAAAAAAAGACTTTGAGGTAGAAATTACCCTCAAGTTCTTTATCACATACAGCAGTTTATTCAATGACAAAAACTATTTTGTAAACCAGTAGAATAAACTTAAAATGCTGTTGTTTTGGGGTATTTTATATTTTATAGTTGAGATAAAAAAAACAATGGCACATAAACAGATAATCACTGGAACTGTCAATGTCCTCCCATTGTTCATCGATTTGCTCAAGTGGGCCCAGTAACAGTGTGAAACTTGTTACTGTGTTTGCTATATCTAATATGTCATAGGCAGCTTGCCAGGCTTTGCCATGCAAGTGAGATACTCTTGGTAGCTTGCCGAGCTCTTGGAGAGAGGCGGAGGAATTGAACTCGGGTTGGCAGATGGCTGTGTGCAAGGCAAAAACCCTACCTGCTGTGCTATTGCTCCAGCCCAAACAGATAATAGTCTACAAATATTTAATTTGATTTAAATTCTGCAATTTGAATGTATTTAAAATTAAAATGGTCTCTGTTCAATTAATGCATCAGTTTTATCATATACATTGATAGCTTATGATATTTACTCATTGAGTTTATACTCTGTCCACTGTCCACTGTCCACTGTCCTCCCATTGTTTATCAATTTGCTCAAGCGGACCCAGTAATGTCTCCATTGTGAGACTTTTTGTTACTGTGTTTGGCAGATCAAATATGTCACGGGTATCTTGCCAGGCTTTGCCATGCAGGTGAAATACTCTCAGTAGCTTGCCGGGCTCTCCAAGAGGGGTAGAAGAATTAAACTGTGTTCAGTTGGGCCAGCCACGTGCAAGGCAAAAGCCCTACCGCTGTGCAATTGCTCCAGCCCAAGTTTATTCTACTACTGTAATTAAAATTCTAACAATTTTCCAATATCTTACCTATCCCACATACCTCACTGCATTTTAAATTATTTTATTACTTTAACTCCATACACAGTAAAGTAACTCTCTCAAGATAAACTGAAAAATTATACAGAACGGTATAATGTAAAAGTCAATTATATTTTCTATCGATTGATGCATCTGATGCCAGTGTACGTGGAATATGATCAACTGGTTCAGCACCTCCATGGTTGTGCAAGGAACGCCGAGAGAGATAGCCACAAAAAAGCACCTGTCTCTGAAAACTCTTGAGCTTATTCACCAACATGGCTTGGTGAAAGCCCCAGGCAACCACAAGGTAACATCCGAGCTCACAAAGCAGTGCAGAGATGCGATAAAGGAAGACCTCAAAGAGAGAATAGCAGGAGTGCTGGTAGATGCGGTAGAAGCCAGGAAAAGCATTTGTAACGCCCGCCTGTCATTCACCAACTACAAGACCAAGATGACTACCCTCCTACATTCTGATGGATCTATCACATCTTCCAGAAGGGCAATGGAGAAGATTATCCATGACTTCTACTCAGATCTCTTCAATAGCTACGTCCACCTGCCCACATACCAAATTCCACAGGATGGATATGTCGTTCCCAATGTTCTCCCTTCCAAAATCCAACATGACATTTCATCAGTAAAGAAACAAACAGCACCTGGCCCAGACCAGGTCAGACCTGGACATCTGAAGAACCTGCCATCAGTACTCATCAATACACTGGCTCAGCTCTTCACACGCTACCTGTCTGAATGCAAGTTCCGTCCCAATGGAAAACCAGCAGGACTGTACTACTGTACAAGAAGGGAGACATACAAAACATTGGCAAATATCCCCCGATCTGCCTATTGTCTGTCATCTACAAGTTGTTCACTCGTATGAAACACCTTTAAGAGTCATCCTAAATAGGATTGGCAGAATACTAGATGAAGGACAACCATGCGAGCAAGCCAGGTTCTGCAAAGGATTCAGCACAATCGACCATATCCACATGATAACCAAGCTCATTGAGGTTTCTCAGGAGTTCAAGATACCACTCTGTCTAACGTTCATTGATTTAAAGAAGGCCTTTGATTCTGTTAAGACGGAAGTGGTCATCAATGCCCTAGCCAATCAGGGCATTCAAACTCAATACATCAGGATCCTCCGTAAGCTGTATTATGGATTCACTATCAGGATCTCACCATTCTACAAAGAAGTGATCATCTATGTCAAGGGAGGGGTTCGGCAGGGTGATGCCGTTTCACTGAAACTCTTCAGTGCCACCCTCGAGAACGTCATGGGACGACTGGAATGGGAAGGGGTGGGGGTAAAGATAGATGGTCGGCAACTACACCACCTCTGCTTTGCTGATGACATCATTCTAATAACACCAAACATCAGCCAAATGGCACAAATGCTGGCCAACTTCGACCATGAGTGTGGAAAGGTAGGACTCCAGCTGAATCTAATGAAGACAATGTTTATGAGAAACTGTCTCTTTCCCGACTTTGCATTCTCTCTCAATGGAATGACCATCTCCGAAAGCAGCAGTTATGTGTACCTAGGTCGAGAAGTCAACATGACAAATGACCTGGCACTTGAGTTGTGCAGGAGGAAGAGAGCGACTTGAAACACCTTTAAGAGCATCAAAGAAATAGCAAGAGGACAAAGAACCTCAGGCTTTGGGCACATCTCTTTGATTCCACTGTTCTTCCTGCATTAACACAAGCCTCAGAGATCTGTGCCCTATGAAAACAGGGTGAGAACACTATTAGGGTCTCCCAAAGAGGAATTGAAAGAGATATGCTTGGAATATCATGTTTCACTCAAATGAGAGAAAGAATCCAGAGTTCTGACCTCTATTGATGGTCAAGAATCAGGATTTGGCTCATTGTCTTTCAAATTCCTTTCAGAAGAGCTTGGTTATGGTTATTTCACTGAGTGAATCTGTACCAAAGATATGACAATAACAAAAAATAATTACATTAAAAATTCTTATATATAACTTAGTCTGCAACTTACATATCATTTGTATATTTAGTGAACTTACTGGCCTGACAATTGTTTACTCTTTTTACTGGAAGAGAAAATCATACCTAATCTGTGGTTTAAACTGATGGAAGTTTTTCAGATTTTCCTGGTCAGCTTATTGTATTTATACTAAGTCAATTTCTGATTGTCTGTCAGAAATCCCATTCCTCTGGGGGGAAAGTAAGACATATATAACCAAATGATGTAGTTTTCCCTAGAATTAAATAGGAAAACTATTTTTTAAACTAAATTTTCATGATTTTTTTATTCAAGACCCTTATATGTAATATTATGTAAGCACCTGCATTTAAAAATATCACAAGGTGTTTACAGAAATAATGTAATTAAAATTGGTAGTAAATATATATTGCTTTGGGCTGGAGCGATAGCACAGCGGTAAGGCGTTTGCCTTGCACGCAGCCAACATGGCCGACCTGAGTTCGATTCCTCTGCCCCTCTCGGAGAACGGGGCAAGCTACCTAGAGTATCTCGCCCACACGGCAGAACCTGGCAAGCTATCCGTGTTGTATTCGATATGCAAACACAGTAACAACAAAGTCTCCAATGGAGACGTTACTGGGCCCGCTCAAGCAAATCAATGAACAACTGGAGGACAGTGATAGTGACAGTGATACATTGCTTTAAAAGAATGTTATAGAGTCCTATGGAAGTTTATTTCTTAGTTTAAATTATTTGTAGTTGAAGTACTATATTCTAGTCAGGCTTTCCACATTATTATCCTGTGGCATAAATAATAAATATTTATCTGAAAACTCAATTGTGTATCTAACTTTAGAAAAATAGATGCATATAAAAAGTATGTTTTTTTATATGACAGCATTGTTGAAACAATATAAGAATTAAGACATTTAGTTATAAACAACAAAAAGAAAAAAAAAGTCAAGAGAGTCAATTGGCAAACCAAAATGTCACTGTAACAAGTTTCAATAAACATTTTGTTGCTCAAACACATTAACTTTAAACAGTAGCACTGCAGCACTGTAGCACTGCCCTCCTGTTGTTCATGGATTTGCTCAAGCAGGTCCAGTAATGTCTCCATTGTGAGACTTGTTGTTACTGTGTTTGGCATATCAAATATGTCACAGGGGTCTTGCCAGGCTTTACCTAATCTTGGTAGCTTGCCAGGCTCTCTGAGAGGGGCAGAGGAATCAAACCCGGATCGGCCCGGGAGGCTATGTGCAAGGCAAATGCCTTACTCAATAAAATAAACTAATGATAACTATTTTAAATGTTGTATATCAAAATAATATGCTGTTAACTCTTGGAAATTTTGTATAACCAATTTATATCTTGAGTTTTCTTTAGGATTTAAATGTATCTGGGATAAGCTTGTTCTGTAGCTATTTTTATGGGAAATTGATAGTATGAGGAGGGTGTTAAGGCCTTACTGGACTGACTTTTATCATTAGGGAGAAGGTAGATTAGAGGAGAACAGAGCTGAAGGGAAGTCAGCATGGGAACTGCAGGCTGCATCAATCATCAAGATATACAGACATACAGTGGTGGAAAAACTTGACAAGTACAGCAGCTGTTAGAGTTACCAGGCATAGTCCTGGCCTTAGATCAACTGGACCCACACCCTGTATCTATCACTTGTTAGCAGTGTGATCTTGGATCAGCTCCAATTTCATCATCTATACATTGGTGATAAATTGTTGGTATAACCTATATTCCAGGCAAGCTCTTAGGGTAGTCTGGCAAAGTTGAGCACAGTGACTGATACATATTAAGTACAGTGAGTTTTCTGCAAATGGTAGCTATTAATAATTTTTTTCTTTCTATGCAGTGCCCTTGGAGAAGACATCAGTATCACTGTGACATTGACTAGTTTTCTCAGCATTAGTGCTTCATCAAAGGAGCAATCCCTCACCCAAATCTGGCAGCTCTGTGATTTTAACAAGGTGTCCTTACAGGTTCCTCAGTTATAGATATTGTTATTGTAAGAGATTTGACAATAAAACCAAATAAATAAGTTAAAGGTGATGATGAAGTCAAATTCCCTCAATTCAAATGTAATTCACTTAAAAAATTTATCTCAAAGTATGTTGTATTAGATTAATTTTCTATTAACTTTTTAAATTATTTGACAATTTCTCAATTTTCTCAATTAGCTTTGCACACTATTTGGCATGTGGAAGTTTTTCACACATATTCACAGATCCCATCGTAAGTGGAACAAATAATTATTTCCCTAAGTGTTTGCAAATATGTACTCCTTTATCATTATTGCTATAAATATATTTGGTTTTCAGTTTATTTGACTTTTTATTTCTAAAAGGGTACACAAGAATGATTTCAAAACATTGTTATTCTTTTTTGGGGGATCAAATTGCAGTTAATTGCATGCAAGGCAAGCACCTTAATTCCTTTATTATCTCTTCAAAACTCCCCTAAAACATATTTTTTATATATCTTAAATATAGCTAAGACAATTACCATATGGTTGTAGTCTGGTGAAAGATACTGAGCTGTGTGGGAGACTGTCTGTTGGCATGAAGAACTTTCTTTACTCCCCATTTTATTTGCTGTCAATTTAAAACTGCATTAAAAATAAAGTCTGCTCCCCCCCCCCCCACCCCAGACAGCCTGGGAATATTTACCCCAGCTTATGAATTTCAGGGATCCTATCTTGTACCCACATTTGACATCCAAGTAGTCATAGCCAAAGTAATCTTTAAGGCCAATAAGATGTGCCTGAGAGATTTTAGATTCTTCCCTTTTGATCTTCCAGGCCCAGGAGATTTGCTGTAGTGTCAAATGAGGGACCCACTTTTGTCCCTGTGTCTGCCAGCCAGATTGCCATAGGGATGTACATTGGTTAAGATCATCCTAAACTCAAGTAGGTGTGTAAAGTAACCGGAGTGGCCAGGCTGACACTGGGAGGCTAATGTGTCCATGAGATTACTTCACCTCAACCACCCCATACACTCTAAGGACTAACTACAATCTCTCAATTCTGTTCTGTGCAATCTCCATACCAACCCTGGTAACTGAAAGGGAGGACTGAGAGCCTTTCCCAGTCAATTACTATTACAGAATAAAGGAAATGGAATAACAGAACATGAGCTGAAGTCCTTTGGTGTAAACAAGGAATCAGAGAAGTATTCAGATCATCAGAAACCTTAATTCAACCGCCCATGCCCACTCCCCAATATATAAGGACAATAATGTAGCAAAGAAACTCAGCTGCCCTGGCAGACAGACAGAAGTCCAGGCAAGTTCTGGAGCTCATCAAAATTCTTGTGTCCCAGTGAGAAGGACCTCAAATCAACACTCCTTGTGACGGCAATGGGAATTAGACCATCACTAGAAGACAAATTCAATTATCTCAAATAAGAATCGATTCAAAGTGTGAAAGAAACCATAGACATAAAATGAGAGGTGAAGAATAAAATAGCAAGTAACTGTGATAGAATTCTGAATGTGGAGAGCCATATCAGCAAATTTAAGGACAAAATACTACTCATCAACAAATAAGGATCAAAAAAGAAGTATAATAAGACACTTCTTGGTAGCAGCGAGTTTCCCTCCCCGCCCCGATCAGAGCTCAGGCAGCCAAAGACCTCCAGAATGAGCCACAGCCATGCTGAGACCACACTCCACATGCATGAAGGTACTGGCAGAGGAACAAAGGCATGCAGGTCCCAAGGCTGAGATCTCCAAGTCTGCTCGGATCGGGACTGAGCATTCTCCACCCAGATCCTCCATCTTCCAGTAGGCAGGGGTCACACCCAACAACTGGCCCCTGGAGCCGTGTAATCCCATCAATGGCCAAGACCCAGAGACTATAAAACTATAAAAGCTTATTATCTTATTATCTCATTCTTACTTTGGACAACCTGGCAGGCTACCAAATGTAAACTGCCCACATGGCAGAGTCTGGCAAACTCCCCGTGGTGTACCAATATGCCAAATACCAGTAACAATGATGAGTCTCATTCTCCTAACCCTGAAGGAGCCTTGAATACGGAACATTTTAAAAACTCAGGGCTAGGACGAAGTAGACGTTAGTGGGGCCTGTTTGAGGCAATCGACTAACAACAGGATGATCGTGATTGTGATCGTGATCGTGATCGTGATTGTGGTAGCAGCAAGAGGAACAATCTCAGAATTACAAAAATAGCAGGAAGAGAGGAGAAAAAAGAAAATGGGAACAACAAGTGGTAGAAATAATTAACTTAAAAATCCCTAGTTTCTGAAAGAAGGCTTCTGCACATATTTCAAAGGGCCAGAGTGCCATGCATTTATCTTCACTTATTTCCTGGGAAATGCAAATCAAGATAAAAATGGTATGTCATCTTACACAAGTGATAATGGCACATATAAAAAATCAGAGAACAATATCTTGTTGGCGGGTATGTGTTTAAAAAGGAACTCTCATCTAGTGCTAGAGGGAATGTTGTCTAGTTCAATCTGTAAGGAAAACAAAGTGGGGATTTCTCAGAGAAGTTAGAATGGAGTTGACATATGACAAAGTAATTCCACTTCTAGGTACCTACCCCAGGATTCAAAAACATTCACTCAAAAATTCATTACCATATTCTTATAAATCTAATTACCATTCAATGGTTTTATTTTGAATTATTTTTAAATATTATAAAATTTATATAGATATTTTATCCTCATGCATACACAGTTGTGCCAGCACTATCTAACCATTTATGAATAAAATTTTCTTTGCCCATTTTATTGAAATTACATATTTCATATAATGCACATATACAAATGTATAAACATACATACAGAAGATGTCATCTATATCTAATCAATATGTAATCTATAAAATATTTTCAAATATGTTCTATGTATGCATGTTTGCATGACTTTACATCTAGGTCTATCTTTTTAACTATTATTTATCTAGTATTAAATGTCATATCTAGAACTCGTACTCTAGTTTTGTTAGATTGTATGCTATTTTTGAATGGTCTTCCAAGCAATATACTGGGACTCTAGGGGCTAATTCGGATCAAACAGGGACCACTGGGATGATTCAGTGTTCTGACTCAGAGATACTCTGATAATCAGGCCCAAATCTGCTAGAGAATACCAGACCGACACTGACTGATGCTAAAGGAGCATGCAGTGCCAAGGTTAAATTTAGCAACAGGCACGCACCCCAACCCAGGCCACCATTAACTATTTTTACTTAAACTTTAAATCAGTTTGTTTGTAGTATTCTTTTTTTTTTTTTTGGACCTGATGATATATACAAAAAGACCAAACTCTTACTGGGAATCACTAAGAATCAATAGAATAAGAAATTAAAGTGAAGAAGTTAAAAATAAAGAAGCATCATAAAAAACTACCTCAAGAACTTTATGTCACTAAGATAAAAAATTTAGAGAAATTGATAAATTGTAGGAATCTCAATAATCCTGAGATAATTATGAGAAAATAGAAAATATGAAGAGAACAACTTCAAGCAGGAAAAATGAGATAGTAATCAAAAGTATTCCCAATTTTAAAACTCAGTTTCAAATGCTTTTGTGTATGAGTTCTTTGAAACCTTCAAAACTAACCTATTTACCTATTGTTCTCCAGCTTTTAAAAAAATAATAGAACATACTGAAATTTCTCTTTAGCCCACTACATATCACAATTGCTAAACATTCCTTCTCTATCTGAATATGTGCATAAATAAAAAATGTAAATTTAGAATTCAGTTTGATACATTATATCATCCATATATAATATTATACAGGTAATATAGGTTCCAGTCTACGGTTTGTGGGTATAGCATTATATATGTATATATACAACTAGGAATATATGTATGTGTATGTAGTATATATACAACTATACATTACATATACAACTGGGAAAATCATACTAACTATCCATGATTTCTGCTAACAAACTTGGATGTCTCAGTCCAGCAGGTGAATTAAAATTTCCAGTTCAATATTTCATATGCTTCTTATACTTTGGCTGCCAAAATTTAAACAACTGAACTATTGATGGCCTCTCCCTCATAAATACTAGAACCCTGTTTTATATAATAGTCTCTACATCGCTTATATTTTCTGGACAACTTGTGCACTGAACTTATCAATAAGACCTATGAAGTCTACACTGGTAACATCCACTTAACTTCTTCCCATAACCAACATACTTTTTTTCCTTAAATTTATAATAATTGTAATAGCTTATTTCAATTTTAGCATTATCTTCTAATGTTTGTCTATACATCTACCTTTATTTTCTGCTGTATACTGTCTACTATCCCCTTATACATGAGAGCCAATGTCATCGCATATTTTTCTTCATTTTTTCAAACTTCTCTGTACTCAAAGCAAAAATCCAACTTGTATAAGAGCTTATATTGTGTAGCCTTCTGTGTCTCTAATTTTATCTCAATTACTCCCCTCCTGTTTGTATATTTCTCTTCCATTTACTGTGTTCTATAAGTTAATCTTTAGAAACCAGCACACCAGGCATTCACCAACATCAGATATTCTGCATATACAGTTGTATTTTCTTCAGTAATACAGTAATGTTTTCCCAACCTCATCTAATGGTTTGCCTTTTATTTTCTGTGAGATTATTCTATAAAGAAACCTCAAATAACCTATGGAGCCAGCCTGGGTAATGTAGCACTCACATGTAATTCCATGTACTATTTTCTTTTCTTTATTTAATTAGTCACCACCTGCCGAATTACATATTTTTGTTCATTTTCTCTGAGAAATATAGGCTCCAGCAGAGCAGAAACTAGAATACTTGATTGCATGTTCTCTTGTGAATGACAGGAATTGTATCTGGTACATAATAGAGACTCAAAATATCTCTAGTGTATGAATACACATTTAATTGTCCCTTGATCCTTTCTCTGTTCACTGCAAAAATACTGTTCTTAGTTTGTTTAAGAAGCTAGACATGCTATAAATCTATGAAACTTTTATACAAAACTTTGTTCCTGACTCTGAATGATGTAAGCGCTTTAACTGAAAACAGAATCTAGAGGATAAAAAATTATGCAATGATTTTTTTTTACTCACACACAGCTGTATTACAAAGGTAAATAGAATGTATCCATAAAGAAGTAAAAATTAAATCATCATTCTGCCGATCAAACCAGTTAACAGATAACTCAATTGGAAAATAATCCAGATGCTCTCTAAAAGATTCTGAGTTCAAAATAACAAATAATTTTGCATCTGTGGTGAAAAGAATATTATATTGGCTATTGCATAATTGGATTCATGACAACAACATTTACTTTGAGTCAAAGAACTAAGCAGAAAATCTTAGTCCTGGATAGGTGAGTTAAAAAAGCAGGTAGTGTGATTGCCTTTTGTGTAGCCAATCTAGGTTCCATCCTTGCATCTCATAGGGTTCCCAAACCACCACCAGCAGTCATCCCTGAGCTCAGAGCCAGGAGTAATCCCTGAGCATCATCCTGTATTACTCCAAAATGAAAACAAAGGAAAATCATCGAGTTCTTTGAATAAAACTTAGTTTATATTGGGGGCCCTACCTACTGGTGTTCAGGATTTATTCCTGGGTCTGTGCTTAGGAATCATTCCGATAGTGTTAAGGTCTGTTCTCAGGAATAATCCCTGGCAGTGATTAGGGAATTATATTAAATAACTAGATTATAATTGGGATCAAATGTATGCAAGGTAAGGCACTGACTATCTGACTATCTCTCCAGAATCAAGTAACAGCTTGATGTAGGGTAGTGACTTTTGAACAATACATGGTGACACTCATGGCTTACTTTTGACTCTTCACTTAGGGATAACTCCTAACCACACTCAAAGTACCATATCTAGTGATGGTGACCAAACCAGTCAGCTGCATAGGAATCAAGTCACTTAACTCCTGTGTTATCCATTTGACTCCATATTTGTATATAACAAAATGTTATTAAAACTTAGAAAAAGTATAATCAAAACCATAAATATTTATATTATTAATATTTTAATATTTTGTTATTAAATTTAATAAAATCAATTAAATATGTTTAAATATTAAGTATATTGAGAAAATAGTATAATTATCATGTCTCCAAAAATAAATGTTTATTTATTTTGTGATTAGCTTTTAAAATTAGGAGCAAAGTCCAACTGAAAAGAAATTCCTAAAGCCCATAAATAATGGGGAGTGGAAATGAACAGGTACTTCTCTGAAGAAGACCAAGGTACTTGTTTGAACAAGGCCAATGGGCACATCAAAATAATGCTTATGATTACTTATTATATCAAGATGACAGTAAAATACCATTTCACAACAGAAACAATAGCACCTATTACAATATCATGAACTAAATGTCTTGTCAGGGTTGTGGTGAGTGAAAAGGAGGTCTCATCTACTGCTGGTAGGAATGTGTACTGGTTCAACCTTTAGAGATATCAGTATGGAGATATCTCTGTAAACCAAGGATTAAGTGCCATATGATCCAGCAATTCCACTTCTGGATATCTACCCCCAGGACAAAACAAACAAACAAACCCACTATAGAACTGTTTTCTCGTTGTTCATCAATTTTCTTGAGTGCATACCAGTAACATCTCCATTGTGAGACTTTGTTGTTTGTTTTTGTCATATTGAATATGTCACGGGTAGCTTGCCAGACTTTGCCATGTGGGCAGAATCCTAGCGTAGCTTGCCAGGCTTTCCAAGAGGGGTGGAGAAATTGAACCCAGGTCAGCCGCAAGCAAGGCAAATGCCCTACCTGCTATGCTATCACTCCAGCCCAACAAAACCACATTCATTAAAAAAAAGGAAATAGGCACACCATTTTTCATTTCAAACTTAGTAGAATAGCTAAGATATAGAATAACCCTAGTTGTTCAATAAGATAAATGGATCATGAAGGCGTGGTACATACAAAAATGGGATACTGCACAGCTGAAAGAAACAATTAAAGCATGCGATTTGTTGAAACCTGGGTGAAACTGGAAGACATGATGTTTGATGCAGAAGAATGACAGACAGGATGATATCACTCATATGTGCTATGTGAAATAACTGGAAAAAGGAAATGTAAGACTTTCAAGGGGTAATGCCTATATTATCCTTGACCAAGAGTATAGGAAGGAGGAGACAAAGAATGAAAGAAATCAAGAGGGGGAGATTTCCTACCTGTCTAGGAAAGAACAGGTAGCAAGTATCAAAAGGATTCAAGTACACTGGCGGTGTAATGGAGTGATTGAGCAGAGTATCCAAACCACATACTCAACAACACTCACAACAAAAAATGCAAACTTCAAAATTCAAAGTTAAAAATGTGCCTGTCAAGATAGAAGGCTGGGTGTGACAGTGGGGGTAGGGTTAGGGATGTGGGGAATGGAAGGAAATTTGACAACTCTGGTGGAGGGAAGATGATATTGGAGGTGGAACTGTTGCTGGTCATAATACTCAACTATGAATATTTGTTTAAATAATGACACTTTGGGGGAGTTTGGAAGCAGGAAGTGGCAACAATCTACTTCTTCTTGGCCTCCGCCTTCTTGGGCTTGGCAGCCTTGGGCTTCCTGGCGCTCTTGGCCACCTTCTTGGGCAGAGTCTGGCAGACTCCCTACGGCATACCCAATATGCCAAATACCAGTAACAATGATGGGTCTCATTCTCCTAAGCCTGAAAGAGCCTTGAATATGGCACTTTTAAAAAATCTCAGAGCTAGGACGAAGGACACGTTACTGGGGCCTGCTCGAGACAATCGACAAACAACAGGATGGTCGTGATCTTGAATAACACTCACTATCACAATCACAAATCACAAATCATCCTGTTAGTCGTCGATTGCCTCGAGCAGGCCCCAGTAACATCTCCTTCATCCTAGCCCTGAGATTATGTTCAAGGCTCTTTAGGAGAATGAGACCCATCATTGTTACTGGTATTTGGCATATTGGGTACGCCACAGGGAGTTTGCCAGACTCTGCCGTGTGGGCAGGCTACATTTGGTAGCCTGCCAGTTTGTCCAAAGTAGGAATGAGATAATAAGATGTCATAATAAAATGTTCAGAGATCTGGTTTCTATAGTCTCTGAGTCTTGGCCGCTGATGGGATTACACGGTGCCAGGGGGCCAGTTGGTGGGTGTGACCCCCGCCTACTGGAGTTTGGAGGATCTGGGTGGAGGATGCTTGGCCCAAATCCGAGTAGGCTTGGAGATCTCGGCCCCGGATCCCGCGTGACTTTGTCCCTCTGCCAGTACCTTCATGTGTGCGGAGAGTGGTCTCAGCATGGTGGTGGCTGGTCCTGGAGGTCTTTGGCTGCCGGAGCCCTGGTCGGGACGGGGAGGAAAGCTCAACCCGCTCCCCTCCAAGGGGTCCCGGCGAGCGAGGACAGTCAGGCACGGGGGCAGAAAACTGCACTCTTCTCTATAATTTAAAAAATCACATAAAAATAAAAACTGTAATTTGGGTCTCCCTTTTGTGTCTCTTCAAGGGATTTAGAAATTGCCAACAAAATATATTTGTTACTGGGCCCGCTCTATTGGAGACTTTGTTGTTACTGTGTTTGGCATATCGAATACGTCACGGGGAGCTTGCCAGGCCCTGCCGTGCTGGCGAGATACTCTCGGTGGCTTGCCGGGCTCTCCGAGAGGGGAGGAGGAATCGAACTCGGGTCGGCCATGTTCGCTGCGTGCAAGGCAAACGCTGTTCTATCGCGCTGTGATCGTATAGTGGTATCGTATTGCTCTGATTAAAGTATGCAAAGGACTTAGGGAGAAGAGAAAAACAATATTTACAAGTCAACAGAGCACAAGGAAAGAAGTTACAAATAAACACAGAGGGATGGCGAGCACTGTGATGGGAGCAACCCAATAAACCTAAACTACCTGAGGCTTTGCAGGAAGGACAAAACAGTGTTATCCTACAGTTAACCTAGGAATTGTCCTTGCTTCTTAAGAATTAAAAACTTTTTTTTTCAAATCAAGATTTAGGATAAGAAATATCCATACAATTCTTTATTTGTTCTCTGCTATTGCCCTAACAGAACATGGAGATAGGATGGAGAATTTTATTGAACACTCAGAATCTACAGCCTCATAGCTCACATTACCTTCTAACACAGGGACACAGCACATCCTTAAATATTATTAAGAATCCTAACCATTGTTTCCTATGTATGTATTTCAAAATGTACACTATAGTACATTTCAATGTACAATATTTCATATTAAGAATTAAAGTTAGAAATATTCAAATCTAGTATTCTGTCTTACTTATGTCAATGTTTTTTGTTTTGTGAAATTTTTGACATTGCAATGTGTAACATTTAATGACATAGTTTCATGTATACAAGAGTATGTTCTAACAACATACTCTACACCAGAATATCTCCTACCTCAATCCTCAACAAAAATTAAATATTGAAAAGAAATTCTTCAAAACAGAATTTAATGAGGGAAGAATGGATTTATATTTCACCTATATTTTTAAATATTTGACTTAATATAAAAGTTTGAATTTTCTTATCTGACATTGTATCTAGTTGTTTTTGATATGTGCTCTCATATGGTTACTGAAATATTCCACCATATTCTCAATATTCTGAAAGTAAAAATGGAAGATATTAACTTACTATCTATTTGTTGGAGGGAGAAGGGTACACATCCAGCCGTGCTCAGAGTTTATCCCTGGTTCTGTGCTGAGATCACAACTGAACATGTTCAGACGACGGTATGGTACTTGGGATAAAACCAATGCTGGTCACTTACAAAACAAGTACTATCGCTCCAGCCCACCATCTTTAATATATTAATAGTATTTGACATTTTTCAATTTATGGATCCCTGAGTTTGAAATATAGCAGAGTCTTTACTGAAAAGTATTCATCTGGAATAATTGCCTGGCTGAGAGCAGATGCTTAAATAATACCTTTAGGTAGTATCAATGTGTACCTGAATTGTAACTTGGCATAAGTTTGTCCTGAAATAACATTAAGTGTCATCTTGGGAAATGATACATTAGACAAGTCTCTATGTTCATATTGCCACATTCATCAAAACTCTTCAGTCTGTGAACTCTTAGGGGAATTGACTACCCTCTCTTTTAATGCACTGAATCTAAGTATAATTTTTTAAAATTGAGAGAATGTTTTAGAGAAAACAGCTGAAGGGAAAAAATATAAAACTTCAACACACATATGCAGGAAAGACTCACTAAAAGTCTTTTTGAACCCCTAATATGACTAGTGAGCATTCTAACCTAAAGCAGAAGACCCTCAGAGACAGAAAACTTCTTATTTTCAGTACAAATAAACTTTTTTGGCTATCTACTATATGTTATTACAGTTTACACCACTGGCTATTATATACATTTTCAATATATATCAATAAAAAGATATCCACATATGGATAACTGAGGCTACATATATGTGGAAATGTTTGAATTAGATTTATTTTAAAATTATGACAAATAATCTGAAATATTTGATACCAAAACCAGTACTTCACTCTAGAATTTTCACAGAAATAATTTAAAAATAATGACTTACTGATATGCTATTTTCCTTTCCAAATATACTCTCTATACTAATACAAAATATCAAAACCTCAAAGTTCTACATATCCAGAGAAAGGTGCTTTACTACTTCAACCTTTTCAATATTCTGTATTTTGATTCCCCTTCTTTCCAATATACTTATGGTTTACAACCTCAGTGAATTATAGGTGAGAAATTAGACTGCCAGAAGGGGAAAAAGATCACAATATTCTAAAAATTAAAGATTTCAGTGCTGCATACTAAAACTTCTTTTATTTTGTCTTACTTTGTTTTCTTAAGTTAAGATCTACTAATCATTTTAGTAATCATATCTTGTGATGGAGTTTGAATAAGATAATTCTATTGTGATCTAAGCTGTAGGAATGTGTGTGTGTGTGTGTGTGTGTGTGTGTGTGTGTGTGTGTGTGTGTTTCTGTACAGAGATAGGTCTTTATAGAGTCTGCTTTCTATTTGGTTGTCAGCTGGGAGATATCCTAATGCAAGGCTACAAATTTAAATGTACAATAGAATAGGAATAGCTGGTGCGTTAGAGAAATGATAACCTTAAACAGTCTTGTCAGAATCAAGGGCAATGAGTTGGTCTGAATGAACTCAAACGGTAGCCTGTGTTTGGCTAAGTGAAAAAGAGAATGTGAACATGTGTGGTGAATACCACTCTTTAAAATACAAGGCAATTTCATGCATTGTAACGTTTTAGATGATTGCTGAGAAAAGGCTGTTATAATTAGATCAGAACATCAGGAAAAGAAGAACTTGATTCAAATAGCTTTATACCAAACTGAAAAGAAGACAAGATAAAAAATTGGAGTAGTAGGGAAAGTATCTCTCCACAACTAGCTCCTCACTTATTTCAGAGTCAGGGGAAACAATCATTATTAAACAAAGAAAGCTTTCAGTTCTACTTCTCACAAATGAAGTCTTTTGCATCCTAGATTCTGCATTCTCCTCTTCTCCCTTTCTGTCTATGCGTTTGCAGATGTATATATCTATCTTCATTAAAACTCAATCGAGGAGAACATTTGTATTTCTAGCTGAGAAGCAGTTTTCATGGCTTGGTAAGCAAACTGCTTTCTTCTTTGCATATTATTCTAATATAATTCAGGAAATAACATAAGATAAGACATTTCTTTCTATGTTTTGTTAACCCAGGAGATTTTAAGAAATATGTGAAATAAAATGTATATGTATGAGGATTTAAGATTGAATAATTACTCTGCCTATAGAATCTTCAGTAACTCATGCACGGGAAGTCAGTATTTTCTGCTAACCATATATGTTGCAAAGCACCTAGTTTTTTCATTCCTGAAGAAAAATGACACATTTTATTTTAAAATATAGAGCTCTCTTTGAATTATTTATTAGGAAAAGAGAGTTTGCATTCATTCCAATGCCTTTGGTAATCCACAAAACTCTCCCAAAGCCACCATCAATAAAATTGGGATTTTTGTTTGTTTGTGTTGTTTTTATTTTGGGGGGCAAAACTTGTATAAGAAAAAGGTTATTTATTAAATTATTAAATGATTCACAAATATTTTATGTTTAGGGAGTGCCCTAGATTGTAGGGGAGGAAGAATGTTATGTCAATATTATTAGAAAACTCTGTATTTTTTTTTGTGGTAAAATCTGCCCCAAACTATTTTGCAGTCCCATAATAGAGAGTTATATTGTCAAGTATAACTTCGTCCCTCTCAGAGAGCCCAGCATGCTATCGAGAGTATCTCGCCTGCACGGCAGAGCCTCGCAAGCTCCCTGTGGCATATTCAATGTGTCAAAAATAGTAACAAGAAGTCTTACAGTAAAGACAATACTGGTGCCCGCTCGAGCAAATCGATGATCAATGGGAGGAAAGTGCTACAATGCTATAATTAAGGGGTTACACACATTCCTACTTGTGATGACTCACATTTTCAGCTGCGGTGCTTGTCAGCGTGTGTACCAACGTTAACACTTGTTTTGTTACCAAATGTAACCTGCCCACACGGCAGAGTCTGGCAAACTCCCCGTGGCATACCCAATATGCCAAATACCAGTAACAATGAGGGGACTCATTCCCCTAACTCTGAAAGAGCCTTGAATATGGCACGTTTTTAAAAGTCTCAGGGCTAGGACGAAGGAGACGTTACTGGGGCGTGCTCGAGGCAATCGACAAATAACAGGATGATTGTGATTGTGATTGTGATATTGTCAAGTGAGGAATTGAGTACATAATTATACATGCTATGAAATGTGCTTTATTTTGATTATTTTAATATTGGATAGATATAGACAACATCTACATTATGACCTTAAAATCATTTCTTTTTAATTTTATCAAAGGGGCTAAAGAGTGTAGGAGAAAATACACTCGTCTTGCATGTGGCAAACCCAGTCCAAATCCCTTCACTAGGTTAGATCCCCTGAGCACTTTCAGTGATTCTGAAATAGAGAAATAGCCCCCGAGCACTGCCAGATGTGACCTTAGGCCCCTCCCCAAGATTTCTCTCAAATTATTAAAGGTTAATAATTTGTAATATATTGCATAATAGACACAGTTTATTTTTTTGGTTGGGCTTCCCAGTAGCCCTGAGAGGAAGGCCCCCGTCCCAGAAATATTTGACCTGAAGGTCTGGGCCTGATCGTTTAGTAGTTCAATAGTTCAAATGTGCTGTTTTGGCAGAAAACGATGGAGGAAGGGGGTTGGAGTGATTGTTCAGTGAATTGGGCATTTGCCTAGTATGCAGCAGACCCGATTTGATGCCTGGCATCCCATGTCGTTCCCCAAGCACTGCCAGAAGTGATACCTGAGAACAGAACCAGGAAAATCCCCTGAGCATTGCCAGGTGTGACCCAAAAAGTCAAAAGAAGAAAGGTGGAGAGATAGGGGTGGAATGGAGGTTCCACCATGTCTGGAATGTACCAGTGCTACATAACCAGTGCTGTTTGGGGATTCATGTAGTAGAAGTGATTGGAGTCAGTGAAATCAGGATCACTAGCACTTCATCCATGAGAGATAGGAAGGGCTTTCAGAGACACAGCGCATATGCCTGACAATGGAAGAACCTGAGGCTGATCCCCAGAACAGACCTGGTGGCCCTTCGTGGCTGCTGGCAGGTGGGTCTTGGTAGCAGCATTGAATCCCTGTATCCAGACAGCAAGCCGTCAGCTGTGCTGCAAAGATGACTTTCTTTAGGAGTGACCCTAGGGCACAATAGGGAATTATTCTACAAAGAACGACTGTACAACAATATTGAGATGCAAATTTTATTATTTATTTTAAGCTAAATATATGTTTTAGATTAGACTATTAAATCAATGAATTTCTCTCATTTTGCTTTTTATTATTTTATTTTTAATAGAGGGGCTGGAACGATAGCACAGCAGGGAGGGTGTTTGCCGTGCGAGTGGCCAACATGGCCGACCCGAGTTCGATTTCTCCATCCCTCTAGAAGAGCCCAGCAAGCTACCAAGAGTATCTCACCCACACGGCAAAGCCTGGCAAGCTACCTGTGACATATTCAGTATTCCAAACACAGTAACACGTGTCACAGTAGTCATTACTGGGCCCGCTCGAGCAAATCGATGAACAACGGGAGGACAGTGACAGTGATTTTAAATAGAATCACCATGAGATCCACAGTTACAAAGTGTTCATGGTTGGCTTTCAGTCATACAAAATTCCAACACCCACCCTTTCCTAACACTTGTACATATGGTGGTGTATACATTTCCCAACACCAGTGCCCTCAGTTTCCCTCCAGCCCCCATAAGCCCCACCCCCTTCCCTAGCTTGTCTCCATGGCAGGAACTTTTTATTCATAAAATGATTAGTGTTAGATCTTTTGAAATACTCTCGGGATGTGTTTTGAAAATGTATACTTAATACCCTTCAAAACATATAAACTTGTTATTTTCTGCTTGGAATATAAACAAAAATACCAAATGATCACATAAAGAATGACTAAGCAATTGATCTCAGTCTTATCATCACTGTCATCTCTTACTCTACATTCAAACTCCTTTCATCCACAGTTTGTAGCTCTGATAACTCCTCTCCTTAGTTTTATTAGCCACTAATTAGTATACTTCTGAACATAGTAAAATATTGAAGAATTTATCACAGAATTTATTTTTGCTTATTGGGTTATACCCAGCAATGCACATACTCCTGGTTCATGCACTCAGGAATTACTCCTGGCAGTGCTTGGGGGACATATGGGATGCTGGGAATTGAACCTGGGTCGGCTGTGTGCAAGGCAAATGCCTGACCCATTGTGCTATCGCTCCAGCCCCTGCTGAACAATTTTAAATTGTTTAAAAACAATTCTAATCCTTTTTGCCTTACTTAAATAAAAGTGAATGTACACTGAAGGAGGGCTGGAGCAATAGCACAGCGGTAGGGCATTTGCCTTGCACGCGGCCAACATAGTTGACCTGAGTTCGATTCCTCCGCCCCTCTCAGAGAGCCGGGCAAGCTACCAAGAGTACCTCGCCCACACGGCAAAGCCTGGTAAGCTCCCAGTGACGTATTCCATATGCCAAACACAGTAACAACAAAGTCTCACGATGAAGACGTTACTGGGCCCTCTTGAGCAAATTGATGAAAAACGGGAGGACAGTGCTACAGTGCTACACTGAAGGAGCAATGTATAACTCACAAAGTTTAAGGGGTCGGTGAGCTCATACACCGGTTAAGATGTGTGCCCAGCATGCAAATGACCTCAAGTCAGCTCCCTAAGTACCACTGAGACTGTTCAGTCACAGCCCCAGGACTGAAGCAAAAGGCTGAACTATAGGCTGGGACTGAGAATCACCAGTACTAGTACTGTAAATACAAACCCCACTGGGAGGATTGCCAACCCCCCCAATGAACAATCTGAAAGTTTTAAAATATAGTCTCATAATTCTTAAAGATAGCACAGAGGTAGGGCATTTGCCTTGCATGCAGCCAACATGGCCGACCCGAGTTCGATTCCTCTGCCCCTCTCAGAGAGCCCGGCAAGCTACCGAGAGTATCTCGCCTGCACGGCAGAGCCTGGCAAGTTCCCTGTGACATATTTGATGTGCCAAACACAGTAACAACAAAGTCTCCAATAGAGACGTTAGTGGGCCTGCTCGAGCAAATCAATGAACAACGAAAGAACAGTGACATTCTTAAAGAAGACGATTTAGAAGTTCCTTAAATAATTTGACATACTTTAAATATTGTTATATACAATTATCTAGAAACACTAAACTCAAACATCCCCTAATTCAACATGGGAGATTACTCAGTACTACCAATGCTCTGTGAAGAGCAATAAATATATAAATAAATGTCACTGTCACTGTCCTCCCGTTGTTCATCAATTTGCTCGAGCGGGCCCAGTAACGTCTCCATTGGGAGACTTTGTTGTTACTGTGTTTGGCATATCGAATACATCACGGGTAGCTTGCCAGACTTTGTCGTGCGGGCGAAATACTCTCGGTAGCTTGCTGGGCTCCCTGAGAGGGGCGGAGGAATCGAACTCGGGTCAGCTATGTTGGCTGCGTGCAAGGCAAATGGCCTATCTGTTGTGTTATCACTCCAGTCCAAATAAATAAATAAAATAAATAAATGAGAACCTAAATACTTTCCAATTAGGAAATACTTTCCAATTAGTTGGTTTATTGAAATTTATAAGATTAATGCAATCACTAATAAAATAGAGTCAGAGTGACAGAATAGCAGGCAGAAAGCTTACCCTGAATGCAGCCAGCCCAGATACAAACCCCAGCATATGGTCCCCTAAATCTTTCAGTTATCCATGAGCACTTCAGAATGTGGTTCAAAAGCCAGAAAATGAAAAAAAGAGAAAAAATATACTTACAATTGCAACAAAATGAACAAAGATTTTTTTCTTGCCTGTGCCAGAATGCACATAACCACTGAGCCACATCCCTGGTCCAAAGTAAACAGATTCAGTCAAAGAAGTGAATGATCTGCATAATGTCAAGTATGAGAGACTGAAGAGAGAAAAGGAGGCACAAATAAAGATGTCTATGCGTGTGGTTTGGAAGAATATTATTGTTTTTATTTTTGTTGTTCTTATTGTTTTGGGGCCAGAACGATAGCATGGTGGGTAGGACGTTTGCCTTGCATGCGGCTGACCTGGGTTTGATTCCTCTGCCCCTCTCCGACATCCCAGCAAGCTACCAACAGTATTCCACCTGCATGGCAAAGTCTGGCAAGCTACCAGTGACGTATTTGATACGCCAAAAACAGTAACAACAAGTCTCACAATGGAAACATTACCGGTGCCCGCTTGAGCAAATTGATGAACAATGGGAGAACAGTGCTACAGTGCTTACTGTTTTTATTTGGGTTTTTGGGTCAGACACAGCAGTGCTCAAGGCTTACTCACTGTACTATCTTTCTAGTTCCTTTCTGTTGTTGTTTTGACCACACTCAGCTATATTCACACTTACAATGAAAGTGCTACAACACCAAGCCACATCCCTAGCCTCAGAAGATTATTATTAGAATAGACAACCCAATCCTATCTACAAATTCAATGCAATCCATATTAAGATGATAATAAAATTTTAAAAGACTGAAATATCCCGGAAATGGGTAGATGGTATTGGGGGTCGGGTAGAGTGTTTGCCTTGCACACAACCAACCTGGGTTCAATCCCAGGAATTCTATAACCTAGCAATGACTTCTGAGTATAGAGTGAGGAGCAAACCCTGAGCATTGTTAGATAGCAAAGATCAAAGTACCACAGAAAAACCCAAATAGTCAAAGCAATTTTGAGAAAGAACAAAGCTGAATATAACACACACCCCAATTTCAGACTACATAATTAACTACAGAATAAATAAATAAATAAATAAATAAATAAATGAAATTGTTCAGCAGTTGGGGACTGTTTAGTATAGCAAATAGGGTGCTTGTCTTACACAGGGCCAACCTGGGTGAATCTCTAGTCTCTCATATGGTCCTCTAAGCACTGCCAGGAGTGGTCTCTGAGCATTGCCAGGTGTGGCCCCAAAGCAAAACAAATGGTTCACTATTTATGGTATTAATTATATTTTAAACATTTTTTTAGGGCTGGAGTGATGGCATGGCAGGTAGGGCGTTTACCTTGCATGTGGCCGACCCGGGTTTGATTCCCAGCATACCATATGGTCCCCCAAGTATCGCCAGGAGTAATTCGTGAGTGCAGAGTAAAGACGAATCCCTGTACATCGCCAGGTGTGATGCAAAAAGAAAAAACTTTATAAACTTGTTCACAATAATTTATTACATTTAGAACTCCCAGAAGGGAGTATAAAAGGAGGCTCCCAGAAGCATGTCCCACCGTACTCTGCAGCAGGCTGTGGGGCGGGTAAGAGCCCTCCCCACCACAAGGCACCTAGCCCCGGCAGCCGACCTTCACTACCCGACCACCACCATGCTCTAGGCTGCTTTCTGGACTGCGCGGCCGCAACACATTATAAGATACTTCCTACACATTTATGCCTCTCAGAGAGCCCGTCAAGCTGCTGAGAATATCCCACCCGCACAGCAGAGCCTGGCAAACTCCCTGTGGCATATTCGATATGCCAAATACAGTAACGCAACAGGTCTCATTCCCTTGACCCTGAAAGAGTCTCCAATCGTTGTGAAAGATGATTAAAAAGAGGCTAATAAAATCTCAGGGCTGTGAGGAATAGAGACGTTAGTGGTGCCCACTCAAGTAATTCGACGACCAATGGGATGACAGTGATACAGTGATCACAGAATAATTATTATCATTATTCTTATAATAATGATAATAATTATTATAATTATTGTTTATTTTCACTCATCCTTTATAAAGAAAAATATCATTTAATGTATAACATAATTGTGGATTAACTTTTGTCAAAATCAGCTTAATTGTGTTTAGGGCAAATAAATCTTAATGGTAGATTTGTAATAATGTTATACTCTAAAAATAATGATGAAAGTAATTATAGTTAAAAAGAGGTAACAGTCTTTCTAGATTCCTTTCTTTTTTTACTTTGGGGCTACACCTTATTGTGCTGGGGGGGATCATTTCTGGTGGTGGTGTATATTGAACTGCATGTGTGGCAAACACCTTACCCTATACACTGTCTCACTCAAACCATGTTAGACTCTTTTATTCTACTCTTCAAAATGGCCCCTAACTCCTACAACTATAGATCTTCTCAGAATGGCAGAGGATCAAGAAATATTGTGAAATTCTCTTCATCTACAGAGAATTTCCCTCAGGAGTTATTCCTGATCACAGATTCAGGAATAAGCTCTGACTGATCACCTCTGGATGTATTCCAACTAAAGTTCCCCACCCATATATGAATATAGATACAGATATAGAGAGATACAACTATGTATATGTGTATACATATATGAATATGTATACATACATCTACATAGTTTCCTTCTACCTTTTGCAAATCAACCATGCCTCTCTTTTACAAACTCATCTTATTTCCACCATTTCAAGAGAACAGCAATATATGGAAGAAACAATCTCCTGGAATCAGAAACAAGGGCAGAGAATATACACCAGCTTCAGAACTGTTTGAGCAATATTACTTAACTATCCCTTGACCTTGAGTGACAGAAGCACCATTTTATAGTAGACTTCATTTTCTATTGAACCTGATTGATGGCAAAGTATATTTCTTTTTCTGTGACAGCCCCACTTTATATTCCTGTAAAGAGCCTCTGCAAACTTGCAGAAAACAAAATGTATCTTAGCTGTCAGAAGAAGAGCAATTTGTGAGGTGATGATAGCTTCAATGATACTGAAGACTTTAAGGAAAAGTAGTCCATCTATTTATACAAAAGGGGATGGAAATAGGAATCAAGGTCTTCTTTCTTCATCTGTCTCAGTGTCAGCGATTTATTTAATAATTAAGCTTCTTTGTATATCTCCACTTATATTCTTCCAGCAGGATGCTATTTAGTAAATAAGATAGGAGCAAGAGAAATTTTACCAATAGCAGTACATTCAGAGTGGGGATTTAAACTAGCAGAGTTAATGTTCATCTTAACTCTATCGAGTTTTTTTCTATTATATCCAACAAACTATTAACCAGGTATAATTAGTTTAAATGGATATAAAAACAATGGATATAACAAGGGATTGTAATAAAGAATGAGCCAGTAATATTTCAACATAGGAACACCATTGTTGAGTTTATAATTATGGAGTTGATCCATTAATTGCATTTATTCCTCATTATAAGTTCTGGATTCAAAATTATGACAGAATATTCATAAAAGAAAAATCAATTCATTGATTTTGGAAATTGTAGAGTTAGGCAAGCATACCTCAGCCACACAAAGATTCAAATTTGACCTCCATATACTATTGACACACCATTGGTTTTCAATATGCATTTGCATTTTTAATACTAATCGTATTAAAAGAAGGGAAAGAAAAACTACTCACTATACTGAGATTGCCATGCTCTGATTTTTAATGACTGATTGTTCGCCTCATGAAATTCAATTTTTGAAATACCCTTAGTGAGGAGTTAAAAAAACTTAAAGGTCAGGAACTCTTATTACCAAATTGGTTGAAGTGTTTTCTTAGAGTTTCTTTGTTTGTAATATCTGAGAAAGCAGAAACACAATTTATAGAAAATTTATCTAGGATGGCCACAGCTCCAGTTAAGAGGCTCTTTTTTTTTATAAAGAAGACAGGCATATTTCTGTCATAATCTAATAGTCTCACTGGAATTTTTGCATTTGAGAAAGCAAACTTTATTTATCTTCTAATGTATTTGAAATATCTACCAAGTTTTCACATTATATTACTTCTCATGTAATTACTTTTTTTTGACATTTTAGACTATCACACGAAGATAACAAGAAACCGATGTTCAGTGTTTAACTTGATTTATGTGTTCAAGGAATAAGAAAAATGGGCAGAAAGTCAATAGTCTCTTATTTTCTGAATGTGTCACATCCAGATATGATTAGGGTTTACCCTTGGACCTGTGCTCAGAGAACACACCTGAAAGGATGCAGGAATAGTACATAGGGTGCCAGGAATTGAAGCCAGGTCAGTCATGAGCAAGACGAGTGCCTTAACCCTGTACTATTTCTGGCCATTAAATATGCCATTTTTAGCCAAATTTTTATCTGATCCACACTTACACCTAGACTTACCAAAGTTAAACATGTTTAATGTAATAACACATATTAAAAATATTTAATGTAATTGAGCCAGCCCATTATTGACATTAATTTCAACTTTCAACATAGGATTTTCCCTTACATACTGTCTACTTTGTCATACTTTCTCTTTCAAGCTCTCATACAGCTAAAAAGCATTTCAACAGCGTCTTTCTGCTGACTGGATATCATATCAAAGTCCTAGATAAAGCTTTGGTTGCCCTAGAGCCTTCTGCAACCATGATTTCAGTTCCAAATAAACTTGTATTGTTGTTGGTAGTAGTGCTTTGTTTTGTGTGTGGGGGGGCATGGGTGCACATTTGGTGATACCTAGAGGTTGCTCTTGGTTCTGAGCTCAGGAAATACTTGTAGATGTGTTTGGGGAACTATATGGAAGCAAGTAATAGAACCTGGATTGAAAACAAGCAAGGAAAATGCCCTATCTGGTATATTATTCATCAAGCATCCAAGTGAACTTGTACACAGATACTTAAGGTAACATAACAAATCAGCAGAATCAACTGACTCCTATATTCTTCTTTTTGAACATTTGCTCCACAAGTAAAACAGAATCGGCCACACACATACCCACCCAAATCAGCCACACGCATACCCACCCTACTCCGCCACAAAGCTGGAGAATTCCAAAGAAAACTACAGTAAGAGTAAGTGTTGTAGAAGTGGGTCACCAGTTGTACATATGAGAGATACAGAAAGTTATACTTAGTGACTAATCTGTCCTATTTTCACACACTTTTATATGTCCTAGAGATCTCTTTTGTGTGAGGCTGACTCCTTTTAGTGTTTTAAGAAAAAAACTAAGAAATTAGCTCTATTTGTTACATGAATATATATTCTATAAGAATTGACATAGTTTTAATCATCAAGATTTTGAAGGGCCAGCGAGATATTTCAGTGGATAAGGCATTTACCTTGCAACGTGGCTGACTTGGACTTCACCCCAGGTATTGTCTCCCAAGTTCTATCAAGATTTATGCCTAAAAACAAACTAGAAAAGACTTCCTAATTCTAAGACTCCAAGTTTTAAAATATCTGTCTTCCTTCAGGGTATTTTCATATATATACATATATATTTACATTTTCACAGTGTATTAATCTGTATCTATTATGGATTTATGCAATAAATTTGCATGACAGTTGATCAGGCAATCTCAGTGATCTTAGCAATGAAAGTGTATTTAGCTCAAAAATCTAAAATACTTGCTGATTCCAAGAAGGATCTGCATCGTGTGTGTTGCCAGGATTTGTAGTGATCTTCAATGATTATGGCTAAGACATCTGGAGCCTTGTGACTCTGATACACATATATCCTTATAAACTTCAAAAGGGACTAACCTGGGTGTGTTCTTGTGGAGTTCCCAGAAGACAGCAGGGGGCATAAATATTAAAATACCCTTCACTATCTCTTTTATGAGAAGAAGAATATTAACATTTTAAAGTTAAAAAGAAAAAAGAATACAGAGGTGAAACAAAAGATTATACCCAAGATAGATAGAGTGCAATTTACATGGCATGTGTTCAGATTCAGATGCAAGAAAAGGTTTTATTCTTTTGTTTTTTTCTTTTTTTAAATGGAACCACCTTGAGATATGCAATTAGAAAGTCATTCATCTTCGTTTTCAGTCATGCAATGTTCCAATATCCATGTCTTCACCAGTGTTACATTATCCAACACCAATGTCCCTAGCTTTCCTCCTTGCATCAGCTCACTCCCCAACATACCACTATGGCAGATGATCTCTCTCTCCCTCTCTCTCCCTCTCTCTCTCTCTTTCTCTCTCTGTATCTATCTCTGTCTCTGTCTGTCTGTCTGTCTGTCTCTCTCTCTAAACTCAGGGATCAGTTCTAGTGAAAATTGGGGAACTATGTAAGTGTCAGTGTTTATATGGTCAGTCACCTGCAAGGTAAGTGCTTATATAATACTATCTCTTCAGCCCCTGGTGTTAGCATTTTATAGGAATATAGAAAGATTTATTCTGGTAAAATTAATATAATGTGCAAATATTCTGGATTTAAATCATGTATGTCTGGACCTTATATAATGTCATATTGCATTCTATTTCAATAAAAAATTAACATGTCACATTATGTACTCATTAACAACAATTAAACTCATTGCCATAATTTAAAGTGTCATTTGTGATCCAGTCACTATATAGTTCTTCAACTTCACTTTCTTCTATTATTGCATTCTAGTCTCTTTGTTATATTTCCATAATAATACCACATTATGTAATAGAATTATAGTGATGCTGATCTAATTTTTTTGTTTTTCTTCCTATTCATTGAAATTGCTTCTCATTTAGTTTCATAAAAAAGAACTTTCTATTACAAAACAGGACTGTCATACTATTTGCTACCCTAGGTAAAATTTTGGGCTGGAGCAATAGCACAGCGGTAGGGCGTTTGCCTTGCACGCAGCCAACATGGTCGACCTGAGTTCGATTCCTCCACCCCTCTCGGAAAGCCTGGCAAGCTACTAAGAGTATCTCGCCTGCACGTCAAGCTACCCGTGATATATTCGATATGCCAAACACAGTAACAACAAAGTCTCCAATGGAGATGTTATTGGGCCCGCTCGAGCAAGTAAAATTTTATGAGAATGTAAGGTAATTAGGTTAATTGTATCATATCTGAATTGTTAAGAGCACCTAGATCAGCTTTTATATGTTTTGATTTTCTACTGACTGGCATCTTTCCCCAGATTTAGGGCACAACTAGGGCAGCACTGTAAACAAATGTCAAACATCCACAGTCAGATAAGTTTAAAAGTCAGACTTTGGTAAGCGAATTTAGGAACTGTTTAGATAATTATCTAAAAGAATGGGATGAATGCTGTAGTTGCTATGTCACACCAAAAACAATAGGGAGTAATAAATAATTAAATGATATGGGGCATTATTTTGTAAAACTTGTTCTGATGTTTGAAGTGCATCTTTTAAAGTTTGTTTCATACATTCATTCCTCAGTTATACTCAAATTCTTGAAATTTTCCTAGTTTTCATTCTATGAGTGGAATTTCAACTTTTGACATTTCTTGATAGCCTGTTTATGGTTAGAATAGAATCACACATACAGTTACATGTAAATAAGAATTGAAAAAAAAAGCACAACAAAATTAGAAAATTTCTTTTGTGTTAGTGTTCTGGTGAGAAAGTCCAAGACATGGCTAGATAGACTTATTCTTCCCTTATTTTTGCTTTCTGGATTATGTCCAGCAATACTCAGGGAATATTCCTGGCTCTTCACTCAGAAATTATTCCTGACAGTGCTTAGGGGATCACAGGGGATGGTGGGTATTAAACCAATGTAGGCCACTTGCAAGATAAACACCCTCCCTGCTATACTATTGCTCTGGCCCCTAGATAGACTTTTGTTATTATCTTGGAATAAATAGAAGGTCATGGTTGTCCTGAAGATTCTTTGAGAAGTTTAGGCAATGTGACTTATAGATCATCTCAAATATTTTAGTAGACTCAAAAAGTAGAGGTTGATTATCTAGGAAAAAATATTTGGATGACTTTGTGGTGGAAATATGGATGGCGAGACCAAAGTATCAAGACTCATATGTGTATGCATATATACATTATTACATAAGTGCTCTGATTAGTTTTTTGTGTAACTAACCAAATGGGTCATTTTTCAAGACTGCATTTAACCAGATGTATGTGTTTCAATATCCTGTTTACATAGCACACACACACACACACACACATATAATCAGACAACATATATATACATATAAATATATAGCTAATGGGGAAAGTATAATAATGTATACAAAAGCAGAGGTCTTGAAATAGTTGAGTTGATTACTAGGGTACTGTACTAAATATGAAAATATTTTTCATACTCTTGTGAACAACAAATAAAAACCCATTATACTGAGGCCAGTGCAATAGTACAGTTGTTAAGGTGCTTTTCTTGCTTGTGTCCAAGGACATTTTACCCCCAGCACCCAAAGTGATCCTCTGAGTCTCCCATGAGTTAGGATAAAATCAGGATTAAGTTCTGAGCACTTCTAAGTGTGGCTCTGAAACAAAAGAAAACCAAACTACTTAAAACTATAATACTGAAGATAATCTAGGTCTAAAAGTTGTCAGAAATTGAAAAACTGTTTTTGCTGCTTCATAATATTCTACTATCTATTCACATATATTTATATACATACATATTTTTTCATGACTTCTTTAACCATTATACTAACAGTTATTGTTATAAATGTTATCATTAAATCATCTATACACATAGACTTATAAAGACCTGAGTAACTGGTTATTCAATTTATAAGAATAAACAAAGAGGATTCATGCATTAATTTCTCTTAGAGCATAGCTTTAAGATATTAGACTTTTGCTTATAATAGAATTTAATATTTTAAGTGTCATGGTTTGGAGGTATTATATAGAAATATAAAATAAAATAATTTATTTAAAAATCATTTAGAATCACGTAACTGGTGAAGAAATTGATTATACAAAAAAGTAACAATGGGAAGTTTCTTTGCATATTAGTTCTTCTGTGATTTATTTAGAGAGTTATTATTATAGTCAATAATGACTTAGAGTTGACTACTGAGATTAAACATTTTGTTTCGTGTTATCTATCATTGTATCGCTGCATCACTGTCAGCCCTTTGCTCATTGATTTACTTGAGCGGGCGCCAGTAACATCTCTATTCCTCCCAGCCTGATATTTTAGCAGCCTCTCCTTACTCGTCTTTCCCAATGATTAGAAGTGCTTTCAGTGTCAGGGGAATGAGACCTGTTATTGTTACTGTTTTTGGCAGATCGAATCCGCCACAGGGAACTTGCCCAGCTCTGCTGTGTGAGTGGGATACTCTTGGTAGCTTGCCGGGCTCTCCGAGAGGCATATATTCCTCTTTATGACTTCGTTGCCTACTGTGTGAACCCTATCAAATATGGAAAATGAGTAGGAAATGTCTTATGATGTGTCCGGAAAGTGGCAGGGAGTGTGGCAGACGGTGGGTAGTGGAGGTCGGTTGCTGAGGCTGGGTCCCGTGGGATGAAGAGGGGTCTTCGAAGCCCCGTCCCAGTCTGGGGCTTCTCGAGTAAAAGCAGCCCAGTGTGGAGTCCTTAAGATATTTTAATATCTTAAATATCTTAAAATATTTTAAGATATTTTTATCTCTTAAGGTAGATAAAATATTAAGAATGTCAATTTATTCAAAATTTTAAAGAAAATTATAAATTGGTTTTACTTTTAAGACATGTTTCACTAACTAGAGAAATAGCCTGAATGTCAGGAAATGACTTAATTGCAAATAGAGATGATAGTAATGAAAATAGGTTCTGAAAGTAATATTTTCTGTAGGTAATCAATAATGAAGTAGCCCCAGGAGATAATCAAATGCTGACTATAATAAAAATTACATAGGTTCATGGCAAAGCTCTTAAAGATAAATATTTCAGGTAAAAAATGCAAGATACAGTTAAAAAAGAAGTCATACAAATACTTGGTCTTAAAATAAACCAAAGTAAATTGAGTAAGTAAATATATTTAGTCTTAATATTTTCTTAGTTTAAAGAAATATTAATTTATTAAATTAAATTTGCTAAATTCACGATCATGATCATCCTGTTGTTCATCGATTGCCTCGAGCAGGCACCAGTAACGCCTCTTTTGTCCTAGCCCTGAGATTTTAAGAAGTGCCATATCCAAGGCTCTTTCAGGGTTAGGAGAATGAGACCCATCATTGTTTCTGCTATTTGGCATATTGGGTACACCACGGGGAGTTTGCCAGACTCTGCCATGTGGGCAGGTAACATTCAGTAACCTGCCAGGTTGTCCAAAGTAAGAATGAGATAATAAGATGTCCCGCAGTTGCAAATGCGGCTGCACACTTCGGGGAGCTGGGTTTTATAGTCTCTGAATCTTGGCCGTTGATGGGATTACACGGTGCTAGGGGTCAGATGGTGGGTGTGACCTCTGCCTACTGGAAGATGGAGTATCTGGGTGGAGGATGCTCAGCCCCGATCCGAGCAGGCTTGGAGATCTCAGCCCCGGGACCCGCATGCCTTTGTTCCTCTGCTGGTACCTTCATGCGTGTGGAGAGTGGTCTCAGCATGGTGGTGGCTGTTTCTGGAGGTCTTCAGCTGCCAGGGTTCTGTTCGGGGCAGGGAGGGAAACTCAACCTGCCCCCTTCAAGGGGCCCCGGTGAGGACAGCCAGTCACGGGGGCAGGAAACTCTGCTTGCTAAATTAAATAAACATTAATTTGTTAACAACAGATTTAAAAATAGGTTCTTCAAAAATTTATTATTTTAAATTCCATGTTTAAAGTTCACCCAGTCTTCTGAAGCTACAAAATAATCTTTATTAACAATATGTAATATAAATTAATAGAAATTTTTAGATCAGCTGATAAAATATATTAAAGTGATATGAGGAATATTAATATAATGTTACTTGTATTATATGTATGGAATTACTTATTGCTAATAAATGAATGTGTTCTTAATAAAGTAATGATTAATAAAATGATATTTGTTCTTTAGGACCAGTTTTTTCAAAAATACATTATTTTTTAAGTTTTTAAAATTTTGTAATAACAGATATTAATATTAATATTTGTAATTTCAAATATTAAATTAATTAATATTAAATATTAATTAAGGTAATATTAAGTTTTGTAATAAGTTTTGTAATGTATTATGTTACTGAATTCTCAAAAATAAATTTTGATTTAAAGGAAAAAATGTTTGTTAAATCACAAACAGAGCAACTTGAATAACAGCCTGATATTTAGAAAATATTTTTTGTTCTCAATTAAGAAGGGAAAATAATATAATTCATTTAAGCAAAAATAAATTTTGTGACAAAAATAATTTTAAAAATTCTAGCTACCATTTGATTTCTGTCTTTATTTAATAATCATAGTTGAAATTTAAGAAAAAACTTGTTCATTCTCCTTAAAGTTTGCATATACTTATCTGTATATGTGTGCATTTTTTATACTTTTGTACATATATGCATTTACATATACTTTTTCTTAATTCTACCTTGAAATTGTTATTAAAAGTGGTATTTTGCAAAAGTTCTTTGTTATCTGCTTCAACTTTATAGAAAAATGTAAAAAGGACTTTTATCTGCCTTTCTTGTGCCCCCTATTAAATCTACCTATTTAAGTGAACTCTACTGGTCATAGGGGTTATGTTGGGGTTTGATTTATCACAGTTGAGAATGACTACTTTTAGGATGAAATTTTCCACAACTGTATTTGCTTCGTATATTTTTAATAAATAAATATAATATTCAGTGATAATATGCCAAAAGCATTTCTCCCGAAAATAAGTGAAGCTTGCTCTTATGAAAAAACAGCTTTACATATAATTTTTTGCCACTACTTTTTATAGAGAGTCACAACCAATACTGATACCACTTTTTAATAGAAAATGTCTTTTAAAGTGTAAAACATATGTCCTTCAAGGTATATTTACAGCATTTTTAAACTACCTATTTCCCTATTCTCATTGAAGATTTAAGTGTACTGAACACTTCTAAAATTGTATTAGATTCCCTAAAACTTCATTTGTTCACCTAAAGGACATAATTCTTTTAGTGAGTATAATAGATGCATAGTATCCCCATTGGAAGCTTTCTTGATATTTCTGTGAATTGGGTATTTGTTATGTGGAATCATTTCCAATTCTCCACTGTTCTATAAAAAGATTTCCCCAGCACAATTTTAGGAAAAGGAAAACATATTAAATTATTTATTGTGCTTTATGTATATAGACAAATTCTTGATTTCTTATTTGGCAATATTTACCAATCTTGAATATAGGGAAGAAAAACGTTTTCCTCATCCTTCTCATGTTCCTTAATTGGTTCTGAAAAATTAAACTGACAAATACATAACAGGATGAAAGTATACAAGTTTATTCATTGAAAATTTGGTGACTCATAAAATTTCACCAGGAAAATAAAACCTAAACAGAAAAAAAAAGTATTTTTAATAGCATTGATGAATAGTGGACACTATTAAAAGAATCAAAACAATTTAGATAACAAATAAACTTAACGCATCACAAACTACAAGCTTTTTTTCAGACTATTTCAAAACTAAAAATAGTTTCCATATGAACCTACATTTCCACCCCTTGGCCACTACTCTGATAGCACAAAAACATTTATCCAAAAGGACTCATGCACTGCAATATTATTCATCTCAGCATTATTAAATATTGCCAAGATCTAGACAGTACTAAAATGTCCGACAACAGGGGAGAGGTATGTGCTGCATTTAACCTCTGTGAAGTGGAAAGAAGGAAAGATTGCAGCTTGAGGAGAGAGTCTGCCTCTTCCCTCTTCACTTGTTCACCAGGTAAGAGCACAGGGAAATCTCAAACTGATAAAAGTACATGATTAACCTTCGTTCATCTCACTATACTAATCCCACAAGCCACCCCTGAAAATACTTGTCCTAAAGGGCACAAACCATGATCCTTGCCATCTGATTACTAGAAGATCCCTGGGCTCAGGCTGAAACTAGGATTTACTCTTTGTGAAAAAGTAAAATCAGTTCTAGGTCTCATCCAGGATTTTTGGGTTTGTTGCCCTCATAGAAAAGAATTTGGGGAGGAGACAAATAGTGATTTAAAGAAAATGAGGAAGAGAAGAGAGAGGAGAGGGAGGGAGGCAGGAAGGGGGAGAGAGAGAGAGAGAGAGAGAGAGAGAGAGAGAGAGAGAGAGAGAGAGAGAGAGAGAGAGAGAGAACACATCTCAAGTGGACATGCAGAAGACCACCTTCAAAATGAGTCAGTGCAAGCTGGCTGCACAGTTTTTCTCCCAAGCTGTATCCACCTGGAGCTTTCTACCTAGATAAGAGTTTGTTTCTATGGCCAGGTCAAGACAAGTTTGCAAGTTCTGATGTTTTTCTTTCCAGTCCTTATCAACACCCCTTGTTTTTCATCTCTCTGAGGTGGATCCCACCTCCTCTGGGCTTGTGTTGGTGACAACCAGAGTCTTACATACAGGTTCCATTTCCTGCATCCACAAAGTGGGTCCAATAATAATTCTTCAGAGTTAGTGAGAGTAACTTCATCAAATCCCATCTTGATTTTTTATATGTCCCCCAAATTCATTGTCAGTCCCTTTCCCAGATACCTGCTTGTTTCACATGAATAAAATTTTAAAAATTAAGGTGTATATACACAGTAAACAGGATTCTATACAGCTATGAGAAAAGGTATAGTCTTGAAATTTCCTTAAATAGAACTAGAGGAATTCTAGCTAAATGAAGTGGGTCAGAAAGACAAACACCAGTCGATCTTATTGATTTGTAAAATATAAAGAAACAAAGCAGGAGATTGCTACATCCCCAACAGAAGCTACCCTGGACTGTAGAGAGTATTTCTGTGGTCTGAGTGTATGGACGGGGAGAGGACGATGTAGCAACTTTGGGAAAATGATTGACTGAATCTAGTCGTCTGATGGTAAGCGTGTAAAGCAGCAGTGTGAGTAGGCAATTTTATTGCTGCACAAATATAAAAATAAATTTTTAAAAATAAGTATGCTTTATTATAAATACACTTTAATATGCAAACTGGTCATTTAATATGGTTAACATGTTAAGAACTGAGAAGGACAAATAAACGTACAGAACCGAAAGTAGTATTTGAAGATGTGCTAAGACTAAAAAGGAGATGCTGTAAATCTAAAGGAATGTAATGGACATGAAGAATGCTTTTGATGACTCATCAGAATACTGGACATAACCACGAGAATAATTAGTGATCTGTAGGATAAATGATTAGAAACATCCCAAGCTAAAATGCGAAGGAAAAAAAAAAACTAGAATCGAAAAAAGAAAATAGAGCTTTGAACAATGATGCTTCCAAAGGCTTTGTTTTCTTTTGTTCTAACAAAATATGGATTGTAAAACAGAAGCAGCAGAAAGAGAAACTGGAGCAGAAAAACTATTGGGAGTAATGATGGGTATGGACTTTCTGAAAAGGACGAGAGGTATGAAATTACTAAAGAAACTCAGAATATTTCAAGGAGAATAAATAAATCAAAGCAATGAAAAGGCTCCTGACATCCTCTCTCACCAACCCCCCATTAAAAATCGCTGCTTTGGGGCATTTCAAATTCAAGCTGGAAAAAGAAGAAAAAAAATATTTTGGAGAGCTGAAGGGGAAAAATTACCTTATGTAGTTCAGTACATGGGAGAAATTATCCTCCAAAAATGCAGGAGAAATACTCAAAACTTCTCAGACTGATAAAAAGTGGTAAGAATTCATTGCCAGCAGAACTACTCTCTAGATAGGTAATATACTGTTTTCTATATACAGAATAAAAAGGCTCGAGGTCAAAAACTTTTATCAAAGCAGAGGAGGAAGAAAGTGTGTTGGAAAATAGTAAGCAAAAGAAAATAATATGGCTAAATTAAGAAAATGTTACTAATCTTGTGTTAATTATTTGTTGATAATTTTTTCTAAAATAGCATTATTGTTCTATTTACTTATTTATTTGCTTTGCTAGAAATTTAATCTAAGATCTATTACAAGAATAGCTTTACTTAGGGACTGGGTAGTAGCTCATAGGATTGGAATAGATGTCTTGAATTCATACAGTCCCAAGTGTGATTAGTGACCCTGCCTGTCACTTTGAAAAACACTGGATGCCACCACGCCCCACTGAGCAGGTACTGGTAGGGTAAACAACATGCATCTAAAAGCAAACCCTAGACTCTGACAATGCAACTGAGCCTACCTGCCAGGTTGAAGAGTAAAAGGAAGCGTTCAGTGAAGGAATATCAGTCAGCACTTTTGTTCTTTGATGATTGATGTGTGATGATAATCTTACATGTCTAAAACTTAGAGGCATTTGCACTCTTGCAAAGCTACACTCTGCTCAGAAAACTAAACGTGAATTTAAAATATAACAAAACAATAAGATAATAAAAGACATAGGCATATCACCACAGGTAGACTAAATATTGTGAGATTCATTTCTAGAAACTCAACCAAGTCTCACAATAAACCTTGTGAGAAATTCCTCTGATTCCTGTGGGAGGGCAACAAGAAACCATTTTGAAGTAGCCTAAAACATTGTTCTTGGCTAGTTTCAGAGCTCACCTTGGTAAGGGATTAGAGCTCCACCCACTGAAGGGAAAGTTAAAAAAAAAAAACTAAATTCTAGTTTATTCTTCCCAACTTGTCTTGCAAAGGGGAAAAAGAAGAAATTGAATAGCACTTGAAAAGTTCACTGTATAGAAGTAGAAGAATCAATGTTTTAGCTTAATGAAACTTTTTATTAAAAGAAAATTATATGAATGAGTAATGCATGCCTCAAATTATAAGCTTATCGCTTATGATGTCTTATCTATTATTTCAGCTTTTAATGTCAAGCAGATAATGTTTCCTCATACTGTCTCTTGACCCTGAATAGTCAATGACATTTGTCTTTGTTCTCTCACTTACTAAAAAGCCTTGACCTCTCTTTAGTGTATCGAATATATCCACAAAGTGAATTTATTTAGTCTTTAATCATAACCATCAATTTCTCTAAGATTTAGAGAAAACACTAAGTGAAAATAGATTTAATATGAATAGACAGTGATTCAGTGTTCCAAAATTTCCATTAAGATAACAACTCATGTCCCTTTGAAAAGATGATAAAGAAACTACTGAAAAAAAAAGTAAAACTTTTAGCCTCAAGTATAGTTTTAATTATAATATTTTACTTTTTTCCAAAAACCTATTTATCACACGACTGTACAGTCAATTGCACTGCATTTCTCCCTAAGTTATTAGTGTAACAATTATTAATGAAGGATACTGAAGGATAGCACTGCAGCACTGTCTACCTGTTGTTCATCGATTTGCTCAAGCGGACACAAGAAACGTCTCCATTGTGAGCCCAGCAAGCTACCGAGAGTATCCCACCCACATGGCAAAGCCTGGCAAGCTCCCCGAGATGTATTCAATATGCCAAAAACTGTAACAGGAATCACGATGGAGACATTACTGGTGCCCACTCTAGCAAATTGATGTACAATGGGAGGACAGTGCTATAGTGTTTCTGAAGGATAAGACTAGAAAAATATTTTATTTTTTCATTATTATATAAATGTTTTAAAATATATAGTTGCATAAGTAAATCTATAATATGACTCTGTTCATAATAAAGAAAGAAAAATGGAAAATAATTTCTAATTATCCAAACTTCTTAAGGTTATTTAAAAAATGTATTTGGAATTTTTCCGAGGTTTTTATAATGTATATATGTTATTAATTCACATAATATAGCAGTAATTCTTGTAAGAAATTTTAAAGTAAAAAGTAAACAAATATTACATCAGATATTAATTGAGAAAAAAGAGAGAAGCAACAAATAAGAAAATTAACAACTTATAGAAGTTGCAAAAAATCAGTCTCATGATAGGCAAGGAGACACTGAGTAGCATCAAGTGATACTTTTTCTTGCTTATTAATTTGTTGTCCTATATACTCACTGTGGAAATAAAAATGTTATCTATATATCTGGCATGTGAAAGTTATTTTTCTAGCCATCCAAAATCTCTATTTTTATATAAATTTACTGATGTCTATACAACCTGCTCAGAATAATCACTTTTTTTTTCTTTTGCAACTGTTTAGGAAATTAATTTGCTTCTTAGTTTTAATGTTAACAAGAAATATTTTAAAATTCTAAAAATCTACCTTTTTTCTATAGATTAGGCCTTCTTTATCTGATCAAGCCATAAAAATTCTAAAGGTATGCTAATCTGTATGAATGAGATTTAAATTGACACCTGAAAACAAAGCTGTAGATCAGAACTTCCAAGGTTTATTTTATTATTTAGAATTTGGGTCCATGGGTGTGGTTCTGAAGACTTAGTCCTGACATTGTCTGGCAGTGCTCAGGGAACTGTGTGGTGATGGTGGGTTGGAATGGGTTAGCTGCATGCAGGACAGATGTCTTGCCTACAGTGCTGTCTTTCTGATTATATATATATATATATATATATATATATATATATATATGCAGTACTGTGCTCCTATTGTTAAACTATTTGCTTGAGCAGGCCCAGTAAACGTCTCCATTGTGAGACTTGTTGTTACTGTGTTTGGCATATCAAATACGTCATGAGGAGCTTACCAGGCTTTGCGGTGAGATACTCTCAGTAGTTAGCCGGGCTCTCTGAGAGGGGCAGAGGAATCAAACCAGGGTCAGCTGCAATAAGGCAAACGCCCTATGTGCTGGCCTATTGTTCCAGCCCATATATATATATATACATATTAACTTTCACTAATTTAAATAATAATAATTTAATAATTTTCACAGTATAAACATGAAGCAAGAGTGCACCATGAAAGTAACACTGATAACTATGCCTTAATAGACTGGAGCATTAACATCTAAATAGTGAAGGATAGAGAGCAAAAAGATCCTTAAAACAGCACCAAACTAAGAATTGTGTGCTCTGTTTACCCATATACATCTAATGTTGCACCTGGTCAGAATCTTAATTATGGAAAGTCCATTTACGGAGATGACATTATTTGCTTATTACTGTTACAGCTTATGACGAGATGAGGTGTGTATGTAATATATGTAATAATGTATATATATTATATATGCATATATATACACATTATATATATATATATATAATCTAGCTTTTAGATTCACAGTTTCCAGTGACCATTATCTATCAAGAAACTTCCATGAATACGTAGCAATTTTTATGTCATTTTTTGGTCCTTGAAACTATCAAATTCTCTAGTTATTTGTTTTTATTCACCATATATAAATATGTTCAAATAACATGAATGAGGTTGAATTTTTAACCACCAAGGAGGTGGAGGTTTTTATACTTAAACTTGGCAGGGAACAGATGGATTACAATACACTTAAATATGTATACCACGATTAAAATTTACATCAATTACTTAATGACATATTGATTTAAATTACTCTGTTCCATTTATCATAACTGAATACACCTAAGCCATTTATCTGTGGGCCCAATGTATGCACAGCCAGATGATAGTCTCTGTGACTTGAGTACTGAATATGTCCTGTTTATTTAGTCATTATCCATAGGAGACTGTCTATGTGCTAGAATTTTTCAAATCATGTGAAAGACAGTCATATACAAGCAATTATACTTCTCTTGTATTGACTGCTTAATAGAAAATGAATGTTGAATTCATATAAATTGGGTAAATACAAAAATTGACAATTTTCTAGTTGCTTTAATAAATAAGAAACTTGGAGAGAACCAAGCACTACTTTATTTTACAGGGTCATGAAAGGTCATTTGGAGACAATGGCATTTAAATTGATAAAGGAAGTGCCTATTTAATCATATAAGTTCTTTAAGAAAGAGAGATACAATGAAGGCCTTCAAGTGATAACAAGTTCACTGCATCTAGGACCAAAATTAAAATGAATGTGAAGGATAAGACCAGAAAGATAGAGTAGGTAAGGCACAAACGTTAAAACAAACAAACACAAACAGCAAAAAAGGAAAAACAAACAATAATAAAGGGCTGGAGTGATAGCACAGCAGTAGGGTGTTTGCCTTACAAGCGGCCAACATGGCCGACCAGAGTTCGATTCCTCTGCCCCTCTTGGAGAGCCCGGCAAGGTACCGAAAGTATCTCACAGTACGGCAGAGCCTGGCAACTTACCCGTGACGTATTTGATATGCCAAACACAGTAACAAGTCTCATGATGGAGACGTTACTGGGCCCGCTCGAGCAAATCGATGAACAACAGGAGGACCATGAATAAAGGCAATTAGAAGAAGTGTTTTAGTGATTTTGGATTTAACGTTAAGTAGAAGGACCAGCTGAGAGAAAGATTTTTCAGAGATGCTA
The DNA here is from genome assembly GCF_029834395.1 of Sorex fumeus. Lineage (NCBI taxonomy): Eukaryota > Metazoa > Chordata > Mammalia > Eulipotyphla > Soricidae > Sorex > Sorex fumeus. The sequence goes on along the minus strand of NW_026606322.1, from coordinate 38,509,201 downwards.
GGGTCAGTCATATCAAACTTCATAGACTGAAAGAATTGAGACATTACTAAAAACACATTTGAATCTACCACAATAGATATTTTATATTTGCTAAACAAAAAGTTACATCTTACAGTTTCGAATGTGTCTTTAACTTCTGTATTAATTTTATGGAAGTGTGGAGCTGGGGTAGCATGGCATTCACTGACTTCCATGGCATACTGACATTTACTTCAAGTGAAGGGTAAGAGAAGAACTGAAAGGACATTGACTAAGACATATTTGGATAGAGAAGTCCTTCTTGCTCAAATATCCTATGGGAGGACAAGAAAAAAAGAAGATTGCACGTTGAATTCTTAACCCTGATTAAACTAGAGAAAAAGTCTTGCAAATTCTAAAATCTGGAAATATGGTGTGTGCATAGGTGTTTTGGTAGTGATAATTTTATCCTGAATATATTATTGTGACATTAGGTATACAATGCTACACAACAATCCCTTGGCCAGTATCTACTTCCCTCCAGTTTCCCACTCACCCCCAAGTGCCTCAATTGCAGGGACTTTGAAATATTTTTTTAAAGATTTATATAAATTTGTTGCTAAGGGAGTACTATAAATATAAATTTTGAACTTATTAACATAAACATAATATAGGAAACTATGTTTACATGGGATTAAATGGAAATAAAGTAAATACAGAAAACAAAAAATTCTGGTGACCAGAGAGAGAGTACAGCTGGAAGGGTGCTAGCCGTGCATGCGGCTCACCAGGTTTTGATCCCTGGTACCCTATATGGAACCCCAAGCTTGCTGGAGAAAATCCCTGAGTGACAAGGTAGAAATAAGCCCTAATCACTGTGAGGTGGTCCTAGAAAATAAAAAACAAAACAAAACAAAAATAAAAAGCAAACAAAAATAAAAGAGTAATCAGAGAACCAAAACTTTAGATAATTTTGTAAAGTAAAATTGTGTAAAATCTATGTTATATGTAGATTTTATAATGCAATAGTGGCAAGTAAAGATGAATTACATTTTGTGGCAAGTTATATGGAGATAATAAATAAGATACTAAAGTATAAATTCAAGAGAAGGCTACTTAACATTGTTAGAGTACCCAATATTTTTCTTAGGCTACTAAGAAGAGCATAGACAAGTGACCATTATAAATGTCACTGGTAACAATGACCAGGAAATTTATTGAAATAGTGAGGGAGGCCTGATTTATTCTTGCCCGAAAATGTAAAAGGACAGAAAGAAATATAAGTCATTTTCATGGTCACTTTGCTGAAGATGTTTCTCTTGCAAAGATGGAAAACAGTAGTATTAGTAGCTGAATGAAATGGAGTGTGTTTTTGTGATGTAGATAAACTGATAACTAAAGATAAATCATTAAGAAAAATCTAGCAGATGTTATCTAATCTCAATGTGAATAATTGTGCTTTGAGAGTTTTCAGGGCTACTTCATTCACAGGTAAAAGGAGAATCTGACAAACATGAACTCAGATAAAGAGGTTTGGGTGTTTTTGGTGATAAGAGATCAAGAAAACCTAGGCATGTTTTAGGCTAAGACTAATACATTACAGCTCAAACCTTACCCGATTCTCTGGGTGCATGGGTGATTTCTAAGTTCAGTCATTTCCACCAACCCCCACGTAATTATTTTGTTTTGTTTTGCAGCCACATCTGGCTGTGCTCAGGGCTTACTCCTAGGTCTGCACTCAGGGTTCATTCCTGACCTACATGGGGCACTTTAGGGAATGTGAGTAATCCAGCCTCAGTTCATGTGTGCATATCCAGAGACCATTCCAAATGTTTTTGTTAATTTGCTTTGTCAAATTAGCAAAGTTTGTATTGTTTGCAATAATAATTAGCTTTATAGCCTCTTAATTTAAAAAAATTCATTAAGAATCCTTTTTGAGAACATGTTTTTGAGAACATATTCTTCAAACTAGATTGATGAAGTTTGGCATATCTGTTGAAAAATAGGAAAGTTAACTTGATTTTAGAATTTTTATTGTTGTTGTCTTATTCCTTTCTTTCTAGTTTGTATTTGGATCACACCTGGCAATGCTCAGTGATCGCTTCTGTCTCTGCATGCAAAAATCATTCCTGGCCATGTTCAGGGACCATATGGAATACTCCACTTAGGATTAAAATGAGGTAGACCGCATGCAAGGCAAGTGAACTACAGGCTGCACTAACACTCTGGCCTCGAAAATTCATTTTAAAATAAATAGAGAGGAAAATAGAAATTATTACAAAATAAACATTTTACACTAATAGAAGGATCAGTGCTTCAATATTATATGTCTAAAAGTTAAATATGAATATCTTTGTAAATCACAGTGCTTTAATAAAAATATAGAAAACAAAAAAACTTTTTTTTTTCAGAAACAATAGGCAGCTCTGAACTCCTGCATCATATTTACTAGAAATTATTGCAAAGAGAGTAATGTAGTTTGTATTTTTGAATTTCCTTTCTTTTCACAATGTCATAGCAGCTCATAAATCTTTAGGAACAGTCAGATGGAGGGAATTTACCTTTGTGAATTATATGCCCAAGGGGAAAGAATCACTGATCACTCAAACTTCATTCACAAGCATTTAATCTCTTCTGTGGAGAATGTGAGATGAACAAAATTAGGGTGTGTTAATTTGCATTCCAGTCACTGAAATAATCATTGCTCTATAATATCTATTGTTGAAAGGATGATCTAAAGGAGAAGCATTCTCTTAAAACTTAATACTTCTATTATTTAAAAAATGAAGATAGTTCTTCCTAGATTGAGAACTATTATAGTTGAGTCAAGCTTAAAATGGTTTTTGTTGTAAAATAAACACTTGGTACAGTGATCTTTGATGAAAAGGATGATCTGAGAATGGTTTGCTGTGAAAAAGCAATCATTTTCAGATATTAAATGTTGAGATGAAAGCTGTAAATCATTCATCTTTCCAGAGTGAATTTTGTCTTCTTTCTTTCTTTCTTTCTTTCTTTCTTTCTTTCTTTCTTTCTTTCTTTCTTTCTTGGTAATACCCTGTGATGCTCAGGGATTACTCTTAGCTCTGTACTTAGGAATTACTCTTGGCAGTGCTTGGGGTACAACATTGGGTGCCGGGGAAGAACCTGGGTAGTGCACATCCTAGGCAAACACCCTACATACAGTACTATGTTTCCGGCCCTTGTCTTATTTCTGTGGTCAATACTGGCACGGATATCAAAAACAAATGAGTCAGAAAAACTAATGAAAAAGTTTATAAGTAAGGAGCCAGAACAATAGTACAACAGATAGGTTTTTGGCCTTGCCAGTGATCAACCTGGTTTTGATACCCTGAGCACTGTCAGAAGTGATCCCAGATTGCAAAGTTAGGAGAAAACATTGCGCACTACTAGATGTGGACAAAAGAAGGAAAAAATAAAATAGAAGAAAAAGCCCATAAGTAGTGATCATGTATTATGGTATTACTTGAAGACATGTGTTAATATGTTCACTCCTATCAACCCTTAGATAGCTGTGGCTAGTTTTTCATAATATATACATCTTATTATATAATATAGATAAATAATTATGGGCATATGTCAAGGTTATAATTTGTTATGTAGATAGATAATGCCATCTGTCACTGTCACTCTCTTCCCGTTGTTCATCGATTTGCTCAAGCAGGCCCAGTAACATCTCCATGGGAGACTTTGTTGTTACTGTGTTTGGCATATCGAATACATCACGGGTAGCTTGCGAGGCTCTGCTTCGTGGGCAAGATACTCTTGGTAGCATGCTGTGCTCTCCGAGAGGGGCGGAGGAATCAAATTAGGGTGGACCATGTTGGCTGCGTGCAAGGCAAACGCCCTACAGCATTAAAATTTTTTTAAGTTCTTTTTTTTTCTTTTTGGGTCAAACCTGGCCATGGACAGGTGTTACTCCTGGCTCTGCACTCAGGAATGACTCCTGGTGGTGCCCAGGGGACCATATGGGATGATGGGAATCGAACATGGGTCAGCCACGGCAAGGCAAACGCCCTACCCGCTATGCTATCACTCCAGCCCCGCATCATTAAAATTTTAACTGCATTTATTGTTGCTAGCTACATACATGAATAAATGTATCTAACTGGTACTAATATATTTTTTCTAGTTTTATAGGTACAAAGTAAAACAGAATTGATGTACTTTATTAAAACAATGATATAAATAATCACATAGATTTTTTGAGTTGTTTTATATTTATGCACTTAAAATAATTGCTTAATACTCTAGAAAGTATTTGTCAAATTTTAGTGTATACTTGAAAGTTTTAGAAGCCTTTAAAATAGCAAATTATATTTTATTATATAGTGTATGCAGTCTAAAATTCATTATTTCAAACACTTTGGCACTATTGATATTTTCTTTCTGTCCACTGCTGTCTAGGAAGCAAATAAAGCATATATGTTTTGGATATTATGGGTGAAATAATTTTAAAATATTTTAATGAGTGGCCTGATTTGAACATGAGAAATAGATATCTAATTTCCCTTTCTATATTCATTTTTCTTTTATTTTTTATATTTTCATTAAAAATCTATTTAAACTAAAAGACTTATTAATGATTCATATTGACTTCAAATTAGCAGTAAAGAGAAAATTAAACACCATTTGAAATAATGTTGTATTTCTTCTAAGAAAAAGTAACTTGATTTCATTCTCTAAACTTTTATGCCTTTCTTCTAGCTTCCACAATTCCATAATTTGAGTATGAGGTGTTTTGTTTGTTCTTTTGGTATCCGTTTCATTTCATTTTCATAACATCATTTCATAACATCATTTTTCAACTGTGGTGGAAAAACTATGATTAACTGTCAGAAAATTTTAGCAAAGAATTATTAATTATGGTCACCGTATCACACATCAGATCCCTAGAATTTACCTATGTGATAAGTCACCTTTGATGACTTTTATGCACGACATAGGAACCAGATTTGGCCTTCTGGAATCTTGAATTACCATGGATGGTCTTGGTTGACATGATGAACTCAGACAGTCTCTCACCCTGTTCGCTCCATTTTAAGCCATGGGTCCTGATGTGAAGTTCTTTGGCTGATCTTCTCGGTCCTATCTTGGCATTAAAATCACCCACAATGATCTTGTAGAAGGTGTCGTCTTCTTTTAGAACTTCTGCAGTTCCATGTAGAACTTCTCAATTTCTCCTTCATCTTAATTGGATGTTGGTGCATCGACAACAAAGATAGAATCTGCCTGCAGTGAGCCACATCTATTCAAATGTAAATGTTTGATTCGGGTTGTTAGGCATTCAAATGAATCAATGCTCATGGCCAAGTTCACGGTGACAAGGACATCTAAGCGTCCGATACCTCTTTTATCTCATGTTTCTAGGAACAATTCTTCTCCAGTGTCGAAAATGGCGTGATGAGATTGGTGCCTTCTTGTCTCGGTCAGACCAATGATGTCATACTTGATCTTTCGTGCTTGTATCATCAGGTCCTCGATAGATGCATCTGATGCTAGCGTGCGTGCATTGAAAGTACAGACTATCATTTTTGTTTTCTTTTGTTGTGACAGCCTAGTTTGGTCTTGAGATTTTATCGGCCTCCCCTTTCTCATCCTTCTCAATGCTGCCATATTGGTGACGCCTTCAGGGTCAGGGGAATGAGACCAATTGTAATTACTAAAAAGATTCCAGAAGGCCGAATCTAAACGTTGGACATGGGAGTCTCCCAGTGGAAGATTCCAAAATGAAATAGACCACATCATATTCAATCAACGGTTTTGCCTGACCAATGTCGCTGTTGTCCCAAAATTCCAAAGAGGATCAGACCACTGTCTCCTTTGTGCAAAATTCTACTTCACAGAACAGGGAAAAAGGGCTGCAAAGTTTAAGAGAACTCCGAGAATGATCACCAACTGGTAGCTCTTTGGCTTTATTGGTGCAACATGGGAAGATGCCATTGTTGACAACATTGACGAGGAACACAATCGACTGGTTCAGCACCTCCATGATTGTGCGAGGAATGCCAAGAGAGAGATAGCCACAAAAAAACTCCTGTCTTCGAAAACTCTTGAGTTTATTCACCAACATGGTTTGGCGCATGCCTCAGGCAACCGCAAGCGAATGTAGAAGCTCACAAAGCAGTGCAGAGATGTGATCAAGGAATACCTCAAAGAGAGAAGAGAAGAAATGCTGGTAGATGCTGCAGAAGCCGGGAAAAGTATTCGTAATGCCCACCTGTCCTTTGTCAACTACAAGATGAAGATGACTGCCCTCTGATGTCCTGATGGATCTATCACATCCTCCAGAGGGGCAATAGAGAAGATTATTCATGACTTCTACTCAGATCTCTTCGATAGTCATGTCCATCTGCCAACATACCAAATTCCACAGGATGGATATGTCGTTCTTAATGTTCTCCCTTCCAAAATCCAACAAGCCATTTTGTCAGTAAAGAAATGAACAGTCTCCGGCTGAGACAAGGTCAGACCTGAACACCTGAAGAACCTGCCATCAGTACTCGCCAATATGCTGGCTTGGCTCTTCACACGCTACCTGTCTGAATGCAAGGTTTATCCCAATGGAAAACCAGCAGGACTGTGAAGAAGGGAGACATCCATGACATTCGCAACTATCGCCCAATCTACCTATTGTCTGTCATCTACAAGATATTCACTCGAGTCATCCTGAATGGGATTGGCAGAAAACTAGATGAAGGACAACCATGCGAGCAAGCCGGGTTCCGCAAAGGTTTCAGCACCATCGACCATATCCACACGATAATCAAGCTCATTGAGGTTTCTCGGGAGTTCAATATGCTGCTCGGTCTAACATTGATTGATTTAAAGAAGGCCTCTGATTCTGTTGAGATAAAAGTGGTCATTGAAGCCCTAGCCAATCAGGGCATTCAAACTCAATACATCAGGATCCTCCGTCAGCTGTATTACGGATTCACTACCAGGATCTCACCAGTCTACAAAGAAGTAATCATTGATGTCAAGAGAGGGGTTCAGCAGGGTGATACCATTTCACCGAAACTCTTCAGTGCCACCCTCGAGAACATCATGCGACGACTGGAATGGGAAGGAATGGGAGTGAAGATAGATGGTTGGCAACTACACCACCTCTGCTTTGCTTATGACATTGTTCTAATAACACCAAACATTAGCCAAGTGGCACAAATGCTGGTCGACTTTGAACGTGAGTGTGGAAATGTCAGACTACAGCTGAATCTTACGAAGACAATGTTTATGAGAAACAGCCTCATTCCTGACGCACCATTCACTCTCAACGGAACAACCATCTCCAAATGCAACAGTTATGTGTACCTAGGTCGAAAAGTCAACATGACCAATGACCTCGCACCTGAGTTGTGCAGGAGGAAGAGAGCAGCTTGCAACACCTTCTAGAGCATTGAAGAAATAGCTAAGAAGACAAAGAACCACTGGCTCTGGGGACATCTCTTTGATTTCACTGTTCTTCCTGCATTATCATATGCCTCAGAGACCTGGGCCCTTCGTAAACAGGAGGAGAATGCTATTCGGGTCTCCCAAAGAGGAATGGAAAGAGCTATGCTTGGAGTATCACATTTCACTCAAATTAAAGAATCCGGAGTTCCAACCTCCATGGAGGATCAAGAATCAGGGATTCTGTCTCATTTGTCAAGGTGTCAAAAATCAGGTGGGCTGAACACGTAATGAGATTTGGAGACAACCGCTGGACTAGAGCTGTCACAACTGGATTCCATGGGACGTCAAAAGACCACGTGGCTACCCACCTATCAGATGGTCAGTCTTCTTCATCAAGATCCTGAGCGATCGGTTTGTGGCTGTTCGTGTTCCTAGAGCGAACAGACGCCATTAGGCTACACTAGCACGCGACAAGGACAAATGGAGATGTTACTGGCGCCCAGTGAAGCAAATTGACGATTAACAGGAAGTCAAGTGATCAAGTGATCAAGTGATATTAATAATTTCAAACTTAACACATTTTTGTGGTTAACCTTTTTCTCTATTATCTCTTCCTCAGAAGCAAAACATAAAAGATCTTTAATTTAAAAAAATTCTCTGGTACATTTTGTTGGTAGTGAATGTGCATTAACTTTGTTCATTGAAACTATAGAGTATCAAAATTGTTTTCATGTCAATTTAAAAAATCTCCTATTTTTGTTTTTGTTTTTGAGTTACACCATTGGTAGTCAGGGCTTACTCTCAATTCTGTGCTTAGGGATCACTCCTGGGGTCTTGGACTTAAAGGAAGGTACGTGATGCAGGTTTGGCCACATGCACAGCAAGTGACCTACAGGTAGTATTATAGTTCTGGCCCTACAATTAAAAAATACATTTAAAAAGCTTTCTCAAATCTGAGATGATACCTTCTACAGGCACATGTGCAATATTTTTAATATTAGGGCATGGTCTCAATCCAGCACCTTAGACTGCTCGACCACACTGGAGTGATAGCACAGCAGGTAGGGCATTTGCCTTGCACGCAGCCGACCCAATCAACCCAGGTTCAATTCTTCCAACCCTCTCGGAGAGTCCAGCAAGCTACCAAGAGTATCTTGTTCGCATGGCAAAGCCTGGCAAGCTACCTGTGATGTATTCAATATGCCAAACACAGTAACGAGTCTCACAATGTTACTGCTCGAGCAAATCGATGAACACCAGGAGGACAGTGCTACATGCTACAGGGCAAGATCTCAAATATGACCATTCCTTACGTGCTTTTAATATTCTTTTTGTTGCCCATAATAATACCCAGGATCAAGTTGGATTGTTCCACAGACCAAAAAAAAAAAAAAAAAAACATAGTCGAGGGACATTTAATGTTAAAAAAAAAAAAGTTGAAATCATCTTAGGTGATAAAGACCAGTATATATTATAATAAAATCAAAATGTACGCATATCTTATAGAGATTACTTTGTTACTTTCTTAGGGTCAGAGAGGTGAACAAGGGTTAAGGTACTTATCCTGTGTGCAGTTGACACTGGTTGCATCACTGACACCACATGGGTACCTGAGCATCTCTAGGTGCAACCCTGTTAGTCCCAGTACTGCAGGAGCGACGCCCAAAGTCTCCAACATGACTAGAACTGAACAGCTTTGAATCCTCAGAACCTTACATTGAACAATCTGACCATTTAACCACAGATTTGCTGGGAGGTCTCCTGGGCTAACCTGACATCACTTGTGGGTCCTTAGATCACCCATCCCCACCCCCGCCAAGGCAAAGATGATTTGTCAGCTTGTCTGTGGTATAAATTGCCAAGATTGACAAAGAGAAAAAAGTTGGAAATACAGGAAGATTCTGTGGTTTATATACTTTGCTCTATAAACAGATTTAAAAGATGCTTATCCAGATGGCGGACTGGGATTGGACTGCGCGTGGGGGGAGGGAAGAGAATCTGGGAATGCTGGTGGACAGAAGTTGGAGGGAAGTTGACACTGATTTGGGGGATTGGTGATGGAACAATGTATGATAAAACCCTAAATATGAATAACTTTGTAATTCATGGTGCTTTATCAAAATAAAATTTTGAAAAAATATCAATAAATGTATTTTAAAGAAATACAAGAGAAATCCAGGGCAATGAACAGTGAAGATGTGCACTGCTAGCAACGTGGTACTTCCCTGAAGAGAACTGAAGCAAGAACCATTCTGAACAAAAAATTATCAGAAATGTTTTTAAACACAGGGTCTAAGCAAAAACAACAACAAAGGAAGGATGACACAACAATATGCTGCAGGACTCGATTATTTTTAATTTTTTTAGCTTTATTTTTATTTTTTTTAGCTTTTTTAGCTTTTTTCTTTATTTGTACGTTTTTTAGCCACTATCGAATGTGGACTTTGTGAGAAGCAAAAAATATATCCCCATATATATCACGAAGAATCACTTTAAGTTATATTACATAAATAATATGGGAACTTAATTGCTGCTCACAATCTCAACTACTTTAGTGGCAAATGAAAGTTGAAACTACACATGGTCTGAAAAACAATTTATCCATTACAATTAATTTTTCTGTTTGCTGTTCTAGCCACATGAATAAGCAGCTTAATGCACCAATAATAAAAGGAAAAATGAAACAAAAACATACTGTTGAAATAATATCAATAGGACCAGGCTCCAAAAAAATCATCAGTATCTTTATATTAAAATTTTAGGATAGTTTTCCCTATAATTATATATAATTGTTGGGTATAATTGACCATACTGATGCTATGATAGCTAATTTGGGGCATTCATATAAAACACACATATGAAAAGCGAGGGTGAGAGAAAGGTATACTTTAAAAACTATTAGCCTTACATTTGAAAATAGGTTATGGAAGATGTTATGAAGGTCTTTGTCAGACAGGTGAAAGCAATTATGCTACACAGATAGATGTTCTAAATAAAATGTATGGTAATGAAAATTATGGAAGATAGAATTCTCATTTAGAAAAGTCATAATAAAGGCTGTTTAACTTCCCTCGCATAATTTACAATAAATATTTTCTTAATTCATAACTTTCTACATACTAAATTCTCTTAGCTGACTGGAGGACCATACTGTGAACTCAGCTATATAATCACCTTACTTAAAAAATAAGATAGTGAGTAAAATTAACTTAATTATTCTGAAAGATGTACTGAAAGGACATAATTCAAAATAAAACAGATGTCATCACTGCATATACATTTACTGCATATACCAGATTCTATATTGACTTTTGGAAAAAAAAAAAAGGTAAAAGGTAAAGGTAAAGGCCCTCCCGTTGATCGTCGATTTGCTCGAGCGGGCCCAGTAACGTCTCCATTGGAGACTTTGTTGTTACTGTGTTTGGCATATTGAATACTCTCGGTAGCTTGCCGGGCTCTCTGAGAGGGGCGGAGGAATCGAACTCGGGTCGGCCATGTTGGCTGCTTGTAAGGCGAACGCCCTACCACTGTGCTATCGCTCTAGCCCGGAAAAAAAAAAAGAAAGTAAGAAAAAGTCAATAGGGTTTGTATTTACTAATATTAATGCTGAGCATTGATATTCACAAATAATTCCATTGATGCTAATAACTTTTCTCCAAATGTGTAAATGATAAACATTTTAGGAATGCCATTTAACAAACTTCATCCTCCATCAAAGTGCCACTATATCTCTAGCATAGTTCATAGAGCACTTTTATAGATCATTTTCCAAATCCAATCTCCTTAACCTTGTCAGTCTTAAGGAATTGTATTTTAATTCTATATTCCTTTGCATTGTTATTTTATTTTCCACATATAAGTGTCATATCTGAAGCTTCTCATTCTCTCCTAATGAATTTCAAATAGCATGACCTCCTACAGTTCCATGTATGTGACAGCGAAAGGGAACATTCCATATTCTTTTCTTTATCCACTCATGTGACCTTGGATATTATGTCTGTTTCCAGACCTTGGCTCTTGTTAATAGCACCACAAAGAACACTCTTTTGCACTTATATTTAAGATTAATTTTTTAATGTATTTTTGATAGATATCAAGGAGTAGAATTTCTCAATTATATGGTAGTTCTATTTTGAAGTTTTTGATAGATATGCAGGCTGTTTTCCATGGAAACTAAACCAGTACCACAAACCCCACCCTCAGTCTGACCATTAGAAAGTGAGGATTTGGTTTTCTTTAAATTCCTGCCAGCACATATTGTTTCTGAAATTTTTAATGTGGGTCATTTTAATGAGCATAAAGGGATACCTCATGCTATATAAATTTTTATTTTTGTAAGAAAACATTTATATACATGTCTTTGATACATTAAAATATATATTTTATTTCCATTTATTCATTAGTTTTATATTTTTATTGTTTAGCATAAGAAAATACCTGAAATCCTGCTACTCTCAGGCTAATTACACTTAAATGCAAATTAGTTCTTATCAAAAGAATATTTAATTAATTGGGCGGAAACAAGGCAGCTGGTAAGGCAATTGATTTTAATGTACCTGATTCAGACTCAATCCCTGGAATTCTATATGGTCCCCAAGCCCTACCAGGAGTTCACACTGAGCACAGAGAAAGGAGTAGGCCCTAGGTATTTCTGAGTTTGGCCACAAAACAAAATAAAAGATCAATTTACTCACAAGTGATTTGTAAATATTTAAATAGATCAGAATGACATGAAATAGCCATTAACATACATTTTTGAAGCTGACTCTGAGATTCACCACCCACGTTAGTGTAGTGGAGTTTAAAATTTTTATTTTCTAAGATTTTCCATTATTGAACACACTGAATAATTTTGTTGATAAGAATAAATAGCATTATGTTCAAAACATATTTACCCTTTCATCTGCAGCTTATCCTTGGGCATACAAATAACTAAACTAATGTATCTACTTCAGTTTTCCTGTATAAATAGGGCTTGGGGGATCATTTGCAGTTCTGTGGATCAGACCAGATTTAGCTACAAAAAAGTAACGACCATACTCACAGTACTATATTCCCAAAGTTTATTTCTAAGATCTTATAAAGAGGAAGGGATATCTTCATATAATTGCTATCTTGCCATTCTGGAAAGTTTGATATTTTATGTCTAAACTTCTACTACATTCCTTGTTTATTTTCTTACTAGGAATCCTATAAATATATATATATATATATATAGTTGTATTTCCTAGTTCTTTCTTTTTGTCTGACTCAGTATTCAAGGATAAACTCATGAATTTTCTTCTTAGAATGTTATCCAAAAAGAAAGAAATAGTAATTAAATACAAATGTTAATTGCAGCACTATTTATAATAAATAAGATGCAAAAATAACTAATGTGACCAGTGATACATAAATATATAAATATGTGATGCATATACATATAAGATAGAATAGTACCTACCTACAAGAAATGATGACATTTCATCATTTACAAAAGCATGGGTAGAATTGAAAAATATTATGTAAAAAATATTAAACAAAAATTGAAATATTACAGGATGATCTTTAAGAGAAATATAAAGAATCAAAATCATATAATAGACAACTGGATAAAGAAACTATGGTACATCTACACAATGGAATATTATGCAGCTTTTAGGAAATTTGCTTATCAATGGATAGACATGGAAATTATCGTGCTAAGTGAATTGAGTCAGTAGGAGAGGGATAGCTATAGAATGACTGGACTCATTTGTGATGTATTAAAAATAAAAGTGACATGAAACCAATATCAAAGACCAGGAAAAACAGGGGCCAGTAGGATTGGTCCATGGTTGGAAGTTTGCCACATGTATGTGGGGGTTGAGGCGGTTATGATAGAGAAGGTACCAGAAAGGCAATAATAGTTAGAAATGTTCACTCTAGATAAGAACTGAGTGCTGAAAGCAGGTAAAGGAATAAATATGATAACCTTCCGTATCTGTATTTGTATTGCAAACCATAATGCCCCAAAGGAAAGACAGAGAGAGAGAGAGAGAGAAAGTGGATGGCATGTGATGTGGCTGGCGGGAGGGAAACTGGCGACATTGGTGGTTGAAACTCTACACTGGTAAAGGGATGGATGTTGAGATAGTATATGACTGAAACCCAATCATGAACAACTTTCTAATTGTGTATCACACACACACAAAAATCATAGAATAATAAAACCAATTTAAAGCTTGCATTCAAATGGTACAACTAAGTTCACCAGAGAGACTTAGAATAGAAAGCACAAAAAGAGTGGAAGTGGTCTAATATCTAATTACGAATGGAATGGATTAAATTATATTAGTGGTAGACAAAGCATGGCTAGTTTCTTTTTAAAGTATGTGTAAAAGCAATCTTTAAACACATATAAGGATAAAAAAACAACACCATCACAATAAATGCTAAAGTCAATTTAAATATTGCTTAATAAAGTGTGTTACCTGGTACACTTGTCCAAATTTAACCTCTTTTTATAATCTGGCAAAAATGGGATTGTGATTATTTTCTGTTTTATTAGCCATTATCTCCTATCCAAATATCAATTCTAAAGAAGCAGCAAATTTAATATGCCTTTTTTCAGTGTATTTAGAAGGTCACAAAAGGTAGCAAAAGCTTCAGAGAAAATTGCCTTGAAGGTTAAACTAGTTGTAGATCAAATAGTGGGATGCAGGATACTTTTTTTAAACTATGTCAGCTCCGTATTTAACTGAGTTCTTTATTGAATCACTTATTTGAGTTTCACTTTATCTGCAAAATAAGAATAACTCTAGCATAGCATAGCATAAATTACCTTAATATTCATATGTAGTTTAATATAATTTAACACATAAACAAGATTTTGCTTACTGTTTGCTCAGTGTATTATAAAATTGCACACTAAAATAATGATTTAATACATTCAAACATATTCTCAAAATTTATTTTTATAAATATGCTTTCCACTCTTGAAATGATTTAATCTTAACATGTTTATTTAATTTTAATATGTATTCTGGAAGATAAAGAATATCAGGATACATTGCTATTTTGCTTTTTTTTTTCAAGTCATTAATAGCCACTTCACAAACTGGTAGGTGCAAGATTTTGTGGTGGATCATTCAATAGCTTGTTTTATACTTTCATTTATGTTCCAAACACCATCAGATACAACATTAGCGGGTCTTTTTTTCAATAGTGTAACAAAAGTTAATTGAGGATTAAAATAATAGTATTCAGAATTTTGAAAATGCATTTTAACCCTAAAGTCATGTTCACTTTATCACTGTCCATACAGAGCAAATACTGTAAAGCAAAATCCAAGTTGCTCTTAAAATTAGATTTCCCTTCAATATTTTTCTGGTGGCTGCCTTGCAAAGGAAAGGAAGTTTAGCACAATAGAGATGTGATAAAAAGCGCGTGATTAATAACATGTAAGTTATTAGCAGTGTCAAAATAGCTGCCATAAAAAATATGCCATGAGGGAAAAATGAGTTGGTGATGGGATTTATCAGCTCAGTAGGCATGTAAAGCCTGTTTGTTTTAATGGCATATTTTAACTGAAACAAGGAAACATGTTTTGTAGCAAAAACCTTAATTAATTTGTTTTTTGGTCAAGCTATGCTCCTCAAATTTAAGAGCAATAACCAGAATACTTAAAATTAGCTATAATAGTTTTCATTGTTCACTATCCACTTAAATACCACCCATCATAACCAATGAAGTTTTTCTATGAAACTGTACCCTGGCAGAGAAATTCCATTGATAATCATATGGTTAAAGTCAGGAAATCAGTTTGACATTAAAATATGACAAAAATATATGACTGTATATATGTAGCTCTACATATTTATTTAGATTGATTATGATGACTATTATTTTAATAGGAGACACATTATTTTATTAACTTGCACCAGGACAATCAGCAGTCAATTCATCTTGAAGGCTGATCTGGGGGGAATAAACTTAATTTAAAAAATTATCTGACTCAGAATCAATTTTAAGAATGTCACGAAATATAAAGTTCAAAGCATCACATCTGTCATCAATTATCAGTGTATAATGAAATAAAGACAGCCTGTTTTAATAAACATTCAGTTTTAGCTCATATAAAATCACTGTCCAATTTTACAGCAGGTGAACCTAAGTTTCACATTTAATCTTGTACAAATGAAACAAATGCCCAGGTGTGCTTGGGCAGCTGGTAGCTGCAGCTGGACCAGGTCTGACTCCTGAATTCAGAGCCAGGTGTGCCCATGCCCAAATAAAAATGTTATCATTCTATTATTATCCAAATGCCTCAGTAACTGGTTTTTAAATGATGAGCTCATGCCTTTGCCTTTTAAATTCATGTGTGTATTTATATTTGGAGGTAGAGAGATCCACAGAAGTTCAATTAGCACACTATAATAAACTTCCTCTCTGTTCATTTTTTAACCTTTTTGAACCCCTGGACTCTTCATTACTCTAAAGTTTACCCTTTGAAAGTCTTTCAAAATCTTTCTCTAAATAGCACCCTAAATTTTGAAAGACAAAACTAGTAATTAGAAAGATTTATTTTGTATATCCATATGCCAGCCTTTTCTGTGCAGTTTTATTCCCATAGATCCATTTATTCTTACGAGTATTCTCTTTTGCTTTTTATTTTTCATATGTGGTGGTGGGGATCAAGCCCGGAGTTTCACCATGCACATTTTCCAGGCATATGTTCTGCCATTATATGAGTCCCCTGACCCTGAATTTTCATTGTTCGTGTTTTTTTTTCTTTGATAATGTAAATTCAATGGAGGCCACAGATTTCTAAAGGATTTCAGTCTTCTAAGATATTGTCTTTCGCCACTCTCACATCTCTCCCTCTATTTTTATTGACTGTTAGTTCTCAAACAAGTGATTGGTCAGGGGCACAGACATAAGCAAGGCATATGGAATGTTGAAGCATGGAGGGCCAACTCAGGCTATTTGGCACTGATTGGCTTTTGCAGTCCCCCTTATTGGGTTAACGATTAAAGCATCTAGCACGCCTCAGAGTACATAAGATCAAAGTACTTTAAAGTACATATTTGCCTCCTCCAGAGGGAACGCCAGTGACCATGAGCCTCTACAAGCATAGCTTGCTTATGCAGGAACCAGGACTCTCACTGCAAACTGCTGGCACTGCCCCGGCACCCAGGTAACCTCTGACTCTGGAAGTCACACCCACAACCCACCCCCCAGCTCCATCTTTACAGTACACAGCCACAGAGAAGAAAGGTCGCAGGGGGGCCTTCACAGCTACTGAAAATGCTCCCGGTCCCGAAGAGACCCAAGATCACCGGGAAGTACCAGATGGGGTAGGTGCTGCATCCCGCCTCCTCCAGAGGGAACCCCGGTGACCATGAGCCTCTACACAGCATAGCTCACTTATGCAGGAGCCAGGACTCTTATTCCAAACCGCAGGGCCATGTATGCAGCTGCACGACATCTTCTTATATATAAAGTGGTCAATGGAAAATAAATTCTCCAACGTTTCTCCCTGAAAATCAGGCTTAACTCTTTTACAAACCACAACACCGAATAGGAAAGAGAGAACAAAAGGGAATGCCCTGCCACAGAGGCAGGGTGGGATGGGGATGGAATGGGGGGTGGGAGGGTTACTGGGATCCGTGGTGGTGGAAAATGGTTACTGGTGGAGGGATGGGTATTCAAAATAAATAAATAAATTTAATTTAAAAAATAAAGTACATATTATTTTGTAGCCTCGTGACACACTAAGTTACTGATGAAATAAATCTTTGCATCCCACTTCCCATATATTCCACATAAAAATCTATACAAGCTTAAGCAACAGCCCAGTAAGATATTTGATTAACTTTTATTCAACCGCAGCACAGTAATCTCTAACAGAAAGTGGCTGCATTGGGATATGTTGACCCCAACCCAGTTCACTCAGAGTTCCAAGCTGTTTGCAGCTATAACACCACCTTGCTTGTAAGGCAGCATTCCCATAACTTCCTCATCTCTGGTCAGGCTCCAACAATTGATGTTGGAGATTTTGTAGAGAATGAAAGGGAGGTTAGAAATTATTCCTCCAAATGCACAGAAACGTGTGATATCATATTAAGCATTCTATTTGTGTTTTATAATAAAAAGCAGGATCCTGGAGAAACTAGCTAATGAAAATGAAT
This sequence comes from Sorex fumeus, assembly GCF_029834395.1. Lineage (NCBI taxonomy): Eukaryota > Metazoa > Chordata > Mammalia > Eulipotyphla > Soricidae > Sorex > Sorex fumeus. Next base: position 38,491,682 of record NW_026606322.1, on the reverse strand, counting down.
GTTTAGATTTTAAGTAATTCTGTGAGTCTTCGAAGGTGGGACTATTTTGTTCATCTAATTGTCGCCAACTGGATCTCTAACCCCTTTCCCCCTCCCTCCATACCGACTGGACCTTGAACCACACTGATCTTGTAACATAGGATAGAGAACTGGAGACAAGAATCTAAAATTCCTAGAAATTCCTTGACATAGGTAATAGAAGTTGATCATAAATATCATTATTCATAAAGGCATCTTAACATGGAATCAAATTCTCACCATAAATTAAATTATTTATTTATTTGTTAACATATTTTTTACTTGCTTATTTTCTGTGCCTGATTCGACTCTGAGAAGCATTTTTCTCAAGGAGAGAATGAGGAGAAGAAATGTTTTTATTTTTCATCCCAACATATCCTTCTCACAACTACAAGGATCCAAGTGTCACTTCCTGCTTTCTGCCTGGACAATCTCCAAGCAGGCACTTACAATTTTATTCCTAAGGCAACTCCAAATTTGGTTACTCACTGTTTTCGAACAAACAAACTAACAATCTGTGGTGGAAAAGACTATTCTTTGTATTCTTTGTTATGATTCAAAGAATTAGTTGAGTGATTCCTGGTGTTTTAGACCCATGGCTGAATTACTGTGGAAGACTGGCCTGGAAGAAAGTTTTAAGGTGACTTCATTCAGATTACTTTGCAGTTGATACTGCCCATCAGTAAGTGTGTTCCTTCCGTAACCTGCCTTTCTTAGTAACCACATAAGAGAAATAATTATAAGTATAAAATTAAGTAAAAGTAAGTATAATATGTTTAAAAATACATCAACTTATTTTCATTTAAACTTTAACATTTCAAAGTATTTTCTAGCTTTGATAACTAATCATTATCGAGATCTTTGTTAACATACTATGACAAAAATCTATTTATTAATCACTTAATCACTTAATCACTTAACTTCCCATAAGTCATCGATTTGCTTGAGCAGGCGCCAGTAACGTCTCCATTTGTCCCTGTCGCGTGCTAGTGTAGCCCAATGGCATCTGTTCGCTCCGGGAACATGAAGGGCCTCAAACCAATCATTCATGATCTTGACGAAGAAGTCTGACCATCTGGTAGGTGGGCGGCCACGCGGTCTTTTGACATCCCGTGGAATCCAGTCGGTAACAGCTCTAGTCCAGTGGTTGTCTTTAAATCTCATTACATGACCAGCCCATCTGATTTTCGACACCTTGGCAAATGAGACAGCGTCCCTGATTCTTGATCGTCCATGGATGTTGGAACTCCGGATTCTTTCTCTCATTTGAGTGAAACGTGATATTCCAAGCATAGCTCTTTCTATTCTTCTTTGGGAGATCTGAATAGCGTTCTCATCCTGTTTGCATAGGGCCCAGGTCTCTGAGGGATATGTTAATGCAGGAAGAACAGTGGAATCAAAGAGATGTGCCCGGTGCCGGAGGTTCTTCTTCCTCTTAGCTATTTCTTCGACATTCTTGAAGGCATTCCAAGCTGCTCTCTTCCTCCTGCGCAGCTCGGGTGCCAGGTCATTTGTCATGTTGACCTCTCGACTGAGGTACACATAGCTGTTGCATTTGGAGATGGTCATTCCGTTGAGAGCAAAAGGGGCGTAAGGAACAAGGCTGTTTCTCATAAACATTGTCTTCGTAAGATTCAGCTGTAGTCCTAACTTTCCACACTCACGGTCAAAGTCGGCCAGCATTTGTGCCGCTTGGCTGATGTTTGGTGTTATTAAAACAATGTCATCAGCAAAGCGGAGGTGGTGTAGTTGCCCAACATCTATCTTCACTCCCATTCCTTCCCATTCTAGTGGTCGCATGATGTTCTCGAGGGTGGCACTGAAGAGTTTCGGTGAAATGGTATCACCCTGCCGCACCCCTCTCTTGACAATAACGATCACTTCTTTGTAGAATGGGGAGATCCTGGTAGTGAATCCGCAATACAGCTCATGGAGGATCCTGATGTATTGGGCTTGAATGCCCTGATTGGCTAGGGCTTCAATGACTGCTTCCGTCTCAACAGAATCAAAGGCCTTCTTTAAATCAATGAACGTTAAACAGAGCGGCATCTTGAACTCCTGAGAAACCTCAATGAGCTTGATTATCGTGTGGATATGGTCGATGGTGCTGAATCCTTTGCGGAACCCGGCTTGCTCGCATGGTTGTCCTTCATCTACTGTTCTGCCAATCTTATTTAGGATGACTCGAGTGAACAACTTGTAGATGACAGACAATAGGCAGATACGGCGATAGTTGCCAATGTCATGGATGTCTCCCTTCTTGAACAGTAGTACCGTCCTGCTGGTTTTCCACTGGGACGGAACCTTGCATTCAGACAGGTAGCGAGTGAAGAGCCGAGCCAGTGTATTGATGAGTACTGACGGCAGGTCCTTCAGGTGTTCAGGTCTGACCTTGTCTGGGCTGGGTGCTGTTTGTTTCTTTACCGACAAAATGGCGTGTTGGATTTCGGAAGGGAGAACTTTGGGAACGACATATCCATCCTGTGGAATTTGGTGTGTCGGCAAATGGACATGGCTATCGAAGAGATTTGAGTAGAAGTCATGGATAATCTTCTCCATTGCCGTTCTGGAGGATGTGATGGATCCATCAGGACGTCGTAGGGCAGTCATCTTGGTCTTGTAGTTGGCGAAGGACAGGCGGGCGTTATGAATAATTCTCCCGGCTTCTGCCACATCTACCAGTACTTCTGCTCTTCTCTCTTTGATATCTTCCTTGATCGCATCTCTGCACTGCTTTGCGAGCTCGGACTTAAGCTTGTGGTTGCCTGAGGCATGAACCAAACCATGCTGGCGAATTAGCTCAAGAGTTTTCGAAGATAGGCGATTTTTTTGTGGTTATCTCTCTCTTGGCGTTCCTCACACATTCATGGAGGTGCTGAACCAGTTGATCGTATTCCTTGTCAATGTTGTCAACAATGGCATCTTCCCATGTTGCCGCAATAGTACCAAAGAGTTCCCAGTTGGTGGTCATTCTCGGAGTTCTCTTTTTGAACTTTGCAGCCCTTTCTCCCTGCTCTGTGAAGTAGAATTTTGCATGAAGGAGATGGTGGTCCGATCCCGTTCGAAATTTGGGGACAACAGCAACATCAGTCAGGCAAAACCGTTGATTGAATATGATGTGGTCTCTTTCATTGTGGAATCGTCCACCGGGAGACTACCATGTCCATCGTTTAGATTCTACCTTCTGGAACTGTGAGTTACCATGAATGGTCTTGGTCAACATGATGAACTCAGACAGTCTCTCACCCTGTTTGTTCCATTCTAGGCCATGGGTCCCGATGTGAAGTTCTTCAGCTGATCTTTGCAGTCCTATCTTGGCATTAAAATCACCCACAATGATCTTGTAGAAGGTGTGGTCTTATTTATAGATCTTCTCTAGCTCCATGTAGAACTTCTCGATTTCTCTTTCATCATAATGAGATGTTGGTGCGTAGACAACAAAGATAGAAACTGCAGGCAATGAGCCACAACTATTCAAATGTAAACGTCCAATTTGGGTTGTTAGGCATTCGAATGAATCAATGCTCTTGGCCAAGTTTGTGTTGACAAGGACACTGACGCCTCCAACACCTCTTTTATCGCATGTTCCGAGGAACAATTCTTCTTCAGTGTCGAAAACGGCATGGTGAGATTCGTGCCTTCTTGTCTTGGTCAGACCAATGATGTCGTACTTGATCATTCGTGCTTGTACCATCAGGTCCTCAGTGGATGCATCTGATGCTAGCGTACGTGCATTGAAAGTACAGACGATCATTTTTGTCTTCCTTCATTGTGGCAGCCTATGTCGGCCTTGAGATTTTGTCGGCCTCTCCTTTCTCATCCTTCTCAGTGCTGCCATGTCGGTGAAGTCTTCAGGGTCAGGTGAATGAGACCAGTTGTACTTACTGGTTTTGGCATATCGAGTACACAACGGATAGCTTGCCAGGCTCTTACGTGCGGGCGGAATACTCTCAGTAATTTGCCACTCTTTCCGAGATGGATAGAGGATTTTGGGGCAACCTCTAATCATCCTTGTTGGTGTTACCATATTTAAACCCTATCAAATATGGTATGACAATTCCGGAAGATGGGTATTTAGTGTCTTATGATGTGTTCGCGGCCGCCCAGGTCCGGAAAGCGTCCTGGAGTGTGGCGATTGCTGGGTAGTGGAAGTAGTGTAAAGTGGAAGTATGTGTTTGTAATTAGTTTATTCACTAGCAGTATGTCAGGTTAATATTCATTTATATATATAGATTTACACTTACTATATAATAAAATGGTAATGCTTAATAAAGTTTATTATAAAATGAAATGCACTTAAAGACCTAAATATTAGTCATCAATATTTCTAAAATGATTCATTTACCTTTATTATTCAAGCCTTAATTTTGTTTGCTAGAAAATAATTTCATAATTAATACTTTTACATTTCTCTTATTTTTACATGAGAAACTTAAGTGGAACTCAGCAAGAGTTTTGCATAAAATCTAGAGAGTAAATATTTGAAGATTTGTAGGCTTTAAGACCCCTGACATGTTTTTGTTTGTTTTTGCTCTGTTGTGTTCTATTTTATAACCCTTTGCTAATGTAAAAACCATTCCTAGCTGTCAAACCATCAAAAAACAGGCCATAACATTTGCCTTACAGACTACAGTTGGCTGAACCATGTGAAAAAACAATATCCCTCAGCTTTTTTAGTTACCTCAGTTTTAACCAATAAAATAAAATCAACAACTTGTTATTAAAAAATGTTTGTATTGTATATGTGTCTATGTATCTGAATGTGTATTATATAAACAGACGCATATGATCAGTATTTTATATACAATGAAGGTTTTCAATAGGACATTTATTTTATAAACAGAGTAAATAATTATTTCTCTAAAGTAATGGATTCTGTCTTAAATTGGAGTGGAGAAAGTGACAGCTTTAGAGGTTTCCTTCTCAATGTGAATTATTTAGGTGTTATGACTGTTCTCAATGCCTTCCAGAGTCTTATCCCTGACACTTCACACATTGTGGTAGTTATCTGCTCTATAGAGGCATTTGAATTTGCAATTCCTGGTATAAATGGGCAATAATTCTTTGCTTGAAATAATTTAATGCCTTTCTATTTTTCTCTGGGTAAAACACATGTGCAGTTTGTTTTTCCCCCATTGGATGGCCTCTGTCCCAGTTTTCTGTATAGTTTCTGCCACACCGGAATTCCATCAGTTTTTCTAATATGTTTTACGCACAGTATTATGTCTTTGAACAGTCTTCTACCATTTATTAAGCTAAATTTTGTTTTTCATGTCTTAGCACAAACTGGAAACCACATAAATTATATTCTGATACCCAGAAATAGTAAATAATAGTCAAATAGTCAAATAGTCAAATATAAATAGAAGAAATTAAAAAGTAGAAACTGTTAATAAAGACCAATGTTGTCAACTTCAAATTTTGTTCATGGATTTTATTTCACTATACCACATTCAAGAAAAACATAGTCCTGTTTTACTGTTACTCCTGCCCCAATAGCACTATGTTTAAAACATGATATTATTGACTTTTACCTGCAACATTTAATTTTTATCTACAATTTTTATCTACAATTTCCCATTGATATATAAATAAGTTGAGGCAATTTGTTTCAGTTCTATCTGTTCCTCAAAGTATTTTATTCTAAAAAAATCCGCATTTATTTCTCACTATTATTGACTTCTTACTATTAATGGAATATAAATGGACAAAAGTATATTGTTAGATTATTATTATTATAAATAGCACTGTCCTGCACTTTTTCACTATCCTCCCATTGTTCATCGATTTGCTTGAACAGGCACCAGTAACATCTCCACTGTGAGACTTGTTACTGTTTTTGGCATATGTAATATGCTACAGTGGACTTGCCAGGCTCTGCCATGTGGGCGGATACTCTCGGTAGCTTGCCGGGCTCTCTGAGAGGGACAGAGGAATGGAACCAGGGTCGGCCGTGTGCAAGGCAAATGCCCTACCTGTTGTGCTATCACTCTATTCATATTATAGAAAATATGTAAAATTATTATACAGATGCAATGTAGTCCTCTTAAAAATGCCCATTACATATTTTAACTGTAGAACAAATACTTTTGACATATATATGAAGTTTTTCAGTTCAATTATTATTATTCTTCAGTGGAGAGAGGCAGTTTTTATTGGACAAAACTTGTTTAGAAAAAGTATAAGACTGGAAAGTGCTGGCATGATAATATAGGAGGTAAGCCATTTGCTTCACACAAGGGCATCATTAATTCTGTCCCAGGTATCCCATATGGTCCTATGAGCCTTTCAGGATTGATCACTGAGCAAGAATCAGAAGTAAGCCTGAGAAACATCTGGTATGCTGTCCTCTAATTCCAACCCCACAGAAAGATGTGAGAGAAGACAATAGGGGAAGTATATGCCCGAGAGAGAACAGAGACTTCTCCAGAGCAGAAATAAGATGATACAAACACAGAGAAAAGTGAGTTACGTATGTGCTCAATGGACAAAAAGATTTGAAGAGAAGGTCTAAAATGTATATGCATTAGAACCAGGAGTCAATCCTAAGCTTTGCCAACTGTGGCCCCAATATCTAAATGAACAGAAACCACCGAAAGAAGTGAACAGATACCTTCAAAGAAGCCATAAAGATGTCCAAAAATGCATAGAAAAAATACCCTGCATCACATTCATTCACCAGTGCAATGTTTATCAAAATAATGAGATATCTTTTTGCATATGATGCTGGCACACATCATAAAGAACAAAAACAGTCAGTGTCTACATGAATTTGAGGATAAACAAACTATCATTCACTGCTGGTGGAAATTTTAAGTAGTCCATACTTTTGAGAAAACAATATGGACAGCTCTTTCGAAACTAGAAATTGAGCTTCCATATAACAAAGGAATTCTACATCTTGGCATCTACCCCCAGGACTCAAGAACTCTATGCAGTAAAGGTATTTGCACTCTAATCTTCTTTGCATCACTAGTTACAATAGTCAACATCTGGAAGCAACATAAATGTCTAAGAATAGATAACTTAATAAAGAAGCAAATACACAGTCAAAAACTACTCAGTCATGGGAAAAGATAAAATATACATCTTGCTGCTGCATGGATGATCTAGGGTGGATCATGCTGAGTGAAATTAGTCAGAAGGAGAGATACAGATTCAGAATGGTCTCCCTCATATGTAGAATATAAAGAAACATAGTAAGATATTAACAAATGTCCAAGGCAACACTTAAAACTGTTTTTAAAGGGAAGCAACCTCTGATGGTGGTTTAGAGGATTGGTTTGGAGGGACACTGGAATAGTAGTGGAAGGAAGAAGATACTCTCCTGGAGGATGTTGTGCTAGAATATTTTATTCATGAAGCCCTGCGTTTAACTATATTAAAAGTTGCAGTGCCTGAAACAAAGTTAAATTCCAAAACAATCTTCAGTGGCTTTTGAATATACCAGTTGTTCTCAGGAGATTACTCCTGTATCTGTGTCCAGGGGCCAGGTTTGCAGACCACAGTGGACTTTATGTAGTGTCCTGAATTAAACCAGGATGGGAATAGACACATATGAGGTAGAACATTAACCCCCACAGTGTGTACCATTACCTGAAAGTATATTTTGAAAAAGAACACTTAGTCCCTAAGCAATAGCACAGCGGTAGGGCATTTGCCTTACAAGCGGCCAACATGGCCGACCCTACTTCGATTCCTCCCCCTCTGGGAGAGCCCGGCAAGCTACTGAGAGTATCTCACCCGCAGGGCAGAGCCTGGCAAGCAACCCATGACGTATTCGATATGCCAAACACAGTAACAACAAGTCTCACGATGGAGACGTTACTGGGCCTGCTCAAGCAAATCGATGAACAATGGGAGGACTGTGACCGTGACCATAGTCCCTAAGCACTGCAAATCCCACCAACTCATATACATGAGTAATGAAAAGAATGCTTAGGGGGGTTCATGAATAGCTTGATGACCCTGCAAGTGTGATAATCTTTAAGACTGAATTGAATTGCTACACCTGAGTGTGATCTCAGTGGTTCTGTTATTTGGTATCCCGTGGGGCCACAAAATATGTGATGTCTGGCACATCAAAACCAAGTATATTTGAATATAAACCAGACAGTTTTTAAAGAGTGCAAACTTTGGCCATTGCAGAAACAAGATCAACAAAGGGAAGGGGAAGTGGCAGATGGAAATTCTCAACTAAAGCAAAAAGCAAACCTCTCAATAATAAAGAGAATTCATATGCACATAAGAAATGTTGAGCTATTCATGTAATTTAAGAAAAAAATACAAAACATAGGTATACAAATCATATAAAATATATTGATAACCTTAACCAAATTCATATTTTATATATCCTTAATCATAAAAATGTATGCATTTATTTAAAAAATATATCACACTATCACAATTAGAAAACATGTACTGGGACAATAAAAATGTTTGCAATGCTTTTCAAAGTACTATAATGATACAGCCATAGGTTTCTTACCAGTGGTGATAATGAGTAAAAAGAGTATTACTTGTTATGTGGAACATTCACTCTAAAATCAAGAATTATATAATTTAAAACAAAATAAAGTAGTAATAAAATAAGATACATCAACTGGGGGTCAGAGAAATAGTAGAGTGCATAAGGGGTATTGATACATCAATAAAATATAGCATCAGCCGTCCGTTGATGCTATATTTCCAAATGTATGACTATAGTAATGCAATTATCAAATAGTTATAACAGAACAAAGGTATTCCTTACTGGGAATTGTATTTATTTGAATGATAATGATAGAACAATAAATAAATAGAAAAAAGGGCCAAATAAAATAAGCATTAGCTTCAGAAATTTGATAATGAAAAGAAAATTGTGCCAAATTTAAAAGATCCTGAATTATAATTATAATAAAATTTCAAATTAATAAAAAATATGAAAAATGGATATTTTAAAGAGAAAACATTTAAAAGTAAAAGTGAAAAAAGCTGTTATTCTAGGAATGTATCACTTAAAAATATCCAAAATCAACATATAGTTATCAGTATGTCTAATGCAGCGATTTAATTAAATATAAAATGGACACATATTTGCATAATTTGTGGAATTAACTTTAACAGTTACCGGTGTAGGGAGTTCTTCTTTGATTTTTTGTTTGTTTGTTTGTTTGTTTTAGGGACACAGCAAGCAGTGCTTAGGGCTTCTTCCTGCTCAGAGGAATATCACTCATGGAAGGCTGGGGAGACTATATGGGATACTGGAGATTGAAACTTGGTCAATAGACTGCAAGGCAAGCACCTTATGCACTGTAGTATTTCTCTGACCCCTAAAGTCACGAATTTTAATGAAAAAGCAAATTATTTAAAAACTGAACTGAAATTATAGTATAAAACATACTGTAATATCACTTAATCACTTAATCACTTAACTTCCCGTTAGTCGTCGATACGCTCGAGCGGGCGCCAGTAATGTCTCCATTTGTCCCTGTCGCGTGCTAGTGTAGCCCAATGGCATCTGTTCGCTCCGGGAACATGAAGGGCCTCAAACCGATCGTTCATGATCTTCACGAAGAAGTCTGACCATCTGGAAGGTGGGCGGCCACGCGGTCTTTTGACATCCCATGGAATCCAGTCGGTAACAGCTCTAGTCCAGCGGTCGTCTTTAAATCTCATTACGTGACCAGCCCATCTGATTTTCGACACCTTGGCAAATGAGACAGCGTCCCTGATTCTTGATCGTCGACGGATGTCAGAACTCCGGATTCTTTCTCTCATTTGAGTGAAATGTGACATTCCAAGCATAGCTCTTTCTATTCTTCTTTGGGAGACCTGAATAGCGTTCTCATCTTGTTTGCGTAGGGCCCAGGTCTCTGAGGCATATGTTAATGCAGGAAGAACAGTGGAATCAAAGAGATGTGCCCGGAGCCGGAGGTTCTTCATTCTCTTAGCTATTTCTTCGACGTTCTTGAAGGCGTTCCAAGCCGCTCTCTTCCTCCTGCTCAGCTCGGGTGCCAGGTAATTTGTCATGTTGATTTCTCGACCTAGGTACATTCGGAGATGGTCGTTCCATTGAGAGCGAATGGGGCGTCAGGAACAAGGCTGTTTCTCATAAACATTGTCTTCGTAAGATTCAGCTGTAGTCCTACCTTTCCACACTCACGGTCAAAGTCGGCCAGCATTTGTGCCGCTTGGCTGATGTTTGGTGTTATTAAAACAATGTCATTAGCAAAGCGGAGGTGGTGCAGTTGCCGACCATCTATCTTCACTCGCATTCCTTCCCATTCCAGTCGTCCCATGATGTTCTCGAGTGTGGCACTGAAGAGTTTCGGTGAAATGGTATCACCTTGCCGCACCCCTCTCTTGACATCAACGATCACTTCTATGTAGAATGATGAGATCCTGGTAGTGAATACGCAATACAGCTCATGGAGGATCCTGATGTACTGGGCTTGAATGCCCTGATTGGCTAGGGCTTCAATGACTGCTTCCATCTCAACAGAATCAAAGGCCTTCTTTAAATCAATGAACGTTAAACCGAGCGGCATCTTGAACTCCTGAGAAACCTCAATGAGCTTGGTTATTGTGTGGATATGGTCAATGGTGCTGAATCCTTTGCGGAACCCGGCTTGCTCGCATGGTTGTCTTCATCTACTGTTCTGCCAATCTCATTTAGGATGACTCGAGTGAACAACTTGTAGATGACAGACAATAGGCAGATCGGGCGATAGTTGCCAATGTCATGGATGTCTCCCTTCTTGAACAGTAGTACGGTCCTGCTGGTTTTCCATTGGGACGGAACCTTGCATTCAGACAGGTAGTGAATGAAGAGCCGAGCCAGTGTATTGATGAGTACTGACGGCAGGTTCTTCAGGTGTTCAGGTCTGACCTTGTCTGGGCCGGGTGCTGTTTGTTTCTTTACCGACGAAATGGCGTGTCGGATTTCGGAGGGGAGAACTTGGGAACAACATACCCATCCTGTGGAATTTGGTATGTCGGCAAGTGGACATGGCTATCGAAGAGATTTGAGTAGAAGTCATGGATAATCTTCTCCATTGCCATTCTGGAGGATGTGATGGATCCATCAGGACGTCGGAGGGCAGTCATCTTGGTCTTGTAGTTGGCGAAGGACAGGCGGGCGTTATGAATACTTTTCCCGGCTTCTGCCACATCTACCAGTACTTCTGCTCTTCTCTCTTTGAGGTCTTACTTGATCGCATCTCTGCACTGCTTTGCGAGCTCGGACTTTAGCTTGTGGTTGCCTGAGGCATGCGCCAAACCATGCTGGCGAGTTAGCTCAATAGTTTTCAAAGACAGACAATTTTTTGTGGCTATCTCTCTCTTGGCTTTCCTCGCACATTCATGGAGGCGCTGAACCAGTGGATCGTATTCCTCCTCAATGTTGTCAACAATGGCATCTTCCCATGTTGCCGCAATAGTACCAAAGAGTTCCCAGTTGGTGGTCATTCTGGGAGTTCTCTTTTTGAACTTTGCAGCCCTTTCTCCCCACTCTGTGAAGTAGAATTTTGCATGAAGCAGATGGTCGTCCGATCCCGTTCAAAATTTTGGGACATCAGCGACATCAGTCAGGCAAAACCGTCGATTGAATATGATGTGGTCTATTTCGTTGTGGAATCGTCCACCGGGAGACTCCCATGTCCATCGTTTAGATTCTGCCTTCTGGAACTGTGAGTTACCATGAATGGTCTTGGTCGACATGATGAACTCAGACAGTCTCTCACCCTGTTTGTTCCATTCTAGGCCATGGGTCCCGATGTGAAGTTCTTCAGCTGATCTTCTCGGTCCTATCTTGGCATTAAAATCACCCACAATGATCTTGTAGAAGGTGTGGTCTTCTTTATAGAAATTTCTCTAGCTCCGTGTAGAACTTCTCGATTTCTCTTTCATCATAATGGGATGTTGGTGCGTAGACAACGAAGATAGAAACTGCAGGCAGTGAGCCACATCTATTCAAAAGTAAACGTCCGATTCGGGTTGTTAGGCATTCGAATGAATCAATGCTCTTGGCCAAGTTTGTGTTGACAAGGACACCGACACCTCCAACACCTCTTTTTCGCATGTTCCGAGGAACAATTCTCCAGTGTTGAAAACGGCATGGTGAGATTCGTGCCTTCTTGTCTCGGTCAGACCAATGATGTCGTACTTGATCATTCGCGCTTGTACCATCAGGTCCTTGGTGGATGCATCTGATGCTAGCGTACGTGCATTGAAAGTACAGATGATCATTTTTGTCTTCCTTCGTTGTGGCAGCCTAAGTCGGCCTTGAGATTTTGTTGGCCTCTCCTTTCTCATCCTTCTCAGTGCTGCCATGTTGGTGAAGCCTTCAGGGTCAGGTGAATCAGACCAGTTGTCGTTACTGGTTTTGGCATATCGAATACACAGCGGATACACTACTTTCACTACCCAGCTGTCGCCACACTGCAGGTTGCTTTCCGGACCCGGGTGGCAGCTCCGGCCGAGACCCACGCACGACTGAAGACCCACAGAACAAGATAAGCGGAACTCTCTGAGACCTTGGACTCCAGCTCGGCGGACCCAGGGAAAGAGCTTCTCTGCGTGCTCCCACCACCACAGGTGACAAAGGGATTCAAATCCGGAGCCCCACCCTACCCTACCCTGTCTGCTTCCATCAACCACCCAGGGATCGAATTGTGCGCAGGAGACCCACCCTACCCAGATAAATACCCCACTGGCTGACCTCCACTCTCGACACTACTTCCACTACCCAGCCATCGCCACACTCCAGGATGCTTTCCGGACCCATGCAGCCGCAAGCGACCGCGCGACACATCATAAGACACTAAATACCCATCTTCCGGAATTGTCGTACCATATTTGATAGGGGTCGAATATGGTAACACCTACAAGGGTGATTAGAGGTTGCCCCAAAAGCCTCTATCCCTCTCGGAAAGACTGGCAAGCTACTGAGAGTATTCCGCCTGCACTGTAATATAGGTGACGATTTATGTAAACATAAATTTATGTTAAACATTTTTCTAAAATAAAAATTGTAAATTAAATGACAAGGTTGAATATCACCTGATATTTCAATGGGTAAATAATCAAGTTACTCTGTCTTCAAAAAATTATAATTACCAAATACATATTAGATGTAAGGTGTCTCTGACACCAAAACTAGATAAAGGTCTCGGAGGAAAAAATACAGAGGGGCTAGTGAGATTTCTCACAGGCCGTTGGTTCCTGCCCTGGGCTTGGTATCAGTATGTATCTATGGTGGCCTGCCTGCCTGCCTTCCTTCCTTCCTTCCTTCCTTCCTTCCTTCCTTCCTTCCTTCCTTCCTTCCTTGCTTCCTTCCTTCCTTTCTTCCTACCCTCCTTCCTCCTTCCTTTCTTCCCTCCTCCCTTTCTTCCTTCCTGCCTTCCTTCCCTTCTCCCTTCCTCTCTCTCCTCTTCATCCCCCCTCCCCTCCTTTTCCCTTGCTTTCAGTGTTCTTTTCCTATATGGGAATCAAATTAGAGTATATGCAGGGCTTACTCCTTCCTCTGTGTTCAGGAATCGTGGCTGGTGAGACTCAGAGAACCATATATAGCACCTGAATCAAGCCCAAGATGGCTGTGTGCAAGTCCTGCTCTCAACCCACTGTATATTTGCTCAAACTCTCTCATGTGCTCTTATCAATTTTCTACGTTGACTTATAGCTGTTTGTATTCTGAGGATGCCTATTTCATTTTTTTTACTTCTTTCTCTTTTAAATGGTTTGGTAGCTTATGTCCCCTCTTTCCTTATTTTCCTTTTCAAGTTACTATTTATGTTTTGTCTGAATCACTTCTATCCAGACTAGTTCTTATTGTCATCATTATGCTTCGTTTTATCTCTAAATTCGATTTATTTTTTCCGTCTTTATGAGTGTAAAAATAATCTGAGAGAAGGAAAACTAACTTCTATTCCAAGCCTAGATATTGACAGTTATGTATTCAACTGGGTAGTTGACTTGTCTGGATATAAGACTAAGATCTATTATTGTTTTTGATTCGTTTTGTGTTACATCCAGAAGTGCTCAAGGACTACAGCTGGTGAGTTGCTCAGGGAGCAGTCTTGGTGGTATTTGGAAGTCAGGGATCAAATCTAGACCCCCACATGCAAACCATACAACATTAACACTTTGAAATCTTACCATTGTCCTTCGATATCTACTATTAACAATTTGGTTGGCCATGACAGAACTTTCTTACAAAATATAGTATCCCTGTAAGAAAATAATATATACTATTAATTAAGAAAAACAATAATAAAATATCATTTCTTTTTTTCTTTTTTTTCCCCATTCATGTTCAATCTGTGGGGTGGAGCGATAGTACAGCGGGTAGGGCGTTTGCCTTGCGTGCAGCCCTCGTAGTCAACCCGGGCAACCCAACTCCGGCCGGCCTGGGTTATATTCCTCTGCCTCTCTCAGAGAGCCCAGCAAGCTACCAAGAGTATCTCGTCCACTTGGCAAAAGCCTGGCAAGTTACCCATGACGCATTTAATATGCCAAACACAGAAGTAACAAGTTTCACAAGGGAGATATTCCTGGGTCCGCTTGAGCAAATCAATGAACAGTGGGAGAACAGTGCTACAGTGCTACAGTTCAATCTGTCAGGTTTTCAGAGATGAGAGAGAGAAGAAAGTGAATAATAGCCACATTTACAGAAAAATCAAGAGAAAGCATTAATGAAATATGTATATTTATGTACTTCTACCCGTGACATATTTTATATGCCAAACACAGTAGCAAATCTCACAATGGAGATGTTACTGGGCCCGCTCAAGAAAATCAGTGAACAACGGGAGGACAGTGCTATGGTGCAGTGCATAGTATATTAGAAAATAGCTCTTGGGTCACTGATAGGAAAAAAAATTATAAATTTGAGACAATAAATATTTTAGGAAAAGTTAAAAAACATTTTAATGGTATTGTTTGGTTTATATTTCTAATAGTGTTCAATTTAAAGGCAATAAATACACTTTAAATAAGATTAATATGTTTTTTGAAAGTATAATAAATGTACAAATAAAATACAGTTTTGCTGCCTTTTTTTTGCATTATTATTAATTTTTTTGTTCATTTGAATCATAGCCAGCGGTGCTTCTGGACTATTCTCAGTTCTGCTTAGGGATCATTCTCAGTGAATGGAACAAACGAGGTCCTCCTAGTTGATAAGCATGATAACTAGCTCATAGTTCAGCTCTTCTCTCTCTCTCTCTCTCTCTTTATTTATATTCTTAGAGCCAGAATAATAACATAGTATGCTTATAACATCATTGAATAGATAGTCCAATATATCTGCACCTTCATGTTAATAGATCATGTCCCTGTAGGATAAACTAATTATGTATTAACAAAATAGTCAGCTTGTGTTTTCTTAACAAACACAACATGCTACACAATTCAACTTATTGTAATTTTCCTGGTAACTCAGAGCCTTTTCAGATGAAAGTAAAATTATAAACTATTGTGGTGATCTGTGAAGAAAAATAATTGTTGCTTAGTAATGTAGAAAATGATGTCTACCACCAGCCTAAATTTTAGACTATCACCTGAAGAATTTTTTTCACTCATGAATTCATTAGTATGCCATGGTTAAATAGCATTAAGAAAATTGCTAGATTACAAAACATAAAAATTGACTTAAGTTAAACCTGTTACATGCTCTGTATGTTTTCTTCTATTTAACATGGTTGACACATGAAACTATATAATTTTGCTATAGTACAAAGGTTTATGAATAGGATAATACATCCAAGACTCCATTTGTTAAATATATATTACATTTTTGTCACTTAAAGAGGGAATGATTAGTAAGAAAAGAACTGCGATAGCACAGCGGGTAGGGCGTTCGCCGTACACGCGGCCAACATGGCCGACCCGAGTTTGATTCCTCCGCCCCTCTCGGAGAGCCCGGCAAGCTACCGAGAGTATTCAATATGCCAGACACAGTAACAACAAAGTCTCCAATGGAGACATTACTGGGCCCGCTCGAGCAAATCAACGATCAAAGGGAGGGCAAATATATTGAACTTGTAAAATTAAATATATAAAATAATGTACAACAAGGGACTAGAGCGATAACACAGTGAGTAGCACATTTGCCTTGCACACAGCCAACATGGCCACCTGAGTTTGATTCCTCCCCCCCTCTTGGAGAGCCCAGCAAGCTACCGAGAGTATCTTGCCTGCACAGCGAAGCCTGGCAAGCTACCCTTGAGATATTCGATATGCCAAGCACAGTAACAAGTCTCACAATGTTACTGGACCCCGCTCAAGCAAATCGATGAACAATGGGAGGACAGTAACAGTGACAATGTCAAATAATGTACATTAAAAAAAATGAGAGGTTTTTATATTTGTGAAACATAATTTTTCAGAAAAATGAATAGTTTTCAATTTTTGCTATTTGTAATTTATAGGAATATTAAACCCACATTTAGCTCTTCATATTAATACTTTCATGATTTAATGTTCATCATTTCACAAATAAACAATTTACAAGAAATATTTGTGATTTAAATGTTTCCTTTGGTAATTGTGAAAATAATATTCCCTTTACTGCAAAAAGAAAACCTTAAAATTATGTTCTCTTTTGCTGCAGTACAGGATGAATCACTTCAGAAGAGAATAACCCATAAACTACTTTATTGTTAAAAAATTAGGAATTCTAACTTTTATAACAACAAAGTAACTAAAAAATTAAATTTAATTTTTATAAAATTAAAAATATTTTTATTTAAAAAAATAATACATTTAATGTTTTCTACATGGAAAACTATGAGGAATCATATGTTTTTTAAATATTTGATTAGATTGAGTCATTTCATAGGGAAGTACTAAATTTAACCATGTGTATTTTAGTTTTATCTTATCTATATATACTTTAAAATAAATATTAAGTAATTTAAAAATTAACGTCAAGTTAAATATTTTAATACAAAAATACAAATATTACTTTAATAACTTTTAAGTCTTTCTTAACTTGCAATTTCACTTTCTTATACAATCTTTATTCTGAATACCTACACAATAAAAGTTATCTGTATTTTTTTTCTATTTCCTATCACTTGATAACTTGACTTCCCATTAATCGTCTTTTTGTTCAAGCTGGCACCAGTAACGTCTCCATTTGTCCCTGTCGGGTGCTAGTGTAGCCCAATGGCATCTGTTCATTCAAGGAACAGGAAGAGCCCAAACCGATCATTCATGATCTTGATGAAGAAGTCTGACCATCTGGTAGGTGGGTGGCCACTCAGTCTTTTAACATCCCGTGGAATCCAGTTGGTAACAGTTCTAGTCCAGTGGTCATCTCTACATCTCATTACGTGACCAACCCATCTGATTTTTGGCGCCTTGGCAAACGAGTCAGTGTCCTGATTCTTGATCATCGACAGAGGTTGGAACTCTGGATTCTTTCTCTCATTTGAGTGAAATGTGATATTCCAAGCATAGTTCTTTCCATTCCTCTTTGGGATACCCGAATAGCGTTCTCATCCTGTTTGCATAGGGCCCAGGTCTTTGAGGCATATGTTAATGCAGGAAGAACAGTGGAATCAAAGAGATATGCCCGGAGCCAGAAGTTCTTCATTCTCTTAGCTATTTCTTCTATGCTCTTGAAGGCGTTGCAAGCGGCTCTTTTCCTCCTGTGCAGCTCGGGTGCCAGGTCATTTGTCATGTTGATTTCTCGACCTAGGTACACATAGCTGTTGCATTCGGAAATGTTGAGAGCTAATGGAGCGTCAGAGATGAGACTGTTTCTCATAAACATTGTCTTCTTAAGATTCAGCTATAGTCCAACCTTCCACACTCACGGTCAAAGTCGGCCAGCATTTGTGCCACTTGGCTAATATTTGGTGTTATTAAAACAATGTCATCAGCAAAGCGGAGGTGGTGTAGTTGCCGACCATCTAGCTTCACTCCCATTCCTTCCCATTCCAGTCATCGCATGATGTTCTCGAGGGTGGCACTGAAGAGTTTCGGTGAAATGGTATCACCCTGCTGAACCCCTCTCTTGACAACAATGATTACTTCTTCGTAGAATGGTGAGATCCTGGGAGTAAATCAGTAAAACAGCTCATGGAGGATCCTGATGTATTGACTTTGAATGCCCTGATTGGCTAGGGCTTCCATGACCGCTTCTGTCTCAACAGAATCAGAGGCCTTCTTTAAATCAATGAACGTTAGACAGAGCGGCATCTTGAACTTCCAAGAAACCTCAATGAGTTTGGTTATTGTGTGGATATTGTCGATGGTGCTGAATCCTTTGCAGAACCCAGCTTGCTTGCACGGTTGTCCTTCATCTAGTTTTCTGCCAATCCTATTCAGGATGACTCAAGTGAAGAGCTTGTAGATGACAGACAATAGGCAGATTGGGCGATAGTTGCGAATGTCATGGATGTCTCTCTTCTTCACAGTCCTGCTGGTTTTCCATTGGGATGGAAACTTGCATTCAGACAGGTAGCATGTGAAGAGCCAAGCCAGCGTATTGGTGAGTACTGACGGCAGGTTCTTCAGGTGTTCAGGTCTGACTTTGTCTGGGCCGGGTGCTGTTCATTTTTTACTGATGAAATGCCATGTCAAATTTCGAAAGGGAGAACATTGGGAACAACACATCCATCCTGTGGAATTTGGTATGTTAGCAGGTGGACATGGCTATCGAAGAGATCTGAGTAGAAGCCATAATCTTCTCCATTGCCCTTCTGGAAGATGTGATAGATCCATCAGGATATTGGAGGCATTCCTCGTCAATGTTGTAAACAACGGCATCTACCTATGTTGCAGCAATAGTGCCAAAGAGCTCCCAATTGTTGGTCGTTCTGGGAGTTCACCTCTTAAACTTTGCAGCCCTTTCTCCCCGCTCTGTGAAGAAGAATTTTGCACAAAGGAGACAGTGGTCCGATCTCGTTTGGAGTTTTGGGACAACATGACATTGGTCAGGCAATACCGTTAATTGAATATGATGTGGTCTATTTCATCGTGCTACCGTCCACCGGGACACTCCCGTGTCCAACGTGTAGATTCGGCCTTCTTGAACTGTGAGTTACCATGGATGGTCTTGGTTGACATGTGAACTCAGACAGTCTCTCACCCTGTCCATTCCGTTCTAGGCCTTGGGTCCCGATGTGGAGTTCTTTAGCTGATCTTCTCGGTCCTATCTTGGCATTAAAATCACCAACAATGATCTTGTAGAAGCGGTGGTCTTCTTTATAGAACTTCTGCAGTTCCATGTAGAACTTCTCAATTTCTCCTTCATCATAATTGGATGTTGGTACATCGACAATGAAGATAGTATCTGCCGGCAGTGAGCCATATCTATTCAAGTGTAATCATCCAATTCTTGTTCTTATGCATTCACATGAATCAATGCTTATGGCCAAGTTTGTGTTGACAAGGACACCGACACCTCCAACGTCTCTTTTATCGCATGTTCCAAAGAAAATTTCTTCTCCAGTGTCGAAAATGGCGTGATGTGATTGATGCCTTCTTGTTTCGGTCAGACCAATGATGTCGTACTTGATCTTTCACCCTTGTACCATCAGGTCCTTGATGGATGCATCTGATGCTAGGGTAGGTGCATTGAAAGTACAGACAATAATTTTTGTCTTCCTTCATTTAGGCAACCTAGTTCCGCCTTGAGATTTTATCAGCCTCTCCTTCTTCAACCTTCTCAATGCTGCCATATTGGTGACGCCTTCAGGGTCAGGGGAATGAGACCCATTGTAAATACTGGTTTTGGCATATCGAATACACAATGGATAACTTGTGAGGCTCTTCCGTGTGGGTGGAATACTCTCAGTAGCTTGCCAGGCTCTCCAAGAGGGATAGAGTCTTTTGGGGCAGCCTCTAATCGCCCTTGTAGGTGTTCCCAGGGTTCAAACCATATTTGAACCTTATCAAATTTGGTAAGGCAATTCTGGAAGATGGATATTAAGTGTCTTATAATATGTCTGGAAAGCTTGCTGGAGCGTGGCGGTAGCTGGGTAGTGGAGGTAGTGTAGATAGGAGAGGTCTGCTGGTGAGGTATTTATCTGGTACAGGTAGTGGAAGGGTGGGTCTTCTGTGCGCAATCCAATCCCTGGGTCTCTGGGGGTTGGTGAAAGCAGACAGGGCAGGGTAGGGTGTGGCTCCTGATTTTAATTCCTTCGTTACCTGTGGTTGGTGGGAAAAAGCAGAGAATCTCTGTCCCCGGGTCTGTTGAGCCTGGAGTTCAAGGTCTCAGAGTTCCAATTATCTTGTTCTGTGGGGCTTCAGTTGTGCGTGAGTCTCAGCCTGAGGGTCCGGAAAGCATCCTGGAGCGTGGAATTTATATTAAATTATTAATATAAATTTTAGTTAAATTAATTTGATCACACCATCTAGAGGAAACTAGCACAAGGAAAGTCTCAAAACAAATTCAATGTGTCTGGCTTAAACTATCACTGTTAGGAACAACCGGTTTTCCTAAAAAAGAGTGAAGTCACTAATTGCTATTTTTGTTATTCTAATTGACACAAGTTAATTTGAATTCTAAGCAGGATTCAAACATTGTTTATATACATGTGTCAATATCAGGAGGAAAGAATTTTACAGAGTTGTGCTACATATACATATTATTTTCTTTATATGCTACTGAATTTATGCCAAATATCTGTTTTTTTGATACAATATTTACTTAAATCTAGGAATAGTGCATGCTGTATGATTCTCTAAGAAATTGCGTTTTGGTCACTCATCCAGGTACCCGCCGGGTGGCAGGGCCCCTTCCCAGGGCCACGCGTCTAACTAGATCTCCCGAGAAGAGCCAGTGTTTATCCTTCTCCCTCTGCTCACTCCTCCAGGTACCCACCAGGCGGCAGGGTTGGCGCCCCACCCCCCAAGTTAAACTCGTGACCCTGAAAGCCAGCTGCCCCCAGGACCCAGGCCTGGGGCACTGGCCTCCACTTCTGCAGCGAGCGCCAGCCCAACTAGTCACTACCCCAACAGGTCTGTGGACTAGCATCTAGACTGGCTGGGGGCGTGGCCACCACTTTAGGGAGCATGGCGTCCTCAGAAGTGGGCATGGCCACTCCCAGCACTCAGGACTTTCATCCCAGCCTTTATCACCTAATTCTGTGGAAAAAATTCTGGCCACCTCAACCACGATATAACAATAATCCACTGGCCTACTCCAATTCTAACAAAAGACTAGTACGCAAGAAGATGTACAAGCCCAATATTAAAGAGCACCTCTTCCACAGCTTCACTAGATGCCCATCATAAGTCAAAGAATAATGCCTGAGACGAAGGTCAGACTCTAGAAAGGGGGAAAGGTGACCACCATCGACCAACCTTATCCAGAATCCTTTCCCACAATAAGAGGGAACCGTACTAGTGAATTCCAGGGTTTTACCTCTAGACAACCAAAAGAGCATGAAGAAACAGTGAAAATCTCCACAACTAGGAGAGGATGAAGAAAAGGAGTCCCAAATTCTCAACCAGGGTTATCCACAAATATGCTCTCTCTGATAAAAATGCCGAGACAAAATGCAGAGGATTTTCAAGGATCTACTCAAAGAATCAGTGGAGAAGATATCCAGAAAACTAAAGGAAGAAATGAAAGAAACAGTAGAACAGTAGAAATACAGGAAGAAATGAGAGCAGAAATAAAAAAGCTACAAAAAGAAGTGTCACAAATACAGGATTTGGTAGACGAAATTAAAAACTCAATAGGTGCCCTTAGCAGTAGGATGAATACAGCTGGAGACAGGATCAGTGAACTTGAAGATGAGCAACAGAAATCACATAGGGAAAAACAAGCAATGGGAAAAGACCTCAAAATAGCTCTAAGGAGAATCAGAGACCTAGGGGATGACACCAAGTGGAACAATATTAGAATCATCGAAGTACCAGAAGGACAGGGAAGCAACCCCAATGAAAAAGCCACAGTTAAAAAAGTTCCCAAAGTTTTAGAATGCAGACATCCAGATCCAAGGAATTCTTGGAAAAAAGATGTGGGGAGGCATTACCCTCAACAACCTCAAAACCTACTACAAAGCAGTAATAATTAAAACAGTATGGTACTGGAACAAAGCCAGGGCCGCAGACCAATGAAACAGGGTGGAATATCCATACACACAACCCCAAATGTATGAACATCTAATCTTTGATAAGGGAGCAAGAAATGTGAAGTGGAACAAGGAAAGCCTCTTTAACAAAAGGTGCTGGCATAACTGGACAACCACATGCAAAAAAAATGGCCTTAGACCTCTATCTAACACGATGCACAAATGTCAGACCAAAATAGATTAAAGATCTCAACATCAAGCCAAAATTCATAAGATACATTGAAGACAATGTCGGCAAAACTCTCCACGCTATTGAGGCTAATAGTTTCTTCAAAGACTACACTCCACCAACCAACCAAGTGGAAACAGAGATAAACAAATGGAACTATCTTAAATTAGGGAGACTCTGCACCTCAAAAGATAAAATAACCAGAATACTTTGACAATCTACAGAATGGGAAAGGATATTTACCCAATACCCACCTGATAAACGGTTGATATCAAGGATATAAAAAGC
Organism: Sorex fumeus; assembly: GCF_029834395.1. NCBI lineage: Eukaryota > Metazoa > Chordata > Mammalia > Eulipotyphla > Soricidae > Sorex > Sorex fumeus. The sequence goes on along the minus strand of NW_026606322.1, from coordinate 38,469,134 downwards.
ACTGGTAGAACTATACAAGAAGAAAACATCTAACCCCATCAAAAAATGAGGTGATGAAAGGAACAGAAATTTTCCTAAATAAGAAATCTGAAAGGCTAAAAGGCACGTGAGAAAATGTTCTACACTAATCATTAGGGAGATGCTGATTAAAACAACAATGAGAGATCATCTCACACCACAGAGACTGACCCATATCCAAAAGAACAAAAGCAACCGGTGTTGGTATGGATGTGGCAAGAAAGGGACCCTCCTTCACTGCTGGTGGGAATGCCAACTGGTTCAGGCCTTTTGGAAAGCAGTATGAACAATTCTCAAAAAATTAGAAATTGAGCTCCTATTTGACCCAGCTATACCACTCCTGGGCATATATCCCAGAAAGGCAAAAAAGTACAGTCAGAATGACATCTGTACTTCTATGTTCATTGCTGCACTACTCACAATAGCCAAAATCTGGAAAAAATCCGAGTGCCTGAGAACAGATGACTGGTTAAAGAAACTTTGGTACCTCTACACAATGGAGTACTATGTAGCTGTTAGAAAAGATGAAATCATAAAATTTACATACAAGTAATACTACATGGAATTTATCATGCTAAGTGAAATGAGTCAGAAAGAGAGGGACAGACATAGTAAGATTGTATTCCTCTGGGGAATATAAAGTAACAAAATGGGAGACTAACACCCAAGAATAGCCGAGATAAGTACCAGGAGGTTCACTCCATGTCTTGGAGACCAGCCGCACATGCTGGGTGAGAATGCAGCTCAGATAGAAAGAGGAACACTAAGTAAAGGCTGTTGGGAGGATCCTCCCAGGATGAGAGATGCATGCTAAAACTAGACTATAGACCGAACATAATTGCCACTCAATGCCTCTTTTGCAAACCACAGCACCCAAAAGGAGAGAGAGAACAAAAGGGAATGCCCTGCCACAGGGGTGGTGTGGGATGGGGCGGTTGGGAGGGTGGGAGGGATACTAGGAGCATTGGAGGTAGGGAATGGGGAATGGGCACCCCCACCCATTGTGGAGGGTTGGATACTCAATCATTGTATAAGTGAAACCGAAGTACAAAAATTTGTAAGTCTACAACTGTACCTCATGGTGTTTCACTAATAAAAATTAAAAACAAAAAGAAATTGCATTTTGTCTCCTTTCATGACACCGTTAAATTAACTACCAGTATTGCAGGAGGCAACAAGAACATACAATTTATTATATGTTGTGTTGTTCTGATTAGACTTCCAGGGTTTGATATCGATAACTTCTTATGCAATATTTCTGAGACCTCTGTTATTTGGAACAAATTTAACCATGAGATTGCATGGAAATAAAAATGTGTGTCTTTATGAGATTTATTGAGTTTGTATGATTCTCATTTATAGTGGTTGGAAGGAATGCACAGCAAAACATGCTTATATCATGTCATATGGGTGCCTGGTGTGTGCATTAGGCAAATGAAAATTGGGTCATAATGAAGGGCAGTTGATAGATCTTGTACCAGAAGGGGTCTTGGGGTATAGAATCACCATGTTATAGAAAATTTTGTCATAAGTTTTGTTTAATATGTATAAATTATGTTATAAATTTTATTTAAACCCTTAGCTGGGAAAACTAAAGCACTAAAAGTTCATTACAGACTAAATAAATTCACTCTTGAGAAATTATAATTGGATTTGACATAGAGTTTATTTTTGAAGGTGGTGGAGGCAAAAACCCTCCAGTGAAGGGATTTTCCTTAAGTTTCTTTTTTCCTATTACTTCACTTAGTTTCTTGTACATAAATTGGACTGATGGACTAAATTAGCGATAACAAGTCAACAAAATCAATTGCTTGTTTAATGAGATCCAAAAAAAACCAAACATTGAATCTAACACACAAGAACTCTTAGGGTAATAGACAAATCATTCTTCAATCAAGAAAAAAAAGGGAATTATTAAAAAAATTAGTAGCTTGGTATTTGTATTTTTCTTCTTTTGCATTAACAAAACTCAAGTTTATGAGATAACTAGAAATGAAGTACTACAAGTCCGGTGTGTAGGTTGCAGTGTAGGCTACTTAGTACTATGATGTTATTTCTTCTCATGCCTCTATCTAGAGTTTCAACATGAATTACAGTTGAGTAAATGAAAAAAGAGGTTGAAGAGGAATTCAAAGATTTGAATGTTTATAATGAAAATCGATCAAACATAGCATTTCTTCCATTTTTGTCAGAGTAAATTTCTTCTTATAAGCCTTCAGTTTTTAATAAAAAGAGACTAAAGTGATTATTTTAGTCCCCTGAAGCATAAACATCATTTTAGATATTGCCAAATTCTGTGATTTTTCTTCACAATAAGATTGGAGAATTCAAATTTAGCTAAGTTATAACTATAATTTAGTTTCATTCTCTTGATATTCTAATTAATTTTGTCAATTGATCATTGGTAATTATCTAATAATTAAATATAAAAATTAATTCAATACCCCTGTCCTCAGATCTTTAACATCAATCTGAAAGGCACATATGAGAGCAGTAAGATTTTCCTAATCTGTAAAATATTAACTGAATAGAATTAAAGAACATTGGCATACAAGTATGCTATTATGAAACAATATTTAATTTAAGGCAGACTTTTATTTCTTGAAGTATATTAACTGGATCAGAAAACTTATAGCTCATAAATTATTATGCTTCATATTCTATTCTTCTCAATTTTGACAATATTAATACACAACAAAGCATATAACCCAAATCCCAATGTCATATTTTATACAAAACTAATAATGAAAATGTAGATATGAAATGAAATCCAAGTATAAGATCTTTTTATATAAACATTACCCAGGAAATAATAGTTCAAACAATGTAATAAAATTGAATTTTTATAAATTTATTCTAAAATATAGGAAAGAAGGAAAAAGATACAGGAAGAGACAGAGTGTGTGAGAGAGAGACAGAGAGAGAAAAAGAGAAAAAAGAGGATTGAGAAAAAGAGGGGAAGAAAGAAATGAAAAGACACGCATTCAGTTTTGTTTATTTTCCAGTTCCAAGAGAAATGGTGCTGTATTAAAATATACACTTGAAACTGAAGGAGAAAAATACCAGTTCACTACCTTCCAGTTCACTACTTCCCTGCTACTCTTTTCCTGGAGTCTTGCCAAGAGTCATTATTAAGGTGCTATTTACATATAGTCATGATATAGTGAGCTTAAAGGTTAAAGTCGGTAGTAGGAAGAACTTCATTAAAAAAAAAGACCACATTTTAGAAATCAGAAGGTCTTTCTACAAGCAATGTTAAATGGGGAATTAAAGCAATGACCCAAATAATTAAAGTAAAACAAACTCTATGCATCGGAGAAAAATAGAATTTTGAGGCTTAAATCATCACAAATTACTGTCTGCATTCATCAAATTAATGGTGTAATTGCTCAGCAGGCACTTTAAATAGGTCACGTATGTTTCCATGGAAGTCACTTCTGTTTGCAGACATTGATTTACATGCTTTTTCTTTATTCTTTTCCTGGTCTCAGTGATTGATTTCATTTAATAAAATGAACTAGTTTTGATACCAAGACAGGAAACATTTTATACTCTATACTGTGATTTTTTTTTAAATCCATTCACCATAAGAGTCACACAAACATTAAATCTGTATTGTAGCCAGGACAAATATTCATTATAAAATTTGTTTATTTAATTTAGTTAAAATAGGCAGTTATCAGCATAGATCCATAAACTATGGTATGAATTTCCTGACTGATGGGAGGCCATTGAATGAAACGGTTGGGGGATTTGTTAGTGCTGTTTTTTTTTCTGTATTTTGTACTACAAAACTAGATTAGATCATCACTAATTCCATGAGAATTATGGACTGCTAGTAACAGTTTTTGATGTTTGATATTAAAGAGATAGTATTCACTTGTACTATGATAAAATATTATCTCAAATTATGAGAATAGATATATTTTAATACTAAAAATAGTTTACCAAATGGGTGCCTAATATTTCAGTTATTGAAATAGAATTAAGGTAATTACATTTACTTCTGTTTGGAGTGTAATTAATGTAATTTCAACTACTTTTGTTTTAAAACTAAATTCTTAGTTTTAAAAAAGTATTAATTCAAACTCTTGAATTACTGTATTTTTAAAATCTTCAATAGACTAATATTCATGCAATATAGACTAAAATGGACCAGGAGAATATATGTCCTTGTGGTAGAACAGTGATCAGGGAAATAAACTTCCCTATAGGCCTCCCAGATTTGTTTCCCAACTTCAATTATGATGTCCCAGGCCACACCAGGTGTGTTCTCAAAGCATGGAGCCAGGAATAAAATCTGAGCATCCAAAAGCAAACAAACAGTAAAGAATAACACAGAAAAGCACTCCTAAGAAATACCTAGGACTCAAGATTTAGTATTCATATGCAATAAAAGTAACAATAATTCAGTTTTATCCAGCTAAACTGAATTCAGGGAATGATTATACTTTGACTAATCCAAAAGAATTACAGAATCTGCAAAGTTTGTTTTTCAAGTGATCTTGAGAATAAGAGACCACACATTTTAAGTATAGAAACCAACAAGTTTACAACTAAAATTTATTTATAAATAATCTCCCCCATCAAATGATAGGATGTATTCAGCACTTTAGAATATTATGTCATGTTCATTGTGGTGGTATCATTTTCATGGGTGATAATGAGGACTGTTCTTAGTTCTGTCAGCAGAGATTATTTTGGCCTAATCTCAAATTTATTGCTACTGGCTTTCATTCTATAGCATATCTGTGCGGTCCATCATTTGTTTGCCTTTAGCTATTTTTCTACTTATTACTATATTTTATAAAATTGGATGTATATGTCAGCATTTATTATTCTATTCAATGCATGATGATTATTTGAATAGGAGGCAGTTTAGTGGTACTGCAAATATAACTTTGAATATACCAATCTATGCCTTTTAATGTACACATGAATGTCAATCATGTTTGTTGGATATTCCCTTAGAAGAAATTAAAAGAAAATCTGGTTCAGAGACTATGGCAGTATTTTTTTGGTTGTTTTTGGACTACAACCAGTTATCATGGCTGCATGATAACTTCTGGTGGTTCTTGAGTGACTATATGGCGTGCCTGGAATAAAACTGGAGTGACTACATGCAAGGCACACACCCTGCCCACTGTGTTATCTTTATGGACCCAGCTAAAAGAGCATTTAATGATAAATAATCTTCTAGTACAATTGTGTTAACTTAAAACCCGAAAATATTGTGAACAATATCAGTTATTCTACAGTCTCATTATTTTCACAGTATATCAACAATTGAAGTATACCAGTATTTTTTAAATATTGAAATATAGTAACATTAAAAGCAAGTCGATTTATTTATTTATTTATTGTTGGAACAATCTTGTGAATAAATCACTTACCCAATTATTTATTACATTTGTCTTTTTTTATATGGACAGTGGGTTTTATAAATATACATTTTACAGAGTTAAATATGCACAGTACAAAATATATTCAGTTTTTGGGAAAATATAATTGCATTCAAGACAGACCTTTTTTTAATTTCTGTAGTCAATAATATCTTTGACAATGCTTGGGTGTTTTATGAATGGTGCCCAAAGTAAATTCTGTTTAGTTTCATGCAAGGGCACATGCCTTTTCTACTGTACTATCTATCTGGTACCTAATTGAAGTTATTTCATCTAATTATATCTATTATGATTAAGGCTTTTGTGCGCTGTACAAGAAAAAAATATTTACTAAGTTATACATATAAGAAAAAGCTCCTTATCATTTATTTCCCCAAATTATTTCTTTACATTTCAACTTTTAATTAATCTTATAAATGTTAGTGTATGATGTGACTTAAGAATACATAATTTTTATTTTCTTTGGTATTTTCCTTTGATATTTTTGGGCCACACCGGACTATAGTCAGAGCTTACTCGTGGCTGCATGCTTAGGGCTCACTCCTGGTCAGGTTCAGACGATCATCTGTGGTTACAGGGATCGAACTCAGATAGGCTGTCTACAAAGACAAGTGAAGTGCCCTGTGCACTAGACTTTGTCTATGACTCACCTCCCTCACACAAATAAGGATATACATTGTTTATTTTTTATCAATGATAGCCAATAAACCAACAACACATTACTGAATCAATCATACTATACCACTAATAACTATGACAAATAAGATAGCTATCATTTTTTCTCATATTTATATGAGAAAGAGAGGGAAAGAGAAAGAGTGAGAGTGAGAGAGAGAGAGAGAGCTCACGCTTCAATATTTGACAGTAAATTTGACTTTGTAAGTTCCGAAAATGTGTTAACGTCTAAGACTATCTTTTTTTTTTTCAAGGGCACATCCAGCAGTGCTCAGGTCTCATTCATGTCTTTGTGCTTACAATTACTATGGCAGTGCTTTGTAACTTTATGCGGTGTGATGTATTAGACCAGGTCAATTGTGTGCAAGAGAGGTACCCGACATTTGTTACTATTGGTATGGCCAAAGATTATTTTTTAGATCCTTGGATCACTGTCTCAAAACTTTGAATAAATTCTATATAACTATAGGTATTTATATATTTTTCCAATATAATTGAGAAAGAATACAAGCTGAGCTTTGCTATGATTTGTCTTTAAATTTTGTTGAGATTTGTCTGATTATTTTTCAACTTAAACCTAAGATGGAACTGGTAGCGCTTTATTCATTTCCTTCCTTCTTTCACACGAATAGCTTTGTATAAAATACCTGTAGTTATTCTCTCTAGCCTATGTTCTCCTTTCTTTAGTTAACCCTCTCCATTCCATGCCATTTAGCTCAAACTATACTTTTCAATGATGACTATTTATTCTCATATTCTAGGTATTAGGAATACTGCTCTAAATTGTATTCTTTATCATATTTTCTGTATCATTGGTTAGATCCACAGCACTCTATATGAACTCCTGAGCCCTGACAGGAGTGATCCCTGAGTGCAAACCCAGAAGTAAGCCCTGAGCACTAGAGGGTGTGATGCCGAAACAAAAACAAACAAATTAATTAAAACTCACAAATGAGAAGAAAGAATTTGCAAATTACATATCTAATAAATCACGTGTTTCCAGAATAAATAAAAGGTAATTTGAGTTTAACAACCAAAGAGAAATATTGCCGTTTAAACACTGGAAAAATATTAAAAACACTCTTCTATAAAAAGTATGTAGTAATGGCCAATAAATGCTCAAAAGCATGCTTGATACAGTTAGCCATTAAGAAAATGCACATCTAAAATGACAATGACTTATTGTTTTATAAGCAAAAATGATAATAATTCAAAGAAAGACTAAAAAATTTGTGCCAAGAGCATATATTGTAACCCTTATACTAAAAAGATAAAATTATTATATCAATAAACAATCTGACATTTCATTAAAATGTTACAATTGCTATTACTATATTGAAAAAAAATTTCATTTCTATTTAAGTAATATTTTTATTTTATTTTTTCATTTATAAATATTGTAAATATTCAGTTACTTCCAAACTTGCACATACATGCTAATGCTATTATTCATATCAGTCAATATGTCAAAACAGAGATATCCGTTAACAATAAAACCATAGTCTTAATGTACTATTGTTATGTAGCAACATTATTCAAAAATAAAAATAAACTGATAATGTGCTACAATGTCAAAATAATAAAATTTAGAGAGTCAGAAAGTAGATTTATGGTTACTTAATAATAATAGAGGAAGGAGGTGAAAGAAAGAAATCACAATGATATGAGGTCACAATTGTAAAAACCAGTACTATGAAATTCCCTGGGAAAAGTTTAAGTGAACCTTGTTTAGCATAGAAAGGAGCAGTATTAAGACTTTAAGGTTTCTTTTTAAGAAGCAAAATATTCAAAAAGTGTGTAGGGGTTAAGAAGGTCATTTAAAGGAGAACAATAATTTCAGTATTGGTATAATATATTCAGTCCTGGTATCACTAGCCTGGACACCACCTCACTGCTGGCCTGAGTAAAACTACATCTCTCAGTTTGAACATGGACCACTAGGCCTGCACTTCTAGACTATTTGGAATAAAATTCAGGCCCCCAAACACTACAGAGAAATAACCTTAAGTGTAATGTAGAAAAATTTATTGGATTTTTGTTAGGCAATTCTGTAAGGTAAAAACCATTCCTGGAGAATTTAAATGCATAGCTAATATTAATATTACATGTTAGATATATCTTGATAAAGCTTTGATGAAATGAATGTAAAAAGTGACTTCAAGATTACTAAGCAAAGTACACCAAATAAGTATTTTTAACTCTGTTCTTATTTTTTCAATGATTAATATAAATGACCTCATATTATTCTCAATTTTGAGAACTTTTCTACTAGATCTGCATTTTTAAACATGATTTAACCCACATTAATTTCTAACAATTTAAGTAGTTTTTGACCCACTAATAAATTCTAATTTATCTTAGTAATGTATAGGTTTCATTTTGTTGTTTTCTTTTGGTATGACAATATTCTCACCTCAGATTATATAAAATCACTGTTACATTAGATTTATTAAAAATGTGACTGACTTATAAATGGAAATGCAATCTAAGACCATCTAAACTCTTTCTACATTTTAAATACAAGATACCATTTTTCCTAAAAAATACATTTAAAGAATTAAAATTGTTTGTTTTTATTGTTAGCTTTTAGTGAGGTGGTTTTTAATAATATTATTCCATGGAGAAAAATGGAACATTCATAATATAAACACAAATTGCGAATATTCTCCTTAAAAGCAAATTATGTCTTCTCTTTATTTTATTTTTCCAATACAATATTTTATTATTTTGATTACGCTCTTGTAGGTTATAAAATGTTTGGAATCAAATTAACTAAATTTAAAAATTTCAAGGCATTTTTCACCCATTTTAACTATTTCTTTCAAACAAATTTCAAATACACACCATAAATGGACAGTGACTCAATGATGCTCTGACTATAAATAGTATGATCAGATTTCAGTTTTCAATAAATAGAGAAAAATTAATTTTAAACAACATCTCTTACCACTTGCTATTTTATTTGTAAAATATTGATAACTCTTCCTTCTAGAGTAACTGGAAATAATGAGCACACTAAAATATAGCATATGTAGTTTAGTAAAAGTGGCATTATAATTATTATTGTTGCAGCATTCAGTTATGTAATGTATTATTTCTGTCCTCTGAAAGGGATATAAGGTTGCTCAGTGTGTGGTAGTGATAAAATCTTTTAAATAGTTTGTATAAATGCATGTTTAACTCATAATCAATTTTAGATTTCTGCAATTCTGAAACTCTTGGACATTTGCAATACAAATGTTATTTTATCCTATCATCAGTGACCTATTATATATAATATGATATCAAATTTTGACTGATCCTTTTCCAAAGCTTATTTTAAAATATTGGGCCAAAGTGCAGACTGATAACAAGGTAGATAGGGTGTTTTCCTTGCACACTGCTGACCTAGGTTTGATTCTCAGTATCCCATATGGTCCTTTGAGCACAGCCAGAATTAATTCCTGAGTGCAGAGGCAGGAGTAGCTCCTGAGCATCATCAGTTGTGAACTCCCATAAGCCTAAATAAATAAATAAATGAAAAATCAGGCCAAATATAATGTAGAAGCTAAAGTCCCTCTCTTGCAGACAAATTACTGTGGTTTGATCTCAGCACTATATACGATCACCTAGACCCAGCAAGAGTCAACTGTAAGCACAGGGTAAGGAGTAATCCCTGAGCACCTCTGGATATGGATATTGAATATGTATATATGTATATGTGAAAGACTTAATAGATACATTCATGTATCTATTAAGAACTACTTGTTTCACACTCCAATGCACTTACAGGAGAGACTCCTTGACACTTAACTGACAGTAGCCCTTGATCAAATTCAGGTTCTGCCCTCCCCCCCAAAAAAATTTTTTAACCCCGTTAGTGAATCTGGTGTATTTGGTCATTTTCCTCCAGCAAACACTGATAGATTTACATATCTTTAGCTCCTATTCATATTTTAATATAAGTGATGAATTAATAGTCTCTATACTAATAGCTAAATGAAATTACTTATAAAAGTAGACATACTATTGAATAAATCTAAAACCAGGAATATTTACTTGCAATATTTACCTTGTTTTCCACATTCTTATCATTTTGCCTCCAAATGTAATGTAGGCATAAGAACCAAAGGTTATAGAATGTACCAAATAGAAATGTAGAAGTATTTAAAGTTCAAAATTCCCATTAGCTTTTCAATCCTGGCCTTCCAAATTGTTGCTTTTTTTTACTCTATGTGATCACTGCAGAGGTAAATGTGAACTTACACTCCATGTTAAATGCCAGAGTTTGATTTTTTTTTATCATGTTCACCATGCAAAATGAAAGGGCGATCGCCAGAGATGCTTTGAATTGAAGGTTGTCTCTGAGAGAAAGAGATGTCAATTAGATTAGCAAAATAGAACCACCACTTGATGCAGTATGAAATATTGCTACATATGTCAACACTTAAATATTGCAGATAATACTTTTGAGACTAATATCTTTAAGAGCAATAACAATTGCACTTATCTCTGAAAAGTATAGCATATTTAAAGCATTTATGTAGATAAATTTTAGTAACTGTTCTTAAATTGGATTTCAGAATTTGTTTGCAGAAATGAAATGGGGACCAGAGAGAATGTACAGTGGGTTGATCATGTGCCTTTCAATTGAATAATCTGGGTTCTATCCTAGCACTGCATAACATTCCTGAAGCCCCACCAGGGATGATCCCTGAACACAGAGCACAGACCCCGTAGTAAGCTCTGAGTATCATAGGATGAGTTAATCCCCTCCTCCACAAGAAATAAAAAAGAAAAACTATGACCTGTTTTTATATGATCCTCAGGCCAGAATTTCATGAAACGTTTATTACATTCTATAAGATTGCAAAATAACACACACATACACACATGTGCAAGCACATATATATGAGTGAGCATTTTTGAAATAATATCAAATATTAAAAAACAAGTTATTTTCTATATGCATACAAAGTGGGACAATGACTTAAAATTTTCTTATTTTTGCTTTGCATTATAAAATCAGTCTCAAAAGAAACATCATCAGTTGTAAAAATAAAATCATTTGCCCAGTATACACTATCTGATATTGAACAGCTTTGCATAAAACTGAGATCCAAAGGTTTTTGAAAAAAGACCAACATAATATCATATCTAACATGAGGCTTCCCTGCTGTGAATGTTATTTGCCAATAAATGTTAGTGTTTCATTTCATCCAATAGTAACAATTAATGATAAATCATTAGATAAAGCATCCTGTCAGAATTTTAAAGAATAAGCATTGCATTATCCAAACCAGATACAAATCATAAAGCAAACCAGATATAAATCATAAAGTTGGTTTTAGGAACAGAGAGTATACAGGGTGTATATCCTTCCCTCAAATACGGTTGACTAGATTCAACCCCAGGTACCACATATATTCCCCTGAAGACCTCTAGGAGTGATCTCTGAGCACAGAGTCAGAAGTAAGTTTTTGATATAGTCAAAAATGCCCCAAAAGTATTTGTATAATTTTTATTATTTTTGCTATAATAAATATTTACATAGTTCAATAGTAATTTCTGATAAAGATTTCTTTTTTCTGGAATGGGGAAGAATGAAAGTAAAGATAGACAGTTGGAAACTACACCACCTCCACTTTGCTGATGATATTCTTCTTTTTTAAAAAAAACTTTATTAGTGAAACATCATGAGGTACTCTTATAGACTTACAATTTTTTGTGCTTGGCTTTCAATTCCGCTTACCTTGTTCTGTGGGTCTTCAGTTGTGCGTGGGTCTCGGCCGGAGCTGCCGCGCGGTTCCGGAAAGCGTCCTGGAGTGTGGCGACGGCCGGGTAGTGGAAGTAGTGTCGAGAGTGGAAGTCTGCCAGTGGGGTATTTATCTGGGTAGGGTGGGTCTCCTGTGCACAATTCGATCCCTTGTTCTGTGGGTCTTCAGTTGTGCGTGGGTCTCGGCCGGAGCTGCCGCGCGGTTCCGGAAAGCGTCCTGGAGTGTGGCGACGGCTGGGTAGTGGAAGTAGTGTCGAGAGTGGAAGTCTGCCAGTGGGGTATTTATCTGGGTAGGGTGGGTCTCCTGTGCACAATTCGATCCCTGGGTGGTTGATGGAAGCAGACAGGGCAGGGTAGGGTGGGGCTCCTGATTAGAAGCTCTGTCCCTGGGTCCGCTTACCTTGTTCTGTGGGAACTCTCTGAGACCTTGGACTCCAGGCTCGGCGGACCCAGGGACAGAGCTTCTCTGCTTGCTCCCACCACCACAGGTGACAAAGGGATTCTAATCAGGAGCCCCACCCTACCCTGCCCTGTCTGCTTCCATCAACCACCCAGGGATCGAATTGTGCACAGGAGACCCACCCTACCCAGATAAATACCCCACTGGCAGACTTCCACTCTCGACACTACTTCCACTACCCAGCCGTCGCCACACTCCAGGATGCTTTCCGGACCCGCACAGCCGCTTTGCGGCCGCGTGACACATCATAAGACACTAAATACCCGTCTTCTGGAATTGTCGTACCATATTTGATAGGGTTCAAATATGGTAACACCTACAAGGGTGATTAGAGGTCACCCCAAAAGCCTCTATACCTCTCGGAAAGACTGGCAAGCTACCGAGAGTATTCCGCCCGCACGGAAGAGCCTGGCAAGCTATCCGCTGTGTATTCGATATGCCAAAACCAGTAACTACAACTGGTCTCATTCACCTGACCCTGAAGGCTTCACCGACATGGCAGCACTGAGAAGGATGAGAAAGGAGAGGCCGACAAAATCTCAAGGCCGACCTAGGCTGCCACAACGAAGGAAGACAAAAATGATCGTCTGTACTTTCAATGCACGTACGCTAGCATCAGATGCATCCATCGAGGACCTGATGGTACAAGCGCGAATGATCAAGTACGACATCATTGGTCTGACCGAGACAAGAAGACACGAATCTCACCATGCCATTTTCGACACTGGAGAAGAATTGTTCCTCGGAACATGCGATAAAAGAGGTGTTGGAGGCGTCGGTGTCCTTATCAACACAAACTTGGCCAAGAGCATTGATTCATTCGAATGCCTAACAACCCGAATCGGACGTTTACATTTGAATAGATGTGGCTCACTGCCTGCAGTTTCTATCTTCGTTGTCTACGCACCAACATCTCATTATGATGAAAGAGAAATCGAGAAGTTCTACATGGAGCTAGAGAAATTCTATAAAGAAGACCACACCTTCTACAAGATCATTGTGGGTGATTTTAATGCCAAGATAGGACCGAGAAGATCAGCTGAAGAACTTCACATCGGAACCCATGGCCTAGAATGGAACGAACAGGGTGAGAGACTGTCTGAGTTCATCATGTCGACCAAGACCATTCATGGTAACTCACAGTTCCAGAAGGCAGAATCTAAACGATGGACATGGGAGTCTCCCGGTGGACGATTCCACAACGAAATAGACCACATCATATTCAATCGACGGTTTTGCCTGACTGATGTCGCTGTTGTCCCAAAATTTCGAACGGGATCGGACCACCGTCTCCTTCGTGCAAAATTCTACTTCACAGAGCGGGGAGAAAGGGCTGCAAAGTTCAAAAAGAGAACTCCCAGAACGACCACCAACTGGGAACTCTTTGGTACTATTGCGGCAACATGGGAAGATGCCATTGTTGACAACATTGACGAGGAATACGATCGACTGGTTCAGCACCTCCATGAATGTGCGAGGAACGCCAAGAGAGAGATAGCCACAAAAAGTCGCCTATCTTCGAAAACTCTTAAGCTAATTCACCAGCGTGGTTTGGCGCATGCCTCAGGCAATCGCAAGCTAACGTCCGAGCTTGCAAAGCAGTGCAGAGATGCGATCAAGGAAGACCTCAAAGAGAGAAGAGCAGAAGTACTGGTAGATGCGGCAGAAGCCGGGAAAAGTATTCGTAACGCCCGCCTGTCCTTCGCCAACTATAAGACCAAGATGACTGCCCTCCGACGTCCTGATGGATCCATCACATCCTCCAGAACGGCAATGGAGAAGATTATCCATGACTTCTACTCAAATCTCTTCGATAGCCATGTCCACTTGCCGACATACCAAATTCCACAGGATGGGTATGTCGTTCCCAACGTTCTCCCTTCCGAAATCCGACACGCCATTTCGTCAGTAAAGAAGCAAACAGCACCCGGCCCAGACAAGGTCAGACCTGAACACCTGAAGAACCTGCCGTCAGTACTCATCAATACACTGGCTCGGCTCTTCACTCGCTACCTGTCTGAATGCAAGGTTCCATCTCAATGGAAAACCAGCAGGACCGTACTACTGTTCAAGAAGGGAGACATCCATGACATTGGCAACTATCGCCCGATCTGCCTATTGTCTGTCATCTACAAGTTGTTCACTCGAGTCATCCTGAATAGGATTGGCAGAACACTAGATGAAGGACAACCATGTGAGCAAGCAGGGTTCCGCAAAGGATTCAGCACCATCGACCATATCCACACGATAACCAAGCTCATTGAGGTTTCTCGGGAGTTCAAGATGCCGCTCTGCTTAATGTTCATTGATTTAAAGAAGGCCTTTGATTCTGTTGAGACGGAAGCGGTCATTGAAGCCCTAGCCAATCAGGGCATACAAGCCCAATACATCAGGATCCTCCGTGAGCTGTATTGCGGATTCACTACCAGGATCTCACCATTCTACAAAGAAGTGATCGTTGATGTCAAGAGAGGGGTGCGGCAGGGTGATACCATTTCACCAAAACTCTTCAGTGCCACCCTCGAGAACATCATGCGACGACTGGAATGGGAAGGAATGGGAGTGAAGATAGATGGTCGGCAACTACACCACCTCCGCTTTGCTGATGACATTGTTTTAATAACACCAAACATCAGCCAAGCGGCACAAATGCTGGCCGACTTTGACCGTGAGTGTGGAAAGGTAGGACTACAGCTGAATCTTACGAAGACAATGTTTATGAGAAATAGCCTTGTTCCTGACGCCCCATTCGCTCTCAATGGAACGACCATCTCCGAATGCAACAGCTATGTGTACCTAGGTCGAGAGGTCAACATGAGAAATGACCTGGCACCCGAGCTGCGCAGGAGGAAGAGAGCGGCTTGGAACGCCTTCAAGAACGTCGAAGAAATAGCTAAGAGGACGAAGAACCTCCGGCTCCGGGCACATCTCTTTGATTCCACTGTTCTTCCTGCATTAACATATGCCTCAGAGACCTGGGCCCTACGCAAACAAGATGAGAACGCCATTCAGGTCTCCCAAAGAAGAATAGAAAGAGCTATGCTTGGAATATCACGTTTCACTCAAATGAGAGAACGAATCCGGAGTTCTGACATCCGTGGACGATCAAGGATCAGGGACGCTGTCTCATTTGCCAAGGTGTCGAAAATCAGATGGGCTGGTCACGTAATGAGATTTAAAGACGACCGTTGGACTAGAGCTGTTACTGATTGGATTCCACGGGATGTCAAGAGACCGCGTGGCCGCCCACCTACCAGATGGTCAGACTTCTTTGTCAAGGTCATGAACGATCGGTTTGAGGCCCTCCATGTTCCCGGAGCGAAGAGATGCCATTGGGCTACACTAGCACGCGACAGGGACAAATGGAGACGTTACTGGCGCCCGCTCGAGCAAATCGACGACTAACGGGAAGTTAAGTGATTTAAGTAAGTGGCTTTCAATTATACAATGATCAAGTATCCATCCCTCCACCAGTGCACATTCTCCACCACCACGATCCCAGTATCCCTCCCACCCCCCATAGCCCCTGCATCTGTGGCAGGGCATACCCTTTTGTTCTCTCTCTCCTTTTGGGTGCTGTGGTTTGCAAAAGAGGCATTGAGTGGCAGTCATGTTTGGTCTATAGTCTACTTTCACCATGCTTCTCCCATCCTGGGACGATCCTCCCAAAATCCTTTATTTGGTGCTTCCTTCTCTATCTGAGCTGCCATTTCTCCTAGCATGTGTGGCTGGCCTCCAAGTCATGGAGTAAATCTCCTGGTACTAATCTTGGCTATTCTCGGGTGTTAGTCTCCTATTTTGTTACTTTATGTTCCCCAGATGAATGCAATCTTTCTATGTCTGTCCCCCTCCTTCTGACTCATTTCTCTTAGCATGATACTTTTCATGTAGTACCACTTGTATGTAGATTTCATGACTTCATCTTTTCTAACAGCTACATAGTACTCCATTGTGTAGATGTACCGAAGTTTCTTTAACCAGTCATGTGTTCTTGGGCACTCAGGTTTTTTCCAAATTCTGGCTATTGTAAACAGTACACCAATGAACATAGAAGTGCAGATGCAATTTTGACTGTACTTTTTTGCCTCTCTGAGATATATACCCAGGAGTGGAATATCTGGGTCAAATGGGAGCTCAATTTCAAATTTTTTGAGAATCATCCATACTGCTTTTCAAACGGGCTGAACCAGTCGGCATTCCCACCAGCAGTGAAGGAGGGTCCCTTTCTCGCCACATCAGCACCAGCACCGATTGCTTTTGTTCTTGTGGATGCGGGCCAGTCTCTGTGGTGTGAAATGATCTCTCATTGTTGTTTTGATCTGCATCACCCTTATGATTAATGAGGTAGAGCATTTTCTATGTGCGTTTTTGCCATTTGAATTTTTTCCTTGAAAAAGTTTCTGTTCATTTTGTCGCCCCATATTTTGATGGGGTTGGATGTTTTCTTCTTGGGGAGTTCAACCAGTACTTTGTATATACTTGATAACAACCCTTTGTCTGATGTGTATTGGGCAAATATCCTTTCCCATTTGGTAGAGTATCTTTATATTTTGGTCACTGTTTCTTTTGAAGTGCAGAAGCTTCTTAGTTTAAGATAGTCCCATTTGTCTATCTCTGTTTTCACTTGCTTGGCCAGTGGCATGACAACTTTGGAGATACCATTAGATTCAATAACATGGAGGGTTTTGATAACTTTGTCTTCATTGTACCTTATGGATTCTGGTATGATGTTGAGGTCTTTAATCCATTTTTATCTTAGTTTTGTACATGGTGTTAAGCAGAGATCTGAGCCCAGTTTTTTGCATGCAGGCATCCAGTTTTGACAGCACAATTTGTTAAAGAGGATTTCCTTACTCCACTTACAGTTATTGCTTCTTTATCAAAGAATAGGTGATCATATGTTTGAGCAGAGATGTCAGTATATTCAAACCTGTTCCATTGGTCTGCTGCTCTGCTTTTATTCCAGTACCATTCTGTTTTAATTATTACTGCTTTGTAGTAGAGTTTGAAGTTAGGAGGTGGATTCCTCCCATTTTCTTTTACCCAAGATTTGCTTTAGCTATTTTTGGGGGTTTATTTGTCCATATGAATTTCAGGAGTGTTTGCTCCATTTCCTTGAATGTCATGGGTATCATTATAGGGATCACATTGAATTTGTACAATACTTTGGGAAGTAATATCATTCTGACTATGTTAATTCTCCTGATCCATGAGCAGGGGACATCATTCCATTTTCTTATGTCCTCTTTTATTTCCTGAAGTATCATTTTGTAGTTTTCTTTGTACAGGACCTTTACTTCCTTAATTAAGCTGATACCTAGATACTTGATTTTTGACTGCACAATTGTGAACGGGATTGTTTCTTTCATGTCACTTTCTTCTTTCTCACTGTTTTCTTATAGGATAGCCATGGACTTTTGGGTATTGATTTTATAGCCTGTAACTTTATTATACAAGTCTATCGTTCCTCTGTAGAGGTTACAGGGTTCTCTAAGTATAGTATCACATCATCTGCGAATAGTGAGAGCTTAATTTCTTCCTTTCCTACCTGTATGCCCATAATATCTTTTTCTTGCCTAACTGCTATTGCAAGTATTGCAAGTACTTCCTGTACTAAATTGAAGAGCATTGGAGAGAGTGGACATCCTTGTCTTGTCCCTCATCTTAGAGGGAAGGCTCTCAGTTCTTACCCATTGAGGATGATGCTTGCTGTGGACTTGTGGTAGATACCTTTAACTATATTGTTGAAAGTCCCCTCTATCTCCATTTTGGCAAGGGTTTTCATCATAATCGTGTGCTGGATCTTGTCAATTGCTTTCTCTGAATCTATTGATATGATCATGTGCTTTTTATCTTATTTTTGTTGATATGGTGGATAATGTTGATCGATTTCTGAATGTTAAAACATCCTTGCATCCCTGGGATGAATCCTACTTGGCCATGGTCACTTATCACTTAATCACTTAACTTCCCGTTAGTCGTTGATTTGCTCGAGCGGGCGCCAGTAACGTCTCCATTTGTCCCTGTCGCATGCTAGTGTAGCCCAGTGGCATCTGTTCGCTCTGGGAACATAAAGGGCCTCAAACCGATCGTTCATGATCTTACGAAGAAGTCTGACCATCTGGTAGGTGGGCGGCCACGCGGTCTTTTGACATCCCGTGGAATCCAGTCGGTAACAGCTCTAGTCCAGCAGTCGTCTTTAAATCTCATTACGTGACCAGCCCATCTGATTTTCGACACCTTGGCAAATGAGACAGCGTCCCTGATTCTTGATCGTCGACGGATGTCAGAACTCTGGATTCTTTCTCTCATTTGAGTGAAACGTGATATTTCAAGCAAAGCTCTTTCTATTCTTCTTAAGGAGACCTGAATAGCATTCTCATCCTGTTTGCGTAGGGCCCAGGTCTCTGAGGCATATGTTAATGCAGGAAAAAGCAGTGGAATCAAAGAGATGTGCCCAGAGCCAGAGGTTCTTCGTCCTCTTAGCTATTTCTTCAACGTTCTTAAAGGCGTTCCAAGCCACTCTCTTCCTCCTGCACAGCTCGGGTGCCAGGTCATTTGTCATGTTGACTTCTCCACCTAGGTACATATAGCTGTTGCATTCGGAGATGGTCATTCCGTTGAGAGCAAATGGGGCATCAAGAACGAGGCTGTTTCTCATGAGCATTGTCTTCAGAAGATTCAGCTGTAGTCCTGCCTTTCCACACTCACGGTCAAGGTCGGCCAGCATTTGTGCTGCTTGGCTGATGTTTGGTGTTATTAAAACAATGTCATCAGCAAAGCGGCGGTGGTGTAGTTGCCGACCATCTATCTTCACTCCCATTCCTTCCCATTCCAGTCATCGCATGATGTTCTCGAGGGTGGCACTGAAGAGTTTTGGTGAAATGGTATCACCCTGCCGCACCCCTCTCTTGATATCAATCATTACTTCTTTGTAGAATGGTGAGATCCTGGTAGTGAATCCGCAATACAGCTCACGGAGGATCCTGATGTATTGGGCTTGAATGCCCTGATTGGCTAGGGCTTCAATGACCGCTTCCGTCTCAACAGAATCAAAGGCCTTCTTTAAATCAATGAACGTTAAGCAGAGCGGCATCTTGAACTCCCGAGAAACCTCAATGAGCTTGATTATCGTGTGGATATGGTCGATGGTGCTGAATCCTTTGCGGAACCCGGCTTGCTCGCATGGTTGTCCTTTATCTAGTGTTTTGCCAATCCTATTTTGGATGACTCAAGTGAACAACTTGTAGATGACAGACAATAGGCAGATCGGGTGATAGTTGCCAATGTCATGGATGTCTCCCTTCTTGAACAGTAGTACGGTCCTGCTGGTTTTCCATTCGGACAGAAACTTGCATTCAGACAGGTAGCAAGTGAAGAGCCGAGCCAGTGTATTGATGAGTACTGACGGCAGGTTCTTCAGGTGTTCAGGTCTGACCTTGTCTGGGCTGGGTGCTGTTTGTTTCTTTACCGACAAAATGGCGTGTCGGATTTCGGAAGGGAGAACGTTGGGAACGACATACCCATCCTGTGGAATTTGGTATGTCAGCAAGTGGACATGACTATCGAAGAGATTTGAGTAGAAATCATGACCATGGTGTATGATCTTTTTGATGAGTCATTGCATTGTATTTGCTAATAGTTTGTTGAGGGTCTTTGCATCTATATTCATCAGGGATATCAGCCTGTAATTCTCTTTCTTTGTGGTATCTCTGTCTGCTTTTGGTATCTAGGTGATATTTGCTTCATAGAAACTGTTTGGAAGTGTTTTTGATATTTCAACTTCGTGGAAAAGATTTTTTTAATTAGTGAAACACCATGCGGTACAGATATAGACTTATAAATATTTGTGCTTGGTTTCAGTTATACATTGATCAAGTACCCGTCCCTCCATGAGTGCCCATCCTCCACCACCACGGGTCCCAGCGTCCCTCCCACCTCCCATCCCCCCGTCCCACCCTGCCTCAGTAGCAGGGCATTCCCCTTTGTTCTCTCTCTCTTCTTTTGAGTACTGTGTTTTGCAAGAGAGGCCTTGAGTGGCAATCATGTTTGGTCTATAGTCTACTTTTAGCATGCTTCTCCCACACTGGGAGGGTCTCACAACACCCTTTATTTGGTTCTCTCTTCTCTATCTGAGCTTCCTTTTCACCTAGCACATGTGGCTGGCCTTCAAGTCATGGATTAAACCTCCTGGTACTAATCTCAGACATTCCTGGTTGTTAGTCTCCCGTTTTGTTGCTTTATGTTCCCCAGATGAATGCAATCTTTCTGTGTCTAACCCTCTCTTTCTGACTCATTTTGCTTAACATGATACTTTCCATGTAGTACCACTTGTATGTAATTTTCATAACTGCATCTTTTCTAACAGCTACATAGTACTCCATTGTGTAGATGTACCAAAGTTTCTTTAACCAGTCATTTGTTCTCGGGCACTCAGGTTTTTTTTCCAGATTCTGGCTATTGTAAAGAGTGCTGCAATGAACAAACAATTGCAGATGTCACTTCAACTATACCTTTTTGCCTCTCTGAGACATATTCCCAGGAATGCTATGGCTGGGTCAAATGGGAGATCAAATTCTAATCTTTTGAGACTCATCCATACTGTTTTCCAAAAGGGTTGGACCAGCCGGCATTCCCACCAGCAGTGAAGGAGGGTCCCTTTCTCGCCACATCTGCGCCAGCACAGCTTGCTTTTGTTCTTGTGGATCTGGGCCAGTCTCTGTGGTATGAAATGATATCTTGTTGTTTTGATCTGCATCTCTCTGATGATTAGTGATGTAAAGCATTTTCTCATGTGCGTTTTTGCCATTTGAATTTCTTCTTTGCGAAAGTTTCTGTTCATTTCCTTGCCCCATTTTTTAATGGGGTTGGGTGATTTCTTCTTGTGGAGTTCAAACAGTAGCTTGTATATCAATGATATCAATCCCTTGTCGGATGTGTATTTGGTGAATATCCTTTCCCATTATGTAGGCTGTCTTTGTATTTTGGTCACTCTTTCTTTTGAGGTGCAGAAGCTTCTTAGTTTAAGATAGTCCCATTTGTCTATCTCTGTTTTCACTTGCTCGGCCAGTGGCGTGACATATTTGAAGATACCATTAGCTTCAATATCATGGAGAGTTTTGCCAACTTTGTCTTCAATAAACATTATGGATTCCGGTCTGATGTTGAGGTCATAAATCCATTTCGATCTTACTTTTGTGCATGGCATTAGGCAGAGATCTGAGCCCACTTTTTTGCATGTAGCCGTTCAGTTTTGGCAACACAATTTATTAAAGAGGATTTCCCTCCTCCATTTCACTTTTCTTGCCCCCTTATCGAAGATTAGAAGATTATATGTTTGGGAGGAGATGTCAGTATATTCAACTCTGTTCCATTGGTCTGCAGCTCTGCCTTTGTTCCAGTACCATGCTGTTTTAATTATTACTGCTTTGTAGTAGAGCTTGAAGTTAGGTGGGAAACAGGCCATGCCCACTTCTGAAGCCACGCCCACTTTCGAAGAGGCCACGCCTCTACAGAAACCTGGCTTTGGGATAGATGGGCGCCGCGTGACTAGTGAAGAGGGGAGGGCAGACGCTCAGAAATGCTTTTCTCCAGGCGTCTGGAGGGACACCTGGGGTTTTGAAGGGAGAGACGAAAGTTCTGGGGCCACGAACCAGCGGCTGAGCTGACCTGGGTTTGGGATGAGATGGGCGCAGCGTGAGGAGTCTGGAAAAGCTTTAAGAGGATTGGGATTAAGTCCTCGTTAAAGATTTGGAAGAATTCACTAGTGAATCCATCTGGGCCAGGACTTTTGTGCTTGCGAAAACTTTTTATTACCATTTCAATTTCCTTGATGGCCATAGGTCTGTTTAGGTATTCCAGGTCTTCTTGGTTCAGCCTTGGAAATCTATAGGAATCTAGGAATTTATCCATTTCCTCGAGGTTTTGATGTTCCATGACATAAAGCTTCTCAAAGTACTCCCTGAGGATCCTTTGAATTTCTGTAGTTTTTGTTGTAATGACCCACTTTTAATTTCTGATTCAGTTTATTAGGGTTTTCTCTCTTCCTTTCTTTGTGAGTTTTGCTAGAGTCTTACCTATCTTGTTTATTTTCTTGAATAACCAGCTCTTGGTTTCATTGATCTTTCTGATTGTTTTTTGGGTTTCCATCTTGTTAATCTCTGATCTGAGTTCTATTATTTCCATCCTCCTAATCAGATTGGTTTCCTTTTGTTGGTCCTTCTCCAAGCTCTTATGCTGTGAGGTTAAGTTAGTTATGTGGGCTCGCTCCTTCTTCCTGAAGAATGCTTGTAGAGCTGTGAATTTTACTCTTAACACAGCTTTTGCTGTGTCCCATAAGTTTTAGTAACTTGTGTTCTCATTTCTATTCGTTTCCAGAAATCTTTTGATTTCCTCTTTGATTTCCTTTCTAAGACACTCATTGTCCAATAGTAAACTGTTTAATTTCCAGGTGTTTGAATTAGTTTTCTGTTTTTGTGTGTGATTTACTTCTAATTTAAGCGCATTGTGGTCTGAGAAGATTGTTGATACAATCTCTCTTCTTAATTTTATGGAGGTATGTTTTGTGGCTCAGCATGTAGTCTATCTTGAAGAATGTTCCATGTGCGCTTAAGAAGAATGTGTATTCAGCTTTTTGAGGATGAAGTGTCCTGTATATATCTACTAAGTCCTTTCTTCCGTTTTTCCCTCAGATGAAGTGTGTCCTTGCTAAGCTTGAATCTGGCTGATCTATCAAGAGGTGATAAAGTGGTGTTGAAGTCTCCCACTAGTATTGTGTTGCTATCAATGTTTTCCTCCAAGTCTATGAGTAGTTGTTTTAAGTACTTTGCTGGTGCATATACATT
This sequence comes from Sorex fumeus, assembly GCF_029834395.1. Taxonomy (NCBI): domain Eukaryota; kingdom Metazoa; phylum Chordata; class Mammalia; order Eulipotyphla; family Soricidae; genus Sorex; species Sorex fumeus. The sequence goes on along the minus strand of NW_026606322.1, from coordinate 38,445,980 downwards.
TATTATTGTAAGTTCTACCTGTTTTACAGATCCTTTGATCAATAAGTAATGGCCTTCACTGTCTCTTTTGACCTTCTTCAGTCTAAAATCAATGTGATCTGATACAAGGATGGCTACCCGAGCTTTTTTTGTGGGAGCTGTTTGCCTGTAGGCTTGTTTTCCAGCCTTTGACTCTGAGCCTGTGTTTGCTTTGACTATTGAGATGTGTTTCTTGCAGGCAGCAGAATGTTGGGTTCAATTTTCTAATCCATCCTGCCACTCTGTGTCTTTTATTTTATTTTTTTAAATTGTAACTCAGTTTTACTTTTATTTTTATGCTGTTTAGCTTTATATACATTAGTTAAGCATACACACCTAGCTATGATACAAAAACTTATACAAAATTCCCAGTAATTTAACATCTGAAAAAGGAAAGGAAGATACTGCATCTGATTTTTGGTATAATTCTGTTTCAATACTTTCAAAATTCAGATACCTAGGTGACAACAATTGAGGGCTGGAGAAACAGTACAGTGGGGAGGGCATTTGCCTTGCTTGTGGCTGACCCAGATTCCATCTCTGGCATCTCATGTGGCCCTTAAGCGTCACCGGGAGTAATTCCTGAGTGCAGAGCCAAGAGTAAGCTCTGAGCACTGCGAGTGTGACCCCCAAAACAAAAACCAAACAAGCAAAAAACCTTAATCAAAAACCATTAACATTCCAGAAACTTTGGCTCACATAAATTAATCATTAAATGTTTTACTGAAACAGACATTTGATTAAGTCATGAAGTTGGGCAAGATACAAGTTTTCTGTATTCTGTTTCCATCAGCCTGGATTCACTTTCTAGCATAAGAAACAAAGAACACAGTGATTTTAACCCCATATTAAACTCATATTTAACCTTTGTGCTGTATTATAGGACAGACTTTGCACAAGATACACTATATTGTCTATAGTTTCATTAAAAAATACTCATAATAATAATAATAATTAGAAAATTCTGCCTTCCCGAGTTAAGATCAGTTTGATAAACAGTACACCTTTTTCATTGTGCTTAGCAACTGGAAATCATACTGCAGGAATAATTTACACATTCTGTGGACAAAATATATACATAAACTTCAAAAGATCTTGGAGTTATTTAATTTAGTTATGACTTATGTCCTACAGCTATAAATTACAGTAATTATTTAAAAGAAGATTCCTCACCATATTACCATAACATGTTTTTGAAAAGTAAATTGCTGAGGCACCAAAACGCAATCTGATTAGCCTAAGATCATAAAAGGAATGGCAGACAGATAATCAAGCATTTCTTTCTAACTAAGAGTCTGTACTAATGTAGGTTCGTTCACCTCACAGAATTAGCTCACTGCAACAGAAACAAGATGCATTATTTGGGAATGTTGTTTTAACCTAAATAAATTGCTTTTATTAATAATCTTAACTTCAGGAATCTATATGGCTTATCACACATGATTAAGAATTTATAAGAAAACACAAGTTTTTTTAATTATTCAGCATGTAATGTTATTGTTTACATTTGACACATTGATTGCAAAACCAAATTAATACAATTTTAAACAAAGTTCAGTGAAAAATTCTATCAGCATGATTATTCAAAAAAAATACTAGAGGTCCTATAAAATTCAGAAGATAATACTATAGACACAAACTCAGTATTATAAATGTATTAAATCATCTTCTAATTGATCTTTTCCTTTTTATGAAAACGTTCTAACAACGCGCTCATGATGTTTCCTGGTGTTCTTTGATGCTTATCAATCAAAGCTTGAAGAGCATTTTTTGTTTTCTCAGCTAATTCTTCTGCCATCACGTTTGGGTCTTATGGAATGGGATCACCTTACATTAGTGTGTAACTTTACTGGAAAGCCTCCATACATGGGAGCAAATGAATAGCGAAATTTTTCATAAAGCGACCTAAATAACCTTGTTCCTCCAAGTGATCTAAAGCCTTCTCTAATATTTTGCGTAGACATAGGAATAACGGGCACTTGAGCATCTATGGCCACCTGTGTGAAGCCCCTGCGGCTGCCCCAGACGATGATGTAGGTCTCATCACTGAGGAGAGATTCCCGAACTCCGAAGGGCGAAATAGCCAACAAGTGGCCACTCCTCAGAATTTCAACACACTTTTCTCTTGGTCCATGGAGGACACAAAATACATCAAGCAATAAACTAAACCCTGGAATTTTAAAGACAAAGTAATCGGCTACTACACAGCAAGTTCTGCCTCTATGAATAAAAATTTTAGCCATGAAGTAGTAAAAATCTATGGGAATAGCTCCATGATAAAAAAAAAATAAGTGCTGTTCCTTCTTCTGGTATTTTTTTCCATCCCATGAACTTAATAACCGTGCCACACGGCTGCGTGACTGTCCCATAATATCGCCACCAACTTCCGTGCACCATCCCACAGGTTATGAGAGTAAGCTTCTTTCAGCAGGTTCTTCCTCTTGTAGATATTTAGAAATATAATTGTAGGGTAGAGCAGGAAGATGGTAAAGTATGGGAGTATTAGAAGGATGAGTGGCGTAAAAACCCACAAAAGATAGTTTACAAAGTTCAGGTAGTCCTCCAAGTGGTCCACACCCAACCACTCCTCCATGATGTGAATCAGATATATCAGATAGGGTAGCGAGTCCTGCCCCACACCACAGGTTTGGTTTATGTCTATCATTTCCCTTTAGGGAAAACCAATCAATCCGGTCTCTTTCTTCATTGCCACCACAGCTCAATGATCATGTCACAGAAATTAGGTAACTCTCTTGGCCCAGGCTTCATTCTTGCATATTCTGGAGCATCTGCGCACCCGCCCGTAGCCACACAGCTGGCCTGGGGTCGCCGCCACTATGTGTCTTTTAATTGGTGTGTTAAGCCCATTGACGTTGAGAGAGATTATTGTTGTAGGGTTTTGTCCCACTTTTCTGTTGAAATTTGGTGTACTTGAGGGGCCTGTCTTATCTTAAAATAGCCCATGTAGTTGTTCTGGTAACCATAGTTTTGAGTTTATGAAGTTCCTGAGCTCTTGTTTGTCTGTGAAACTGTGTTCATTCTGTTATGAATAAGAGCCTTGCTGGGTAAAGTATTTTTGGTGAGGCATTTATTTCATTGAGTTTTTTGACTATATCCCACCACCGTTTTCGGGCCATGAGGGTTTCATCAGACAAATCAGCTGTGAATCTTAAGGATGCTCCTTTATAGGAAATTTCTTTCTTTGATCTTGCTGCTTTCAGAATTTTGTCTCTATCTAAGGTTTTGGTCATTTTGATCAGGATGTATCTTGGGATATTTTCATTCGGATTTCTTCTAGCTGGTACACTTCGGGCTTTCTGAATGTGGTGGCATGTTTTCTTCAGCTCTGGAAACATCGTAGCAATGATGTCTTTGACAGTTTCTTCTCCATCAGAGTTTTCTTCCTCTTCCTCTGGGACTCCAATAATTCTTATGTTACCCCCCTTGCCTTCATCACAATCTTCTCTTGCCATCTGTTCCTGAATTGTGAGTCTCTTTTCCATTTTGTGCTCTTTTCTGGAGAGTCTCTGGACTTCATCTTCGAGCTCACTGGTTCTCTCCTCAACAGCTGTTACTCTGCTGTTGAGGCCTTCCACTGAGCTTTTCAATTCACCTACCAGGTTTTTCAGGTCTAACATTTCTGCTTGCATTTTCCTCATTTCTACCTTCAAATCCTCTTGTCTTTTATTGGTGTTGCTGTCCATTGTTTCTTTTAACTCCCTAAGCATCCTCAGTAGTTCCCGTCTAAATTCTTTGTCAGAAGGTTGTATAGCACTTCATTACTGTTGGTGTCTTCTGGGCTAGGTTCTACAATCAGTAATCTTGGTGAGCTTCTGTGTTGCTTTACTATTGTGACCACTGTGGTTTAGACCTTCACACTAACTGTTACTACTCTGCTTGTGATGCCAAATGAATTGAGATGGGCTTAATGAATTATTGGCTAATGTGTTTCTGGTGATTAAGCTAACCTAGTGAAAGTTCCATCTTAGAGGGTAACTTATATTTCCTATGGGATATGTAGTGGGAGAATAACTAGCAGTCGCATTAGCGGCCATGGCTCTGGGAAGGGGCCCTTGAGCTAGGTGGGTACCTGATGAATGAGGAGAGAGTACCCGGAGCTGTTCAGCTTTGTTTTCGTGCGGTGTGCCTCAATTCCCGTCCCACGCAGACCAAGGGTGAAAACCAGCCATTCTCAGGGGATCTAGTTAGCCGCATAGGCCCGGGAAGGGGCCCTGCCACCAGACGGGTACCTGATGAACGAGGAAAGAGCGACAGAGATATTTTTAAACATTGAATACACATATTTGAAAAATTCAGAACTATTTGACATAGTAAATTGAGAATTCATTCCATTAAACAAATATTTACTATTTCACATTAATCTCACAAAATTCAAATTCTGGAAATCTAAAATACATATGAAAATTACTAAAATAATCCTTCCAATAAAAAATATAAAAATTTTTGTGTGTACATATTAAATGGACCAACTATAATACAAAGCAACTTGATAACCTTAAATACAAGGCAAACAAGCTATTCCTGTTGGAGCGCACACATGGAAGATTCTAAGTAATGTTTTAGATTGGCAATTAAAAGTTAATGCTCACTGCTTAACTCTTTCTTTAAACTTTACGTCTGGAGATATAGTACTGAGGCTATAGCAGCACTTGACTGATACAGTTTGATCCCTGGCATGTATAGTTTCCCTTGATCTCTGTGATTAAATAGGTTTTCCCAGAAGCAGAGAAGTGAACATGAGCACAGAGGCAGAGGTAATCTTAACTCCACACCACCTATGGCCCAAATACACCTTTGTTCACCCAAAACAAACACAAAAACACAAAACAAAAAACCTTTTAGACTTTAATTATAATAGCCCTAATAAAACAAAATTACTGGATATTTGTATTAGTACTGCATATTGCATATTGTATCTCTCATATAAAAACATATATACTTATATATACATATATATTTGGAAATATAACTGAAAAAGGAGGGGAAGAAAAGATGGGAAAAGATATGGGGAGAGTTTGATTAAATAATAAGAAAATGTATTAGGGTTACAATTTAATTACAACTCAGAATTCACAATTTTAGTAGAGTATATCTTTTGTGATATTCGAGGTCCATCTTTATTTCAAATGCAGTGCATAGTTTGGGCACTTTCTTCATTCCTAACATCAACTACAGCAGAAACTAATACAACCATAATTTGCCAAATAGAATTTTAATGATAATTCACAAGACTGAAAATGTATTGTCTTTGTAAATCAATTTTATCTGTCCAAAGCATTAAACATAGTCTCTCATTTTACTGTGCTATCTCTATAGATAATAATCAATTCTGCATTTGTTATTTTCCTTCTGGATACCTGTGCATAAATTGTTTTCAATTCCCATTTGGTTGTTATTTTAAGCTGTCAAATTGTTCAAGAGAATGCAGAATTATTTACTTCTGCTTTAAAAATTCTGAAAGCACTTCAAAATCTTAATATGTTTTAAGTAAAGTGTTTTACTATTAAGTGAGCAAGTATTTTTTTTTCTAAAAGCAGATTAATAATCTAAGTCGTAGACTTTTTTTAACAGCAACAAATTTTGTTGAATATAGCGTTTCTTATTTTGGTGTATTCGGGGTACTGACAGGAAAGAGAAGGAAACTTTTTGCTTCTAAATTGCTTTGTAGTAATTTTTTTATTGGACATACTTGTTGATGTCAGTTAATTAATGCAACTCTTTACAAAGATGTCAGGTCGATGTATCATTTGAAAATATACAGTCCCAAGACTCATGAAGAATCAAAGAGTATGAACCTCTAATGTCTTTGTCATAATAACACATGGAAAATTTTTTATCTACAACCTTTATATGTAGTTATGTATATGTTAAGTATAAATAAGTAAACATTGGTAACAATAACAAAATTTCTAGTTAAGTATGTTGTATTTTTAATACATTAACAAGGCTCTATATTCTGGAAGGCTGCTTAAAACATCTTATTTATTACTGTATTCTTCTTGTATCCCAGTCCCTAGGTGAAATTGGGATATGAAGTGTATGTATTAAAATGGGATGCATATGGAGCTGGAACAATAGTACAACAGGTAGGGCACTTGATTTGCTTTCCTCGTACCATGTTCTATCACCAGCCTCCCATATGGTCCCTCAAGCTCCACCAGGAGTAACTCCTGAGTGCAGAGCCAGGAGTAACCCTGAGCATGCTAAATTTTGCCCAATCCCACAAAAATATAAGAAGAAACGAATAAATAAATATAATGAGAGAGATACACATTTTATTTCTTTAGTTTTTTTAAAATTGTTTTCTGTGTGCTTTATATGCAGAACAAAAATTTGAAAGTCCATATACTATCACCCAAAATATTATCTAAAACAAGAGGGATCGACTAAGACAATCATCCAATTAGACATTGGAGATATAGGACAGAGTCATTTTCCTTTCACCTCACTCAACTAACTGGTCCCAGAAACCCCTAGGAGTGATCTCTGATATCTGAGTACAGAGCCAAAAATGCAATAAAACATAATACACACATGGGTTTTTAGATAATTAGATAATATTATCAATATACTTTAACATAATTAAAACAAATTGGTTTAACGAAAAATGCTTCCTCAAACAAGTCCTACAGAATGATTAATCTACAAAATCCTTGTTACCATGAAAAATGTCTTAATTTACTAAATCTGGAAAACAATATCTGTAAATTATTTTTGTTATTAGATTAAAACAAAATATATATGTGCATAAATCACAACAATATGAATCTGCATTTGTCTATTTATAAATTCAAATTAATGCATATAAATATCTAGTTTTATATTGTTTGAAACTACTAAGCTTAGCCAACTACATCCATAAGGACTATGTAATTGAAAGCTATTGCATCTAGTAGGTTCTTGGGGACCAAGTTGTGGTTTAAGGATCCACTACCAAGAAAAATCAACCTGATCATTTGGTTATTCAATTAATTTTTATAAATTTTTTAAAAATCGATTTTAAAGGTTTGATGCTATAAAACAATACTAGTTTTAATTGCATTTGTCAGTTTATAGTAGCAGTAGGAAACATACAATCTAAGGGAACTGAGAATAGGACAGGAGTGGTAACTGTTATAGTCAAGGAAAGATCAAATGGGAGTATGAGAAAGTACTGAAAGCTAGTAAATGTTTGTAATGAAACCCTATTGTCAACGGCACAGTAAACCACAGTGCACAAACTTAAATATTTTTAAAAAGTGCCTGTCATAAAGGCAGATGGTTGGGTGGAAGGTGGGCTGGAAGAGAGAAAATTCGTGAAGGGAAGTGGACACTGATGAAAGGATTGGTGTTGGGAAAATATATCCCTAAAACCTAGTCATATATAACTTTATAATTTTATCATGCGGGAAAAAAAGGGAGAAAGAGAGATAGAGAGAAAATATATTCATGTCTATTTAGCAGAATTACTGTATTCCAGTATTGAATCAAGTATTATTTGATTGGTTCTGTGAATAAAATTCTTGTCCTTTGGTGATAAAGATCAGCAATGAAATATTTCTGTTCTGAACACCTTTCATAGTATGGATGGGCTTAATCCAATCAATTAAAGCAATGAAAGTCTGTAAGTTTGCTACCTCAGAGCTATAAGAAATTTGACAGTAGAGTATATTAGGGCTGAATTTATAGTGTCTCCCTTCTTTACCGACTCTGTGTCTACTCTGCCATTATTTTGCTTCTCAAGCTTCCACAGTCATATGAATCAATTATTTAAATTAAATATCTATATTTATATGCAATCGGTTATGTTTTTATGCATATAGGGGAGGAATTCTTGAATTTAGATGTAAATCAGTTACATGTCCTGAGTTTCATAACACTTGAACCCAAGAAAATGGAAAATGTTCTTATCCACCTAAGATTTAGATTCATTGCCAGTCTATTGCCATATTTATTAGTATTTTACCAGTTTTTTGGTGATATTAAACTATAAAATATATTGTATATATTTTAAAAGTTCAGACAAATTTATAAAAGTATTTCAAAACATTATCATATAATCAAAGTTGTAACAAATATTATAGTATTTTTTTCTGATTTTATTACACTGACTGCACCTCTTACATTTATGTGATGTTTGGTATCTATTGATTATACAATCTGTATACCAGTTCTTAGGCTATGCATTTTACATTTGTTAACTTAGCCATGAAAACAACTTTAAGGGGTAACTGTCACTGTTTATATGCATAAAAGAAAACAGTTTGAGAGAAAAAAAAAAAACTACAATTTCCTCAGACTTACAAGAGATTGGACTGGGAAGCAAACCTAGTTTGTGTCACACCAGGACTGCAACTCCTACACTAATGTTCTATGCTAAATGTCCATAATACATGAACCCTTAATAATAATTCAGCACTTTAAAATCAATTTAAAGATAATTTAAAACCTCAGTTCACTTCAATGCATTTGAAAGTAAGTGACTACTATTTTTTTAATGTTCATTTGTACTAGAATATTCAACTTCAAAATTCACTACTTATATTACACACTTTGTCATATTTAACAGTGATGAAGAAGTCTTGAATTTTCAAGACATTACAATTAAGCTCACTCTGATAAAAAAAATGTATATATATTTATATACACTATCACTTTTTAGCCATATTTTGGATGAAACTCATCTGACTTTTTTTAATGATTGATTTGAAATATAGTAATGGAGGAGGGTTAAGGATATAGCTTTTGGAGCCAGAATGTCTGAGAACAACTCTTAACTCCACCAACAAGATTGTATGAGCAAGGTTGGATCCCCATGTCCCTTGGTTTTAGTTTCTCGATTTGTATAAATGAGGATGGAAAGAACATCTATCTCAGAGGAATTCTGTGGGATGTGTCTGCAAAGTCATAAAATGTTGTGGTTTTGTGTTTCCATTTTAAATTATAGTGCTGAAAAACACACAAACAAATAGAATTCTTTATTCTGAAGGCAAACTTAAAATCAATTTGCATTTTAAGAAACATTTTACTCATTATTTTGTGGTGGTTTTGTCTAATGTATAAACTTTATCTTACTCTTGTTTCCTTTGCCTTGCATGCTTGCTTAGTCAGCCTTATAAAACATCCCCAATTTGAAGCAGCGACTCAGCCATCCATTATGCTAGTTCTGTTATTTAGAATCAGTGGTTAATGGATTTCTGATGTAGATGGAAGTTTTTGTGTAACTGAGATAGCACTTTGACAGATGCGGTCACAATAGCTGTAACTGATGTTTGTTCAAGCTTGAGTATTTGCGTACATAGTTTCAACTGGAGCCTTTCAGAAGACCGCCTGGTCCTGAGCATTCTCTCCAGGAAAAAAAAAAATAAGTTATTCAAAATAATATCCATGGCTTCTCAAATTTTCAAAAAGCAATGCTATTGTTGATTAAATGTGGTATTTTAATGAAGAGTTTGAAAGCAATAGACATCCTCAGTATATCAAAATTCCAGATTTGGAGTATCTTTTCTTAAATTTGATATCAAAGTATTAGATTTAGTATAGTTTTCTTTAAAAATCTCTGTTGTTTCATTTAGATATTTTCTTAGTCCTACACTGATGAATAAATAAAATTGTATTTAGATATTGCTTTGTTCTATATTTTATTTATATTAAATCACAGCGTAATATTAAAGCTATAATGTAAAATTCCATTGAAGAAATTGATAATGTCAGATTATTTCATTCAAGACTAGAGCTAACAAAAATGGAAAGATTATTGTATTTTTTTACCCAGCCTTTAATAATTAGGATAATTAAAGTTAATATGAAGACACTTTAATGTTTTTCATGAAAAATATCATAATAAAATGATGTAAAAACATGTTGATAATGAAAATAGCAAAAAGCACATTAAGGTAAGTGGATCAAAGCACTGTACAGCACTGCACTGCACTGTGCTGCATTCGCGTTGTTCATCAGTTTTGCTAGAGTGGGCACCAGTAACATCTCACAACAAATTGTGAGACTTGTTGTTACTGTTTTTGGCATATAAAATACGTCACAAGTAGATTGCCGGGATTTGCTGTATGGGTGAGATACTCTTGGCAGCTTGTAAAGATTCCAAATGTAGACATCAGGTCTTTTCCTGTTAACATCAGAATTACTCAAAATCTAAAAATATAAGAATTGTAATATGATAAAACTGTGTCAGTGAAGAGTAGAAGGAAAAAAATCAGTGAATTTTTAGGGGATGACAGATATCACAAAAGCCACTTTTTAAAAAGTCAAGAATGAAAGAGCAAAGGGTTTGTGAATAATTTGCTACATTGGCTAAGCATTAATTATTTACTCCATTCAAACTTCAAAACAATAACAAGGAAGACTAAGTACAGCATTTGCTGAACAATTACTTCTAAAATAGTTGTTTAGATTCTAGGAATATAAACAATAGTTGCAACCTTGGTAGCTGTGAAAGGGAAAATTCTGAGAAATAATCATGAGCCATTAAATTAACATGAGAAAAATCCAGATCATAGCAAGAGTTAGAAATGGGATATAAGGCCAGATAGACAGTAGGTAGGAAGCTTGTCTTGTAAGTGATTGCCCACTTTTCTTTTCTTTTTTAAAGTTTGGATATGCTTTATTAAGCCACAAATTTCAGGAAATACAAAAATATTTAAGAATTGGATTAACCATTTCACAAATACTAGCACACTTCACTGACAACATCCAAGTTTTCTAAGTAACACACACGTATTTAAGTACTCTTTGAAAAACCTCAATTTAAAAAATAAATTTACTGGTAACTGACGCAGAATTTACCGAATTTTTCAAAATTCAGTGTAAAAATATGTGATAGAAATACACGTATTGAGGACTGGACGCAGCACGGCTTGAGTTGTCAGCCTCCTATTATTTGTAAAAGGCACCAGTAAGTACACGACCACTACTGAAAATGTTTTTGGTAAACCAAAGTAATGGATAAATTTAAAAACAGCTCACTCTTAAAAAAGTTAAAACTGGTAAGCGTTTTTAAGGAGGAAGTGAATTCTATTTATATATGGATTAAACAGAAACTTCAAATTACTTCTCTCACTGAGGAAAAAAAAACACAGCGCCTGGAGGTGGGGGTGGGGTGGGGAGGAGAACCGGGTGAGGAGGAGACTGGGACGAAGCGGCGGTGGCGGCGGCCGCTCGGGCGGCCCCAACTTCCCCACCTGCCCACTTTTTATCGCTGGCAACACAGATGGTCTTCCAATCACTTCCAGGAGTGATTCCTGAGCACAGAACCAGACATCACCACTGAGCATGTTGGCATTGGCCCTGGAAGACCAAACAAAATGAAAAATGGAATTATATAGGGCAAGAAAAGGTGGACTGTACTAGCAGCTCACGATTACCTCTCAGTGTCAGTGGCTGTGGGATTCACATCTAGCTAGGAAAGTGCAACTGAGTAGAGAATAACGCTGGGGTACAGCACGTAATTTCACCTAGCTGGTGCCTGTTCCATTCCTGCATAGGGTTCCCCAACACTCCCAGGAATCATCTCTGATTGTAGAAACAGGAATAAGGCCTGAGCACATTTGGATGTGGGGAACCACCCTGAGACAGTTGGATAAGCGTCCATCATCAGGGGTGGAGGACTCATAACTCAAAGTACCTTTGGGGCTTAAGTAACCAAATATATATATATATATATATATATATAATATATCTACATATATATATATATATATATATATATATATATATATAGTATGATGGACATAAAAGCAAAAAGAGTCTAGAAAGGCAGTCCAGACAGGCATGACTGAAACTATAATTGAGATAATAGTAATGGAGATGAATGGAAGTAATTTATTAGTGATAAAAATTAAGATGTAGCTTTTAATGGGACATTTGGGAGATAATTGGATTTAGAAGGATTCAAATATAGGGTCCCGATGATGGTATTAGGGACCTTTGGAGAAAAGAACAGTTCAGGGTGATTGCACAGCAGTTAGAGCAAATGCTTAATATATTCCAATTGGAGTTTGATTGCTGGCATCACTTGGTTCTAAGCATCACCAGGTGAAGGCCAGGCTGCCCCACACCAGCCAGGTTTTTATACACCCTGATGACAAACGATCTGAGTAATGTTGGCCCGTCAGCCTCTTGCCTTGAAAGCCAGTCCCGTAGACTGCCTGTGCAGCCCCAAGAACTGCCTGTGTGGCCCCAGACCTTTTGTGTACCCACTTGGGAGGGTCTCATTCATCAGACAAAACAAGAGAAAAGAGCAAAGTTGTTTCTCTTTCATTAAATTGCTTTTATGAACCAGATAAAGATCAAGGTCTGAGTGATATAAAACATAATTTTATGCAGTTCTCTGATATATGACACAACAAAGCGTGATGGGTCACCAATATTGACCACTGTATATGTTGATTAGTTACCATTATTAAGCCCTAGCTAAATACTGGGTACATGTTTAAGAAATTTTCCCTGGTAACTTATTCCTATGAATGCTGATAGGATTCACTTTGCTTTGCTATGTGTTATAAGTTTTAAATATTAGTAAAAATGGGGACAGAGCAATAGCACAGCTGATAGAGCTTTTGTCTCTCCGGTTTCCATCCGCAGCCCCTTATATGGTCCCAGAGCACTACCAGAGAGATACCTGTGCTCAGAGCCAGGAGTAAGCCCTGACCACCATCGGGTATGACCCACAAATAAACAAAGAAAACAGTAGACAAAATATTAGTAAAAATGTTTTAGACTATTTTTAAAAGAACCTAAATTATTCTTTAGAGATTCTAGGAATGCTAGTGAAAGATACCTAGTTTCTTTCCCATTGACACAATTTTTATTTTAATTTTTTCCCAGATATTCTGGGGACTGCTACCTATTATTCCATTTTAAGAATTCTATTGATATAACTTATATAAAATCCCAAGAGAATGAGGAACACACTATCAATAATATATTTTAATACTCAGGAAATCAGTGTTGAGTACAAAGTATGTTTAGATAATCCTCAGGAAAATAGTTTTAGATGGTAGTGAACAACCTATAAATATCCTACAACAAATTCTACTTCCTATAAAATAGGGAGACATTTTATAGAGTGTGTTTCAAAATCTGAACATTTCTAGAATTCGAATATTTTCTTATTCACCAAACTTTCAGGGCTATGTATTCACTATAATTTTATTATAGTTTAGGTAATAAATAGTTGCAGTAATGTTAAAATGTACTGATACCCTACCCCCCCACACACACACTAAGACACACACAGAGTCACTGAACAAATCCATCATCAAAGTGCCCAAAGCTTATGTCAGTTCTATTTTACTTCTTCCTTGTCCCTGAGACTTTCCCCCATTAGAAGTTATAGGGAGAATTCATTATAGTCCAGGGATCAAGACTCTTTCCTTGCAAGGGTTGACCTGAGTTGGATCCATGGCACCCTATATAGTCTACTGAGCACCCTGAGCGCTGCTGGCTGTGGCCCCCAAACAAAACAAGTAACCTTGAATGTTTTTTTTTTTTCAATTATCTAAGTAGCACTGTAGCACTGTCCTCCTGTTGCTCAAATATTTGCTTGAGCGGGCCCAGTAATGTCTCCAGACTTTTTGGTACTGTGTTTGGCATATTGAATATGTCATGGGTAGCTTGCCAGGCTTCGCTGTGTGGGCCAGATACTCTTGGTAGCTTGCCAGGCTCTCTGAGAGTGGCAGAGGAATCAAACCCGGCCTTGCAGGGCTGACCGCGTGTAAGGCAAACGCCCTACCACTGTGCTATTGCTCTAGCCCAAATATCTAAGTATTATATAAAATATATGTAATATATACATAAATATAGAAAAAAGAGTATAAAAAGAAGGAATCAGTATGTTTGGCATATAGTTTGGATATCAAACACTATATTAAATCTCTTCAGGGAGAAATTGAATTTTATTTACAAGACAGGTGAATATGAAATGAAGTTTCATAAAGTGATGACTTGCATAAATGGCTAAAAGGAGGCACAGAAGATTGATTTCACGGGCATTTACCTGGCAACTGGATGTCATGTATCCATAACTAAAATGCCTGAAATCATGGTCACATTGAATTATGTAAGCAGTCTTATCAGATAAATGGACATTATAAATAGATTAAAGAAATGTCATGTTTCCAGAATTAGTACTACAATTATATTTTTTGCTCATTCAAGCAACTGTTTTATTGCCGAAGATAATGAGAAGAAAATATGTATTTTTATGAGTTTCAAATATATGTAAAACTATCATTGAATTTATTTTTAAGACTACCTAGATTGTTCTTTAGAATTTGTAGAAATGTCATTAAGAAACCCAGTGTTTTCCCACTGTGATACCTTTGTGTTGTTGTTGTTAATTTTTATTAGTGAAACACCATGAGGTACAGTTTTAGATTTACAAATTTTTGTGCTTGGGTTTTGATTATACAATGATCAAATACCCATCCCTCCTCCAGTGCCCATTTTCCACCACCATGGATCCCAGTATCCCTCCCACACCCATCCCCTCATCCCACCCTACCTCTGTGGCAGGGCATGCCCTTTTTTACTCTCTCTCCTTTTGGGTGTTGTGGTCTGCAAAAGAGGTATTGAATGGCAATCATGTTCAGTCCATAGTCTACTTTCAACATGCACCTCCCCTCCTGGGAGGATCCTCCAAACACCCTTTATTTGGTGCTCCCTTCTATATCTGAGCTGCCCTTTCCCCTAGAATGCCCGGCTGGCCTCTAAACTATGGAGTAATCCTCCTGGTACTGATCTCGGCTATTCTTGGGTATTAATCTCCTATTTTGTTACTTTATATCCCCCCAGATGAATGCAATCTTTCTATGTCTATCCCTCTCTTTCTGACTCATTTCGCTTAGCATGATACTTTCCATGTAGTACCACTTGTATGTAAATTTCATGACTTTATCTTTTCTAACAGCTACATAGTACTTCACTGTGTAGATGTACCAAAGTTTCTTTAACCAATCATCTGTTCTTGGGCACTGAGGTTTTTTTCCAGATGCTGGCTATTGTAAAGAGTGCTGCAATGAACAAACAAGTGCAGATGTCACTTTGACTATACATTTTTGCCTCCCTGGGATATATTCTAGGAGTGGTATTGCTGGGTCAAATGGGAGCTCAATTTCTAATTTTTTGAGAATCGTCCATACTGTTTTCCAAAAGAGCTGAACCAGTAGGCATTCCCACCAACAGTGAAGGAGTTTCCCTTTCTCGCCACATCCATGATAGCATTGGTTGCTTTTGTTCCTTTGGATGTGGGCCAGTCCCAGACCGGATGAATTCACTAGTGAATTCTTCAAAATCTTTAAAGAGGACTTACTCCTAATCCTCTTTAAGCTTTTTCATGAAATTGAAATATCAAAAACACTTCCAAACAGTTTCTACGAAGCAAATATTACCCTGATACCAAAAGCAGACAGAGATATCACAAAGAAAGAGAATTACAGGCAGATATCCCTGATGAACACAGATGCAAAGATCCTCAACAAAGTGCTAGCAAATAGAATCCAACTACTCATCAAAAAGATAATAAACTATGACCAAGTTGGATTCATCCCAGGGATGCAAGGGTGGTTTAACGTTCGGAAATCAATCAACATAATCCATAATATCAACAAAAGAATAGATAAAAACCATGTGATATCTCTTAAGATATTCTGGGGACTACAAACTGTTACACCATTTCAGTAACTCTTCAGATATTCACTAATATCAAATCCCAAGACAGTTAGGAACATGTTATTACTGGTAAAATTATGCTTAGATCTGTCACTGTCACTGTCCTTCCGTTGTTCATCAATTTGCTCAAGTGGGCCCAGTAACATTGTGAGACTTGTTACTGTGTTTGGCATATCGAATACATCATGGGTAGCTTTCCAGGCTTTGCCCTGCGGACGAGATACTCTCAGTAGCTTGCCGGGCTCTCCGAGATGGGCAGAGGAATCAAACTCTGGTTGGCCATGTTGGCTGTGTTGGCCATGTTGGCAAGGAAAATGCCCTACTGCTTTACTATTGGTACTAGGCACCCTACAAACTATTTGAGTCTTATTGCTGTATATAACTAGGTCACACATATCATTCTGACCCTAGACTCCCATTTCCATTCACCAACCCAAGGTTAGCATTTTGATATTATCCAGCAAAGTGATATTAAATGTAGAATATTAAAGAGGTGACGTTAATCAGATGACATTACTTTGTACCACTGTATGTGAGACCTAGATCATCCCCAATTCTGTCAGAGAAAAACGAAAAACAAAAATGTACTAAGAATCTGTGATTTTATAGGAAAATAACTTTTACAAAAATAAAGTAAAACATTGATCAAAGGAATTTCCACATTGTTATTTAAAAATCATTAAAAAGTCAGTTATGAGAAATTTTTAAGACTAAATTGCACAGAATTTGAAACTTCAAATACATATGATTAACATTGAAAAAAAGGCCTCATCTGATTGTGGTCAGGGCTTACTCGTGGCTCTATGCTTTGGGTTCATTACTAGAAGTACTTGGGAGACTATCTGGGATCGAACTCAGTAAGCACCCTGCCCACTGTACTAGCTCTCATGTAGGATCTGTCTCATTCCCTGCAACTGATCCCTGCTGGCCCTGAGTCATAAGTGCCAATTCTATTTGCCTTATAAAATGCATGCACATGGATACATATATATAACCACACAAATATAATAAATTAATAAATATGTAAACTATAAAAATTTGAATAGAATTATAAGTGGCATGGTGGTATAATGCCACCACTTTTCCCACACCCTACAAAAGTCTAAAAAATAAATGCAATTTACTCTTTTCAGGGCTGGAGTGATAGCACAGCGGTAGGGCATTTGCCTTGCACGCAGCCAACATGGCCCACCCGAGTTTGATTCCTCCGCCCCTCTCGGAGAGCCCGGCAAGCTACCGAGAGTATCTCGCCTGCACGGCAGAGCCTGGTAAGCTCCCCGTGACGTATTCGATATGCCAAACACAGTAACAACAAAATCTCCAATGGAGACGTTACTGGGCCCGCTTGAGCCTATCGATGATCAACGGGAGGGCCTTTACTTTACTTTACTTTACTCTTTTTAGAATATTGCTCTATACAGAAAAGAGTTTTTCACTTCTACGTTCATTGCAACACAACTCACAATATCCAAAATCTGGGTACGACCCAAGTGCTCAAGAACAGATAACTGGATATAGAAAACTTGATACATATCTATGATGGAATATTACTCAACTGTAAGAAAAGATAGAAACATGAAAGTCACTGCCGCATTGAAGGGTATGGAGAGAGCGGAGCTAAGTGAAGTTTGGCAGAAGGAGAGGGTAAGAAACAGAATGGTATTTCTCATCTGTGTCATGTAAAGAAACAAATTAGGGGCATGGCCGATGTAAAATGCAACAGAAACTAATCACTCATCTTTAGTAGGAAGTTTATCACAAGAGAGGGTGGGGGCTGATCCATCAGGAGTGACACTGGTACAATTGCGGAAGTGAGCACTGATAGAGCTGTTGGTTCTAGAATGTGTTAAGTGTGAACCCTGTCATTAACAGTTTTGTGAATTACAATGCCCCCAACAAAATTTAAGAAAGATTGATATGGAATACTTAGTTCATTAATATCATTTGTCTAAAATATAATACTGTCAAGTTTTGTTCAACCTGTTTTAAAGATACAATACAAGGTGTCAGCACTAATTATTGAAACAAATGAAAGGTAATCAGTACTATCAAATTTTTAGATCACTGAAAGGGATCATAGATGTACTGTGGTTAAAGATCAATTACAGTACTGGAGCAGTTGCAGTGAATTTATGTCAAGCTGTAACAGGCAATCAAGAAGGTCAACTTTGATGAGGACTGGCACAGAGATGAGAAATGACATTTCAAATGGGCTTGATTCAAACAGTGCCTGTTTCTAAGTACAATGTTCCTATGAATTTAGATAAATAAGCGCAGACTATAAATCAAAATTTGTAATGCTGTAACCAGGCCTTTAATAGCTATAATTCCATTCTATCCTTTTTTGTTTTTCTATCACAGCAAAAAGCATAAATCAGATTTGATGGATAAAGTCTCAATTAGATAATTAAGTATTGAATAAATTTATACTTATGATAAATAATAGATTTTTAATGAAAGTTAAGATTACTAATGACTGATAAAATATAGCCACCATTAAATATTGTGGCTTTATTTAAAAAATTTATGATTAAGACATAATTAACATCACTACACATATATGTGATAGCATAATGTACCTTATATTACTAGACATTTTAGATTGTATAAGACTAATGCTCATATATATCACATGTAATATTACCCTGTCATATTGTAAGTAACAAATATTTTCTATGGTGGAATTTTTTCATATCTTAATAAGTTAACATTTACCCACTCTCAAAAATTTCATTTGAGAATAATTTTAGTTAATATCATTAAGCCTTTAAAAATCATAGATTTAATTATATTTGGATTTTCAAGCTTAAATTAACTTATAAATAATACAACGTTAGGGGGAAGCCACACCTGCAGTGCTCAGGCTTTAGTCTTAGATCTATGCTCAGGGATCACTCTGGTTAGTGTGGGAGACTGATTATTTGAGATCCAGGAATAGAATCTGTGAAGGCCCTTTGCAAGGCAAATGCCCTACCCATTGTACTATCACTCAAAGTCTTATATGTAATATAAGATAATACATTTACTAGTCACACATTTTTGTATTTTAATGTTTAGTTATAAAATCCATTATGATCATGCTTACACTACATTTATCTCTATTCATAGAGCACCTCATTCTTTCCATATGTGTTTTGAAGTGTACTTCTTTTTGGTTCTGACTTGTTGCATAGTTGTCTCTTGGTGCCTGGGATCAAACGTAGGGACTTTCATATCAAAGGAAAGTGCTCTACCACTAAATTCTATTCCAACCCCATTACATAGTACATTACTAGCACTTATTTTGTATATCTATAATTTTTAACAGTGTATTTGTAAGCAGGCATGTACCACTGTCATTCTATGTCCAGTCTATTTTTGTGTATAGACCCTGAGTACTTTTGTACTTTCTTATGTACATTATCATTATCATCTCGTCTGAAAGGAGTATATCTCTCTGCAGAGCATCAAAATAGAACAGTCTTCATTGAGAATATATTGTCTTCTCACTCTTTCCATGTCTTCTGTCATGTTCCCTGAGATAGCCAGTCTTGTTTGCTGTCATCTGTATTAGAGTTATCATCTCAATTGCTTGGTGATATTTTCATGAAGTTTTTCCACAGTAGTGATATTTCAAACACAGGGGACAGCAAAGCAGAAGTGATATGTTTTTGTGTTGTAAATCTAGAAGCTTTAGAGCTGATTATATTGAAATAGATATTCAGAGGGTTGCTCCAAAAATTACTTTAACATTGATCTATAAATAGCTGTTAGCATGGTTGTACCATTAACTGAGACAAAGAAATATCAAAAGACACACATCCATCAAGAAAAAGCATATATTTATTTTGAAAGTAACTGTGCATTTATTTTCCTTGTTTTACGAAAGGCAAACTGCAACATAGAAAGAGCAATTTTTACGTTATACAAAACACCAGAAAACTACAAAATATTTCATGACTGTTACATCAATTTTTGTCAGATCTATATGTAATAATTTTTCTATAGTATTATTTACCTTGAAATATATTTTTCTTTATTTTTATAGTTAGAAATTTATTATTTTTCAAATGCACTCATGTGAATACTCATGTTTTTATAGTGTAGCAATGTACAGTGTCTTATATTCAACCAAAAATGGTCTAGAATAAGGAAAGGAGCAATAGTATACCAGATAGGGTGTTTGCCTTGCACACAGCCAACACAGGTTCAATGCCCAGCATCCATATCATCTCCCTACCACTGCCCGGAGTAATTTCTTAGTGTAGAGCCAGGAGTAACCCCTGAACAACGATGGGTGTGACTGAAAAGTCAAAATTAAAAAATGCTTTGAATTATGGCAGGAGCAAAGGTACAGAGGTACAGTGCTTTTCTTGTATGCTACTGACCTAGGACCAGGGTTTCATTTGTTGCATCCATACGGTGCCAAGATTTCCAATAGAAATAATCCCTGAGATCAGAAACAGTAGTATGCTGTCAATGACACTGGTGTATCAAAAAATCAATAAATAAATAAAATTAAATAGAAATTTAATAAATAAAAATTAAAAACATGATACAGGGAAGGTAGTATGAGCTTAAAAGTCATGCTTTGAAGTAGAGTTTGAAGTTAGGGAGGTTGATTCCTCCCATTTTCTTTTTCCCAAGAATTACTTTAGCTATTCGTGGGGGCTTATTGTTCCATATAAATTTCAGGAGTGTTTGCTCCATTTCTTTGAAGAATGTCATGGGTATCCTAATAGGGATCTCATTGAATTTGTACAGTGCTTTGGGAAGTATTGCCATTTTGACAATGTTAATTCTCCCGATCCATAAACAGGAGATATTTTTCCATTTTCTCGTGCCCGCTTTTATTTCCTGAAGTAGCATTTTGTTGTTTTTTTTTGTACAGGTCCTTTACTTCCTTAGTTAAGCTGATTCCTAGGTACTTGATTTTCTGGGGCACAATTGTGAGCGGGATTGTTTTCTTCATGTGACTTTCTTCTCTTTTACTATTTGCGTATAGGAAAGCCATGGACTTTTGGTTATTGATTTGATAGCCTGCAACTTTACTATACAAGTCTATTGTTTCTAGGAGTTTCTTGGCAGAGGTTTCAGGGTTCTCTAAGTAGAGTATCATATCATCTGCAAATAGTGAGAGCTTGATTTATTTCTTTCCTACCTGGATGCCCTTAATATCTTTTTCATGGGGCGATGGAATGAATAGAAACTTTCTCAAAGAAGAAATCTGAATGGCTAAAAGGCACATGAGAAAATGCTCCACATCATTAATCATCAGGGAGATGCAGATCAAAACCACAATGAGATATCATTTCACACCACAGAGACTGGCCCACATTCACAAGAACAAAAGCAACTGGTACCGGCGTGGATGTGGCGAGAAAGGGACCCTCCTTCACTGCTGGTGGGAATGTCGACTGGTTCAGCCCTTTTTGAAAACAGTATGGACGATTCTCAAAAAATTACAAATTGAGCTCCCATTTGACCCAGCTATACCACTCCTGGAATTTTATCCCAGAGAGGCAAAAAAGTATATTCAAAGTGACATCTGCACTTGTTTGTTCATTGCAGCACTCTAAAACAGAAAAAGAAAAAAGGAAAAAGTATGCTTGATTGTACCAATGTTTTACTCTTAACTTGATTATTTCTGTAATGCTGTTTTACCTTCAGTCTCCTGCACAAGTATTTTGTTGTCTTACTACTTTTAAGTAAAACTGTACTTCTTTTTTTTAACTGTAATTCTTTTTTTTTTACTGTAATTCTTTTAAGTATTTCTTGTAAGGTAAATTTACCTTAAGTGATAACATGAGGTGCTTTAATAGTCTAGTCTAAGTGCTTTTCCCCCAGAATCTTTACTATTTTTTTTGTTTTTTGTCATTTTTTTAGTGTTCATAGATCATCTTATGAGGTTTTATTCCAATTAGATTGTTTTTCAACAATGCCTATTCTCTTCTTGCCTTTAATTTTTAACTCTTTAAATTTAACATTTGCTGAGTGTCTATTTTCAGGTTTAATTTCTTTGGGAATTTTTGAGCCTCTTTTATTTGAATAATTAAATCCTTTGGGAAGCCCCCAGGTATGTTTTCTTTATATAGAGTTTCCTCCTACCTTTCTAGGACTCTATAATGTAAATTTTGTTCCTCTTGATATGATCTCATCGGGTACATGCAGTATTTTTTATTTGTTTCTTTAGTCTTATTATAGTCTTATATACTGATATTCCATTTTGATGTATTTCACTAGCATATTATCAGCTCTGTTCACCATTTCTTCTTACAACTCTTTTACTTTATTGTATTTGGTTTACTTATTATATTTCAAGTTAATTATTTCTATTTGAAATATTTTTTAGTAGTTTATCCAACCTTGTTGTGAATCTTATTTTGGTTTTCTTTTGTTTTTTTAACTTCATATAACATTGCTATAACTCCTTCAAACAAAGTACATTGGAACTTTCCCTAAGTTTTTATTTTTCTTTATCATTCTTAGAATTTCCTGTTTACTCTTTTGTTAAATATTATATATTAACCTTGAGATATCTTGGGGTGTCTCTCTTTGATGTCCTATATCAGCCTTATATCACATTTGTAGACTGTAGGATATAATCCTGCCATATTTACCTAGAATACTATGCTGTCTGTTTCCTTATATGTAGATTCACTGCACTTGGATAATTTCAAGTCTAGTGCAAACACAACAGCTAAGACATGAAGTAGAAACTAAGTCAATACAGAATGTGAAAGTCACTTGAAGTCACCATGTAGGTAAGCCTCGTGTAAGACTTTTAGTGTCTGAACAGAGGCAATTGAGTTCTGCAATTTCCCTTCCATCTATGCCACTTTCAAAGACTGGGATGCTTGAGATACTGCTTCAAGCAACTACAAATCAGAACACTATGCTCATATGATGTCTAGATCCTGCCAAACTAGCCCACAATATTTGAGAGGAGTGCACATAAGTATGGGCTGAAGCTATTGCAAAGCAGGTAGGGAATTTCCTTGCACGCGGCCGACCCAGGTTCGATTCCTCCTTCCCTCTCAGAGAGCCTGGCAAGCTACCGAGAGTATCCTGCCCACATGGCAGAGCCTGACAAGCTCCCTGTGGTGTATTTGATATGTCAAAAACAGTACCAACAGTTTAACAATGGAGATGTTACTGGTGCCCACTAGAGCAAATTGATGAACTACGGGACAGCAGTGCTACAGTGCTACAGTGAACATAAGTAGAATGATTTAAGAACTACCTGCTGCACTTTGGTCAAGCCATAGTCTCAATAATAATCACAGTCAGGTATTATGAAGCTGTTTTACAAAGCTGATTAGTGTTATCAATAAAAAGAGTAGTCTCTCTTTTCAACTTTTCATTAAAATTTTATCTATTTAAATAATAGATCTCTTAATTCAGAGCCAGGAGTAATCTGTGATGAAGTTGGAAAGACAGGAGTTAAGGCAACTAAATGTGATTACATTTCTATGTTAAACTGGAATAGCTAACTTCCTTTTAAAAAATGAGAAAAAAAATTTCCCCATCACTAAGAAACACAGCCATAGAGTGCATTCATATTAAAATGCGATGAAAACATTAAACTTCAATAAATTCCCATTTTGTTGGCTTTTGCATTGTATAAGAGGTTATCTCATATTTTTTTTCCTATTTTGGACTTGAATTAAGTTTTCTAATATTACTCTATTTTTCATAGTCATTTTATATTTATCTCTTTATGTTTCAGTCAATGAATTTTATAGTTTATTTAGTTTGATGTATTTTTAATTGTATCTTCATTTTGTAGAGGTAGTAATGTTTGCACTAGATCAAAGATATATTTCACCCAGGGGCTGGAGCCATAGAACAGTGGGTAGGGCATTTACCTTGCATGTGGCCGACCTGGGTTCGATTCCCAGCATTCCCTGAGCACCGCCAGGAGTAATTTCTAAATGCTTGATCCAGGAGTAACCCTTGTGCATTGCCAGCTGTGACCCAAACAGCAAAAAAAAGTAGTAATGAAATAAATAAAAATAAAAGAAATATTTTACCCACATTTTCTTTTTTATCATATTTATGTGATTCCTTAAAATGGGTTATTTTCATTTGTGTGAGAAAACTGGAAAATTGGGCAATGTCTATATTTCATGAAACATCAAATAATCCATACTTCGTATTTATTCACTGTGTCTTTAGTAATTCTCTAATCAGTTCTCTCTCATGCACATATATATGAACACATACATCTGCGACTTTTTTTATTCTTTTTATGTTTACTAATTTAATACGTGGTATAAAAGTCACAGTAGTCAATTATTCTAGACATTTTTAGGACACATGAAAGTTAGAAACAAATACTCATTTGTGACAATTTTTTTTAGTAATAGGATAAGTGTCAGGACATCACCCACTGGTGATGAGATACACCAAATTGCCAGGGATATAACCTATGATGTCACACATAACTGGTATGTGCTCTACCATTTTAAACACATCTCCAGTCTCAATATTTAATCCTTTTTTCCTCACTTACTCTCGTATAAGGGGATAATATATTTACAATATTCGCTTCAAATGGATAGTCGTTGGAACTGTGAGTTAAGCTCTTGCAATGCACCTGATACTGTGGCACATCTTGAAGACTACAGTACAAACAACAAAAAGAATTCTCGAAATTATTTTTTATCTCTTCGCCCCAAAAATCCTTAAGTGTCTTCCCATTTTACACATAAAAGAAATACAAGTTCTTAAAACACGAACTTTAGGAAATGTGCCAGTTCATGCTTAGATAAATAAGTTCCAACTTCCTAGTCAACTTCATCCTCTAAGGAAAACTATATAAGATAAACTCTAGACAAGCTGCTACACAAACCTATTCTAACCAGTAATTATTTCTACTATATGTAACCTATCAACTGTCCTTCTAACTTCAAGTCTTGATTAAATGCTACCTCAAAAAATGAGGTAAATTCTAGTGTTCTTATTGAAATATTGGCTTATCCTCCAGAACTTTATATTTTCCTCTTCTCATAGGTCATACTTATTCTTGCTATATGCTCCACTTTAATATTTCATTTTCTTTGGTGTCCACTAGGATATAAACATAGGAGGGAAATATACATTGTCTACATGATCACTGATATATCTTATGATACTAATGCTGCACTTGATCAATTTTGGACATCAATATGAACATACTGAATAAATAAATGTCACCATGGTTAGGAGCAGAGTGACATGGAAACGCTATTACTTTATTTATATGACTGATTCAAACAAAATTTTTGATTGGATTATTGTGATTCATATATATGACATAAAAGTTTGTAAGAAAAAAATGTGCCTCAGTAAGATGGAAAGCTTTTGTTCATTAAGTTGCATTTAATTCTATTTAAAATTATGGAAGTACATTTTGTATATTTATAAAACATATTGGAACATTATATCCATCAATTTATATTTCCTGAAAAGTAATATAAAGCACTACTAATTTCAAAATGTATATATGG
This sequence comes from Sorex fumeus, assembly GCF_029834395.1. Taxonomy (NCBI): domain Eukaryota; kingdom Metazoa; phylum Chordata; class Mammalia; order Eulipotyphla; family Soricidae; genus Sorex; species Sorex fumeus. Next base: position 38,420,805 of record NW_026606322.1, on the reverse strand, counting down.
AATTAGAATAAAATCATGTTTGATTATATATTCATAAAATAACTTGACAAAGTGAAAATAATAAACTATCTAGCAATAAATATTTATCCTCTGTATAAAAATAAAAAGTTCTTGACTTTATTTTAACATGATCATAATGATAGACTCTAGTAGAATCTTGAATGCATGAACAAAAAGTTATTTTCTTTAATAATTTTTATTTGGAATCTAGACAAAGAGATTAAAAAACCTCCAAGAAATGTAATTAACCACTTTAATACTGTATTAAGAAAATAAGGTAGGTTTGAACATGTTCTTCCTATGACTGATGCTGGGTATGTTGATTATTTCTCTGCATCTAAGATAGCCATTATACAAAGCACTTCAAGCTAACTAAAACTGTTCTAAAGTTCTGAAATCTGGTATATATTTTACAAATAGGTGATTTTTTGTAAATCAAATACAATTTGTGTTGTTGAAAAATGAAGGTAACATAAATTACATAATACTAAATGACTGTTTAATTTGGAATCTTAGATACAATTAATTTCTTTTTTTTTCAGTTCACATTCACTATCATACTTTTAGTTTCATACCAATGTTTCTTGAACCATTCAAGTTTTTTTATGGGATGAGTAAATTTTCTGAGCCTTAATAGATACTTAAAAGAAATTTATTTACCATTGCAATCTAGATGAATTTGATTTCATTCAAATGAGCATTGACTGGCATCAGTACTGTAATTAGAACACTTCACAAAACTCACTCAGCGTCAAATATTTTCATTGTTTATCTGCCCAACAGTTAACATTATTATAAAAAATATAGAAACTAGATTATAGTGATTACATATTTCACAAAAGGACACTTTTTTCATAAGCTTCATCCTGTGGCAAATAGAAGTTTATAAAGAACATTCAAAACAAGCATGTGCTTTTCTTAAAAGGAGTTGGTCAATATCAAATTTACCCAAATGTTACCTAGAAATTATTTCTACCACTGTTTAAACCAATGAGTAAATACAATAATAGCCATGCTATCAAACCTTGATGATAATGATAAAGAGTTATAGGTCTAGAAGTCGAGAAATATCTATCATTTTATAAAATCAAATTTCTTTCAATCTTGTCCTCACTAAGAAGCATTATGATAGCATTAAAAAATAAGCACTTTCAAAAGGTTACAAATATCTAAAGCAGTGAGATTAAGAGCTAGAGAGATAACTTCTTTCTACCTCTCAAGGCAATTTTTGCTTTTTGAAGTAAAGAAAAATATCATTTGTAAAATTTATTTTAAAAAATAGGGATTACAAGGAAAAGAGTGAGAACTGACAGGTAAGTGTTTACCTTGCACACATCTTACCCAGGATTTAATCCTGGCAACCCATATGGTTCCCAGGAGTATATCTGAACATAGAGCCAGGAACTAGCACTGAGCACTGCCTGGTGAGGCCTGAAAACAATATATAAAGGGTACTAATTCTGTAATCTTTGTTTCATCTACCTTATTTTGATGGGCCGGAGCGAGAGCACAGCAAGTAGGGCATTTTTCTTGCATGCGGCCAACCCGGTTCAATTCCTCCATCCCTCTCTGAGAGCCCGGCAAGCTACCGAGAGTATCCCTCCTGCACAGCAGAGCCTGGCAAGCTACCTGTGGCATATTCAATATACCAAAAACAGTAATAAGAAGTCTCACAATAGAGATGTTACTGGTGCCTGCTCAAGCAAATTGATGAACAACAGGATAACAGTGTTACAGTGCTACCTTATTCTGACAGCATCTATTTCATACATGAGGGAGATATTTGAGACAATAGATAATACATTTTCATTTATTTTGCATCTTAGTGTGACTGTTGCTCTGGCAAAATGAGTTATCTCTAAACACTCTGCTGTAATTTGTACATGTTACTGTTGCTCTTTGGCTGAATGGTTAAATTTCTATGATAAATTCCAATTCCTATGTTACCCAGGAGTGAATCAATTCCTGGACATCTTATATTTTACACTACCAATATACCAAGAGTAGTACACCACATTTTATGGGGTTTAAAGTAGAGGGTAACCAATCTTAGGGGGAAATATAAGTCTCATAGGAGCATACAAATTCATACATTCCTATATACAAAAAAGTGGCATTTTACATTCTACTACTGTATGTTCAATTAGGTCTTGTTTTTCTAGTTTAGTCTAATTAATTTTAGAAGATTGTAGTATGAGTCACTGCCTGATAGGAGTATTTAATCCCTATAGAAAATCCTAGTGAAACTTTTTCCTCTGCCTTAAGTGAAAGACCAATGTCAACCTAGTGACACTTTTAATAGACTTTATCACTAAGGTGAGAAAATATGGAATATAACCCTGTGTTTGCTTGAAATGGACATCTTAAGAAGAGGATAAGGACTCTTCCTTGTTAAAGATGAACTTAGTTTGGAGATTGTATTTTTAACACACTGTAACCAAATGAATTAGCTGAAATAATTTATCAACTCTTTATATAGTACCACCTATTTATTTATTTAAACTTATTTTTAGCTTTCGAGATATATCAGGTGGTACCTGGATAATATACCAAGTGCTACCATGAAATACTGAGTATCAAATTAGGGTCAGTCACACAAAGTCATATACCATAATCTCTAAGCTATCTTTGCTGCCTGTATCATTATTCCAGCATACCTGAGGCAGGGAAAGCATTATTTGTTCAAGAAGACTATCAATCTATCTTGTAACAACAATGCATCAACAATCTATCAGCATATCATGGCACAGATTAATTGGTCAAGATATGGTATGATATCAGCATAAGGTATCTATCAGCATATCCATCAAACACCTCAGGCACCAATTAATTGATTAAAAAAGACTATCTTGTGACTAAGATTAATAAATCTAAATTTTATTAAACGCATAAAATTTTAATGACATAAATGCTATAGTTAAAACAGTGTAGCAGTAAGGAACAAATCAAGAAGATATAATAATAATAATTGAACAAAAAATTAAACTATGACAAAAGTGCATTTTAGAAATAAAAAATAATTCTTAGAGTGCAAATCGTAGAGACTTAAGAAAACAATTTTATATAATGGAGTATTACAGAAAAAGAAATATGAAATTAGATGAAGTTAGAAGTTAGTTTAGAAACATTTACAGAAAACAAAGAGGTTTAAAGAAATAGTCTATGCAATATTGCAACTAGCAAGAGAATGATTTGTTATCATTTTGAAAATATAATTATTGAAAACTAAATTTGGGTGGCAAAAATTTTAAGAAGAATATTGGATACACCATAGCCATGCCGCTGGACCCCGTGCCAGGCAGTTTCATCTAGGGCATACCAGGGGCGAGGCGGGGGAGATCCCTTTCCCACCCCAATGGAGCCAGCCCCGATAGCCGAAAACCTCCATAACTCAACTGCTGCTACACTCATGGCTGCTCTTCAAAGACTCAAACGAGCCTCACTCAGGAGTGAATCTATTCCTGAACATCTCATATTTTACACCACCAGTATACCAAAGGTAGCCACACAACATTTGATGGGGTTTAAAGTAGAGGGTAACCAATCTTAAGGGGAAATATATTTATACATATATACATATATATATACATATATATAAGCACACAAGGGTTTGGGGATTAGGATGAAAATATGTGGTCAAGAATGTAATGGTGCTGGGATTCGTGTCTGAATATTAAATGTAATCAAATATTGTGAACAACTTTATAAAACTTAAAAAAGTATAACAATTTGTTTCCTACATTCTTTCAGTGCAAATTAAAAAGAGGTTGCTGACTCTGAATATTTTTATTTTTTATGATAGGAAATAATGAAAAAGGGGACGACTTGAGGCATATTTGTAAGTATTAAAAAGAAAACATGCACCATTATTTAGGATATATAATAGTAAAGGATGACTATAGAATGCTTATCAATATTAAGGTTTTGGCTTAAGTAAATATTTTTATAGTGGGTTAATATGAAGTATTGATATTAAATGGAGATATATTTTCAGTGTGTACTTACTATAAAAAGTACATTTTTCTCGTCCTTCATGCCCTACCCAGGTCACGAGTTGCCCCCCACCAGCAGCTCTCCGGCATAGCCATGGCTCCAGAAGCACAAGGACTTAATGCAGAGCCGGGCAGCTTGCGGCAGAAAAGTGAATGGACTATGTGTTAATCCACACCACCATGCCTGCCTGGAGGGGAAAGGGTGTTGCTCCCTTCTGACTTTTTCTCTCAGGAAAGAAAGATGGCAGCTGCTTCGGAGCCTTGTGGAAATTCAGGTATGAGCCGGTCGTGATGGGGCAACTGAAACCTCATGCGAAGGGGGGGGCATTCCCGGCTCGTCCTTCATGCCCTACCGAGGTCACAAGTTTCCCCCCACGAGTGGCTCTCTGGCACAGCCATGGCTCCAGAGCACAGAAAGCAATCTCATAATTATCTGACTCTCAGCAGAAATACTTCCAGGCTTAATAAGTAAAATATCAGAAATCCAAAATTGCAGGGCCGCGATAGCAGCTGTGCGACACTATTTGATTCTTGTAACCAGCTGTAGAAAACAAATTATTTCACCATGCCTTTTCAGTAGGTCTCATTTGGGGGTGTAAACTCTAGATATAATGGTGCATCTTTTGTCAAAACAATGAATCTAATCAAAGTACAGTGTTAAATAGAATTCATCTGCCTCACAGGCATTGGGAGGGCTGGGGGGGTTATTGGGGTTCTTGGTGGTGAAAAATAAGTATTGGTCAAGGGAAATGTGTTTGATAATTGCATGACCAAGACTTAAACCTGAAAGCTTTGTAACTTTTCCCACAGTGGTTCAATAAATAAATAAATAAATAAACAAAAAAGTAGATTTTTCATATTTTAGTGGGCTGGAGTGATAGCACAGCGGGTAGGGCATTTGCCTTGCCTGTGGCCGACACAGCTGACCCGAGTTTGATTCCTCTGCCCCTCTCGGAGAGCCTGGCAAGCTACCGAGAGTATCTCACCCACATGGCAAAACCTGACAAGCTACTCGTGATATATTCGATATGCCAAACACAGTAACAAGCCTTACAATGTTACTGGGTCCGCTCGAGAAAATCGATGAACAATGGGAGGACAGTGACAGTGACAGTGATATGCCTTTTTAGGTTAGAAAAGTGCATGGCTTTTATATTTTTTAATTCATATCAGATAATTACATTAAACACAATTAATATAGACCTTGCATAAGATATCCATTATCCCAAATATGTCTTTGACACGTTATATAAAACATTAATACTTTGACATGTCAATGTGAAAATATAAGTGATTTCATATGCACCATTAGTTAGTGCCAAAACAATGACTGATACTGATATGATTATATTTTTTGCTTTTTGATGGAGGCAATCCAACTGTGGTCAGGTTTACTCTTTTGTGTATACTCACTCAGTGATCATTCCTGACTGGGCTAAAACGACCAGATGAGATGCCAGAGATCAAAATCAGATCAGCAGTGTGTAAGGCAAGCACTCAACCCAATGCACTGTATCTCCAGCTCCTACAATTCTATTTTAATTATTACTAATATTTATTACTCAGATTTGTACTAAATTCTTCTGAGGTTACTTGGATATACTTAAGCTTACTAGTGTTTTCAGTTTTACTAATAGATTTGGGATAACATTTCAAATGACAATACAACATTTTAAGACAGTTAACTGACTTACAATAAATTGACTGCAGGTAAAGTAAAAATATTAAGAAATGATGACTATTATGGTAGGAAAGCTTATAGTAGAGCATGTGGTTTACTATTTTCCCCCAATATATTCTATCACACATTGGAGAGAAGAAAAGGCAAAGTCCAAAGAAAGATAAGGTCCTTCTTTCACAAGAATGTTCCACTTGATATCTTATTGACAGATAAATCTGTACATGTACTATAGTTCTACAAGATAAATAGATATCTCAATCTCAGAAGAGGAAGAAAATGACCAGAAAGAAATGATGAGTGATGAAATTTTTAAGAGTATATATGACAGTGTGATTTTCCTTAACATTCTGTTCTTCAGAAATCAGATATAGTCTTTCTAAAAACAACTCTAAATTCCCAATGTCTCTTTGAAGTGACTCTGTTACGATAGCCAGTGTGGACATAATAATATGTTATTTAAAACTATACACAAAGGCAAGTAAGAAGAAAACTTTTTGAGTGAGAATACAAGAGTCAGAAACTGTCTATCTATTCTACATTCCACAAGAAAAGGATTAGATGAATTTTTTTCACTAACAAGTCCTTTATTTTAATTTCTATTTACTTCTATAACTTTATGAATCACAGATTACTATATGTAAACTCCTTAAAGGATAGTGAGAAAATTACAAACAGCATCAACACTATTCATACTTTTTAAGAAATCATATTTCCTAAAAAAAAGAAATTTTACCAAAATTCAAGTTATCTAAAATTTTTGCTTTTATACAATATATTAGTTTTTCAAACTTGTCTTAAAATTTTTTGTATATGAGTTAATGATAGTTATAACTTGTTAAGATAAACTGTATATATATGCCAAACATTTTAATTTCTAAGCAGCTAAAATATTTTATCTAGAAAGACAAACATAATATTAATAAATTGAAATTTATGTCTGGATTTCAAAAATAAAACATTTTTCTTGCTTTGAGATTTATTGTATCAATAGATTCTTGATTTAAAATATTTTTATTTCAAATGCATTGATTTTATTGTTGTCTGTAGGATAACTTTGGTTTGTCCTTTCTCTTCCACACTTCCTCCTGCCACAAGGAGCTTAGGTTTACTGAATTAAATTCATCACAGTGCTCCTAAGTCACTCCCATTCCTCTGTACTTAACTTCTCCTCTATGCTCTGCTTTCCCTACCCGTTATCCCCAAATCAGACCTTGTGACTTGTAAACTTAGATCCTTCTAAGAACTCTGGGTTTTGTATTTATAAGTGAAATAATGTTTTTCTTTTTTTTCTTATGTCCTTTGGCTAGTTTACTTTAGAGTAATGTTCTTTTGTATAGACACAGGAAGACAGTTAATGTTATGCCTTTGTAACTTGGGGGTTCATTGACTCTGAATAATATTTACTCCTGGGCATCTGTCATATTTACTCAGTTTAAGTATCAGTTGGACTGGAGCAATAGCACAGCGGGTAGGACGTTGCACATAGCTGATCCGGGCCAACCCCGATTTTATTCTTCCACCCCTCTCAGAGAGCCTGGCAAGCTACCCAGAGTATTGCGCCCGCTCAGCAAAGCCTGGCAAGCTAACCGTGACATATTCGATATGCCAAAAAATAGTAACACATCTCACAATAGAGACATTATTGGTGCCTGCTCGAGAAAAAATCAATGAACATCAGGAGGACAGTGCTATACAGTGCTATAAGTATCAGTTGCTCTTAGTTCCTAATACCCTAAAAGGAGGTTCCTGATGAAGGGAATGGATGGACTCAGGGAAAGCTGTAAGCTACCCTGGCATGGAAACAGGACAGACCAAAAACCATAAAACTTATATAAGATTAGAGCATGGTCATGAACAAATTATTTCATGACCCAACTAGAAGTGACTGGACAATGACCCTGCTAGGATTAGGAAGGACTAATCTGGCCTGAGGTCTGTTGTCTGGGATACAAAACAAGGTATCCCCAGGAGAACCATCTTATAAACTTAATACATCTCTTAATGTGTCCATAAAATTGACTAGAACAATTATTAAGAAGTAAATTAAAGATGACTGTTTAAATGTATATGGACTAAGGAAAGGAGAAATATGCTCATAGATGAAATTCTGCCCTTTAGAGATCTCCTAGCAGGATGAGATCTTTGTCTTAGAAGACCTTCTCCAAAAGGAAGGTCTTTCATATGTTGATTGTAGAGTTGCTACCCCAGCCATGGTGGTTGGGGTTTTAACTAAGGCCATGAGACTTTGTGTTGCATAGGGAAAGGAGGAGACAGGAATGAGGGTCAGTGTGAACCTGAAATGGGATGTTCAGTGAGACTGTAATAGGCACATGGGAAGAATGGAATAAATGGTGGGATGGAGATTGGAATAAACGGCGACTGATCACCAATTAGCCTTGTGGCTCTGTTCCCTCCTTTATATGTCTGTTGGCGTGGTGGCCATCAGGGGTGGGGAGGTGGCTCATGGCTACTGAATGCACATGGCGAATGAGCCCATTACCTTTTGTGAATACACAGATGTCAACATTAACCCACTGTGATAAAAGCATATTCTGCATATATAAATATATAAGGTTTTTCTTTGTGCACATACTCTTTTTGATTTTAGTGAATGAAGAAAATAGTTTCTCAGGTCTACGATGTATAGTTCTATAATCTAGTTAAGGAAAAAAAACTTTGCATTCAAATATTAGGTATCATAATATTTTTTAATTAATTTCAGGGACTGTAAATGGTTAATAAATTTTTCAGTTATGCTAGTTTATACCTTTTTCTATTAAATAGTGAATTTTACTTTTTATTTGCAGAATTCCAACTTTCTTATTACAAGAAAGGCATCTTAGGAATACCTTAGATTTCTACAAAGTAAAATTTACAACACTGTCTTTTTTTCTTGATGTATATATATATGTTTTTATTATTTTCATAATTAGTTTCTTGCTTTAATTTTCTACTCTTTGTTGATGTGGTGTGTTTAATATTCATTGTTTGTAATACTGGACACAGTGTCCTGAATAGTGTACAGTTGTATAGTTCTGGAAATCACAACAAATATTTCTCTAAATTAGGTAGAGTAATGTAGGGCAGTGCCAGGAACTAAACTCAGGGCATTGTGTCCACAGAGTAAACACAATACTTCTGAGCCACATACTGGGGCCTCCAAATATTTTTATGTTCATTGTACGTGTTTCTTTGTTAAAAGTCAAAGAACTCTTTAACTTATTAATGTTTATTATACAGAATTTCACAGCGTAAATGATCTTTAGTCATCTTAATTTTAATCAACCCTCATATAAACAATATTGATTACAGCCAATATATGGTTACATGAATCCTATTAAAACTTATATTTGAAAATATTTGTTTTCAAACATGTCTATCTTGTGACATGCAAAAGAGATAATGGAGTTGCTAGCTCACTTCATTTTTTCTAAATGTTAGTATTGTACATTACTAATATGCACATTTAATTTATCTGAAAATCAAAGTCCTTGAGGAAATTTGTTCATCATAACCCTTAGTTTTTTTTCTATAGATTTATTTTTCTACAGGAAAAGAATGTCTTTATTGATATTACAAATTTAAATGTATTTTTTAATTTTATTTATTAAGTGAATACTCATCCTAACTAGAATGCATTATTGGAAGAAAACAAAATTTATTCAAGATAATATTGATTGATTTCAGGAATTTGTTGATATTATATAATAACAGAATAGACAAAATATTTCTTTGAAATATTTCCTAACATAATGATTCAAAGTATGAAGAGATTGTTTCAAATACTATCAAATTGTTATTTAGAGAAAAAGATAAAATTTGTCTCTAAGATGAAACCTACTAAAATTTTATTAGTTACTGATTTGTTATAGCATTACTTTTTACTGTGAAAATAAATTTACCTGTGATATTCTTTCTCTTCTTTATTTGTTTTCCTTAGTAATCAATACTTATATATGAAATATAGATTGAGAAGGAAATAAGAGCTTTTGTAACCAATAAACCAGGGAAAGTTATACTTTTCCCACAGCAATCGCAAGCAGACTTAGTTATAAATAGAACCGGAAACTCCTAACTTAGTTTTCTTGAGGTTTATGAATAACTCTTCAAGCTTAATTCTTCTCAAGCCATCTTCATTTTCTGCTAGGTATCTGAAATTCCATAGAGAAGCTGTTTGTAACAGAAGATTTTACAAAAAAAGGAGAATTAGCCACTACCAAAGTGATTTAGTTTGTGGAGACGAGATAAATAGCAGACGGTTGTGAACTGGAAATGTCCAAGAGTAGAAGAAAAGTTTGAAATCAAAGAGGGAGGGAATTAATAAATAAGCTCTAGCATCAAAAACAGACCTTCCACATTTGGCAAAATTATAAGCAACTTGAATCCTAGTGATAAATACTAAAGAAGCCTGGAAGAATAGATGTAAAATAATAACCAAAATGAAGCACAGAGAAAAAATAAATCCTATCTCTCAATCATTAAATTAAATTGATTAATTAAAGTTCACAAATGATGCTGGTCAGGAGGCCATGTGGTACAATGGATAAAACGCAGGGCCTCACAATGCTAGTGACATGCTCTGCCACTTAGCCATCTCTCTGTCTGCTCCAGTGATTTACAATGAAATAAAAATACTTTCATAACTGGCACAAAAATTATTGCAAAATCAAATTTATTCAGTGTTAGTGAGATCTCTGGAGGTGTTGGCATGTGCTAGATTGAGTGAGTTTTCTGAACTCAGGTGGCATTAAACATGAAAAGGGTTGGGGATGATGAAAACTTGAGAGGGAGAAGATCTGCAACTGATTCTTCAAATAATGTTTTTATTCTTAAATTCATCCTATTCTCTATTTCTACTTGTAAAATCTGGCAAAGCACTCTCATTATCTAGACTAAAGCTTTTAAAATATGTTTCACTCCCTGATACTATGTGCATGCAAAGACACTTATAACCACAAATATTTTTTGTAAATTGTGATGAATCATATTTTTCTATAAACAGATTTAGTAGCTAAAACATTGCCTCTTTAAAATGTCTTTTGATATCCTTTAATGCCAATCACTAAGTCATTTGCTTTCTCAGCTGGTTTTCTTTACTTTTTTTGTTAAATCCCAAGTACTTGTGCCACACTGTGATCTTCTCATTAACACGTTAGACACATATAATTAACACATAATTTATTGCTTTTTATCTAATTGCCTCCTCAAAAGGATTAACACCACTATATATCCTGTTGTAGTAACCATAGATTTTTAACCAGGTGTCTCTAGGATATCAGGTTATTAGGGAAGAAAAAAATACCAAATTTAATGTGTAGCTGTTTGGAGCTTTCCCTGGTTTGATGCATATGAGATCAAGTTCCCAAACTTATTTCTCATACTATATTTTTACAGAAAAATTAATACCCACACTACCCTTCTTTAGATGGAAGCAATGTTAATTGCATTGAGGCTACTACTGTCCCTTTTTGGATATTCCCAGCACCCCATAATGTGTGGTATAACCCATTTGGGGAAACACTGAATCAGAGGATATACTCTCAAAGGCTTTGTCTTGTACTTCTACCTGTATATCAATAATTATTTCAAAATAACACTGGTTGGAAGAGGATTTAAATTGCAGCTGTAAAACATTATAAATTCCCATCTGTATATAACACAATTATCCTCACCACTAAAATTTAGTTCTTATTTTTTAAGATACAGTTTGAGCTCTTGTATGTGGTCTTTCCATCATTTTGCCTTGTGGTCCGCACTGTTTAGTCTTACATTATACTCACTTGTTTTCACTTTTTTTTGTGTGTGTGTTATTTCTTTAAAACTGATAAGTTTTGGACAGCATTCAGCCGAAGAGAAGAACAACATGGAGGGCGGGATCCAGAGATCCCGAAGGGGGAAAAAAAAAAAAACAGTTTCCAAAAAGAGCCGAGATCATCGGGAAGTCCGAGATGGGGTAGGTACCGCATCCCGCCTCCCCCAGATGGAGCCCCGGTGACCAGAAACCTCTACAAGCACAGCTCGAGTATGCGGGACCTAGGACTTTTCCTCAAAAATGCCGGGACTACACCTCCCAGGTAACCTCAGATTCCGGAAGTCACGCCCACAGCCCGCCCCCCAGCGCCATCTTGACAGCATTCAGCCGAAGAGAAGAACAACATGGAGGGCGGGATCGAGAGATCCCGAAGGAAAAAAAAAAAAACAGTTTCCAAAAAGAGCCGAGATCATCGGGAAGTCCGAGATGGGGTAGGTACCGCATCCCGCCTCCCCCAGATGGAACCCCGGTGACCAGAAACCTCTACAAGCACAGCTCGAGTATGCGGGACCTAGGACTTTTCCTTAAAACCGCGCGGCGGTTTGTATATATCACTATATACAAAGTGATCCATGGGAAGTAAACCACCTAACGTTTCTCTCTGAAAATCATAGTTAAGCTTTGAGCACGGCCACAGCCCCAGAAACACAAGGACTTAATGCAGAAACCAGCAGCTTGGAGCAGAAAAGTGAACGGGCTATGCGTTAATCCAGCCATCAAGTCTGCCAGAGGGGAAAGGGTGTTGGTCCCTTCCGCCCTCCTCCCTCTGGAAAGAAAGGTGGAGGCCACATGGGAGCCTTGTGGACAGCAGGTATGAGCTGGGGGTGTGGGGGCGACTAAAACCTCATGGGAAGGGGGGCGTTCCGGTCCGTCCTTCACGCCCTACCGAGGCCACCAGTTGCCCCCCACGAGCGGCTCTCCAGCACGGCCACAGCCCCAGAAGCACAAGGACTTAATGCAGAACCCAGCAGCTTGGAGCAGAAAAGTGAAAGGACTATGCGTTAATCCAGGCCATCAAGTCTGCCAGAGGGGAAAGGGTGTTGGTCCCTTCCGCCCTCCTCCCTCTGGAAAGAAAGGTGGAGGCCACATGGGAGCCCTGTGGACAGCAGGTATGAGCAGGGGGTGTGGGGGCGACTAAAACCTCATGGGAAGGGGGGTGTTCCGGTCCGTCCTTCACGCCCTACCAAGGCCACCAGTTGCCCCCCACGAGCAGCTCTCCAGCACGGCCACAGCCCCAGAAGCACAAGGACTTAATGCAGAACCCAGCAGCTTCGAGCAGAAAAGTGAAAGGACTATGCGTTAATCCAGGCCATCAAGTCTGCCAGAGGGGAAAGGGTGTTGGTCCCTTCCGCCCTCCTCCCTCTGGAAAGAAAGGTGGCGGCCACATGGGAGCCTTGTTGACAGCAGGTATGAGCCGGGGGTGTGGGGGCGACTAAAACCTTATGGGAAGGGGGGCATTCCGGTCCGTCCTTCACGCCCTACCGAGGCCACCAGTTGCCCCCCATGAGCGGCTCTCCAGCACGGCCACAGCCCCAGAAACACAAGGATTTAATGCAGAACCCAACAGCTTGGAGCAGAAAAGTGAATGGACTATGCGTTAATCCAGGCCATCAAATCTGCTGGAGGGGAAAGGGTGTTGCCCCATTCGCCCTCTCCTCTCTGGAAAGAAAGATGGCGGCCGCATGGGAGCCTTGTGGACAGCAGGTATGAGCCGGGGGGTGTGGGGGCGACTAAAACCTTATGGGAAGGGGGGCGTTCTGGTCCGTCCTTCACGCCCTACCGAGGCCACCAGTTGCCCCCCACGAGCGACTCTCCAGCACGGCCACAGCCCCAGAAACACAAGGATTTAATGCAGAACCCAACAGCTTGGAGCAGAAAAGTGAACGGACTATGCGTTAATCCAGGCCACCAAATCTGCTGGAGGGGAAAGGGTGTTGCCCCATTTGCCCTCTCTTCTCTGAAAGAAGGATGGCGGCCGCATGGGAGCCTTGTTGACAGCAGGTATGAGCCGGGGGTGTGGGGGCGACTAAAACCTCATGGGAAGGGGGGTGTTCCGGTCCGTCCTTCACGCCCTACCGAGGTCACCAGTTGCCCCCCACGAGCAGCTCTCCAGCACGGCCACAGCCCCAGAAGCACAAGGACTTAATGCAGAACCCAGCAGCTTGGAGCAGAAAAGTGAAAGGACTATGCGTTAATCCAGGCCATCATGTCTGCCAGAGGGGAAAGGGTGTTGGTCCCTTCCGCCCTCCTCCCTCTGGAAAGAAAGGTGGCGGCCACATGGGAGCCTTGTTGACAGCAGGTATGAGCCGGGGGTGTGGGGGCGATTAAAACCTCATGGGAAGGGGGACATTCTGGTCCGTCCTTCACGCCCTACCGAGGTCACCAGTTGCCCCCCGCGAGCGGCTCTCCAGCACGGCCACAGCCCCAGAAGCACAGGGACTTAATGCAGAACCCGGCAGCTTGGAGCAGAAAAGTGAATGGACTATGCGTTAATCCAAGCCATCATGTCTGACCGGAGGGGAAAGGGTGTTGCCCCATTCGCCCTCTCCTCTCTGGAAAGAAAGATGGTGGCCGCATGGGAGCCTTGTGGACAGCAGGTATGAGCCGGGGGAGTGGGGACGACTAAAACCTCATGGGAAGGGGGGCGTTTTGGTCCGCCCTTCATGCCCTACCGAGGCCACCAGTTGCCCTCCACTAGCGGCTCTCCAGCACGGCCACGACTCCAGAACACAGAAACCAATTTCTTAACTATCTGACTTTCAGTATAAATACTTCCAGGGTCAATAAGTAAAATAGCAGAAATCCAAAACCAAGATTTAATTCTTGAACCCAGCTGTAGAAAGCAAATCACGTCACAATGCTTTCTCAGCATGTCTGATTTGGGGGGGGGGGTAAACTCTAAATAATAGTGGTGAATCTTTTATTGAAACAATGAATCTAATCAAAGCAGATAGAGTGTTAACTAGAATTCATCTGCCCCACAGGGACTGGGAGGGGTGGGGGGTGGGGTTTTATTGGGGTTCTTCATGGTAAAAAAAAAAGTATTGGTAAAGGGAAATGTGTTTGATATTTACATGACTGAGACCTAAACCTGAAAGCTTTGTAACCTTTCCCACGGTGATTCAATAAATAAATTAAAAAAAAAATTAAAACAGAAAAAAAAAAACTGATAAGTTTTTATAAACCATGGTCCTAATAAGTCTTCCATTTGGATAAGTAATTTTAGCTATTTTAAAGAGAACTGTAAAATTCTGGTACTTATCATTTTAGTCAGATGAGGTCTAATTGAGAATAAAAATATATGTATGCATAAAATCAAATGTATCTTTTTAAAAATTTATTTATTATTATTTTTAAAATTTTTATTAATGAAACACCATGAAGCACAGTTGTAGACTTATAACTTTTTGTGCTTGAGTTGCAGTAATACAAAAACCCAGTACCCATCCCTCCACTAGTGCCCATTCTCCACCAACACGGATCCCAGTAATCCTCCCAACCCCCCATCCCTCCCATCTCACCCTGCCTCTGTGGCAGTGCATTCCCTTTTGTTCTCTCTCTCCTTTTGGGTGCTGTGGTTTGCAAAAGAGACATTGAGTGGTAATCATGTTCGGTCTATAGCCTATTTTCAGCATGCATCTCCCATCCTGGAAGGATCCTTCCAACACCCTTTATTTGGTGCTCTCTTCTCTATCTGAGCTTCCTTTTCCCCCAGCATGTACAGCTGGCCTCCAAGCCATGGAGTTAACCACCTGGTACTTATCTCAGCTATTCTTGGGTGTTATCTTTTGGAATATAAGACCATCAATGGTTAGCAGAGGGAATTTGGAAAGGAAGTTGGATAAGTAAAAGCAGTAGAAATGATTGTATATATTAGCAGTAAAGATAATATAGTACATGAAAATGTTTATTTTAAGAAATTCATTTGCTCGAGCGGGCCCAGTGGATAAAAATAATATTAAAATTCACTATTACCTCAGTCAGAGAAACATGCAAAGATATTAAATCAGGCTCCACTGTAGCACTGCACTGTTCTCCTGTTGTTCACCGATTTGCTCGAGTGGGTCCAGTAACATTGTGAGACTTTTTATTACTATATTTGGCATATCGAACAAATCATGGATAGCTTGCCAGGCTTTGGCGTGCGGGTCAGATACTCTTGGTGGCTTGCTGGGCTCTCCAACAGGGGTGGAGGAATCGAACTCGGGTCAGCCAGGTCAGCTGCGTGCAAGGCAAACACCCTACCTGCTGTGCTATCCCCACAGCCCTATTAATATAATACAGGTGAATATAAATTATTTGTATAGCTCTGGATTTCTATATAGAATGAATGAAAGACAATCTCCTAGTTTTAGAATAACAATGAAGTTTGAATAATAATATGTACACACATATTTCACATTACATTGTTTTATTTTTATAAATCTCTTTACTTACAAAATAACCACTTATAGTATGCTTTTCACAGTATACGAATTATCTATTAGTCTATTTCTTTTTTATTATAAGTATATTTATATTGAGTGATGCTATTAAAGAAGCAAGGATGAACCACAGATCAGCTCTCAGCCAGAGAGGACTGAAGCCTGGCAAGCTGCCCATGATGTATTCGATATGCCAAACACAGTAACAACAAAAACTCCAATGGAGACGTTACTGGGCCCGCTCGAGCAAATCGATGAACAACAGGAGAGCCTTTGCCTTTGCCTTTGAAGTAATATTCATAAGCAATTTTTATAAATAATCTTTTCTGAACCCTGATGCTTAGGAATGATCAAAAATATCTTTTTATCTTTATATAATTAAAAAATGCCTCATGTGCTTCATCTTATACTGCAGTCATGTATTTTCTATTACACTGAGGTTGGTTAATTGATACAGAAGATTTTACTCTATGTTGATATGTGGGGGAAGACAGGTGGGCAAATTTTCAAGCCATTTTAGGTTATCAAAAGGAAATTTTTAATATATTTTATAATAAGGGCTGGAGCGATAGCATAGCGGTAGGGCATTTGCCTTACAAGCGACCAACATGTCTGACCCGAGTTCGATTCCTCTGCCCCTCTCGGAAAGCCCTGCAAGCTACTGAGAGTATCTCGCCCGCCCGGCAGAGCCTGACAAGTTACCCATGACATATTCGATATGTCAAACACAGTAACAACAAGTCTCATGATAGAGACGTTACTGGGCCCACTCGAGCAAATCGATGAACAACGGGAGGACCATGACCATGACCGTATGGATATATATATATATTCCTTAAATCAATTTACATTGATAACACAAGACTGGAGCAATAGTAAAGTGGGCAGGGAGTTTGCCTTGCACTTGGCCGACCCGAGTTCAATTCCTCTGGCCCTCTCAGAGAGCCTGGCAAGCTACCTAGATTATCTAGCCCTCATGGCAAAGCCTGGCATGATACCCGTGACATATTCGATGTGCCAAGCACAGTAACAATAGGTCTCACAATGGAGACCTTACTGGACCCACTTGAGCAAATCGATGAACAACAGGAGGACATGACAGGACAATTTACATTTGTTTCAATTGAATCTGTGTTTTTATGGATCAATGCTTATCTTCTTAAAGAATAGTTACTGCAATTTTATTATTTGGGGATGTATTTGGGACTCTGCACCAGGCTGTGGGATGGGTGAAAGCCCTCCCCATCCCAAGAAACCCAGCCCCGGCAACCAACCTCCACAGCCCAACCACTACCACTCTCCAGGACTCTTTCCAGATGCTCAAGTTGAGCCTCACACATGAATGAAGTCCAATGGAACCCAGATATGCGTAACTTTGTGACTTTGGACTCTGGACTCAATGGGACCTGGAACAGAGATCCTCTGCCTGCTTCCCCCAGTCTTTGGTGACTGAAGGATCACACCCATAAGCCACACCCTGCCAGTACCAGATAATCTCCTCCTCGGCTACCCTCCAGAACTCATGGATGCTCCTCCCAGGCATCAGTGAGCTTGCCAGGCGGGAGTATAAAAGGAGGCCCCTAGCACCATGCCACTGGACTCTGCGCCAGGCTGTGGGTGGGTGGGAGCCCTCCCTCCCCACGCCAAGGGACCCAGCCCTAGTAGTTGACCTCCACTGCTCAACCAATGCCATGGTCCAGATTACCTTCCAGATGGCATGGCCACTTTGCAGCCACACGACGTATTATAAAACACTTCCTACACTTTTATGTCTCTCGGAGAGTGTGGCAAGATACCGAGAGTATCCCACCAACATGGGCAGAGCCTGGCAAACTCCCCATGGCACATTCAATATGCCCAATACAGTAATAACAACAAGTCTCATTGCCCTGGCCCTGAAAGAGCCTCCAATCACTGGAAAAAGACGAGTAAGAAGAGTCTGTTATAATCTCATATCTGGGAGGAATAGAGACTTTACTGGTGCCTGTTCGAGTAATTCAATGATCAATGGGATGACAGTGATACAGTGAAACAGTGGGGATGTATTTACACTTTGCCTAGGTTTACTGAAATGTTATTAAATATTTCTTAAAGTTCTGTTACTTTTTGAAGTGTTAAAAAAAGGTATAGATTTAATTTTCTCCTCTAACACTAAATGAGTTTGTAGTGTCATCTGCATCTAAAAAGCTTGTCAACTTTCATGGCTTCTGTGAAGAGATTGACAATATCAGTAGTGACAGATTCTGAAGATTTCACGTAATCTTATAATATCCATGTAAGAAAGAAATCTACTGAGCAGGTGGTAAGACACAAGAGCAAATGTGCATCTTAAACACATTAACAATATCCTATAAAGGGTAAAATCAATAGGAAAGTTTTAAACCCCCAAAATAAAGAAAAGTCATCTGATATAACTCTTTTCAAAGGCCAATACTATTTTATTTTAACAGAATATTTTGATATGCTTAGATATTTTTCATCATTAAGTGATTAAAAATGTATCAATCATAAATTGGACCAATTTGTTCTAATCTTCCAATTTAAAAACGTGGATGGAAAATATAATTATATTTTCATTATTAGAATAGATGCCTATGGTTTTTACACTTCATGTATACCAAAATACTTAAGTCAATTTATTACTACATTTTTTTCAAAACTGTAGTTATTCAAGCAATTTTGCTTTTCAATGTATGTAGCACAGCGGGTAGGGCATCTGCCTTGCACGCAGCCAACATGGCCGACCCGAGTTCGATTCCTCCGCCCCTCTCGGAGAGCCCGGCAAGCTACCGAGAGTATTCGATATGCCAGACACAGTAACAACAAAGTCTCCAATGGAGACGTTACTGGGCCCGCTCGAGCAAATCGATGATCAACGGGAGGGCCTTATTATTTATTTAATGTATGTATGACTGAGATAAGCCAAGTAATAGTATTCTAATTCGGGTTGTGATCAAGTTATTGTAATTTTTCGTTTGATAAAATCATGATTATTATCATTAAGTAATTGCTTTTTTCTCAGTGCAGAAAATTTTTATTTTACTTAATACCGTGAGTTACCTTTCATTTTTATAGAATCACTAATAATATCACTGTAGCCAATTTCATAGTGTCTTTGTTTATATTTTCTCCAATATATTTCAATATATTTCATGAGTAGTGGTCTAACTTCTAAGTCCTTAATCTCATTTGAGTTCATCTTTGGGCATGTTGCACTATAGTACTCCAATTTTAATCTTATACATGTGACTATCTTGTTTTCCAATCACCATTTACTAAATAAGTATTCCTTACATAAAGTTATATAGATTTGCAGTCTTATTTAGGTTTTATGGTCCATTTGAAGTAATTTTTATAAGGATAGAGGCCTATATTTAAATTATGTACTGGCTTAACACATTTGTTATAATTTGCTATTATATTACTAAGTTTAAGAAAACATCATTCACCTACTGTTGGACCAGGGATAGGTCAGAACATTTTTAAGAGTTAGATCCCAAAATTTAAGAAAAAAAATCTGTCTTGGCTGTATAACCACTGACCCCCCCAGGCCCTTGGATGAACTCCTAACACACCAAGCGATTTACAATTTTGGGATTTACAACCCAAGGTCTATTCTGGCAAAAAGCATGCCCTGACCCTGAGCTATGTGATGAGACAACTTGCTCTTTTGTGAGGCAATTTTGCTAACTAAACTTAAGCCTTATCGATGTGTCTATAAATCATATGTTGGTTTGAGCATAAGTAAAACTGGAGTTAATCTTGTGCAATCTTATTTGACACTTTGGAATATAGATTTAAAGTATAAATGCAACCTCAGTTCTCCAGTCATTTGTCAAATGGGTGAGAGTCCTATGACTCATTGCAATCCCTGGGCCCATCTAGCTGAAACTGACTTCTGTCACATCCCCCTCTGTGTATCCCCTGTCCCACTGAATCAGGAGAAACTCTAGGTACATCACTACAAACCTAAGCAAGTAGATTTAGGGGAGAAAGGGAAAATGAAAAAAAGTTTTTTCACTTTTCACATTTGAGGGCATTTATTCTTGCCTAGGCAAATTTTCTTGTTTCTCATACTGATCTCTGGACTGGTTTTGATTTTTCTATACCTATAAACATGAGAAAATCCTAAATACCCAGCAAGGAAAATGAGAAGATGGACTCCTAGAATTGTAAGGCTCATCCTACCACAGATGTGTAAAGGGATACAAAAGCGACCTCTAGCGGAAACTTGTCCTGCCCACTAGGAGTTGGTATTGTTAAGCTCCACAGAAGCAGCAGCTAAGGTAGGGTTTAGAACCTCCCAAAAGCTTGAATCAAGGTCAAAAGTCCAGGGCTTTGGCTAGCCACAGGCTGCTACTTTAATGACAACTTATATTGTCATTAAAAACTAGAGTTGGAAACCTGGGATTTTGGTTGATTCCTCCCTCCAGGTTTCTTTCCCTCTCACAGTTAATTTTCAGGGACTGAAATCCATACTATCCCAGTGAGGAGAAGGGTTCTGTTTTACTGTAAGATCTGCAGGGAAGACCTGAGGCTTCAAGGCATATACAACTGCTGTGAGTATGGTGGATAGGTCCCTCACTAGCGCACACCTGCCAAAGCTTGGATTCCTCTGGCAGAAGCTTCGAGAACTGTTTACATCTTACTAGTTATTTTTTTCCCAATATATACATTCCATGTTATAAAATATCTTGTAGCACTGTAGCACTGTAGCACTGTCCTCCGGTTGTTCATCGATTTGCTGGAGTGGGCACCAGTAACATCTCACAACAAATTGTGATACTTGTTGTTATTGTCTTTGGCATATTGAATACTTCACGGGTAGCTTGCCAGGCTTTGCCATGTGGGCCAGATAGTCTCTGTAGCTTGCCAGGCTCTTTGGGAAGGGGCAGAGGAATTGAACCCAGGCCTGCCAGGTCAGCTGCGTGGAAGGCAAACGCCCTATCAGCTGTGCTATTGCTCCAGCCATCTTGTAGGTGAAAGATTTCCTCCACATTTTGATCAATTGTGTCATTTTATTTTTAATATTACCTTTACTTTAAATATAAATTTCTATGCAAACATTAGTCCCCAACAGGTTTAGTGTCAGAAGATACCTATAACTATAACAGACAGCTAGCAGGAATTAGGAGGAAATATTCTTCTAGCTATTCATAATTTGTGACACATGTCAAAGATGCTACAAGCTGATGGGGTGTGTAAAGATTTCACTTTTCAACACTTTTTCTGCTTTCAGTCCCAGGAAAAGAGTGAAACTCTCCAAGACCTGAGAAAAATCAAAGAATATAAATTATTAAAAGAATGATTTTTTTCCCAAATGTGTGAAGGTGCTAGAAATATATATATATATGACATGTCAAAAATTGTTTAAATTATTTCTGAAAATAAGGCTAAAGTTTGCAGATAGGGTATACATTCCAAAACCTTAGTTTAATGCTGTTGTGCATATATTATTCTTCCTACAAGAAATTTTAGTATATGTTTCATCAGAAAAGCACGGTATTGGTATTTGCAAAATAAATACACAGGTAGGCTGGGGATTATTAGGCTTGGCTGTCACAAAGCCAACCAGGTTCCATTTGCAAGTGAGAAAAGTTCTGTTGAAAGGAAAATGCTGCAGGGCAGACAGCATCAGAGAAAAGCTGCCTTCTTGGGGGAACTGGGTGAGCTTGTTATATAGACCTAAATTGTAAGGAAGGGGAAAGGGGAATTATCTCACCTCAACCTCAAATTCACTCTTAGTTGGAGCTTAATGGTCCCAGGAAGGTTGCCCCCCCCCTTTTTTTTTCTCAGAATAACCTGGTGAAACATTCTTTCACCAGAGAAGGTGGTTGAGTCTTTGCAGCTTGCAGCTCATCTGGTGGCTGCAGTTTATGAGAGCTTTTATTGCACCTGTGACTGGTGTTTGAACTCTGGCATAATCTGACTCCCAACTGCCAAGCACTGCAGGATGCAGCCACAGGGTACCAAGTGCTGCAAATGAGCCAGAAGCTGTGGTAGTGGATCTCTGTTTCTTTGAGATTCCCAGGTTCTTCAACATTTTCAAGAATAAAAAATTGAATAATAAAGATGCTCAGATTCAGAGTTGGAAAGTAGAAAAGTTTATTGGAAAGTAGAAGGGAAAAGAAAAGGAGCTTCCCCAGAAGGGAGGAACTTGGTACAGGACTAAGCTGAAAAGGAGTTTTGTGGGCACCCTTTGAAAGGCTCTTTGCATTTCCTAAAGGTTGACAAGGATTTACAAAAAATGCTAGAAAATCTGCCAGGATGTCTATCTAGTCTAAATCTCTCCAGGCATAATTGCCCATTGTCTTAGTTATTCTGTCAGCCTAGGTTCCAGGGCAGAGTTTTATATTCCTGGGAAGCACCCCCTCTCCCCTCATGCTGAGACAGAACCTTGGGGGTGGAATTGCATCACTCAGGTTGATGGAAGCATGATGGAACATTTGGAGAGATGAAACTGTGGCTTCTTCTCTCACTGGAAAGAGGAAACAGAGGCGTCCTCTAGATGTAGGCAGGTAGACAGGGAGGGCCCCCTCCCTAGGCAATGACAAAAGCCAGCCCTGCAGAAAATAGCAAAACAGGAACTAAGGCTTGATAAGACCCTCACCTGGCTCCAGCAACAGACCCAAAGAAGCTCCTCTAGGAACAAAAGGCCAGGAAAGGAATTTCAAAGAAGACCATCACCACTCCCATCCTCCCTGGCAACCTCCTTAGCAACGGGACATTTCCCTAGGAAGAAGCCCTATGTGGGGGCAGGTTGGAGGAACCCTATAAAGGGCACCTTGAACAAAGGAAGCGCGCGCATTTGCTGCCCAAGCCCATGTGCTGCTTGTGCCCATGTGGCCGAGCAAATGTGGTGCCCGAGCACATGTGTCGCCCGCATATCCCCTCTTGAGATGTGTACTTTCATGCTTTCGTGTCTAACTTTACTCTCTCACTCCCTCTCCCTCCCTCCATACCTAAAAATCCTCCAAATAAAATCTATTTACTTCACTGCTTGTCTACTCCTGAAATTCCTTTCTGCGAGGCGAGACAAGAACCCAGCAACCCTGGGTCCCGAGTGGCAGAGGCGGATTGGGAGAAAGTGACTGTCTTTCTCCTCCCCGCTTCACATAAGTCACCCGTGGGGCCCACCGACATCACTCTTTCATGAGCCTGGTGGCCCTGGTGACCCTTGGCACCATAGGACGAGAGTAGTATCTCATTTATTTGCCCACTTTGTTCATCAATTATTGTTTGGAATGTCCCCTTGATCTTCTGACAGCCTAAATGGAGGAAATCATTTAAAACAAGACATCTCAAACTGAAACAATAGCAATGCCTACTAAGATACTTTAAATGTTTGTCAGGTGGAAAGATAGTCAAGAAATTAGGTTACTGACTCACTGGTTTCAATGCATTACACCCCACATGGCCCCGGGCTCTGACTGGAGTCATTCCTGAAAACAGAGCCAAAAGAAAGCCCAGAGCTCAGCTAGGTGTGGTCCCACTTTTTAATTTAAAAAAAGATAATTGAAACTCTCCTAGAGAAAACACACACACACACACACACACACACACACACACACACATACATTTATAATGTAGGAGAATAATAAATAGAAGTTTTGTGTACTTAGGGCTATAATTCCAATTAATGTATTGTTAAACTGATTTAAGATATAATCAAAAACAATTCCATTTTGGAAAAGTTCTCAAGAACATATTTTAGCACAAATTTCTAAGCACTGTGATATGAAATAAAATGAAAATTAATATAATGATATCCAATTTAGATATTTATGTGATCATCTCTCTGTTCAGATCTATAGAAATAAAACCTGTTTCCTAGTTCCTCTTTAGTACTATTTAGAAAGCACTTAACATCATTTTTTTTAATTTTAAATTACAGTTTAAGTAGCATGGCTACCATAGTTTTGGAAGTTTCCATGGTTTTGATGTAGCATCATCACCACCAGTAAAGTGCCCAAGAAATGATCTGATATAAACCTACCCTGATCCGTCTTTTCTCTCATCTTGCACTGCTTTATAATCTCATTTTTGTGACTAAAGATAAAAAGTTTGTTCTCATTAGATATTGTCTATTCCCTTATTATCCTTACCCATGGTTAAGTGAGATCATTCTTCATGTTTTACTCCCTGAATAAATTTTCTCAACAAGATTCCCTCCAGTTACATCAAGAATTACGTACTTCATTTGTTCATACATGACCAAGTTAATGTGACAGCTTAAACTTGAATCATATTTGAAATAAATCTATGTCTTCAAATATATATATATATATATTCTTTCTGTTGCTTCTCCATTGAAATCAATAATAAAACACTTCCTCTTTTATGTCTTTAAATCATTTGGATTTAGTGAATTTGCTTCAGTATTTTATTCTCAACATAAATGTACAATCTTTTTCATCTCTGTTTTATTCTTCATTGCCCAAATGTAATTGACTAAAATAAAATTAGTTCAGCAGATTTTTCTTCAGATTGTTGAAGCTGCAAACTCTGATTCCTAAACTAACAATATTTTTTATAGTAATGGTACAGATAAGCATCAGCATCATTAGATTATGGAGTACAATTGCAATTGCCCAAATATTCTTGAAAAAATAAATTGAAAGTGATTATTAAGGCTATCCTCATCACAGTTCCATGAAAACACACATAATATCTATTGCAAACTTAGATACAAACCATTACTTTGCTATTAAACAATCTTAGACTAAATATCTATAGTTCAACACAATTATTGTCTCATTACACGGGATGAGTATTTTATGTACTATATAGTTCAATTCAGCCTCTACTTAAGAAATGAAACAAAAATTATTGTTCCGGTGACAAAATGTATACATAATTAAAAGGGATTAAATCTTTGAATAAGTGAAAGCTAATTTTAAAAACCTTTAATGGTGGTAGACATTAAAATAATAAGATACCTGTAAGAGCTAGCTTTGTCACACAATTAAAATTCAGGTTTGAAAGTGCTAATTATGACCAAAGCACTTTAAAATACCAGAACATATGCCTCTAATACTATTGAATCATTTAATATTGTTGCTGTTTCTATGAGAAAAAATGTTTTATTTATTTGAAACACTAAAGTATTAATATGCTTAAAAGATTTGAGAAAATTGTATAATCTCTATTTTACAATATTCTCTGGGACATTGCCTTAATTTGTGATATAATTAAATTATATTGCAAACTGTCATTAAATTATTTTTACTTTTCGCCCCTTATAAAAAATGTCTATGAACAGGAGCAATAGTAGAGCAGGTAGCAATAATATATGCCTTGCATGTGACTGATCCAGGTTCTATTCTGGGCAAATCACATGGTCCCCTATGTCGAGGATCCCTGAGCACAGGGCCGGGAGTACTGATGAGAGGACCCCTTGCTCCCCCACAAACTTCTGTAGCAGGTTTTCAACTATTAAAAGGTTCTAAATCTTCTAAGCTGCCTACTAAATTTTCATAAGTGGGTTGGAAATGAAAAGAAAAATACAACTAACATCCCATGCATATTTACAAATTTTAAACAAAACACTGTCCTCCCGTTGTTCATTGATTTGCTCGAGCGGGTCCAGTAATGTCTCCATTTTTGAAACTTTTTGTTACTTTGTTTGGCATATTGCATATGTCATGGGTAGCTTGCCAGGCTTTGCCATGTGGACGAGATACTCTCGGTAGCTTGCCAGGCTCTCCGAGACGAGTGGAAGAATCACACCCGGCTCCGCCGGGCTGGTTGTGCACAAGGCAAACGCCCTACCACTGTGGTATCACTCCAGCCTGACAAATTTTAGTGAATACAAATTAAAAATTACTTCAAATAGGCTTATATTAAGGATTAATTTTATTTCCCCAATTAAAAATAATTTTAAGGAACTAGAAATATAGTACAGTGGGTAGAGTAATTATCTTACACTATAGATTGATCTTAGTTTGATTTTGGCAGTAAATATGCACCCACATCTACACCAGGAGTGATCCCTGAGTGCAGAGGCAGTAATACAAATGGATATAATATACAATTGTTAAAATGAAAGAAAGTATTCGTTCGATTTGTTATCCCTTTTACCTCAGAATCAATCTAACCTTATTTGGAAATAGAATTAGTATAAATTCAATTAATAAAGTTTAGGTCAGATTGTGTGCAGTGCAATATAGTGGATCCTTAATAAAGTTTACCTTTATCTTTAATTGAAGATGGCATATAAATGAACATATATAGGAAGAATATTATGTGACAGTAGCAGAATTTGAAGTTAGGTGGAGTAAATAAATAAAGGCTAAATATTAAAAAAAAATAAACAACTTTGGAAGGGGTAAGGGAGGATTCATCACCAGAAATAGGATGGAAAATGGCAACTATAACATCTTGATTGAAAACACTTAGCATTCAGATTTGTGTGAAAATCACGATCACTATCATCCTGTTGTTCATCGATTGTCTCGAGCAGGCACCAGTAACGTTTCCTTCTACCTAGCCCTGAGATTTTAAAAGAGCCATTTCAATGCTCTTTCAGGATTAGGAGGATGAGACCCATCATTGTTACTGGTATTTGGCATATTGAGTACGACACGGGAAGTTTGCCAGACTCTGCCGTGCAGGCTGTATACTTTTGGTAGCCTGCCAGGTTCTCCGAAGGAAAGATAATAAGATGTCGCGCGGCCGCAAATGCGTGAAAATACAGTTGCTTAAGTCACTCATTTTTTACTGCAGCTCTAGGAGACCAGTATAGAGAAAATTTTGTACCTTTGGACTTAAATGAGGCAATACATTGATAATACAAAGTTGCGGCGCATATGCTGCCTGAGCCCAGGCGCTGCTTATGTCCATGTGGCGGAGCACATGCGGTGCCCAAGTACATGTGTTGCCCGCATCTCCCCCCTTGAGATGTGTACTTTCATGCTTTTGTGTCTAATGCTAGAATGCGTGTAAGGGCTCTCTGCGCCCTTGGAGAAGCCTGTGTTCTCTCGAGTACGTTACTCTCTCTCACTCTCTCCCCCTCCACACCTTAAAAATCCTCCAAATAAAATCTATTTATTTCCAAAAAAAAAAAAAAAGAAAGTTGCTCCCAAAGTCTCACCAGTGATGACAAAAAGAGTGGTAGGTAATATAAAATTATTTAATAATTGCATTTATGTGTGTATTTATCTGCAGTAAATTAAAGTGTCTGTCATTTTCCATAGTAGACAATTATGCTAGATATGTTCTCAATGGATATTCCATATGTTTCTAACTTTCAGTCCAATATAAATGTCTTATTAGATTGTAAATAAGTGGTTGATAGTCCTTTGAAAGAATGCCCATAGCCTACACTTGTTATTCATCAGAAATTACCATTGTAAGGTAGAATATGGATTATGTTTTTCCAACTTCTCACTTGATTTCAGGAGTCCTCAATCTCTATCCCAGATCTCCCTTTGAAAATAAGACTTGGGAAAATCAGTTGTTTATTTGCCATCTTCATTTGTAAATCTAATAGATTCCTCAAAGCTAATGAACTTCTCAAAATCAACATAACAAAAATAAAATGCTAGCTCTGCTTCTCCAAATCATCATAATTTATGATGCCTCTGTCCTTACCAATGATAGTATTTTTGAGAATATAAGTACATTTTTTAACTCCTTTTTTAAAAAAATGTACATTTAATCAAGCAAAATACTATTGGCTCAAACTGAAAATATTCAAGATGTAAATGCTTCCTTAGTTAACAACTTGTACCAATACTTCTCAAGGAATACGAAAGTATTATCCATGTTGATATATTTTTAGGGAGGTAGGTATTGGGTCACACATGAAAATGCTTAAGATTTATTCCTTATTCTATCCATGGGACGCCAGGGCCTTACCTGCTGGACTATCATTTCTGCCTCTCTATTTATTCACTTACCCTTTGTTTCTTTTCAATAATTTCACTAGCATGACTTTTTAAATCTAATGCAGAGAGCTTCTGCTTTTGACAAAAAATTGTTTAAAATGTTATAATAGATTCCTACTTTATGAAAATAAAAATGTGAGTTTTCTTTTATAATAGTGACAGTAAACTCTTCAAGGTTTGGCTTCACATAGCAACATGGACAATGTTTTTAAATGACAATTTTATATAAATTTCATTCAACTATTTAGGTAAATTTCAGAACTCCTATATTTGGGCATGATTTTTTTTTTCCTCCACAAAACTTAAAATAGTGTAATCTTCCCAGGGTGGCATTAAATTTGACTTATAGTACTTTTATATTCTTTCCCAGAAATGCACTAAACACTAAATACATTTACAATAAATAGAATATGATTAAACTAGATTTCCTACACGGTAGTGTTTTCCTGTAAAAAATGTCAAAAACCTACAAATCAGTATCAAAGATTTGTGACTAATTTCAGAACCTAGAGAAATGTTATCAGAAAATCCAGGAAACTTTGTCTCCATAATTTTAAATTCATTTTGATTTACTAGATAGAGAAAACCTATAAATTGATCAAATTGGGACATATTTGTGGATGCCGTGGTGTAAGCCTGATATAAACTAGGTGCAGCTCATATTAAATGTATGCTTATATTCATGCTAATACTACATACAATTTGATTTCAGTCTTACATCCCAGCAAATCAACATGTCATGGTACTATTTACATTCTTGATTTG
This sequence comes from Sorex fumeus, assembly GCF_029834395.1. Classification (NCBI taxonomy): domain Eukaryota; kingdom Metazoa; phylum Chordata; class Mammalia; order Eulipotyphla; family Soricidae; genus Sorex; species Sorex fumeus. Next base: position 38,392,243 of record NW_026606322.1, on the reverse strand, counting down.
ACATGTATACTTGTTTTGGTCACGTCATTAAGGTCTGTTGATTTGGATTTTAAGATTTGAGCAGAGATTTTCCAGATGCTTAAATGTCCCATTTAATGTTAATGGCAACCTGGATGACTAAATATCCTGGATTCATTTTTTGTTTTTCATTATTTTTTTTGCAACGTCTGGTGATGCTCAGGGTTTACTCTTGTCCCTAGATTCAAAAATCACACCTAGTAGTTTTGGGGGTACCATCTGAGGTGTCAAAGAGTAAATCCAGCTTGGCTACATACAAACCAAGAGATTATACCAGCTGTACAATCTCCTCAGTCCCAATATTGGATTCTTTCACAATAATTCTGGGTCATGTTACCATCCTGTAATTGTATGGTTCTACTTTCCCGCTATAAGGTCCAATACCTAATGGACCTTTTATATTCTCTTTGTCCTCTTTCCTCCCCGTACCAACTTTATTTAAACACCATAGTTCAAAAAATCAGGCTGGAGCGATAGGACAGTGGGTTAGAGCGTTTGCCTTGCATGCAGCCGGCCCGGATTGGATTACTCCATCCCTCTCGTAGACTCCAGCAAGCTACTGAGAGTATCCCGCCCTGCACTGTAGAGCCTGGAAGCTCCGTGGCATATTCAATATACCAAAAACAGTAACAAGTCTCACAATGAAGACATTACTGGTGCCCACTGGAGCAAATCAATGGACAGTGGGAGTACAGTGCTACAGTGCTACAGTTTAAGAAATCAATAAAAGACACATGTATACACACACACCAGATAAAGTTTTTTGGGTGTCAAATTAAGTGAAGTCAATAAATAAATAGATATCATTTACCAGATATTATTTGTCAGAAACAGAAGATAAATACCAGATTATCTCAGACATAGAAAATATACAGAAATGCAGATAAGTATGAGATAATTTCCAAAGCAAACAAATCCTGAGACAATTATTAATTAATAAAACCAAGAACTGAGGTGAATAAGGGTTTGGGGACAAGTAAGGATACCTAGATAATAGTTTAGGGATATTGAAAAACTGTTAAAAAGATTGTTGTAGTAGGTATGCATTATAAATCAGTTCATCTATAGTATTATAAACAACTAGCTCAATAAGCATTAAAATAAAAGCAAAAATTTTACAAAAGCACATTTTTTTATATTTTGAGAAATATATTTTTATTTTAAAAAGTAACTGCAAAATAATATTTAAGATGTTTCAAGATGATCAAATATGCTAAAATGGAGAACTAGAAATACTATATATTTTTTTTAATAGTGAAACACCATGAGGTATAGTTATAGACAGTTATAGACTTAAAAATATTTGTACTTGGGGTTCAGTTATACAATGATCAAGTACCCATCCTTCCACCAGCGCCCATCCTCCATCCCACCCTACCTCTGTAGCAGGGCAATCCCTTTTGTTCTCTCTCTCTCCTTTTGGGTCCTGTCGTTTGCAAGAGAGGCACTGAGTGTCAATCATGTTTGGTCTATAGTCTACTTTCAGCATGCTTCTCCAACCCTGAGAGGATTGTCCCAACACCCTTTATTTGGTGTTCTCTTCTCTATCTGAGCTTCCTTTTCCCCTAGCACGTGTGACTGGCCTCCAAGTCATGGAGCAAAATTCCTTGTACTAATCTCAGCCACTGCTGGGTGTTAGTCTCCCATTTTCTTACTTTATGTTCCCCATATGAATGCAATATTTCTGTGTCTATCCCGCTCTTTCTGACTCATTTCACTTAACATGATACTTTCTATGTAGTACCACTTGTATGTGAAGTTCATGACTTCATCTTTTCTAACAGCTACATAGTACTCCATTGTGTAAATGTACCAAAGTTTCTTTAACCAGTCATCTGTTCTTGGGCACTCAGGTTTTTTCCAGATTCCAGCTATTGTAAAGAGTGCTGCAATGAACAAACAAGTGCAGATGTCACTTTGACTATACTTTTTTGCCTCTCTGGGATATATTCCCAGGAGTGGTATTGCTGGGTCCAATGGGAGCTCAAATTCTAATTTTTTGAGAATCGTCCATACTGTTTTCCAAAAGGGTTGGACCAGTCGGCATTCCCACCAGCAGTGAAGGAGCGTCCCTTTCTCGCCACATGATATGAAAGGATATCTCATTGTTGTTTTGATCTGCATCTCCCTGATGATTAGTGATGTAGAGCATTTTTTCATGTGTCTTTTAGCCGTTTGGATTTCTTCTTTGCAAAAGTTTCTGTTCATTTCCTCACCCCATTTTTTGATGGGGTTGGGTGTTTTCTTCTTGTGGAGTTCAACCAGTACCAAAAGCACAAAATTTTATGAAAACCACCTATATGTAGACTGTTGGGGCAAAATTTTCATTTATGATAGAATTTTTAAAAAATGTATAAAAATTTAAAAGGAAATGAACTTTTATAGGTAGAATGAACATGAGATTATAACTCAAAAAACATACTATTGTTCTTGATCAAAAGAATTAATATAGTTATAATTTCAATGCTGTTCTTAAGAGAAGGCTATGAAATTGTATACCATTTATAGGATTAAAAAAGTCAAAAACTCATAATCTGCATGTATTTGTTTTATTTATAATATATTTAAAATATGCATAATTAACATTTATATTTTCTCCATCATATAATATTTTTCAATTATTTTAGCACTCATTCATTTTTATAATTATTATATGGGGGAGAAATCAGCCAATAATTATGAACAAAGTATTTAAAGCAGGAAATAACAATTAGAATTTTCACATTCATTTTAAGTATATTGCCCAGCAGAAGGTATTAAATAACCACAACTGTGCTTGTTAACTTAAGCTTACAAGTCTATAGGTAGCACTTTAAATATCTATGGATTCATGAAAAATAACTCAGTAAACCCCATCTGCTATCAAAGATGTGACATTATTAATTCAGAAACTGTCAGTTATTGTTATAAATAGAAATACACCAAGATTCATTTTATGTTCTCAAAAGAAAATCATTAACAATACAACTTAATGAAACATATGAAGATGCCAAGCAGCTTTGATAAATATTAATTAACACTGATTATATTAAAACCTACATAGAAAATATTGTATAGTTTTTCAAAACAGAATTAATAAACTTTTCAGTCAAATTTACATTCAGTAGTAACAAATATGATCTATAAGGACTATAAAATGATTAATATTTTATACTTATTTTAAATGAAAACATTAAAAATAAAATTTACTTATAAAAACAAGTTTACCTTATGGATCATACAGATTTCTCTTCACTCTCCCTTTCATATTAAAAAATTTTGAAAAACATAGTCTGTAAGCACACAGACTGATGCTAAACTTTTTCAATTTAATAACCTCCACCTCAAGTATCAATCTATGGCCACAGTAACAGTTTTAGTTGGTAAAAATTTAAACTTAACAAATAATCTAAGAACAACAGGTGTAAGGTTTAATTTTAGAAATATAATCTTCACATTTAGCTTGTGATTTTTTTCTTGAAAAACACACTCCCCTTGCTCAACACATATAAAAATATATATTTTAATTGTTTGTGAGTATTATTTTGAAATATCATTATACAGGGAATTTTCAAATATCAACAATTAGCAACATATCTATATGTGACTCTAATAGTTCTATATATCTACACTAGTAGAGTTAAACATAGAATTAATTCACTAAAACAGTGGGAATTGTAACAAACAGGATAACACTAAAAAAAAAAAATAAAAAAACCCAAGAATAGGTGGATAAAGAAGTATATATAGTGGAATTTTATATACTGGAATATATAATGGAATTTAGTCCCAAGGAAAGATTAAATATCATTTTTACTTAATTGTTGTTAAAACTGAAAGGATCAAGTTACATAAAATAAGTCAAAAGGAGAAAGAGAAATAATAATAACCTCACTTTTAAATAAAGAAATAAAGCAAAGGAATAGAAAATATCCGGTGAAAATAAATGTTAGGTTCTAAAGACAGAACAGAAGCTAACTAAGTGAATGGATTGGAAGATTCTTCTGCACAATCATGAAAGGTTACTAGCAATTCGGTGGGGGGGGGCATGGTGTGGTAACCCCATACCCCTAAAACAGGCATTTGTACCCTGTGCACCAACGCCATCTATATTAATTAAAATCCAACATGGCCGACCCGAGTTCAATTCCTCCGCCCCTCTCGGAGAGCCCGGCAAGCTACCGAGAGTATTCGATACGTCAGACACAGTAACAACAAAGTCTCCAATGGAGACGTTACTGGGCCCGTTCGAGCAAATCGACGATCAACGGGAGGGCCTTTACCTTTTACCTTTTTATATAAAAATATAGTTGGGGATTATACACTAACACCACAATCTAATAAATAAAAGTAAATGCTTACTGAAAATTCTAAAACATTCTGTCACTTAAGGAGCAGAAAACTTATTACCAGCTTCATCTCATGCTCAGTGTTGTGTTTTTTTTTTCTTTTTGGGTCACACCCAGCCGATGCTCAGGGGTTACTCCTGGCTCTGCACTCAGGAATCACTCCTGCCAGTGCTTGGGGGATCATATGGGATACTGGGAATCAAACATGGGTCGGCCACGTGCAAGGCAAACGCCCTATCCACTGTGCTATTGCTTCAGCCCCTCAGTGTTGTTTTAATACCATTGTTTTTATGAATATAATAGAACAATGAATAAAATCTAGGGACTCTTGTTCTACCAGAAATTACATTGATGTAGTTCCAACTTCCTTAGTGATGCTTACTAGTACAAACTGTACTTGAATAAATCATATTTAATAGAATTATAGCTTCATGAGTAAGGATATTATATTTAAAGAGCAGAACCACAAAGCACTGGGAAAATGCAAAAAATTCAGGGTCAGCATCGAAATTTGAATGTGAATTTTGTCCCTGTAGCTTAGATTTCAGAGTCTGCACTTTTCCTTTTCTATGATGAACATGCATATGTTTTTAACTAAAATATTTTCAAATGCAGAGCAAGAATTCTGTGCCTTGATTGTTATTGATTTAATATATATACATATTATTTTTATGCCACTTTGTCATGTGTCAATATTAGTGATATTACTATCCAGTAGAAACTTTCCAAACAAATAACCAATAGTTCTATTGATCAAATAATATTTGAAAAATACAATAGAATAGTTTGAATTACAGAAGAAATGTTTGGCTTAGTATTACTTTGTATTAATAAATAGAATCCCTCATGTGATTTTCCAACATTAGTTTAAGCAGCTACATATTTTCAGCAATTTAATATTTTAGCACTCATCAAGATTTCAAGAGGTGTTTCTCTTTTAAGTGATGCAGCTCATTCTTATCTTTCATTGAGTTGCATATCAAATCAAATTTTGCAAATAGCGAGGTGAGCATTAGAACAGCTTTTAGCTTGATAATTATAGCTCATACCTTTAACTGTCTTCTGAAACTGAAACTAATGGGCTGCTTTATGAGGAGAACTGTTTATCGATTTTGAAAAGCTTGGAACAGAAGAGACTGTACTCTTTTCTCTAACTGTAACAAGCGCTACCTGCCTATATTAATTACTTACTCTTCAGTGTTACAGTAAATTGCTATTGTGGAAACATAATGATGCTGAACATTTGTAGCTCAGATGATAGGGTAATGTTTAAACACTATATGCCCTGTTCTTTGAAGATTTGCTAATAACCTCTTTAATCATCTCTATTCACAATAACATGGATTCTGGAGCAGAAACTAGTCTAACGATTCACTAATATATGGAGCATAACATTTAATAATTTCAAAATAAATCAGTGAATTTTCCCCATACTTTATACAGAACACAAATGTTCCATAATATTTCTAATAAAACCAAACTTAAAGAAAAATGTGATTCTATTTCCACTCTTTTTTAATTTAAATCAGAGTTTACCAGGTTAATCATGATTATTTTATAACATAAGTTATGAGTTCAAAGGATATTTATTCACAAAATGTAAATATTAGGAATCCTTGCATATTTTTTCAAAAAAACTTAATTTTGTTGTAAATAAAATATTGGAGACAATATAGCAAAAATTAAATGAATTCATGAAAAAACATAGATATCAACAGATAAGCAAAAACCACCTATGAATATTTTAATTTTAGATCTGTAGATCCACATATGTAGGAATGAAACCATTAAAAAACCTCAATGAGGTAAATTTTGTAGAATACCATAAGGTAATGTACATATATTTAAGTATATGTTTACGCTTAACTATAAATATTTTGTTTTTTATTGTTATACTTCTATCCATGATATATTTGATATGCCAAACACAATAATAAGTATCACAATGGAGACATTACTGGACCCGCTTGAGCATATTGATGAACAAGGGGGAAGACAGTGACAGTGATACTTAATTGTATATTTAAAATCTACTGCTTTCTCTTTTCTGTTCATGCTTTTGTGTGTTCTTTTTTTTAATTTTCGAGTTACATGTGTCTGTGCTTCTTGCTTGCTCCTGTGTATTTGCACAACACACCTGGTGAGGCTCTGAAGACAATAGGCACACTGAGAGTCAAATCCTGAATGGTGACTTGTGAAGTAAACACCTTAACTCCTGTACTATCACTTCAGTCTCAAAAACCTGTTGATTTCTATAAACAAATTTTATAAGATTTCTCTTATTCAGAAAAAGACAATTATCTCATGAATTATACAGATTGAATTATTTCTAATATAATAAGTATAAATGCAATATGCAACATACATTTAATAACAATAGAAACTGTAGGCCATTTCTTCTAATAGAATCAGTCAGTGAAATTAATATAACATTATTTTTTTAGCATACTGTAAATTTCAGGAAAAAATTTAAAAAATAAAGATATATTAAAATTGCAGAGAGATTTAGAACAGTTTTCAAGGTTAATCTGTTAATTAAGTTAATGCTTGGTAAGTGTTTTCATCTATCAGTTTCTTGAGTTTGTCCAGTTTTTTATTACATATGAGTCATAATTATATAGAATGATTCTAAAAGAATTTTAACATAGTATTCTTAAATCGCTGATATGGTTGTAAACATGTGACATATTTTAATGGATTTCTTAATACTGATTTGATGCAATTAAATTAATCTAGTACATTTTCAACAATGTACTAACTTTCAACTTTTTGGTGAGCCAGACCCCCAAAATTAGGACAATTATATAGAAATAGAAAATGTGCCCTATATTTTATAATCCCAAATTATGACACAAGTTTTTTGAGAAATAAAGTGAAAAAAACAGATGTAGATAAAGAAATGTGCTAAAGAGAGAACATGAACTTCTCTAGAAAGGAGACAATGGCAAATTTTCTATTTCTATAACTGATTTTTGTATATTCTGCATATATCAATAAGATCATTTTTATTTATTTCAGCCAAATTTTATTGATTCAGTTCAGTTTTGCATCTATATTTAAATATTACTTACATTAAAATAATGCTAATCTGGGGTATGGTGCTGCCAGCAGGTCAATCTGTAACTGTGAAGCTAGTACATCAGCAGCCTGATGACACCGTCAGACTTTCAGATAACCCCAAATTGCTGCTATTCCTTTGGCCAGACCCCCAAAATTTGGGCAACATTTACCAAGAAAGTAAACAGCCAAAAGTTAGGTGTGTGAGAGACACACCCACAAACCACTTCTGGCTCAGCATTATAATTGGAAGCATGGCCTCTCTGGTTCCTGATCGAACTGCTTAATGGTCATGATTCCAGAGACTCAGAAACAAATCTCGGAACCCAAAGGCTTTTGGCAGAAATGTGTCCTATTCCAGCAGTAGGTTACTGGCACTGGGCCACTCCAGGTGGGAATAGGTTTCGTGCCTTGGCCTGTTCCCCCTGAAGGCCTGGTGACTACCATCCTCCAGAGGCCACTGGACATTCAGGTTTGGGCCTGCAGTGATGAGACACGCGGGGGGGGGGGGGGGGCTCACCAGATGGGGGTGGAACTGGCCCCTTCCTCTCCATCCCAATGAGACCCCCGAGTAGTTGCCTACAAATGGCCTCTCTGGCTCCTGATCATGTTGATTAATGGACATGATCCCATTAACTCAGAAACAAATCTCGAAACCCAGCAGCTTTCGGCAGAAATGCATCTGGACCGCATAAAAGGTGACCACTGCCTCAGAGCTTATAAATAAAAGGAAGGTATGAGCTGGCGGTGATGGGGCAACCTCTGTCCCATGGGAAGGGGGGCAGTACCGGCTCATCCTTCATGCCCTACCGAGGTTATGAGTTGACCCCCATGAGCAGCTCTCTGTCACTGCCATGGCTCAAGATGCAAAAGGACTTAATCCAGAGCCCGGCAGCTTGCAGCAGAATAGTGAATGGTCGATGCGTTAAACTAAGGCTCCATGCCTCCCCCGGAGGGAAAGGGTGTTGCTCCCTTCCGCCTCCCCCCGCCCCCCCCCGCCTTGGTAGCAAGGTGGCCATCGCCTCAGAGCTTATAGGAAAGTCAGGTATGAGCTGGCGTCACGGGGCAACTGCAGTCTCATGGGAAGGGAGGGCAGTACAGGCTCGTCCTTCATGACCTACTGAGGTCACAAGTTGCCCCCCCAGGAGTGGCTCTCCGGCACAGCCATAACACCAGACACACAGAAACCAATCTCATAATTATCTGGCTCTTTGCAGAAATCCAAAATCATTATGTGATTCTCATAACCAGCTATAGAAAACAAAGTATTAGAGAAAGACAACATGGAGGGCGGGATCCACAGATCCCGAAGGAAAAAAATAAATAAATAAAAACCAGATTCCAAAAAGAGCCGAGATCATCAGGAAGCCCCAGATGGGGTAGGTACCACATCCCGCCTCCCCCAGATGGAACCCCGGTGACCAGAAGCCACTACAACCACAGCTCGAGTATGCGGGAACTTGGACTTTTCCTCAAAACTGCGCGGCCGCTCCCGCGGCCGCGCGACATCTCTCTGTATACAAAGTGATCAATGAGAAGTAAACCACCCAATCTTTCTCCCTGAAAGTCAGAGTTAAGTTTGGAGCACGGCCACAGCCCCAGAAACACAAGGACTTAATGCAGAACCCAGCAGCTTAGAGCAGAAAAGTGAAAGGACTATGTGTTAATCCAGGCCATCAAGTCTGCCAGAGGGGAAAGGGTGTTGCCCCATTCGCCCTCTCTTCTCTGGAAAGAAGGATGGCGGCCGCATGGGAGCCTTGTGGACAGCAGGTATGAGCCGGGGGTGTGGGGGCGACTAAAACCTCATGGGAAGGGGGGCGTTCCGGTCCGTCCTTCACGCCCTACCGAGGTCACCAGTTGCCCCCCACGAGCGGCTCTCCAGCACGGCCACAGCCCCAGAAGCACAAGGGCTTAATGCAGAACCCAGCAGCTTGGAGCAGAAAAGTGAAAGGACTATGCGTTAATCCAGGCAATCATTTCTGCCCAGAGGGGAAAGGGTGTTGCTCCCTTCCGCCCTCCTCCCTCTGGAAAGAAAGATGGCGGCCACATGGGAGCCTTGTGGACAGCAGGTATGAGCCGGGGGTGTGGGGGCAACTAAAACCTCATGGGAAGGGGGGCGTTCTGGTCCGTCCTTCACGCCCTACCGAGGTCACCAGTCACCCGCCACGAGCGGCTCTCCAGCACAGCCACGGCCCCAGAAGCACAAGGACTTAATGCAGAACCCAGCAGCTTGGAGCAGAAAAGTGAACGGACTATGCATTGACCCAGGCCATCAAGTCTGCCGGAGGGGAAAGGGTGTTGCCCCATTCGCCCTCTCCTCTCTGGAAAGAAAGATGGCGGCCACATGGGAGCCTTGTGGACAGCAGGTATGAGCCGGGGGTGTGGGGACGACTAAAACCTCATGGGAAGGGGGGCGTTCCGGTCCGTCCTTCACGCCCTACCGAGGTCACCAGTTGCCCCCCACGAGCGGCTCTCCAGCACGGCCACAGCCCCAGAAGCACAAGGGCTTAATGCAGAACCCAGCAGCTTGGAGCAGAAAAGTGAAAGGACTATGTGTTAATCCAGGCAATCATTTCTGCCCAGAGGGGAAAGGGTGTTGCTCCCTTCCGCCCTCCTCCCTCTGGAAAGAAAGATGGCGGCCACATGGGAGCCTTGTGGACAGCAGGTATGAGCCGGGGGTGTGGGGGCGACTAAAACTTCATGGGAAGGGGGGCGTTCCGGTCTGTCCTTCACGCCCTACCGAGGTCACCAGTTGCCCCCCACGAGCGGCTCTCCAGCACAGCCACGGCCCCAGAAGCACAAGGACTTAATGCAGAACCCAGCAGCTTGGAGCAGAAAAGTGAACGGACTATGCATTGATCCAGGCCATCAAGTCTGCCGGAGGGGAAAGGGTGTTGCCCCATTCGCCCTCTCCTCTCTGGAAAGAAAGATGGCGGCCACATGGGAGCCTTGTGGACAGCAGGTATGAGCCGGGAGTGTGGGGGCGACTAAAACCTCATGGGAAGGGGGGCGTTTCGCTCCGTCCTTCACGCCCTACCGAGGCCACCAGTTGCCCCCCACGAGCGGCTCTCCAGCACGGCCACGACTCCAGAACACAGAAACCAATTTCTTAACTATCTGACTTTCAGTAGAAATACTTCCAGGGTCAATAGGTAAAATAGCAGAAATCCAAATCCAACATTTAATTCTTGAACCCAGCTGTAGAAAGCAAATCACTTCACAATGCTTTTTCAGCATGTCTGATTTGGGGGGGGGGGGTAAACTCTAAATAATAGTGGCGAATCTTTTATTGAAACAATCTAATCAAAGCGGATAGAGTGTTAACTAGAATTCATCTGCCTCACAGGGACGGGGAGGGGTGGGGGGTGGGGTTTTATTGGGGTTCTTCATGGGAAAAAATAAGTATTGGTAAGGAAAATGTGTTTGATATTTGCATGACTGAGACATAAACCTGAAAGCTTTGTAACCTTTCCCACAGTGATTCAATAAATAAATTTAAAAAAAAAAAAAAAAAAAAAAAGAAAACAAAGTATTTCACAATGCCTTTTCAGCAATTCTGATTGTTGGGGCGGGGGGGGGGGGGAAATTCTAAACAATAATGGTGCATCTTTTGTTGAAATAATGAATGTAATCAAGGTAGAGAAGAATTAAGTAGAAATCATCTGTCTCACAGCTATTGGGAGGGGTGGGAGGGAGGTATATTGGGGTTCTTGGTGAGTACTGGTGAAGGGAAAGGTGTTTGATCATTGTATGGCCAAGACTTAAACCTGAAAGTTTTGTAACTATTCTGACAATGATTCAATAAATAAATATAAGAAGAAAACATAAATAAGATTATGAAAAAAAAGTAAGGTAGAGTTCTTGCCCAATTCAATTAGCTAATCAGTGGCTGAATAAATAGCAGTACTCCTACATGAAAATAAAAAATAAAAAAATAAATAAAATAATGCTAATCAAGTAATTCTATGATATTAATATAACCTTGCACTAAAAGCACACTAAAGTAACTGATAAGTTATAGAGTATTTGATGTTTGATTTACTCTACACAGTGGCTTCTGGAACCAGTTAAGAAAACCTAAACAGCAAGTAACAACAATCTTGATTAAAGAGCTTCAACAGAAAAGAACACCACCAGATGATACACCTAGAGATATCTGGGCAGTGAGGAGGTGTTGTGATTTCAAGAGGATCAACTCAAGTTTGCAACAGGCAAATGGAAAAACAACACAGAACCCCACGTTGCTCAGTGAGCGAAGTCAGCAGCCTAGAAGATTCAGTCATCACTAACCACCTGTATAATCTCCCAGACAAGGACTTGAAAGAGAAAATAATAAGCATATTTAGTAAGAAAAAATGGTACAGACAGCCAAGATAACAGAACAAAGTGTTAGGGAGATAAAATCAGAAGGACAAAGGAAAGAGTTTGGTAGGTAAAATGAAAAATTCAACAGGTAGCCTAGAGGTACTAGATAAAGGAGCTTCCAAAAAACAAACAAGCAAACAAACAAACAAACAACCCACCTAGACATTTCTTAGTCAGAATGATAAAAGACAATAATAAAGAATATTGTAAGCAGCAAAATCAAGAAGGAAATTATATACAAAGAAGTGTTCTTAAGATTCACAGCAGATTTATCAAAAGAGTCCCTGCGCTCAGAGAATATTAAGATATGATTTATAAAATTCAATTCAATGAATGCTCACCAAGAATAATTTACCCAGCAAGATTTTCATTTGAATCTAAAGGAACTATATGGAGTTTCATGGAGAAACAACTTGGACTTCATAGGCTTAAAATCAACTCTGCAAGAAACACTGTAGGGACTTCTTGGAAACAATACAATCTTACTAACATGACAAACTTCTTCAGAAAGGAGGCCCAAAACTCTATATAAATAATATCATTATTTTTCAATGGCTAAAATGTACCAGCTAAGAGACACAGAGATGAATTTGAAAACTGAATCCAACTTTCTGCTGTCTACAAAAATACATTTAAATCAATTGTCCGAGCAAACACAGACTCAAAAAATCAAAGGATGGAGAACAACGCCCCCAAAAGCCTGGTGGCTACACTTACATCAGAAAAAATAGACCAGATTTTAAAAAAATAGAAAGGTACAGAAAAGGTTATTTCTTAATGATTAAGGGATAAGTACATTGGTAAGAACTCTAATGCCTAAGTATGCAACTCCTGAGAGAGCAGAAAAATACCTAAACCAGTTACTCATAGACCTGAAATAAGATATTAATAATGCCGAATCAATGATAGATGGAGACTTAAACACTGTACTATCACTTCCCTAGAGATCCACCAGAACACGACTCAGTATGGAAATATGTTTCTAAAGGATCAAATGGCTTACAGGAGCATAGTAGATAGACACAAGGCTTTGCATGCACCAAAAGCTGGATACACATTATTTTTTAATGCAAATGGCACATTATTCAAGATAGGCCAAGTTTTGGGTCACAAAACATGCCTCCATAAAATCAAGAGGCTATATATATCATATCAACTATCTCCTTTTACCATGATGCATTAAAAATAGAAGTTGATCACAAACAAAAAAGGAAAAATGAACCAACCACTTTGGAATTAAAGTGGAGAAAAGAGGAAATGTTAAAGAAAATAAAAAATTCCTGGAAAATAAAAGAATAAAGACATGCATTACCAGAATTTATGGAATACGTGTAAAGTAATAGCCAAAATTCTGGCACACACACAATGAAATAGAACTGTCCACTATATAGGCGGGCTAGCACTAGGGTTGGAATTTGGAATATTGGTGATGGGAATCATTAAAACAATTGTTGTTGAAACATTGTCTGTCTGAAACACAATCATAATAACCAGGTAACTTTGCTGTTCATGGTTATGCAATTAAAAATGCATAAAAGTTTTCTGTAGCCTAGTTATATGGGTACCCAGATCTAGTGAAAATAGACACAACCAGGAAAACCCCAAGACGCATTATACTTAAAAATGACAAAGTCCAAAGATTGGAACATAACATTGAAAACAGAAAGATAAAAAAAGAATTCACATATAAAGGAAACCCCATAAAATGTTCAAATGATCTACCAAAAATGATGCTACTAGCCAAGAGTATTGAAGGGTATTATACACAAATTCCACAAAATAAACAATTCACCAAGAATACTCTAATGAGATAGTTGATTTTTCTGATCTGAAGAAATAATACAGAGCTTCATGGACAGTTAACAGCATGGGAATGCATAACCTTGAAACCAGTTTTGCAGAAAGCATTAAAGGAGCTTCTTTAAAGGAACAGAGAAACTTCCCAACATGTGGCACTTAGTATGGAACTCACTAATGGTGTGTATGGGTGTCCTCAACTAGATTAAGAAAGGTTAAAAAACATATCAATCAATCATCACTAATTTACTTTTATTAATATAATTTCCCCTGCCATTTCTTTAGTCTTTGTTGGAGCAATTAATGTGAAATAATTTTTTTATATGCCTACCAAGGGGGCAGGCTTGAGGGTGGTAAGAAACTTCTGACATTGGTAGAGGGACAAGGATCTTGATGATGAGTGATGGTGTAACACTGTATGCCTGAAAGAACTCTATTATGAGCAAGCTTGTAAACCATGCCATATTGATAAAAATATTATTAAAAAGAAAAGTGTGAGAAAGGAAAAGTAAAAGAGAAAAAATTTACACTGAAGAAATTGTTAACATATAGATAATTGATATGATACCTAGTCATAAGTATCACTTTCTTTTGCAGAATTGAGAATCTTTATATGAACGAATACAACATTTTCTTTTTTCAATTTTTATTTATCAAGTCAAGGGTTTGCAATAATTCTCCCAAATTTTGATTAGGTATTACATGACTCAATAATACATGTAATAGCAATGCTTTCTATATTATTGTTTTACTATACACAGGAAGAAAATAATGTAAGAATAGTTTAATCTTTAAGTCAAAAATTATCTTATTTTTTGTTAAAGTTTATACTTATTATCAATGTATTTGCATCGTTTCTATGCCTTCCTTCTTATTTCCTCTTATTCTCTAGTGAAATAAATTATTAGAAATTATCCTGATAGTTATTTCTGCTCAGTAATTTTCTTAAGGAGAATTGGTATTTGTTCAACACTTAATAAATGTCAAAAACACTAACAACTTTATGGGAGTTGATATATTTATTCTCTTAAGAAACTACAAGCTTGTTTTTCAATTTTCTCCATAGTTTTCATTTCCCCCAGCTGTGAGTGAGATCTCCAGTTATTTAATCCTCTCATTAAAATCTTATTTAGTCAGTGATCTGTGCTTTGACCATTTTAATAGGAAGAGAGTTGAATCTCTATCCTCTCAATTTAAATTTTCCAGCAGACACTTGATGTGGGAGATCTTTTCATATGTTTAATGGTAGTTTGTATGTCTTATTTCATAAGGAGTCCATTTTAATTTTTTCCTTCATTTCAGAGGTTTGAAACCAACCTGAAAATGCTCTGGATTTATTTATGGCTCTGTATTTGGATCATTCAGTCAAAGCTAAGAGAACCATGGGGTGCTGTAGACTGAGCCCGTTTCATCCACATGCAATACAGTGCCTACTACTATCTTATTGACCTATTAAGGACTTTGATTTAATTATATGGGACATATTTTCCTGAAATTTTTGAGAGTCAATAATTTTTTATAAATCTTGATAACAATAATGTATTACATGTGTTTATGATGATCTATGTTATGATTATTTTGTTCCATTAGAACATGCCTATATTTTGAAAAGTAGTATCATACCATGATTAACTTATACTAAGTCTTAATATGAGTTAAATTTTTTTTACAACTTATTTTTATCCAATGTTAGAAACAATTAGTCTTTTGTCTCTTACAATTACCATTGTCACTTCTCACTTGTGATCCTGTTGTTCATCCATTTGCTAGAGGGGGGCCAGTAACGTCTCCATTTGTCCCTGTCACGTGATAGTGTAGCCCAATGGCATATTGGGGGCGCTTTCAGGGTCAGGGGACTGAGACCCATTGTTATTATGTTTTTGGCATAACGAATACATTCTGGGTAGCTTGCCAGGCTCTCTGAGTGGGACTATTATCATTATGGGAAATTTAATGGTACAGGAGATCAAAGTGGCTTGGATATATGCAATGCAGATGCCTCACTCACTGTATCTCTCTTTCCTATGAATTTTGGAACTTTTATTGATGATCACAAGACTATCAATCTTAATAATATATTCTCTTGGAGACAAATTTTGACTTATATTTTACTCCCAAATATTTAACACTGGTGGACTTTTCCTGCCTAGTAACTTGGTCTTAAAATTGTGAAGGTTGTACTTGTTTGTAGCAATTCTTGAATCTACTGTGATGACCCTCTTTCTTTAGCTTGATTTTATTTTTTTAAGATAATTTCTTTCACTGTTAAACTGTATAACTTGCAGTGAAACTGTACAATCAATTTCTTACGTGGTTAAAAATGTTTTATTTATTTATTTATTTATTCATTTAATTATTTTGCTTAGCCTGTCTCTGTGGCTTTCTTTGTCTTTGATCTACTAAGACTATCTGCCTGTGTGTTCAACCACTCAGAAGATTTTTTCTGTGCCTTTATGACATAACTGTCAATCTATCATTTAATTTAGGTAACTTGAACCTGTAGGGCCATAGGTATTTGCCATGTTAATGCATGTATTGAGTGTAGTAAATTCTTAGCATCCTTAATCTTTGATATTTTATTCAGCTTCCTAGGCTCTTTCCTCAAAATTTATGTTTAAGCAGTCAGAGATATTCCACCTTTGCCTTGATCTCTCATTTCCTAAATCATTTTTTTAAACTTTTTGAACCACCTTAGCCCAACTAATACAATTTTTACCATTCAAGGGGGGGTGGCGTATTAGAAACAAAAGTGGCAAATATATACATGACAAATAAGTTATAATTTATTGTAACTGTAATTTATTTAGTGCTGCATAATGAAAATTTTAATCATTTGTTGCATTTTATTTATATCTATTTTACAGAAGAATTCACTAATATAATGACATCTTTTCTAGAAACCAGAGCTTCAGGGTACACTATTTTCACAAACATTCTAAAAAGATAAATCCCTTCATTCTAAATGTCAGATACAAATGTCAAATTTATACTTCTCCATTTAAAAATATTTTCTGTCAAACTATTCAATTATCTATCATAAATATAAACATTTAAAATTTACCTGCATCTAACCTTTATGAAAGAAACGTGTAGTGACATTCAATGCATAAAGTCTCAGAGATATTCAAACCTTTTCTGATGGTCATGGATAGAGAGCATTAGAGACTAGATTTTACCCTAGGTCTTTATTAAACATACATCAAAAGATTACTAACCCAGCTACTACTAAAGTCACAGTAATTTATAATGATGATGGTCTACTGACTCCAAACTATTTCCGTTGTCTTAATCTGCAGGTCAACCTCTATACTCACTTTTTTTTTGTTCCTTTTCACTTTTTTGGGGTTGGGGCCATACATGCAATTGCTCATGGATTAATTCTTGCTCTGTTCTCACTCCTGGCAGGGACCTGTGAACCATATTGTATTCCAGGAATTACATGGACACATGTAATGCAAGCACCTTACATGCTGTACTATCTCTCAGACACCATTTAGACTGCATTTTTATAAATATAAAAAATTCTCAATACTTTATATGGAAAATGACAAGTTATGTGTGTGAAAATATGTTAACTCTCCTGTCTTTATATATATATATATTTACAATCTATTACAGACAGTATATATATTATATATAATAGAATATAAATGATTAGACTCTGGATAGAAATACACAAAAGAAAAGGAAAACTTTGAAAAGAGTGGTATATTTAAAGGTTCACTTTCATATTAAAACTAGTTTAAAATACTTAAATATACAGTAATTATTTTCCATTAATAGATTCATTTGCATGTAATAGCACTCTTCTTACATTTAGATCTGCATCAAAGGACAGTAGCTTCAAACTTCTACTTTCATCCTAGATTATGAAAAACCAGTGCATATGGTTTCTTAAATCAAGTTAAGCAAAATGCAAATTAACATTAACAGCAGCCAGTCTTTTTAAAGACATATTTCTTAGTAATATCTATTTAATTGTAATATTCTCAAAAGTACTTGTTTCTAATGTTAGTAACTTAAGAAATATATATACAGACATTAAGACACCTGAAGCAAATCACTCTACAAATCCAAATAACCATTGGCAGATGTTCTATTAACATTTAAAAGATATGTTGCCATTAATGCATTTCAAAAAGTGTTTATTTTTATATTTTTATAACAGTTATAGTTCATTCAGATAATCATACATCTATCTCTCTTCACTCTCTTGCTATTTTACTTGCTGTCTTTCTCACCCTCCCATACATCTATTCATTTCATGTTCTCTCTTTATAAGAGTAAACAATAGTTTCTTTTACTCTAAGTGCATGCAATTTGAATAATATCCTTTAAGTCTTTGAAGCTCTTACAATGATAGCTGTATTTGCCATATCAAGAGATAACGACTAAAATAAGCCTGTCAGATCATTACAGGACAGGATTAAAGATAACGTGACAATTTCCTTGTGATTTGTTTTGTAAAGTGAAACAAGAAAAGATTTTTCTTTTTTTTTTCTTACAACCTGAGGGATAGTACAGCAGGTAAAATAAGGTAAGCAGCCTATCTGGGTTCCATCCCAGGCATTTCATATGGTTCCTGAAACCCTGCCAGGAGTGGTCCCTGAGTGCAGAGCCAGGAGTTCGCCTCCAGATCTTCTGGATGTGGCCAACACTTCAAAACTGGCCATCCACAAAAAACAACGACAAAAATTTATTCTGTCAAACAAAATAGAATAGATGCATCTACCTGCAGTTTTAGCGGTTTTAGATTTTTGTCAAAATGTTTTTAATTTTAAGAAAAATGTGTTGATTATTCATTGTGGGTAAGGGAGTATGGGGTCATATCTGCCTGCATTAGTCATGACTACTAAGAACTATCCTGGTGATGTCCAGGGGATCACATCATCCAAGGTATCAAACCCATGCCTCTCCCAAGTAAAGCATGTACTCAGCTCTTTGAGATATCTCCAGCTCTGAGAGATAGTTAAAATATTTCTCTTATTTCATCTTAGTGTATTAGGGTGGAGGCATTCCTGGTGATATTCATCCAGTCATGATGGCAGTTCCAAGCGAGGATGTGAGGATACAGTACTGCTCAGGCCCCATGGTAGCCAGGAGCCTCAGAGACACTGCATCAGTGTTGGGGGCCACCAGAAACGCACCTAACAATCTCAGTTATTGCCAGCACTGCTCCCACTATGTGTTGTTAGGACCATACACTAAGCATGTGACTTACGCATTATAAAATTTTCACATTGAATTATATCCGGTGCTAGTCTAAATGGTTCTGGAGAACTTACAGGTACAGTATGGTCAGACTGGTACCCTCTATCCATGAATGGATAATATGAACATTGAGATGACCAGTGGTAGTAAGTGGGTAATTTTCTTCTTCTTCTTCTTCTTCTTCTTCTTCTTCTTCTTCTTCTTCTTCTTCTTCTTCTTCTTCTTCTTCTTCTTCTTCTTCTTCTTCTTCTTCTTCTGTAAATAAATTTTGTTTGGACGGTTTTTTAAAAGTTTGGAGGAGAGAGAGAGAGAGGAGAGAGAGAGAGAGAGAGAGAGAGAGAGAGAGAGAGAGAGAGAAGAGCTCGGGCAGCATATGTGCCAATAATTTTCTTCTTAAGTAAAATGCTTATTGGAATTTTTATTTATAATTTTAATAAAATTATACTTCTTATTTCCTAAAAACTATCTTCTCCATTGGGTAATTTTGTTTACTTTTTAGAATAAGGGAAAATAGAACACATTTTCATATTCAATATTAACATAATTTTTATTACACTGAAGACAAAAATGTCCCTAAAATAAAACTATTTTAAGCATTCATTTCAAATATACTTTACTAGTGTTTTCCAATTTTTCAAATTTGTTAAATAACTTTTAAGGGATGTATACAAGTCAATATAGTATTCTTTTAGCTTCCTTGAAAAAAATTACCAAGTTATACGTTGTTTCTTTTGCTTAAAATTTTTCTTGAATTTTCATGACTAAGGTAATCTTGTAAATTCACAAATGATAAAGTTGTCAATCTATGTCTGGAGCACAGGTGAAAGTAGTTTCTGTGTTTATTACTTGTTTGGGTGCTCAAACCAGCGATGCTTGGTATTTATTCCTAGATCTTCACTGAGGTATTATACCTGGCTATGCTCAGGGGATCATGTAGGATTCTGGAATTGAACCTGGGTCTGCTACATACAAGGTAAGCACCTACCCAGTTGCTAACTCTCCAGTCTCAGTACAGGCTAAGTATTAAAAAACTTTTCTAAAATTGGTAGATTTTAAAAATGTTCTAATTTTTAGATACTATTCTAAGAGAGGCAAAAGTAAGATGCAAAATTGAAGAAAATGACTTTGCTTTTCACTAGCAAAATTAGTTAATGCTTCTTCATGATTAATGGAGATTATTAGTTATAGTGTTATGTCATATTTTAAATACATCCTGTATGTAGTTTTTCCAATAGAAGACAATGATAGGGACTAGAATGATAATACAGCAGGTAGGGTGTTGCCTTGCACGTGACTGACCTGGGTTCAATTCCCAGCATTCCATATGGTCCCCTGAGAACCCCAAGGAGTAATTTCTGAGTGTAGAGCCAGGAGTAACCCCTGTGCATCACTGAGTATGATGAAAAAACAAAAAAATAATTAAATAGAAAACAATGATAGAGGTAGCTACAACCTGGCTCTTTCAATTGTTGCTATCTGGGATAATGAGAATTAAAAATTGCTGAGCAGAAATGGAGCATAAAATATAAGTAGAATCTGATATTAGAATGTTTTATAGTAATTTTAATGTATTTCATAAATTCCCACTATGGTTGAATGAGAAGTTTCTCTCAGACTTATTTGCAGTGTTGTATATGCATAGCAATCAGTAGTTTAAGCTCATGCTGCATAAACATGTACAAAACTTCAAGGAGATAAATTTATTTGAAGTGTCCCAGATGGTCCACAACATTAAAGTAAACAAAATCTCTCTCAAATAATACACTCTAAAACAGATTTGCTAGAATTGTTCTAGATTAAATTCAAATAAACATTCATGCAGGGGAGCAAAATATCACACCACGAATTAAAATGACCATTTAGTATCGTGTCAACAAATGCTGTTGGAGCACCTAGTTATTGGTACAGTATAGGTGGAGTGATGTTGCAGTAAATAAAAAAACACAAACCAATGCCTGGATTTAAATTCAAGTTACATGTTATACAGAGGTTTAATTTGTAAGTTTCTGGTAAACTGTCATTAAAGGAACTAGAGTCTATGGGATATGTGTAGAACTGAGGGTTGGAAAGATAGAACAGTGGATAAGCTGCTTGATTTGCTTATAACCTACCTGTGTTCAATCTTTGGCACCCTAAAGGTTCTCTTGAATGCCAAGAGGTATCATTGAACAAAGTCATATATAAGCCCTAAATATAATCAGATAAGTCCCGAAGACCACGATAAAAATCCTGAGCGCTGCCTACTGTGCATTTGGTCAAACGTTAAATGTATCGAACTGGAGTGGGGACATTTTATAAATAAGAAGCTATAAAACATATATATTAAGTGGAAGACATATAAAGAAAAGTAAACATAAAATAAGAAAGTAACAGAGCTAGAGCGAGAGTTCAGAAGTTAAAGGTCGCTTTGCACAGAGCCAGCCTGCTTCAACCTTGCACTGCATGTGGTCCCCATAGAATGACAGGAAGGATCCCTCAGTAAAGAGAGAGTAGTACTCCCTCTCTCTGTACTGAGTACCACCAAGCACCCCCTTCCAACAACAGAATAAATATAACAAAAAAAGGAATGATAGAGATAAAGTTTATACTATATGTAATAGACGTTATAAAATATTATATATTTATGGCTAGAGCAATAGCACAGCAGTAGGGCGTTTGCCTTGCACGCAGCCAACATGGCCGACCCGAGTTCGATTCCTCCGCCCCTCTCGGAGAGCCCGGCAAGCAAAGGAAGTCATAAAATAAATTTTAAAATGTCCTACACAACAGAAAAATTAGTGAAAAAGATATGCAATGCACTATGAGTCATTGAACCATAAATGGAGCAAAAGAAGAAAAAGAAAAAAGAGTCAAGTATGAAAATCTACTTGAATGTAGCCTGCCCACAGGGCAGAGTCTGGCAAACTCCCCGTGGCCTACCAAATATGCCAAATACCAGTAACAATGATGGGTCTCATTCTCCTAAAGAGCCCTGAATATAATCTCAGGGCTAGGATGAAAGAGACGTTACTGGGGCCTGCTCGAGGCAATCGACGATTAACAGGATGATGAAATGAAAAATGAAATGAAAATCTAGAAAACATTAAAAGACAAAAATTATAGAAAATTAATAATTATTTTGAATACATTTAGATGAAATTATTCAATAAAATAATAAATTAATGAATAACAGTACCTCAGGCTGTGGAGATAGCTTATAGAGCAAATGTCCAGTGAGATGTTGAGTTTAATCTCTGGCACTGCATAACAACCCAATGACCCTTGGCTGGCCCTGGTAAATTCCAAAAACCATTTGGTTTCAGTATAATTTCTGAACTGGAGCAAATACACACCTGCATCCATTGCTGTATCTGCCTCAGCACCACTGTATGTGATCCCCTTTTCGAAGATGCAACAAAAAATTTACAAGAACAATCTAAATTCCCTCTATAAAAGACTGACTGATGTAGGGTCACACATTTGTCCGGTAAAATGATAGAAAAGGCAGCTCAATGAAATAAACTGAGACTAAATCACAAGTATTAGGCAAAATATGTTAAAAGGTTAGTATTTCTTTTTTGTGTGTGTTTCTGCAATGTAGAGAGACGAGATATTGGAACAAGAGTAAAAAATAAAATATTGCAAAAGGAACGTAAAAGAGTAAATCTTATTTGCCTGACAAAATTTATGGAAACTCTTAAGTCTTCTAAAACCTGGTCTGAAAATAGGAGACTAACACCCAAGAAATTATATCAGAAATTTTACTCCATGGCTTGGAGGCCAGCCACACATGCTAGGGGAAAAGGGAGCTCAGATATTGAAGGGAACACCAAATAAAGGGTGTTGGAAAGATCATCCCATGATGGAAGAAGCATGCTGAAAGTAGACTATAGACCAAACATGATTGTCACCCATTGCCTCTTTTGCAAACCACAACACCCAATAAGAGAGAGAGAACAAAAAGGAATGCCCTGCCACAGAGGCAGGGTGGGATGGGGGGATAGGGGGTGGGAAGGATACTGGGATCTGTGGTGGTGGGAAATGGGCACTTGTGGAGGGATGAGTATTTGATCATTGTATAATTGAAACCCAGGCACAAAAATTTGTAAGTCTACAACTGAACCTCATGATGTAATAAAAATTTTTTAAAAAACTGGTCTGATATGAACATAACATATTTCACAAAGACACTGTGAAAAATAGGTTCCTCAACCTCAAAACTAGAGGTAAGATCAATAAATATATAAAATACAAATATTTGTGAGGTCACAAACTAAAGTTATGCTCCTAATGTTGGAAAGGAAATTATAAGTACTCAGAAGAAAAATCATGTCACATTTTGTTAAAGGACTCTTTCAGAAATGAGCACTGATGCTTAGAAAGTATGATTTTTTAAATACATTCTCATATAAAAGGAGTAGAAAATATGAAACAATTTACAACTCATTTAAAATGAAACTACTGCATTTCAGGATACATAGTATAGGTAGAATCCTAAAATGTATCTTAACAGGGATTAAAAATTGGGGGAATTTTATAGGAAGAAAACAAAGATGAGGAAAGTAAAAATAGTTTATAGTTTACCATGCTTAAATTGTTCTTGGCAATACATAATTGATCATTTATTCTAATGTCTCAAAAAAGTTCATAAGCATCAGTCTTTGTGGTTAAGCAATTTATTTAGCAACTGATTTCTCAAAAACTGAAACAGCTTCCCGCCCTGCCAAGGCCACGAGTTGCCCCCCATGAGTTGCTCTCTGCCATGACCGTGGCCCCAGAGGCACACAAACCAATCTCATAACTATTCTGCTTTTGGCAGAAATCCCTCCAGACTTATTTAGTAAAATAACAGAAATCCCAAATCATATTCAAAGACTTCATATGGTCTTCATGACCAGCAATAGAAAACAAATTATTTCACAATGCCTTTTCATCAGTTCAGATTTGGGGAGGGGGGTTCCAAATAATAATGGTGCATCTTTTGTTGAAATAATGTAATCAAAGTAGAGAGGAGTTCAGTGGAAATCATCTGCTTCAAAGGCATCGGGAGGGGTGGGAAGGGGGATATATTGGGGTCCTATTGGGGTTCTTGGTGGTATAAAATATGTACTGGTGAAGGGATGGGTGTTCACTGTATGACAGTGAATTAAACCTGAAAGAATTAAACCTGAAAGCTTTGTAACTTTTCTCACAATGATTCAATAAATAAATTTTAAAAAACTGAAACAATTTTTTTCAAGTACAAAAAAAGTCAAAAAGTTGCTTGTTGTGCTTTATTTGTTTTAGTTTTTGAAACTATGGCACCTTCTTTTCTGTTATAAATTGCCAGTACTTATATCTGTTTTTATATCTGTTTATATCTTCTTTTATTTTAAGATGTTAACATTTATCTTCTTTATGTACATAAAGCAATAGATTTAATTCATAAAATATATTTTAGGGGATAAAGTGATTAATATATAAAGAAATTGTTGTATGCTCTTGAATAATTTATAATATGATACTTGCACTAGACAAAATAGGGAATGCCTTCTATTTATAAACATTGTTGTGAATTTCACAAACAGAACACTAGGAAAATATATCAAAATCCAATTTCAAACCCAGCCTTTAATTATCTAAATATCTCACAAAATGTAAAATGTATGTCATTATTAAGAAAATCACATTATTTATTGTCACAAAAATAAACTTGTAAATATTTTATCTCAAAAGCATTTCTTTCTATGCAGGAAAGTTTTAAAATGAATGCAAAATCTGAGAACTATAAAAGTAATTCGGTTCATTTGCTTATAGTCTATAATTGATTATAACATTTTATTTATGATGCTGTCAAGAGTCAATCATATTGGCACTTTAGGCTTCCTTGCAGGGTGATTTTTAGCAGAAAATGAGACAAAACACATAAAAAGAGACAAAATGATATAAGCAAATATATAAAGAGATAAACAAAAACACAGACTATCCAAGCGTTATTGTTGTCTGAATGGCCAAATGTGAGCATACAGTCTGACCATTTTTTCAAAACAATATTGGTAGCCAAACTTTGTTCCCACTACATGAATTATTTTTTAAGTTCAAAGAGACATTAAGAAGTGAGTCCATCAAAATTAAGTGAGTGCATTAAGAGCAGAGACAAGGATATGTCACACAAGCAATAAGCAGCTTATAAGTTTGTGACTGTTCTTATTTTAATTTTGCATTTACCTCTCAAAGATTCTAAACTGTATTAGCCTATTCTTTCCTGGGTGTATTTTGACATCCCTACAATCCATTCTATTTTTTCCTGCATGCAGCTTTATTACCTGTTTCTATTTTAAGACCTATGCTTATATTCTAAAATCTATGTTTTTTTTTTTTGCCTGGGGGACTCTCATGACATTGGGGTTTTCATGAGGGTTTTGATCTCCTACAACTAACGTATAATTTTTTTTGCTTGCCCAAGATAATTACAAACACTTAACCGAGATGAAATAATTAACATATGTCTATGACTTTGAGAAGCTGAAAAAGGAAGGTAACTTTAGTTTCACATAGGGTTTCTTTGCTGCAACTTCACCCTATCAAATGTTTGATTTTAACCTATGAAATCCAATTCAGGTGTCTAAGATACACGCTATAACATACTCAGGTTTTATTTTTTCTTAAATACTTTAGAGAAATTTAGATTCATAGCAAGATAAGGAGGAAAGACAGTTTTTCACATAACATCTATTATAATATTCATAATTTTGTCCATTGTAAACTCTCCACCAAAGGAACATGTTTGTTATCATTCATACATGCATGTTGATGCATCAACATTTTATAGTCTACAGCTTACTGTAGTTTGATTTTGATTTTACACATTTCATGATGTGGGGAATTATATAACTTATACCCATTATATGCT
This sequence comes from Sorex fumeus, assembly GCF_029834395.1. NCBI lineage: Eukaryota > Metazoa > Chordata > Mammalia > Eulipotyphla > Soricidae > Sorex > Sorex fumeus. Next base: position 38,366,596 of record NW_026606322.1, on the reverse strand, counting down.
ATTTCAGTGCCCTAAAAGTCTTCCTTGATCTATATATCCATCTTTTATCATATCTACATTTCTGTTTTACTCAGCAGATCATGTCATCTGCTATAGAAGGTATAGAAAAAGAGCATAAGTTTGCAATGCTGAAAATGATGGATGTTGAGGTGGGAGGCAATGTTACAGTATGCAAGAGGTTAAAATGAAGAGAAAATTGATTTTGTTTACAGACCTTATATTCTTTGTCCATTTCACCCCTTTGGTTTCTCTAGTGCTTACTAAAACTAAAAAAAGACATTTAGAATATAAATGCATCATATTATTCATACCAGACTATCTTCAAATGTTCTATATGGAAGCTATGTGGAACAATTTTAATGATAATACGCATTGTCGGGGTATTGTCCATTTTAAAGTTTATCCAGTGAGAAGAAAATGACTCTGACTTCAGAGATGCTAAGAGTATCAATATTTTCTAACTGGATTATATAAATTGCATCCCAGCAAATTTGTACTAATTTACATTTCTTTTAAAAGTGAATCAATTTCAGCTGTTCCACACTTAAAAGAATTAGTAATATATTAATTAATGTGATCATTAGTCTTAAACTCTGCCAATTGCTAATTTGAGAAATTCAAGTGTAATTTTTAATTTAAATTGGCATTAGCTACTTATATATTTTATTATTGAATTTTTGAAGTTGTTTTATAACTATGTGTATGAGGTAATTAAAAACAAGTACAAATATAAACATTGTAATCAATGCTTTTTATCACAGCAATATCTGAAACTAGAATGAATCTATAAAGTTTAATCACAAAAGGAAACTAATATATTTATTATCTCAATGCATTGTGCTATTTTCATATTAACATAAAGAGAGAATAAAAAACTTGGTGCCAGAGCAATAGCACAGTGTGTAAGACCTTTCACTTGTATGGGGCCCACCTGTGTTAGATCCAACACATTCCGTATGGTTCCTGAACATACCTGGAGTGATCCCTCAATGCAGAGCCTGGAGTAAGTCCTGAGAATGTGCAAAACAAACAAAAAACACAGACTAAACTGAACAACAAAAATAGCAAAAAGAGTACTGAGAGGAATGAAGGAGTTGTAGGTGAAAACTATAGTTATTCTTTGGATGCTGATTGATAATCTTAGTACTAATGATTTTAGTATTTCAGAAATGGATAGGCCTTCCCTTTTCCAAATCACATGAATCAGTTTTTTCTTGACACCAAAGTAAATACAATAATTCACAATAAAATGTCACTTTCATAAGCCTAGAGATGTAGTCCAAATAGTGGAGTATATGTCTTATATGTGTGAGGCCTTAGTAGGTTTTACCTCTGGCACCACATGGTTACTTAATATCACTGACTTTGTTTCTGGTGTTTCCAGACAAAACTGACTGCATCCCTAGTGACATGAGAGTCCCAAAGGTTGTCATCGCTACAACTTAGAAATATACCCAAAATAAAAATGATTGAATTTTTTAATTAAATGCATTATAAACATAAAAGTTATTGATTTTAATATCTTCACAAATAAAGAGTAAACAAAGTTTTTATTTTAAGGTGGGTTCTCTGAGGTAGCAATGTGGTTTATAATAAAGTCAATTAATAGTTAAATCTAACAAAAAACTAATTGTTGACTCTTATAGTTCAAATACATTTATCACACTAATATATATAATTAAAAGGATTCAAATTATAGTAATTTATCTGTCATATATTTTAATAATCTTTATTTACCAGTTCATTGTGTTTTATGGATCAGATATTTTCTTCATATGCTAATATGCTGAACACAAACATAGAAATACTTGCTTCATTTTGCATTCTTCTCATGAACACAGTTTGTAATCCACATTTATAGAAACTTTTTTCATGATTACATGATATTCATATGAATGTATAAATAAAAATAAAGCAATTGAACTGGCCATTAATATAGTAATTATATACTGTAAATCTCCTAATCTGCATATTTTTTTACACAGTGGAAGAAGATAAATGACCTATAATAATTACTGTTACCATTGCTTTCCACAAAGAAATTACTTGATTATCCTATATTCTACATTTTCACTTGAATGAATTAAGAAAGATGTTACAGCAAACTATACCAGTTTTCATAAGCTGCATAGATAAGTTAATAAATCAAACAATTATTTCCTAATCACAGAAGCAGTCATGAATAGTTCAAGAAAAGCCAAGGAGTAGTAATCACTTCCTTAGGCTAGCTATTTAATTTATCATGGTTGCAGTATGAAATAAAAATCTCTGCAAAGATGCTCCAAAAAATAGCATGTAAAGTGTGGCCAGTAATAATCTAATGTGAATAGAAATGTGCTGTTGATTCTGTAGCTTGTATATTTAGCTACTCTTGCACTCAACTCTTTGCAGTGATTCAAGTCCCCTTGACTCCAAATGGTTGTGTTCTATCTGCCTCTTCTCGGACCCTTGAGATGTCTTTCTTTCTCTATCTTCCTCCCTACATTCTGGAGATATAGGTGGAATATAGCTCCAAATATTTTAGGCTTAACATTGATTTGCCCTTCCCCCCTTGCCACGAGGAACTCAGGTTTATTACGGTGCTCCTGAGGCACTTCCATTCCATTGTGTTTATCTGTAAATTCTTCCCTATGCTCTCCCCAACCAGTTAATCAGCTTTTGCCCTAATCAGACTCTGTTAACTTGTCAGGTTAGATTCCTCAGAAATCTATGATTTTATATGTATGAGTGAAATATTGTCTTTCTCCTCTCCTTATGTCTTTTGAATAGTTTACTTTATGCAAAGTCCTTTTCGTATAGATACAGAAAGACAGTTAATATCATGCTTTTGTAATTTAGGATTTAATTAGCTTTGAATATTATTTGCTCCCGGGCATCTGCTTTCTCGACTTAAGCCTCAGTTGCCCTTGGTTCCTAACACCCCAAGAGCAGGGTCCCCATGAGAAACTGAATGAACTACCTGCGGTGAGCTACCCTGGCATTGAAATGGGCCAGGCCAAAGTTCCACGATTCTTAACTATAAGTTAAGAGTTTGATCATAGATATATACTGTCCTGATCCAAAAGTAACGACGAGACGAGGACCCTGCTAGGGATAGGAAAGACTATCTGGCCTGAGCTCTGTAGTCTGAGATCAAGATGGCCCTAGGCAGGCAATTCTATAAGTTTAAGGTATTTCTTACTGTATCCATACAAAATGATTTATATTATATATGCTTATATGTTTGTTAGACAAGGAGAGGAGAAACACACCCAGGGGAATCTGCTCTAGGGTGGATTGATCTGATAATGAGGATCTGTCCTAGAACCAGATGTCCCTGAGGGAAAGAATGCTAGCCCTATTGATTGTAGCAGATGTCCCTGAGGGAAAGAATTTTACCCCTATTGATTGTGATTGCACCTATGTGTAATTGTTACCCCAATCCCTCATGGTGGGGAATATAATGAGACTGTAAGAATGGGCAGGAGAAGGCATAGGAGAGAGACAGGAATGAATGGAGAGAGTATTGGAATAAACTGCAACTAAGACCAACCGGCCTGGCCCTTGTTTCCTTCCTTCACTTGCTCATTGCCATCAACCTCCCCAGGGTGGGGAAGTGGCCCAAGACTACCGAACGCTGGCGGTGGAATAGATAGACTGCTGCCATTGCTGTGCAATTTTTGAGTTTACACATGGGACCATGGTTAATCTAGGAGCATCTTTAGCTTCTTTGTTTTGTGAGTACATTTTACTAGTTATAGAGAAAAATTAAAATAGTCAAACACCATCTCTTTTATTTTTATTTTTTGTTTATTGAATCACTGTGGGAAAAGTTACCAAGCTTTCAGGTTTAAGTCTCAGTCATGCAATCATCAAACACATTTCCCTTCACCAGTACTTATTTTTCACCACCAAGAACCCCAATACCCCCCCTCCCAACCCTCCCAATGCCTGTGAGGCAGATGAATTCTAGTTAACACTCTATCTACTTTGATTAGATTCATTGTTTCGACAAAAGATGCACCATTATTTTTTAGAGTTTACACCCCCAAATCAGACCTGTTGAAAAGGCATTGTGAAATAATTTGTTTTCTACAGCTAGTTACAAGAACTAATAGCGGCCGCATGACTTTGGATTTCTGGTATTTTACTTATTAAGCCTGGAAGTATTTCTGCCGAGAGTCAGATAATTATGAGATTGGTTTCTGTGGCTCTGGAGCCATGACCATATCCGTGCCAGAGAGCCTCTAGTGGGGTAGCAACTCATGACCTCAGTAGGGCATAAAGGATGAACCAGGAACGCCCCCCTTCCCATGAGGTTTCAGTCATCTTGTCACAACCGGCTCATACCCGTCTTTCCAAAAAGCTCTGAGGCGGCTACCATATTGCTTTCCAGAGAGAAAAAGCCAGAAGGGAGCAACACCCTTTCCCCTCCGGGCAGGCATTGTGGTGTGGATTAACACATAGTCCATTCACTTTTCTGCTGCAAGCTGTCGGGCTCTGTATTAAGTCCTCGGGACAGCCACTTGTGGGGGGCAATTCGTGACCTCGGTAGGGCGTGAAGGATGAGCTGGGAACGCCCCCATCCCAACACCATCTCTTTTATGTTTTGGTTTTAGCTTTTAGACCACACATGCTGATTCTCGGGGTTACTTCTGAATCTGCATTCCGAAATGACTCCTGGCCATGCTGAGGGACCTTCTGTGATGCCTGGATTAAATCCTAGTGGGCTGCATGCAAGGCACCTTAGCAATATCACTACTTCTGGCCATCAAACAATATCTTAGGGTCAACAATTGTAAAGCCGTCTATAATTTTACTATTAAAATTCTTTGCTGTTGGTGAGACCAATTAATGTGTATAATTATGTGGTTATGAAATAAGTACCATAATCGACTTATATGAAAATGATACTTTGTAACCAGGGGTTAGGGCCTGAGCATCAGTGCCCTGAGTACTGCATACAGTTTCATAACCCTTTGGTATCTTTGAAACTCCAGTCACCTTGACTGCTTTGGGAGTGGCCTCTGGTTCCCTGGGTACTGTTTGGGATTTTTCTTGAACTCCAATATTTTGGACTTAGAAGTAGTCCTCTTGTTTGCTTATTTGTTTGTTTTGGTTTTTGGTCAAACTCAGGGGTGCTCAGGTCTTATTTAAGGTTCTCAGGGATCACTCATGGCTAGCTCTGGTCAGCATATGAGTTGCCATTGATTGAACCTCATTAAGCCATGTGCATATCAGGTACCCCAAGTGTTGTGCTATCATGTTGATATCAATCTAGATGCTATTTTATACATGTTCTATTATGTTTACCAACATAGGCACACAACCCTTTCACATACTCTTAACTCTTAGTAATAAGGAACTAAAAAGATCATAGCTCATTCTGTCCTTAATTGTTTATTTACTTTGCATTTTTATATTTTTGAAGCAACTGACATTCTTCTAGAGGCTTTGTCTTAAAGCATGAGTATTTTTTAAGTTTGGTTTGGTTTGGTTTTAACCCTGAGGTCATTTTTTAAAAATTTTTATTAGTGAAACACCGTGAAGCACAGTTGTAGACTTAGAAATTTTTGTGCTTGGGTTTCAGTTATACAGTGATCAAGTACCCATCCCTCCAACAGTGCCCATTTTCTACCACCACTGATCCTAGTATCCCTCTCACCACCCATCTTCCCCATCCCACCCTGCCTCTGTAGCAGGGAATTCCCTTTTGTTCTCTCTCTCATTTTGGGTGCTGTGGTTTGCAAAAGAGGCATTGAGTAGCAATCATGTTCAGTCTATAGTCTACTTTCAGCATGCTTCTCCCATCCTGGGAGGACCCTCCCAACACTTTTATTTGGTGCTCCCTTCTCTATCTGAGCTGCTTTTCCCCCTAGCATCTGTGGCTGGCCTCCAAGCCATGGAGTAACCTCCTGGTACTTATCTCGGCTATTCTTGAGTGTTAGTTTCCTATTTTGTTTCTTTATGTTTCCCAGCTAAATGCAATCTTTCTATGTCTGACCTCTTTCTGATTCATTTCGCTTAGTGTGATACTTTCCATGTAGTACCACTTGTATGTATATTTCATCACTTCATCTTTTCTTTCAGCTATATAGTACTCCATTGTGTACCAAATTTTCTTTAATTAGTCATCTTTTTTGGGCACTCAGGTTTTTCCAGATTCTGGCTATTGTAAAGAGTGCTGCAATGAACAACCAAGTACAGATGTCACTTTGACTATACATTTTGTCTCTCTGGGATATAATCCCAGAAATGGTATTGCTGGGTCAAATGGAAGCTCAATTTTTAATTTTTTGAGAATCATCCATACTGTTTTTCAAAAGGGCTGAATCAGTCGGCATTTCCACGAGCAGTGAAGGAGGGTCCCTTTCTTGCCACATCTGCGCCAAAACCAGTTGCTTTTGTTCTTTTGGATGTGGGCCAGTCTCTGTGGTGTGAGATGATATCGCATTGTTGCTTTGATCTGCATCTCCCTGATGATTAATGATGTAGAGCTTTTTCTTATGTGCCTTTCTGCCATTCGAATTTCTTCTTTGGGAACGTTTCTATTCATTTTGTTGCCCCATTTTTTAATGGGGTTGGATGTTTACTTCTTGTGGCATTCAACTAGCACTTTGTATGTCCTTGATATCAACCCCTTGTCAGATGTGTACTGGGTGAATATCCTTTCCCATTCTATAGACAGTCTTTTTAGTTTGGTCACTGTTTCTTTTGAGGTGCAGAAGCTTCTTAGTTTAACATAGTCCCATTTGTCTATCTTTGATTTCACTTGCTTGGCCAGTGGTGTGACATCTTTGAAGATACCATTAGCTTCAATGTCATGGAGGGTTTTGCCAACTTTGTCTTCAATGTACCTTATGTATTCCGGTCTGAGTTGAGGTCTTTAATCCATTTTGATCTTACTTTTGCACATGGTATTAGGCAGAGATCTGAGCCCAGTTTTTCGCATGTAGCCATCCAGTTTTGCCAGCACAATTTGTTAAAGAGGCTTTCCTTACTCCACTTCATATTTCTTGCTCCTTTATCAAAGATTAGATGATCATATGTCTGAGGGGAGATGTCAGTATATTCAACCCTGTTCCATTGATCTGCAGTTCTGTCTTTGTTCCAGTACCATGCTGTTTTAATTATTACTGCTTTGTAGTAGAGTTTGAAGTTAGGGAGATTGATCCCTCCCATTTTTTCCCCAAGAATTGCTTTAGCTATTCATGGGGGCTTATTGTTCCATATGAATTTCAGGAGTGTTTGTTCCATTTCTTTGAAGAATGTCATGGGTATTGTTATAGGTATCACATTGAATTTGTACAATGCTTTGGGAAGTATTGACATTTTGACAATGTTAATTCTCCCGATCCATTAGCAGTAACCCTGAGGTCTTGATGGCTTGAACATAGGCTCTTTTGTTTTGGTTGCGTTATTCCTATTTCAATCTGTATCTATCTATTATCTATCTATCTATCTATCTATCTATCTATCTATCTTTCTATCATCTATCTATCTACCTATCTATCATAGCATATAATATTCAATATATATTAGAGCACAACCTGTAACAGCATGTTAGTAATCTCTTATACAAGGGCTTAATGATGCCAGAACTCTTCACATCCTTTCCTCTAAGGAAAATTTTTTGTATTATTTTTAGGGGCTTATTCATAACAAGCAATACAAAATAGCTTAATCTGTACATGCTTTGGGGCAGGTTTGGATGGTGGTGCGAACATTCAAAATAATGGTGGTGGGGTGGTGTAATGGTGGCAGGATTGATGTTGGGATATTGTGTGTAATAAATTATTGTGAACAACTTAAAATAATAAAAGTACTGTAGCACTGTCCTCCATTGTTCATTGATTTTTCTCAAGTGGGCACCACTATCCTCTCCATTGTGAGACTTGTTACTGTTTTTGGCATATTGAATATGCCACAGGGAGTTTTCCAGGCTCTGCTGTGTGGGCGGAATACTCTCCATAGCTTGCTGGGCTCTCTGGGAGGGGTGGAGGAATCAAACTTGGGTTGGCTTCATGCAAGACAAACACCCTACATGCTGTGCTATCATTCCATCTCAATAATAAAATAAATAAAGAAATTTAAAAAATAAAATACTTAAAAAATAAAATTGTACCTTTATGGTTTGGGGGCCAGAGTCAGCAGAGTTCAGAATTTACTGATGGTTTTCTTCTCAGGAATCTCTCCTGGTCAAGAAAACATATGTGATGCTGGAATCAAACTAGTGTCTGCTGAATGCAGGGCTAGCACGTTCTCACCTGTAGTATTTGCCTGTCACATTTTATTTTTTTATTGGCCAATGAATATAAACTATTTTATGACCTTATTAAAACTTTTACATAGGCTAGTGAGATATAGAATAAAATTAGTCAATTCAGTCCATAAATAAAATTAATGCAAAAGTGACATGACTAAAAGTAACATAACTTTAAGATTTAAATATAACCTTTGTTATAACCATAGTTGACAAAAGTGATATGATGAAAAAAACCTAAAAAGTAATATTCATAACAGTCAAGAAATCAACTTTTAAAACAAACACAGAAGAGCTGAATTAACATCAGAAGAAGCAAATATACAATATTTATGGAGTTCTGAAAGAGAGTTTTGTGTTACATGCATCAAGAAACCTAGGACAGGAACATCTATGTTTTTGTAATATATGACTTCCAGATTATGAACTACACCAGGGGTCTAATAGCCTAGTTCTAAAAAGGTGATGAAAGACAAAATTATCTAATGCAAATTAATGCCAAGTTTTAAAAGCAAACATTTAGAATGCACTTGGCAATAGATGGTGGAAAGAATTAGGGCTGCCAACAAATCAACTTTGTGAGCTTACAAAAACTAAAAATCAAATATTTTTAACCTAAAAGCAAAAAAGAAAGAATGGTTGAGAAAATCATAAAAAGCAACATTTCAAGTATATTAGATATTTAATTTTGAAAATATTTTATTATGCTAGAATATCACATTAAAATGATGTGATGTCATACTTTATCTTAACAATATAATATGCATATATATAGGTACAATAAAATATATTTACTAGAGAAGAGGGAATAGAATAAATTCAGGCACTAATGAGAAGGTCATTAAATGATAGAGGCGTTTTGGAAAGCAGCCACTCATTATTTAGTGGATCTTTGCTTCACAACCCCACTCCTGGGGATATTTTCTATAAAATAGAAGCAAAATCATGAAAAAACATGTGAGAGAATATTCATTGCAGTATTATGTGTGATAGTTAATTGTTACAAGAACATAAGTGTTCATCAACTCTTGAAAGGATAGACAAAATGTGGTAAATACATGCAGAACATGCATTATCATAGTTTGGGGGGAAGGGTACACTTTGCCATACTGAGCTTATTCCAGGCTCTGTGCTCATGGATCAGTCCAGGTGGGGTTTGTGGACTACATAGAGTGTCAGGGATGAAACCTGGGTTATCCTCATTCAATGCAAATTGCTTAATCTGTGTACTGTCACTGGCAGTATTGTTGGGAAGTGAATACTTCTTAGTGAAAAAACAAAAATAAATTTACTAATATCTCAATATTGCATCATACTATTGACTCATTTTTTTAATTTTTTATTAGTGAAACTCCATGAGGTACAGTTGTAGATTTACAGTTTTTTTGTGCTTGGGTTTCGATTATACAATGATCAAATACCCATCCCTCCACCAGTGCCCATTTTCCACCACCATGGATCCCAGTATCCCTCCCACCCCCATCACCCCCATCCCACCCTGCCTCTATGGCAGGGCATTCCCTTTTGTTCTCTCTCTCCTTTTGGTTGTTGTGGTCTGCAAAAGAGGCATTGAGTGGCAAACGTGTTCAGTCCATAGTCTACTTTCAACATGCATCTCCCCTCCTGGGAGGATCCTCCAAACACCCTTTATTTGGTGCTTCCTTCTCTATCTGAGCTACCCTTTCCCCTAGAGTGCCCGGCTGGCTTCTAAGCTATGGAGTAATCCTCCTGGCGCTGATCTCAGCTATTTTTGGGTATTAATCTCATATTTTGTTATTTTATATCCCCCAGATTAATGCAATCTTTCTATGTATTGAGTCATTTTTAAAGTTAAAGGGACTTCAAAACTTAAAGGAACATGTGGAACATGAAAATCTGAAAACTGAGGAATGAAAGTTATTTGAAAATTCTAGAAGCTATGTCAAGAAAATGCTAATGTAAAGTTGTTTTGTCTTAGAACATGGCAGTAATATGTAAATTATGCTCTAAGAAGAGTTCATATTATATTAATTCATCATAGATGCTATTCACGCACAGAAAATGTATGATAAAAAGAAAACAAAATGTATGAAAAAAGGATATTTAACCAGCTTACATTGTTTAAAATTAGACACAGAATAAAACAGCAATGCAAATATATTCATTGTATATATTATTTGTTTAAAATATTATATAACTATCTTATTTATATACTTATATGCTTATATATTATTTATTATTTATATTATATAATTGTATATCATATTATATAATTGGATTCCTTTGCTTTTTCAACGAAGAAAATAGGGATAAAATAGGACATAAATTTTAATAAAAGTAGAGGATATTTTATTAGCATAAAAATTAGAAATATTTTATGTTAAATAGGATTTTTATCATTTATAATGGTACAGACTTATTTTCATTAAATTTAATTACCTAATGCACTATTCATATACTATAATATATTTTCAATTTTCAAGCATAAATGGCTTATCACATTATGACAGATTAATAAAATCACTTCATCAAAGATAGAAATCTATTTTAAAGTATTCCATATGACATATTAGCTCAACACATTTTAACTTCAGGGCAACAAGTTTTTGTATTATGTTTTCCATGATACATTTCCTTTATATTTTCTTATGCCAAAAGCAAATCATGTAAAATGTACTTCTTTTGTTTTGTTTTTTATTATGCCTGTTTAAAAAATACTCAAGGGGCTGGAGCGTTAGCACAGCGGGTAGGGCGTTTGTCTAGTTCAGTCCATAGTCTACTTTCAACATGCATCTCCCCTCCTGGGAGGATCCTCCAAACACCCTTTATTTGGTGCTTCCTTCTCTATCTGAGCTGCCCTTTCCCCTTTCCCCGCAGATGACTAGGGTTCCATTCCCAGCATCCCATGTGGTCCCCTGAGCACCTCCAGAGATAATTCCTGAGTACAGAACCAGGAATAATCCCTGTGCATCGCCAGGTGTGACCCAAGAAGCAAAAAAAAAAAAAAGAATAAATAAAAAAATAAAATAAAATTAAAAATACTCAAAGATTTATTATACAAAATCAGAATGCTTTAAAATAAATATAAACAATTTGAATATTAGGAAGTTGGAATAAAAAAGTAATTCTATGAAATTTATTTTAAAATCATAAAATTAGGGGACTGGAAATATAGTACAAGGATTAAGACACTTGTAATATATAGGATCCACCTACTTTGTTACCCAACACTATATCAGGAAATGTCGTGGCTGCGCAGTTTGCAAAATAGTTCTGGTACCCACATACGGAGTCATGCTTGTAGAAGCTCATGGTTGCTGGGATTCCATCTGGAGAAGGCAGGGAGATAGCACCTATCCCATCTGGGACCTCCCGGTGATATCGGCTCTGTACGGGGCCCGAAGAATTTTCTGGGAGTTGTGGAGCCCGCCAGCCTTGGTTGCTGTGTGCTGTCAATATTAAAAATATTTTAAACAAATACTAAAAATATTTTATACTGGTGAATATTTTCTATTAATAGTGCTACATGTTAATTTGAATTTTAGCTTATTCCTGCATTAGTTTGCCAGTTCTTTTTTTTTTTTTTTGGCTTTTTGCATCACACCTAGCGATGTTCAGTGATTACCATGAGTAATGAGTAATTACCATGAGTATCTGCAGTCAGGAATTATTCCTGGCAGTATTGGGGAACACTATGGGATGCTGGGGATCAATCCCGGGTTGGCCGAATGCAAGGCAAATGCCCTCCCCACTGTACTATCACTCTGGTCCTAGTTTGCTAGTTCTGCCATAGCAAAATATTGCATTCTATGTGGCCTGAATAACATAAATTACTATTACCTAGTCTGTACTCTAGAAGTTAGAGCTTAAGATATCAGCAGAATTAGATCCAATGGGACTTAGAGAATGAATTCCATACAATTCTCTAGTTTCTTGTGAATTTTCACAACCATTAGGATTTTCTCTTCTTGTTTGATCCCTTGTCTGACAATATTGCAAATTAATTTTGTGTATTTATTTTATTGTACTCACTTTTTAGTATATTTGTCATATAAGACTGTTGTCCATACTAAACAATTCATCTTAGCTTGATGATCTTGAAGGACACTATTTCTACACAAGTACATTTTTATGAGTGTCATAATTATATCTTCCACATGAATTATAATGTACTCTACAAAAGATTCCTATTTCAAATACAGTTTGCTTCCAATTTTTTATTAGTTTTGTAGATCCAGAATTTGATCAACTGGAATATTTTTTCTCACTTTTTTCAATTACTGCTTGATTTTACGTGTATAAATGGAGGTAAAGAAAAGATGTTTTTTCATGAACCAAAGCTTAACTGAAAGTCTAGTTTTCAGTAATTACATCGTTTTGGATTTTAGCAAGTATCTGGTATTTGTCATTATTTCCCAATACCATTCTTTTGAGAGCACCAGATGGAAGAAGTATGATGAACATGGATGATTAATACATATTTATATTATCTCAATAGCCAGGGGAAAACTTGATTCAATAATATCTGATATTTCATCATGACCTTTAACTAGAGGTTTCTCTTTGAAATGCCTAATCACACCCCATTAAATTAAAATAACTTCATAAATTTTATGATTAACTATAGAATTACTCCCATCTCTGACATCAAAAAAACCATACATGAATACTTGTATTCCCTGTGCCAATTTTAGTGGCAAAGGACATTGCAAAGGATATCATCTATCTTGTTAAGAGAGAGTAGTTCTCAAAGATATCACAACGAACTTGGCTTAGTAAAGACATGCTATGAATATGGGTTCCTGAAACTTAATTAGAAAGTCTGCACATCTTTGAAATTGTGAGAAGTCATGAACACAACTGTGAACTGTGAAGACTGAAAAAATAAAAGTCTAAGTCACCGTATCCTTGATTTTCACTTATCCCCGCCCCTGAATCAATGTTTTTATTTAAATGTTTGTGCTTGTGCTCAGGGATACTCCTGTCTCAGTCCTCAAAGATCTCATCTGGGAGCACTTTGGGGGACCACATTCGATGCAAGGGATTGAATCAGGTTGTGTGTATACAAGACAAGAACTTTCTATGCTATACACTTTCTCTGGCTCATAAAATTCTAATATATGGTTGCTAAATGTTCCTAAGCAATATACCTATATATATATTCTCTAATAGTCCTCTTTATTCTTGTTTATCATTTTTCCTAACCTATACCATATTGTGTCTATCTGTAACGGGGTTCAAATTGTCTTGAAGTGCATTTAACTTGCTAAATTGATGGAGCTTTTAAAAAATATTTAGAATTGAAATGATATTTTGCTCTTTTGCTGAGTCTGACTAAAGGTTGTTCTTTGAGTCAGTCAAAAACACTTAAAAGTCATGAAAATGAGAACATTTCCCTTTAGGCAATAGTGATCATATATATACATTCTTATTTATATTCCTTATTTTACAATTTTTGTCATGTTTTAAATACCTAGATTGGTATTTATATTTTGATAAGGCTAACTGTATCCCATGGAAGGAAAATGTATAAATTGTAAATAAATGGCTCTGAATTGAGGAAATAATGTTAATCTAAGTCATTTCGGCATGTTATATGTGTCATTGGCATAAATAATTCCATGCATTAAAAATTGTCAAGAGAGGGGCTGGAGCAATAGTACAGCAGATAGGGCATTTACTTTGTATGCGGCTGACTTGGGTTCGATTCCCAGCTTCCCACATGGACCTCTGAGCACTACCAAGACTAATTCCTGAGTGCATGCGCCAGGAGTAACCCCTGTACATTGCCAAGTGTTACCCAAAGAAACAAAAAAAAATTGTCAAGAGTTTTGAATATGAAAGCACATGAGGTCGTTTTCTGATGGACATAAATTACAAATTTTCTTGGTAATATGCTAGGCCTATGCCAATTACTGGTTCCATTGTTAAAATAATTATTTATCTCATTAAATTCTGAAAAAATATTGATTATATTTTTAAAGCTTACAATTTAGTTTGGTTTAGATGTGTATTTTTACTTCTTATATAAATATAGACAATTTTCCAGTTTATTATCCATAGAGTTGTAAATTTCATCTCCCTTTTTGTATTTGTTCTGGGGGAACAAATGGCAAATAATTACAAACTGGATTATTTAAAATAATTGGAATCTGATTTATCAAATTTCTGGAGGATAAAGGTTGAAATTAAGGAATAGACAGGCCCATATTCCTTCCATAACCCCGGGAGAGACCGGCTTCTTGAGGCGCTCTTGGCTTTTAGAGTGGCTGGAATTCGTGGTGCTCTGTAGTTAACCTCGGTCTCTCTATAGATATTCATAGAGTCATGTTCCTTCCATGCTTCTGTCTCTGAGTCTCACTCTTAGAAATATAGATATATTGGATTAAGGAATACAATAATGTCCTATCAATTTGATTGCAATTGTAAAAGTAATTTTTTGAAGTAAAAAAAAATGTATGAAGGATTTTGAAGAAGGGAAAAGGGGAGAGAGAGAGAGAGAGAGAGAGAGAGAGAGAGAGAGAGAGAGAGAGAGGTGATCAAGAAAGAACGTGGGCTGCATTAAGAAGGACCAGATATAGTGAGGTATAGTGTTTTAAATTATTTCCTGGGGTACACAAATTGACCCTTAGGACTTCTTTATTTTGGGGAAAGAATGATAAAGCAGTGGGTGGGGCACTGTCTGACCACATGGCTCACCCTAGTTCAGTTTTCCTTCGTTGCATGTGATCTCCATGAGTGCTGTCATGAATAGTCCCTGATCATAAAGTCAAAAGTCAACCAGATGTGCAAGTCTCAACAAAAAGAGACCACATTTAATTAAATGTATCCCTATCCCAAAACAAAATAGCATTTCCCATACAATTTTAGAAACATTTCTCACACTTAAAAATCAGATAATTTTCCAGACATATGATATTTAATTTAATGTTGTATTTATAAATGTTTTTCCACAAATAAAAATGTTTATTTATTTTTTTTTTATTTTTGAAACGCTGAAGTAACTATCATATGCTTAGAAATCGTGAAAACATAAATAAAATTACTTTATTAAAGCCACAAAGTATATGATGTATGTGGAATAGTACAGGAACTAAAACTTTATCTCTTTGCATCAATTGTTGATAGGAAAAATAACAAAACTTTCTCCCTGCTTTGATATATCGTGCTCTTTGAAACAACAGTGAAGTGAACCATTAAAAAAAGTAAAACACTCCATTGAACTGAAAAACAAACTGGAAAACAAATGCCATAGGATAAAGCAGGCTTTGAAATATCTGATTTCATGTCTCCTACTGTCTTTGATGGATGATTTAAAAATAATTCTAAACAAAAATTCAAAAGTGACTGCAATAATATTACATATTGTTTTGCATTCAAAAGACATTTAAAAGAATTCTGCAAAATGTCAACTAAATAGAAACTGAAAGGACAGTCAAAGAAACAATCAAGTCGCATTTACCACTTTATAGTTCATTTCCTAATGAAAAATGGATATACCTATATCATAAGCCTTCAGTTTGCTTGAAGAAAGGAAAGGAAAAATTACCTGAGCCATTCTCATAAATGATTAGTTTTTCAATTATTCAAACATAACATTTTACAATAACTCATACTTAATATACTTATCTATTTCAGCTATTTGGCCTGTGTTATGCATACAGAAATTGATGTGATGCTCACAGTTGGAAATAGTACCTTTCTGAAGAGGTAATTTATTAATAAAGCAAAAGAATCCTTTGGAATAAGTTGTCTAGGAAAGAGACACTCAAAGACAAGCTTAATTTGAAAGTCAGATACAGCTTTGTAATATATATTCATGACCGAAAACATATTACTTACTTAACCATGAAATAAATAAAGGGATCAGAGCAAGGTAAAGGGAATTAGAAGTGTGCAACACAATAGGTGTAGGTGAGAATATTAATGAGATAAATTAGGTAGACTGGACTGGGGATAAAATTTGAGTAAGTATCTAAAGAAAGTTAGGCAATTGACCAAGAAACATGCTTTTTTTAAAGAAATATTACCAACTAGTGTTTATGTCCTAAAGTATGAATTCTACAATACATGAAGAAGAACAACAAACTACAGAGGTAAATGGGAGAGGCTTCAGCAAGAAGGGGGAGGAAAAGTAGAAGAGATCGCAGGTACTATGTAGTGTAAAATCCTTTAGCCATGGATTTCAAACGTCATTGCAATATGTGATAAAGATGCTCTGTCTTTGACTTCAAAAAGCCAATATTATTTATTGGATAATAATGGACTTTAAGAGGGGCTGGGGTGATAGCACAGCGGGTAGGGTGTTTGCCCTGCACGTGGTCGACCCAGGTTTGATTCCAGGCATCCCATATGGTCCCCTGAGCACCGCCGAGGATAATTCCTGAGTACAGAGCCAGGAGTAATCCCTATGTATCCCCGGGGTTTGACCCAAAAAGCAATAATAATAATAAGAATAATAATAATAATAGTGGTCTCAGCATGGTGGTGGCTGGTCCTGGAGGTCTTCGGCTGCTGGAGCCCTGGTCGGGGCGGGGAGGAAAGCTCAACCCGCTCCCCTCCAAGGAACCCCGGCGAGGAACAGCCAGGCACAAGGGCAGGAGACTGCACTGGTCTTGTCCGGGAGCTGGATTTTATAGTCTCTGAGTCTTGGCCGTTGATGGGATTACATGGCGCCAGGGGGCCAGGTGGTGGGTGTGACCCCCGCCTACTGGAATTTGGAGGATCTGGGTGGAGGATGCTCGACTCCAATCCGAGTAGGCTTGGAGATCTCGGCCCCGGAACCCGCGTGGCTTTGTCCCTCTGCCAGTACCTTCATGTGTGCGGAGAGTGGTCTCAGCATGGTGGTGGCTGGTCCTGGAAGTCTTCGGCTGCTGGAGCCCTGGTCGGGGCGGGGAGGAAAGCTCAACCCATTCCCCTCCAAGGGACCCCAGCAAGGAGCAGCCAGGCGCAGGGGCAGGAGACTGCACTGGTCTCGTCCGGGAGCTGGATTTCCGCACACATGAAGGTACTGGCAGAGGGACAAAGCCACGTGGGTTCCGGGGCCAAGATCTCCAAGCCTACTCGGATTGGTGTCGAGCATCCTCCACCTAGATCCTCCAAATTCCAGTAGGTGGGGGTCACACCCACCACCTGGCCCCCCTGGCACTGTGTAATCTCATCAACGGTCAAGACCCAGAGACTATAAAATCCAGCTCCCGGAACCGCGTGGCCTCATTTGCGGCTGCGAGACATCTTATCAGGACATCTTTTTTATGACATCTTATTAACTCATTCCTACTTTGGACAAACTTGCAGTCTATCGAATGTAGCCTGCCCACAGGGCAGAGTCTGGCAAACTCCCCATGGCATACCAAATATGCCAAATACCAGTAACAATGATGGGTCTCATTCTCCTAAAGTGCCTTGAATATAACCTCAGGGGTAGGATGAAAGAGACGTTACTGGGGCCTGCTTGAGGCAATCGACGAATAACAGGATGATGAATGAATGAATGAATAATAATAAAAAAGAAGAAGAAGAAGAAGAAGAAGAAGAAGAAGAAGAAGAAGAAGAAGAAGAAGAAGAAGAAGAAGAAGAAGAAGAACCTGTAAGAAGGACAGAAATATTAGAAATTTGAATGATATTAAAATCATCCTTGATAAAGTCTGCTCATGAGCAAAGAGGAAAAGGCAGCTGGAATAGAAGGGATCACTTAGGTCGGGATGGGAGATGTGCGCAGAAAGTAGATAAAGGACCAAACATGATAACCTCTCAAGAGTCTGTATTGCAAACCATAATGGCCAAAGTAGAGAGAGATTATGGAGAATCATGTCTGGCATGAAGGCACAGGGAGGGTGGGAAAGGGTGGTATAGCGGGGATATTGGTGGAACGGAATGTGCACTGGTGGAAGGATGGGTGTTTGATCATTGAGTGATTATAACCCAAACATAAAAGCTTATAACTATCTCACAGTGATTCAATAAAATTTTAAAAAATAATAATACAAATGCCAATATTGATGCTGTAGCATCAGATTGCCACGTTGAATGAGGAACCCTTTAATGTTTCATAATCGATGGCAACTTTCCTGTTAAAACATCAATAATTTTATTTTAATTTCTGATTAAAATGTTTTATTGTGAGTATAAATATTAACATCTTTGCTTAATAGTTCAAGGTTTTTTCCTCTTTTGACATATTAGTCTAACAATTTTTATATTTAATTTCATCATTATCTTATCAACGATTATGTTGTGCAATAATATTGTTCACCTATTAGTGGGTCCAATCTCCTCCAATATAAAGCATTCTGTTTCAATGGAAAAAGACAAATAAAAAGTTTTTCATAGTAAAAAAAAAAATCATCCTTGACAAAAAGAAAGGAATTTCTTGAAAAAAAAATGTCTTCACACTGGAGTAGTTCTCAAGAAAGTGTAAATATTTGTGTACATATTAAAGAGAGGACCAAACTGACTTTTTTACTACATTTGTGATGCATTGGCAATAAGCATTATTTAGAAGAAAATGAGAAGGGTCAAGAATAATTCTACAGATACCATTGGAATCTCACACATTAGGAAATGGTATTAACAACTGAGAGGGAGATGCAAATGAGCAGGTCAAAAGTGAATGCATAAGGGTAATTGGGTATATCTATCTACACAGTGGGTGGGGTGTTTGTCTTGTAGGCAGCTGACCTAGGTTCGATTCACCCATCCCTCTCAGAGAGCCCAGCAAACTACTGAGAGTATCCTGCCTGAACGGTAGAGCCTGGCAAGCTCTCCGTGGCATATTTGATATGCCAAAAACAATAAAAACAATTCTCACAATGGAGACATTACTAGTGCCTGCTTGAACAAATTGATGAACAGTGGGATGACAGTGCTACAGTGCTGTATGTAGCTGTCATTCATGTAA
Organism: Sorex fumeus; assembly: GCF_029834395.1. Lineage (NCBI taxonomy): Eukaryota > Metazoa > Chordata > Mammalia > Eulipotyphla > Soricidae > Sorex > Sorex fumeus. The sequence goes on along the minus strand of NW_026606322.1, from coordinate 38,347,475 downwards.
CATCCTTTGTCATGTCAAAGCATCACATATACCTCTCTCTTTATGTCCTAAACACAGATAACTAAGACAGAAAAAATTAAGCAAAAAAGTGTTAAAATGTTGGGCCCAATATAGCTTAGCAATAGAGAATTTGCCTTGCTTGGAAGTACTGGAAAGAATGTAAGGAGACTTGAAATGATTTTCATGTCAAGAATTCAAAGCCATACAGGAGATCCTGTTTTCATTCCAGGAACAACAAAATTAAATGAAATAAATTATAGGATGACACAAAATTAGAAATTAGAATTTGTCTTCTTTTTCTTTTCAGAGTTTTGTGAGGCTGTGTTTTTAGCTAATTCTAAAGTAAACAGAGAAATATGGCTTAGATTGTAAAAAAAAAATCTTTAAATTTAGGTAAGTTAGTTTTTGTGTCCCAAACTATAGAGTTTTATACTCAAATTCTGAAAGTATACTTTAATAAAACTTCCATAAAAATTTTCACAAGTTTTTTTTTTTCTTTTTGGGTCACACCTGGCGATGCTCTGTACTCAGGAATTACCCCTGGCGGTGCTCAGAGGACTATATTGGATGCTGGGAATCAAACCTGGGTCGGCAGCATGCAAGGCAAAGCGCCCTACCCACTGTGCTATTGCTCCACACCTGAGAATTCTTTTAAATTTCAAAATGATGATCGTTAGACATTAAGAAGAAAATGTAGTGAGCACTAGAAATGTGAAAAAGAAAAGGGTGTGTGGGAAAATATTTATTTTTAATGTTCTGAATCATTTGAAAAAAATAAGAAATGTATTAGAAAGAAAAGTTCATGCACTAAAGTGAAATCAATTTGTTGTTTTAGAAATAAAAATAAGAAATACATTTTATTGAGTTTTAAAAAAATCTGAGACAATTTCTGTTATATAGGTTGATTTTTTAAATGAAAATAATTTACTATAAGTGAAAAATATACAAGAGAAGAGAGCAAATTTATGAGTGCTATGAGGTTGCCCATGGCTACAAAGAGTACTCTTCGAATCCATGTAAATTCGTTCCCAGAATTTTCCATGATGGAACCAAGAAATAACTTAGCCTACTAGTGCTCATTTCCTTTTGATTAAATTTTATCCCTATAGTTTATTTCTTTCATAATTTTGAATTCAAACTATCTGAGAGCAGCTAAAGCGTTCTCATCAGAAATTGTATTAAAATCTATATGTAAGTGCTGGATTGATACTATAAAGATTCAATCACGTATCTTGATTGTAGGCAACCTAGCTTTGATAACAGAGCAGGTTAGGTTTCCCTAAGTCTGCTCAGGAATGATCCCTGAGCAAAGATTAGTGCAGCTCAAAAATAAAACAAAAGAAAACAAATGTTCTTTAGTATTAATTATAAGTCATGTAATTTTATTGTAACTCCATGGTGCTACTTATTGGTAGAAGAGGACAAAAGTTAGTAAAAGCTTGAGATAGGCTGCAAAAATTGCTGAATATATTCAAAATATTTCAGGAAACAGTTTCCTTTTATAATTGGGAAATCTGATATATTTCAGAACCACCAAAATAGTGACTGGCTTCATTATCAATTAGATATTTAAAATCTAGCTGAGTGGAAAAGTTGACACAAGGTTGTATATTTAACTCTTCTCCGCACCAATTTAAAAGTTTTCTTTACCCAGGATTTTAACATATAATGGTTTCTGGAAAATGGGTGATTCTGACTTATCTCAACCAAAAAATGAAAGCATTTAATTGCTTTTGTTATTTTAATTTTATTTGTTTGCAATTATCACTGCTCCTTAAATTATCCAGTAACACTTAAGAGAGTATCTTGATAACTAAATATATTCCTTTATGTCACTACTATATTGGAGAAATCTCAGTATCTTATGAAAACAACTTTATCTAATCATAATTTTGATACTAGTAGATCTTAAATTCTATTATGACAGCTGATGTACACATATGCTTAACAGTTCTCATTTTTTTGTTATTTAAATCAATTAACACTCTAGTTAGCTCTCCATATGCCTCATCATGAGGAATATAATGATCTATTAGGAATAACTGCAGATCAATGTGAGTAAAGGAATCAGATTTGTTCTAATCTTCATACTATAGCAGTTATTTTAAGATTATTCTTGATGGTAAATACTTACTTCTTGGGTCCCTTTAAGTTTAAAATCCCTGCCCAGTGGTAACAGGAATTCCCATGAAACCTCTGCTGGTCTCAATGTTAAACTAGAGAAGGCAGAACTACTAAGATGCTTAGAAATGCTACTGTGTTTCCTATTAGTCTATTTCTTACTATTAGTGAGAGAAATATTCTGCAATTTCTTATGGAACATATTTCAGTGATATATTTTCAATAGTACCTGTTGGATCACTTATGTTGTTATATCTGACTGATCTGACACTATTCTAAATATTCTGTTTACCATCTGAGTTGACTACGATTTTCAAGACATCCAAATAATTTTCAACATTGTTCCAGATATTCTTGCCAGAATATCAAGTCAGTATTAAGTCACCTATATTAAAGGTTCTGTGTGTGTGTATGTGTGTGTGTGTGTGTACACACATATTCCAGTTCCCAGCATGAATCCTGGTTTCTAGATATCTCTCACATGTGTTCTCTAATATTTTACAATATATATGATTTATTTTAATTGAGTGTGTTAGTCATTTATTTTCTATTGATGAAATTCCTTAACCTAACCCCTTTACCTGCTTCACCTGTACCTATTTCTAGACCAGAAAACTATGAAGGGAGATGCAGATACATTTTGAAAAATTCAAGCATCATTTTGCAAGGCACCTGGACCAGAATAAAGGATGGATAATAGTACAGGAGAATAAACTACTTTTTCCATACTGGATATTTAATATGAATATAAACCAATCTTTTTCATCCAATTTCCCATATCCTCACTGTTTAGGTCATTCTTTTCTACACATTATCTCAAAATTGGTATTGAAATGTGTGAACATGTATAGATATGTATATATATATGTATATATATGTATGTATATTTAAGTCTTGGATGTGATGCCCTTTATCAATGTCTTCTCTATTGTACCAGGCAAACATCTTTAACACTTCTCATCTTTCCAGCCATTATAATCTCTTCTGTAGGTTATTTATAGCAATTTGATTTCACAGGGAAAAAATGTTCATAATATATTTCAGAAAAATATACCATATTTTTTATTTAACTTTCAGTAATGAATTGTAATAACTGATCATATATTATTTCATACTTATCAAGGAAAGATCTCTTCATTGTTTAAATCTATTATGGTATTGCTCATTTCTTTGACCAATGAAATACTAGTGAAAATAATAAAAACAGAAGGAGGAGAAAAGCCACTACATTGGTAAGTATTTTCTTTACCCAGGATTTTTAACATATCATGATTTCTGGAAAATCGGTGATTCTGACTTCCATCAACGAAGAAATTAGAACATTTAATTGCTTTTGTTTTTATTTTAACTTTATTTGTTTGCAATTATCACTGATCCTTAAATTATGTATTAATAGCACAGCGGGTAGGGCGTCTGCCCTGCACGCAGCCAACGTGGCCGACCCGAGTTCGATTCCTCAGCCCCTCTCGGAGAGCCCGGCAAGCTACCGAGAGTATTCGATATGCCAGACACAGTAACAACAAAGTCTCCAATGGAGACGTTACTGGGCCCATTCGAGCAAATCAATGATCAACGGGAGGGCCTTTACTTACTTACTTACTTACATATGTATAATACATAATAAAACCGTGGTTTGATCCACTGCACCACATGACTTAGGCACCTGAGGGTCTTTAAGTGTGATACTGGAGAGTCACTGGTGACCCTAGTGTTCCCCGGTACTGCAGGTCCCAAGCAACACCACACCCTCAAATTCTACCTTAGAACCATCAGCCTGACTGGCAGAATGTGGCCTGGATTGGTCTTGGATCAACTGAGTACTTATTAGGGGCCTTTATTTTCCCTAAGGTAAGGAGATTTGAAGTGTATTTGAGAACCAATGTTCACCCTATTTTCCATATTTAAAATGTTTTGTCTTTCATATCAGGAAGTTTAGATTACTGTTACTGATAATGAGAGATATATAATTTAGTCTTTAACAATGCTTCAGAATTTCTCCACTTTGCGTCATGTGGGTTAGTCCACCACAAGTACCAAGTTATTTTTTGATTTATCAGCTGTCCGCTGATACAAAATCTAGTTCTCAGAGAAAAGTCTGCCTAGTCTAGAAGAATAATTTCCCAGAAATCCCACAGTCAAAGATGTTATTAATCTTTTAAACCGTGGCTATCTGTGGCGTGGTTGGTTACATAGCAATAGGTAATTGGAAATATTATACTTAAAAGTGACATTTATTGGTGGAATGAGGATTCTGATGGCTTTAAAAGGCAGTGAAGAAGCTATACGAAACTGTGGAAATGGTGAATAATATGTGAAAGTTAAAAAAAATCAATGCAGAAATTATATATCAATCTGGAGAATAGTGGTCTGCACACTTTTTCATAGCACCACCATTGGTAAAACTATTGACACTGTAATTTGCCAGCCTGACACATTGTATATATTGGTTAATGGCAGAAAGGTGCAAGTAACTAGTACCTAGCTCAAGGAAAACATTTTAAATCAACTATTTAAGTCACTCTTATACCTACAAATTCTTTTATTTTCAAGTTTTACACAGTGACTTCTAAAGACTACTTCTGGATCTATGCTCTGAGGTTACTCCTTTTAGTGCTTTGGAGGCCATGCAGTACCAGAAATAGAATATGGGCTTCTCCCAAGCAAAAACAAACAAACAAACAAAAAAACCAAAAAACACATGTACACAGCTCTTTGAGCTTTCTATTTCTCTGGTCTCAAGCACTCTTTCATTATTTATTGGCTTTTGCTTCACACCTGTTGGTGCTCAGGTCTTAGCTTTGGTTCTGTACTCACGGATTACTTCTGGTACCATCAAAGGACCAACCACATGGGATGATATGAGTTCAGTTAGTTATCTCCATGTCTTTTAAATATAATTTCTACACAAAATTTCAGACTTGATATTTCAAGATAGAGTTGTTTGAGAAAAGTGAGCATATCTTGCATATGAGAGAAATGTGAAGAAACTAAAACTAGAGGATAAGTGTGGTAAATTATTAAACACTCAAAAATTCCTTCTTTGTCTCTATAAATTATGGGAGTTGTTGAGATGTATAACTCTTTCCATTGAACCAGGTATGGTCATGTGATTTTCTTTGGTCAGGGAATATTAATGGTAAATGTGATTCAAACAAAGATTTAATAAGACATAGTTTACTTAGAATGTCTTATCTTGCACTTTTGTAATTACATAATCACTATTTGAATAAAATAAATCCAGGATAGCTGGCCAGATTACAGAATAAATGAGCTCGAGTGATTTATCACCTTGTACAACAAACTGCAAGAGGCTTATAGATGAACAAGGACACAATTGATTGCCTCTGAACAAGCTGATCCATGAATTAACAACTCATGGGCGAAGTCCAACATTTTCAGCTGAGTTCTCTTCAAAGCAGAAGAATAAGTCAATAGACTCCCATCTGTGAACTAAGTTTTGGGAGGCTTCCATCAATGAATAGAAACAACTTAGAACACTTTTTTTCATTTTATTCATTTATTTTTTTTTATTGTTGTTTTGTTTTTGTTTTTTGACTTTTTTGGTCACACCTTGCTATGCACAGGGGTTACTCCTGGCTTTGTACTCAGGAATTACTCCTGGCAGTAGCTCAGGGTACCATATGGGATGCTGGGAATCAAACCCAGGATGGCCGTGTGCAAGGAAAATGCCCTGCCAGCTGTGCTATCACTCCAGTCTCTTTACTTCATTTTAAAGCTCTCCTACTACTGGTTTTACAGCTACCACTGAACTTAGCTCAAATAAAATTAGAAATTGATATTATCATAATGTGGTAATGTGGAATAGATTGTGTTATTTTTTTAATTTGTTATAGTTACATAAATTAGTAAGATTAACTATAAAGAGTTAAATAAATAGCTAAATAAATCTGTAAATAAGATTAGAAGATGAAAGTGCAAATATATTTTTGGATTTTCTTTGCATTATAAATTTTTCATATATTTGTGGAAATTGTAATTATTGTGATTACTAAGACATATATAAGATGATTATATTAAGATTAATACTATTATACTAACAAAAGACAATAGATATTAATACCACTGTATTTATAAAAGAAAGTCTTTCCTATAAGTTTCTATAGAGTATATTCTTAGTGCTCCTGGTTAGTAAAGATTACTCTTACACCAATAAAAATCAATATATAAGGATATTTGACATTATTATATATTTAAAATACTTTATAAATATTTGGTCATCTACACTGCTTTATCAATATGCTTAATAAGAATGTCTATGTTATACTATCACTGTCACTGTCACTCTCCTCCTGTTTTTCATCGATTTGCTTGAGCGGGCCCAGTAACATTGTGAGATTTGTTGTCACTGTGTTTGGCATATTGAATACGTCATGGGTAGCTTGCCAGGCTTTGCCATATGGTGAGATACTCTCAGTAGTTTGCCGGAACTCTCCGAGAGGGGCAGAGAAATAGAAGGTGGAGGAATCGAACTTGGGTCGGCCTGGTTGGCCAGGTCAGCCTCATGCAAAGCAAACGCCCTACCTGCTGTGCTATCACTCCAGTACATATTATACTGATAAAATGATAAATTTTATTAAAATATTACCAAAATATAAAAAATTTATATTGCTTAATAAATATTTAAAAATATACTTCTCATATTCTCTAGAACCTACTATTTTTTATCTTAACAAATTCTTAACAATCTAACCTTAAATGGTTAAGGGAAAAAATATGCCTGATTACCTCTTTTCAGCATCTTCATGGAACATAGTATCAAAAAGGTTTCTTATTTTGTAAATTTGCCCTGAATTAACTAATATTATTTTGATAATAATTTTTATGAAAATGAAAATAAATGCATATGTGAAAAATAAATATGGAGTTTGGCTAATTTCTTCTACAAAATAATTCAAACAACAACTTTAATTAAGACCAGATTAATGATAAAGAATGAGGTTGGACAAGAATCTAAATTCTTGTGAATGGAATAATACATTGATATAATTCCTGACACTACACATTTTACCCAGAGCACTGCCAGGAGTGATTCCTTGAGTACAGAGACAAGAGTAAGACCAAAGTGGTACTGGTTATGGGGTATGTAATACCACCACTGCCCCCATTCTGTACTCCTAGCCCCTCCCCAAACTCCCAATGCTTCTATACTGTAGATGCAGGAAATTATTAATAAAAGCATTGTAGCACTGTCCTCCCATTGCTCATCGATTTGCTCAAGCAGGCACCAGTAAAGTCTCCATTGTGAGACTTGTTGTTACTGTTTTTGGTGTATTGAATATGCCATGGGGAGGTTTCCAGGCTCTGCCGTGTGGGTGGGATACACTCGGTAGCTTGCTGGGCTCTCCGAGAGAGATGAAGGAATCAAATCCGGGTCAGCCGTGTGTAAGGCAAACACCCTACCCACTGTACTATTGCTCCAGCCCATTAACAAAAGAAAACTACTAAATATTCCTTTTCTCAGCCATACTTGCAATAAACATTGATCTCTGGCTTTAACTGACTACATTGTAAATAATGATTTGTGGGGCAAGTTATTGAAAGAGAATTTACTATTATTCAAATAAAAAAAAGCTTTTCAACCAATTTGGTTTACTTTTACTGTAAATAAATTAGAATTCATGCTTCAGAAACCTGATGAAATATATAAAGTTTTGCTTTCATTGGACATTTCCCATTATCTTACACTGTTTATTTTCCATCATATATTGAGATCATCAGGCATTTGTCTTTTTTCCTTCTGAGTTCTTCTATAATGAACTGAAAATTGTTTTTTCTTTTAAGTACTTTTGGGTATGTAACACTAAGAATTTTAGTAAGCATATTATTAAAACATTTGTCTTCATCTTAAAATAAAAGGAAAGAAAATATTCAATGATTTTTTTCTATGTTTTCATTTGTCTTAGGAAATTAGATGAGTTCTGTATTCTCTAACTTTAGATAATTCACTTCTAATGATGGGTTAAGGGGGGAATTTTGTAGCTTTAATCCATTGTGTGCAGGGTTCTTTATTTGAGGTTGATCTTCAATAATAAGTTCCCCCATTATATACAAGAAATGTATGGTAAATGTTCACATATCTCACACACAGGTCCCTCTCTGTCTAACTTTGCTTACAACGTTATTCTTCAGCTCCAGTGATCGAAAAATTTCATGATTTCACTCTTTCTAATAACCAAGTAGTATTTTGTTATAGTTTGTTTATCTAGTCATGTATTCTTGGAAACCCGAGTGATTTAAAGATTTTGGCTCTTGTAAACAGTGCCATAATGAACATAGGAACATAAATGTCTTTCCTGTATAGGACTTTTGGACTTTTGAGTAGATCCCTAGTATAGAATTACTGGATCATAGAAATGGTCTTTTTTATGTAATCTATTTTCACAGGTGTGAGGTGATATTTCACAGGAATTTTCCCTTTCATTTCCCTGAAATATATATTACGATCTTTGGAGAAAGATCTTTTGAATAGTTTTCTGATGTTTAATTTTTTTCACCACGATTGTTAAGTAAGCCCTTCAGGCATTATATCTTAACATTTTGTTTAATATATGATGTGTGAATATCTTTTCTTTGTAAATATACTGCTTTTCCTTGAAAGGGGGTTGTGGCAGGGAGCAAGAATAAGTAATAGAAGCCAACATTCTGTGTTGTTCAGAACTTACTCCTGACTCTGTTCAAGGATCACACTGAATTTAGTCACATGCTTGGCAAGCACCTTAACTCCTGAACTATGTTATCTCGTTTTGTTGCCGTGATGATTTCTTTAAAAAGCTCTTTTTTTGATATTGTTCATCACATGCTTTTTCTTTTGCTTCCTGTGATGTTGGAGTAGTTTCTCCAAATACATATTCAGTCAATTCCCAAGTTTCATCTTTGTTTTATATATATTTGTCTATATATTTTATGCTGTTAGATACTAATTAGACAGTACCTTTAAATCTGCATAAATATTTGGGGAAGATTAAATTTTCACAATATTCTACCATCTAACCCCTAAGTGTTCCAATGTCCTCAGTTTTTCACAGACATATTTTCTATTACTCATTATGGTGATTTTTAAACTTTTTAGTCCATTTCCATGCTATGAAAAATATTCAAGTTATATTTGATTTTTTAATATATAGAAATGCAGTCAAGTATTTTACGATGATAATTATGTGCTTCAACAGTTTTACAGGTTTTTAAATTATCAAAATAAATTATATAAACATAGGTGTTTTATTTTCTCCACACCATCCTTCATGGCTTTTCCTCATATCCTGATTTGGGGAGCTGATAAAGACACTTTGAATGTTGTGTGAATTATGTTATTCCATTGTAAAGGTGCATAAAATTATTTAAAAGGACAGATGAAGGTTAAATATTTGTAGAGGAAAAATATCTTTTTTTTCCTTTGTTTATTAGTGAAACACCATGAAGTACAGTTATAGACTTAAAAATTTTGTGCTTGGGTTTCAATTATACAATGATCAAGTACCTATCCCTCCACCAGTGCCCATCATCCACCACCACGGGTCCCAGCATCCCCCCCACCCCCCAACCCCCCGTCCCACCCTTCCTCTGTGGCAGGTCATTCCCCCTTGTTCTCTCTCTCTTCTTTTGGGTACTGTGTTTTGCAAGAGAGGCATTGAGTGGCAATCATGTTTGGTCTATAGACTACTTTTAGCATGCTTCTTCCACCCTGGGAGGGTTGTAGAGGAAAAATATCTTTTAATTATTTGTCTTTAAATGTGGAAGGGAACACACCTAATTGTGCTCAGGACTCTATACTCAGAGATCACTTCTGATATTACACTGGGGAAAATATACAAAGCATATCACAAACCAGTACTGACAGAATTCAAAGCAAAAACCCTAATTTTTATAAAAAAAATTTAAATTTTAAAAATGATCTATTTTATTTAATTATCTATTTTAAGATCATATAAGATTATACTAACAGTTCACTTTTGCTGTATGTTAAGCAGTTTATCAATTTCTTCTAAGTGGTCAATTTTATTATTAATTTTAAGTTAATAGTTCCCTTGATTATTTTACTTTAAAAGCTGATAATAGAAATAAGAAAGAATAAGATAGATAATTCAATTTTATTTTACTTCCTCAAAAGAATGCTAGTTTGTTCACATTTTGTATTCTAGGATATATTAAAAATGTTTCTTGTCTTCTAAAAATAAAATGTTGGCTTATGTATAGGGTTCCATCAAGTAAAAGAAAACTTTTATTCTTTTCTTGCTATTGGGTCACATTATTCTTTTATATACATGCTATTGTGTATAATGAACTGGGAGTGATGACTGCATTTTTATAAGAAAGATAATTCACTTTGCTAGGTATAAATGATCAAACTTTGGTCCTTGAATTTGACAATAATAGATGATACAATTTTTTCTTTGTTTTCACTTTTTGTTAGTTTAGCTTTACCACCTTTCAATTAATTGATACTTTGAATTATCTTTCCAAGATTCATATAAGTCAAATCAAAGCGACTCTATCATTACAAGGTATAAGATGCCTCTAATTTTATATTTAAGAACTGCATTCTTCTGTTGTTATGTATTCTGTATCAGTGAATTGTGATTTACAACATTGCTCGTAGTTGATTTCAGACAGACACTGTTCTAACACCAATCCTGTGTCAATTTCCTGCACTGATTTCCCAGTTTCCATCCCATCCCCAGCCTGCCTCCTTGATAGACGTATTTTGAAGTTTAGTTACTACAGTTGGGATCACATGCTTTTGGCTTTTATTGGTTCTTTGGTTCAGATAAATAGATATACCACATTTCTACACTACCTATGTTTCTGAGGTCTCTGCCCGCCCATTCCTGTTATATCTGTCTGCTTTTAACTCCCCCCTGATTTCTTTCCTTCCCTTTATTTCTCAGACCTGCAATATAGGGAAAAGTTTAACCTTATCATCCCCCCTTTGGTTCCTTGCATTCCCTTGCGCTGTTATTCTATATGCCACAAATATTGAGATCATCTGGAATTTGTCTTATGTCTGTAAACTTTAGAAACTTGTATTACCTAGAATGCATATAAGCCTGAATAGCATTATGCTATAAAATAAAATGTAGATGCTTGAGAGTGAGATTACCTTTCTCTTAAAAGAAATGGCTGTATGACTTTTCTCTGAGGGAAAAATATAGGACATAAATATTCTATTGTTAGGATAAGAGACTTTTCTCTGAAATGACAAAATATGGTTCAATTTTTCTTCATTCTTTTATGATTTCTCCTAAAGAAAGTCATTGAACTTTTGAATTCAATTTTATCTCTATAAATTAGGATGATAAATATCTGTCATATTTGACTCATTAGATATTATGAAGGTCAAGAGACATAAGTAAAATAAAAGAACTATGTGCATGGAACAATATATTATATCTATTGCAATTTTAGTGTTGGCAAAGATCCCAAATCAATGTGTGTCAACTCCAAGCATCCAATTCGGCCATGACACTGTCATAGTTGGCCCACAGAAAGGTGAATAAAAGCAAGTTTGCTGACCTAACCAAGACTATAAACGGTATATAAATTTATCTTCTAGGATGGCAGATGCACTTTTTTTCTGCAAATAGACTATGTATACTCTTTAAAACTCTAAGTAAACTGAGATTTTTATCGTTGTTGAATAGAATTGAAACAAGAGTTCAGGGAAACAAACAGTTACATTTACATCCTCTTAGAATTTTAGGGACAAAAGAAAATGCTCAAAAAATTACCTTAGCAGGAAATTATTTATAATTATTTTTTCTCCAAATTCATGTCCATGTTTTATAAATAATGTGAGATAAAGAAATTAAATGGTCTTAAATTATATATAACTACATTACATTTCATCTTCTCCACAATGGGAGATAGAGGAGAAGACAAAAAAGTGTGAGTGATAATAAGAAAGTCAGAGAGAGGAAGAGAGAGATAATGAGAGAGAGAGAGAGAGAGAGAGAGAGAGAGAGAGAGAGAGAGAGAGATGTGTACTCAAGCAATTCCTCCAATAGACTTCTAGGCTTGATTAGTCATTAGTCATAAGCAGAGAGATTCAAGAAAATAACAGGGCACTGGGAGTTTCATTGGAATTTCCAATGAAACTCCAATGAAACTCCCTGCCTTATTCTCCAACTTGCCATTGCAATAACTAAAATTAGTCCTAGGACCACACTCTTTCTAAGAATGTCCCTTCCAAACTAAATGATAGTTCACTGCTGAATCATATCAGGACCATTTCCAAATGCAAATGCATGATTCTATTCCTAATAAACCACACCCAAAGAATCGAGCCAATCATTCTTTTTTTTTCTTTTCTTGCTTTTTTTTTGTTTTGTTTTGTTATTTTGGACCACACCAGGTGATGATCATGTGTTACTCCTGGTTCTGAGCCCAGGAATATTCCCTGTAGTGCTCAGGGTACTATATGGGATATGAGAGAAAATCTGGGTCGGCACCAAGTAAAGCAAACACCCTTCCCCCTATGCTAATGCTCTGGACCCTATCCTTTTATTTTTTAATCTTCTTTGATCCACAACTAGCTGTGCTCAGGGTGTTCTGCTGCCTCTAGACTGGAGGATTACTCCCGGTGAGTTTAGGGAACTATATGGGTTGCAGGGATCAAACTTGGTTCAGCCACATGCAAGGCACATGCTCTACCATATCTATTATCGGTCTGGCCTCTGCTCATCGCTTTTTATGCAATCTAACCCATTCCCAGATTTTCTGAGATATCTATGACCAATGGTGATACCAACACTTTGATTTATGGTGCCTTAACCACCTGGCACCCCTTGGAATGTGACATTTTGTACCCCACCCCCATTTTTAATACACTATCTATAAAATCTAGAATAGTACTGACAAACACTGGACTCTAAAAGTATTTTCTTGGGGATATGGGGCCATCAGCAGGTCAATCTGTACCTGTGAGGCGAGTGCATCAGCAGCCTGATAGCACCGTCAGGCCTTCAGATAACCCAAAATTGCTGCTGTGTCTTTGGCCAGACCCCAAAGACTTGGGGCAAAGTTTAGCAAGAAAATAAATGGCCAAAAGTTAGGTACGTGGGATACCCACAAACCACCTCCAGCTCAGCTATATAATTTGAAGCATGTCCTTTCTGGTTCCTGATCGAACTGCTTAATGGCCATGATCCCAGAGACTCAGAAACAAATCACAAAACCCAACAGCTTTTGGCAGAACTGCGTCCAGTCCCTGAAGTAGGTTATCTATGCCAGGTTACCCCAGGTAGGAACAGGTTTTGTGCTTTGGCCTGTTCCCCCTGGCGACTCGGTGTCCACTATCTTCCAGAGGCCATTGGACAGTCAGGTTTGCACCTGCATTGATGAGACAGGAGGGGACTCACAGGATGGAGGTGGAACTGGCCCTTTCCTCCCCACCCTAACGAGATCCCAAGTCACTGCCCACAAACAACCTCTCTGGCTCCTGATCAAGCCACTTAATGGGCATGATTCCAGAGACTCAGAAAAAAATATCAAAATCCAGCAGCGATTGGCAGAAATGCGTCTGGAACCCGCAGTAGGTTACCGTTGCCAGGCCACTCCAGTGAGGGGAAGGGTGCTGTCCTATCATGTGCTCCCCCTTGGAGGCGCAGTGGCCACCATCTTCCAGAGGCCATTGGACAGTCAGGTTTGTGCCTGCAGTGACAAGACACACGGGGCCTCACAGGATGGGGGAAGAACCGGCCCTTTCCTCTTCATTCCAATGAGACTCAGAGTCGCCGCCTACAAATGACCTCTCTAACTCTTGATCAAGCTGTTTAATGGCCATGATTCCAGAATTTCAGAAGCAAATGTCGAAACCCAGTGACTTTTGGCAGAAATGCGTCCAGTCCCTGCAGTAGGTTACCAGTGCTGAGCCAACCCAGTTGGGAATAGGTTTCGTGCCTTAGCCTGGTCCCCCTGGTGGCCCAGTGGCTGCCATCCCCACAGGCCACTGGACAATCAGGTTTGGGGTCACAGTGACGAGACATGTGGGGCCTCATGGGATGGGGGTGGAGCCGGCCCTTTCCTCCCTGTCCCAATGAGACCCTGAGTTGCCGCTCACGAATAGCCTCTCTGGCTCCTGGTCAAGCTGCTTAACGGCCATGATTCCAGAGAACTCAGAGACAAATCTCAAAACCCTAGTGGCTTTTGGCAGAAATGCATCTGGACCCACAGTACGTTACTGTCGCCGGCCGCCCCTGAGGTGAAAGGGTGTTGTCCCTCCCCCTGCTCCTCCTAAGCGGCTCAGTGGCCGTAATCCTCCAGAGGCCATCGGGCAGTCAGGTTTGGGCCCTCAGTGATGAGACACGTGGGACATCATGGGATGGGGTGGAGCCAGCCGTTTCCTCCCCGTCCCAACAAGACCCCACGTCACAGCCCATGAATGGCCTTTCTGGCTCCTGATCAAGCTGCTTAACGGCCATGATCACAGAGACTCAGGAACAAATCTTGGAACCTAGCAGATTTTGGCAGAAATGCCTCCAGATTTAATTGTTAAAATTCTGAAATTCCAAAATCGCGTGGCCACTACTGCAGCCACACGACACCATATGTTATACAAGCAATAGAAAACAAATTGTCTAATATTGCCGTTTCAGCAGATCTGAGTGTTGGGGTAAAATCCCAAATAATAATGTGGAGTCTGGTGTCAAAATATTGAATATAATCAAAGAGAGAGTAATGTGGAAATCATCTGGCCTACAGGTAGGGGGAGGGTGTGGGATGGGGGTTTACTGAGGTTTTTGGTGGTGGAGAATGGGTACTGGTGAAGGTACAGGTGTTTCATTGTATGACTGAGACTTAAACCCAAAAGCTTTGTAACTGCTATCATGGTGATTCAATAAATAAAATTTTAAAAAATGAAAAAAAAAAGTAAGGTGGAGTTCATGCCCAATTCAATCAGCTAAGCTAGTGGCTCATTAAATAGCAGTACTCCTACATGAAAATAAATAAATACATACATAAATAAAGTATTTTCTTACTGAAACAACTGTGAAGAGGTTAAAGATGAACTTTAAAAAACCCATTTGTTTCCCTGTGAGTCAGCTTTATTGTGGTTCATTATTAAGCACTATATACCTAAACTATAGTTTACTACAACTACTTCAAAGACAAGGAGTCATGTATCTATACTGTTAAAGAATCAGCAAATAAGGGTCCAGAGCTATTGTATGGCAGATAGATACTTGCACTGCAAGCATCCAAGGTCTCCTTGGTCCAACTGCAGGACCTGAGTCAGCTAGAAATGAACGCTGAGTCCAGAGCCAAAAGAAAAACCCGAGCACTCTCAGGTGTGTCTACCACACAAAACAAAACAAACAAATCTTCACCACATAAATCTAGTTAGCATACATCATCATGTATAATTGTACTCTTTAGATTAGAACCTTAAAATCACTTTATCAACTTCTAAAATGTATACATATAATTTTAATAACTGTACTCACTCTGGCACATTAAGTCCCTATAACTTATTTTAATAACTAGATGCTTATTAGCTTTAACCAGATTCACCCTTTTGCCCATTCCATACCACAACTTCTTGAAATGATTAGCCTGTTCTATCTCTACAAACTTGGTGCTTTATGTTTTGTTTTTATTCCACATTCTTTATACGTCCAATGAATCTTTGGATACACACTTAGGTTTTATATGATAACAGAATATTAATTCAGCAAAATTATAAACAAACTCTTTACTTTTGTACTTTGACGGATATTTTAATTTTTCAAATGGGAAATTTAACAAAAGCAAAAACTATTGTTACTACATTAAATAAAAATCTGTATGAAATTTTGGTCTTTATATGGGAAAGGAACTTATTAAGTAAAGAAAAGAAAACCAATCAAATTTTTAAAAATATTTTATAATTGGATATATAATAAGTGAAAAGTTTATGAAAACATAAAGCAACACAAAGGACAGCTTGGAATTTAATTAAAATTATCAGAGAAGCTGAACAAAAATATTTTCAAATAATCTGTAAAATTATCCAACAGGTAAATAAAAAGATGCTCATGATTAAAGATTTTTAGCATATGAGAGCAAGAAACATAAACGATCATAAAATCTTTTAGAATAACCACCATCAAAAGCATAATAATTAAAGATATAAAAATGTCCACAGATAATATGGGGATGTGTGTATAAAAAATGTATCATTGCATAATGTTGATTTGATAATAAATATGTACAACTACCATAAAAACAGCATCAAATTTCCTTAAAATTTTAAAAATGAAATTGTATTATTACCTAGCAACTTATCCTCCTTCATAGTATTGTCAGAAGTGTAAAGAAAACACTGCTAGAAGGATATTCGAAAGTCCAAAGTGATAGAAAAAGATAGAGCACATGCATTGCACAAGGCCAACGCAGATTCAATCCCCCGCATCACATATGGTTAACAGAGCCCTACCAGAAATGATTGATGAGCACAGAGCCAGGAGTAAGACCTGACCATAAGTAAGGTGTGCCCTAAAATTATAAAAAAATAACCTCTGTATACATGCAACATGATTTACAATAGTCAAGTTACAAAATAATGTCACATTATTCAACCATAAAGAAAATGAATTCATGACACCTCAATTTGTGACATTTATTCACAACAATGTTGACTCTAAGGGTATTGTGACAAATGCAGTAAGTAAAACACTGTATGGATTCACTTATATAGAATGAATTTTAAATATTATCACTGTCACATAAAACCAGTATATTATCAATGAAGATGTTCAATATTGCATTTGTTAATCTCTATTTACCTACATTTTCTATTTTCTAGTAAAGGTAAGTAAAGGCCCTCCTGTTGATCATCGATTTGCTCGAGCAGGCTCAGTAATGTCTCCATTGGAGACTTTGTTGTTACTGTGTCTGGCATATCGAATACGTCACGGGTTGCTTGCCAGGCTCTGCCGTGCGGGCTAGATACTCTCGGTAGCTTGCCGGGCTCTCAGAGAGGGGCGGAGGAATCGAACTCAGGTCGGCCATGTTGGCTGCGTGCAAGGCAAACGCCCTACTGCTGTGCTACTGAAAAAAAATGTCAAAAGCAAGCTATGAGGAGGAGATTGGGTTGTGGAGCACAGCATACGATAAGTGAAACAAATAATCTAATCCGTTATAGCCATCTATCAAAGCTGGGTTTTAGAAGGTAAATGCAAAACTTGATACACAAACTTAGAGGGCTCATTATTAACCACAAGTGGCCATAATAATAGCTAAACTGAGAATATTTTTTGGAAATAACTGCCAGAAGAGTATTCTATTTCTCTGTAAGCAATAGTAAATTCCAGTGCCATTGACAGAGTACATGCAAAAGGTCAGAACTAGGCTACAAGGGCTGATGGAAGAGCAGCTGCTGTGAACTTTTAGAGTTATTTTCATGACTTACAGTCTCAAACATAGCATTCCATATGCAAAGAAGAATGTGAAATAATGAGTATTAAATGCATTTAAAATGGTTTAAATAGATTAAAATAGATCCTGGGGATGCAGAACAGGGTTTTCTTTCTTTCTTTCTTTCTTTCTTTCTTTCTTTCTTTCTTTCTTTCTTTCTTCTTCTTTCTTTCTTTCTTTCTTTCTTTCTTTTTTTTTGTAATAGTGAAACATCATGAGGTATAGTTGTAGACTTACAAACTTTCATGCTTGGGTTTCAGTTATACAATGATCTAGTACCCATCCCTCCATCAGTGCCCATTCTCACCGCCAATGATCCCAGTAGCCCTTCCACCCCCATCCCACCCACCCCCCACCCTGACCCACCTCTGTGGCAAGGCATTCCCTTTTGCTCTCTACTTTCCTTTACAGTGTTGTGGTTTGCCGTAGAGGTATTGAGTGTCCATCGTGTTCGGTCTATAGTCTACTTTCAGCACACATCTCCCATCCCAAGAAAGTCCTCCAAACACCCTTTACTTGGTGTACCCCTCTCTATCTGAGCTGCCTTTCCCCCTAGTATTTGCTGCCAGCTTCGAAGTCATGGAGCAGATCTTCTGGTACTTATCTCAGCTATTCTTGGGTGTTCATCTCCCCTTCTGTTACATTATATTAACCAGAAGAGTGCAGTCTTTCTATGTCTGTCCCTCTCTTTCTGACTCATTTCATTTAACATGATACTTTCCATGTAGAACCACGTGTATGTAAATTTCATGGCTTCATCATTTCTAACAGCTGCATAGTATTGCATTGTGTAGATGTACCAAAATTTCTTTAACCAGTAATCTGTTCTTGGGCACTCGGGTTTTTACCAAACCCAGGCACCGTACCATATTTTGAACATTGTAAGTGCCAGAATGCATTTTGCCCAAACAACATATTTGCATTCATGGACCCTAGTACTGAACCACTGACCCAGTCGCCTAGTGGCACTAAAAGTAGCTCCAGGCCTCCTGAACACATTTTTTGGATCCCCACCCAAAGAATATAAAGATAATCATATAGAGACTGAAGAGATAGGAAAGTGTGTAGAACACATGTATGTGGTTAACCAAGGTTTGATCCTTGGAAACCCATTTGGTCCTCAGATCCATCAGGAGTGATCTCTGAGTGCAGAGATAAGAGTAAACCCTGAACAGCACCCATTGTGACTCTCAAACCTATAAATACATATGCACATATCTATATACATATACATGCTATATGTAATCAATAACTTATCTATCAAAATGTATTATAACAATGATTACTTTTATTTTTTTTTGCTCATTATGTGAAAAATAAATTCCAGTGACCTCTATAGGCATATATAACACAGAGATCATGATCACAATCACGACCATCCTGTTATTCGTTGATTACCTCGAGCAGGCCCCAGTAATGTCTCCTTCATCCTAGCCCTGAGTTTTTAAAAAAAGTGCCATATTCAAGGCTCTTTCAGAGTTAGGAGAATGAGACCCATCATTGTTACTGGTATTTGGCATATTGGGTATACCATGGGAAGTTTGCCAGTCTCTGCCGTATGGGTAGGTTACACTCGGTAGCCTGCCAGTTTGTCCAAAGTAGGAATGAGATAATAAGATGTCGCGCAGCCGTGAACGTGGCCCGCGCTTCCGGGAGCTGGGTTTTATACTCTCTGAGTCTTGGCCATTGATGGGATTACATGGCGCCAGGGGGCCAGTTGGTGGGTGTGACCCCCGCCTACTGAAACTTGGAGGATCTGGTTGGAGAATGCTCAGCCCCGATCCGAGTAAGCTTGGAGATCTCAGTCCCGGGACCCTCATTCCTTTGTTCCTCTGCCGGTACCTTCATGTGTGCAGAGAGTGGTCTCAGCATGGTGGTGGCTGGTTCTGGAGGTCTTTGGCTGCCGGAGCTCTGGTCAGGGCGGGGAGGGAAACTCAACCCACTCCCCTCCAAAGGCCCCAGCGAGGACAGCCCGGTGCGGGGGCAGGAGACTCTGCACTGTTCTATTCCAGGAGCTGGGTTTTATAGTCTCTGAGTCTTGGCCACTGATGGGATTACACGGCGCCAGGGGGCCAGTTGGTGGTCTTTAACACAGAGAGAATTATTATATTCAATGGTCAGTGTAGCACTGTCCTCCGTTGTTGTTCATTGATTTGCTTGAGTGCGAACCAGTAACATCTCATAGCAAATTGTGAGACTTGCTGTTAATGTTTTTGGCATTTTGGTTACGTCATGTTTAGTTTCCCAGGCTCTTCTGTGTGGGTGAGATACTCTCGGTAGCTTGCCGGGCTCTCTGAGAGGGGCGGAGGAATTGAACCCCTGTCAGCCATGTGTAAGGCATCAGCCACATGCAAGGCAAACATCCTACCCACTGTGCTATTTCTCCAGCATTCAATGGGCATGGGATTATAAACATTTATGAAAAGGATTTTGTGTCATGAGAATCTAATTTAGCCTTTCCAAGTAACTTTTTTTTGTTTTTGGCTTTTTTGACCCCAAATGTTTATTATCCCTTTGAACATGCCTTCTCAATTTCATCTTAATACTGAAAAAAAACAAAACAAAACAGGGGCTGGAGTGATAGTATAGCAGTTAATATGCTTGTCTTGCATGTTGGGTTTGAATCTCTACTATCTCATATGTTCTCTTGAGCCTACCAGGAATGATCTGTCCCTGAGTGTAAAGCTAGGGATAAACCCAGAACACAAAGGATGTGGCCTAAATGCAGATAAAAAGCACTGCAGCACTGTAGCACTGCCCTCCCATTGTTTATTGATTTGCTCCAATGGGTACCAGTAATGTCTCCATTGTGATACTTGTTGTTGCTGTTTTCGGCATATTAGATACGACACAGGGAGCTTGCTAGACTCTGCCGTGTGGGCGGAATACTCTTGGTAGCTTGCCGGGATCTCAGAGAGGAATGGAATAATTAAACCAGGGTCTGCAGCATGCAAAGCAAACAACCTACCTGCAGTACTATCACTCCAGACCTACTTTTCGGGGACAAAGGGTGATTTCATGACTAAAATGTTTATCTTGTAGCCTTTCTCCTTGACTCTGTTTGTCATTTATGACTTTCCTAAGCAACAATATACCCCCTTCTGTGATTAAACATTAATATTCATAAAATCAATAGTATTATCTGTTTGTGAACAAGACTAATTTGTACTCAGATTTATTCATCCACTAATCTTAAAGAATACTCTTTGTTTCAATTATACAACAATAAAATAATCTTAGATTGGTAAGAAGTAATCATTTTCACATGTGTAATAATGCAGTATAGTTATATGAGATATAGTTTTAAATCACATAGAACTTCAGGGGGAAAACAAATTAAGAATTTTTTTTTTATCTGACTCGGTGAGAGGGACTTTGAACTTACCTATTGTTTAGTATGTTGCACAGCCATTGGGAATGAAGCCTTCAAAATGAAGTATGTAAGCAGACTCAAAGTCTTTGAAAAATCTTACATGGTTCAGCTAATAAGTAAGATTTATTTAGAGTAAGGTTCATTGCACTATATAATTCTATGTCCAAGATCTTGGTAATAACATTTCATACATCCATACATGTTAGTGAGAGTCTGACTTTCCGCTCAATGATTATGATAGTGTGGTCAGACAATGCTACAGGGCCATGGAGAGTTTGCTTATAAATATGGATTTTGATTCAGAATGGAGTTGCCATTTATATATGTGGAGATCAGAAATCATTTAATTTTGCCCCTTCAAAAATTGAATTAAAATGTTGCAATTTGCCATTGATCACTGATGCTAAAACATGTGATGTGCTATTCTTAAATTGACAAAGTAAGATGTAAAGTTACTTCTAGCCATCTGTGTTTTATATTTAAATACGTTTATAGTTAAATATATATTTAAAATATAAATGTGTATTTATGTATACATTTATACACATGGATAATTATAAAAAATTATAAAATCACATATGCAGAGAAATAAGCAGTTATACTTACCTACAACATTAACATGCATAGTTGTGGTATTTGATATTTCTAGTAGCCTGGGTTACTAAAATGCACAGATTTGCTTTGCTTCCAATTTCCTGTAACAGGTGCATTTGGTTTGTTCTTCATTCGTTGTGTGTTTGGCAGACAACTGTGAATTTATAAATTTCCAACATATGTTTCCAATAAGATGTATATAAATTGTGCAGTCAAAGATGAAATGAGGAAACTGAACCACACAGGAGAAATATCTAATTTTGTTTGACAAAAAAAATTACAAAGATTAATTTTTTCCATAAGCATTTGTATTTTAGACCCACGCATACAATCCAAATTAGATTTTTCCATAAATCATTAAACTGAGAAATATATTAAAGAAATTTAATTTTTTCAAGTTTATCTATTATTTAATTTTAATCCATGTTAGTTCAAAAATTAGCAAATAATAACTGGGATTATTTATAAAATATTTCATTTTATAAATTTTTACTTAAATTTCTAATATAGTAAGTTTTTTTTTAATTTAACTCTTTTTTTTGGGGGGGGGGCGGAACAACCAGCAGTGCTCAGGACTTACACCTGGATCTGTTTTCAGGGATCACTCCTCAGGGTGTTCGCTGTAACTTATGGGATGCCAAGGAGCTAAGCCAGTCTGCTGTGCACAAGGCAAGCAGGCAAGCACTCTACGAGCTGTACTACTCTACAGACTCTTAAAGTCAAGGTTAATTACAGAAAATAACTTAATGTTCTTTATTCTTACTACATTCTGGAAAGTTCATGAAGCTAACATTATGGATAAGTTAGAAAACAAATATTTGTAGCGGTTATTTAGTTACAATCATTTAAAAATTATATTCATATACTTTGACTTTAGTTGTACATTGATTTATAGATTTGCCTGCAATACAAACCCACATGCAGGGAGTATTTTCACGGGCCTAGTTTTGCAAGCTACCAAGAATATTCTGCCTGCATGGCAAAGCCTGGCAAGCTCCCCGTGGTGTATTTGATATGCCAAAAACAGTAACAACAAGTCTCACAATGGAGACGTTACTGGTGCCCGCTTGAGCAAATTGATGTACAGTAGGGAATGTGTAACATGGCTGTTTCTATGTATTGTGAAATCTGATTCTAATATACATAATTTTAAATTCCTAATCAGGAATTGTCGATTTGCTCGAGCGGGCCCAGTAACGTCTCCACTGGAGACTTTGTTGTTACTGTGTCTGGCATATCGAATACTCTCGGTAGCTTGCCGGGCTCTCCGAGAGGGGTAGAGGAATCGAACTCGGGTCGGCCATGTTGGCCGCTTGTAAGGCGAACGCCCTACCCACTGTGCTATCGCTCCAGCCCTGCTATCGCTCCAGCCCAGGACAGCTTTAACTATGTGTCATCTTGCTTCACACTTAAAATTCTTTCCTAGGGACACAGTCTATGCCACAGAATCATTAATCTCAAGTCACACATACACTGACTATATTAATAACACATTTTCATGTCATGCATAAATAATACACGTGTTCCAAAATAATCAAATATCTGAATGCAAGCTACCGAGAGTATTTTCACGGGCCTAGTTTTGCAAGCTACCAAGAATATTCTGCCTGCATGGCAAAGCCTGGCAAGCTCCCCGTGGTGTATTTGATATGCCAGACACAGTAACAACAAAGTCTCCAATGGAGACGTTACTGGGCCCGCTCGAGCAAATCGACGATCAACGGGAGGGCCTTTACCTTTAAACATCAAAATTGTACTTATTTTATTAGATTTGTCTTAACCACTTTAATAAAAACTAATCCTATAACCAGGTACCTTGAATAGGGTAGCATTTATAAGTGAAATTTAATATATCTGTTTTTGTCAAACAATACACATATGTGTTTCTAATCACATTTTTATGTTGTTGCTGTTGCTGTTGTTGTTGTTTATTTATTATGGCCACACCTGGCAGTACTCAGGATTTATTCCTGTCTCTCTGCTCTGAGAGTGTTTGAGGGGACCATACATGGTTCTGGGGATTGAACATGAAGGGACAAGCTAAAAGAACAAGGGTTGACAATGTGAGTACTTTATGAAACAGTCACACCCAGATACTTTAGTCTACCGTATTTCTACACTGGCATGGTTACATAAGGCCTGGCATCATGGTTCCTAGTGGTCATGTGACAGGATTATATCACTTATTTGCAGTAATTAAGAGAGGATGAAGAGTTGTGCCCTCATATCATAATAAGTACATTAAGGCCTTGAGGGCAAGTGCAGGAATGTTCCCCAGCCTCATGGACAATGGCTAAGTTCTTCTGAGAGTTTGCTGTCATGGTGGGAGATGAAGACTTTACCCCTAAATATCCCTAACTCTGGGCTGCGTCACTATTTTCAACCCATATTGGCCATTTGTAGATTAAGAGCCTTCCCTTTGTACTGTCTCTATGTCCCATATTTTGAAATATTTGACTTAAAATTAATAATTAAATTCTTAAAATGTTGTGAATGCCATTTGAGGCACTATAGACATAACATTGGACAAAAGTGACCCAGGCATCCTGATTTAAATAAGGAAAAAGCTCCCCAAAGTAATGAAAAAGTTTTATTTTGTTTCAAATTACTTTTAAAACACTTCTTTTCATTTTCTGGGCAAAACACTTTTGTTAGATAGATATACTCCCCAAAATATAACATTTATTTCTAGTTTTGTTTCCCTCTCAGTAAAGTTTTAGGATGTTTATGCATCTGGCCAGACACAAAATGAGCAGATAGATTTCAGTAAATCCTAAAGTATATAGCTATTTCTGCCAGTATTATACTATCATTAGCATATTAATTGCAGGATAGTAGAAAGGAAAAATTAAATGGTTTGACTTGGCAGGAGTCCCAAAAGATCTGGTGGTTTGTATTATTCCTAAAATCCAAGCTTTATTATTTGATTGTCAGTTTGTTTTCATCTCCTTGATTAAATGAGGAACAAAAAATGAGTTTTTTTACTCTTCATTTTGTTTATAAAAATTATTTAGTATTGAAATTTTTAGTGTATCTTATGTTTTAATTACATTTTCTGTTTAATTGTGTACATTTACATATGAAGATATTATATATATCATTAAAAATTAAGTTAAATTCTATTTAAAATCATAGGATATATCTCTGAAATTTGAGAGATAGTACAGAGGCTAGGGTGTTGCCTTGACACAGCAGACCAGGATTTGATCCTCACCAGACCACCTGGTCCATGAGCCTGCCAGATAAGCCCAAATTACCTTTATGAATTCCTAAAACCTTCAGAGTAGCCTTCAATCACTTAGCAATATACAAAATGAAAGAAAAATTAAATTATCATAATTGCATAACAAAGACTGTAGTTCTTAATAGAGGGGGGGCGGAACTACTGGAAGGCAAATGCACTTTGCAGTCAATAAAGATAACCAGAAAAGAATAAAATAATAAAACACTTTTCATAAACTTAACATATGTCCAATTTATCTGGCCAGAGCATAGGCACCCATCTGAACTCCTTGCAAACACCCCAACAGGATTGAGCTTCCTTGAAAATGAGGGGAAGATACCCAGTGAGACACAAACCCTCTGTGAATGACTGGGTAGCACCTGCCATGATTACCAACTCCAAATACTGCAAGTGAAACTGCAGGACTAAAGGAGCTTGGCTCCTCACACAAGTCAGACCACCAGAAGGTGTGGTTTCTGGAGCGGACAAGATAATCTAGCCCTCTAAAAGCCATAAGGTCCACATACTTGCCTCTTGCGGTGAACATTTTCACCAGGGTATCCTGGCTACCCAAGCACATTAGGCCAACAGTGTATTAGCCTCTCCTTCAATCAAAACCCCACAAAAGTAGCTATGGGGAAAAATAAATTCTTAATCAGAGATCAGAAGTTCAGGCCTAAAAAAGGTATTCCTTGAATCAGTGTAAGAGGCTTCTTATTGTTACACAGAAACACCAAGTTGTAAGGGAATACCTTCAATGGAGAAAGACCAGGCCACTACTCACTGAATTTCCCGAGTTCTCCCTGGCAGTGTGGGGGGGGAAGCTTATTGTGTCTTGGAAGAAATTACCTTCAGACTAGCACAGGCACCATGGGGAAAGCACAGATTCCCACTGCAGGAAGTGGTTGAAGATAAGAGCCCTGAAGTCACAACCAGGAATATCCACCTATTTAAGCTCTTTGAAAAGAATTTAAGGAAGGAGATATCGAGATGTTTAATAAACTGAAAGAGACAATGGAATATATAGCCAATAAAATATAAGAGATTATGAGGACATAGATGAGAATAGTACAAGCAGAAGTGTCAGAATTAAAAATAAATAAATAAACAAAATAAAAGATAGATGAAATGGAAACCTCAGGGGAAGTCCTCAATAGTGGAGTTATAGCAGTAAGTCCAAAAAAAAAAATAGCTCCAAAATGAAATGCAAAAAACCTCCAGGCAATTGTGGAATATGGGCAGGTGTGGGGACTACCGCAAAGTAAATGAACAGCAGACAATTCTAGAACATTTGGATGAATTCAAGAGGAACAATGTAAGACTTATCTGAGTTCAGAAGGGACAGGAAGTCAACCCTAATGAAGAAGTAACCATCCAAGATATCATTGCTGCAAAGTCCCCAGGGCTGGAGAAAGTTCATGCCTCCAGATACAGGAACTCAGAAGGGTACCAGCAAAAAGAGAGCGCCTCCCACACCCCCCCCCCCAAAAATATCTCACCAGAGTGACCTTGCTTGTGGCTGACCACAGTTCAATCTGGGACATTACCTAGAATGTCATGTGGTGCAGCCCTGGCAACCCTAAACACTGCCTGGAGTGGCCCTTGAAGCTCTCAAGGGCACCTCCGGCAAGACTCAGGAAATCCCACTCACCCAGACCTTGCAGAATTACAGGACAACTCACGCCCTAGCCTGGTTGGCAAGTAATTTCCTGGAATGGCTCCAGAACTTTCTAAAGATTGCTTGATAGTCTCCCTCCTCTGCAACCCCCCGCCCACATACACACAAACACAAAAAGAATCTCATAATTTGATCTTTGAAAACCTTTAGTAATATGAATAATTTAATTATGACTTCCTCTGAATTTTAAAAGTTAGTTTTAAAATTTAAAGTATAAAAAAACCTTGAGAATTAATATTCTGGTTCCTTTTGAAAAAATTAAATTCATGATGAGATTTAAAAAAATGGTCAAGACGAGGTGGCTGAAGTGACAGTACAGCCTTGTATGGTGCCTCCTGTGTACAAAGTTGATCTGGGTGTGATGCGGAGATCTTCATGTGGTTCCTCAAACCCTCTCCCACCCAGGAAAGATCCCTGTTGCAGCAGAACCAGAGGTAAGACCAGTCACCAATAATAATTGAAATAAAAATTGAAATTAATAATTGAACATGAAGATATTAAAGTAAAGGTAAAGGCCCTCCCGTTGATCGTCGATTTGCTCGAGCGGGCCCAGTAACGTCTCCATTGGAGACTTTGTTGTTACTGTGTCTGGCATATCGAATACTCTCGGTAGCTTGCCGGACTCTCCGAGAGGGGCGAAGGAATCGAACTCGGGTCGGCCATGTTGGCCGCATGTAAGGCGAACGCCCTACCCGCTGTGCTATCGCTCCAGCCCGTGAAGATATTAAAGTCCACAAAAAAAAAATGGAATTTTCAGCTGGAGAAAAAATTATAAAGTATTAGGGCTGGAGCGATAGCACAGCGGTAGGGCGTTTGCCTTGCACGCAGCCAACATGGCCGACCCGAGTTCGATTCCTCCGCCCCTCTTGGAGAGCCTGGCAAGCTACCAAGAGTATCTCTTCCGCACAGCAGAGCCTGGCAAGCTCCCCGTGACGTATTCGATATGCCAAACACAGTAACAACAAAGTCTCCAATGGAGACGTTACTGGGCCCGCTTGAGCAAATCAATGAACAACGGGAGGGCCTTTACCTTTACCTTAATTTAACATGAAGATATTAAAGTCCACAAAAATATAAATGGAATTTTCCACTGGAGAAAAAATTACAGCATGATTTTTTTGGTTGTCTTCTTTCTTCTTTCTTTCTTTCTTTCTTTCTTTCTTTCTTTCTTTCTTTCTTTCTTTCTTTCTTTCTCTTCCTTCCTCCCTTCCTTCCTTTCTCTCTTTCTTTTTTCCTTTCTTCTTTCTTTTTCTTTTTTGGCTTTCTGGGTCACACACTGCCATGCTCAGGGGTTACTCCTGGCTCTTCACTCAGGAATTACTCCTGGTGGTGCTCAGGGGACCATAAGGGATACCAGGTATAGAACTCAGATTGCTGGTGCAAGGCAAACACCCTACCCACTATACAATTGCTCCAGCCACACAACATGTTTTTAGATAAAGTAAAATCTGTACTGTAATGAAGATTTTAAAAAAGTAAAAAGGCCCTCCCGTTGATAGTCGATTTGCTCGAGCGGGCCCAGTAACGTCTCCATTGGAGACTTTGTTGTTACTGTGTCTGGCATATCGAATACTCTTGGTAGCTTGCCGGGTTCTCTGAGAGGGGCGGAGGAATCGAACTCGGGTCGGCCATGTTGGCTGCGTGTAAGGCAAACTCCCTACCCGCTCTGCTAAAAGTTGATCCATAGATATCCAACAAACCCTTATTTTAAAAATCAGGTAGGATCAGAGAGATAGTATAGAGGCTAAGGCACTTACATGACATGATCCTACATGGATTCAGTCCCTAATGCCATACACATTTGATTTTGAAACCCCCCAGAAGTGATCTCTCAACACAGAGCCAGGAGTCCCCCTGAGTATATTGAGATGTGATCCTTAAAGCAAAACAAATCAAAAGAGAAAAAGAAAAGCTAATTATTCTTTTGTTCTGTGGATTGAACCTATAATCTCATGCATGCGAAGTAAGTGTGCTACCACCTAGACATTGCCAGGACAAAATTTACTATTCTTGAGAAAGAGAACAATAGAAACAAAATTATTGTTCATAAGGAAATGAGTTGTTTTTTTTCCTCCTTTTACTTACCAATTGACAAAAACAATTTGAAAATGATGACGAAACTGTACAATGGTTAGTTCAATTGCCTTGCACATGGCTCGGCCAAGAAGCCCATATGGTCCCCCCAGCCCCACCTAGAGTGATCTTTGAGCACAGAGCCATGAGTAAGCACTGAAAACGATCAAGTACTGCCCCCAAACTGAAAAAAAATTAAAAAGCAGTTTCAAAGAAAGTTTGGAGACACATAAATAAATAAATTGACACTAAAAACAAAAATGATTTATGCATGTGGAAACGTCTGTGCAGATGTGTATGTGTATCACAATGATGCTTCTGAGAAGAAATGTTTTTTTGTTATACATAAATCTCTCCCTCATTCCACAGAGATAATTAAGTCTAACATACAATCTTTGTAAAATAATTTAACATTTTCATGTTTTACAAAAAGAAATAATTTTATATGATTTAATGTATTTAACCACTATACCTGAGTCTGTTGTTTTTGTTGTATGTTCCCACAGCACAAATTTCCTTACAGTTTATAGAAGTCCCTATAATCGTACTGGAACTTCCAAAATTTTGAGTTTAAATTTTTCTATTTTTAAAATAACACATATCTTTTCCTACAATTTAACGAGCTCTTCTAAGTTACAATTAGAGAGTAAATATCAAGGGTGAGCTTCAGTCAGAGTAGCTCTGTTCTGGAGAAAGAAAGAACGTCAGTACTGCACTCTCTGGGGTGTGAAAGTGAAGGAAAATGTTCACTCCTTCCAGCTGAGATCTTCCCTAGAGTCAGACTGATACCTCAAAAGCCAAAACTTCAGAAACAGCAGGAATCACACCTGGCTGCAGTGAAGAAAAGCAGCCGTCAGTCACCGCCTTATACTCCGATGCGGTTGTCAGAGCCCATCAGAGAGAATAGAACAGCCACTGAGCATATGGCAGCATTCAACATGCTCTCTCCAGGTTATTCCTTCCCAAGCAGCCATTATGAGCTCCCTTTTTATTCCTTCTGAAAAAAAAAAAGGGGGACATTGAGGACTCTTTTACTAGGTAGAGTGTACGGCAAAATGTTTTAAATATAATTTTGTTGAAATACAAACTTTCTTCTGGTCTAAATGTGAAAAGAAAACTAAAATTGCACGGTGTAGATACCTCACATATGGTCTTCACGTATGTTCACATATGTGGGCATTAAAGTCTTTTGTGAATGAAGATTAGTGCCATGAGATTAAAATAAGCATTGAATATTTGTGTGTATTTTCTTTTAGAAGGTAAATACAGAGCAATAGTATTGCCTATGTAATTAGAACATACTGGATTTATTCTATCTGTATATGAACAATTCAATGTGATAAGTGTTAGTTTTAAAAAAGAATAGAGTCATAACTTAGTGATTTTATTTCTGGATTATGAATGCCCAAGATATATCCATGGCCAAAAATATTTTTATCTAATATAGCTGTTTGTATTTAAACTAAAAATATAGATTTGCTGAACTTCCTGCTAACAATAATTTTTAATGGCGGGTTAATTTATAAAGGTATATTCTCATTTGAAATTCAATGATTAAAATGTCAAGTTTGAGACTAATATATTTGTTTTAATAACATAATACACTAATTAGATAACTTTCATAATTTTATTGTTCTAATATATAAGTATTTCTAAATATGCTATAATATATCTATATTTGTTATATATGGGTTTATTATGTTATATATGGGTTTATTATGATATCAGAATACCAAACAATATCAAATAATAGAATCTCAGAATATCAAATAATCATATATGAATGTATTATATAATATAATATTATATGCAATATTTCTATATTAATATAATGTATATTATAGCACTGTAGCACTCCTGGCTATATGGCGGTCACTGGACATATTATTATCTAGGTCTTACTCTGGAGAACCTGGCAGGCTACCAAAATTATCCTGCCCACACGGCAGAGTCTGGCAAACTCCCAGTGGTGTATTCAATGTGCCAAAAAACAGTAACAATGATGGGTCTCATTCGCCTGACCCTGAAAGAGCCTTGAATGTGGCACTTTTTAAAATCTCAGGACTAGGACAAAGGAGACATTACTGGGGCCTGCTTGAGGCAATCAATAAACAATAGGAACACAATGATACAGTGATACATGGTCTATAAGAGATTTTCTTCGCATAGATTTATAGCACTGTAGCACTGTCCACTGTCCTCCCGTTGTTCATCAATTTGCTTAAGTGGGCCCCAGTAACGTCTCTATTGTGAGACTTCTTATTTCTGTTTTTGTCATATCAAATATGCCACAGGAACTTATATTTAAGTTTTTAAGTAATTATAAATAAAAATAGGTTTTTTTGACTAGCAACATATATTGAACATTTTATATGGAAGATTCATCATTCCTGAACATTTTTTAAATATTTATTTTTAGTATTTTTCTAAATATTTGTGTTTAAAAACATAGTGTTTTATATTTTTTATATGCATATGCTGGATATACCATTACCTTTAAAAATTCAATAAGTGAGTAAACAGTGAGTAATTCATAGTGTACATCCTTTGGACAGATATGTTTAAAATTCAATAATACCAATAAAAACTAGCCTAATCGATCAGAAACATAAAAAAAAAGTAGGGCATTTGTCTTCAGTTATTGTCACAGTTAAAAGGAGTGCAATTTTTTTTCTGTCAGAATAAGAAAAGGTGGGAATAGTGTCTCAAAAAACAAATCAGAAAAAAATAATTGTATGTTTTATCCGAAGCATCTGGAGCGATAGCACAGGGGGGGGTAGGGCATTCGCCTTACAAGCGGCCAACATGGCCGACCCGAGTTCGATTCCTCCGCCCCTCTCGGAGATCCCGGCAAGCTACCGAGTGTATTCGATATGCCAGACACAGTAACAACAAAGTCTCCAATGGAGACGTTACTGGGCCCGCTCGAGCAAATCCGAAGCATCTATTTATATCTATTATGTAATGTGCCCATGGTTATTTAATATCTTCAAGAAACATCTAAATTTCTGGCTCTCTATTTCTGAGGATCACAAGTAAATTTTGTAGAAGAGCAACAACTTAGTTTTTTAATTAATATAGAATAATTTCATCACATTCTTCTCCCTTTACTTAACAGTGTTTCAGTTCATTCTGCCAAAAAATTTAAAAATATTAATTTCTCAAATAGGTGTATCTCAGAATATCAAATAATCAGATCTTGTGAGCAAAGTTAAGGATAAAAACATACAGAAAACAACATATCTCAAAAATTTGTTTTCATTTTTTTTACTTTTTAATACAAAATGATTGTAATGGTAATAACTTTAAAATTAATGATAGACTGTGAATACAGATATTTCTAATAGATCTATGTTTATTGTACTTTACTGCCTATTATACAGAAGTTAAGACTCCTGTTGAAAACAGCTGACAGTGGTTCATTCCCCAGCACCACATATGATCCCCTGGACACTCCCAGAGGTGATTCCCAAGTATAGAGCAAGAGTCAAAACGAAAACCACTCGATGCAGTAAAAACTCCCCTGCAAAAGTGTATTGATGTGACTAATTAATGAATTAGAAATTATAATTAAGATTTATTGCTGCTGAATATTTAAATTGTTATAAAATATATACTCTCAGTAGCTTGCTGGGCTCTCCAAGAGGGGCGGAGGAATTGAACCCGGCTTGGCTGGGCTAATTGTACCCAAGGCAAACACCCTACTGCTGTGCTAGCACAGGGGTAGGGCATTTGCCTTGCACGCAGCCAATATAGACAACCCGAGTTCGATTTCTCTGCCCCTGTCGGAGAGCCTGGCAAACTACCGAGAGTATCTTGCCCGCACGGCAAAGACTGGCAAGCTCCCCGTGGCGTATTCAATATGCCAAACACAGTAACAAGTGTCACAATGGAGACGTCCTGGGCCCGTTCGAGCAAATCGATGAACAATGGGAGAACCGTGACCGTGATACAAATATATAGAATGCAATCTCAATACAAGTTTTAAAAAGTTTAGGAGCTGGAGTGATAGCAAAACAGGTTGGGTGTTTGCCTTGCACACAGCTGACCTGGATTCGATTCCCAGCATCCCATATAGTCCCCCGAGCACTGCCAGGAGTAATTCTTGAGTGCAGAGCCAGGAGTAACCCCTGAGCATCGCTGGATGTGACCCAAAAAGCAAAAAATAAATAAATAAACTCTCAGCAAGCATAAATAACATCAGAGTAACCCAAAATAGAGCAGTGGCTATCAATAAAAACACATTTTCAGTTATCCTATCAAAGAAATATTTTTATTTAAAGAAAAATGTTAAAATCAAAATATTCTATAAATCAGAACCAAAAATTGTATGAAACACTTAATAAGTTAACGTTAGATTTTTCTGATATTTGTAAATGGCATTTAAACTATATTAAAATAAATATAATATAGTTTAAATGTAATATAACATTTATCAAAGCAGATTATCATGAGCAAGTAACAATCTAAATATTCATCACTCTAACAACACTGTCTTTTTTTTGGGGGGGGGGTGGGATCACATTAAATAATGCTTAGGGATTACTCCTAGATCTGCACTTAGGGATCTCTTTCAGCCATTCTTGTCAAACCATATGGGGTGTGAGGAGAAAACAAAGGCCAGAATGTGAAAGGCAAATGGTCACCTATTATGGTATTACTCTGACTCTGCTGATAACACTTTCAAAATACAGAAAGACATCTTATATAACTACTCAAAATATAGATAGAACTCACAAAAATTAAAAAACTTATATATGTTGTTTCAACATTTAGTACTACACAGACATACCTGTATGTTGTTTCAACATTTAATATTACAAGTAAATACCTATACTTTTTTTTTTTTTTTTGCTTTTTGGGTCACACCTGGCAATGCTCAGGGGTTACTCCTGGCTCTGCAGCGGGTAGGGCGGTCGCCTTACAAGCGGCCAACATGGCCGACCCGAGTTCGATTCCTCCGCCCTTCTCGGAGAGCCCTGCAAGCTACCGAGAGTATTTGATATGCCAAACACAGTAACAACAATGTCTCCAATGGAGACGTTACTGGGCCCGCTCGAGCAAATTGACGATCAACGGGAGGGCCTTTACCTGTACTAGTTCTGTAGGGATTTCTAGACACCTTAACAATATGTAAAGTGTAACTAAAATTAATTCTCAACAAATTTCTCTAGAAAATTAAAAACACCAAATGTTTTCTAATATTCTAAAAACAGGACAGTAAAATTCTTATAGCAAAACTTTAAGAATCCAAATCTAAGGAGCAGTATCCCTGGCAAAAATATAGGAAGAAATGGAAATATTTTATAAAATTGAACTCAACACATAAACATGACAAGAAACTCAGGGGCAACTGACATTTGATCACTTGAAAAAGAAAATATTTAGCAATTGGAAGTAGGAAGTATGATCTCCATGTAGTAAAGCTAATATCATAATTCAATAAACAAAGCAATATTTGTTAGTGAAATAACTAAGGGTTAATGGTATGATCAGGACAAAATAGACTGGTCACTTCTTTCTCTGTGCCTTAGTGTTATATGCAAAATTGAAACCAAAAAAAAAAAAAAAGAAATGAAGACAAGCTAATTGGAAAGGAAGAAGCAAGTCCTCTTTAAAAAAATACATACACAATTTCCCAACAAAGAAACATTTAATTTGACCATTTAAGAATATTCTAATAAATAATAAAACAGGTACTCTTTTTATCATTCCCAATTTACAGATGAAGTAATGAGTCATTAATAGATTATGTAACGTGTCCAAAACTATACAGCAGAATTGGAATGCACGTGCATTCCAAGGACTGTACCCTACACCACCATAGTAGCACTGTAGCACTGTCCTCCCATTGTTAATCGATTTGCTCAAGCAGACTCAATAACGTCTCCATTGTGAGACTTGTTGTTACTGTGTTTGGTATATAGAATACATCATGGCTAGCTTGCCAGGCTTTGCCATGTGGGCGAGATACTCTCGGTAGCTTGCCAGGCTCTCCGAGTGGAGCAGAGGAATCGAACCCGGGTCAGCTGGATGGGCCGGATGCAAGGCAAGCACTCTGACCACTGGGCTATCAGTCTAGTCCAATATAGTAGTATATCCTTAGCAAAAAATAAAAATGTTTATAACAGAACATCTCAAATTAATGTAATAGGAAGGAGAGAGAAAGAAATATGAGGAACTAACTGAAGCACAAGGATGCTACTAGAGCATTATTGAATTATTGATGGAGTCACAACAACTAAACACCTCACATATGTTTTACCAATAACAATTTCATCAAATTAACTTTTAAATGTCACCATGGAAGATAAACTTAAACGGGTACACATTTTAATAACAAGAAC
Organism: Sorex fumeus; assembly: GCF_029834395.1. Taxonomy (NCBI): domain Eukaryota; kingdom Metazoa; phylum Chordata; class Mammalia; order Eulipotyphla; family Soricidae; genus Sorex; species Sorex fumeus. Next base: position 38,312,655 of record NW_026606322.1, on the reverse strand, counting down.
ATGGAATATTTAATTATTAAGGCCATTTATGCAGTATCAATTATCACTTTAGCAACCATTAATCAAATTTATAGAAATAGTATCTTTTTTAAATAACAATGTCTTTCAATCTAAAGGTAAAGAAATACAGATACATATAGCATGTTTAGTTTCCAAATTTAATGTAGAATAACTACCAAGCATCAACTCAGTAATGAAGAAGGTAATATATACTTGTTCCTGATTTTTATTTTTTTAATTATGTATATAGTATATTTTGTAAGATTCACAATAACTAATATGTTTTATAATTAAAAGATTCTCATACTTACCTGTATTTCTTTTATATAGTAAGTATTAAATTAGCGTTGACATTATACTAACAAAACCAATTTCAGGCAATGCAGAATATAAGTAGCAGGTTATAACTATATGAATAGTATGAAGTAAGGAGTACACAGGTCGTGTTTTCTTTCTGTAACCCTGTAGGATCATCATTTACTCTCCTTCCCTACCAGGATAGTAAGCTTATCTTTCAGAAACTCCTGAATTTTACTTACTGAAACCTTGAGTCAAAGAAATTCCAGGGAGCTGTACTCCTGGGGCTGTACATATTTTCAGAGAAGGCACAACTTACTATTAACTAGATTTCTCTCACTTCTGAATTGAAGTTTTCTCTGTTATTTCATTCCATATCATCTTAAGTAACTTACTAAAGAAAAAAGTTTTGTTATCAAATGTTATACAAATTTTAACCTCTTTTTTTCCTTCCTGATTTGATTATATCACCAGTTTTGTGGATCCCATGTTGTTTGTGAAAATTTAGTATAATATGAACAGACAACATATCATTCATTTTTTTTCTTAGTTGGAAAAATGTAAGTAATAGAAGGGTTCGTGTTGAAACTTTCAAGTCAACTTTTGGTGTAATGAGTAGCTGGATAAGAAAAAGTAATGTAATTAAAGCTTATTTTAGAACCTATTTGTTTCCACTCCCTTTTCTTTTTTCTAATATAATTCTTGTTAAATTCTTTGTTTTTAGAATATTATTGTTTTGCTTCACCTGTTGGGTACACTTGATGATCCTAAAGGCTTATTCCTGGCTCTGAACTCAAGGATCACTTTGGACAGTAGCTAGGAGACCATGTGTGATGCAGAGATAGAACCTGGGTAGGCCGTGTGGTAGGTAAGTGTGCTCCTGCTGTTAAGCTCCTGCTTGGATGATTTTTACTAGAAACAATTACAGATTTATTTTGTATTTTTCCATTTTGGCAAATAGCATGGATGGGTTTATTGGGAGCAGTTTTATACTATATGTTTCCAAGTAGTTCTTGAAATTTGCTAGTTAGAAATAAAAATATTATTTAAATCAAATAATTGCATTGCATATGAAAATTCATAATCAAGAAAAGTCATAATTAAAATTATTTACAATTTATTTTGAATTCTTTACAAATAGACACAGAAAGTAAATTTCACAAAATTCTGAGTCTCTGAATGGTACAAACATGTCTTACCGAATGAAGACAATAATACATATACATAAGGTTTATTGAATCTGAGTAAGTATATAATAAGGAAAATCAATGAAAAGAGGAGTCAATGGCATTAGAATTTCAGGAAGCTTAGGCATACATATTAATTAATTACAGAAACTTTGTACACATTGAAGATATAATACTGAGAAGGGAGTGGGCCTTGAAACCACCAGCCCTACACAATATATGGTTCCCCAAAAATCACCACAAATGATCCTTTAATTCAGGAGTAAACCCTGTGCATAGCCTTGGTGTACGCCAACTCCACCCTGTCCCCCAAAAACCAAAGGGAGCCAAATACATGAAAAAATTCAGAAAGCTTTGTCACAAATATTAATCAACAAGATGGGGCAGGAGTTACAGTCAGCGGGTAGGGATCCAGCCTTGTATGCAGCTACTCTCGGACCAATTCACAGTATTTCATATCGTTCACTGAGCACTTGCCTGGAGTAATCCCAAGTGCAGAGCCAGGAGTAAATCCTCAGCACAGTAGGGTGTGGCAGGCCCCTAATAAAAAAAAAAGATACTTAAAATATTTATTTCGTAGCCATCTTCTGATATTCTGCATGCTTTTATTATTTTATTCTTTTAATTTTATATCTTCATTGAATGTTTTATTTGATTTGTTTTTTTCCCAACTGTACGAGTGGCAAATTTTTTCACTATGTTTGAAAACTTAATACATCAAATGATTCAAATGAGAAGAAATAAAGAAATATAAAAATGTTTAAACATCACCTTCAATTACAACAGCTCTTTTTCATGCCATAATTTAATTTTGACATTCAAATAATAAAGTAGTTGCCTTAAATATTTAAAATTTCAAATTAAATTACCTAAACTCAGCATATTTATAGTTGTTAACTTATCACAACTAAGCATCCTTTCAAAGTATAAAGTGAGCACACTGTTTGAAGTTTCAGACACTTTTGTAGTCATTTCAAACATATTTTCAACCATATGAAAGGTTATGCTTTGCCCTCAATCCATGCGCACAGAACTCTGATTGATGTTGTTGGGAACCATGTGTGAAATTTGTGGGCACTATAGTTTAAAACTATATGATGTTTAAAAAAAAACTTTGAAGTCTTGGTTCTGTGGAATAGCATAATGCTTAAAGTTGCTCTTCAGGGCTTATTTTTATCCACTAAGAGCATGTTTGGATATCCTGTTTTAAATGTACAGTTTTACTAATGCAACATAAAAGCAATATATATATGTATATTAGTTACTGATTACAAAGTTATATCCATTTTGGTCAATTAATAGATTAAGACACAATGGTGATAAAATTCATCTTGATAACATTTTATTATGCTTTAGCTCTGTGTTTTGTTTCTGTTGCAATACTGCACAGTATACTTTGATATTCACCCGTGATGTATTTGATATGCCAAACACAGTAACAACAAAGTCTGCAATGGAGATGCTACTTGGCCTGCTCGAGCAAATCGATGAACAATGGGAGTACAGAGACAGTGACAGTGACAATCTGATCTGAAAAGTCTTCAACTAAACTGTGTATCCTTAAATAAAATGAATTTCCATTTGGGAAATTCATTAAATACTTTGGTTTTTAAAATATAACTAAACGTTGATATTATTTATAGAAACTTATTGATTAATGTTTATTTTTATAAATCTGGGCAGAGCGATAGCACAGCAGGTAGGGTGTTTGACTTGCACGCAGCCAACTCAGGTTCAATTCCTCGATCCCTCCTAGAGAGCCCAGCAAAGCTACCAAGAGTATGGAGCATCTTGCCCACACTGCAAAGCCTGGTAAGCTCCCCATGGCATATTTGATATGCAAAAACAGTAACAACAAGTCTCATGAAGGAGATGTTACTGGTGTCCACTCAAGCAAATCGATGAACAACGGGAGGACAGTAGACAGTGCTACAGTGCTATAAATCTATGCGAAGAAAATCTCTTATAGACCATATATCACTGTATCATTGTGTTCCTGTTGTTCATTGATTGCCTTGAGCAGGCCCCAGTAATGTCTCCTTTGTCCTAGCCCTGAAATTTTAAAAAGTGTCACATTCAAGGCTCTTTCCGGGTCAGGAGAATGAGACCCATCATTGTTACTGTTTTTTGGCACATTGAATACGCCACTGGGAGTTTGCCAGACTCTACCGTGTGGGCAGGATATTTTTGGTAGCCTGCCAGGTTCTCCAGAGTAAGACCTAGATAATAAGATGTCGTGTGGCCGCACCATGGCCGGGAGCAGGGTTTTATAGTCTCTGGGTCTTGGCCGTTGATGGGATTACACGGCGCAGCGGGTAGTTGGTGGGTGTAATGACTACATACTGGAAGATGGGGAATGTGGGTGGAGGAGGCCCCAGTCCCAATCCGAGCAGGCTTGGAGATCTACGCCCCAGGTCCCGCACGCCTGGGTTCTTCAGCCGGTTTCTTCTTGCGTGAGGCTTGTCATGTGGAGAGTGGTCTTAAGCATGACTGTAATTGGAACCGGAGGTCTTCAGCTTCCGGGGCTTTGATTGGGATGGGGAGGGAAACCCAACCTGCCCCTCCAAGAGGCCCTGATGAGGACAGCCAGGTGTGGAGGCAGGAGACTTCTATTTTATGCATTACAGAAAATGATTTTCTTCTATCCTTATGACTTTCAATTAATGATAATAACTTGAGTACCAAAAACTGGTGCTTAAGACTGCCTCCTCAGTTTTTTTTATGCACATTTAAATCCTTCTATAAAATTCTGGAGACAGTACTGAAGTACAGTGGGTAAACTCTTGACTTACACATATGCCATTGACTCTGCTTGGATCCCAGGCATTGCGTAAGTTTCATGGGTAAAAACTGTAATTTTGGAAGCGCAGCAGGTTAGAACGTAAGTCAATAGGAGGGGACAGTAGATATAAACAAGTCATGGAAACAAAAAAAGTTGAGAAACTCGAATGTAAATAAAATTTCATTTATATTAGAATAGTTTATTACAATTTGAGTGATATGCTTTCTTAAATGTACAAAGTTCACTATCTAATATGAATTATGATCTACTTTCTTTTTTTAATTTTCTGTAGGAGTACTGCTATTTATTCAGCCACTGATCAGCTGATTGAATTGTGCATGAACTCCACCTTACTTTTATTTTCATTTTTTATAATTTTATTTATTGAATCACCGTGAGAGCAGTTACAAAGCTTTTGCGTCCAAGTCTCGATCATACAATGAAATACCCGTACCTTTACCAGTGCCCATTCTCCACCACCAAAAACCCTAATATACCCCCATCCCACACCCTCCCCCCACCTGTGGGGCAGATAATTTCCACATTACTCTCTCTCTACTTTGATCACATTCAATATTTCGACACCAGACCCATCATTATTGGATTTGAGATTTTACCCTAACAGTCAGATATGCTTAATAGGCAACAATAGACAATTTGTATTCTATTGCTGGTTATGAATAACATATGATGTTGTGTGGCTGCAGTAGGGCCATGTGATTTTGAAATTCTGAAATTTCAACACTTATATCTGGAGGGATTTCTGTCAAAAGCCACTGGGTTTCGAGATTTGCTCCTGAGTCTCTGGGATCATGGCTGCTTAGCTGCTTGATCGCATTTATACCTAAAGCCGCTGGTTTCCAAGATTCATTTCTGAGTTTCTGGGATCATTGCCATTAAGCAGTTCAATCAGGAACCAGAGAGGCCTTGCCTCCAATTATATAGCTGAGCTGGAGGTGGTTTGTGGGTGTGTTTCCCACATACCTAAGTGTTGGCTGTTTACTTTCTTGGTAAACTGCCCCAAGTTTTTGGGGTCTGGCCAAAGGCACAGCAGCAATTTTGAGGTATTTGGAAGTCTGAAGGCGCCATCAGGCTGCTGATGCACTCACCTCACAGGTACAGATTGACCTGCTGGTGGCACCATACCCCCTCTACTTTCATATGAAGAAATACATTGGTAATTTTTCACAAATACACGCACATATATATTTATATGTAAACAAAGTATTCTTTAATCATCCCATTTGAATCATAATTAAAAAAATCATTGTTTCTTAGAACACTGGAAATTATAGAATATAAAAATTACTATAAATCTATATGTTAATGATTTTAAATATATATATAGTGTCTGTTTTATAAGAAAATAACAAAGGGTCTAAATGAGCATCAGAATTAAGGTTTTAGTAGATTCAATAAAACCCTGTAAATCTTTAATCGATCCCTCTAGATTATGTATAAAAAAATAAGGCCTGATCAAGTCTGCCGGAGGGGAAAGGGTGTTGTCCCATTCGCCCTCTCCTCTCTGGAAAGAAAGATGGTGGCCACATGGGAGCCTTGTGGACAGCAGGTATGAGCCGGGAGTGTGGGGGCGACTAAAACCTCATGGGAAGGGGGGCGTTTCGGTCCGCCCTTCACGCCCTACCGAGGCCACCAGTTGCCCCCACGAGCGGCTCTCCAGCACGGCCACGACTCCAGAACACAGAAACCAATTTCTTAACTATCTGACTTTCAGTAGAAATACTTCCAGGGTCAATAGGTAAAATAGCAGAAATCCAAAACCAACATTTAATTCTTGAACCCAGCTGTAGAAAGCAAATCACTTCACAATGCTTTTTCAGCATGTCTGATTTGGGGGGGGGGGTAAACTCTAAATAATAGTGGTGAATCTTTTATTGAAACAATGAATCTAATCAAAGCAGATAGAGTGTTAACTAGAATTCATCTTCCTCACAGGGACGGGGAGGGGTGGGGGGTGGGGTTTTATTGGGGTTCTTCATGGTGAAAGATAAGTATTGGTAAAGGGAAATGTGTTTGATATTTGCATGACTGAGACATAAACCTGAAAGCTTTGTAACCTTTCCCACAGTGATTCAATAAATAAATAAAAAAAAGAAAAGAAAAGAATTGGCAAAAAAAAAAAATAAGGCCTGATCAATAGTACAGTGGGTAGGGCATTTGCCTTGCATGTGGCCAACTCGGGTTCAATCCCCAGCATCCCATATGGTCCCCCAAGCACCACTAGGATAAAATTCTGAGTGTAAAGCCAGTAGTAACCCCTTAGCATTGCTGGGGTGTGACCCAAAAAGAAAAAAAAAAAGAAAATAGACTGGCATCCTTGGATCTGAAATACATTAAGAACTAATTTAAATTATAATAGTTAAGTTTCATTCGAATATATAATATATGTATATATGTTTTTATATATAATATACCTGCTTTTACAAATAATCTTTATTTGGTATCTCTAAAGGACTAAGAGCTTTATCAACTTCTTTGTGTAGAATTAAGTATTCAATGAGTCAAGATTTTACACAAAGCACATGTAATTTTGATTCAACATCAGTTTATTCATACTTGATTTTATTCTATAGATATGCTGCTAATCTGAAGAAAATGAAAAATTGAACATAGACTTAAAAATTTCCAGCAGAAACTAATATATTACACTATAAAACTAGTAATAGAAATATATAGATTGCATTTTCTCCTGTTACATTTTAGCTTTTGTTTTAACTTCCAGTCACAATGGGAAGCTTTATGACCTTTTAAGTTTTTCAGGACCAATTGGAAACTGTGATTTCAAGAAAGTTTCATCTGTGATCCAAGCCAGCACAACTATATGGGTGATTTAAAAATTATATCTCATGTTAAATCTCCCAGGAACTTCATCTATTACATTTTCTGACATTTCCACAGTGTATAAAGTCATTTATAAGAGAGCCTTGTACAAAATGTGAGTTATATTAATGGGATAAAAAAGGACTACTAATTCCATATAGGCATACTTAGTAGAGTGTATTCTCTTGCAACTTTTTTTGATAGAAAAAAATCCTTTAAATACCATATATAAAGTATAAATATTCATAAAATATTTCTAGGTATGATTATGTCAATGCTCTACTCATAAAGCTTTTAAAAATTTACCTTCAATTAAAAAATCTAAATATTTGTGATATCAAATTTATGATAAATATTAGAAAAAATCTTATGATGAATATTAGAAAATATATTGAATCAAAATTCATTTTAAATCTTTTCCATAATATATTGAACATAATCAACTTTACTCATAGATACTTTTACCTAGAGGTATCTATTTCTACAGGGTAGAATGTATGATTATATTAAAGGCATCATTTTCATAGATTTAGAGACTGGTGAGGCAAAAAAAATCTCATGCTACAAGAATTGATATGAATATATGTGTGGCAGTATTAGTAATAAATAATATTTCTATATAGTTTATTTTTCTTTAATTTTATTGAGAATCTTTGCATTATATAACATTAGTTTCAGATTACACTACTGAAAGTCTCTCTCTTTATGAACTAAAATAAGTATACTGAATTTACTTATATGATAGTGTTATATAGGATTTATATACTCTAAGATGAAAAATAATTAAAAATAAATTTAGCATTTAAGAAATTATATAAATGCCAGATATTGGTTTGATTTCAAATATTTATCACTGTGTTTAGAACTACTTAATTTTTTCACCTAGAGACAGAACATTAACTTTGAGAAAATATGACCTTGATCTTCAATCTAGCTTAATTAACAATGAATTCTCTGATATAAACAAACTGTTAAACTTCTGTCAAAATCAATTTGTTTCAAGTATAGCAAGAAGACACTAAAATAGATATCTTTAAATTATGTCTATGATAAATGCTTCTATATTTCATAATTTATTACCTAAACATCTTTATTATCATTATTTTGAAATTTCAGTGAATTTCATTAGCCACTATAAACTGCTGGAGCTGGGCTGGAGCGATAGCACAGCGGGTAGGGCTTTCGCCTTACAAGCGGCCAACATGGCCGACCCGAGTTCGATTCCTCCGCCCCTCTTGGAGAGCCCAGCAAGCTACCGAGAGTATCTCGCCCGCACGGCAGAGCCTGGCAAGCTCCCCGTGACGTATTCGATATGCCAGACACAGTAACAACAAAAGTCTCCAATGGAGACGTTACTGGGCCTGCTCGAGCAAATCGACGATCAACGGGAGGGCCTTTACCTTTACCTTTACTATAAACTGCAACTTCAAAAACAAGCATTAAGATGTAGTTTTAAAAGCAAACAAACAAACATTAAGATGTACTTATAAAAGCAAATCTGAGATTTACTTATACTCACAGAGCACATTTGATCAGAAAATTAGCTTCTGGTATGGTGTCTGCTAAAATATAATGTCGGATACAACTTGGTGATGGTGACATGCTTATAATGATGAATATAAGAAGGCAGCTCTGGTTTGTACTGTGAGTCTCTGTAGTGGTGAAATGCAATGCAAACATCCCCCATGGGCTGTGTCGATTAGTGAACATGAACTTAGATTGCTACCCAAGTCCACATGAAACCACATCATCACAGTATGTAGTTCCAGTGAAGAAGTAGAAGAGCCACCAAAACTAATGGAGGAAGAAAAGATATCAGGAAAGCCCGAAGCACTCAAAAGCTGGATAATCTTTCAGGTAAATACTTTAAAGAAACCCTGGAAATACTCAAAGAATTGAAAGAAATAGAAAATATGAGAATATTTTCTGATACCTGGAAGTATCAGAAAACTGGAATTAGAAGTCACTAAACTGAAGATCAAAGAAAATGAATTAATAATAATAAAAAAAACTCACTGGATGAACTCAGCAGCAGAGTAATTGGAGTCTAGGAATGAATGAATGTGCTGAAGGGTAAAGATATAATTCAGGAAACTATTGATAAAGAAGAAAAAAAGACAAGAGAATGAAAGAAAAGAAACATAGACAACATCGGAGAACTATAGGGGGGTAATTTTAAGAAAAACACATCTATGACAAAAGAATCCTAAGGAAGATGAAACAGAGATTGGAAAAGAACAATTCTTAAAATAAATTATAGCTGAGCATTTTCCAAGTCTGAAGATTGGGTCACATATCGAGAAGACACTCTGCAAGTTTCAAGGCACTCCTGAATAACCATGATGAACACAAATTCAAAGGAAAAAGTTGGAATATAATAGTATAAGGGAATTGCTTTGAAGAACAAGTTGGTGTATTAGGACTTCTATAAAACTACATAGACTTAAGATTAAGTGGGTTTCTAAGGACAGATTCATTGATTTGCTACAGTGGGGCCAGTAACGTCTCCATTGTGATGCTTCTTGTTACTGTATTTGGCATATTGAATATGTCATAGGTAGCTTGCCAGGCTTTGCTCTGCGGGCAAGATACTCTGGGTAGCTTGCCGGGCTCTCCGAGAGGGGTGGAGGCTCTCCATGATGGGCAGAAGAATCGAACCTGGTTCTGCCAGGCCAGCCATGCACAAGGCAAAATGCTAAGGACAGATATGAGCCTAATATACTGATCAATTAGTTTATACATCAAAAAATTAATACTGGGGCTTGAGCGATAGCACAGCAGGTAGGGCGTTTGCCTTGCACGCAACCAACATGGACGACACAGGTTCGATTCCCAGCATCCTATATGGTCCCCTGAGCACCGCCAGGATTGATTCCTGAGTGCATGAACCAGGAGTAACCCCTGAGCATCGCCGGGTGTGATCCAAAAAGCAAAAAAAAAAAAATTAATACTACTTAATATCTGTGCACCAAATGAGACACCACAAAAATATATTAAGTAGCAAATAACTGCTATCAGGACTGAGAAAAGTTCTTAACAATAACACAATAGTAGTAAGATATTTTTATCTGCTTATTGCTGTAAATAAACCAGCTAAGCAAAATAGTGATAATAATAACAATGAAATATTAGTTTAAAAGAAAATCAAAAGAGAGAGTTTTAATGGAAGTGCCTAGAACTTCCTCCCTCTACAGAATTCAAGTATTTATTTTCTTTTCCAGTGCACACAGGACATACTTCAATATAGGCCATATATGGGGGCACAGTGCTAGTCTCCTTAATACCAGATGTATAGAAATTGTTTCAGGATTTCTTCTAAGAACATAATTATTTGAAAATAAAAATGAACCACATATAAAGTTTTGGAAAAAATTAAATGCTTGTGATTTAACAGCCTACAACTGAATAGCAAATCAAAGAAAAAATTAAAGACTAAATCAAAATATTTCTGGAAACAAATGAAAACAATAAAACAAGCTATCAGAAGTTATGAGACAGAAAAAGCTTTTCTTCTAACAAAGACATTTATAGGAAAGCAAGTGTTCATTAGGAAAAAAGAAAAAGGCCCGAATATACATCTTTAAAGTACACATTTAGGACTTAGAAAAATAACAATCAGTAAATGAAAAGACATTAGAAAAAGACCAAATAAGTAGTGGAAAATACTAAAACTAGAGCAGTACCAATGATCTAGAAATATAAAAACTAAAACCAAGACCTGACTTTCTGGAAGAATAAAAAAGATAATAATCCCTTAGTTAACATATGAATGTGAGACCATATGTGACATAAGGATGGAGAGTAATGGGCAATTTTGTAGTAAAAGATCATAGTAAATTAGTGCAGCAATGTCTTAAGTGTTAACCTATTGTAACTATATTCTTTAATGGGAAAAAATATTTTCATTCAACACATCAGGTAAAGAATTGATTCCCCGGTGCTGGATACATATTAAAGTGGGTAAGAACCTTGCTTTGCAGTGAAAAATGACACATATCAAAGCCAGTGTAAATAATGTTTTTTGGTGGGGCTGTGATGAAATAGGAACTCTCATCCACTGCTGGTGGAATGTTGGCTGGTTCAACTCCTCTGGAAAGCAGTATGGTGAATTCTCAGTATTTAGAATTGAGCTGTTGCGTGACCCTGCAATTTAGCTTTTGAGTATCTACCCCAAAACCAAAGGAAAACAACAACAACAACAACAAAATAAAACACACCAAAAACAACAAAAAAAAAACATTATTTCAAGAAGACATAGGCACAAAATTATTACAGTAAATAAGATATGAAATAAATTTAGCTATACAAGAACAGATAAATGGACTATGAAGAAATGGTAGATATACACTGTGGAACACTATGTAACTATATAAAATGATGAAATCATGTAAATTTCTACAAGCTGGTTGGAATTAGAAGCGATCATGTCTTGTTACGTGACCAAGAAGAAGAAGCACAAACAAAATGAACTCAATATACAGAAATCCATCACATTTCTACATGTAGAAAATGAGGTAGAAGAAAAAAAAGTGAAGGGAATATTATTCAGACACTATCATTCATTTGCTATCTCAATAACATTGCACATTTGGAAAAACTGTGTCAAGATACATATTAGTAAGAAAGTAAAAAAAAATTTTTTACAGTACTACAGTGTTTTATTTCATTCATATTGAGTCTCACCAATGGTTTGTTAATTTTATTTCTTTCAAAATAATTCTATGTTTCATGATTTTTAAATAATTTTTCTCTTTCAAATCACTTGATCCCTTGATCACTTGACTTCCGGTTAATCGTCGATTTGATTGCGCAGGCACCAGTAACATCTCCATTTGGCCCTGTCACGTGCTAGTGTAGCCCAATGGTATCTGTTCGCTCTAGGAACACGAAGAGCCTCAAACTGATTGTTCATGATCTTGATGAAGAAGTCTGACCATCTTCTAGGTGGGCAGCCACACAGTCTTTTGACATCCCATGGAACCCAGTCAGTAACAGCTCTAGTCCAGCAGTCATCTCTAAATCTCATTACATGACCAGCCCATCTGATTTTTGACACCTTGGCAAACGAGACAGCATCCCTGATTCTTGATCATTGATGGAGATCGGAATTCCGGATTCTTTCTCTCATTTGAGTGAAACGTGATATTCCAAGCATAGCTCTTTTAATTCCTCTTTGGGAGACCCGAATAGTGTTCTCATCCTGTTTGTGTAGGGCCGAGGTCTCTGAGGCATATGTTAATGCAGGAAGAACAGTGGAATCAAAGAGATGTGCCCGGAGCCAGAGGTTATTCATCCTTTTAGCTATGTCTTCGACGCTCTTGAAGGCGTTCCAAGCCGCTCTCTTCCTCCTGCGCAGCTCGGGTGCCAGGTCATTTGTCATGTTGACCTCTCGACCTAGGTACACATAGCTGTTGCATTCGGAGATGGTCGTTCTGTTGAGAGCGAATGGGGCATCAGGAACAAGGCTGTTTCTCATAAACATTGTCTTCATAAGATTCAGCTGTAGTCTGACCTTTCCACACTTACAAAGTCGGCCAGCATTTGTGCTGCTTGGCTGATGTTTGGTGTTATGAAAACAATGTCATCAGCAAAGTGGAGGTGGTGTAGTTGCCGACCATCTGTCTTCACTGCCATTCCTTCCCATTCCAGTCGTTGCATGATGTTCTCGAGGGTGGCACTGAAGAGTTTCAGTGAAATGGTATCACCCTGCCGAACCCCTCTCTTGACATCAAGGATTACTTCTTTGTAGAATGGTGAGATCCTGGTAGTGAATCTGTAATACAGCTCACGGAGGATCTTGATATATTGAGCTTGAATGCCCTGATTGGCTAGAGCTTCAATGACCACTTCCATCTCAACAGAATCAAAGGCCTTCTTTAAATCAATGAACTTTAGACAGAGTGGCATCTTGAACTCTCGAGAAACCTCAATGAGCTTGGTTATTGCGTGGATATGTTCTATGGTGCTGAATCCTTTGTGGAACCTGGCATGCTCGCATGGTTGTCCTTTATCTAGTGTTCTGCCAATCCTATTTAGGATGACTCAAGTGGAAACCTTGTAGATGACAGACAATAGGCAGATCGGGTGATAGTTGCCAATGTCATGAATGTCTCCCTTCTTGTACAGTAGTACAATCCTGCTGGTTTTCCATTGGGACGGAACATTGCATTCAGACAGGTAGCGTGTGAAGAGCCGAGCCAGCGTATTGATAAGTACTTACGGCAGGTTCTTCAGGTGTTCAGGTCTGACCTTGTCTGGGCTGGGTGCTGTTCGTTTCTTTACTGATGAAATGGCATGTCCAATTTTGGAAGGGAGATCATTGGGAACGACATATCCATCCTGTGGAATTTGGTATGTTGGCAGGTGGACATGGCTATCAAAGAGATTTGAGTAGAAGTCATGGATAATCTTCTCCATTGCCCTTCTCGAAGATGTGATAGATCCATCAGGACGTCGGAGGGACAGTCATCTTGGTCTTGTAGTTGACGAAGGACAGGCGGGTATTATGAATACTTTTCCCGGCTTCTGCTGCATCTACCAGCACTTCTGCTCTTCTCTCTTTCAGGTCTACCTTGATTGCATCTCTGCACTGCTCTGTTAGCTCGGATGTTAGCTTGCGGTTGCCTGAGATATGCGCCAAACCACGTTGGTGAATAAGCTCAAGAGTTTTCAAAGACAGACATTTTTTTTTGTGGCTATCTCTCTCTTGGCTTTCCTCGCACAATCATGGAGGTGCTGAACCATTCGATCATCTTCCTCATCAATATTGTCAACAATGGCATCTTCCCATGGTGCCGCAATAGTGCCAAAGAGCTCCCAGTTGGTGGTTTGGTTGTTCTGGGAGTTCTCTTTTTAAACTTTGCCGCACTTTCTCCCCACTCTGTGAAGTTGAATTTTGCAAAAAGGAAACTGTGGTCCGATCCCGTTTGGAATTTTGGGACAACAGCAACATCGGTCATGCAAAACCGTCAATTGAATATGATGTGGTCTATTTCGTTGTGGAATCGTCCACCGGGAGACTCCCATGTCCAACGTTTAGATTTGGCCTTCTGCAATATTGAGTTACCATGGATGGTCTTGGTCGACATGATGAACTCAGACAGTCTCTCACCCTGTTCATTCCATTCTAGGCCATGGGTCCCGATGTGAAGTTCTTCGGCTGATCTTCTCAGTCCCCTGACCCTGAAGGCGTCATCAATATGGCAGCATTGAGAAGGATGAGAAAGGAGAGGCTTTAAAATGTCAAGGCCGAACTAGGCTGCCACAATGAAGGAAGACAAAAATGATCGTCTGTACTTTCAATGCACGTTCGCTAACATCAGATGCATCCTCTTTCAAATATTTCTGTTTTTTGTTTTATTATCTCCTTAGTTCTGCTTGATTTGGGTTTGCTTTGTTCACCTTTCCTCAGATAGCTAAGCCATGCTTCTAGGTTATTTATTTGGGGAATATCTTCCTTCCTAATGAACACTAGCCTTATGATGAGCTTTCCTTTTTTTTTTAAATTTTTATTAGTGAGACACCATGAGGTACAGTTGTAGACTTACAAATTTTTGTGCTTGGGTTTCAATTATACAATGATAAAATACCCATCCCTTCACCAGTGCCCATTTCACACCACCACAGATCCCAGTATCCCTCCCACCCGCCATCCCCCATCCCATCCTGCCTCTGTGGAGGGCATTCCCTTTTGTTCTCTCTCTCCTATTGGGTGTTGTGAAGAAAGTAATAAAATATTTTTAAGTAGAGTACTTGAAAGATTAAAATAGCTGCTGCTAGCAATTAATGCATAATTTATTATGGAAATTTCTATTTTTCATGTGAAATGTTTCAAAACTGCAGAAGATAAAATGTTCTCTCAAAGCACTGAAAAGTCTGATGTCTTTTCATATACTGTATTTGTTTATTAGATACAAGTATTTATCTTTTATACATACATATTGGATATAAATATGCTTATGCTACAAAGAAAATATGCTATGTTTATATTCTATAGAAAATTTTTTTCTACAATGTTAATTTCAGTATGTCATTGACACTTGGCTGTGCCATTGGTTTTTATGTACTAATGCTATTTATATATTCTTATTTTGTTCATATATTAATAATGAAATGTGATAGATATGTTTTTCACTCTTCTTACCATCAATAAACTATAAACTCTTTGAAATTTGTTTCTGTTGGTGCAATTCTATGCATGTTTTGTATTTATATTCTTCACTATAGAAAAATGTTCTACTTAAAAATATACTTAATACACCATGTCTTAGTATCTGTTCTTAATATTTTTAGGAAAAACTGTAGAGTAGTGCACAGATTAGATATTAAACTTTAACAACTATAAGTTAAATATTAAAAACCCTCCATAGTGATCAGACATTTATTTATTTTTTTACTTGAATGCAGGGCTGGAGCGATAGCACAGCAGATAGCGCTTTTGCATTGCACTTGGCCTACACAGTCTGCGCAGCTGACCCGGCCAACTCAGGTTTGATTCCTCTGCCCCTCTCGGAGAGCCCGGTTAACTACTGAGAGTATCTCGCCCAAAATGGCAAAGCCTGGCAAGCTACCCGTGATGTATTCGATATGCCAAACACAGTAACAACAAGTCTCACAATGGAGACGTTACTGGGTCCGCTCGAGCAAATTGATGAAGATCGAGAGGACAGTGGACAGTGCTACTTGAATGCAAATAAATCCTCCTCTCTCCATCCCACGATCTCAAGTGATAAGAAGATTCCGGGGTGCCTCCAGAGATTCCTGGACAACAGGCCTGGTGGTTCGATGAAAGGGCCTAAAGATGAGATGATACTCTGGCCTGAGGTATCAGAAATTATATATATAATATTGTGATACTTGAGGGTTTTCCAGACCTGAGTCCTGAGATGATCAGGGGCCCATGTGGTACTAGGGACTGAATCAAGGTCAATTCAAGTTAAGCATTTGACTTATCCCTGTACTATCTTTCAGTCCAATAATCAATTTTAAATGATATCAGGAAATTTTATTGTAGGCACAAAAACAAGTAATTTATAGGGTCTTTATCACTATCACGATCACGATAATCCTGCTGTTCATTGATTGCCTTGAGCAGGCACCAGTAACGTCTCCTTCAACCTAGCCCTGAGATTATAAAAAGAGGGTCTTTATAAATGCTATATATTCAAAAAGTGACCTAGATAATTCCTTATTTGTGCAGGTGGTACAAAACAAACAAAGACAATTATTTTGGGCAGAGACTTTTTTATTTTCTTTAATACACATAGCACACCACTTACATTTTATACTAGGCTTTTCCTAGAAAATGTTAACATCAAATCAAGAAAACTATTTTTTAATGTGGCAATACCATTTTTCTTATGGAAATAAGAGAAAATTAATGTCTCATTAGAAGCTCCTGGAAGAGCAAGGCATATTCTATGTGACATGATCTTAACTTAAATATCAATAACACTTGATGTATGATGTATAAGATATCTAATTACCCTACATATGCTGATTTATATCAAAGAGATTGTAATGAAATTAGAGAAACAAATGTAATTATTGTCAATGCTGTTATTCATTTCATTTTAATTTATGTTCTGAATTACACCTGGCAGTGCTCTGGACTTTGTCCTGAATCTGTACTCAGTGAACACTCTCCAAGGGGCTGCAGAGACCATATGGGGCACTAGGGTCGTAACCTGGAGAAATGTATGTATACCAAGAAACTTAGCAGCTGTACTAGCACCCTGTTCCAGCAGTAAATCTTTTTAACTGTAAAAATTAAAATCCAAAGTTATCATTAATGGGCTGGAACATTAGTACAGAAGGTAGGGCACTTGCCTTGCACAAGTGCTGACCTGGGTTCAATTCCCCACAGTGCGTGTAATCCTCCCGTTTGCCAGAATGATCTCTGAGGCCCATTAGGTGCGACCCAAAAACTAGGGGGGAAAAAGTTGCCACTGAAGCTAGAATTTGAAGTGTTTTTTACCTAATTGCATAGAGCAAAAACACATTCTCTTCAAGCTTCATGAAAATTTTAATATGGGTATCTTCATTTATTTGGAATAGGTTTTGAATCTGATGAAGGAGATATATTACTAATATCTGTTATGGTAATAAGAAAAAGATCACGATCACGATCACGACCATCCTGTTGTTCAGCAATTGCCTTGAGCATGCCCCAGTAATGTCTCCTTTGTCCTAGCACTGAGTTTTTTTTAAAATGTGCCATATTCAAGGCTCTTTCAGGGTTAGGAGAATGAGACCCATCATTGTTACTGGTATTTGGCATATTGGGTACACCACGGGGACTTTGCCAGACTCTGCTGTGTGCGCAGGTTACATTCTGTAGCCTGCCAGTTTGTCCAAAGTAAGAATGAGATAGTAAGATGTCATGCAGGAACTGGGTTTTATAGTCTCTGGGTCTTGGCCACTGATGGGACTCAACGGCACCAGTGGGCCAGTTGGTGGGTGTGACCCCTGCCTACTGGAATGTGGAGGATCTGGGTGGAGGATGCTCAGCCCCAATCCAAGCAGGCTTGGAGATCTTAGCTCCGGGGCCCGCATGCCTTTTTTCCTCGGCCGGTACCTTCATGCATGGAGAGTGGTCTCAGTATAGCGCCCTGTAATCCCATCAACGGCCAAGACCCAGAGACTATAAAACCCAGCTCCCAGAAGAGAACAGCGCAGAGTCTTCTGCCCCTGTGCCTGGCTGTCCTTGCCGGGGCCCCCTTGGAGGGGAGCGGGTTGAGTTTCCCTCCCCGCCCTGACCACAGCTCCGGCAGCCGAAGACCTCCAGAACCAGCCACCACTATGCTGAGACCACTCTCCACACGCATGAAGATACCAGAAGAGGAACAAAGGCATGCGGGTCCCGGGGCTGAGATCTCCAAACCTGCTCAGATCGGAGCTGAGCTGAGCATCCTCCACCCAGATCCTCCACATTCCTGAAGGCAGGGATCACACCCACCAACTGGCCCCCTGGCACCGTGTAATCCCATCCATGGCCAAGACCCAGAGACTATAAAACCCAGCTCCCGGAAGAGAACAGCGCAGTTTCCTGCCCCCGTGCCTGGCTGTCCTCGCCAGGGCCCCCTTGGAGGGGAGCAGGTTGAGTTTCCCTCCCCTCCCCAACCAGGGCTCCGGCAGCTGAAGAAAAAGATGAGTCGAATAAATATAACTGTCTCATACAATTTGTGCATTGAGTTTCTAACTTAAAAATTAAATCAGAAACAAATTTAGGTATAACAAACAGCAAATACTTCCCACTGATAATTGGCAAACTTCCCTTAAAATACAATGGTAAAATGAAAATACTGAGTATCACCTACAGTATTCTGATTACATTTGATTCTATTTTTATATTAATTATGATTATGGAAAAAGTCATTTCCTTCTTGAAATTCAAAGAAATGCAAAATAATAATAATCAGGGGGCAGCAAGAAAGCTCAGAGGACTAGATGTATGCTCTTCATGCTTTATATTGTGGATTTATTTTCAGAACCATATTGTCCTCTGAGAAACATCACAATGGCCCTGAGCACTATGTGGAGAGTGACCCTTGAGCAGTGCTGTGAACCAAAACAAACAAACAATATCACCATCAGCGATAGCAACAATAGGAAACAGAAAAAAAACACATCAAATATTTTAAATATTAAAAATATTTCCCAATATTTTAATAGTGCAAGAAGTAGCAGTGTAGCACTGCCCTCCTATGGTTCATCGATTTGCTTGAGCAGGCACCAGTAACATCTCCATTGTGAGACTTGTTGTTACTGTTTTTGGCATATCAAATATGTCACAGGGAGCTTGAGAGACCCTGCTATGGTGCAAGAGATAAAATATAAAATATATTTTTACTCATGGAGATAATAATTGCTTTTGTTAGTTTCCAAATTATGTCCAATGCATGCCAAACACAGATATTATATTAATTGTAAGTCTATGTCAAAAATACATTATAATGGAGAAATAAATATTTAAATTTAGAATCTATGCATATTAATTTAATTAATATTAATAAATTAATTATAAATTATAAATTAATTTTAAAATTTTTCTGCTATAGAACTGGCCAAATTTATTACTTATATGATAATTTTTAATAATATATAGAAATCTATCCATATATATTTCCTTGCTATATAAATAGAACTGATTCAAAGAGATATAATAATCTTACTTTATTTTCTTTTATTTTATAAAGTAATTTACGATATTTTGTTACATTTACTATTCAAATGCCAATTCCACCACCATTACACCTTCCCACCACTTTATTTCAGATGTTTCCATCCAAAACCCAATCCCTGCCCCAAAGCAGAACAGAAATAACATATTTTATACTTTTTTTAATGTAAAACTTCTGAAAATGCTACACAAAAAGAGTTTTGCATATAAAATCAATAAATATATATTATATAATATGTATTCATTTTATATATAAAAATAAATAATATATATTTATATATGGATGCAGAATCTCCTGCACCTGGCTGTCTTCACTGGGGCCCCTTGAAGGGGGATGGGTTGAGTTCCCCCCCCACACCAAGCAGAACCCCAGCAGCTGAAAACTTCCTGGACCCAGCCACAGCCATGTGCAAGGACACTATCTGCATGCTTAGACAAGCCTCATGCATGAAGGAACCAGCAGAGGAAGTCAAGTATGCAGGACCTGTGGCTGAGTTCTCCAAGCCTGCTTGGATTGGGACTGGGTCTCCTCCACCCAGGTCCCCCATTTTACAGAAGCTTGTCAGTTTCACCCATAAACTGCCAATGTCACCATGTATTTTCATCAACAGTCAAGATCCAGAGACTATAAAACAAAGCTCCTGGAAGTGCACAGCCACCTGACCTCTTATAGTCTAGCCCACTGATGTACCTAAAACAGCACACATGCATTTGGTTTTAACATACTTGCTTGTATTCACTTTTTTTTTCTTTTTATGTCGCACCTGGTGATGCACAGGGGTTACTCCTGGCTCTGCACTCAGGAGTTACTCCTGGAAGTGCTCAGGGAACCATATGGGATGCTGGGGATCGAACCCAAGTTGGCCGCATGCAAGGCAAATGCCCTACCCGCTGTGCTATCTCCTCAGCCTCATTGCTTGTATTCTCTTATATACATTCTCTGTCCCTCTCAAAGAGCCCTGCAAGCTATGGAGAGTATCCTGACTGTATGGCAGAGCCTGGCAAGCACCCTGTGGTGTATTCGATATGCCAAAAACAGTAACAATAACAGGTCTCATTCCCTTGACCCTGAAAAAGCCTCCAATAAGGCACCATTGGGAAGGACGAGTAAGGAGAAGGTGCTAAAATCTCAGGGCTGGGACAGATGGAGACATTACTGGTGCCCGCTCGAGCAAATCGATGAACAACGAGATGGCAGTGGTACAGTTATACATTGACATATATATTTAAAACAACATTTCTTCTAAGATTGGTTGCTTTCTACTTTGAACCCCATCCAGTGTGGTGCAGCAATCCATTCACTCATGGGAGAGTTTCTGTCAGAGTGTGTGGAAAGTGGCTGCAAGCATGGCGGAGTTCGAACTCTGGAGGATTTTGGCTGCCAGAGCTGGGTCCCTAGGTGCAGGAAGGACTCTCACCCATCCCTTTCCAGGGCACCCCAAGTGAAACAACGTGGCGGAAGGGGGTTTGGCGGCATGTTTATGGCAAGCATCATGTTATATTCCCTTCTGGCATGTTATATTCCCTCTGGGAGAGTAGGACATGTGACTCTGGTTGGTGACCAATGACGCCTAATAATCTTTCAAAGTTGTATGTGACATGTAATCATGGATATTGTAGATGTTAGTACTTTAACATTATTATAAGATAGTGATGTAATCATGTTGATTAAATTAGCAATAAATCAATTTAATATGTGCATTATATAATTCTCATTCAATTAATTGGAAAACTTTTTTAGTTGAAAATGATGTTATAGTTAAGGTATATATTTGATTATTGGAATAATAGTCCAATTATTTTCTTTATTTCTAGTCCATAATTTTAAAAATTATTATGCCAATTGAAAGAATAAAAGCTTCTTATTTAACAGTAGAGCTATATTTCTCTAATTCAACAAAAAGATTTAATCTATTTTTGTATTTACTAAACATATGATGAGCTACTTAAAAGCAATTTTAAAGCATTTCATTTGCTATTTTTCTCTAATGCACTGTTATTTGCAAAGTTTCAAATGAAGTGATTTCAGGCATAAAATGCTCCAACACCAACCCCACCACCAGTCTCCCTAGGATCCTGTCAGCCTGGCCCCCGGCAGGCAGATAAAAAAAATTTTCACATTAATTGCTTCAACAAAACTTAAAGAAAGAGCAAATGAAATTACTAGAAAATAAAAAATAACAAAAATGATTGCTGTATGATTTTAATCTACATAAATAAAACACTTTAAATCATTTAACACAATATAGTGTACTGTCTATTCTAATTTACAAAACTAAGTTTTCAACTAAAATAAATCTAATATATATTGCATTAAAGTTTATTTATTTTCTTGAATCTTACTGCAGCAACCATATCTTCCATGTCAGAAATGAAGCTTTTAATTTTTTATCCCCTAGGCAGGCATATAACAAATTTATGCTACATTGTTAAAAAAGATCTTAAAATCCTGGTAAATAGAATTATCAGAAAATAAAACAATAAAGTAAAAGTCAGTTTGTGATGATTAATTGCTCTATGTCTTTAATCTTTCTTAATTTAGTGTAGGTCCATTAGATAGTGTCATACTCAATACCACATTATGGGAAGTTTCCGTTGAACTTTAAAGTAACTTAATGCTTCTTGCAAAACTGGTTTCAAGATTATGGATTACCCTGTAGCTTCCCATACATAATGCTCTATTTTTTTCTTTCAAATCTAAGTGATAATCTAGCTGGATAGAGGATTTTTGGTGAGGTGTACATTTCGTTGAGTTTTGTACTATAACCTTCCATATTCTTCTGCCTCATGGAGTCTCATTTAATAGATCTGCTGTCCATCTTTTGGGCTTCTTTTTATATATAAGTTTCTCTTTATTTTACTGATTTTAATATTCTGTCTCTTCTGTGAATTTTGTCATTTTCAGTAAAATAACATACCGCATGGTAAAAATTTTACTGAGAAACTATAATGGGGGCTATATTTAATATTAAGTTAAAATATTTGTTTCTCAAGTTAATACCACTTGTTTTTAAAAATGCCTATCATTATAAGATATGTCGAAATATAAACTATGACTCATTTTCTTGAAAAATGCTGCAAACTATGCATAATTTTCAATGAAATTAAGTCCATGTCTAGAAAAGCGATACTCATTTTATACTTATCAGCATTCTAATATAGCTAGTCATTTAATTAAATAAAATCTCTAAATATTTGAGCATATAAGTCTACAAAAGAACTTAATCACAAAATCTCAATATTGCTACTATGCTTCAAATAGTCAATCAAAATTCTCTTTTTCAATCACTTCATCAATGTCACACAGATACACACACAAACACAAACACACGCACATACATGCACACACAGACGTAGGAGTAGTTGTGTGCAAAACTTTAAAATAACTTGCAAGTTAAAGTAAGTTTAAGTTTTTAATTTCTCTAGATTTTTTTAATCTTGAAATACTTTTGTTGAAAGGTTTGTATGTGAAGATTGTATGTGAAATTGTATATGAAAATTTTACTTTAGGGTTCTGAATTACAGGGTAATGTATCCTGCATGTAGAGGGTACATTCGTACCATTTACATTTCTCCAAAATATTTTTTGCAAGTGGTCTTTACTTGACTTCTGAGAAAAACTGTCCAACTATTGAAATGATTCACATGAGAAGTGTGTGTCAATATTTTTTAATACAACACATTTTGCATTTTAATTTCATCTATTTTATTTATGCCAAAAGAAATAACAAACCCTAATTTGATGTGATAATTTATGATAATGACTTCATATACATTGAGCAATCATTTTTGTGCTTTGACAGAAACGTAGCAAGTTAAATTCAGTAATGCAAATATATTTGCATAACTGACTAATTCCCAGTAATTCATCAGTGGCAGGTAAGCATTTTTGGTACATAATTCTTTGCATATGTTTCTATACAGAGATGAGCATTTAGTACAAATTAGCAATAAACTAGGAAAGGATACCAGAAAGCATAGAATTGTTTTTGTACTGATTTTGTTGATATGATTTTCTCTCTGCTAATTTTTATCTCTATGGTTTAAATTTAGTATTATGCATAATAATATTATGTATTTGTACTATATCAGCATCTCTCAGTACTATGAAATCAAATAAATCATTCAAAAAGAAGGAATAATTGTGGAATCCAAGTGTTATTTTAAACACGCTTTAATTTTATACGTATTAATTTACTAATATTTCATAATCTTAATTTTGCATAAGATGTCTTGAATAAATTGTAACAATCACTAAGCTACATGACAAAAGGAGAGCTAGACCATGGGGAACATTAAACTCATAGTTTTGTTCTGAACCAAAATCGTCATATAAATGTTGACTCATTTTTATTTTATGTATAGATTATGTAAAGCAAGAAAAGTAAGTAATGAAAATTTTCATAAAATTAATTTAGAAATTATATAAATTTAATTTGTGATAAACAGCAAAGGTCTTACATCGATGTGGTGTTAATTCAATTATGTTTCAATTTTATTTTTATTATTCATATTATTTGCTCGAGCAATTTTGATAACATTTTGTCAATAGTACTAAAGTATATTTTTCTTGGTTTCCAGGCCATACCCAGCTCTGCCAAGGTATCACATCTGGTGGGATTTGGGGTCCATATGTGGTTGTGGGGAAAGAACCCATGTTGTCTCATGCAATTTCCATACATACTGCACTATTTTTATAGCCCCAAAGTGACCAACAAAGTGACCAAGAACCTTCAACAATGGTCTTCTATCATTATTTAACACATCCCTGTTTGGTAATCTTAGTTTTGTAATCTAAATCTAAGGGTGTGCCATCATTTGATACTATCTCTTTGCTTGATTTTTTTTTAAAATTCCTTTTGCATTATTTCACTTGACATGGTTCTCTCCAATATCATCAAGTTGCAGTGAAATTCAAAACATCATCTTTTCTTTAGTATTCTAATTGACCTATATACCACAACTGCATTCATTCATCTATCAGTGGACATCTGGATTTTTTCATATCTTGACTTTTGCACTGAATAGTACAATAGACATTGAATCAGAGGGCAGTTTCACCAATAGTGAATTAGAGTATTCTTTTCAATTTCCAGATTAGAGTCTTTGGGAATCAAGGCTGCCAGGGAGTTTTGCCACTTGGTTCACCCAAATTCATTCATAATTTGCATGCATAAGTATGCTATAGGGCATACACATTCTTTGAAATATATTATCTGAGACACTTTTATAATTATATTACCAAATAAACAATTAAACCAAATATTAAACTCTTGTTGAAATAATTTCATTAAGCATTTGTGAACTGTAATTATATTAATATAGAGATCAAGTGAACTCCAAAGGATATTTCATCAGATGCATTAAATCAATGTGCAGTAAATTTTGTTCTTATTAAAAATATTTTAGTTTTTATGCAGAAAACAACTAATTTGGATTGATCTCAGCATTGCAACAGTATATCTAATAAACATCATTGCTATTAGTCACTGTCACTGTCCACTGTCCTCCCATTGTTCATCAATTTTGCTCAAGCGGGCCCAGTAATGTCTCCATTGTGACACTTTTTACTGTGTTTGGCATATCGAATACATCACAGCTAGTTTGCCAGGCTTTTGTTGTGGGTGCGAGATACTCTTGGTAGCTTCCTGGGCTCTTCGAGAGGGACGGAGGAATAGAACCAGGGTCAGCCAGGTAGGACACGTGCAAGGCAAATGCACTGCTAGCTGTGCTATTGCTCCAGCTAATTGCTATTGGTCAAAAGAAAAAATTAAAATTAATTTTAAAATTACATAAATATGTTTAAAATTAATTAACTTTTTAAATTGAATCACAGTGAGATACAGAGTTTTAAAGTTATTCACAAATAAGTTTCAGTCATGCAGCATTCCTTTGCACATTCTTCACCAGTGTAAATTTCCCGCTACCAATGTGCCCAGTTTTCCTCCCACTTACCCCTGCCCCACCTTCATGGCAGGCGCTCTCTCTCTCTCTCTCTCTCTCTCTCTCTCTCTCTCTCTCTCTTTCTCACTCTCTTGGACATTATGGTTTGTAATGCAGGTACTGAAAGGTTATCCAATATATCCCTTATCTACTTTCAACACTCACTTTCTGTCCAAAGTGATCATTTCCAATTATTATTTTTAATTCTAAAAAATTATGAAAATAGTACAAATTATATGAAGTAATATTATTGTTAGTGTTTTGCTGACCTACATGTTCAGTAGTGGCTAATGAGAATAGGTAGAATGAAGATGTGTTTTCTTTTAAAGTTTCTTAATTAGAATTTGTTTTCTTAGATTACCCAAAGCAGCACAATTTGAAATAGAAAGTAATTAAGGGTTTTCTTACTTCTCCTGCCCATAGGAGATGAAAGCATCAAAAAATTAATTGAATAATAAATATCACAACAGGGACACAACATTATTTGAATATCACTATACTCCTGGCTGGAGTCCCAGAAGCAAGTAAAGCCATGCTTTGGCAAAGACTGAAAAATAATTCATGGAATTTTTAAAAATTCTGTATGTAAAAATATTTTGTCAGGGGTATTTGTACTGAAAATTTGAATACCCAAAATCATAAATAAGATAAAATTAAATAGTTACTTTGTGTTAATTATTTTCCAAAGGTAAAATTATATATTTTAAATAGTTATAACCACTCATAGATATATAGAATATTTCAAATGTTTTAATAAAACCTATGGTATTTATTTCTATTAATTGTCAGTATAAACAGTGTATGTTTTCATTGGATGATCAAAATGATGAAATATCTATAGATATCTATAAAATTTTTACTATTTGTTACTTTATCAATAAAATAGACACCACAATACTAATTTAGTTTAATGACACTTTCTTTTTTGAAATCAGACACTTGAAATACCTGCCTGATGGTAATAATTAATAATAAACTATAACTGAGTATCAATAATAGTGAAACCCGAGTAATCATAGTTAAAGAAATACAAATCAATGTATGGGTCACAATCAAAAAATATAAAATGAATGCCATACACTTTATGGTATTGATATTTTCTAAAGATAATACCTTTTCTCTCTTCAAAAGATGTGTTTACTAATTACAAAAGAGGAGATATGACTGCAGATTCACGAGATTTATGATATTCTTTTGGATTGGGATCTATTTGTTTCTGAATTCCTGACATAAAACATTTTTATAATCGCAAAACAGAATTAATAAATCTATTTATTCAGTCACAAGAATCGTTCCCATCTTTTGAAAGTCTGTGGTACTCACTGTCCCCTCTCTGCTCAATGATATTAACTTAGTCTCAGTAATTCCATGAGGTATTACCAATCTTATAGCTTTTCAGTCACCCTGAATGATCTTTATGTTGAAATTTATTAATAATATTTTGAAGCTGTTATCAGTTACTAGCATTATGCCTTTTACAATGTGTTTAGATGTCATGGCTCAGTACTTTTATAACATCTGTCAGTACTTGTAATCATACCATGAACAAATATTTTTAGATTTGCCTTTATTTGCCATTTTTCTATTCATCAGAAATTTTCCTGGAAAAGGTGGATATATTTAGATAATGATCTTTTGTATAATTAGTAAAACATGACTGGTATTAAAAAAGCATTTAAGTATTCTTTACTTTTGTGTATCTGAAACATTTTTTAGTTTTATTCTAAGTGACCATTTTCTTGGTCACTTACATTATAAATAGAACTTTTTTGATTATTTGCTTATCTATTTTTGGATCACACCCTGTGATGTTTCATGCTTAATCTGGGCTCTGTTGTCAGGTTTTTCTCATGGGGTGATTTAGAACCAGATGTAGTGCCAGGGATACAACCATATTTGGTGCCATTTGGATAGAACTCGAGTTGACCACATGGAAGGCAAGCACCCTACCCACTCTTCTATCTCTGCAGAGTAGGATTCATCGAAACTTTTCCTAATTCCTTACCCAATATTAAAATATATACTGAACATATAAGTATTACATCATTATAGCACTGTAGCACTGTCCTCCCGTTGTTCATCGATTTGCTCTAGTGGGCACCAGCAACCTTTCCATTGTGGGACTTGTTGCTCCTATTTTTGGAATATCGAATATGCCACAGGGAACATGCCAGGCTCTGCTGTGCTGGCGGGATATTCTCGGTAGCTTGCCGGGATCTATGAGAGGGACAGAGGAATCGAACCTGTGTTGGCAGTGTGCAAGGAAAATGCCCTATCCACTGTGTTATCGCTCCAGCCCTATTATAATATGTTTTTAATGGGTGGGGGGCATATATTTAATGATAGCACAGCGGTAGGGTGTTTGCCTTGCACGCAGCCAACATGGCCGACCCGAGTTCGATTCCTCCGCCCCTCTCGGAGAGCCCGGCAAGCTACCAAGAGTATTTCGCCAGCACGGCAGAGCCTGGCAAGCTCCCCGCGACGTATTTGATATGCCAAACACAGTAACAACAAAGTCTCCAATGGAGACGTTACTGGGCCCGCTCGAGCAAATCGATGAACAACGGGAGGGCCTTTACCTTACGTTATACAATATTTGCTGTATACATGCTTATACAATATAATATATATAAATATTTGTATTCTCACATACCTCTAGGAATTAAAATATTTTAGAACTCTATTGAAAATCAATGTTATAATAATATGTATATAAATATTAAAATGTATATAAAATACTATGTATTTTATCTTTTTTCTACCTACTTTTTTACAAGGTTTTACAATTCATTCACAAAATTTATAGTATAAATAAAAACTAACTAGCTTTGTTAACTTTTACCACTATTTATTTCTTTGTTGACCTATAGACATGTTACATATTTCAGAAAACAAAAATTTTGCTTGTTTGGATTAATATATCAAATTAGTGGTAAATTTCAGGCACAAAAACATTCCCAAAATGAAAATTTTATTTTAAGAAAAAAACTTTTCTTATATTGATCATTTTGACCAAATCATTTTGCACTATGTAACTATGATTAAACAAAAAATATTTGGGCAGTATCAACATACATGGGCATATGACTCTGTGTTAAAATTGTGGAAGACAAACAATTCTTAAGGAACCTCAAAATACAGTTGCTCAAGAGTGAACTATTTAAATTTTGGTTTTAGAAACAACACCGTCACAAGAAAATATATAAACTATTTAATATGACCTACCACAATCTACCACACTAAGTGCTAAATACACATTATCTAATATACAATATTTCTCAGAATACTTGAAATTACTTGTAATAGAAATTGTTAATTTCAAAGATCATTTTTGACCATTGATTTACTGTAATTCAATAGCAATGAAAAATCAAATTTCTCCCTAATAAAAGCCTAATAGTTAAGAGAGTTCTGTGTACAAAACAGTTTAGCTCTCTCAGACTATATTAGACAAACAAAAATGCGCCCAAGAAAGAATAGTGCTAAACAGTTCAAGGTTTTGTAAACTTCAAGACTAACATAAACAAGAATAGAATAGGGAATTTTTATGACTTTATTGTGTACTTTAAGGTGGTTGCTAGTTGGCTGTATAAAATAGCCTAGCTTCTGCTCTTCATGTACCTATTGATATTGTATGTGTTTATTTACTAACTGCTTTTAATGTCGATGCCAGCTTAAAAATATTAGTCCATTTACAGGGATAAAATCAGCCTAAAAACTGAATGCAGTGCTATTCAGGTGTTCAGGCGACCTCAAAACTTGGGAAGTCCATGAGCCCTGGTATGTTGTTTCTCTATATATTTGTCTCATTCTCTAGGATGAACCCACAATACCCACCTCCACCCACACACTTACACACACACACTCTGGAGACAATCTTCTGGAAAGATCAAATGTGCTAGTTCAATTTGTTCTAGACATCTGGGTATTTTTAATAGCACTATATATGTTCTATTATCAAGATAATAGTCATATTCCTATAGTTACCTTCCAGTAATACATATGCAACATCAGTTAATGATTGTCCAAATCATAATTTTGCCTGAGAAAAATCATCCTCAATATTCCTTGTAAATGGTATATTTAGGAGCTGTAGATATAGTATAGTGAGTAACACCCTCTTCTGGAGTTTGGCCAACCTGGATTTGATACCCAGCACTCCATCCTATTTCCCAAGTAATCTCAGCACTGGCAGAGTCAAAATAAGTCCTGAGCCAGCTGTATGTAGTCCCAGAATGAAGAAAAAGTGCTGTAGCCAGTTATGTTTGGGACTCACTAACATTTAATATATAGTCTGGATGAATAGCAAAGTGACTTGAGAATGCCCAGTTTATAAGCACACACTTATAAATTCAAATCTCCCGATGTCTACTTGCACTGACTTTCATCTCTGTGATCCCCAGTGCCAGGGCTGTGGTTAACTGCACAATAGTCTGATGTGTATAAGCACCATGAAGGGAAAAAAACAGTAATTACCACAAATAAAAATAAAGTGAATGCTATACCGAGGGAATGCAATTAACATGCATGAGCATGAGCACTGCAGAGAATCCCTGGAATTCACTAGAACCATAATTTGGCTACTCCACAAAAATGTGTGATTCCCAGAAAACTGCGTATGTGCACTACAAAGAAATGAGTACTGGGTACAAATATGTGAACACTGCAATTTGATTGGTGAATCTTACGAAACATCAAAACTGAAATATGGGAGCACTAAAACCAGACATGTATGAGTCCTCTACTCATTGCGTTAACCACAGCAGCATCAATTAAAGAAGTAGTTAGGGGAAGAGGACACAATTTAAAAATGTATTTGAAGTCCAAAACATAATACCTAACATAACCACACTGTATGTCATGGGAGTATGATAAGGGGCTAGTTCAAGCTGAATGTGAAGCTGTAAAAGGCCTTCTAAAAGGCCTAGGAAGACATTTAAATATGAGCAAGAGTATAAGCAGAGAATAAAATTTAACACATTTTAGCTTCAGAAAAGTGTCAAAATTTTTGCTTTAATTACTTCTCTTCCTAATAAATATTTTAGGGCTGCTTTATAAGACAAGATACAATGTTTTGAATTTGTCTGACAAAATAATACAACAGTTAATCTCATTATGCTTATATTAGCAAAATCGTACTGTTTGGGTAACAATCATATATTAATATATTTGAATGCATGTCAGAGGGCACATATTTATTACAACAAAAATTTTCTATCCTGTTAATTACAAGCATTTTCTCTAAATATGACTCACTGTTTATTTCTTTATAGTTATTTACAAAACTATTTCTACTTTTAGCAGAAACCATTTCAATAATCTTCTCCTCTTGGTTCCAGTAATGTTTCCAGAATAGTAGGCTTTCTACTTTCTTTGAGGTAAAGAATTAAATATAAAATGATCACAGTTGCAGAAGATCATGCAGAGAACATGGACATGGGTTGACCCAAGAATCTGTAATTCAAGAGATAGGAGTCTTCTTGCAAACTTCTCTCTCCTTGAAAAGCACTTTCCTCTTACTATTCTCCTACCAGCTGCTCTGGTAAGGATATAATCTGCAAAGACTAAAGTACTGCTGAGACCATCTGGATTGAGTATGTGAGTGATCCCCATTAAGGCATCAGTATAAATTTAATATTCTGGCAATCAGGTGTGTATATATTTTCTTCCTGCCACCACTGGAGAGAAGTTTAATGCCTAATTTCTCTTGCTTATTAAAAATTTGACCTAAAAACAGAAGTTATCTACATACTTCAGTTTCTTCTTTCTCTCTTTATAGGTGAGTAAACTTAATATTTCATATCAGAATTACCAAGTTTGGGAAATCACAGAGTCATTTTATAAGTTCGATGTCAGTTTTCTGACCTTCATGCTGAAGTTATTTTCTTACCTCTGCATCAAATGTTTAAATGTCTTCATACTTCAGATCTCCTATACTATATCCCACTTTGTCATATCAATTAATGCTGCTTCATCAAAACACAGAAAAACATGATTTCAAAAACATTGCTTCAGATATTATAAATACTAGACATTTATTTTCCAGCCTAGACATCATTAATTTTATAATGGTGAATGCGTTTATATAATGGTGTAGTTTGTGACAAACGTAAATCCTTAGCAACCATCCTGTAGGTAACTTATTGACTAAGATAGAACATTATAATACTTGCTTCCAAATCTTAAAATATAACTTTATTCTATATATTATCTCTCAGTACACTTATCTTCTATTCCAAAGCAGTTTTTAAGGGGTAGGTATAACCATAGAGGAATTTTCTTTGCACCCCATTGACAATTGTCTTTCATTTCTTGTGTTTCCCTGACCAGATGAGGTCCGTGAGCACAGAGTCAGGTTTAAGCCCTGAGCACCACTGTGTGTGATCCAAAAGCAAAAGTTGAACTATGCATTGCTTTCAGGGAAAAAAAAGAAAAACACTAGATTCAAATAAATGTTTTAAAAGGAAAAAAATAACATACAGCATTTATCTTTATATTTTAAATAATAAATTTTAATGACTATTACAACTAATTGTAGTTACTTTGAATTCATAATTTTACAATGTTCTCACTCATCTTCCTTTTTGAAAGTTTCTTTTATTACTACCATCCTGGTCAACTACTCAACTCACTCAAGTTTGATTAAAAAAAATTTAAAACCTGGTGAAATTATTATCCAGGGGAAGTATGAATAAAGCATAACAGTGATTTTCTATCTTAATACCATTGCTTATTTCTTGGCATGTTTTTAATAGAAAATAAATACTTTTCTGATTTTTAATTTTTTTAATAGACTACTAACTTGAGTGCCTTCCACTTGTCATTTTAAACTATTTGTAAGAGGAATTAAGTATATAAAATTCAAAGCTAGTGAGTCTCAAATATCAGATAATTAAATATGCTGCATGTAATAATTATGACTTGACCTAATATTTCTGAGTGGTAATTAAAATTAACTCCATATGACAAATGCGATCTTTAGGAATTCATGAGACCAACTAAAATTGATTAGAATATATTATTTTAATTCATTTTTACTATTGCAAAGAAGATTTTACATTTATTACAATAAAATTAGTCACTTAAAAAATTAAGTTATTTCATTCAGTTTCAATTGCATTTCTATTGTTGAATATAAAAGTCACAGAATTGTGTATATTTATTCTTGTTGAATTTAACTTTGAATTAAGGAAACAGCAAGGTAATATAATTCAATGATTATTTTATAATTATGGTTAAATATTAGCATAAGAATTCCTCTATGGGGTCTGATGAACTAAAAAAATAGCCAGAATAAATTGTCTATTCAATGTTTTTTTTCATAACTTATTCTCTCATTATAGGTCATTTTTACAAAAACAGCAAAAGCTGCCTAGTTGTCACTTAAATAGGAAGGATAAAGATATGCTGACATTAATTGATAAAAATAGTCATATCTTTTCATCCTGAAATACAGTTATGATATTATTTTTTTCCCAAAACAGCAATCTGAATCATTATCCACAGAAAATATTCACCTGATAATGTAATAAGACAAATTCAACCTAAGCAATGGCTTGTGTTGCTATTTTTAAGACTGATTGTCACTTTTAGATATATAGATCATGTTTCTGATTGGAAGAAGTTGAAGTGCATTAGGAGTCTAATGTGCATCATTAAAATAGGACCAATAATTAGAATATGGTCTACAGGGTAAAGAGAACATTACACAAAGACAATGTGCATGCAAAATATAACCACACTCGAAAGGGGGAAAATGCATATTTGGATTCAATATTTGTCAGATCATTTATTATTTAATTATTGTGATTATGAGCACAGAACTACGAATATTTGTAGCTGATAAATATAAATAGGCATCATTGGTTATCAATTTCATGCAAAAATTTCTGCTATTAATTTTATAAAGTTGGGAAGTGTTTTTAAAAATATTGTCTAGGATGCATAAAGTAATATATATGTATATCATATTTCCTAAATATCTGTTTGTCTGAACTTGATCTACAAACCCAAATTTGTGTAATTTTTGTAGAATGGAGAAGGGTAGAGGAGGGGGCCGGTGTTGGTATTCTTTCCTTAACACACAGTTGAAGACACATGCATACCCAATGATAGTGCTTCTTTTCAGTATTTTTCCTGCTTAATGGGTATCCAGGGAGCTTTAGAAACTCTTAAAAATTGTAATCACAAGTCATTATTCAGGAAATTCATCATCAGGGAATTCTCAAGTATTAAAGACTCTTGCTTTAGGCAATGGAGAAATACAGTTCCTAAGCCTGGCATAGGCTAATATTTTAGATTTGAAATCCTACAGATTCTATAGTAACTACTTTCTTGTATTAGTATGAATGACAAAAAAATCACAAAACAATAGGTGGAATATATTATATACAACTTTATCTCTTGTCAGTGAAAAGCTGAATCTAATGATGGGTCCAGGGACAAAGAAAAACCTTATCAAGACTTTCTATCTAAAAGATATATAATATAGTAGGATTTATGATAAACTCTAATAATATACACACTAACAACTACTGTAGTGTTATAAAAAATATAATTTAATAGTTATGTCTCGATGCATGCACTTTAATTTGCTTCACAGGCTCTGCCCTTTCCATTTGAGGAAAAAATAATCATAATATTGAAAAATATGTAGGATTTTAGTGTATATAATTTTATAGTTACATATATAACATTTGCTAATTGGAACTAAAAATATAGCAACTGAACTATTTGTTTTACATGGTCCAAAATTTTTAGATTCTCTTTGTGTGTGTGAGTGTGTGTGTGTGTGTGTGTGTGTGTGTGTGTGTGTACGTACTTTGAGATTTTTGTTTGTTTTACTCCCACACAATGGAATACTCACACTTACTCGTGGCTCTATGCTCAGGTTTTACTCCTATCATGGCTTGGAAACATTATGGAAGACCAGGCAAAGAACCTGGGTCTTCCTTGTGCAAGGCAAACACCCTACCTGGAATACTACCACTCTGGCCCTGTGAGTATGCTTTTGGATAGTATATTTCACACTTTCATTGTTATTCATGTATCTAATTTTAATTTCAAACTATTCTTAAATAATGTTCTAAAATAAGACACTATAAAACATGTCATTTATTTTATCAAATGAAATCTAAGGTTATATTTATATATATGAAAATATTAAATACAGACTAATCAAAATTACTTTTGTGAATATTATGACTTCTTTATAATATATTTTCATAAATTGTAAACTTTATCTTTGATTTTTTCTTTGGCTTTTTGGGTCACACCAGTGATGTTCAGGTTACTCCTGGCTATGCACTCAGTAATCACTCCTGGCAGTGTTTGGGGTACCATATGGACTGCTGGGACCAAACAAGGTTGGCCACACGCAAGGCAAACGCCTGGCCCACTGCATTGCTCCAACCCCTAAAATTATCTTTGTAATATCCAATATTACCAATGTGAAATGTTACCTTTTAATTCATAATAAAACACTACACTGTCATACAAAATTTTATACGTAAAATTTTCTATTAATGTATATTATTAATAATACATTATTATTGAGTTAACAAGATAGAATACTTTATTATTTATGAATTTCTGTTATATTTCTTATGTATTTGAATGAACATCTACATAGTATGTCTTAAATTTGTTATCATATTTACTATAACTATTTTCCAAAACCAAATTTTTATTTTAGTTTAGTTAATTACATCAGAATTTTAAGTCTATCATATAATTTACAATATTTTTCTGAAATTTTATTTATTGTTTTAAAAGACCATATGATATGATAAAATAAATGATTTGTGAGTAAATTCCTGCCCGAAATTCCTGAGTTATTTATCTGAGCTTGGGTGTTTTACAGATAATTGATGAATTTTTTATTCACATATTCAGAAATAGTACTGTAATTTCTAATAGTGCTCTAATTTCTTTTATGTTTTATTTATTGCTCAATTTATCTCATATATGAGTCTTCTTCATCTTAACATAGAATTCATTTTTATGGTTATTCATCAAAGGCTTGAATTAATTTTCATGGCAAAACTCACTTTTATAAAAAGAGATCATCAGGTTTTATTTATGCATTTATGCATTTATGTATTTATTTGCTTTTTGCGTCACCCCTGGCGAAGCTCAAGGGATATTCCTTGCTCTGCACTCAGGAATTACTTTTGGTGGTGCTTGGGGGACCATGGGATTCCAGAGATTGAATCCTGGTTGGCTGTGTGTAAGGCAAATGCCCTACCCGCTGTACTACTGTTCTGGCCCTCAATATCAAATTTTAAAGAATTTATGCATTTTAAAAGAATTTGTCATATCCCTTTTTGTGTTCTCTGGTATTCTCTTATATATTTCCACAAAAAAACTTATTTATTTTTTAGTTTTCATGTATCTATTCTGCTCCACTGTATCATAACTTATTTATTTATCATTGTATTCCAAGTGCCAAATAAAGTGCTTATTATATCATGTTAGAAAATATCTGAGATTTCTACAAATTATGAGCCAGTTGATTTTATTTGCCTTCACTATATTTTCCCAGAATATATCTGATAGAACAGCGGGTAGGGTGTTGGCCTTGCACGCAGCCAACATGGCCGACCCAAGTTTGATTTCTCCGCCCCTCTCGGAGAGCCCGGCAAGCTACCGAGAGTATTCGATATGCCAGACACAGTAACAACAAAGTCTCCAATGGAGACGTTACTGGGCCCGCTCGAGCAAATCGACGATCAACGGGAGGGTCAATTATGTAAACTCAAAATTATTTTAGTATGTAAAAACATAGTAAAAGAACACAAGCGAATTTCAGATGTTAAACAGAGTCAATTTTTAAATTCTCTATAATCTATGATTGTCTTGACAGGGAAAAGTGGTCTTAAGAATTTTAATTGGAATATCGCATCACCCCACTTGTAAATTATCCTTTTGGTCAAGGGACTATAAAGTTTAGACTTGGTTTTGCATGTTTTTCTGTACCTCCTGACTGGCAAAGAAATTGAATACCATGTTATAAAGATGTAACAAAACCCAACTAATTTAACTTGACTGTCATTCAGTGGAAATTGTCATATAAACTTATTTAAAATGTTGTAATAGAAGAGACTTATATTACCTAGTGATACATA
Organism: Sorex fumeus; assembly: GCF_029834395.1. Lineage (NCBI taxonomy): Eukaryota > Metazoa > Chordata > Mammalia > Eulipotyphla > Soricidae > Sorex > Sorex fumeus. The sequence goes on along the minus strand of NW_026606322.1, from coordinate 38,276,298 downwards.
AAAACATGCTACCTGAAGACACTTGGAAGCCAGAATATCTGCCTAGAAATCTTATTGGAATGAAGCAAACATTTGGAGTTAGAAATCTTTCAGTGTTTGTTCATTTGCTGCTAGTTAGTCATCTTGGAGGTTGAAATAAAGTGCAAGAGACTTAGCTGGTATATAAGATCAGAAATGCAACATTGCAAGAAGTAACAGCTCCTCAACACCAAAAGGGAATGGGAGGTAAGCACATCTTTCATTACTGGAAAAAATTAAACTCTTCTTTGAGGTGTAAATTAAAGGAAAAAATAAAGTGCAAAAATCATTGGCAAATCTGAAACAAAACAAACCAAAACAAATAAAAACATAAGCCAGCAGAGGCCATATCACCCATGACAGTTCATTTTATTTTATGCATCAACTTCACTGGGGCATAGCGTAAACATATTTGGTTGAATATTAGTGTGGTACTCCAAAGTGTGAGTTTGTGTGTGTTGTGTGTATGTGTGTTTGTGTGTGTGTTTGTGTGTGGGGTGTGCTTATGTTGGAATAGGTAAGAGAGAAAGGTTAGATAAGATTAACACGAAAATAATAGATCAAATAAAACAGTAAGTGGATGGTCCTTGTGGAATTCATTAAAGCAGAAATGTGTGATTTCTCTGGCATGATACCTGCAAAATTATCCTGCAAATCTAGAAACTGCCTACTTCCGTGAGTGTATGAAAGTAGTCTCTCTATAAGATAAAAATATATTGGCATATGTACATATAGAGACAGATTTAGCATGTATATCATATCTATATCTGTACATATACAACTGTGTCTATTTATCTATAGAAATACTAAAATATATTAATTTCTTATATTAATATATCACTATGGGCCAAAATGATAGCACAGCTAGTATGGTGTTTGTCTTACACGTGGCACACCCGGGTTTGATTCCTCCGCCCCTCTTGGAGAATCTGACAAGCCACCGAGAGTATCCCACCCACATGGCAAAGCCTGGCAAGCTAGCCGTGGCATATTCAATATGTCAAAAACAGTAACAACAAGTCTCATAGTGAAGACTTTACTGTTGGTTACTTGAGCAATTCAATGAACAATGGGATGACAGTGCTACCGTGCAATATATCAATATAAATTGATTTTATATCAATTTATATTGATTTAATTTTTCTGGATAATTTTAATGCACTATTAAACCACATAAGAATTTTAAAAAGTCTTCGCAGAATAGGTTCAAGACACAGCTACTTTATGTACAAAAACAAGTCAAAATTCAAGAAGCAAAGCAAATAGTGGACAGAAATAGCACAGAAGTTAACGCACTTGTCTCACAAATGGTGCCTCAAATGGTTTCTGCGCACCACATGTAGTGGGCTCTGCGTACAGAGCCAGAAGTAAGTTCTTAAGCATCTCTGGGTAGTCCAACTCTACCCCTTAACTCTAAAAACAAAAGAAAAGAGAAAAAAAGAGAAAATTCTAAGGCATACAATGGAAGAAAATAGAGAAAAGACTACTGCTTTTCTGGGGGAGATAAGGAGTTCGGGCCACACCCAGTGATGCTCAGGATTTACTCCTGGATTTGTGCTCAGAAATTGCCCCTTGTGGTGCTCAGGGAATCATATGGGATTCCAGGGATGGAACCTGGGTTGAACATGTGCAAAGCAAATGTCCTGCCACCGTGCAATCATGCCAGCTCTAGGTCCATTATTTCAACTCTTGTTGTCATTTAACAAAGAAACTAATGGTTTTCTGAGGTGGAAAAAAATATGAAAGAAAAACAAAATACATGTGGATGGAATGTGGAATGAATGCAGTGCCTGGCTAGCTATACAATTTTGAATTAATTGAAAAGTTTGTAGCTTGATTCATTTGTAAGAATATTGATATTAATATTTTTAAGTTTCCAAGGACTTAGAGCCATCCTATATTTATGTAGAATGAAAAATCTTTTATGTTTTAGTCTAAAATGACCCATGTAAAAATGGGGAAAACACATCAAAATTCAGTAATCATTTTCTATTTATAAATTATTTTTGAGATCATTAGAAATTAATATATGCATTGTTTTATGTTTATATAGCCTATAATCATAATTAAAAATCTATAATAAATCATTATTTTCTGTTGGTTTTTGGACAGTTTATTATTTTTATTGCTGTGTAGCATACCACACATTAATATAACATGATTGTGTCAACATTCTTCTGCTCATATGTCTTGGGTTGCAAATTTTTATCAATATTTTTTATACTAAAAACAAAGTTACCTACATTTTTACTAGGTTACACCAGAAAAAATATGCTCTATTTTTATTTATTTTATAATCTTAACATGAAAAAGAAGTGGAGTCCTTGTAAGTTTTTAGAGTTTGGCTGGTTGATTTAAAATAAGATTTCCTAAGGTAGGAAATTGAAAGGTTTATGCAAAGTTTGAGAAGTAAAAACTTTGAAATGATGGAAAGAGTTGATGAGACTTAAAGCAAATCTCTGTGACAAACCTAATCAAGAAACACCCTGTCATGTTAATTGCTTATTTTCCCATAAAACATTAACATAACATCTTGATCAAACACACATCTATTTATGAATCGGATAATAGCAGAAAGAACATTGTATGAACAATTTTTGTCACAGTATTAAATGATAAAAATCATATCATAAAAATCAAAGGTAGCATGTTTTAAGAATTATTAAATTTAGACCAGGACATTTTGATATAGATTCTTAGGAAGTAAAATTATAGTAGTAATTATTTTGTTTGTAGAGGAGAGAGTCTTGTGGCAATTACTGAATTGCACACTTATTATTTAAATGTAAAATCTAATGCATTTATATGATTAATTGAGTCTGCAAAAGAATTATTTTAAAGACTTGATATTAGGCACAGGAAATATTCAGGACTTAATGTTCAGGCTGTGGTACCTCATGCCCTGCGAAACATGAATATAGTCTGGAAACCTTTGAGCTTTACCTCGTATGGTCCTGGGGTCCTCAGCATGGTAAGACATGGGTTACCCCATTTCTCTATTCCAGGCTAGGCACTAAAACACCAGCCCTTGTTAGCTGAGATTCACTGGGTCCTTGGGTGCCAATTTGCTTAAGTTCCTGGAGTGCCAATTGCAGAAACTAGCCACCCCTCCTGATAAAGTCTTAACATTGAGTGTATGTGGATATGTTTTCAAATAAATTCTTCTCAGGTATAATTGATTAGAATGAGATCATTAAATAGACCATAAGCCAATGGCTAGTGTTCTTACAAAGAGAAAAAAGACACACACACATCACTGTATGACATCATATGTGGTGTGACGTTTGAAGAAAGAAATAAAAGTTCTTAAAATTGTCATATTTAAAACAAAATTCAAGGACTGCTCAGTAATGGATAATGGCATGTCTGAATAGACAAGAAAGTGTCTTTCCATGCAAACCTCAGAGGAAGTATCAGTTTGCTTGATACAGAATCTCACAACTTCAGAATTTTGAAACTTTATTTCTTTTGAGCTGTCCAGTTTGCAGGCAGTTTGTTCCTGAAGTCTTGGGAAATTCAAGAGTGAATTTAGTTTCTATTGGAAACTATTGCCTTAGTGGGTGGTATATCTTAGAGTAAGCAGCTAATTTATTTTTACTTGATCTGTTTAATCTCAGGATAGGAAGTATGTCAGCAACTTGTATAATTTAACACAACATAGTTACTTGTGATAATTCAAATTCTCACTTTTATTCACAATTTAAATAAAATTTATTCATCAACAGTTAGTTTATAAATCAATATAAGAGCAAGTTTGTAATATTTATATGTATATAATCTAAATAAACATATACATATTGTATTTTATTATATTTGATAACATATGTTGTGTAATATTGTAAGAACATATGCAACCACCTAGTATATCAATGTTTGAAACATCAAAAGAAGCAACATACTCACGACTATAAATATTGATAATAATTGACATGCATTGCACCTTAGGTATCCAGTTATAATAACAAGTTATCATTCAGATATGAAAGAGAAAATAAGGCATTGATGCCTAACCAAAATATATCAATAGTGGAACTGAAGGTTCCAACAATAAGATCTACTTTCAATATCCTCTATAATAGGGATTCTTTTTTGTCAGATTTAGAGAACAAAATAAAGATACCAAAGATTCCAAAGAGCAAAAACAAAATCAAGAGGCCATGATGTAAATCTAGAGTCACTGTCACTGTCCTCCCGCTGTTCATCGATTTGCTTGAGCAGGCCCAGTAACGTCTCCATTGGAGACTTTGTTGTTACTGTGTTTGGCATATCAAATACATCACGGGTAGCTTGCCAGGCTCTGCCGTGCGGGCGAGATACTCTTGGTAGCTTGCCGGGCTCTCCGAGAGAGGCGGAGGAATCGAACTCGGGCCAGCCATGTTGGCTGCATGCAAGGCAAACACCCTACTCGCTGTGCTATCACTCCAGCCCATGATGTAAATAGAAGGAAAATAAATTTATGGTTCAGTCTTCCAAGATGGACAAATAAAAGTAATAACCTGGAAATAATGTTCTCTTAGAAAGATAACAGAACATTTAAGAGGAAATAACTAATGTACATGTGGAGGGACACATTTAATGTAATGTTATATTAGAAATAAAATGTTTAGTTTCTATATTTATGACTTATCCATGTGGCTTGTGATTCATTGAAATTCTGTTCTTTGCCTCACTTTCTCTCTCCCTCGACCTTGAATCAATGCTTCAAGTCCTTTATATGAAGATGCAATAATTCAGTAGTTTCCTTCTTTCTTTCTCCTTCCTTCCTTCCTTCCTTCCTTCCTTCCTTCCTTCCTTCCTTCCTTCCTTCCTTCCTTCCTCCCTCCCTCCCTCTCTCCTTCCTTCCTTCCTTCCTTCCTTCCTTCCTTCCTTCCTTCCTTCCTCCCTCCCTCCCTCCCTCCCACCCTCTCTCCTTCCTTCCTTCCTTCCTTCCTTCCTTCCTTCCTTCCTTCCTTCCTTCCTTCCTTCCTTCCTTCCCTCCTTCCTTCTTTCCTTCCTTCCTTCCCTCCTTCCTTCTTTCCTTCCTTCCTTCCTTCCTTTCTTTCTTTCTTTCTTTCTTTCTTTCTTTCTTTCTTTCTTTCTTTCTTTCTTTCTTTCTTTCTTTCTTTCTTCGTTAGTTTTGGGCATACATGTGGTACTCAATATTTATCTCTGGCTCTGTATTCAGAAACCACTCCTAGCGGAGATCAGGGGAATTTATGTGGTAACAGATCAAACCTTGGTCAGTTGTGGAAAAGTGCCAAACCCACCGTGCCATCTCTCTATCCTGTGCTCAGTAAATATTAAGATTTTTTTTGTTTACAAATGTAGAATCTTAACAAGAATTACAATTGCAAATTCTTGTCAAAAATTGGCAAAGCAAAAAGTTAAACATTGCCTGAAAAGAGTAAGTAGAAATTTATATAAATGAAAGGGAATTTTGAGATGCAAATAATGCTCCATAACAACTTCTGAAGATTTTGGGACAGAGAGAGGCCTTCCATGAGGCTACCACTGATTTGGTCACCAGCACACATACAGACCTCTCATCACTGCCAGGAGTGATCTCTGGATCAAAATTATCTGCAATGCAAAAAAACAGGGTTTGATATCCTAGGTACTCAACAGGGTCCCCTGAGCCCACCAGGAGTGATATCTGAATATAGAACCAGAGAGGGAAGAGAGAGAGAGAGAGAGAGGAGAGACAGAGACATGGAGAGAATAAAATAATTCAGCAGTTATTACTGCTTTTTTTTTTGGCTTTGATACCACTCCTGGTGGTGCACAAGAGCTCTGCGCTTTGTGTGTCATTGTAGGCTGTGTCAGGGGACCATGCAACACTGGGAATGGAACCCAGTCCTACTAATATCTTGTATGCCAAAATTGCACTCTATCCTATTCACCTATCTTATTGGCCCCACAGTACTTTGTTCTAGTTACATGTAACATGAGGACAATTTTGTTTGAAACTTAGGCCAAAGTCCTGGCATCACTGAACCCTTGTAAAAGTCATAGCCCAACAGACTTGAAGATCAATAGTATGTGTAATGTTAGGGATGTCTATTTTCTTTTCTAACTTAACAGTGCTTTGCTTCATTTTCCCTCAGATTATGATTGTCTAGTTATATATTTAATATTTATGTTATTTTTACTTCATAATTTACTCTATTTTTACGTTATATAACTCATTCAAAACAAAATAGTTTTACACAAATCTCTTTATTATATCTTTAAACAAAATTATGTTTATTTTGTTTGTTACATATATGGGTAAAACAAGGTTAGTATAGATTAAATATATGTAAACCTTTTGATTGTATATTAAAAACTGTGTAGAGTGCATGTGATAGTGGCTAAAATGTAGGTAGTAAGACGAGAAGGCACAAGTTGATGGGGAAATGTGAATTTAGGAGTAAACTTTTTATGAATAGCAGCCAGTTAGCCTTCACAGAACTGAAATTGGCACACTCCTTCAAAATAATATTGCACTTTGGAGATATATTTATATTTCCGGTGATATTAACATAATAAAAATTTCCCTCCAAAATGCCATAGAAGTCACAAGTATTCTTATATTTTTCCACAAAATCCAGTCTCTGTCGGTAGTTTGTGCTTTGAGTGTTTGAATGTTTTTATTATTGTTTAAGTGAAAACTCCAAAATTTTTATAGAATTATAGCAAAATGATCCAAGATCCTGTGCTAGCCAAGAGTTCATTGATAACCAGATGGCTAAGAAAAGTAACTTCCAAGGATCTCATGTACAGACTAATGATTGGCATTATAAATGGAATATTTATTGACAAAGTTAAATTTAGTATATTTAATCTCAGCAACATGCATGTTAAATTTAATTATCTGAATTTATGTATGTGTTAGTTTTGCCTAGGTAATTATTCACATTTATGATATATGATATATATATACATAATACACTTTTTATACATTATATTTATCATTTTTCTTCATAAATATAGAAACACAAACTTGAAAAAAGATGAATAAATCTGTCCATAGTTACTGGACAGAATCTGGTAGAAAATAAACATATAGTACAATATTTGGGGATAGTAATAGAACAAATGTTTCATCAAACTTAAAGTCTAGAGGAACCAAGACAAGCAATCGGTAAGGTATTTAAATGGCAAGATTCACCCAGGTAGGGCTGGTGAAACGCACAGTTCAAAAGTAAAAACAAAGAAAGTAAAATATGATTTATTAAACTTTTGAAATATTTTTCCTCTGAAGTATTTCTAGACACTTTAACATAGTATTATTATGAAATTTAGACCTGACACATTTCCTGCAGTAGTTGATGAGTGAGACACTGTGCTGTGGAAATGAGTAATGGCTCATGCAAGTATCTATATTTTGAAAATGATTAAGAAAAATTCACAATAATTGATGCAAATCTAAAATGAAACTATCAAACTTTTGGCAATCATATAGTATTTACAACTCCTGGTGAGGTATTGGAAAAATATTTATACTTTCTCTCTCTTTCTGGCATAATAATTTGCCATGAGCTTTAATTTTTTTCATTTGGTTTGAAATTTAATTAGTCTAAGATGTAGGTAATTATACAAAATTCATTATACAAAAAGTATGGAATATTAATATAAAATAATTGTGTGTTTTTATAGTTATATTTATCCAATTTCTTTAGAATTTTATTTCCTGTGTTTTTAATACTTTACACATGATTGGATTCCATACCAGGCTTCAAAAATAGGATGAAAATTTTGTTAAATATGACAACATGAAACAGTGCATATAAGAATATTAATTGGTACAGTTTGCAAATTCCACCTGTATCCATGCAAATTTCAGCTTACTTAAACTTGAAACATACTCCTATGGGGAAAACAAAGTGAAAAATTTTAATCACTTGTCTCAACCTTCTGGGTGAGAATCTAGACTTGATCTTTGGAATTGAAACAGCTGAATATTTCCAGGGTGAGAATGGAAACATTAACTAGAAATCCTATTGTTATCGTTATGGGCAGGCAGATACTGTGCCTGTCACAGTATCTGCCTGCCCATACAGTAGTACCTTTATGGCCAGTACAGCATTGGATAGTGCCCCCATCTGTCCCTTCCTTGTGCCCAAATTTTTCTTTGTTTTGTCTTTGTACTATATGGTGTGTGTGTGTGTGTGTGTGTGTGTGTGTGTGTGTGTGTGTGCGCGCGCGCATATATATATGTATATATATATGTGTGTGTGTACACTCTATATATTATATAAAATAGATAGGCAGGCAGGCAGGCAGGCAGACAGACAGACAGACAGACAGTTATCTCTTCTCCTGACAAAGTTCTGGTGCCATAGCTAACAGAACTAGCTCATAACTTGTGGTCCTGCTCAATGAATTGGTTTAGCCAGGTTTAGCTTCGTTGATTATGAAAAAAATCTGGCTGTTAGCTCTATGTACACATTAAATTTATATCTGTAGCCCCCTGCTCTCATAGTGTTTTCCTTGGCATTAGTAGTCTACTCTCGAATATCTGGGTTTGCAGCATTATGTCATGTTGTACTCAGTATAATTAAACATGATCATTATTTGCCCTATCTGGAAACTATCTCAACCCTCACCACCAACAAAACAGATGCTAAAACTGCTTTGAAAATGTAATGGAATGAGGAAATCTCTAAGTATAACCAGCACACGTGAATGACATTCACAAACAAATTGCAGTGAAAGATGTTAAATACGAACTTATTATTTTTTGTTTCTCCATTTACATGAAGTTCAAATACAGAAAATTTTACTTGCAATACTAGAGTCTGAGTGATCTGCTCAGGGAACATTGATTATTTTTGAGATTCTGTTATATTTCTTAAATTCCATTTATTCATATGGAAGCCTATTATATGGGTATATACATTTTTAGAAAATTCATTAACTTAAGCATTTATCATTTCTATACTTGTTTGTGTGATTACCACCTCAATATAATAATAGAAAAGGAAAATAATGCTAGGAGTTCTATGTGGTGACAGATTATGTGTTAAAATGATGGCAATAATAATAACTTGCAGTAGTTGTCATTTTTCTATTTGAAAATAATACGAACTAGAATAAATGCTATTTTAAGAATTTATATTTAATTTTTGCATATGTGTAAAATAAGTCTCAGTAATAAAATAAAGAACATACTGATAACGTAAAAGAGTTATATATATAATCTTTACAAAATCAGTTTTATGAAAAGTATTCAAATGTTCTCTCTATCTTTTCAATTATTTTTAAATGTTTTTAAAAATACTAGAATTACAATTCCTAAATTGGTACATATGATATATTTTAAAAGAAGCTTATATTTCTTTAAGAGCTATTTTAGGTAAATTATACTTCAAGACCTCTATTCCCTTTTAAATATGACATTTTAACTTTTCTTAGCATTTCCTCTATGAATTGTCCTTCAGGTCGGGCAAATTAATGTAGCCTCATGTTCCAGACTTTCCACTTTGGGAACAAAGGACTCAGAAACAATAGTTTAACTAATAACCTAATGACTGGATTTATAGTACAAAAACACTGCCAGTGTTCAGTTGGACAAATGCCCTGAACAGTCATGGAACTAAGAGAAACCTACGCATTTCCTTACTCTTCCCTCTATTCTTGTCTTCCATCTTCTACCCTGTGATCCGATATATCCATGTTAGTATATCTGCACTGTTTTCTGTTACTGCAATAAAAAAATCATCATTAGCTTTATCAGCTCAAGGCTTTATTGAAAATGAGTCCACTCCAAGGCTTAATTGAGTTTTTACTGCATTTATTTCTTTGAGAGTTTAGAATTAAGGACTTTAATTATTTGGTGGCCTTAGCTAGAAATTGGTTTCAGTTTGTTCCATGTGAACCTCCCAACAAAACTTCTTTGCTTTATTCAGACAACCAAATGATAGTAAGAGACTAAAAACAAAATGTGAATGCAATAGCCTCATGTGAATTAACTATGATCAAGGATCTCGCTTCACTTTTTTTCTCCCCAAGATTTTTTTTTATCTGATCATTATGAGACAGATCCTTACAAAGCTGTTCATGATTAGGTTTCAGGTTTCACATACAGTATTCCAACATCCATCCCTGCAAGAGTTTACATATCCCAGCATCTGTGTCCGTGGTTTCCCTCCTATGACTCCACACGCCACCTTCAGCCTCTCTCTCTCTCTCTCTCTCTCTCTCTCTCTCTCTCTCTCTCTCTCTCTCTCTCTCTCTCCCCCCCCCTCACATTTTGGTATCATGGTTTGCAATACAGCAGATATTAAAAGGTTGTCTTCTATATACCTTTACCTACTTCTAACACTCAGTTCTTGTCTAGCATGATCATTTTCAACAATTATCACGTTTGTGCCTTCTCTCTCTCACCTACCCTCTGCCCCACACACCCCTGTGGTAGATACCAACCTCACTTCACTTTTATTCACTTTTAATATATTCTTAAAATTAAAAGCAAGTGAAAAACCTTGTTCATATTCAATCTCAGCAAAAGCTGGTCTTGATATTTTATTAGTATGCACATTTAACATATACTAGTCCCTTAACTTTTAGCAGTATTGTGCTGCTATGTGCTGCTAATATTCTGATTTAATATATAATAAAACCAGGATGGTAATTTTATAATAACTAAAAATCATGTGATCATTTACAATTTTTCTACTAGAAACTATTCAAATGAATGAGAACCCTTAATTATAAAAATTAAATGTATTTATAGCCTTATCTGTAGAATTCAATATACTTTGTGACAGTTGCCACATGCTACATAATTCAGTTGTGAGGAGTAACATTTCCCTTACCTTTTCCCTCAGGTCTTATGCCCACATTTTTTTCAGCAGTGCTGATTTATAAATTTATTTTTTGCCAGATGAAAATGTCTTATTTTTCATTAATATAGTATTAATCACCAAAATCTCCTGCTCTTTCTCTCCAAGCCCTTAATTATCCCCTTGTTTTTCTATCTAAGAAAATATTTGGTCATAGATACATTCTGTCCTAGAACTATGAAGACTCATGTATTGAGAGAAAGCAATTCTTAGTTTTAATCACCCAAATTATACCCTATAATATAAGAAACAACAAATTAAGAAACAGAAGGCAAGAATAGTTTCTCAGAAGATAAATAGAACCTAGCAGAACAGATGATTCCAAAGATCCAATGACTGGCAGATGGTTTCTGTTTGCTTTCATATTGACAGAGATGACTTAAAATTTTTTTTTCCGCAATTATGGGTTGGATATAATCCAATTGGTAGGGTTCACTGATATAAGCATCAGTCACTTTTATTTACCAAATCACAAAAAATTATTTTGATATATTACTTATACTGATGACTGATTGGATTCCACGGGATGTCAAGAGACCGCGTGGCCGCCCACCTACCAGATGGTCAGACTTCTTCGTCAAGATCATGAACGATCGGTTTGAGGCCCTTCATGTCCCCGGAGCGAACAGATGCCATTGGGCTACACTAGCACGCGACAGGGACAAATGGAGACGTTACTGGCGCCCGCTCGAGCAAATCGACGACTAACGGGAAGTTAAGTGATTAAGTGAAGTGACCGATGACTAGGTCCATTCTGAACCCATATAAAATATTGTAGTATAATTCAAAATAATTCTATAATTTGATTAATAAACAATTCTCACTAGATGTATAAACAATTCAATTAAATATGTTTTATTTTATTCTATTAGAGATAATTTTGTTTCATCTATATGCCAAGTTTTATTCTGAGGCTTAAATATAATCAAAATTATCTTATGTAATTAGATAATGCTTTATAGAAGTGGAATTACTTTATGCCTTTAAAGATTTAATTTTACTTAAAGAGTCTCTTACAATAGATTAAGCTTTAGATATACTTTTGTTTCAGTATATATGTACTATGGCTTTCCTAATAACCCCATTTAATAAAATACTTTAGATAAGTGTGCTGAATACCAACTCGTTTATCATAGAAAGACTGGTACATATTCTTTATAATTAGATGAATAGAATTATATAAATTATTATAAAATATAAATAAATGAGTATTTTATATCCATGTTTTCAATGAAATATCTTTTCAGCAGGAACAGAGAGATAGTTCAGCATATACCATGTACCTTACACAGGATCAAATTGGGATCAATTCATAACATTATTAATGGTCCCACAAACACTGTCAGGATCAAGCTCTGAGGGCAGAACCAGGATTAAGCCCTGAATTCAGCCATATTGAGGCTAAAACTAAAATAAATCAATAAATCAATAAAACAGTGTCATCTCATGTCAGTGTGCTTGGAGCATATGGAACAATAGACCCTTAATATTTATCAAATGAATTGTCATGAACGATTGATAGAAATGACCTTGTCTCTATCCCCAACAATTCCCTCCCTATGCTTGTATGTACCCAACACTATGTTTCTATTGTTTTTAAACTAAACAACATATATGACAACATACCTTTCAATAGCAAGTACATATTTACAGTTTGCTTCATGAAGTTCCTTATACCCTTTTTAAATTCTCTTAATAATTCATTTCTTTTCTAGTTACAATCTGGTATCATTTTCTCACAGAAATAGAGCACTGTTCTGATCCAACATATTTGTGTCACCTTGACAGATATGTTACATGTGTTAAAAGTATGGCAAGAAAATTATCTACATATTATTTTTATGCAGTTGCCTTTTAAAAGAGCTAAAAGACAAAAGAAATAAATTATGTGATGACCCACAAAATTTTCTCTACTGAATCTCCTTTTTCCTGTGCATTCAAATTACTGTCTGATATATCTTTCAACCTGAAAAAAAGAAAGCTCATTTAGAATTTTGTTTTGTTTTGTTTTTTGGGTCACACCCGATGACGCACAGGGGTTAATCCTGGCTCTGCACTCAGGAGTCACCCCTGGTGGTGCTTGGGGAACCATATGGGATGCTGGGAATTGAACCCGGGTCGGGTGCGTGCAAGGCAAATGCCCTACCCGCTGTGCTATCGCTCCAGTTCCCTCATTTAGAATTTCTTGTAAGGCAAATAAATATGCTGTTGTTAAATTTTCTCAATGTTTGTTTACTTGAAATTTACTTGTTCTATCTTTTCTACAAGTCTCTTTATATTTGTGAATATTTAACATTTCACAAAAGAGATTGTTGCTACTGTGGATATTGTTAGCTCCCCACTCCACCCGCCACCCCATCCCCTACTCTCTGAGATGTTAGTGCCATTGTTATTATTTGTGTGGTCATTTTATATTTGTATAGTGATTTGGCTTGAACTGCTACTTGAATTTCATTTACCCTAGACCTTAGCTTTAGATTACCATGCTTAGTCTGTTCCCTTTGTTGCATGTTTAGATTAATTGATGGATGCCTCTGGCAAAGATTAAATCAAATATTGATCAATGGATTCATATACATTATTTGCCATTTGATTTTGGTTTTTGTTTCTGTTTTGATGTCACATCCAGTTGTACTCAGGGTTTACTCCTGCCTCTGCATTCAGGAATCACTGCTGGAGGGTTTGGAGAACCACAAGGTGGTATTGGGGATTGAACACTTAGCCAACCACATACAAGGCAAATGCCCTACCCAGTATAAAACCTCTCTTGCCCCATTGCATTAGATTTTTACTTTATATGAGAATGCCTTATGGAAATTCTGGTCAGTATTTACACCATAAGTCCTGGTCAGGTCCATTTGATTCATACAAGTAACAAATTCATAACAAGTCAAAAATTGGAAATGGCTTATTAAATAATAGTATACACTTGAAAATCAGAGCACATACTTGCTCAAAGAATGAATAATAACCTTTCTAAGTGAGAGGAGAGATTCACTGAAAGAACCAATGCACACTCACAGTTAAAAAGTAGGCAGAGTTAAAAAGAATAGATTCTAATTATACAAATTTCTAAATATACATGTATTGACATAGGACAAATTAACAAGGAGTCAAAATTCATGATGCTTGAAAGAAAATGAAGGACTTTGGGTACTGATTTTTCTGAAATCAAAATGCTGCCCGGATTCTAACCATATTTGATTACTTTGTGGAATTCTTCTGGTCGTGTAGACTTTCAGAGCAAAGTTGGATGTGATTGTCACTGTCACTGTCACTGTCCTCCCGTTGTTCATCAATTTTCTTGAGTGGGCCCAGTAACATCTCCATTGTGAGACTTGTTGTTACTGTGTTTGGCATATTGAATACGTCACAGGTAGCTTGCCAGATGTGTGATAATAAATGTGGAACTAATCCATTATTCACTTGATCCACCATCATAAATGCTCTTGGTTCCAATTGATTGATATTAGGTTTTATCTAGATTTGGATTTTATTGTTCTTATGTATTGAAGTGTTTAACTTCTACAACCCATTAAATCTATTAACAGAAACAGACTTCCAGACATTTTGCACAGGTTCACAAAGAAAGTCTAACCAAATTTAGGAAATGATCAAAGTTAGAAAGGGAGTGTGATTTTGACACATTGAAGGACAGGAGGTCCCTAGTTCTTCTGCAATCACAAAGAATTTTTAAGAAAAAAAGTTGAATGACATCATTGAAGAAGTGCCCTAAGGAATGATTCTCCTTTAAAAACAGTTATCTTTATTTTTTCTCTATCTAGGTTGCATATTTAGTTTGCATTAGTGATTGTCTTTTCTCAGGCAATATATTTGTGTGTGGGCTGGAGCAATAGCACAGCGGGTAGGGTGTTTGCCTTGCAAGCGGCCAACATGGCCGACCCAAGTTCGATTCCTCTGCCCCTCTCGGAGAGCCCAGCAAGCTACCGAGAGTATCTCGCCTGCATGGCAAAGCCTGGCAAGCTACCCATGATGCATTCGATATGCCAAACACACTAACAAGTCTCACAATGTTATTGTGCCTACTCGAGTGAACAATGAGAGAACAGTGACAGTGACAGATATTTGTGTGTGGTTGAAAGATAGAGAGTTAAAGGAGATGATGGATTTCATCATACTCAGTGAGATACTTGAAGCATAACTTGTATTTAAAAAAATAACTTTGGAGTGGACTCAGCTTTAGATATATACAAATTCTCCAAGTCAGCAACAGTTTTGGTTTTATCATCATCATCATCATCATCATCATCATCATCATCATCTTACTACGCTTGGCTGTGTTCAGGGTTTACAGGTGATAGTGGTGCAGGGGCTTAAACCGGGGTGACCTGCATACAAGGAAAGTGTCTTAATACCTATCTCCACAGTCCTGTGATTTTATTTTTAATAATAAATTACTAAGACCCATCTCTGGAGAATAGCTGATTTACTATGAGAAATTATATTTCAGCGGTTTTGTACCAGTGAATTGTCAGCTAATTTAAATATGACTGTGTTAGGTTTGTACATCTTGCAGTATTTTAAATCTACTGTATCCCACAATACATATACTGTGATCCCAAGGCTGTTCTTCTTGGCTCTCTTTTTTCTTTGTTCTGTCTCTTAAACTCCAACTTGCCCAATTTTTTAATGGGTGACTACAATTTTAATAGTTGTTTGCATTCCACTTTTCAAAATTCTCCAAAGTAATGCCAATTTTGGAATGAACTAACAAACATTCATATAAAGAACCATTACTAGGCACTTTCAAATCTTTATGGTATTGCTAATAATTCCAACCAAATAAGGAGGAAAACAATGTGTAAAAATTCAGGCTTAAAATTTATTTTAAAGCCAGAACTTCCATCTTACAATAAAATTAAATGTTATTCAGGAAACCAAGAAATAGCATCATGAAAAAGGCATTTTCCTTACATGATTCTGACCCAGGTTTAATCCCTGGAATCCCATAAGATCACCTGAGCATGGTCAGGAGTGATCCATGAGGTCAGAGCCAGAAGTAAGCCATAACAATCTCTGGGTGCAGTTTTTTTTAATAAAGCTGCCTATACTTTTAAAATGAGGGGAAAAAATAAAGAAAAATTTACAAACATCCTTGATCTCAGTGAACTGACATATCCTTACTTTTCTTAACCAACAACTTTGGTATTGTTAAATCAGTGGCATGAAAAGATGTGTAGCAGAGAGCAATGCTATAAAAATAGGTAAATACTAAGCAAGTCTCTAAGGAAGCACTAACAGTAGGTAGGGCGTTTGCCTTGTGCTCAGCCGACCTGGGTTCAATTCCTCCATTCCTCTCCGAGAGCCGGGCAAGCTACCAAGAATATCACGCCCACACAGCAGAGCCTGGCAAACTACCCGTGGCATATTTGATATGCTAAAACAGTAACAAGTCTCACAATGGAGACATTACCGGTGCCTGCTTGAGCAAATCAATGAACAACAGGATGACAGTGATACAGTGATATTTGATAATTTACCCAATATTATCATTTTTCTTTTGGGAATAGGCAGGTAGGGAGGTCAGTGAGGTGACGAACACTGAGGTTTTGGAGTGTGGTAAAACAAAGCTTTGAATGAAAGTAGTCATTGTATATCCACTCAACTCAGCCCCAAAGTATGAACAAAGGAAACTTACCATGCATGAATAAAGGCTAGATAAAATTCTACCTGAAACCAGACCAGTTGACCTAAGGAAGAAGAGATTCCCATAGCTAGCAGAAACTTCAGCAGAAACAAACACAACAAATGCTAAAACACACAGTAAAGAAAACCCCCAAATTAGAACTGAACAGCTTTGTTAAGTGTCTGTCTACTTCAAGGTGATTCAATTATAAATTTTTTTTAAAAGACCACCAAAATTTTTAAATTTTCCCTTGAAAACACCTACATATCTCTTAGTTATGGCTATTGTGTGTGAATCAATCATGTGGAGAGAAGAGGCAGGTAACACCAGAAAACAGTGCTCTTACCTCTCTGGATTAATCATCCCAGCTACCCAGGCAAGTGCCTCACATGGGTCAGGACTGGTGGAGTCTTCCCTGAGCCCCTACCTGGCACTGAAACTCATGTCCCCTGAAACCCATGGAAGAGGTATCAAGCCACTCCTGAAATCAACTGGTTCTGCCTTGCACCAGACTTGTCCCCACCATTCAAATTCCCCAGATCCTTGGACTCAGGCTGGAACAAGGAATTGCTCTTGGCAGGAAAGAAATGTGAGATCTAATATCAGAATAGGTGTTCCAGGTCGGCAGCCTTCCTTCCAAAAAATGAATTTAAATAAAGGCAAAACAGTAAAACAAAATGAATTTTAGAGGCATACAAAGGATGAGGGGGTAGAGCAGTTGGAGTTGTTCTAGAGTACAGCATTTCTGGGCAAAAAAAAAAAGGATAAAGATTTCTTAAGATTATATCTGTATCCCCACAGCGGCTCAGGGCTTACTCATGGCTCTTGATCTCAGGGATCACTCCTGGCAGGGCACCATTTCAGGCCCTGTATAGAATTGGGGTTGGCAAAGTGCAAGGCAGGTACCATACCGACTCTATTCTCTGGCAGAATGAAATATATAGTATTTTGAAAATTCTTCACCTTGTTAGCTTTTTCCTCTACTCTCTGGAATTCTTGTTTGTTTGTTTTATTTGGGGGACACACCCTGCTATGCTCAGGATAATTCCTGGCTGTCTGTGCAGGGTTTCACTCCTGGAGTTATTTAGATGTCCATATGCAGTGGCAGAGAGAGAACTGAGATTGTCCACATGTAAGGCGAATACCTTAACATCTCTAGCCATAGTCTCTGGACTTTTGTGCTTTATATAAACTAACATTTGCATACTTGAAGAGTGAAAATGTGAGAGATGTTTACTTTCAAAAATTCCAAGATTAGAATATTACTGAAATCACTCCTTGGAATACATGGGTGCTCAGCCTTTCATGAACTAACAACTACAGTGTGTGGTTTCCTCTCTGATAGCTAATTTCAGAAATTTATCTTACTCCCTTGGAATCAGAAGCATAACTTCTTCAGACACAGTATTTCAACATCATCTGATAACATTTTTGATATCAATGCCAGTGTTAAGAAAATTAAATTATCTGTAGAAAATGTGATGATAAAGTGTGCTTTCAAAGTCATAGCATAATCTCCTTCATTTTGTATTGGTTAGCTAGTTTTCCAAAAGTGAGTCTAATAGATTTATGATGACAATATAGAAAAAGCTTTAGATTTGGAGAGAGTAGAGACTGACTGGATGATATACATACCCATGAATTGATGTATATGAGATTATTAGTATGTGGTACATTTCGTATATATGTATGTATATATACATACATATATGTATGTATGTAGATCGATCGATAGATAGAGGAAATAATAACTAAAGTTGGTGTAAGAGTATTTAAAATTTACATATAACATATATGAGGTAATGGAGACATTACTGGCATCCACTCAAGGAAATTATCGAGTAATGGGATGTCAAGTGATCAAGTGATCAAGTGAAGATACATCAATTAGATATAAACCAAAAATTCTATTGAGATTAAAGAACCAAAAACTTGAGAGATATTTATAGGAAAGCTATAGTCATATAAATTTATATGCATGTACATGAGTATGTATATTTATACATATAATAAAAATGTTTTTGACTTCCAGGAATCATTTTTCCAGTGATCTAAATTTTTACTTATTTGGGATGGGTACTTGATCATTGTATAACTGAAACCCAAGAACAAAAATTTGTAAGTCTACAACTGTACCTCATGGTGTTTCACTAATAAAAATTAAAAATAAAATAAAATAAATGGAAATGAAAAAATAAATTTTTATTTATTTTCATTTTTATAAGATTTTATAAAACACCAGAAAATACATGAGATATTTTCATAGTGAAAATCAAATATATTAAGCAATCTATCAGTAGACTTTGAGAATATACACTACTCATATGTTTCTTTGGGTTGTCATTAATATGCTTTTAATATATTTTATAATCTACTAACAAGAATAAATTATACTTTGAAAGTCACTGAAGAAAATAAAAATATGTTCAACCTATAATTTAAGAAAGTGCTACAAAAATTATGTGTTAACTATTGTACATATAACTAAAACTTATTTTAATTTCAATATCATCTTTTCATTCTAGTGGAACTGAATTAAACAGATTTTGCCTGCATTAAGTCACCAGTATTCTTTATAATTTCTGCTCATGAATATTTTTACTCATAATTAGAAAAATTTCTTGCAAGTATCTTAAATAAGATTCAAAAATGGGATTTATATTATCCCTTATTTTTATAAAGATTGTAAATGGAACAGATGGTAGGTTATTTGTAAAGCATTATGCTAGAAAGAGCACTTGGAATCATTTAATTAGTTGTTCAATATTCATGTGTATGTGAGGAAAGACTTTTATTGATATAAATTGATTATTTTTAAAAATATCACTATTATAAAAAATCTAGTATTTGAAATATGAATATATCATTTGGTGTTCAGACATACTCAATGTCTAATATATGAATTTTTAAATTTAATTTTTATGACTGTCATTTTATTAGGAAATACTATAAAAACGCTAGGTATAATGTTTTACCAATTAAACCTATATAAATATTATTAACTTATGTGCCCTATAACAAATCATTTTCTTTCTATTTGCAGCTTATTTATTCAAATAAGGTTCTGAGTATTCCATTATAACCTATTTTTAAAGGATAATGCAAACCACAAACTGTTGTTTGTTATTTATGGATTTGATCTTTTCTTAGAAATTGAGAAAAATAATTTAAAGAAAATAATTGATGACTTAAAAGTGATGATTTATCAACTGAATGACAAACTTGACTTAATGCAGACAAATTTTTATTCAAATCCACTAGAATTATAAATTATGCTACATAGAGTTCAATTATTAAACAATGTTAAAATTTTGACCTTATTTAAATAAATTTCAAAATAGCACATAAAAGTTATTGGTGGATATCTAATTCAAACTGATCTAAATAGAAAGCAAAATGTGCTGTTGAAATCCTCTGTCATTTCAAGGTAGTAGATTTTTTATTGTCATCAAATCATTCATAATGTAATTAATGGACAATCTAAAGCTATAGGTGACTGATATATGCAATTATGCACCACTCTAGAGAGTAAAGTAAAGTAAAGTAAAGGCCCTCCCGTTGATCATCGATTTGCTCGAGCGGGCCCAGTAACGTCTCCATTGGAGACTTTGTTGTTACTGTGTCTGGCATATCGAATACTCTCAGTAGCTTGCCGGGCTCTCCGAGAGGGGCGAAGGAATCGAACTCGGGTCGGCCATGTTGGCTGCGTGCAAGGCAGACGCCCTACCCGCTGTGCTATCGCTCCAGCACTCTAGGGAAATAATTGTTAATCAATTTATAAATAGAAATACATATATATAATAGACATTATTATATACAAATAATAGACTAATTAGAAGTATAAGAGCAGTTTTCTAGTTTAAAAATAGTTCTAGTTCTGTGTTAGTTTTAACTGATCAAATATCAAATAGTTTATGTTAGAATATTTTTTCCTATTTGGGGGGCCAGAACCATAGTATGGACAGATGTATATACATATAGCACAGCGGTAGCGCGTTTGCCTTGCACGCGGCTGACCGGGCTGACCCGAGTTCGATTCCTCCACCCCTCTCGGAGAGCCCGGCAAGCTACCGAGAATATCTTGCCCACATGGCAAAACCTGGCAAGCTACCTGTTACTTATTTGATATGCCAAAACACAGTAACGACAAGTTTTACAATGGAGATATTACTGGGCCCACTTGTGCAAATCCATGAACAATGGGAGGACAGTCTTACAGTGCAGTGCATATTTATGAATGCACCATAATATACAAGCATTTGTGTTGTTCAAAAAAAGTAGACAGGGTCTTCAGTGCATGGGATTACCATCTTCACTTGAAAAATGTTCAGGGGAAATAATTATTATTTTTTAGTTAAAAAGAATTTATTCTCTGTTCAAGAAATAATAGACTAATTAGAAGTATAAGAGCAGTTTTCTAGTTTAAAAATATGAGTTTTCTATTAGTTTTAATTGCTCAAATATCATATAGTTTATGTTAGAATATTTTAGCTATTTTGGGGGGCCAGAGCCATAGTGAGTTCCATATTAGTTTTAACTGCTCAAATATCAAATAGTTTACGTTAGAATACTTTTCCTATTTTGGGGGGCCAGAGCCATAGTACAGACGACCTGGGTTCAATTCCTGGCATCCTATATGATCCTTCATGTACCACCAAGTGTGATTTCTGAGTGCAGAGTCAAGAGTAACCCCTGAGCATCGCTCAACCCCACCCCCCCCAAAAAAAAGAATATTGTTCCTATTTTTTTTTCTTGTTTTTCAAGCAGCACGCCAGACCTCCACTACCTCCACTACCTCCACTACCAAGTCGACGCCATGCTCCAGGATGCTTTCTGGACCCTCGGACTAATACTCACGCATGGGTGAAGCCCCACAGAGCTAGGAAAGGCAGAGCACCTTGGACTCCAGGCTCAGTGAACCCAGGAGCAGAGATCCTCTGCCTGCTTCCAGCAGCCTTGCAGACCTCCACTACCTCCACTACCTCCACTACCCAGCTGTAACCAGGCTCCAGGTCGATTTCCGAACACATCATAAAACACTTAATACAAGATTACCGCACCATATTCGATGGGGTTTAAATTTGATTTGAACCATGGGAACACGTGCAAGGACTATTAGAGGCCACCTTAAAAGCCTCTATCCTTCTTGGAGAGCCTGGCTAGCTACCAAGAGTATTTCATCAGCACGGCAGAGCCTTGCAAGCTCTCCATGGTGTATTCAATATGCAAAAAACAATAATTAGAATGGGTCTCATTCCCATGACCCTGAAAAGGCCACCAATATGGTCGTGTTAAGAAGGATGAGGAAGGAGAGGCTGATAAAATCTCAGGGCCGAACAAGGCTGCAAAAATGAAGAATGACAAAAATGACTGCTTGTACTTTCAATGCACATACACTGGCATCGGATGCATCCATCGAGGACCTGATGGTGCAAGCACAAAAGATCAAGTACATCATTGGTCTGACCGAGATGAGAAGGCATCAATAGCATCATGCCATTTTTGAAACTGGAGAAGAACTGTTCCTCGAAGCATGTGACAAAAGAGGCATCAGTGGTGTCAGTGTCCTTGTCAACATGAATTTGGCCATAAACATTGATTCATTCAAATGCCTAACAACCTGAATCAGACAATTACACTTGAATAAAAGTGGCTCACTGCCAGCAGTTTCTATCTTCATTGTCTATGCAACAACATACAATTATGATGAAGGAGAAATTGAGAAGTTTTACATGGAACTGAAGAAGTTCTATAAAGAAGACCACACCTTCTACAAGATCATTGCTGGTGATTTTAATGCCAAGATAGGACTGAGGAAATCAGACAAAAAAACTCCACATCAGGACACATGGTGTAGAAGAGAACAAACAGGGTGAGAGATTTTCTGAGTTCATCATGTCGATCAAGACCATCCATGGTTACTAACGATTTCAGAATCTAAACGTTGGACATGGGAGTCTCCCGTTGGATGGTTCCACAGTGAAATTGACCACATCATATTCAATCAACAGTTTTGCCTGACTGATGTTGCTGTTGTCCTAAAATTCCAAAGGGAATCATATCACTGTCTCCATCATGTCAAATTCTACTTAACCGAGTGGGGAGAAAAGGCTGAAAAGTTTAAGAAGAGAACTCCCAGAACGACCACCAATGGGCAGCTCTTTGTCACTATTGTGGCAACATGGAAAGATGCCATCATTGACAACATTGACGAGGAATACAATCAAATCATTCAGCACCTCCATGATTGTGCAAAGAATGCTGAGAGAGAGATAGCCACAAAAAGACACCTTTCTTCAAAAACTCTAGAGCTGTTCGCCAAAGTGGCTTGACGCAAGCCTCAGGCAACTGCAAGTGAACATCCGAGCTCACAAAGCATTGCAGAGAAGCGATCAAGGAAGACCTGAAAGAGAGACTATCAGCAGTACTGGCAGATGAGGAAGAAGCTGGGAAAAGCATTTGCAATACCCGCCTGTCCTTTGCCAACTACAAGACCAAGATGACTACCCTCCGACGTCCTGATGGATCTACCACATCTTCCAGAAGGGAAATGGAGAAGATTATATATGACTTCTACTTGGATCTCTTTGATAGCCAGGTCCACCTCCCCACATACCAAATTCCACAGAATGGATATGTCCTACCCAAGGGTTCTCCCTTCCAAAATCCAACATGATAGTTTGTCCGTAAAAAAGCAAACAGCACCCGGCCCAGACAAAGTCAGACTCGAACACCTGAAGAATCTGCCATCAGTACTCATCAATACACTTGCTGGGCTCTTCACATGCTACCTGTCTGAATGCAAGCTTCCATCCCAATGGAAAACTAGCAGGAACATTTTGTTACAAGAAGGTAGTTATCCACGACATTGGCAACTATCGCCTAATCTTCCTGTTGTCTGTCTTCTACAAGCTATTCACTCAAGTCATCCTGAATAGGATTGGTCGAACACTAGATGAAGGACAACCATGTGAGCAAGCTGGTTTCCAAAAAGGATTTAGCACGATCGACCATATCCACACGATAATCAAGCTCCTTGAGGTTTCTCAGGAGTTCAAGATGCCACTCTGTCTAATGTTTATTGATTTAAAGAAGGCCTTTGATTCTGCTGAGACTAAAGGGGTCATCAAAGCCCTTGCTAAACAGGGTATTCAAAATCAATACATCAGGATCCTCCATGAGCTATATTGAGAATTCACTACCACGATCTCACCATTCTACAGGGAGGTGATCATTGATGTCAAGAGAGGGGTTTGGCAAGGTGATACCACTTCACTGGTACTCTTCAGTGCCACCCTCAAGAATGTCATGCGATGACTGGAATGGGAAGGAATGGGAGTGAAGATAGACGGTTGGTAACGAGACCACCTACACTTTGCTGATGACATCATTCTAATAACACCAAACATCAGCCAAGTGGCACAAATGCTCGACGACTTTGACCGTGAATGTGTAAAGTTTGTACTACAGCTGAATCTCACAAAGACAATGTTTATGCGAATCGGTCTCGTTCCTGACATTTAATTCGCTCTCAAAGGGACGACCATCTCGAAATGCAACAGTTATGTGTACCTAGGTCGAGAAGTCAACATGAAGAATGGCCAAGTACCTGAGTCGCACAGAAGGAAGAGAGTGGCTTCAAGACCTTCAAGAGACCTTCAAGAGTGTCGAAGAAATAGCTAAGAGGATAAAGAACCTCTGGTTCTGGGCACATCTCTTTGATTCCACTGTTCTTCCTGCATTAACATATGCCTCAGAGACCTGGGCCCTGTAAAAATAGGATGTGAACGCTATTTGGCTTTCCCAAAGGGGAATCAAAAGAGCTGTGCTTGGACTATCACACTTCACTCAAAAGAGAGAAAGAATCCGGAGTTCCAACCTTGGTCAAGGATCAAGAAACAGAGACGCTGTCTTGTTTGCCAAAGTGTCGAAAATCAGATAGGCTGCACATGTAATGAGATTTGGAGATGATGACTGGACTATAGCCATTACCAACTGGATTCCACGGGACGTCAAAAGATCATGTGGCTGCCCACCTGTGAGATGGTCTGACTTCTTTGTCAAGACCCTGAATAATTGTTTTGAGGCTGTTCTTGTTCCTAGAATGAGCAGATGCCATTGGGCTACACTAGCACACGACAGGGATGAATGGTGCCTGCTTGAGCAAATCTATAAGTAACTGGTTATCAAGTGATCAAGAGATTGTTTTTTTCTATGTTATTAAAACGACTTTACCTTACTCACTATCTCTCTGGCCCCACTTTACTCTTTGATTTTTAAGCAAAATCGTTATCCAAATGCACATTTAAAATTTTTGCTTTGAATTACAAAATTGTAACTTGTACTTTTTTTTAAAGAATAAGACTATTGTAGAAAATAAATTATTTTGCTTTGTTTTCATTCTTTCTGTGAAAAGTATTACTATTTGACTAACTGGTTCTAGAATGTGCAATTACCAAAAAAGATGAGCTGTAAAAACCTTTAATTTAAGATAATAAATTAAGTGGTAAAATAAAAGAATAAACTATAATAAATGAAAAATATACAAATGATTCCAATATATGTTATAAAATAAGACTGGATATAAATAGCTCATATCAAAGTAAAAATTTACTAGAACTATTAAAAATATATGTTTTAATCTTTTATAATTTCATCAAGTCTGCATGGTTTGTAAATTATTGTTGTTGAGAGGATTGGGGGTAAACGTAACAAGTATACAGAGTTGATTGAGTGAAGAATTTTAATTCACTTTTTGAGTTGTATATTCATTAGTCGAGCTGTGAAGTTGGATTCCTTACATCTATGCAGTGTTATAAATTCTTCTTATGTTATTTTTAAATGCAGAATAAGTGGAAGGACTATAAAGTTTAAAATATATCTCAAAGATTAAGCAACAGGTCATCATATCCTAATGCTATGTTTCTTTAGTAGATAAGGTAGAGATTTTTCAAATAAGAATGGTTAGTCTTTTCTTTATGAGATCTGGAAAGTCATGTACAGAAGTAGTTTAATAGAATAATTATATTTGAAGGTTATGGCATCCAGTGAAAAATGCAGGTTCCTGAGCTGGAACAATAACACAGTGGTAGGGCGTTTGCCTTGTGTGAAGCCAGCACTGTCAAGCCGGGTTCAATTCCTCCACCCCTCTCAGAGAGCCCCGCAAGCTACCCAGAGTATCTTGCCCGCAAGGCAAGGCCTGGCAAGCTACCCATGACGTATTCGATATGCTAAACACAGTAACAAGAAGTCTCAAAATGGAGACATTACTGGACCCACTCAAGCAAAATCAATGAACAACAGGAGGACAGTGTTTTGTTTGTTTTGCTATTATATAAGACAGAGTTCAAGAGAAAAATACTATTCATTTGCATATATAATTCCCTTATACCAACATTTCTAAATGTTGTTGCTTAAGTAAATTACTGGGAAGCTCAATATGTTTATTAAAATTATTCCAAGAAGACATGAAACGATTAAACCAAAGGCAATGCAGACTGAGATGGAGGAGTTTCAACTCCACACAGTATTTCTATCGTTTGTGCAACTATGGATCAGTGGATCCTGATCAATTGTCAACTGTCAATAACTTAGATCCCCTCAAATCCAGAACTTTGAGCAAAATGCTGTTACTGGAAACAAAATTTTATGACCCATTGGTGTAGAATCCCATGGTTATTTTAACCATGTATTCGTAGTAACATGACCCAAGCACACTGGTCTAGTGTCTTTGTTGGCAAAGCACAAAGATAGAATTATAATTTTGATCAAATCTTTCACCACTCCCTGTACATAATCAGCTGAAAGCAGTATGGCTTGTAGAGAAATAGCTTACTTTAGGAACAAGCTAGCACGTTGGAAGATGGTGGATTCACATCCTAGGAAACTGTCTATTCAGAATTGTCACAATACGGAGTTCATGGAAAGAAGGAACACAGAAATCTATTTTCAGGAAGGGCCTATTGCTGCTAGTGGCTGCCAGGGTTGTCAGTTCTCTGTGGGCTGTTCCCCTAAGATAAGAGGATTCAGCCAACATGTTAACTTGTACCAGCCTTTGTGAGAAGGGGGAGATAAAGGTGGAATAATTTATACTTTCCACAGTCATGTCAAGAGGTGTTTGCTGTGTTTAATTTTGAGTCTAGATCTTAATTTCTTCCAGGCAGTTTCAGAATCACCAAGTCTATACACGTTTATCCCCCATTGATATTCCAATGAAAGAGTAGCATTTACATTAATGATCATGTACGCACAAAAAAGATAAAAATATAAGATAGATAAAAAAAAGTTGTTAAAGACTAGAAGTCATTCTTTATCAAGGAATAATCCAACGAAAGGAAACCAAGATCCTAGGGCTAAATAAAAACCTAGCATTGTTTCATGGGCCATTTGATCACAGATTCAAACAATATTTTATCTTTTCAGGGCAGACACATAGTTTGTAGCATTCAGTGCAAGCATAAAAATATTTGGACCATTTGTCTTAAAGAAGGAAAAGAATTCACCTTAATGTAATCAAATAGAGCATTCTCTGTTTAGACTTATGAAGTTCAAAAGAACTTACAAGTTAATGTCATTCTAATTGAACACAAATTTTACAGTTAAATGATCAGCATTTTACAGTATACAAAACCAATTTAAGATTCTTCTATAAGAAAATTCATCTCCAATGAGCAAGTGACCCCCTAGAACCAAATGTTGAGCAGTTACTAAGCAGTGCAGAATATAGCAGCAAAAACAAAACAAAAAAAATCAAATAATAGTTATTTTGTGTGTCATCCGTAGCACAAACTTAATATTAATAATAGCTACTTAATACCAGTGGTCTTCCCATAATAATAAAGGCAGTGACAGATAACTCAGTGGCATGAACTTTATTTTACCTCTTGATACGATGACTTCTGATTTTTACATTCCTTCACTCGTTCTCTACCTTTGATTTATCAATGTATAAGGCAGCACTAAAAGAAAGAAATACATAAATTACCTTGTTTGTGTTTTTCTTATATATTATAATTTTGGGTATTAATGATCAAAACTCATAGATATTAAAATGTGAAAGAGCTTGTTGTAAATTTGTATTTCTTAGACTGTCATTGACAGGATGAGACAGTTCTTAGAAGGTTTAAGACTTTTCTTGGAAACAGTTGTTTAACTTCCTCCCTCAGTTCTACTGCTAGCACCACATGTGGTTCACCAAGCACCACCAAGAATAATCCTTAAACACAGAGACCAGTAAAACCTGAGTACAGTAATGTGTGCCTGTCACCTCATCGCCCCAAATTAAGATAATTTTATCGTTTTCTTTATGCTTTAAAAAAATGTCTGATTCAAGGAAACTGACACCCTCTGAGCTAAAATCTCATCCATGTAAAATCTTAGAAAATCTTAGAAATAATACAGGAAAAAAGCAGCTTTACTATTTTAGGACTGTGACCTCTTTAATTCTTCTCACATTTACATTGGAAAATTTGCATGTGAAACTCCTTACTCTCTCCTTTTGATATGTAAATATTTAAAAACCTCTTATGTAGATGTTTATTTTTGGTTTGGCTGCTCTTGCTTTTAATACATTATCCAAGAAATCATTGTCAAAACCAGTGTCAAGCTGTCTCTTTCTTTTCTATCTAAACATTGCATAGTTTCAGGTATCTATGTATTTTTAAAATATGTTTTTGTTCTTGTTTTGGGATTAATCCCTTTGGTACTCAGGACTTATACCTGGCTCTCTGGCTTTTCTCAGGGATCATACCTGGGGGGATCCTATGGGGTGCAGGAATGAAATCTGGTTCAGCAGCTTGAAAACCAAGAACCTTACCTGCAGTACTATCTCTCCAGCTACGCAGTATTTATATATTTCATTCATAATATTTTATACATGGCATAATAAGGGTTCTAACTTCATTCCTTTATATGTGAATAGCCAGGTTTCTTTTTCTTTTCTTTTCTTTTTTATTAGTGAAACACCATGAGGTACAGTTGTAGATTTACAAGTTGTTGTACTTGGGTTTCAGTTATACAATGATCGAGCACCCATCCCACCACCTTCGCCCATTCTCCACCACCACCAATCCCAATATCCCACCCACCCCCTATCTCCCATTCCACCCTGCCTCTGTGGCAGCGGACTGCCTTTTGTTCTATCTCTTCTTTCGGGTGCTTTGGTCTGCAGAATAGACATTGGGTGGCAATCATGTTCAGTCCATAGACTACTTTCAGCAGGCATCTCCCATCCTGGGCAGATCTTCCCAGCACCCTTTATTTGGTGCTCCCTTCTCTATCTGAGCTGCCATTACCCCTAGAGTGTGCGGCTGGCCTCTAAGCCATGGAGTGAACAACCTGGTATTTATCACAGCTGTTCTTGGGTGTTAGTCTCTTATTTTGTTACTTTATGTTCCCCAGATGAATGCAATCTTTCTATTTCTGTCCCTCTCTGACTCATTTCGCTTAGCATAATATTTTCCATGTAGTACCACTTGTATATAAATTTCATGACTTCATTTTTTCTAACAGCTACATAGTACTCCACTGTGTAGATGTACCAAAGTTTCTTTAACCAGTAATCTTTTCTCGGGCACTCTGTTTTTTTTTTTTTTTCCATGTTCTAGCTATTGTAAACAGTGCTGCAATGAACAAACAAGTGCGGATGTCACTTCGACTATACTTTTTAGCCTCTCCAGGGTATATTCCCAGGAGTGGTGGTGCTGGATCAAATGGGAGCTCAATTTCTAATTTTTTGAGAGTCATCCATACTGTTTTCCAAAAGGGTTGAACCAGTCGGCATTCCCACCAGCAGTGAAGGCGCGTCCATTCTAGCCACATCCGCACCAACACAGGTTGCTTTTGCTCTTTTGGATGTGGGCCAGTCTCTGTGGTGTGCGATGATATCTCATTGTTGCTTTTATCTGCATCTCCCTGATGATTAATGATGTAGAGCATTTTCTCATGTGCCTTTTAGCTATTCGGATTTCTTCTTTGAGAAAGTCTCTGTTCATTTTGTTGCCCCACTATTTGATGGGGCTGGATGTTTTCTTCTTGCAGAGTTCAACCAGTACTTTGTATAACCTTGATATCAACCCCTTGTCGGATGTGTATTTGGAGAATATCCTTTCCCATTCTGTAGATTGTCTTTGTATTTTGGTCACTGTTTCTTTTGAGGTGCAGAAACTTCTTAGTTTAAGTTAGGCCCATTTGTCTATCTTTGTTTTCACTTGCTTGGCCAGTGGCGTGACATCTTTGAAGATACTATTAGCTTCAATATCATGGAGGGTTTTGCCAACTTTGTCTTCAATGTACCTTATGGATTCTGGTCTGATGTTGAGGTCTTTAATCCATTTTGATCTTACTTTTGTAAATGGTCTTAGGCAGAGATCTGAGCCCAGTTTTTTGCATGTTGTCATCCAGTTTTGACAGCACCATTTGTTAAAAAGGCTTTCCTTACTCCACTTCACATTTCTTGCCCCTTTATCAAAGATTAGATGATCATAAGTTTGAGGGGAGATGTCAGTATATTCAACCCTGTTTCATAGGTCTGCAGCTCTGCCTTTGTTCCAGTACCATGCTGTTTTAATTATTACTGCTTTGTAGTAGAGTTTGAGGTTTGGGAGGTTAATTCCTCCCATTTTCTTTTTCCCAAGAACTGCTTTAGCTATTCAAGGGGGCTTATTGTCCCATACAAATTTCAGGAGTGTTTGCTCCATTTGTTTGAAGAATGTCATAGGTATCCTAATAGGGATTGCATTGAATTTGTACAGTGCTTTGGGAAGTATTGCCATTTTGACAATATTAATTCTCCCGATCCATTAACAGGGGATATTTTTCCATTTCCTCGCATCCTCTTTTATTTCCTGAAGTAGCGTTTTGTAGTTTTCTTTGTACAGGTCCTTTACTTCCTTAGTTAAACTAATTCCTAGGTAGTTGATTTTCTGGCGTACAATTGTGAATGGGATTGTTTTCTTCATGTCATTTTCTTCTCTCTCACTATTTGTGTATAGGAAAGCCATGGACTGTTTGGGTATTGATTTTATAGCCTGCCACTTTACTATACAACTCTGTTGTTTCTAGGAGTTTTTTGGTAGAGATTTTAGGTTTCTCTAAGTATAGTATCATATCATCTGCGAATAGTGAGAGCTTGATTTTTTTCTTTCCTATTTGGATGCCCTTAATCTCTTTTTCTTGCCTAATCGCTATTGCTAGTAATTCCAGTACTATGTTGAACAGTAGTGGAGAGAGTGGGCATCCTTGTCTCATCCCTGATCTTAGGAGGAAGGTTCTTAGTTTTTCTCCATTGAGGATGATTCTTGCTGTAGGCTTGTGGTAGATGCTTTAACTATATTGAGAAAAGTCCCCTCTATCCACATTTTGGAGAGGGTTTTTGTCAGAAAGGGGTGCTGGATCTTGTCGAAAGCTTTCTCTACATCTATTGATATGATCATATGGTTTTTATCTTTTCTTTTTTGATATGATGGATTATGTTGATTGATTTCCGAATGTTAAACCATCCTTACATCCCTGGGATGAATCCCACTTGGTCATAGTGTATGATCTTTTTGATGAGTTATTGAATTCTATTTGCTAGTATTTTGTTCAGAATCTTTGATTCCCTGTTCATCAGAGATATCGGCCTGTAGTTTTCCTTTTTGATCCTTTTGGTATTTGGGAGATATGGGCTTCATAGAAACTGTTTGGGAGAGTTTCTGTTTTTTCAATTTCCTGGAAAAGCTTGAGTAGGTCTGGAAGTAGGTCCTCTTTAAATATTTGTAAATATTCACTAGTGAATCCCTCTGGACCTGGGCTTTTGTTTTTGGAAAGACTTTTGATTACAGTTTCAATTTCCTTGATGTTAATAGGTCTATTCAGGTATTCCATATCTTCTTGACTCAGTTTTGGGAGATTATAGGAATCCAGGAATTTATCCATTTCTTCTAGATTCTCTTGTTTCGTGGCATACAGACTTTCAAAGTAGTCTCTGATGATCTTATGGATTTCTTTGGTTTCCGTTGTGATATCCCCATTCTGATTTCATATTCGGTTTATTATGTTTCTCTCTCTCTGTTTCTTTGTGAGTGTTGCTAGTGGTTTATCTATCTTATTTATTTTCTCGAAGAACCAACTCTTAGTTTCATTGATCTTTCGGATTGTTTCTTTGGTTTCCATGTCGCTGATTTCTGCTCTAAGTTTTATGATCTCTTTCCTTCTGCCTACTTTGGGCTCCTTCTGTTGATCCTTTTCTAGGATCTTGAGCTGTGAAGTCAAGTTGTTTATGTGCATCCTTTCTTCCATCTTGAGGTATGCTTGCAGAGCTATAAATTTTCCCCTTAATACGACTTTAGCTGCATCCCATAAATTCTAGTAGCTCGTGTCTTCCATTCTCATTTGTACCAACTTTAATTTCCTTTAGATGTGTTTGATGCTTTTTAGTGATGTCACTTTATTGTTGAATTTTATATATTTTTTTCTAATGCTATTATAAATACGATTGCTTTCTTAATTCTTTGGAGGGGATGAAGGATTTGGGTCACACCTGGTGGTATTTAGGATCCTAGCCTTGCCCAAGTTTTAAAACTCACTCTCTAGCACTTTGAGGAAAATGTAATTGGTTAAAGTGGTTCAAACTTAGTTGGCCATATGCAATACAAATGCCATAATTGAATTTGCTGTATATGTTACCTTCCTTCTTTTAAAATATATTTTGATGCAATTTGTTTGTGTGAGGTATGCATAGAAAGTGAATTGTTAATTAGTTTCAACACTCTTTTGTAATCTTTAGAATTTTATAGAGAGAGAACCATCTATTTAAGCAGAGATAATGTATTTTCTCCTTATTTCATTTTTGGATTCCCACACTTTTAGAAAAAAATAGGCCACAACTGGCAGTGACTCAGGACCTTCTCTAGCTCAATGGTCAGAGATAACTTCCAGTGGTGCTCAGGGAAGCATATGCAGTATTTCCAACCTGGGTCAAATGCATGCAAGGCATGTACTTTGCTCACTCAACTATCTCTCTGAACCCTTGGATGCATTTATATGTGTATGCATCTGACCTAGTTGTTTACACTGGGCTTCTATTAATATGTTGAATATCATTAGTGTATGGACACTTTTATCTTATTCCTGATCATAAACGTTTTCTAACTCATATTATCTTGAGGCAAGTTCCTTCAATATTAGATCATTTAAACCAACAATTTTCAACCAGATGATACATTGCCCCTGTGGGTTACTAGGCTATTCCAAAGGAGTCACATGTGCAAATCATAATGGGACACCATGCCATTATGGTGTCAATTATGGTCCCAATTAGGGGCATATGAGGCCACAGGGAAAAAAAAACAGGTTAGAAGAGTTCACTATCAACAAAAAGTGTTACAAGAAACTTGATAGTCAATATATATCATGAAAGTGTGTTTAGTTTTGTCAGATCTTTTCCCATATCTATTTACAAGATCATATGGATTTAATCCATCACCCACAAATGGGAAGTCTCTTATTCATTGATTTCTAATATACTAAACTACCCTTGCCTGCAAAAACTAATTCCTACTTGTATATTTTTTTAGTGTGTTAATTAATTTAGTGTGCTAGCTATTTTGTTGAAAGATTTTGTAGCTCTAGCCATCAGGACTACTACTTGGAGTTTACTTTTTATAGTTTCTTTATTTATATATTTCTTTATTTAATTTTCTCAATCTTTATTTATTTATCTCTGATAGCAAGGACAAACTGACTACACAAAACTCACTAAGGAGTTCACAATAGCTTTAGAAGTCTCTGAAAACTGGGTGAGTTTCTTGAAAGATGGAGAAGGGTGCATTTCATGAGAACATTTGTACAGCTAGATAACAGAAAGCACCAAGACACTCTAGGACATTCTCACTTGTTCATTTATTTATTTAAGTGTAGAATATTTAATTCAAAGAAGGTGAAAAACTTAGCTTTTTTACCTGGAATTGAACTTTCATTTTACTCCCTTATATCCAACATGTTTTTTTTAGGGTGTTGCAGGCTAGGGACAACTCCTTACCTGGATATAAAGGTCTTGGTGTTGTTAGTTTCTTTGTAGGTTAATAATTGTTTACTATTACAAGGTTATCATTTTTAAAAGTGCTAGATATTTTGGGGATTTCAGTCCTTCTGTGGTTTGGTATTTCTGAGAAAGATAAGGAAGTTGGAGACTACGTTTCTATATCCCTATGACTTTTTCTGGGATAAATGGCTTCTCTGCTCAGTAGTCATATGTCCCTGGCTTTCACTATTTTTCAATTTCCTGGAAAAAATAAAGCAGATTATTGTCAATTTTTTTAAATGTTTGGTAGAATTCTTCAGTGAGTACATCAACTCCCAGACTTTTCTTTGCTGAAAGGTTGTTTTTCTGGTTTGCATTGTCTTGAGTTTTCAGATTTATATTTTATAATTTAATCATTTATTATTAGATTACTCAGTGTTTCTCTTTCTTTTTGATTCAGTAATGATAGCTGCATACTTTTGGAAGTTAGACATTTGTTCTACATTATACAATTTTTGAGTATTCAATTGTTTAACTGTCTTAAGATGCTTTAGAATTTTTATTATCAGTGGACTAAAGGGCATCTATACAGCAATCTATAATATGGGAGAAAATATCTGTAAACTCTAATATCCAAAATCTGTAAGAAAATACTAAAACCCAAATGCAAAATTAAATACATATAAAGTGTCACAAACAAAAAAGGGAAAATAAAACAAAATACAACATATCCTTCTGGGAACAATAAAGTGACCTTTTTATATAGGCTCATGATTCTATGATGTTCAAAGGAATCCAGCCTTTTCTGTTCTCTTTTTCTGTATGTGTGTTTTGTTTTATTTTGGTTTTGTTTGTCTACACCTAGCAATGCTCAGGATTTACCCCTGGCTTTTGCTCAGGATCACTTCTCATGGGAACCATATGGGGTGACAGGATTGAACCCAGGAAATCCATGTAGCAAGACAAGAACCCTGCTCCCCATACTCTTACTACGGTGTATAAAAAAAAATCTTGACAAATCAAAGAATAAATACTCTATATCAAAATTATTTTACCAAATTCTTGCAATATTTTAAACATTTGATATATGGGATTCTACAATTTTGTGTTGTAAATTTTTTTAGTTCATAACTACTTTGTCAACCTTTGATTGAGTTAATCAATTATGGATAGAGGCAATTTGAACAGATCATTTAAAATGAAAGGGAATAGTTATTTTTGCAGATGAAATTAGAAATTATTTATTACTATCATGTGAAATCAGGCAGCAAAACAGTACAATATTTTACTTTTTTCATTAGAGAATGGAGATCAAACAATGTTATCAAAGCAATAATATAATATTGCCCTAACAGAATAGTAATTAGAATAATAAATTACATAGAATTTAGAATGTGGTGACTTGTAAAACTAGCAAAAAGTAATGGAGGGAGCTGCTTAAAAATCAAGTATTATCTGGCTTTTTACAGTATGTGGAAGGGAAGAAAATGTAAAAATAGTGTGAATTTTACCTAAATGCTTTTGAATTTTAAGATAATACAATGGGTGGGATATTTGCCTTGGATGCAATAGATCTGGACTTCATCCCTGAAATTCCATATGGAGTTCTGACCCACGTCAGGACTTGTCCCTGAGCACCTCAGGGTGTGGCTCCAAAACTACTAACAACAACAGCAACAATCATAATAATAGCAAAATAGATAGCTTAAAATTTTCTAGTTTGAATAATCTTTCAAATATGAACGTAGTTCACTTAAATATTATAGCAAGATAAAACAATGAGTCAGAGAGGTAAAAGAAATTTAGCTTAAGAAAGAGGCAAAGGGCTGGAGTGATAGCACAGCGGGTAGCGCGTTTGCCTTGCACGCAGCCGACCTGGGTTCAATTCCCTCAATTCCAAGCATCGCATATGGTCCCCCAAGCATGGCCAGGAGTAATTCCTGAGTGCATGAACCAGGAGTAACCCCTGTGCATCGCTGGGTGTGACCCAAAAAAGCAAAAAAAAAAAAACCTGATAGAGGCAAATGTGACCCAAATCTCCCATAAAAAATAAAAAAAAATAAAAATTTGTTTATAAAGATTTATGCAGCACAGATTTAATTCAATTTTAATATCCAAGCTCTTAAGATGTGAGGTTATGTGTGAAAGGTCTCTAATGTTTTTTAAAAACATCAAGATTAAGTATTGCATGGCTGTTGTCTAAGTTGTAGTGAAAGTAATTCACTTATTATATGGAGAGAGAAGTAAATATTTATAATATTTAAGAGAGGCTGGAACGATAGCACAGTGGGTAAGGCATTTGCCTTGCAAGCGGCCAATATGGCCAACCAGAGTTTGATTTCTCCACCCCTCTCGGAGAGCTCGGCAAGCTACTGAGAGTATCTCACCCGCAGGGCAAAGCCTGGCAAGCTCCCCGTGATGTATTCGATATGCCAAACACAGTAACAAGTCTCACAATGTTACTGGGCTCGCTCGAGCAAATCGATGAACAACAGGAGGACAGTGGCAGTGAATATTTAAGAGAAGCAAATACAGTGTTTCAGTGGAGCATCCATGCAAACTGAGGAAACCAAATAAGAGTAAATCCAAGCCATTTATTATGAGATTGATTAGTTGTAGGGTAATATTGGTTTGTCCTTTCTGCCTTGCCACAGGGAACATAGATTTATTGGGTTACTCCCATCACAGTGCTCACATTCCTCTGTGTTTATCTGTAACCTATTTCTTTGTGCTCTGCTTCCCCAAGTGGTTAATCACCTTTATCTACTACTTGGACTCTGCTAACTTGTAAATATTGCTTTTCTCTTCTCCTTAAGTCCTTTGTACAGTTAATTCTTAGCAATGTCCTTCTTGTATAGCACAGGAAGACAGTTAATGCTATACTTTTATAACTTGGGAGTTAATTGAATCCAGATGATATTCACTCCTGGGCATCTGTTTTCTTGACTTAAGACTCAGTTGCCCTTACATCCTAGCTTCTTAACGGCAGGGTCCCAATGAGGGACTGGACAGACCCAGGGCAAACTGTGATCTACACTGACATCGAAATGGGCCAGGCCAAATCACTATAATACTTAACTATAAGTTAAGAGCATGGTCATTGACAAATTCTGTCATGATCCAAAAAGTAACAATTAGACTAGGACTCTACTAGGGTTAGGAAAGATTAATCTGGCCTGAGCACTGCAGTCTGAGATCTATAGTTAAATGTCCCCAGGAGAGCCGCCTTAAAAACTGAATGTATCTCATACTGTGTCCATACAAAATAACTTATATTAAGAAGTAGAATTAAGATGTTAATTAAAATGTTAATTAATTATTGGATTAAGGAGAGGAGAAACACCCCTAATTGGTATTTCGCCCATGAGCAGAAGAAGGGTCTTAACAAAGTGATTGTGCTACCGGATGGGGTGTGGTGAATACCCCAAGTGCAGAGTTGGAGAGAGACTGGAGAGAGACGAAGTTGGTGAGTGGGGCACAGAGAGATTAGTGGGAGAGACAGGAGGAGACCAGAATGAGGGGCAGTGTGAAACTGCAATGGGGAGTTAAGTGAGACTGGAGTGGGCCCGTGGGGAAAATGGAATAAAAGGCAACTGGTCACCAACCAGCATGGCCTTTGTTTCCTCCTTCATCTACCCTTAGCATCGGCCATTCCAGGTGGGCTAGAGGTGAAAGACCACCGAAAGCAGTGGTGAGAGAGAGAGCCATGGGTTCCCTAGTTGTATGGAGATTACACAATTGCTGTAATAATGGAGCCATGTCCCATCACCTATGTTTGCCAGAAATTCCAATTTTTGGCAATATATGTTCATATTACCTGAATGGAAGAACAAAAGGAGTATTTGGTTAGGAATGATTGAAATTTGAGTAGGTTATCGATGTGATGATACAAAGAGGACAGTTATTCAAATGGTTGAGAATTATAACAAGGGTTCAACGAGCATCATTTTCCTTTCACAGTCTCAATGTCAATCAAAACAGTGATAAAACAACCTGATGGCCTCTCAGTAGCTATATAGCAAAACAATGTCCAAAAGTAGAGAGAAAGTATGAGGAAAATTGTCTGCCATGGAGGCAGGGGAGGGGGGGAAAGGGGAGGTATGCCTGGGATATTGGTAGTGGGGAATGTGCACTGGTGGAGAGATGGGTGTTTGATCATTGTGTGATTGTGACCTAAACATGAAGGCTTATAACTGTCTCATGGTGATTCAAAAATATTAAATTTTTTTTTAAAAAAAGCAACATAGCAAAAATATGTGAGAGGCTTCAGACAGGGCATGCATAGCTGGTTGGCCTTTTTAGAATCACACCATTAATGTTTGAAAGCAAAGTTTTCTTTTCTTGTTTATCCAGAATTGATAATGGGGTAAAATAATTGCATTAAAATCAGTTGTTATTGGGGCTGGAGCGATAGCATAGTGGGTAGGGCGTTTGCCTTGCACACGGCTGACCTGGGTTCGATTCTCAGCATCCCATATGGTCCCCTGAGCCCCACCAGGAGTAATTCCTGAGTGCAGAACCAGGAGTAACCCCTGTGCATCTCTGGGTGTGATCCAAAAAGCAAAAAGCAAAAAATAAAAAATAATAAGATAAGTTGTTATTAACCAAGCCCTGTTACTCCTTGAACAGTATTGCAGAAATTATGATTTAAATTTCTGGAATTGTTACTGCAAGCTATAAATTTGGATCCTTTTGCAACCTGTGCTCTCATATTCTTCATTTTTACATCCAATCTCTGATTTGCGTTTTGTTGCGTTATCCACTTCCAAACCTGAAAGAACTATTTGGTCAGCTTCTGAATTTTTCTATCTCATACCCAAATGTGTTTCTCCTTCATTATGGAAAGCCCACGTGCAATTACTGATGAATGTGCTCTTCTAAAAGTGCAAATCAGGGGCGGGAGCAATAGCACAGCAGGTAGGGTGTTCGCCTTGCATGTGGATGACCTGGGTTCAATTCCCCGCATCCCATATGGTCCCCTGAGCACTACCAGGAGTAATTGTGAGTGCATGAGCCATGAGTAATCCCTGTGCATCATCGAGTATGACTGCAAAAGCAATAAAAAATAAATAAAAGTCCAAATCACTTTCTTCAATTCAGGGAGACCACATTCCCAAGTATCCCCTGGGCAATTAAATGGTCAAATCATCATTATGGGGTAGCACTGTAGCACTGTCCTCTCGTTGTTTATCAGTTTGCTCAAGCAAGCACCAGGAACATCTCCTTTGTGAGACTTGTTAATGTTTTTGGCATATCAAATACGCCATGGGGAGCTTGCCGGGCTCTGTAGTGTGCGCAGGATACTCTCGGTAGCTTGCTGGGCTCTCCAAGAGTGACAGAGGAATTAACCTGGGTTGACTGTATGCAAGGCAAACGTCCTACCCTCTGTGCTATCATTCCAGCCTGTTATGGAGTTCACTAATCTCTCTACCCTGCTCTGATTCTTTCACTTCACCCACTTGTTAATTACAATTTCAAGCTCCATAATTTCCTTCAAGATTAATTGTTGCCAGGGATCCAATTTTTCCACATCCAAGGAAAACAATTTTAAAAGTAAAGAACAATAGCTTATGTCTCTTTGCTTACAAGTTTGCAGAAACTTGCCTCCATCAATAACCACATAATTTTAAATCTTGACTAAAAATAAATGTTGTTGTGGCTAAACAGCTTTCCCTTTACAACCTTCCTAAATTGCTCTTTCCTATTAGATTCTCAAATGCTAAGACTGTTTTCTAGTTATAGCATTTTTATCTCTATTTTTTTCCCAAATTTAAAGCCCAAACTCAGAGTATCTATGAATTGCTATATAATGATATCTGCTCAGGTTCTGTTTGTTGAAGTACAAAATATCTTGAGCAACGCTGTTGATTTCTAAATTAATTTTATTGAGATGTCATAGTTATAATACTATTAAAATTTCTGTTTTATATTGCATAGCTGCATCAATCTCTTCACCAAGATTTCCTCCACTATTATTCCATAACTCCTTCTCCTTCCTTTTTCCTCAAGCCTTCTAAATGCCCAGTTCTACATGTCCACTGAAAACTGTTCATCATACTCTCTACAATTCTTGTTATTTTTTATCCAACTTGTTTATCCTCTGCATTAAAGATGATTTAGTAGTAAATGTTAAATATTAAAGTACCTTAGCACATAAAATCTTCTTGTTAATATGCTCCTTAGCTTTATAGAACTGATGTTGATATATCTACTGAAAGATATAGAACATTGGGAAGAGAATACCAGGGCCAAGAAAAGAAAAGGAATTAAAGTTGTAAATTGGCAACAATCAACATTTGCAGTGAAATTAGAATCTGTGAATAACAACGATATTGAATTGACTCATTCATTTTGTATTGTTTGTTTTGTTTGGGGACTGTATCCAGCTTAGCTCAGGGCTTACTCCTTGCTGGGTACTCAGCGTCCCTCCTAGCAGGCATCAGGGTATTATATGGGTGTCATGAATATAATCAAAATCAGCTTTGTGCAGTGCAGGTGCCCTATCTGCTTTACTATTTCTTCATTAAAAAATTCATTTTCTGACATATTATTTGAGTGGTTTATACTGAATCTGATCGTTGAGAAGCATTCAGATGAAACACCTAAACTAGCCTTAATTTTCATAGTTTATTCAATTATGTTTCTTGCCATTTATAAGGGTAATATTCCATTTACCAAACACTTTGAACACAAGTTTTACTGTTTAATTGCTTTCAATGTCAGACACATACAATTGAGCATTGAATACTCTTGCAAATTCGGTAACAGAAAAACAAAGATTAACCCACTTATCATGCAGTGCACCTGGCGATTTGAACCAGGGCTCTCTGTTAGCAAGAACTACATACTTCTTTTTATCATTTCCACCACATAATATCTTAATATGTTATTGGAAATTTTAACATACTATTTTCTTTTTTTGTTTCTTATGTGCCATAAATAAAGTCTGAGATGAATAACATTAGTAGGAATGCATTTTTTTTATTACATTGAAGAACTTGCCTTTAAGTTCTCTATTTCATTTTTCATGTGCTTCACTGATGCTGAGCGATTAATTTCATTTTGTTTCTCTTGAACTGATTTTAAAATGTGGAAGCTTTTAATTAATCTGGTGTTCACTGGTTTTTCTTTATAATCTCCATTAACATTAAATAATGTGTCCCAGACAATCAACTTTTATGCTTTTGTTTTCTTTTAGAGTTTGAAAAAATTTAATTGCAAAATACCTCCTCAGTATCCTATGGCTTCAGCATACTTTTTCTCTTCATTTTCTCATTTTTGCAGATTATACTTAAGATGGCAATTTCAAGGATGTTAGTTATACCCCACTACATTCCTCCCGTGATCAGAAATAGGGATAAATCTTTCGCTATCTGAATCTTATATATATGACACTATCAATATGCCAACCATTTACAATTTTATACACTAGATCTTTCATTTTCTTCTCTCTCAGTCTTCTGATTCACAGAAATAAAAATAATCATTTTTCTTTAATGAATTTTTTTCAAAAATTTTCTTAAAACTATAAAAGCTAAAGTGAAATAACTGGTGAGAGGATAGAAAAAGGAGAGAAGACAAGAATGGATACTTAAGTAATACACAATTCCTTAAAAGCACCAAATCTGAATTATCACAAATCAACTGCTGGAAAAAACAGTTCAGTTTATACATTATCATCAAAGTCTGCTTACCAGATAATTTAAATCTTTGTTTTTTTTTAATTTTTTAAACAAATTTTATTAGTGAAACACCATGAGGTACAGTTGTAGACTTACAAATTTTTGTGCTTGGATTTCAATTATACAATGATCAAATACCCATCCCCCCACCAGTGCCCATTTTCCACCACCACGGGTCCCAGTATCCCTCTCACCCCCCATCCCCTCCATGCCACCCTGTTTCTGTGGCAGGGCATTCCCTTTTGTTCTCTCTCTCCTTTTGCATGTTGTGGTTTGCAAACAAAGCATTGAGTGGTAATCAAATTTGGTCTATGTTCTACTTTCAGCACATTTCTCCCATCCTGGGGGGATCTTTCCAACACCCTTTATTCAGCGCTTCCTTCTCTATCTGAGCTCCCTTTTCCCCTAGCATGTGTGGCTGGCCTCCAAGCCATGTCAAAAAAGTATAGTTGAAAGTGACATCTGCACTTGTTTGTTCATTGCAGCACTCTTTACAATAGCCAGAATCTGGAAAAACCTGAGTGTCCAAGAACAGACGACTGGTTAAAGAAACTTTGGTACATCTACATAATGGAGTACTATGCAGCTGTTAGAAAAGATGAAGTCATGAAATTTACTACATGGAAAGTATCATGTTAAGTGAAATGAGCCAGAAAGAGAGGGATAGACATAGAAAGATTGCATTCATCTGGGGAATATAAAGTAACAAAATAGGAGAATAACACCCAAGAGTGGCCAAAATAATTTACATCTTTGAATGAGCTTTAATTTAAGAAGAAAGGTTTGTTAGCAGTTAAATCAAGAATCTCCTATTTGGGGACCTACAGGGAAAGAAATAGGGAAAAATGTGCATCTTTCATGACTACATCCTGATAATTCACATACATATCTTGAAGAAGCAAAATGTCTTTGTTTTTATTTTTTAATATTCTTTTCTGTTCCTTCTTTTAAAATCAAGTTTTTGAACCACAAATTTGCCTTCTGCGAACACTGGAGCAGTAATGCGTGACTAAGACAATGGCATCACTATTGTTCTGTAGGAATGCTGAAAATTACAAAATGGAAAAAACAATTTCTCTTTTTTTGGTAATTATTTACTTATTTATTTATTTATTGAATCACTGTGGAAAAAGTTACAAAGCTTTCAGATTTAAGTCTCGGTTATGCAAATATCAAACACAGTTCCCTTTACCAATACTTATTTTTCACCATGAAGAACCCCAATAAACCACCCCCCTCCCAACCCTCCCAATGCCTGTGAGGCAGATAAATTCTAGTTAACACTCTAGCTACTTCGACGAGATTCATTGTTTCGACAAAAGATGCACAATTATTATTTAGACTTTACACCCCCAAATCAAACATACTGAAAAGGCATTGTGAATTTGTTTTCTACAGCTGGTCACAAGAATCAAACGATGTCGCACGCAATTTTGGATTTCTGGTATTTTACGTATTGACCCTGGAAATATTTCTTCTGAGAGTCAAATAATTATGAGATTGGTTTTTGTATTCTGGAGCCATGGCTGTTCCAGATAGCCGCTCGTGGGGGGCAACTCGTGACCTCGGTAGGGCATGAAGGACAAGCCGGGAACGCCCCCCCTCCCATGAGGTTTCAGTCACCCCATCACCACAGGCTCATACCTGGCTTTCCCAAAAAACAATTTCTTAATTATTCAATTTGACATTATAATTTAATTATATGGCAACTGAAATTGTATGCTGAAACACAAGATATTTTATTTATGGATATGTTATAGGGTCACTCAGAAATGGCAACCATAAATTATTTGTTTAGAAAACTATTCAATCAAAAATAAAGTGAATTCCTAATAAAAATCTTGGTAGGGTGTGAAGGAGTCAGGAACGCCCCCCTTTCCATGAGGTTTCAGTCGCCCCATCACGACCAGCTCATACTTGGCTTTCCACAAAGCTCCCAAGCGGCTGCCATCTTTCTTTCCTGAGGGAAAAAGGTGCAAGGGACCAACACCCTTTCCCCTCTGGGCAGGCATGGCAGCGTGGATTAATGCATAGTCTATTCACTTTTCTGCTGCAAGCTACGGGGCTCTGCATTCAGTCCTGTGCTTCTGGAGCCATGGCTGTGCGAAGAGCTGCTCATGGGGGGCAACTTGTGACCTCAGTAGGGCATGAAGGACAAGCCGGGAACCCCCCCCTCTAATGAGGTTTCAGTCACCCCATCACCACAGGCTCATAGCTGGCTTTCCCAAAAAACAATTTCTTAATTATTCAATTTGACATTATAATTTAATTATATGGCAACTGAAATTGTATGCTGAAACACAAGATTTTTAATTTATGGATAAGTTATAGGGTCACTCAGAAATGGTAACCATAAATTATTTGTTTAGAAAACTATTCAAGCAAAGATAAAGTGAATTCCTAATAAAAATCTTAAATAGGGGCTGAAGCAATAGTATAGCAGGTAGGGCATTTACCTTGCCCGTGGCCTATTCGGGTTTGATTCCCAGCATCACATATGGTCCCCAAGTTATGCTAAGTAAGTTTATCTACCTAGTGTGTATCAAATAATATCAAGGCAAAAGGATCACTATAGTTGAAGTTACATCAAAAAGCTTAGCTTGTGGCCAGAATAATAGTAGAGCAGGTAGGGTGGTTGCCTTACACATGGACAGCCTAGGCTCTATTCTTGGCACTCCAAACAGATCCCTGACCCTTTCCAAAAATGATCCCTGGGTACAGAATCAAGAATCAGAACTGAATACTGCCAAATGTGGCCTTAAAAACAAAACAAACAAAAATACATCTTTTTTTAGATATTAAGGGCATCCAGGTAGGAAAGGAAGAAATCAAGCTCTCACTATTCGCAGATGATATGATACTCTACTTAGAGAACCCAATAACCTCCACCAAAAAACTCCTAGAAACAATAGACTCGTATAGTAAAGTTGCAGGTTATAAAATCAATACCCAAAAGTCCATGGCTTTCCTATACGCAAACAGTGAGAGAGAAGAAAGCAACATGAAAAAAACAATCTCGTTCACAATTGTGCCCCAGAAAATCAAGTACCTAGGAATCAGCTTAACTAAGGAAGTAAAGGACCTGTACAAAGAAAACTACAAAACGCTACTTCAGGAAATAAAAGAGGACATGAGGAAATGGAAAATATCCCCTGCTCATGGGTCGGGAGACTTAACATTGTCAAAATGGTAATACTACCGAAAGCATTGTATAAATTCAATGCAATCC
This sequence comes from Sorex fumeus, assembly GCF_029834395.1. Lineage (NCBI taxonomy): Eukaryota > Metazoa > Chordata > Mammalia > Eulipotyphla > Soricidae > Sorex > Sorex fumeus. The sequence continues at coordinate 38,231,915 of NW_026606322.1, read as the reverse complement.
CTATAAGGATACCCATGACATTCTTCAAATAAATGGAGCAAACACTCCTGAAATTTATATGGAACAATAAGCCCCCACGAATAGCTAAAGCAATTCTTGGGAAAAAGAAAATGGGAGGAATCAACCTCCCGAACTTCAAACTGTACCACAAAGCAGTAATAATTAAAATAGCATGGTACTGTAACAAAGGCAGAACTGCAGACCAATGGAACAGGGTTGAAAACACTGACATCTCCCCTCAATCATATGATCATCTAATCTTTGATAAAGGTGCAAGTAATGTGAAGTGGAGTAAGGAAAGCCTCCTTAATAAATTGTGTTGGCATCACTGGACGACTACATGCAAAAAAATGGGCTCAGAACTCTGCCTAACACCATGTACAAAAGTAAGATCAAAATGGATTAAAGACCTCAACATCAGACCAGAAACCATAAGGTACATTGAAGATATAGTTGGCAAAACCCACCATGACATTGAAGCTAATGGTATCTTCAAAGATGCCACGCCACTGGCCGAGCAAGTGAAAACAGAGATAGATAAATGGGACTATCTTAAACTAAGAAGCTTCTGCACCTCCAAAGAAACAGTGACCAAAATACAGACAGTCTACAGAATGGGAAAGGATATTCACCGAATACGCATCTGACAAGGGGTTGTTATCCAGGATATACAAAATACTGGTTAAACTCCACAAGAAGAAAACATCCAACCCCATCCAAAAATGGGACAATGAAATGAACAGAAACTTTCTCAAAGAAGAAATCCGAATGGCAAAAAAGCACACGAGAAAATGCTCTACATCATTAATCATCAGGGAGATGCAGATCAAAACCACAATGAGATACCATCTCACACCTCAGAGACTGGCCCACATTCAAAAGAACAAAAGCAACCGATGCTGGCGTGGATGTGGCGAGAAAGGGACACTCCTTCACTATTGGTGGGAATGTCCAGTGGTTCGACCCTTCTGGGAAACAGTATGGACAATTCTCAAAAAATTAGAAATTGAGCTCCCATTTGACCCAGCAATACCACTCCTGGGAATATATCCCAGAGAGGCAAAAATGTATAGTCGAAGTGACATCTGCACTTGTTTGTTCATTGCAGCACTCTTTACAATAGCCAGAAACTGGAAGAAACCTGAATGCCCAAGAACAGATGACTGGTTAAAGTAACTTTGGTACATCTACACAATGGAGTACTATGTAGCTGTTAGAAATGAAATTTACATACAAGTGGTACAACATGGCAAGTATCATGCTAAGCGAAATGAGTTCAGAAAGAGAGGGATAGACATAGAAAGATTGCATTCATCTGGGGGATATAAAGTAACAAAGTATGAGATTAATACCCAAGAATAGCTGAGATCAGCACCAGGAGGATTACTCCATAACTTAGAGGCAAGCCGGGTATCCTAGAGGAAAGGGCAGTTCAGATAGAGAAGGGAGCATCAAATAAAGGATGTTTGGAGGATCCTCCCAGGAGGGGAGATGCATGTTGAAAGTAGACTATGGACTGAACATTTTTGCCACTCAATGCCTCTTTTGCAGACCACAACACTCAAAAGGAGAGAGAGAACACAGGGGATTGCCCTGCCACAGAGACAGCGGGGGATGGGGGGATGGGGGTGGGGGGATATTATCCATGGTGGTAGAAAATGGGCACTGGTGGAGGGATGGGTATCTGATCATTGTATAATCGAAACCCAAGCACAAAAAATTGTAAATCTACAACTGTAAAAAAAATAAGTTGATAATGTATTAATAAATTGGAAATATGTGAAGAAAAAAAACTTAAAAAAATACATCTTTTTTTTAACTAAAAGGAAAAAGATCAACTAAACTTTCATGTGTCCCCAAACCAAAATCAAACAAAAATGCATTTTTTAAATTAAAAGATAAAAAGATCAGCTAAGTTTTAATGAAAAGTAATAGAGTGATGTGGTGAAAATTTGAGAGCTTAAAAAGTCACTTATTATTCTTCAAAATGATGTATAATACATCTTCATATAAATGATAAAATATAATATCATCTATAAGAAGAACGTAGTGAAATCTAATGATTTGAGTTTCAAATACATATATTTAGAGAGCTGTATAAATATAGGTGTGTGTGTGTGTGTGTGTGTGTGTGTGTGTGTAGTTGATTGCTTTTGATCCTCTCTAGGGTAGCAGAATAGGACAACTTCCCTTAGAACTACTTCTATGTGGGTATATATATATATATATATATATATATATATATATGTATATATATATATATCAGTTATAAAACTATGGCATTTTCTTTCAAGGTCATTAGAGTACTTTGACAGATGTTTTATCAGCACTTCTTAAAAATCTGAAAGTCCATTGATAGCAGTGACTTGATCACTTGATCACCTGACATCCCATTACTCATCGATTTGCTCATGCAGGTGCCAGTAACATCTCCATTTGTCCCTGTCACATGCTAGTGTAGCCCAACAGTGTCTGCTCATTCTAGGAAGACAAAGAGCCTCAAACAAATCATTCAGGGTCTTGACGAAGAAGTCTGACCATCTCGTAGTTGGGGGGCCACGTGATCTTTTGACGTCCCATGGAATTTAGTCAGTAATGGCTCTAGTCCAGCAGTCATCTCCAAATCTCATTACGTGTCCAGCCCATCTGATTTTTGATGCCTTGGCAAACAAGACAGCGTCTCTGATTCTTGATCATTGACAGAGGTCGGAACTCCGGATTCTTTATCTAACTTGAGTGAGTGTGATAGTTCAAGCATAGCTTTTTGAATTCTTCTTTGGGAGACTTGAATAGCGTTCTCATTCTGTTTTCGTAGGGCCCAGGTCTCTGAAGCATATGTTAATGCAGAAAGAACAGTGGAATCGAAGAGATGTGCCCGGAGCCGAAGGTTCTTCATACTCTTAGCTATTTCTTTGGTGCTCTTAAAGGCTTTCCAAGCTGCTCTCTTCCTCCTGCGCAACTCAGGTGCCAGGTCATTCATCATGTTGACTTCTCGACCTAGGTACACATAACTGTTGCGTTTGGAGATATTTGTTTCATTGAGAGTAAATGGAACATCAGGAATGAGACTGTTTTTTCATAAACATTGTCTTTGTGAGATTCAGCTGGAGTCTGACCTTTCCACATTCATGGTCGAAGTCGGCCAGCATTTGTGCCGCTTGGCTAATAAACATTATTAGAATGACGTCATCAGCAAAGCGGAGGTGGTGTAGTGCCGACCATCTATCTTCACTCCCATTCCTTCCCATTCCAGTTGTGCGTAACATTCTTGACGGTGGCACTGAACAGTTTTGGTAAAATGGCATCACCTTACCAAACCCCTCTCTTCACATGGATGATCACTTCCTTGTAGAATGGTGAGATCCTGATAGTGAATCTCTAATACAGATCATGGATGATCCTGATGTATTGAGTTTGAATGCCCTTTTTGGCTAGGGCTTCCGTGACTGCTTTTGTCTCAACAGAATCAAAGACCTTCTTTAAACCAATGAACATTAGACAGAGCGGCATCTTGAACTCCTGAGAAACCTCAATGAGCTTGGTTATCATGTGGAAATGGTCGATTGTGCTGAATCCTTTGCAGAACTCAGCTTGCTCACATGGTTGTCCTTCATCCAGTTTTCTGCCAATCCTGTTCACGATGACTCGAGTGAACAGCTTGTAGACGATAGACAACAGGCAGGTGGACTGATAGTTGCCAATGTCGTGGATGTCTCCCTTCTTGTACAACAGAACAGTCCTGCTGGTTTTCACTTGGGTCGGAACCTTGCATTTCAGACAGGTAGCTTGTGAAGAGCCAAGCCAGTGTATTGATGAGTACTGATGCCAGGTTCTTCAGGTGTTCGGATCTGACCATGTGTGGGCCAGGTTCTGTTCTTTTGTTTACTGACAATATGGCATGTCGGATTTAGGAAGGGAGAAAATTGGGAATGACATCTATCCAGCAGAATTTGGGATGTGGGCAGGTAGATGTGGCTATCAAAGAAATTCGAGTAGAAGTCATGGATAATCTTCTCCATTGCCTTTCTGGAAGATGTGATAGGTCCATCAGGAATTTGGAGGGCAATCATCTTGGTCTTGTAGTTGGCGAGGGACAGGCAAGCTTTGAGAATGCTTTGCCTGGCTTCTGCTGAATCTGCCAGCACTGCTGCTCTTCTCTCTTTGACGTCTTCCTTTATATGCGAGCTCTGAAGTTCGTTGGCGGTTTCCTGAGGCTTTTGCCAAGCCACATTGGTGAATGAGCTCGAGAGTTTTTGAGGACAGGCATTTTTTTTGTGCCTATCTCTCTCTCCACAATTCTTGAACAATCATGAAGGTGCTGAATCAGTTGATCATATTCCTGATCGATGTTGTCAATGATAGCATCTTCCCATGTTGTTGCAATAGTGCCAAAGAGCTCCCAGTTGTTAATCATTCTGGGAGTTCTCTTCTTAAACGTTTCAGCCCTTTCTTCCTGCTCTGCGAAGTAGAATTTTTCACGAATTAGATGGTGGTCCGTTCCCATTTGGAATTTTGGGACTATAGTGACATCAGTCAGGCAAAACTATTGATTGAATAGGATGTGATCAATTTCATTGTGTAGCTGTCCACTGGGAGACTCCCATGTCCAACGTTCAGATTTGGTCTTTAGGAATTCTGAGTTACCATGAATGGTCTTGGTCGACATGATAAACTCAGACAGTCTCTCTCCCTTTTCATTCCATTCTAGGCCATGGGTCGCGATGTGGAGTTCTTTGGCTGATCTTCTCGGTCCTATCTTGGCATTAGAATCACCAACAATGATCTTGTAGAAGTTGTGGTCTTCTTTATAGAACTCTCCATCTCCACGTAGACCTTCTCAATTTCTCCATCATAATTGGATGTTGGTACCTAGACAACGAAGATAGAAACTGCCGTCAGTGAGTCACATCTATTCAAATGTAATCATCCATTTTGGGTTGTTATGTATTTGAATGAATCAATACTCATGGCCAAGTTCATGTTGACAAGGACATCAACACCACTGATGCCTCTTTGATTGCATGTTCTGAGGAACAGTTCTTCTCCAGTGTCGAAAATGGCATAATGTGATTGATACCTTCTCATCTCAGTCAGAGCAATGATGTTGTACTTGATCTTTCACAGAAAAAACGGAACGAAAGACAAGATGTTCTTAAGTCTATGAAACACAGAAGATACTTCACTTTAAATGTTAGTTTGAGATTCAGATGAAGGGGCTAATGACTTACAAAGATTTAGTCAGCTTGAAGCCCAGAGCCATCTAATAAGCCACATCTTAATTCCTTCAAAGTCTAAAGATATCCCATTGTTGGTTTAGGTTTAATGAGTTGCTTACTACCAGTAAATGACACTACATTTGTAACTTCTTGTATGACACACAACTCATCTTGTTTAAAGAGTACATTTAAAAATTTTGGTGAGGCCCAAAGCTACTATTGCTCTGGGAAATTTTTGGTAAAGTAACAAATCTCAGAATCCACCAAGCAAATCATAAGCCTTGTTCCGTTTCCCAGTTCTATGTTTAATGTATGTAAAAATGCATTGCACTTTCTAGAGCCTCTTCTATTCTAGAACACCCTATTTTCTGTTTTCATACACTTGTAGGGCACATATCCTTCATAGCAAGAACTGTAAGTTGTGTCATGAAAGAAATCAGGATGAAGAATAAAAAGTTAATATATAAATGTTTTTCCTAAACTTTCAGTGATCTCTTGTGATCTGAAAATTATCTCATCTAAGTTTCAAATGAAGAATTGTTCTGCCTCATAAAGAAGCTCAGATGCAGTCTGATTTTCTCTATCAAATGGTTTTTAAAATCCTTGCTAATTAAGCTTAGTGGGGAACAAATGCTCTCTACAGAGACTGGTGAAGCTGCAGAAATAAAGAGAGAATGCCAGCAGCATGGCAGTGCAGGAAATGAGTTTAGGACTGTATCCTCCTTACTTTTCCACACAATAACAGAATCCAAGAGGGAGGGTATGCATGAGACAAAGACTGAAATAAGAGTCCAGCCCAACTATTTCTGTCCCTTTTCACATGTTGAACTTTCAACACAGAATACTTGAAAATGTTACTTATTTAGAGAAATATATACATATATACACACACATACAAACCTCTCTCTCTCTCTATATATATATATGTATATATATATATTACAATTTTAATTTGGGAAAGCCTTGAGTACACACAGGATAGTGAATAAAGTTTATTTCTGGCTGGTTTGGTCCATCTTATGTGGTGTCAGGTATCAAACCTTGGTAAGTTGCATTCAAAGTAAGCATTATATCCTCTGTACTATTTCCTTTGCTCAATAGGGTGATCTTTTACTGGTAGTTAATTTAAAAAGTTCAGTCCAGAAGACCTTAATGCATATGTATGGTCCCTTTTAAAAATGATTAGGACAGAGAGGAAAGGAGGACAGGCACAGTGAGTTTGGCCAAAGAGAGAGGGCTTGAAGAAAGATTGTACCTGGCAACTGTTTGATTTCACATATCCAATGTCCAGTTCTGTGAGAAAGTAGTTTTTGTTGTATAAAACTCAGGCTACAGTCTTTGATAATCTGTTAGAGATATCCTACCTTAATGAGAAGTTTCCTAGGATTCTAAAAAGGATTTTATAACTCAGGTTAATATGCCCTGTAGAGAAGAGATCATTATCATTATAGCGCTGGTTCAAAGAAATGCCTGAACAACTTTTTCCCAATCCAAATCGACAAAATTTATAAACATCCATTTCTTTCTCTCTTCCTTCCTTCTGACCATCCGTATCTAGACTGGACTTACTTAGTTTTCACTTTGTTCAAAAGTTCTTCAGATGTAAATTTATACCTCTTTGTAATTCTCTACATTAGCTTAATTTCTAAATAATTATGATCTGATGTTAGCTTTTTTTAAAAAAATCAAAAATAGTAAAAGTTAAGGAACTTCAAATGGGAAATTTTGGATTTGACTCTGGAAGTTCTAAGAATCATTCCAGATCCACATTGAAAACTCATGGTTGGGCATGATTAATATTCTGAGAGTCAGCAATCCAATATGAGTATAAGAATTGTCATTCAGACCTTATACTGCTTAGCTAAAGAATTTTTGCGAATAGAACTTAATATTCAGCACAGTGAATTGAGCTCTAGAATTGAGTACTAATATTGAGCATTTTCTACCACTATGAACCCAGTGATCACTGAGGAATAAAAGCCGATTATAATATGTTCTTGGTTTCTACCAGGATTTGTATTGTATGTACAGATAATGCAACATCATGCAAGGTCAATATTTCATTAAAAGCACAGATAACTGTTAGCAAATTTATTTAAAATGTGTTATATAACTTACTAAATATACTGTTGTTGTATTGCATACAATGGACAAATATAGTATTAATAAAATATTCCCCAAATGTATATTCCTGTGATATAAATATACTGGGCTGAAGCAATAGAACAGAGGGTAGGGTGTTTGCCTTGATCTCAGCCAACCTGGACTGACCCGGGTTGGATTCCTCCGCCCCTCTCAGAGAGCCCAGCAAGCTACCAAGAGTATCGCGCCCACACAGCAAACCTGGCAAGCTACCTGTGATGTATCTGATATGCCAAAAACAGTAACAAGTCTCACAATGGAGATGTTATTGGTACCAACTCAAGCAAATCGATGAACAGCCAGAGGACAGTGCTATACAGTGCTATAGATGCAATGTATAAAGTACAACTTAGAGTTTTGCAGTTAACCTAAAGAATTGTTTGCTATCAATTCCAAAGTGGTGTTATTATATATATTTTGCTCTTTAAGATAATGACTTTTCATTAGAAAAGTTTTTCAGATATATGACTGTGTATAAGCAGGAACAACTTGCAGAGGATCAGAATGACAAGGGCCCAGAAATACATGGAGAACAGAATCTTTTAAAAGAAAAAATAAGCTATATGGCTTTATTTGCAACCAGATCCATGTTGTAGACAAATAGGAATCTTCAGCGTAGCAGAGCTGAGTTTTTTGTCAGCCTCCTTATCACTTGGGGAACTTTAAATTTATTGGAAAAAAATGCAGTTTACAGAAAAAAACTGCTAGTAGGAGATAGAGAAATGAGCCTACTATTTAACATTATTATGCAGTTGATCCGAACCAGAAAGACAATTACAATTTTACAGCTAAGATAGAAGAGAAATTAAGGAACTGAGGATACCAAGAAAGATATTCCAGAAATATAACAAGGCTAGTGTCTTAAATGCCAATGAACATTGAAATTAAAGCTGGTCAATATCAGTATCTGGAACAAATGACTACACAAAGCCAGACCCATTCCAGCATATAAAACTAAGCCAATGACTTTGTCAAATGTTGATTAAATGATTTAATATTTGCATATGATATTTTAAATCCTGTATATTACTCCTTCCACTTAGAACAATTAATACTTAAATCTTTAAGGAACTATTTGTATGTGTATGTCTGTATGAATGTGTGTTTTTGAATAATTTGCAGTATACTTTTAAATTGGGCTGAAGTGATAGAACAGCAGGTAAGGCATTTGCCTTTCAAGCGGCCAACATGGCCGACCTGAGTTCAATTCCTCCACCCCTCTCAGAGAGCCTGGCAAACTATCAAGAGTATCTTGCCCGCACGCACGGCAAAGCCTGGCAAGCTACCTGTGTTTATTTGAGGGGGTGGGGCAGATTTGGGTCATTTCCAGATGTACACAGACCTAAATCCTGACTCTGTAGGCAAAGATTATTCCAACTGGTTTTTAGGATTATTTCTACTGGTTCTTGGGAAACCATATGTGGTTTCATCATCTGTCTGTCTACCTATCTACCTAGTGCCCAACAGCTAACCCTAGAGTGTAGGGAGAAGAGAGACATAGAAGGATAGAAGTTGAGGGGAGAAGTAAAAGAGGCACACTAAAAGGTAATAGGCAAAGGGTCTTGGGTGTATTTGTGGTGTTGAGGGGTGATATTGCTACAAATTGAAAACCAGAGAGGCAATAATGCAATAATCGGCTGTTTGCAAGACAAACGCCTTAACCTTTATGCTGTCTCTCTGGCCCCTATTTAATTTAATTATTTTTTATCAGCAAAGCATAATGTGTATCATATCACAAACTATTGTCTTTCTTTTTTTTTCTTTTTTATTAGTGAAACAACATGAGGTACAGTTGTAGATTTACAAATTTTTGTGCTTGGATCTCGGTCATACCACGATCAAATACCCATCACTCCACCAGTGCCCATTTTCCACCACCAGGATAATATCCCTCCCCCCCCCCATCCTCCCATCCCCCCATCCCCCCCTGCCACTGTGGCAGGGCATTCCCCCCTGTTCTCTCTCTCCTCCTGGGCGCTGTGATCAGCCAAAGAGGCATTGAGTGGCGAACATGTTCAGTCCAGTCTACTTTCAACCTGCATCTCCCCTCCTGGGAGGATCCTCCAAACACCCTCCACTTGGTGTTCCCCTTTCTATCTGAATTGTCCTTTCCCCTAGAATACCCAGCTGGCCTCTAAGTTATAGAGTAATTCTCCTGGTGTTGCTCTCAGCTATTCTTGGGTATTAATCTCATATTTTATTATTTTATATCCCCCAGATGAATGCTATCTTTCTATGTCTATCCCTCTATTTCTGACTCATTTCGCTTAGCATGATACTTTCCATATTGTACCACTTGTATGTAAAGTTCATGACTTCATCTTTTCTAAGAGCCACATAGTACTCCATTGTGTAGATGTACCAAAGTTTCTTTAACCAGTCATCTGTTCTTGGGCACTCAGGTCTCTTCCAGTTTCTGGCTACTGTAAAGAGTGCTGCAATGAACAAACAAGTGCAGATGTCACTTCGGCTACAAGTTTTTGCCTCTCTGGGATATATTCCCAGGAGTGGTATTGCTGGGTCAAATGGGAGCTCAATTTCTAATTTTTTGAGGAACGTCCATACTGTTTTCCAGAAGGGCTGAACCAGTGGACATTCCCACCAACAGTGAAGGAGTGTCCCTTTCTCGCCACATCCACGCCAGCATCGGTTGCTTTTGTTCTTTTGACTGTGGGCCAGTCTCTGAGGTGTGAGATGGTATCTCATTGTGGTTTTGATCTGCATCTCCCTGATGATTAATGATGTAGAGCATTTTCTCATGTGCTTTTTTGCCATTCGGATTTCTTCTTTGAGAAAGTTTCTGTTCATTTCATTGCCCCATTTTTGGATGGGGTTGGATGTTTTCTTCTTGTGGAGTTCAACCAGTATTTTGTATATCCTTGATATCAACCCCTTGTCAGATGTGTATTCGGCGAATATTCTTTCCCATTCTGTAGGCTGTCTTTGTATTTTGGTCACTGTTTCTTTGGAGGTACAGAAGCTTCTTAGTTTAAGATAGTCCCATTTATCTATCTCTGTTTTCACTTGCTCAGCCAGTGGTGTGTCATCTTTGAACATACCATTAACCTCAATGTCATGGAGGGTTTTGCCAACTTTGACTTCAATGTATCTTATGGTTTCTGGTCTGATGTTGAGGTCTTTAATCCATTTTGATCTTACCTTTGTACATGGTGTTAGGCAGAGTTCTGAGCCCATTTTTTTGCATGTAGCCGTCCAGTGATGCCAGCACAATTTGTTAAAGAGGCTTTCCTTACTCCACTTCACATTTCTTGCACCTTTATCAAAGATTAGATGATCATATAATTGGGGGGTGATGTCAGTGTATTCAACTCTGTTCCATTGGTCTGCAGTTCTGCCTTTGTTCCAGTACCATGCTGTTTTGATTATTACCGCTTTGTAGTAAAGTTTGAAGTTCGGGAGGTTGATTCCTCCCATTTTCTTTTTCCCCAGAATTGCTTTTGCTATTCGTGGGGGTTTATTGTTCCATATAAATTTCAGGAGTGTTTTCTCCATTTCTTTGAAGAATGTCATGGGTATCCTTATAGGAATTGCATTGAATTTGTACAGTGCTTTTGGTAGTATTGCCATTTTGACAATGCTAAGTCTTCCGACCCATGAGCAGGGGATGTCTTTCCATTTCCTCATGTCCTCTTTTATTTCCTGAAGTAGCGTTTTGTAGTTTTCTTTGTACAGGTCCTTTACTTCCTTAGTTAAGCTGATTCCTAGGTACTTGATTTTCTGGGGCACAATTGTGAACGGGATTGATTTTTTCATGTAGCTTTCCTCTCTCTCACTGTTTGCGTATAGGAAAGCCATGGACTTTTGGGTATTGATTTTATAACCTGCAACTTTACTATACAAGTCTATTGTTTCTAGGAGTTTTTTGGTGGAGGTTATTGGGTTCTCTAAGTATAGTATCATATCATCTGCGAATAGTGAGAGCTTTATTTCTTCCTTTCCTACCTGAATGCCCTTAATGTCTTTTTCTTGCCTAATTGCTATTGCAAGTACTTCCAGTTCTATATTGAACAGCAGTGGAGAGAGTGGGCATCCTTGTCTCGTCCCTGATCTTAGAGGGAAGGCTCTCAGTTTTTCCCCATTGAGGATGATGCTTGCTGTAGGCTTGTGGTAGATGGCTTTAACTATGTTGAGGAAAGTCCCCTCTATGCCCATTTTGGCTAGGGTTTTCATCATAAAGGGGTGCTGGATCTTGTCAAATGCTTTCTCTGCATCTATTGATATGATCATATGGTTTTTATCTTTTCTTTTGTTGATATGATGGATTATGTTGATTGATTTCCGAATGTTGAACCATCCTTGCATCCCTGGGATGAATCCTATTTGGTCATGGTGTATGATCTTTTTGATGAGTAGTTGGATTCTATTTGCTAGTAGTTTGTTGAGGATCTTTGCATCTGTGTTCATCAGGGATATCGGCCTGTAGTTCTCTTTCTTTGTGTTATCTCTGTCTGCTTTTGGTATCAGTGTGATATTTGCTTCATAGAAACTGTTCAGAAGTGTATTTGATGTTTCAATTTCATGGAAAAGCTTAAGGATGATTGGGAGTAAGTCTTCTTTAAAGATTTGGAAGAATTCACTGGTGAATCCATCCGGGCCAGGGCTTTTGTGCTTGGGGAGACTTTTTATTACCATTTCAATTTCCTTGATGGTGATAGGTCTGTTCAGGTATTCCAGGTCTTCTTGGTTCAGCCTTGAGAGTCTGTAGGAGTCTAGGAATTTATCCATTTCCTCAAGGTTTTGATGTTCCGTGGCATAAAGCTTTTCAAAGTACTCCCTGAGTATCCTTTGAATTTCTGTAGTTTCTGTTGTAATGACCCCCTTTTCATTTCTGATTCGGTTTATTAGTGTTTTCTCTCTCCCTTTCTTTGTGAGTTTTGCTAGGGGCTTATCGATTTTGTTAATTTTCTCAAAGAACCAGCTCTTGGTTTCATTGATCTTTCGGATTGTTTTCTGGGTTTCCATCTCGTTAATCTCTGCTCTGAGTTTTATTATTTCCTTCCTCCTGTTAGGGTTGTACTCCTTTTGTTGGTCCTTCTCCAAGTTCTTAAGCTGTGAGGTTAGTTTATTTATGTGGGCTTGCTCCTCCTTCCTGAGGAATGCTTGTAGTGCTATAAACTTTCCTCTTAAGACTGCTTTTGCTGTGTCCCATAGGTTTTGGTAACTCGTGTTCTCATTTTCATTCGTTTCTAGGAATCTTTTGATTTCCTCTTTAATTTCCTGTCTAAGCCACTCGTTGTTTAATAGCGCACTGTTTAATTTTCATGTGTTTAATTTAGTTTTCTGTTTTTGTGTGTGATTTACTTCTAATTCCAGCGCATTATGGTCTGAGAAGATTGTTGATATAATCTCTATCTTCTTAATTTTATGGAGGCATGTTTTGTGGCTCAGCATGTGGTCTATCTTGGAGAACGTTCCATGTACGCTTGAGAAGAATGTGTATTGAGCTTTTTGTGGATGAAGTGTCCTGTATATATCTACTAAGCCCCTTTCTTCCATTGTTTCCCTCAGATGAAGTATGTCCTTGCTAAGCTTGAGTCTCGTTGATCTATCAAGAGGTGACAAAGCGGTGTTGAGGTCTCCCACTAGTATTGTGTTGCTATCGATGTCTTTTTCCAAATCTATGAGTAATTGTTTTAAGTACTTTGCTGGTCTCTCATTAGGTGCATATACATTTATTATTGTAATTTATTCCTGTTGTACAGATTCTTTGGTCAATAGGAAATGGCCTTCACTGTCTCTTATGACTTTCTTCACTCTGAAATCGATGTGGTCTGATATTAGGATAGCTACCCCAGCTTTTTTCTGGGAGCTGTTTGCCTGTAGGATTGTTTTCCAGCCTTTGACTCTGAGTCTGTGTTTGCTTTGACTATTGAGATGTGTTTCTTGAAGGCAGCAGAATGTTGGGTTCAATTTTCTAATCCATCCTGCCACTCTATGTCTTTTAATTGGTGCGTTTAGCCCATTGACATTGAGAGAGATTATTGTTATGGGATTTTGTCCCATTGTTCTGTTGAAATTTGTTGTATTTGAGAGGTCTGTCTTGCCTTAAAGTAGCCCATTTAGTTGTACTTGTAACCATGGTTTTGAGTCTATGAAGTTCCTGAGCTGTTGTTTGTCCGTGAAACTGTGTGTTGTTCCTTCTATTATGAATGAGAGTCTCGCTGGGTAAAGTATTTTTGGAGAAGCATTTATTTCATTGAGTTTTTTCACTATGTCACACCACTGCTTTCGGGCCCTGAGGGTTTCATCAGAAAAATCAGCAGTGAATTTTAAGGATGCTCCTTTGTAAGAGATTTCTTTCTTCGATCTTGCTGCTTTCAGAATTTTGTCTCTGTCTAAAGTTTTGGTCATTTTGATCAGGATGTGTCTTGGTGTATTTTTATTCGGATTTCTTCTAGCCGGTACCCTTCGGGCCTCCTGGATGTGGTCACAAGTTTTCTTCAGCTCTGGAAACGCTGTAGCAATGATTTCTTTGACAGTTTCTTCTTCATCAAGGTTTTCTTCCCGTCCCTCTGGGACTCCAATAATTCTTATGTTACCCCTCTTGGCTTCATCACGATATTCTCTTGCCATCTGTTCTCGAACTGTGAGTCTCTTTTCCATTTTCTGCTCTTTTCTGACAAGACTCTGAACTTGATCTTCGAGCTTACTGATTCTGTTCTCAGCCGCTGTTACTCTGTTGCTGAGGCCTTCCACTGAGGTTTTCAATTCGGCTACTAGGTTTTTCAGGTCCGACATTTCCGATTGCATTTTCCTCATTTCTGCCTTCAAATCCTCTTGTCTTTTATTGGCATTGGTTTCCATTGTTTCTTTTAGTTCCCTAAGCATCCTGAGTAGCTCCATTCTGAATTCCTTGTCAGAGAGGTTGTCTAACGCTATAGCACTGTTGGTGTCGTCTGGGCTAGCCTCGTGAATAAGAAAGTTTGGTGGGCTTTTGCGTTGCTTTACCATTGTGACCAGTGTGGTTTGGTCCTTCACACTCGCTGCTACTGTTCTAGTTGAGTGAGGAGAGGCTGCCAGGAGCCGTTCAGCTTTGTTGCTGCTAGATGCGCCTCTTCTTCCTTTCTGAGTCTGACCTTCTTCTCAATCAGGTGTTATTCTTTGTTTTATAACTGACATTGAGTGAAACTTTTGGAGGCGTTACTATTTACTACTGAACTTGTATAGCTATTTTCCAACTGAACTTTTGTTGGAAATGGAGTAGGCGAGTGGGATTTTGTTGAATTGTAGTAGAAGAGGTGAGAAATTTTGTTTGGTATTAGGTAACAAGTTGATGAAAAGGATGAAAGGATGCAGGTCCAAGTAGATTAGAGCGAGTGATATACCTGTGGCCGCGTAAGCGGCCGCCCGCCCGGAAGTAGGCCACGCCCACTTTTAGGCCACGCCCCCTTCTTAGAGGCCACGCCCCTAGACAATGCCAGGCCACTCCCTCCCAGGATCCTGGGATCCGCGCTGTTCTCCGGCTGCGCTCGCTCGGTGGGCCGCGCGTCCGGGTTCAGGGGCGGGGCTCCGCTCGGGTCCTCCAACCCACCTGGATGGGAGGGGCCGGTGTGCTGCCGGGCGCGCTGCTCCGGATCTGGACGCGCGCTGGGGCTTGGGGTCACTGGGGGTCCGCGCTCTCCTCCCTCCTCCGGCTGCGCTTGCTCGGCGGGCCACGCGTCCGTGTTCAGGGGCGGGGCTCCGCTCGGGTCCTCCAACCCACCTGGATGGGAGGGGCCGGTGTGCTGCCGGGCGCGCTGCTCCGGATCTGGACGCGTGCTGGGGCTTGGGGTCGCTGGGGGTCCACGCTCTCCTCCCTCCTCTGGCTGCGCTCGCTCGGCGGGCCGCGTGTCCGGGTTCCTATTGTCTTTCTAGTACACATCATAGTTCACATATTGCCTAGCCTAATTTCTAGAATAAATACCTAGATTGTAATTAATACCTACACCATGAAATATTCTTAGATTAAAATGTAACCAGTATTGTATTCAGTATTATTCTAAAAACAAACTCAGGATCATCTCACGCATGTGGTATATAGATTAACTAAACAAGAGAACACAGGGTAGTATAGGGGGAAAACCTAGAACACATTTCTGGCCCCAAGTGAATGGGCTTGAAGTAGGCATGCCACAAATATTAAGAAAAGAGGCAGAAATAAGAGAAAAAACATGGGGTCAGGGGATTAACAGCCTAGTGGACTGGAAATTTCTCAGGTCCTAAATATATAGCAATCATTATGTTTGTAAAGGGCTTCTACAACAGGAAGTTCTTCCAAGGAAGAAGTTAAAGAACAAATACAGGATTCCTACTGGAAACAGGATTCCAGGGCATCATCTCACCTCTAGACCAAATATTCTGAATAAAAGGGTGCCATAAGCTGTCCTTCCAGTCTGTTTCATCATCTGTCTGTCTACCTATCTACCTAGTGCCCAATAGCTAACCCTAGAGTATAGGGAGAAGAGAGACATAGAAGGATATAAGTTGAGGGGAGAAGTAAAAGAGGCACACGAAAAGGTAATAGGCAAAGGGTCTCGGGTGTATTTGTGGTGTTGAGGGGTGATATTGCTACAAATTGACAACCAGAGAGGCAATAATGCTGAAAGCTTGAGATTCAAGCTACAACCAAAATTAAATATTGGCCTGTTGATTGGGGCTAGATCCAGAGGAGAGATAGTATAGCTGGTGGGGCATTCCTCAAAACAAAATAAAACAACAACAAAATAATTTGTCTGGTGGGGCCTTAAGAGTTAGTACAGAGTGGGGCCTTGTGGCTCACCTGGATTCCATCTCTGGCCTTCTTTATTGTCCCCTGAGCATCACCAAGAATAATTCCTGAATTTAGAGCCAGAAGTAACCTCTGAGCACTGCCAAGTGTGATTCTAAAACAAAAACAAAAATGTATCTGTCAAGGAGGCAGTCTGGTGGGACGGGAAGGAACTTGGTGATGCTGGTGGAGGGGATTGATACTGGCGGTGTCACTGGTGATGCAACACTTCTGTCTTAGCTGCTATTGGAAAGATTTCTTGGGACTGAATGACCAGATGATGAGATAGCGACACATTCCTGGAATCTAAAATCACCCTGCCCACTGTGAGGAGAACAGGATGCATCTTAATAGACTGCATTACATCTGCAGCCTGTAGGTAACTGAACACCAGAACAACCATACTTCCTTTGCCCCTTCCTGCCCCGGAAACCATGCTGTCTTTTGTCTCCTTCGCACCAAAAAGAGCACACCTTCAAGCCATGGAGTAAAATTCCTGGTACTAATCTTGGCCATTCTTGGGTGTTAGTCTCCTATTTTGTTTCTTTATGTTCCCCAGATGAATGCAATCTTTCTATGTCTATCCCTTTCTTTCTGAGTCATTTCGCTTAACATGATACTTTCCATGTAGTACCACTTGTATGTAAATTTCATGACTTTGTCTTTTCTAACAGCTACATAGTACTCCATTGTGTAAATGTATAATTGAAACTCAAGCACAAAAATTTGTAAGTCTACAACTGTACCTCATGGTGTCTCACTAATAATAATAAAAATAAATAAATAAATGAAAAAGAAGAGCACACCTTTCTTTTGTCCTCTTCCTCCAAAGAGACTTAAAAGCCCTGCTGAGCCTCTTCCAGGTCACTCTGTCCCCAAGATCAATAGAGGTCAGTAGCCTGGGAGCATCTCAATAAACTTCAGTTTCTTCACTTTACTTGTTTCTTTTCCTCTGTCTGTGCTGGGTGTGGTCCCAGACCTTACAGAGAACTTTGTAAAACATGGTGCCTACACACACACACACACACACACACACACACACACAAACACACACATATGTGTGTGTGCTTTGCTTGTATATGCATATATATAAGCAAAACATATGCACATATGAATATATATGTGTATATATGTGTGTATATATGCATATGTATACATACATACATATATACACCAACCTTACAACCTGAAGCTGACCTTTAGATGTATAAAGTTGCATCACCTATATATAGAGAGAAAGAGACATATATACCACATGGTAATATAGATGTTATATTTATATATATATCATTTATAAGCATTTATATACATAAATGATGTATACATTTCAAAGTAACTGAGAAATTTGTAATTTGTTGAAGGGACATACAAATTTGTAAAAGTCCCTTTAAGAAAATCATGTCAATTAATATACTTGCCTACTTTTCACATTTGAGTGGCTTGACCCTCTTGGAATCAAGCAAAACTTGTTAGTCTCTGCTTGCCTGAATCCTGTACCCTGCTGAGCTGAGGAGACCAGACTTTTGACAATTGCAGACTCAGCTGTCATTATCTTAACTGAATCAGTGCGATACCACGTGCCAAGGTTGGCAGCAAAGCCACCCAAAAGTAGGTTATTGCTCTTATACTGGCTTATCCAGAAAAACTGTAAAATGAATTTCACGATTCATGTCTACTCCTTATGTGTGGACTGGCAATGTCAGGAAATTTTAAAAGAGAAAAAAACTAATTGAATGTGATATTTAATTTGTTACAAATGTCTCTGAATTTTACCTTTGCTAAAAGCACACTATATATCATACAGCATTACTATAGAAATAGTAAAATAAAATGTAGAGCTCTTTATTTTAATAATTGACATTTATTAATATTAAAAATAATAATTACTCTAAAGAGATTTACTAGGAGGTATAGTGCTTTCATTCTGCAAATATCATACCCAATTATGTTTTGGAATGTACACAAATTATAATTAAAGAATAACCCTTTATTATTGGTAAAAGCCCTAATATCTGTTGATTAAATTATATAGGTCATTTATATAAATTTTCATTGTTTCTGGAATAAAAGCTGAGTGAATTAAAATGGAGTGAAATGAAAACTGCAGAACTAGCGAATTCCAGCATTTGATTTCAAATTTGTACTTACAGATATGCTGTTAAATGTTTAACAATTAGCCCTCTAAAAGATGGTAAGGAAACGCTGATTTTTAGATTTTTCAATTTGCATGGTATAAATACTATGATCATAGCTGATTGTAATCTCCCTGAAAATATAACAGTTAGCCCCAATATGCTCACATTAGCTCATTTTATTGCATCACTGCTGCAGGCTGTACCACAACATATAATCTTAAGGATTTTTCTAATGAAATTTTTCTATTGTGATCCCCAACATTTTTCATTGTCAAAATTAAGTGATTGCATGATTATTCCTTCTTCATTATCTTTTTGGTCATATCCTGTCAACCTCAAGGCAACCCCTGTGTTCAGGGGTGACTTTTTATGGCATTCATAAGGACCACATGCAGTGTCAAGAATTGAACAGGATCGACTGCATATAAGGAAAGTGGATTATCCTCAATACTACATCTATCTCTCCTCCTATTTACTTTTATTCTATAAAATACTGTGCATTCTTTGAAGGAATGATGCATGATTGATTTTTTAAAAATCTAAATACTTTCATTGCTAAGGAGGCATGGAATATTGTTACAAACACTGATGGTATAATGACCATATGTGATTATAGGTCAACTTGTTCAAGATTGAAAATCTATAGATTCAACTCCCATTAAAGTAGTTCCCTTGCAAGCTTCATAGAAGCTGACCTAAGCCCTAGTATATAGAGCAATCAATTTTAGTTTCCAAATCAGGATTAAGCATCAATACACTGATTCTTCCAGGAGAGAAGTTGATGCTTTCCACCCATAGAAATTATTTAGAAAAAGGTTAGTGGGAAGCTTCTACGGTATCCTAATGGCATTTTAATAAACATATTACTTTCATGGGGAGAGAGCTCATTATTTATTACAAATTAAGCAAGAAAAGCCCGATAGATTGATGGATCATATTCAGAAGTTATATTTTAGAGTGTTTCAGTAGATTTGAGCAAAAAGAACACTTGTTGGTGATTTTAATATATGAGTTTATTCCTTGTGAGGTCTGCTATAGAAAACATGAAATAAGCACTTCAGGACTTTTTCTCTTGTTTCCAAGATCCTATCTTAGTGTCCATTATTAGGAGCACTTTCTATAACTGTATATGCAGGAAAACTGTTGTGGGTAATCTCTTTCAATTCATAAAAGTGACAAGTTAATATGATTTTATTAAAACACTAAACAGAAATATCTTAATGATTATATTAGAGATGCATTTTAGTTTAAATAGAAAATTTAAGAAAAATAGAATTCTAATATGTATACAATTAAAGATTTTTGGCAAAGCATTAGGCTTAATTGTCTATTTAGATTGCCATGTAAACATTAACTTACAAAAGTAGCGTATTTATTACCAGATAATATAGTGCACTACTCCTAAAACTGAAGTGCTGTTCCACTTTTCTCCATTGTTTCTGAAATTTATTCTGTTAAAATCATCTCGGTTGTTTCATTAGTATCCACCAACAAAACTAGGCAATATGCAACAATTGCATGGATTGTTATTGATGCATATAAAGTGATTTTTAAAAAGAAATATTATATTTCTTTCAATCTTATATAATCAGTGGCACCTAACTTGTCTTTCATTTGCATTTGACTTTGAAATAAGGCTTTTAAAAGTTTTTATTTAAGTGAGCATATTACCCTTTACTTTGTCCTGGGAACTTCTAAGCCCTTTGTTTGGAATGCTTTCAATTTAACCTAGAGGCATATTTTCTTAATTGCAACACTTCTATTATATCTATTTATGTCTCTTTGTCCAGAGGATATATTTACATTTCCTGAATTACTATAATTATTCAGCCACTGCCCAGCTTATCTTTTTGCATGCACACTCTGCACCTGGATAGTTAATTTGCGTATTAGCAACATCTTCCCTCCCCTGCTGTTGTAAATTGGGACATAGAGTACTTGTTATCATGGAAGAGAAGAACCATCCGTTCTTTCTTATATTGAATCCTTTTTAAGTACTTGAGCAGACCTCTTAACAAAAATAATGTCATTCACAATTATTTAAAAAAAAATTCTGTGGTTAGAACCAAAATTTAATTGTGGTTTTTATCCAAATAAATTAGAAAAGGTTAGAAATAGATAACCATTCTAAAGATTGTCTTTAGCATTACCATTGAGTTTTAATAATCTAGTATTTCTCTAAGCATACATATAAATGTATATATATGCATATACACATATATACATGCATATATACATATACACATATATATACATATACACATATGCAAAATTGAATATTTGAGGGAAGATATTTAAATGCATTAGAAGTTGTACGGGGTTACTTGAAGTTTGTCCTTAGAACAATTGATAAACTTTTCTAATTAAATGTATTCCTATTACTGAGAATGCTACAGAAATATAATTTAAATGAGCATTTTATTATATCAATTAAATACAAACTACTTTAATCTTGAGCTAAATTTTATATGAATAAAAAATTTTAGGATCTTGTTGTTCCCATATTTTAAAATTCTCAACACACCCTTAATTTAATTAGATCCAGACTTGAAAGATTCTATCTCAGTCATAATTAGACCATAAAATTATACCTTATTGTCATGTATTACTCTACTTTTTCAGTTGGGATTATGTAATATATCACATAAGGACTCTGATTGATTAGCCAACATATATATATATGTATATATATATATATATATCCCATCTTATACATTTTACTATGAAGGAAGGGCTGGAGCAATAGCACAGCGGGTAAGGCGTTTGCTCGCAAGTGGTCAACATGGCAGACCCGAGTTTGATTCCTCTACCCCTTTTGGAGAGCCAGGCAAGCTACCGAGAGTATCTTGCCCGCACGGCAAAGCCTGGCAAGCTACCTGTGACATATTCGATATGGCAAATACAGTAACAAGTGTCACAGTGGAGACGTTACTGGGCCTGCTCGAGCAAATCGATGAACAATGGCCTGACAGTGACAGTGACTATGAAGGAAGACATGTGAAATAAAAATTAAGTGCTTTGGATTCAAAGTATAATATAAAAGTCAAAATTTAAATTTTTGTTACATTCACTATCTATAGGGATTTAGGACTTAGTCTATGTAAAATTATATCTAAATTTGAACTTCTTCACTAAATGACTAAAACAATATTGTTGAATAACACATAATGTTTGTGCTATAAGGAGAAACAAAGCAACCCCTGCTTTATTAAATGACTAATAAAGAGAAAATAAATGTCTTTATACATAAACAAGTTAAGCCTGAATCTATCAATCAATCTTGTGTTTTTCTTTTAGCAGAACATCACCTTAATGAATGAACTATTCTGCAGTCTATGAGTTTGGGATTTTTTGCTAAAAAGCCAGAGGACACATGAAAGACATGTTTCCTTCTCTCCTGGTGTTAGTTCTCTATCAGGTAAGACATAGCATTAATGTGTACTAATGTGACCTGGACTGAGACTGAGTTAAAATTGTTTATAAAGAACATAGATTTTGTAATTTTCAGGCAGATAGCTCAATCACTTATGCATACAACAATCCTGCTTAGAATAGGAAAAAATATCAATCACTTAACTTCCTGTTAGTCATCGATTTGCTCGAGCGGGCGCCAGTAACGTCTCCATTTGTCCCTGTCGCGTGCTAGTGTAGCCCAATGGCATCTGTTCGCTCTGGGAACATGAAGAGCCTCAAACCGATCGTTCATGATCTTGACGAAGAAGTCTGACCATCTGGTAGGTGGGCGACCACGCGGTCTTTTGACGTCCCATGGAATCCAGTCAGTAACAGCTCTAGTCCAGCGGTCATCTTTAAATCTCATTAGGTGACCAGCCCATCTGATTTTTGACACCTTGGCAAATGAGACAGCGTCCCTGATTCTTGATCATCGACGGATGTCAGATCTCCGGATTCTTTCTCTCATTTGAGTGAAACATGATATTCCAAGCATAGTGCTTTCTATTCTTCTTTGGGAGACCTGAATAGCGTTCTCATCCTGTTTGCATAGGGCCCAGGTCTCTGAGGCATATGTTAATGCAGGAAGAACAGTGGAATCAAAGAGATGTGCCCGGAGCCGGAGGTTCTTCGTCCACTTAGCTATTTCTTCGACGTTCTTGAAGTCATTCCAAGCCTCTCTCCTCCTCCTGCGCAGCTCGGGTGCCAGATCATTTGTCATGTTGACCTCTCGACCTAGGTACACATAGCTGTTGCATTCGGAGATGGTCGTTCCATTGAGAGTGAATGGGGCATCAGGAACGAGGCTGTTTCTCATAAACATTGTCTTCGTAAGATTCAGCTGTAGTCCTACCTTTCCACACTCACAGTCAAAGTTGGCCAGCATTTGTGCCACTTGGCTGATGTTTCGTGTTATTAAAACAATGTCATCAGCAAAGCGGAGGTGGTGTAGTTGCCGACCATCTATCTTCACTCCCATTCCTTCCCATTCCAGTCGCCGCATGATGTTCTCGAGGGTGGCACTGAAGAGTTTCGGTGAAATGGTATCACCCTGCCGAACCCCTCTCTTGACATCAACAATCACTTCTTTGTAGAATGGTGAGATCCTGGTAGTGAATCCGCAATACAGCTCACGGAGGATCCGGATGTATTGGGCTTGAATGCCCTGATTGGCTAGGGCTTCAATGACCGCTTCCGTCTCAACAGAATCAAAGGCCTTCTTTAAATCAATGAACGTTAGACAGAGCGGCATCTTGAACTCCCGAGAAACCTCAATGAGTTTGGTTATTGTGTGGATATGGTCGATGGCGCTGAATCCTTTACAGAACCCGGCTTGCTTGCATGGTTGTCCTTCATCTAGTGTTCTGCCAATCCTATTTAGGATTACTCGAGTTGTCGATGACATACAATAGGCAGATAGGGCGATAGTTGCCAATGTCATGGATGTCTCCCTTCTTGAACAGTAGTACAGTCTTTCTGATTTTCCATTGGGACAGGACCTTGCACTCAGACAGGTAGCGAGTGAAGAGCCAAACCAGTGTATTGATGAGTACTGACGGCAGGTTCTTCAGGTGTTCAGGTCTGACCTTGTCTGGGCCAGGAACTGTTTGTTTCTTTACCGACGGAATGGTGTGTCGGATTTCGGAAGGGAGATCATTGGGAACGACATATCCATCCTGTGGAATTTGGTATGTCGGCAAGTGGACATGGCTATCGAAGAGATTTGAGTAGAAGTCATGGATAATCTTCTCCATTGCCGTTCTGGAGGATGTGATGGATCCATCAGGATGTCGGAGGGCAATCATCTTGGCCTTGTAGTTGGCGAAGGACAGGGGGGCGTAACGAATACTTTTCCCAGATTCTGCCGCATCTACCAGTACTTCTGCTCTTCTCTCTTTGAGGTCTTCCTTGATTGCATCTCTGCACTGCTTTGCGAGCTAGGAAGTTAGCTTGTGGTTGCCCGAGGCATGCGCCAAACCATGCTGGCGAATTAGCTCAAGAGTTTTCGAAGACAGGCGATTTTTTTGTGGCTATCTCTCTCTTGGCATTCCTAGCACATTTATGGAGGTGCTGAACCAGTCAATCGTATTCCTCATCAATGTTGTCAACAATGGCATCTTCCCATGTTGCCACAATAGTGCCAAAAAGTTCCCAGTTGGTGGTCGTTCTGGGAGTTCTCTTTTTGAACTTTGCAGTCCTTTCTCCCCGCTCTGTGAAGTAGAATTTTGCACGAAGGAGATGGTGGTCCAATCCTGTTCAAAATTTTGGGACAACAGCGACACCGGTCAGGCAAAACCGTCGATTGAATATGATGTGGTTATTTCGTTGTTGAATCATCCACCGGGAGACTCCCATGTCCAACGTTTAGATTCTGCCTACTGGAACTGTGAGTTACCATGGATGGTCTTGGTCGACATGATGAACTCAGACAGTCTCTCACCCTGTTCGTTCCATTCTAGGCCAAGGGTCCCGATGTGAAGTTCTTCAGCTGATCTTCTTGGTCCTATCTTGGCATTAAAATCACCCACAATGATCTTGTAGAATGTGTGGTCTTCTTTATAGAACTTCTCCAGCTCCATGTAGAACTTCTCAATTTCTCTTTCATCATAATGAGATGTTGGTGTGTAGACAACGAAGATAGAAACTGCCGGCAGTGAGCCACATCTATTCAAATGTAAACGTCCGATTCGGATTGTTAGGCATTCGAATGAATCAATGCTCTTGGCCAGGTTTGTGTTGACAAGGACACCGACGCCTCCGACACCTCTTTTATCACATGTTCTGAGGAACAATTCTTCTCCAGTGTTGAAAACGGCATGGTGAGATTCATGCCTTCTTGTCTCGGTCAGACCAGTGATGTCGTACTTGATCATTCGCACTTGTACAATCAGGTCCTCGATGGATGCATCTGATGCTAGCATATGTACATTGAAAGTACAGACGATCATTTTTGTCTTTCTTCATTGTGGCAGCCTAGTTCGGCCTTCAGATTTTGTCGGCCTCTCCTTTCTCATCCTTCTCAGTGCTGCCATGTCAGTGAAGCCTTCAGGGTCAGGTGAATGAGACGAGTTGTAGTTACTGATTTTGGCATAACGAATACACAAGGGATAGCTTGCCAGTCTCTTCCGTGCGGGCGGAATACTCTCAGTAGCTTGCCAGTCTTTCCGAGAGGGATAGAGGCTTTGGGGGCCTCTAATCACCCTTGTAGGTGTTACCATATTTGAACTCTATCAAATATGGTACGACAATTCCGGAAGATGGGTATTTATTGTCCTATTCTCGGCCGCGCGAGTCCGGACAGCGTCCTGGAGTGTGGCAACGGCTGGGTAGTGGAGGTAGTGTCGATAGTGGAAGTCTGCCAGTGGGGTATTTATCTGGGTAGGGTGGGTCTTCTGTGCACAATCCAATCTCTGGGTGGTTGATGGAAGCAGACATGCAGGGTAGGGTGGGGCTCCTGATTAGAATCCCTTTGTCACCTGTGGTTGGTGGGAGTAAGCAGAGAAACTCTGTCCCTGCGTCCGCCGAGCTGGAGTCCAAGGTCTCAGAGAGTTCCGTTTATCCTGTACTGTGGGTCTTCAGTCGTGCATGAGTCTCAGCCGGAGCTGCCACGTGGGTCCGGAAAGCGTCCTGGAGTGTGGCGAAGGCTGGGTAGTGGAGGTAGTGTCGAAAAAATATATGTTTAAAGAAAAAAACAGACAAAAACAAAACCAAAAAAAAAAAAGGCCAAAACAGTGATGATGAAATGTGAGGTAATCAGACAATCAAAATTTGAGTGAGTATAGTATTATTAAAGTTACATTTATGAAAACAACAGAGTATATAATTTGCTTTTACTCTCAGCAGATTGATTAATGAGTTCTATATATTTAATATATGAAACACATATCCCCAATACTACTTTGTGGCTTATTAATCAACAAAGTCTCTTTAAAACTCTCATAATATCAACTAGTTCTGATAAGAGTGGCTAACTCTAACATTTCCATTATTAATAATTTAGAAAAAGAGAAACAACATAGTCAAAATGTAGCTTCAGGTAAGTAAAAATAGGTAACAAAATACTTATGATTTTGTTAAGTTTCCTCAGAAAGTTGATAAGAAGATTTGAGAGGGTCAGATCATAGTTTTTAAAGAGAAGTTGGCAGCACAGCTTCTTAAAAATATCTTCAAGATATGAGAAAACATTATCTGCTATGGTATTTGTTTCTCTTTTTTGTTGTTACAAGTTTCCTTTTGTCTTTTACAAAGGTAAAAGAAGATAAGCTGCTACATGTAAGCATATATTTCTTAATTTTAATCATTTTATAATTCTTTCTGTTATTATATAGAATAATCATATTTCTTAATGTAAAACTTTCAGGAGTCTAGCAGATGGTAAAGCCACAGGGCTATAAAAACAAATGCTTTTTATTAATTCAATTTTTCAATATAGTTGAAATGTAATTTTACAATTTTTGTGCCAGTAGATTAAAGTAATAAATCTGAATTTATCATAGCACCTTTGAATTAAACAGGAGAATAAAATTTCCCCATTAAAAGAAATCAAAAAATAAAGAAAAAGATAAATATGTCAGAGTCCAAATAGATATTAAAGAACAAAATTCCAATCCTTGGACTCAACTAAACATTCTCAATTCTGAGAGATTAAGTCAAAGATCAAAGCTTATTAACCAATTTTTATTGACAATGCACTGAAACCTATAAGACTCCACAGTCTGAGGCAAAGATAAAAGTTAATACTTAAGTATGTTAAATAAAAAGGATGTTTTAAAGTTCTACAAATGTGGCATCAACATTATTTGACAGTATTAGAAAGTAAGTTTTTAGTTTTGTTCTACTTTTATCTAATTTTCTCAATAACCATCCATTTCCATCTCTAAACATAAATATTCAGATTTTTTAAATTTAGTATAGCATAAAAGTGAGACTGACTGTTCATAGAATTTTATGTACAATTTAGCACAAAGTTATCATTCAGAAACTATTAAAAATACTTATATACTCATCTCAAAATACTGAGAGTAAAAAGAATGGAAGCATAAATCTGGTTGATTCCAACATTGCTGATGAATTTTCTTATTATTTTAGTATCACTGACACTGATGGCATGGCACGTATGAATAACTTTGTAAATCATGGAGTTTTAATAAAATTTAGGGAAAAATTGAATTTCAAATATTTCAGAAAGACTTAGAACTTTCTTGTTATATTTTCATTGTGTAAACTAGTTCAGTTTCATTTATTTAAACTCTGATGTAAAATCTACCCCTAATTAATTATGAGTTTATAAAGTATGCAATATAATTGCACAGGCATGAGGCAAAAACATGGAGGGTCTCAAAAAATTCACAAAAAATTTGCATAATAGCTAACGTTAGGGTGGAAGAAAATATGCGTTCAATAAAGATGGGAATTTTCTGGGGTAAATGCATGAGGTGGGCTGAATATCTGTCCTGCTGAAGCCATACCGGCTGCAACCACACTCCAGCAGTATAGCCACAACAAGATCTGGACTCCAGAATTCTCTATATTTCCTGCAGATATGGAACATTGTGAATAATTTCACATACCCGACCCAGGTTGAAAACTGGTATCTTCTTGGAGTCAGGGTGTGTAGCCTCCCCCAAATTACCTCCACCCCATACTTCTGGAAACCTTAGCAGTCACACCCGACTACCACATCTACCAACATGTCAACTCATTACTCCAGACAATAGATTCTGAAGTCTCGAACTACACAGTCACACATGCAGCCACATAAGACTTCCTTATTTCTGGATACTAAAATTCTAGTAGGAGCACATCAAAATAGATGGGAAAGTAACACAGAAGCCAACTAAACTCCACAAACAAAATCAATAAAAGAGAAGGTTCAACTAGCAATAAGTAGTTAAGCCTGTGATGAAATATAACAATTTCCACACAAAAATTGATTTTTATACTTATTGATTTTTATATAGGAGCAATTTTATACAATGAATTTCAAATCTGGAATTGTATTAACAGTTGTGACTTTCTCATACGTTAGAATAAATTTAATAAAATAAGAAAACATAAAGGTGTTAAATAAGAGAAATATTAAATCAATGATGAAGTTCCTTGGTATCTTTCGTTGACATACTTGCAGCAGCTGGTTTCATCAAAATTATACATTTAAAATCTGCTTAGCCTCACTAACTATACTGTAATGGTTAAAATTGAAATAAACCGACAACCGAGAACAGAAGGAGAAAGTGCTCTCTCATTAAAAGTGTCAAGTGACAATAGTAATGGTGACACCATTAAAATCACAACAAGAAAACTTAATGTGAGACTCGACATACTAGTCCCAGTTGGGGGAAATTTTGCAATAATTTATCATATTCTTTTGAAAATTTTCCTTTCACATAAGTAGATTGACTTATGTAGATTGACTTTCTCTTGTTTCAAGCAAAGATTAAGATTTTTGTACTTTACTGTGTTGTGATTATATTACATCACTCACATTTTATGTTCTGATACATTGGCAATTATATTTATGTTCCTTAGTTAATTTTTTTCCTAACACATAATTTGTGCACTGGCATCATTAGTGGCCTTTGTAGAGATTTTTTATTGTGTATGCTACTTTTCAAATCTAAACTTGTGATACTAATGGCAAGTGTTTGTTTAATTTCAATAGTCAAAAATGTGGAAAAGGCTTTGAGCCAGTAAGAGCTTAAAAGTTTTAAGTGGAGAAACATATAAAATATAGTTTTCACTGGTCCTGAATCTATAATACACTGGGAGACATTTATCTTCTTATTTCAGAACACAAAATAATAACCTTTCTGGAGAGCAGAGTTAAATCTGAACAAATTAAAATGGAATTGAAAAATTACCGCAATTAACAGACAACTTGAAAATGATTCAATAAGGTATTTAAAAATATTTTTTCCGGAATATGATTTATTAGATATTTTGAAATAACCCTTGAATTTTCAAATTTCCCCTTCTAATATCTATGATTATCTGCATGTAAATTAACATAAAAACTATTTGCTATATTCAGTTACTTAAATAATTATTAAAAGACTATCATAGAACTGATAAAGTTTTATGAATCAATTTTAATACTGAAATTAGACTATCCTCATTCCTGATTGTAGTCATTACTAGATTTATAGATATTAACATAGAGAACAAGTACACATGGCAGTAGAGAGGAGTAAAACATTTTATGTTTTTGCCCAAAATTAACCCAATAAAAACTAGATTACTGTAGCTGTTTCATAGAATTCTTAAAAATAAGTTTAAATGAACAAATCTGAGATTTTACATATTCAGTGGGGAAAACAACCATTGTCAAATAAATGTATTTTGAACTTTGCTATTGGGAAATTAGATGATATAATAAAGCTATCAGCAAGATTAGAAATTTTTGAATGCTCTCAAAATCTCAAAATATAATAAGCTTAACAAATAAGCATTTTGAATAACCCAAATATAGAATTGAGATTCCAGAGACAGATACTCAAGTATTTGGATCTTTTGCTAGAGCTAAAAGGCAGAACCCTAGAGGAAAATAAAGTATATTTAAAAAAATATTTTCTTTAAAAGACAAAGGGTTAGATAACTAGTAAGATTGTCAGGGTACTACTTTATAATTTACCATGATGAGTGTTTAAAAGAACATCTGTCTTTACTGTGTCTATGTAGAACCTGATAAAACACTTGAGATTTTTATATTTAAGCCTTTAAAATCAATTGAATTCTAGTCCAATGAGCTATCACTCTCTATTTAATTTTTTTAGCATATTTTTGTTTGCGTTAGGAATTGTCATTTAGGAGGCGTTTGTCTCACTGAATTTTTTATTTAATTTTTTTAAAATTTTTGTCTTGTAATTATAATATCAACTATTTTATTTTTCTATGTCAAGAGATTTTTCAGTAAAATCTAGAATTATAATTATTCTATAGATAAATCACTGTATCACTTTCAGCCCTTTGTTTATCAATTTATTTGAGCTGGTGCCAATAATGTCTCTATTTGTCCCGCACTGAGATTTTAGCAGCCTCTCCTTACTCACCTTTCTCAATGATTGGAGGCTCTTTCAGGATCAAGGAAATGAGACCTGTTATAGTTACTGTTTTTCACATATTGAATATACCACAGGGTGCTTGTCAGGCTCTGTTCTGCCTGTGCAGGTGGGATATTCTTGGTAGCATGCCGGGCCTTCAGAAATATATATATATATATATATATATATATCTGTCTGAACCCCATCATCAAACATGGTTGGTAATTATGGAAAATGGGTAGGAAGTGTCTTATGATGTGTCCAGAAAGCGGTCTGGAGCATGGCAGCGATTGAGTAGTGGAGGTCGGCTGCCAGGTCCAAGTCCCTTGGGGTGGGGAAGGCCTTCACCCACCCCCTCTGGGGTGGCCTATGTGAAAACAGGCTGGCACAAAGTCCACCAGAAATTACTGGGGATTATTGTCATTACCCAGGATTCTATGACTTATGCTCTGCTACTATATCATATATATAGTAGTTATATATATATGTATACATATATATATATAGTTATATATATATTAGGACCAGAGAGGTTTTTTAGGAAGTAAAGCACTTGCCTTGCATTTGGTCACCTGGGTTGATTGCCTGATGCTACATATGGTTCAGATAATTTGTTGTAATTGTCTTTATTTGCGATTAGTGTTTATTTGCTTAGTTAATAAACAGCAACAAAATCAAAATGCCCATGATTCACTAGCACTTTCTTTATGTTTAAACATTGATTTTAATCTTGACTAGAATACTCTATGCAAGTATTTTTATATTTACTTATAAGACACTAGTGTTTTGCATTCATTTTAGATTTGTGTATGCATATTTGGCAGTTTGTAAATGATTCCAGTACTCAGAGCCCTATCAGCAGAAAATGGACTATATCTCCACTGTTAGGGAATTATATTTAAATTGGGAGAGTAAAAAATGTTTATATGTACTAAAACATCAAGTTATATTATGCTTGATATTAAAATAATGGAGAGGGTAACTTTCTAATTAAACTTCTCATGTATGTAAATATTAAACTTTTTACTCATAACTCTTCAGCGTTATGAGTATGGTTAAGCTTGTAGGGACATTTTCAGTAAAGTCTTACGTGAAGCTAAACGTTCTCTCCCCTAAAAATATATGAAAGAGGCCTGCCCATGCGCCGAAGGACAGCACAGAGGCCCCGCCGTGCGTCCAGCTCCACGGGACCGGCCCAGCAGTCCATCGCCCCCCCCCATCCAGGTGGGTTGGAGGAGCCCAGCCGAGTCCTGCCCCTGACCTCAGCCGCGCGCCCGCCCACCGATCCCCGCCGAAGGACAGCGCGGAGGCCACACCGTGCGTCCAGCTCTGCGGGACCGGCCCAGTAGTCCATCGGCCCCCCCCCCCCATCCAGGTGGGTTGGAGGAGCCCAGGCGAGTCCTGCCCCTGACCTCAGCCACGCGCCCGCCCACAGATCCCCGCCGAAGGACAGCGCGGAGGCCACACCGTGCGTCCAGCTCCGCGGACTGGCCCAGCAGTCCATCGCCCCCCCTCCAATCCAGGATCCTGGGAGGGAGTGGCCTGGGACTGGCTAGGGGCGTGGCCTCTAAGAAGGGGTGTGCCCTCCCAAAAGTGGGCGTGACCTTCTTCCTGGCGGGCGGCCGCTTACCCGGCCACAGGTATATCACTCACTCCAAGCAATTTGGACTTTCATCCTTTCATCCTTTTCATCAACTTGTCACCTAATACAAACCAAAAATTTCTCACCTCTTCTACTAAAATTCAACAACATCCCACTCGCCTACTCCATTTCCAACAAAAGTCCTATTTGTAAATAGCTGTACAAGCTCAGTATTAAATAGCACCTCCTCCAAAAGTTTCACTCAATGTCAGTTATAAAACAAAGAATAACACCTGATTGAGAAGAAGATCCGACTCAGAAATGTAGAAGAGGCCCTTCTAGCAGCAACAAAGCTGAACAGCTCCTG
Organism: Sorex fumeus; assembly: GCF_029834395.1. Taxonomy (NCBI): domain Eukaryota; kingdom Metazoa; phylum Chordata; class Mammalia; order Eulipotyphla; family Soricidae; genus Sorex; species Sorex fumeus. The sequence goes on along the minus strand of NW_026606322.1, from coordinate 38,200,214 downwards.
GCAGTCTCTCCTCAATCAACCAGAATAGTAACAGTGAACGTGAAGGACCAAACCACACGGGTCACAATGGTAAAGCAACGCAAAAGCCCACCAAACTTTCTTATTGAAGAGTCTAGCCCAGATGACACCAACAGTACTGTAGTGTTAGAGAACCTCTCTGACAGGAATTCAGAAGGGAGCTACATAGGATGCTTAGGGAACTAAAAGAAACAATGGAAAGCGATGCCAATAGAAGACAAGAGGATTTGAAGGCAGAAATGAGGAAAATGCAATCGGAAATGTCGGACCTGAAAAACCTGGTAGCCGAATTGAAAACCTCAGTGGAAGGCCTCAGCAGCAGAGTAACAGCGACTGAGAACAGAATCAGTGAGCTCGAAGATCAAGTTCAGAGACTTGCCAGAAAAGAGCAGAAAATGGAAAAGAGACTCACAGTTTGAGAACAGATGGCAAGAGAAGATCGTGAGGAAGCCAAGAGGGGTAACATAAGAATTATTGGAAATGGTGTTAGGCAGAGGTCTGAGCCTATTTTTTTGCATGTAGCCGTCCAATGATGCCAACACAATTTATTAAAGAGGCTTTCCTTACTCCACTTCACATTACTTGCACCTTTATCAAAGATTAGATGATCATATGATTGAGGGGAGATGTCAGTGTATTCAACCCTGTTCCATTGGTCTGCAGTTCTGCCTTTGTTCCAGTACCATGCTGTTTTAATTATTACTGCTTTGTAGTACAGTTTGAAGTTCGGGAGGTTGATTCCTCCCATTTTCTTTTTCGCAAGAATTGCTTTAGCTATTCGTGGGGGCTTTTTGTTCCATATAAATTTCAAGAGTGTTTGCTCCATTTCTTTGAAGAATGTCATGGGTATCCTTATAGGGATTGCATTGAATTTATACAATGCTTTCGGTAGTATTGCCATTTTGACAATGTTAAGTCTCCCGACCCATGAGCAGGGAATACCTTTCCATTTCCTCATGTCCTCTTTTATTTCCTGAAGTAGCGTTTTGTAGTATTCTTTGTACAGATCTTTACTTCCTTAGTTAAGCTGATTCCTAGGTACTTGATTTTCTGGGGCACAATTGTGAACGGGATTGTTTTTTTCATGTTGCAAGTACTTCCAGTACTATATTGAACAGCAGTGGAGAGAGTGGGCATCCCTGTCTCATCCCTGATCTTAGAGGGAAGGCTCTCAGTTTTTCCCCATTGAGGATGATGCTTGCTGTAGGCTTGTGGTAGATGGCTTTAATTATGTTGAGGAAGGTCCCCTCAGAACTCTGCCTAACACCATGTACAAAAGTAAGATCAAAATGGATTAAAGACCTCAACATCAGACCAGAAACCATAAGGTACATTGAAGATAAAGTTGGCAAAACCCTCCATGATATTGAAGCTAATGGTATCTTCAAAGATGCCACGCCACTGGCCAAGCAAGTGAAAACAGAGATAGATAAATGGGACTATCTTAAACTAAGAAGCTTCTGCACCTCCAAAGAAACAGTGGCCAAAATACAAAGACAGCTTACAGAATGGGAAAAGATATTCGCCGAATACACTTCTGACAAGGGGTTGATATCCAGGATATACAAAAGAAGCAAAGCAAAGCAAAGAAGCCCTCCCGTTGATCGTCGATTTGCTCGAGCGGGCCCAGTAACGTCTCCATTGGAGACTTTGTTGTTACTGTGTCTGGCATATCGAATACTCTCGGTAGCTTGCCGGGCTCTCCGAGAGGGGTGGAGGACTCGAACTCGGGTCGGCCATGTTGGCCGCGTGTAAGGCGAACACCCTACCCGCTGTGCTATCGCTCCAGGCAGTTTCCGTAGTGTAGTGTAGGATATACAAAATACTGGTTAAACTCCACAAGAAGAAAACATCCAACCCCATCCAAAAATGGGGCAATGAAATGAACAGAAACTTTCTCAAAGAAGAAATCCGAATGGCAAAAAAGCACATGAGAAAATGCTCTACATCATTAATCATCAGGGAGATGCAGATCAAAACCACAATGAGATACCATCTCACACCTCAGAGACTGGCCCACATTCAAAAGAACAAAAGCAACCGATGCTGGTGTGGATGTGGCGAGAAAGGGACACTCCTTCACTGTTGGTGGGAATGTCCACTGGTTCAGCCCTTCTGGACAACAGTATGGACGATTCTCAAAAAATTAGAAATTGAGCTCCCATTTGACCCAGCAATACCACTCCTGGGAATATATCCCAGAGAGGCAAAAATGTATAGTCGAAGTGACATCTGCACTTGTTTGTTCATTGCTGCACTCTTTACAATAGCCCGAAACTGGAAGAAACCTGAATGCCCAAGAACAGATGACTGGTTAAAGAAACTTTGGTACATCTACACAATGGAGTACTATGTAGCTGTCAGAAAAGATGGAGTCATGGAATTTACATACAAGTGGTACAACATGGCAAGTATCATGCTAAGCGAAATGAGTCAGAAAGAGAGGGATAGACATAGAAAGATTGCATTCATCTGGGGGATATAAAGTAACAAAGTATGAGATTAATACCCAAGAATAGCTGAGATCAGCACCAGGAGGATTACTCCATAACTTAGAGGCCAGCCGGGTATCCTAGAGGAAAGGGCAGTTCAGATAGAGAAGGGAGCACCAAATAAAGGATGTTTGGAGGATCCTCCCAGGAGGGGAGATGCATGTCGAAAGTAGACTATGGACTGAACATGTTTGCCACTCAATGCCTCTTTTGCAGACCACAACACCCAAACGGAGAGAGAGAACACAAGGGATTGCCCTGCCACAGAGACGGGGGGGATGGGGGGATGGGGGTGGGAGGGATATTATCCATGGTGGTGAAAAACGGGCACTGGTGGAGGGATGGTTATCTGATCATTGTATAATTGAAACCCAAGCACAAAAAATTGTAAATCTACAGCTGTTAAAAAATAAAGGTAAAAGGTAAAGGTAAAAAAAAATTGATATCAAAAAAAAAAGAATTATTGGAGTCCCAGAGGGACAGGAAGAAAACCTTGATAAAGAAGAAACTCTCAAAGACATCATTGCTACAATGTTTCCAGAGCTGAAGAAAACTTGTGACCACATCCAGGAGGCCCGAAGGGTACCAGCTAGAAGAAATCTGAATAAAAATACCCCAAGACACAATCTGATCAAAATGACCAAAACTTTAGACAGAGACAAAATTCTGAAAGCAGCAAGATCGAAGAACGAAATCTCTTACAAAGGAGCATCCTTAAAATTCACAGCTGATTGTTCTGATGAAACCCTCTGGGCCCGAAAACGGTGGGACATAGTGAAAAAACTCAGTGAAATAAATGCCTCTCCAAAAATACTTTACCCAGCGAGACTCTCATTCATAATAGAAGAAACAACACACAGTTTTACAGACAAACAACAGCTCAGGAACTTCATAGACTCAAAACCATGGTTACAAGAACAACTAAATGGGCTACTTTAAGGCAAGACAGGCCCCTCAAATACACCAGATTTCAACAGAACAATGGGACAAAATCCCATAACAATAATCTCTCTCAATGTCAATGGGCTAAATGCACCAATTAAATGACATAGAGCGCCAGGATGGATTAGAAAATTGAACCCAACATTCTGCTGCCTGCAAGAAACACATTTCAATAGTCAAAGCAAACACAGACTCAGAGTCAAAGGCTGGAAAGCAATCCTACAGGCAAACAGCTCCCATAAAAAAGCTGGGGTAGCTATCCTAATATCAGACCACATCGATTTCAGAGTGAGGAAGCTCATAAGAGACAGTGAAGGCCATTTCCTATTGATCAAAGGATCTGTACAACAGGAAGAACTTACAATAATAAATGCATATTCACCTAATGAGAGACCAGCAAAGTACTTAAAACAACTACTCATAGATTTGGAAAAAGACATCAATAGCAACACAATACTAGTGGTAGACTTCAACACCGCTTTGTCACCTCTTGATAGATCAACCAGACTCAAGCTTAGCAAGGACATACTTCATCTGAGGGAAACAATGGAAGAAAGGGACTTAGTAGATATATACAGGACACTTCATCCACAAAAAGCTGAATACACATTCTTCTCAAGCATACATGGAACATTCTCCAAGATAGACCACATGTTAGTCACAAAACATGCCTCCATAAAATTAAGAAGATAGAGATTATATCAACAATCTTCTCAGACCACAATGCACTGAAATTAGAAGTAAATCACAAATAAAAACAGAAAACTAAATCAAACACCTGGAAATTAAACAGTGCGCTATTGAACAACGAGTGGCTTAGACAGGAAATTAAAGAGGAAATCAAAAGATACCTAGAAATGAATGAAAATGAGGACACGAGTTAGCAAAACTTATGGGACACAGCAAAAGCTGTCTTATGAGGAAAGTTTATAGCTCTACAAGTATTCTTCAGAAAGGAGGAGGGAATGCCCTGCCACAGTGGCAGGGGGGGTATTGGGGGGGAGGGATATTATCTATGGTGGTGGAAAATGGGCACTGGTGGAGGGACGGGTATTTGATCATGGTATGACCAAAATCCAAGCACAAAAATTTGTAAATCTACATCTGTACCTCATGGGTTTCACTAATAAAAAATAAATTAAAAAATATATATGAAAGATGAGTAATTACAAATACCTTAAAGCAGCAATATTTCTTATGTCACAACAACGATGAGACTAATGTAGCTGTCAGGATCCTTTGTTATAGGGAAACTTTCAGATAACACGAAAGGCAAAAGCTTGCACAAAAAGTGGTATGCAAAGACATTGGAAAGCTTTTTAGAAGCTTTAAAATTATTATTTTTTCCTTAAATTTTTTATTATTGAAACACCATGAGGTACAGTTGTAGACTTACAAATTTTTGTGCTTGGACTTCAGTTATAAAATGATCGAATACCCATCCCTCAACCAGTGCCCAGTGCCCAGTCTCCACCACTACCAGTCCCAGTATCCCTCCCATGCCCCTTCCACCCATCCCACCGTACCACTGTGGCAGGGCATTCCCTTTTGTTATCTCTCTCCTTTTGAGTGCTGTGGTTTGCAAAATAGACATTGAGTGGCAATCTTGTTCAGTCTATAGTCTACTCTCATCACGCATTTCCCATGCTGAGAGGAACCTCCCAACACCCTTTATTTGGTGCTCCATTCTCTATCTGAGCTGCCTTTTCCCCTAGCATGTGCAGCTGTCCTCAAAGCCATGGAGTAATCCTCCTGGTACTTATCTCGGCTATTTTTGGGTGTTAGTCTCCTATTTTGTTACTTTATGTTCCCCAGATGAATGTAATCTTTCTATGTCTATCCATCTCTTTCTGACTCATTTCACTTAGCATGATACTTTCCATGTAGTACCACTTGTATGTAAATTTCGTAACTTCATCCTTTCTGACAGCTACATAGTATTCCATTGTGTAGATGTACCAAAGCTTCTTTAACCAGTTATCTATTCTTGTGCACTCAGGTTTTTTCCAGATTCTAGCTATTGTAAACAGTGCTGCAATGAACAGACAACTGCAGATATCACTTCGACTATACTTTTGTGCCTCTCCGGGGTATATTCCCAGGAGTGGAATTGCTGGGTCAAATGGGAGCTCAATTTCTAGTTTTTTGAGAATCGTCCATACTGTTTTCCAGAAGGGCTGAACCAGTCGACATTCCCACCAGCAGTGAAGGAGAGTCCCTTTCTCTCCACATCCGCGCCAGCATCGGTTGCTTTTGTTCTTTTGGATGTGGGCCAAGCAATTCTTGGGAAAAAGAAAATGGAAGGAATCAACCTCCCTAACTTCAAAGTCTACTACAAAGCAGTAATAATTAAAACAGCATGGTACTGGAACAAAGGCAGAACATCAGACCAATGGAACAGAGTTGAGTATACTGACATCTCCCCCCAAACATACGATCACCTAATTTTTGATAAAGGAGCAAGAAATGTGAAGTGGAGTAAGGAAAGCCTTTTTAATAAATGGTGCTGGCAAAACTGGACAGCTACATGCAAAAGAAAATGGGCTCAGATCTCTACCTAACACCATGTCCAAAAAAGTAAGATCAAAATGGATTAAAGACCTCAACATCAGACCAGAAACCATAAGGTACATTGAAGACAAAGTCGGTAAAACCCTCCATGACATTGAAGCTAATGGTGTCTTCAAAGATGTCACGCCGCTGGCTAAGCAAGTGAAAACAGAGATAGACTAATGGGACTATCTTAAACTAAGAAGATTCTGCACCTCAAAAGAACAGTGACCAAAATATAAAGACAGTCCACAGAATGGGAAAAGATATTCACCAAATACATATCCGACAAGGCGCTGATATCAAGGATATACAAAGTACTGGTTGAACTCCACAAGAAGAAAACATCCAACCCAATCAGAAAATGGGGCTAGGAAATGAACAGAAACTTCATCAAAGATGAAAGTCAAATGGCTAAAAGACACATGAGAAAATGCTCTGCATCATTAATCATCAGGGAGGTGCAGATCAAAACAACAATGAGATATCATTTCACACCATAGACTCTTTAAAATTATTAACAAAGATATTTTTGAACAAAATATTTAAAGTACATAAATACACTGGACACACTGGTTAGCTATTAGATGAATAACTGTTTACTAATTTTTTAAAACTTTATTTTATTGAATATGAGGGGATCATTTGGGGTGGTGGGGATCAAAGATAAGTCAGTCACATCTGAAGCAAGAGCCCTATCTGTTGCACTATCACTGCAGTCCCACAATTTACTAAATTAATCACAATATTTATTTTTCTATTGAAAAACCGTGCACCTTTTATTGTGATTATACATGCATTAATTTTTCCATTGTATAGAAGTTAATAATAGGGTAATTGAAGTTTGTAATAGTGTTAATATTTATGGTCTCGATGTAAATATACAATACTGTACCACCACCAAAATACCCAGCACCTTCCACCGATGTTCTCATATGATTTATTGTCCACCTCTTTATTACTAGCCACCCCAAACCTCAGACCATTCCTTGATAATCTGTTTTCTAATCCTAGAATAAATATTTGATATCATTCATTACTGTCTATTGTCTTCTTTTGATTTTCTATATGCCATGGATTAGTAAAATAATCCACTATGTCCTATTGTCTCTTACATATATTGCTTAACTTTATAGGTTCCAGTTCCCTACAAGTTGTAGTGAATTGTAACATTTCATTCTTTCTTATAGCTGCGCAGTATATTGTGTATATATGTCAAGACTTCATTATCCATTTATCTGTTACTAAATAGTTGGGTTTGCTATCACATCTTATTTTATTAAGTGATAAATGCATATATATATATAAATAAATGTTTATGAGTTTGAAGGTAGATATCAGAAAGTGGAGCTGATGAGTCTGAAAGGTGTTCTATCAATATCTTTTTGATAAATATTCATACTATTTTATATAGAGGCTATATTAAAGGACATTCCTCCTACTGGAAAAGAGCGTTCCTTCTCAACTAATTCCTGAAAATACCTTTTGTTTTCAGCCCTTTTGATAAATGCTATTCTCTCTGGCAGGAGATAAGATCTGATATTACTTTGATTCACATTTCCCTAATAAGTGATGATTGCACTTTTTCATTTGCCCAGTGACTTTTTTGGAGAAATGGGACATTGCAAGGGGTTCTTTTGTTTTGTTTTGGGGAAGAAGATCATTGGTGGGGTTAAAGGGTTCTCATGTTCCCAGGGCTTACTCCTAGCTCTGTGCTCAGGTATCACTCCTACAATGCTGGAGGGATCAGATGAGGTGCTAGGGAGCAAACCCCCACCAGCTGCTCATGTGCAGTGCACGACCCACTGTAACTATCTCTAAAGTACAGACATTTAAAGTTTTTAGTAAATGTATGCCATGCTTAAATGCATTATTTTTACTAAGAACATACTGCAGTGGTCAAAGGATTATTTTTGGAGGATAAATGAAATGTTATATTATTAACAGTAAAAAAATGAAATGGATCAGAGTTATGAGTTAGCACTAAAGAGAAGTAACCAAATGTTATCAAGTAGTCAATTTGATGGAATTTTCAAACAAAACTACCTTGAGATCTGAGAAAAATAGATTGAATAAAATCAATAATGCTTGCCTAAGTATTTAAAAGAATGGATATATCTTTGATAGAGAACATGAAAACTAAGCAAGAAATATTGAGAGATTATCTTCAGTTCTATTTATTTTAAGATGCCTGTGTGCATAGCTTTTGAATTAAAATTATTTGCAGTTCAGAGAAACTTCTTGAAATACATGAATCAAAATAATCTACATATTAATTTTACTTAAAAAATTATTTCATTATAATTTAAAATTAAGTAGCATATACCATCTTAACTTTGGAGACAATAAGACATAAAAGGGACTTTTATTTGGTGTATACTAGGATCATGAGCTAATTACAGAAGGCAAAACAAATTGGAGGGATTCAGTTTAAATAACAAAATTAAAGTGATGAAACTAATTTATCATTCATAATAATCATGTCTTCTCTGTCATTCAGAGCAAAAGGGAGACTTCAAATATTATGTGGTTAGGAAGGTTAAGATGCATATTAGAACTTAGGAAGTAAACATTTGAAGAGGAGTTAGAGAATCAGAGAAACTAACATAAAATTTCTCAAGCACCGGAATGGATGGACAATTAAGTTCTATGTAGGGGATATGGCTCATAGGGATAGAGTCCATATGTGGGACCGTGGGTTCAATTGTTAGCTCTTACAGGAACACGAGTTTAACCAAGTGTGGCCTAGTGACCCTCAAATGTTACTCTGGGTTCTGAAACACCTGGTTTTGTTGACCAAGTAAGAGGTTATCATGTTTGTTTCTTTAACTACTCTCAGTACTCAGTTCTTATTCAATGATCATTTCCAACTATCATTGCCATGACACTTTTTTTTCAGGCCACATTCATCTATGCCAGGGTATTGACTCCTTACTCATAATCAGGCATTGCTGCATTTGAACTTGGGGAATTGTAGGGTACGGTATGTAGTACCAGGGAATGAACCAGTGTTGACTATCTGCAAGGTAAGGGAGAATGGTGATTTTTATAGAGTCCATGTTACTTTTACTATTTGTTGCTGGCAAGAAAATTAACTTTAATACATTGAAACCTCAATTTATAGACTCATTTATAATTTCATTTATGCTCCTATGATCTAAAAATGTCACATAAATGAGGAAAGGAATACAGAAAAACCAATATGGCATTTTTGGTCATTGATTTCTTAGTATAGCTTGTAAGTAAGAAGGTTTTTTAAAAATTACAACTGTTAAAATTTTAGCTAGAACAGAAATGTGTTTAATTTTGTGACTAGTTGAATAGCTCATCCACCCATTGTCCAAATTTTTCTTCCATGTTCTTGATATCCAGAGTTTTACATAAAACCTTTTCTTTATCATCCATTAATTTATGTGAGGGATAACAAAATTACTTGCTTATATTCATATGCCTTGAATAATTTTTAATCATCACTATACTTTAGGATCACTGTTGAATCATCTTTAAAAAGACAAATCCTATTTTGAGTAATTCCTGGTATTATATAAAAATCCAAATGTCCAAACTAAATTTTAATGGCTGAATTAACTAGAAATGAAAAACTTCCCCTGAGGCCATAAACTTGTTTGGAAAAGAATAGCATGTGCAATAATAGATTAATTGATGAACCTGTCAAGTGTGTTCATAGAGCATTCCTGCTTCCATTGGGCAGCCATTAATGTACAGTTCATGATTTTTCAGCTTTCTGTTCATTTGGTGGCATATTTTCAGCAGCCAGTCTCTTCAAAAGCTCATGAAGAGGCCTGTATTTTGACAGAACAATATTTTCTTTAGATTATGGAATAACTTTGTTCTAAATATTTTAAGGTCTTGTGACTCATATACAGTGACTTGTCAATGTATTCATGACCATGCTTTGCTGTCACAAAACTTACTACTTTATTGATTGGAAATGTGTAAGAGAGAAGTCCAAATATGTTGGATTGCTTTTTTTTGATTTTAGCCCTAATAAAACTGACAGTCTTTCTAGCTCAGTAAATTACTGATATGTGTTGTATCTAATTAAAAAACTTATCAATAAGATTATATTCTGATCTATGCATTAGAGGGGAATGTATGAAATGTTTTTCAAAAATGTCCTGATTTATTTTATACTTTTTTATCTAAGTTTGGTCAGTGTTACATCATCCAGGTAGGAGAGGAGCAAGGGGTTGCCAATGACTGTCTCAACTATATTTGCTTTTTACAAAGAAATGTCGAAAGTCATTTATGTCATTTCCTAGGAGGGAATATAAGAAATGTCTGCTTCTTAAGTCATATCAAGGTTTTATAAAATTTATATACTTCAGGGGTTCAAGTGATGAGTCCTGTTCAAGTGAAAATATATTATTCTCATTATTCTTTATGAGCAGGAATATAAAAATCATTCTCTAGAGGAATAGCTACACTTCAGCTATAATTTGAAAAGAAAAACAAAATAATATGGAACTCCATTTACAAACAGAATCATGACTTTATTATGATAATCCACTCTAAAGACCATATCATATTCAGAAACCAATGAAAACTTGATTTTAAGTTTATGTCAGTTTAATTACCCATGCTACATGTTGCTGGTGAAGTTAATTTGTAAAATTTTTGTAATATATAATATTGACATATATTATACGTGATTTTTAAGTCCACTGATGCTTTTATTAGTACCTAATTATATATTCTAAAAGTAAGGGACAAATTGTGGTTGGTACTATATTAAGAACGCAGTTGGTTCCAAGTGAGTTTAATTTGAGAAATAATTTCATTTATAATCTTCCCCAATGTCTGACTTCACTTAAGTTGACTAATAATAGCATCAGGAATCTGTTCAATGCAAAACAAACGTCCAATAACACAACTATATATACAATGTTTCTTTCTTAAGTTTCCCTAGTAAGTGGTCACATATTTTGACTATTTACTTTTAATATTTGGGAAATAGGGTTCCCCCTAAGATTATCATGTAAATATTCACTGGTGATGCTAATTTGTAAAGTTTTTGTAAAATATAATACTGATTCTTTTATTTCTGGAAGATCAGAATGACTATTTTCTGAAAATATTTTGGAAATATGGCTAGGTTCCCCTTCAAGGGAACAGTCATTAATAAGTCTAATGATTTTCAGTCTGTAATTTATTAATTTCTAGAGATGCAATAAGACCTGTGACTCAACTGTACTCAACTCTTTCTTAGTTACATATTTCTTTTTATACAAATCAATCAGACCTTTATAAAATATTATTTCACTAGAAAGCTCTTGTTAATTTGACTACCACAAATAATATCTTTCATTAAATTTATTTCTACTAATGTTTTGGTTAGGGAAATGAGATCCATTTATTACTGGATTTGGCATATCAATTTGGTCTATTTGGCATAGATCACGGATAGCTTGCCAGGCTCTGCCGTGTGGGTTGGATATTTAAGGATATTTAAGGTATCCTGAAAATTATTAAATAAATAGTCGCGCGGCCGCAAATGCGGCTGCGCGCTCCCGGGAGCTTGTTGTGATAATCTTTGGATCCTGGCCTTTGTTGGGGTTACACGGCAGTTGGAGGGTGTAACTGTCTAGCTACTGACAGGTCCAGTCCCAAACCGTGCAGGCTTAGAGATCTCAGTCCCGGGTCCCACACACCTGGGTTCCTCTGCCAGTTCGGTTATGTCTGAGGCTTATCCAAGTGTGTGGAGAGTGGCTCCAGTAAGGCCTTGGTTGGGGCCTGGAAGTCTTCAGCTGTTGGGCCCTGGCGAGGATAATCAGACACAGGGTAGGAGACTCTGCCTTGTGCTCTCCCGGGAGCTTGTTGTGATAATGGTCGGCAACTACACCACCTCCGCTTTGCTGATGACATCGTTCTAATAACACCAAACATCAGCCAAGCGGCACAAATGCTTGCGGACTTTGACCGTGAGTGTGGAAAGGTCGGACTACAGCTGAATCTTACGAAGACAATGTTTATGAGAAACAGCCTTGTTCCTGACGCTCCATTCGCTCTCAACGGAACCACCATCTCCGAATGCAACAGTTATATATACTTAGGTCGAGAAATCAACATGATGAATGACCTGGCACCTGAGTTACGCAGGAGGAAGAGAGCGGCTTGGAATGCCTTCAAGAGCATTGAAGAAATAACTAAAAGGACAAAGAACCTCCAACTACGAGCACATCTCTTTGATTCCACTATTCTTCCTGCATTAACATATGCCTCAGAGACCTGGACCCTACGAAAACAGGATGAGAACACTATTCGGGTCTCTCAAAGAGGAATCGAAAGAACTATACTTGGAATATCACGATTCACTCAAATGAGAGATAGAATCCGGAGTTCTGATCTTCGTCAACGCTCAAGAATCAGGGACGCTGTCTCATTTGCCAAGACATCAAAAATCAGATGGGCTGGACATGTAATGAGGTTTACAGACAACTGCTGGACTAGAGCCATTACTGATTGGATTCCACGAGACATCAAAAGATCACGTGGACGCCCACCTATAAGATGGTCAGACTTCTTCGTCAAGACCCTAAATGATCGGTTTGAGGCTCTACATGTTCCTAAAACGAACAGATACCATTGGGCTACACTAGCACGCAACCGGGATGAATGGAGATGTTACTGGCACCCGCTCGAATAAATCGATGAATAACGGGGATTAAGTGATTAAGTGATTAATGTTTTGGTAAAACTAACCATCTTCTTTGTCTTTGGTGGTGAAAAATCAGTAACCATTCTCAGACATCTGGGATACCGTCATTTCCACTTAATTCAATGATTTTGCCTGCATAGAGGTCCCCATTTTGTGAGAAAACTGAATAGCTATGATGCTCCATTCAGTAATAAATTTCTAAAAACCTTTATAAAGCAATGTCTTAAACTTAATTAGTGTAAGGTGAATTAATTATGCAGTCATATGTTTTAACCATTAGAAATTTTTTCTCTACAATATTTCACAGCAATTCCAGGATTAAGATTTAAAAAATCGTCTGCTATCAATAAATTCCAAATTGTCAGAAGAATAAAATATTTGAACCACTACAATGTTATTGTCCTTCTGACTATTTCAACATTCTAGTTTATACTATCCAATTTTCTGTCACTGAGAGAGTGAAGAAATCTTGCTATACCTTAAAAATGCACCATACCTGTTGTGCAGGTTATTCTTTGCAAGTTTTTATTTGAATCATGTTAGAGTTTACTTATAATTCTTGAGACAATGAGACTTTGAGAGGGATGACTAAGAGGTTAAGATTTTATTACTAAACCAAAAACTTCAGAATTTGCACCAGAAATTCATCTAATAAACCTCCATCCCACAACTTTCAGGAGTTTAAACTGATGAATGTTTTCAGTAAAAGGTACCCGGCATTCTTTCCCACTAATATATGTAATGCCTAGGAAATAATTGCATTTTAGATGGACATTAAAGGAGTCACTAATATGGACAAAAATAATTGTAATATTTATTCCTATAAATGCCAAACACAGTTACAGCAAGTCTCACAGTGGAGATGTTACTGGACCCGATGGAGCAAATAGATGAACAACGGGAAGACAGTGCTACAGTGCTAAATTTATTACTGGATTCATTATTTTACTTCATTCCAAGGAACTGTAGAAATTATAGCTCACTGAGACTAAGTACTATTACATAAATTTTCATTGGTTCATCCATGTACATAAGTATAATGCCTCATATCTGTGGTCTAATGTTTGGGAAAGAAGAGGCAATATTGTAAGCTTTACCACAGAAGAGAAAGGAATTAATAATTGCTGCAGATAAGTAAAACCCCAAAAAGTCACAGAGTATTCTTTTTCTTTTTATAAGTTACGGATAGCCCTGTAGCTGTCAAAATATACATAGTAATTTTACATTACAGCAATATGAATTCATGTAATTGGCAGCCTATTTTTGTTTAAAGCTATTTAGTTCTAAAAGCAAAAGCATCCAGCTGTGGTAATTTATGACTATGAGGAGATTATAGATAAAATGATTTAATTATTTACTTTGTTTAAGTTTATTGTTTTTACATTTTTAAAATTATACAATTACTATAACAATTATGAAAAATCAGATAGGAAGTTATATATCTACTTTTTTGTGTTTGTTCTTGAGTTACCCCCAGAGAAGCGTGGGGTTTATTTCTGGCTCTACACTCAGGGATCACTCCTGGCAGAGTCTGGGAACCATATGGGATGCTGGGGATTAAGCCAGGGTCAACCACATGTAAGACAAATGTCCATCCTGCTAGTATTAGTAGTAAATGCTTTATTAGTAGTAAATGCTTTCTAGTGTTTGAGGTATAGTAATAGAAAACATATACACTTACCTATTTGCATTTAAAAATATAGAAAATTTTCATGTCTTCATTTAATAAAAATAAAAGAAAAGAAAAAGAACTGAATTGAGAGGAAAAGGAAACAGTACGGGTAAACTTAACAAGTACCTCAACTTATTGTTTAGAGAAAATGAATAGGTTAACAGAGGAAAGTCGAATCAGGAAGTCTCTGGAACTTAAGAAAATGAGATAATAGCAGTAGATATTCAAAAGGGAATGTCCAGAGGAAGAAAGTGAGGGAAGAAAACTCCACCAAGGAACAGACTAACTTCATCTTCTTATGTTGCTGTCGTAATAACTTTCTTTTTAAAAAATGCTTAATTTTTTTTCTCTTTATAAAAAAAATTTGGCCCACATCCAGTGGCTCTGGTGCTACCTCCTGCTCCATGGTCAATTCTCACTGGTATAGGTACTTAGGTAACAATGTGGTGTCAGGAATCGAATTCATACCTCACAAATGCAAGGCAAGACTCTACCACTGAGTCACTTCCCTGGTTTTACATCACTTAAAAAAATGCTGAAGTAATATAGTATCAAAATATAAGTTTCATATGCAGAGCATTATGAATCAATATCTATATACATTATATTATGCTTCACTATAAAAGTTATATAATTGATTTGTTTTACTCACAAAATTCCCATGCAACCCTTGTTTCAGATGAAAACTTTTCCAACTTACAATTAAGATACAATAATTTGGAAAATTATATCCACTAAGAGTATCTTGAAAGCTTCTCAGATATTAAAATACTTTTCTGAGATTAGTGATAACATTCATGACTATGACTTATTTTTTCAAATTGGATAATAAAATAAGACAGAATTTTGAAGATCTGCATACTACAGCAAATCAGTGCATATTATAAGATCATGCATGAGTAAAATGTTCATGCAATAGACCAAGCAACTTTAATACAACTGAGTTAAACAAAAGTTCATGTATAAAGTCAGATTTCACATTTCAACTATTTTTTAGGTTACTTCATTAAAATTCTGGTGCTGTATAAATAAATATATATAATAAATATTTATAAACATTACAGCTATTTTTTTCAGTCATGTTTGCATTAGATCAGATTTTTTCCACATACCTTCTTTGGACAAAATAGCTTATCACAACATATTAAACGCAGCAACACACACATATATATATAGACATATATATGTGTGTGTGTATGTAATCCAGCCCTTTGAATCATATCCTTGTCCTTAAAAATGGAAAGTTTTTTCTGTAACATTTTCTTTGATTGTTTACAAATTTTTCTATAGCTATGATAAATATTTCATTTATATTCTACATTATGTACTTTTGTGTCATGTATTGCTTTGGATTTTGTTGGTCGCACCTTCATATCACATTTTGTTTCTTCAATTACTTTGTTCTTTAAACTTTTATTCTGCATTAGCTATAAAAAATTAAATATTTCACTTTACAGCTTTGATTTTTACAACTTGCAAAAAACCACAGAAAATATGGTGGATCAACACCTGGAGAAATCAGAAGGAAGTCATGTTATATTTATAATTGTGGATGTTGACAATCCCAAGAAGTCATGCTTGCATTGAAACAACACAAACATGAGTGATTTCAACAAACATATATGCCTAATGCAACCTCTCAGATATTTCCTTACTTAAGTTGCTTTCCTGCTCCACATCTATATAAAATTATGACAGAATGAATGGGAACAATAGGATGACCTCAATTATTTTTCCCTTTCAGTTTTTTCTTACTTCTTAGGAAAATGGACTAAGTAAGTGTTGGCAGGATAGGTGCTAATGAAGCAGTGAAATATGAACAATTAAGATAGTTTTATTTAATAGTTTCACTCTTTTGATCAGTAGAAAATATATTTACATATAATCTTTGGAACAGAAACTGTGATTTTAGCGATTCCTTATACATGCTTCATATCCTTTTTGCAATTTAAACAAAAATGTATAAGTATCAACATCACAAAATTATAAATCAAAACTTTTTCTTTACTATGAATTGCATTAAATGGCAGAAACCATCATGAAAAAATTAAGAGAGAAATTTGGAAAATGTGGCCCAAACAAAATTTGCTCCCAAAAATATTTGATATTAAAGTGAGTTCTTATGAGTTTTATGGCCTACCACTCTCCTATGATCATGATATGGCTGTCGAGTTTAAAAGAATATGTTTTCATTTATTATTGACTTACATGGAAATAAACTTCTTCCTATATGATTTTATTAGGAAGAAAATTCCATCTCATAGAGAAGGGACCACCAAGTAAAGGGTGCTTTTAGGGCACGCTTGTGATGGGGGATGCAAGATGAAAGTAGACTATAGACCAAACATGATGGCCACTCAATACTTATAGTGCAAACTGCACCACCCAAAAGGAGAGAGAGAGAGCAAAAGGGAATGCCCTGCCACAGAGGCTGGGTGGGATGGGGATGGGGTGGGGGTGGAGGGAGGGATACTGGGATCATTGCTGGTGGAGAATGGGCTCTGGTGGAGGGATGAGTACTCGATCATTGCATGACCTAAACGTTAGCACTAAAGTTTGTAAGTCTGTAACTGTACCTCAAGGTTATTCATAAAAAATAAAAAATAATGATAAAATAAAGAATTTATGTAATTAAAAAAAGCTAAGTACTGTTAACTGCTGGTGAAATTGTTCACAAACATGACCTATGAGTTGAATTAAAGCTCTGCCCACCCCCCCCCCCCTCAAAAAAAGGAAAATTCCATCTAAGAAGTCATAGTCAACCAACCTCCTGCTCTTAGGAAGTTATTCAGGTTCTAATGAAAAGAAAGACAATGGTTTGAAAGTCTAATATTGTTAGAGGGGGGAAAAAAAGCCAAGGGCAAAGTATTTTGAGAGATCATCAACAACATGTGTCACTGCGATGAATACCCATTAACTTACAGGGACAAAAATAGCAAGTTGTTGGCAAAGGCATTCACATTTTCTTTCTGATAACTTCCCTTTGCCGATTGTTAACCATTCTAGCTAAATTTTACTATTTTTATATTTTAAAGGCCTTACTAAATGGCTTTAATTGCAACCAGTATGTATGACTATATTATATGTATGAATATATGTGCATAAATAGATATAATTAATAAAAATTATAAGCTTACTAAAATTTGTAAATTTATATCTGAATATCTTTATAGATATTTAAAATATTTGTTATTTAAAGTATTTGTTATTGAATTTATGAGAGTTGTACTGTAGTTGAGCATATCTATGAAAATGGTAAATGACATCTTTGCGTTCCTTTCTAATGTCTTCAGATTAAATATATAATGATATATTCTGAATTTCAAATTATTAAAGAGAATTGTGCATATGTGTAGCACTTTCTAAGGATTTAATAACTAGATAGATTCAGTGTCTTTATATTTTAAATAATGAGCAAATACTGCCATCTCCTGTTATGAAGTAAAGGAAACTTGTCTCTCTGTCTCTCTCTGTCTCTGTCTGTCTGTCTGTCTCTCTCCCTGTTGCTCTTTATTTAACTGTTTTGATAGCTATTCCAACTTTGCATATATGTTGAACAACTTTTGCTTTTTTGTGTTTTTAGAACAAATATGCAGAAATAATTCAAAGTATTTTTTTTGTTGGAAGAAAGAAGTTTCACTATAAAATGATACCAAAAATGCTATTGTGGCACAATGTTTAATATGTATAAAAATGTAGATTTTAGTGGTCACAGTGAAGTCCAGTGGATAGAACTCTTGCCTTGCCAGCAGCTGACCCAAGTCCTATCCCTGGTATCATATATGGTTCCCGATATGATCAGGTTTGATCTCTGAGCACAGAGCTGGGAGGAAGCCCTGAGCACTGCAGGGTGTGCCCTAGTCCATAAGATAAGGGTATACTTAAAGAGAAACATAAAAATATTTGGTCTTTTTACCTATGTGACTTATACATTTATGGAAATGCTTAATGTTAAGCATTCACTTAACATCACTCAAATGTGATATCTGTTGAGTTTCCCTTACTGCTGACCACTCTTTCTGTCATTCTTTTAGTTTACAGCATTATATTCCTTCTAACCTATAAAACATAAACCTTGGTTTTAATAGAACTTTTGGTGTTTTTAGCAATAACATCTAAGTATTGATGCCCAAACCTGAGTGACTTTAACAACTTTCAAAAAATTTGTCAGACTGGAGTGATAGCACAGTGGGTAGGGTGTTTGCTTTGCAAACAGTCAACCCAGGTTCGATTCCCAGCATCCCATATGGTTCCCCAAGGACCACCAGGAGTAATTCCTGAGTGCATGAGCCAGGAGTAATTTTGCTATGATTCTCTTTTTATTTCGCATCATAAAAATAGCTGAAAACTTTCATAAATCACATATAAATATAAGTTTACATATATAGGGGCTGGAGATATAACACATAGGGTGAAAAGTTGCCTTGCATACTGCTAATGCTAATTGGATCTCCGTCACTGCATATGGTTCATTGAGCACTGGCAGGAGTGATGCCTGAGCATAGAGCCAGGAATAGGTCCTGAGCACAGCTGGGTACAGTACAGGACCACATCTCCTCAGGAAGAAAGATAAAAGTAGAATTTAAACAGAAATAAAAACTGAAGACTGAAGAAGGTATAGTGCAAGGTATTTGCAGAATAGTTCAAAATTATTTATTCAAACACACTTGTGAAGTTCGTAAGAGCAAACCCGCTGATACTAATTAAAATAACATAACTTGATAACAATTTGAGTAATGCAGGTTTGTTTATTTCCTGAGTTATTTCCAGTTAAATACTTCTGAGCTAGTTACATGATTCAGTAACCTTTAAAGTAAAATTGAAATATTTTTTTACAACTTTTCTTTACTTCTCTCTTTCTCACTGCATGGAGTCTATAAACCCCAGAAGAATTAATTGCCTAATTAGAGGGAATGAAAAGAAACGTCTTTTGAAAGATTTAGAATTTGTATTTCCTGCAGTGGAGATTTTACCTGACTACCTAACCTACACAGTTTTCACCCATAAAAGAAAGAAAATAAATGTATACTTGGGAATGCAATTTTAACCTGATAAGTATAACACAAGTGCTCTGTAATTTTAAGTCATTTTATATTCTAAGAACTATGTCTCAGGTCACCGTAGCACTTAATCTTTACCCGTAACCAATTATCCTATTGAAAATAAGCTCCACCGTATTGACTTGTGCTTTTGGTACAGACTAAGGATGCAGAAGCTATAGTCAGAAAAATATTAACAGTAGCTACATCTATAAACAATCCAGAAGAAAATTTCTAGCTACATGATGCGATGACTTAAAGTATAAGTAAGTTCATGTATATGTGCCTTGGAAAAAAATGTTATAGGTTTTACATCTGCTGGATAGGATAATCCTCTTCTTTCTTGGTGACCAGACATGGGTGCAGTTCAGATCTATCAGTTGTGACATGTATTGTCTGCAAGTGGGGAAAAGAGCGTTCCAGGTGCAGAAGAAAATCATAAGATTATAAGTGCTGTGTTCAGTGGAAACAGTTCTTCTCTTTCATCCAGAGTCATCAGGAAACTTCACCGAAGAACTCAAAATTGAAGATCTGAAGCAGGAAAGGAATTATAATGCTTGCTCCTGAAGAAGCTATGAAAGCATAATGAAATACCACTGGGAAAACCAATCCTGTTAAGGTTGGGGGAAAATATGTAAAATTAATTGATATACATAAAATGAATTTAGAAGGTGTTTTAAATTATTTACTCATTTCTCAGATAAGCATCACTCCTTTGGTCTTTTCATTTCCCCTGAACTATTTAACTAAGCTATTCATTGTCAAAACATTCCTTTAGGGGAAAGCAGATATAAAAGAAAATATCCTGTTCCAAAATCTGATGGTATTCAAAGAAATGAAGAAAATCAAATTGCACTACCAGTGGATCGGATTTAATTAGTAGTTGTCATTGAGGTGGGGCAATGGGGACATCTCTCCTAGGGTAGGGTAGAAGATGTAGAGAAGCCAGGAGATCATAAATATCATTAAGCTAAAGTGGAGATAAATTGTGAATCTTGGCTCCAATATAAGAAAAGTATACTGATATGTTTGGAGCATCAAAAAGAGTGAGATTCCAGTGTCACTGTCACTGTCCTCCCACTGTTCATCTATTTGCTTGAGCAGGCCCAGTAACGTCTCCATCGTGAGACTTGTTACTGTGTTTGGCATGTTGAATACATCAGGTGTAGCTTGCCAGGCTTTTCCATGCAGGTAAGATACTCTAGATACCTTGCTGGGCTCTCCAAGAGGGGCGGAGGAATCAAACCCAGCTCGGCCGGGCAGGCTGCGCGCAAGGCATATGCCTATCGCTGTGCTTTCGCTCCCCTGTATGGGAAGAAATTCGACAAGAAAGTTTTCATGGGAATACCGAGTAGCCTGCGTTTGAAAACAAACTTAGAAACCTCATTACCTATCATGATACTCAAGTTATATTGTAACTGCACCAACATGTACACAAAGACCAGCAAAATCTCAGCGTGGTCAATAAAACTAGCAGAATTTTAATAGAAAACTAGATGGATCCACGAAAATTAGACAGAACCATAGAAACATCTTTTGACATCTTCTGTCATAAACTACATCCATCTTTATCTCTGCATTCTCACTTTTGGCAATATATTATCATAATTGAGCCAAATCCAAATATTGAAAAGAAGAAAATAGTAGGACATTCTAAATGAAATCAGATCCACTTTCTGATAAAAGGTAAGTTAAATAATGAAATTACTAATGTAATAGAATGTAAATTAAATAATGAAATAATTAAATAATTATCAATATTAAATTAGGACAAGAAATATATCTCTGGTAAAATTACATATTTATATTACTTTTTGTACCTTGCTCATAAATAACATTACCTATGTATATATCATATAGATATTTTACATATTTTATCTACCTGATATATATTGCAAATGTGTCATATTTTATCTGACATTCAGGAGAGATGATTAGAACAAAGAGAAGTTATTGTCCTGAAGACTAAGAAATCAGACTTCTTAAGCATCTACAATTTCTGTAAAGATTCCTTATTCCTTAGAGATAATTTTAAGCTTTTAAAACCCCATTAGAGAAAATGCTGAAAGAAAGTTAATTGGGTTGTAAGCATGGTTGAAATCTTGAAAGAGAAGTAGAAAAGAAGATAAAATTTGAAAAATAGATTTGATATATTGGCACAATGTGAAGGGCCTAATATAAAGTATTAAAAGTTCATGATCACATGGATGTGAAAAGTCTAATGTAAGGTAACAGAACTACATGATTTTGTAGATAATACATATTTAATAACTTTATAAAATGAAATTCTAGGATTTGGTGACTGGAAAGCATGAGTGGCCATGAGAAGGGCAAAACACTTTGCTTGAGGATTCAACTTTGGTGAATGACAAAAATAACAGAGAATTGAATTAGATTCAATTAAGAAAATATTGCTAACAAAAATGATATAAATTCAGGTCATAGAAAATTATTCTACTATAAGACAGTTTCAGTAAAAATGAAAAAATATCCTTGGTTTAGTCATTGGAGAGCTGATAACTTAGACTTGTGTTGGATTAGGTAACAACTATATTTGAAAATCATTGAGATAAAACAAATGCTTTAAAAACAAAAGAATATGATAAAAGGTAAAATAGTGTATCATGTATGAATCATAGAGAAAAAAGAAGTAGAAGACACATAAAATATAGGTAATGGTATAATTAAAATGGATAAGAAATTATATTCACAGGATGGTTACACTATATACATAAAAGTTGCTTAGAAAGTAGTTTCATAACTCTCATTATAAGAAAAAGTATTGTGAAATATGTATGGCAATTGATATTAGCTACCCTCGCCATGGTGATCGTTTTACAATATAGTACAGCATATTAAATTGTGTTTACATGTGGTTAAATCTGATATAATATTACAGGTCAATTATATTTCCAACTAAAGAATAAGGTGCTAACAGATTCTGTACAGATGTGTTTAAAACATTGCAAAAGGGGGCTGGAGTGATAGCACAGGGGGTAGGGCGTTTACTTTGCACGAGGCCGTCCCAGGTTCAATTCCCAGCATCCCATATGGTCCCCTGAGCACCACCAGGAGTAATTCCTGAATGCAGTGCCGGGAATTACCCCTTTGCATCGCCGGGCATGACGCAAAGACCAAAAAACAAAACCAAAAAAATCGAAAAAGGGTACAAATTCAGACATAATGGAGCAATGTATCATATATCATTAACATAAGATTTCTCCTGATGTTGCATGGTAAATTGTTACATTAAAATTAAAAATAAATAATGCAATCTTATGAACAAGTTTTACCTCAATTAAAATTTTAAAAATTAAACAGAAATATGTCAAAAATATGAACTATTGAAAAAAGATACTTTTCTGTGCCAGAGAGCTGGTACAAAAGTAAAAGACTTCCATACCAAAATTGCACATGTCTCCAAGAACTGTGAAGGGTCAATCCTGAGCACAGAGCCTAGAGTAGAACATGAGAACACAAGAACCACCCTGTGTGACCCTGGAAAAAGACTATCACTATCACTATCACCCCGTTCCTCATCAATTTGCTCGAGTGGGTGCCAGTAACATCTCCATTTCTCCATTTGTCCCTGTCACATGCTAGTGTAGCCTGATGGCATATTGGGGTCTTTTTCAGGGTCAGGGGAATGAGGACCATCATTGTGATTGTTTTTGGCATATTGAGTATGCCACAGGTAGCTTGCCACGGTGTGTGCCGTGCGGGCAGGATACTCTTGGTAGATTGTCAGGCTCTCTGAGAGGGATGGAGGCCATTTGGGGCAGCCTCTAATCACCTTTACAGGTGATCCCAGTCAGGCACATATGTGGGCAGGATACTCTCTGTAGCCTGCCGGGTTATCTGAGAGTGAGAACTAGAGAATAAGAGGTCTTTTTTGAAAAAAGACAAAATTCATTAAAAACAATTCTGCTACAGAATCATGAAAAAAAATGGTTAAGAGCCTAGCAATATCAAGTTCAGCAAAAAATGTGCATGGTATATATATATATTTTTCATTTCCATCAAATTTTTAGCAGAGTCTCTCAGTGATTATTTCCTTCTTACAACAGTTTATGACAAGTTTGTGGCTAAACCCAGTTAGATGCCTGGAACCACATGATCCCTTAGCATTTCTGGGTACAGACCTGGAGTCTCTGGGCATCACCTGCTATGACCTTGCAGGGGCTTGCATGCTGCCAAGGTGGTAGGATAACTGGTACTAAGTAGTGCTTAGTACTTAGCTTGAGATACTGGCACTGAACAGGCTGGGATCCACTGATAAGGGCCCCAGTCTCTGCTTGAGACTATTTAGTAGGCTAACCAAAACGAAACATTGAAAAGAAAAAGACAAATTCATTAAATATCACTTTCTTGATACAGCTATATGAAAATGATAGTAAATACCAACACTGGGTGGGTTCATATGTAGAGAACTGGTAACACTATGGACAATTGAAGTAGCAAGAAAGGAAACTAAGTAAGCAAATTCAATGAATACATAAGAGATATTTTTAAAAGCATGAGAAGAAAGTGAAGGGATTTAAGGTTGCAGTAATTGTATTTATTATTATTATTATTATTATTATTATTATAAAACTAAAAGATGTCCCAGGATAATCCTGCAAATCATTGTCAGAATACTATTGGATATATGTGATGTAAAATGCCATTGCATATGTTACTATAAAAACATTTACCTTAAAATCTTCATGAATGCATGTGTTCACTGTATCACTGTACATTGTTCATCAATTTACTCCAGCGGACGCCAATAATGCCTCTATTTGTCCCAGCCATGAGATTTTAGCAGACTCTATTTACTCATATTTCACAACGATTGGAGGCTCTTTCAGGGTCAGGGGAATGAAACCTGTCATAGTTACTGATTTTGACATATCGAACACGCCACGGGGAGCTTGCCAGGCTCCGCCTTTGAACACAGGATACTCTCGGTAGCTTGCCAGGATCCCTGAGAGGTATATATTCAAAACTGAAGTATATATTCGAATATATAAGTATATATATATATATATATATATATATTTCTCCTATAATTCGTTGCCTACTATCTGAACCAATTCAAACATGGTGTGGTAATCATGAAAAATGAGTGGGAAGTGTCTTATGATGTGTCCAGAAAGCATCCTGGAGTGTGGCAGCGGTTGGGTAGTGGAGGTTGGCTGCTGGAACTGCGTCCCTTGGTGCAAGGAGGGCTCTCACCCAAGTGAAAACAGTCTGGCGCAGAGTCTGGTAGATGGTTATGGAAGCCTCATTATGCATATGTCATCCCTAAATAAAAATTAAAATGTCTACAAATTCAGATCTCCAGTTACCAGAAATTATTTGTTTCACTTTCACCACGGTTTTGAATATAATAATATTTTAGTAAAGAATAAAAGAAGGTACTATTCCCTAAGTGTCTACAGGATAAATTCTGTTTATGTTATTGTGTAGGATAAACATGATTTTATGGGAAAAATTTGATAGAGTATTTGCTGTAGTGTATACTGAAATAATAAATGTAAACATTGAAAAAGAGGTTTGCTATTGAAATAATTGATGACAGTTTCCAAATGCGGGTTATCTCATAGCATATTGCAATTTGGTAATTATTAATTGAAATGGATAATTGGAGCTTTACTTAAAGTCTTCAAACTTCTAAGACAATGTATAAAACAGATCAATGAATATTAAATGAAAAAACATAAACTTCATTAAAATATAATTTTAGTAAAAACACATTTTTGTATCAACTACATTATAACAAAATATGTCATGTTTTAACTATCTATAATAAATAAATCTTGTCCAATAATTTCACTCATCATGTAAACAATTATGATGTCATCAGGATTGATTCAACATTTAACATGCTTTGTAGGGAAAACAAGAAGAGAATTACTGATCTTATCTTTTTAGTATTTGTCTGACCATTCACCTCTGAATCATCTCTTTATGTGATGATAGAGCATAAATAATAATAATAAAAAGATTACTTCAGGAAGATATCAGCAAACCGCAGTTTTAATGTAGTTGACTGAACTACAATGTGGTTGGAAATAATAGTGAAATATTGATTCAACCAGTCATTCTAACTTCCCTGTTTTATTTTCCTTTGTAGAAAAATGCATTATGAACAAAATACCGAATTACCTCTGGCATTTTTCAGAAAGATTAATAAAAACAATAATCTCTTGAACTCTTGCCACATAAAACAAAACCATGTGAAATACATTTGGCATGGGTTATTCTCTGAAGTGTGAATTAGAACATCTTTATTTGAACTTTATCTTTCAGCAAAGATCTGAAACAGTGGTTTAATCCACCTTGCGTACTAAATTTAGCTAATTTTTGTATCACTATTAAAATTATATTTATACTAATCATTTAATACTTTTAAATCAATTTACTGATATCTGGAAGAATTAAAAAGTTTGCTTTGAGTAAAATGAGCCTGTATATTAAAAGTCAGGAAAAATTAAAATTCATGGTGGGACTAGTCTCACATAATTTATTTATGACACAGATAAATATTCTGAGCAGTTAATGGGGAGTAACAATCTAATACTATTTTGAATTCCCTTCGGGTACTTCTTGCTATCTGATGAACCTAAACAGTGAACTTTAATCTTCTTAGGCTACCAGTCAATTTTACCTCCTCATGGATTCCTCATGCTCCATGATGATTTACCTTCCCCAGGTCTTTAGTCCCAATTTCAAGACATATGAAAAAATAATTGTACTGGATATCAACTGTCATATGTTGTCTGATGTCTAGTATCATTGTCTAGCTTTGATCAGAAGAGATAATTTGGGATTTTATTTATAACTAGCAGGAAATTGAAGCTGATCATTCTTATATATCAGCTATAACGTGAAATCATTTATTATGACTTTAGCTGGAAATCAGAAAAAAGAATAGATTAGTTTGTGGAGAATGTAGAGTATGTCCTCTAAATCATGAACATGTTATAGTTTCATAAATTTTTATATAATAGCAATATTTTGTGCTTTTAAAGTACAAATATGCATATCATTCATCAACTTCGGTAATCAACTTTGAACTTTATATTTTTAATATTATAGCACATTGGTATTATAAATCATTACCTTTCTGATCATTAAAATTTACAAAAGAAATATCAAATTTGTATCTTGTGAGCTTGCTGTGATCCTCTCTTAATTTTCTGATGCTTATTGATTTCTTAGAAACCTAAAAAATTATCTTTTAGGTGAATGGAGATAATTAAAAGTCTATTAATACTTATGACATTTTACTCATTTTATAGTCTAGTATTTATATTACAACATTGACTATGGCTGGAGCAATAGCACAGCGGTAGGGTGTATGCCTTGCACACAGCCAGCCTGGCCGAGCCAGGTTCCATTCCTTCACCCCTCTTAGTGAGCCCGGCAAGCTACCGAGAGTATTCAATATGCCAAACACAGTAACAATAAATAAGTCTCAAAATGGGGACATCACTGGGCCCACTCGAGCGAATCAATGAACAATGGGAGGACAGTGGACAGTGGATTGACTACAAGTAATGATGATGTATACTTTTGCTTTCCTATTGATGGAAAGACAATGTTTAATGTTTCAACAGTTGTTGTAACTGTATTTTTATATGCTTTATCAGAGCGACAAGGCTCACTTGTTAAAACTTTTTCCCCACCTTTTCTAAACATCATTTTTTCAAAGTTGTTTATGATGATGAGTTAAAGACATTCAATGTATTAATCTTCCCACCCCCACTGTATTTCAACACCGTAAATTGTTCATGATAATCCAACATGAAACCCACCACCACCGTCACCTTCCCTCCACAATTGTCTCCATTTTTCAAAATACCCCTCAGGCCTGCTCCATGGAAAGCCCACAATAATGTATTTTCTATTGCTTGTTATCACTAATTGGCTAATGAAATACTAAAAAAAGTCTGTAGAAGAAATTTTGCAAAAATTGTTTTATCACAGAGTGGGCACATTAAGTCCTTAGTGAGACTTTACTAAACTGTTGTTGCAAGTTAAGTCTTCCATGTTAAAAGTTTTTGTTAGTTGAGATTGCTTAGCTTCTAGGTTCCATTCCAATCTTGTGTGCTACTTCTGGGATTTTAGTGTTGTAGAGTTTGGGGACATTACTAAAGAAAATCAAGATTATCTAATTGACTTGTTACTGTTTTTAGCATATCAAATACATCATGGGTAGCTTGCCAGGTTTCGCCATGCGGGCAGAATACTCTCAGCTTGCCAGTCTTTCCGAGAGTGACAGAGGAAACAAACCCAAGTCTGCTTGGTGCAAGGCAAAAGCCCACCCGATATTCTATCGCTCCAGTCCAAAATACATATAATATACATAAATCTATATATGTATATATGATTACTATCTAACAATGAAAATAAGATATCTTTAGGGTAGAGGATTAGAACAGTCTAGGACAGTCCCTTGAAATCCACACCTCTTCAAGTTTGGGGTGTGCTCCGAAGAAAAGTTCATCAATGGCTGACAGGTTAGGAGGCTAATAAGCCCTTATGTTAGAAGCTCCAGGACTTGTCAGATACTAAATTCAGCAATATTTTAGATACCAAAAAGGTAAAATGGTCCACAAATTCATGGAAAAGAAATTTTAAACCTATTGAAAGCAGTTAAGGTCCCCAAAGAACTAATACTTATGCAGTGTAGGGGTCATCAAATAGAGATACTGAGATAATAAAGGAAATAGTCAAGCAGCTGCAATAGTCAAGAAGATGGCCCTTCATTCTTTGTCCAATCATGGCACTTAAACCTGTTTCATAGAAAATATCTATGGCGTCAGGATACTCTGAAGAAGAAGAAAAGAATAAAAGCTTATGCTATGGCCATTATTTTCTTATTTTCATGAACACCCTGCCCTCCTTGGGTCAGAGGAAGCTTTTCTCCTATATGGCCTATTTTTTAAAAATCACTATCTGACCTAACTGTTATGCCTTTCAGAGTGACAAATCTGAAACCAGTAAGTCATTTCTTAATACCAAGTTAGCATGGGTTTTCACACCCTTCCACAACAGAGTCTGTGTCTGTTTTCTTTGTCAGTATCAAGAAGTTGCAGGAAAGCCCTTATACATATATACACTACAACGATTTAAAGGGGTGAAATCTCTAGGGAGGGAAAAGTGGCAGGCAGATCTGGTCACTTTGGTAATGAGCTTCAGGAAAATGATAAAACTTCAGATGTGGGCCAGAGCAGTAGTGCAGGTGGTAGGGCATTTGCCTTGAGTGCTTCCAACCTGATTTTGATCCCCCAGGCATTGCATATAGTCCCCCAGCTATGTCAGAAGTCATCCCTGAGCACAGAGCAAGGAACAAGCCCTGGGGATCAAAATAAACAAATAAACACACAAAAAGAAGAATTTACCCCTGAAGTAGCCTAAAGGTAAGGAGACCACATCCTTTTGAGATGCAAATTCTGAGTTCTTTGGAATTCGAGAAACTGATCTCACCCAGAAGTGGAAATCTGAGAAAAGTGGACTCCTCTGGAATGAAGAAGTCATGGTAGAATCTAAAGATCACAGGATTGGAAGGTTCATCAACAGTGCAAGGCTTTTCCTGTAACAAGGTTCAGATTAATTTTTATGTAGGCAGAGAGATCCAGCCCAAGACAACTTGGGGGACTTGTAATATAATCTCCCAAAAGTCATTTGAAGCTTTCATTCAAGCCTATATTGTCTTTTCAATACATATTTTTCTCTTTCTCTCTTTAGCTTTTTCCATTCTGGAGAATTCTGTGTTCACTCAAGAACGATGTATTCTTCTCTTTTTCTTCTCTTATTTATTTAAGTAAATTTCTTCCAATTAAAACCTATTTTGCTTCATGAAAAGAAGAAAGATGAAAGAAAAGGAAAAGAAAAAATAAATAAAGGAGAAGAGAAAGGGAAAGAGAAAAAAGAGAAAAGAAGAGAAAAGAAATAAAGAGAAAATAAAAAGAAAAGAAGATGTCATATCATTTGGAAAAAAAGATAAATAAATCTTATGATTTGCTGCTAGCGGAAGGATCTAAGGATATACGATATTGAATTTGTCAAAAAGAGAGGGGCAGACACAGAATGAGCTCTCTCACATGTAAGATACAAAGAAGTAATTCTTGTTTTCATCCAGCAACCGAACAATAAGTGGCCAAAAGAAAACAGAAAATGAGAACTGTTGAGAACCATTGTTTACCATTGCTTTGGGTGGGATGGGTTGTGGAGTGTGGAGATAATATTGGAGGAAAGTGGATACTGAGATAATATTGGAGGAGAGTGGATACTCTTGTGGAAAGTATGATCTGGAAATGTCATATGAGTATACCACAGTGCCTCAATTATATATGTATGTATGTACATATTATATATGTATATATGTGGGCTGGAGTGATAGCACAGCAGATAGGGCATTTGTCTTGCACGTGGCCAACCAGGGTTCAATTCCTCTGCTCCTCTTGGAGAGACTGGCAAGCTACTGAGAGTATTTTGCATGCACAGCAAAGCCTGACAAGCTCCCCATGGCGTATTCAATATGCCAAAACAATAACAAGAACTCTCACAATGGAGACGTTACTGGTACCTGCTCGAGCAAATCGATGAACAATGGGAGGGCAGTGTTACATACAGTGATAGAGTATGCATGTATTTGTATATATATATATATATATATATATATATATATATATATATTTGTGTATGTGTGTATGTCCTTAAAGAAGAGATCATGTATATGTAGAATATAGTCCTTCTTTAATATCTGTAGTGTGACTGATGTCATTATAAAAGGGCATTAGGGGACCAGAGAGATTTACCATGGCTAAGGCACTTGCCTTGCAAGTGGCCAACCCCTGTTCAATTCCCTAATACTCCATAGGGTCCCTCAAACTCACCCTGGACTGACCTGTGAGCACAGATGTGCCTTCAGTCCAAAAGGACAAACAGCGTATAGGCACAGGTGTGTGTACATAAAAAGCAGGCACTATTCTACCATAAGCCAAAGACTCCTCAAAGGATGAGAGAGAAGGACTAGATCAGATCATTATTCAGCTCCATCAAAGGGAATACAACCTGACTGGCACTTTCATTTCAGATTTCTAGGCAATGGAAATGTGACACTAACATGATTGACCTGGTTGCTTTATCTCTTTTGTTTTGGGAATTATCACAGCCCTCAAAGCAAATGAGCATGGATGGAGAGGAGGTGTTCCTCCAGTCTTCAGTGCATGGATAGATGCTTATTTCAAAGGTTTGTTCGACAAGAGGCAAAAGATACCAGTGACAATTGAAACTATCCTTTACCGTCTCAATTTATATAGAGATTAAATTTTATTAATAATCCAATTTATTTCTTTTTATTCCGTTCTATATAGCAAGTTAATCATTCAGAATGGCCTCAGAGCTTAAGTAGCCTTGGCTCTGTCTCTTTCACAGAAGCAGCTTATCTAGACTTTTCCTTTGATCAAGCAATCATCTCCTTAAACCTTATTCTATCCTAATAACATGGTTAAGTAATGATTTAATTTCAGAAGAAATTCATTTTGACTATCTATATCCACTATATTATAATTATGTTCATATATTATTAAATTTTCTAAATGCTATCAAAGATCCACGTATGTGTGCATATATCTGTAGCACTGTAGCACTGTCCTCCCTTTGTTCATCCATTTGCTTGAGTGGGCACCAGTAACGTCTCCATTGTGAGACCTGTTGTTACTGTTTTTGGCATATCAAATACGCCATGGGGAGATTGCCAGGCTCTGCCTTACGGGCAGAATACTCTCAGTATCTTGCTGGGCTCTCCGAGAGGGACAGACCAATCAAACCTGGGTTGGCTGTGTGCAAGGCAAACACACTACCTGAGGTGCTATCACTCCAGGCCCGCATATATATGAACATATATGTATTTATATATATGTATAATATTTTCTACAAGTGTTTCAATAGAAAAGAAGTGAGCTGTGAGCTATACAGTAATGATATAAAGCAAGTAATTAAAAATATTCTGAATTTATATATCCTTAAGTTTTCAATAAATAAAAGAATACAGGACACAGCAGTGTTTAGCCATCAAAGTATAAAATTATGTTTACATTTGGATATACATGAATGCTGGACTTTAAGGAAACAGAATAGTTTTCTTAGAGTATAAGAATTGTACCACTTTGAAAATTCCTGCCTACTGTCCCAAGTTCTAGATTCTAGACTCTGTCACAAGGTGGTGAAAAAGAGCCTGGATATCTATATATACAAGTCTCACATGCTGTTATTTGTTAGTTTTAAAAAACTCTATAGGGAACTCAATAACTCTAGTTACAATAATTATGATTCTCATTTCTCATTTGAAAAAATAAGTTTTAAAGTAATATGGACTCATACCTAATGTTACTTTCCTATGATCTATGATCAGAAAATCTATAGTGCAACTGTATTTTCCAATGTTATGTTACTGCAAGAAAAACATATTTTACTCTTTTTATAATGTACTCTTGAAAATTATACAGATAAGCTATAATAAGTGCATATCTGAATATTCAAAATAAGTGCATATCTAAATATTCAAAATAATGTCTTCCATAATTTCATGTTGCATAGGAAATTTGAAATCTGAAAGTATTTAACATGGCACTAAAATAAAAGTTTCACAGATCAAAAAATATAGGCTGTTGATGAGTGAATGTCTAAAGTACTTATATGTTGCTAAGTATTCAAAGTTAAGTTGAATGACAGAGGAGGAGTCAGAATTATTTAATGACTCACTGCAATTGACAAGGTGCTTATAAAAAGAAACATAAACTATATTTTAGCAGCAATTCTTCTGTAGAATTTTATTATAAATGTGCCTACTTTACAGCAAAGAAGTCTGAAAATGTGAAATGAGTTACCTGTGTGCTGAACTCATATAAAATAATCTAAGGATAATTCAATATCTATTCCATTCTTAAATTCTTGAATAATGTATGTTTTCCCCATAAATTTTTGTGGGACATGATATCAGCGTTTATAAAATATGTTTTCAGTTTCAGCAAATGATGTATGCCATATGTTTTCTGTGCACTAGACTTTGAACAACTAAAACCTTAGCACTTTTGGCAAATAAGACAAACGGGACAGAAAAAGAGAGTGAAGGTTTGATGGAGGTAATCGGATGCCTTTGGAAAACAGACACTTAGGAGCTTGAGGAAGCTTTAACTGAATGAAGGCTTTAAAAAAAGTGTCAGTGATAGATGGCAGGCTATTAGATAATGAAAAGTTTGGTTGGTTACTCAGAAATACAGTCTATGAGACTGAGCGTAAGATCCATTCTCTAAAAAACGGTGATGTCCTTGGAAACACATTGCTGTTATTTCACTGGTGGAGATCAGGATGTCTTCTCCAGAACATTCTGGAAACTAACCATTCTTGTAAAAGCACCTAAGTCAGAATCAGAGCATTTAAAAACCATCTGGCACTAAATCAAGTTAATTTTTTTTCACAAGAAAATAAAAATACTGTTGCACTGTCCTGTCCCCAGTTGTTCATGGATTTGATGGAGCAGGCGCCAGTAACATCTCCATTATGAGACTTGTTGTTACTGTTTTTAGCATATCAAATACACCACACGGAGCTTGCCAGGCTCTGCTGTGTGAGTGGGATGCTCTCGGTAGTTTGCCAGGCTTTCTGAAAGGGACAGAGGAATCAAACCCAGGTCAACCGTGTGCTGGGAAAATGCCTTACCGCTGTGCTATCATTCCACCAATAAAATATACTGAGTAAGAGAAATGGTCTGCACAACACATCTCCAATGAAAGATTAATATTAAATATAAAGTCATGAAAATAAATATTAAAAAATAAATAATACAGTTTAAAATGGACAGAGATCTTGAGTTGCAAAATATGATTCTCTGACCCCTAAACTGTTGAGTACAATCCCCAGTATTGCTGGATCTGAAAACCAGGGTAAAGTTAGCATTATGTTTCCCAGTACCACTGGTGGTGGGTAGTATAACATGACGAGATCTAATCACCAGTGGATTCTGATTGTCTGAGTATTACCTAGCATATTCCATGGACCTTCTGAATACTGCTTGGGTGACCCCAAGAAATATTCTCCAAGCTATATTAAATTATTTCATTCTTTTAAAACTTATCCTTTAAAAATAAATAATGTTTCAGCACCGGGGAGCTATAACAGATATCAAGACCCTTTTCTTTGCAAGCAGTGATCCTTTCGACTCAGATTATTCCCTGGCACCCAAATTACAGCCAAAGTGAACCATGATCCCAGATTCCTGAGTAAACCTTGAGAACATCTGGGTGTGATCACCCCTACAAAACAAAACAAAATTAAAAAAATAAAGTAATATTTCATTTTTCATTTTGATTCTTCTCAAAGTACTGAATAGAGAATAGCTTCTTATTTAGAATATTACCTATAAGCTATAAATATGTATATAGACATATATGTAGCTATATGTAGATGTATATATGTTTATACATGCAGATCTATATTATATGAACAATAAAAATTCTGTACTGTCATATACACTCTACAAACAATAAACATAAATCAGTGCATCGCTGTTATCCCATTGATTTGAGAATTACTCAAGCAGGTGCCAGAGCAAAAGTATAGTAGGAAGGACATTTGCCTTTCATTTGCCCAATCCGTGGCATCCATGTGGTTCCCCGAGAATTCCCAGGAGTAATTACTGAGTGAATAGCCGGGAGTTACCGGTTGTTGTTGTTGAGTTACAACAACAACAACAACAAAATAAGATAAAAGAATGTCTGTAGAAAAGTAATTTATTTATTGTCCAATGAGATTTTTTTCCTATAGCACTTTTAATATCTAAAATATTCAATATGAGTTTTAGATGCTCCTCCATAGTTTACTGCTCAATGATATGTTAATTTTATTATGATATTGATACCCCACAATAAAATCATAATAAAGTGCAAATAAATAACATATACACTGCCATAAATACATCAACATGTGACTCGGTTTCCTACATTTTATGCACAAAAATAGCTATAAATATGTATACAAGCATATATGCAGCGATATATAGATGTATATATGTTTATACATGCAGATCTATATTATATGAACAATAAAAATTCTGTACTGTCATATACACTCTACAAGCAATAAACATAAATCACTGTATTGCTGTCATCCCATTGATTGGTGAATTACTTAAGCAGGCACCAGTAACGTCTCTATTCCTCACAGCCCTGAGATTTTAGCAGCCTTTTCTTACTAGTCTTTTCCAATGATTGGAGACTCTTTCAGGGTCAGGGGAATGAGACTTGTCATTACTGTATTTGGAATATCGAATATGCCACGGGGAGCTTGCCAGGCTCTTCGTGTGCAGTAAATACAAATAGAAAACCAAAATATAAAATCATAGCTCCCCCCAAATTTAATAACAATACAAACATAAGTGGTACTGAATTTACTTGTTGAAGTAAAGTACACAAAAACAAAGTATTTAAATACTTCTTTTCAACAAAATACGTTTAAGTAAATTGAAATTGTCTATTTCTATGAATAAGAAAGGATATACTACCACCTAGTGGTTAATGGGGTTCTCCAAGGTTAATATATCACTTATAAATGCTCTTGAGAAAAGGGACAAAGAGTCAGTCAAGGGTAACAGAATATCCTATAATTGTACAGACATTTTTAATAACATGTCCAATCACTAGATTATTAAAATATATTACCGACCATTTTAAAATCCATTTATTTTTTCTAAGTTTGGGAATCTTTGTAACAAGATATTGTAACATGAATTCTAAAGAGTATAGGTATAATTCTACAAGATAACAAATTATATCTTAATGTCTTAATATTTTTAAAAACTAGTGAAAAAAGTAAATAGCTCTGTATAGAATGTGATGATGATAATTTGGAGCCCATTAAACATAGGGTTAAAGGAAATATATACAAAATATTTCCTTGGGCTCTATTTCTATATATATTTCTATCTATACTGAGTTCTCTAATAAATTATGAGTCTTTTATCTTTGTATGATCAATATCTGTGAGCAGACATTAACTTTGTTTTTCTATGTAAAATGAAATAGTTTCAGATACTTTTTAATCTTAATTCAAATTTTCTAATGCATCTATATATCATATGCAGTGATTATTTTTTCTTAAAGCAAATGGAATGATGTCTGTCTGTATCATTCTCAAACCCCCACCTTTGGATGGGGATTCAATGGTGCCAATATAATTGACTTTAAATAAAGTCAATAAAGTCAATTTAAATAAAGTCAATTATTTTGGCTGGAGCAATAGCATAGCAGGTAGGGCGTTCTCCTTACAAGCGGCCAACATGGCCGACCCGAGT
The DNA here is from genome assembly GCF_029834395.1 of Sorex fumeus. Lineage (NCBI taxonomy): Eukaryota > Metazoa > Chordata > Mammalia > Eulipotyphla > Soricidae > Sorex > Sorex fumeus. Next base: position 38,164,477 of record NW_026606322.1, on the reverse strand, counting down.
TGGATTCCTCCACCCCTCTCGGAGAGCCCGGCAAGCTACCGAGAGTATTCGATATGCCAGACACAGTAACAACAAAGTCTCCAATGGAGATGTTACTGGGCCCGCTCGAGCAAATCGACGATCAACGGGAGGGCCTTTACCTTTTACCTTTACCTTAAATAATATCTATACATAATATCAGAATCAATTTAGGAAACATTTTTATTAAGTAAACAGTATTAAAATGACATATACATGTGCATTATACACACATATATAATTTTAGAATATATATGAAATAAGAAATTAAGATTACTTATTATTAACAGTCCTAAAACAGGGAAAAACAAGTTTGCTAAAATCTAGATCAAGTAAAGAAGTGATTGAATTTAGTACTGAGCACCAACAAGGAGTGCTGAGGTTCTAGTAATATTAATGCCTTTTGATCTTAGTTGTTAATAATAAATGCATTTACGTGGGAATAATAAATTTATTAGAAATAAATATGATATTAAAGTAAAGCTTTTTATAGTTCTTTTATTGCCATGCCTTGGTCAAAAATAATTTTGTATTAAATTGCTGTTGATATTTATTGCAAATTTCCTTTACATTAACTCATAATATATATTATTTGTTCATGCCTTGACCTGTTAAATTTATTCAAAATTATTAGATATTTTGAAATTAATTGGTAATCATTGCTGTTCTGCTTTATAATAAAAATTTGTAGAAATAATATTCTATATACTTCAAACCAAGGTGGCCAGGTAAATTGGGAATTCTAAGATCAGACTTCATATGGACCAAAAAAGTCATCAGAAATAGTACTCATAATTTAGAAGGTTTTACAAGGAAGTCTCAAAATAATAAAATCCAAGTTAATCTCACTTTATTATAAGCACTGCAACAAACTATTATATTTGGCACTCAATTAAGGGTGCATTTGAGATGGTGAAAACCTCTCTTTGATTCCTCACATTTGGGGAACACCCATGCCTATGTAGAGGTGATGATAAAGAACTGGCTGGCCAAGACAGTGATCAGATCAGGAGTTCCTTTATTGAGTTTTTCCATTTTTCCCAGCTTCATTATTATCCTCATTTCCCTGGGTTTATCTTCCAATTAAACATTATACATGGCAATCTTTACATCGACTACTATTTCTGAAACGACCCAATTCAATGCCAAAGCTAAAAAATAGACTTAAAGTTCTAGAATGAGTCTCACTTAAATATGATAATTGAACTTTGTGAACATTTCTTGAGATGCTCTCAGAGAATATTATGGCCTTACACAGTTAATGTGCTAACATCTCTCAAAAATTATCATAAATTAAGGTTTTTTAAAAAGGTATTCTCTATATTTGTATTTTAAATAATAATTTATTATTATATAACAAATTATTTTGTTTTATTATATTTATAAGCTATCATATAATTTATTGATTATATAATTAATGATAAATTATGTAATGAATCAAATATTATATGATAAATTATATAATAAATAATGTTTCTATATGAGTACATGTGTTACAAGTAAGTTGTATAAGATGGCTTGGAAATGATCATTCTGGATAAGAATTGGGTGTTGAAAGGAATTTAAGGTTTAATAACAATAATGCAAACCACAGTGACTAAAAGGAAAATTAGATAGATAAGAGAGAGAGAGAGAAGAAAAGTGTTTGCCATAGAGTCAGGATGTGGGGGTGAGGGGATGGTGCATAGGAGGGAACACTGGTGACGGGAAATGTGCACTGGAGGTGATGGATGTTGGAACTGAAACTCAGACAAGGATAATTTTGTAACTATATATCTCACAGTCATTTATTTTAATATACACTAATATATAAAATAATTTTAGAAATGTAGGGGCCTGGGACATAGTGCATCAAACTGCGTGCTTTCCTTGCACACAGCCAACCTGGTTTTGATTCCTAAAGCACCATATGATTGATCCTCTAAACACCCCCGGGAGTGATTCCTGAGCACAGAGCCAGGAGTAAGCTCTGAATAGTGTGAATAGTGCTAGCTGAGCCCCTCCCCAAATAAAATAGTCAAAAAGAATTTTAAAAATTGTGATCTAAAATTATAAATCAATTTTTCTTACTATCTACAATAACATTTGAAAAATACATTTATATTCTGATCACGGTTTTAATAAATAAATTATTATCAAAATTTTTCTTAAGCTGGAAATGCAATGACAAGCTCGGGCAGCTAACACCTATTAAGTTACACAAATTTTCACAGGTACAACTGGAAGCTGTTAAAATTATCTAATAAATAATTAGAAAAACTGTCCATGAACATAATTAAATGACACCTCAAAATAAGACTAATATTATGAAGCTAATGAGCACCATTTTTTGCTAACTAAAATATAAAATTTTCATATATGTATGCAAAACACAATCCTGTTAGCAAACTAAGACTATGTAATAAAAGAAAAGAATTGTATAATTTCATTGTTTCAGTTTTTACTATGTTTTTCAGATATCTGTAAAGGGTGTCAGAATATCAAAAAGTTACATGTTGATTGTTATCCATATTCCATTCAACAAAAAACCTTCAATAAAACAAATCAGATGACAATTAAGAAAAACATTATTTGAAAAACTTTAATATTTAAGTTTTATTAATAAACTTCATGCAAATTGCATTAATCTGCTAATTAGTAGAACTAATACACCTGCTGTGCTCTGTATAATTGTGACAAACTAATGTGCCAAATACTTTTATTTAGACATTTTGTGTGGATCAATTGCTAATCACTTATATCATGCTTATACATTCCTTTTCCTCACCACTCTCCAAACATACCAATTTTTATAGCAACATTTAATATAATAGTTTGCACTCAAGTATTTTAATTAATTCATAATGGTATATAATGCTTAAGGAAAGTTTTTGCTGGGAACTAGTCATGGAAAAAATGAAGGTGAATAAAGAACAAAGGAAGTATATTCATGTCATTTTTAAACTTAAGTAAAAAATTTCCATAGAGTCAAATCAATAAATCTATCCTACTTATGACTGTTTGGAGTAAGAGTGTCCAAATGCTTTAAGCTTCTTTACATTATATTGCCAAGACGATATTTTTCAAACATACCCAGACCTAGAAACAAAAGTCAAAAATTGACAATATTAAGATATTAAATTGAAGCATTAAGATCATTTACTTAATTTGAATGGGCTGGAGTGATAGCACAGTGAGTAGGGAGTTTGCTTTGCACAACCTAATTTCGATTCCTCCGTCTCTCTCAGGGAGCCTGGCAAGGTATCAAGAGTATCTTGCCCACACTGCAGAGCCTGACAAGCTCCTCATGGTGTATTCGATATGCCAAACACAGTAACAACAAGTCTCAAAATGGAGATGTTACTGGTGTTCGCTTGAGCAAATCAATGAACAAAGGGAGGACAGTGCTAAAGTACTGAATCGGCTTTGGACACAAACAGGAATCTTATTATTATTTTATATATAATTGTTATGCATAGAAATGAAATGTTTCCATAGCCTTATACAAAGTAATAGAGACTCCTGGGCAAAGAAATGTTGAGTATAAATTTGATAGAACAGCAGTAGTATTTTAACAACTTTATGTACATTACATGATATTGATAATAGCTCTCTTTTAAATACTTGCAGTGGTTTCAAAATTTAGGAGGTGTTTTTGAAGTATGTGTCTTCTTGATCGCAAATATCTTTTATCTTCTCCTTTATCAAATTTCCTTTTAGCTCTTCATATTTCTCAGTTTTCTATAGAATTCAAGTCTCAGAGGATTCTGAGAGACTCTCCAATAACATCAGTCACCTGTCCTATTCCACATGCAGCTATTATGATGAACTGTAGAAATACAGAGAAGCAACCAACCAATCTTCCGATCAGGCCACCGATTGTAAAATGGCATTTGTATTAAAATCCAACTGTCCCCACAATTTAAAGCTTTATTGACATTTTTTTTCTGCATGAAAACTCTCTACAGATAGATTTTACTTGAGTTTTCTAATTAAGGGACTTAACCTTTGGTTTCCAACTTAAAGATTCAGCCTCTTCAGGAAACATGTGTGGGTTTAAGTGAGAGTTTCTTGAAGATATTTTTCCCATCAAGATTAGGAAATAATGAAGTATGAAATTCTTCCCAGACTTTCTTCTCTAGACCCACCAAGTTCTTTTGATCTTGGGAAGGTGTATACAATATGCTTGACAGCTGCTACAATTTTTTGCTGTTTTGATTTAATAATTATTTAAAAGAAGTAAATTTCTTTAAAGTAGGCTCCATCTTTGTAACCATAAGTATTTCTGTAAAAGTCATTAAAATTTATTATGGCAATTGTGGTAAAAAGGCCAAGATATAAAATTTATGTTTACATAGTGATTTACTGATATCTCTTAAGGAAAACCTTGTAAAGAATATGAAAGCTAAAATTGTGTTAACGGTCTATAGGAGGGATAGTACAGTGAGGAGGTCTTTTGCCTTGCATGCAGATGACCTGGGTTTTATCTCCACATTCTATACGGTCCCCAGAGCACTGCCAACAGTAATTCCTGAGTGAAGAGCCAGGAGTAACTCCTGAGAATCAGTGGATGTGACTGCCTCTCTCCCAAGTGAGTTTATATAACTGGTTTTAGATTTAATACATTTTTGGTTTTGTAGAAAATATTTTCCTCCTTTACTATGTTCCTATGTTATAGTCATTCATTATGTTAGTCAATTCTACTTTCCTAATCATATATGTTTTTATAAAATTTTCATAGTTTATGTCTTATTTGTAACGTAACACTTAACCTTTAACTTAAAATATCATTGTATTTTCTTCAAAATATCATGTTCTATAATGAGCTTTAGATTTATGTAAAATGATGGTTGGAGAAACTTGAAGGGATAATTATGGTCTCATTAAATGCAAAGTCTTCAGTGATTTTGTTAATCATTATCATGAGTATTTTCCATTTTATATATAATATCTTTTATCATTGTAGAGTTGAAGTGGAATACTCTTTTCAATCTATATAAGATGATAACCATTTTAAGATAGCAAATATTCTGTGCCACTTTCATGGTCACAAAAATAATTGGCTGACAGTTTCTTCTTAGGACTCTTTTTAATAAAAATGTGTAGATTTATGATTATTCAGTCTATGGAAATCTTGAGTATAGAGGCTTGAGAGTTACTACCTTCTAAGCAATATCAGATTCATATCTGTAAATGATAAAATCGAGTAATATAGATCATTAACTTTTCTCTGCTTGAGAAATAGTCATACCAGTAAGCCTAAATCATTTCACTAAGTCCTTGATCCAGCACAAAATCTACACTAAAAGTATTTTCTGTGATATATTTTCAATTTTAGTAATTTCACTTCACTTGATTATGTTCAAAAATAAGTAGCACAGTTCAGTTGGAATAAACATGTAAAGTCTGAATCCATTTCTTCTATCAAAATATATATTTATAAATAATAGTTTAAGCTGTGTGGTACATTGCAGTAAAGAGTTTCAGTCTAACATCTCTGACATTGGTGTAACAGCATGAAACACTTCCAATTCCGGCCCTTTAGCATTCTCGAAAATCTAAAAGCTTAGTCTGTCTGCCTTTTTAGAATTATATTTCTTGTTTCATTTGGAGAGGAGACACATGAGCCTGGAGATAGATCACTTTCATCAAAATCAAACCTTTTCTTCTGAACTAGAACTAATAGTGCAATTGTTTGGAAAATAAATCCCCTTGAATTGTGTCATTTTATTAAGTAAGGGTTTTATTAGGTTCACAGCATAACAAGTATGCAAATTTATCTTTTTGCGATTTATGAACTCTTTCTTTCAATAGATCCTTATTAAACCACATGGTTTTATGTACCACAAATACAAATTTTAAAACTAAATTGCCATGAAACCACAAGGCACTGTGTAGAGGACAATGCCACAGGTTGGAATAACATCAAATCAACCAAGATTTTTTTGAAAATGTTAGCTATTATTTTCTTAACACAGGAAAACTTATGTAATTAATTTATGTTTTAAATTACATGAGGTATGTTATAAATCATTTTTGATGAAAGTTTGATCACTGACATTTAAAAATATCTATTAGGATTCAATTGTGCATTGTATTCTATAGCACCTGATTCTACTCTGTGACATGCAACTAAGGTATGAAATATTCATTAAATTAAAGTAGTTGGGGGATGGAGCCTACAGCATGGCCAATCCAGGTTTGATCACAGGCACCCCATAAATTCCCCGGAGCATCACCTGAAGTGATTCCTGAGTGCAGAATTGGAATTAAGTCATGAGCACAGCTGGGTGTAATCCAAAACTCAAACCAAAACAAAGCAAAAAAAAATCGGGGGATTACTAAAAAACAATTAAAATTAAGCAAAATAGTTGAAAAAAAACCACATTTGTCTTGAAGAAATACAATCTTCCGTGGTTGGTGAAAAGTGTTAGTTTTCCCCTAGACAGCCGGTTTTCAACCCCTGAGCTGCGTGGGACGGGCACGGAGGCCCAGCTCTGGGCAACAAAGCTGAACGGCTCCAATTTCAAACAGGTACAGCCCGCCTCCAAGGGCCTGGGACCCTTTCTGGGCATGCGCACGTAGATCCAGCCCCTAGACAGCCGGTTTTCAACCCCTGAGCTGCGTGGGACGGGCACGGAGGCCCAGCTCTGGGCAACAAAGCTGAACGGTTCCAATTTCAAACAGGAGACGTTCCCAACTCCTTGCCAGTGCCAGGGACTCTTTCCGGAGCCGCGGCCACTAACGGGGCCGCGAAATATTTTCCCACTACATATGCCTTAGGAACCATAAGCTACCTTCTTAGATGGAAACTTCTCTATTTTAGCTCAGCCACTAGAAACACAGTAGCCAATAACTCATAAGCCTATCTTAACTCACACTGCATATCAAGCAGAATAGTAACAGTGAACGTGAAGGACTAAACCACACTGGTAAACAATGGTAAAGCAACGCAAAAGCCCACCAAACTTTCATATTGAAGAGTCTAGTCCAGATGACACCAACAGTACTGTAGTATTAGACAACCTCTCTGACAAGGAATTCAGGAGGGAGCTACTTAGGATGCTTAGGGAATTAAAAGAAATAATGGAAAGCAATGCCAATAGAAGACAAGAGGATCTGAAGGCAGAAATGAGGAAAATGCAATCAGAAATATCAGACCTGAAAAATCTCGTAGGAGAATTGAAAAGCTGAGTGGAAGGCCTCAGCAGCAGAGTAACAGCTGCTGAGAACAGAATCAGTGAACTCGAAGATGAAGTTCAGAGACTCTCAAGAAAAGAGCAGATAATGGAAAAGAGACTCACAATTCGGGAACAGATGGCAAGAGAAGATCGTAATGAAGCCAAGAGGGGTAACATAAGAATTATTGGAGTCCCAGAGGTACAGGAAGAAAACCTCGATGAAGAAGAAACTGTCAAAGAAATCATTGCTACAACATTTCCAGAGCTGAAGAAAACTTGTGACCACATTCAGGAGGCCCGAAGGGTACCAGCTAGAAGAAATCCGAATAAAAATACCCCAAGACACATTCTGATCAAAATGACCAAAACCTTAGACAAAGCAGCAAGATCGAAAAAAGAAATCTCTTACAAAGGAGCATCCTTAAAATTCACAGCTGATTTTTCTGATGAAACCCTCATGGCCCGAAAACAGTGGTGGGACATAGTGAAAAAACTCAATGAAATAAATGCCTCTCCAAAAATACTTTACCCAGCGAGACTCTCATTCATAATAGAAGGAACAACACACAGTTTCACAGACAAACAACAGCTCAGGAACTTCATAGACTCAAAACCATGGTTACAAGAACAACTAAATGGGCTACTTTAAGGCAAAAAAGGACCCTCAAATACACCAAATTTTAACAGAACAATGGGAAAAAATCCCATAACAATAATCTCTCTCAATGTCAATGGGCTAAACGCACCAATTAAAAGACATAGAGTGGCAGGATGGATTAGAAAATTGAACCCAACATTCTGCTGCCTGCAAGAAACACATCTCAATAGTCAAAGCAAACACAGACTCAGAGTCAAAGGCTGGAAAACAATCCTACAGGCAAACAGCTCCCAGAAAAAAGCTGGGGTAGCCATCCTTATATCAGAACACATCGATTTCAGAGTGAGGAAGGTCATAAGAGACAGTGAAGGCCATTTCTTATTGATCAAAGGATCTGTACAACAGGAAGAACTTACAATAATAAATGTATATGCACCTAATGAGAGACCAGCAAAGTACTTAAAACAACTACTCATAGATTTGGAAAAAGACATCGATAGCAACACAATACTAGTGGGAGACTTCAACACTGCTTTGTCACCTCTTGATAGATCAACCAAACTCAAGCTTAGCAAGGACATACTTCATTTGAGGGAAACAATGGAAGAAAGGGACTTGGTAGATATATATAGGACACTTCATCCACAAAAAGCTGAATACACATTCTTCTCAAGCATCCATGGAACATTCTCCAAGATAGATCACATGCTGAGCCACAAAACTTGCCTCCATAAAATTAAGAAGATAGAGATTGTATCAACAATCTTCTCAGACCATAATGCGCTGAAATTAGAAGTAAATCACACACAAAAACAGAAAACTAAATCAAACACCTGGAACTTAAACAGTGCACTATTGAACAACGAGTGGATTAGACAGGAAATCAAAGAGGAAATCAAAAGATTCCTAGAAACGAATGAACATGAGAACAGGAGTTACCAAAACTTATGGGACACAGCAAAGGCTGTGTTAAGAGGAAAGTTTATAGCTCTACAAGCATTCCTCAGGAAGGAGCAGCGAACACACATAAGTAACCTAACCTCACAGCTTAAGAGCTTGGAGAAGGACCAAAAAAAGGAGCACAACCCGAACAGGAGAAAGGAAATAATAAAACTCAGAGCAGAGATTAATGAGATGGAAACCCAAAAAACAATCCGAAAGATCAATGAAACCAAAAGCTGGTTCTTTGAGAAAATTAACAAGATCGATAAGCCGCTAGCAAAACTCACAAAGAAAGGGAGAGAGAAAACACTAATAAACCGAATCAGAAATGAAAAGGGGGTCATTACAACAGAAACCACAGAAATTCAGAGGATCCTCAGGGAGTACTTTGAGAAGCTTTATGCCACGGAACATCAAAACCTCGAGGAAATGGATAAATTCCTAGACTCCTACAGACTCCCAAGGCTGAACCAAGAAGACCTGGAATACCTGAACAGACCTATCACCATCAAGGAAATTGAACTGGTAATAAAAAGTCTCCCCAAGCACAAAAGTCCTGGCCCGGATGGATTCACTAGTGAATTCTTCCAAATCTTTAAAGAGGACTTAATCCCAATGCTCTTTAAGCTTATCCACGAAATTGAAATATCAAAAACAGTTCCAAACAGTTTCTACGAAGCGAATAGCACACTGATACCAAAAGCAGACAGAGATACCACAAAGAAAGAGAATTACAGGCCGATATCCCTGATGAACACAGATGCAAAGATCCTCAACAAACTACTAGCAAATAGAATCCAACTACTCATCAAAAAGATCATACACCATGACCAAGTAGGATTCATCCCAGGGATGCAAGGATGGTTTAACACTCGAAAATCAATCAACATAATCCATCATATCAACAAAAGAAAAGATAAAAAGCATATGATTATATCAATAGATGCAGAGAAAGCATTTGACAAGATCCAGCACCCCTTTATGATGAAAACCCTAGCCAAAATGGGTATAGAGGGGACCTTCCTCAACATAATTAAAGCCATCTACCACAAGACTACAGCAAGCATCATCCTCAATGGGGAAAAACTGAGAGCCTTCCCTCTAAGATCAGGGACGAGACAGGGATGCCCACTCTCTCCACTTCTGTTCAATATAGTACTGGAAGTACTTGCAATAGCGATTAGGCAAGAAAAAGATATTAAGGGCATTCAGGTAGGAAAGGAAGAAATCAAGCTCTCACTAGTCGCAGATGATATGATACTCTACTTAGAGAACCCAATAACCTCCACCAAAAACTCCTAGAAACAATAGACTCGTATAGTAAAGTTGCAGGTTATAAAATCAATACCCAAAAGTCCATGGCTTTCCTATACGCAAACAGTGAGAGAGAAGAAAGCAACATGAAAAAAACAATCCCGTTCACAATGGTGCCCCAGAAAATCAAGTACCTAGGAATCAGCTTAACTGAGGAAGTAAAGGACCTGTACAAAGAAAACTACAAAACGTTACTTCAGGAAATAAAAGAGAACATGAGGAAATGGAAAGATATCCCCTGCTCATGGGTCGGGAGACTTAACATTGTCAAAATGGCAATACTACCGAAAGCATTGTATAAATTCAATGCAATCCCTATAAGGATACCCATGACATTCTTCAAAGAAATGGAGCAAACACTCCTGTAATTTATTTGGAACAATAAGCCCCCACGAATAGCTAAAGCAATTCTTGGGAAAACGAAAATGGGGGGAATCAACCTCCCTAACTTCAAACTGTACTACAAAGCAGTAATAATTAAAAGAGCATGGTACTGGAACAAAGGCAGAACTGCAGACCAATGGAACAGGGTTGAATACACTGACATCTCCCCTCAATCATATGATCATCTAATCTTTGATAAAGGTGCAAGTAATGTGAAGTGGAGTAAGGAAAGCCTCTTTAATAAATTGTGTTGGCATCATTGGACGGCTACATGCAAAAAAATAGGCTCAGAACTCTGCCTAACACCATGTACAAAAGTAAGATCAAAATGGATTAAAGACCTCAACATCAGACCAGAAACCATAAGGTACATTGAACATAAAGTTGGCAAAACCCTCCATGATATTGAAGCTAATGGTATCTTCAAAGATGCCACGCCACTGGCCGAGCAAGTGAAAACAGAGATAGATAAATGGGACTATCTTAAACTAAGAAGCTTCTGCACCTCCAAAGAAACAGTGACCAAAATACAAAGACAGTCTACAGAATGGGAAAGGATATTCGCCGAATACACATCTGACAAGGGGTTGATATCCAGGATATACAAAATACTGGTTAAACTCCACAAGAAGAAAACATCCAATCCCATTCAAAAATGGGGCAATGAAATGAACAGAAACTTTCTCAAAGATGAAATCCGAATGGCAAAAAAGCACATGAGAAAATGCTCTACATCATTAATCATCAGAGAGATGCAGATCAAAACCACAATGAGATACCATCTCACACCTCAGAGACTGGCCCACATTCAAAAGAACAAAAGCAACCAATGCTGGCTTGGATGTGGCGAGAAAGGGACACTCCTTCACTGTTGGTGGGAATGTCCACTGGTTCAGCCCTTCTGTACAACAGTATCGACGATTCTCAAAAAATTAGAAATTGAGCTCCCATTTGACCCAGCAATACCACTCCTGGGAATATATCCCAGAGAAGCAAAAATGTATAGTCGAAGTGACATCTGCACTTGTTTGTTCATTGCAGCACTCTTTACAATAGCCAGAAACTGGAAGAAACCTGAATGCCCAAGAACAGATGACTGATTAAAGAAACTTTGGTACATCTACACAATGGAGTACTATGTAGCTGTTAGAAAAGATGAAGTCATGAAATTTACATACAAGTGGTACAATATGGAAAGTGTCATGCTAAGCGAAATGAGTCAGAAAGAGAGGGATAGACATAGAAAGATTGCATTCATCTGGGGGATATAAAGTAACAAAGTATGAGATTAATACCCAAGAATAGCTGAGATCAACACCAGGAGGATTACTCCATAACTTAGAGGCCAGCCGGGTATCCTAGAGGAAAGGGCAGTTCAGATAGAGAAGGGAGCACCAAATAAAGGATGTTTGGAGGATCCTCCAAGGAGGGGAGATGCATGTCGAAAGTAGACTATGGACTGAACATGTTTGCCACTCAATGCCTCTTTTGCAGACCACAACACCCAAACGGAGAGAGAGAACACAGGGGATTGTCCTGCCACAGAGGCAGTGGGGGATGGGGGGATGGGGGTGGGAGGGATATTATCCATGGTGGTGAAAAACGGGCACTGGTGGAGGGATGGGTATCTGATCATTGTATAATTGAAACCCAAGCACAAAAAAAATTGTAAATCTACAACTGTAAAAAAATAAATAAAATAAATAAATAAAAAAAAAAGAAAAGTGTTAGTTTTATTGAATAATAGAACATTAACTTTGACCTTGTTTTAAATTACAATTTAAAAATGTTTCCGTAATATTTCATATGTAAACATTACTTTTTTATATCTGCAAATTAAAATTTACATGTGAGAAAAATTATGTGGTATGCCAGCATGCTTCATTACAAGCTTCTGATGATCTGGGTAGTTTTAAAAAATCAATTGCAGATAAAATGTGAAAAACTGATATTATTTCAGATACTTTATCCAAAGAATATTAATCTAAACAATATGGTGGTTTTACAAATGGGTTCAAATAGAAGTGCATTTCTCTAAAATAATGACTATTAAACTGGAAAATAAATTAAAGTAAGGTAAACCAATTTATTGTTTTTTTAAAGACATTTAAAATTTGGAAGGCCAATTTTCAATTTCTATCTTTTATACTTTCAATAATTGTCCAGGTTAATAATATACAAAAATACCAAGTTGTTTAGTAAACACTGCTTCATTGTACTGAAGAGGGCTTATTTTGACCTTGTATATTTCTGATGTGCCCAAGTACAAAATCCTCATAGATTTTTATCTATAAATTAGTCGAGATAATATTCATTAGTATATGCACAACTCTTGTTTTGTAACCACATTGCTATTCTTTAGAAAGTCAGTCTTACTTGAGATGTGATACTAGAGATGCTAAGAGAGCTGGGTGAGTTATTTAAGTGGCAGAGCACTTGAACAGCATGAAGGAGCCCTTGTATTTGATTTTAGTAACCACCTGGTTCCCAAATCATTTTAAGAAGTGACATCTGAAACAATAAAATATAATGTAAAAATATATTTATGCCCAGAAACTAATGTGATGAACTTTTAGATGCTTTAAATGTCATTTCTTTGAATGTAACCATCGGTACAGTATTTTGAAATTTTAAAGACAAAAGAGAACAATGATTTATACTAAGTCTAATTTGGACAAATTTGATACCAGGAAGCCAATTCTATGCACATTAATTCATTGATTATTTCCACAAATGTGAACCAATGCACAATACAAAAGCAGTATGATTATAGCTGGAGATTCAAAAATAATAACTTTGATGCAGTATCCAATATCCAGTGTGGATGGTGTTTTAGATATATGTTGAGATATTTAATATAATACTTTCTGGTGATACAGGACAGCTTAGTGAACTCTGGTCTTCCACAAAAACTGAGGGAGGACAACTGACTCTTTACATTGTATTATGGTGCCAGAATTCTAAAAAAAATATCAAATTGTATTTTTTACCAACTATAAGCTAATATATGTGTTCTAAGCATGTTTACATATGCTATGCTAGACTCCGAAGTATAGTAATCAAACTTCAAATGCAAAATAAATGTTTCTCAAAGAAATTTAAAGTGTTATCCCAATGAATAAATGAATGCAAACAAAATAAAATAGCACATTAAGTGAAATACAAATCACAACTTGCTAAAAAAGAGAAAGTTTAAGTGACTTTCAGTGAAAATTTGGTGACATTTTTGTGAAGTTTTATTGAAAGTTTAGGTAAAGGCCCTAGGTAAAGGCCCTCCCGTTGTTCGTCGATTTGCTCGAGCTGGCCCAGTAACGTCTCCATTGGAGACTTTGTTGTTACTGTGTTTGGCATATCGAATACGTCACGGGGAGCTTGCCAGGCTCTGCCATGCGGGCGAGATACTCTCGGTAGCTTGCCAGGCTCTCCGAGAGGGGCGGAGGAATCGAACTCGGGTCGGCCATGTTGGCTGCGTGCAAGGCAAATGCCCTACCGCTGTGCTATCACTCCAGCCATGGCCGACCCGAGTTCGATTCCTCCGCCCCTCTCGGAGAGCCCGGCAAGGTACCAAGAGTATTTGATATGCCAGACACAGTAACAACAAAGTCTCCAATGGAGACGTTACTGGGCCCGCTCAAGGAAATTGAAAGTTTAATGATAGACAAAAACTCCTTCAAGCCAAGCCTAAATTAGAATAAGTTGTTCTTGCTCTGGATTCAACTCTCTTCAATTCTATGAAGATTGAAAGATGAAGAAGATGGAGAAGACTTTTAAGCTAGCAGAAATTGGTTCATTAGGTTGAACAAAAAAGCCATCTCTCTACAGTACATTCACTTAATCACTTAATCACTTAACTTCCCGTTAGTCGTCGATTTGCTCGAGCGGGCGCCAGTAACGTCTCCATTTGTCCCTGTCGCGTGCTAGTGTAGCCCAATGGCATCTGTTCGCTCCGGGAACATGAAGGGCCTCAAACCGATCGTTCATGATCTTGACGAAGAAAGATCAGTACATTAAAGTATATAAAATATTATTGTATTATCCTGAAGATCTAGCTAAGAAAATTCTTTAAAGTGACTTTCTTATATAACATATGATTAATGCAAAGAGAAATAATTACATTGAAATAAAAGTCTTCCAAGACTTTTTAAACTAGAGAATAGAAATCAATGGTCAGTTTCAAAAACTCAAATCACAGATGCTATTTTAGGGTCATGTAGCAAACAACTCTAGTTGAAATCAGGGTTCATTTTACATTACAGAAGTTATTCTTTCTTTAAGATTGGTGCTAACTTTACTCTGTATTCAATTAATAAGACAACAAAATCTTCATGTAAGCGCATCTGTTAATAGTATGGTTTACTGAATACTTTATACTCAAATAAGTACATAAATAACCACTCTTGAAAGCAGTAACTTATTATTTATAAGTAAGGATTTTAGTAAACAATTTATATCTCATTGGTATGAATTTCATCACTCAAGAGTCTTGATGGATATGTATAAGGACAATGTTGTTTTCATGTCTATTAGCACAATATCTGATTTGCTATTGAAATATCAAGAAGTCATTTATATTTTCAAAACTTTAAAAAAATTAAATTCATTTGTCAGTATAACAGGCTAAAACACAAAAAGTGTTGTGTTGCTACATGCAAACAAATAATTAAAAATACAAATATAGGAAACACTTCTACTGATATCCTTTGAAAAATTATGTGCCAAGAAATAAAATTAAACAAACAAAAAAATAAAATGTTTTCCCTTTAGATACAGCTATTGAATATTGTTTAAAAAAATGACACAAATAAATGGAAAGATATCCCATGTTCTGTTTTGTAGGAATTGACACTGTTAAAATATTTGTTTTAACTCAAGCAGTATAATTATTTAAATAATTAAATAAAATGAAATTATTTAATTAAATTCAATTAATTAAATATTTATCTAATTATTTAATTAAATAAATCTCCTTAAGAAACAACAACAAATATTACTGAAATTTGTATCAAATAACAAATAATAAGCCAATGTTATTTTGAGAAAAGAGACATCATAACTTCTCACTTCAAACTATGGTATAAAGCTATAATAATAAAACTTTAAGAAGCATACATACATAAACTATAATTGAGAGTAACAGAAATAGAGGCACACATCTATTGTCTTTTAATTTATGACAAAATAAGCCAAGAAATTTCACTGATGAAGAAGTAAATATCTTCAACAAAAGGTTTTAGGAAAATTAGATGGCCACATGTAAAGTTATGCAATTAAATCATTATCCATGCCATGCAATTAAGGTAATTCAACTTAGATTTAAAACTTGGATTTCAAAAATAGGAGAGCGAGTGGGGCTGGAGTGATAGTACAAAGGGTATGCGTTTGCCTTGCATGCAACCAACCAGGATTCAATCCCAGCATCCTGTATTGTTCCCCAAGCACAGCCAGGAGTAATTCCTGAGTGCAGAGAGGCAGGAGCAACCCCTGAGCATTGCTCGGTGTAGCCCAAAAGCAAATAAATAAATAAGTAAATAAATATAGAAATAGGAGAGAAAGCATAAGCAGTGCAATTCATGACTTTGGCAACAGTACTCTTTTGGGACTTAACACCAACAGCAAAATAAGCCAAGGGTAAAATAAGTAAATGATAGTTTTTCAAATTAAAAAGTTTCTGCATACTTAATGAGTGGTTACTAAAACAAGAAAATAGTTTAATAAATAAGAAAAATATGTGTCAGACAAGGTTGATCTCCAGCACGCTATATAAGTTCCCATCCTTATCTGGCGAGATCCCTGAGCTCAGAACCAGAGTAAGTTACATTGTGAAGGGTGGGAAGCAAATGGCCAGCGGGAGCTGGGGGAAAGACTGGAATATCAGCTTTGGTAGAGGGAAGTAGACACTGATGAAAGGATCTGTGTTCAAACATTGTTTTCCTGAACCTTAAACATGAATAACTTTGTAATTTCATGTGACTAAAACAAAAAGTTGAAACAAATAGTCCACTTGTTTAAATAGGTGAAACTTGGGAAAACAGCAACAGGAGTGAGCCCTTAGTAGTGCCTTGGTGGTCCCCAAGAAATAAACAAAAAATATAAAAGGTAAGGTGATACATTGAAACTGTAACATCCTGGATACAACTTTAGGAGATATGCAAAGCCATGCAAATCAGCAGAAATAAAGAAAAATTCATAATATGCATATTTTCCATTGATACTATGGAAAAAGCACAGAAAATAAATAGATTTAAAGTACCCAAATTTTTAGGTTATGATTGCAGAATCAAGGTTATCTGTGCATAACTTTTAGTGGTGCAAGCAGAGAGAAGGGATTCTATGTACTCTGTTGGAAGATTATCAGTACTTTCGTGGAAGGTATGTTGTGGGTAACATGTATTTAAAAAGGTATCACTTGTATTTATGAAACACAACAGGTTTCATATATATATATATATAGGTTATGGTTATATATGCGGTTAATCCTCTATGGATTATCAGGCAAAGGCAAATGAAAACTTTGTTGAGTTTTATTTGGAAATGGTAAATGACAAAGTAAGTGGAACTGAAAGATTTTAAAGATAGCATTGAATTTTGAAAATTGTATGATATGCTATTACACTACTGTTGTATGCTACAGTATTAACAGTTATATATTATGAATGAGTTTCACCAGACAGTGGTTTTCTAAGTTGAAATCAGCTCTCAATAAAGATAGCATGAAAATTGTAGAGAGTATCTTAGTGTTTAAAATTATTCAGAATTTTATATCATTTTAGTTAATGGCTTTGGGGAGAATTTCCCCCAATTTTGATAGTGGGAAAAGTGTGGGAAAAGTGCTACAAACAACGTTACATGTGTCAATGAAATCTCTTGTGGAAAGAGGAACTGCTAGATGTGACAAACTTCACTGTTTTAATAGTCATACCAATATACAACCACCACCTTGATCAATAAACTGCCATCAAAATTAAGCAAAACTCTCCAACTACCAAAAAATAATGACTCAATAAAGACTTATTATATTTGACATCTTTTTTACAAAAGTAATTTTTTGATGGGGGGCACTGCTGACATTGCTCGAGTCTTACAGCTGACTACACTATCAGAGATCATTTCTAAGAGACTTGGGGGACCATATGTGGTCCCAGGGATCAAACTCATATCAGCTATGAACTAGGAAAACACTCTACCTGTTATTTGATGGTTCTAATGCACAATTGGATATTTTATAATTAAAGAATATATTTTAAAAAAAAGAATGAATGTTACCCAACACTTAATAGACTACAGTGTAATATATACAGGGCTTTTATACGTACTGGGAAATAGAAAAATACTGTTGTTGGATAACATTGGGTGTCCTTGCTCCACCCTCAGGAGCTTAGGTTTATTAAGTTACTCCCACAACAATGCCCCTGAAGTACACCCAATTCCCTCAAGCACAAATAATCAGATATTGCTTTTCTCTCTCCTTTATGGTTGCATGGTTTGGCAGTGTCTTTCTGTATAGACATAGGAAGACTGTTTTGTAACATGCTTTGTAACATGGGAATTAATTGACTTCCAAAATAATATTTACTCCTGTGCATATTGACTTAAGCTTCGGTTACCCTTAGTTCCTAGCACTTCCAAAGCATGGTCCCAACAGAGGGACTGGATGGACCTAGGCAAGATGTAAAGTACCCTAGCATCGAAGAAGACAAGCTAAGTGCCAGGAGTATGATAAGATAAGAGCATGGTCATGGAACAAACTCTGTCATGACACAAAAATAAGTAATTGAATAAGATCCTTGCTGGGTTTAGGAAAGACTAATCTGGCCTGAGGACAGTAGTCTGGGATATGTAGTGAGATGTCCCCATGAAAAGTCAACCTTTAAATTTAATATATCTTTTACTATATTCATACAAAAGAATAGCAATATTATAAGAAGTAAATTCATTATGATTGTTTAAATGGATTACTAGCTGAGGCTGAGCAAGGAAGCAAGGAGAGGCTGTTAAAATCTTAGGGCTGAACTAGACTGCCATACGAACAACAACTAAAATGACTGTCTGTACTTTCAACGCACATATGCTGGCATTGGAAGCATCCAATGAGGACCTGGTAATGCAAACGCAGAAGATCAAGTACAACATCATTGGTCTGACCAAGAAGAGTCTATCAAATCAGGACATTTTCGACACTGGAGAAGAACTGTTCCTCGGAACATGTGACAAAAGAGGCATCGGTGGTGTCCATGTCCTTGTCAACATGAATTTGGCCATGAACATTGATTCATTTGAATGTCTAACAACCTGAATCAGATGATTACGTTTGAATAGACGTGGCTCACAGCTGGCATTTTCTATCTTCATCGTCTACGCACCAACATCCAACTATGATGAAAAAAAAATTGAGAAGTTCTACATGGAGCTGGGGAGTTCTATAAAGAAGACCACACCGTCTACAAGATTATTGTCAGTGATTTTAATGTCAAGAAGGTCACCCAAAGAACTCCACATCGGGATCCTTGGCCTAGAATGGAATGAACAGGGTGAGAGACTGAGTTCATCATGTCAACCAAGACCATCCATGGTAACTCACAGTTCCAGAAAGCGGTATCTAAACAATGGACATGGGAGTCTCCTGGTAGAAAGTTCCACAATGAAATTGACCACATCATATTCAATGGATGGTTTTTCCTGACAAATGTTGCTGTTGTCCCAAAATTCCAAATGGGATCGGACCACTGTCTCCTTTGTGCAAAATTCTACTTCATGGAGTGGGGAGAAAGGACTGCAAATTTTACGAAGAGAACTCCCAGAACGACCACCAACTGGGAGCTTCTTGGCACTGTTGCGGCAATGTGGGGAGATGCCATAATTGACAATACTGATGAGGAATACCATTGACTGGTTCAGCACCTCCATGACTGCACGAAGAATGCTGAGAGTGGGAAAGCCACAAACAGACGCCCATCTTTGCAAACTCTCAAGTTTACTCACCAACATGATTTGGTGAGAGCCTCAGGCAATCACAAGTGAATGTCCGAGCTCACAAAGCGTGCAGGGAAGTGATAAAGGAAGACTTTAAAGAGAGAAGAGTAGTTTCTACAGATATGGCAGAAGCCAGGAAAAGTATTAATAACACCCGCCTATCCTTTGTCATCTATAAGATCAAGACGACTGCCTTCCAACATCCTGATGGATCTATCACATCTTCCAGAAGGGCAATGGAGAAGATTATCCATGACTTCTAATCAGATCTCTTTGAGAGATGTCTCTACCTGTCCACATATCAAATTCTTCAGGATGAATTTTTCGTTCCCAACGTTCTCCCTTCTGAAATCCGATATGCCATTTTTCAGTATAGAAATGTACAACACCTGGTAAGGGCAAGGTCAGAACTGAACAGCTGAAGATTCTGCTGCCAGTACTCGTAAACACACTGGCTTGGCTCTTCACACACTACCTTTCTGAATGCAAGTTTCCATCCCAGTGGAAAACTAGCAGGACCATTCTGTTGTACAAGAAGGGAGACATCCACAACATCAGCAACTATTGCCCAATCTGCTGGTTGTACGTCGTCTGCAAGTTGTTCACTTGAGTCATCCTGAATAGAATAGGCAGAACACTAGATGAAGGACAACCATGCAAATAAGCCACGGTCCAAAAATGATTCAGCACAATAGAGCATATCCACATGGTAACCAAGCTTATTGAGGTTTCGTGAGAGTTCAAGATGCCATTCTGTCTAATGTTCATTGATTTAAAGAAGGCCTTTGTGTCTGTTGAGACTGAAGAGGTCATCAAAGCTCTAGCCAACCATGGCATTCAAACTCAATTCATCAAGATCCTCTATGAGCTGTATTACGGATTCACTACCAGGATCTCACCATTCTACAAGGAAGTGATCATCCATTTCAAGAGAGGGGTTCGGCAGAGTGATACCATTTCACTGATACTCTTCAGTGCTACCCTCTAGAATGTCATGTGAGGACTGGAATGGGAAAGAATGGGAGTGAAGGAAGATGTTCTTCCTGCACTAATATATGTCTCAGAGACCTGGGCCCTACAAACACAGGACGAGAACACTTTTCGGGTCTCCCAAAGGGAATCTAAAGAGCTATGCTTGGAATATCACATTTCACTCAAGTGAGAGAAGGAATCCAGAGTTCTCACCCGCATAGACTATCAAGAATAAGGAGCACTGTCTTGTTTGCCAAGGCATCAAGAATCAGATGGACCGGACGTGTAATGTAATTTAGAGACCACTGCTGGACTAGAGCTGTTTTAGACTGGATTCCATGGGACATCAAAAGGATACTTGGTTGCCCAACTAGGAGATGGTCAAACTTCTTTGTCAAAACCCTGGACTGGGGCTGGAGAGATAATACAGTGGGTAGGGCATTTGCCTTGCACGTGGCCGACCCGGGTTCGATTCCCAGCATGCCATATGGTCCCCTGAGCACCGCCAGGAGTAATTCCTGAGTGCAGAGTCAGGAGTAACCCCTGTCCATCGCCAGGTGTGACGCCAAAAAGCAAAAAAACAAAAACAAAAAACCCTGGACAAATGGTTTGAGGCTTTTCATGTTCCTGGAGTGAGCAGATGCTATTGTACTACATTAGCACGCAACAGGGATGAATGGAGACGTTATTGGTGTCCACTCGAGTAAATCGAAGATTAATGGGATGACAAGTGATACAAGTGATAGCTGAGGAAAGGATAGTGATACAAGTGATACTAGCTGAGGAAAGCAATACACCCTGGATGGAATTTTGCCCTTGAGCAGATCTTCTAATAATCTAGAGTTCTGAACCCTCAGATGAGATTTTGTTCTTGAGTTTATCCCTAAAACTTCACCTGAAAGAGTAGCTTTATCTCTGTTGTTATGACAATGTTCAATCACGCCTATGTGTACCCCTACCCTTTATAATTTCTATATAACTATGCTGTAAGGAGAGAGTGGAGACCATGAAAAAGATAAAGACTAGACCATGAGTAGAGGACTTTGAGATCTATGAGAAGACTAGGAAGATGGAACTATGGTGACGGGCACTACAACAAAAACTATAACTACGATTGTGCTGTAGGGGGAGATATTGGATTATGCTGGTTGGGGGGGAGAGAAATAAACTGATTACTGACCAGAATTGAGCCCAGTTCTTGTTTTTCTATTCCCCCATACTTCATCCATCCATTACTGTTGTGTGGCCTGGGAAGGCAGCTCCCAGCCACCCAATGCTCGAGTCCCACATGCACCTCCATGCCTTCCTTTGAAACTCACACTGTGTGACTAATTTTATGTCCTTTGTACTTTACTGCTTTGATATGGAATTAAACTCAGTCTCTCCAAGGCATATCTATAGCTTTGCATGCTTTCAGGGCATGCATGAACTGAGTTACATTTTGAGAAGAGAGTGAAAAAAAAGTGAAGGACAAATCCAGCACATCATGTCTTTATTTTATGAATTTATGCAAGATAATTACTTAGCTTAGATGATGAATCTTAGATTAAGAACAGTGATGATTATAGCAGGCCACACATGCATTGAGTTTTCCTGTTGAAACTGAGGTCTATTTCTCTCACTTTAGGTCTGAAGTTTCACTGAATGATTTAGAGTATCTGAGCTTAATTCACTCTGATTTCAGTTCATTGCATAAAGAAATGACAACTCTAATTTTTCTTGCAAACACTAAGTCAATATGTACATAAAATGTTAGTACTTTGCAGAGTTATCCTATAGGATGTTCAACTGTTCAGAGAGTCTCCTAAAACATAGATAGAATATGAATCTATGTAAGTCTAGTTTTCTTGTTCCATCATGGATCAGTATTTTGAATGTTAGTTGACACTTGAATAAGAATAACGACCTGCTTAATGTCACCAAGTTAATATTAAGTAGACAAAATAACTAGCTAAAATTCCTAATGAGATAAATCATAAGATATAAAAGGTTAACTTTATTCACTCTAATTTGGTCACGTTTCCCCCATTTTTATCTATAACTAGAAAAACAAAAATAAGAGCAATTTGGTTAATCTGAAGCCTATGTTATATACTATGGTAAAAATATTGAGCATTGCATTGGGATTTCAAGCAAATTTAGATTCTAATATGTTGACTGTTCAGTACCACTATTCATTCAGAATAGTACAAAGAACACAAATCTTGAATGCAAGTTATTTTGAATGTGTTTATGGCTCATACCCACTGGTGTTCAGGGCTTACTCCTGGCTTTAAACTGAGGGATTGCTCTGAGTGATGCTAGGAAAAACCGGAGATTCTGGTGTTCAACAGGGATAAGTAGCATGCAAGGCACACATTTTACAGCCATGCTATCTTTCAAGGACCTTAGGATATTCAAATAAATTGTACTAGGATTTTTTTTTTTTTTTTGCGGGAATGGGCAGGGCTAAGTGTACTACTGTGGTGCAAAGAAGTTATTCCTAGCTCTGTGCTCTGAATCCACTCGAGCTACTATATGTGTCACCTGAAATTTGAACCAGGGCTAAAGCAACCAAAGAGGCTGATGAGCCAAGGACTATGCCTTGTACTATCGCTCCAACCTCTGAATTTAACTCTGGTCAGCACAAACAGTATTATAAAAACAGAACTCAAAAAAGATAGATTAGGAACTGTCTGAGGAATTAGAAGACTTAGAGAAATCAAATATATCAATAATAAGTAAAAGCCACAATTAAGAGATCAGGGCTAGAAATATATCCTAATATTGGAGAACTTTAGACACTGAATTTAAAAAAGTAAATGGGACATAGGAGATAGATATGTTAGATTTATTGAGTGCAGATATCTTAAGTGTGGATAAGAAATAGAAAATATAGATTAAATGGAGATAAATGACCCTTTTAAGGATAATGCCAAATTGGTCACCCTTGAACAGTGACAAGGATCTGAAATGAAGAAGTAGTGCTATAGTAATCAAGAGAGTGCAATATTGGCAAACGAATAAACAAATGGATCAATTGAACAGAGCAGATAGCCAAACAAATAGGCGACATAATGTTAGTCCCTAATCTCTGCAAAGATGCAGAAGAAATATGATATAGCAAAAAGCAGTCTTTTGAGAAATGGAGACAGAGCACTATAACAACTTAATATGTAAATATATGTAGATAAATCGTGAATCTACATACATGTCCTATCCAACATTATTCACAAAAGTTAATTCAAAGTGAATTTTAAACTTAAGTTTTAAAAACCCCCATAAAATTCCTAAATACTTAGAAAATCTAGATGCTTCCAAGACTTCAAACTCCATTTTTATAAATGGTAATTGATCACATTCCCCATGAATGCAAACTTTATAAGCTAAATTTCATTAAAATTAATATTGTGTGCTCTGTGAAAGAGATTACCAAGAAATTGAATGATAAGGCATAAAACAATTTTTGAAAGACACCTCTGATCAAACTCTGTTACCTAAAATATTCTGAGAACACTTAAAATTTAACAAGAAAACAATATTTATAGATTGGGTCAAAAACCCTAATGGACACTTGACAAAAGAGTATATACAAAACGGCTAATAAACATATGAAAAGATATTCCACATCATAAGTTATTAGGGAAATGCAAATTAAAACTAAAATAAAATACCACTGCTCACCTATTTTAATGACCAATATTGGGATCAAAATTAGTTACTAATTTTAAATGATATCATTAAATGATAGCAAAGATGCAGCTTAACAGAGCTCCCCTTAATTGCTTGTGCTAATGCATAATAGTACGCAACCTCCTTTAGAAGACATGGAGAAATATTAAATATTAAGTTCAGTTAGTTAAGTTAAAAAATAATTTAAGTTAAAAAATCAATTTGAAAATTTTACATTATTCCAAGTGTATGGTACTGTAAAAACTGGAAAAAGGTGAATCTATGGCAGTGCCACAATTATTAGTTGTAAGGAATTAAGAATAAATGATGGATGAATAATCATTAACACTCTGGATTTTCAGAGCAGTGAAACTACTATGTTTGATGGTCCATTGTGAAAACATATTTCATATATTTGTTCATATGCATGTGGCACAATTATGACATGAATTCTGGGCTTTTGAGATAATGCTGATGCATCAGTGTAAGTCTATAGATGATTACAAATGTACTAGTTTGGAAGGGGATATGAATATTTGGGCGGCATACATACATGGGCACAGAGTAGATAAGGGATGACTATGTCTTCACTTTAGTTTTATGGTGAAACTAAAACTACCTAAAATATCTTTATCTCTTATTAATTATCTATTTTTTACTTTGGGGCCATACCCAGAAGTGCTCAAGGACTACTCACAGCTTGGTGCTTGGGAGTGGCTCTTGGCAATACTTGGGGAAACAAGATTTGCTGGGATGAAACATAGGCCTACCATTTATAATGTATGCACTCCTGCCCAGTTAGCTAGTTCTGTGGCCCCAAAAATGGTGTACGTATATCACATGGCTAATCTTGAACATTCTCTCATATTCATTTGACTCATTTTAAAATTCTGATGTTTGTCATAACAGCCAATGCATGAAATTAGGGCTCAGACCAAGTAGATAAGGAAAAATTGAATAAAATTTGAGCATTAAATATAACAAAAAAATAGTTGAGTGTTGGGGTGAGAAAGAAAATAAGTAAGTATACTCCTTTTGTGTCCTTGAGACAGAGGTATCTGAGATGCAGTTTCATAGGCTTTTTCACCCTATCTTTAAAAATTAATAAAGATAAAACTTTTGGTTTGGGAAGATGTTAAATGAAGTTATAGTCAGATTTCCAGAGATTGCAGAAGAAAGATCCGCAGGAGAAAACTGTAGGAATACTTCAAATAAAACTATAAAGCACTAAATTGGTAGCAAAGAAGGGAGGATAGTGGTTAAAGATCTGCCTTTTTTTTCTACTAGAATTAATTTGAAGCAAATATCCTTTAATGTCAAATCAATTATCATTCTCTGAGCCCACCAGGAGTGATTCCAGAGCATACTGCCACGTAGTAAACAGTGATCACATCCAGGTGTGGCCCCAAAATCAAATAAATAAATACAAATCTTTAAACATTTAGATAATAAAATGGTAGGATAAAGTGGTTAGTTCAATGTCCTGTTAAGTAATCTTTAAAATGAAGTTGTTAATTAAATTAATAATTTGATCATTGCTAATAGTACTTTAGGTGCAATATCAAAATCACATGTATCTTCATTTTATCTGCTGTTTATTTTATTTGGTTTTGTGATAGTTGTAATATATATCTCATCATAATAAGGCATTTTACCCTAAAATTTAAACAACGAGTAACAATCAATACTTAATAATGTATTGAATTTTCTTAATATGAGAACTTAACTTCCCAACTATCTCTAATATAGTCACATTTCTTTGTTATTCACTACTAACAAAAGCTAATCATTTGTATTCCAAAGTAGTTCAAAGACTCCAAGCCATAAATAAAAAGGCTTGTAAATGATTGACTGATGCAACCAAAAGCCTGCCTATTAATTTTCTTCATGAATGTCACAACTACAGTTTCTTCCTAAACTGTTAAATTGGTTACTTTCCTTGAGAGAACAAGATGGAAAGACCACAAAAATCTGTGAATAGTTCCTTGGTTATGTAATGAATATATTTGCCAGTATGAGTACCCTCATTTTTCTAAAATTAATTGTGTGAATGTTTCAGCAGATATTAATTAATTAATATTAATTAATTTTATTAATTAATAAAATTAATTGTGTGAATCTGCTCTAGGTTCTTGTGGACAGTATGGAAGATTAGGTAGTTAAAGTTAGCATAGCTCTACAGGGCAGAGGGCCAGAGATCAACAGTACTGGGAGGAAATGAGGGTTTCTTATACAATGACCCACGTTTATAAAGATTACATATTCTGGTCCCTTCACCGTTTCACCTATCTGTTTACTCTAGGTCATATACCTGAAGCACCCAATTGAGTTGTTTGCAAATGAGAGTGTGGGTGATTGTACAACAATAACTAGTATTTACAGGGTTATATCTCTAAGATGATTTCATCCGTCCATAACCAAATAAAGTCAACAGGATAACCAATCAGGTCACATATACAAATTGGGTGTTAAAAGTTTTCCATCAGTGATCTGACCCCTCTCTCCTTGATCACTTTCTCCACAAACTGTGGGCAAATAAGAAATACCATTTTACTGAGAAAGCTTTAGAGTAGTACTTGTGAACTGCTGTATTTTTTAAATAATGTACTATATTTACAACATTTCCTATGCTGAGCATAAATGTGAGATTTATAAAAATAGATGAAATAAACTAGTTTCACTGACAATAGCCATATTAATAGATTAGGAAGATAAACTTTTTTTTAAATACTTAGAGAATTTTATTTCATGTTTCCTGATACATTGTTTGACCTTAAGATTATTATTTTTTGGTGTGGACACACTGGGCTGTGCTCAGGGGTTGTCAACTGGCAGTTATAGGAGAACCATGAAGTATCCTGGATTGAACCTGAGTTGACCACATTTAAGACAAACATCCTACTATGTCTCTGGCCCTAAAACTATATTTTAAGGTAAAAATGATGTTAATATTATTTTAGTCATAAACTTTTGGAGAAAAAAATAATACTAATACAATTATTCATAAAATTAAATGTTTGTTAAATGGACATATGGATAATCAATTAAATTTTCCTTTGAATTTATTTGTATTGTCGCATTTAAAATACATGTGCTTATTTCCTACTTCAATCTACATGTATTTTATATATTCATACACAGACATATAATCAACTAAAGCAATTAGGAAGCATATTACAGTCTGAACGATAGTTCAATGGGCGAATTGCATGTTTGCATATGTTTGAGAGCAAGCTCAACCACCATCCACTGTGTGGCATTGTCAAGAACCCCAAGATATATCTCCAGTGGCCTCCATACACTACAAGTTTGATATCACCTGACCAAGAGCTGAAATATTAACCCTGAAATGTCAGGCATAAATAGCCAAGTAATAAATAATACATGGGAGGGCTTTTGTCTTGCACTTTTATCACCCGGGTTTAGTCATCCGCATTCCATATGGTCCATAGAACCCTGCCAGGAATAATTCCTAAGTGCAGATCCATGAGTAAGCCATGAACATCAATGAGTGTTATCCCCCCCACCCAAAAAATAATATAAGAGGGTCTTCTTTTAGACCCTCTCTAAATGACTGGTTGCAAATTTCTGTCTGTACAGTCTGTGCATGAGACCAGAGATTGTGTGTATGTATACATACCCATTCAATTTTGCTTTACTTTGGAAGGTTGAAATAAACTTGAAATGAAAATTGAAAACTAGTGTTCTCAATTCTGATAGAATAACAAATGAAACTCCTACTAAATCAGTTTAATATACTCATTTTTTGATCTATCGTTTAACAATGATTCTTGGAAAATAAACAGGAATGTGCATTCAATGTGATTCTCACCATGAAGGGAATATATGGAATGGGAGAGACAGATTCCCTAGGGGTAAATTTTCTGTCATCAAGAAAAATCTTCCTTTGGGAATTGAAGAGGAGAATTAGACTCAATTAAATTATGTATAGGCTATGCAAAAAGGGTAATTATCTTGCTCATTACCATTGCAGTTTGGAATTGAAGCCAACTCTTTTTCTAGTACAGTTGAAGATGAATTGGGAGAATGCCTTAATCATTGTCACATTTGAAAGCCCTGTTTTCCTCCACACTGGCCGCTCACTTTAAATGGCTAATGCCTATGAATGTCCAGATGCACGATAATCAACTCAGGCACAGGCATTTGATTGATCAAAACAAACTAACTGACATGCCAGTAATTTCTTTTATTTCTGGTCCACTGCTGTATCATTCAATGTCATTATGCTTGTATTTTCAGTATTTCATTGAAATGTCAAAAATGTGGTTGACTTTTTTCAGTAAATATAAAAAATGTTATGTAAAACAGAAAAAGACAAGATACATTGAAATGTAACACCTGTTTTGTCCTAGATTCACAGTTGTCACACTCTTAACAATATAAATTTTTAATAAGTTTTTAGATCACATCTGAATATTTGTCAGCTTTAATTCATTGAAGAATGCCATTAGTAATAAGGCAGGAATCTCATTTACATATGGTTGGACAAGCCTAGCCTGGCCTACTCTTCGTAAAAATAGAATGATATTACTGGGGGGAAAAATCAAAAGAATGATTTTTGGCTACATGTCTTTCTAAATGAAGTATTTGTTTTCCTAAATAATAATCACCTAGGAAATACTATGATGTGGGATAAGAGGGTGTCATTACAAAAATGCCTTGCTTTTCATGAGTATGCCGTTTTCTTGTAGTCACAGAACCAAACTTTTTCATGATCGTCACGAAAATAGCAAAAAAGAAGGAGCTTTCTAGGAGTTTGCTTGAATAGCCTTGAACTTAGACTTTAGGCTTATGTTGTAATCCTAAAGGAATCTTGTGAACCAGGAAAAACATGATTTGTTGCGTAGGGAAATCAATAACTGTTAGTGTTCTATGAATATAGACTTGGGAAGTAGACTTTATCTGAGTTAAAGAAGAGTGAAATTTTCTATTCAGATGGGTCAAGTCCATGAATAATCATTTGCTCAAAATGTATTATTTTTCCACCTACTTTCACAATTTGGTAAAACAGTTTTAAACTCAAGTATATACATATATATACATATATATGTGTTTATACACATGAATATATGTATGAGCATTTTTCTGTCCTGAACACTTATTTAAGTGTTTTATTAAATTTTAATGTATTTTAAATGTTTGCAAAAATAGTTTTTAGGATTTCTATTCTGCTCCTTGATTTATTTGTCTATTTTTCTATTATAATAATCATCAAAAATTTAAAAAATCAACTACTGCAAAACATGTAACTTCAGTCACTTTAGCAAAATAAAATATAATTCTTACAATTTCTTGATCCAAACTTTGAACATAAGCAGGAGATATTTTTTATTTCAACAAAAATATTTACTAAAATTTTTATAGAAATTTTATTAAAATTAAGTATCAGTTGGGGCTGGAAAGATAGCACAGCGGGTAGGGCGTTTGCCTTGCACGCGACTGACCTGGGTTCGAGTCCCAGCATCCCATATGGTCCCCTGAGCACCACCAGGAGTAACTCCTGAGTGCAGAGCCAGGAGTAACGGTGCATCGCCAGGTGTGACCCAAAAAGCAAAAAAAAAAAAAAAATTACCAACTTGTCATGTTTTGTGTTGTCTCTTTAATATCTATTTAGTTTATTTTAGTCACCTACATAAAAAGCCTTCAAACTTTTGAAAACACCACTCTAAGCCTTCTTTTGTACCTCCAACTTCTGGTTTTTAATCTTAATTAATTTACATCTTGTCTTAAAGTAATTTAGACCAATACTAAATTATCTATTGACTGTACATATTACTAACTAGGCATCAGCATTTCTTTTTGTGGTTTGCCTATGTTTATGGATTATTCCAGTATTGTGGATTATTTTATTTATTAAGTTACATTCAACTAAATCAACACTTGGTCTTCTAGACCCTTATCTAAGGTCAGGTACTTGAAATTTGTGATCACTACTAATGATTTTAATTAAATGTTAATTTACTGTATGTCTTGTTTATTTTGTTACACATATTCTTCTAGTTTGTACTCTCAATTAATATCTAACAGTTGTAAGCTTATTATTTATTCTGATAAAAAGAGTTCAAGAGCATATAATTTTGGTGGGGTGAGGTTTGACCACACCTGGCAGTGCTCAGGACTGATTCCTGACTCTGTGCTCTGAGACCACTGCTGGCAGAATGGGACCCTTTTTGTGGTTTTAACAATCTATCCCAATTCTTTTATAGGTAAGACAATTTCCTTACCTCCTGTGCTGTATCTCTGGTACATATCATACGTATTTAAATGATGTTTTAGTATTCCATAAGCTATCTTATTAATTTGTTTGTTTTGAGAGAAAATTTTTGGGCTATATCTGGCTCAAGACTCACAATGGAGATGTTACTGGGCCCGCTCGAGCAAATCGATGAACAACGGGAGGACCGTGACTGGACCGTGACCTGGCTCAAGACTTACTCCTGGCTCTTTGCTCAGGCAGTAGTTGGTGGACCATCAGTGGTGCCAGGAATGTAATGTTGGTTGGCTGCATGCCAGACAAGTGCCTAAACCACTATACTCTCTCAGGCTCTTTATAAAATATTTCAAATTGCCATTTCAATTTTAAAAATATAGTGCTGGATCCTCTATACTATTTTAGTTCTTAATTAGAAACTTGATTTCAATTATCTATAATGGTTATGTTCTCGCTGTTGCTTTCATGTGTAGTTAGTACAAAAAATTTTGATTGGTATCCCATGGAATATGCTGGTTTTACTCTATAGAATAATGTATTTAATAACACATTTACACATCTGGGTTCATAGTTGTTA
This sequence comes from Sorex fumeus, assembly GCF_029834395.1. NCBI lineage: Eukaryota > Metazoa > Chordata > Mammalia > Eulipotyphla > Soricidae > Sorex > Sorex fumeus. The sequence goes on along the minus strand of NW_026606322.1, from coordinate 38,133,659 downwards.
AAAGTAGATGTCATCACTAAAGGTTTTGTAAAATATGTCTAGAGCAAGTAAAATTAGAATATATTATTGTGATAACTGAATGGAATGTTTCATATGCTTTGTGATTCCCTCATCTGAGCATTTTAGCATTGTGACTCACCAACTTTGTTCTGATATATTACCTTATGTTTTATCACTGCATCCCTGATCCCTGTTTTTCTCTAATTATTCCTGATCTTCACTCTTTCTTAATATACATTTTAGGTTTCTGTCTAAATCCTTGTATTTCAAGTTCCAATTTTTGCTCTTCTCAAATAAATATATTTCTCTTTAAACTTGTGCATTCTTATTGAAGTCTAATGATATGACTGCATTCTCTTTTCTCTTGCTTTAAAATTCGGCTATTAAGTTTTGTCACAAATACTTCAAAATGAAATATTCAGCATTGTATATTCACTGAGTTTAACATACAATTTCTTGTGCACCAGTCCTTGCCTATATTTACTTCATAGAGTCAATATAACAAATCTTAGAGAACTATACTTATTTTCTCTGCTTTTACTATTAAATGTATGTAATCAGTGTTTTTTCAATCAAAATTATAACAGTAAGGCATTTTTATATAATTAAACTATATTCAGTAACCTATCAATGTGTCTGCTCTCCTTTACCACATAGTAGATAGCTGAAGACATTTTGGTTTGTATGTGAGATATTAGTCTATATAATAATAATCACAATTTAATGTTTACCATAGATTTTTTTGTAATTATTTCTCACATGGCAGCATAAAAGCAAACAAAGTATATGGAAATGGCATAGCATTTCTTTTGAGAAATGTTTAATTTATAAAAGAAGTTTAATAAGTGAACAGTTTACAAAATCACTTTGCATAATTTAGTAAATTGAGGATGAATTTATAACCTCCACTTTTTTTCAGGGAAAGGTTGAGCCATATCTGGTGGTGCTCAGAGATTACCACCAGAATCTGTGTGCAGAGAGAGCTTACCTGTGAATCTGTGTGCAGAGAGTACTCCTGGCAGGGTTGGGGTCACCCTATAGGATGCTGAAGTAGCCCTAGTATCTTGTTAGCTGATGGGCCCACCTCCATACATATTTTATCTTTCTTAGAATTTTGTGATAAACTTGACAATATACTCATACTCATTAATTGGGATTTTATAAATAAATATGATTATAACCTCCTTTCAACTCTTTTCAATCTCCTTTCAGTCATGGTATTCTATATAACTTTTTTGTGCTTTTTATTCGGGTGAAGGCACACAATGTAATCCTTTGGGCTTACTCCTGTCAAGGCTAAGGGGATCATATAGGGTCTTGGGGATTAATCCTAGGTTGAACATGTATGATATGAGCACGCTGTCTGCTCTTCTATCTCTCTAGCCTCCTAAATACATTTTTAAAACTTCGGGACTGATGATTTAAATTCAAAAACACATTTTAAGAGTCCTCTTATTAAGATGCACATTAATTTCAAACTATTTATTCTTCTTGTATTTCTGAATTCAAAATTTCTAATAATAAATGATTTAAAGTGATTATTATAGACACATCACTAATTAATGTTGTTCAAATAGCAATTAATGTATTCAAAATTAAAGTATTTTGCAATTAGAAAACTAATTTTATAATTCATAGATAAAGCTTAAAATAGGTCAACCAACTTTCCCAAATTCACATAACTACAATTTCTTTCTATTTGGGAGTTTATATGTTGGGAATAGATGGAGAAGTTTGGGTCGCAACCAGCTCTACTCTGGGTTTACTTCCTGTACTCACGAATCATTCCAAATAGGGTTCAAGAAACAATTTGTGGTTCCTGGGAATTTAGTCTGGGCAAATTCTGTATCCACTGTACTATCTGTGGACAAAGTGAAAAATTTTTATTATTCTATCTGCTCCTGTAGTTAATTACCAAATAAACAATAGATAATTCAATTAATAATTCATTTGCACCAGAAATTTTTACTTATCTTGTACTGTTTAATTTATGGCTCATTTTTGTGTATCAGACTGCTTATAATTAGACTTGTTATTTTACCATTTTCAGATATCAAGATTTTTTCAACAGAGATTCAAAAAACTTTCTAAGTATGAAGCAAATTCAAAGACAGAGAGGGAAAAAGTGAATTCTGAAGATCTATTTGACTGTTGAATACAATTGTAATAGATTTCTCTATTTCTGAGAAATAGGGCTGAGCGATAGCACAGCGGGTAGGGCGTTCGCCTTACAAGCGGCCAACATGGCCGACCCGAGTTCGATTCCTCCGCCCCTCTCGGAGAGCCTGGCAAGCTACCGAGAGTATTCGATATGCCAGACACAGTAACAACAAAGTCTCCAATGGAGACGTTACTGGGCCCTCTCGAGCAAATCGACGATCAACGGGAGGGCCTTAACCTTTACCTTTACCTATTTCTATTTGTCTTAAGTAAGGGCATAATTTAAACTATCCCATAATAATTTAATCAAAAGATACTTGCTGATAAATGTTACTATCACTAAAATAAGCATAATCGTTTTGGCATTTTTTTATGCTATTGGTGAATAAAGGGAATTTTTAAAAACTGTTTAACTATACTTTAGGTAAGATGCTTACAATAGTGTCTAAATTACAATATTGCACAAAATAACGACTCACTACCACCAAAGACTCCATGACCCTCCAACATTATCCTGATGTCATTAAAAAAATCTATGTAATGTAAACATTGAAATTAGATGGTCTTAAAATATCTCCAAGGGTTTTAAAATATGTCCCACGGTTTTCTCACTTTTATAGAATAACTGAAAACAATAATTAAAACGTTTTCATACTATCTCTCTTCATGTTAGTCTTTAAATACTTAGAAGGTTTTTTTGAGTCACTTAACTACTTTTATCCCCTGAGGACATCATTTAGTTAATGTTTCAATGCACTAAATGGTCCAAAATTAGCTTCAAAAACTGTAAACTAGGTCTGAAAAGTACCTAAAGAGTCTCCTGTGACGATGGGAACTGTCTGTCTACAGGACCTGGTTCATTAGTGCAGTGATTTAGATGATTCCACAACCGTAAACATGTGCATCCCATATAAATCATTTATAAAATGTTTTTACAAGTATGTTTATGCATTACCTCTTTGTTAGGGAAAATAAATGAAGCATACAATCCTGGTTTCTACTAAAAGCTAAAGAATATTGGAAGACAGTAGCAAATAATTAAATATAAATATTTTAAAATGACACTATATAATTAGGACCCTAAAACGGTTAACAGTATACTTAACAATAGAAATATTTTTGCTACATTTTCCCATATGATCCCTCGAGCTCCACTAGAATGATTCCTGAATCCAGAGCCAGGAGTCAACCCTGAGGATAGCTGTGTGTGACCCCAAAGAAAATAAAACAAAAAATATTTTTTCATTTTGGTGCTGGAGAGATATTACAGTGGGTAAGGCACTTGTCTTGCATTCCATTGAACTGGATAAAATCCCTGGCATCCCAGATAGTTCCCAGAGTCCAGTGGGAGTGATTCCTGAGTGCAGGGCCAGGAGTAATGTAGTACCATCACTGCATAAGGCAAAACAGCATAAGGCAAAAAAAAAAAAGGAAAAAAACAGAAATATTTTAGCAGTATTTAATTTGAGTTCTTGAAAGTAAATGTTCAGAATATCTAATTTAGCAAATTTAGATACTATTATCACTTCTAAAGTTAAAGGATAAACATCAATGCATTTTACTATTGCTAGACACTTAAAAACTAATAAGCATGGCACTATTGATTTTAGCAATGATTCTGGGAGAAAAATTCTTGGACACTTTTTTAAATTATAAATTATTAATTAAATGTAGGTTATTTATACTTATTTTGTTTTTTTAAAATTATTTTGGTTTTTGATTCACACCTAGTAGTGTTCAGGATTCACGCCTGTCAGGGATTTGGAGACTATATGGCATGCTGGGTAATTGAACCCAGGTAGGCTGCAAGCAGGGCAAACACTCTACTCACTGTTCTATTGCTCTAGCCTACAATGTAGAGGATATTTCAAAATTAACATTATAATTGACCTTAAACACTTTGGAGGAAATAAAGGTGTAGCGACCTTCTACATTAAAGCCATCAGTAAAGCAATATTGGAAAAAACAGTCAATCCAGAAAGGAGTTTTCAATATTTTTTGTTAATGCATTTTTTTAAGTTTAAAATTTAATATTTTATATGCATGGTTCTTTTGTAGTTCAGTCTATATAGTTCAGTAAAGTTGATGTTCATGATTTTGAAATCCAAATTTACTGCACCTCCGCCACCACCAGAATACCAAAGGTACTCATCACTACCCTCAGACTATTTCTAGTGCACATCTTTTGTTCTTCCTGATTTCCCTAGATGGTGTCTTCAGCTAAGTAGTCAATGATTTCTAACATTTTTTTGCTGTTCTTTGTCTTACTCTGAATTTTGTTGCACGATATATGAGAAATACCAAATAATCTCTATTCTTCTTCCATTGACTTATTTTACTTAAAATGACAAGTTTTAAGTTGTAACAAAAGGTAAGATTTCATCTTTTCTTACAGCCAAGTAATATTTTATTTCTATTTCTACTCATCATCATTAGTACGAGTGACATATGCTCTTTTAATGAAGAATTTACCCAGTGTTATATGGAATATATAATTGCTTTAGGGAACTAACATTTCAAGTAAGGACTAACTTTTAATATTGCACAGTAAAAATATTGTAATTAAAATAAAAAATCAAATTTGGAAAGACACCTTTATAATATATAAAAGTAAACAAGGTACTCATTCCTTAATCAATTTGAATTTTTTATTATGCCCATGTAAAACTCCTAACATAATTGGTATTATAATATTTTTAAAACATTACATATATAATTAGTTAATAATTAGATGTTATTAACTAATGCCTACAGGAATTCAAGCTAGTTCATTCAGTTCTTAGTTCATAACCCACATTTATAATCCTTTAAATATTTAACCTGTATTTGAATTAGTGAGCAGGTATAGCTTAGTTACAAAAGTGGTTTTAAATTTTTTTGAGAAATTTAATGTTTTATGTTTAGATTAAGGACTATTAAAAATGAAGAGGTCTTTGTGAAGAATGCTCCCCGGGTCCAGTGTCAACGTACAGCGGCTAAGAAAGAAGCTCACATTACACATGGTCACCACAGATTTTATTTGTGGCACCATAGTTTGGTCTCCGGAGCTCCTCCAGGAGTGACCACAGAGAAGAGAATCAGAAATGAGTCCTGAGCACTGCTGTTGTGACCGCCCCCCAAGGGAAAAAAAAACAAAGGAAAACATATTCAATGTTCTTCTCTTTGATAGAGAAGTTAAGTTAAACATTCCAAGAACTATTCATGTTGGGAACAACATTGAGTCTTAAAAAATTTACATAGGAGAACTGGAGAGATGGTACTGGAACCAAGTAAGAGACTCTGCAGTAATCGGGCCCCAATTCAGTCCTGACAGTGTTTCCTAAACATCTCTGGATGCCTTGAACATGGCTGAAGTGGCCTGAGTAATTCCCAGTTCCACAAGGCCACTCTGGTATTGCATCCTAGAGCCTATCCATTCATCTTTTGCCCAGCTGCCAGAATCACCAGGAGGGACAGAAAACCTGAGCACTGCTTGAGATGTCCTTCCCAAAAAAGTTTTTAGAGATTGAGTGTTTTTAGTGACTGTGAAAGATGTGATAAACTACTTCAACAGAGGGAAGAAATAATACATGGAAATTGATGCTAGTGTATATGTGTGTGTGTGTGTTTGTGTGTATGTAAATAAACTTGTGTTTCACATATATCAGAGCAGGTTAACATTTAAATTAGCATTTCTTTCATATTTGCTATTTGAAGAGGTGTTTAGTATAGGAAACTTGTGCAAATTTGTTCAACCCACAGGAAACTCATGATGTGAGAAGTCTTATTAGTCTTCTGACTTGTAAACTGATGAAGATCACAGTTAGTAGGGTAAAACGTCCATCCAAACTACACATAATGTCTCAAAAGCAACTTCCTTTCACTAAGCTGTATTTATCCCAAATGTCATTAAACAAATTTAGTAACTTTTTCCCCCTTGATTCCTAATTATATTTTGCCTATAATATTATTTGTGGGTTATTATACTTGTATTCTTTCAGCTAAAGGACTTGGAGAAAAAAATGACCTGAGAATACTAGAGACATAGAATAGAAAAGATATACAGGTGATTTGGAGACAGAGATCATTCAGAAAACAGGATAGCCTTACTATACTAATTCATGTTTTTTGGGAAAATGTTCAATATCCTATTTCTCTTAGGACTTTTGCTAGTATTACCTTTTCTAAACTTATTGACTTTTAAAAATAGCTGTCTATAAAGCAAAAAGAGGAATACTAGATCTTTTATTCATAGTATTAAATTTTGCCAGTGATAAAATAGCATGCTATTTTAGTAGATATTTCTATTCACATAGAGGAAAAATTACACATAAAATTCTGCAGGTGATTTTAGGTGGTACCATATTTTATGCATGAATGTACAATTAATGTTCTGTTACTGAGTTTAGAATATGCTAGAGAATACTTCTCTTTAAAATATTATACACATTTAAAAATAAATAGCAGAAGTGAAGAAGTATAATATTCTGCTACTCTAATCAGGTTTTAATCCAGAAGTTATAAATCATGTTTTAGATTAATTCATTTAACATATTCTCATTTTTTATTATGTTTAACTAGAGGAAAGACATTATATATATTCACTGTTTTATTATACTTTAGAAATTTAACTTTTTAAAACACTACTCTAGTGAGTTTTATATATATATATGCACACATATATATATATATGTGCTGCCAGCTCAAATAAAAAATAGGTAACATCAGTGTCATTCTGCACCTAGATATGTTCTTAGAAGAATGAAATATTCCATACTTTTGTTATTTGATCATGTTTATGAATTTGCCATGCTAATAATTTGCTTTTCACACACATTAAACCAAGTTGTTACATAAGCCAATCAAATTAAGTCATATTAAAAAATATCATATTAATCACACTAAGTAATTTTCCCTAAGATACCTACTTTAAATTTATAATTCACAACCATATAGTGGTATCACAGAAATATAGATATATATGTATAAAATGTAACAATATAATCTATCAAAGATTTTCAATTTTAATTTTATTGATCTTATTTGTTATCTCTCATCAATAAATTTGTGAAATCATTCAGAATAAGAAAAGATAGAAAACAATCATAATTTCTCTGTTGCACTCACTAAATATTATTTTAAAAATAATTTATTTCAAATTAAGTAGAATTTTAAACTTTTTATATATAAATATATGTATGTAAAATACAAAAATTATTTACACACAAGTCCATGAGAAGGCACATGGAGAAATATAGACTCCAAAGCATATAGAAAAATAGAAACTTTTATAGAGCTATAGAATTCAAAGTGAACAAAGGGTTCTTAAGTCATATATTAAATGTCACAGTGGGGTAGATAATCACAAAAATTACTTCAGGAGGAAGAAATGTGAATGATATTTGTTCATAAAATGTAAGGGTAAGTCTATTTTAAATACTCAACTAATGTGATGGGTCATAGTAGAAGTGGTATCATAAGAAGAGGTCAAGTTTCCAGAGTACAATTGATATGTACTTGAACTTCAGCATAGATTTAGATTGAAATAATTTTCTGGGCCATACAAAGATCACAAAATGCTGAGCACATGCCTTCCCTCTGAAGGTCTCTAGTCTTATTCCCTGCACTGCACTGGACCCTGAGCCTGGCAATTGTGGTGCATGGGGACAGACACCAGAGCTGATAAGATCTGTCCCTGCATAGTGACCTAGTAGGGAATGTCTGGGTGCATTTTACAAGCATCAGGTATCTGGTGTTGAGTCCCATCCCCCAAGAATCATCACCTAACTGCATTGCTAACTGCAGCATCTAGACTTATCTGGGATATGGCTGGGACAAAGCAGAGTTGGAAAGGTGATAGGTTAGTAATATTAAACTCTATGTGACTGGACCATCCTCTAAAGCCAAGACCCTCTCAAAACTATGTGCATAGTTGACAATAAAGTGAGCAGCCATCAGGTGTCTCCAGGAATGCTTTCTCTGCGCACCTGTCATCCTTTGCCCTGCATTTGAGCAGACCTGGTGCACAACTTGTCTGGGCATGCTGGGGAAAACAATTCCCCAAAAAGCCACGAAGGAACCCGGGCACAGTCAGGAGTAAACTGCAAGAACTGACAGGAATGGGCCACCAAATAAAAATCTTGTTTTTCTATTTTAAATAAATGCAATGAGATAAATAGAGAGAGAGAAAGACAGACAGGGAGGGGGGAGAGAGAGAGAGAGAGAGAGAGAGAGAGAGAGAGAGAGAGAGAGAGAGAGAGAGAGAGAGAGAGAGAGAGAGAATACCTGCCATAAAGCCATAGAGGCAGACTGGAGGAATAGGAATAGTGGGAGGGAAACTAGGGTCATTGGTGGTAGGAAATGGACACTGTTGGAGGGATAGGTGTTATATCATTGTATGATTGAAACACAATCATGAACAGCTTTGTAACTGTATATCTCACGATGACTCAAACAAATGAAAATAAAAATAAATTACAAAAAGAAATAAACACTAAGTGTGGCAAAATGTCAGTTGCCTATCGTTGGTTCATGCAGACATGAAAAATAAGCCCTCAATTTTGAAAAGCTTTGTCTCCTAAAAACAAAAAAGACAGGAATAGGAAACTCAATTCTAGAATTACATTCAAAGCTATTCTGGGAGACAAAATCAGAAAGATAGGAAATAAATGTGGGTATAATTTTTTATCTGAGCAATGTCTTGCTGGTGTACATTATTAAATGGCTATCAAGGATAATTATAGTTACATATATAGAGATATGAATTTGCATTTCCAAGTTATATAGAATGATAAACCAATGGTGAAAAATTAAGGTTTTATTAAAATAATCTAAATTGTATTCACTACCAATACTGTATAAATACTGTACTTAAAAATGATTAACATAAATTAAGAATAAGATAGTATTATAGCCTTAGCTCAGAGTCCTATAATGGAGGGCCATCAAGTGGGTGCTCAAAGCAGCAAACAATTATTTCTATTGACATCTGGGAAGTCTAAGGTCAAAGCACAAGTAGATATAGTGTTCTGTGAGATTCTTTCTTCAACGCATCTAGTTGTGTGTTCCCAAGGCAGATAAACAACTTGGGTCACTGATATTTTAGCAGCAATATTCCCATATAAAATTATATTCTCCTCATAATGTATTTTCATCTCAAGGATTCCAACTCTGAAAAAAATTGTATTTCAGGTTAGGATTTTAACGTGTACACTTTGGGAAGATGTTATCCTTAACAGTTACATACAAGAAGAGTATGTTTGCGAAAGTTTCAGGTCTTCTAACTGAGTGATTTCAGAATATCTGAGTTTAAATAAGTATTAAGGAACTCATATAACCATACTATTCATGTCTGAAACATGTATGGAAAGCTTTATCTTAAGAATGGTTACACATATAAAAGTGTCATAGATTAGAAATACTTGTCAGAAAAATCAGCACTCAGTATATTGTTTTAATACTAAGATGTTTTCTATCTACTTCATGCATTCTAAAATGTTAATGATTTTTCTTTATCAAAAGTGATGGTAAGTTTGGAACATTAATGATACCTGCATGACAGCAATTAAAAACACCAGAAAATTAAAGAATGGATGTTTCCTTACTACAGTGATGTTAAAATTTGAAAGAAAGCACTTCAAAAATTATAAAATACAATTTAAAATAAAATATTCTACGATATTTTTAAAAGAACCCTTAAATGAGAGAATGTAATTAAAGTAACCATACCTACACATTTGCCACTGATCACTTGTAATCACTTTTCATCCTGTTGTTCATCGATTTGCTCAAGTGGGTGTCAGTAACATCTCCATTCGTCCCTGTTGCATGCTCGTGTAGCCCAATGGGATCTTCTCACTCCAGGAACATATTTGTCAGTATCATTTAATATTTATGCAGAGTTCTGAAAGTCACTCTTCTTATCTTGTATGATTGTAAAAGAATTAATATTATAATATGTGAAGTATTCATCATATTATCTGATACATACTTAATCAATAAAGAGCTATTTTTAAGCTAGGAGTGCTAATAAGCACATGAAAAATTACTGCACACCATATGTCACCAGGAAAATGAAAATGTAAATGATGAATACTAACATACACCTGTTTAGCATAGTGAAAATCTGGAGCCAGTAAAATACCAAATTCTGGTAAATACTCAGAGCAAGAGCAACTTTTTTCCTTTGCCAGGGAAGATGAAATATGATAGTCACTTGGGAATGGTTTTGACTTTTTCTTTTAAAACTATGTTAATTTTCACCTTATAATTGATAAATTGGGCTGTCTGTAGGAGTTAAACACTTATGCCCACAAGAAAAGAAACACATGATGTTATAGCAGTTTTTATTTATGATTAACAAAATTCTGAATTCTTTAGTTCTGATAGGTACATTTTATATGCTCCAAATGCTTTATATCTTAGATTTTTCAAAAATCATTAGTAACTGAATAAAATAATGATGCTTTTGTGGTTAACAAAGTATATGAGAAAGAGGCACGCTTTATATGATTTCACACATATGTAGTACCTAAACAAAATGACAGCCCACAAAGCTGGACAGATGATGAGGTGGCAAAAGGATGATGGCGCAGCCAATGCAGACAACACAAACCTGCAGTGAGAGCTGTTGATTGGAGATGCTGTCTTAGAGGTAGAGATTCTCTTGTTCTGCATTGCTGCAAACAAAAGAGCTATACCTACAAGCACTGTTGTAAAGTTCTCTCAGTATGGACATATGGTGGTCAGCATGCAGACCTTGCATGCTCACTATGAACAAGAACTAGGGAACTGGATGGAAGTCATTGAGAGTGTTATACAATACACTCTCAAAAGTAATATTGATACTGTTCAAGTTTCAGGTCAATTGACACCAAGACCTGAGACTCAGGAGGTGGCTACTAGGATTGATAATTCCATGATTAATTACAGACTGACTCAAGATTTATTAGAGCATGACAGTGATCCCCAGTAGGTTTCAACATTTCTGATGTTTGCTGATATTTTAATGTGAAGGGACAAAGACAAAAATGAATAAATAAGTAAATCTGTAGAATCACTTATTTTATAAGAAAAAAAGAAAGACAAAGAAAAATAGGAAGAAATTGTACCTTAATCCTCTGTGATATGATTTAATGTTTTTCTCCTTTCAAAACAGAAATTATAACCAAACACTCAGTATTTCTAAGCTTTTCTAATTTCTAATTTCTAATTTTCTAATGTCTAATGTCCAAATTTCTCATATAGAAGACCATATACTTGCATTTTATATTTTCACCTGTTCCCATAAAAACTTTTATTTAGAATGTAGTCAGTTTCTCAAATTACAAAAGTAATATTTTAATTACCATGCTAATAAATCGGATGGGTACTGAAAGATAAATATTTACATTCCTCTAACAATAAAAGTCTAAATTTTATGAACACTAGTTGACAATATTCTGGTGTATTAAAAAGCTGAAATGGGCAGATTGATATGGATGCAGATTATATATCAGAAAGTTAAGTTTTTTTAATATTTAACTCTTCTCTGAATAATTTGTAGATTATAGATTTATTTTGTTTATTGAATAATATTATCTAATAATATATTTTAATATGTATATTATTGAACAAGTAAAGTAAAGTGTTGGAATACAGTATTCCTTTCCTTTACTTACTTATTATGGAACATCTTTTAATTGGTACATTTTATTCCTTTTTCACAAGCCCAGATATTAGTTTTAATTTTATTTTTATGAAGGCCATTTTCTTGGATTGTTAGAGGCAAGCTGTGTGACTCTCAGCATTGCCATGGGTCTTTGGATAAACATTATCTCAGTCCCAAAGATGTTGAGATAAATGTTGTATGACCTGTGTCATACCCCCACACCTCTAATACTCTTTTTCATAAAACTTGGAACAGAATAGCATTTTTGCATCCATTCATGTGAACTGGTGTTAACTAAAATGTATGCAAATAGTCTTTGCTAAAATATGCAAATAATGATGTAAGTTACTTACCATTGGTTTTATAAAACAAAGAAATCAAAGTAGTTTTAGACTTAAGCAATATCAGAAGAATAAGATTAAGTTATTCAATGTTGTTATTAAGGTCATGCTAGTCTAGATTATGCTTAAATGTTGCCTCTTTAATCATGGGTCAAGTTAACTACACAGAAGAGTTATATCTTAAATGTTATTAATTTATACATTTTACTGTAAGCAGTTTACTGTAATAAAAGGGCTAAATACGCTTATTTTTCATATTTTAATAATGGTATTTTTATGCAAATAACACATCTGAGGGATTATCCATTGAAGCTATTTATTTTTATGTATTTTCTTTTAGCCAGTGCATGTATATATCAAAGGCTTATACTGGACCTTTACAGTATCAGATTGTTTTATTTGTATTTAATTTTTTGTGGGGGGGATCACTGTGAAATAGTAAGTAAGTAAAGTAAAGGCCCTCCCATTGATCATCGATTTGCTCGAGTAGGCCCAGTAACGTCTCCATTGGAGACTTTGTTGTTACTGTGTCTGGCATATCGAATACTCTTGGTAGCTTGCCGGGCTCTCCGAGAGGGGCGGAGGAATCGAACTCGGGTCGGCCATGTTGGCTGCGTGCAAGACAGACGCCCTACCCGCTGTGCTATCGCTCCAGCCCACACTGTGAGATAGACCCTTACAAACCTCATGATTAGTTTTCAGTCATACAGTATTCCAACACCCATCGCTCCACCAGTGTACATTTCCCAGCACCAACTAGTGTCCTCAGGTTTCCTCCCATCATGCCCCACCTAGCTTTCCTTTGTTATAGGTGCTTTTCTCTCTCTCTCCCTCTCTCTCTCTCTCACTCTCTCTCTCTCTCTCATTGGTGTTTGCAATACAGAGAGTGAAAGATTATCCTTTATTTTCCTTTACTTACTTTTAACCTCAGTTCTTGTCCAATGTGATCATTTTAAAACCATTATTGTCATACTATTCCCTTTTCTATCTTTCCTACATTCCACTCCACACACACTTGTGATTAATTCCAAATATTGACCAGTCCTTCTAGCCCCCATGTTTTCCCTGTCCATGAATATTAGTCTTCATATATTCATATATATATACATCACATATTCATTTGTGGTATACATATATCACATATATATGTATATGCATACATATATACTACAAATGAATGCAGGCATTCTATATATGTCCCTCTTTTTCTGACTCACTTTACTCAGCATGTTACTCTGTATGTCTATCAATTTATAGACAAATTTCATGACTAACAGTTGCATAGTATTCCTTTGTGTAGATATGCCAGACACTCTTTGTTTATTCACTTGTTCTCAGACACTCAGGTTATTTCCAGATTCTGGCTAATGTGAGGCTAATGTGAATAGTGCTTCAATGAGCATAGGAGTGCAGATGCTGTTTCTGCTGCATGTTTTGTATTCTAAGTACATAGTGTATTCCAAGTGTATTTCCCTAGTGTATTCCAAGATGCAAAAATAGCCTTGGGATGGGAAAGGTTATTCACCAAAACACTTCTAATAAGAGTTAATATTAAAGATATGCAAAGAACTGGTTGAACTCTAAAAGAAAAAAAAATCCAATCCCATCAGAATATATATCGCCATGGAATGAACAGAAACTTTCTCAAAGAAGCAATTCTAATGGTTAAAAGACATATGAAAAAATGCTCTTCATCACTAATTATCAGGAAGATGAAGATCAAAGCAACAATGGGATATCAGTTCACACCACAGAGACTGGCACCTATCCAAAAGAATAAGAGCAATCAGTGCTGGCATGGATGTGGGGAGAAAGGGACTCTCCTTCACTGTTGGTGGGAATGTCGACTGGTCCAGACTCTTTGGAAAACAATATGAATGTTCCTCAAAAAACTAGAAATTGAGCTTCCATTTGACATAGTTGAATCATCGGGAAAAGTACACACTCATCCCCTTCTAAAGAAGGGACCATGTAGGTTTGAGAAGTGACAAGCAGCAGAGCCAAACACAGAAATCTTACTACTTGGATGGAACAATGCAGATCATATGTTTCAGCTGTAACAGTAGGGTGAAACATTCTCTTCACATGTTCCAGACCCAATATTATTCTCAGTATGAATCTTTGTAGGGTAGCTGAAGCAGATCTGAGCATTGTACTACCTACTACATAACCAACAGCAGGGAAATAAGTTTAATGATGCAGAAGTATTTTTCCTCATGTGTTTTACACTTTAAACAAAAGAACAAAGGAAGAAAAATCTTTCTTAATGGATTAACACCCAGTGGTGCTCAGTACTTCATCCTGGCTCTGTACCCAGGAATCACTGGGGACTTTATGGGGTATGAGGGTTGAATCCTGGCTAGGAGTGCAAGGCAAGTACGATGCCTCCCAGTAATACTCTTCCTGCCCAAAAGAACAAAATTTTATGCCAAAACAGCCCAAAAGTTCTACTTATGTCTCATTAGATAGAAGTGTTCATGTAGCTTTTCTAAATGAATGATTACTGAAAGGTGTATAGCATTATGATGATATGTCTGAAGTAGAAATATGGATGCAGAATTAAAATCATAGTTCTGAAAGTCAATAGAAAAGACTTTTATGTGATACCCAAAGGATTTTTCCATCAGTCTCTCCAGCCATCAAATTATACCACCTAACAATGTAATGAAAACTAATTTAAAATTTTCATAAAGCATTGAATTCATTTATAAAAAAATATAACTTCAGGTAAAAATAGTTCTGAGTGTAAGAGAGTTTACTTTACAAAGCTATTATACTTTCTGGAAAAAGTATGAATACTTTATTATATGCAAACGAAGCTATTATTTGTAAATTTCATGGAGAAAAAGAAAGTATAGTGAATAACTTCGGAGGGCAAAGAAATATTTTTTTTAGTTTTCTTTCAAAGAAAATGGTTTTGTTCATTGTGAAAGGAAGAGGAGTTTATTCCCTAGGGAATTATTGTCTTTATAGATTTGCTGTTTTAAGAAATGAATGTGAACACAGTAAGTGCTCATAGAATAGAAAATCACAAATATTTCTTTATTTCTTTAGTTGTACAAGCTATACATTTCTCTGAAAAATATAGTTAAGGGAGGAAATTCCTAGAAACTCAAAGAGTCATAACTTTACAGCATAGAAGGTAATAGCTCTGTGCAGAGCAAGTCCAGGGATTTGTCTGACTAAAGCAAATGGACTTACAGTTAGTTACTCAGATAGTGCCGCAGTGGAACAATTTTAATCATTTTTTCGTTCGTGTTAAGTTCCAGAGACATAAGAAAGACATTTTTGAGGCCGGAAGTGGTTCATATCATAGTAATTATAAAAGGACTTTGATTAACATCCTCAATAATATTATCGATTATTAAAAACTGTATATGTATATTCATAAAGTTTTATATGTACATTTCATAATTATGTTATTCTTTATTTTAAAAGAAAGTGAAGACATTGAAGTCAAGAAAAAAAAATCTTATTTTGAGTTACATGGTCACTACCTTAGGAGAGTTTCAGATATAAATGGAACGTGAAATGGTGACCATAAAGATAAAATTATAGCCATCAAGGAAAGGGACTACCGGATGGTCAGTTATATTATTCACAACAGATTAACTTAATCACACACTGTTGCAAAAGGAGCAAATAAATTTCGACTCTTTTGTAGGATAAACAGAAACTCACTAAAACATTCACTCACCACCTCTCCTGCTCTTCTTTCACCTCTGAAGCAACCAGAATAACCAAGACCCGTTACAGGTTTTAGAAGGATATGCACAAAAATATGTACCATCATTCAGCTTATTCCTAAATTCTTGGGATTTTACACATTCTTGGGATCCCGTTTGTCTTTAAGAGGGCATTTAGGGGATGGAGCCATAGAACAGCCCATAAGGCATTTGCTTTGCATGTGGCCAACCTGGGTTCAATTCCCAGCATCCCATATGGTTCCCTGGGCACTACCAGGAGTAATTTCTGAGAGCAAAGCCAGGAGTTACTCCTGTGCATTCCCGGGTCTGGCCCAAAATGCCACTGCATCACTGTCATCCTATTGTTCATCGATTGCCTCGAGCAGACCCCAGTAACGTCTCTCTCATCCTAGCCCTGACATTTTAAAAAGTGCCACATTCGAGCCTCTTTCGGGTTCAGGAGAATGAGACCCATCATTGTTACTGGGTTTTGGCATATTGAATATGCCACGGGGAGTTTGCAAGACTCTGCCATGTGGGCAGGATACTTTTGAGAGCCTGCCAGGTTCTCTCTGGGTCTTGGCCATTGATGGGACTGCATGATGCTGGGGGCAGTTAGTGGGTGTAATGCCTACATACTGGAAGATGTGGGATCTAGGTGGAGGAGGCCCCAGTCCCAATTCGAACAGGCTTGGAGATCTACGCCCGGGTCCCTCAAACCTGGGTTCCAGTATGGAGGCGTTAGACTCACCAACTGCCCCTGGAACTGTGTAATCCCATCAACGGCCAAGATCCAGAGACTATAAAATCCTGCTCCTGGAAGAGAACAGTGCAGAGTCTCCTGCTTCCTTGTCTCGCTGTCCTCCCCATGGCCCCTTGGAGGAGGGTGGGTTGAGCTTCTCTTCCCACCCTGAGCAGAGCCCCGGCAGCTGAAGACCTCTGGTTCCAGTCACAGCTATGCTTAATACCACTCTGCACACATTCGGACGAGCATCACGCATGAAGGAACCAGCCGAAGAACCCAGGTGTGTGGGACCTGGGACACAGATCTCCAAGCCTGCTCGGATTGAGACTGGGGCCTCATCCACCCAGATCCCCCATCTTCCAGTATGTAGGCGTTACACCCACCAACTGCCCTGGCGCCGTGTAATCCCATCAATGGCCAAGACTCAGAGAATATAAAACCCCACTCCCAGAAGAGGACAGCGCAGAGTCTCCTGGCTCTGCGCCTAGCTGTCTTCACCAGGGTCCCTTGTAGAGGGGTGGGTTGAGCTTCCCTCCCCACCCCAAGCAAATCCCTGGCAGCTGAAGACCTCTGGTTCCAACCTCAGCTATGCTTAAGACCACTCTCCACAAGTTTGGACGAGTCTCACACATGAAGGAACTGGCAGAGGAACCCAGGTGTGCGAGACCCGAGCATAGATCTCCAAGTCAAAGAGAAAAACAAAAAAGAAAGAAAGAAAAGAAGAGAAAAGAAAAGAAAAAAGAAAGAAAATGAAAAGGGCATTTATTTCAATAAATAGCCAGATGAGCTTTTCAAGTTCCTTCTTTGTTCTGCACCAATAGTTCCCAAAGCAAAGAGATTGGAAGACACATTTGAGCCTGGCTGCTCTTCACATCGGGCCCCAGACTACAGTAAAAAAAATTTCTTTCCTCTTCTTGCCAGAGCCATTGCAATAATGTTTGCTCTTCTGATAGCATCAGGCAGTGGACCCTACTTGGACTTCAAAACTGACACTTACCCATGGAGGGCAAGGTGAACTCAAAGAAAAGGAAGACCATTGTAGATTAGTAGGTGGTAGTTTTAATGAGCAAGGGACTTAAGTTTTTCTTGGGCTTCCATAGACAGAATGTATTTTCACACAGTCCCTCATCATCCATCACCAATATCAAAAGCAAATATAGAGAATTTTGTGGCATTCTGTCATATAGGCAGTTAAGAAAATCTCAAAACATTACATATGACAACACATCTCAAAGCTACATTTTTTTTTCCCTTGGCAGACTTTACTTATTATTTTCTCTACTTTTGGTTAAGGTGCCGTGATTTAAGATACCGCTAATGATGCATCCATGCATACCTTTGTCCAACACCACACCCATCAGGAGAAATAGGTCTCTTCTCTCCACCAATTGTCCAAGGACCTCTCCCATCCTCTTTCATCCCTTCTCATCCCACACATCAGATAAGCTTAGGCCTGTGGACAGGTTCTTTATGGCTATATTCTTTTTTTAAAAAAAAGTTATTTATTTATTTATTTAGCACTGTAGCACTGTCCTCCCGTTGTTTATCAATTTGCTCAAGTGGGCACCAGTAACTTCTCCATTGCGAGACTTGTTGTTACTGCTTTCGGCATATAGAATATGCCATGGGGAGCTTGCCAGGTTCTGTCGTGCAGGCGGAATACTCTTGATAGTTTGCCAGGCTATCTGAGAGGGCCAGAGGAATCGAACCCAGGTTGGCCATGTGCAAGTGGCCGCGTGCAAGGAGCCCTATCCACTGTGCTATCGTTCCAGCCCATCTATTTACTTATTTACTTTAGTTAATGGGCTGGAGAGATAGCACAGTGGGTAGGGCATTTGCCTTGGATATGGCAGACCCAGGTTCAATTCCTCCATCTCTCTCAGTGAGCCCAGCAAGCTACCGAGAGTATTTTGCCTGTACAGCAGAACCTGGCATGCTCCCCGTGGCATATTCAATATGCCAAAAACAGTGCCAACAAGTCTCACAATGGAGACATTTCTGGTGCCTGCTCGAGCAAATTAATGAATAACGGGAGGACACTGCTACAGAGCTACTTTAGTTAATGGTCCCCAGAGACCTAAGATCCCTTTAAAGTTATTCTGTACTAGGGAAACAGCATAAAGTGCAGAAAGAATCTTGACAATGAAGTATACTAAGGACACCACTATTATTTAAGAGGATTGTTGTAGCCTTCGATTGAATTTTGAGGTGGCTTTTTGGGGGTGTTGATTTTGGGACCGCACCTCGCAGTGGCAGAGATGGGTGGGGGAGGGAGATATTCCCAGCTAAACGCTCCGGGAAAGGGTGAAAGGGGGATCATGTGGTGCCAGGGATTGAACCAAGCCTCCTGCTTATGAAACATGAACTTAGTTCTTTGAGTTCTCTCTCCACACCTTGAATTCATTATTAAGTGAATTATATCACTATAGAAGTGATAAAATTCCATCCCACTCCAGTATGTTTATGAATCATTTTATTGCCTGGCCTGTTGGTTCCTATCTTAAATGAAAAAAAAATATTTTCATGTTTTTTTGGGCCACCAAGCTGTGCTCAGAAATTTCTACTGCCCCTGTACTCAGGAATCACTCCTGGTTTGGAGGACTAGTAATCATTATTGGAGATCAAATTCTGATCACCTGCATGTAAAGCCAAGCATCTTAAGGAACTGTACTCTCTCAGACCCACTGAATTTTCATCTTTATTTAATCCTGTTTTGGATTGGGATGGGTAAACTGCAGCATAGTTTTACTTGTATTAACCTGTTAATTTAAAAGCTATGGTAATTGTGAGAATGTATATTTGAAAGGGAGTGAAAAACTTTAGGGATATGTTTTTCTTCAGAGACCAAATAATAACTTTTGGAATAAGAAATCTCCATAGAATAAATCGTACTGAATGAGAAAATATACTGGATAAAATTTTACCTCGTGAGTTAGCAATGTTGTGGTTTGTTTGTACCAGCGGATACCAAGAATTTTCTTTTTTCTTTCCTTCTTATTTTTTTTGCTTTGAGAACGCGGCAAACTACTGAGAGTATCTTGTCCACCCAGCAAAGCCTGTCAAGCTACCTGTGACATATTTGATATGCCAAAAGACACTAACAACAAGTCTCACAATTTGTTGTGAGACATTACTGGTGCCCACTTGAACAAACTGATGAACAACGGGATGACAGTGATACAGTGATACACGATAATTGAATCATCTTGTCATAGTGAGGTACAGTTACAGAGCTTTCACGTTTGAGTTGCAGTGCTCCAACACTATTCCCTCCACCAGTGCACGTTTTCCACTACCAATAACCCCTATATTAATTACTACTGGTACTCACCACCACTACCATCCCCAGCCTGCCTTATTTCAGGCACTTTTCTTCTCTCTCTCTCTGTTTCTCTCTGTTTCTCTCTGTTTCTCTCTCTCTCTCTCTCTCTCTCTCTCTCTCTCTCTCTCTCTCTCTCTCTCTCTTCGGCATTATTGTTCACAATACATACACTGAGAGGCCATCATATTTATCCATTGTCCAATTTCAGCAGACATCTCCTATGTGGAGCGATTTCTTCCAACCATTGTCATAATGATCCATTCTCTGTCCCAGCTGCCCATTCCCCCATCCCTTGAGGCGGGCTTCCAATCATGAATCATCCATTCTGACCATTGTTTTTATTGTGTTTAGGTGTTAGTTTCTCACTATGTTTTTTCCCTTTTTCTTTTACTTTTTATATCCTACAAATGAGTGCTGTCATTTTATGCCTGTCCTTCCCTTTCTGACTTATTTCAGCATGATACTCTCCATGTCCATCCATTTATGTGAATTTCATGACTTTATTTTTCTAACAGCTATATAGTATTCCATTGTGTAGATGTGCCATTGTTTCCTTAACCAGTATTTTGTTCTCAGAACTCAGGTTGTTTTCAAGAGAAGGAGGTGAAAAAGGAGGAGGAGGAGGAGAAGGAGGAGGAGGAGGAGAAGGAGGATAGGAGGAGGAGGAGGAGGAAGAAGAAGAGGAGGAGAAGAAGGAAGAGGAGGAGGAAGAGGAGGAGGAGGAGGAGGAAAAGAAAGAATTCAGGATGATCTCGCTTCCATGTGAGATCTAGAATAATTGGACAAGGAAATACAATGTATAAGAAGTGGGGGTGCCTAGATTACCCTTTACCCTGGATCAGAGTCAGGAGAATGGCATATAAAGAGAGAAAGAGAAGGAAAGTGAGAAAGGGAAGTAGTGGGGGAACAGGGGTCAAAATTTTTGATTATAATGGTGATGTAGAAGAGTGGTATAGCTTCATATCCAAAGCACAAACTCAGCAACACTGAAAACATAAGATCCAAACTATAACCACCACACTTTGAAATGCTCCTATCAAACTAGCAGGTAGGAAGGGGTGGCGATTTGGGAGGAAGCATAGGAACACTGGTGAAGGAGAGTTGACATTGGTGGTGGGACTTGTTGGAACATTGTATGCCTACATCTCATCTATCAATAACTTTGTAAATTATAGCTCTGTAATTAAATATGAGTAAATTTTTAAAATAAGCTGCCTTACATTTGATGAAAAGAAAACACTTAATTTTAAATGGTAATTACTTTTGTCTAAAATTAAACAAATGGAATACATTATTTTTTTAAAAAATGATGAGATCTTTAGGGGGGAAATTCTGTCTCTAGACCTAAAATTATATAAAAAATGAACAATTAAAATGCTTTTTAAAATTTAAATCCTCTTCATTTACTATAAGCATACATTAAAGGATGTGCATGCCTAACGCAAAAGTAAAACTGAGAAATGTGGCTTAAAAAGTTATTAAAATTCCTTTCTCTTGAAACATGAGACAAAATAATAAGTTGGAGAAAAGAAGAAGGGAAATAACTGCAGCAACAAATAATAGGGAGCAAGAAATTTACATGAAAAAGCTGGAGGAAAGAAAGCCATGGTGAAGAAAATAAAAGAAATATTATAAAGGTGTGTGTTTTAAATAGCGTATTTAAAATCCATCTTGAAAAATAATTCAAGATTATATTTTATGCTGTAACAAATTTTGAAAAGGCAATTATAGTATACTACATGCATGCCTTTTAATATTTTTTCCCCACTGGCCACATAAGTGGGCAGAAGTGTTTTGAATAGTTTTTCACTTTCTTCATCCTGACTGAGCTCACTATATTTAGCGGAGTGCTGATTATCACCTCTCAAGAAATTCATTGCTAACTGAATTACTTTTCCTCCTGTCTTTCATTTGAAGCTAACTTGAGTTATTCTACAGAGAATAGTGTGAACATTGGATAACACATATTTCCATCTCACTCATGGTCCTAAGAATTGTCAAGCATGGTAGCAATTTGCATTTCTGTCCTTTATTATAATGAGAATAATTCTGGTTATTATTTATTGAAAGGGATTAATCTATAAGAAATTGCTGCATGCATGTCAAGATGTACTTTCTGCAGTCCTTGCAAACCCAAGTTCAGGTTCTGAGTAACTGACAATTAAATGGTTTTTTAAAAATTATTGCTAGGAACTATTTCCTTTGTTTTCCTCCCAGGTGTTATTTGCAGCAATAGGATTTATAGTTTTACCAAATGTTTCAAATGTCATTACATGTGTTATTGCAATATTACAGATTTGGTTAATTATTTTACTAATAAATTTTAAATATTTAATTGGTGTAATTGCATATAAAATAAGTTTCAGGTGATTAATGTTTGCAAATATTGTGGTTATCACCATAATAAATCTAGTCCTTATCCAGCACCATATGCAGTTTCTAAAACTACTTTTTCTTGGGCTTAATAATTTTAAGTTCTACTTTTCTAGCAATGTATTAGAATTGATTTTTGAAAGGGTCTCATTATAACTTCAATATATAATTTATAATTATACTTTTTTTTTCTACATTATGTTTTTTTTAAGTTTTTAGGTCATACCAGGCAATGCTCAGGAGTCTCAGAAATTACTCCTGGTGGAATTCTGGGTGATCACATAGGGTGCTGGCGATGGAAGCCAAGATGGCTGAATGAATGCAAAGCAAAACAAGCACTCGACATTCTGTACTATAACTCTGGCCCATATTTTCTACATTTTTCTTCTTTTTTTTTCTCTTTTTGGGTCACACCCGGCAACGCTCAGGGGTTACTTCTGGCTCTACACTCAGGAATTACCCCTGGCGGTGCTCAGGGGACCATATGGGATGCTGGGAATCGAACATGGATCGGCTGTGTGCAAGGCAAACATCCTACCCGCTGTGCTATCGCTCTAGTCCCAATTTTCTACATTTTTCAATGAACAATAACAGATTATTACATCCTAAGTAATTGGATCGTTTTCTTTATTATGTTTAGTTAGTATTCACTATTTTGTTTAGGTAGATTCATTACTTTACATAGGCTTTATACATATGAAAATGTATAACATATATGTTCTATATTGTAAATTTATAAAGGAGAAAAAGAGTAAATATCATCCCTAATTCCACCTCTTAGAGATACCCATCAATATTTTTGTCCCCTCAAACACGAAAAAGGTGTTATAAAATTGTCTATAGTTCTTAACTAAAAAGAAAAGAAATGTGTTTTCCTTTTAATAAAGAAATCTGCACTGTAGCACTGTCCTTCTGCTCTTCATCGATTTGCTTGAGCGGGCACCAGTAATGTCTCCGTTATAAGACTTGTTGTTGCTGTTTTTGGCATATCATATACACCTCAGGGAGCTTACCAGGTTCTGCAGTGCAGGTGGGATATTCTCGGTAACTTGCTGGGCTCTTCAAGAAGAATGGAGGAATTGAACCTGAGTCGGCTGTGTTATAAGGCAAACTCCCTACCTGCTGTGCTGCCACACCAGCATAAAGAAATTACACAAGATTATTTCAACAACAAACACAGTTCATTGAATGTTAAGGATAAATAAGAAATCAATGTTGGCCATGACTTGTGTTATTATATCACTGACTATGAGCAGAGTATCATTAGGTAATTATTATCTTTTACTGATGAGACAGACTCATGAGTCCATACTCAGAGTATGTGAGAGTGAGTGATAATTTTAAGGCTTTAGTTCATGGCCGCTCCAAAAATCTTAATTTTCTCCTTTTTTTAACTTGAACTCCAAATTATTCATTTAGTTTTTCAAATCCAAAAAGCAGAAAAAGCCTTAATAGAAATTTTTTTATGGTCTATGTTGAGTGTCTTAAAGGAAGAATGCCTAAATCATCATCCCATTATTTATTGATCTATTTAGAGTGTGTGAAATAAGTAGCATAAACTTTAGAAGTAGTAAGTAGTAAGGAGAGATCAGGCCTTTACTTCAATCTAGAATCTACTGTACATATTTCTTTCTACTTTAACTTTAGTGAAGACAAATTTCATTTACAATTTTAGAAATGGGATGAACTTTCATTTCTAAACTTGAATGCTGATATATATATATATTCTATTTTCCAATATATTTTAAATATATTTCTAATTTTTTGCTATCTCTGCATTTGCTATTAATCTTCCTCCTTTTTTAGGTAATTCCTGATATCACTGTCATGTTCAAATTGTCAGCATCGATAGTTTCTGTAAAATTAATGTGGAAACATGAATTTAAAAATACAGCCTTTCAGTGACATGCTGGTTACTCAGCAAAAGTGAGACTGTCTTGACTGAAAACTGACTGGGTTGCTGGTCTTAAACGTGTCTTTTCACTAGCTTGCCTGTACTTGAGAGAGAGCACTCGCTTTCTTGACCTCTTCCTGCTTCTTAATCCTTGACTCTTTTGCTCCTACATTTCATATTGGCACACCACTAGATTACTGTCAAATGTTTTGTAACCAGACATTAGCTTGATGACCCCCTGCCATTTTACACTTTGTGTGAGAGGACCCTGCTAGGCGACTGAATAACCAAATCTCAGGGGAGTACTTTTAACTCTTGACTACAACTGCTCTGCCTATCAAAAATTCACTTCTCACTAGGAGGAAAGACTTTCTTCATGCATTGCATTTCTCAGTGAGTGGTTGTAATGATTTAACTACAACTTACAGTACTATGAGCATGACAGAATAACTTTCTCCTCCTGTTTTAAATTTGACTCTAATAAGATGGTATGTTATATACAGTGTCACGCAGCTCTTCTACACATACATTAGTTTTTAAACACACATGTTAAACATGAATTAATATTTATCTAGATATTGACAGTTTTGTGTCAAAATTATACATATTGGTTTGCCTGTGGAACACAGAAGGAGGAACATGGGATATGTATATTTAAAAGCTAAAGCACATGTTTCAGATATTTATAAAAATCAGTAGCACTGTAGCACTGTCATCCCATTGTTCATCTCTTTGCTCGAGCAGACACCAATAATGTTTCTATTGTGAGACTTGTTGTTACTGTTTTTGGCATATTGAATATGCTACGGGGAGCTTTCCAGGCTCTGCCATGCAGGTGGGATATTCTCGGTAGTTTGCCAGGCTCTCTGAGTAGGATGGAGGAATTGAACCCGGGTTGGTCGCATGCAAGGCAAATTCCCTACTCGCTGTGCTATTGCTCCAGCCCCATAAAAATCAGTAAGAAAAGTAATAAGAAAAAAATTCATTTCTTGAAAATTAAGACTCTTTTTGTCTATCAAATATTCAGAAGACTCAAAGTACCACGCATAAGATTGATCAGATAAATGTGGAAAACATTGGCAGTCCATAAAAACTCTTTTTAGTTATATAGCAGAAATAGTCCACTAAAATTTTAGTCCACATCTCTCTTGCTAAAGTCATCCTTTAATGCCCAAATAGTCCACACTTTTCCTGCTAAAGTCATCCTTTAATACCCAAAGTGTCTATGAAGTGTGTTTCTGTTTTGAACATTGCAATTGTCTGTATTTTACATAAGAAACTTCCTTTTGCACAGTCTTGATGTTCTTGACTAGCTATGTTTAAAATCAGTCCTATTATCAAACATAGTTCAAACTTGATACCTATATGCTATTGACAATGATCAATTGCCTCATGATCAAAGTTAGCAGACAGTAGAAGGATGTTCATGGTTGGGTTTCAGTCATACACTGTTCCAAAACCTATCCTTCTCCCACCAGTGTATATTTCCTATCACCAATGTCGCAGTTTTCTCTTGCAATCTCCCCATCCGCCACCCTGTCTCTATGGCAGGCATTTTTATTCTCTCACTTTCCCTTTGGGCACTATTCTTAGGCAATATAGGTACTGAGAGGTTTATTTGTTTGTTTGTTCCTTTACCTACTTTCAGCACGCAGTTGGAATGATCATTTCCAACTATCATTGTCCTAGGGATTCCTTCTCAATTCTAATTTTTTATTTCAAAATGGATAATTGATGATGTGCTTACACTGATACGCATAGAGTGGGAGATACTGAGAAGAAGTCAATGCAATAATAATGAGACAGTAAGTCAGATCAAATGGCATTAGGAAATGAAAATCGTCAAACAAATAAAATAATATACAAAATAATGAATTACCTATTTTAAATGTTATGAAAGATAAAAACTCATTTTGAAGGAATTATGTTTCACAGGTAATTTTATTAATACTAGTTAATGTATTCGATTTGCTTTCAGACTTTAAGAATATTATTTTTAATATATGAGTTTAAATTTTAAAGCAATTAAAAATAAAATTAACTTCATTACACATATATTGGTAATTGTTTTCTCTTGGTTTAATAAAGAGACTTATTAAATTTAAAAGGAAATTTTATCTGGTGAATTCATGAAATATTTTAATAGATTCATCATTTATTTTTTATCAGTTATATTTTCACTGCTGAACCTAACTTGGTCATTCTTCTTTTAGAATTGTCAGTATATCAACATACCTAGTTATAGGACTGCTATGTCTCATGATGCTGTGTTGATTATTTTATGTAGTGCATAGATGTATAATCAAACAATGGCCACTGAGATAAATGGAAGATTAAAAAATTTATTGACATAGAATATAATGTGTTGTATTGCATAGGATATGGCAATTAAGTTCTTTGCTTCTTAGTGTGACTACATATTTAAGAAAAATCAAATAATTTTAGTTTACCACACTATGTGCTGGAGCGATAGCACAGCGGGTAGGGCGTTCGCCTTACAAGCGGCCAACATGGCCGACCCGAGTTCGATTCCTCCGCCCCTCTCGGAGAGCCCGGCAAGCTACCGAGAGTATTCGATATGCCAGACACAGTAACAACAAAGTCTCCAATGGAGACGTTACTGGGCCCGCTTGAGCAAATCGACGATCAATGGGAGGGCCTTTACCTTTACCTTTTTTTACCACACTATGTAAATTTCAATTTCTGGAAATCAAGACTTTTGTTGTAATTAAATTAGCAGATTTATCTAAGAGAAAAATTACAGCTGCATCTGTAATACAACTAGGCTTCTAATTTCTTCCCCTTCAGATTCTTAATAGAGAAAGTGGTAAATTGGGAAGAAACATTTAGCTTTGTTGAATTTGGAGGAACATCATCTCCCTTAATTATTATACAATATCAGTTTCAGAGCTATATCTACAACAAAAATGCTTTCATACTCATTTATAATGGCAGAAGGGAACCCAAGGGTGGACATTGAAATGCAAGCCAATATTTTACTATTTTAACAAGAAATCAAATATAACATAGGATGTGCAATTCTGGCAAAAAACTGATCTCCATTTAATCTTTAAGTAAATTATCGATATAAATTCCTTGGGGAAGGATATTATCTTTCTATAAGTAGCAATGTAACCTGAAATCGTGCAGAAATTCATGGAAAAATTAATGTGAAACATGTTGTTTTCTAGGATTATGCTGGAAAATAACTTGTTATATAGTGTTTCAACTTAGGAAATAAGTGAGTAAATTGTATATATATATACATATATATATACACACATAGATATATACTTAAAATTTAAAAGTAAAGTAATTTTTGTAATTTGACAACAAGGTCACATGTAATTGAGAGAAATTATATTTTCAGTCAAAATCACTTTTGAAGTTTTCTATATCATTTTTTTTAGGTCTACTTTTAGTTTCACAAAATTTTATGCTATTGGGAGCAGGGAGGTAGTACAACAAGTTGGAGTGATGAATGAGTGCACAGTTTTGTGAAATAATTCACAAAATTGAGAAAATTATAGATTATAAAAAAGTTTATTTGTAAATAGAATGTTTATAAATATGCACAATTGAGCTTTCAAACCTGTCCAGAAAAACAGAAAAACCTAAGTCTTGTTTTATCAGAGATTAGATCTTGGCTATTTACTCAGTCCTAAGTGTCACATCCCCTGTCAAAGTATGACACAGAGACATATTTGAAATACTGTATTTCATTTCTCTCTGTCTGTATGGTATAGATAAGTATTCTGCTCATATCTGGGCTTTGTCTCACTGAAACAGAAACTTCCTGAGACATCCTGGAAAGGCAAGCATGGGGACTTATTTCTTCATAGTGGTTGCTGAAATATTTATAGTTTCTATCACCTAACCCTTTCTTTTGTCTGGGTGTTGAATAACATTGATTGTCCTTGCTACTTCCACAGGGAGCTTAGGTTTATTGAGCTACTCCCACAACACTGCTGCTGTGGCACACCCAATTCCATCAGGCACTAATAATCTTATATTGCTTTTCTCTTTCCTTTATGTAATTTGCATGGTTTATTTAGCAATGTTCTTTTTTGTATAGACATAGGAAGACAGTTCATGCTATGCTTTGTAACATGGGAGTTAATTGACTCCAAAATAATATTTACTTCTGAGCATCCATATTTGCTCGACTTAAGCCTTATTTGCCCTTAATTCCTAGCACTCCAAAAGCAGGGTCCCGATGAAGGGAGTGGATGGACCCAGGGCAAGCTGTAAGCTACCCTGGCATTGAAAGGGAACAAGCTAAGCACTATAAGTTTAATAAGTTAAGATCAAGGTCATGGAACAAACTCTGTAGTGACCCAAGAAGCAACTGAATAAGGACCCTGTTGGGATTAGGAAAGACTAACTTGGCCTGTAAAATTTTAGCATGCTGAAGGTTGTGTGTTCATGAGCTCTCTGAACGGCTCTCTCTCACCACCCATGTTCAGTGCTCTTGAGCGGCTGTGTGTGGCCTGGATCGGGATGGCTGTTGGCCAAAGGCAGACGAAGGAAGAAATGAGAGCCAGGCTGGTCGATATCAATTGTACTTTATTCCAATCCTCTTTACTCCTGTCTCTCCACTGCCTCCTTCTCTCCTGGGCCCAATATGGAATCTTTCTCCTTCTGGCTTTGCCTCTGGAAATCTCGAGCCTGAGCTCTCTCACTTCTGACTCTCCTTTCCAAGCTTACATTCTTAGTTTATATAGAAATTAAGTGGGGTGGTGACACAAAGGTGGGTTGAACATCTACAAATCAACAAAGAGAAGTAAAACCACTCCTGTAGGAGATTAACTCAAGGATAAAATGTCATCTAAGGAGATTACTCCAGATTACTAGGAGATATGTTCAAGGGTGGGATCCCAACAAGGGTGTATTCTTTCCTCAGCTAGTAATCTACTTAAATAGTTGTAGTAAATCTACTTCTAATATTTCTAGCAATGTCATTCTTTATGAGCAGAGTAAGAGATATAAAGTTACAGTTTGGTTCTTCCTGAGGATATCTTACTATACATTCCACAGTCCTTAGGCCAGGTTATCTTCCTAGCCTCAGCAAGGTCTAGTCTCATCATTACTTACTTTTGGATCATGACAGCATTTGTCCATGATCATGCTCTCAACTTATAGTTGAGTATTGTGGCACTTTGGCCTGGCCCATTATAATGCAAGGGTAGCTCACAGCTTGACATGAGTTCATTCAGTCCCTTGTTGGGACCCTGCTTTCAGGGTCCTAGGAACTAAGGGCAACTGAGTCAAGAAAGCAGATGCCCAAGAGTAAATATTATTCAGAGTCAATCAACTCCCAAGCTACAAAGCATAACATTAACTGTCTTCCTGTGTCCATACAGAAAGAACATTGCTTTAAGGTAAACTATTTGAAATACATAAAGAAAGAAGAAAGGCAATATTAACTTATAATACAAGTTCAGTGCCCTGAGATGGGTCACTGTCACTGTCCTCCTGTTGTTCATCGATTTGCTCGAGCAGGCCCAGTAACGTCTCCATTGTGAGACTTGTTGTTACTGTGTTTGGCATATCGAATACATTACGGGGAGCATGCCAGGCTTTGCCGTGTGGGCGAGATACTCTCGGTAACTTGCCAGGCTCTCCGAGAGGGGCAGGGGAATCGAACTCGGGTTGGCCATGTTGGCCACTTGCAAGGCAAACACCCTACCAGCTGTGCTATCACTCCAGCCCCCTGGGATGGGTGTGACCCAATAAACATAAGATACCTGAGGAAGGACAAAACAGTGTTATCCTACACTGGCCTGAGGGCTATGGTCTGGAATATATATAGCGAGATGTCTCCAGGAAGAGCCACCCTTTAGGCTTAATATGTGTCTTACTATGTTCATACAAAATTTCTAGAAACATTATAAGAAGTAAATTCATTATGATCATTTAAATGGATTACTAGCTGAGGAAAGGAGAAAGCAATGCATCCTAAATGGAATCCCGCCCTTAAGTGGATCTCATAGTAATCTAGAGTGCTGAACCCTCAGATGAGATTTTGTCCTTGAATTGATCTAGAACTTCCCCTGATCTGACTTTACATCTGCTTTTTGTTATGATAATATTCAAACCCACATATGTATGACCCACCCTTCGTTGTTGTATGATTTCTATACAGCTTTTCTGTAAAAGGTAGGAGGGGACTGGATGTTGAAGACTATAAAGATGACAAAGATGATGACTTTGAGATATATGGGGAGACTGTAGCACTGTAGTAGCACTGCCGTCCAGTTGTTCATCGATTTGTTCAAATGGGCACCAGTAAAGTCTCCATTGTGAGACTTGTTACTGTTTTTAGTATACAAATATGCCACAGGGAGCTTGCCAGGCTCTCTGAGAGGGATGGAGGAATCAAATTTAAGTCAGTTGTGTGCAAGGCAAATGTCCTACCTGCTGTGCCCACGGGAAAACTAGGATGATGGAATTATGATGACTGGGACTTACAACCAAAACTATGGCAATGATTGTACTTTAAGGAGAGAGATCGGACTATGCTGGGGAGGAGAGAGAAATAAACTGACTACCAGCAGCCTGGAACCCTATTTCTCTGTTACCCTGGTTCTTTGTCTATCTGTCTTCACCGTGTACCTACCTGGGAAGGAGGTTCTTGGCCACTGAACATTCGCCTCCGGAGCATGCCCTCATGGTTTCTTTGAAAACCCATGTCTGGGAGCACTTTTAGGGTGATAATGTGCCTACCAAAAGGTATGCAACAGCCCCAAAGGTCAATCTCAGTGATACTTTTCTTGTCTAGGCCAGTAATTCAGGGCTAGATTAAGAGGATGTGATTCTGTGAGTCATGTAGTGTCAGGAGCCACCAGCCACACAATTTGCAATGCTTTGGGCTTTCAGTAATATACTCAGTGTGGGCTGGAGCGATAGCACAGCGGGTAGGGCATTCGCCTTACAAGCGGCCAACATGGCCGACCCGAGTTCGATTCCTCCGCCCCTCTCGGAGAGCCCGGCAAGCTACCGAGAGTATTCGATATGCCAGACACAGTAACAACAAGGTCTTCAATGGAGACGTTACTGGGCCCGCTCGAGCAAATCGACGATCAACGGGAGGGCCTTTACCTTTTACCTTTACTCAGTGTGGCCATATGGGGTCATGACCCTCATCAAATTGCTTGCGTTTGTCTTTAGCTGGAGATGATATTTAAAATAATAATTTTTAAATCATGTCTCAGGGAATAAGTCACGCCTCCCCAACAAGATATCTAATATGTATACATGAATCATACATGTGAACATAACTGTCTTTTATGAAACTCTCTCTCTCATGATAGGAATCTCATTAAGGAGTTTAGGAGAGAGTTAGGAAAAGAAGTTTACTAGCCTAGATTTATTATCTGAAAATTAATAATAAGAAAGTTTTTACAAATTTACTGTGCTTAGTGTGTGTTGTGTGTATTTTGCATGTGTGTGTGCGTATGTGTGTATTTATAGAATAGAATAAATCCTGGTCATTTATGTCAAGATTTCTCACTATGTCGTACATATTGGACATGTTTTATAGTTTAGGAAGCTACAGTAGTGTTAAAATTTGCATCATTAGCATATACATTTACTGTGCTCTTCCCCCAACAAAACACCCATGACCCCCTCCACTGTCCAGGTGTCTCTTCTAGTCAGGTCTTCCCCCTCCCACTTCACTCTCTCACCATTCAGCCTAATAATTTGTTCTTTACATGTTGAAGAACATACTTGTATTTTGAAATTCTAGTGTCATCAGCTAATTTTATTGATAAATAAAATTGACTAAATTCTAATCCATAGCTTAATTTAAATTCAAAACAAAGACTATATGGATTTAAATTTTTTCAGAGGATTTCTACC
Source organism: Sorex fumeus (assembly GCF_029834395.1). NCBI lineage: Eukaryota > Metazoa > Chordata > Mammalia > Eulipotyphla > Soricidae > Sorex > Sorex fumeus. Next base: position 38,101,647 of record NW_026606322.1, on the reverse strand, counting down.
TTTCAATATTTTCATCTAAGAGCCAGAGAGATAGTACAGCAGATAGGAAACTGGTCTTGCCTGTTGTCAACCCAGGTTTAATCTCTGGAACGCTATATGGACTCCTGAGTCCATCAGGAGTGATTTCTTAGCACAAAGTCTGGAGTATAAACCCTGAGAACCACCAAGTGTGGCTCAATAAAGAAAAACAAACAAAATCCTCATCACACGGTAAGTTAATTCCTTAGTAAAACCATATCAGACACTGAAAAAAATCAAACCTGCCTGAAAATGTTTAGACAGCCTTTTTCTACAGGTTTCGGGGTAGGATTTATCCTATATATGACATCTTGTCTTGCAGAACTAAGATCAGTCAAGACCCTGTGGACTTCAGGAAAAGTGTAATATAACATAAACTATCTGGAATTATCAAGATATTTCAAAAATTGCATTGTAAAAAAATCAGAGGTGCATATATCATGAATAAAAGTGTAATTTCTCAGCCAGCGAGATAGCTTGAAGGCTGGAATGTGTCCCCAACTTGAGGAGCTCTAAATTCAACCCTTGACCCTGCATGGTTCCCTGAACACCAGGGGTGTCGTCTGCTTGGTATCTCCTGTGCTACTCAAATGTAAACATCAAAATTTTCTTTGTCCTATGAGCTCATTCACTCCTTATGTGAGACACCCCACTTGTTAGTCCAGGATCCTAGTCTGTCATACAATGTGTGGCTATGCAGGAGCTCTATGCATATGCAATTAAATCTGCTCTTTTTATCCCCCTACATATAGGTGTGTTGTTAGTTGATGTGCTGGACCATATTGCAAGGAACTTATAGTGATGGGGTACTCCTCTCTCCACATCTGAACAATCCTTAAAGATTAAATTTCATTTTTAGATGTCTTCAATAAAGTAGTATAGACTTCTGTGCTTATATAAAATCAATCTACACAGGGAAGACAAATTCCTCTTCCTTTATAGAACTTAGTTACTGTATTCAATTTTCCACTATTCTTATTTATAGTGATTTCATATAATTCTCAGTCATGTCTACTTTTCATTTATCACTGGCTAGTTTATTATGACAACAAATTATTTGCACCTTACTTCAAATATTATATCATCAGTTTCAAGTAATTTCAGCATCAATTTATATTCTTTCATGGGTTTATTTGAAAACTTATTAAGTTGCACTACCGGAACAGGTGTTAAAAACTAGTCTATTAAGTAAATTAAAAAACTAATTTGCTTTATTAGGAAGTATCATATTTAGTTAATAGAAGTATGCTAGGAAGAGTTCTACAAAGGAAATAGTTTTATAACCAGAAAGTGTCTGGGACAAGATACGTTTTAATAAATGAAAATACTATTTTGGACAAGATCACTTTCACAAAAGAAGTCAGAGTTTCATATGCAGATTACCTACCCCAGGCCACTCCTGGTAAGTTTTCAAAGTGTAACTAAATTGGATATTATAACTTGGTTTGGAGGTGTGCTTGAAATAAGGCACTCCATTTTGGGTTCATTTTTTTTAACAGAAAAAATTTAAAGATGCTGTTTTCCATGTAAAATTTCTATCAATATCTTGAAACAGTTTTCCTTATATGGCTGGAATAATGCCTGAATCTGGCAGAACTCTTCCAGAGATGACTCTTCTTGGATGACCCAAACAAAGCTGGAGGTTCTAGTAGTCCCTGACAGCACAGGACCCAAAACAGCACTGCATCCTGAACTTCTCATGTTCAACTATGTGCCCCATTTAAAGGGATTAACCTAGAATAGCCCCAGAGACTCCTAAGCACTAATTGCAAACCTCACCCCAACTCTCACCAACAATAGTTTTCCTTATAGACTTTCCTTTTTAAATTCCACAAAGTTTACTCAATTCTTTTTTCAGCAAAAGATGTTTTTTAGAGAAACAATCAATAGATGACTATATAACTGTTTAAAGACCTAACATTAGTAATTATAGTGAATTAACAAAAATGTCTAATGTTAACAATACTTTTATTATTTTGAGTAGCATCCAAGAAAAGCTATCACATCAACAGACTATTAAGAACCTACACATATTATTTCAGATATTTATTGAAGTCTTGACCATTTCCCAGTAGAATTAATATGATAAGATTCTGGTACTTTCCCAAAGATATCCTTTTCTTAAACTTGGCCAAGATATTCTGCACAATTTTTATATTAAAATTATTTAGTTATTGCTTGTTTAACATCAATGAAATAAAAGGCAGAACTTTGGGAGCAAATAATTTCTGGAGTGCATATATACAATTGGAAAAAATAAAATCAATATCCAGAATATTTTTTCCAAGTGATTCAATATGTTAAAGGAGAAAATATTTTTCTTCTTAGCCTCCTAAGTTCTTGTCTGGTACTCTTTAGCTAAAGACAGAATATCAAGTGAAAAACAAGTTTAGAAGCATGTATATTATTTAGCTTAGGTAAATTCATAATAACAAATTTAAGGGGGCACTCCAAACTGAGATTTACAAACCATATTTTGCTAAAGGCCAGCGGTAGGGCGTTCACCTTACAAGCGGCCAACACGGCCAACCCGAGTTCGATTCCTCTGCCCCTCTCGGAGAGCCCGGCAAGCTACTGAGAGTATTGGATATGCCAAACACAGTAACAACAAAGTCTCCAATGGAGACGTTACTGGGCCCGCTCGAGCAAAATCGACGATCAACGGGAGGGCCTTTACCTTTTACCTTTATTTTGCTAAAGCGAAGGGATTGTTATTGTTCGAAGAAGCACAATCTCCAAATTACTCAGTTCTCATTTCTTTATGGTTGTATAAAGAAATAACCCAGACACACAGAATTGCAGCAGTCTTTGTCCTCACTGGGGAGTGAGAACACATTAGACATGTGTATAGTCAGGTGAAAGGCGAAGTCACCGAGGTCCAGCAAGAAAGTTGAGCACATCATTGCATAATGGAGCAAGAATCTGGTTTCTTGCTTTCTCTGGAGTTTCCCTTTGGAAATGAGAGATCCGTCCACAATTTCCACCCCTAGACTGCATGCCCAGAGGATGTATGCCAACTTAGATACTGTCTGAAGAGATACATTTAAGCACTTTCATAGTCACTTCACTTATGCACAGACAAACCAGCACGGGAAGAGAACCCAACTTGCAAGGAAGAGAGCGGTGATGTGCAGTCAAACAGAGATGGAGCTTTGTGCTATTGATACTGTTAGATGTCTTTATATTTAGGTCATTGAGACCTGGTTGTATTAAATTTCTAGGAATTCTATTCATAAACATTTAGTGTCTTTTGCTAAAATTTCTTTTTTCCATAAAACTCATCCTGATTTAATGGACCTTTTAAGGCCCTCCTACTAAACTTCTTGTTTTCTACATGCTATCTTCTTTGGGACGATGACTATGTCATGATGATAAACAGGGCTAAGGTTGATAGAAAGATGTTGAATCAGTGACTTATCTATTTTTAAACCACTCTTATGATTGAGTCTGATACCTTTCTAATGAAAATTCCCTTTATAAATATAATTTTTTTATAAATGCAATTTTTTTATAAATGCAATTTTTTTATTATTAGTGAAACACCATGAGGTACAGTTGTAGATTTACAAATTTTTGTGCTTGGATCTCGGTCATACCACGATCAAATACCCATCCCTCCACCAGTGCCCATTTTCCACCACCAGGATAATATCCCTCCCCCCCATCCCCCCATCCCCCCATCCCCCCCTGATACTGTGGCAGGGCATTCCCTTTTGTTCTCTCTCTCCTTTTGGGTGTTGTGATCAGCAAAAGAGGCATTGAGTGGCGAACATGTTCAGTCCAGTCTACTTTCAACCTGCATCTCCCCTCCTGGGAGGATCCTCCAAACACCCTCCACTTGGTGTTCCCCTTTCTATCTGAATTGTCCTTTCCCCTAGAATACCTGGCTGGCCTCTAAGTTATGGAGTAATTCTCCTGGTGTTGCTCTCAGCTATTCTTGGGTATTAATCTCATATTTTGTTATTTTATATCCCCCAGATGAATGCAATCTTTCTATGTCTATCCCTCTCTTTCTGACTCATTTCGCTTAGCATGATACTTTCCATATTGTACCACTTGTATGTAAAGTTCATGACTTCATCTTTTCTAAGAGCTACATAGTACTCCATTGTGTAGATGTACCAAAGTTTCTTTAACCAGTCATCTGTTCTTGGGCACTCAGGTCTCGTCCAGTTTCTGGCTACTGTAAAGAGTGCTGCAATGAACAAACGAGTGCAGATGTCACTTCGGCTACACATTTTTGTCTCTCTGGGATATATTCCCAGGAGTGGTATCGCTGGGTCAAATGGGAGCTCAATTTCTAATTTTTTGAGGAACGTCCATACTGTTTTCCAAAAGGGCTGAACCAGTCAGCATTCCCACCAACAGTGAAGGAGTGTCCCTTTCTTGTCACATCCGCGCCGGCAACGGTTGCTTTTGTTCTTTTGAATGTGGGCCAGTCTCTGAGGTGTGAGATGGTATCTCATTGTGGTTTTGATCTGCATCTCCCTGATGATTAATGATGTAGAGCATTTTCTCATGTGCTTTTTTGCCATTCGGATTTCTTCTTTGAGAAAGTTTCTGTTCATTTCATTGCCCCATTTTTGGATGGGGTTGGATGTTTTCTTCTTGTGGAGTTCAACCAGTATTTTGTATATCCTTGATATCAACCCCTTGTCAGATGTGTATTCGGCGAATATTCTTTCCCATTCTGTAGACTGTCTTTGTATTTTGGTCACTGTTACTTTGGAGGTACAGAAGCTTCTTAGTTTAAGATAGTCCCATTTATCTATCACTGTTTTCACTTGCTCAGCCAGTGACGTGGCATCTTTGAAGAAACCATTAGCCTCAATGTCATGGAGGGTTTTGCCAACTTTGTCTTCAATGTACCTTATGGTTTCTGGTCTGATGTTGAGGTCTTTAATCCATTTTGATCTTACCTTTGTACATGGTGTTAGGCAGAGTTCTGAGCCTTTTTTTTTGCATGTAGTCATCCAGTGATGCCAGCACAATTTGTTAGAGAGGCTTTCCTTACTCCACTTCACATTTCTTGCACCTTTATCTAATATTAGATGATCATATGATTGAGGGGAGATGTCAGTGTATTCAACTCTGTTCCATTAGTCTGCAGTTCTGCCTTTGTTCCAGTACTATGCTGTTTTGATTATTACTGCTTTGTAGTGAAGTTTGAAGTTAGGGAGGTTGATTCCTCCCATTTTCTTTTTCCCAAGAATTGCTTTAGCTATTCGTGGGGGTTTATTGTTCCATATAAATTTCAGGAGTGTTTGCTCCATTTCTTTGAAGAATGTCATGGGTATCCTTATAGGAATTGCATTGAATTTGTACAGTGCTTTTGGTAGTATTGCCATTTTGACAATATTAAGTCTCCCGACCCATGAGCAGGGGATGTCTTTCCATTTCCTCATGTCCTGTTTTATTTCCTGAAGTGGCGTTTTGTAGTTTTCTTTGTACAGGTCCTTTACTTCCTTAGTTAAGCTGATTCCTAGGTACTTGATTTTCTGGGACACAATTGTGAACGGGATTGATTTTTTCATATAGCTTTCCTCCCTCTCACTGTTTGCGTATAGGAAAGCCATGGACATTTGGGTATTGATTTTATAACCTGCAACTCTACTATACAAGTCTATTGTTTCTAGGAGTTTTTTGGTGGAGGTTATTGGGTTCTCTAAGTATAGTATCATATCATCTGCAAATAGTGAGAGCTTGATTTCTTCCTTTTCTACCTGAATGCCCTTAATATCTTTTTCTTGCCTAATTGCTATTGCAAGTACTTCCAGTACTATATTTAACAATAGTGGAGAGAGTGGGCATCCTTGTCTCATCCCTGATCTTAGAGGGAAGGCTCTCAGTTTTTCCCCATTGAGAATGATGCTTGCTGTTGGCTTGTGGTAGATGGCTTTAACTATGTTGAGGAAAGTCCCCTCTATACCCATTTGGCTAGGGTTTTCATCATAAAGGGGTGCTGGATCTTGTCAAATGCTTTCTCTGCATCTATTGATATGATCATATGCTTTTTATCTTTTTTTTTGTTGATATGATGGATTATGTTGATTGATTTCCGAATGTTGAACCATCCTTGCATCCCTGGGATGAATCCTACTTGGTTATGGTGTATGATCGTTTTGATAAATAGTTGGATTCTATTTGCTAGTAGTTTGTTGAGGATCTTTGCATCTGTGTTCATCAGGGATATCGGCCTGTAGTTCTCTTTCTTTGTGTTATCTCTGTCAGCTTTTGGTATCAGTGTGATATTTGCTTCGTAGAAACTGTTCGGAAGTGTATTTGATATTTCAATTTCATTGAAAAGCTTAAAGAGGATTGGGAGTAAGTCTTCTTTAAAGATTTGGAAGAATTCACTAGTGAATCCATCCGGGCCAGGGCTTTTGTGCTTGGGGAGACTTTTTATTACCATTTCAATTTCCTTGATGGTGATAGGTCTGTTCAGGTATTCCAGGTCTTCTTGGTTCAGCCTTGGGAGTCTGAAGGAGTCTAGGAATTTATCCATTTCCTCGAGGTTTTGATGTTCCGTGGCATAAAGCTTTTCAAAGTACTCCCTGAGGATCCTTTGAATTTCTGGAGTTTCTGTTGTAATGACCCCCTTTTCATTTCTGATTCGGTTTATTAGGGTTTTCTCTCTCCCTTTCTTTGTGAGTTTTGCTAGAGGCTTATCAATCTTGTTAATTTTCTCAAAGAACCAGCTCTTGGTTTCATTGATCTTTCGGATTGTTTTCTGGGTTTCCATCTCGTTAATCTCTGCTCTGAGTTTTATTATTTCCTTCCTCCTGTTAGGGTTGTGCTCCTTTTGTTGGTCCTTCTCCAAGTTCTTAAGCTGTGAGGTTAGTTTATTTATGTGGGCTCGCTCCTCCTTTCTGAGGAATGCTTGTAGAGCTATAAACTTTCCTTTTAAGACCGCTTTTGCTGTGTCCCATAAGTTCTGGTAACTCGTGTCCTTATTTTCATTCATTTCTAGGAATCTTTTGATTTCCTCTTTAATTTCCTGTCTAAGCCACACGTTGTTTAATAGCGCACTGTTTAATTTCCATGTATTTAATTTAGTTTTCTGTTTTGTGTGTGATTCACTTCTAATTCCAGCGCATTATGGTCTGAGAAGATTGTTGATATAATCTCTATCTTCTTAATTTTCTGGAGGCATGTTTTGTGGCTCAGCATGTGGTCTATCTTGGAGAACATTCCATGTACGCTTGAGAAGAATGTGTATTGAGCTTTTTGTGGATGAAGTGTTCTGTATATATCTACTAAGCCCCTTTCTTCCATTGTTTCCCTCAGATGAAGTATGTCCTTGCTAAGCTTGAGTTTGGTTGATCTATCAAGAGGTGACAAAGCGGTGTTGAAGTCTCCCACTAGTATTGTGTTGCTATCAATGTCTTTTTCCAAATCTATGAGTAATTGTTTTAAGTACTTTGCTGGTCTCTCATTAGGTGCATATACATTTATTATTGTAAGTTCTTCCTGTTGTACAGATTCTTTGGTCAATAGGAAATGGCCTTCACTCTCTCTTATGACCTTCTTCACTCTGAAATCGATGTGGTCTGATATTAGGATAGCTACTCCAGCTTTTTTCTGGGAGCTGTTTGCCTGTAGGATTGTTTTCCAGCCTTTGACTCTGAGTCTGTGTTTGCTTTTACTATTGAGATGTGTTTCTTGCAGGCAACAGAATGTTGGGTTCAATTTTCTAATCCATCCTGCCACTCTATGTCTTTTAATTGGTGCGTTTAGCCCATTGACATTGAGAGAGATTATTGTTATGGGATTTTGTCCCATTGTTCTGTTGAAATTTGGTGTATTTGAGAGGCCTGTTTTGCCTTATAGTAGCCCATTTAGTTGTACTTGTAACCATGGTTTTGAGTCTATGAAGTTCCTGAGCTGTTGTTTGTCTGTGAAACTGTGTGTTGTTCCTTCTATTATGAATGAGAGTCTCGCTGGGTAAAGTATTTTTGGAGAAGCATTTATTTCATTGAGTTTTTTCACTATGTCCCACCACTGTTTTCGGGCCCTGAGGTTTTCATCAGAAAAATCAGCTGTGAATTTTAAGGATGCTCCTTTGTAAGAGATTTCTTTCTTCGATCTTGCTGCTTTCAGAATTTTTTCTCTGTCTAAAGTTTTGGTCATTTTGATGAGGATGTGTCTTGGGGTATTTTTATTCGGATTTCTTCTAGCCGGTACCCTTCGGGCCTCCTGGATGTGGTCACAAGTTTTCTTCAGCTCTGGAAACGTTATAGCAATGATTTCTTTGACAGTTTCTTCTTCATCAAGGTTTTCTTCCCGTCCCTCTGGGACTCCAATAATTCTTATGTTACCCCTGTTGGCTTCGTCACGATCTTCTCTTGCCATATGTTCTCGAACTGTGAGTCTCTTTTCCATTTTCTGCTGTTTTCTGACAAGACTCTGAACTTGATCTTCGAGCTCACTGATTCTGTTCTCAGCCGCTGTTACTCTGCTGCTGGGGCCTTCCACTGTGGTTTTCAATTCGGCTACCAGATTTTTCAGGTCCGACATTTCCGATTGCATTTTCCTCATTTCTACCTTCAAATCCTCTTGTCTTTTATTGGCATTGGTTTCCATTGTTTCTTTTAGTTCCCTAAGCATCCTGAGTAGCTCCATTCTGAATTTCTTGTCAGAGAGGTTGTCTAACGCTATAGTACTGTTGGTGTCGTCTGGGCTAGCCTCGTGAATAAGAAAGTTTGGTGGGCTTTTGTGTTGCTTTACCATTGTGACCAGTGTGGTTTGGTCCTTCACACTCGCTGCTACTGTTCTAGTTGAGTGAGGAGAGACTGCCAGGAGCCGTTCAGCTTTGTTGCTGCTAGATGCGCCTCTTCTACCTTTCTGAGTCTGAACTTCTTCTCGATCAGGCGTTATTCTTTGTTTCATAACTGACATTGAGTGAAACTTTTGGAGGAGTTACTATTTACTACTGAGCTTGTATAGCTATTTTCAAACAGAACTTTTGTTGGAAATGGAGTAGGCGAGTGGGATTTTGTTGAATTGTAGTAGAAGAGGTGAGAAATTTTGGTTGGTATTAGGTAACAAGTTGATGAAAAGGATGAAAGGATGAAGGTCCAAGTTGCTTGGAGTGAGTGATATACCTGCAGCTGCCCGCCCGGAAGCAGGCCACGCCCACTTTTAGGAGGGCACGACCCCTTCTTAGAGGCCACGCCCCTAGCCAGTCCCAGGCCACTCCCTCCCAGGATCTTGGGATCCCCGCTCTCCTCCAGCGGGGCTCGCTCTCTCGGTGGGCGGCGCAGTCTGGGTGGCATGTCTGGGTTCAGGGGCGGGGCTCCGCTGGGGTCCTCCAACCCACCTGGATGGGGGGGGCCAGTGGGCTGCTGTGCGCACCGGTCCGGAGCTGGACGCGCCCTGGGGCCTGGGGTCTGCGATCTCCTCCAGCGGGGCTCGCTCGGCGGGCGGCGCGTCTGATAAATGGAATTTTCAATTAGAAAGAAGAAACATATGTTTTGTTTCCCTTTACATCTGTTGTTTCTTAATGTAATCAGTTAAAAATAATTTTTATGCTGGAGAAACATATTTAGGAGTGACATATTCAGACTTACAATCATTTAATAATGATCTATTTACAGACAAATTTAAAGATGTAGAGATTATACTTGCTCAGAATCATAACAGATAATGCATAATAAAGAGTATCTAAACTTTGTTACTAGATAACTTTTTAACAAACTTATGATTATGAATTCAGAATTAAATACATAAGTTTAGTAATCAATTTACCCAAAGTATTCATACCATATGTTCAATTGTAAGCATACTCATTATTATGTAGCAGTAGTATGTTTATTAGAGGATACAATACAATTATTCATATTCAAATATATATGCATATTGAATGATAACTCATCCATAGATGTCAAAATACATACTACCTTGACATTTGAAGCCCAGGTTGATTAAGGCCTTATAAGATTTAAAAGACTCAATTTAAAAATTAACCTCTGATGCACCAAGTCGGAGTTGCTGTAGAATTTCGATTGGAAAATGATTGTTAATTTGAACTCTTATTGGGGCCAATACTGATGTGAAAATGAGTGTCCTTGGCCATCTCCTGCACTTTCCCCCACACCCCAAATAAAACAAAATATCGGGGCTCATTCTAAAGGAATGAATTAAGTCAGGAGACTCAATCTAAGTCACTGCACACAAAAATTCCATATAACCAAAATGAAGTAATTTGTCTTTGTTGGAGAAAAAATACAAGGAAAACTAATACAAGTGTACATAGGAATAAAGAAAGAATAAAGAAATTGTTGGTGCTGAAGCAATAGTACAGTGGATAATGTACTAGCCTTTTAACACAGCCAAGTTCCGTTCTAGTGTGATGGAATTTTCTGAAGAGAGTGAGAGAGAGTGAGAGAGAGAGAGAGAGGGGGTGAGAGAGAAAGAGAGAGAAAAAAAAACTAAATTCATCCTTTCACTCATGCAGTTTCATTATTTTATTATTCATCAAGGGACATGGAAATTAATATCTATTTTGTGTCTAATGAGGAGAAAAGTGAAATAGGATCAAGGGTAATAAACTAGAACTGATTTTTCCAAAAGGCCCCTTTGTCAGGAAGTTGGTAACCACAAGGTCTAAGGCCTTTTTTGGTTTTCTTAGGCTCATGAAATACTCTTTTTTATTTCTTATAGTAATTTTCCATGTTGCCTCTCCTGAAACATTTCCATTTAAAAGTGTTTCCTATGGATTCTTCCACTCTTATGTGATGACAATTCTTATGAGAAATAAGAGGAATTATTTAAAAATTTCAAATAGATCCTACCTATAAAATTCATGGGGTAGTTTTATAGCATACCTGTTTTTATTAATAATGTTACACTAAAATATTATAACTACAATTAGGCGTGAATTCAAATATAAGGTGTGTGTTTTTCCACAAGAGGTTATTAAAATGCCAACTCTAAAAGACCTATGCATTGTGTATCTTGAGGTTTTAGTACAACAGCATTTGCATTTGAGCAATGAAAATAATCAACTTAATTTGCCCTCCTAGAGAGCATGGAAGTGGCTTTGATTAGCCTATTGAAAGCTTGTGTGTTGTTCCTCTTGAGTTGGGATGCAGGGGGTAGAATTGCCAGCAAGATGTAACTCAGTAGGGATCCAGGGTGTCAAGGCAATGCTAAAATTGACTATATTAAAGAAAAAAAGAGAAAGTTATTGATTAGGAACACACAAGTGTTTTTTTTTATTTTTAATGCCGCAGCTGTCTTTAGGTTGCAAATAATTTATCCATATTATTATGTAGTTGTCATAGGCATAGTTATCTTATCTTTCATTATTTGGTCTTTTATATTTTCCACCTACAGAATTATAATAGCCAACACCCAGTGTTCAGACAGAGTTATTATATATTTTAAAAAGCCAAACTAGAAAATGTTTCAATGGTAGAAAACTTACACAGGGAAGGCAAAGGAAAGAAAATGTAAGCCAGCGTGAGGCTTATATTGAATCAGTTGGGAAAAAAATGTAAAAATTAATAATAGCTAGGGTTGATATGGTTTAAGTAAAATAATTGAATCATCCTTATCCTACCCCAAGGTAAACTACTTTATAATTTAATAGGTGAATGTGTATCAATGACACTCTGTAAAGTATATACTGAGTACTATCCTGGAACCACATTTAGTTTCCCCAAACACCAGAAAGCATCCCTGAGCACAGAGTCAGAACTAAATATAGAGTACAGTCTCATGTGGCCTCCAAATAGCAACAAAGAAAAATATAATCATGCACCATGATTTGTAAGGATACTTAAATAGCATTATAACTCCAATATATTTTTTAAAAATAACATGCAATATGTATATCCAATTTACATTTAATATATACTGATAACAAAGAACCAATTATGGATATGTTAGTAAGCATTCATTATTTTATTAAAGGTCCTTTTTTTTGCCCTACGTACTTAAAACAATAAAGCATAAATATCCACTGTCCACTGTCCTCCCGTTGTTCATTTATTTGCTCGAGCGGGCCCATTGTGAGACTTGTTACTGCGTTTGGCATAGGAAATTGATAGGAAGCATAAAAAAGTATTCTACATCAAAATTTATTTCTAAAACATGTTTAAGTACTATACAGAAATAACTCACATAACTATTAGAACAGATAAAATTAAAGAATAGGTTATCTTTACGAAAATTTGGCATTGATTACATACGAAGTAACTAAAATTCTCCTGCACTCTAGGAATTAGTACAGAGTAATTTACAATGTGGACTCAAACTCAAAATGTGAATATTCTGTCTTAGCAGTTTCAACAAGAGCTAAAAGTCCAATGAAAACACACCAGATTATACAAAAATAATAAATGTTGAATATCCATAGTATTTATAAATGGCAAACTGAATTTAAAATAAACAGAATTGCTTATCAGCGAGTGGAAATAAAACGTAAATATCTGTTGTTGATTTGGCCATATCTGACAGTACTTAAAGACTATTCCAGACCTACTCTAGGGGGTCTATGTAGTGTGGAGTGAAGGATGAGGGGGAGTTCAAACCCTAGCTTCGCTTATACAAAGCTTGCAATTGACCCACTGAGCTATCTCTCCAGCTCAATATTGATTTATCTTTGACTGAAAGAGAGTGTGAATGGGAAAAGATTTACAAAAGATATTGGTGAGTCTTTAGGGAAGTAAATAATTTTCTTGTTGACTAGGACATTGTTGTGGGTTTGACATTTTTCCATAGGCAAGTATGAATTTTGCATTTTTCATACTCTGTTGACAGACAGGCCTCACAAGATGTGTCACCAGGCATGTAGACTGTTTGACATGAAGGCTAATTGAAAGAAAAAAACACATGCAAATTCAAAAAGGTGTTTTGGGCTTCAAGCAACATCGTTACCAATCTCTATCTATAGAGGTTCCCAAATTTATTTGGCCTTCTGCCTCGATTTAAAAACAAATCTCTAAGTTCTTCTTTGGAAAATCTATCTTTGAAAGAGGGAGCCTCAGTTTCCCCTTGCCAACAAGATGGAAGTCCACAGTTTCTTCTCACCAGCAGTTCCATTTCTCCCAAATGACAGACCATACTTCATCCCTAAGGCCCTATCTTTAACATTCCTGGAGTTCCCCTGGACCTTACTCTTCTGACCCAGAACTAGGAGTTACAAGACTAAGATAATGAGAAATACCCAAGGTAGATGACTAGAAAGACAAACCAGCCCCACCACTCTGTACATTCCGTGCATTCTCTATAACACACGCACAAAAACAGTTTTTCTATAAAAATCTCACAAAAAGAGACATAGTTATCTTATTCCTTTACTAAGTTCCCTCCAGCTTGGGGAGCTCCTTTTCTTTTCTCTTTTTCTTTCAAATAAAATTTTCTACTTTCCAACTGTGACATCTTTATTTTATTTAGTAGCTTCATTCCTGAATATATTGAACAACCTGGGAGTCGCAAATGAACACAGAGATCAGCCACCACTTCTGCCTTGCCTGCATCATCTTAAGCTTCCAGACAGAAGGTGGCTCTAAATTGTACTGAGGCTGTTACAGATCGCCTGGGTCAGTCCCCTGCCCACAACCGAGGGGTAGGGGTGGAGTTGCATGATCCACTCTAGGCAGCACCGATCCAGATTACAGATATCATCCACACTGAGAGTTATATTCAGAAATAACTTTTCTATTGGAGAAGCCTCTCTATATTGCATGGAAAATATTGAATTATAATGCAGATGGTTTCTGTCCGGGTCACCCCTTCCCCCATTTCCTTCACAACCGTCCTCACCTGGTGCTTAAATCATTTACTGACTTAGGATACAAAACATGTTTTTTTTTTTCTTAAGAATTTATATTTTTGTGGGTTTTTTCATATGTAGACAATTACTTTTATTTTATTTCTCCTAATATTTTTTCTGAGTTGATTTGATAGCTAGACTAAAATCTCATAGGGTAGGAGGTGAAATTACCATTTGCCATTACTTTCTGTATAAATGCAGTACTTCTAAGAGAAATATCTAAGCAGAACTAATTTTAACCAGTTTTCTTTAAATTTTTACTCTGAGAATCAAATATTTTTCAAGTGAGTAAATATAAAAAGCAAGATATTTTATAATTGTTAATTTTAATGTTAAAACACTTTATTATTTTAAGGGGGAGGGGTTGCTTTTAGCACATCCATTTATTTTTAAATCCAGTAAAGAAAGCCCAACTTTGCTCACTTTCCAGCAACTAAACACAGTCCTCAAGAATCTGCATGATCAGATATGGTCTTTAGATGGAGTCAGCCTGGAGATATGCTACCTGCATATGATTTCATTTCAAGTAAGGTAGAAATAGCATCTGTCACAGTTCTTTTAAACAACGTGCTTCTTTTCTCACACATTTTTATGTACAAACTTATGTTTTTTTTTCTGGTTTCGGGATTACATAATATAACTTGCTAATAAGGTTAATTATTTCTTTTTAAGAGATAGTTTAAAACTCCTGTAAAACTTGCTAACACAGCAAATTAATTAAAGATCAAAAATGACTACATTTGAACTCTTCTCTCACACTAAAGGTCTCATCACAGCAAATGTATTGAAATCTCAAGCTTCATAATCATGACTTTGATATTTGGAAAATAACAGATCAAGTCTAAAATGCATACATATCTCTCTGTATGTTGTTAGGCACTGAAAATCATTCATAGTTTATAGTGTAATAATCCAAAGAAAGAATTCAAAATCATCAGTGTAAAATCAATTGCTTTAAACACATAGCCTGGTTGTTAGATATATGAATTGAACTATTTGGGAGAAACTCATTTCTTCAATTATAAAAAATATGAGCTTTGTATGCTTCTATGTGTAATTATTCATAAGATTAGCAAATTCTTTATAATATTTGTATAAGAATTCATATGGAGAATTTACTTAATATTTTTTCTGTAGCACAAAGTAAGATTTTGATAAATTATATTTTTATTATGATCAAAATATTTTTTTCCTTTTGTTTTTGGTAGGGTAGGAGGTTGGGCTACACCTGGCAGTGCTCAGGGTTTATTCTTGCCTCTGTGTTCAGGTATCACTCCTGACAGGTTTTTGGGGACCTTAGTGGTGCTGGGGATCAGGTATCAAATGGGTTCAGCTGCAATCAAGGCAAGAGTCCTACTTGCTGTATTGTCATTTGGGCCTCAATGCAGGATTTTTTGAAGTATGTATTATTAGCATTTAGTTAAAGTGAAATTTGTTTTTTAGTAAGGAACTATGAAAATGTCAATCCTTATGGAAATTTTTGATGTGAAAAAGTACAGATAATAGATACAGTACTAAAGACAATAACATCACTTTAATGGGTTTTGTTTTTGCATATATAACTATATATTTAACAAACTAACACCTAACTTATGTGTAGGTATGTATGTATGCATGAAAAATCCACACCTCCTTGAAAATGAATTCATGAGGAAATTTATCTGAATTTGTGCACATATGTTAAATTTTAATCATTTATGTGGGAAGGAAATTAATATATTCTATGCCTTTTTAATTTTTGAAAATCAGTACTCCAGTATATATTAACAAAAAAATTTAAGTATGGGACTTAAAAGGATGATTTTAAACAATTTTCAGATATGGCAGAAATCAGCTAACCCTTCCTAACTTATTTTGTTAAATTTCCTTTAAGTATGGTAAAAAATAGGACTTATTTCATTATAAACATAATGCAGCATGCAGCGTTGAAGCAGAATATGATAAACAAAGAGGTGTAAATACTGATTTGTGTGAAAAGAATTTTTAAAAAGACATCTGCATAAATAAAATGTAAAACCTTTTGAAAAGTGGAAGCATTCATTTGTAAACATCTTTTACATAGTTAATGAGTTTTAGTAGGGAGGATCTATTATAAACATATAGATTTTGAAAATAATTACAGGAAGTTTTAAATACATACTTCAGCTTTTGGAACTAATTACCAGTGGAGAACTTTGTGAGTAATATTGAATCACAGAAGGAAAAGACTCTAAAAGAAAGATATTTCAAATTTTTTTTTCTTTTTGGGTCACCCGGCGATGCACAGGGGTTCCTCCTGGCTCTGCACTCAGGAATCACCCCTGGCGATGCTCAGGGGACCATATGGGATGCTGGGAATCAAACCCGGGTTGGCCGCGTGCAAGGCAAATGCCCTACTCGCTGTGCTATTGCTCCAGCCCCATATTTCAAATGTTTTATGCTCCACATAAAACTAGATCTAGAATCAGTTTTTGAATTGTATTATTTATAGATCTAATCATCTGGAGTAATGCTACAAGAGAAAGAGTGGTCCAAGATTCAGTTTATTACATAAGCTATTAAACTGAATACCAGGTGAGAAAACAGGCATCTTTTCTGATACTTGATTTCTGAGTAACGAGTCTCTCTTTAAGAGCTAATTCATACAGGTACACTTGAAAAGAAGAATGTGATAATATATGACATGATTTATTATAGATATTAATTTGAATGACCAATAGGAAGAAGTGACATGTCACTAGTTACCAGTAACAGTCCAGAAACCAGAGGTTCCGTGTTAAGATATCAGTAATTTGGAATTTTTCAGCACTCGCAATGTGGTATAATGTCTTAATTTGATCTACAACCTAGATGAAATATTTCCCTTATTCAGGAATTCATACTCCAGGGGTGGTCAGCTAGCATGTAATTAAATGTCTCTTTCTGGAAGCTAACTGAGGAGTGCTTCATCTATCTTTTTTATGATCAGCTTCAATGACCTACTAATTTATAAAATGAAATTTAGAAATGGCTTCTCATTAGTGAAATTGTTGGCCTCAGAAATATGTGGACTTATGGGATATTTTAGTTATCTTCTATAAGAATTTAATGAAGGCTTTGGTTGTTAAGTCTTTTTAAAACGGTTTTTATTTTTTAAAAATATATTTTTAAAGTTTTTAAGGTAGCACCTACAGGTTGGTTCCTAAAGAGTTTGTGGTCCAAATTATGATATATCAAACCCTACAACTTCCATTAATATAGTAAAAGACACTTGAAAGAAAATGGCTTCAATTTTGTTTCATCTTACCAAATATAGAAAGGATATATTTACCATACATATAGATTAGTTTGAAAATAATTATGTTTTCGATTGTTAATGAATGCCTATAAGCACAGTATATTGGGGATCTATATATATATATATATAAAACAATAATCACAGATAAAATTATGGTCTATTTTTATTCACAGTAAGAAAAATCCTCACATATACTGAATATAATTTTCCATTTTTACAACAGTGTATGTGAATTTTTCTCGTGTTAGAATATTCCTATTAGAATATTCTAACTTATGTTAGAATATTGCTTTCATTGCTGTTACATCACTGGGTATTGAATATCCTTTATTTCATTATACTGACATTAATAGAAAGTGATTATAACTTTTTTTGAAAGAAGATATTCATTCTCCAGTGTTCCTTGTCCAGTATTTTATTCTCCTGGCATTCTTAAGCCACTATAAATCTCTCTGATGCATTCTCTTTTCTCCCATATACCATACTCATTTCTTATGAGTCAACAACAACAGAAAAGTCTAGTGATATTTCTTAATGAACCTACAAACATAAATAATACTTCTTGCTATTTAATTTTTTATATTTTTATTAAATATAAATTACTACATTGCATTTTCTACTGGGTCAGTTAGATCTTAAGTAGGTGTTTATGTGTTAGATTTACTCTTATTGGAATTACTATTCTTTTATTGCAAAAATATTTTAATAAATATTTTAAAAATATTTTAAAACTTAAAGCATTTTAATCTTCGCCTATTGTGTTCCCTTAAGATTGTTTGAAATGTCTTATTATTAACCACCATTATACTTTTTCTAAAAATAATGTAACAATATTAATCATATTTCTCAAACTTATAATCAGAATGATACAAAATATGACTTATGTCCTTCTTACATTCTGTGATTTATCATATTATCTTTGTTCATCTACTCCCAAAGCACACATTTAAAGCTTGTGACATCCATTAACTCTGTCCACCTTATAACTCTACTCTCATAACTACTGCCAGACACAGTATTCTCAAGGAGGATCAAACTATGCTATAGCAGTAGAATTGCAAACAACAACCACAAGATCAAATAGAATAGTGAGGAAATGCTGAATGCAATGTATATGCTCGTAGGCATACATTTCTTAATTTTTAAAATTTTCTTTATATTTTTAAATTAAAAATGTTTTATTTAAATAGTGCATTTTCATTGAGTAGGGTAACGTATTTTAGTATTCTTAACAACATATAATTCTGTGTATTTACAATAGATTTCTCTTTTTAAATTCTGCTCTGTTTGCATCAAACAAGATTAAGTAGAAAAATCAATTAGTACTATTTATATAGTCTTAACCTCTTTAAATTTATATTTTGTTTTGTTACATATATAAAGAATACATTTATATTACTAAATATATTACTAAATGGAATAGTGATATATACATATGTTACTATATATTGTTATTCCAGTTTCACTTCTTTAAGAGAAATTTTCTTTTACTTTTTGCATGAAGAGTACTACTATTTGTACAGTATCATCCTAGTAATAAGTAACTACAAACAATATGTGTCAAAGTGAATCTTAGATAAATGAGGAGAAAAAGCTACCATGATTATAGTCCTTAACCCCATCACTAATCCCTCTTTTCCACCTCTACTTCTTCCACCCCATTTTCCATTTTCCACTCATTTTGTCCTTCTGCATTTTTCAAACTTCATTGCACATGAGAATAACCAGGGTTCCACTTTCAGAGATTCTATGTTGATAAATTCTTTGACTTGGTTATGAGAATTTTTAAACATTTCTCTAGATATGTCCTTAAACAAATATGGCCAGCTGAAACGCTTCAGGTACACATTAAGACTATATGTTTCCCTTCCCCCTACTCCATAAAAAACAGTCATGGAGTTTGTTAAACTTTCAGTTCTCCTTCCCTTCCCTTATCTATTCTTTGTTGAAACTGTTCTAGATCTGTTTTTGCTATTATATTTGTTTTGGTACTCATTATTTTAACAATGGGATTATTGCCCCAGAAATATAAAAATTGAATTATTAACTCTATTCTCTATTTTAACAATAAATTTCATTATTCCCATTGCCAATTCTACTGAACAAATTATTTTGCTTATTGTAATTTCCTTCTATGTTCAATTGTTTTGCATTCTAAATTATTGAACTTTTACTTAGAAACTTTTTGTACTATGCAGTGAAATATTACTCAGCAATAGAAAGGATAAACTTTATAGTTCAGGCATTAAATATGGGCTGGAGCAATAGCACAGTGAGTAGGGCATTTGCCTTGCACATGGCTGACCTGGGTTTGATTCCTCTGTACCTCTTGGGGAGCTCGGCAAGTGACCGAGAGTATCCAACCTGCACAGCAGAACCTGGCAAGCTCCCCGTGACATATTAGATATGCCAAAAACAATTTTCACAATGGAGATGTTACTGCAAATTGAGCAAATCGATGAACAACAAGAGGACAGTGGACAGTGCTACAGTGATACATTAAATACATACACATAATACGTATAATTAGAAACTCCAAAATATGACAAACACAGACTCAGATTATATTTTGATTAATTTATTGATATGAATTTCTATAACAGACTAAAATAAAGTTAGAAATGCATTTCAGATTAAGGGCTTGGAGTAGAGGATATGAAGTCCAACATAGGGGCATGGTAATTCCATAGAATCGATTACATATTTTGTGTCATGACTACAGCTTTGTGATTATATTTTTCAACATTAACAAAATATTACTCAGTAATTTTTACTACAGTTATATAAACTTGTCAAAAATATTTAAGAAAAAATGATGTAGGAATGAGAAAAGTTTTGTGATAGTGGTATGATAGCAGACGCTTTGTGGTGATGAGTTCAAACATATGTGCATATGAAAATTAACATATAAATTATGTTATGTAAAGCAACAAAAGCATAAAAATAAGATAAACATGTATTGAAGAGGTCAGCGAAAGAGTACTGCTATACTAGTGTAACATAACAATTTTTTTCTTTCTCCTCCATCCTTTTTTCCCTTGCTGCAGCAAGCTTAGATTTATTTATACACCCATCACAATGCTCCCGAGACAGTCCCATTCCTCTGTGTTTATCTTTAGCGTGTCCTCTTTGCTCTGCTTCCCCTACCTGTTAATCACTTATATCCCCAAATCAGACGCTGTGACTTGTAAGGTCAGATTCTTCTAAGGACTCTTTATTTTGTATTTGTAAGTAAAATATTGCTTTACTCTTTCTTTTATATCTTTTGCGTAGTTTATTTTAGAGCAATGTTCTTTTTGTATAGATACAGGAAGATAGTTAACGCTATGCTTTTGTAACTTGGGAGTTCATTGTCTCTGAATAATATTTATTCCTGGGCATCTGTCATATTTACTTACTTGAACCTCATTTGTCCTTAATTCCTAGCATCCCCAGAGCAGGGTCCTGACAAAAGAACTGGATGAACCCAAGGCAAGCTGTAAGCTACCCTGGCATAGAATTTACAATAAATTGAGAGCACAGCCATGGACAAACTCTGTCATGCTGGACAAGTAACCTGTTGGGGTTAGGGAGTAATAATCTGGCCTAAGGACAGTAATCTGGGATCCATAGAAAGATGTTCCCAGGAGAGTCATCCTTTAAGCTTAATTTATCTCTTACTGTGTCTATACAAAATGACTAGAGAGATTATTAAGTTGTAAATTTAAGATGATTTTTTAAATGTATATGGACTAAGGAAAGGAGAAATATGTCCTTACTGAAATTCTGCCCTTAAGCAGATCTCCTAGGAGAGACATCTTTGTCTTAGAAGAGCTTTCCGGAAGGATTTTCATATGTTGATTGTGCAATCTTGGAGGTTCGGCTCTTAACTAAGTTTGTGAGACGAGGGATGAGGGAATCAGAATACCCATGGTGGGAGACTGGAAAGGGGAACAGAGTGATACTGGAATAGGCACGTGGGGAGTTTAAATAGACCATGGAACGGAGATTAGAATAAATGGTGACTGATCACCAACACGCTTGGTGGCACTGTTCCCTCCATCATACTCGACAAGCACTCCCCCACATTTTATTAACACACATGCTGGGTGTTTTCCTTGGCCTTGATCCCTAGCAGTGCATATGGTCCCCTGCACACCACCAGGAATGACACACCACCAGGAATGATCACCTAGTATAGAGCCACAGAGTGAGGACTGTTCCCTGAGCACCATCAGATTTGCTCTCACTCCTCCCCCAAAATGTGATGACATGTTAGATTACAACATGTTAGATTCTAGAACTCTGGGCTCTGTTATGGCACAGCTTTAGGAAAACGCCTAGCTCTAGTAAATACATAATATATATATATATATATATATATATATATAAAGGTAAAGGTAAAGGCCCTCCCGTTGTTCGTCGATTTGCTCGAGCGGGCCCAGTAACGTCTCCATTGGAGAATTTGTTGTTACTGTGTCTGGCATATCGAATACGTCACGGGGAGCTTGCCAGGTTCTGCCGTGTGGGCGAGATACTCTCCGTAGCTTGCCGAGCTCTTATATGTATGTATGTATACATACATATATAGGCTCTAATATTTATAAAATCATGGTAAGTTAATATTTCTGAAGATACTAAGTTGAACTGAAGGGATGTAAGACTCAAATACTTAAAATTC
Organism: Sorex fumeus; assembly: GCF_029834395.1. Classification (NCBI taxonomy): domain Eukaryota; kingdom Metazoa; phylum Chordata; class Mammalia; order Eulipotyphla; family Soricidae; genus Sorex; species Sorex fumeus. The sequence continues at coordinate 38,079,933 of NW_026606322.1, read as the reverse complement.
TTTGGAATTACATACAATTAGATATATCTTTGGCTAACCTAAAGTATTGTCGTATAGATGAATGATAGATGGAAATGCTGATCTAATTTATTTTAATTTATAAGTACTTAGTGACTTCTGAATTTACAGATAAAATAGCTATGCATAGAAAATATCTTTATAAAAACATTAACATGAATTTGTTTCATTCACTGCAGTACCAAAATAAGTTCACTATTTAATGTATAAATATAATATTTCAATGTGTATGAAATGTCCCATATCATAAATGCTTACTTATAAATACTTTATAAATTTATAGATACTTTTTTATGCATTCTAACAGTCAGGTATTTTAATTGAGTGCAATTATCCGCAAAGAAAACATTAACTGAACTGACACAATGCTTCAAATGCCTAAAAAGATCTAACAACTATTTTATGTTATTGATTAAATGCTAAGAAATACCTGATGTGTAATCATTCAGTTCAGATTTTTCTTTGGTTTTATTATCCTAAAATTTAATAATTGCCATCAAATTTTACCTTACTAATAACTAAAATCTCATAATGAAGAGAAGTTCTCAAGAAGCCTCATGCCTTGATTTTAATAATCCAAGTAAACATAACTCTACAATCTGTGGTTAGAACATAAATATCTAGGTATGGTAATAGACACCTATGAAAAACTTAAATTCTATACCACAATATGATGGAAAATTCTACTTCCTAATATATAACTAAATGAGACATTCTAGTTTAAGACATGTGGATTAGAAAACTAGCTTAAGACATGTGGATTAGAGACTTTGTTGTTACTGTTTTTGACATATCGAATATGTCACGGATTGCTTGCCAGGCTTTGCTGTTCTGGCAGAATACTCTCGGTAGCTTGCCCGGTTGTCCGAGGGGGCGGATGAATCAAACCCAGGTCAGCCGTGTGCAAGGCAAACTCCCTACCTGCTGTGGTATCACTCTGGCCCATAATTTTCAATAAAGATAAAAATAAATTTCATCTTCATAGTCAATCCAAAGGAAAATTAAAAAATAAATTATTGGAAATTGTATTTGTTATTTTCTATGTGTGCCAACCTTATTGATCTGTTTAAAATGTATGGGTCATATCTGGTTGTGATCAGGGCTTACCACTAACTCTGTGTTTAGGGATCACTCCTTCAGGTTCTAGAAGTGCCATATACTGTACCGAGCATTGAAAGAAAGTGTGTTGACTGCTCTCAAGGCAAGCACCCCTACCCACTGTACTATCTCCCCAGCACTAAAATGAAAAATATTTTAAACAATTTAAAGTGATGCACTTTAATATCAAATTTGGTAAGGAAATGAAATATATAAAGAATAAATTTTATACATATTTGTTTATTTCTTTTTTTTTTGTGATGGTGGTGGTGGTGGGGGAGGGTTGAGTCACACCTTGTTATGATCCAGGGGCTATTCATGCTTCTGTGCTCCAAAGCCACTTCTGGGAGTACACAGGGGACCATGTGACATGGGGATCAAACTTGAGCTGGCTGCACGCAAGATGAGCAAATTTATCCTTATACTATCTCTCTGCCAAGATTATATTGACTCCTGTGGTTAATAATAAAATAAATAAATCAGCATATACATATAAACATAGATAAAAGCACATAAGGAAATGAAACAGAAATAAATCTACACACATTTGCTTAATCTTGACATTTAACCCATGAGCCTGATTCCATTCTCTGTTGGTTACCTAAGAGAAATACATATGATACATATTTCTAAATAGAGGGGGCCTGAGAGATAGTAGAGCATGTAGGGCACTTGCCTTGCATGCAGATAACTTTGAGTTTGATTGCTAGCACCCAATAATTTCCCCTGAACACCTCCAGGAATGAAGCTTGTGTGAAGAGTCAGAGTAAGCCCTGAGCACTGCAAGATGTGGCCCCCAAACGAAGAAAAATAAGTAGAGACTTCTACACAATTAACTGCATTAATTCAAGTACAATCAAAAATACAAGATAATACTGAAGTATTTCTAAAACTAAAAAGCCAAGGTATACTTTTTCCTCAGAAAGAATGGAAGTTAATCACTAAAAACGACACAACACACACACAACCCCCTCCCAACACACACACAACCCCCTCCCAACACATACACACACACACCCACACACACACAAGCTGTTTAAATTTCAATGATAACCATCACTTTGCTAACTATGTTCTCTTGCTGTATTAAGTTTCTGGAATTTACTGCTGGTCACTCATTAGGCTAAACACAGAAGAAATTTGTTCTTTGTTCTGGAAAAAAATTATAAATCTAGATATTAGTAAGGTTTAACTTTGGAAAGTTGGGGGCAAGAATCCTTTTTGACTTTATTGTGGATTCTAGTCTTTTCATCATTGCCCCATGTGTAATATTTGCATCACACTACCTTTATTTACATCATCTTGACCTTCTTTTCTTTTTCTGGGTTTACTTGGGGAGCCACACCTGGTGGTGTTCAGGCTGACTCAGGCACTGTATTAGTGATCATTTCTAGGATTTTTAGGGAACACCTGTGGTGTTGGGTATCCAACCAGGGTCTGACACATACAAGACAAGTGATTTACCCTTTGGACTATCTTTCTTACCATCTTTCTTAATGCTCTTGATATGTTTCTCTATCAAGCATAGAGAAAGATATAAAAAGTGATAGCACAGCAGGTCGAGCGATACCACAGCGGGTAGGGTGTTTGGCTTGCACGTGGCTGACCCGGGTTTGATTCTTCCAACCCTCTCAGAGAGCCTGGCAAGCTATCGAGAGTATCCTGACCACACGGCAGAGCCTGGCAAGCTCCCCATGGCGTGTTCTATATGACAAAAACAGTAACAATAGTAGGGCTCATTTTGTGTTCCTGGAGTGAGCAGATGCCATTGGGCTACACTAGCGCCCGACAGGGACGAATGGAGATGTTACTTACTGCTGTCCACTCGAGCAAATTGATGAGCAATGGGATAACAAGTGGTATAAGTGTTGTCTTCTCTCCAGTGATTTGAACACCAAGTCTTGATTTTAGGAACAACATATTGGAGAACTATTTAGAAACGTAAAGTGGGTATTTCCAAATAAGATCATGTACTACTTTCCAAGTGGACATGGGTTTTGATGCTATATTAATAATTCAATTTATCTTCAGAGATCTTTCATTTACTTCCTGTGATGAATCTGCTTTCGGTATTTCTAAGCAAATTCTTGCAAGTTGATGCTACCACTTTGTCTGAAAAATGATCTAAGAAAATAATGTATTCCTATAAAAATGACAAATTATTTATGTAGAGTAAAATATATGTAAAGAGAGGGACCAGAGCAATGGTACAGCAGGTAGTATACTTTCCTTGCACAGGGCCGGCTTGATTTAGACCTCTGTCTGGCACTACTAATGATTCAATATACTTTATCAGAAAATACGTGCAAAAAAGAATGAAATATGAAAAGTAAATATCACTGTAGCACTGTCCTCTCCTTGTTCACCGATTTGCTCAAGCAGGCACAAGTAACATCTGCATTGTGAGACTTCTTGTTACTGTTTTTGGCATATTGATTATACCACGGGGAGCTTGCCAGACTCTGCCATGCCGGTGGGATACTCTTGGCAGCCTGCCAGGCTCTCCGAGAGGGACAGAGGAATTGATCCCGGGTCGGCCACATGCAAGACAAACACCCTACCTGATATGCTATCACTCCAGCCCCGATACATATAAGTAATAAAAAAAATGGTTTTCAACATGCATTTATTTCATTTTAATTACGCTTTGCCTCAAAACATCATTATCTTTGAATCATGACATGTGCTAATATCTGATTTTTTTCATCATTTAAGCAGAAGAGAAATAAATAATTGTGATATTAGAATAAGTTACTTACCTCCTATTTTATAACACTACAATTAAAGGTCTATAACATGTGTACAATTAATTTAAAATAATCACTAGGAGAATGAATTGAAAAACTTTAATTCCCAGTCACGGTATGTAATACTTCTATAGAATCAGAGATTTCAGGAAGTATAAAAGCATACGATTGTTTGGGTTTTTTGTTGGTTGTTGTTTAGGGGGCCACACCCAGTGATGCTCAAGAATCACTCCTGGTGGTGCTAAAGGGACTGTACAGAATGCCCAGGATGGCATATTGGGGGCTCTTTCAGGGTCAGGGAATGAGAACCATAATTTTTACTGTTTTTGGCATACTGAGTATACCACGGGTAACTTTCCAGGCTCCGCCGTGTGGGAGGGATATCCTCACTAGCTACTGGGCTCTCTGAGAGGGGTGGAGGCTTTTGGGGAAGCCTCCAGTAACCTGTACAGGTGTTCCCTGTCAGTCATATATGCAGGCAGGATACTCTTGGTAGCCTGGCGAGTTCTCTGAGGCTGAGAACTAGACAAAAAGTGGTCTATTGTCTCTTCCAGGAGCTTGGTTTTATAGTCTCTGGATCTTAGCCATTGATGGGGTTACATGGCAGTTGGTGGGTGTAACTGTCTAACTACTGGAAGATGGGGGATCTGGGTGGAGGAGGCCCAGTCCTGAAATGAGCCAGCTTGGAGATATCAGATTATTATATAACATATAATATTAATAATAATTAATAATCATATAATTAATAATATTAGTAATCTTTCCCCTCACCTGTGTCTTGCCAGCAGGCTATGTGGATGGAGTATAGGACTACTCCCAGAATTGAATTTTTTCACCATGTCCACATTTCAACAGAGATAGATCATTCAGGTCTATGTAGATTCAACCGTGGTATTCTTAGATAACATAATAACTTGATGATTCTTAGAGATACACTACCAACTCAATTCCTTAATTTAAATTTCCCTTAAGAGAGATTTAGAATGGGGATTGTTTGCAGAGCTTAATTATGTGCAGACAACTAAAAAAAAAAGTGGAGGTGGGGATAAGTGGTGGAAATTTCAATTTCTCTGCAAATTTACCATTGAAATTTTGAGGGATGAATTGGGACATGTTGGTTGGTACTCATAGCTTACGTCTGACTCTGTGCTCAGGGATATCATCTGGTGGTGCTCATGAAAGTCTATGGGGTGTCAAAGATAAAACTTGAATGGATTTCATAGAAGGCAAGCACCTTGTCCAAGATTCGACATCCTCAAGCCATAATCTTCCATTTAAATAATATTAATTTGGTTAGTATTTATGAGCCCCTTCACTTACTTTTGCTGTTGTTCTTGTTACAATGACTGTGGATCACATAAACTTGATGTGATGTACCAGAGGTCACAATGTATCACCAGGTCAGGTATCCCAAGTGCCCTCCTGCAAAAATTGTGGCATATGGACCAGCCTCAGAGACAGAACCGGAGACCTCATGCTCACAAAGCAGCTGCTCTGTCATTAAACTAGTTTCATTTCCTTCTTACTGTTAATAACTTCTCTTTATTTTTTCCTAGGTTGTGTCAAAGAAGCAATGCAGTTGTGAAAACTGCTCAATTTTTCATTTGGAAACTAGCACAGTCTTATGGTCAGAAATAGAAGAGAAAATAAACAAAATATGGGTTCATATCCTATTGATGCCAGAGGTGGTTGTTTTGACTTGGGTAGAAGACTTCAAAAACTTTCTGTATTCCCCTTCAAAGGTCTGTAATGAAAACAAAGCCCTATTGCTTACTTTATTTTTTATTATTATTATTAAATTTTGGGCCACACTTGATGCTTAGTGGTTACTTCTGGTTATGCAATTAGGAATCACTCCTGGTAGTGGTCAGGGAACAATATTAGATGCTGGGAATCAAACCTGGGTTAGCCCGTCGGAAGAAGTGTTCCTTAACTATGATACTAACTCTCTGGACCTTTACTTCTTTATTTCAATAATAATAGAGTTTCAAATTTCCAAAGAGTTTGAATATCACAGAATTTCTTATTTTTTTCATACTGTATCAAATTTCTATAAAAACTTCCTTTTTAAATAATAGTTAACACTTTAGTCAAAAATAATTCTGGGTGGTAACAGAAAAGAGATTCAAAGGACTAGTTCTGTTCAATTTATTTTTAACTTTGCAATCCTATGAAATATTCATTGTTGGAGCCGGAGCACTTACATTCATGATCACATTTTTATTTCAATATATTAGCTAAATTCCTTTTACAAGACTAGATGAATCAGGACCTCTGTATCTATGCTAATCAGATTATAACACAGAATCACTTTGAAAGTCCAATCCATTATTTTCTAATCATCTTTGGAGACTTTCTCTGAGCTCTGTGGCAGAAGAGTAGAAAAGGAGGTTATAATGAAGCTTTGTAAAGTGAATCTAGTCAGTATACTTCCTGACCTAAACAAGAAAAGGAACATACTGTCACTATCAATCCAGATCCAGGAATTGCATGAGATGAGAGAGAGGAAGGAAGAAAAAGACCTGCTCTCTCCCAGCAAACAAATAGGTAGAACGTTTAGTTTCATTAGGAACTTTTGCCAAGGACAACAGAATGTGTGTGTTTGCATTTGCATCAAATATATAAAACATGTGACAAAAGTGATGATATAAAAATATAATAATCATATATTATAATGTACATATTATAAAAGCATATTTTAGATAGAGAAATTTATATTTTTATGGAGAATTCTAAATCTTCCATTACAAGTGATAAGCAATTGAAAACAAGCAAATAGTATGTTCTTAGTATTGTTTTGCTTTATTTGTCTACATTTAGGTTTGAGAAAGTGGTATACAGGGATCACAGGAAGGGAGAAGAAATTATCCTTGGCAATTCTATAAAAATGTTAGCAAACTCAACAAGTGGATAATTTCCAGACATAATTAGTAACATTTCTTTCACTATGGATGAAATGTTATTGATGATCATAGTAACAAAGTAAAATATCAAAAAGACCCTTGTCTTTGCTTCAGAATTACTTTGATTTAAAATTAGGACTTTATTATTTCAGTTATTTTTATTTAACCCATGTTTGGATAAATTAAAAGTAGCAAAGAACTTTTCAAAAGACTAAACAATGTGTGCAATTTTTATGTGATATCCTTAATGTTGATGTTTACAAATAATTATGGTTTTGTGTGTGTATTTGCATAAACACAAACCTTGAAGGCAAATGCTTATTACAGATATGCTGAAAAATTATCAAAAAACTAAATTTTGGGCTGGAGTGCTAGTACAGTGGGTAGGCCGTTTGCCTTGCCTGTGGCCAATCAGGCTTCGATTCCCAGCATCTCATATCACCCCCCAAGCACCACTAGGAGTAATTCCTGAGTGCAGAGTCAGCAGAACCCCTGAGCATTGCCAGGTATGACCCAAAAAGTAAAAACAAAATAAATTTAAAATGCTCAAAAAACTTGTAAATTTCACATGTGTATGACTGCACACTATGAAGCATAAGAGTTCACGTATCTCAATTTCTTAGCATATTAGTTAACTTCCGCTAAATTCTAGCTTTTGGCATTAGCTTTCTAACGACTACAGGGATCTCAACAGGCTCACCGAGCCTAGTGCCTTCCACAATGGTAGGTCTAAGTGTGTACTCCCTGACTCTTTATTGAATTGATAAGGTATTGCTAACCCAAGCAACAGTGTCCACCATGACCTCCACTGCAAAACTAAAGGCCATTAGGGCCATACCTGGTACTGATCAGTGGTTAAGAGGGCCACACCCCATGGGACTCCATGGGCTCTATAATGTTGGTCATCGAACTCAGGGTTCAGACTAGAAAGGCTTGTTATATGCCACTTTAAGCTATCTTCCTTGCTCTAAACATTTTATTTATAATTGATTTAACATTGCTTTCACAAGAGGATAACAATTTATATATTTTATCAGGGTGTACAGTATTACCCAACCACACCCACCATGAAGTATCTATATCCGTCTATCACACTATATTAGACACTTTCTGTTCTAGCCCTGAATTTTAGCTGTCATAACTCTTTAAATTTGTTCTAGTGGAGCATTGTTCAGTCCTCTTGAGTTATTTCTTTATATATCACATATAATTGAACTTGCGCTGGGTTTGCCTTTCTTTTTCTATATTTTTTTATTGAGCATGACATCCTTTAGTTTCATCCACGTGGTATCAAAGAGCCTAACTTTTCTTCTGGCAAGGTAGTACATTGTATATATATAACAAAAATTCTTTACTTATGAATGTGTGTTTGAGCAATTGGGCTTATCCCAGGTTTTAGCAATAGTGATGCAGTAAGTGTAGTTATATATGTGTATGTTTTAGACTATTTGTTTTTTGCTCAATACAAAATCTTATAATTTCCTGGAAATAGATGCATATAAATCAATATGAATATAGAATTAATGAAGACTAAAATAAAAGTTGTACATTGTACCGTGTATGGAAATTGTCTAAAACTTAAAAATAAAATGTTAATACTAGATTTTCTCAAGAACTGAGCCTCAGTGAAAAAAGCAATGTAAAAAAATATATAGCCATTAGAAGACAGACAATATTTTTACAAAAATATCCTCTCTTGTTTAGATTTTTATAAAAATGATAGTGTAATGTGATCTGGGATGGTGGAATATATCATACTTCATTGGTGATCAACTAAGAACATCATGGGAGTATTTTCACAATGGTGTAAAGATGATGGAGGATATAATTGCTGTATCACTGAAGCATGAATGTAATCTCATTACAAAACTGAAGCTACTACACTTAGACTCCTGTTGAATTTATCTTATTTCACTTTTTTTTGCCACTGCAGTCGTCGTGGTCTTGATTCTGTTTGGCGTGCTTCTGTTCACCTTCTGAATCTTGATCTTTAGCTCAGAATATTGTGAGAGAAAGTATCTTTTTGTGTATAGAGCCTTAAGGTTAAATGTTGTTGTCTAACTGATACTCTGATCCTAAAATAAACTAAAAATGTTCCACCTCTCCACTCGAAAGAGTAGAAGAGACAAATTCATTTTCAAAATTACTCACCAACTCACTTGCCTTAGAGTTTATTTTCAGACAATAACATGTATGTAAGAACTACAATTCAAGAAATGTCTAATTTATTATGTTTGTGCTAAGCCAGAACATGCTTTCTGTTTACACTGCCTTTGGACACTGCCGTGCAAACAGAAAGCAGAACTGAGGCCTCACTTTGAGTTAAGCGGCAAGATAAAATTTGTGACTCTGGATGATCTGGAAAAGTAGAGCATGCCCTCATATACCCACCTGGTCATATGTTATCTTCACACTACAAAGCAGCAGTTTCTCCCTCTCTTACACATCCTTAATCTGATTTGAACTTCAAGTATCAGTATGAGCCTTCTCTTTGCTTTTTGTGTTACTGACCACAAGAATATGGGGAACGTGATCAGTAGAGCCTACATGTCCAGCTCTATATGTTCCTCTGATAGTTTAATCATTACAGCATAGCTTTGACAACATAGTTCTGACAAGACAATGTATACCCTGATGTTCCTTTGACAAATGCTTATCCTGGAACTGTTGTACTCTTGTTGGTTATCCTTTCTCTGTGATGAAGTCATTAGGATGTAACTGATAAAAAAAACAGAATACAAGGAAGCCTCTGGCATTCGCTCTTGTTCATGAGCCAGATTGATGCCTTGACCCTCTGTGCTTTCTACATTCCTCTCGTGTGTCTGGTCTCTGTGCCTCCAAACAACTGATATATCACTTCATGCAACATTATTATTTCATGATATATAAAAAATTCCATACAAAATAAAATGACAAAATGCAGAATAAATGGTCATGATATACTTTCTTTCCTGACTCAATTGTAACCAAGTCTACCTCTCTTAAATATGTTTATAGATTTGTCTTATTTAAGATCAATTTATTTTTAATCCCCCTTATAAAATAAAATAGGAATGGTTTTGCTGCATGAAGATAATATTTTAAGACATAGTAGTGCCATTGTTTGGTTTTAGTAAAGAGGCATTTAACAAAACACCAAAACCTACCTTAAAAACTTTGATGTAATTAAGAGTTTGGCTGGCACAGTCTATTTTTCTAGTGCTCCATTCATTTCATACATGAATTGCATGATAACACATATAAATGTCTCTTAAAACTAATTCTGACATATCTTCTTATTCTTAACTAGCTATAATTGTTCATGTATAATCATATGAAAATTAAAATATGCTATTTGTATCAATAGCTAATGGCATAGTTAAAATGTTGTATTTTTTTCTATTATACTGATTCTATAAATGCAATTGTCCTTGCAGGCTTAAATAAGAATGGCAGAAATATTAACAATATAAATATGATATTACAATAATAAAGTATCTATCTTACTCCACAGAATTTTCTTAGAATCCTAAAAGTATAAAAACAATACACATATTCATTGTACTTCGAAGGCTCTAGGATAGTACAGTTTATATATGAGAAAAACAAAAATATATTTTGTTACATTTACAAAAGCATGTGTGAAATGTATTTGCTTTACAATCTCTCCAATTTTAAAGTCAAACATATTTATTTCAACACATGTATAGTACTAAAATGGAGAATAAAATCTGAACTACACTAACTAGTTTGAAAGACTAACTGAGTGAGCCCCTAACAAAATCAGAGCAAGCAAGTAAACAAACCAACCCCAGATAATGTTCTTTCCCTGTTATTTTGGGCAAGACAAAGATATTGATACTGCAGTCACTGACTTACGTCTTCTCGACACCAAAAAAGTCCAAGAAGTTGTTGAGGATAATGTTGAGTCTTTATCATCTTAAGCTTTAAAAGTAGGATGGGGCACAAAAGAATAGAGAGTTTTTCTGAGTTTCTTACAAGGGGAATAACTTTATTTGAAACACAACATGTCATACTATACCAATCAGCTTTTTACCACTTTAGATTCCAGCCATAAATTATAATTTCAAAAAGCAAACAATATTTTTGACTATCAAATAAAATAGTTCAATCTGGGGGCCCAACATTCTTGTGAGAATGTCCTTCAGAAACTCTACCAGGTTCCCTTAGTAAATAACAGAGAAAAGTCCTCAATCTGATTATCTTAAGAAACTTAAAAAGCACAACAAATGGAATTCAAAATAATTAGAAGAATGGGAATAATAGAAATGTTTGTGGATAAAAAATTAAATAAAAACAAAAAGATAAATCAGAACATAAGTAAAAAAAAAACTATATCTTTGCAAGAGAAATATAACTGGCAAATCATCAGCTAGACTCAAAAAGAGAAAAACGGTTTTTTTACTCAAAAAACTGTGAATGGTATGAAAAATGAAAGGAAAACGTTATAAAAATTATATACAGATATAAAGGATAAGAGACTATGTAATTCATTTAAATTTATTTCTACTTATTATTTTGATAGACAAAATTGTATTAGTAAATTGTGATATAAATAAGGACTTTCACATTTTCTAGTCTCTTTTTTATGTTATTTTACAGATGATACGGTTCAAAGTCTCAGATAAGCTTTTCTGTAAAAATTATCTTGCTTTTTCTGAAAGCAACCATATAGCTACTCTTTATTAATTCATACAAAAATTAACTTATATCTTAAGATTTTTCTTCTATCTTAAGCCCAGATATTAATTTTTATTTTATTTTTTTCTGAAGATCATTTTTGGGGTTTTCAGAGTTAAACCATGTGACTTTCAGCATTGCCATGGGGGCTATGGATGGACATGAACTCAGGGTCCGGAAGATGCTGAGGTGGAGTTGTATGACTTGAGCCACACCTAACTCCTCTATTATTCTTTTCTACAAAAATGGGAACAGAATAGCATTTTTACATACATTCATGGGAATTGGTGTTAACTAAAATGTATGAAATTAATTGTGTCTTAAAATATAAAAATAATGATGCAAGTTATTTAGCATTGATTTTATAAAACAAAGAAGTCAAAGTAATTTTAGACTTAAGTATTATTAGAAGAATAAAACAAAGTGCAATATTGTTATTAAGATCACACTAGTCTAATTGTGCTTGAATATGACCTCTTTAATCATGGACAAATTATAGACAAAATTTATATCCTAAATATTTCTAATTGATATATATTTACATTCTGTAGTTGACTCTAAGAATTAAATACTCTAGTTTTTTTAATATTTTAATAGAAGTATTTTTTCGGCAAATACTTGATACAGATGACTTATACAATGAAACTATTTATTTTTGTATGTATCTATCAAAGGAATTTACTGAATCTTCTCAGTATCAGATTTGGATCATGGCCAACAGTACTCACTTATCAACCTTATGGGGAATGGGTCCTTTAGGTTCGAGAAGTGACAAGCAACAGAGCCAGACACAGAAATCTTATTACTTCAGTGGAACAATGCAGATAATTCGTTTCAGCTGGAACAACAGGGTGAAGTATTCTCTTCTCATCTTTCAGACCCAATACTATCCTGAGCATGAACCCTTGCTGGGTAGCTGAAGCAGATCTGAGCATTTTACTACCCACTATGTAACCAACAGCCACTGTCACTGTCCTCCCGTTGTTCATCGATTTGCTCGAGCGGGCCCAGTATTGTCTCCATGTGACACTTGTTACTGTGTCCAGCATATTGAATATGTCACGGGTAGCTTGTCAGACTTTGCCATGTAGGCGAGATACTCTCGGAAGCTTGCCAGGCTCTCTGAGAGGGGTGGAGGAATTGAACTCGGGTCGGCCATGTTGGCTGTGTGCAAGGCAAACACCCTACCTGCTGTGCTATCACTCCAGCCCATAACCAACAGTAGGGAAAGAAATTTAATGATGCAGGAGTATCTTTCCTCATATGATTTACACTTTCAACAGAAGAACAAACCCTATCTTGAGGAGTGAATACCCAGTGGTGTGCAGGACTTCCTTCTGGACACTCAGAGGTTAGTCCTGATGGGCTCTGGGGACCATATGAGTTATGGGCAAGGGGAGGGAGTGAACCCTGGCTGGGAATGCAAGGCAAGTACTGTACCCCCTGTACTATTCCCCCTGCTCAAAAGAACAGAATTCTATGAAAAAAAGAGCCCCAAAGTGTTGGCTACATCTTGATGAACAAAAGTACTCATACAGCTTTTCTAGATGAAGGAATACTGAAAGGTAATTACTGAAAGTATTACTGAAAGATAGATGGCATTTTGATGATATGCCCAAAATAGGAATATAGCTGCAGAACTAAAATCACAGTTCTGAAAGCTGATAGGAAAGAATGGACCTTTATGTGATAACCATAGGATTTCCTATCAGACTGCAAATATCAAATTATGTTTCCTCAAATGTACTACTAAGTAATTTATTTTCCTTTAAATGTTGGACTCATTTATAAAATAATATCATGTCAAGTAAAAAAATAGTTTCAAGTATAGGAGAAAGCTTACTTTAGAAAGCTATTATACTTTAAGGAAAAAAAAGGATATTACATGCAAGCAAAGGTATTGTTTGTAAAATCTGATGGAGAAGAAGAAACTATAATGAATAACTTCAAAGGACAGTACATTTTTTTTTCCTCTCACAGAAAGTGATTCATGGTGAGTGTTCATGGCTCATGGTGAGAGGAATAGGAGTTTGCTCCCTAGAAAGTTATTGTCTTTATGAATTTGCTGTTTTAAGAAATGAATGTGAACATAATGTGTGCTCATAGAATAGAAAATCACAAATATTTCTTTATTTCTTTAGTAGTACAAGCTATACATTTTTCTGAATAATGAAGTTAAGAGAGGGAATTATTAAAAACTCAAAGGGTCATAACTTTGAAGCATAGAAGGTAATAGCTCTGCACAGAGCAAGTCCAGGGATTTGTCTGACTAAAGCAAATAGACTTACAGTTACTCAGGTAGTGCCTCAGTGGGACAATTTTAATCATTTTCCAGTCGTGCTGAGTTCCACAGAGACATAAAAAGGACATTTTTGAGACTGGAAGTGGTTCATGCCCTAGTGATTATAAAAGAAATTTGATTAACATCCTCAATAACATTATTATTCAAAGAAGGTATATAAGTGATGAGAAAGTTTTATATATCTATATATGCAATTATTTAAGATATTTAATCATTAAAATAAATAATAAATTATTTATGATAAACTTTTTTAAAGTAAATAATTAAATTATTTTAAATAAATTATCCTTATTTTTTTAAAAAGCAAAGACATTGAAGTCAAGAATAAAAATCACCATACTTTATTTTGAATTACAGGGTCTCCAATTTAGAAGACTTCCAGGTATAAATGGAAAGTGAAATGGTGACCATAAGATAAAATTATAGCCATCAAAGAAAGGGACTACCAGGCAATGGTCAGTTATGTTACAACAAATTACTGTTTCTCACACTATTTTTGAAGGGACTGTCTTTAAAAAGTAGCAAATGAGATTTAACTGTTTTGTTGAAAAGCAGAAACTCACTGAAATATCCACTCACTGCCTCTCCCACTCTTTATGGCTTTATTTTTTAAAAAAATCTTTATTTTTATATTAATTTATTTGTTTTTAGATAGCACAGTGGTAGGGCGTTTGCCTTGCACGCAGCCAACATGGCCAACCCGAGTTCGATTCCTCCGCCCCTTTTGGAGAGCCCGGAAAGCTACCGAGAGTATCTCACCCGCATGGCAGAGCCTGGCAAGCTCCCCGTGACGTATTCGATATGCCAGACACAGTAACAACAAAGTCTCCAATGGAGACGTTACTGGGCCCGCTCGAGCAAATCGATGATCAACGGGAGGGCCTTCACTTTACTTTAAATCATCATGTCACAGTGAGATATAGTTACAAAGCTTTCATGATTGAGTTGTAGTCATACAATGTTCCAACACTTATCCTTCCACCAGTGTACATTTTCTACCACCAATAACCCAAGGGTCCCTCCCTGCAACCCCTCATCCCAGCTGCCTCAATGACAGGCACTTCTCTCTCTCTCTCTGTCTTCTCTCTTTCTCTCTCTCTTTCTCCCTCTTTTTGGGCATCTGTCTCTTTCTCCCTCTTTTTGGGCATTATGGTTTGTAACACAGATGCCGAGAGTCCATTATATTTGGCCTTTGCCCACTTTCAGGATATATTTTCTTTTTTTTTTTCCCTTTATTTTATTTTTTTTTAAGTTGTAGATTTACAATTTTTTGTGCTTTGGTTTCAATTATACAATGATCAGATACCCACCCCTCCACCAGTGCCCATTTTCCACCACCATGGATAATATCCCTCCCACCCCCATCCCCCCATCCCCCCTGTCTCTGTGGCAGGGCAATCCCCTGTGTTCTCTCTCTCCTTTTGGGTGTTGTGGTCTGCAAAAGAGGCATTGAGTGGCAAACATGTTCAGTCCATAGTCTACTTTCGACATGCATCTCCCCTCCTGGGAGGATCCTCCAAACATCCTTTATTTGGTGCTCCCTTCTCTATCTGAACAGCCCTTTCCTCTAGGATACCCGGCTGGCCTCTAAGTTATGGAGTAATCCTCCTGGTGCTGATCTCAGCTATTCTTGGGTATTAATCTCATACTTTGTTACTTTACAGGATATATTTTCAATCCAGAGCATTCCCTTCCAAACTGCATTGTCATAATGATCCCTTCTCTATCCCAAGTGCCCTCTCTCCTACTCCTCTAGCAATTGAGGTAGGCTTCTAACCATAGACCATTCATCCTGACCTTTGTAAACTCAAAAACGACAGGAGCAGAGGTGGTTCTGTCTCTCCCGGAGCCCATGTTTGGCCCCTACACCGGGGACTTCAATGATGATGAGGAGGCAAGGGAAGGATCAAGGGCCAGACTGGTTGGTTTTAGTTGCAGTTTATTCCGTTTCCATCTCCATTCTCCTCTGATTCTCCTCCTGCTTTGTCCTCCCCCATGCTACTTCATTCTCCTTCTCTATCCCCTTTCATCCTCCTTCTCTGAAGTCTCATTTCTGATTCTGGTCTCCCAGCCCACTCTTACAGTCTAGTAAAATCCCAAAACATGAGGGCTTGGGTAACAATCACACATAGGTGCGATCACAATCAATAGGCGTAGAATTCTTTCCCTTGGGAAAAGCAGCTTCTAGGACAGATATTCTCTCAGCAGTACGACCCACCCTAGAGTGGAATCTCATGGGTGTGTTTCTCCTCTCCTTGTCCAACAAACACATAAACATATATAGTATAAATCATTTTATGGATACAGTAAGAAATATCTTAAACTTATAGAATTGCCCTCCCAGGGCCATCTCTATCTCAGACTACAATGCTCAGGCCAGATAGTCATTCCTACCTGTAGCAGGGTCCTACTCTCATCGTTACTTTTGGATCATGACAGCATTTGTCTATGATCAAGCTCTTAACTTATAGTTAAGAATATGGCACTTTGGTCTGGCCCATTTTGATGCCAGGGTAGCTAACCACTTGCCCTGGGTCCATTCAATCCCTCGTCAGGACCCTGCTTTTGGGGTGTTAGGAACTAAGGGCAATTGAGGCTTAAGTTGAGAAAGCAGATGCCCGGGAGTGAATAATATTCAAAGCCAATTAAATCCTAAGTCACAAAGCATAATGTTAACAGTTTTCCTGTATCTATACAAAAAGGGCATTGCTTTAAAGCAAACTATTCAAAAGACATAAGGAGAGGAGAAAGGCATATTAACTTACTATACAATTTCAGTGTCCTAGAAGGATCTGACCTTACAAATGAACAGATACTAATTAGGGGGAAAAAGCTGATTAACTGGTTGGGGAAGAGAGCATAGAGAAGTGGTTACAGATAAACCAAGGAATGGGAGTGACTTGGAAGCCCTGTGATGAATGTAACCTGATAAACCTAAGCTCCTTGTGGAGAAAGGGAGAAAGGACAAAGTAATGTCATCCTACACTGACCCATGTTTCTACTGTCCTTGGGTGTTAGTCTGATACTATATATTGTTTGTTTTTTAATATTTCACAAATGAGTGCTGTCATTCTATGTCTGTTCTTTTCATTTTGACTTATTTCATTTAGCATATACTCTCTATGTCCATCAATTTATAATCGAATGTCATGGCTTAAATTTTTTCTGTTTTCTTGAATTTAGGTATTATTTTATAATCATATAAAATTGTCATTCATTTAAAGTATAAAAGGGCTCAAGCAAAATATAGTTAATTTCTATTTATAGTTTTGGAATAGAATTCTGAATTATTTTAACTGTCATTAAAAAAGGCCCTCCCATTGATCGTCGATTTGCTCGAGCGGGCCCAGTAACGTCTCCATTGGAGACTTTGTTGTTACTGTGTTTGGCATATCGAATACGTCACAGGGAGCTTGCCAGGCTCTGCCGTGTGGGCGAGATACTCTCGGTAGCTTGCTGGGCTCTCCGAGAGGGGCGGAGGAATCGAACTCGGGTCGGCCATGTTGGCTGCATGCAAGGCAAACGCCCTACCGCTGTGCGATGTTTTCAAAGCCTTGAAATGATTTTGCTTTTAAAATTATATATATGTATATGCATATATACAAGTTTGAATTAAACATCAGAGCAATTAAGTTAAGGTGAAAAATGGTAGGACATGTATGAATATGTTCTTTAGAAATATATTTGGAAGAAGAAGCAAAGATACCCTTATGTTTGTGTTGACTAATTTTTCTTAAACTTAGATAAAATATGGTCGAATTAAAACAAACAAACACTGTCCTCCCGTTGTTCATCAATTTGCTCGAGCTGGCCTAGTAATGTCTCCATTTTGCGACTTGTTGTTACTGTGTTTGGAATATACATCACAGGTAGCTTGCCAGGCTTTGCCCTGCGGGCGAGATACTCTTGGTAGCTTGCAGGGCTCTCCAAGAGGGGCGGAGGAATCAAACCCAGCTCTGCCAGGCTGGCTGTGTGCAAGACAAATGCCCTACCGCTGTGCTATCGCTTAGAATTTTATTTTAAATGTGTAAGTAAATATACTTTTTAAAATTTTATAACATTTTTCTTCTCTATTTTTAACATTATTAAAATTGCTTTATAGGGTCCTGAAGTGATAGTGAAGCTTGGATGGTAGCTTTACATGTGAGAGATCTGTTTTTGATCCCCAAGACCCTATTTGGTGCCCCAAGCCTACCAGAGAATATTCCAAGTGCAGAGCCAGGAGTTTGACCTAAAAACCATTAAAATGGTGTGTTATAGTATCACTGTAGCACTGTCCTAGCATTGTTCATCGATTTGCTCAAGTGGACACCAGTAATGTTTCCATTGTGAGACTTGTTGTTATTGGTTTTGGTATATCGAATATGACACGGGTAGCTTGCCAGTCTCTGCTGTGCGGGCGGGATGCTATCAGTAGCTTGCCAGACTCTCTGAGAGGGGCGGAAGAATCAAACCCAGGTCAGCTGCGTACAAGGCAAACTCCTTACCTGCTGTGCTATCGCTCCAGCAAAACTTACAAATGTGAATGACTATATTAGATATTTACTGAGGGCTTCAGTATAAAAAAAATCAAGTATATAATGTATGACCTTTTCTCAGACAGGCATCTTTTAAATATTTTCCAGTACAAGAAGCTCATAGAGATAGAACATTTGGGTTTTCTAAGTTACATGGCTTTTACCAAAATAAGAAAAAAAATTAAATATACTCTTATAAACTAAAATTTCAGAAATAACAACAAGCAAAATAAAAAGTTTTCTATTGATTAGTAGGAAAAATTCATATGTCTATCAAGGATCTTTCATTCAAATTATACAGCAATCATAAAACTCAAGAACATTAAAAACAAACAGTCCCCCTCCCAAAAATAAAAGAAAAAAAAACAACTTCAAAATGGGGAAAGGAGCTGAACAGACATTTCATCAATTATGGCATGCCAATGACTTATTATAATGTTTTAGTTGAAAATATATATCCAGTGGTGCTCAGGGACTACTCCTAGTTCTGTATTCAGAGCTATTCTCAAACTTGGTCCACAGGGAACCATGTGGTATTGTAAGCACACTGAGGTATCTCTTCAGCCTGAAAATTCTCTTTTTATCAGGGGAATGCAAATCAAAACAATAATGATGTAGTAATTCTCAAACCAATGAGGATATACCAAAAAAAAAAATAAAAAACAGAAACAAACATTGTGGGCATAAAGGGTCCCTCATGAACTGTTGGTGGGAATGTCTTAGGATTTATCCTTCGTGAAGTACGGTCAGATCTCATAAACTAAAAATGGAACAGTATTACAGTCTTATTTAATCCAGTGATTGCTTTCTTTGGCATCTATCCCAAGAACTCAGAAAACATAACTCAAGTATATGCATATGTATATTCATTGCAGCTCTATTTATAAGACCCAAGAAGTGGAAACAATCCAAATGTCAATATAAAAATGTGTGTGAATAAAGAAATTGTGGTTTATATACTTATTGGAATACCACTCCGATCTAACAAAAGAAAACAGCTTGACTTTTGATGCAACTTAGATTTATTAGAAGGTTCTCAGTGAAATAAATCAGAGGGAGAAAGATGTGTGTCTGATGATCTCTATTCACATCTAGTATAAAAAGAAACAAAAACATGGGGAGTGAAAATCAGCCCTTGACTCCTTTACAGAAAGCTCATGTTACCAGGCAGGGGAGCAGAGATAGCTGAAAGCTAAGGGCACTGGAAGTGACATAAAGACAGCAGTGGAAGGTCTTTATGGGAAGTGCAGTAACTTATACACCAAAACCGTAAACAATACTATTATAAACTATATGACCTCAATAATAATAATACCATTTAAAAACTATACAAGGAAAATGATTTTTGTTAGGAGTCTTCATTATGTTGATAGCAATTTGCATTATCTGTTAGTGTTTTAGGTTTTATAAATAATTAGGAGCTTGAAAGAGAGATTAGAGTTGGTGAGGGACTTATCTTGTGTGCAGCTCACAACAGGCCAATCCTCCTGGCACCTTTTATGGTCCTCTGAGACCACCAGTATTGATCCCTGAGAACAGAGCCAGGAATAAGCTCTGAACACTGCTGGTTGTGGATCAAATACCACAAAAATAAAAAGTTATAAAAGTTATTTTCATGTCCGAATGTATAGTTCTTTGTTAAAGCTTTGAAAATAGATATGTAATAATAAATCCATAAGCATAAGGCAATGACATTTTATTAAGAAATGCATCTAAGTCTAGAATAAAATTTTTTATTGACTATGATCAAAAATTAATTCATGTCAGACTTTTAAAATAAATTCATTTTTAAATCTTCATAATCATAAAGTGGTTACACTTTTATTATCAAACTTATTCTTTAAATTGTAATTTTAATAGTAGTATACTAGGTTCAAAACACAGAAAAAGATTTTCTTTAAATTTAACAGTATTTATTTCAAAATATTTTATACTCTAAGATGACTAGAACAAAAATATAAATGTACTGCAAGAGATACTTTGTACATATTTGCTGGTGACTAAAGAAATACTGATAAAATGACATTTCTAAATTATCTTGATACTAAATAAATTGAATCTACAAATGCAAATTTATTATTGTAAAATCTATTTTTGTTATATTTTTAATTTTTTGATATATAAAAGAGATGCAAAAATGTGATCAACTAAGTGAAATAAAATATAAAAAAATCACTGAAATACATATTTTGTAGTTTTTTGAAGTTTGCCCCCATGAGCAGGTTTGCATAGTGATTAATATTATGTGCTGATGTGAAAATAAAGTAATTTTATCTCCATGATATTTAGAACTTAGAAATGCATTCATATTATTTCAATCTTTTATAAAATGTTTAATATGAATTAAATTGACCTACATAGAGACATAAAAATTTATTACCTTTTATTTGTATTGCCAGGTGCAGGGGCAGGAGACTCTGCCTTGTTCTCTTCTGGGAGCTTGGTTTTATATTGCCCCTGTGTCTGGCTGTCCTCACCGGGGCCCCTTGGAGGATGGCGGTTTAAGTTTCCCTCTTCACCCCGAGCAGAGCCCCAACAGCTGAAGACCTCCGGGACTCATTCAAATTCATGCTGAGACCACTCTCCACATGCTTGGATGAGGAACCGGCAGAGGAACTCAGGTGTGTGGGATCCGGGGCTGAGATCTCCAAGCCTGCTCGGTTTGGGACTGGGCTTCCTCCACCCAGCTCCCCCACTTTCAAGTAACTAGACAGTTACAACCAGCAACTGCGTGTAACCACATCAATGGCCAAGATCCAGAGACTCTAAAACCAAGCTCCCAGATGAATGCAATCTTTGTATGTCTATCCCTTTCTTTCTGAGTCATCTGGGGAACATAAAGTAACAAAATAGGAAACTAACACCCAAGAATGGCCGAGATTAGTACCAGGAATTTTACTCTATGAACTGGAGGCCAACCACACATACTAGGGGAAAAGAGAGCTCAGATAAAGAGGAGAACACCAAATAAAGGTGTTGGGAGGATCCTCCCAGGATTGGAGAAGCATGCTGAAAGTAGACTATAGACCAAACATGAATACCACTCAATGTCTCTTTTGCAAACCACAACACCCAAAAGGAGAGAGAGAACAGAGGGGAATTCCCTGCCACAGAGACAGCGTGGGATGGGGGGGATGGGGGGTGGGAGGGATACTGGGATCCATGGTGGTGGGAAATATGCACTGGTGGAGGGATGGGTGTTTGATCATTGTGTAATTGAAACCCAAGCACAAAAATGTGTAAGTCTGCAACTGTACCTCATGATGTTTCACTATTAAAAAAATTTAATAAAAAAAAAACCAAGCTCCCAGAAGTGTGACCTCTTATTCTTTAATTCTCACTCTCAGAGAACCCAGCAGGCTACTGAGAGTATCATACCCACCTATATGCCTGACTAGGAACACCTGTAAAGGTGATTAGAGGCTGCCCCAAAGTCTCCATTCATCTTGGAGAGCCTGGCAAGCTACCAAGAGTATACTGCCTGTAGGGCAGAGCCTGACAAGCTACCTGTGGCAAACTCGATATGTCAAAACTAGTAACAATGAATGGTCCTCATTCCCCTGACCCTGAAGGAGCCCCCAATATGTCATCGGGCTACACTTCCATGTGACAGGGACAAATGGAGACATTACTAGGCCCGCTAGAGCGAATTGAAGAACAATTGGGTGATAGTGATAGTGATTTGCATTGTGGAATTTTGATGACATGGTGTTGATTGTTCATCAAAATATGTATCAAAGTTTTAAATTTTTCAGTATGTAAGAAATGAAGACATTACTGGTGCCCACTCAAGCAAATCAATGAACAATGGAATGACAGTGTTACCATGTTACCTAAGAAAATGTTATGGCAATAAAAATTCTAAGAAATTTTTTAAAAATCTTAGAAATATCTTTCATAGGAGCCAGATAGTACAAGGGGTAATGTGTTTGTCTTGCATGATCTAATCTGGGTTAGATTCCAGGCAACTTCTATGGTCCCCTGAGCCCCTTAAGGTGTGATTCCTGGAGCAGAACCAGCAGTGAGTCCTGACCATACACTCCAAGGTGTGGTCCAAAAACAGAACAGAATAATAATAAGATCCTATAATAAGTGTTCTCCCTTTTGAAGAAAGCAGAACTTTATAGAAATTTGGTCAAAATGATGTGTCAAAATTGTTGAGTATATTCCCATATAAGGAAATATTTGACCCTCTTCGCATGTATACTCACAAGGTCAGTAAAAATAATCACGTGGAATTTATGAGTGCCTGATGTCTTCCTACCTGTTCTCAGTTTTTTGAAATGCTCTTCCATCAACTTGGGCAAACTCTTTGGCTTGTTCATGGGAACTTTGTCTGAGATTACTCTGTGCTATTGCCACTTGTGTGAGGTTTGTCCTAATGATCCATGGTTCTGAAGAATTCACAGAAAAAACTTTGGGCCAGTATTATAGACTACAGTTATGTCATAAAAAGAAGTGAGAATGAGAAATTGCAGAACTTATGGCAAAACAGGACTTTGCAGAATTACTAAAAGATGATGAAAATTTCTCTATGAAAATGAAGAAACTATTGTGGATGAGGATAATTTTTATGACTTTCTTGGAATCATAATATTTTTATGTTTAGCAGATTAAAATAAAATTCTGATTTGATCTGGGTCTGCCACAACCTAATTATGAGGCTTTCTTACTGTGAGTGAAAATGCACTTATTCATTAAAAGACAACACCCATGAGAACAAACAATCAGAACCACATTTTGATTTTAATTCTAACTGCTCCTTAACATTAAAATTTTCACTATGTTGACCCTGGAAAGATCGGTTCAAGTCTTTTAGGCTGCTATTATGCTGAAGGATTCTACCTATGCAACTAAGAATCATAATAATGAAACTCAAGAGAGGTAGGAAAGATGGTGAGGAAGGAACCCTATGAAACTCTGTTACTGTCACTGTCACTATCCTCCTGTTTTTCATCGATTTTGCTTGAGTGGGCCCAGTAATATCTCCAGTGTGAGACTTTGTTGGTACTGTATTTGGCATATTGAATACATCATGGGTACCTTTTCAGGCTTTGCTGTAGGGCTAGATACTCTCGGTAGCTTGCTGAGCTCTCCTAGAGGAGCAAAGGAATCGAACCTGGGTTGGTCGGGTGGGCCATGTGGAAGGCAAAAGCCCTACCCTCTGTTCTATGAAAGTCATTGGGTTCAAAATGTAACAAAGAACATGGAAGCAAATTTTATTTTAAGAAGTCCTTCAGAGGAAGACTATGATAATAGTCATATAAAAACTGTAACTTTTTTTGAAATTGTTCAAAGTCATTAGGTTCAAAATGTAACAAAGCACATGGAACCAAATTTTATTCTAAGAAGTCCTTCAGAGGAAGACTATGATAATAGTCATATAAAAACTGTAACTTTCTTTGAATTGTTTATTGGGGGGTGCACTTTATGGCTTATAAAGGAAATATATATTTTTAAGAATAGTCAAAAATGTTTGGGGAATGAGAAAAATAAGTTATTAGAACCAGAACAAAAATATTGAAAAATCTTATTGTGTCCATAGAAGATATCATACAATAGAATGGCACATTTATTTTTAAAATATTTACAAACCAATACAACTTAAAATTGCAGTACTGGAAACAATGTGATAATTTTGGTGTAGTACATTAAGGGCTTTTAAGAAAAATTGTCTTACTATCAAAATTTCGGGACTTTTAAGGAATAATGACTTCATCAAGAAAAGTTAATGGACTATGCGTTAATCCACAGCACCATGCCTGCTCGGGAGGGAAAGGGTGTTGCTCCCTTCCGCCTTTTTCCCCCTGGACAGCAAGATGGCGGCCGTCTCGGAGCTTTTTGGAAAGCCAGGTATGAGCCGGTGGTGACGGGGCAACTGAAACCTCACAGGAAGGGGGGTATTCCCGGCTTGTCCTTCACACCCTACTGAGGTCACAAGTTGCCCCCCATGAGGTTCTCCGAAATGGTCATGGCTCCAGAGCCACAGAAACCAATCTCATAATTATCTCTCAGAAGAAATATTTCTAGGTTTAGTAAGTAAAATATCAGAAATCCAAAATCGCGTGGCCGCAATTTTGGCCGCGCGACACCATTTGGTTTTTGTAACCAGATGTAGAAAACAAATTATTCCACAATTCCTTTTCAGAAGGTTTGATTTCGGGGTGTAAACTCTAAACAATAATGGTGCATCTTTTGTCAAAACAATGAATCTAATCAAAGTAGATAGAGTGTTAGTTAGAATTCATCTGCCTCACAGACATTGGGAGGGGCAGGAGGGGGGTATATTGGAGTTCTTGGTGGTGAAAAATAAGTACTGGTGAAGGGAAATGTGTTTGATCATTGTATGACCGAAACTTAAACCTGAAAGCTTTGTAACTTTTCCCACAGTGATTAAAAAAAAAAAAGACTTCATCAGTTTAACTAATCTTTTCAGTTGTTAAATACTTGGGAGGTTTGAATAGAAGTGTTTTAAGAAGTGATACAACCAACATCCTCTGTATTACTAAATCTTTCATTAATACTACACGTAGATTTATATTAAGATATTTACAAATATACTAAAAAAATCTAACTATATTCTTCATCGATAAGATTTTTTGACGATTGTTTGAAAGACATAAAACTGGTATTTACTTGTCAAGAATTGCATATCAGTCTGTAAATTAGTCTGTAAATGAAAACTTTCATAAAAGTTTCATAAAAATTATATGAGATTTTATAATATTTAAAAGATCAAACTTCCTTCTAAAATAAAATGAGTTATGAGGACACTAAAAATATTAATTTAAAGATGGAAAAGTAAGAATCAAAATGCTTTTTCTTTTCCAAGTCCAAATGAAAATTCATATAAAATTCCTGACACTATCAGAGCTGATTTTTTAAATTTAATTCAGATACTTAGGGATATAGAATTTTAGGTAACACGTGAAATTAAATTCTAGGTGATAATTTTATCAGAAATGCTTAAATCATTTTAAAATAGCATTCAATAGGCATTTTATCCAAACGGTATTTGTGTATGTACTATAAGTGTGGCTCAGTGAGTAGTGGATTTAGAATATCTGTAAATTAATTTCTAATAGATATGAGTAGAAATTTAATCTAGTTTAGAAATCACATGCATGCCAAATGTAACAAATTATATAATTCAAACATCATCATGAGTATAAACAACTAATTTAAATTCTATGCATACGAACAAAATAGTACACTCCATCACACACTTTACCCAAGTTTTTTTCCTCTTTTAAAATAATATATTATGACTAAAGCACAATAAAAAGGCATAATTAAGTGTCCTCACACTAAGCTCTCCAAGTAGTTAAATATTTAACAACTAAGAATTAATGCCCCTAGTGTAATATAGTCAGCACATAAATATTTTATCCTATTTCTATAAACTTTCAGAGTTAGCACATTCTGGTAATGTTGAACAGCCCTGGCACAGGTAGATGTAAAGTCTACTAATTTTATTTTAGAAGGAGCTTTGATCCTCCAAATTGTATTCCGGATCTAATTTATTGCAGTGGCAAAGGAGAAAGGGATCAGAGCGATGAGATATTCTTAAATTCTTTTTATCCTCGTCAATGCTGTTAGCCCTTAAAATAACAAAGTAGCAGCAGCAGCAACAATAACAACAACAACAACAACAACAACAACAACAACAAAAAGAGCGGAATTAATCATAGAAGCCTAATACTTTGCCTTAGCCAATCACTTGAATATACACTTAGCCCCCATGCAGATCTAATAAAGTTTGGTATATAATGTCTTCTCTTGATCATTGTTTAGCAAAATTTTATTTATAATCACATTTTATTTATTTATTTATTTATTTATTTTTGCTTTTTGGGTCACACCCAGTGATGTACTTTTGGGTTACTCCTGGCTCATACACTCAGGAATTACTCCTGGTGGTGTTCAGGGGACCATATGGAATGCTGGGAATCAAACCCAGGTTGGTTGCTTGCAAGGCAAGTACCCTACCTGCTGTACTATCCCTCAAGCCCCACATTGACTTATTTTTATCATGTTTGTTTGTTTGTTTGTTTGTTTGGGGCTAGAGCAATAGCACAGCAGGTAGGGCGTTTGCCTTGCGTGTGGCCCACTCGGCCAACCCGAGTTCAGTTCCTCTGCCCCTCTCGGAGAGCCTGGCAAGCTACTGAGAGTATCTCTCCCACACGGCAAAGCCTGGCATGCTACCCGTGATGTATTCGATAGGCCAACACAGTAACAAGTCTCACAATGGAGACGATACTGGGCCCACTCGAAAAAAATCGATAAACAACGGGAGGACACTGCTACAGTGCTAGCTGTATTCAGGATTTGGGGGACCGTATAGGTATGATGCATTGAACTCTGGTTAATTTTTTTTCCCTTTGGGCCATACCCAGCGATGCTCAGGGGTTACTACTGGCTCTGCACTCAGTAATTACTCCTGGCAGTGCTCAGGGCCCATATGGGATTCCGAAGGTCGAACTCAGGTCGGCCGGAACTCTGGTGATTGATAGCCAGGCAAACACCCTGTTTGCGAGCACTCTGCCTGCTGTACTATTTCTCCAGAACCCAGTTCCCTTTAGAAATTTTAGGCACCAGGATTTACAATACTGTTAATGGTAGAATTTCATGTGAACAACATTCCAGTATCACAGCCTCCAGGCAGAGTCTGTTTCCCTTCCTTAAATCTGTGCCTA
Organism: Sorex fumeus; assembly: GCF_029834395.1. Lineage (NCBI taxonomy): Eukaryota > Metazoa > Chordata > Mammalia > Eulipotyphla > Soricidae > Sorex > Sorex fumeus. The sequence goes on along the minus strand of NW_026606322.1, from coordinate 38,052,972 downwards.
AAAACTGTGCCTAAAATAACAGTGATTTCAAAGGACAAAGACATATTTCAAAACATTGTGCAGTCTGGAGAAATTAACAGTAACAGTAGAAAATGCAAACAACAGATTCAATGCTTTTCTTCATGTTATTTCTATTATTTTAAATCATATTTTATTTTTTCTGTATCCATGCATATAAGCGTAGATGCATATACATGCCTAGATCTCTCATACTATGAAAATCATATATTTGATAAAATCCTTTATTATAAAGAGATCAGGAGTTGAAGGAAATCAAATGAGATTTGCTTTCCTGGAAGCAATGGGAAACACTAGATGTGCTAGCCTTCACAGAAGACCTTGTCATGATTCTAATGAATAAATATTTGCCAAGGTTCAGCACTGCCTGAAGTTGCAATTTTATTAGGCAGATTTTAATTAGACTGTTTTGTAATCAGTGGCTTTATCTACAATTCTTACAAATATATTTCACTATAGACCTTTCCATTTGCTTCCAAATTAGAAATCAGTTAATTTGCTAGTGATTTTATCTTTCAATCTATGGTTTATTTCCCCAAAGGTTGAAAAGACACTTATAAATTTAACTCAAAATAAAGTAGAAAAGGTTATACATTAAAATACTCTTCCCCAAAACAAATTAACTCTAAGAAGAATCATAATATTTGTCCTATGTTGCCATGAATAACTGTTGTTTCATAATTTTTACTAACAGGAGTACATCTATAGGTTTTAATTTGTAGCAAAATAAATAAAATCTTAAAGACATTGTTTTCTGGTTAAGGGAGAAGAATTTCAGCCTGATATATTTGATATTTTAACTTATAGTTCATTTTCCTTTTCATATTATACCCAGGAGCCCAAGAATTCTTCTTTTGCTCCATAAATTTTCAATAGATTAATATACATATAAATATGATCCATGTCTAATTATTTTTTTACAATATTGAGAGATGAACAGGTAATGCATCTAGCTGTTCAAATTCATTTTTATTCTAAATATTCATGACAAAATAAAGTCTCAGAGATTAACCCTATCTGTCATTCAATATATTTCAACATTTACTAATTTGTATCCGCCCTTAAATTATGCTATATGTAATAATTTCATCAACTAAACTATTGTTTTTGTTTTGGGAACAAATTGGCATTCCTCAGATTTTACCCCTTGCTCTGTTCTTAGTCCTGGCAGTGGTCAAGGGGTCATAGTTACTATAGGCCCAGCCCCCAATTAAACATATTTAATAAAAATGCTAAAAACATAATTGACATTTTTATTCATGAAAAGGAGTTTGTGATTACAAGCCTAACCAAGAATCTTATTTCCAACACTAACATGCTATGTGATTTTTTTTTTTAAAATTTATTTATTGAATCACTGTGGGAAAGGTTACAAAGCTTTCAGGTTTATGTCTCAGTAATGCAAATATCAAACACATTTCCCTTTACCAATACTTATTTTTTACCATGAAGAACCCCAATAAAACCCCACCCCCCACCCCTCCCCGTCCCTGTGAGGCAGATGAATTCTAGTTAACACTCTATCTGCTTTGATTAGATTCATTGTTTCAATAAAAGATTCACCACTATTATTTAGAGTTTACCCCCCCCCCCCCCCAGATCAGACATGCTGAAAAAGCATTGTGAAGTGATTTGCTTTCTACAGCTGGGTTAAAGAATTAAATGTTGGTTTTGGATTTCTGCTATTTTACCTATTGACCCTGGAAGTATTTCTACTGAAAGTCAGATAGTTAAGAAACTGGTTTCTGTGTTCTGGAGTCTTGGCCGTGCTGGAGAGCCGCTCGCGGGGGGCAACCGGTGGCCTCGGTAGGGCGTGAAGGGCGGAGCGAAATGCCCCCCTTCCCATGAGGTTTTAGTCGCCCCCACACTCCCGGCTCATACCTGCTGTCCACAAGGCACCCATGTGGCCGCCATCTTTCTTTCCAGAGAGGAGAGGGCGAATGGGGCAACACCCTTTCCCCTCCGGCAGACTTGATGGGCTGGATCAACGCATAGTCCGTTCACTTTTCTGCTCCAAGCTGCTGGGTTCTGCATTAAGTCCTTGTGCTTCTGGGGCCATGGCCGTGCTGGAGAGCCGCTCGCGGGGGGCGACTTGTGGCCTCGGTAGGGCGTGAAGGACGGACCAGAACGCCCCCCGACCCATGAGGTTTTAGTCACCCCCACTCCCTCGGCTCATACCTGCTGTCCACAAGGCTCCCATGTGGCCGCCATCTTTCTTTCCAGAGAGGAGAGGGCGAATGGGGCAACACCCTTTCCCCTCCGGCAGACTTGATGGCCTGGGTCAACGCATAGTCCATTCACTTTTCTGCTCCAAGCTGCTGGGTTCTGCATTAAGTCCTTGTGCTTCTGGGGCCGTGGCTGTGCTGGAGAGCCGCTCGTGGGGGGCAACTGGTGACCTCGGTAGGGCGTGAAGGCCGGACCGGAACGCCCCCCTTCCCATGAGGTTTTAGTCGCCCCCACACTCCCGGCTCATACCTGCTATCCAAAAGGCTCCCATGTGGCCGCCATCTTTCTTTCCAGAGAGGAGAGGGCGAATGGGGCAACACCCTTTCCCCTCCGGCAGACTTCATGGCCTGGGTCAACGCATAGTCCATTCACTTTTCTGCTCCAAGCTGCTGGGTTCTGCATTAAGTCCTTGTGCTTCTGGGGCCGTGGCTGTGCTGGAGAGCCGCTCGTGGGGGGCGACTGGTGACCTCGGTAGGGCGTGAAGGACGGACCGGAACGCCCCCCTTCCCATGAGGTTTTAGTCGCCCCCACACCCCCGGCTCATACCTGTTGTCCACAAGGCTCCCATGTGGCCGCCATCTTTCTTTCCAGAGGGAGGAGGGCGGAAGGGAGCAACACCCTTTCCCCTCTGGGCAGAAATGATTGCCTGGATTAACGCATAGTCCTTTCACTTTTCTGCTCCAAGCTGCTGGGTTCTGCATTAAGCCCTTGTGCTTCTGGGGCTGTGGCCGTGCTGGAGAGCCGCTCGTGGGGGGCAACTGGTGACCTCGGTAGGGCGTGAAGGACGGACCGGAACGCCCCCCTTCCCATGAGGTTTTAGTCGCCCCCACACTCCCGGCTCATACCTGCTGTCCACAAGGCTCCCATGTGGCCGCCATCTTTCTTTCCAGAGAGGAGAGGGCGAATGGGGCAACACCCTTTCCCCTCCGGCAGACTTGATGGCCTGGGTCAACGCATAGTCCGCTCACTTTTCTGCTCCAAGCTGCTGGGTTCTGCATTAAGTCCTTGTGCTTCTGGGGCCGTGGCTGAGCTGGAGAGCCGCTTGTGGGGGGCGACTGGTGACCTCGGTAGGGCGTGAAGGACGGACCGGAACGCCCCCCTTCCCATGAGTTTTTAGTCGCCCCCACATCCCCGGCTCATACCTGCTGTCCGCAAGGCTCCCATGTGGCCGCCATCTTTCTTTCCAGAGGGAGGAGGGCGGAAGGGAGCAACACCCTTTCCCCTCTGGGCAGACTTGATGGCCTGGATTAACGCATAGTCCTTTCACTTTTCTGCTCCAAGCTGCTGGGTTCTGCATTAAGCCCTTGTGCTTCTGGGGCTGTGGCCGTGCTGGAGAGCCGCTCGTGGGGGGCAACTGGTGACCTCGGTAGGGCGTGAAGGACGGACCGGAACGCCCCCCTTCCCATGAGGTTTTAGTCGCCCCCACACTCCCGGCTCATACCTGCTGTCCACAAGGCTCCCATGTGGCCGCCATCTTTCTTTCCAGAGAGGAGAGGGCGAATGGGGCAACACCCTTTCCCCTCCGGCAGACTTGATGGCCTGGGTCAACGCATAGTCCGCTCACTTTTCTGCTCCAAGCTGCTGGGTTCTGCATTAAGCCCTTGTGCTTCTGGGGCTGTGGCCGTGCTGGAGAGCCGCTCGTGGGGGGCAGCTGGTGACCTCGGTAGGGCGTGAAGGACGGACCGGAACGCCCCCCTTCCCATGAGGTTTTAGTCGCCCCCACACCCCCGGCTCATACCTGCTGTCCACAAGGCTCCCATGTGGCCGCCATCCTTCTTTCCAGAGAAGAGAGGGCGAATGGGGCAACACCCTTTCCCCTCCGGCAGACTTGATGGCCTGGATTAACGCATAGTCCTTTCACTTTTCTGCTCTAAGCTGCTGGGTTCTGCATTAAGTCCTTGTGTTTCTGGGGCTGTGGCCTTGCTCCAAACTTAACTCTGACTTTCAGGGAGAAAGATTGGGTGGTTTACTTCTTATTGATCACTTTGTATATAGATGTCGCGCGGCCGCTTACGCGGCCGCGCGGTTTTGAGATAAAGTCCTCGTTCCCGCATACTCGAGCTGTGTTTGTAGAGGCTTCTGGTCACCGGGGTTCCATCTGGGGGAGGTGGGATGCGGCACCTACTCCATCTGGAACTTGCGGGTGATCTTTTTGGAACCTGTTTTTTCTTTTTTCTTTTTCCTCCGGGATCCCGCACCCTCCATTAGTTTTTTCTCTTATCGCTATGTGATTTTGACAAGTTATATAAATCTCAGAATTATATAAATCTACATAATATATAAATTTATGTAAAGTTATATAAATCTGTATAATCCATAAAATAAGGGTAAGAGCAGCACACATTGGAATGGAGTAGATTACTAGCACATAAATACTTACAAAGTTTTTAGTTGCCTAGCAGAGAAAACTGAAGTTGTAGTCATTACATAATGAATAACTGAACTGTTTATTTTATAAGTTGGCGAACTTTAAGTCTGTAGAGGGCTAAAAATTATATATTTGGGGTTTGGATACAGATATCACTATCATGTTTGTATTTGTTCAATTTGCTTTTATGTTCCTTTATAGTATGAAAACCATTTTTTGCTTGCAGGCATAAAACTACAAGTCAATTTTGCCCGACAGCAAGAGTATACTACACTCAAGTGTAGATGATGAGTCCCCTTGGACAAATAGTAATAGAAGGAAAATTATCAGAGCCCTAGGCAAGAAAGTGGGAGGCTCTATACATTTTTATGTGTTTTTGAACATTATTTATAAAGACTTAAAAGAGTACCTTGTAAGAAGAATCATTTTTTTATCTTGTTCCCAATACTTTGTTTATTTGTGTTGCTTTTATTTTAGTTTGATTTGTTTGGGGGGAAACTTCTGCTTATACTCATGGTTTAACTCCTGCACCTTCATTCAGGAATCATTCCTGACAGGTCAACAGGAACCATATTCGATTCCAGGTCTCAAATCCGGGTTGGGTGTCTGCAAGGAAAGTACATTACCCATGCTGTGTGGACTATTACTAGTAAAAATACGACATCAAGAAAAGCAAAATGAAAGTACTACATAACTAATGGCAATGTTTGGGACAGTAAGTGGAAGCCAAACATTGTCATTATGCTGAAAGTGAAGTTATATTCTGTAGTTTAAGGCCATCAAAATTATTCTCCCAATCCCCACATCTTTGGAAGATAAGACATTTGAAGGTGGCCATCTTCAACAGATACCCTGCTAACACTTCAGATTAAAGTAAAGAAATTAAAGAGAGGCCAGAGAGAAAATAGGGTGGGGAGAACTCACCGTGTATGTGGGTGGCCTGGGTTCTATCCACAGACTGCATGTTGTCCTTGAGAACCTCCAGGAATGATCCCCAAGCATAGAGCCAAAGGAAGCAATGCCAGTTGTGGCAACGCCAGGTGTAGGACCCAAAAGAGAGAGCATGAAAAGAAATGGAAATTGACAAGATATTCACTTACTAGTGACTTTGAAAGACTGAAACAAAAAAAGTATCAATGTGTCAAGAACATCTGAAAGAGAAACTTTTTATAATGGCATTAATTTTTCATCCCTTGTTGAATTGAAGATTTGTGTTACTACTTCCTTAAGTACCATAGTCATATAAGACCATAAAACTATATGAATGCATCTAAGAATTTTTTCAAAATTGGAATCAAGTGGTGCAGTAAAAAACATAAAAAACATAATTCTCTTCTTTTTGAAAGTGTTAACAAAAATAAATTAAGCAAAAATCATATTGATAGCCTTGTACAGATATTCAGAGTAGAACTAGACAATTAGACAGTAGATAAATATGAAGTTAACTAAGACAAAGAAAGACAGAAAGAACATGAACTATAAATGATGACCAAGAGGACGCATTACATTGTCATGTCCCGAAACTTACCGATACTCCTAGAAACAAATCAAACAAAATAAGCACATGGATTTTTATATCTTTCCTTGCAGATATAAATTTATTTAATACTTTCAAATATATTTTATGCTTGGTTTACGTTGGAGTTGGACTACTTATAAGCCAGAGATATAATTTGTTGTACACATTGCTATAAGGTCGAAGAATTTGCAAGTGACAAACTTAAAATATAAATTAATTGTGTTGAATTGTGATATATCACATCAACCGGATGCCGTCATTCCTCATCCACAGAGGGAATTTTAAGACTTTTATAACTTGACATCAATAGTTTTGTTTTTGCAAATTATTCATCTTCTGTACCTTGAGGTTCAGACTTATTTACTAAAACTTTGAAGAGATATGATGACAAACTTTCCAACTGTGTGTATGTCTTTACTATCTTTTGTGGCCTTCAATAAGATAAAATAGGACAGTCTGATTGTACAGAGTGGCATTTGGTCCTGCAAATAATATAGTAGGTCATCATAAGTGTCAGAATAGGTAAGCACACCTCGTGTGAAATGTGCTCCTTAAACCTCACAGTTTTCATTCTTCTCAACCTCTCTTCAATTTGATCACTGGCCTCTAGTCAATTAACATTTCAGAATTTATAGTGATAACACTAAAAAATCTCCATTATTGGAGCTGGAGTGATAGCACAGTGGTATGGCATTTGCCTTGCTCGTGGTCGACCCAGGTTTGATTCCCAGAAACTCATATGGTCCCCTAAGCACTGCCAGGAGTAATTCCTGAGTGCAGAGCCAGGAGTAAACCCTGTGCGTCCCTGATATGACCCAAAAAGAAAAAAAATAAGCCATTACTTAAGTATTAGTTCTACTCACGAGCAGAATATGGTCAAATGATTAGAGAACAATAGTCATGGCTACTTAAGTTGAAGTTTGCAAATAAAAAAGAAAAATAGTATTGAGCTAAGTTCAATCAGACTTTAGAAAAATCAATTGCTATATATATATATATATATATATACACACACACACACACACATACATATATCACATAACGTTAACTTTTAAAAATTTCTATTAGTGAATCACCATGAGGTAAATTTGTAGACTTACAAGTGTTCGTGCTTAGGTTTCAATTATACAATGATCAAGTACCCATCCCTCCACCAGTGCCCACTCTCCAACACCAATGATCCCAGTAGCCCTCCTACCCCCTCAAACCACCGACCCCATCCCGCCTCTGTGGCAGGGAATTCCCTTTTGTTCTCTCTCTCCTTTTGGTTACTGAGGTTTGCAAAAGAGGCACTGAGAGGCAATCATGTTCAGTCTATAGTCTACTTTCAGCATGCATCCCCCATCCTGGGAGGATCCTTCCAACAACCTTTACTTGGTGCTCCCTTCTCTATCTGAGCTGCCTTTTCCGCTAGCATGTGCGCCTGGCCTTCAAGCCATGGAGTGAACCTCCTGGTACTTATCTCGACTATTCTTGGATGGTAGTCTCCTATTTTGTTACTTTATATTCCCCAGATGAATGCAATATTTATATGTCTGTCCCTCTCTTTCTGACTCATTTCACTTATCATACTTTCCATGTAGTACCACTTGTAATAACATTACATTTTTGAGAGAATTTTTCAGATGTACCTTCCCAATGGTAACATTGACAATATTAATGGGCATAAGAGCTTGGGTCTTTTTGTGAGGAGTTGATGGATGTTATTGTTTCTTTTTCTTTCACTATTCCGTATATCTTCTTGAGTAAATGCTGAAGACTATAATAAATTTTCATCATTTTTTCAGAACCTCTCCTGTATACTAAAGACTGTTTTGATGTGAGTGTTCCAACACTTTCCAATAAAATTCCACCATCAATGTCAATTAAAGTAAAATTTGACAAGTATCTTGTCTAAAAGTCAAATTATGTTAATTATTCCCAGAAATAGATTCTGATGTGTAGTTTGCTCTTTTTAAAAGCAAGAATCAGAAAATGGTTTCTTTTTCAGTTCTGCAAGAGCTTTCAACTATAGTGCAACAAAATTATTTTGGTCTCAATTTTAAACTATCAGCAATAAATCACAAATCAAATCTCATCCTGTTTAAGAAATGAACTCTATCACTTTGTCACTAACTAAATATTTTGAAAACTATAGATTTATACATAAACATATTGACTCACTAGAGTAGATATAGATGTACATTTGCATCACTGTCACTGATACTGTCCTCCCATTGTTCATTGATTTGCTCGAGCGGGCTCAGTAACATCTCCATTGTGACACTTGTGGCTACTGTGTTTGGCAGATCGAATATGTCATGGGTAGCTTGCCAGGCTTTGCCGTGCATGCGAGATACTCTCGGTATCTTGCTGGGCTCTCCAAGAGTGACGAAGGAATCGAACCCGGGTCGGCCAGGTTAACCGCTGTGGCTGTGCTATTCTCTTCAGCAATAGCACAGCAGGTAGGGCCCTTGCCTTTCACTATAGATGTTATACATAAACATATTGACAGATAACCTGGGCCACCTCAGTTTGTTTCCTCTACTCCTCTCAGAGAGCCTGGCAAACTACCGAGAGTATTGTGCCCGCATTACAAAGTCTGGCAAGCTAACCTTGACATACTGGATCTGCCAAAAACAGTAACAAGTCTCACAATGGATACATTTTTTGCATGCTTGAGCAAATCAATGAACAATGGGAGGTCAGTGCTACAGTATACTTGCATACATAATAAAAAATGTATGAGAAAGATAAAGAAGTTATAAAAAATGCAAGTACTTCAAATTCTTTCACTGTATATATTACTTGATTCAATTTTGTTTTAGAACAAATCTTCAAACCCAATTGAGTCCTCATTGCAATACCAAACTCTGTTAACAAAGCAATATTGAACTGTAACTTTTTTCTTTGGCCACTCAAGCAATGTTCATGATTTATTCCTGTCTTATTCCTAGTTGTGCACATTCAAAGAAGAGCCTTGCCCATTGGGCTCTCTCTCACCCTTGAACTGTGACTTTGGACAAGTTGAAGAACATTTATATGCTCATAATATTTATTTATTTGTTGTGCAGCTTATAACTGGTAGTGCTTGGAAAGACATGCTGTGTTGGGGGTCAAAACCAAGGGCTTGCAAAAGGCATACATGTTGCCACTGAGCCATATTCCTGGTCCTCATTTTCTTCATCTAAATAATAAAACAATAATAATTTAATTTGAGCAATAGTTGATGTGAGTTATTAAAAGTTGTTAGAAGAAAATTGATTACTTAATAAACGTAGGATGACTCCTACATCAAAGTCTCAGTAAGCTATACTTAAATGTTTGCCTGGACATATACATTAACTTCTCTCATAAAATACAATACAGGATTAATAAATATCATGAGCAGTAATCCACACATTTATTATTCTAGATGGTTAAGCAAGAGTATGTTTCTGTTAAGCCTAAAGAATCTTACTCAGCTATATTCAGTCATATAAGTTATACCAAACATCAAAGTGCAGCTTCACAGGGAAGTCTGGTTAGAATTCTTAGGGCAGACTATTCTTCACAGAGATAGTTGGGAGATGCAGAAAAGCACAGTGGACAGTTACCGTGCACAATGTAGACCTGGGTTCAATACCCAGCACTATATTTAGCCCCTCAAGTTCCTGCAAGCCCTGAGTACATCAAGGGAAGTGGATTTTGATTTATTCTGAAAGGACAGAGAGTAGAGGTGTGTATTTAAAGGTGCTTGAGGGACTATATAGCTCCAGTGAGTGAACCTGGGACTCCTGCATTCCCATTCTTTAAACTATCTCCCGGCACATGTAAGTTTTAGTAGTTTAAGTTCATTCTCCAAGGAGTATTGTCACTTTGCTTATTTCTAAAGCTAAGCTTTACCTTCTATAGTACCTCACCTGTATCTTTATTAAAAACTGTAAGCTCTAATTTTGGATATATTTATTTTAAGATATGACAAAAATTTTATAATTAGAGCCATTTATGGCAACAATTAATATTAAATAACATAAATGAGAACACCTGTCTGACTGTAACTGTGCAAGTATTATATGTCTTCTATTTTCTAGTAAAGATTTATATAATTTTCTGAAGAAAAAATATTAGCTAAATTAAGAAATCTTATTGGATCATAATTATCATAAACATCTCAAAATTAAAAATAAATATATTGACTTATCATATGGGGAAATCTATATCATGTTGAGTCATAGAAAATATTGAAAATTATTGTACATTTTCTTAAAGGTACATTATCCATATTAATGCTATTGCATTTTACTTTTACTGAACTTTTAGTAACAGATACGAGGATTTAGTTAAGATTATTATCTTATAATTATATATAAATCAAAATGACTTTGTCATGTGAAATAAGCTCTGATGTAATTTCCATATGCATTGAAACAAAACTAAGTTTTACTTGAATGTTGCTTACGTATCACTGTATCGCTGTATCACTATCATTCTGTTGTTCATCAATTTACTCGAGCGGGTGCCAGTAACATTCCCATTCATCCCAGCCTGCTTACATATATACTTTAAATTATATCTACTTTGTCATTACTAGTTATCCATTTTCCAGGAGATTTGAGCATGATTTTAAAATCCGGATTAATCTAAAATTCCGAATAAACATTTATTGCCACATGACACTATCTAAAATACACATTGTGTCAAGGTTAGCATAAATCCACATATTTGATCTATCTGGGAATACTTGAACTATAAAATGAATTGAAATCACTATATTTGGAGATCTTTATTTAAATTATTCTATGTTATTTGATTTTCATATCTCGGTTATTTAGTGTTTACTAATGAATATTTTTCAAAACAAGACCTTATTTTTCAGAGATTATATCTAATATCAGTTTAATATCTAATATATTGTATATATTACACATAGTTATTTTCCAGAATTGTAGTAGTCATATATATATAAAGAGAGATGTGCATGTAAGTGTGTGTTTGTTAATGAAAACTTTTAATTTTGATCAATACATTTATCTGAACATTTAATCAAAATATTGTATGAGAAAAAAATCCCATTGCCTTCTAAATGTACTTGGGAAGATAATTAGAATCAAGCAGAGATGAATAAGTAATCATGGCACAAAGACTGATAAACATCTTTAAGATAATAGTCAAGCTGCTGCCCTGAATGTCAATTTTCTGGTCAATGAAATAAGAAATAGAATGAGAGTTTGAGAAAGAACTTTATTGGCAACAACTTGCAGCCTGGAAGATGCTGGACTCACATCCTTAAAGTAGCAACTTATTAGCATCATTAAATGTTTTTTTAGAGACATAGAAGCAGACTAGTAGGCACCAAAAAGATCAAGAAATTTCTTTCTTTCTCCCTCAAGGCACCTTTGATTTTATCTGTAAATCTTAAATACCACATGTTTTAAGTAATGCCATATGGAAATAAATGTTCAGAATTTCTGATCCAATAGGAGTCTAAAATCCTTTTAGAGATGTCTAAGCAAGGGTAGAACTTATTCCATGCCCTTGGGGAAAGAACAGGTTGAGACAACTGTATTTGTCAAGAAGAATTTTATTTACAATTTGACTTTTAATTTTGAATCCTACTCATAATTTATTTTGCACCAATATGAAAAGCATCATTCGGTGTAAGACCTGATGCTCTTAGTCCTGGCTCTGCACACCCGGATCACCTGTTATAGGATTCTGAGAACCATATGGGATGCTGGGAATCAAACCTGGGTTGAATGCTTGCAAGACAAGTGCCCTGCCATTGTACTATCTCTCTAGCCTCTGTTTTTAAATTATTAGTGCTAACCAAATATTTGTTGATAATACTGAGTGAAGAGTGTGTGAAAAAATAGTAAGTGGATGTGTGACTGAAACTCTCTTATGTCTGAAAGATGGAAGATGTGAGCAGAGTTTAGTAACAGATGCAAGATTGATAGGAGAGTAACAGGAAACCCTATCATAGCCAGAAAGCACTCTTTAAGTTGATTTACATTGCATTGTAATGCAAAAAATCTCTTTGTTCTCCAGTCATCCGTGTGCTGTTGCTTTGTCCTAGGTAGGTCAAACCTATACTAAACAGGACTGGTTTAAGAAAGTGCTAAATACAATGGCCTTTTTAAAGAGAGAGAGTCCTCTATCTTTTGAAAACTATGATCATTATGTGTATTGCAGTACGTTTCTTGAATATCATGTTAATGGAAGCCCTGATACTAAAAAGGAGCGTTTTTGTTCTTAAATATTTTTTAGGACAAGACAACAAAGTGTACACTCATGTTTGAGTTGGCAGATCGATTAGCAGAGGAAATTGTGGTTGTAATTAGAGAGGATTGTCCAGTGCCCTCCTGAATGCTGGCAGACTGTGGTGTGTACTCTCAACACCAATGATGCTCAAACTCAGATTTCCTACAGAGTTAGTGCAGTTGGGGCATTTGAGAAATTCCCAGAAACCAAAAAATCCCTGCACATAGAATAGACAAAGGGAAACCAGATTGTGACATCCCGATTAATCTCTTCCACATTGCAGTATTGACTCCCGACCTCATCTCCAAACATGTGCCCACACTCCATTCCTTTTGGTGACTTCAGAGACAAATCCAAACTGACTGCACCCAGACAGAAAAATGGTGCAGCAAGACCGACCAAGGGAATGTGCAGGAACAGAGTTCTGAAACAGGTCAGTGTGAAACAACTAAAGGTGGGTAACAAAGAAATGTCATCCAGAAAGGTCTGGATGCAGAAATTGGGACCCTTTGGATTGGAAGGTGAAATAAGTCATATTACTGTTTTTATATTAATTTGCTTTTTAAAAATTTTACTTTAAAAATGATGTGGGACACCATGATATATACAGTTAATGAGAGTGTTTCATCCATACAACTTGCCAAGTGGAGGTACCAACCTGCGTTGTCTATGCTAACCTGTTTCAGGAGATACTGACGTGCATCAGATGGTCCCAGACTGTGCCAGATCATGCTAGCCCACCACTTCATTACTGGTTGATGCCTGGATGAAGGGGAGGAGGTAAGAACTATATGCAGTCAGACTACTGCTGATATATTAGGGTGACCACACTGAGATCCCAGTGTACATAAAGTAGACAGGGAGCTTGGATTAAGGGGGACCTCCCAAGATGACCTAATGTTGGCCATCACTCTGAGTGTTAGCTAGTCTTCTCTTTATCTCTTTCCCTTCCTTCCTTCCTTCCTTCCTTCCTTCCTTCCTCTAAAACTTTTTTCACTCAAGAATATTTTCAACATACTGTCAAGTTTTGAAATAATATTTATATACTATAGTATAATATAATATAATGTACACCTGATTCATAACCCAATCTTAATTTGGTTCTCTATTTGCTTAATAGTTTTAGTAATAAATTAAGTACTAGTGGTCAAGTCCTTGGGGCCAGAGTGATTGTACATCATGTAGGGTAATTGTCTTTAGACAGCTGATCAGGAAAAAGCCTTGAGGACCATCAGATGTAGCCCAACACCCCTCTAGCACCCAAATATAAGCTTTGTGTATCACTCTGTGATTTCACCTTTTATTTTCCTTCCAGACATAACGCCTATACTGAAGAGGAAATTTTTCATTCAAATGATTTAAGTATACAAATTTGTATATACATGATTTAAGTATACAAATTTTACACAAATACAGCATACACACACAAACACACACACATGACATTTGCTCCAGTTCAGCAAAAATTTTTCCTAGAAGCATAACACTACAAAAGACTGAGGGAAAAATAATATTTAATGTATGGTTAATTTAATTGAAAGCAATAAGGGAGCCCACTGGGCTTAAAATTGAAATGAAGGAGTCAGAGCAATATTACAATGGTACCTTGTTTGCTTCCAGTGACTGATCCAGTTTCAGTCAGGACCAAACCCTGAGAATAAACATATATGGACCCAAAACCCAGGTCTACAGTGTGCATGGTAACCGCTTTTCCCATTATACTATTTCTGCATCCCCCCACTTTCTATGTGAAGAGTGGTCTCCCCCAAGAAGTTTTAACAGACTTTCTTGTGAAGCTGAACTTTGATGTTTAGTGTCACTTAGATCACTTTGAGTTTAGGTGAGTATGATTCTTAAAGCTTACTGGAAACTTACCACTTGCTTAATTATGTAGCTTAATTAAACATGTGGAATAGTGCTCCTTATTTTTATTAATCATGTACTGCATTTTATGAGAGAAGTTAACATATATGTCGAGGCAAACATATAACAATAAATTATCTAGACTTTGATGTAGTCATCGTTCTATGTTTATTAGGTAATCAATTTCTTCCAACAACTTTGAGTAACACATCAACTATTCCTCAAATTAAATTACTATAGTTCTATTATTTAGATGAAGAAAGGGAGAAAAAAACCCACAGATTATATGACAGGGTAGAAATTATAGATTTCCTGAGGGCACTTTCCCAAAAGAAGAAGACAAAAGAAAAAAAGAATATAATAGAAAAAAAAAGGAAGAGGAGGGAGAAAGTAGTAGGGATGAATGGAGAAAAGTGGGGAGGTTAAGTCTTTGATTAGATTTAAAACATTTCTCCAGACCAAGTCAGGAATCTTTACTATCTACAGCTCTAAGTAAAACACAGCTAAGATAAAATAACTGCACTGAACTGTAGCACTGTCCTCCCATTGTTCATCGATTTGCTTGAGCGTGACCAGTGACTACTTTGTAAAAATCAAGGAATCAAGTTTTTTTTAATCTCAGTTTAACCTTTATGAGGGGGCGGGGAAGTGCCCCAGTCCTCCAGATTTGTCTCCATTAAGAGCTGATAACACTGCATTCTCTTAATGCTGAAGGCAGATTTCTGGGTGCACAATCTCTGCAACATGATGCAGAGCTCCTGCATCTGAATTCAAATCTGAGAAATCCAAATGTTCCCAGTGTGGTAGAACTTAAAAAACTAAATTGAAAGACCTTTCTGAAGAAATAGATTTTCAACAACATATTTTATTGCATTTAGCCTTAACATGAAGACCTATCAAACAAGAGAAAGGAATAGGAAAATAAAAAGTGGTTGAAATGAAACATTGAGAAAATCAGCAGAAACCTCTAAACTCACTTTGAGTTTTTTACAATTGATATCTCTCATCCACTTTACTTCAAAGACAGCAGACAAAGCAGGGGAAGAAAACAATGAGCTGAAGGATTCAAAGTCCCAGCTCAATGCTGCTTGGGTAAGAACCCTGCTATAACCTCACACACATTTAGATGAGAACAGACCAGAGACAGGGTACGTCTAGGAGGAACTGAGGCCAGGATGGCAAGGAAGAGCAGTTAGCAGGGCTGTACATGGGCTGAGAGGACAGCGATGTGGACCCTGAGTACAGCTACAGCATAGCCTGGACATGGCTCAGGAATATCACTGGCCTGGAAGCTGGAGCTCTCCCCGCTCCTCTGGGCCCATTATTGTATCCAGAGACTTGATTCGTGTTTGACAATTGAATAGAAATCGTGCAAAATTCCTGACTACCTGAGAACCTCTATATTTTTTGGTTATTTTCTGTGGAAGAAGAAAAAGGGGGTAGAACAAAAATGGGGGCAAACTATTTGAGGGAATGTAGGCTACTCTGAGGCAGATTCTGAAGTGGCACCTTCCCCCAATGAGATTATCTGCTCCAGTGCAGTGGTTGCCTTAAAATTTATGAAAGTAGAACTTGGTTCATATTTTATTGTTCAGATATAACATGTCAATGTCACTGTCCTCCCATTGTTCATTGATTTTCTCGAGCGGCCCACTAACGTCTCCATTTTGAGACTTGTTATTACTGTGTTTGGCATTTGGCATATTGCATATGTCACGGGTAGCTTGCCAGGCTTTGCTGTGCGGGTGAGATACTATCGGTAGTTTGTCGGGCTCTCCGAGAGGCGCGGAGGAATCGAACCCGGCTTGTTGGGGATGGCTGCGTGCCAGGCAAATGCCCTACTGCTGTGCTATCACTCCAGTGTTAGTATAAAGAAAAGAAAACTGTGCAGAGGAAAGAAGAGGATGGGAGATATGAGAAGGTACTCAGAGACTTAGAAAATATCCCTAACATATTAATCGGTATTGCTTTTGGTGTGTTTCTTTTTGGATAAAGAATGCGTTATTCGGGTTCAGAAGTGTGTTTGATCCACAAAGAGCTGGGGCCACAAGGGACACTTTTCTCTTCATGTTATTTGCATTTATAAGTGAGTTTCATGAATTCTTTTTTTTTCTATCAGCTATATAGTATTCCATTGTAGCTACACCATTTTTTTAATACCATTGTTTTCTTAATCAGTCATCTTTCTTGGGCTCTCAGATTGTTTCCAAATTCTGGCTATTGTGAACAGTGCTGCAATGAACATACAAGTACAGATGCCATTTCTGTTGTGTATTTTTTTCGCCCTAGGGATATATTCCCAACAGTGGTATTGCTGAGTCATATGGAAGGTCAATTTCTAGTTTTCTGAGGAATACCCATATTTTTTTTCCAAAAAGGCTAAACCACTTGTCTTTCTCACCAACAGTGGATGAGAATTCCTTTCTCTCCACATCCTCACCAGTACTCATTCTTGTTCTTTTCAATGTGTGCCAGTTTTTGTGGAATAAGGTGATATCTGAATATTGTATTGATATGCATCTTTCTGATGATTGGTGATGTGGAACATTTTTTTTCATGTGCCTTTTGGCCATTTGCATTTCTTCTTTGAGAAAGTTTCTGTTCATTTCTTCTTCCTATTTTTTGATGGGGTTGGAGTTTTTTTCTTTTAAAGTTCTGCTAGTGCCTTACATATCTTGGATATTAACTCCTTATCTGTTGGAAATTGGCTAAATATATTTTCCCATTCTGTGAACTGTCACTGTATCTTGGTCACTGTTTCTTTTGAAGTACAGAAGCTTCTTAGCTTAATATAGTCCCATTTGTTTATTTTGCTTTCACTTGATTGGTCAGTGATGTTCCACCGTTAAAGATGCCTTTAGTATGACTTTAGTTAAACAATGTGATCTTTCAGAAACTACTAAGTCATATTTTTTGTAAATCTACATTATGTAATCTCATACTAAATATTATATTTATTTGATTATAAGAAATATTATATAAGTAGCTTCTTTTAAGAAAATTGTAAGCTAATTGTAAACTATGTAAAAACTTTTTGTGAGCAATAGATGACTTATTTTTTTTATTTTTTAACATACCTCACTCAGAAAAGTGACATTTTTTGGGATGAAGTAATACATAGTCAGATCATAGTATCAGAGAATTGGGTGGTTACAGCACTAGACTGTTATGAATCAGTGAGATGCCAAGCTCATTTATAATTGTAAGTCTAGAATTTTAAAAATAAGAGTAAATAAAACAAAAAGCTATTGATATTATACCAAAATATTTGGAATATATTTGACTCAATTTGTCTCCCCATGTACATGAAAAAATGCAAAGTCTAAAATGTATATAATCATTATTCAGTAAGGGAAATATGAATCAGTTTCTATATTTGAGTACAAAAAATACTGATAATTCAAGTTTAGCTTTCTATGTAAAATTTTATAATTTTCCAAAAACGTAGGCAGAAAATTCATTGCTTCCATTAAATTTACATCATTATTCATTCTATATAAAATATCATGATTATTAATATTCAAGAAAATAATTTGTTAAAGCTAAGTGACCTGTTTGTAGAATATTTTAACTCTTGCCACAAAGGTACTTGGTAGTATTAAAAAATATTTTTGATTAAGAAAAGTGTTTTACATGAGTATAAATCTTGTATACTTAAAGGGTTTAGTGTTACCATTCTATAACCAACACAAAAGTGCCAATATCTCTCCACCAATTTTTTCCTAGAAAGTTCATTTCCACAAACCATCACTCCCTTTATTTCTGCCTTCAGAATAAATGTTTCTTTTTGTCTGATATTGTGTATTCCTTTGCTTTTGTTCTTTAAATATTATATATAAATATTATGACATTTTCTCTCTTCCTTGACTTATTTCACTTCAGCATGATACCCAGCTATTATAACAGTATGGAAGCAATCAATAGCATGAAATTTCTTAACAGCTGAGTAATGTTTCATCGCGAACTATAACATATCCTCATGAACCACTCTTCTTTTATTATACAATGTTGTTTTCAGATTTTATCATGTGAATAGTGC
This sequence comes from Sorex fumeus, assembly GCF_029834395.1. Classification (NCBI taxonomy): domain Eukaryota; kingdom Metazoa; phylum Chordata; class Mammalia; order Eulipotyphla; family Soricidae; genus Sorex; species Sorex fumeus. The sequence goes on along the minus strand of NW_026606322.1, from coordinate 38,034,717 downwards.
AGTAATAGATATAGTCATGTGTATATAATTTCAACAAAATATTTTTTGTATTCTAAGGACATATACCAAAGACTTGAACTGCAAGATAATTATCATTAACATATCATAACACTTTCTAAAATAATTTATAAATCCTCATATAAATTTCTATATATAGTAAACCAATCTGTACACTCACTAATAAAAACTGAAGATTGTTTTTCATTACATTCCATTACCTCATACTATTTCTATCCTTTTTTGGTATAAGATATTTTCACTAGTGTGAAATTATACTTCCTTACTGTTTTTATTTCCATTTCTCTGGTAATCAATTATAGTAAGCATTTTTTTTCATGGTATTGTTGACAAGTGTAAATCTTCTTTGGAGAAAATATTATTTGTCCATTACACCCTATTTATCATTTGTTTTTTTTCTTTATTTTTCTTTTTTTTTCACTTTATTTAAACACCTGTCAAACAAACACTGTCCTCCTGTTGTTCAACAATTTGCTCAAGTGGGCCCAGTAACATCTCCATTTTGAGACTTGTTGTTACTGTGTTTGGCATATTGAATACATCACGGGTAGCTTGCCAGGCTTTGCTGTGCAGGTGAGATACTCTTGGTAGTTTGCCAGGCTCTCTGAGAGGAACGGGGAAATCGAACCCAGCTCGACCAGCCTGGTTGTGCGCAAGGCAAACGCCCTACCACTGTGCTATTGCTCCAGTCCATTTAAATACCATGGTTTACAAAGTTGTTCATAATACAGATATTATGGGCTTCCGACACCAGTCCCATCATCTGAGTGACTTTCTCTCCACCATTATTCCAATTTTCCTATACCCTTATGAGACACAAAATATTTTTATATTGCTTATTACAACCAAATGGCTAAATTAATAATTGAAAATATTTTAGTAAAACAAAAATGTATAAAAGTTATGATTTCTCAACATGGTGTTGTTAAATCTTTGAGGATTTACTATAGTTTGTTGTTAATCAAGCCTTTAATGTTATTGTTTTTGTTTCTTGAATTCAGTTGGCTTCTCTGTTACTTTCTCCTGTAATTTGATGTGATCATACTGGAATTTCAGTACCGTGGAATTTGGAGATGTCGACCAGTCACACTGTCCAGAAACTTTAGGAAATGTAGAACTGGGATGAGTCCACAGAGATTCTTAGTAAAGGCATGCAGTTAGTCTTGGCATAATGGCAGTGGTGTTATGTGGGTGCAGCTGCCAGGAATTGACACAGTTGAAACTCTGCCTGCTTCACTTCAGATGGACCGCTAGTGTTTTTAGATGGTTTGCTGTTGTGTCCATGAATTTCTGTTGCTTGATTTATATCTTCTCACAGATTTTTCTCCTGAATCTGAAGAGCAGGACTAATGGATGAGTTGTAATGGCAGTGGATGAGTTGAACTCATGAATTTGATGAGTTCTTTATATAATTTGGATAGTAGCCCTTTGTCAGATGTATCATAGACAAATATTTGCTCCCATTTTACAGGATGTATTTTTACTTTACTTATAGTTTATTTAGTAATTTACAAGTTTTTAGTTTGATATAAGCTGATTTGTTTATTTATTTATGTATTTTCCAATGGAGGAAAATCTATCAAGACATCACTGAAGCCAAGATAATAGGATACATTTTGCATTCTTTATTTTATAATTTATGAAGACATGCTATATAATACTACCATTATTTCTAATACATTTTATCAAATGTATGGATATATAAAATGTACCTATTCTGTTGATATTTTTAAGTGTTTTTCTTGTTTTATTTATTTATTTATTTTTTCTACACTGACAGTGTTCAAGTCTTACTCAAAGCTCTGCATTCAGAGATCACTCCTGCTAGGGTTCAAGGGACCATATTGGGTTCCTTGGATAGAACTTGGGTAAATCACATGCAAGACAAACATTCTACCCATTGAAATATTTCTCTGGCTCTGATATATTTTTTTAAAAAATTACTTACTTATATGAATAGTGTACTTTATAAGTTTTAAAATAATTACATTACCTTTGTCTCTTCTATAGCGAATGTCTTATTCACCCAAAATTGACCTGTCTTTTGTCAATCTAGATTACTCTTGCATATGTTAGCTGGAATTTGTTGAAATTGTTGAATTTAAAAGTTTTTTATTTTTACCTAATAAGGAATTTTACTAGTCAATTATGTCAGTAATGATTAATTTTATCATCTTTTTTTTTAATAGAGGACAATTTTAAGTGAGTAGGTTTTGATTCTGTGACTGATTAGAATTAAGGTCAATCTCAATTGTTAATTATCCTAATTACTTAAACAAAGTTTTCTCATCTTCATTATCCTGCACATACCATAAATATTAAATAAAATAACTTTATGCAAATTTCTAAGTAATTATTGTTCCTGGATATAAAAATCATCTCTACTTTATGTTTTTCTTTTTTTAATTTCCTTACTGAAGGGTCAGAGAGATAGTTCAGTATATCAGGAGCTTACATTTCCCCCACCCCCAGCAAATCCAGGTTTAATACTTAACATTGCATATTGGCCCCGGACCATGGCCAGTAGTAATCCCTGAGCAGAGAGCTAAGACTAAGCCAAGAATATCTGTTGGCAGCACTCCCAAACAAAACAAAGAAACCAAAAATTTTTCTAATCAACTAAATTTAAATTACTTCAGAATACTAATTTTAATGTCAATTTTAAGTTATTTGAAATTATCAACTTTGCATTCTAAGTGTATCATTATCAACATGAAATTTGAGTGATTCAATGGAACTCTACTTATACATTTCATGGAAGAAGCTACACATTCTGAATTTGAGAACTTCAGGCAGTGCTTAGGGATCATAGGGACCAATCAAGTGCAATACTAGGGCCTGATATTGTGGAAGTGCTTAAGTTCTATAGGTCTGGAAATTTTCAGATTCCCTCTAACAGTTCTTTGGGGTCTCCAATGCTTCATCTGTAGTTGAGGGGAACTTCCAGGCTTAAGACACTATGTTCCATGTGGTACCCAGGATTGAACCACCAAAATCAGCACAGGGAAGGCATATGTCTTAATTTTTATACCATAGCACCAACTCAAGAAACCACATATTTCAAGTCAGACAATTAATAATTTCCTTCTATTTATTTGTTTTAAAATTAATCTAATAACTGCATGCTCACCAACTTGTTTTTTAAAATAAGTCATAAAATATCCCTCTATTTGGCTTTCTAAGTTATCTGAACAACAGTCAGGGAGAAGACGATATGCAAGTCAAATGATATTTCAAAAATAAATATATATTTTATAAATATGATACAACCAGACAATACAATATTTTAAAATATATCAAAAATGGTGATCAATTCTCCAGGAAATTGAAAAATCAGAAACTCTCCCAAACAGATACTATGAAGCCCATATCTCTCTAATACCAAAAGGAAACAAAGACACCACAAGAAGAGAAAACTACAGGCCGATATCCCTGATGAACACAGATGCATAGATTCTCAAGAAAATATTAGCAAATAGAATTCAACAACTCATCAAAAAGATCATACATCATGACCAAGTGGGATTCATCCCAGGGATGAAAGGATGGTTTAATATTTGGAAATCAATCAACATAATCCATTATATAAATAAAAGAAAAGATAAAAATCATATGATCATATCAATAGATGCAGAGAAAGCATTTGACAAGATCTAGCACCCATTTATGATGAAAACCCTCACCATATGGGGATAGAGGGAACTTTCCTCAATATAGTTAAAGCCATCTACCACAAACCTATACCAAACATCATCTTCAATGGGGAAAAACTGAGAGCCTTCCCCCTAAGATCAGGGATGAGACAAGGATGCCCACTCTCTCCACTATTGTTCAATATAGTACTGGAAGTACTTGCAATAGTGATTAGGCAAGAAAAAGATATTAAGGACACCCAGGTAGGGAAGGAAGAAATCAAGCTCTCACTATTCACAGATGATATGATACTATACTTAGAGAACCCTATAACCTCCACCAAGAAACTACTAGAAACAATAAACTTGTATAGTAAAGTGGCAGGCTATAAAATCAATACCCAAAAATGCATGGCTTTTCTATACGCAAATAGTGAAAGAGAAGTGACATGAAGAAAACAATCCCATTCACAATTGTGCCCCAGAAAATGAAGTACCTAGGAATCACCTTAACTAAGGAAGTAAAGGTCCCGTACAAAGAAAACTACAAAAAGCTACTTTAGGAAATAAAAGAGGACACGAGGAAATGGAAAAATGTCCCCTGCTCATGGATGGGGAGAATCAACATTGTCAAAATGGCAATACTTCCCAAAGCACCGTACAAATTCAATGTGATCCCTATAAGGATACCCATGACATTCTTTAAAGAAATGGAGCAAACACTCCTGAAATTTATATGGAAAAATAAGCCCCCACGATAGCTAAAGCAATTCTTGGGAAAAAGAAAATGCCTAACTTCAAGCTCTGCTACAAAGCAGTAATAATTAAAACAGCATGGTACTGGAACAAAGGCAGAGCTGCAGACCAATGGAACAGAGTTGAATATACTGACATCTCCTCCCAAGCATATGATCATCTAATCTTCATTAAGGGGGCAAGAAAAGTGAAATGGAGCAGGGAAAGTCTCTTTAATAAATTGTGCTGGCAGAACTGGACGGCTACATGCAAAAATGTGGGCTCAGAACTCTGCCTAGCACCATGCACAAAAGTAAGATCAAAATGGATTTTGACCTCAACATCAGACCAGAATACATAAAGTTCATTGAAGACAAAGTTGGAAAAACCCTCCATGATACTGAAGCTAATGGTATCTTCAGAGATGTCATGCCACCGGCCAAGCAAGTGAAAACAGAGATAGACAAATGGAACTATCTTAAACTAAGAAGCTTCTGCACCTCAAAAGAAACAATGACCAAAATACAAAGATGCTTTACAGAATGGGAAAGGATATTCGCCAAATACATATCCGACAAGGAGTTGCTATCAAGGATATACAAGATACTGGTTGAACTCCACAAGAAGAAAGCACCCAACCCTATCAAAAAATGGGGCGAGGAAATGAACAGAAACTTTCCCAAAGAAGAAATCCGAATGGCAAAAATGCACATGAGAAAATGCTCTATATCACTAATCATCAGAGAGATGCAGATCAAAACAACAATGAGATACCATTTCACACCACAGAGACTGGCCCACATCCACAAGAACAAAAGCAACTGGTACTGGCGCGGATGTGGCGAGAAAGGGACCCTCCTTCACTGCTGGTGGGAATGCCAACTGGTCCAACCCTTTTGGAAAACAGTATGGACGATTCTCAGAAAATTAGAATTTGATCTCCCATTTGACCCAGCAATACAACTCCTGGGAATATATCCCAGAGAGGCAAAAAAGTATAGTCGAAGTGACATCTGCACTTGTTTGTTCATTGCAGCACTCTTTACAATAGCCAGAATCTGCAAAAAACCTGAGTGCCCAAGAACAGATGACTGGTTAAAGAAACGTTGGCACATTTACACAATGGAGTACTATGTCGCTGTTAGAAAGGATGAAGTCATGACATTTACATCCAAGTGGTACTACATGAAAAGTATCATGTTAAGCGAAATGAGTCAAAAAGAGCGGGATAGACACAGAAAGATTGCATTCATCTTGGGAATATAAAGCAACAAAATGGGTGACTAATGCCTTTCTTGCAAAACACAGGACCCAAAAGAATAGAGAGAGAACAAGGTGGAATGCCCTGCCATAGAGGCAGGGTAGGATGGGAGGGATGGGGGGCAGGAGGGATGCTGGGACCCGTGGTGGTGGAGGATGGGCGCTGGTGCAGGGATGGGTACTTGATTATTGTATAACTGAAACCCAAGCAAAAAAAATTGTAAATCTATAACTGTACCTCATGGTGTTTCACTAATAAAAAAATTTAAAAAAAACTGATGATGAAAAAATAATAAAAAAGTCATATAATGTGACAGTGTGCTCATACAAAATATTTTGTCATAATTATAATTTAATGTTTGAAGTATATCACCTGAAATGGCCCAGAAAGAACTTTCAGTTGCATATTTAATATTTTATTAAGTGAATGGTAGATTATTTAACGATTTGCATTTTGATTCATTAAAAAAAACTCTCCCTGTAGTTTCTTCAATTGAGCTTTATTACTCTGCTTAGAATAAAAATATATTAATATTATTTTAAAGTATTTACTGAAACCCTAAATTGGCTTATAACGTGCTCCTAGACTGAGGATAAAACCAAATCTCCCATAATCTCTATAAAAATCTCTAAAGAATGTATCTTGTAGAGGAAATACATAGTAAGTTTTAGCACTGTAGCACTGTAGCACTATCCTCCCATTGTTCATTGATTTGCTCCAGCAGGCACCAGTAAGGCTCCATTGTGAGACTTGTTACTGTTTTTGGCATATTGAATATGCCACAGGGAGCTTGCCAGACTTGCATGGGGGTTGGGTGCTCTCAGTAGCTTGCCAGGCTCTCTGAGAGGGACGGAGGAACCCGGGTTTGCCGTGTACAAGGCAAATGCCCTACCCACTCTGTTATCACTCCAGGACTGGAATGATAGTAAGTTTTAATTAAAAGAAATAAATTTTGAGTTAAGGGAGAGAAAGAACTGAAAATAAAGTATGAATTAAGCAAGGGAAGAACTGAGAGACTGAGAGATGGTTTGCTGAGAGAGGGTGAGAATATATAGCTTTTTTCTACAAGGCCCTGACTTTGATTCCTTACACAGTGTGAACTCCATTTATACTGTCAGTTTTATCGTTGGTAACCTCCTGAGTACCATTATGTCATTCCCAATACTTCCAGAAATCCTCGTATGCCCCAAACACCACCCCAAACACCACCTCTACCCAAATAAGTGAAAATTTCCATATGGTTGGGCTGGAGCGATAGCACAGTGGTAGGGCATTTGCCTTGTGCACAGCCAGCCCGCTGGAGTCCAGTTCGATTCCTCCTTCCTTCTCAGAGAGCCCAGCAAGCTACTGAGAGTATCTCAGCTGCATGACAAAGCCTGGCAAACTACCTGTGACTTATTCAATATGCCAAACACAGTAACAACAAGTCTCACAATGGAGACATTACTAGGCCCTCTTGAGCAAATCGATGAACAATGGGAGGACAGTGTTAGTTTCCATATGGTGATCTCCCAGAACCGCATCTCCCAGTGCTATTAGCTACATAGGCGTCATTCCTGGCAGTTCTGGAAAATAGCAATCACAGATAAACATACTCATCTAGCACTCAGAGGAGGGGAAATGTTTATAATACCATCAACCCAGGAAACAAATATATATTGTGAGCTACAGAATCATGGGCTTGCTTAAGACATGCGATTTCAGTGCTTGCAGCAGAGAACAAACGGTCTTGATCACTAAGGAAGTTTATCAGAGGACTGATTGTGTAGGCAGGGCCAAAAGAGGGCGGGGAAACGTTTTTCTGCCAAGAGCCATTTGACTATTTATAAAACCATTTATGAGACATATTTATTGGCAGGTGGCTGGGGATAGCCAGTGAGAAGCATATGTGTCTGCTGGGTTATGAACTGAGGTCAGACTGCTTGGTTTCCTGGCTTCGGAAGACCAGCAAGCCAAACATTTCTTGGCCGTTTTAGTGTTGGTGGGAGGTTAAGGAAGATGAAAAGAGGAAGAGCACTTTGAAATGTCAGCAAATGTTAATGAGCAGTTTTGTTCAGATACCATGAACAAACTGAAAAATAGTCCTTCCCCCAGATATCGAGAAAAGATTTTTTCCCATCCTGTGTCTCCTTGGCGTATAGATCTAAGTGAAGGAAGGTCCTGCTTTCATGAGGAATTGGTAGCATTGTTTAAAGCACCTAGAGTAGTGAAGATGTTTGAATCAACTCCCCAAACAAATTTTCTTTTCTTTTACTTGGGGGGTGGGGGATGGGGCGTGGTCACAGGTTTTGCTTCTGGCTCTTCCATTCAGGGATCACTACTAGGGGGGCTCAGCTCAGCTGGAGATCAAAATGCAGGTCAGCCATGTGCAGGAAAAGTGTCTACCCACTGCATTATTAGTCCTGACACAGAAATGACTTTTCGGCAGAAAAAAAAAATAGTGTTACAGGGAAAACATCTAGGACATGCATTTTGTTAAATGAATCACCTTCTCCTGTGGTGTGGATCAGCCTAATATTGTCTTAAACCACAAAACCCTTGACAATTTATTAGCTCAGAATCAAAATACTCACTCTGCCCTATTTATTCTAGAAATTATTTATATAGAGTTATATATGTATCTAATTAACTTTGGTCTCTTTTCCTACTAGTACATCTGATGATCATGCATTTAATTTGTAAAATGAAGAGAACTAATAAGAGTGAGAAGGAACTTTCCTTTGTACCAAACTCTTTAAATCATTATTGAAATAGTAAGAGAAAGAAACAAGGTGCTAAAGTAGTGACATCATGAGACCCCACAGTTGTATGAAGTTTCTCTATGAGAGGAAGTAAATGTCAGACATGAGCCTAGACAAAGTCAAATTAGATTTATTCTGTTTAACAAGGCAGATGTTATCACATATGTGTAAACTGATAAACCAAGCTCATAGAAAGGATAAAGAGGAAATATTTCATTATAATCACTATTAAAAAATAAAATTCCACAAATGGAAAATGAAGACACATTTGTAAATCTGGTGATAGAATAAGCAGTGCTTATGATTAAGAATGTTATTTACATCATAAGTAAAGCAATATTGTCATTAACTACAGTTAAAATTAAAACTGACAATTTTTACCCGAGAATGAAGTAACTACCTTCAGAGACTGCATTTTGTTCATTTGTTCATTTGTTCATTTCTCAATATCCTTAATTTCTTTTCTTTTCTTTTCTTTTCTTTTCTTTTCTTTTCTTTTCTATTAGTGAAACACCATGAGGTACAGTTGTAGACTTACAAACTTTCATGCTTGGGTTTCAGTTATACAATGATCAAGTACCATCCCTCCACCCACCAGTGCCCATTCTCCACCACCAATGATCCCATTAGCCCTCCCACCCCCAACACCATCCCCCCTACCCCACCCCTTACTATTTTGACCTTTACTAGAATGAAGAGGATAAATTGAGAGACAGGTCTGAGAAATAGTACAGTGGTTAAAATGTTTATCTTCCAGGAATCGGATCCTGGTTCTATTTCTGGCAATGTGTATGGTCCCCTGAGCACCCCAGAGAGTGATTCCTGAGCATAGAGCTATGAGTAAGCATCAGTACCTCCAGGTTAAAACAAACAACAAAAAGAAATTAAAGAAAGTGTTGGAGGTAATAGATTACCTAATATCTTTCATAAAGCTAAATAAACAGAATCACTGAACTTCAATCTAGCTGCTTCTGTGTCAATCATATTTCATATTTTTCTATATTCTTCAAAACTCTGCCACAGAAATATGGTGGACATAGATATAGAGGCACAATTCAGAATCAATGTATAAACACAAACGCAGCAGCATTTCCGTAAGTCTAGTGATTTTATGCAGATTTTAGCAATCACTCACTAAATGAAACAAAGATAATCTTAGGCTGAATACCTTGTATTTTTTAAATCACTGTCCTTAAAATGATCTTTGAACACAGTATTGTATACCCAGATTTGTAATACTTTTTTAATACATCCATTCACTTTTTCAAAAACAGTACAGTGCATCTAAAATATCGCTTTGTTGCCCCATCACCTTATCAGGTTTTCACCATTGGCCCCTTTTCCTGGATATTTTTGGCCTACAATAATGAACAGGTGGCATGGAGGTAAGAAGCCATGTGGCTGTTAATGTGGTCTCACTTTCTGGAGAACAAGAGGAAACATTTTCAGAAATTTAGGCTGCCAATTTATTTTGTTGGCAGCTGTGGTCTAAACTGGAATACCATTTTGAGAGCAGGCATGTTGCCATGATAACAGATGGTTACAAGTATTGACAGCCAAGTGATCATGTATGTACATGGGTTGTGGGTGTTGAAAGCAAGCTGCTCACTTAAGAAGGTCAAACAGCAGTCTGTCCAGAGCTTCTGGAAATAATGTTAAGAGGGAAAGCTGTTTATTTCTTATATTCTGTTAATTATGATGCTCTCAAACAATTACTTAGATAACTCAGGCTGTGAAATTTATATTACAATCAATAGAACTAAGTGGCATAACAGATGTCCTGACTCCAGATTAAGTAAAATAATTAACTTTGATATCAACAACAAAACAAAATGTTATATAAAATGTCTGGGAATTATGGGTAGGTTATGGAATATATTCTTTAGAAACAGTATTTGGTTTCTTACATTTATTCTCAAAAGGTTCTCAATATTCCACTATAATGGTCTGATTATGATCCTATCATCTTTTCAGTCTTACCCTAGATTCTAGTACTTAGCTAAACACAAATATTTCCAATCACAGTGGCATGTTTTTCATCCAATTAAATTTTAATTACTAGAGATTTCCCAAGACATGCTAGACACATGCATACCCTTTAATAACGTACATCTGGGTGTGTTTGTTTAACCAACAGCATTTTTATGAAAGAATAAAAAATTTCAGCTTATATCTCAACTGTGTATGTGTACCTTTCCTCTCATGAATATACATAGATGTCACAAAAACTAGTAGAATGTTTATCATTTCTAATGTCAACTTTGCTCTTCTTGGTACAAAACCAAAACATTACTCCCTGTCTTGGAAACTTTTGCTGTGGATATCCTTTTCAACATGCACTTCTTTCATGCCAATAAAGTCCTTCTTTCATATTTAGTCATTCTAACCCTAACATTGTATATTCACACATTTGTTTACATTGATGCAACCCAGAAATAGTGAAAATGTTAAAATGTAAAATGTATTAACTTACTAAGATCACACAGCCCATTTTACTTTACTTTCTAAAGGGTTTTAAGTAACCAAATATAATAATTTTAAAATTGTATAATTATTGAAGAACACATGAGGTTCATTTTGAGGCAAATATGTTAGAAATATATTCATTTATTAAATACATCCAGTGCAAAATATTTTCAATTAAGGGTTATATATAATTCTATGTTTCACATTATTTGATTACATTTAATATTCAAACACCACTCCCACCACCATTACACCTTCCCACCACCATATTTCAAATGTTTCTATCCTGAAACCAAAATGCTGCACCCTAGAGCAGAATCAAATTATTTATTTTATATTGCTTGTAATTAATGATCTACTAAAAATGATCCAAAAAAGGTTTCTAAGAGAAATGTGTGTGAAGATTGCTGTATCCCCTCCCTCAAAGCCATTAAGCCCTCCTATAAGAGATGACTAACATGTTGTTAAAGGTTGAGTCTTATGTGCATATGCATATATATGTATATATGTGTGCATATGTATATATGTGTGTATTCCTTCAATATACTTCCCCCTAAGAAGATTGGTTACCTTCTGCTTTAAACCCTATGAAATGTGAAATGTGGTGTGCTAATCTTGGTATATTGGTGCTTTAAGTATGAGATGTTCAGAAATAGATTCAATCATGGGTGATTGGGTGAGGTTCGTCTGAGCATCTAGGTAGTGGCCATGTGTATGGCAGAGGTTGAGTTCTGGGGTTGTTAGGCTGCTGGGGCTGGTTCAGTTGAGGCAGGGAAGGAAATTTATCCGCCTCCCTCTGGGTTGCCCCAAATGAAAGAGCATGCATTTATTTTTAGGTTAGAGTTTATTGTACAGTTTAAGTGATGGGCCTCAGTCCCTCCCCAAATGTCCAGATTTCTCTTTTACCCGTGGACAACATCACTCTTTTCTCTCACAATGACCGGTCTAGAGCATGATCTCCCTAATTTGCTGCTGGGTCTCTTTTGGACTGTACCTCAATGGTTCCCTGACGTTTCAGCTTTCCTTAGTTTTCAGCCTGTATCTGAGTTTTCCTGGGCCATCAAACCCCTTCTGTATTCTGGCTCTATTTGGGGTGTGTGTGTGGGGTAGACTGGTAGGTTCAGGCAACCCTACGGAGTTCTGGGCTTCTAATCCATATCCAACATCAGTGCCCTGCCTGCTGTATTATTGCTCTCATCTGAATAATGATATTTTTTTATCTAGAATATGATGCCATTTGATATGTTGATAAGATAGTCTGTAGTTTACATCAGATGGTATTAAATGATTAAAGATGATATACATATTATTATGATTACACATTGAACAACTATGAAACAAAGACTACCAAGATTGCACAATTATCAAAGAAAAGTGAAATTTCCAATAACTTAGGGGAAATAGTTTGGAACTCAGAAACAGAGGAATTCTGAACCCAGTGTTGTTCCTATGAGAATGAGAGAATAAAGATTTCTCTTAAGAGCAATTGAATGAAATAATATGTTAAGTAACAACGTAAAAAGTTAGAAAGAAATTTCAAGGGAATACAGAGCATTTTCAGAAGCTGATATTGGGGCATCAGAATATCCTGTGTTTATAGTTTAAAAAATGCTGGAAAATGGAAAAGAAACTCCATCAGTGAAAAGAAAGAAAAGGCACAAGATTAATGGAGAGAGAAATAAACAAGAAGACTGATGTTGAACCTTAAAAAGTTGAATTGAATAAGCACAGCCTTCAGTGGTACTATTCGTTCAGTCTTGACATCTTTCTGCAGAATAGACACACTTTACATCTTATGAACTCAACAGGCACCTGGAAGGGACATTTAGAAACTATGGTATGAACAGGGTTTTGCTTTCCCTGAGTTAACACAGTAACGTCTCCACTGGAGATTTTGTTGTTACTGTGTTTGGCATATCGAATACATCACGGGTGGCTTGCCAGGCTCTGCCGTCTGGGCGAGATACTCTCGGTAGCTTGCCAGGCTCTCCCGAGGGGCGGAGGAATTGAACTCGGGTCGGCCATGTTGGCTGCATGCAAGGCAAATGCCCTACCGCTGTGCTATCGCTCCAGCCCCTGAACTGTCAAAAAAGAAGTCTAACTTCTTGAAGTTGGGCAAAGAGAATAGTAGCTCTGACTGGTTACTAATCAGCTAATCCTTGTTCTGCTTTTTGTAGTAATGCATATACGGTTCACTTAACTTACCCCATCTACAAGGGACATTGCAGTTATTGGAAAAGTTGCTTTTTTATAGAAAAATATCAATAAAATTTCAGAAAGAGAAATGCCAAATGTATAAGAAAAACTAGGGATATACGAGAGGGGGCAAGAATTTAGGCACCAAAAGCTTCTGTTACTAAATATGTACTTGAAATTTGGTTCTACAAGCCAAGACCAAACTAGAGTCTTGAGTCATTAAAATATTCATTACAGGATAAATGTTATAGTAAACCCCAAAGAAACAAAAAAATTAGAATATTTTTCTGATATTGAAAATTAAGAAAAATTTTCAAAATACCAGCTTTCTATATGAAAGCTTTCCTTTTAAAACAAAATGATCCTCTAATGTATTCATACACATGGTAAGTGAAATAGTGAAAATATTAATTTTTATGTAATATATATTTACTTTTCATACATAATTGGTAAAAATTAAATTTCAGAGGCTGGGGAGTTTATGTAACATTGGGATTAAACTAGAATGGCCTGCTATTTTATTTTTTTTATCACGGCTAATTTTCTTCTCATTTCACATTCATCAAATAATTCAAGGCTGACAAATATTCTATTGCAATGGTGCAGGTTAATTTGACATGTAATACCAGATAATTTATTTACCTGTTACATATTCGTTAGATTTTAAGAATAACTTTCTCCACTTTAATTCATTTAACACTATCTTATAATGCTTTAAGCATTTTTAAATATTTAACTTTATTGACTGATAATAGCAAATCATGATCATAATCATGATCATCCTGTTGGTCGTCGATTGCCTCAAGCAGGCACCAGTAATGTCTCCTTCTTCCTAGCCCTGAGATTTTAAAAGAGCCATATTCAAGGCTCTTTCAGGGTTAGGAGAATGAGACTCATCATTGTTACTGGTATTTGGCATATTGAGTACAACACGGGAAGTTTGCCAGACTCTGCTGTGCAGGCAGGATACTTTCCATAGCCAGCTGGTTCTTCAAAGGAAAAATGAGATAATAAGATGTTGTGCAGCTGATTTGTGGCCACGTGCTTCCAGGAGCTGGGTTTTATAGTCTCTGCATCTTGGCCATTGATGGGACCAACCTGGAGCTGGCAGCAGGTGGTGGGTGTGACACCTACCTTCTGGAAGATGGGGGATCTGGGTGGAGAGGGCCCAGTCCCAATCCGAGCAGTCGTGGAGATCTCATCCCCGGGACCCGCATGCCTGGGTTCCTCTGCCAGTTCCTTCATGCATGAGGCTTGTCCAGACATGTGGAGAGTGGTCTCAGCAAATACATATGTAATACATAATAGCAAATAAATACATAATAGTGAAAACATATGTAAAATATACACTATAATAATATTTATACATATTCATATGAATATACATTGTGGAATGGTTACCAAGATTAATAGAATTATGTATATTTATATGTATCTGTGTATGTGTCCATGTATCTATCTATGAAGTCATCCTATCATGATGTGGGAAATAACACCATATAGTTGGTATAAAAATAGATATCATTTAAAAAAAATTTTAACAGTACGAGTGTTTGTATTTGACACACACAGAATTATGAAACATGAGAAATTTAAAAAGCAATGATGACATCAAAGTGTTAACTATTTTCTTGTATGTTACTTGTGAAAATATATCTGACTTTTAAAGGGGAAGTATTTTACTTGATAGCTTGGGAAATGGGAATTTTCATCAAAGAATTGGCATAGAGAACAATAGACATGGCTAAAATAAATATCAAAGAAACACAGAGCAGGCCTTGGTAACCTACTGATAGTAGAAATTCTGGCTTAGAACCATGCAATGCCAGTATAACCCTAAATTTTAGCACACATATATGCCGTCACTGTTATTAGCAGTGGCATTTGCTGAATCCATTTCAGTGTGTGTAGAACAGATAAGCTTTAAATCTCTGTTTAACTGAATTTAAATCATCATTTGACTGAATTTAAAATACACTTTATTATCTTTAAAATAAATAGCTGTACATATCAATAGTTTTCACATTTGGAAAATATCTTAGACAAGACATGGACATATCTATAGCAACGAGCTCTCCGTTCCTGTAATATGCACACACCACTGGGCCTTGGCTGATGTCCATATGGAACAGTGTTTAATCCACTCTCTTCGACTCACAGGTTGCTTTTGGTTGCTCCTTTGAGACTCTTGACCACACTTATTTGAGAATGGATTTTATACAACGGCTCCCATCAGAGCAGCTTCTACCTTGAAAAACAAAAGGTCTGCTACCTGACCAAAATGTAGTATCAATATTACCAGGTTTTAAAAATAAGTTTATAAGCTTACTCTACCATATAATATTGTAATTAAGAAGTAATAAACCATGATACACGGCCAAGTCACCATTATTATTCATAGGCAAAGAAAACCTTAACTCTCAAATATTGCAGCTGATTTAACATTCAGAACTGATTTCATCTGATTTGTGAACAATAATGCTTTCAGAAATAAATAATGGCACAAACATTTTCATTGCAACCTATTTACCTGCTTAGGTAAATATTAAATGATATTTATAAAAATAAATGTTCTTTTCTCATTATGGAAATCATTGTTATTTTTTCTGCTTGAGTTTTGATTTTTTCTAAAATGCAAGGCTTTCGAAATGAATGTTAATATATGATTTCAGTATATTAGTGTACTTGTACTCAGGCTCAATTATGAGTTTCATAATGATACACTCTTTTTATGGGGATATGCACTCAGCATTCTCTAGAAACATTTTGTCTATTGCAGAACACATTCTATCTATTGATGACTTTTGTTCATATGATTAACTGCTTCAACAGCAAACCAGAATGAGAATAGACTAAATATTTATCATAGTTTTCTATACTTATGTTTTAAAAATCAGACTAAACATTATCCAAATTTAAATTATTTTGAAGGACCAGCAATTCAGACTCACTGGACCAGAATAGTTTCTTCCAACATAGTTAAACCAGTCAGAAACAGTACATAAAATAAAAAGAAACCCATAATTAAGCAATAGAGATATGTATTTGCAATAATTTGGTCAGCATGCTGCCCAGGAATTATATTGAGCCTTACCCAATTGAGAGTGATCATATGATCAGTACTTGTCAATTACAGGCTATATTTCAAATTACAGTACCTTTTCCATTGTTAGTGATAAGTTAGGGAGATCTTTTAATGAACTGCTTATAGTTAAGAGTATTTAGTTCTCATGATATAATTTATTCCACAATTAACTTTTTTTTAATATTAAGGAAATGAGGCACACAATATTGACAATTTTTTTCATAATAAATTAAGATGCTACATCTAAAAATACAAAATAATAAAAAAATACAATCAATGGAGAGAGCAAATAAAATATAGCCAGTAAACTAAAAAAAGAATAAAATCTAAAGATAATTAAATTTAAATTAAAAAATAAGAGCAAAATACAATAGAGTACATAAGACATGAGAAAATATATGTTTTTTGGGGGGTGTTAAATGCTTTTGTTTATTGTTTATTTATTTACTTATTTTCTTATTCAATCATGAGCTACTATTACAAAACTTTCATGTGTGAGTTTCAGTCATACAATGATCAAACACCTGTCCCTCCACCAGTGTACATTTTCCAACACCAGTGTCCCCCGTATCCCTCCCCACCCACCCTCCCACCCCTACCCCTGCCTCTATGGCAGACAATCTCCTTCTTTCTCTCTCTACTTACTGGGTATTATGATTTGCAATACAGAGAGTGAGAATCAATCATGTTTGTCCCTTATCTACTAATATTGACATTCTTAACTACCCTCATATATCAAATAAGTAGTCACTTCTACACAAATTTGTTTCACAAAACTTTAGAATGTCAAAAGAAAAAAAGAAAAATGATATAATCTTAGGGAACTTTTAATTTACCTCTATGGAAAAAATAGGGCCATTACACATTTTAATTTCAAAGAAATTGCTAACAAAAATGTCCTCAGATACTCTTTGTAATTAGAATTCTATAGTAGAACAATTAGGTCATTTTGGGAACAACCATTATTTTCAAGTTGGAAATATTTATGCTAGGAAAATAATATATTTAATTATTATTGAAATGCTTGGCATAATTTGTAATGTTCTCTAGTTATTCACGTGGCTATTTATGTACTCAACACTTTAAGTTATTCAGAATCTATTCAATGATTGTAACTGACAACGGTAAATAAGAAGCTTAAACAAAGAAAATACAAACACTTTTTTAATTTTTAAACTCACCTTCTTAGCTTTCCCTAAACTATTATGCTACCATTTTCCCATTTATAATGAAACAACTCAAGAATTGAATTTCCTAATTCCTTGCTAAAAGTATTTATATGACCAAATTTAGTCTCATCAAGGACCTGACTCTCCTTAAACCACATAAAATCCAATCATAGACTGTAATACCAATGTCTTCTCTCTTTCTCCAAATTTTCTGAGTTAACTATCCCATGATTAATCAACTGATTAGCAAAATTTCCCAAATGTCACTTTCAAATCCTTATTTTTCTTTAAAATAACCAGTGTTGAGTCTTAGTTGAGAAACACAACTTCAACTTGCATCCATTAGAATGGCTAAAATCCAAATCTAGGACATGAGAACATGTGAAGAATCAAGATATTCATTCATTGCAGATTGGAATGCAAAATTGTACAGCCAATATGGAAAAATAGTGTATTCTTGTTAGATTAAGCATTTTCTTGCTGAAAGAACCAAATACTATGGTCTTCATATTCAGTTAAATTATTTAAAAATTTAGGTCTTTTGACAAACCTTGCAGAAACATTTATAGAAACTTTATTTAAAATTGTCAAACCTGAAAGAAATTAAGTTTTTCTTCATTAGTTTCATAGAAACAATTGTGCTACATCTAAACAATGAAATGTTATTTGACATATTGAATACAAAAATAAATAAATAAATAAATAAATAAATGGGAAAAGGGAAAGAAAGACAGTACAAAGGGCAAGGCTCTTGTCTTGTATGGCAGATCTGGGTTTAATTCCCAGCATTTTGTATGGTTTCCAGAGCACTGGTTTGAGTGATCCCAGAGGAAACCCTGAGAACTATCTATCAGCTGTGCCCTTCTCCTCGAAAATCAGCTATCAATTCGTGAATTTCCATTTTTTCAAAACTCTCATCAAAACTAAAGTCAGAGTAAAATATTAAATGTGTTTAAATAGGTGAATGCAATTAATATAATAAAGCTACTGTATCAAAAACAACCATTCAGCATGTAATACTGCTGAATCATTTCTGAAAATTACTTTTAGAAGGTGAAAGAGTGAGATCTTGAGTAAAAATAGAAACAGGCATATCGAGGATCAAAATACAAATTTCATTGTTAATAGGGCTGGAGTGATAGCACAGCGGTAGGGCTTTTTCCTTACATGCAGTCAACATGGCCAACCCGAGATCGATTCCTCCGCCCCTCTCGGAGAGCCCGGCAAACTACCGAGAGTATCTCGCCCGCACAGCAGGGCCTGGCAAGCTCCCCGTGACTTATTCGATATGCCAAACACAGTAACAACAAAGTCTCCAATGGAGACGTTACTGGGCCCGCTCGAGCAAATCGATGATCAACGGGAGGGCCTTTACTTTACTTTACTTACATTGTTAATAGTTGCAGTGCTCTAATCTAATGTTACAAGACTATAAAGTTTTATTAATTAATAGGATTTTAAACTTTCATGAACTCAAAATGACTTTGTCTCATTGTTTCTACAAGTGTAAAATCAAATTATAAGAGTGAAAGAAAAAATTATCATTGTAAATAGGAGAATGGCCTACTACTAATCATTCACTTTAAAAAGTTTATAATAAATTTTTCAAATGTCGGCAAATCCTTTAAAAAGTGAATTATAAGGCTGGAACAATATTGTAGTAAGTAATAGTAAGTAAGGCATTTATATCTTGAATATAGCTAAGCTGGATTCAGTTCCAGCTTCACATATGGTCCCCAGAGCACCACCATGAGTGATCCCTGAGTACACAGCCAAGAGTAAGTCCTAAGCACTGCCAGGTGTGGACTGCCAACCAAAAATAGTAATGACAAAAAACAAATATCCCAAATAATAAAAAATAGTATATTAAAAAAAAGTCAATTGACTCTATTGTTTACTTCACAATCTAGATATACCCTTCTCATGTACACAGGAACCAGTTTTTGAGATGTAATCGTCAAAGAAATTAGAGTACCTATCTCCTCAGAGAAAGAGCCTAACTTCTTCAGGTGTTTTATTCCAACTTGCAAAACTACCTTCCATCATAAAAATAAATTAACTTAATTTTTTCCAATCTTTTAATGAAGTCAATTTGCTTTCATAGATGGTTACTATGCACAAATACGGATTTTAATGCAAACTCTGAGTGTTTGAAAATTTAAACTAGTAAAACTAGTTCACTCTGACAGTAAGTTTGGACCATGTTAAATATACTTGGATCTGCATAACGTTTATTCTTTTTCCTCTTTTATTCACTCTATTAATGCAACCCCTATGCTGTATAACTCATCATTTGTTTAATTTTGATAGTAAAATAGTTTTTCCTCACTTCGGCCTTTGTGGTAAACTTTCTCATTTCAGGGAAGCCTTTTCTTTTAATTATATTTTCCTAACACTCCAATTAAAAATTTGTTTCAGCGACTTGTGATAATGTGGCAATAATGTAGCAAACTTTTAAAGATATTCTCAATTATTTCCTCATTGAAACTTTATCTCAAATATTTCCCAAAGTATGAGCAGCAGAACTTAAACTCAAGTGTCATATTAAGGTCCTTCTGCTTGTATACTACTGATGCTTATCACTTAATCACTTAACTTCCCGTTAGTCGTCGATTTGCTCGAGCGGGCGCCAGTAATGTCTCCATTTGTCCCTGTCGCGTGCTAGTGTAGCCCAATGGCATCTGTTCGCTCCGGGAACATGAAGGGCCTCAAACCGATCGTTCATGATCTTGACGAAGAAGTCTGACCATCTGGTAGGTGGGCGGCCACGCGGTCTTTTGACATCCCGTGGAATCCAGTCGGTAACAACTTTAGTCCAGCGGTCGTCTTTAAATCTCATTACGTGACCAGCCCATCTGATTTTCGACACCTTGGCAAATGAGACAGCGTCCCTGATTCTTGATCGTCGACGGATGTCAGAACTCCGGATTCTTTCTCTCATTTGAGTGAAACGTGATATTCCAAGCATAGCTTTTTCTGTTCTTCTTTGGGAGACCTGACACTACTTCTACTACCCAGCTGTTGCCACACTCCAGGATGCTTTCCGGACCCGCATGGCAGCTCTGGCCGAGACTCATGCACAACTGAAGACCCACAGAACAAGATAAGCGGAACTCTCTGAGACCTTGGACTCCAGGCTCGGCGGACCCAGAGACAGAGCTTCTCTGCTTGCTCCCACCACCACAGGTGACAAAGGGATTCTAATCAGGAGCCCCACCCTACTACTGATGCTAATAGGATAAAATGAAATATATTAACAATAGAATATGATAATCAGTAGTATGTAGCACTGTAGCACTGTCCTCCCGTTGTTCATTGAGTTGCTCAAGAGGGCCCAGTAACGTCTTCATTTTGAGACTTGTTGTTACTGTGTTTGGCATATGGAATACGTCATGGGGAGCTTGCTAGACTTTGCCATGCAGGCAAGATACTCTTGAGAGCTTGCCAGGCTCTCCAAGAGGGGTGGAGGAATTGAACCTGGCTCTGCCGGGACGGCCGCCCTACTGCTGTGCTGTGGGAAGCCAAGAGCCCTCTCATAGATCCTGGCCGTGGTTCCCATGTTAGGAACTGATTGGGACAGACATTGTGACAGTCTCCCAGGGCTTCCTGACCTCAGCAGATGCCTGATCTATAGCCACATACATCAGGCTGACAGTTATCTTATCTGGCCTTATCTATAGTGACCTCCAGGATGCATCTAGTACTATAAGACCCTTTGATATACAAATGTAAAGCTCAGGATGCATCTACTGCCATAAGACCCTTTCATGTACAAATGTTTACCTTGGATG
The DNA here is from genome assembly GCF_029834395.1 of Sorex fumeus. Lineage (NCBI taxonomy): Eukaryota > Metazoa > Chordata > Mammalia > Eulipotyphla > Soricidae > Sorex > Sorex fumeus. The sequence continues at coordinate 38,013,623 of NW_026606322.1, read as the reverse complement.
CTATGTAAAGCTTAGGACCCTTTGATATACAAATGTTTACCTTGAATGCTCGGTAAAGCTCTTGTTGCTGACCTTACCATGTATGGTTATATTGCTTCTGTTCCTGACTGGGCTACCCAGACCCTATATAAACAGCCTGTAGCCCTCAATAAAGTTCTATCCCTTTTTCTCTCGGTTTCTAAACTGCACTCTGTCTCTTGTGTCTTGTGTCCATTTGGTTGGTCCCTCCTTGCACCAACGGATCAATCCCTAGGGCCACCTCTGTGGGCCAGAGAGTGTGTTATCGCTCCAGCCCATATTTAATCAATTTCCACCTGGATCCCATCACCAAGACCTACTATTTACAAGTTAACATACACATCAAGTGTGTTTGTAAGACTAAATATCATTTTCACTAATGAATAATTAATCCTGATACTTTCTAACATTTTTCTTTAACTTTAACTTTCTAATTTTAATTAGAATGACTTTAACTTTCTAATCCTTAACAATAATAGGCAAAATTGAAGTGTAAGCACCAGACTTGAAAGTTCTCTAGAACACACAATGTGATGACTAGTGACATGACTTTTCATTATCATTATTCTTTTCTAAAAAAATCTTTGAGATAACATGAATGCTTTTTATTAATATTTTAGAATGTGGCAATACAAATAGAAGTGTTTGAAACAAATAAAAAAATTAAAGTCAGACATCTGAATATCAATTCAGTATGAGCATCAAAAGCATTGTCTGATTATAGATTTAAAAATTTTAGTAATTGCATAATTAGAACTAAGTGCTTTAAAATATTCAGATTTATAATATAAATTGTTTAGTATGCCTCTCTAATTTAATAATTTATAAAACAAACCATTGTTCAATATTATTTCTTCTGTATGAGGTGTCTGAATGAAGTATGCTATGAGGAAAAACACGGTCTTTTAATAGAATGTTAAACTGTTGACTATTTTACTTTTTATTCTGTAAAAGTAATTTGTTATGCACATAACACATGTTCATTACTTTATCATATCATTCACTCCCTTTGTCTTTAGATAAGCCAATCAAAGGAATATTTATAATTAAGGAAAGTGTTTCAATGAAAATTTATCATCAAAGAAATATCTGTTCCTGAAGTCTTTTATAGGTCATTAATGTTTAACCAATAGAACAATATTCTAATTTATTAAAGCAAACACATATTAATATAGTTTTAAAAATTTTGAGTTTCTGAACATTTATGATATGGTAAGTAATAATCTTGCAACTAATTAGTTTTGATCAAATAATAAATGGGCTGGAGTGATAGCACAGTGGTAGGGTGTTTGCCTTGGGCACAGCCAGCCCTGCCGAACCGGGTTCGATTCCTCTGCCCCTCTAGAAAAGCCCAGCGAGCTACTGAGAGCATCTTGCCTGCACAACAAAGCCTGGCAAGCTACCCGTGATGTATTCCATATGCCAAACACAGTAACAACGAGTCTCAAAATGGAGACATTACTGGGCCCGCTTGAAAAATTCGATGAATAAAGGGAGGACAGTGACAGTGACAAATAACAAACTGATCCAGTAGACAAAAATCCAATAAAAATCAATGATTAAATAAATTACAATTGCCAAGGGAGCCACAAGTGATAACATACAATGAAACTGAAAATGTTTTAAATATATGTTATTTGATTCAAAAAAAAACATAATGATTGAGTTCATTTGAGACTGTTAAAATTAAATTATGAGTGGATTTGATTATCCCCACACAATCTCAGAATAATATTCCCCTTACTATTATATTTGAATTCTCTTTCACTTAGCTTTCTAGAGCTAGATAGTCTAAAACACTTTGTAACTTTGTCTAAAGACTCACATTCATGAGATGTTTTTTTCCAATATATCTAGATGTTTCATTATCTGCTTTGACAAGTCATCTCATTAGTATTTCTCAGGAAGCAAAGAAATTAGAGGAGGAGGAGGAGGTAGTATCCAGTCCTCCTTAGGAAACTACCAGCAAAACAAACCATATTGCTATTCCTAATATCCTTCTAGTTGAATTTCCACATCTAACATCTGATGGGGGGTGATAGAGAGAGAGAGAACAAGAGTATTACACCCAAGATAGACCAAAGAGGGTCCCAGCACAGGTCCCAGCATTAGATGAAAGGATGAAAACGCACATCTCAGAGAGGAGGTGGCACATGTACTCAGGAACCACATGCTCTTGAGTACAACACATGGACATAAGGTGCTTAGCACAGACACAGAAATAATGCAATTATTAAAAAATGCACTTTTTTTTGTTTAAGATTTCTTTTATAGGATTTTCCCCAAGCTGCCCCCTGTGGGGCATTTGATCTAAGAGTCTGTTGCTAGAGGGATTGCCAAGGGAGTACACTTGGGAATACTTAATCATCTTCATTGAAATTTCTTTCTTGACCTTTGTTCCAGCTGTAGCTTCTGTGTGGGGGCTATTGGTGAGTGTGATCCAGCCTTCTCTGCTCTGTGCTGACTCAGCTAACGGTCTTTTCAGGTCTTACTTAATTCCTGTGTCCACAAGGTGCATCCTAATTGCCTTAGGACTTGTTGATTTCATTTATTTGCAGGAATTACATTGCCATGTTGGATAAGGGCCTTTCCCTATCTATCTGCCTGAGTCAAAATGACATGTGAAAAATGAAAGAAAAAAGAATTGATCACTTCAATGATTTTCTTCTGAGAAATTTATAAATTAGCGTATTATGTCAGCATTTGATATGAGGGAAAAACAACAGAGGTTAGTGTGATATGGCTTTGATGTTTTTTTTATGAGAAGAGTATCAATTGTTGATATTTGGACTTGTACTGATATTTAACATCCATATGAACATGCAAACAGCCAGCCAGATATATGGAATTTGGGGAGAGCCCTGGGCTAGAGTTTCTCTGTAGGTTCTGTTAGTATTGGCAGATAATCAAATCTTTATTACTTTGTGAGATCAAGTAAGGAGCACAGACACAGAAATAATGCAATATTAGTTCGAAGTACTGAAGTGTACTAGAATTTAGATTCTGAAATGATGTAAATTTTCTATAAAGGCAATTTAGGGAACAATATAAATTGACAACATCCAATACGGACATTAACTTTTTTTTAATGTAGGAGTACTGCTATTTATTCAGCCGCTGATTAGCTGATTGAATTGGGTATGAACTCCACCTTACTTTTTTTTTCATTTTTTGTAATTTTATTTATTGAATCACTGTGAGAGCAGTTACAAAGCTTTCGGGTCTAGGTCTCGGTCATACAATGAAACACCCGTACCTTCACCAGTTCCCATTCTCCACCCCAACAATCCCAGTCTACCCCCGTCTTACACACTAACCCTACCTGTGGGGCAGATGATTTCCACATTACTCTCTCTCTCTACTTTGATCACATTCAATATTTTGACACCAGAGCCACCATTATTATTTGAGATTTTACCCTAACACTCAGATCTGCTGAAAAGGCAACTGTAGACAATTTGTTTTCTATTGCTGGTCATGAATAATATATGATGCTGCGGGGCTTTAGTAGTGGCCACGTGATTTTGAAATTCCAAAATTTTAACACTTAAATCTGGAAGGATTTATGCCAAAACCTGCTGGGTTCTGAGATTTGCTCCTGAATTTCTGGGATCATGGCTATTAAGCAGCTTGATCAGGAGCCAGAAAGGCCATTCATGGGTGGCGACTCAGAGTCTCGTTGGGATGAGAAGGAAAGGGTCGGCTCCACCCCCATCCCACGAGCCCCACGTTTCTTATCACTGAGGGCCCAGACCTGACTGTCCAGTGGCCTCTGGAGGATGTTGGCCACCGAGCCACTTAGGGGGAGTCGGTGGAGGGACAGCACCCTTCCCCCCCTGGGATAGAATGGCGACAGTAACCTACTGCAGGGTCTGGACACATTTCTGCCAAAAGCCACTGGGTTTCAAGATTTGTTTCTGAGTCTTTGGGATCATGGCCATTAAGCAGCTTGATCAGGAGCCAGAGAGGCCATTCGTGGGAGATGACTTGGGGTCTCTTTGGGGTGGGGAGGACAGGATCGGCTCTATGCCCATCCCATGAGGCCCCAAATGTCTCATCACTGCGGGTCCAAACCTGACTGTCCAATGGCCTCTGGAGGTGATGGCCACCGAGCCGCCTAGGGGGACCCGGCAGACGGACAACACCCTTTCCCCCCTGGGGTGGAACAGGGGCAGTAACTTACTGCAGGATCCGGACACATTTCTGCCAAAAGCCACTGGGTTTCGAGATTTGTTTCTGAGTCTCTGGGAGACAGATATTAAATTCTTTTAAGTTGATTTTGAAGTTTTGCTTTCCCATTTGAAAGACAGAATTGACTAACACAAAGTACAATATGTGATATTCGTATTTTATTTTTTAAGGTTCTCCAGAATCAATGTTTAATGTTCTCTGTTTATTTACAGATTTTCTAAGTTTTTCAGGATCATTCCTAATGAATCTGAAATTGTTTTGCTAGAATTACATGTTCCATTTTAAATAGGGATGGATACTATGTGTTTAATATATAATATACGTCACAGCCATTTAAAAAGTCAATTGCTTGCTCAGTTTTGTCATTTTCTCTTCTGTGTGTGGGTGGGGATATTCCCATTAGTGCTTACAGGTTAGGGTCAGATATAGCTCAGCAACTTCATGACTATATGTTACCCTTAGCCATGAATTATCAGCCTCATGGAGGTTATTCAGGTGCTCTATCTCTTGAATAACATCACAGGTCTCTTAACAGTTTATTAGTTTGATCTTAAATATCTTATTTCTATTCCTATTAATTAATATTAATTCACATAAACTATAAGAACACATATGATAATGCAAATCATTGTTCCCCAGCAGCATTTTCTACAATGGTGGCTTTTAATCACCTGTACAAATATTTTATATTACCATAAAAAAAGCTATACTTAAGGATAAACATGACCGTGAAAGTTTCATCACTTAATACTTCTTATAAGCAGTTGTATTTTTCCACCTTCATTTTTGGGTAAATATTAACTCATGTGCAGTGTTTTGTTTGCAACTTGGAATTCTTATTTATTCATTTCCGTGTAAAAGAATATCCTTAAATTTATTATACTAAATTAATTGTCTTTCAAACAATCTTGCTAAGAGATTCTGGACGCAATTCACACTGCAGTTTCTTTTTCATGTTTTCCCTCTGGCTGGAACTCAACACATGTTAAGACAAAGCTATTGACATACATGAGATTTATATATATATATATATATATATATATATATATACATACATATATATGTCATTGCCACTGTCACTGTCCTCCTGTTGTTCATCGATTTGCTCAAGCAGGCCCAGTAACGTCTCCATTGGAGACTTTGTTGTTACTGTGTTTGACATATCAAATACATCACGGTAGCTTGCCAGGCTCTGCCATGCAGGCGAGATACTCTCAGTAGCTTGCTGGGCTCTCCAAGAGGGGTGGAGGAATCGAACTCCAGTCGGCCATGTTGGCTGAGTGCAAGGCAAACACCCTACATATATATGTGTGTGTATATATATGTGTGAGTGTATAAAAAGAGAGAGAAAATGCTAGCACAGTGTGACAGTTCATAACTTTTAATTCTTTATTTATTGGTGCTTGCTAAAATGCAAGTGTCCAAAGTATAGTAAACATTGTTCACTTTTATGACCTACCGTGAAAAAAAGTCATGTTGGGTTTGACATTAGTCATGGTGCAAAGTCTTTTTTTTTTGTTGTTGTTTTTTTTCCCTTTATTTTATTTTATTTTTTTTAAAGTTGTAGATTTACAATTTTTTGTGCTTTGGTTTCAATTATACAATGATCAGATACCCATCCCTCCACCAGTGCCCATTTTCCACCACCATGGATAATATCCCTCCCACCCCCATCCCCCCATCCCCCCTGTCTCTGTGGCAGGGCAATCCCCTGTGTTCTCTCTCTCCTTTTGGGTATTGTGGTCTGCAAAAGAGGCATTGAGTGGCAAACATGTTCAGTCCATAGTCTACTTTCGACATGCATCTCCCCTCCTGGGAGGATCCTCCAAACATCCTTTATTTGGTGCTCCCTTCTCTATCTGAACAGCCCTTTCCTCTAGGATACCCGGCTGGCCTCTAAGTTATGGAGTAATCCTCCTGGTGCTGATCTCAGCTATTCTTGGGTATTAATCTCATACTTTGTTACTTTATATCCCCCAGATGAATGCAATCTTTCTATGTCTATCCCTCTCTTTCTGACTCATTTCGCTTAGCATGATACTTTCCATATTGTACCACTTGTATGTAAATTTCATGACTTCATCTTTTCTAAGAGCTACATAGTACTCCATTGTGTAGATGTACCAAAGTTTCTTTAACCAGTCATCTGTTCTTGGGCATTCAGGTTTCTTCCAGTTTCTGGCTATTGTAAAGAGTGCTGCAATGAACAAACAAGTGCAGATGTCACTTCGACTATACATTTTTGCCTCTCTGGGATATATTCCCAGGAGTGGTATTGCTGGGTCAAATGGGAGCTCAATTTCTAATTTTTTGAGAATCGTCCATACTGTTTTCCAGAAGGGCTGAACCAGTGGACATTCCCACCAACAGTGAAGGAGTGTCCCTTTCTCGCCACATCCACGCCAGCATCGGTTGCTTTTGTTCTTTTGAATGTGGGCCAGTCTCTGAGGTGTGAGATGGTATCTCATTGTGGTTTTGATCTGCATCTCCCTGATGATTAATGATGTAGAGCATTTTCTCATGTGCTTTTTTGCCATTCGGATTTCTTCTTTGAGAAAGTTTCTGTTCATTTCATTGCCCCATTTTTGGATGGGGTTGGATGTTTTCTTCTTGTGGAGTTTAACCAGTATTTTGTATATCCTGGATATCAACCCCTTGTCAGATGTGTATTCGGTGAATATCCTTTCCCATTCTGTAGACTGTCTTTGTATTTTGGTCACTGTTTCTTTGGAGGTGCAGAAGCTTCTTAGTTTAAGATAGTCCCATTTATCTATCTCTGTTTTCACTTGCTCGGCCAGTGGCGTGGCATCTTTGAAGATACCATTAGCTTCAATGTCATGGAGGGTTTTGCCAACTTTATCTTCAATGTACCTTATGGTTTCTGGTCTGATGTTGAGGTCTTTAATCCATTTTGATCTTACTTTTGTACATGGTGTTAGGCAGAGTTCTGAGCCTATTTTTTTGCATGTAGCCGTCCAGTGATGCCAACACAATTTATTAAAGAGGCTTTCCTTACTCCACTTCACATTACTTGCACCTTTATCAAAGATTAGATGAGCATATGATTTAGGAGAGATGTCAGTGTATTCAACCCTGTTCCATTGGTCTGCAGTTCTGCCTTTGTTCCAGTACCATGCTGTTTTAATTATTACTGCTTTGTAGTACAGTTTGAAGTTCGGGAGGTTGATTCCTCCCATTTTCTTTTTCCCAAGAATTGCTTTAGCTATTCGTGGGGGCTTATTGTTCCATATAAATTTCAAGAGTGTTTGCTCCATTTCTTTGAAGAATGTCATGGGTATCCTTATAGGGATTTCATTGAATTTATACAATGCTTTCGGTAGTATTGCCATTTTGACAATGTTAAGTCTCCCGACCCATGAGCAGGGGATATCTTTCCATTTCCTCATGTCATCTTTTATTTCCTGAAGTAGCGTTTTGTAGTTTTCTTTGTACAGGTCCTTTACTTCCTTAGTTAAGCTGATTCCTAGGTACTTGATTTTCTGGGGCACAATTGTGAATGGGATTGTTTTTTTCATGTTGCTTTCTTCTCTCTCACTGTTTGCGTATAGGAAAGCCATGGACTTTTGGGTATTGATTTTATAACTTGCAACTTTACTATACGAGTCTATTGTTTCTAGGAGTTTTTTGGTGGAAGTTATTGGGTTCTCTAAGTAGAGTATCATATCATCTGCGAATAGTGAGAGCTTGATTTCTTCCTTTCCTACCTGAATGCCCTTAATATCTTTTTCCTGCCTAATCGCTATTGCAAGTACTTCCAGTACTATATTGAACAGCAGTGGAGAGAGTGGGCATCCCTGTCTCGTCCCTGATCTTAGAGGGAAGGCTCTCAGTTTTTCCCCATTGAGGATGATGCTTGCTGTAGGCTTGTGGTAGATGGCTTTAATTATGTTGAGGAAGGTCCCCTCTATACCCATTTTGGCTAGGGTTTTCATCATTAAGGGGTGCTGGATCTTATCAAATGCTTTCTCTGCATCTATTGATATGATCATATGCTTTTTATCTTTTCTTTTGTTGATATGGTGGATTATGTTGATTGATTTCCGAATGTTAAACCATCCTTGCATCCCTGGGATGAATCCTACTTGGTCATGGTGTATGATCTTTTTAATGAGTAGTTGGATTCTATTTGCTAGTAGTTTGTTGAGGATCTTTGCATCTGTGTTCATCAGGGATATCGGCCTGTAATTCTCTTTCTTTGTGGTATCTCTGTCTGCTTTTGGTATCAGTGTGATATTTGCTTCGTAGAAACTGTTTGGAAGTGTTTTTGATATTTCAATTTCGTGGAAAACCTTAAAGAGCATTGGGAGTAAGTCCTCTTTAAAGATTTGGAAGAATTCACTAGTGAATCCATCCGGGCCAGGACTTTTGTGCTTGGGGAGACTTTTTATTACCATTTCAATTTCCTTGATGGTGATAGGTCTGTTCAGGTATTCCAGGTCTTCTTGGTCCAGCCTTGGGAGTCTGTAGGATTCTAGGAATTTATCCATTTCCTCGAGGTTTTGATGTTCCGTGGCATAAAGCTTCTCAAAGTACTCCCTGAGGATCCTCTGAATTTCTGTGGTTTCTGTTGTAATGACCCCCTTTTCATTTCTGATTCGGTTTATTAGGGTTTTCTCTCTCCCTTTCTTTGTGAGTTTTGCTAGAGGCTTATCGATCTTGTTAATTTTCTCGAAGAACCAGCTTTTGGTTTCATTGATCTTTCGGATTGTTTTTTGGGTTTCCATCTCGTTAATCTCTGCTCTGAGTTTTATTATTTCCTTTCTCCTGTTCGGGTTGTGCTCCTTTTTTTGGTCCTTCTCCAAGCTCTTAAGCTGTGAGGTTAGGTTACTTATGTGTGCTCGCTCCTCCTTCCTGAGGAATGCTTGTAGAGCTATAAACTTTCCTCTTAACACAGCCTTTGCTGTGTCCCATAAGTTTTGGTAACTCGTGTTCTCATTTTCATTCGTTTCTAGGAATCTTTTGATTTCCTCTTTGATTTCCTGTCTAATCCACTCGTTGTTCAATAGTGCACTGTTTAATTTCCAGGTGTTTGATTTAGTTTTCTGTTTTTGTGTGTGATTTACTTCTAATTTCAGCGCATTATGGTCTGAGAAGATTGTTGATACAATCTCTACCTTCTTAATTTTATGGAGGCATGTTTTGTGGCTCAGCATGTGGTCTATCTTGGAGAATGTTCCATGTATGCTTGAGAAGAATGTGTATTCAGCTTTTTGTGGATGAAGTGTCCTGTATATATCTACTAATTCCTTTTCTTCCATTGTTTCCCTCAAATGAAGTATGTCCTTGCTAAGCTTGAGTCTGGTTGATCTATCAAGAGGTGACAAAGCAGTGTTGAAGTCTCCCACTAGTATTGTGTTGCTATTGATGTCTTTTTCCAAATCTATGAGTAGTTGTTTTAAGTACTTTGCTGGTCTCTCATTAGGTGCATATACATTTATTATTGTAAGTTCTTCCTGTTGTACAGATCCTCTGATCAATAAGAAATGGCCTTCACTGTCTCTTATGACCTTCCTCACTCTGAAATCGATGTGGTCTGATATAAGGATGGCTACCCCAGCTTTTTTATGGGAGCTGTTTGTCTGTAGGATTGTTTTCCAGCCTTTGACTCTGAGTCTGTGTTTGCTTTGACTATTGAGATGCGTTTCTTGCAGGCAGCAGAATGTTGGGTTCAATTTTCTAATCCATCCTGCCACTCTATGTCTTTTAATTGGTGCGTTTAGCCCATTGACATTGAGAGAGATTATTGTTATGGGATTTTGTCCCATTGTTCTGTTAAAATTGGGTGTATTTGAGGGGCCTTTCTTGCCTTAAAGTAGCCCATTTAGTTGTTCTTGTAACCATGGTTTTGAGTCTATGAAGTTCCTGAGCTGTTGTTTGTCTGTGAAACTGTGTGTTGTTCCTTCTATTATGAATGAGAGTCTTGCTGGGAAAAGTATTTTGGGGGAGGCATTTATTTCATTGAGTTTTTTTTACTATGTCCCACCACTGTTTTCGGGCCATGAGGGTTTCATCAGAAAAATCAGCTGTGAATTTTAAGGATGCTCCTTTGTAAGAGATTTCTTTCTTCGATCTTGCTGCTTTCAGAATTTTGTCTCTGTCTAAGGTTTTGGTCATTTTGATCAGAATGTGTCTTGGGGTATTTTTATTCGGATTTCTTCTAGCTGGTACCCTTCGGGCCTCCTGAATGTGGTCACAAGTTTTCTTCAGCTCTGGAAATGTTGTAGCAATGATGTCTTTGACAGTTTCTTCTTCATCGAGGTCTTCTTCCTGTCCCTCTGGGACTCCAATAATTCTTATGTTACCCCTCTTGGCTTCATCACGATCTTCTCTTGCCATCTGCTCCCGAATTGTGAGTCTCTTTTCCATTTTCTGCTCTTTTCTGGAGAGTCTCTGAACTTCATCTTCGAGCTCACTGATTCTGTTCTCAGCCTCTCTTACTCTGCTGCTGAGGCCTTCCACTGAGCTTTTCAATTCGCCTACGAGATTTTTCAGGTCTGACATTTCTGATTGCATTTTCCTCATTTCTGCCTTCAGATCCTCTTGTCGTCTATTGGCATTGGTTTCCATTGTTTCTTTTAATTCCCTAAGCATCCTAAGTAGCTCCCTTCTGAATTCCTTGTCAGAGAGGTTGTCTAACACTACAGTACTGTTGGTGTCATCTGGGCTAGACTCTTCAATATGAATGTTTGGTGGGCTTTTGCGTTGCTTTACCATTGTGAGAGGTGTGGTTTAGTCCTTCACGTTCAGTGTTACTATTCTGCTTGATATGCAGTGTGAGTTAAGATAGGCTTATGAGTTATTGGCTACTGTGTTTCTAGTGGCTGAGCTAAACTAGAGAAGTTTCCATCTAAGAAGTTAGCTTATGGTTCCTATGGCATATGCAGTGGGAAAATATTTCGCGGCCGCGTTAGCGGCCGCGGCTCCGGAAAGAGTCCCTGGCACTGTGCGAGGAGTTGGGGATGTCTCCTGTTTGGAATTGGAGCCGTTCAGCTTTGTTGCCCAGAGCTGGGCCTCTGTGCCCGTCCCACGCAGTTCAGGGGTTGAAAACCGGCTGTCTAGGGGCTGTTTCTAGCTGCGCGTGCCCAGAGAGGAACCCAGGCCCTTGGGGGCGGGCTGTACCTGTTGGAATTGGAGCCGTTCAGCTTTGTTGCCCAGAGCTGGGCCTCTGTGCCTGTCCCACGCAGATCAGGGGTTGAAAACCGGCTGTCTAGGGGCTGTTTCTAGCTGCGCGTGCCCAGAGAGGAACCCAGGCCCTTGGGGGCGGGCTGTACCTGTTGGAATTGGAGCCGTTCAGCTTTGTTGCCCAGAGCTGGGCCTCTGTGCCCGTCCCACGCAGATCAGGGGTTGAAAACCGGCTGTCTAGGGGCTGTTTCTAGCTGCGCGTGCCCAGAGAGGAACCCAGGCCCTTGGGGGCGGGCTGTACCTGTTGGAATTGGAGCCGTTCAGCTTTGTTGCCCAGAGCTGGGCCTCTGTGTGGTGCAAAGTCTTAAAGGACATATTGGTTCATAATTTACCTTTTATTCTTTATAAAAAGAGCATTAATACCATTCTGTAATCAGACCATGCACATGGGAGATATTATGGTGGCCATTATTGTTTAGTGTTCCTCACAATGTGTAAACTGAAGAGAAATGGTATTTCTCTACTCTGCTACATGCTTGACATGCAACTGGGAAGCTGGAAAATTGTTACAAATATTCTCAGTTTAAATTTGGAACACTGGGAAGTATACAGAAATTACTTTTCTATATTAATCCTGAATAAATTTGAGCATACATTATAATTTTGAGTTAGACTTTGTTATAGTTTCCCAGAGTTGCTCCTTCTAACCTTCTTTCTCTCAATTTGAATTATCCTTCTATTTCAACAAGAAGTAGTGCATGCATGTCTGTGTTTCTATACCATTTATTTGTGTATATATAAATTTTAGGATCAAAATATTATTTCATCACTTCCATTTCTCATCAGTAAAAGCTAATGTAAATGTCTTCATACTATTTTGATTTTTTTCCCACTTGTTTGTTGTTTGTTTGTTTGGGGGCCACATCCAGCAATGCTCAGGGCTTACTTCCAGCTCTGCACTCAGTAGTTGCTCATTTCAGGACTTGGGAGACTGTGTGTGATGCTGAGAATTCAATCAGGGTCAGCTGTATGCAAGACAAGCACCCTATCAGCTGTATTCTGGCACTATTTCTCTTAATTTTCTTTTAAAATGTATCACTGTAGCACTGTTGCACTGTCCTCCCATTGTTCATCAATTTGCTGGAGCAGGTACCAGTAATGTCTCACAATAAATTGTGAGATTTGTTGTTACTGTTTTTGGCATGTGGAATAAGGCATGGGGAGCTTGCCAGACTTTGCCGTGTGGACAAGATACTCTTGGTAGCTTGCTGGGCTCTCCAAGAGGGGTGGAGGAATAGAACTCAGGTCGGCCGTGTGCAAGGCAAGCACTCTACCCATTGTGCTATCGCTCCAGCCCATATTTGGGTGTATGTGTGCATAAGATATATGATATATAAGATATATTTGTAGAGCACTGTAGCACTGTAGCACTGTCCTCCTGTTGTTTGTCTATTTGCTTGAACGGGCACCAGTTACATCTCGATTGTGACTTGTTACTGTTTTTGACATATGGAATGCACCACGGGTAGCTTGCCAGGTTTTTGCCATGTGGTTGAGATATTCTTGGTAGCTTTCCAGTCCCCCGAGAGAGGCAGAGGAATCGAACCCTGGTCGGCCACATGCAAGGCAAATGTCCTGTGCTATCACGCCAGCCTATTTGTAGAGCATTAACTATATTATATATTTTTATATTATATATTAAAATGAAGTATATTAGATGCATGTATAAAAAGGATATGCACAATATAAACACATAACATCCAACACTAAAGTACTACAACAATCCACTGAACCCCTATCACACTTTTAACTCCACGTTTCTCCTCTGATAAATCTCAGTTTTATGGTTAGAGCCAAAACGTCTGTTTTCATTTTTTTTCTGCCTGGTCCCTGGTTTTTCTGCTTGTACCTGACATATGAGTGAGGTTATCAGATATTTGCCCTTCTCCCTACAATGTATCATGTCTATTACTTATAATATATTAGATACCTAAGATTCTATCCATGTTGTTCTAAAAAATGAGTCCTTTCATAATCTTCCCATATGTCAATTTATAAATCATCTCACAGTTATAAGAATCACATTCACACATATTAAGATCAAAATCCTATCATGTTGGCATACTTAGGGTACTGATATGAGATAAAGTTCTCAAGACTTTCAGAAAATTCTTTGTTTAGTAGAAAGACCTGTGAGCCACTCTTTTGATCTTTAGAAGGATTTATGCCTGCCTGAAAGACTGTATGGGGATTCTTCATAGCTATTTCAAGGTCCTATTATAATATTTTGTGACTCTACCAGGAATTTAATCTGCCTGGAAGGTAGTTTTTAAATAGATAATTATTTGCCATCTGGAAAAACGGGCAACAAGATGCATTTTCAGTTCAGAATTCTACAGCCTCTGACTGCTGAAATATTTATCAATTCATTCTTAAACTCATATCTTTTCTCTTATATTTTCTTTAAAAGCAGAGAAAAAATGCCAGGTGGCACCTTCAGCAATTTGAACTGAGATCTACATAAGAAGACAGTTAAGTTAATTGGATATGTTTTTATTTTGCCCATTAATCTAGACAAGCATGTCGCCAAAATTGCTGGTATTATATGACCCGGGTGTACTTCATTCTTGTTTCTTGCACCATTCTCTTTTAATATCCTTTAAATTTAAACCTACAGACTTCTCCAAGCTATTTCAGCTCATTAATACTAGTCTAAAAATGCATCCAGCCTTCATTAACGAGAATCTCAAGGGTCAAAGTTAATTTTGCAAGTATTAGGTTTTGGTTTGGGTACAAAACTCTGATCATAATCAGAGTTCATAATTGGCTCTGTTTATTTGCAAGTGAATACCAAATTACTCAAATGTCTCATTTTAAATAATCATCTTACTATGATTACAGTTACATCTATCTGTAATTCAGGAAAATCTCCCATCTGCTTAATACTATCGCAAGTGATATCAAAGAGGCCTCAAGTTCTGGAATTTGTGAGGAATCACGAGCAGCTTTATTCTCTCACATGTTTGGTGATTCATGCCAGTAGTAATTAGAGATTCCCATAAGCTATCTTCGAATCCTGACCTCATCATATCCTTAGATGATTACATTAACAATATGTTCTTCAAACATGTCAGTATCCCTTATATAAATTAGCTCATATTCATACTATATGGGATATACTGCAATGAAAATCCTACCTGTTAGTTTCAAAAGAAGAAATACAGACCTTTAGATTTTTACTGCAAGAATCAGTTACATTGTCAGAACATATGGGAGGGAAGTTATTCTATTCTGGATTGTCTTCCATTAAATACAAAAAGACTTGCACATATCTCACTCACACAAAGGCAATGGTTTCTCACAAAATGAAAGGAATGTTATGAATTACTATGAATCTAGGGTAGAATGGTAGTACAGTGGGCAGGGTACTTGCATTGCAAGTGGCCAACCTTGGTTTGATTCCTGGCACCTTGTGTCCCCTGAGCTGAGCCCCAAGGAGTATCCATGAGCACAGAACCAGGAGTAAGCTCTCATCTCCTTCAGGGGTGAACCTCCATCCCAAATATTATGAATAAGTTTAGGGCACTAGTGAAAATATTTACTACTTTTAACCATTTAATTTTCTATTATCACTGTATCACTCTCATCCTGTAGTTCTTCAATTTGCTTGAGTGGTAGCCAGGAACATCTTCATTCATCCTAGCCCTGAGATTTTAGCAGTGTCTCTTTACTTGTCCTTCCCAATGGTGCCACATGGAGGCTCTTTCAGGGTCAGGGGAATGAACCCCATTATTGTTAATGTTTTTGGCATATTGAATTCACCACAGGGAGCTTGCCAGGCTCTGCTGTTTGGGCAGGATACTCTCGGTAGCTTGCCAGGTTCTCTGAGAGCGAGAACTAGACTATAAGAGGTCGTGCAGCCACGAGTGAGGCCTCGCACTTCCCAGAGCTTTGTTTAATAGTCTCTGGAACTTGGCCCTTCATGGGATTACATGGCGCAGGAGGCAGTTTCTGGGTGTGACTGCCTAGCTACTGGAAAATGAGGGATCTGGGTTGAGGAGGCCCAGTCCTGATCCGAGCAGGCTTGGAGATCTCAGTCCCAGGTCCCGTATACCTGGGTTTCTCTGCTGTTTCCTTCGTGCATGTGGAGAGTGGTCTTGAGCATGTCTGTGGCTGGGTTCCGGTGGTGGGTTCTAGAGGTCTTCAGCTTCCAGGGCTCTGCTCGGGGCGGGGAGTGAAACTCAACTCGCCCCCCTCCTAAGGGCCCTGGTGAAGACAGTTAGGTGTGGCGGCAGGAGACTCTACTTTCTATTATAAAAACTGATTTGACTGTTGCGAAGTTATAAAGCAAGTTCAACATCACAACATCTAAAGTGCCAAAACGGGAGATATTTTTATAATTAACTTTATGAATTAGCCGGGCCTTCAGTACTCTTGCCCAAAGTGAAATATATTTGGTTTGAGAAGTCAATTTTGTTTCTCCTGTTTCTTTAGCAATGAAGTTTTTTTACAATTGAATGAACATTCAGATTTGTCTGGAGGTGTTTATAAATATACTTGACATTCAAATGTGTAGAATATGTGCTGTGAACATCTCATTTTAATATATGTGGACATTTACTAATTGAAGAAAATCTATAGTAAATTGAAGAATAAAATGCATAGACCAAAAGAGCAACTATGATAAAGGTGTATTCAACCCAAGAATGTGTCTTGAACTGTAATTTATAATATTGACCTACATAGATTATAGTCCTTCAAATTTAGCCTGTAACGAAAGCATGAAGTTTTCCTGTTTCTGCAGTTTTCTAACTTCACATTAGGAAGTTCACAATCTCCAGAGTCATGTAAGAAAATATTTGTAATATTTTTTCTGATTTATTTAATAATGACAATGAGGTCATAGTGATAACAGAAAGATAGTGATAGTTATTCTATCTATAGATAGAAATATAAATGCATATATTTATGAAGAAAATAGTAGTTCAACTGTCTTACAGAAAATAAGATTGATTCCTATAAAACTTGGAAAATATTTAATTCCTGATTTTACGGAATTATAGAATTTGTTTAAAGACTAAAATAGACAATGTTTGTTAATTTTTAAAAAATACTGAAAACAAAGTGGCATTCATGTTTTATGGTACAACCTTGGTAGCACTGTAGCAGTGTCCTCCCGTTGTTCATCGATTTGCTCAAGTGGGCATCAGTAATGTCTCCATTGTGAGACTTGTTACTGTTTTTGGCATATCGAATATGCCACGGGGAGCTTGCCAGGTTCGCCATATGGGTGGGATACTCTCAGTAGCTTGTCGAGCTCTCTGAGAGAGACAGAAGAATCGAACCCAGGTCGGTAGATGCAAGGCAAAAGCCCTACCACTGTGCTATCGCTTCAGCCCTGTAAAGATATAAAAATAATATGAGGTGAAGTTTAATGAATATGTATATTTCAACATTTGTTGTTCTCATTTTGTAAGAAACTACTATTTTATACTATCTCATTATTTATTATTTAAGTGACTAAAAGAAGCTAACACATGGTCAGTAATAATTACAGATTAGATTTTTAATAAAACAACAAAAATTACAACAAAAAGCTATTTTTAAAAAATAGATCAATTTACTCAAAGTTCTAGAAATTTAAATAAATCCATATTTATTAAAATATTTGATACATGTTAATTATCTATCTGTCAGACTTTGGTAATTTTACTTTTATCAACCAATTCTGTTGAATGCTATTAGTATTATTTTCTATATAAAAGTGAGTGTATGACACATAAAGATTCATAAAATTGTCCTAAATAACAAAGATCTGTCACTGTCCTCCCATTGTTTATCGATTTGCTCGAGCGGGCCCAGTAACATCTCCATTGTGACAATTGTTACTGTGTTTGGCATATCAAACACGTCACGGGTAGCTTGCCAGGCTTTGCCGTTGTGGCCAGATACTCTCGGCAGTAACAAAGATAATATAAAAAATTTTATTATAGGTCCCCAAAATACACTGTGGTTATTGTTTGTTTCTTGGCAATCTTAATAAATATCTAGGATAATCTTTTTCTAAAAATTGATACAGGGTACTCCCAAAAATCATTTATGTTTTCTGTCACTATCTCTCCAGCTCATAAATATGTAAATATGTGTGTGTTATGTATATATGTCCATGTTCGTATATACATGCTTTTGTAAATTATTTAGAGCATGCACAGAAAAGCACTAAAGTAAGTTATTTATTTGAGAACTAAAAATAGTATTTCTATGTCCAAACTTATACACACATCTTGGAATAGTATTATTTCTATGTTCATTTTATCTGATTAACATAAGAGCACCTAAGTCAAACTAAACATTATTTTACATACAAAGCAAACTCCCTGCTTTTACTGAGTTAGGTACTTTTGGGAAAGGTATTCATTAAAATGAAAACTTTTAAATCCATATGTTACTGACAAAAATAAGAACAAAATCACATTTGAAAATACATAGAACTACAATATTGACATTTTCATGAGGTTGTCAAGATAGGCATGTTTTGTTATTTTGCTTTATTTGTTTATTTCATTTTTTTTTTCAGGCCACAAGACAAGATAGTAAATTAAAAGAATATCTTAAGAAGTGTCTGAGGCAATGGATACAATAGTGGTAGAATCCTAATGAATGTAATAATGGCCAGAGACCCTTTGAGGACTCACCAAAAATTTCAATAAGGATATTTATAGCCTATAGCAAGTTGTATTTATTTTGTGTCCACACCAGGAGGTACACAGGGCTAAATTCTGACTCTACCCAGGGATCACTCATGGAAGTTCACAGGGATCCATAGAGGATACTCAGAATTAACCCGGGCTCAGTCTTATGCAATGCAAGTACCCTGTTTGCTATAATAAATCTCCCCATTCTTCTTTACAAAAAGGTTTTAAGGGAAGTAGAATTGATGCACTCAGAAAGAAATACAGAAGTTATTTCACATTTGGGATTTTGTATTTGATTGAGATAACTAATTTCCTTGGTAAAATAATAAGCTATTGGAAAAATTGGATGAGGACTTTGATAAAATACGTTTAATAAAATAAGCTCTCCATTAACTGGCAATATGCTGAAAAGGGCCATAAACAAAAAACAGTGAGAACACTAAAGAAAGATTTGAATACAAGTAACCTATATTGATAGAAGTTGGAAGATGGGAAGGATTCTGGACACATTCAAAAGTATTAATGACATGATAATAATTTCTGAGTTCTCATAAATATTCAATGAGAACATGCTTAAAACATTTAGCAGTGGGTAAATAATAAATTAATAAATATGAGTGAGGATCATATGAGTCAATAAGATAAATTTATGGAAAGCATAACTTTGAACTCCTTTTGAATGGCACTATAATTTTTGTATTTTTTTCTATTTTTTTAAGAAAGTACTATTTTTTTTTACATTTTTGGGTCTAATGTTTATTATAAAAAGGACATAACTTAAAAGTAGCTAAAGCAATTTCTTATACAGGTAAGATATTAATTAGAACAATATTGTATTTCCAAAGACTTAAAAATATTATGCTACAAAGTTATCTGCTTATGTAGATACAAAGCATTGCAATACTTATTTTTAAAGAATGATCTTTATTGGAAGAAGCAAGGGTCAAAAACCTTGGGCACACCAGTACTGTGGGGAGTGATATAGTATGATTTTTAAGGAAAGTTAATTTATTTTTTAAGAAAGTAGAACCTGAAAACTGTATAAACTTTCACAGAACTGAGAACTTTGTTCAGTCAAACATTATACCAATAGTAATAGAAGGAGATAGAAAGAAAAGGATCATTAACAATGACTATACTAATAATAGATAAGTTGAGATCAAATTATTGTGCACTAAACAATTCATTCCCAGATTTTTAGTACCAGAAACATGTAAACAATCTTACTCAGATAGTATGTCTCAAGAGAGAAACAGAGTAAAGTAAGGCACTTTATGAGTATTCACCTCAACTGTATAATTTGATTATCATATTTAATTTTTTAGATTAAATGTTTTAATGGGCTTAAGCGATAGCAACATGGGTAGGGCATTTGCCTAGCATGCGGCCTACCGGTGTTCACTTCCTCCGTCCCTCTCGGAGAGCCCGGCAAACTATTCAGAGTATCCTGTCTACATGGCAAAGCCTGACAAGCTCCCTGTGGTGTATTCGATATGCCAAAAATAATAACAAGTCTCACAATGGAGACCTTACTGGTATCCACTACAGCAAATAGGTGAACAATGGAAGGACAGTGCTACAGTGGTACAAATGTTTTAATAAAATATGATGCTTTCTTAAAAAATAAACCAAAAACATGGTTTTAAAAAGCAACTGACAACATTGGGTAGAAGTAAATTAGAATTTTTTTTTCCTTTGGAGGAGAAAAAAAAGAAATTATTTTCTTTTAGAAAAATATCTACTTCACTTTCAAAACTCTTCTCTTCAGGGATTCTGATAACTCTACTGCTGATCTTATGTGTTACCTAATTTTATACAAATTTCAACAATTTCAAAGAATCAACAAAATCATATGTCAAAGAATGAATCATTGAGTCAATCATTTTGATCATATATGGCAGTCTACTTCTTGTATGTAGCAACATCATTTTACTGAAAAATAATCCAACTATACAGCTAGTAGTTCTTATATAAATAAAACATGAGGCTAATGGGACACACACACAATTGATTTTCAGCAAGAAAATGTTTGATCATTTTGAACCTATAAATAGTCCAGTGGGAGAGCTTAAATTATTGACCCTGAGGCAGTAACTTTTAAATGGAAGAAGTAAATTTACCTTTGCCATCATTCATCAAAGAGGAGTGGCTGGAACCCTAAAAGAAGTACATTTACAAGGAACACCTAAAGAGTTAAGTCTTCCCTGGTCTGTGCTATGATATCAAAATAAAAATGACCTTGTCTGTGTATAGTTTACTTTATACACCAGCTCCCAAAAAATGATTTTGCCCATGCCATAATCATAAGCAGTGGCAGTAGAAAATGTGATTTTTCATCTTCTCGGCAGATTATTTCACTGCAACAATCTAGTGTCGTTTGAAGGCACATGTCACAACTTAGATGAAGAATGAGTTGAAAAGATGTCTTTCTCTCACATCAGAGCTTTTTTTAAAATAAAAGGTGAAAGAAACAGTGATGAGGGTGGAGGAAAACAAAAGAACAAGGAGTAAAAAGAGAAAATTTAATGAGATAAAACAAGAGAAAAGAACATCCAGAAAACTGAGATATATGGAAACAAGTGTGTACGTAGACAACATACTTAAACATACAACAAATTGCTTTAGCTACTTTTAAGTTATGTCCTTTTTATAATGAACATTAAGTGTATGTTGAGTTTGTTGACAACAAACTCAACATACAATAGAGTTTCATACTTCTATTAATAAATGACATGATAAAATATTACACTAAAAATACTAAGCATAGTAGACCCCAAAACATACAACTCAAAGAAAACCATATAGAGTAAAATTGCTCTATAAAACTTAAATGAAACAAATTAGAAGTGAAAATGTTCCATAACACTTAAATAATTAATTGGGATGAGACTGAGAGAATGTTTAGGTTTTTTTTTTTTTAGTCTGTAAATGCATAGTTTTTTTTTCGAGAAACATTTGCCTTTTACAAGATATCTAAATTACAAAAACTAATACCACTGATCATTTTTGGTCAATCTCTTCTTTCAACAAATGAAACGGTTGTCTTTATTCATTTGTTCTTTTTGTTTGTTTTCTTAACATTTGTCTTGTTAGTTTTGTTGCATCTATTCTCTACCATTTTTTATTTTATTCTTTCCTGGTACACAGTTTAATACATTTGTTAAATGAGTAAACTTAAAAAACTATGGTATACTAAGTTTGTGATTGCCAATTATATAAAACATATGAATGATATTGCCTTAGTGATCTTGATATGGTTAATGAGACTAAAATTAAACACAACCTAATTTAAAATAAATTTAGGTTGCTATTATTTAGCAATAATATTGTACTGTAAGGTTTGAAAGATGTGATTCAGTTGGTAACAAATAACAAATGTTACTATTACTGAAATGAGAAAATAATAGCATCATATATTCTCACAAGTACTTCAACCTATTCATCGATGTGCCATAAATACTAGCAAATGAATAAATTTTCTAAATTTATTGTCAGTAAAACAGTTCTTAAACTTGTATTCAGGAATTTGGACTAGTCTGTAGACTCTAAAGTTATATAATAAAATTGATCCAATAAATTTCAATATGTAGAAATTGATTAGAGAGATGAAGTAAACAAAATATCCCATTTGGATAAACTGTTTTTAAAATTGAGTGAATTGGTCCTAGAGAAATAGTACAGTAAGTAGAGTCCTTGCCTAGCACATGACCAACTGGTTTGATTCTAGCACTCCATATAGTCTACTGGCCCTACCAGGAGATATTCCTGGGCACAGAGTCAGAAGTATCACTGAGTACTTTCTGATGTGGCCCCAGAACAGTGAAAACCACTTATATTAAATTTGAGTGAATTGTCATTTACCTAAGATTAATACATTGCCTCTGAGAAAAGAGCATGAGAAAAGCAGACTACATAGATTATAGAACCTACTTTAAATTAAACACATTTATCTACCATTGCTACAAGAGTCTATTGCATTGTTACAGTATTTTACGCAAAGAATCCTGTCAACTAATCCAAAATCTTAAATAAAACAATCAAAACAAAACAGAACACAAAATCCTACCCAGAATCTCTGGATGTAGATCATTCTCCTAAAAGACACTTTAATCCCTTCTATATCCAACTTTGATGGAGCACAACCAAGGCTACCCCTTATTGATCCAAATCACAATTCCCGTTCTCAAACATTCCGATGATTAATTTTTCAGTGTGATTATTCCTTGCTTTCTGACATAAAGAAAACATTTAGAACATTAAATTTCAGAGGATATATTAATCTGCCCTCAATAACTTTATCATAACATGTAATAGGTATACATAAAAATGGGTATAGCTGAATTCCATTTTTTAATGTAGTCATTTACTTACATCATTGTTTTGAACCCTCACATCCTTTGAACTAACACATTGCTGAATTGTCATGGCCTTGAGCAGAAGGGGAAGAATGAACAAGTGCTTCACTTTCTTCATGATTTCTATAAAAGATATGAGTGAGTAGAGTCATTCATTTAGGTTAATCCATTCTGTCTTTGCTTTATAAAGAGACTATTGATTTCTAAATCCTATAGTGTTTCTCTTATTTCAGTCTTGTTCAAGAATTGCTTACTGTAGCTTTTGCTTTGATTCTACGGACTATCCCATAGCTTTCCAATAAATTACTTTATTTCAGTAAAGATAGCCTGATATGTGTCTGTGGCTTGTAAACAAATAATTCAAAGAGACACAGGCACTGTTTATTAGTTATCATTGATCTAAGGAATGCCAGAAGAGTTGTCATCATACTTCTGTGTAAGCAATTTTCTTGGGGAAATCAATGCAATACTTTTCCTCAGGCATAAAATAAGATTAAAAAGAAAGCTTGTAGGGGAAGTGAAAGATCTTTTTATCCTTTCTAAATTATGATGATAAACAATCAATTTTCTTATCAAGTGATTACATAAGAAGATCATCTATATCTACCAGTTTTATTGATATGAATTATCTTGTAGAAAAGATAGTAACCCACAAAGATGAATATAATTTGCAAGCCTGTAGAATGTAAAAATAACTACCTTACAGCATTTATATTTATTTCTCTATGCTTTCTATTCAAGCTACCAATATACTGAATCTTCTTATATTTATTCACAGCAAGTAGCATTGTTTATTATTTAATAATTCAAGCATTTCTATAAGCCTCTATTATTCCATTATCTATTTTCTCATCCCTGTCTCCATGTATTCTGTGCTATCATCTATTATTCCTTGACTTCTTTTCTTCCACTCATAACTTAGATTTTTCTTCTTATGTCCCAAGGCCTCTGTGCCCAGGAATCATTTCTGTGTAGCTACAGCACCAATGAATCCTCTGTTCTCTTTATCAAATGCAGCCTATCATTCTATTGCCATCTTGCAAACTCACTTGTTTGACTTTATTTCTCAATTACTTACTGTTCATTATTTATTTTCCTTGGTTTTCTTCTTACCAGACTGTACAGGTTTTTTATCAATATCTCCTTACCAAAATTATTCCTGATAATGTTGCCGAGTGATCATCACTTACTAATAGCTAATGGTCAATTATTTGTCCTCTTCATTATTATCTTCTCAACTGACCTTAACAGAAGTCATCAGTTTTATCTCAACCATGCACTTTATTCATTTAATTCATTAGACTCACTCTTCTTCCAAAGGCAACTTATTTTAATGTCTCAATATTATTTCCCTCCTTTTACCTCTTTTGATTGGAAAAATTCAGGACTGAGTGTTTGGCTTTCTACTTTCTCAACTATACTGTTTTGCAATATCAATCACCTCTGATATTAAAATATAACATGTGATGCATTATATATTACACAATAAAACCTAGATCATTCTAAACATATATCACTATTATAGAACTAGACCCAGATCTCAGATCATATATACAATTACTTCTAGTATTTTTGTGGCTGAATATATAAATCGCAGGTTAAATTAAAATGACATAAACTATGTCAAAATCTGCTTTTTCTGTAGTCTTTTGTAGCTCATTAAACAAATTTTTATTCCTTATGTCCCTTTCTTTAAAATTTCAGAGCTATAATTAATACTTATCTTGCTCTGATATAGATATTTGAAATTAATTAAAATTATCTAGATTTTTGCATATTTTATCACTTAGTCTACTTTCAGTCAGATCCAAGATATCAAAATTTGTGCAAGACTGAGAGGGAATGATATATAACAAGTTTCTCTACTTCTATGTATTTTCTTTTCAATATAAACAACTTAGAAATCTTGTTAGACACTTACAATGTCAGTTGAATGTTTTACAAAGAAGATTTTAAGCTGGAATTCCTTGTGTAGGGTGAAAATTCAGAAGCATTACTCTCATTAACATCTATGTCAGGATTAGAATACTGCCAAAGTGGTCAGAGGAAGAAAGCAAGGTGTAAAGGAGGTATAATAGAGACAGGAAACTCCATTAGAAGACTGAAGCATAAAAAGACCTTTCATGGTTATCTCTAAATGAGCCAAAATTATGCCAATATTATACCCTAAGAAGAGCATGTGCTTAGGCAAATAGTTTCCTTCCACTGTGAAAACTCTGAAATATATGACAGATGAAGACAGTCTATCAACATTAGCTTTATTACTTTGAAAAGGGGGGGAGAGAAAAGAAAGCTCAAATTTAAGTTTCATATGGGCTGAACCTCACTAACCTAAGCAGCAAAAATATTTGATCATGCCACATCAGTACTCAGGACTATTTAATGATCTTTAATTTTCTTTTAAAAGTGATGTTTTATAATTTATAATGGCCTTCAAAGAGTCGCAATATCTGCATCTACATTAAATCCTAGGTTTTTTTGCAAGTTACTATGGACTTTATTTCTCAAAAAAGGACCATAAATTTCCATTTATGCCCAACCCAGGTATTCTAAGACGAGGGTGTGGCACAAGAGTAGGGACCAACCAGTAGGGCGCAAAGGAAGTAAAGGAAGTTGTAAGGAGAGACCGTGGAAAGGTTGAGGCACATTGCTCTGGGTCATTTATTTCAAGCCAAACTTATTGCTTCACCTGTCTTCTTCAAATATACCAACTACAATTGAATCTCTCTAAATATTGCTCTCTCTTTCATACTTGAACTATCCCATTTTATAATTTTTAAAATGATATGATTTTATCATTTGACTTAAATATGTTGACTATTTGACTCATGTGTTGATTAGATTAAGATGTTGACCACTCAGTTTTAACTCTTCACTCTTGTTTCTTTTTCTAGATAAACACACACACATTCACACACTTGCACATGCATATTTACACACGAACACACACACATACACACATACACGCACATGCATACCTTGATGCACACTCACAGTGTTCATATTTAACTTGGTCTCTACCACACAGTTAAATAACTATAGCATCCATATAACTTAAAAGAACAATTTTAAGTTCAACATTACTAAACTTTCAGAAACTAAATAAACCTATCTTTATTTTCTCTTTCCCCATCTCTCTTTAAAGAGAAATTCCAGACTCTCAGATGATAAAAGAATGTATGAAGCCTCCTTTCAAATACGAGGCAGTGTCATATTGAAAGAACCAGAAAACAATGAATTTATTTCATATGAAACATTGCTAGGCAATGAAACTCCCATCCTTGTTACTAGTGAAGAGAATTGCATGAATGTGGTGAATGGATATGCAATATATGTCAAAATGGAAGATTGGCCAAGCTTCTCAGGAAAGTGACTTATATAATTATAATTAGGCAGATAAGGTATCAGTAGAATCACTTTTACCCCATAAATTGAATCTGCCATACTCAAAATCTTCCATATTTTCTTATTGAGATGTTCATTTATCACCTACACAGGCTGGAGAGATAGCACAGTGGGTAGGGTGTTTGCCTTGCACGCAGCTGACTCGACTGACCCAGGATCAATTCCACTGCCCCTTCTCAGAGATCCCAGCAAGCTTCCGAGAGTATCTTGCCCGCACGGCAAAGCCTGGAAAGCTACCCATGGCATATTCGATATGCCAAACACAGTAACAACAAGTCTCCCAATAGAGACGTAACTGGGCCTGCTCGAACAAATCAACGAACAATGGGAGGACAGTGCTACAGTGCTACCTACACGAATAGATAACCAGAACCAGTAGCACACCCCCTCATACCTCAGGATATGGCACAACATCCCTCCTCAAAAGCACTTAAAAATCATTTTTATTTTCACCCAACATGTGAGACATGATTATTACCGTAATGAGAGCCAAATATGAAATAAAGTTTCATATAATATACTTTAGATTACAGAGTTGAAATTTTTATATATAAATGAGAATTGGTATTATATTTTATTGTATTAAATGGTATTAATTTTCCTATTTACATAGCTCAAAATCATATAGAAATTATAAAGTGGCTGTGTTTTCTTGTCATTCTATTTGTCATTTTTAAAGTTGGTTGGAAAAAAGAATACAAAGCAGATGTGTTACGTGTCTAAGAGGGCAGATTGGGGTTGAGAAACAGTCTATTGGTGTCGGTAAGGTCACACTGGTGGCTATGGAACTCTAAATGCTTGAAACAACCATATAATGCACAATTTTGTGTATCACTGTGCTTTTAATAAAAAGTAGCACTGTAGCACTGTCCTGCTGTTGTTCATCATTTTGCTCGAGCAGGCACCAGTAATGTCTCCATTGTAAGACTTGTTACTGTTTTTGGCATATCAAATATGCCACAGGGAACTTTCCAGGTCCTGCTGTGCAGGTGGGATACTCTTGGTAGCTTGTCAGGCTCTCCAAGAGGGATGGAGGAATCGAACCCAGGTCAGCTACATGCAAGGCAAGTGTTCTACTCTCTGTGCTATCATTCCAGCTGTCTTTAATGAAAAGTAATTAAAATTATTTTAACTTTTAATGATTTCAGGGTTTGGTAGAGATTTAGTTTTTTAATTATTATTTTGTAGGGCTGGAGCAATAGCACAGTGGGTAGGGCATTTGCTTTGCACATGGCCGACCTGGGTTTGATTCTTCCGCCTTGCTCGGAAAGCTGGGCAAGCTATCGAAAGTATCTTGCCCACATGGCAAAACCTGGCAAGCTCCCTGTGGTGTATTTGATATGCCAAAAACAGTAACAACAAGTCTCACAATGAAGAAGTTACTGGTGCCCGCTCAAGCAAATTGATGAACAATGGGAGGACAGTTCTACAGTGCTACATTATTTTGTAAATTTTTGTTTATAAACTTTTTTTTTAGTTTAGTTGAGTATAGGGAATCTATACTTGACACTTGAGGAATAGAATGAAAACTGACCTATAGAAAAAATTTATTTTCATTGGAGGTTAGAGGGTGATCTTAGATTACACCCTGAACCTACTCCTGGTGTTATGCTTAAGGTTCACTCCTAGCAGTTCTCAAGAAATTGTATACAATACTGGGGACCAAACTGGGGTTGGCTATACACAAGACTAGTGCCTTAAACCCTCTACATATTCTCTGGCCACTCATTTTTATTTCTTTAAAAGTTATACACAAAAATTACTAATTGGAGGCAGTTGATTGACCACTAAACCATCCATGGTCAAAGGCCCTGCTAATTTCACTTTCTGCGGAAACGCATAGTTATATCACTCTAATAGTTAATCTTCCCATTTTATACCTCTATCCCTGAAATCCTTGACTAGACTTTTTTAGTTCACCTTTTATCCTACGCAGATTTTATCGTGACCACTTAATTACAATTATCACTCTCTTGTCAAAAGTGGCCATTTTGAACTTTGTAATAATCAAAGTTTGCATCTTAAAAATAGTTTTATAACGCAAATATGCACTCTTAGATTCAAATGTTTAGTTTTGCACATTTAAAGCAAGTTGCTAATCATTATTTTCAGGAATTATTTTTGACAGCACAGCTTTTGGTCCCTCAAACCTTTCTGGAGTGACCCATGAGGGCAGAGCCAGAAGTAAGTCCTGTACACGGTTGGCTCCATTCCCCTCCCCATGAAAATCAAAATAAAGTATTTTGATACTATACTATTTTTTAAATTAAATTTTTAAAAAAGTTACACAGTAGTTCACAATGGCTGGAGTGGTAGGTAGCACAGTGGGTAGGGAATTTGCCTTATGCATGGCCAACTTGGGTTGATTCCTCCGTCCCTCTCCAAGAGCCAGGAAAGCTACCGAGAGTATCCCGCCTACTGGAAAGCTCCCTGTGGTGTATTCGATATGCCAAAAACAGTAACAACAAGTCTCACAATGGAGAAGTTACTGGTGCCTGCTTGAGCAAACTGATGAACAACAATGGGAGGACAGTGCAGTGTTTGTTTGGTTTTGGTGCCGCCCCTTATTCCTGCCTCGACATTCAGGGGTCACTCCTAGTGGTCCTTGGGAACTACATGAGATGCCATGCATACAACAACAGTAGGCTGCGCACAGGGCAAACCCTCACCCGCTGTACTATTGTTCCGATCCCTTGCTAAAAATAGTGTCTCTCCATCAGTCTCTGTACTCTTCTCAGTCACAGTTACCTTCATAGTTCCATAATGGAAACAGTGCTTTTATTCTGTAGCACTCTGGGAGTGCTGACTTTCACAGGAACTTCTGTCCCTCCGGAACTGTTGCTGCTTCCCGTCCTTACCAAAGTTCTTTGCCACCATGGAAAACATAGGGTTGCTTTGCTACTATCAAACTTTTGGACTGGCACTTAATTTTTTTTTTCTATTCTGGATAGTAGGGAGCAAGTACAGGCAGAATGTTTTTTTCTAAGCAGGTGCTGCTGCTCTCTCTGGAAATGCTGGAATCATCCAGGAACTCAGGAGTAGCAGACATGGGTGTAACTGAGGTTGGAATGTCTTGTCGCTTAAAGAAGTTCCATGTTCCAAGACTTCTGAATGAGTCCTTCTCTCAAAAGGGACGTTAGGCCAAATAAGTTTAGGGATTCTTGTTCATATTAGATCATCTGTCAAAACAGCTGCCCTGTGTTTTTGGTATTTCCTGCATAGGTAAATTTCATGCTGAATAATTCAGTCTATGTAAATGGTTAGAGATGATATGGAGTCTGTTTGACACAATGCAGGTTCCAATTTATTCCTTTTAAAAAAAAGGACTCATGTGCATCATCTTTTTTTTCTTTTTGGGTCACACCCAGCGATGCACAGGGGTCACTCCTGGAGGTGATTAGGAGACCATATGGGATGCTGGGAGTCAAACCCCAGTCAGCCGTGTGCAAGGCAAACACCCTACCTGCTGTGCTATCTCTCCAGCCCCATCAAGTGCATCATTTTTAATTTATTTTATATTTTTCTCTCATGGGCTGGAGCGATAGAACAGCAGTTTGCCTTGCACGCGGACAGCCCAGCCGACCTGAGTTTGTTTCCTCTGCTCCTCTCTGCTGCCAAGCTACCTAGAGTATCTCCCCCGCACAGCAAAGCCTGCCAAGCTACACGTGATGTATTCAATAAGCCAAACATAGTAACAACAAAGTCTCACACTGGAGACATTACTGGGCCCACTGGAGCAAATCAATGAACAACAGGAGGACAGTGTTACAGTGCTTTCTCTCATTACTTTGAAGTGATAATTCTGGTTAGCTCATAAACACTTCATTTGACTGGGGATGTGGTTGGGGAAAGACACATGGTGATTCTTGGTTTTTTTATTGGCATTACCCTCAGGAATCATTTCTGGCAGTTCCCGGGGAACCATATGAATACGGAGAATCACAGCCCAGGTTAAGGGCATGCAAGGCAATAGTTCCAACCAGTTTACAGTAAGTGACACTCAATTACTGTCCATCTGGGCCACTGTCCTTTGCAGCTTTCTTTGTATCACTCAGTCTAGTCAGAAGCCCGAAGAAGATAAATTGCATCCCACCGATGGATTCTCACACTCCTTGTGGAGGTTGGTTTATTGTTTACTCCTTTAATATCAATGACTTGCCATATCTACATTCCCAGAGAATGTTTCTCTGTATCAAGGTTCTTTGGATATTTCCCCCAATTCTATCAAAATATATCCCCTACCGAGTTTGGGAGGATAATAATGATTGAATTTTCTCTGTACAGAGATGTATTTAATATTATTATATGATAGAGTAAATGCATATAGACAGTTATTAAAACATGTCACATATTGATTTAAAGAGCTTCTAATACTTGTCAAAGTTGTTCATTTTTAAATAGAGAAAATAATATCCAGTGGCTCCTGGACCTTCCATGTTAATGAAGTCTGTGACATGGTCCCTTTCATTACACTATATTGTCAGCATCAAGCACATTTCAGAAACATAAATGACACTCAAAAAGAGAGAAACAAATGCAAGAATCAACAAATGAGTGAAAAGATAATGGTTATAAAAGCAAGTTGGAGGCAGGAATTAAAATTGTACATAGATAAGGTTTTCACAACCATAGAGATTGTCCCACCTTTTAAAAATGATATTTTAATGCATTTAGTTTGTATTTCTGTAGTTACCCATAATTAAGCCTTCAAAGTTTTATTCCAAAAGTACTATCATCATGTACACCAGACAAGAAAATTATAGTGAAACATACATAATGTCAGCAAAGATAAATATATGTTGGATCACATCAGATTTGCTTAGATTTGAGAGAGCCTATATTCAAGAGAATGTTTGGATATTTGTTATGTTATAGTGATTACTTAATGGACTCCTTTTTCTCTCATAGTCCACTTGTTTCCTTTAGATAATTCTATTTTTAAATAAAATTTGAATATTTAGTAAGGCATATGTTTGTTTAAAAAGATAATTCATGAAAAGTACATTCACTATTTGATATGAGTATTTATTGCTTAAAAAGTAAAAGATGTCTCCAAAAGTGATAGTAACTGCCTGCATAATTTATAATTTTAAGCATTAGTAATATGGCTTAGAACTAAGCATTAGTAATATTCAAGTAGACTATGCCTTTTGTCAAATTTATAAAAAATATTGATTTTGGGGTAAAATAATCACATTCTCAATTATGATCTTCAAACTATGAATGTTTTAATCTGTATATTAATTTTAAAGAGTTTATAATTTCATTGAATTAAAAAAATTAGGATTTTTAGTAATCCACAGATTTAATATCTGAAAGATGGATGTGTCTCACAAAGGAGAGAGGAGTTATTTTCTATATCAACTAGTAATGTAATTTTATTTTGTGGACATTAATGGTGGGAATAGATGCTCTTAAAAATGTTGATTACTGTCTTTATATCATTATCTGCTTGTATATTAAATAGTAATTTTGACATCTTACTATTTTCATGCATCTTGAATGTTCACATTTGTGTGTTTGTTCAGACTTCATAATCTATATAGTTGGAACAACTTGACTCATTTCCTACTTAGGAAACTAGTATAATTCAATTTCCTATGCTCTCCTTTTATTTACCTACAAAAAAAATAAGTAGTATCAATGTCTGTGTGATAGTACTCTTGTTAGAAAGTCATGACATGATGTTCACAAAGCAAAACCTTTAGAAGTTCTTGCAATGTAGCCAGAAATTCAGAAATATAACTATCATTTTTTCTCTCTTTCTCAGTCAGTCCTTCATGATTTCTTCTGAAGGTTTTTAACAGTTGCCCAGTGAACCTTTTTATTTGCAGTATTGAATAACTGCTCCTACAACAGGACTGATGATTTTTAATGACCATGTCAGAATTCCAGAAATATCCAGGCATATTTGTGTTTAAACCTGAGTGAGTGAGTGAGTGAGTGAGTGAGTGAGTGAGTGAGTGAGTAGGTGAGTAGATTGGGGCTAATGATAGTTATGCATTCTGGGGCTCAGGATGCTGGTGTGGATGTCAGGTTTTTTTAAAGACCAGAATGGTTATGGGAGGTCAGAGAGTATAAATATCATGTCTGAGGCCCGGTTGTACTCCTTAGAAGGGTATGAGAAACTTCTTATTTGTGCAGGCAGTGCACAGTTTTAAGAGTTTGTGTAACAGTGCCAATGAGTAAAATATCTCCTTCCTTCACTTCAGTATAAGGAAATCTGTAATCCAAATAAAGTATGTGGCCTGCCACATAGCCTGAATATTTGAGGAATATGGGTACCAAATGATTGATAAAAATGAATTTCTCCAGACAACTATATCCAGGAAAATTTGCATCCCAAAGACTAGCCTGCCTTGAGCCTGGAATCTATGTCTCAAAAAGATCAGGACTGGCTAGCACCTGAGATCTGTGAGAAAAGGAAAACCACCTCTTACAATATACTGAAATTATTTACTGAAGGCAGTTTGAAGGGTAGAAATATTAGAAATGTTTAGCCTCATCCAAACTAGTCAGGACACATGGGAAAGCCAATCCTAGGGCAGATTCTCATTAGCAGATCAATCACCCTAGAACAGAATCCCCTGGGTGTGTTCCTCCTCTCCTTGTCCAACAAACATATAAGCATACATAATATAAATCATTTTGTATGGATACAGTAAGAAATACCTTAAGCTTATAGAATTGCTCTCCTAGGGCCATCTCGACCTCAGACTATAGTGCTCAGGCCAGATAGTCTTTCCTATTCCTAGCAGGGTCCTAGTCTCATCATTACTTTTGTATCATGACAGCATTTGCCTATGATCAAACTCTTAACCTATAGTTAAGAGTCGTGGCACCTTGGCCTGGCCTATCTTGATGCCAGGGTAGCACGTAACTTACCAGCTTTCCCTGGTTCCATCCAGTCCCTCGTTGGGACCCTGTCTTTAGGGTGCTTGGAAGTGAGGGCAACTGAGGCTTAAGTTCTGAAAGCAGATGTCCAGGAGTGAATACTATTCAAAGCCAATTAAATCCTAAGTTATAAAGCATAATATTAATTGTCTTCCTGTATCTATACAAAAAGGACATTGCATTAAAGTAAACTATTCAAAAGACATAAGGAGAGGAGAAAGGCAATATTAACTTACAGTACAAATTCAGTGTCCTAGAAGGATCGAACCTTACAAATTGTTTGGGGAAGAGAGCACAAAGAAGTGGTTACAGACAAACAAAGGAATGGAAGTGACTCGGGAGCACTGTGATGGGTGTAACCTGATAAACCTAAGCTCCTTGTATTCCAACAATGTGGCATTACCAAATTATGAATTTTTAGCTTATGTAGAGAATTCTTTATTTATGATTTAAAACCAAAAGATCTGAGATCCTTTTCTGCAATCTTAGTATTACTACCATGGTGTCAGGTAACATTACTATAACTATAATTTGCCTTAAAAAGAATTTTATTTGGGAGGCAAAGGCAGAGGTTTTTCTCATTTCAGAGACCCAAGGAGTCTTCCTAGCAATTCTTGAAAAACTAAATTGGTTTTACATTGGTTCTACATGATGTGCTGAGGAGTTCCTGAGGCAGCCCAGAGGTATTTGGAAGATTCAGGTCCACACTTAGTGGTAGAGGTGCCTCATGGGCTGTACCCAGCAAAGCTAGACAGACTAGATGGTTCTGGGGATCAAACTGGGGTCAGTCACCTGCAGACATGAGCCTTGACCCCAATATTATATTATCAACTCTAAATGCACTGTTTATATCCAAGTGATTTCACAATTCTGAAAAGTTTCTTGGCATACAAAAGGCAAAATAACTTATATTGTTTATTTTTACATATTTGCATATGTATATATATACACACACTTAATCATGCAAATGGGTGCTTCTGTGCTCTGACTTGTGTTATAAAGCCACTCTGAATCTTACTCTGCAAGTGTATTCCAACAAATTTGTGTGGGTAAATGGCAATGCTTTGACCCTAACGAGGTGAATCAGAAAGCCCATTTGCTTTTAAAACTCCTTATTTTGAGTGCTACTATTGATTTATTTACTTAAAGTTCTGCTTTAGGGAGTCACTATGGATACTGAGTTTAATTTATTTCATTTTGACTGTATTTTCTACCTTTAGTATAACTTCAGGTTGGAGTGATAGCACAGCAGGTAGGCTGTTTGCCTTGCATATGGCCAACCTGGCTGACCCAGGTTCGATTCCTCTGCCTCTCTCAGAGAGCCTGGCAAGCTACTTCACACATATGCCGCCTACACAGCAGAAGCTCCCCGTATTGTATTTGATATGCCAAACACAGTAAAAAGTGTTACAATGGAGAAGTTACTGGGCCCGCTTGAGCAAATTGATGAACAATGGGAGGACAGTGACAGTATAACTTTGATGTTAGAACAATTTTAAGAGTTACAATGGGTGGTTCTTATCATTTATTAGTATAGACTGCCAAAGATACAATTAATTTGTGGATTAGATTAGAAAGCAGCATGCTTCATTGTCATGTCAGGAAAGTGTGAGAGGCTTTTAAGAGTTAGATTTTAGGAACAAACATTAATATCTACTGCTTAATACATAAAACCATTAGGACTGGGAAAATGATACTACAGCAAGTAGGGTACCTGCTCTGTATGCAGTCAAACTCAGGTTCAATTCCCTGTGCCCCATTCAGTCAAAAACTGCTGGGAGCAGTCTCAAAGTGTTGAGCTAGGGGTATGCCCTGAACACTGCTAGGTGTGACTCCCAAACAAAGCAAAACAATTCAAATAAACCCATGAGTCTGAATCTATCTTTCCCATAGTCTACTTTGTAACCTGAAATATAAATGTGCTTGGGGTAAAAAATCACTGTCACTGTCACTGTCACCCTGTTGTTCATCAGTTTGCTCGAGCAGGCCCTGTAATGCCCTGTAATGTAAAGCCCCATTGTGAGGCTTGTTGTTACTGTTTGGCATATCAAATACATCATGGGGAACTTGTCAGGCTTTGCCGTGAGGGTGAGATACTCTTGGTAGCTTGCCGGGCTCTCTGAGAGGGGCAGAGGAATTGATCCTGGGTCAGCTGAGTCGGCCAGACACAGGTTCAATTCCCAGCATCCCATAAGGTCCCCCAGCACGGCCAGGAGTAACCCCTTAGTGCAAGAACCAGGAGTAACCACTGCGCATCACTGGGTGTGGCCGAAAAAGCAAATAAATAAATAAATAAATAAATAAATAAAGATCCCTTTTACAAAACAAATAA
The DNA here is from genome assembly GCF_029834395.1 of Sorex fumeus. Taxonomy (NCBI): domain Eukaryota; kingdom Metazoa; phylum Chordata; class Mammalia; order Eulipotyphla; family Soricidae; genus Sorex; species Sorex fumeus. The sequence goes on along the minus strand of NW_026606322.1, from coordinate 37,978,590 downwards.
AAAAAATAAATATAACTATCAGGGTTATAAAATCACTAAAGTCCCTTTTACAGTTTTTAATTCTATTGTTCCTCCAGAACCAGCCACCACCGTGCTGAGACCACTCTCCACACACATGAAGGTACCGGCAGGGGAACAAGGGCACGCGGGTCCCGGGGCTGAGATCTCCAAGCCTACTTGAATCGGGTCTGAGCATCCTCCACCCAGATCCTCCAAATTCCAGTAGGCGGGCGTCACACCCACCAACTGGCCCCCTGGCGCCGTGTAATCCCATCAACCAATGACCAAGACCCAGAGACAATAAAACCCAGCTCCCAGAAGCGACATCTTATCATCTCATTCCTACTTTGGACAAACTGGCAAGCTACCGAATGTAACCTGCCCACATGGCAGAGTCTGGCAAACTCCCCGTGGCATACCCAATATGCCAAATACCAGTAACAATGAAGGGTCTCATTCTCTGAACTCTGAAAGAGCCTTGAATATGGCATTTTTTGAAAAATCTCAGGGCTAGGACGAAGGAGATGTTACTGGGGCCTGGTCAAGGCAATCGACGAATAACAGGATGGTCGTGATCGTGATCGTGAATTCTATTGTTATTGTTAGGGCGTGGATCGAGATCTCTCTCTAACCACACAGAGACTCCAGAGACTGCAAACAGCAAGCAGGGTTTATTTTAAGACTGGCTACTCAGGGTCCAATCGCCTACACAGACATGCAGGTCCGGCAGGTTGGGTAAAGACCCCAAGCTTCTTCAAAGGAGATCTTATATAGGCTCTCCTTGGCCGTTACAGCAGAGCCCGTGCATTTCATAGACAATAGATTTGTAACAACCCACACTTTGCTGACCAATCCATTTTAAAGCACATCACTCCTTAGCCTATAGTTTAAAGATCAGCATTTGCGTCATTGTTTAGGAAAGTCCTGGTTTTTAGGGCAGTCCTGGGTCCTGTGACATGGGTCTTGTGAGAGACATCTGGTTATCTGGTCTGGACCCCCCGTCCCCCCACACTCTTCTCGTGACTTGCAACTCAGGGCACCTGTATCTGAATTCCTTGCTCAGGGGCAGAAAAAACAGTTATTTTGTAATGTGGGTTCCTGTTAAGCTAAACTAGATTAATTCTGGTGGTCATTTTGGGCCTGTTCCTCACAGTCATTTTATGGGTTACCTGCCATATTGAATTGAGTATGAGGCTTCTGTTCCATGTCACAATTAATAGCTCTCTCAGCTAAGTCTTTAGACAAGAGTTTGCCATAAGCCCTAAAAGTTTTCGTACACCAAAACTAAAAGCAGCTGAGAAAAGTCCTCAAAAGGAAATAATTTTTCTTTTTTTATTTTTATTTTACTGCTCTGCTAATCACTGTGTCTCATAATAATGTAGTAGGCTCTTTTACAGAAACTGCATTCTCAACAGTCAAATTAATGGCAGAAATCAAATGATATGAAATGAAAATACCATAAAATTATCAGTAAATAATTTTAGTCAAAAACAAAAGCAACATTTCTTTTAATTTGAAGATTTTCTGTAATTCCAAGAATGAACTAAAATTTTTTCATTCTTTTTTCTTTTATTTTTCAGTCACACCTGTCAATGCACAGGGGTTACTCCTGGCTTATCCACTCAGGAATTACTCCTGGCGGTGCTCCGGGGACCATATGGGATCCTGGGAATCGAACCTGGGTCGGCCGCGTGCAAGGTAAATGCTCTACTAGCTGCGCTATTGCTCCAGTCCGCTACAAATTTCCTATTCAACTAATAAAACTCTTACAAAAATATTCAGCTTCCTCCTGTGTCTACTAAATCAAATTTACACTGTCTAAAACCTTTTAACTTAATGCATCCTTGCCTCAAGATTTTTAGTTTGCTGCTTTCCTAACTGGGTAGAACCATATTTTCCATTTTCATTTTTTTTAAGCCACTGTCAGAAGTGCTCAAGACTTACAACTGGCACTATGCTCAGGGATCACTTTTGGAGGGCTCGGAGAAGCAACATGGTGTACCAGATATTGAACCCTGGTCAGCCACATGCTAGAAAAGCACATTGCTGGCTCTCCTACTGCTCTAGTGGTTCATTTCCTTCCATCCTTATACTAGTATTTAGGCCTAATTTATATAGTTATATACATTCATATACCTATGTATATCAAAGTGCATAGCTTCATAGAGACTGTATTTAGTGCCATGTCCTCCCTGTTAAACACCTGCAAATAGCATCGTTTTAAAAAAAATCTGTTAATAATTTCTCTGTGCGAAAGAAATCATAAGAAAAAAATGAACAATTTTTATGAAGAAGCAATTTACAATACAGTTGAAGAAGCATCATAGTGTGCATTCCTGAACAGATTTGTTTTATATTTGTTCATTTTACTTTAATTTTACATGAGATTTATAGCATAAATGTCCTAAGGATGCACACCCATCAGCCACAAGGCAATTCCCACTCTCTACTAAATTATCGGCATCTAGGAATGTAACTTCATTTTCCAGTGTTTTTCTAGCTCCATAGCAATGACATATACAGTGTCAGAATTTAATAAATATTTAGGAAATTAATTAATTCAGTTATATTATTAGAATAGTGTCTATCTCCAATCTGGCAATCACAAGTATCATTTAAAAAATAGAAAATATACTTAGTTCATCTATATTCAAATTCTTGTCTAATGAGGGCTCCAAATAGCCTACTGACAGGAAGTATTTTTTTAAATAATAATACCCTCTCTGTAATCAGTATGCATTTGTGGTAAATGATAACAAGTGAGATATACATTTTAATAACATTTTGATTTGGCAACAACTTTTACCAGATTGTCATTAATGCAAATTTTAGTCCAAAGTTAATGATTCTTTTGGGAACATAGATATAGACTTTTAAATCAAGTAAGTTTCCTTACCATTTACTCAAATACTTAAAATAGGCAATATAAAATTATTTATTTTAAAGCCTTACTTATTTAAAATCATTATTCAATTTAAATGAAGACAAATTCAGGCACATTATTGATACAGTAAATGAAATAAATATAGGTTTATGATTAATTCAGTAAATGTTTATGTTTTTAATGACTAACTTAGAAACAATTGACCTAAGTCAAAGTCATTCTAATTTTACATCCTGCATTTAAGAGTGTAATTAAGCAGCATCTTTTAGCTATTTACTTAATCTCTGTTTAGGAAGCTTGTTAAAGGCCAAAGAGTACAGTGGATAAGTTGATTGCCTTTAATGCTGCTGACCCAGGTTTAATCCTCAGCACCACATTTGGTCTCCTGAGCACTGCTAGGAATGATCCCTTAGCTCAAATCCAGGAGTAAACCCTGAGCAAGATAAGGTATGACCTCCAGACCAAATCAAAGAAAATAAATGAGAGAATATATCACTTCAAGAGCTAAAACATAGCTGTGATCACATATCATTAATTATTAGTTTTCCATGTCTATTCATACAAAGAACTCATTTTCATCTGTCATCTGTCTCATACTGCATATATGGGGAAAAGTTAATCTATTGCTAACTATAGTTATGAGAATTTCCAAAAAAAAAAACGAACTAGATAACAAACCAGATTCAGCTATTTGTTTATCATCATCCATAGTAGTAATTTATATATTATTCTCATATCAGAGGCATAAATTTGCATGTATACAGTTTCCTCTAAAGCTGTTGTTCAAATCTCATAGTTAAAATTATATATTTGACTAATTTCAGGAAGTTGTAAAATGTTTCAAGCGACAGTGCATTTCTTTCTTCTTTTGACAGCTATTTTTTTTCTGATTGCTTAATGCAAAGGCACATCTTTTGTTCCATTTAAGTTGTGTGATGTTAAAATTGTATTCATTTGAATTCACACATTGATAGACATGATAAAATAGCCCTTATCAACATATCTCTGTTGAATTTTTTGAAGATGAAAATGGGCAAATGGCAAATCCAAGACTATCATAAACATATTAGTAAAAATATGTTTTTACCACATATAAGTTTCCACTTACAAAAACACCTGTTCTGGCTCTTGTTTCCAGTTTAATGAGTTTGGGGAGGTTCATATCTCTGAACTCAGAGTAGTTCTATCATTTTGACATTTAATTTTGTTTCTCTTATATAAATGCCTTGTAAAAAGAGAATCATTTAGCATCTGTTTTGTTATCTAACAACATCTGTCCCAATTCCTCACTATAATATGTTATACTACTTAGATCACAGGTTGACACAATCGTTGAGGTGGTCTTAATATCATCAATTTTAGGGAAGCTATATGTTAATGCAAAATAAATACTCTCTTCATTTGTAAGTTATGGTGTTTCATAGAAAAGAATCTGGAGACACAGAATCTATTATTGAAAAAACTATGGTTGTTCCCTCAAAATAAACGAGGCCAGAGAGATAGTACAGCAGGTATTATATGCTTTGCTTTTCAGGAGTCCAACCAGTGTTTGATCATTTGGCACTCCATATAATCCCCCAGGAACTACCAGGATTTATCCTTGAGCTCAGAGTCAGCAGTAAGTCCTGAGCATAGCTGGGTCTGTCCCCCAAACAAACCAATTTAAAAATTAATGAAAATGAAAGGTAGAGTTTTCTATAATTTGTAATGAATTTTACTAATGAAACATCAGGATAGTTTTATATACTTTAGCTAAATACATTTCACAATACAAAATTGTATTAGCTTAACAAAATTATACTAAGAAATATCAAAATGTGCAAAATGCAATGCATCTTTTCTTTTTAAAGCCAAAGCTGCATAATGAAACAATTGAGTATTTCCCAAAGTTGGTGAGACCTCAATTGGAGACGTGAGGGCTAGAAAAATCCAGAGGGGTAGTAGTAGACTTCAGTGTAATTGGGTCATTTTTTTTTTTTAATTTTTCTTTTTGGGTAACACCCAGAGACGCTCAAGGATTACTCCTGGCTTTACACTCAGGAATTACTCCTGGCGATGCTTGGGAGACTGTATGGGACACCAGAGATTGAACCCAGGTCCGCCACATGAAAGGTAAAAGCCGTACCCACTGTACTATTGCTCTGGCCCAATGGAGCATGGATCATTTGTTGTTTTTGTTCTCTTAACGGAGGTAGATTTCCAAGAAAGTGTTGAATAATTTTTATTTCCTTTTCTGAAAAAATTGTGATAGACCAAATAACCAACTTTGTATGATATGAAACTCTGCTTTTGAAGTGAAAAAGGTGAATCAGAAATAAAGCCATCCAAATAGAAGTTTGGCTCATTGCAAAAGCATCTGAATTACTGGCATAGATTTGATTTGGATTTTTGAGCACTGAAGTGGCATATATGAGACCAGCAGCTCAGACAAATCATAATTTTCAGGCAGGGCCTTGAGGGAAGGAAAGGTTCCAGGATTTTCTGAGGAACAACAGTTTTGATTGAGGTAATAACAATATGACACTTTGTTTCTGCACATTATTTTTCCTTCATTATGTTTTTGAGGTTTGAATATAATTTTCTGGTCATATACATAATTCTAGAGCTGACTTTCTAAATTTATTAATTAGTGGTATCACTGCCTTTGACAAAAATAATAAAAATACTTAAGTAGTAAAAACAAAAACAACACAGATATGGAATACCTCGTCAGGTACGTGTATGAGTTGTGAAGAATAAGTCAGAGAAAAAGAGACAGAATATAATAGTGTCAAAAATTTCCAATAGAGTAATCACTATTGCTCAGAACTAGAAATGGTTCATGATTCTTGATGCTTTAGCTTTCTATAAGAAGGAAGTATATAATATATTTAATTCAAATTTTAGAATGAGCTCTAAAACTTTGAAAAATGTTATAAAAGTAAGTCTCTATTAAGTCTCACTTCTTCAGACCAGCAGAAAATGCTTAGAGGTCTAGTATCGAAAGTGTTAAACCATTTAATCACCTGAAATGGAATCATGACATAATCCCACCTGGCTCCTTCATAACTTGGTTTAAATTCTCATTGTGTTTTTTGCTCTTATGCGATTACTTTCAAAAATATGTTCTTCAATCTTCACTGTTTATAACAGCAAAAAATGTCATTATATCCTAATTTAAATACCGTCTTCCCATGCATCTCCTTGATAATGCAAGTCGAGTTTTAAAAATCTTTGATTTCTGCTTAATGACAAAGAGGAAATCTTGTATGCATATAAGTAGAATCTAAATATTGGAAAATGGTATCATTTATAAAGGCCTATTTTTGGAGTCAGAGTTTCACAAAAACATGTAGTACAATAGCAAATTAAAAATCTATTAATAAAAAAATTTCAAAGTTCTATAAATTGAAACTCTCTGAATGGAGGAATGTAGTACTAAGAATCAAACCTACAATCTAGCACATACAAGACACATGTTTTATTGCCCGGAGCTTATCCTAGCACAGAATTCCTTTCATTCAAGTCCTTCAGAGCAAGTGGCCCAGAAACTTTTGCATATAGAGATAAAAAATAAATTCACACTATCTTTTCATTTGAGCTTCTAAGTGGGTGCAAATGATCTAAGTCTTGTTTCTATTAAATGGGTTTTAACACAAGCTATCATAAAGCTGATTCCATGAACTTCTTATTATTTAGTATCTATCATAGAGCCATTATTGACAGTTCAAAAATAATATGAAGGATCAAATTTATTAAAATAAATAAGGCAGCTACACTTCATGCACGGGTCATACTTCATTTGTCAGAATATAGGCTTCCCTTCTGTTTAAAGTTTACATAGCAAAAAAGATTGCTCATATTTTAAATTTAAGACATTTAGTATAACTTTTAGTAGACAGAGGAGGAAGCTGAGGGTTTTATTAGTTATAGTAAAAAAAATTGTAGTTTGTTCCTGGAATTACAAAGACACTTGAAAGAAAGAAAAAAAGATTTTTGTTTTTGTGTATAGGATTGAAATGACTTACTGATAATTTTATGGTCATTTCCAATTCAGACCCTGTAAGGGTGAAACTGACGCCATGACAGATGGCAGAAATGAGAAAAATCAAGTATGCTTCAGGTTCAGTTCCTGGAACTGAAACAGATTTGGATTCCTAGCAATAAAACAATGAGTAACTAGCCAACATGAACCCACCTAGGAAAGTTCCTGGGCTCAGCAAGTGGGCTCAATTAATCAATTCTCACAGTGCTCCGGAAATTGCCTTTTGTTAACCCTAAAAAGAATGAGTAGCATATGTAACCATAAACTGCTAGTAGAAAATACTGTTTAACTATTGCCTGACTACTGTTACCCTAGACATTTGCCAAAACACCTTTGTTTGATAGCTAAGTAAGATTTCCTTCTGAAACAATAAGGTATGTACTGCTTAAGTATTCAAACCCTCTATAAACTGCTTGCTGCCTGAAGTAGGGATCGCTATCAAGTGACCATTCTGTGGGTGAGATAGTTGACCCCCGTATACTGGAATAAAACTCCTACTGCTTTTGCATTATTTGAGTTCATGTTTCAGTCTGCCTTGCGGATGGGGAAACCAGAATCCCATGCTTGACAACCCCTTTTTGTTTCTTTGGTTTTGGGAAGAGGATCACACCTGGTGGTGATGCATGCTGACTCTGTGCTCAGCAATCAGTGCTGGCAGGATCAGGGACCATCAACAGTGACAGGGATTGAACCTGGCTGGGCTGTGTGCAAGGCAAGAACCTCATTCTCCTCCTCCCAAAGCCCCAACCCTAACTTTTTTCTATGACCTAACTTTTTTCTATAGCTCTAAACATGGATTTTATTTTAATATTTAGTGAAAAAAAAAACATGGCTGCTCCTCCCAGAGTATAAAATGAGGCTCCCATAGCCATGCCACTGGACTTCACTGTTTTCACTCTGGGCGCCCCAGACGGAGTCGGGTGAGTGCCCTCCCTGCCCTAAGGAATGCAACCCCTGCAGCCAGCAGCCAACTTCCACTACTCAACCACTGCCATGCTCCAGGCTGCTTTCCAGACAATGTGGATGCTTTGAAAATGCACAATACATTGTAATACACTTCCTACATATATGTAATATATATATATATATATATATATATATATAAAATATACATCTCTAGGAGAGCCTGGCAAGCTACCAAGAGTATCTTGCCCGCACGAGCAGAGCCTAGCCAGCTCCCCATGGTATATTTGGTATGCCAAAACCAGTAATTATAACAGGTCTCATTACACTGACCCTGAAAGAGCCTCCAATCATTGGGAAAGATGTGTAAGAAGAGACTGCTAAAATATCAGAGCTTGGACAAATGAAGATGTTACTGGCACCCACTCAAATAAATCAACGAACAAGGGGATGACAGTGATACAGTGATTTAGTAAACACGTTTCAGGTGCTTGGTCTTTTCTGCCAAGGGGAGGGGGAAGAAAAGAAGGGTTGAAATTCTATTTTACACTGGATGGGAAATAGAGAATTAATGCTTTTTGATATCTTCATCTAGGTTAAGTTAAAGAAGACTATTTGCTCCATAATATATATATGTATGTGTATATATATGATATTTACACATATATATGTATAAAATACTGATTACATTTTGGAAAAAAGTTCTCCTATGCAGTGCTTTGGAAACCTGGGAGCTGCACTCTGTGATTCATATCCAACTGGGCCTGTACTGATATAAAATTCCAATACTAGAGAGTATTCAATATTAAATCTCTTTATGCTTCATGTCTCTCTTGTTTTATCACAGCATATGAGTTTCAATTGGCTTCATGAAAATAAATTCTGACCTCTTACCCTCCTCTCAGCTGATATAAATCTCTTGAATTTTTCTTTTGCCTGGTGTTTGACTAAAAATACTACTCTAAGATACCTGTCATTCAAGATATAAACATATGGGAGTGTTAATGCATTATATTTGATCTATGGAAGCTTTTAGTTAAACTATAAAATATTTACCCTTTTATTTATATTTATGTAAAGTCAACCATATATAGTTTATTTTTTAAATTTCTTGGATTATCCTCAGTGTTCATAAAATCAGACTTTATTGATCAGGTTTCTCAAACAATAATACTATTACATTTTCTCTAATTCAGTTTTTTTTACTTGGGCTGGAGCGATAGCACAGCAGGTAGGGTGTTTGCCTTGCATGCGGCTGACCCGGGTTCAATTCCTCCATTCCTCTCAGAGAGCCTGGCAAGCTACTGAGAGTATCACACCCCTATGGCAGAGCCAGCAAGCTCCCAGTGGTGTATTCAATATGCCAAAAACAGTCTCATAATGGAGATGTTACCTGTGCCCTCTCAAGCAAATCGATGAACAAAGATTTGCTACAATGCAATTACTTCAAGAAGTACACCCTATAAAAATGATAGCTTTTTAGCTGTCTCTTAAGGCTGTGCTTTGTGGACAATGAAAGTCGTGACATTATTTTTGCAATTATAAACCTTTCTTGCAATAATAAATTACTAAATTAAGAATGCAATATGTGTTATAACTGTTTTCAGAAGTGAAATCAAATAATGTTATTCCTTAAAATTTTTTTCTGTGGAACTTTATTCACAAGAAAATTTACAAATCTATATTACACTATTAAACATAATTCTATGGCACAGTGGCAAATCTTTTGCAAATATATACACACATATGTATAATTATGTATGGACCTCTGTATTTGTTATCTTTTAAAAATGCTACAAAATTTTGAAAATGTTAAACTATGAATATACTGTTATCAATGCATAAACTTTATGCTAATAATTTCTATACCATTTTTATAGCATATATTACGAATACAATTCAGTTCTAAAATTTTTTGTTCTATAGAATTAGGAAGTGAATAGGATAGATTTTCTATAATGCTAGTTCAAATTACTAGATGAGACTGTACACAAGAATTTCATTGTGTCAAAGGTAATAGATTGGAATGTAATGCCCAAACAATAAAGCTATAAAGCAAATTATTAATATGCTCAGAATTATCTCTGAGTCTTTTTGATGAAGTGCCCTACTTCATAAAATTTTGGAAGTATGAATTTGTAACAGAAATGTAAAGATGTTAGTTTTTAAACTCTAAATTGAATTTTTGTCTATTAAAATATCCACTTTCCCATACATTCTAAGCATTAATGCTCAATCACATTATTTTTTATGATATGTGAAACATGTTCGAAAAGATGTAGCTTTATGAAATGTATCTTGAAAAATAGTAAATAATTTTCATTTTTCTTACTTAAATTTATTTAACTTAGAATTTCTTTCTTACATTCTAATAAGGTAAGGTAAAAGGTAAAGGCCCTTCCGTTGATCATCGATTTGCTCGAGCGGGCCCAGTAACGTCTCCATTGGAGACTTTTTGTTACTGTGTCTGGCATATCGAATACTCTCGGTAGCTTGCCGGGCTCTCCGAGAGGGGCGGAGGAATCGAACTCGCGTCAGCCATGTTGGCCGCTTGTAAGGCGATCGCCCTAAATAAATTATATAATTCAAATAGTCAAATAGGTAACTGAAAGTATTAGCTAGATAAGCTTCAAACTTATTAAAAATAAACATGAATAATCTATATATATTTTTGTTTTATATTAATCAGTAGGGCCTGGAGCAATAGTACAGCGGGTAGGGCGTTTGCTTTACATGCAGCCAACCTGGGTTCGATTCCTCCAATTCCTCTCAGAGAGCCCAGCAAGCTATCGAGAGTATGCTTCCAACATAACAGAACCTGGCAAGTTCCCCATGGCGTATTCAATATGCCAAAAACAGTAACAGCAAGTTTCACAATGGAGATGTTGCTGGTGACCGCTCGAGCAAATCGATGAACAATGGGAGGACAGTGCTACAGTGCTATTAATCAATAGAGAAGATAAAAACATGTCTCTATATAACAAGAAACCTGCTTAAATGGCCATTTAATATCTTGTGATCATTTGAAAAATCAAAGAATCTACTGATGGTCCTCCCCTTGTAAAATTAATAATTATCCTATTACTGTACTTGTATATATTAATAATTTCACTTTTATATTTCTCTAGTTTTGGAGGGTTGAAAATTTTAGATCTAACCATAAAATACATTATTGAGGTAGGTGAATCAAAAATCAATCATTTTTTTATTTAATACAAACACGAGTCACCATCTATATTCAACAATAAGTGCATTGATGAAACCCCTTATTACAGCAAAGATACATTGAGTTTAAAAACCATTAGCCATGTACATTATTCACCCTGTACTTGGTTTTTTAAAAATATAGTTTTCAACATTGTGTATGTATGTAATGCCTGATAATTCTCCAAGAGGGGGGAAAATATGCTCATTTAGATCTTGGCACAATTTGTTTCCCTAAACTAAACCAAAGGAAAAAAATGTAGCACCAGTACATTTATTTGACAAGCTAATTGAAATTGCACAATAAATCAGTCTGATTTCCAAACACAGAAAGGTTAATGGAGTCTGCTTCTCTGTACTTGTACAATAGCTGAGTTTTCTTTACTGAAAAAAAACTGTGGTTTCCAATATTAGCAGTTACATTATTCAAACAACAAAGATATACTTTGAAGGAAAACTTAATCATTAAAATAAACCTCTTTTAGAATATTCAGTTCGCAAACTTATTCTGAGCACATAATGTCATGTCCATGTCAAATAATACAAAGTGCACAATTCTTATTTTCCCTGTTAAAGAACTGTTGTGGTTTTACCTTCAATGTATTTAGTGGGACAACAGAACCAGAGAGCATTTTAGACAAGTGGCATTTAGTCTATTATATTGCTGCCATAAAAAAGAAACAACCAGTTTTTCTTTTTCTTTCACTTTTGAGACAATTTAATTCCAGTTAAATATAAAATGCAAAACAGGTGTCAGTGGTAAAATTCATCCATGAGAATAATGCTTGAAAACGAGGTGGTTAGAAAGTGAATTTAAGGGGCTGGAGCAACAGCACTGTGGTTAGTGTGTTTGCCTTGCATGAGGCCAACCCGAATTCAATTCCCAGCATTCCATATGGTCCCCTGAGCACCACTTATGTCTAGGAGTAATTCCTGAGTGCATAGTCCAGGAGTAACCCCTGTGCAATGCTGGGTGTGACCCAAAAAGCAAAAAAAAAAAAGTGAATTTAATTTGTGGAAAAATTTAAAGTTGAGTTTGAAAGACTGCATCAGCAAAAGGCCTTTCTACCCTTTTAAATATAGTGCTGTTTTCATCTGAAATAAGAAAAATGCAACTCCAAAAAGTTAAGAGACGTGTTGCAGTTCTCCCTGGCACATTCCATTAACCTCTTGAAGTCATGTGGCGGGTGGAAAAGCCACAGGTTCCCTCTTCTCTGAGAACTGGGTTGCTGCTAGGATAACCTTTCATGTTCAGAGAAAAACAGAGAAGGACTGGCCTTGTTATTTCTGGCAGTCAGTGACTTGGGATATGTGAAGTAGACATCTTTAGGTATCAGTAGTATTTAAATCTTGCTTCCACTTTTCTTTCAAACTTCCCTCAAAGACAGAGCTCTAGCATCTTCTTCCTAGACATAAGAATCTTCTTCCTATTTCTGCAACCTGTTTGCTAGTACACATAGATGTTTCCTTCAGCATCTACTTAATCATTGCCCTTCCTAATAAATTTGCCATATGGCTATAAATCTATGGTTCATGTGGGTGGCTTTGTGTGGGTTATGCTGCATGTGTGACCTATGAACATCTGTGGCCATATGTGTTAGAGATAATCACCACAGTCCCGTGTCTGGTAGCTGCAGAACAGATTAGATAGGAGCAACATTCAGTCATTTCTGTACTCAAATATTGAATGATATCTGTTTCAGTGAACTTGTATTTATTATAAAGATTCAGCCTCAGTGTTTCTTGATGAGCAATGGTTCAGATATATGGCAGTGGGATGAAAAATGGGGTTATTCAATACTCAGCTAGGAGGTTGGAAGGTGATGGATTCATGTCTTCAAAGTAACTTGCAGAGTTAAAAGAAATGATTTTCACAGGGAGAGAGAGAGAGAGAGAGAGAGAGGATATTTTCAGGAAGAATGTGTTATGCATGAATGATTAGAGCATTCACTGGAAGACTGATTCCCAGAGGTACATGTCACAATTTGATTAGAATTTATCACTTGATCACTTGATATCCCATTACTCATCGATTTGCTCAAGCGGGCACCAGTAATGTCTCCATTCATCCCTGTTGTGTGCTAGCATAGCCCAGTGGCATCTGCTCATTCTAGGAACAAGAAGAGCCTCAAACCAATGGTTCAGGGTCTTGACGAAAAGTTTGACCATCTCGTAGGTGGGTGGCCACCCAATATTTTGACGTCTGGTGGAATCCAGTCGGTAATGGCACTAGTCCAGTGGTCATCTCCAAATCTCATTACGTGTCCAGCCCATCTGCTTTTGATACCTTGGCAAACGAGACAGCGTCCCTGATTCTTGAGCACTGATGGAGGTCAGAACTCCAGATTCTTTCTCTTATTTGAGTGAAGTGTGATACTCCAATCATAGCTCTTTCGATTCCTCTTTGAGAGACCCTAATAGCTTTCTCATCCTGTTTTCATAGGGACAAGGCATATGTTAATGCAGGAAGAAAAGTGGAATCGAAGAGATGTGCTCGGAGCTGGAACTTCTTTGTCCTCTTAGTTAATTTTTCATGCTCTTAAAGGCGTTCCAAGCTGCTCTCTTCCTCCTGTGCAACTCAGGTGCCAGGTCATTCGTCATGTTGACTTCTCAACCTAAGTACACATAACCGTTGCATTTGGAGATGGTCGTTCCATTGAGAGCAAATGTAACATCAGGAAAAAGACTTATTCTCATGAACATTGTCTTTGTGAGATTCATCTGTAATCCGACCTTTCCACATTCACGGTTGAAGTCCGCCAGCATTTGAGCCACTTGGCTGATGTTTGGTGTTATTAGAACAATGTCATCAGCAAAGCGGAGGTGGTGTATTTGCCGACCATTTACCTTCACTCCCATTCCTTCCTATTCCAGTTGTTCCATGATGTTCTCGAGGATGGCACTGAAGAGTTTTGGTGAAATAGTATCACCCTGCTGAACCCCTCTCTTGACTTGGATGATCACTTCTTTGTCGAATGGTGAGATCCTGGTAGTGAATCCATAATACAGCTCATGGAGGATCCTGATGTATTGAGTTTGAAAGCTCTGATTTGCTAGGGCTTCAATGACTGCTTCCGTCTCAAAAGAATCAAAGCCTTCTTTAAATTAATGAACGTTAGATAGAGCGGCATCTTGAACTCCTGAGAAACCTCAATGAGCTTGGTTATCATGTGGATATGGTCAATGGTGCTGAATTCATGCGACTTGCTCGCATGGTTGTCCTTCATCTAGTGTTCTGCCAATCCTATTCAGAATGACTCGAGTGAACAGCTTGTACATGACAGACAATAGGCAGATTGGGCGATAGTTGCCAATGTTGTGGATGTCTCCCTTCTTGTACAGTAGCACAGTCCATCTGGTTTTCCACTGGGACAGAACCTTGCATTCAGACAGGTAGCGTGTGAAGAGCCGAGCCAGTGTATTGATGAGTACTGATGGTAGGCTGTTCAGGTGTTCAGGTCTAACCTTGTCTGGGCCAGGTGCTCTTTGTTTCTTTACCGATGAGATGGCGTGTCGGATTTCGGAAGGGAGAACTTTGGGAATAACATATCCATCCTGTCAAAATTGTTATGTGGGCAGGTGGATGTGGCTATTAAAGAGATCTGAGTAGAAGTCATGAATAATCTTCTCCATTGCCCTTCTGGAAGAAGTGATAGATCCAACAGGATATCGGAGGGTAATCATCTTGATCTTGCAGTTGGTGAAGGACAGTTGGGCTTTACGAATGCTTTTCCTGGCTTCTGCCACATCTACCAGCACTGCTGCTCTTCTCTCTTTGAGGTCATCCTTGATCACTTCTCTGCACTACTTTGCAAACTTGGACATTCACTTGCTGTTGCCTGAGGCTTGCGCCAAGCCACAATGGCGAATAAGCTCAAGAGTTTCGAAGACAGGCAGTTTTTTGTGGTTATCTTTCTATTGGCGTTCCTTGCACAATTATGGAGGTGCTTAACCAGTCGATCGTATTCGTTGTCAATGTTGTCATTGATGGCATCTTCCCATGTTGCCACAATAGAGCCAAAGAGCTCCCAGTTGGTTGTCATTCTGGGAGTTATTAGAATTGATATATAGTAGAAATTAAAGGAAATCTACTGTTTTGGATGGACAGAAACTATATTTCATTGTGTTATACTATATAAAATATTAATGTTGTTTTACATTTCTGGTTGATTTTAAGTTATAGTAAATTAAAATATGTGACATGATTTTTTTTTGTTTTTTTGCTTTTTGGGTCACACCCGGCGATGCACAGGGGTTACTCCTGGATCATGCACCCAGGAATTACTCCTGGCACTATTCGAGGAACCATATGGGATGCTGGGAATTGAACACGGGTCGGCCATGTGCAAGGCAAATGCCCTATGCTGTGCTATTGCTCCAGCCCCTAAAATATGTGACATGATTTTTGAAGATGCTTCCTAATATAGATTTATTTATTTATTTATTTATTTTTTATTAGTGAAACACCATGAGGTACATTTATAGACTTAAAAATTTTTGTGCTTGGGTTTTAGTTATACAATGATCAAGTACCCATCACTCCATCAGTGCCCATCCTTCACTACCATGGGTGCCAGCATCCCTCCCACCCATATCCCCCACATCCCATCCTGCCTCTGTGGCAGGGCATTCCCTTTTGTTCTCTCACTCCTTTTGGGTCCTGTGATTTGCAAGAGAGGCATTGAGTGGTAAACATGTTTGGTGTATAGTCTACTTAAAGTAAACCAAACCAATGATGTAATGACAAATTTAACATTGTTCTTCTTTTATCTGTATTTTAGAATCTTTAGTTGAATATGACATGAAAAATGACATTGAGCACAAAGAATGATATTGTCGAATAAAACAAACAAATAGAAACATTTAACAGGGAGGCAGATGCTGCCCGAGCCTGTGCGCAGCTTCTGCCCACATGGCAGAGCCCATGTGTCACTGGCATCTCCCCTCTTGAGATGTGTACTTTTATGCTTTCCTATCTAACACTGGGATGTGTGTAGGAGTTTTCTCTTGAGCGCATTTCTCTGTCTTTCTTACTCTGCACTCTCTCCCACATTCTCTCCTTCAATTCAAAAGCCCTGCAAATAAAATCTGTTTTACTTCACTGCTTGTCTACTTCTGAAATTCTTTTCTGAGAGTGAGACAAGATCACAGTAACCCTGCATCCCAGGTGGTAGAGGCAGATCCGTAGAAAGTGACTGTTTCTCCTCCTGACTAATGTGAGCCAAACTTCGGGTCCACCTACATCAATATGTTTCCCCAAGACCCACCAGAAGTGATCCATGAGCACAGAGCCAGGAGTAAGCCCTGAGCCCCACTGGGTATGGCCCCCCAAAAAAATGGAACCTAGATGGTAGCTGTTTCTCACTGGTCTCCCTTCCCTGTGCAACTGCTTTCATTCTTTTCTCAGCAACCAAACTTCCTTTGCTGGTGTATCGTGTAAAAGAAAACCAGTACTCACGACATCTCAGCATGTCAGAAGGAGAATATTTTTAATTCAGTGGTCTTATCTTGTGTCACACTGAATTGGAAAGAAAGAGGAAAAACCTAATGAAATGCTACGGAAGCAGGCCCACCCTGAGGGTACTTGTAGCACATCAAGAAAAAAAGGGATTTGAGAGTTGACCAGACATCCCCAATCTGTCGAGTATAGAAGCTAGGGAAATCTCTATATTTAAACAAGGTTCCTTCTCAAGCTGGTGGCCACTGAATGGGGCTGTGAACCAGGAGAATTGCCTCCACCTCTCTCAGAATGGTGCTTATGATGGTGCTTATGGCAGAGGTGTGTCTTGATAGACACTTCTGGAAGCAAGAAATAACCTCTCCAAAGCTACTTCAAAGAAAGAAGGAGTCACTGGCCAAGCAAGTGAAAACAGAGATAGACAAATGGGACTATCTTAATCAAAGAAGTTTCTGCACCTCAAAAGAAATAGTAGGGACTGGAGGGATAGCACAGCGGGTAGGGCGTTTGCCTTGCACACAGCCGACGTGGGTTTGATTTCCAGCACCCCATATGGTTCCCTGAGCACTGCCAGGAGTAACTCCTAAGTGCAGAGCCAGAAGTGACCCCTCTGCATCCTCAGGTGTGACCCAAAATCAAAAAAAAAACAGTAACCAAAATACAAAGACAGTCTACAGAATGGGAAAGGATATTTGCTGAAGACACATCCAACAAGGGGTTGATATCAAGGATATACAAGGTACTGGTTGAACTCCACAAGAAGAAAACATCCAACCCCATAAAAAAGGGGGCAACAAAATGAACAGAAACTTTCTCAAAGAAGAAATCCGAATGACCAAAAGGCACATGAAAAAATGCTCTACATCATTAATCACCAGGGAGATGCAGATCAAAACAGCAATGAGATACTGTCTCACACCACAGAGACTGGCCCACATCCAAAAGAACAAAAGCAACCGGTGTTAGCACAGATGTGGCGAGAAAGAGACCCTCTTTCACTGCTGGTGGGAATGCTGACTGGTTCAGCCCTTTTGGAAAACGGTATGAACGATTCTCAAAAAATTAGAAATTGAGCTTCCTTTTGACCCAGCAAAACCACTCCGGGGAATATATCCCAGAGAGACAAAAAAGTATAGTCTAAGTGATCTGCACTTATTTGTTCATTGCAGCACTGTTTACAATAGCCAGAATCTAGAAAAAGCCTGAGTGTCCAAGAACAGATGACTGATTATTAAAGAAACTTTGATACATCTATGCAATGGAGTACTATGCAGCTGTTAGAAAAGATGAAGTCATAAAATTTACATCATTAATCACTTAATCACTTAATCCCCGTTATTCATCGATTTATTCGAGTGGGTGCCAGTAACGTCTCCATTCATCCTGGTTGCGTGCTAGCGTAGCCCAATGGTATCTGTTCGTTTTAGGAACATGTAGAGCCTCAAACCGATCATTTAGGGTCTTGACGAAGAAGTCTGACCATCTTATAGGTGGGCGTCCACGTGATCTTTTGATGTCTCGTGGAATCCAATCAGTAATGGCTCTAGTCCATTTTTTTTTTTACTGGACTAAAATTTACATACAAGTGGTAATACATGGAAAGTATCTTGCTGAGAGAAATGAAGCAGAAAGAGAGGGACAGAGATAGAAAGATTGCATTCATGTGGGAAACATAAAGTAACAAAATAGGAGACTAATACCCAAGAATAGCCAAGATAAGTAACAGAAGGTTTACTCCATGGCTTGGGGGCCAGTTGCATATGCTAGGGGAAAAGACAGCTAAGATAGAGAAGGGAGCACCAAATAAAGGGTGTTGGGAGGATCCTCCCAAGATGGCAAATGCATGCTGAAAGTAGACTATAGACCGAACATGATTGCCACTCAATGCTTCTTTTGCAAACCTCAGCACCCAAAAGGAGAGAGAACAAAAGGTAATGTCCTGCCACAGAGGCAGAGTGGGATGGGGGGATGGGAGTGATGGTGGGAGGGATGCTGGGATCATTGGTGGTGGAGAATGGGCACTGGTGGAGGGATGGGTACTAGATCATTGTATAACTGAAACCAAAGCATACAAATTTGTAAGTCTACTACTGTACCTCATTGTGTTTCACTAAAAAAGAAAAAAAAAGAAATATTTAACAGGGATATGTCCACTTAGTTCTGGAAATTATTAGAAGTTAAGAAAATTATATTACAATTTGTTCTTAATTTGTTTCCTAATAAATTCTAAACGATTAAAAGTTTGTGTTGGGGCTGGAAGTAATAGCACAGTGGGTAGGGCATTTGCCTTGCACACGGCCAACCCGGGTTCGATTCTCAGCATTCCATATTGTCACCTGAGAACCACCAGGAGTAATTCCTGAGTGCAGAGCCAGGAGGAGTAACTCTTGTGCATCACCAGGTATGACTAAAAAGTAAAAAAAAAAAAGTTTATGTTAGTATTTGTTCATCATTAATATCCATGAAGAAGCCAAAAAAATCGATACCAAAATTCAGTTAAAAAAAAGAATTTTAATATATGTATAATTAAGATATCAAATGTATTTAATAGTATAGTTGAATTAGAATGACTTTTATAAATTTATACTGTTTTCTGAATTGTTTCAGCCACTAATATGGTAAAAATGGTAATTTGATATCATTTCCTTTTTCAAAATATATATAATTTTATTATACAAATAGTACAAATTATCTTATGAGTGGACTAAACTTAAAAATGATAAAGAAATAGTCTTTTATCAAGGCAAAATAAATTTAGGTCAATAAATGTAAAATAATAACTAGTAATATATATTTATTTATATTTTTAAAAATCATCTTGTCACCCAGAATCGAGGGCTGTCAGATTTACCACAGCTAAAGGCAGAGAAATTGTAAATGATTTTACTGAATAATCAAGCGGTTGTGTTTTAATAATATAAAAAACGGTAGCACCGAAGTTGATAGAGTAAGATCAGTGGTCTAAAAAATGGCCCAGAACTTCTCACTAAGTGAATTTTAGTTACAGAATGCTCAGCACAAAGGATTTGACCTGAATCGCTGAGTCAGCGCAGAACCAGGAGAACATTGCATCTTTTCCAGAACTTGGTAAATAGAAACAGACAGAATGTCAATGCTTAGAGATGTTACTGCTTTTCCAATTTCTCTGTTTATTGTAATATACGTCCAAGTGAGAGATTCAGGTTTTCCTAGATATTATACCAGCCCTGCTACTTTCATTGTGTCCTTGTATGTGACCCGATCTTTTTGATCATTAGAGATTTTGGAGGTTTCCTTTAAAGAAAAAAATAGCCCAGGGCCAGGAATGTAGCATCGGGGTCTGTGTGAAGGTTTGACACATGAGGGGTTATAGTTCAATCTCAGCACCTTCCAGGACAGCCCAGGAGAACATTGGGTACTGCAGAGGACGGTTTTGATGGCCCCTCATATATAACTCAGGTGCCTGGGTAGTCCCAGGTACTCCAGGGCTTGAGCATCACCATATCCTCAAACCCTTGCACTGAGACATGGAATCATCCATCCTGACTGGTCGCCAAGCATCACCCAGAGTGATTCCTGAATACTCATAACACTGCTATTGAGGCTGGCAGAAAAAGCAGTCATGTTAGATGTAAACAGACTTTGTTTAATCACTTCCAGAAAGGACTCACTGAATACACCACCCTGGCGCTACCCCCTCTAACCCCTACCTCTAACATAATTGCTTGATTTTTATTAACATTTTCTGGGTGGCTCCCTAGTTGAAGACAAGTGTGGGGCTTTGAGTAAAGTCATGACTTTTCTCCCATACTAACTCAGTTAGACTTTCTTGCTAAAGAGGCTAACTGGTCCAACAACATGCTTTGAGAGTCCAGGACAGGAATGAGTTTTTAGGACTGGGATCCAGGGAAAACATTGAGCCCTCAAATATTTTTGTGCATGTCTGAAGTTTGTGAACTCCCAAGGGTAACTTATGATGTTGTGCCCGAATTTCAGATCCCCAGATGCAGAGAGAACAAGTCCACACACAATAATGCAAAAGCAAAGGAACTTTAATGCTAGCTCCAGCTAGGGCCTAAGTCTCGTCCAAGGTAGTGGAGTCTTGACAAGGACCCTGACTCTCAGTCACAAGTAGTTTATATAGGTTTTAAGATTGAGCGAGTACTATGATATCAGTGACCAAGCAACAGGGGCCAGCGATTAGTCAATAGTTTCCAGTACCATTTGATAAGAGTTAGTCAGTTTGTGGTTGTTCTAAAAAAAGGGGGGAAATGTTGACCCCTCATTACCAGTCAGATGATCTAGCAGTTCCTTCTTTGGGCAGGTTACTCAACTGAGAGTTTGCCAGAAATTGCACATTCAGTTTCTGGGAAAGAAACTTAGGCCTAGTCAAAACTTAATGTTAGCTGCAGCCTGCCATGGCGTCAATTTCGTCCTCACAATGTGAAGCACGGAGAAGAGAGACTGCCACTTTCTCAGATCTGCCTCTGCCACCCAGGCACTAGCTGGAAAGGCTAGAACTGATAAAGTCTGAGATGAACCCCTGCACTGCACGGACCTTGAGTCCTGCCAGTCCCGGGAAGTGGCCGTCAAGCCACACCTGATGTCCACTTGGTCATCTTTACATAGGAATTGATCCCACCACCCGATCTCTTGGGGAGCTGTGGACTCAGGCTGGAGCGAGAATTTGCTCTTTGCAGAAAAACAAAGCCAGCCCTATGTCTTACCCAGGACTGAGAGGTGCCTTGTCTTATCTGTAGAAAGGAATTTCAGAGTAGATAGCAGTAAAACAAAAGCATATTTTTATTTGAAGTTTTTAAGGAAGGAGGGAAAGTAAAAGGAAAGAGTGAGAAACACAGAGAGAGAAAGAGAGAGAGAGAGTAACATGTTCAGGTGAGAATGCAGATTTCTCTAGAATTAGAGAAGGCACCAGTACACATCTCTAGAGGGGAGATGCAGCAACAGATGCGATTGGGCAGCACATATGGGCAAGAGGACAAAGGGGTAAGTGAATGTCTTTATTGAATGTACCCCAGTAACTTTAGGGCTTTGAAGTATAGCAAAGCACTGATGAAGTGTTAGGAAAAATGTACGTAAAGAATATAAATGGAGTCAGGGGATAGTAGAGTGTGCTGGTCTTAGGTAATTGGCCAAACCCTGTTTGATCCTCAGTACCAATTACAATTCCCCCACTAGTGACAGGAGTTATTCTTTAACACAGAGACAGGGAAAGTCCTAAGCACCCAGAAAGTAAGAAGAAATGAGGAAGGAAGGAAGGAAGGGAGGGAGGGAGGGAGGGAGGGAGGAAGGGAGGGAAAGAAAAAGAGAGAGAAAGAGAAAGAAAGGAAGGAAGGAAGGAAGGAAGGAAGGAAGGAAGGAAGGAAGGAAGGAAGGAAGGAAGGAAGGAAGGAAAATAAAGAGTGAAAACTCGGTGTTACATATGCATTGCAATATCTCAGTGCTTTGGTTATCCTTTAAGGCAGGGTTCTCTTAAACGCTGTGTCCATTATTGCCTGATTCTCCTACTAAACTTTAGAATATGATTCTCAGTTGTTTGTTGTAACTTTTCTGTTGGCACCATTCGCCACATCAAGTGCTGCTATCAACACTGCTGAGGATTTGATCAGTAGCAATGACAGTAGAGACGGTGCTCAGCCCTTCACCATTGTCTGTCTGTGCTCTGTGGAAGCCAAGACAAACTAGGTTCTGTACTTAGGGATATACAATATGCTTTGATGAGATGCTACCAAACTTGATGAGAATCAAAAAAGCTTAATACAATATTCATTTCCAATGTATCCAATGTTTGTATTTTAAATTCTCTTGTCAGAGAGTTTTGAAGAGGGAAAGATATAAGAAGGAGATTTTAGACTTAAATTATTAATGGACACAAGTAATGTAACTTTTTGTATGTGCATAAAATCTTTTACTCATATCTAATATATTGGCAAAATTTATGATACTATATACCAATCTATCTGCAGACTACTGAAATTTTAAAACTTACCAGAGTGAGAAAATTTCTAAAAAATGCTTATTAAATCATTGGGAATAATTATCTTTTCTTCCTAAATATGGAATAAGGGGAATAAATATACTTGAATTAAGAGGAATTAATATTCATGAGAAATTATAATCATCAGAATTATTCTAATATAAACTTCAAGATGACATTTTCCAGAGCCACTTCAGTAAAATGTTATAAACAAAAGGCACAAAATAAAAGATTAAAATAAATGCCATTATGTGAGAGACCTCATCTCTTATAGAGAAAAATCAAGTATTTAAAGTTTCAGTTGTTTTAGAAAAAGACTGAATATTCAAAGATAATACAAAGCATACCAAGATACAGAAGTTTAAAGAAAATGGATACATTCATTACAATAATCAAATGGTGAGGTTAAAGAAGTGTGAAAATAGAAACTATACATGTCAAGTTACATTAGACCTTTTTATGAGTCTAGGGACCATAGAAATATGCATTCATTTTAAAAATAGATTTAGGTAATAGAATAGAAAATATTATCATATTAAAAACACTAAGACATTTTTGTGAAAATTTTTTTTAAAATGTTTCTCTATTGTATATAAATATATAAAAAACAACATAATATGTGGGTCCATAGAGATAATAAAGCAAGCAATGAGTTCTATTCCAAGTTCTAGTCTGTTCCCTGAGGCCCTCCAGGACTGATCTCTAAGTGCAGAGCCAAGAATAAGCCCTGAGCACTGCAGGGTATGTGCCCAAAATAAAGCAAAGCAAAACAAAAGCAAAACAAGATATGGAAAGCAGAAAATTTGGTACTACAAATAAAAATAAGCAAACATTGAGAAGTAAAAATACATTGGCATAAATTTGATTATGAAACATGTCAATTTACTGACCTAAGTTTTGATACATAATAAGTAGAAAAGTAAATATGAATAAAGTAATCACTGTCAGCATCGTTGCTCATATTTCTTGAGCAATACCTGAAAGTACCTTATAAAAGCTGACAAGCATAGTTTCCTACCATCAAAAACCATCTTGTCATTCATGCTGAACTATCATCCTGTGAAGTAGGAAATATAGGTGAATATATTGCAGTTCAGGACCTTAAATGATTTGCATGGGCAATATTTGACAAATAATGAAGTAATTAAAATTTATTTAATTTTATTTAAAGTCTTAAATAGTACCAATATTTAAGTTTAATCATGAATTCCAGAAATATATATTTTTAAATGATTATTAGTTAAATTTTTTGTACACTTTTGAGACAGTATAATGTACAAGCTGTTATTGTCAGGTTTTTACTCAAACAATATTTGAGCAACAACAACACTCCAGCCAGTGTCCATTTTTCTCCTTCAACATTTTCTAGGTGTCTTTATGAATAGCACTCCCTGCTTCGAATGTCTTTAGTAAACTCAATTATGCAAACTAGTTCTTGAATTCTGTTTTAAACCATTTGTTTTTTCCCTGCTATATTTCTTTATATCCCATATGAAAGATATCATAGGTTTCAGTCCGATTACAATAATTTAACATGTATATTCATATGTTTATGCACTGGCATAAAAATGTATGTGCAAAAGTTATATTTTCTAAGCTTAACTGGGTATGATTAGAGACTATATTCAAAAGTTAAAAGTAAAGTCCTTAATTTCTAATAAAAATGATACGCATTCTAAAAATATAGACTAGTTATTAATCATTTAATAATTAAAGAGACATCACCATATGTCAAAGTTGAGAAAAACATTCAAAACTGGACTAGAGAATCTAACTTTCCTTAATAACATTTGACATATCATTAACTGTTTCATGTAGGTAAAAGATACACAAGTTATTTTCCCATCATTATAAGCTTGCCTGGAGAAAATTATGCAATAAATAAAGCTCAGAATTTTCTAACATCTACATGTTGATATTCTTATAGTAATTGTATTGAAGATATTTAAAATTGTTGGATTAAACAACATTATTACATTGATGGTTTAGAAATATAAATATGTATCAGTTTATTATGACCAGATTTTCTGACATAATATAGATTCTATATGAGAGCAAGTTATTATTTTGTTTTCTGTTTTCATTTTTTGAAATGATCTACAACTTTAATTTTAAAAATGAATTACCTTCTTAGTAGCCTCTTGAGCTTTTAAAAACATTTGAATACTTATTTGTAAGATTTTACATTTATTTTCTAGGACTACAAGATAAAAATGCCACAGACTATGTGAAATAAACAACAGCAGCATCTTTTTTTCACATTTCTGGGTTCTGGAAATAGGAGGTAGGACTGTTACGTATCAACACTTATTGGAGTTCTCATTTCCAGGTGTTTCTCCTTTACTTCTGTCTGTCTTCTCTCCATGGCCTGATTCATGCTTTCTTCTGTGTGCAGGAATCGTGAGTCAACTTGTGTCCAAGTTTCTATTACTAGCAATTCTGAGCATTCTTTGACTTGTAGGTGCATTGTGTAAGACTTTGCTTCTACAATTATATGATCTTCTCTCTCCCTGTACATCTCTCCATATTAGCATAGCATTTTCTTAAAAGCCATTAGATCTGAGAATAGGGTCACTGTCACTGTCCTCCCATTGTTCATCGATTTGCTCAAGTGGGCCCAGTAATGTCTCCATTGTGATAATTGTTACTGTGTTTTGCATATTGGATACATCACAGAAGGCTTGTCAGGCTTTGCTGTGCAGGCGAGATACTCTCGATAGCTTGCTGGGCTCTCCTAGAGGGGTAAAGGAATCGAACTCGGGTCGGCCATGCTGACCACTTGCAAGGCAAATGCCCTACCTGCTGTGCTATAAGGACTATATCTTGTAAGTCTTTAGATCTCTGGTTTAATCATACAGCATTATTTTCTTGTAATAAATTACATCTACAGAGACCTCACTTCAAAATGGTTTCTGAAATTCTGGGTTTGAATGAATTTGGAGGTGCATCATCTCAATGTGCTTGGCATTCTGTCTTTGAGGCAATAAAGCTGTATGATTAATCATGCTAAGTTTTTACATCTAACAAAGAGAGTACTTTATCCAGAGAAAGCTAGCATAAAAAACAATCAATGAAATAAAAAGCTGCCAGGTTCAAATAGAACTTGGAATGTGGTGCTTTCTCTCTCTCTCTCTCTCTCTCTCTCTCTCTCTCTCTCTCTCTCTCTCTCTCTCTTTCCCTCTTTCTCTCTCCTCTCTTTCTCTCTCTTACACACACACGCACGCACGCAGAGTAGTGTCTTAGCTTTCCTTTGATTATAATGTTTTTACAGTAGAAAGAAACTAAAGGTAGATGATACAAGAAATTAACAGATGCTTGATTTGCATCTTGCCATGTTGAAAATGCAGATACTTAGCTTAGAACCCAGTAGGAAATTATTTAGATAAATTGTAAGCAGAAAGTGAAGGAAGGAAAAGAAAATGGTTTTTAATATATATATATATATATATATATATATAAACTGAATAAGATACTGTTTTTATAGTGGTGGCAGAATTGCTGACAATAGTTCTGGCAAATTTAAAATTAATAAATTTTAGCTACTTTCTCTAATAGCTTAAAATGATTCTATATTATATTGTTGACATTCTGTCTTATCTTGCGTATTTTCAGAAAGTAATGAGAAATGTCATTCAAGGATGTTTGCAGAACTAGAGATCAGAGAGCAAAAAGCCCTTTGATCTTTCTTTGAGTAAAGGAGATATCAAATTGGAAAATGTTAGAATAAAATACAAAAGCAAGTTAATAACTGAAAAAAAACCAAAAAAAAAACATATGGTGGCAAAATGCTCAATAAGAAAAAATAGAGTTTTTATCATCTAACCTTAATAACAATTCAAACTCTACAGGAAAGCTAAAAATCATCTGGATCATATCACCTTTCAAGTTGCCTCGGCATATAATTTTATTTCATTGCTTCAAAGTTGTGCTAAAATATTCATGGAGCAACTTTCTAAAATTGAAAAATCTATAATGTAGTGTGTAGTTCAGCAATAGTCATTTGACATTAATTGATAATGAGAATAATGAAGCAATGGTACACTTTATCAAAGCAGTCCTGAATCCCTTAATAGCCCCAACATGTTAACAGCCTAGAAAATGGTGCAGTTTTCCAAATAGATATGTAGCAGTGATCTAAGCCACTATTCCAATTTTCTCATTTCACAATACCTTATTCATTAGGCTGAGGGAAACATCACAATTCTCTATTCAAATAACAGGTTAACATGCTCTTTTGAAAAGTTCTATAGATCCATTATTCAGCACATATTATTCTTTATTACAGGATTCAAGTCTGTGTTCTAAATGACAGAAATACCTGGGGCAAGAATGCATAGAGAACTGTCTTAAGAACATTACAAGTTTAAATGGCAAAGTAAATGAAATCAAGAATTAAATTACCATATTACATATGCTTGAAGTGTATTTAACATTGAATTAGACAGTGAGATTTTCCCAAAGTAGAAGTACTGATACAAGAATATATGTACTTAGACCAAAGAGATAGCACAGAGGTTATGATGAATGCCTTGTACACATTAACTCTGATTAATCCTTCACACTAAATATGGTCCCCTGAGCATCACCAGCAATGATCCCTGAGAACAGATGCAGGAATACCTCCATGCATGTCTCAGAAAAAAATATATATATGTACTAAACATATAGATTAACTGTGATCCAAAGTAGCCATGCAAGAATACAGATATACTGTAGGGTAGTTGAGAAAAGATGAGGTCAGGGTGATGGCCTGAAGTCAAAGTGAAGAAGTTATATATTTATGTTTGTCTAGCTACTGACAATTTATAAATATTCTCCACCATCAAGAGTCATGCTGCTTACAATTTCTTCCCTCTTATATTAGAGTTATATTTATTTTCCTGGGCTGGAGCAATAGCACAGCAGTAGGGCATTTGCCTTATAAGCAGCCAACATGGTCAACCCAAGTTCGATTCCTCCGCCCCTTTCGGAGAGCCCGGCAAGCTACTGAGAGTTTATCACCCGCAGGGCAGACCCTGGCAAGCTACTCGTATTTGATATGCCAAACACAGTAACAACAAGTCTCATGATGGAGACATTACTGGGCCCACTCAAGCAAATCGATGAACAACTGGAGGACCGTAACCGACTTATTTTCCCAAAGTTCTCCATAAAAATATAATACAATGGAAAATTACCTTATGAAACATGTTTATTTTCTTCACAATTACGACCATCCTCGATTGCCTCGAGCAGGCCCCAGTAACATCTCCTTCGTCCTAGCCCTGAGATTTTTCAAAAAGTGCCATATTCAAGGCTCTTTCAGGGTTAGGAGAATGAGACCCATTATTGTTACTGGTATTTGGGATATTGGATACGCCACGGGGAGTTTGCTAGACTCTACCGTGTGGGCAGGTTACATTTGGTAGTCTGCTAGTTTGTCCGAAGTAGGAATGAGATAATAAGATGTTGCTTCCGGGAGCTGGGTTTTATAGTCTCTGAGTCTTGGCCATTGGTTGATGGGATTACACAGTGCCAGGGGGCCAGTTGGTGGGTGTGACCCCTGCCTACTGGAATTTGGAGGATCTGGGTGAAGGATGCTCAGCCCCCATCCAAGCAGGCTTGGAGATCTCAGCCCCAGGACCCGCATGCTTTTGTTTCTCTGCTGGTACCTTCATGCGTGTGGAGAGTGGTCTCAGAATGGTGGTGACTGGTTCTGGAGGTCTTCGACTGCCGGAGCCCTGGTTGGGGCAGGGAGGGAAACTCAACCCGCTCCCCTCCAAGTGGCCCTGGCAAGGACAGCAAGGCGCGGGGGCATGAGAATCTTTATTTTCTTAATGAACATAACTTGTTAATGTACCTGATACAGAAAAAAGATATTTATTTTCCTTATATCAATAATTTATACCAGTTTTATAACAATAATTTGATGAGTTTATATGTTTCTGCATTTATATTATAAAATTATTTTTATTTTTGGCAATACTTGGCAATGCTCAGAAATTACTTATGGTTCTGTGCTCAGGGATAACAACTGGCCCTGGACATGAATCATGTGGTCCTAGGGATTGAAGTTGGGTTGGCCACATGCATCATAAGCACCCTACCTGCTACACTGAAATTCTGGGCTTAATATTATCAAGATTTTTAAAAAGATTGCATACCACATTTAAAACAAAATTGTGTACTATGATAGCAAAGGGTATAATGGTTATCTAAGCTTCTGATGAAACGTTCAACTCCCTCAACTTCTGATATCACAACGCAGGGTGATTTTCTCTACCTGATACCATGTGGTCTGTGTGGCTAGTAACACTGTAACAGAAGTAAAAGTCTGTGATTGCTAAGAAAATTTATAAAATACTAAACTGACAAGAGAACTCAAATGTAAAGTACACGATTTTATGCTGGGGAGTCCTAGTTCAACTCTAATACCACTTGACCCCTGAGAACTGAGGCCAGAATAGTCCCTCATTGATATTGGGTATAATTCCCCCCTCTCCAAATAAGAAAGCCATAGTATTTCATAATTTAGCAGGTTCACTTTTGGTTATACTTCTCTGAGTCACTCTAGGAAATAACTTTCCATATTTAAGCTGTGAACAAAGTTTTGGAGAGGCCTATCTGGAGATAAAACTTCTAACTAAACTTGCCTAAATTGCATTAAAGAATTTGAAGAAATGACTCAAGCTTCCAGCAACCTATTGTAATCCAGAAGTTTGTTAGGATCTCATTGTCGCTATAAAAATCAGGCTTCCTAGCTAAGCCATGCCCAGCATCTTATATAGTACAAAGAGTATGAGAAGAATGGTTGTGGATTTGGAGAGGTCTCACGGGTGGTAAGGTACTTGCCGAGCACATTGATAACCTATGTTTAATTTTTGTCACAAATTAATTTCTGCAGGGCCATACCATTTCACCGAAACTCTTCAGTGCCACCCTCGAGAATGTCATGCGATGACTGGATTGGGAAGGAATAGGAGTGAAGATAGATGGTTAGCAACTACACTATCTCCAATTTACTGATGACATTGTTTTTATAACACCAAACTTCAGCCAAGCGGCACAAATGCTGGCCAACTTTGACCATGAATGTGAAAAGGTTGGACTACAGCTGAATCTCACAAAGACACTGTTTATGAGAAACGGTCTCATTCTTGACATTCCATTCACTCTCAATGGGACAAACATCTCCGAATGCAACAGTTATGTGTACCTAGGTTGAGAAATCAACATGACGAATGACCTGGCACTTGAGTTGCACAGGAGGAAGAGAGTGATTTGGAACGCCTTCTAGAGCATTGAAGAAATGACTAAGAGGATGAAGAACCTCCAGCTCCAGGCACATCTCTTTGATTCCACTTTCTTCCTACATTAACATATGACCTCAGAGACCTGGGCCATACAAAAACCGGATGAGAATGCTATCCGGGTCTCCCAAAGAGGAATTGAAAGAGCTATGCTTGGAGTATCACTCAAATGAGAGAAAGAATCCGGAGTTTCGACCTCCGTTGACGATCAAGAATCAGGGACACTGTCTCGTTTTCCAAGGCGTCGAAAATCAGATGTGCTGGACATGTAATGAGATTTGGAGATGACCGACTGGATTCCATGGGACATCAAAAGATCGCGTGGCCACCCACCTATGAGATGGTCAGACTTCTTCATCACGACCCTGAATAATCTGTTTGAGGTTCTTCGTATTCCTAGAACGAGCAGACACCATTGGGCTACATTAGTAAGTGACAGGGACGAATGAAGACCTTACTGGCACCCACTCAAGCAAATCGATGAGTAATGCGATGTCAAGTGATTAAGTGATCAATTTCTGTCACATACGATGGTCCCACAAGTCCTCCAATGAGTGAATCTTGAATTAATAACCAGTTATAATCCCTAAGTACTGCTCGATATAGCCCCAAAACCAAGGAGGAGATGAAAAAGCAGCAGAAGCAGAAATAGCAGAAGAGGAAGCAGAGGATTCATAAGCAAAAGAAGAATCAAAAACAGAAGCAGCAGCAGCAGCAGCAGAAGCAGCAGCAGCAGCAGCAGCAGAAGAAGAAGAAGAAGAAGAAGGAGAAGGAGAAGGAGAAGGAGAAGGAGAAGGAGGAGAAGGAGAAGGAGAAGGAGAAGGAGAAGAAGGAGAAGAAGAAGAAGAAGAAGAAGAAGAAGAAGAAGAAGAAGAAGAAGAAGAAGAAGAAGAAGAAGAAGAAGAAGAAGAAGAAGAGCAAGAAGAAGGAGAAGGAGAAGGAGAAGGAGAGTGAGGGGGAGGGGAGGGGGAGGGGGAGGAGGAGGAGGAATAAAGCAAGAGAAAGAAAGAGAAAGAAGGAAGGAAGGAAGGAGAAAGAAAAAATGAAAGAAAGAAAATAAATAGAAAGGATAAGAAGAACAAGAAACAAGATAACAAAAAAACAAATAGCACTAGAAAAACAAAAGAGCTTATTTTGAGCTGCTTTATTATTATTATTATTATTATTATTATTATTATAGTACCAGAGAATTAAATAAATGGTTGTTGATAACAGAATCTGAGAGTCAAAACATTATATACACTATAAATGACATATTTGGTTCAATTCTTCCATTTTCCAGAAATGATGCAAAGTGACTCAGATAGATGGAATTTGTATTATTTTTATTTTTATTATTATTAAGGACTACAACCTTTAGAAACCGTCGTTTTGAAAGCTGCCAGTTTGCAGAATGTAATTTCAGCATGATTTCCTCCAAAAATCTTCAGGTTTGAATATATTATTTTACATGACAAAAAGTCTGTATAGGTGAAGTTGCATCCAGAATTTTGAGAGATAGAGAATAAAGAGAATAACAAGATGAGTTCAGTGTAATTAGCAGGGTGTCCACAATTTAAACAGGGAAGCAGAAGAGTAAATATCAGGGTGATATTTTCATGTAAAAGACTTCCTATCCATTTCTCATACTGAATAAGGATGACACCCATGGAATTAGAAAAGCCAGAAAATACATTTTCCCTTGGAACCTGCAAAAGAAGAATATAACTCTACTAATCCCTTGCCATTAGCTTAATGATATTTATTTCAGACTTCTGAAGCATAAAATTTAGAAATTATATCTATATGTATATAAATAGATAGATTTTTAATTGAACCACTGTGAAATACACATTACAAAGTTGTTTATGACTGAGTTTCAATCATACAATGTTCCATCACCCATCCTTTCACCAGTGTACATTTTCCACCAACAACATTCCATGTTTCCCTGCTGCTCCCCACTCCCAAGCCTGACTCTATAGAAGGCGCCTTTCTTCTCTCTATCTTTTGCTCTCATTCTTATGTTGGAAACACATAGGACACACATATAGATGATTTTGAAGATGAGATTAGTGGCTTTGAAATCATGAAGACATAAATTAGATGTTGAACTTTGGTTGATAACTATATTTGATTAGACTTTTGAAGACATTAATATAGAGTGACTTTATAATTGCATTTAGAATACAGTTGCCTATTTGGCATTCAAAAT
Source organism: Sorex fumeus (assembly GCF_029834395.1). Classification (NCBI taxonomy): domain Eukaryota; kingdom Metazoa; phylum Chordata; class Mammalia; order Eulipotyphla; family Soricidae; genus Sorex; species Sorex fumeus. Next base: position 37,946,660 of record NW_026606322.1, on the reverse strand, counting down.
GTTGACTATGATTGACAGAAGAGGAACTTGAAAATTTGTCTGTGTTTTAGTTCTGAGGATTGAGCAGGTAGAACACTTGCCTTGCATGTGATCAACCTAAATTTAATCACCAGCACCCCATACGGTCCTCTGAGTCCGTGAGGAATTAATGCTGAGTGCAAAGCTAGTCATAAACCCTTATCACTGGTGGATACAAAAAAAAGCACAATTAAACTGAAAAACTGAATTCTTAGCATTATAAGTTACTTTTCTAATTAAATGACTTTTTCAGTTGGGGACAAATTATCGGTCCCCAACTAAAGTGGGAAAATTTCCCTAGGTTAGTATGCTATATATAAGTAAGTGTCTTATAGGAACAATAATGTATATAATAAAGAGAAAAAAGTCTCCCTAGAGGGAGTTGATTTTTTATCACATTAAGAGAAGAATCCTGAGTGGAGATATTTTCTCTGTTTTTTAAGTTTGCTTGGTATACAAATACTCTTGGGAATATGTCCAAAGGTTGATATATACCATAGATGTATAGCTAATTAATTTTAAATGAGATTTCCAATCTTTGTGTTGAAAATGTTCCATATATGAGAGCATGGGAACAATTAGTTGAATCCCTAAAACAAATTCATGATTTTGTAAATTTTCTGGTTTCATACGGAATTTTAGATTCTAAAAGATCAAATTTTTGACATTCCTAAGAAAATGTAAACCACAGATGAGGTGAAAGTATGACTAAAACTTTTGTTGCGCCCTGAAAGGTATCAAAGGTTATACCAGACCAAAAATACTTCTATAAAAAGATGAAACACAGTTCTTATAATCCCTTCAATCATATATTAGAACATTAAGTTAAAGGTCATTGTCTCTCAGCTCTACCAGATAAAATGCAAGATAGGAAGGACTTATCTCTAAGAGATTGTAATATGTTTTTATCTAATGATATGAGTCCTAACTTTCAGAGATTCACAACGCTTAAAAGGTGATATACATTCAGGAACATTAAAACTTTGACCAAAAAGACCGGGGAAAGTTAAAAAAAAAATGAAAAGAAAACTTTGACCAATGAATTTCTTCTGATAATGTGAAGTCTAAGAAGCCACATGTACTTTCTTCAAAAAAAAAAAAAAGGAGAATTCTGGAAACCAAGAGTTGAGAATAATTATTTTCTGACCTTAGACCTTTTCCCAGAATTCACAGCATAACTTGGCAAACAGAACTCTAAAACTGGGTTGAGGGGCCAAAGAGAAAATTGAAAGATGAAGGCATATACCTTGCATGCAGTTCACCCTGGCTTGACTGTGGCACCTCAGGTCCCCTTAGAAACACTTCATGCATCCACATAGGTCCCTAGAACTGTCCAGGTACCTAGAATACCTAGCCCTGCAAATCCAAGAGTGCTAAAGCAGCTTGAAACTGTTCTTCAAGCAGCTAAAATTGGAAACTTAAGGTAACAGTAAGTGGCTACTTGCAGAAGAGAATTTATTTTGAAGCAAAGGTAAGAGAAAGGACAGGGATGCCTATGAATTATATTAAAGAAGAGGTCTCCTATGTTGTATTTCAAAGAAAGTTGTATGTACATATATATGCATACATAAGTTATGTATGTTTGTATGTATGTATACACACACACATATATGGGCTGGAGTGATAGCACCAGTGGGTAGGGCGTTTGCCTTGCATGCCACCAACCCAGATTCGATTCTTCTGTTCCTCTTGGAGAGCCCGGCAAGTTACAGAGTGTTTCCCAACCACATGGCAGAGCCCGGCAAGCCAAAAACAGTAACAAAAAGTCTCACAATGGATATGTTACTGGTGCCCACCCCAGCAAATTGATGAACAATGGGAGGACAATGCTACAGTGTATATGTGCATACATATATGAGACAACACTTTTTTTTTTCTTTTTGGATCACACCCAGTGACGTTCAGGGGTTGTTCCTGGCTCTTCACTCACAACTTATTCATGGCAGTGCTGACAGAACCATATGGGATCCTGGGGATCGAACTCGGGTCTGCCACATGCAAGGCAAATACCCTACTCGTTGTATTATTGCTCTGGTGCCTGAGACAACACATTTCAATCAATTTGAAATAGGTAGAATGGTAAGACTGAGAGCTGGAAAGAGAAGGACACTAAGATGATTATCTTCTGATATCCCATGTTACCAGGCTCATGACATTCCATTTTCACAGACCATTTAATGAAGCCCTCTGTCATAATTTCCCTTTGACTTTTCCCCCATTGAACCACAGGCCCCGCTGACTAGAAATTGCAGGGCAGACCTCATGAGTACTTCTTGGTAATTCCTGTTCGCTTCCCTCCCACAGATCATTTTGAACTAACGACTATTTTCCTCCTATTTTCTTCCTCCTTTGAAGAAGTTATTAATGCTAAAAACATCACTATACAATGGGTATAGACGTGAAGAATATTTCTCAGTTGAGTTTCTCAAATCATGAACTTCGCTAAAGCATTTCTATTTAAGGAAACATACCCAATAGCACCACTCACATTCATTAGATTTTGATGAGCGACTCTAAAGTTTGAGTTGAAGTTGTTGAATATGGTCTTAGAAACATCTTATAAAAATAGAAGTGTGTTTTGCTTGTTAGAAGAGTATAAATCATTGAGGTCAGTGAAGATTATCGTGACTAGCCTCTCCTGTACTACATGAAGGTTCCTATCCCTTGATCTTGGATACTTGTTTGGCCCCTCCCATATGTTACTAGGGGTTTCTGGTGTGCCAGATAGCATGGGAAAATGTTGTTCACTCTATTTTTGTTTCTTTCTTTGGTTCCCACATGATGATCTCTTGCATAAACCAGTATTAGGGAAGTAAACTTAAAGACAGGAAAACTAATTGTCTTCAGACGGCCAACTGCACAGCTCAAAACTTGATTTGACACTGTTAAAAACTCTGAGTTAAAATCATTCCAATTGACCAAAGACAGAGTACCGACTTTCAAAACTGTGAGAAAGGAGACTTATTTGTTTTAAGTATACAGATTAAGCATAATTTGTTACACTGCTTTGAATGTCTAACTTGGTTTTGACTTTCCAAATTACCTTATTTCAAAATAGTAATTGTCACTTTAAGACAGAGGCATTCTCAAATTAGTAGAAGTTGTGCAAAATCAAAATACATTTTCAAATGATAACTACAACATAATGAATATGTTAGACCAATAAGCCTCAAATTATAGCTATTCAAGGAAAAACTCAATCAAACATTCAGTCTATTAAAAGTAGATCAGTATAAAATCATTCCAAATAGCACTGCATATTTTGCAATTTTACTTTTTATTTGTAATCATTTGTTTTTATATTGCTGATTTTGCTTTTTGTATAACTGTGAATTAAAGAATAAATAAACACTAAACTGCTGAGTATATGGAATATTAGAATGTGGCATATTCCTTCTCTCACTCCAGAGGCAGTTATAAAACAAATGTAGATTTTAGAAAATAATTTCTTAAAATGTCGACATTATATAAAAAACAAGGAATTTATATGAAGTACCAAATATTACTACATTATTATAAAATTAATTTTATTATAATTATATTAGCTGACAAAAGCTATATTTAGGGATACAGCATTATCACGATAAAATGTCAGTATTCTTACCACTATCCACAGAAATCTTTCACCCACTTTCTCCCACTTGGCAAATCAAATTCCTCCAGCATGTCTAAGGGTTTGTTTTTACTGATGTCTATTTCCTTTTCCAATTTCTTTTTGTATTCTGTTCATTAATAACAACATCTTGTTGTTATTAACAAACATAAAAAACATTTTTTTATCATCTTATGACTAACTTTGTTCAGCATGAAACAAATCAGTGCTATCTATATTGTAGAGAAAGTAAATAATCGCATCATTTCTTATAGCTGAGTAGTATTCCATTGTGTGCATATATCAGAGTTTCTTTATCCATTGACCTGTCATTGTGTACCTGTGGGTACCTTGGGTATTGCAAATAGAGCTGAAATGAGCATAGTATTCATACCTCTTTTTAAGATAGTATGTTTGTGTTGTTGTTGAATTATGTAATTCTATATTTTAAAGAAATATTCATATATTTGTACATAGAGACAAAACTAGTTTACTTTCTCAACAGATGCAGGTTCCTCTTATTCTAACTTCTTTACTACCATTTCCTGCTTCTGGTATTTTGTTTTATTGTATATATATATAATGTATAATTAAAATGATGATATGTATCATCAAATTAGCACTAAAGCACTGCAGTGTCCTCCTGTTGTTCATCGATTCGCTCGAACAGGCCCAGCAACATCTCCATCGTGAGACTTGTTACTGTTTTTGGCATATCGAATATGTCATGGGTAGCTTGCCAGGCTTTGCCATGATTGTGAGATACTCTTGGTAGTTCTCCGAGCTCTAACATTTTAAAATAGCAATATCCATTTGTAATATGTGTAAAATGAGAACCTAACCAAAATGTTCATGTAGTTATATTAAGAAAACAGAATTTTATTATAATAGTTTTCTCCAAGATACTTTGTTTTTTATTACTAATGATTCAGTGTAACTTTCCAAAGAGACAATTTAGAAAAAAATTCCTGATTTATACAACATCCTTGATAATACCTAAACTCGATAAAGTTTAGTCTATTCTATCTGGCAGTTCACAGTTCCTTTTTCTATTAGATGTCATAGGTTTATTCAAGTTGCTCTTAATGTATCGTGCATTCATTATAATACAACTTAATTATCTTTGTTAAAGTAGAAAATAAGGGGCTGGAGAGATAGCACAGAGGGTAGGGCATTTGCCTTGCACGCAGCCGACCCAGGTTCAATTCCAGCATCCCATATGGCCCCCTGAGCACTGCCAGGAGTGATTTGTGAGTGCAGATCCAGGAGTAACCCCCTGTTCATCGCCGGGTGTGACCCCAAAAAGCAAATAAATAAATAAATAAATAAAGTAGAAAAATGAGATGTGGAAATATATAAATGTCAATATTACAAATACTATTTAGTGTCAGAAGGAAAATTTTTTAGGAACGCTTTAAAAATTAAATGCTTTAAAAATTGGTATTTCTTTGTATCTTCTTTTTAAAACCAATATTTTCGGGTCATACTTGGCAGTAATCAGTCAGTCTTCCTGGCTTTGTGCCCACGGGTCACTTACCCTGAATTTTCACTTGTTCAGGGGTCAACTTCATGAAAGAAAATATTTTCACTTCTTCCCTTCTGTAGTTATTTCTCTTTAAAGCAATATTATAGGCCATATAGCAGTTGCTACAATTAAACACACACAAATGAAAATACCATTAGAAAGAAAAAAACATTAAATACTGATTATTTAAAGTCATTTTCTGTTTTCAATTTTCCAATTACTCTAATGTGTCAAGCTGTAATTTCTTCCTCTATTCATATCTCTGGTAATTTATTTGGTACAAGTAAATTGTAAGCATATATACATATACATAACATTTCTTCCATACATGTTTATATTTTCATTTTTATGCATTAAAATTATGAATACATTGAACTAGAACACCTTTTTTCTCAAACATTTAGCCAAATATTCACCTGAAAGTATTGAATAACTCATAATTCTCTAATTGGCTTGAAATAGCAGCTGTTTTTTACTGTTAGTATATTTACTGTCCTGTAGTTAATATGTATAATTAATTGTACTCTTGTTAGTATTTTACTTTTGTTAGTACTTTATCCATTTACCAATGTCTCCTTCAAATTTTAAAAATAAGTGATATTTTTTTAAAAAGAATTTCACTGAATTATTCAAGGTTCTAGTTTAAATCTACATATTGTTTGTACAGTTTTCTTCTAAGTTGTCTTCTCATGTTGTTTTGTAGTTACTTTCCTGCATAGAAAATTAGAGGGGAATCTTTGTTATTAGATAATCTCTCTTAACCTATTTCTTAGTTCTTTCCCATCTACAGATGGTAGCCAAATGATTAGTTTATAACTCCTTGAAGTTAAAGAGCTGTGTTACTTTATTGTTCTAGTCTTCTTTCTCCAGAACTTAAGTGAAACATTTTAAATAGATATTTCACAGTCACATGTGAGGCCTCCTTTGATTTCTTTCTCCTACTTCAGTTAAGAAACAATGAAAGAACAGTGATAAAATTGTTATATTGTCACCTGGAAAACATCCCTGAAATGTTACTAGATCCACACGGCTATGATAAGAAAACCATGAATACAATAAATCACTGTGCTACTTCTTAAGTTGTACATATTTCTCTGGAGAGTTTAGTCACTACTGTGAGAATCCAACTCAGAAACCCAGTTAACCCAATATGCAGGTATATTGGTGTAGCGTCTTACACCAGCACACCTAGGGTTATAAAGGGCTAGATACCACAGCACAAGTGATCGGCAACTTCATCTTTCTATTCCACCATGATTTTGACTGTCACACTGTAATAAGACTTAGTGTATGTATACATTTTAATTCTCTAGTAGTGTCTCTTAAGTAATGCAGTATTTGAGTAAGCATAAAAGATAGTCAGGCTTCTTTGTCTCTTCAAGAAAAAATATTTATTATAAAGAGTATATTACTGGGAGAGAGTCCCAATTTTCCTTACAGGCAATCTGCCAATTTTGGAACTCTTATTTGTTTTCCTATTCCTATTTCCCAACTCCCACTTATTTCTTGAATTAAATTTTCAAACACTTAAAAAAATCCTCATATAAGTTTTTATATACAAAAATCACACACACCACAAATAAATATGTTTCAAACTTTCAATGATAATATAGAGACAAATAAATCAGCTCTGTCCTCTGGGCTTGTTTTCACTGCCAACTTTCTTAATAAAATTACCTATTTTGCTGACACTCTGCAGGAAACAAAACTTGAGAAATCTTGGGAACAGTAAGATTGCAGTGAAAGATGAAGGATAAAGGAGACAGGATCATACCTGTGTGGCAAAAAAAAAAATGCTTCCATTATTTGTTTGACTAATAGAATAGTGTTGTTAAATGAAAAAGAAGTCATAGTTTTCCATATATCTCTAGTCCCTATGAATTTATAATCTATTCTATTTTAATAGCCTCTACTTGGATGATGCAATTATAATAATAATTGATACAATTATATTGATAAACCTAGTCACCCAGAAATCATAATTTACATTTCTATTCACTCTTCATATTGTATGCCTATGGATTAGAAAAGTATATAATGGGGTGTGTTCATCATATTTAACATTGAAATGTTATTTAGAATATTTAAACTGTTCTAATTATTGTTCTTTCTTCTGCCATTTTATAACTTCTATGTAAAACATTGTCTTCCACATTTGCCATAGTTTACTCAACCCCAAAATTGTGTAAATCATTTAATTGTAGAAGGCATAGCCCTTTCATATCCAAGTGATATGCATTTGTTATCCCTGTCTGTGTTTTGACATGTAAAAGATTTAACAGCTTCTGTTTTGGTAGTTCATGCATTTTTACTACCGAATAATGTTTCATTGGTTGGATGTATCACGGTTATTTATCTATTCACCAAATGAAGATCATAATTAAAGAGATAATCCAACTTATGATCTTATCACCTATAATTTTTATATTAAAAATATTTCATTCTATATTATAAGTGAGAATTTGCATGTCATCCTTGCGCAGGGGCCATGCTAACCTTCTCTGTATCATTCCAATTTTAGTATATGTGTCCACAGCGGTAGGACATTTATTTGCCTTGCACGCGGCCAACTTGGCCAACCTAAGTTTGATTCCTCTGCCCTTCTCGGAGAGCCCAGGAAGCTACTGAGAGTATCTCGCCCACACAGCAAAGCCTGGCAAGCTGCCCGTGACGTATTTGATATGCCAAACACAGTAACAACAAGTCTCACAATAGAGACGTTACTGGGCCCATTTGAGCAAATTGGTGAACAACGGGAGGACAGTGCTACAGTGCAGTGCTACATTATAAGTAAAAGTTTTTATTATATTAAACAAAAGAATCAAAGGTCCTCATTATAACTCTTGAAAAAAACTTAAAGCACAACTTAAATTATATTAAAAATATGAGTTACATATTGTTATAAAGAAAATAATAAATGGACAAAATTTTGTCACTAAATAAGATATTTCAATCTCATAAAAATAGTAATTCCATTACTATCAGGATTTAAGAAACAATTACAGAACCTGAAAGATATAACAGAGGGTAAGGCACTTGCAATCAACCCTAATTTGACCCCTGGCAATGCTACAATACCCCAAGTTCTTCCAGGAATGATTCCCAAGGACAGAACGAGGAGTTCATTCATAAGAACTTCCAAGTATAACCTTAAACCTCACCAAAAAGAGAGAAAAAAAGGAAACAATGGCAGCTATTTAAAACTCTCATAAGAGATATAAAATAAATTGATAAAACCAAAATATGGTTAATCAGAAATCAGCTTATTACTATAATCTTTGGACAAATTGGTCAGAATAAAAGGACAGCATGAAATGGAATTTATGCAAGTGAAATTTTGTGATTCCTACAAACATTCAAAGGCTGATGATGAAATATAATTAAAAATGCATTGTGATAATGAATTTGAAACTTTTACATAAGATAAAATTCCACGTGTATTTCTCTCAAAATAACAGATAGCCGGGAAATCATATATATGTGAGAAAAATTCATGTTTTTCAGTTGAGTTAATCACAAAGAAAATTACCTCAAAATCATCAATGGCAAACTTCACTAGATATTGAAGGAAAATAATGCTACCAATTCTCTCACTGAAGTGAAGAGAAGTGAAGAGAAATATAACAAAAAGTAATTGTGTATATCAGATGTACTGTGACTCCTAAAAGCAGAAATTTTAAAAAGGCCAATGAAACAGCAACAAATATAATTAAAAAAATTATAAAATGTATTTTATAATTAAACTTGTAATATGTAAATATGGTAATAAATGATCATCTATCACATCAGTCACTGCTTCTTGGAGTAAGACAAAGTTCCAATGAGTATCTCTGACCATGCTGCCTGGCGTGTGATGCAGACCCACCATTGATTGAAAGAGAAGTTTCCATCGTGCTAAGAAGTTGCTGGAATTTTATTTCATTGCCAGGAATACCTGAAAATGGCTTAGTTATCTAGAAAAAGCTCATTAAAAGTCTCCACAGTACAGTTATATAGGTAACTTGTAGATGCTTCTGGACATGGAAAATTGCAGGGTTCTGAAGCAAGAGCAATATTGCTGGATTACACGTTATATCCAATTTAAAAAAAGTTTTAAAGAAACTTTATACTATTCCTGTAGTTACTGCACCAATTAAATTCTCACTGACAGTGAAACAGATTTTATTTCTTCCTACACCAGTTGTTTCCAATCATTATGACATGGCTCATTCTCCCTTGTGTTATAATACTTCATTGTGCTTTTGCATTTCCCTAATAATAAGTGGTGTTAAGGCATGTTGTATGTAACTGCAGGCCTTCTGTATGTCTTCCTGGGAGGAGTCCCTATTTCTGTACTTAGTTCAATTTTAAAAATATGGTCATTACTTTATTCTTTTGAAATCATGTTTTTACTTCTTATCTTGCATTCCATCTCCTCATCAGAAAAATGACAAGCAAATATCCCTTCCTAGTTGCTGAATTGCCATTGTAGATAGCTTTTGATGCCCCCAACAATGTTTAATAAATAAAGTCTCAGTTGTCTATTATTGCTTTTGTTTTCTTCACTTAATCACTTAACTTCCCGTTAGTCGTCAATTTGCTCGAGCGGGCGCCAGTAACGTCTCCATTTGTCCCTGTCGCGTGCTAGTGTAGCCCAATGGCATCTCTTCGCTCCGGGAACATGGAGGGCCTCAAACCGATCATTCATGATCTTGACAAAGAAGTCTGACCATCTGGTAGGTGGGCGGCCACGCGGTCTCTTGACATCCCGTGGAATCCAATCAGTAACAGCTCTAGTCCAACGGTCGTCTTTAAATCTCATTATGTGACCAGCCCATCTGATTTTCGACACCTTGGCATATGAGACAGCGTCCCTGATCCTTGATCGTCGACAGATGTCAGAACTCCGGATTCGTTCTCTCATTTGAGTGAAACGTGATATTCCAAGCATAGCTCTTTCTATTCTTCTTTGGGAGACCTGAATGGCGTTCTCATCTTGTTTGCGTAGGGCCCAGGTCTCTGAGGCATATGTTAATGCAGGAAGAACAGTGGAATCAAAGAGATGTGCCCGGAGCCGGAGGTTCTTCGTCCTCTTAGCTATTTCTTCGACGTTCTTGAAGGCTTTCCAAGCCGCTCTCTTCCTCCTGCGCAGCTCGGGTGCCAGGTCATTTCTCATGTTGACCTCTCGACCTAGGTACACATAGCTCTTGCATTCGGAGATGGTCGTTCCATTGAGAGCGAATGGGGCGTCAGGAACAAGGCTGTTTCTCATAAACATTGTCTTCGTAAGATTCAGCTGTAGTCCTACCTTTCCACACTCACGGTCAAAGTCGGCCAGCATTTGTGCCGCTTGGCTGATGTTTGGTGTTATTAAAACAATGTCATCAGCAAAGCGGAGGTGGTGTAGTTGCCGACCATCTATCTTCACTCCCATTCCTTCCCATTCCAGTCGTCGCGTGATGTTCTCGAGGGTGGCACTGAAGAGTTTCGGTGAAATGGTATCACCCTGCCGCACCCCTCTCTTGACATCAACGATCACTTCTTTGTAGAATGGTGAGATCCTGGTAGTGAATCCGCAATACAGCTCACGGAGGATCCTGATGTATTGGGCTTGAATGCCCTGATTGGCTAGGGCTTCAATGACCGCTTCCGTCTCAACAGAATCAAAGGCCTTCTTTAAATCAATGAACGTTAAGCAGAGCGGCATCTTGAACTCCCGAGAAACCTCAATGAGCTTGGTTACCGTGTGGATATGGTCGATGGTGCTGAATCCTTTGCAGAACCCGGCTTGCTCGCATGGTTGTCCTTCATCTAGTGTTCTGCCAATCCTATTCAGGATGACTCGAGTGAACAGCTTGTAGATGACAGACAATAGGCAGATCGGGCGATAGTTGCCAATGTCATGGATGTCTCCCTTCTTGAACAGTAGTACGGTCCTGCTGGTTTTCCATTGGGATGGAACCTTGCATTCAGACAGGTAGCGAGTGAAGACCCGAGCCAGTGTATTGATGAGTACTGACGGCAGGTTCTTCAGGTGTTCAGGTCTGACCTTGTCTGGGCCGGGTGCTGTTTGCTTCTTTACCAACGAAATGGCGTGTCGGATTTCGGAAGGGAGAACGTTAGGAACGACATACCCATCCTGTGGAATTTGGTATGTCGGCAAGTGGACATGGCTATCGAAGAGATTTGAGTAGAAGTCATGGATAATCTTCTCCATTGCCGTTCTGGAGGATGTGATGTATCCATCAGGACGTCGGAGGGCAGTCATCTTGGTCTTATAGTTGGCGAAGGACAGGCGGGCGTTACGAATACTTTTCCCGGCTTCTGCCGCATCTACCAGTACTTCTGCTCTTCTCTCTTTGAGGTCTTCCTTGATCGCATCTCTGCACTGCTTTGCAAGCTCGGACTTTAGCTTGCGGTTGCCTGAGGCATGCGCCAAACCACGCTGGCGAATTAGCTCAAGAGTTTTCGAAGATAGGCGACTTTTTGTGGCTATATCTCTCTTGGCGTTCCTCGCACATTCATGGAGGTGCTGAACCAGTCGATCGTATTCCTCGTCAATGTTGTCAACAATGGCATCTTCCCATGTTGCCGCAATAGTACCAAAGAGTTCCCAGTTGGTGGTCATTCTGGGAGTTCTCTTTTTGAACTTTGCAGCCCTTTCTCCCCGCTCTGTGAAGTAGAATTTTGCACGAAGGAGACGGTGGTCCGATCCCGTTCGAAATTTTGGGACAACAGCGACATCAGTCAGGCAAAACCGTCGATTAAATATGATGTGGTCTATTTCGTTGTGGAATTGTCCACCGGGAGACTCCCATGTCCATCGTTTAGATTCTGCCTTCTGGAACTGTGAGTTACCATGAATGGTCTTGGTCGACATGATGAACTCAGACAGTCTCTCACCCTGTTCTTTCCATTCTAGGCCATGGGTCCCGATGTGAAGTTCTTCAGCTGATCTTCTCGGTCCTATCTTGGCATTAAAATCACCCACAATGATCTTGTAGAAGGTGTGGTCTTCTTTATAGAACTTCTCTAGCTCCATGTAGAACTTCTCGATTTCTCTTTCATCATAATGAGATGTTGGTGCGTAGACAACGAAGATAGAAACTGCAGGCAGTGAGCCACATCTATTCAAATGTAAACGTCAGATTCGGGTTGTTAGGCATTCGAATGAATCAATGCTCTTGGCCAAGTTTGTGTTGAGAAGGACACCGACGCCTCCAACACCTCTTTTATCGCATGTTCCAAGGAACAATTCTTCTCCGGTGTCGAAAACGGCATGGTGAGATTCGTGCCTTCTTGTCTCGGTCAGACCAATGATGTCGTACTTGATCATTCGCGCTTGTACCATCAGGTCCTCGATGAATGCATCTGATGCTAGCGTACGTGCATTGAAAGTACAGACGATCATTTTTGTCTTCCTTCGTTGTGGCAGCCTAGGTCGGCCTTGAGATTTTGTCGGCCTCTCCTTTCTCATCCTTCTCAGTGCTGCCATGTCGGTGAAGCCTTCAGGGTCAGGTGAATGAGACCAGTTGTAGTTACTGGTTTTGGCATATCGAATACAAAGCGGATAGCTTGCCAGGCTCTTCCGTGCGGGCGGAATACTCTCGGTAGCTTGCCAGTCTTTCCGAGAGGTATAGAGGCTTTTGGGGTGACCTCTAATCACCCTTGTAGGTGTTACCATATTTGAACCCTATCAAATATGGTACGACAATTCCAGAAGATGGGTATTTAGTGTCTTATGATGTGTCGCGCAGCCATAAAGCGGCCGCGCGGGTCCGGAAAGCATCCTGGAGTGTGGCGACGGCTGGGTAGTGGAAGTAGTGTCACTACACACTACTTGTTTTCTTATTCATAAGATTTGAGTGTTCAATTGCATCTCTACTATTGAGTTTCTTTTTTAAATGTTTTTTTTTAATTTATTTTATTTTATTTTTAATTTTATTGAAAGTGAAATCACTGTGAGATAGTTTCTAATATATGATTTTTTATATTTATTTTTACCCAACTTCCTCTCCCTTCACTGATTTTCGTATATTTTTTGGCGATCTTATGAATATAACATCAAATATGTAGACAGTTTTAAATTAATATTTGTTGGTGATGTTAAATTTTTTATCTCACTATTTATATAAGGCAGTCTTATACAAAAAGTCTCTATCTATCTATCTATCTATCTATCTATCTATCTATCTATCTATTTCTACTCTCCTTTTGGGCACTAAGACATGAAGTACAGATAGTGAAATTTTATCATGTATTACAGTAGATTGAATGATAGAGTTTTATACATACAAAATTTCAAAACCAGGTGCCACATGTAGTGTTGGTTTTCTCTTCCCCAGAACCTCCTCCTCGCAGCCCTCGTACTGCTAATCATCCTCACCCCACTCCTCACATCCCACAGCTCCAATGAACTCTGTTCTGTAGAACTGTAGCACTGTTCTCTCATTGTTCACTGATTTGCTCTAGTGGGCACCAGTAATGTCTCCATTGGGAAACTTGTCACTGTTTTTGCATATCGAATATGCCACGGGGAGGTTGCCAGGCTCTGCCATGTGGGCGGGATTCTCTCAGTAGCTAGTTGGGCTCCCTAGAGGGATGGAGGTATCAAATGATTATTTAATTATGATTTTTAATAAAAGTTTTAAGAAACTCCTTAACGTGGGGCTGGAGCAATAGCAGAGTAGTTAGGGCATTTGCCATGCATGCAGTCGATCCAGATTTGATTCCCAGCATCCCATACGGTTCCCTGAGCACTGCCAGGAGTATATACTAAGTGCATGAGCCAGGAGTAACCCCTGTGCAATGCCAGGTGTGACCCAAAAAGCCAAAAGAAAAAAAAACTCCATATTGTATCCTAACAGCCTTCTCCCCCAGCACTTGAGGCAGGCTTCCAACCATGGATCAATCTCCATGGCTTGTTTTTCTATTGTTCTTGTATATTAGTATATCAAACTATTTTTTAATATTACACAAATTAGTGCAATCATTCTATATCTGTGCAATCATTTGAGTTTTGTTTCTTTCCTTCTGATTCATTTCATTCTTCATGTCCATCCATTTATAAGCAAATTTCATAGTTTCATTTTCCCTAGCAGTATTCCATTGTGTACATGTACCATAGTTTTTTTAACCAGTCATCTGTTCTCAGGCACTTGGGTAGTTTCCAGATTCTTGCTATTGTGAATAGTGCTGCAATGAATATAGAGGTGCAGACAGCATTTCTTCTGTGTGTTTTAGTAAATTAGCAGAAGTCATATCACCAGATTGTATAGAAGCTCCATTTTCTGCTTTATGAGTAATGCCTATATTGTTTTACAATAAGACTGGACTAGTCAACATTCTAACCAACATTGCTGGCATGGATGCGTGGAGAAAGGGACTCTGTCTTTTTACTTCTGGCTGACATCACTTGGCACAATTTGCTCCACTTTCATCTACATCATAGCCAATTGCAAAAATTTCATCTTTTTTATAGCTTAGAAGAATTCCTTATAAAAAAAACTGACAGAATTTAAAATAATAGCTTTAAATTCCATCCTTTTAAAATATTCGAACAGAAATGTTAAGCGATTTCTATTATGTACTTGAAATCATGAGTGACTTTTAGTCCAGCTAATTATTTCCAACAAAATGATAGGATCCGAAAATAAATGCTGACCAGCATGTTAAATATGACATGTTGGGGTTTTATTGGAGCTCTCTTAAATGACTATTTACAAAAATATTCCTATGAACTAGTTTATATCTGCTCTTATCAAAACACATACTGATTTTCTCATAAATTGTGTTAACGTCCCCTATTGCTTATATTTATGCTCAATCTTTCCTTAATAGAAAAATTAGAGTGGCTGACAGGAGAAACAGTGACAGGATCCCCAGGGAATTCTTCCTTTCAACTCAAAGATTACAATTATTCCTTTCAACAGGTGACAGGAAAATAGTAGATATCAAAGTAATTTGGGGAAATTTGGGTATTAAACAAGGCAAAGAAATATAAACCTTAAATAATCCCTGTCTTTTATGTTATTATTTTGTCTGAGAGGAAAAGAGCAATATGTTTTTGTGTTTATGTTTTATCTAAGATAAGAAATGGAATCAGGAAATGAAAAAAAGTATCAATTGCTAGGGATTTTTCACTTCACAAGGACTAGCATTGCTTTGTCAGGTTCTAAATATGTCCTGTTTGAAAGATTTAGTTATTAAATGTAAACATTTCAGAGGTGATATTTAAAATTCCTTTTTAAAAATTTCATAACACTATTTCTAGTGAAGAAAATCCATCTTATATAACTGCCATTCTTAAATTTGCCTATAAATCTGTTCCCTCCCTAAAGAAGTACCACTGTTTTTATTTAAATTTTCTGGCTGTCATTTTTTTAAAAGTTCTAATTATAAATAGTATACTTATATGCTGATTTATAGGATTACTCTAACACAAATTGAACTGATGTCAAGTATTAAAAAACATCAAGGTTATAGTCAACCAGTTTGGTTTCTTACCAGTATCATGGAGATACTTAGGAAATATAATGTAACATTACAGAGAGGGATTTTTTTCAAGGCATGACACCCAAATCTCAATTCCAAAGAGGGGCGAGCTAGATGGATGCAATTTTATGTGGGCATCATGCCATTATGGAAACCGGCAGCTCTCATAGTGCCTTCATGAAATAGTTGGATTCATTACAGATTGTGAAGCACAAAGAAGACTGTGGCATTTTGTGGGCCAGCCAACAATAGTTCACAATGCTTTCATTCATGTAGCCCAAGAAAAAAGCCAAAAGCCACGTCACTGACATTGTCCCACACCAGCATGAATTGAGAGAGACCTAGGATGAAAGCTATGACAAATGAGGAGAAAGTTATGAATCATATCAAGGCAGTTTTTTCTCCAGTGGTATAAAGTTTGAGCTAAAGAGAGAAATTAATTCTCTTCATCTACAACTTCAATTGAAGTGAGGACTTGCTTCTTTCAAAAGATATTATTTTTCCCTAATCAATTTATTAAAGGACATGATTTTATAACAAAGAATATAAGTACTCTGTCCTTCACTAATCTGCTTTCTCACAAATAATGAGTTCTTTGTTTAGTTATTTTAGTTCTTTTTGTTATTTAGGGGTCACTCCACCTGAGCTCTGTTAACATCTGAGTCTGTATTAAGGGAACACTCTTGGTGCAACGGGGGCCGTATATGGCGCTGAGAATTTTACATAGGCTGCCCGTATGCAGGGTATCTCCCTACCTACTATGCTATCTCTCTAGACCCAGGTATGAGTTCTTACAGAATTTTGCCTTCTCTTCTACTAAGCATCAATGGCTTCATCCTCCTAGAAGCTGAGGATTCATTAGAGATAAGTTTGTTAGTTGATAAGTCTTAATAAAACAAGTGGCTTATTTTTTAAATAAAATTGCAAAGAGAATAAAAATTCATGAGTGATGAATCCCATACATTTTGTAAAGCACATCAGTTTATAAAATTTCTTTTTCATAAATATTTGGAGAGTGTTAAAACTCCTATTTACAATGATGTATACACTTCAATCTATAGTGAGATACTTGAAAAAGCTCCAACTAATAAAACATTGAGACCCTTCTGAAAATGCTAAAATAGTCTTGAACAAATTAATAAACAGCTATAAAGTATGGCATTATAACCATGCCAATTCTCCCAAAAATAATTTATACATTTAATATGGCCTAATCAAAATATCATCAGTATTCATTTTCTGGAACCAGAAAAACCGATGTTAAAGGTTTTATGGAATAATAAAAATCAAGAATGACTATAAAATTTCTAAAAGAATAAGTAAAGGAGGAATAATGCTATCATAAAATTCTATAATAAAATTGTATATTAATAATATACTACTTGGTAATTTTGGCAGCCAGTCCACTAGAAAACAAAACATTGAAAAGGCACTCAGCTTGACAACTGGTATACATTCACATTTTTCCTATATGAAAAATGTTTGATACCTGGAGACATTTTTGACAGATTTTTGTATAAATGTCCTTCTCCTGTTACCTCCACTCTCCCCTCTTTATCAACTCTTTTATCTCTCTGCTCCCACTACAGTAACCTACCCTGTTTCTCTATAAATGTGTTGTAAATTTAGATTGCTTACATTGGTTTCTGGACCACAGCTGGTGGTGCTCTGGGCTTTCCCCTGGCTCTGTGCTGTATGGTAGATCAAGTGTTCTTAGGAATTTTTTTTCCAAATAAATTTGAAATTCAATTAGCCTTACTGGAGTCAACACATTTTAGAACAGAAACAAAATTCCTTTAAAGAAACTTCTGGATCAGATCAGATGCATTAAAGAAAAATTGAAAGTTAATGTACAACTGTCAGTTCTATTTGAAAGTAGTTAACACTATAAAAGAAGATAAATATTTGCAAATAGCAGGTCAACTAATTTCCATCTATTTTCATCATTTAAATCTATTACATTTTTCTTTTTTGTTTGTTTCTTTGTTTTAGTGTCACACCTGGTGGTGCTGAGAGCTGGTTCTCCACACTGTGTTCAGAGATCAGTCGTGGCAGTTTTTATCAGACCATATATAATGCTGGGGATTAAATCCTGGTGAGCTATCTGCAAGACCAGCACCCTGACCAACTTACTAGTTATCTGAACCTTTGTCTTTTAAAGAAAATATTTTTGTAAATATACTTTATTTTTCTCTAGGGCACTGCTTTGTAGTTCTAGCAAAAGATCCAGCATCTCCTACTTTATAATTTACTGTGATAATTGTTTAAAGGAATATCTGTCTTTACTATGTCTATGTTAGAACTTGATAAGACACTTGAGATTTTTATATTTAAGCCTGTAAAATCAATTGAATTCTAGTCCAATGAGCTGTCATTCTCTAATTTTTTTTCAGTATATTTTGTTTGCTTTAGGAATTGTCATTTAGGAGGTTTTATTTTTCTTACTGAACTTTTGTTTTGATTTTTTAAATTTTTATCTTGTAATTATCATATAAACAATTTTATTTTTCTACATCAGGAGATTTTTCAGTTAAATCTAGGATTATAATAATTCTATAGATAAAAATTTGCTCGAGCGGGCCCAGTAACGTCTTCATTGGAGACTTTGTTGTTACTGTGTCTGGCATATCGAATACTCTCGGTAGCTTGCCGGGCTCTCCAAGAGGGGCGGAGGAATCGAACTCGGGTCGGCCATGTTGGCTGCGTGCAAGGCAAACGCCCTAATGGTGATTACCTCTAGCAAATAGTACAAAACATACTTAGCTAGTGTAATTGAATAATACACCATGTCAGATAAAAATATCTTATTTTGTTATAAATATAATTCCAATTCTGGATTTACATAATGTCCACATTTTCAGTCAGGTGTAGCATAACATCTTATCTCAGCCTCAAAAAGCTCCTCAGAGCATTTTCCTCAGTGCTGTTCTATTTACCACACTGCTTCTTTGGAACTTTGACGATTAAACAGTAATAGAAAGTATAGAGAAATTATAAAATTAAAACATTTAAGATTTGACAAATGATTGAATGAAAATATTAAAATGTAAGCTTAAAATAAATGTTAGGAGTGAAGAAATGAGCCACCCAATAAGCGATGGCAACGCCATGACAGGCAGCAGAAATGAGAAAAATCAGCTAGACCTCAGGTTCAGTTCCTGGAACTGAAACAGTTTGGTTTCCCAGAAATGAAACAATGGAAAGTAGCCAACCAAGACCCCATGTGGAAAGTCCTTGGGCCCAGCAGGTGGGCCCCATTAATCACCATGTGCCACATCAGCAATGACTAGTGCCAGGAATTGTCTTTTGTTAACCACAAAGAATGAGTAGCTTATGTAACCATATGCTGTATAACTACCTCTGAAACTAAAGTCAGGGTCCTTGTCCTGAGGCCGCCATGTTGGTGAGGATTTGGACCCTAGCTCAAGTGAGCAATAAAATTCTTTGCTTTGCATCACAGAGTTTCCTCTGCTATTATGAGCCCCCTTTTACAGAAGGAAGTTGAAAATAATAATGTTAAAGATCCATGCCTTGGATTTGGGAAAATTATTAGGTTTTCAGGATACCATTGGGTTGTATATGCATGTAGGTTTAGAAGACATGATAAGCATATTTTTACCAGGTAGAGTAAATAAATCTTTTCACGTTTTCAGAGAAATACAGGCCAAAATTTGAGATCACTGTACATTTTTTTAAATTTTATTTTATTGAATCACCGTAAGATAGTTATAAGCTTTCATGTTTGAGTTACAATCACGCAATGATCAAACACCCATCCCTCTGCCAGTGCACATTCCCCACCACAAGTATCCCCGGTATATCCCCCCTTTCCCACCCTCCCTCTGCCTCCATGGCAGACATGATTCCCTATAATATCTCTCTACTTTTGGGCATTATGATTTGCAATACAGACCCTGAGAGTTTATCATGTTTGGTCCTTTATCTACTTTCTGCACACATCTCCCATCCGGACCGATTCCTCCAGCCATCCTTTTCTTAGTGATTCCTTCTCTATTCCAGCTACCTTCTCCCCTTTGTTCATGAGGCAGGCTTCCAGTCATGGGGCAATCCATCTGTCCCATGTGTCTACTGTCTTTAGGTGTCAGCCTCATGTTATGTTGTTTTATACTCCACAAATAAGTTCAGTCCTTCTATGTCTGTCCCTCTCTTTCTGACTCATTTCATTTAGCATGATACTCTCCATATTTATCCATTTCTAAGCAAAGTTCAGGATTTCATCTCTCCTTATAGCTGCATAGTATTCCACTGTGTAGATGTACCAAAGTTTCTTTAACCAGTCATCTGTTCTAGGGCACTTGGGTTGTTTCCAAAGTTTGGCTATTGTGAACAGTGCTGAAAAGAACATATAGGTACAGAAGTCACTTCTACTGTCCTTTTTTGCATCCTAGGGATATATTCCCAGAAGTGGCATTGTGGGGTCATATGGAGAAATCACTGTAAATTAATGCCACAAGAATGTAGTTTTGTCATTTAAAACCTGATTTATGACTAAAGTGATAGTACAGGAGTAAAGGAGCAAGTCTTACATAGTCAACCCTGGTTCAATCCCCTATATGGTCTCCAAAATACTGTAAAGAGTCATCCAAGTACACAGACCCAGGAGTCATCCCTGAGCACTGCTTGTGTGTGACCCTCCCAAACCAAAAACAAATAAGTAAATAAAAATGAAAAAAATAAAAATTATGTTCATTTTTCTTTTTAAAGCAGGTTTAGGTCAGTGACTTTCATCTTAATTAATTCTATACTATAGGAATGGTAAGCAGAAGTCTTGCATAGCTCTAGATAAAAGGCATTGTTAGTAAGAGAAAAGATTTTTTTAAGTCCATGTTTAGTTTGTTTATAACTTTACCAAGCAATGGTTGTTCCTTAAATATTATTAATATATATATATATGTATTATATAATTTATATTTTTCATTATATAATAAACAAATATTATATATTATATAGTACTATCTTTGTTCTTTATTTCCATTGGCTCTAATTAATAGTCATTGTCAGTTAATTGATTGACCTACAGTCATTACATTTTATGCATCAAGAACTATACTGTGACTTTAATAATCAGTATGGTGTGGCAAATCAATTAGATGATGTATGTAACTGTATGTATAACATTTATGCAGTCTTATAAACCAGTACAACACGAATGAAAATAGAATAAAATTACAACAACCATCCAATTATAACTTTTTTTATTTTTGTAATTTTTTTTATATTTTGTCTACCTTTTTATTTTTGTGCACATTTTGTAAATTTCTAGAATTTATTTATTGAATTCACATAAACAATTTAATAAACATAGTTTTAAATGAAGTAATTGTACAATTAAGTACAAAACAGAAAAATAATAAATGTCCTTTGCAATTCAAAGATTATTTGTTACTAAATATGGCTTTAGTTTAAAGTTATATATAGAAACTTACTATTATAATTATTTTCTAAATAAAACACTTGTAGTGTACTTTTTTTTTATTTTTAGTGAAACACCATGAGGTACAGTTGTAGATTTACAATTTTTTGTGCTTGGGTTTCGATTATACAATGATCAAATACCCATCCCTCCACCAGTGCCCATTTTCCACCACCATGGATAATATCCCTCCCACCCCCATCCCTCCCATCTCACCCTGCCTCTGTGGCAGGACAATTCCCTGTGTTCTCTCTCTCCCTTTGGGTGTTGTGGTCTGCAAAAGAGGCTTTGAGTGGCAAACATGTTCAGTCCATAGTCTACTTTCAACATGCATCTCCCCTCCTGGGAGGATCCTCCAAACACCCTTTATTTGGTGCTCCCTTCTCTATCTGAGCTGCCCTTTCCCTTAGAATGCCCGGCTGGCCTCTAAGCTATGGAGTAATCCTCCTGGTGCTGATCTCAGCTATTCTTTGGTATTAATCTCATATTTTGTTTCTTTATATTCCCCAGATGAATGAAATTATAACTTTTAAAATAAAAATTATATTCAGGATCACTAGTTATTAAAAAATTCAAATTTAATCATAGGTTCCTTATATGCATGAAAATAATTAGAATGAAAGATGCAATGCATTATTTTACATTATTATGATTATATAAATTGTTCCAAATTCCACAAAAACACTTTTTTAGTTTTTACAAATATTACATATATAGATATTTGTCAACAGTGAATTAAAATATATCTGTAAATTTAACACTGCAATGTATGCAGTGACATCATAATAGAGAAAAACTGTAAATGTCTAGCAAGTAGTTTATGACTGAATAATTTATAATATAATGCTCTTTAATTATTTTTAAACAAAGATTATCTCATAGGTGAACCTCAAAATTCACATAGTAATTAAAATAAGCTAGGTATAAAATTATATATTCTATCAATCTATTTATTCAAAAGCCATAATAATGTAGTGACAGAAATTCTATTAGAAATTCTGTGACTCTGGATTGGGACATATAAATAATTGTAATTTGGCAAGATAGTATACCAAAGTTCTAAAACTGGTGATGATATATAAAAAATATAAAAATAGTAAAGCTATTTTAAAAAATATATACAAACAGTGCACAATAAAAGTATTACTGAAAGTATATTTTAATGCTGAGTTTGAACAGCCTGTTTGGCTAGGACTTCGATGACCGCTTCAGTCTCAACAGAATCAAAGGCCTTCTTTAAATCGATGAACCTTAGACAGAGCAGCATCTTGAGCTCTCGTGAAACCTCAATGAGCTTGGTCACTATGTGAATTTGGTCGATCGTGCTAAATCCTTTTCAGAACCCGACTTTCTCACATGGTTGTCCTTCATCTAGTGTTCTGCCGATCCTATTTAGGTTTACTGGAGTGAACAACTTGTAAACAATGGACAACAGGCAGATTGGGAGATAGTTGCTGATGTTGTGGACACTGTGGATGCCAGGGATGTCTCTCTTCTTGTACAACAGAACGGTCCTGCTGGTTTTCCACTGGGACAGAACCTTGCATTCAGACAAGTAGCGTGTGAAGAGCCGAGCCAGTGTATTGATGAGTACTGATGAGTACTGATGGCAGATTCTTCAGGTGTTTGGGTTTGACGTTGTCTGGACTGAGTGCTGAACAAACAAAATGGCATGTTGGATTTTGGAAGGGAGAATGCTGGGAATGACATATCTGTCCTGAAGAATTTGGTCAACGTGGCTATTGAAGAGAACCAAGTAGAAGTCATGGACTGCTCTTCTCTCTTTGAGGTCTTCTTTTATCACTTCTCTGCACAGCTTTGAGCTCAGACATTAGCTTTTGATTGCCTGAGGCTTGCGTCAAACCATGTTGGTGAATGAACTCAAGAGTTTCCAAAGATAGGCATCTTTTTGTGGCTTTCTCAACTCTCAGCATTCCTCGCACAATCATGGAGGTGCTGAACCAGTTGATCGTATTCTTTGTAAATGTTGTCAATGATGGCATCTTCCCATGTTGCTGCAATAGTGCCAAAGAGCTCCCAGTTAGTGGTCGCTCTCTTCTTAAACTTTGCAGTCCTTTCTCCCCACTCTGTTTAGTATAATTTTGCATGAAGGAGACGGTAGTCTGATCCCATTTGGAATTTTGGGACAAAAGTGACATTGGTCAGGCAAAACCGTCGATTGAATAGGATGTGGTCATTTCATTGTGGAACTGTCCAGCTGGAGATTCCCATGTCCAATGTTTAGATTCGGCCTTCTGGAAGTGCGAGTAACCATGGATGGTCTTGATCAACATGATTAACTCAGTCTCTCAACCTGTTCGTTCTATTCTAGGCAGAATGTCCCAATATGGAGTTCTTCAGGAGACCTTCTCAGTCCTATTTTGGCATTAAAATCACCAACAATGGTTTTGTAGCTCAGCTGAGCTGGGTTTGATTCCTCCACCCCTCTTAGAGAGCCCGGCAAGCAGCTGAGAGTATCTTTCTCTCAAAGCAAAGCCTGGCAAGCTACCCTTGACATATTCAATATGCCAAACACAGTAACAAGTCTCAAAATGGAGACATTACTGGGCCTGCTCGAGCAAATCGATGAACAACGGGAGGACAGTGACAGTGACAGTGGTCTTCTTTATAGAACTTCTCCTGCTCCATGTAGAACTTCTCAATTTCTTCTTCATTATAACTGGATGTTGGTGCATAGACAACGAAGATAGAAACTGCCGGCGATGAACCACATCCATTCAAACATAAGTGTCTGATTCGGGTTTTTAGGCATTCGAATTAATCAATGCCCATGGCCAAGTTCATGTTGTCTAGGATACTGACACCACCAATGCCTCTACTGTCACATGTTCCAAGGAATAGTTCTTCTCCAGTGTTGAAAATGCCATGATGTCATCAATGCCTTCTTGTCTAAGTCAATCCAGTCATGACATACTTGATCTTCTGTGCTTGCACCATCAAGTCCTCGATGGGTGCTTCTGATGACAGTGTATGTGCATTGAAAGTGCAGGCAGTCATTTTATTCCTTCTTTGTTTTGGTAGCCTAGTTCAGCCCTGATATTTTAGCAGCCTCTCCTTGCTCATCTTTCTCAACACTGCTGTACTGGGGGCTCTTCCAGGGTCAGAGGAATGAAGACCATTTTTGTTACTGTTTTTGGCATATAGAACATGCCACAGGTAGCTTGTCAAGCTCTGCAATGCAGGTGGCATGCCAGGATCCTCTGCAAGCTGTATTATGTTTTCACCACCAAGATCTCACCATTCTACAAGGAAGTGATCATCGAGATAAAGAGAGGGGTTTGACAAGGCGATACCATTTTACTGAAACTCTTCAGTGCCACCCTCAAGAATATTATTTATGGCTGGAATGGGAAGGAATGGGAGTAAAGATAGAGAGTTGGCAACTACACCACCTGTGCTTCACTGATGACACCATTCTAACAACATCAAACATCAGCCAAGCAGCACAAATGCTGGTCGACTTCAATCGTGACTGTGGAAAGGTTGGACTACAGCTGAATCTCACGAAGACAACGTTCATGAGAAATGGACTAGTCCCTGATGTTCCATTTGCTCTCAATAGAACAAACATCTCAGAATGCAGCAGTTATGTGTACCTAGGTCGAGAACTCAACATGACGAATGACCTGGCACCTGAGCTGCACAGGAGGAAGAGAGCATCATGGAACACCTTCAAGAGCGTCAAAGAAGTTAAGAGGATGAAGAACCTCCAGCTCCGGGCACATCTTTTTGAATCCACCATTTTTCCTGCAATAATATACATCTCAGAAACCTGGGTCCTATGAAAACAGGCTGAGAATGGTATTCAGGTTTCCCAAAAAGGAATCGAAAGAGCTGTGCTTGGAATATCCCGTTTCACTCAAGTGAGAGAAGGAATCTGGAGTCCTGACCTCCGTTGACAATCAAGAATCAGGGACAGGGACGACGTCTCATTTGCCAAGCCATCAAAAATTAGATGGGCAGGAATTGTAATGTGATTAAGAGTTGACCACTGTACTAGAGCTGTTACCAACTGGATTCCTCAGGAAGTCAAAATAACACCTGGCCACCCACCTACAAGATGTTAAGACTTCTTCGTCAAATTCCTGAATGAACAGGTTGAGTATCTTGGTGTTCTTAAAACAAGCAGTGCCACTGGGTTATACTAGCATGTAATAGAGACAAATGGAGATGTGTTGCTGGTGCCCACTCGAGTAAATCAATGAGCAATGGGATGACAAATTATACAAGAAGTGATATTCTAATTTAACATTTTTAAATGATGCACAAACTAGTTTCATCTTCTATTTAATTAAACTTCCTTAATACCATTCTGCGGGGCTGGAGTGATAGCACAGCAGTAGGGTGTTTGCCTTTCTCACAGCTGGCCTGACTGAGCCAGGTTCGATTTTTCTGATCCTCTGGGAGAGCCGGGCAAGCTAACGAGAGTATCTCGCCTGCACTGCAAAGCCTGGCAAGCTACCCATGATGTATTAAATATGCCAAACGCAGTAATAACAAGTCTCACAATGGAGACATTACTGGGTCCGCTCGAGCAAATCAATGAACAATGGGAGGACCATGACTGTGAATAGCATTCTGTCTCAAGATAATAACAAAACAGTGTTGAAAGCTAAAATCATATTGCTCTATCAAATACTCATTACTGGACCAAAGTAAATTGCTGTGACATTGACATTTAACTGATTTATTTGTACCTAAATGTGCAAAATAACCAAATAAATGATTCATTGTTAATTACATTTTTAATATTTCAATATTTATGTTGAAAATTGGTGAATTTTGTTATCTACTACATATATGTGTAGAAATTGTAAAATATCCAAATTAAAACCTTACTTGTAAAACATAAAAAAAATTATAAAAGTAAAAAGCAAAAAAATAGGTTATTTAAGTAAAACTGGGAAAAGTACGAGTAGATAGATTTCAAAAGAATATCAAACTATTTAATAGTATGTGAAGACATACTTGATATGACTAATTTTATTTTAATAGACTTTTAGGGATTGGAGAGATTGGACAGTGAGTAGTAGTTTTATCTTGCATAATGGACATCCAGGTTTGATTTCCGAAATCCCACGTGGTCACTCATGATTTATTCCTGAGCTCAGAGTCAAGAGTAAGCTCCGGGGGGACATATGGGATGCTAGGAATAGAACCATGGTTGACTATATGCAAAACTGTGCTATCACTCCAGCCTCAGAACTCATTTTCCTTAAGAATTTTTTTCAATGACATGACTGTCTTGTAAGGTATTTTTATCTAAATTGTGTATAGTTCATGAATTTAATTATATATTACTTTTCCATTTTCCCTGTTAGTTTTGATTCTTGAGTGCAGAATGAGGATTAACCTCTGTGCATCGCTGGGTGTGACCCCAAAGAGGAAAAAAATAGAGAATGAATTCTGCAACATGAATTCATTTATGTAAATTAAATTACGTGCACAAATACAATACTGTTTGTTTTTGAATACTTCAAAACATGTCTTAAAATGTAATAATTTTGCTTATTTAATGTAGGATGGAAAATTTAAGGAAAAGTTCTTGAAGTGAATAATACTAACAACAATGTTTTATATTGCTACAATAAAATGCACCTCAGAGAGAATCTTTAAACAATGTCCATTTATTATCTTATAGTGAATCTAGGGAGCTTCCCTGGTTCTCAAGAGAAATCTGGCAGTATCTGCTGGAGTCTCAAAAGGCTGAAATTTAAATGTCAGCAGGGCTACAAACCTCACTGGAATCATTTAGAGAGAAATGTACTTTCAGGCTCAATCAATTCGTTCGTAAAATTCAGTTCTTTGTTAATAGAATGAGGTCTCTATTTTCTTGTCTGTTGGCCACAGTGTGTCCTTTGCTTGTAGAGGCACTAGCACTCCTGGATTCCTTTTCTAATCCAACAACTGTTTTTAGTTTGTCCTATGATCCCTGTCTTTCCCATCTTCTTTTCTATCTCATATTATATATTTTTCTCTTCCAGTGGTTCTGACTTTAGGAGACAGTCCTACTTTTGTAGGATCTAGTGAATAGGTTGGGTGCACTTTGTGAATTCAAGATATTCTTCCAATTTTAAGGCCCATGTGCAAATTTTACATCACAAAGGCTATTTTCACTTTAAATTTTATATTAGGCAGTGATTCAAAATGATATTAATAAATGGGTTTTGTGAATGAACATTCCAGCCCCATATACTCCATCAGAATGTCTGTTTCCTTCTACCACAGTCCTGTGGAAGCTATTTTTAAAATGGACCTAGAGAATTATTCAGGAGAATTTGCATTACATGCCTCACTCCAGAAGGAGCTGACACTAAGAAATTATTTTAAGAAGCCACCAACCAACAATAGTTTGAGAAATAATCTTGAGACAATTCAGAATTAAGGATTTCTCAGTGAAGAATAAAATCAGTCTAGTTCCCTTTTATCACTTCTAGTGTTATCAGTAAGTAACCACTGACAGTCAGCATAGTTTATATCTGTTAACACTGTTCAACTTTTTTCCATAATGACTTTTTCCTCCTTTTCTTTCCATAAAAATTTCCGTTTTTGTCTTGGATGTGTAATTTTAGGCTTTATGTGATCACTGAATACAGACAGTCATCATTGAGTCCTGAGAACACCCTTCATCTCCCCTCTTGACATGTGTATGTCTCTGCTTTCATATCTAATGCTGGGGTGTGTGTAGCGGCTTTCTCCACCCTTGAGAAACCCGCACTCTCTCTTTTTTTTAAATTTTGGGGTTACACCCAGCGATGCACAGGGGTTATTCCTTGTTCATGCACTCAGGAATTACTCTTAGTGGTGCTCGGGACCATATGGGATGCTGGGAATCAAACCGGGGTTGGTGGTATGCAAGGCAAATGCCTTGCCCGTTGTGCTATTGCTCCAGTCCCCTGCCTGCATTCTCTCTTGAGCTCATTTCTTTCTCTCTTTGTCTCTGACTTTCTGTCTCTCTCTGTCTCTGTCTCTCTCTCACGAACACACACACAAACACACACACACACACATTCCCACTCTCTCACTTTCTTTCCACCTCTAAAAACCTCCAAATAAAATCTGTTTTACTTTGCTACCCGTCTACTCCTGAAATTCTTTTCTGAGAAGCAAGACAAGAACCTGGTAACCCTGGGTGAGGTCTAAAACTGACTTTCCTTTCATTGAAAGAGCAATTCCTCACTCCAACCTAGTCCGTGGATCCCTGAGAAGCCACTGTGCAGAGAAGACCAAGAAAACATCAGGTATGGCTTGACAGCCATCAGATGGGGTTGGCGGGTATCTGAGTAGGGCAGTAGGGGAGCAGGGGCTCATCACAGACTTTATCAGTGCTAATCTTCCCAGCTGGGTCTGGGGTGGCAGAGGCAGATTGGGAGAAAGTGACTGTCTCTCTCCTCTCCTCTTCACATAAGCCACCTGTGGGGCCCAACAACATTAACCAGAGCTAAATCTTTCCACAGATCTCTGTAAAAGTAACAGATAGTAGAGGGAAATGGTTTTAGACTATCCTGACAATTTTTACTTGAAGTGTATCCAGATCACAATAAGTGTTCTGTAATTGTTAAAACACATTTCTTCTTGGGGCCAAAGAGTACAGTAGGCAGGTCTCTTGATGTGGTAGACATGGGTTTCACCTCTGTCACTGCATATGGCACCATATATGGACTCTGAGTAACATCAGGAGTAATCATTGAGTGCAGTACATGCTGAGTACTTCTACATATAAACCAAACCTCCACCCCCTCTGAATTAGGACTATATCTTCACCATTTTTCAAAGCATGTCTTGCAGTACTTCAAAATTCATCTTATTTGTCCTCATATCTTGTAGCTCTGTAGCACTGTCCTCCCGTTGTTCATCGATTTGCTCGAGGGGGCCCAGTAATGTCTCCATTGTGAGAGTTGTTGTTACTGTGTTTGGCATATTGAATACGTCATGGGGAGCTTGCCAGGCTTTGCTGTGCGGGCAAGATACTCTCGGTAGCTTGCCGGGCTCTCCCAGAGGGGCGGAGGAATCGAACTCGGGTCGGTCAGGCCAGCTGTGTACAAGGCAAACGCCCTACCACTGTGCTATATTTGAATATTTTATTCTCTTTTTCTTTAGTGTCCATACTACTTTCTCTCACACACATTCTGCACAATAAATTGGTCAAATAGTTTCTAAATGTAGAAACTAAACCACAATCAAATATGAATATGCTGTTGGAATTTTAATAAATACTATTATTAATTATGCCTCAGGAATTTCATTACTCAGAGTAACAACTACTAATCTGATAATGTGATGTAATTTATTTTCTACTTTGTACAGATATAAGTGTCCATAAAAATATATTTATCTTTGTATTTTTCTGAATACTCTCTGGAGGCTAAGAAAAGCAAAGCTTTTGTTATAGAGCTGTTTACTTAGTACATGTGTGTGTGTTTGCGTTTGCATGATACATATATGTATTTATACTTGCACTTTATAGTTCACGCAACAATTCATTATGCATGTATTTTAAATAGCATGTTTAAATTTAAACAAAAAATAAAAATTGTGATATTAAGTTTAATGTGTCAACTTGATTGTCTACATGTGTCATTGATTAATATTTTTTCTTCATGTGTCTGTGAGGTTCTCCAATTTACTGAAAATATAAATTTAATAAATTACCATAAATGAGAATCTATGCCTATTATTTACTTTCCAGACATGTATCAATCTCCTGCCTTTAATGAAAACTTTTAATATCAGTTCTCCTGATTCTCACCCAGGTCTTTTGAGTTAGACTGGTTTTCCTTCAACCAGCAGAATTTAAATTGCAGGATTTACCAGCTTCCAAAATCAAATAAG
Source organism: Sorex fumeus (assembly GCF_029834395.1). Classification (NCBI taxonomy): domain Eukaryota; kingdom Metazoa; phylum Chordata; class Mammalia; order Eulipotyphla; family Soricidae; genus Sorex; species Sorex fumeus. Next base: position 37,916,765 of record NW_026606322.1, on the reverse strand, counting down.
TTAATACCTTACAATGCACCCCACTTGCCTATATTGCTTATTGATCTATTTCTTTGCAGAAATGATCCTGGAAAATGAAACTGCCTTCAACTTTTAAGGAAAGAAAAATATATTACTTGTAACTTAGTATGGCATATTCTAAATCTAAGTGATAGTATAAAGAAAGGCATTATACATAGTTGTGAATAAAATTCAAACAAAAATATAAATTTAAATTATTATAGATCACCATCAATAAAATGAAATATCAGAAAATTCTATATCTATCAACATGTGTACACATACATAAACATAAACAAAAGAAAGCTTGAAGAGTTGTATATTCCTAATGAGATTTTTATATGTGTGCATATATATAAACATATATACATACATATATGCATACATATACATATGTGTGAGTATATACATATATACACATACATATATCCATGCATATACTTAGATGACTATATACCGGGCTAGGTGTTCAACCCATATTGACCACATGCAATGCAGGTGCTTTTATTCTATACTGTCTGTCATGCTGAGCTATAATATGGAGAGATTCAGCTAAAAATGAAGATAAAACTAGGCACAGTCCTGGATATCATGTTTTGTCGACATAAACATTTTAAAAAGTCCTATTTCTATTTGTATGGTTTCTCATGCAAATGCAATATTTAGATTGTTTATGCAGTTATTTTAAGAGATGAATCTTGCAAATTCTTTCTTTGATTATATGAATTGTACTGCCAATTCATGAATTATATGAAATTGATGAACAATTTCTTCCATGAACTTGATGTGGGAAACAGAGTGCAGGAAACAAGATAGATATAGTTACATCTCAAAGAAGCACATAATCACAGAATCAACATTGACTTATTGCTGGCTGTAAATCTTTGTAAACAGTTTACTCAGAAAAAATAAATTTAAGCAATTAAGTCTCATTTAACCTCTAAAATATAAAGACGCAATTTGCCAATGTGTAAGGGATGTCATAAATAAATAGTTTTCCTCTTTTCTTTCATAGATTACATAGAGGCCTTTTTTTTACCAATAGCATATAGTCAATAGCATATATTTGATTTCATGTTATTCAACAACTGGATCTTGTATCTTTTCTTGTTTCAGTAGTAAAGTAGGCTCTCATGGCAAATAACATCTCCTGGTATTGCGTTTTACCCCTGCCGGATATGAGTTAACTTATGTGACTCAATTTTATGGCATCCCATTGCGAACTAGAAATCATTTTCAAAGTCAGAAGTAACTTACTCTAACTAATTCTGCCATTTATCATCATTTTACGTCTCTCTTGAGTAAAATATAATTTGTATCAAATTGTGCAATATGGTTTAGGGATGTGTTGTATTGTCTAGAGAAGAGTAAAACCTATACTATCGAGCTCTTCACAATTATAAATTTGTGTAGGATATGATTTGCAATAAAACTATAAAATAAATCTGTAATGGACTTGAGAGAGCAATACAAATTACCATTATAGAGGTTTTTTTTTGTTCTGCTGAATCTTATATATTTTTGTCTGAAAGTACACAATTCATGTGAGATTTAGATTCTTTTTGTTTACTGCTTTGATAAATGTAATGATAGTGCAGCAAGTATGACTCCTACCTTTCATTCACCAGATGTGAAACGGATCCCTGGCACCACATATGGTCCCCAGGGGAAGTCAGGAGCAATCCCTGAGGCTAGATTCAGAGAAAGCCCTATACACCACTAGGAGTGTCCAAAAAACAAAATAAAAAGTTTCCAATGCATCCTAAATTATTTTAAAATAATGTATAAATTTTGAATTTTATTTTTTTAAATTATGCACTATATACACATAACTGATGAAACTTATTTTAATCAAAGAGCAAGACAAACTTTTCTAATATAAATAGTACAGGAAATAGAACTTTTCTTCATGTAAAACGTTTAAATTGGTAAATAGTGAAAAAATCTATATTCAACTACTGTATAGGGAGCAAATTTAATAATTTTACCTTAATATCTTAATATCTTAAGATATTATAAATGAGATTAGACACGCTAAGAGGTGGATTGAAATACACTTTCCCTTGGTAAGTTTGTGACCAAAGAAGAGACTAATAACATACACTTGGTCTCAGTGAAAGATTTTGAATGGGGAGTAGACACCAGGTGGTTCTTAAGACTTAGTTCTGGACTCTGTACTCAGAACTTCTGGCTGGGCCCGGGAAACCATATGCAATGCTTGGGTGCTTCAAATTGGGACAAACCTCATGTGAGGATTTCAAGCCTATCACAGTAAAAGTTTGACTAAAGGACAAAAGACCTTTGTCAGTGTCACTCAATATAAGTGATAAAATGGAATATTTAATGAATTAAAATACTTTAAAAGCCAGCCCTGTTCCTGCTCTAAGAATTTGTCAATTTCTTAAAGTATAGCATTGAAGGAATGAAAAATATTTAAACATTAAAGTAACTCATAAAAAGAGACATTCAGCCCAGATTTAAAAGTACTGTTTTAAGGGACAAAATAATAAATCCAAGAGAAAGATAGGATATTTTATAATACTTCATAATACTATATAATGTTTCCTAATACTTCATAAGGATACTTTGGTATATATCATATATATTTTACAATAATTTCTGATAATTTCATCAGTTAAAAGAAATACAGATAAAGTCATAATCAGATAGAAGAATGATAGCATATTTCTATCAGTAGATAAGAAAACAAATGGACAAAATCCTCATTAAGAACTGACTAAGGAGCGGCTCTCCAGCACGACTATGGCTCCAGAAGCACAAGGACTTAATGCAGAGCCCAGCAGCTTGCGGCAGAAAAGTGAATGGACTATGTGTAAATCCACAGTACCATGCCTGCCTGGGAGGGAAAGAGTGTCGCTCCCTTCTGTCTTTTTCCCCCTGGGCAGCAAGATGGCGGTGTCCTTAGAGCTTTTTGGAAAGCCAGGTATGAGCCGGCAGTGACAGGGAAACTGAAACCTCATGGGAAGGGGGGCATTCCCGGTTTCTCCATCACGCCCTACCGAGGTCACAAGTTGTCCCCCATGAGTGGCTCTCCGGCACAGCCATGGCTCCAGAGACACAGAAACCAATCTCATAATTATCTGGCTCTTGGCAGAAATACCTCCAGGCTTAATAAGTAAAATATCAGAAATCCAAAATCACGCGGCCACAATAGCGGCCGCACGACATCATATGGTTCTCATAACTAACTGTAGAAAACAAATTATTTCACGATGCCTTTTCAGCAGTTCTGATTGTTGGGTGTAAACTCTAAACAATAATGGTGCATCTTTTGTCTAAATAATGAATGTAATCAAAGTAGATAGAGTGTTAAGTAAAATCCATCTGCCTCACAGGCATTGGGAGGGGTGGGAGGGGGGTATATTGGGGTCCTTGGTGGTGAAAAATAAGTACTGGTGAAGGGAAATATGTTTGATCATTGCATGACAGAGACTTAAACCTGAAAACTTTGTAACTTTTCCCACAGTGATTCAATAAATAAATAGTAAAAAAATAAAGAGCTGACTAAATTTATTGATTACCAAAACAATATCCACATAATAAATATGCCCTTAGCAAACATTCACTAAATCATATACTGGATAACAATAAAAACTGCAATCGCATTTCTATAGGAATTTATCTAGGCTTATAAGAAGAAAACTAGAAGACAAAAAGCAAAGTCTAAAAATTAAATAGTAAAAGTCTACATGCTATAGACTAAATTTTTGCTAACCAAATATTAATATTTTGGAGGCCCAGCGCATACAAATTATATTATAAACTTATTTTTCATGTGATACAATTCCATCTAAGATTATGAATCCCAGAGAATTTAATGTGACTATATATCTGGATAGCCAAAATTATTATTGTGTTGTTCATGAAAGCTTTAAGAAAATGGAACCCAAATATTTTTTTAATTTAACACATGAAATGACATCTGTAAACAATGGAGATATGGTGGTAATTGAAGCAAACTAGTCACAGAACGACAGACACAGGAAAGATTCACTTACTTGAGATAGATACAGTGGTACATTTGCAGAACAGTCTAATGTTTACCTTGGTAGATTTCAAATTATGATGAGAGAGTGCATACAACGCAGAGGATATTGGTTGATGTGTTTAGAGTATTTTTGTAGAAGAGGGAAATGGAGATGGTTGGTGGTGGTGTACTCACAGAAATATTAGAATACCTAATACCTCAAATGATACAATACTTAATATTTTAATCTTTATACTATGCATTTTTTTTGGTTCTCCCAAATAATACTCAGAGGACTGGACCTCCTTTTGGTGCTCAGAAGTCTCCTGGTATGCTCATGAGCTGCTTGGGAAGAGAGTAATTTGGTTTTGGGTATCTAACAGGGGTCATTTACTTACAAGTTACATACCGTAGAAGATACAGTATTTTTCAGGCCCTGAATCATTCTTTTACACAATATTCTAAAATGAGTTTATCAAACTTTATATTATTTTCCTGGGCTGGAGCCATAGCACAGTGGGTAGGGCATTTGCCTTTCATGTTGCTGACCTAGGTTCGATTTCTCCCTCCCTTTTGGAGAGCCTGGCAAGCTACCAAGCGTATTCCGCCCACATGGCAGAGCCTGGCAAGCTCCCCGTGGTGTATTTGATATGCAAAAAACAGTAATAAAAAGTCTCACAATAAGAGCCGTTACTGGTGCCCGCTCAAGCAAATTGATAAACAATGGGACGACAGTGGTATAGAGCTATATTATTTTGCCAATATAATTAGATGTGAAATGTAAATCAAATTTTTATTATAACTGTTGGATAACATTGTGTTGTCCTTGCTCCTCCTACAGGGAGCTTAGGTTTCTTGAATTTCTTCCACAATGGTGCCCCTCAGGTACACCCATTCCATCAAGCACAAATAATCCTATATTGCTTTCCTCTTTCTTTATGTCATTTGCATGGTTTATTTAGCAATGTCGTTTTTGTATAGACACAGGAAGACAGTTGATGCTATGCTATGTAACATGGGAGTTAATTGACTCCAAATAAAATTTACTCTTGGGCATCCATCACATTTACCTTACTTAAGCCTCTGTTACCTTTACTTCATAACACCCCCAAAAGGAGGTTCCCAAAGAAAAGGACTGGATGAACCCGGGGCATTCTGTAAGCTATCCTGACATCGGAAAGGGAGAAGCTAAGTGTCATAAGAAGTATAATAAGTTAAGAGCATTGTCATGGAATAAACTCTGTCATGACCCAAAAAGAATAAACTGAATAAGGATCCTTCTGGGGTTAAGAAAGAGTAACCTAGCCTGAGGACTGGGGTCTGGGATATATAGCGAGATGCCCCCAGGAAGGGCAAACTTTTTAACTTAAAATATCTCTTACTATGTTCATAAAAATGACTAGAAATATTATAAGAAGCAAATTTATATGACTGTTTAAATGGATTACTAGGTGAGGAGAGGAGAAAGCAATACACCTTGGATGAAATCCTACCCTTGAGTGGATCTCCTAGCAATCTAGAGTTCTGAATCCTCAGATGAGATCTTGAGTTAATCTCCTAGAATTTCCCCCTTAAGAAATGACTTTACATGGGTGGAGGGAGGAATACTTGGATCAGCGGTGGTGGAAAATGGGCACTGGTGAAGGGATGGGAACTAAACAATGTATAATTGAAACCCATGCACAAAAATTACTGGGAGATAAGGAGGATGAGGACTAGAATAATGGAACTATGATGAATGGTACTAGGACCAAAACTACAACTATGATTGTGCTGTAAGGGGAAAGATTGTACTAACCTGTGGAGGAGAGATAAATAAACTGACTATCAACAAGCCTGAGACCCTGTTGCTCGTTTTTTAAGTAAAATATATATTTTTTAAAGAAGTAAAGGGAAGAAAGAAGAACAATAGATAATTATATGTGCTCAAAGAGAACACAGCTTCTCCCAAGTGGGAAAGTAGAGAAAAAAAGGAAAGATACACGTTCAAGAAAGAGAACAGGCTTAAAAAATGTTTCTTTTTAAAAATTGCTTTTAACTATTGCTCTAGAACTATTTCAAAAAATCTAATTTTACCTGGTTATTCTCCCAAATTTTTGAAGTTAATCAAAAAAGTAAAAACCATACATTTAAAAACCCAACTGGCCACAGAAGAATCAAGAAAAAATAAAAGAGCCCCTTTTAGATGAAGAATAAAGAGCAAATGATAGGAACTTTTGGGGCTTAGTAAAAGCAATACAAATGGAGTCATTCATAGCACTATAGGCTGATACTGAAATGTGAGAAATAACTCAAAGTACAATTTAATCCTGAAGTTTGATAAATTAAATTAAAAACATAAGAATTACAAGGAAAGTGCAACAAAGTAAGTAATAAAAAATATAGAGTATAGGGACCAGAGTAATAGTACAGTGAGTTGGTTGATTTCCCTTGCACAGGATTGAGACAGTTTTAATCCGAAATATCTCATACAGTCTTTCAAGACCACCAAGAATAAATCCTGAGTGCAGCAATCAGACTAATCCCTGATCACAGCTGAATGTGGCCTCCAAACAAAACAAATATTACAAAAAAAAATAGAATAGAAATCAATGATGTAGAAATCAAGATATTATTTGAAGACTGAATAAAATCAAGTAGTTCTTGCCTCTTCCCCATACCCCATAAAAGGATAAAGATTGAAAACATTTATCTAGACTTGCATTGCATTGAAAAAAGATAAAACGTGGTTGTTTCCATTTTTCAGCTTCTGTATTAAGTAAAGCAATGAACATAGGTGTTTTATTGATCTCTTTGTGCTCTAGGATAGATGCCAAGAAGCATCACAGCATTTGAATTTTTTCAATAAATATGTTTATATTATGCAAATGTACATTTTAGACATAAATTATGGTTTATCATAACACAGAGGACTTTGTTTTATGTGAACTACTTTTCTTTGAAAAGATGAACTCATCAGTTTTTAAGAATAGTCAATAATTTTCACATAGGTAAATGTATTTTTAATTAAAAATAAATCCCTTAAAAATAGGCCACAAAAGTAATCAGAGTTAAACCTAAAAAATTAATATGCACAATGATAAATCACACTGAACAAACTAAACATTTTAAAATTAAAAATGATTAAATTTTATGATGAAGAGACTCTGGGAGTAGACAGCAGATGGTACATTTGTAAAAATGCTATATTATGAAGTACAAACCTTTAGATTACAAAGTCACCATTAATTAGAATTAAATAGTTCTATTGATTTCTTTAAAATGTTTAAATTATTTTTCACTTTTCAAAATAATTTCTGTTATTAAACACAGTCCACAAAGTATAAATTTGGTGGAAAGTCATTAAATGTTTTTGTGTTTTATCATTAATAAACACAAAATCCTGAGGGTAAATGAAAAAATACCAAAATTTATCTTGGTTATTCACTATCACATTAATAATTTCTATGTACTCATAGGCTTAAATAATATGAACTTATTATTTGCATGTCAAAGATCTTGTTTAAGAGTCAAAACTCACAATACAATAGAATCCATAGGCTAAAATAAAAGTACCAGCAGGTCCTTTTAGAAGATTATAGGAGGAAATCCATTTCTTGTAAAACATAAAAGACACCAACAGTTGACTAAATTCTTGAAATTCTTACAATTTTTTTTCTGTCAGCTTCTAGCTTTAGGTATCTTTTGATTGCTTGATCCATCCATATAGCCCAGCATAATGTTCCTATGGTTACCAAATATATCAGAAACACTTAGTTAATTAGACAATTTTGTTCTCTCTTACAGAGTAACCTAAAATATTCACAGATCTTTGAAGCTAAGGGAAATTTTCTGTTCTCCATAGGAGGACATCGTTGATTATCAAAGCTCCAATATACTTTTCTTCAGCCTCATTCCTTTCCACATCTGATGGAACGTCCTATGAGGAAAAAAAATTCTAAAATGTCTTGAATTCTTTAACTTCCGTGTGAATTCTCTAGGTGTTGTACAATCAAAGTTTATAATGCAGCCAACACTGTTAGACACAGTTATTGACTGACGAGATTCTTAATTCATTAAGGTGGAACCGACTTCAAACCATCATTCAAAGCAATACTTATTTCTCAAAGAAGATATTTGCCAGTTGTATATATATATGTATATATATTTATATTTATATATACACACATATATAATTAAATATTTTTAAAGATGTGATTAAAATGTGACTAAATTTTGTGTGTTGGGGTTAGAAACGTATCCTGAATTATCATTGTAGGTTCAATGTAACCAAAGTTGACCCAACTAAAAGGAGATGGAGAGTCAGATAATGTGGCAATGAAAGAAATAATATATAGGGACTGGAGCTATAGCACGAGTTGGGTCTTTGCCTTGCACGCGGCCGACCTGGGATTCAATTCCCAGCATTCCATATGGTCCCCTGAGCACCGCCAGAATTAATTCCTGAGTGCTGAGCCAGGAGTGACTCTGTGCATTGCTGGGTGTCACCCAAAAAGAAAAAAAAATGATATATAATAAACTGATGAATGCATGTATGTGATAGATACGCAAATTACATAGATGGATTTATTTTACGAATGTGTGTGATTGGGTGTGTATACTTATATGTGCATTGACAAATGTGTATACATGTATTTCTCAAATATATATAGAAGAGAACCATAGAGGGGAGTAAAGAAAATGATCTAGAAGTTGCTATTCTACTTTTAAAGGAATGGAAATAATATGCCAAAGAAATCTGGTTACCTCTATATACTAACAATCAAAGGTTATGAATTTTCTTTGACCATCTAAAATTATTGCCCTGTCTATCTACTTCACACTTCTGAATTCCACATTTGAAATTTAGTAATTGTTTGGTATTTAAGCTATTGCATTTGTGCTAATTTGCTGTAGCAGCAATACAGAACAAATACACCCACCCACCCACCAAATTTGAGAGTTTCGGTGGTACAGTAAATGTTTAAAACAGAATTAAAGGCAGTTCATAAGCATGTCACTGTCTAATATACCCTTTCTAAATGCAAATGTCTTTAGGTTATTGCCTTGGGAAAAAAAACTAAAATTTAGAATCAACTCCAAAACACTTTATCCATATGCCAATATAAATGTAAGAAATACGTACTGAATATTTGACACTTCTGAAGTTGCCAAGGTCTTGTTTCAAAAGGCAGTCAGCCAGAGTCACAGAAGCCTTTTTGGTTTTCTGTCCGAATGAATGTTGAGAATATTCTCTTTAAATTGTTCATTTGGCAATTGAGTTTCTTGGAATCAGGTGCCACCCATCCTCAAAACATTTGCTAAAGTAACCTGAGCCCTTTTCATCTGGCCAAGATACAAATTTATTTTCCATTTTGAAGGGACTGATATCTTTAAAAATAACCTCTCCTTTATATATGGCCGGACATTCATTTTATTTTATGTATAACCACCTTCTCAGCATAACATCATGACAAACATACATAAAGCTATGGCCAAATCTATAACTCAATAAGTTCTTTGATTAAATGAGATATGTTTTTCTACTCAGTTACTTTGTTGTGTTAGAGGCTATTATGAGTTATAAGTAATGCTAGATATTCTTATTCTTGCCTCATTTTTAAGGATTCTCTTAATTCTAATAGAGATCACGATGCTATCTTCAGCATATAGCAGACTGCGATAACAAATTCTAATCTTCCTCTAGCTGGCAATCCAGTGTATGAAAACATTCTAAAATTAGTTTGCAAAAGTGCCCTCTTTACCATTCATTGGAATTCAGAAAATGAGCAGTGTTTTGGAATTCCACTATAATCCCCAAAAACCTTTCCCAATAGTTCCATAATCATCTGTCAAAATAAACTGAAGACAGTTCCAGGAGTTTTAGTTGTCCCAATCCACAGACCTTTTCTGGCCAGAAATCTCATCAAAACCAGATGCAGTCCCGTTAAATAGGTACAAATCATAGTTTATAAACAGTGATGTTTATATACTGGGATATGAGTTGCAGTGCTGTATTTTTTGCTTTCCTGTAGATAATTTTATCTTGGCTGTAAACAATTATGGCTCCAAACTGATGGTAAATTAAAACCCCTTCTAGTTACTGTTTTGCACCAAATGACGTTGGTTAATAAATCAAAATATTTTACATACATTTATTTTTCTAAACTAAGTTTTTCAGCTGTCTAAAAATTTGTGTTTTTATACCTCAGTAAGTTTTCCCACCAAATGCTAATGTCTGAAGCCAGTGATAGCCCTAAATATTTGTTATTAGACATTTCCTCTTTAATATGTTTACTATACAGAAGGAAAGCAGTGTGGGCTTTGTACATCTTTGGCAATCAAATTTTATTTTACAATGTCTATCACAAGATTAGACATATTCACTAATTTAATTTGTCTATACTGAGACGATTTTTGTGTAGATATATTATCAAAACCAAATATCTTGCTTGATGTAGGAATAAAAGAAAGTGAATCCTAGTTAAAACCATGACCTTCAATGGGAATCCGTGGGGCTGGAGTGATAATAGAGTTGTAGGGAATTTGCCTTGCACACAGCCAAACTGGCTCAAATCTCCTGTTACCCATATGGACCCCTGAGCCCTGCCAAGCGTGTTTTTTGAACACAGCAAAGAATAAGTCCTGAGTACTGCTGTGTGTGGCAAAACACAAACCATAAAAGAGAAAGGAAGGAAAGAGAAAGAAAAGAAAGAAGAAAGATGAAAGAAAGAAAGACAGAAAGAAAGACAGAAAGAGAGAAAGACAGAAAGAAAGAAAAGAAAGAAAGAGAGAAAGAGAGAAAGGAAGAGACAAGAGAGAAGGAAGAAGAAAGAAGGAAAGAAAGAAAGAAGGAAAGAAAGAGAAAAAGAAATAGAGCAACAGAAACAGATAAAGAAAGAAAATGTCCTTCTATGTCTCCAGTTGTGACTCAGACGCACATTTTTCAGATTAACCAAATTAAGAATTACAGAAAGAATCTATAGAAAGTACAGGGCATCTGATATTTGTCTTTTTTATCACTGTGACATGCCTGAGTACCTATTTACCAAATAAGACTCAGGTTTGCTTTCTGGGAATGAATACTGTTGCATCTTACAATGATTACCATGACTTGTAATAACAAAAGATTGTTAGCTTATCAGTCCACTCTTTGAAACTTAAAAGATCTTGTAGTGTTTATTCTATTTATTTTATGTAAATAAAGTTCTTCTGCTAACCCTTAAAATCACTCCTAGTGTGCTGTGTTAGGATACGTTTGCCCTACAGATAGTGCGGCATTGTGGGTATCACTGTCTGCTGTCTCGCACTGCTGTGTCACTTGGCCAGAGACCCTCTATTACCAACTCAGAGGCTATGTCAGATGTATATAGAGAAAAACAATCTGCTCCAAAGATAACCTAATCTATGCAATTCCTCAGTACTTTAAAGGAGTTCGTATAAGCTAAGAGTAGCTTCAGATAGAAATGCCTAAACGTCGCATTATAATACGTTTCTGTTTTACATTTACAAAAGATTATAGTCCATTTCTGTTTTACATTTACAAAAGAAATCTAGACCATGGTCTTGCACATAACTCGGAAAAAAAAATCTACAGTCATGATCCTTCTAAGTCAGCTTTGAGTCATCCTCATCTTCACTGATAATTCTTCTGCCTCAGAGTCCAAACCGTGTATGAGAGATCCAACCATCAGGGACCATTATATTAAGCAAAGAAGAAGTAAATAAAAAGTCTTAATAAAGTCTACAGCTACAGTTTAGGTGCTCTCAATGTTCTTTATAATCTTTATTTGAAGGAGATTTAGGGGGGTGGGTGTAGGTACTCAAGGGGCATCGTTTAAGCCTCACCTGGCGATGTTCTACAATAACTCTAGACTCTGTGCCCAATAATCACTCACCAAGGTGTTCATGTGCCAGTCTTTGAATCAGGGTCAGTCTCTTTGAAGACAAAAAATTTACTCACTGGACAACTGTACTACTCACCCACTGTAGTAATTCGTGTTCAATTCTACATCTTCTCTAGGAAGTCTATTTTTTAAGTTTTTCATTAAACTTAAAACAAACTTGTATAAACATTTACAACTTTTTTTAGAGTCTTTTAAAAATGACAACATTTTAATGACAATCCAAAGATAACTTCTAAATACTTGTGGAAGTAAGAAGTATTCATTGGGATATTTCAAATAAATTTTCAAAGAAATTTGATATTAACAATTTATAGATAAAAGTGGAAAAGTTACAAATTAAAAACAAAATTATTTTTTCAGGGAATAAATGATCATAGATGTTATATAAACTATCAATGAGTTACATATTCTAAGAACATATTTGGGCGGTGAGAATTTTTTTTATTTACCAAGATTAAATTTCTATTTAAGTTGGAATATTTTTAATAATGGCACCTGTTCTATGATAGAAAAATAGATGCAAACACACAAAAAAATATCTAGATAGAAGTCAAAATCTACTTTATTATTTTCTGTCTGGAACATCCATTTTTCATGAAATACTGCACTTGCAACACTTGTACATATTCTCAAATCAAATAGCAATGCATTATTTAAACATAGCCTAAAAAGGGAATAACAGATTTTTTTACCAATAACATTTTTTCTGTTTTAATGAATGTTGCTTTATATGTTATAGTACTATTTGAAATATTAAACAAAATAGCTTGTGATATCATTGATTATCGTTAGAATCAATTTTATGTGAAATATATAATAAAAATCATATAGTGTTATTAAAAATAATATGTAGCTTAATGCAAATCCATTCAAAATTATCCACAAAGAGAGTAGAGGATAATAAATAGAATTATTAAAGAAAATAATAATAAATAGATTTTTAAAGAAAATATGTAAATTTCTCTTGAGAAAGGAGTTTTTGAGTCTATTTTTCAGGCAATAAGCTGAATGGTACCCATTGAATTTAGCCAATATGCAGTACTAACACACAACAAGCTGAAACTACAATTATAAATAGATTATAAATGTATAAAGGTGGCTTCTCTTTGAAAGGAATATGATGCAGTGATTTTATGACTTCAAAGATAATATAAACTTTATTAGTTATGAAAAAAAAATTTTACAAGATATTGAGACAAAGCGTCCTCTAGGACCCTGGTACAAAAGCAGACGTGAGCCTCTTCCTCTTCGCCCCCAACACTGCTCCGGTCTTCTTCCCCACCTAGCCTTTACCCGCTCACACACACCCACTGGAGTGGGTGTGGCTTCCGCAGAAGTGAGCATGGCCTAATTTTAGGCAGGCAAATGCTCATATACAAGTGGTACCACACAGGTACTTTAGTGTGCCAAGAAATCTAGTGTAACATCAGATTTCCCATACCTACACACCAACATGAAGAAACACCAAAATCCCCACCATGGGGGGAGGATGATGAAAAGAGTCCAAAAGTCTCAGTAGGTGCTACTCCCCTAAGGGACTGTCTAGTTACTGGCAGGTCCAGTCCCAAACCGTGCAGGTTTGGAGATCTCAGCCCCGGGTCCCACACACCTGGGTTTCTCTGCCAGTTCTTTTATGCATGAGGCTCATCCAAGTGTGTGGAGAGTGGTCCCAGCATGGCCTTGGTTGGGGCCCGGAGGTCTTCAGCTGTTGGGCCCTGGTGAGGACAGTCAGGCACAGGGTAGAAGACTGTATTTAAAATATGTATGCATACCTATAAGATAGATAATAATCATAGGGCTTCTATTATGACTTCAGGCTGCTGGGACTTCAGACAGAAAGAGGAACCTCTTTCTGTCTGCAAAAAAATCCTTTGCAAGATGATTGGAGAATTTTCAGCCTGAGCCAATATACTCAGAAGGTTTAGTAGTAGTATGTTTTTCTTTGCTTCTTTTAATTAAATCATCATGACATACACAGTTACAAAGCTGTTCATGATCCAGTTTCAGTCATACAGTGTTCCAACAGCCGTCCCTCCACTAGTGCACATTTCCCATCAAGAATGTTCCCAGTTTCCCTCCCAGAATCCTTACCTCACCCCTGTCTGTGTCTCTGACAAGCATGTTTATTATTTCTCTCTATATCTCTCTCTTTTGGGGCATTATGGTTTGCAATATAGAGAAGTTAACATGTTTGTTCCTTTACCTACTGTCAGCATGAATTTCTTATCCAGAATGATCATTTGCAACTATCATTGCCATTGTGGTCCCTTGTCTATCTCCATTGCCTTCTAGCCTAGCACTTGAAGCAGGCTTCCAACTGTGGACCAATCCTCCTGGCCCTAGTTTCTACTGTCCTTGGATATTAGTCTCATATGGTTTTTATATCCCACAATGAGTGCAGTCGTTCTACATCTGTCTCTCTCCTTCTGACTCATTTCACTCAGCATGATGATCTCCATGTCCATTCATTTATAAGCAAATTCCATGACTACATCTTTCCTAACAGCTGCATGGAATTTCCTCGTGTAGATGTGCCATTGGTTTCTTTAAGCAGTTGTCTGTTCTTGGGCACTCAGTAGTTTCCAGATTCTGGCTATTGTGAATAGCACTGCAAAAACATAGAAATGTTTGATGGCATTTTTTCTGTGTGATTTGGGGTCCCCAGGTTATATTCACAGCAGTGATATTGCTGGATTATATGGAAACTTAATAACTTGAATTTTGAGGAATGCTCATATTGTTTTCAAAAAGGTTGGATCAATTGGCATTGCCACCAACAATGGAGAGTTCCTTTGTACCACACCCATGCCACCACATGGTTGCCTGTGTCCTTTTTGATATGTGCCAATTCTCTGTGGTGTGAGATATCATATTGCTTTGATTTGCATCTCTCCATAATGATGAATGATATGGAGCATTTTATCATGTTTCTTTTGACTATTTGCATTTCTTCTTTGAGGAAGTTTGTTCAATTCTTCTCCCCACTTTTTGATGGGGTTGGATGGCTTTGTCTTGTAAAGTTCTACCAGTACTTTATATATCTTGGATATTAATCTCATATCAGATGTGCAATGGATAAATTATCTTTCCCAATCTGTGAGTTGTCTTTGTATCATGGTCACTGTTTCTCTTGAGCTGCAGAAGCTTCTTAGTTTAATGAGGTCCCATTTGTTAATCTTTGTTTCCACTCACTTGCTTGGTCAGTAATGTTTCATCTTTGAACATGCCTTTAGCTTCAAAGTTATGAGGATTTTGTTGACATTTTCCGCCATGTACATTATGGACTCAGGTTTCCTATTGAGGTCTTGAATCCATTTTGATCTTAATTTGTGCCTGGTGTTAGAAATATGTTCGAGTTCCTTTTTTGCTGCCCAGTTTTCCCAGTACTAATTGTTAAAGAGGATTTTCTTGATCCATTTTATATTTCTTGCTTCTTTATCAAAGATGAGGTGACCATATATTTGAGGGTAGGTGTCAGGATATTCAATTTTGTTCCATTAATCTGTGGTTCTGTCTTTATTCTAATGGCATTTTGTATGAATGCAGTACAGTTTAAAGTTGGAGAAGGTGATGCCTTCCATCTTCTTTTTCCAAAGGATTGCTTTAGCTATTCATGGGGGGTTATCATTTCATATGAATTTCAGGAGGGTTTGACTTATTTCTTTGAAAAATGTCACAGGTTTTCTTATTGGGACTGCATTGAATCTGCATAATGCATTTAGCAGAATTGCCATTTGACTTTGTTAGTCCGTTCAATCCACGAGCAGGGAATCTATTTCCATTTTCTTGTGTCCTATTTTGTTTCATGAGGTAGTATTTTTTAGTTTTCTTTGTATGGGACCTTTACCTTTCTAGTTAAACTTATTCTGAGGTACTTAATTTTCTGAGATACAATTGCAAACAGGAATGTTTTTCTAATATCCATTCTCTTTCAAAATATTTATATATAGGAAAGGCTTGGGCTTTGAGGTATAAACTGGAAGTATTATATTGTCTTTGAATCTGATGCTAGATCATTTCTCTGGCATGGCTTTTATTTGTTTGTTTACCTTTTGGTGCCAACCTAACTTTGGTGATGCTCGGGGGTTACTCCTAGCTCTGCATTCATCAGTTACTTCTGGTAGAGCTCAGAGGACCATGTTGAGTTCCAGCTATCAGATGCAGATTGGCTGCATGTAAGGCTTGTGGCATATCCATTATACTATCTCTCCAGCCCCTCATAGGACATAATTTTTAAATAAAAATGAAATTTAATACAAAGCTATGGGTTTAAGAATGTGTAACAAGTTACCCATTTAATAATCTCTTTGAACACTTTATAATATGTATATTTTGCGTGCCCCCAGCTTGCAAATAATGTGTTAAAAATTCAGTGGTGTTGTGATTCGACAAAACTATAAAATATTTTTATTAGAATGGATACATGCATTACATATATTTTGACAAAAACATTTATTCATTCCATTCATGCATTTCTTGCTACATGTCTTTTCGCTAACATCTACTGACAGGCAGTGATTGGTTTTAGCAAAGAGTAAGTAACTCTTTGTTGAGATCCTGCCAAGTCTCTTGAGGGCCAATGGCAAAACATAAACACTCCAATTCATGGTTTAGTAATTAAACTTTTCTAATTTTGTTCTTCTATTTTTATAAACATTAAAGAACATTTTTCAACTTGTATTGACATGTCAGAACAACTAAACACATATAAATGAATATTAATTCAAGAAGCAATATGTTCTTACCAGTTTTTAAGGTGCTGACATAATTTTGGGATAAGAAAAATGCCCTTTGCATTTTTTGTCATTGCTATGTAGGATTTATTAAATAGTGGAATAGTTTTATTGAGCTAGGTCATCTCCAAGCAAGTTTTACAAGCCCTGACATTTAAGTGCTAGAATTCTACACCAGGTAATGTTGATAAAGTTGATTGTAAAATACTGGTACTTAAAAAAGGAGAGATTTTAAAAGAAATAGAATGAGGCAAGTAAACTGAAGACAAAACAGTCAAAAAATAACCCTATAGTTTATCTCCAGGAGAGATAAATTTGAGGTAAACAAGAACTTGAAGTCCAAAATCTACTTAAAAATGGAAATAAACTATTTTCTTGGATATAAAAAAATGTTTATAGAAATATATAATGAAGAGAGTTTTGGTTAAGCATGCTATGAAAATTAATAGACACTAAAAATAAGGTTATTTTGTGGAGAAGTGAAATTGTGAGACTTTGTATTTTCGACTGATTAAAGACTCACTGAAATTGCATACCTTTCATCATCATGATTATCGATAAGCATTTTAATCACTTTTTTCACAAGCTTCAAGCTCTTCTCTCTCAGTAGCTAAGTCTCCCATTAATGGCAAAATAAATTACAAAAAAAAACTCCAACATTTTAATTTAACCTAGGGTGAAGTACAAATACTCTGAAAATTATATCCACCTTGGCAATCACATATTTATTGCTTGAGCAGGCCCAGTAACGCCTCCATTGGAGATTTTGTTGTTACTGTGTTTGGCATATTGAATACGTCACAGGGGGCTTGCCAGGCTCTGACGTGCAGGCGAGATACTCTTGGTAGCTTGCCGGGCTCTCCGAGAGGGGCAGAGGAATCGAACTCGGGTCGTCCATGTTGGCTGCGTGCAAGGCAAATGCCCTACCGCTGTGCTATCGCTCCAGCCCTGACATATTTATTAATATAGTGAATTATTGAAATATATTGGGAAAAAAGCAACTAGCCATTATCAGTCAAGGCTGCTTAGGTCAACAAAGCATAGGGTACCCTTTTTGATCCCTTTTGAGGAAGTTCTGTTCTAATAATTACCCCTTTGAAAATGGTGCCATCAGTGATACTTGATATCTTTAGAAAATTGCTGAAATTGTTTGATTAATATTTTGTTGGGTTGGAGCGATAGCACAGCGGTAGGGCATTTGCCTTGCATGCAGCCAACATGGCTGACCCGAGTTCGATTCCTCCGCCCCTCTCGGAGAGCCCGGCAAGCTACCGAGAGTATCTTGCCCGCACAGTGGAGCCTGGCAAGCTACCCGTGTTGTATTCGATATGCCAAACACAGTAACAACAAAGTCTCCAGTGGAGACATTACTGGGACCACTCGAGCAAATCGATGAACAATGGGAGGACAGTGACAGTGACAGTAATATTTTGTTAACATCAATGATATAGTGTTGAATTTATAGGAGTTTGTAATCTATAAAAAAACCATCTAGAAGATAATTTATGAACTTAGGAAGTATGATAAGCTTAAGAAACCTTTAAAATTTTTCAGTGCAGGAAAAAAATAGACATTACTTAAATAAAATAATTATGACCTGTTAATTTTTTAGATGCAATTATCTAGTGGTGAGAAGGGAGTAAGACCATTCTTGTCTAAGGTAACTCATAAAACCAAATCTCACAATATCTTATGAAAAATTCAAAATTGTAGCTTTTAACCAACTTACAGACCATGATTTATAGAACTGTTATCATTAGGATTTCAGTCATATGATATCCCCATCTCCAATCTTTCTATTATCCTGTGATCACAAATTCATGCCCACATCCTCATGATGGATGAAAAATGGAATTACATAAAGATAAAAACTAATTCTTCAGGAAAAAAACAAGAATAGTGTGCATTTTATATGCACGCTAAATTATTTGCAGCCCAAATTGAGAGAGCTCTAAAGAAATGGGTGAATCTGCCATCCTATTCAGAGACTTTAGCACTCCTCCCCCAAAGCAGAGAGATTTTGCAAATCAAGAAGAGAGTTAAATTAGTCAAACTTAACAGTAACATCAATTAACTGGACATGGTTTAAATGTGTGTTACTATATTCTATAACATCAAAATGCAATTTTCCTAGTAATTTACTTGGAGCAATGATAAGTACTGATCACAATCAATGCCATAAAGCACCGTTAATAAATTTTTAAAAATAAAGATAAGAACTATGCATTGCTTTTCTTACATTTTTTCTTTCTCACACAGTCTAAAATATTTAAAAAAATAGCAATAGGGACTCTAGAGATAATTGAAGGGATTAGACAATTGCTTTCCATGAGGCTAAACTGGGTTCAATCCCTGACACTGCATGTGTTTCCTAACCATAGACAAAGAGTTAAACCCTAAGCACAGACAGGTACTAACAAATCTTGTTTAAATAGAAATAAAATTAGGAAAGCTCAAAAGCTTAAAAAAATAAACAATATTTCAATATGGATAAAAATTAACCTCAAGGTATAAATTTTTATTTATTTATTTATTTATTTATTTATTTGGGGGCAGGCTGGAGCGATAGCAAAGTGGTAGGGCATTTGCCTTGCTCACAGCCAGTCCGGCTGAGCCAGGTTTGATTCCTCTACCCCTCTCAGAGTGCCCGGCAAGCTACTGAGAGTATCTTGCCCTCACAGCAAAGCCTGGCAAACTACCTGTGATGTATTCAATATGCCAAACACAGTAACAACAAGTCTCAAAATGGAGATGTTACTGGGCCTGCTCGAGCAAATCGATGAACAATGGGAGGACAGTTTTTGTGTTATTTGGAGGGGGGTGTCACACCCGGCCATGCACAGGGGCTATTCCTGGCTCATGCATTCAGGAATTATTCCTGGAGGTGCTCAGGGGACCATATGGGATGCTGGGAATCAAACCCGGGTTGGCCGCGTGCAAGTCAAATACCCTACCCGCTGTGCTATTGCTCCAGTCCATATATATATATATATATATATATATATATATATATATACACACATATATATACATATATATGTATATATATATATTAATCTGAGGTAAAAGAGAATGAAAAACTTATGAAAATTAAGAGGTGATATAAAGCAGAAATAAGAGAAAAATGTATAATTAAAAGGATCTAAAATCAGTAAGGTATGCTTTTCGCTTTAAAAAGAGAAAAATAAATGAAAACTGAAATTCAAAGAGAAAATAAATAAGTTAAAACCGATGGAGTGGAAGCAAAAATTAACATTAACTATTAATCAAATCACCTAATAATTCTTCTGCTAGAAGAATTATTTGCTAAAATACAAGATTCAATTTTGTAAAGACTGTTAATAAATAGGAATAAATGTACACATATTTACAAAATAAAAAATGCTATGTATAAAAAAATTCCATTGTAATTGCATGGTGTGTTGATTTGAGGCCTTTCTGAATGAGGCTTGAGACTTTCTTTGAGGTCAAAAATTTTCTTGAACCACCGTCACTGTCTGCCAGTACAGGTTTTGCTTCTCCATTATCCTTAAAGTTGTGTGGATGCTGAAAGTTGAGCTGTAGATTCACAGGCATCTGAGTTCTGATCAGTAAGGGCTACTGCTTATAATATTATTCTAACAATTTCCATGCCCTTGAAATTGTATTTCTGTATCCATAAAGCTGAATATCCAATTACTTCTCTTTACATACCAGGGTTATTAGAGGAATATCTGAGGACAGATATAAAACATACAAGCCCTTAAGAGTTACTGAGTTTGGATGAGCAGGTTATCTAAGGCATCTGCTGCATTTTGGGCTTCATGGCAGAGTCTGGGACATCTGCAAGTAAAAATATATAACAAATAACTGATTGGGTTCACATTCAACTTAGGCTTCTGCAGGAAGTTGTGGGCTATATCTGGAGCGATAGCACAGCGGGTAGGGCGTCTGCCTTGCACGCAGCCAACATGGCCGACCCGAGTTCGATTCCTCCGCCCCTCTCGGAGAGCCCGGCAAGCTACCGAGAGTATTCGATATGCCAGACACAGTAACAACAAAGTCTCCAATGGAGACGTTACTGGGCCCGCTCGAGCAAATCGATGATCAACGGGAGGGCCTCTACTCTACTATATCTGGGGTGGAGAGCAGGGCAGCAAAGATTCCTTTTAGTCTGCAACGGTGGAGAATGAGGTGGTTGATGCTAGGAGCTATGGAATAGGATAGGCAAGTTCAAAACCTTCTGGTACCCTCTGTGAGGACACAGGTCCACTCAGCTTCCCAGACCTGCAGGGGCTGGTCCTGGAGCTGAGGGAGTACAGTAGTACTTGGATTACTATGGAGGGTGGAGTGGGGGTAGGGGATGGTTGACACATCTTATTTATTTATTTATTTATTTATTTTTGCGAATCAGTGAGATTGATCCTTAAAACAGCAGGAAGATCAAGTGGATAATGAACTTGAGGTAACCATCGCTACAGGTTCACACTCAAACTGCATAATTTTCATCTTCTTGGAATATTTGTGACAATTTTATTATTTTTCATTTATTAACTAGCCAATGCCTATTGTAATGGAGCTCCCTGCCATCTCCATCTTATGATAGAGTTGGATAAAGTAAAAAGAAGTTAATTTTAGTACTTAACATAAAGACCTTTACTTTTTTTAATTATCTAGTATTTTTAATTTCATCTCAGAAGATTTTGAAATCTTAAATACTGTGTGATACATGGGGTATTTTTCACAATATACACAACAAACTTTATTTCTCAAAACATATGCGTTCATGCATCACTGTCTTTCATTACGAAAATAATTTGCACCATATTCAATTTCTGAAATATACTTTGCATATTTCTCTTTCTGAAGGCCCTAGTGATACTGCTTTAGTCTACACCTTCACATTTATTCAGAAACAGATTAGTTATATACATAGTTGTAGATTCATACACAAGATGATTAATCTTCCCTAAATTGTGAGACTTCCCAGTCTGTCAACACTAAAGTTTAACACATTCATTGATTTTGATGATATATTGCTGAGGTATAAATTTTCTACCTTCATTCCTGGTCTTGGCTATTTTTTTTTACTCTCATTGTAAAACTCCAAACTTCATTAATTTCCAATTCCTTATTTTTTATCTTTAAGCAACAAAAGTACTTTGAGAGAGGCATTATTCTTTGGAACACATAATATATAGAGCAAGTTTCATATTTCATTTGATA
The DNA here is from genome assembly GCF_029834395.1 of Sorex fumeus. Taxonomy (NCBI): domain Eukaryota; kingdom Metazoa; phylum Chordata; class Mammalia; order Eulipotyphla; family Soricidae; genus Sorex; species Sorex fumeus. The sequence goes on along the minus strand of NW_026606322.1, from coordinate 37,894,953 downwards.
TTTCACACTTAATTTTCTTATATACTGTATGGAGTCTTTATGCTCAATTTACAAATATCTCAAGGAATTAAATTCTAGCCTTCTTAAGAAACATATACATGATACTTGCTCAATAAAAACCTTATCACTGTTCCTTTCATTATCACCGGTATGAACAGTTACATTTTGTCCAGTGTAGGTACTTATTTTGTGTTTTTTGCTTCCCATACTAAATCATATACAAGTGCCAATCCTGCGTATTCAATAATTGAAAGAAATGGGAAATATTTATTTCTTCAAGCCCCATGAGGGCAGGGATATTGCATACAAGTACTTTACATCTGAGTCATCCTTGTGCATAAGCCATTCAGGGTTAAGCTTTTGTTTGAAATAGTAGTATGTTTTGAACAAAGTACAATTTGAAGATTATGGAAGGGATAAAGCATGTCTACTTCATCATATATATGCTCTAACCACTCATTGCCTGTCTGGGTAGTATCTGCTGGCATGAATCACACCTTCTCAAGGACTATGAGTAGGAAGCACTTCAGTTTATAGCCTAATGTGACTGCAATGAAATGTGGTCTTATTAAAGCTAATGTCGGTGAACCTGTCACATCCAACATCAAGCCCTGTCATTGTCTCAGGAGCAATGAGGTATTTCTTTGATTGATCTGTATAGTTGCTAACTGTTTGGCATCAATCAGTTTTTCACTGGGATTTTAAGTGAATTCAGAGCTATCAATCAATCTATATATATTGCATGTGTATATATGAATTTTTTATAAAGTCTTGGGGCATTAATATTACTGAAATTCCTCATGATTTGAACCAAATGTATTGAGTTAGAAATGTATCACCTGTGATATTGCAAGGGCTATTTTCACATTAAGCAATATTTCAAAATATCATGAAGCAACAGTATACTGCCTCATGCCTTTAAGGGACATAACTTTAAAGGAATTTTTTCCTCTGTTACTACTAAATTTCATATTTACTTTTAAAATTCTTGGGGGGGGGTTGCAGCCAGCAGTGCTCAGAGATAACCCCTAGATGTGTGTTCAGGAATCACTCTCAGCAATGTTTCAGAGACTTTGAGGATCATACTCTGGTTGACCTAGTAAGCATCCTACATGTTGTAATATGTACCCATAATCCAAGATTTCTTATCAAATGGTATGTAATAAGCAGAAATAATAGTACAGTGGATGGATCATTTGTCTTACATTTGACCAACCTCGGTTTGCTTCCCAGTACCCAGCATGATCCCCCTAGCACTGCAATAAGTTATCCCTGAGCACAGAGTCAGGAGTAAGCCCCTAGTACAGCAGGGTATGGCCCAAAAACAAAACAAAAGAAGGTGTAACTAAGTAAAAATAATGGAACACTGGTTACTCAATTTTTGTAATGATTTGTATGATCTTAGAAATTTACATATAAATGACTTTGAATAGTTTGATAGACCATTCCTGTCTCAGTGTCAAAATTAGCTCTTGTGTTGAAAGTTTGTAAGTCTACAACTGTAATTCATGGTGTTTCACTAATAAAAAAAAAGCTCTTTTGAATAACAATTAAGCAATGTCCTGAAAGAGGCAGTCTACTGAATTCATTTCCTAAATTTTATTTAACGACCTAAGCAGCATAGAGAACCAGAGTTAAAGGCACTTACCTTGCACAAAACTGACTCAAGTTCCATCCTGAGTATCAAATAGAGCCCCTTACTCCCTTCTAGGGTGATCCAGAGTGATCGCTGAGTGCAGAGTTAGGATTGAGCTTTGTGCACCTGTAGATACGGCCCTAAAACAAAACTATACTATGAAAGCACTTTTAATCCATCATCATTTGAGAAGTCAAACTCTTCAGATACAGTCTTCGAGTTACTATTTGTACATTGCCTATATCTTTTTAATTTTGAAAGTGCTAATGATGCTGCTGCCCCCGCACCTGGCTGTCCTCACTGGGGCCCCTTGGAGAGGGGCAGGTTGAGCTTCCCTCCTCACCCTGAGCAGAGTCCCGGCAGCTGAATACCTCCGGAACCAGCCACAGCCATGTTTAAGACCACTCTCCACATGCTTGGATGAACCTCATGCATTAAAGAACCAGCAGAGGAACCCAGGTGTGCGGAACCAGGGGCTGAGATGTCTAAGCCTGCTCAGATAGGACTGGGTCTCCTCCACCCAGATCCCCCACCTTCCAGTAGCTAGACAGTCACACCCACAACCTGCCCCCAGTGCGGTGTAATCCCATCAACAGCCAAGACCCAAAGACTATAAAACAGGGCTATTGTCTAGTTCTCACTCTCAGAGAACCCAGCCAGCTACCAAGAGTATCCTGCCCATAGGGCAGTCTGGCAAGCTCCCTGTGGAGTATTTGATATGCTAAAATCCAGTAGCAATGATGGGTCTCATTCCCCTGACTCTGAAAGAGCCTCCAATGTGGTACTTGTTAAAATCTCATGACTAGGATGAATGGAGACGTTACTAGTGTCTGCTGGAGGAAATTCATGAACAATGCGATGACAGTGATACAGTGAATGATGCTGTACAGTGAGGAGGATCTTTGGCATTTTTGTGAGAGATGCAGTAGTTTTGCTCATAAACATCATAAACTTTAATGCCAATGTGGCCATAACATGTAAATCAAAATTCAAAACTAAGAGTTTTTTTTTATTTCTAAATCTAAAGAAACCATTCCTTGAAATTAACAAGATCATGAACCTATTTCTGGTTAATGGATTGGGTTTCTCTTTTTTTAATTTTTTTATGAGAGAGGGTTATTTTAAGTCATTTATGAAAAACACACAAATGAACTGTGATCAGGGTTACTCTTGCCTGCATGCAAGGTAATGATTTTACTCACTATAATATTTCTCCTAATGAATTGGAAACAGGTAAAAGTATATCACATTGGTATGAGAATGTTTAGATCTATTATGCCTCCTAACTTTTCTTTTTCTCATTTGTAGATACCTTGATATTCTCACATGATAATATAATATTCTAGGACTGAGAGAGCCTAGAACTCTCTGTTGCTTAATAGACAGGAAAATCAGTTTAGTAATGAACATACTTTACTATGTCACTGATTTTTTTCATACAAAAGGCAGAGTTCAGTGTTGTTGGTGATAAGACTCTAAAGTGTACACCTTCATTAGTAGTTTGTGAATAGCATAATTTGTTGATGGTGTACAGAAGATGAAACTCATCTAGGAGAAACTATGAGCTAATATATAATCACTCCAAGAGGGGATGCTCTAGTTTGTAAATCTGTAACTTACCTCATGGTGAATCACTAATAAAAATTTTTTTTAAATAAAAATAAAGAGGGAATGTTCTACTGCTAAGGCTGGAGCGATAGCACAGCAGTAGGGCGTTTACTACTTGCATGCGGCCGGCCTATCGACCTGGGTTCAACTCCTCCGCCCCTCTCGGAGAACTTGGCAAGCTACTGAGAGTATCTCGCCAGCAGGGCAAAGCCTAGCAAGCTATCAGTGACATATTCGATATGCTAAAACACAGTAACAATAAATCTCACAATGGAGACGTTACTAGGTCCACTCGAGCAAATCAATGAACAATGGGAGGACAGAGCTACAGTGCTCTACTGCTTAATTGTCTCCTGGGCCCCATGCCCTTCTATAAAATATACTTTATTAACAATGTGAGCAAGCTCTTCAAATAATAACTAGCATGTGGCACTTCCATTATTTATATTTCTTTCACTAGTGGTTCTTTATTGAATTAGCCTTCCTTTTCTCCAGAATACAAATAATTTGTGTGTGTGCGTGTGTGTGTGTGTGTGTGTTAAGATATTTTTAAATGAAACTTAGTAGAAAGGTGTGAGGGAAGAGAAAGAAAGAAGTATGTGTTTAAGAGAGAGGACAAGCTTCTGGATAGCAGTAATAAGCAAATAAAGAAACAGAGGCAAGCAACCAATATATTCATTTAAGGAAAACATGGGCTTGGATAGCGGGCCAAAAACATGGGTGATTCATGTATTGTTCCATCTAAACTTAACCCATAATGCTCCAGTGTCCTGTTCACTTCTTTTCAGACATTCTTCCACTTATGTTGAATTCTAATCATTTACTATTTTTAATTGTGACACTATTTGTAATCTATTGCAATGAACCAAATTTCTTGGAGAAAAAATTAAAATAAGGATCAGTTGTCCTAAGTAACTCATTCCATTTTTGTCGTGTTCTAAAAGTACATTTGATGTAAGATATTTAATATAGGTTCCAACTGTTGGACAATGAAATATCCCTAGCTTCTGCTTAACTATAAAAATGAAAATTGTGTCAAATTATTTGTCTGAAATTGATGAGAAAAGCACATTATAGTGTCATGCACAATTCAATGCAATAGAAAATCAAAACAAAACTATATTTTTTGCTACTTAAGTCTTGAAAATCTTTATTTTTTTAGCATCATAGGGCTGATGAATCATAATTCTTGTTGACTTTCTCCTAACAAAAACATATGAGAAAAAATAAATATTGATGTTCAGTAGGTTAGGTGCAATATTTATATATTTTTACCAAAGAAGCAATAGTTATCTTACTAATACAGTCTTTGTTGATTACAGATCATGTTTCTTCTTACTCAAAGGGAAAAGGAGAAGCTATTTTAAATTGTAAGTAGCTGTTATCAAACTGGTTTTAAAATAAATCTTATAAACACAAATATAATATAATTGTTGTCCAAACTGATCTATGATTGTGAAAAAGCTGGTGATCTGTTTCTTTTTTACAAAAGCCATGATGTATCTTAAAAACATGTGTACATTCATGTATTCTATTTGTAATGTTTGAAAAAATTGTAATTTGAAATATATTGCCTTCATTTAATGATTATAAATGTTATAATGCAGAATTAAAAATTAACAAACCGAAATACAGTATTTTTCAAGTATTGAACTTGACTATAGATAAATTAGTAGACTATAATTATCAAATATGATTTTGAATATAGCACTATAGCACTGTTGTCCCACTGTTGTCCCATTGTTCATCGATTTGCTTGAGCAGGCACCAGTAAAGTCTCCATTGTGAGACTTGTTGTTACTGTTTTGGCACATCAAGTATGTCATGGGGAGCTTGCCACGCTCTGCTGTGCTGGTGGAATACTCTCCGTAGCTTGCTGGGCTCTCAGAGAGGGATGGAGAAATTGAACGTGGGTCAGCTTCATGTAAGGCAAATTCTACCTGCTGTGCTATCGCTCCAGCCTGATTTCTAATATGTCTCATAATGTTATAAGTTATTTTGTGTCTGTTTCAAAATATATTTTAATTTTCTTCATAAATATGTAGATATATATGCTCTTGACACAGAATTAATGTCCTAAAAATTTAGTTAATCTTTTGTAGTTTCTCTACTATACTAGAAATCCTTGTATTTTAGGACAGTTAATGGCAGTCAGGCAGCACAAGCTACTGAGAGAATCCCGCCCGCACGGCAGAGCCTGATAAGATCCATGGCATATTCGGCATGCCAAAAACAGTAACAACAAGTCTCACAATGTAGATGTTATTGGTACCCGCTCGAGTAAATTGATGATCAATGGGACGCCAGTGCTACAGTGCCACAGTGATATGAAGGTTTCAGCTTGAGTCTTAAGCTCCTAATTCCACGATATTTTGAAATTAATTAAAGTCTCAGTGATAGGCAGGATTGTCTTTGCTTCTAGATCTCTAAATATCCAAATTTTCTTCTTATATTTTATATACATGTTACCATTTTTCCTGTCCCTTTACCTGGACCACAGCTGTTGTGAATTCTCTATTTGCCTCAATCATCACTGGGTTATGGAGTTTTAGAGTTAGTATACCACTATCTTCAGAACATAATTTTCTGATCTGTTATTCAGTTGTTAAGCAACATGATTTTAAGAGATTTTTCCTTAAAGACAACATAATATAACAATTTAACTCTTTAACACTCATATATTATTACTGATTAAAATCCTATTGAGATGAAAAATCAAGTGTTTATATTATCCAGATACCTAATTTATTATTTATTTTCCTATTAACTATTGAGTTTTGTTGCTTTCATTTTTTTATTGTTTGGTGGTTCTCAGTTTCTATTAAATATAAAGCGCCATAAGAAATTTGCTGATTGAGAAACTCATTTATAATACTTTTTATGATATTCCTATTTTACTAATACAAAAATGTATGCATAGTTATATTTAAAAGTGCAGATTCAAAAGAAATATGAAAAATATTAAAAGTTTTAATTAAATATGACTCATATATTTAAAATTATATAAAATATTTTTCGATGATAGTAGCTTCAGCTTTATACCTGCTTTACAAGAAGTGCAAAGGTAATGATGAAAATGACATCCATTTCACCAACAGTAGTATCTTATGTGTTAAAAGTACCAGGACACTCAGCTAGCAATGATCTCCAACCTGTCAAATCAATAACTGAAAATTGAGGTAGCTATGAGGTGTCATATATTTATTTCAAGTCAAACTTTTCTCCTTGGCAAAGAAATGTGAAAACAGAAGTCACTAGATAAACTAGTTTAAAACTCAGGGAATGAAAGTGATGGGGTTGGGGTAAAGAGTCAGAGATTCATACAGAGGAAGACATTAAGGTCATAATCATTCTGCCTTTTTTGTAAAAGCACTCATTTTCTCTTAAGTGCTCATAGATTATTTAATATTTATTAATTTGTAAAATGAAAAGACACATTTGTGTATAATAATCATAAGATCACATTTATTGCTCTGACTTACCTTTAATTAAAAGATAAATTCAATGTTCACTCTCAAGTATAGAACATTCTGTAAATTTAGACACAGCCTTGTGTAAAATATAGAACAGATTATAAATATTTAAAAATATACTGCAGTACCCAGATTAATGTGGCTGATATCCAACTTTTTAGCACACTTTAGTAAATATAAAAACAAAAACAAAATAAATTTCATCCTTGGAATTCACTAAAATTAAAACTACCAAGATTTTTTTCAAAATTGAAAGACTGTGGCAAAAACAAAGAAATATATAAACAAGCTCTCTGGGATCAGGGTAATAATACAGCAGATAAGGCAGTTGCCTTGCATGTAGCCTATCTGGATGTAATCCCAGCCCACTATATATTCCCCTAAGCCCAGAGCCAGGAGTAAGCCCTGAGCACTGGTGGATGTGTCCTCTTAAAAAGCAAGACAAATCAAATTGGCCTCCAATTATACAACTCAAATGTTAGAGCGCACCCCTAGCATGAGTAAGGCCCTAATTCTGACGCTGATACCTCTCATAGGTTTTAGGATTGCAAGCCCCCCAAAATAACCCTTCAGACCCACAGTGCCTGATCTAGCACCCCCACTGTCTCCTATCAAAAAAATTCTAAGTAGAAATGCAGAAGAAACCAACACAGTTTCACAAAAGCTGAATATTTATGAAATTACAATTGAACATAAACTTCTTTCTGCATGTGAGTGTACTTTACCCATTTATAAATATAAAAATTTTATACTAGCTTTACTCACAACTACAAAAGATTTATTAAAACATGCATTTTTACCTTTTTACAACCATTAAACTATTTTGTCAATAACTATGCAAGATCTAGATCACTTGAACACTTGACATCCCTTTACTCATCGATTTGCTCAAGTGGATGCCAGTAACGTCTCCACTAGTCCCTGACGTGTTCTAGTGTAGCCCAATGGCATCTACTCAATGTAGGAACACAAAGAGCCTCAAACCAATCATTCAGGGTCTTGACAAAGAAGTCTGACTATCTCATAGGTAGGCGGCCATGCAATTTTTTATGTCCTGTGGAATCCAACTGGTAACAGCTCTAGTCCAGTGATGATCTCCAAATCTCATTATGTGTCCAGCCCATCTGATTTTTGATGCCTTAATCAGAGACATCATCCCTGATTCTTGACCATAGACGAAGGTCAGAACTCTGGATTCCTTCTCTAACTTGAGTGAAGCGTGATACTCCAAGCATAGCTCTTTTGATTCCTCTTTGGGAGACCCGGATAACGTTCTCATCCTGTTTTTGTAGGGTCTAAGTCTTTGAGGCATGTGTTAATGCAGAAAGAATAGTGGGATCAAAGAGATGTGCCCAGATCCGGGGATTCTTTGTCCTTTTAGCTATTTCTTTGAAGCTCTTGAAGGCATTCCATGCAGCTCTCTTCCCCCTGTGAAACTTAGGTGCCAGGTCATTCATCATGATGATTTCTCAACCTAGGTACACACAACTGTTGCGTTTGGAGATGTTCATTTCATTGAGAGAGAATGAAACAACAGGAATAAGAAAATTTCTGATAAACATTGTCTTTGTGAGATTCAGCTGTGGTCTGACCTTTCCACACTCAAGGTCGAAGTTGGCACATCGTTATTTAGAACGATGTCATCAGTGAAGCAGAGGTGGTGTAGTTGCCGACCATCTATCTTCACTCCCATTCTTTCCCATTCCAGTCATCGCATGACTTTCTTGAGGGTGGCACTGAAGAGTTTTGGTGAAATGGTATCAACCTGCCGAACCCCTCTCTTGACATGGATGATGACTTCCTTGTGGAATCGTGAGATCCTGGTAGTGAATCCATAATACAGCTCACAGAGGATCCTGATGCATTGAGTTTAAATGCCCTGTTTGGCTAGGGCTTTGATGACCTCTTCAGTCTCAACAGAATCAAAGGCCATCTTTAAATCAATGAACTTCAGAGAGAGTGGCATCTTGAACTCCCGAGAAACCTCAATGAGCTTGGTTACTGTGTGGATATGGTTGATCGTGCTGAATCCTTTGCGCAACCTGGCTTGCTCGCATGGTTGTTCTTCATCTAGTGTTCTGCCAATCCTATTCAGGATGACTCGAGTGAACAGCTTGTAGACGGTGGGCAACAGGCAGATCAGGCAATAGTTGCCAATATCGTGAATGTCTCCCTTCTTGTACAGTAGTACAGTCCTGCTGGTTTTCCATTGAGACCGAACCTTGCATTCACATAGGTAGTGTGTGAAGAGCTGAGCCAGTGTACTGATGAGTACTGATGGCAGATTCTTCAGGTGTTCGAGTTTAACCTTGTCTGGGCCGGGTGCTTTTCACTTCTTTACCGACAAAACAGCATGTCAGATTTCGGAAAGGACAACTTTGGGAACAACATATCTATCCTCCGCAATTTGGTATATGGACAGGTGGACGTGGCTATTGAAGAGATCTGAGAATTCATGGGTAATCTTCTCCATTGCCCTTCTGGAAAATGTAATAGATTCATCAGGACATCGGAGGGCAGTCCTCTTGGTCTTGTAATTGGTGAAGGACAGGCAGTTGTTGTGAATGCTTGTCCCGGCTTCTGCCACATCTACCAGCACTGCTGCTCTTCTCTCTTTGAGGTCTTCCTTCATCACTTCTCTGTACTGCTTTGCAAGCTCAGACATTCCCTTATGGTTGCCTGAGGCTTGCGCCAAGCCACATTGGCAAATGAGCTCCAGAGTCTTGGAAGGTAGGCATCTCTCTCTTGGCGTTCCCTGCACAATCATGGACGTGCTGAACTGGTCGATTGTATTCCTCGTCAATGGTGTCAATGACGGCATCTTCCCATGTTGCCATAATAGTGCCAAAGAGCTCCCAGTTGGTGGTCATTCTGGGAGTTCTCTTCTTAAACTTTGCAGCCCTTTCTCTATGCTCTGTGAAATAGAATTTTGCACGAAGGAGATGGTGGTCCAATACCATTTGGAATTTTGAGACAAAAGCGATATTGGACAGGCAAAACCGTTGATTGAATATGATATGTTCAATTTCGTTGTGCAAACTTCCACTGGGAGACTTCCATGTCTAACATTTAGATTTGGCCTTCTGGAATTGTGAGTTACCATGGATGGTCTTGGTCGACATCATGAACTCAGACTGTCTCTCAACCTGATCGTTCCATTCTAGGCCATGGGTTCTGATGTGGAGTTCTTTGCCTGATCTTCTCGGTCCTATCTTGGCATTAAAATCACCAACAATGATCTTGTTGAAGGTGTGGTCTTCTTCATAGAACTCCTCCAGCTCCATGTAGAACTTCTCAATTTCTCCTTCATCATAGTTGAATGTTGGTGTGGAGACAATGAAGATAGAAACTGCTGGCAGTGAACCACATCTATTCAAGTGTAATTATCCATTTCGGGTTGTTAGTCATTCAAATTAATCGATGGTTATGGCCAAGTTTGTGTTGATAAGGAGACCGACAACACCAACTCCTCTTTTATCGCATGTTCCGAGGAACAGTTCTTCTCCAGTGTTGAAAACGGTGTGATGTGATTGACGCCTTCTTGTCTCATCAGACCAATGACGTCTTACTTGATCTTTAGCTCTTGTACTATCAGATAGATCCTCGATGGATGCATCCAATGCCAGTGTATGTGCATTCAAAATACAGTCATTTTTGCCCTTCTTCATTTTGGCAGCCTGTTCAGCCTTGAGATTTTATCAGCCTTCCCTTCATCATCCTTCTTAACACTGCAGTATAGGTGGCTCTTTCATGGTATAGGGAATGAGACCTGTTGTATTTACTGGTTTTTGCATATTGCATACACCAGGATAGCTTGCCAGGCTCTGCCATGCGGGCAGGATATTCTCAGTAGCTTGCCAGACTCTCTGAGAGGGATAAAAGCTTTTAGGGCGGCCTCTACTCGCCCTTACAGGTGTTTCCATGGTTTAAGCCATATTTGAACCCCATCAAATATGGAGCGGTAATCCTTGAAGATGGGTATTATGTGTCTTATCATGTGTTGCATAGCCTTAAAATGGCCGCGTGGTCGGGAAAGCATCCTGGAGTGTGGAAGCTGCTGGGTAGTGGAGGCAGTGGAGGTAGTGGAGGTCTGTCAATGAGGTATTTATCTGGTGCCAGTAGGACTAGTCTTCTGTGTGTAATCGCTGGGTCACCAGAGGTTGGTGGAAAAAGACAGGGCAGGATACGGTGGGTCTTCTGGTTTTAAACCATTGGTCACCAGCGATTGGTGGGAGCAGGCTGAGGATCTCTGTTCCTGGATCTGACCCACTATACAGTACATAAACCAGGCCCAGGGCACTGGAATTCCGATTCCAATCTGTCTCCTCCACGGGACTGACCCTGGCCTCAGAGCTCCGAATCCGACCTCTCCCCACCAAGGAGGAATTGGAGGGCCAGCTCCGAGTCTGACCTCTCCCTGCAAGATCTTATGTTCCTTAGGTGTAGTGTAGTTATAGTATTAATTTGAAAAAAAATATGATTCATTTCTTCAGTTATAATTTTTCTTTTTATTGTTTAACTGTATATTTTGGATGCTTTAAGTGATCAATATTGAAACCACTGACATGCTTTTAATAATCAACAAATATGTAGTCAGAATTATATCAATCTTCCTGTATCCATTTTAGTCCGATAGGCAAACAATTTCATTACTTTCTTATTACAGTTTACTCTGCTTTATTAGGAAACATAAATAGATTTGTATATTTTCTATCAATATCTATCAATATATATATAAGAAGTAAATATAGAATATCTTAAAGAAATAAAGCTGCAGTAATGTCGTGAACAATGATAATTCTTTACCTAATTGGAATCATTTCAAAGATGCATAATACTTGATCACTGATCACTTGACATCCCTTTACTCGTCGATTTGCTCGAGTGGGCACGGGTAACATCTCCATTTGTCCCTGTCGCGTGCTAATGTAGCACAATGGCGTCTGTTCATTCTAGGAACACGAAGAGCCTCAAACTGATCATTCTGGGTTTGATGAAGAAGTCTGACCATCTGATAGGTGGGTGGCCACATGGTCTTTTGACATCCCATGGAATCCAGTCGATAACGGCTATAGTCCAGCAGTCATCTCCAAATCTCATTACCTGTCCAGTCCATCTGATTTTCGACGCCTTGGCAAATGAGATGTCTCTGATACTTGACTGTCGACAGAGGTTGGAACTCCAGATTCTTTCTCTCATTTGAGTGAAATGTGATACTTCAAGCATAGCACTATAGAATCCTTTTTGGGAGACCCTAATAGCATTCTCATCCTGTTTTTGTAGGACTCAGGTCTCTGAGGTGTATGTTCTTCATCACTTGATCACTTGATACCCCGTTATTCATCGATTTACTCGAGCGAATGCCAGTAACATCTCCATTCATCCCTGTTGCATACTAGCGTAGCCCAATGGCATCTGTTCATTCTAGGAACATGCAGAGCCTCAAACAGATCATCCAGAGTCTTGACGAAGAAGTCTGACCATCTTGTAGGTGGGCATCCACGAGATCTTTGACATCCCGTGGAATCCAGTCAGTAATGGCTCTAGTCCAGCAGTTGTCTGTAAACCTCATTACGTGTCCAGACCATCTGATTTTTGATGTCTTGTCAAATGAGACAGCATCCCTGATTCTTGAGCATTGATGGAGATCAGAACTCCGGATTCTATCTCTCATTTGAGTGAATCGTGGTATTCCAAGCATAGCTCTTTTGATTCCTCTTTGAGAGACCCGAATAGCGTTCTCATCCTGTTTTCATAGGGCCCAGGTCTTTGAGGCATATGTTAATGCAGAAAGAACAGTGAAAGAGAAGAGATGTGCTCGTAGCTGGAGGTTCTTTGTCCTCTTAGTTATTTCTTCAATGCTCTTGAAGGCATTCCAGTATTTGTGTCGCTAGGCTGATGTTTGGTGTTATTAGAACAATTTCATCAGCAAATCGGAGGTGGTGTAGTTGCCGACCATCTATCTTCATTCCCCTTCTTTCCCATTCCAGTCATCACATGATGTTCTCGAGGGTGGCACTGAAGAGTTTCGGTTAAATGGTATCACCCTGCCGAATCCCTCTAATGACATGGATGATTACTTCTTTGTAGAATGGTGTGATCCTGGTAGTGAATCTGTAATAGAGCTCACGAAGGATCCTGATGTATTGAGTTTGTACGCCCTGATTGGCTAAGGCTTCTATGACTGCTTCCGTCTCAACAGAATCAAAGGCCTTCTTTAAATCAATGAACGTTAGACAGAGCAGTATCTTGAACTCCTGAGAAACCTCAATGAGCTTAGTTATTGTTTGGATATGGTCGATGGTACTGAATCCTTTTCGGAATCCAGCTTGTTCACATGGTTGTCCTTCATCTAGTGTTCTGCCAATCCTATTCAGGATGACTCGAGTGAACAGTTTGTAGATGACAGACAATAGGCAGATTAAGCGATAGTTGCCAATGTCGTGGATGTCTCCCTTCTTGTATAGTAGTACAGTCCTGCTGGTTTTCCATTGGGTTGGAACCTTGCATTCAGACAGGTAGCGTGTGAAGAGCCAAGCCAGTATATTGATGAGTACTGATGGTAAGTTCTTCAGGTGTTCATGTCTGATCTTGTCTGGGCCAGGTGCTCTTTGTTTCTTTACCCATGAGATGGCATATTGAATTTCGGAAGGGAGAACATTGGGAACGACATATCCATCATGCAAAATGTGGTATGTGGGCAAGTGGATGTGGCTATTAAAGAGATCTGAGTATAAGTCATGAATAATCTTCTCAATTGCCCTTCTGGAAGATGTGATAGATCCATCAGGACATCGGAGGGCAGTCATCTTGGTCTTATAGTTGGTGAAGGACAGGCAGGCATTACAAATGCTTTTCCCTGCTTCTGCTGCATGTACCAGCACTGCTGCTCTCCTGTCTTTGAGGTCATCCTTGATGGATTCTCTGCATTGTTTTGCCAGCTGTGACGTTCACTTGCAGTTGCTTGAGGCATGTGCCAAGCCATGTTGGTGAATAAGTTCAAGAGTTGATGAATAAGTTCAAGAATATGTTGGTGAATAAGTTCAAGAAAGGCGGTTTTTTGTGGTTATCTCTCTCTTGACATTCCTCGCACAATCATGGAGGTGCTGAATCATTCGATCGTATTCCTCATCAATGTTGTCAATGACGGCATCTTCCCACGTTGCCGCAACAGAACCGAAGAGCTCCCAGTTGGTGGTCATTCTGGGAGTTCTCTTCTTAAACTTTGCATCCTTTTCTCCTCGTTCTGTGAAGTAGAATTTTGCACGAAGGAGACAGTGGTTCGATCCCATTTGGAATTTTGGGACAACAGCATCATCAGTAGGCAAAACCGCCGATTGAATATGATGTGGTCTATTTCATTGTGGAATCATCCTCCGGGAGACTCCTATGTCCAACGTTTAGATTCAGCCTTTTGGAACTGTGAGTTACCATGGAAGGTCTTGGTTGACATGATGAACTCAGACAGTCTCTCGCCCTGTTCGTTCCATTCTAGGCCATGGGTCCTGATGTGGAGTTCATCGGCTTATCTTCTTGGTCCTATTTTGGCATTAAAATCACCGACAATGATCTTGTAGAAGGTGTGATCTTCTTTACAGAACTTCTCCAGCTCCATATAGAACTTCTAAATTTCTCTTTCACCATAATTGGATGTTGGTGCATAGACAACAAAGATAGAAACTGCCGGCAGTGAGCCACATCTATTCAAGTGTAATCATCCGATTTGGTTTGTTAGGCATTCGAATGAATCAATGCTCATGGCTAAGTTTGTGTTGACAAGGATACTGACCCCACTGACGCCTCTTTTGTCACGTGTTCCAAGGAACAGTTCTTCTCCAGTGTCGAAAACAGCATGATGTGATTGATGTCTTCTCGTTTCGGTCAGACCAATGATGTCGTACTTGATCTTTCGCTCTTGTACCATCAGGTACTCGATGGATGCATCAGATTCCAGCGTATGTGCATTAAAAGTACAATCATTTTTGTCTTTCTTCGTTTTGGCAGCCTATTTCTACCTTGGGATTTTATCAGCCTCTCCCTCCACATCCTTCTCGACTCTGCCGTATTCAGGGTGAGGGGAATTAGATCCATTTTTTTTTTACTGGATTTGGCATATCAAATATCAAATAGACCACAGATAGATTGCCAGGCTTTGCCGTATGGGTGGGATATTTAAGGTACCCTGAAAAATTAAATGAATGTAAATAAAAAGCTGCAAATGCGGCTGTGCGCTCCCGGGAGCTTGGTGTGATAATCTCTGGATCCTGGCGATTGTTGGGGTTACACAGCAGTTGGTGGGTGTACTGTCTAGCTACTGGCAGGTTCAGTATATTAATGCAGGAAAAACAGTGGAATCGAAGAGATATACCCTGAACCGAACATTCTTCATCCTCTTAGCTATTTCTTCGATCGTCATGGAGGCGTTCCAAGCTGCTCTCTTCCTCCTGAGCAACTCAGGTGCCAGGTCATTTGCGGCGGGCCCACAAAATCTCTCTCCAGCCCGCGGAGGTGGCCCTAGGATTCGTCGGTGCAAGGAGGGACCAACCAAATAAACACAAGAAACAAGAGACAGAATGCAGTTCAGAAACAGAGAGAAAAAGGGACAGGCTTTATTGGGGGCAATCAGTGTATAGATCCATTAGTACTGCAACTACACAAAAGGTCATGCCCATTTATGGTTAGGAAGGTTTGTTTTCACATATCACGCATAAAGTTTATGTGTATCTTGTACCAGACACGAGGTGGTTACACAAAGGACCATGTCCATATGATTTACAAAGTTTATATGTATCACGTACCAGACACGAGATAGTTACTTCTTGTTATTACTTACAGCCATGACAGATGTTCTCTCAGGATAACCATACATCAAGATAACCATACATAGCACTGGCTTTGCCTGCCACGGTGTCACGTAGGTCAAGATGACCATACCTAGCACAAACACGTAGGCCCTTGGTCAGTTAAAGGGCCAGCTTCCCACAGTCATTTGTCATGTTGTCTTCTCAACCTAGGTACACATAACTGTTGCATTCGGAGATATTCGTCCTGTTGAGAGTGAATGGAACGTCAGAAACAAGACTGTTTCTCATAAACATTGCCTTTGTGAGATTCAGCTGTAGTCCGACATTTCCACACTCACGTCATATTCAATCGAGGGTTTTGTCTGACTGATGTCGCTGTTGTCCCAAATTCCAAACGGGATGGGACCACCATCTCCTTCGTGTGAAATTCTACTTCACAGAGCAGGAAGAAAGGGCTGAAAAGTTTAAGAAGAGAACTCCCAGAACGACCACCAGCTGGGAGCTCTTTTGCACTATTGTTGCAACATGGGAAGATGCCATCATTGACAACACTGAAGAAGAATACAATCGACTAGTTCAGCACCTCTGGGATTGTATGAGGAATGCCAAGAGAGAGAGATAGCCACAAAAAACCGCCTGTCTTCGAAAACTCTTGAGTTTATTTGCCAACTTGGTTTGGCGCATGCCAAGGCAACTGCAAGTTCAAGTCTAATCTCACAAAGCAGTGCAGAGATGCAATAAATGAAGATCTCAAAGAGAGAAGAGCAGAAGTGCTGGTAGATGCAGTAGAAGCCAGGAAAAACATTTGCAATGCCCGCCTGTCCTTCACCAACTCCAAGACCAAGATGATTGCCCTTCGACATCCTGATGGATCTATCACATCTTCCAGAAGGGCAATGGAGAAGATCATCCATGACTTCTACTCAGATATCTTTGATAGCATAATACTTAAAGTGATATTTGTCTATTATCCTTAAATTTTATAGTGATGTAATATATTGTATTCTTTTTTTTATATTTTACAGTAAAACAAGGTATTGATATATAGGATATATACAATTAACTATATGTAAATATAGTTAATTACACTTAAAATCCTTCCAATGAATGGCATAATTTATACATGGCCATGCAATTAAATAATTTTAATCCACTATATAACATTAAGAATAATTTCTTCTGAATCCATTGGACATCTTCACTAATTCTTAGTACTAAATCAGATTTTAAGTTACAATATTACATTTAATCAATTGTTCATTCAATATAAGGAGTCTTTGAATGCTCATCATGAAAGAGCTTACCTTCTCATAAAAGAATGAAAGCATTCAAGAAATAATATGTTTTAAAAGTTTAATAATATGACACCTGTCTACCCTCTAATGTGAAAAATCAAGAAGACAAAAGATAAAATAAATATTTTTGCAAGCAATTTCTACATTATTTCAATATTTCAATGTCTCTCAGCCAAATTATATTATGAACAGTGCCTAAGATAATTTTTAAAAAATTTAAAATTGCATTTTGCTATTACTAAATTTATACTGAAAGTTTCTTCAATTGGTAACTGAATTACTTTTTTTTACTATTACAGAGAACTTGCTATATATGCAGTAATTTTAGCTCCATTAATTAAACATCTAACTTTAGTTCACAAGATGCTAATATATGTGCAGATTTGTTTCTGCATAAAGTTAAAGTAACACCCACTCTTTTGCTCAAGAGCAGTTCATTTAGATGTGATTATGGGGGATTCAATTGATTCCCAAGGAGTAGGAGGATAAATGACGTTCAATTACAAATTTAAAAAAATTAAATAGAAAACAGTTTTTCCTTTGCTGTACTTTATTTCAGTTCTCAATATCACTATTTTAATTGCTTGGATTCTTGGTTAATTTAAATTTTCACCATGAAGATATCACTTCACCTTAGTAACAGATTTGTTATTTTGAATATTGGATCTATCATATATAAATTAACATTTTTAAGCATTTAACAATTGTAAAAATTTTTTAAATAATGCCTACGATAAAATTTATGCATCTTTGTGAAGGCTATTTATCTGTACATGTTTTTTAATTTCATTATAATTTTGTCTCATGGATGAATTTTCTCTAAAATATGTGCCCATAGCTTTGAAAACAAGGTCAGTAATAAACATGACAATGTGATCCACAATGTGTTTACAAGTCCATGAAATAATCTCTGTGGGAGCCATTTGAAATGACTGTCTTAAAAAATAACAAATCTTTTAATTATTACATTATATAAACATGAACTTACTTGTTTACTGAAGTAAAGACAAATAAATATGGAATTTTCTTAACATTTAATGTTGCCTTTATTTTTTCAATGGAAAGTAAAAGCCTGAAAGTCAGCTGAAGTGTCTGCTAATATTTGTGTTCTGCAAAAATCCCCATTGGTGGGTGTGGGAGCTTTGGGATTTGCATGTCATGAGTCTGGCATCTTAGTCAATGAGAGTGATACTTTACAAAAGAGACTCCAGAGAGAATCCTAGCTTCTTATGAGGATAGCATAAAGATGCTATGAACCCATAGTGAGCATTTATCAAACACTGAATCTGATTCAACTGGGAAATGAAATTCTTAGACTACGAAAAACATACATATATATTTTTTACAATATAAAATATATTTTTATATTTTGACACTGCAACTCAAGCAAATTAAATAAATTGAAAGTCTCAGTTTGTAGCCCAAAGACCAATGATTCCCATGCTAATAATTGAATTACCTACCAGAAAATCAGCCAAATAATGGATAATTAGAAGAGAACATTTTGAGATCAAGATTACCACATGTCTCAGGTGTTTTATATTAGAAAATTTGATTTACTTATCTATAACTGAATTTATTTATCTATAAAAAAGAAAAAATAACATCCTATGATAAGTTCAAAAAATTTTACTAAATATTTATCTTCAATTGAATCCCTAGAGTTGTCACTATTATCTAGCATGTCATCTATCATTGATAGTAAATTCACCAAGTTGTGTGATAATGATAATTTTAGAAATGAACTGAGATATAGAAATAGAATTGTCAAATAGTAGATTTTATAGTTCAAATGTTCAATATTTTAGTAGCAAAAATTTATCAACAATGGAGTAGAAAATAGAAATATCTATCATTTAAGCATGCTTATATCTAATATTTATATGAAAATTCTTAAAATGATCTACATAATATATGAAAGTACTTTTAAAATCATTAAATTAATCAAGAAATGGAAAAAAGTGCAGCTGATAAAGTGCTTGCTTTCCACTCAACCAAACCTGGGTTCAATTACTGTAATTGCCTGTGTAACATAAATTCTAACAGAGTGAATCTGTGCAAACTCAGAGTCATGGCATATGTACACTCTGGTGTGGTTAAAATAATAATAATAATAATAATAATAATAATATAATAAAATACAAAATGCATTGATTTTTTACAACTATTTTTATTATTTTTTATTTTTTTTTTAATTTTTTTAATTTATTTATTGAATCACTGTGGGAAAGGTTACAAAGCTTTCAGGTTTATGTCTCAGTCATGCAAATATCAAACACATTTCCCTTTACCAATACTTATTTTTTACCATGAAGAACCCCAATAAAACCCCACCCCCCACCCCTCCCCGTCCCTGTGAGGCAGATGAATTCTAGTTAACACTCTATCTGCTTTGATTAGATTCATTGTTTCAATAAAAGATTCACCACTATTATTTAGAGTTTACCCCCCTCCCCCCAATGCTGAAAAAGCATTGTGAAGTGATTTGCTTTCTACGGCTGGGTTCAAGAATTAAATATTGGTTTTGGATTTCTGCTCTTTTACCTATTGACCCTGGAAGTATTTCTACTGAAAGTCAGATAGTTCAGAAATTGGTTTCTGTGTTCTGGAGTCCTGGCCGTGCTGGAGAGCCGCTAGCGGGGGGCAACCGGTGGCCTCGGTAGGGCGTGAAGGGCGGAGCGAAACGCCCCCCTTCCCATGAGGTTTTAGTCGCCCCCACACTCCCGGCTCATACCTGCTGTCCACAAGGCTCCCATGTGGCCGCCATCTTTCTTTCCAGAGAGGAGAGGGCGAATGGGGCAACACCCTTTCCCCTCCGGCAGACTTGATGGCCTGGATCAATGCATAGTCCGTTCACTTTTCTGCTCCAAGCTGCTGGGTTCTGCATTAAGTCCTTGTGCTTCTGGGGCCGTGGCTGTGTTGGAGAGCCGCTCGTGGGGGGCAACTGGTGACCTCGGTAGGGCGTGAAGGACGGACCAGAACGCCCCCCTTCCCATGAGGTTTTAGTCGCCCCCACACTCCCGGCTCATACCTGCTGTCCACAAGGCTCCCATGTGGCCGCCATCTTTCTTTCCAGAGAGGAGAGGGCGAATGGGGCAACACCCTTTCCCCTCCGGCAGACTTGATGGCCTGGATCAATGCATAGTCCGTTCACTTTTCTGCTCCAAGCTGCTGGGTTCTGCATTAAGTCCTTGTGCTTCTGGGGCCGTGGCTGTGCTGGAGAGCCGCGCGTGGGGGGCAACTGGTGACCTCGGTAGGGCGTGAAGGACGGACTGGAACGCCCCCCTTCCCATGAGGTTTTAGTCGCCCCCACACCCCCGGCTCATACCTGCTGTCCACAAGGCCCCCATGTGGCCGCCATCTTTCTTTCCAGAGGGAGGAGGGCGGAAGGGAGCAACACCCTTTCCCCTCTGGGCAGAAATGATTGCCTGGATTAACGCATAGTCCTTTCACTTTTCTGCTCCAAGCTGCTGGGTTCTGCATTAAGCCCTTGTGCTTCTGGGGCTGTGGCCGTGCTGGAGAGCCGCTCGTGGGGGGCAACTGGTGACCTCGGTAGGGCGTGAAGGACGGACCGGAACGCCCCCCTTCCCATGAGGTTTTAGTCGCCCCCACACTCCCGGCTCATACCTGCTGTCCACAAGGCTCCCATGTGGCCGCCATCTTTCTTTCCAGAGAGGAGAGGGCGAATGGGGCAACACCCTTTCCCCTCCGGCAGACTTGATGGGCTGGATCAACGCATAGTCCGTTCACTTTTCTGCTCCAAGCTGCTGGGTTCTGCATTAAGCCCTTGTGCTTCTGGGGCTGTGGCCGTGCTGGAGAGCCGCTCGTGGGGGGCAACTGGTGACCTCGGTAGGGCGTGAAGGACGGACTGGAACGCCCCCCTTCCCATGAGGTTTTAGTCGCCCCCACACCCCCGGCTCATACCTGCTGTCCACAAGGCTCCCATGTGGCCGCCATCTTTCTTTCCAGAGGGAGGAGGGCGGAAGGGAGCAACACCCTTTCCCCTCTGGGCAGAAATGATTGCCTGGATTAACGCATAGTCCTTTCACTTTTCTGCTCCAAGCTGCTGGTTTCTGCATTAAGTCCTTGTGTTTCTGGGGCTGTGGCCATGCTCCAAACTTAACTCTGATTTTCAGGGAGAAAGATTGGGTGGTTTACTTCTCATTGATCACTTTGTATATAGAGAGATGTCGCGCGGACGCGCGGTTTTGAGAAAAAGTCCTCGTTCCCGCATACTCAAGCTGTGTTTGTAGAGGCTTCTGGTCACCAGGGTTCCCTCTGGGGGAGGTGGGATGCGGCGCCTACTCCATCTGGAACTTGCTGGTGCTCTCGGCTCTTTTTGGAACCTGTTTTTTCTTTTTTCTTTTCCTCCGGGATCCCGCACCCTCCATGTGTTCCTTCTCTTATTCTGAACGCTTCAAAGATGGCGCTGGGGGGCGGGCTGTGGGCGTGACTTCCGGAATCAGAGGTTACCTGGGAGGTGTAGTCCGGCAGATTTGAGAAAAAGTCCTCGTTCCCGCATACTCGAGCTGTGTTTGTAGAGGCTTCTGGTCACCAGGGTTCCATCTGGGGGAGGTGGGATGCGGCGCCTACTCCATCTGGAACTTGCCGGTGCTCTCGGCTCTTTTTGGAACCTGTTTTTTCTTTTTTCTTTTCCTCCGGGATCCCGCACCCTCCATGTGTTCCTTCTCTTATTCTGAACGCTTCCGATTTTTTACAATTATTTTTAAATATAATTGTGGTGGCAAACCTGACTTTTATTTCTTAACTATTCTAGAAAAAAAAATAAAACAGTATGATGCAATTATTATACTTGGAGTATGTCTTTTTTTACTTTAAAGTAGCTGTAAATATTGCTTTAAAATTCTCTATACCAAAACACTGTGGAAAACTGTGTTAGTGTTCACATAGTAAATATTAACATTAAACTTGACAGTTACATTTCTTGATCAGCAATTCCCTCTTAAAAACAGTTTAATCTATGTGTAAAAAGCAATTGAAGATTTTAAAAAGAAGTGACTGGTGCTATAGTAATCATACAAAACATCCCTTCAAAAATTCAGCAAATTGAAATCAAGAGTTATGTCACAGTCCTCCCATTGTTCATCGATTTGCTCGAGCAGGCCCAGTAACATCTCCATTGTGAGACTTGTTACTGTGTTTGGCATATCGAATACGTCACGGGTAGCTTGCCAGGCTTTGCCGAGTGGGCGAGGTACTCTCGGTAGCTTGCTCGGCTCTCTGAGAGGGGCGGAGGAATCTAACCCAGCTCAGCAGTGCTGGCTGTGTGCAAGACAAACGCTTTACCGCTGTGCTATTGCTCCAGCCCAAAGAGTTATATATATTCATATTATTATATATTCATTGTTTTACCACCAACAGTTACTGTGTGTACACACTACTAAATGTATCTAGGTAAAGTCAATTAAATTAATTTGTAAAAATAATTACCAGGCTTATATTAAATGTTACATTAAAAGGAAACAAGAATATTTTCCTATGTAATGTTTTAGTTTTCTATTGTTAGGTCTGATTATTTGCTCTACTATACACAACTCAAGAATATGAATCAAGGAAAGAAAGTAAGCAAATCGAAACCTTTGCATACCATCAAAACTTTTGTGTTTGCTTACAAGTAAAACCAGAGTAATCAATCTTAAATTTATTGAACTGCAAACTGTACAGCAGGTATATTTAAAACATACATTATAAAACAAGCAAAATTCAGACAATCGTAGTACAGTTTTGCTTTTCATTTCAGAGAAACATAATCTATTTTTATTTGTTAGATCCTTCAAATTCCCATGTGCATATATATTTCAAGGAGAAAGTGTAAAATGTTAAATAACAATGGTACTTATACTTTGGCTTGTAAAAACTCAATTCTCTACCAGAGTTTTAACTACTAAAAATATAACTAACTACTTTTTTATAACTACACTTTTAAGAATCAAGGTGTAATTTTCTCTGGTTCAAATATAATTGATCTTCACAATTTAGGGACCATTAAGAATTTGACACTGAGAAGAATACTAAAAACATTTTGAAGTTTCTTAAGCAATATATTGAGCTCACCGTAACAAATATTATAGCTACAAGATAATAGGTTTCTTGTGGTCTAATAATATCCATGATAAAATACTTTGAAATTAATGTTACAGCTTTTATTAGGGGAAAATAACATACTGTGAATTATTGTAAAAAGAGGCAGTATCTTTCTATTTTTATTGTTCTATACATATTTTTCTTGTTGCTTTTGCACAAACAACTTAGTTAACACATAATGCAGTATCACACACAATACAAAATCACCTATTAAATATTATATTAGTGGAAATATCTTAAATTATCCTTTTAAAATTTGTTATCTGGGAAACTGATAGAGAAGTCATTTATTATTTTAAAATAATACTAGGCCCTCCCGTTGATCGTCGATTTGCTCGAGCGGGCCCACTAACGTCTCCATTGGAGACTTTGTTGTTACTCTCTCTGTCTGGCATATCGAATACTCTCGGTAGCTTGCTGGGCTCTCCGAGAGGGGTGGAGGAATCGAACTCGGGTCGGCCATGTTGGCCGCGTGTAAGGCGGACGCCCTACCCGCTGTGCTATGCCAGACACAGTAACAAAATAATACTATAATTCATAATTATTCCAATGTGTAACTTCAAGCTCTCTGAGGATAGCTGAGTTTTATAAAATTTGGAGGGAACATTATAGAAATTTTAAATCAGTGTACATAAATGATGATTAAATTCAACTACTGAATTGTTCCTGGATTAAACTGCTTTTTAATTTTATTTCACATAAAATAATATGTTATACATTCACATGCATTTTATTCTTTGGATTTCTATAAATGTGAGCTAGTCTTGATTACCTAATAAGAAAAAAAAGCATTGCATTTTTTCTTGGGCAGACATGGTATATTCTTTGATTATTTTTTAATAATCAACAAAAAATATAGATAAAACATTTTCTCCCCATGCATTGGGGTCACTAGAAGCATTTTACTAACAAATTATCAGGAAAGAACTAATGTGTGATTATTCAGAATAGAACACAATAAATAATTACCAATAAAAGCAATAACTAGTGAAATTTTGTTTAAACTTCAGCAGGATGAATTCTAAATATATTCACTTATTCATGGAACAGGTTCAGCATTATATTTATTCTGAGCAGTTAAGCCAGAAACACTTTAGTAGTTGAATAGCTTCAAGTTTATTCTTAATCATTGTTTATGTATGCTGATTTGAAATTTCCATAATTTGCCTTCCAAATTTTATAAAGCTCAGCTATCCTCAGGTACTTTCAAGTTACATATTGGAGTAACAATAAACATAATATTATTTTAAAATTATACATGGCTTCTCTATGAGTTTCCCAGATAAAGAATTTTAAAAGGACTATTTAAATTATTCCACTAATATAAAGTTTAATAGGTGATTGTGTATTATAATTTATAAACTAAAAAATTTGTGTAATAACCAAATGCTCATGACATACTTATTTCGAGGAATTTTTTTTACAAATAATGATTGTATCCATTACAGAAACCATTAAAGAAACAATAAAATAATATATTATAAGCAGTGCAATAAGTTTGCAATTTGCAAAGAAGGAGAAAATATTTTCATATTGCATATTGGACCAAGGACTAACAAACAAAATATATAAAGCTTTCCACAAAGCTCAAAACTCAATAGCAACTAAAAGTGTGAGCTAAATTCCCATCAAAATGTGACCTAAATTTCTATACTTCCACAAACGGTTTGGAATGAAAGATGTGTGCTGAAAGTAGATAAAGGACCAAACAAAAGGACCAAACATGGTAGTCTCTCAGTACCTATATTGCTAACCATAATGCCCAAAAGGAGAGAGAGAGAGAGAGAGAGAGAGAGAGAGAGAGAGAGAGAGAGAGAGAGAGAGAGAGAGTGTGTATTGGAGAAATTGTATGCCATATTGGCAGAAGGAGGGTTAGGATTGTGGGGGGGTGCTACTGGGGACATTGATGGTAGAAAATGTGCACTGGTGGAGGGATGGGTGTTTGATCATTGTGTGACTGAAACTCAAACATGAAAACTTTGTAACTATATCTCACAATGATTCAATAAAAATTGCTTCCTCAAAAACATGTAGATTACCAATAAGCATATTAAAAAGTGCTTATCCTCAGTAAATATCAGAGATTTTTTTTAAAAGAATGGCAGAGATACAACCTCACACCAGCGAAAATAATCAATATAAAAGTGACAGGAACAATAAGTGATGCTTTGTATTGAGTTTAAAAGGAACCTTTATTCATAAGTGCTGGCATAACTTTTTGCTTTTATATAACACAGTAAAGAGACTTTTAAAAATATGTGAAGAATAAATCTTCATACAACACAACATTTACCATACTAGACATATTCCCAAGAACAGTAAGCATCGTTATAAGAACCATGCACACCTATGTTCATAGCAACATTTTTTTCAACATAAAAGATCAGGAAATAACTCAACTGTCTAATAACATATGAATAGATAATAAAATGGTGGTAGATATACACAATGAGCTACTATTTTACTATAACTAAAAATAAAATCTTGCTGCATACTGCAACTTGATAGAATGGTAGGGTATTATGTAGTAAAGGTAAAGGTAAAGGCCCTCCCGTTGATCGTCGATTTGCTCGAGCGGGCACAGTAACGTCTCCATTGGAGACTTTGTTGTTACTGTGTCTGGCATATCGAATACTCGCAGTAGCTTGCCGGGCTCTCCGAGAGGGATTATGTAGTAGGTTGAGTTTAATGGAAAAGACTATATACCAGATTATGTTACTTACATATGGACAATAAATAAATAATAGCAATAAATGCAACAGAGAAATTGGCAATCCCAAATGGAAGCAAACCCTAAGGTATTGCCAACATATTTGTAAATTGAGGCTTCAAATGGGAGATGGGAGAGTAAAATAAAATTAGAAATAATAGTAGGGAGTTACTGAACTTCTGATATTCAGAGTACTATAGCAATGTAGCACTGTCCTCCCATTGTTCATCGATTTGCTCAAGTGGGTCCAGTAACGACTCCATTGTGAGACTTCTGTTACTGTGTTTGGCATATCAAATACCTCACGGGTAGCTTGCCAGGTTTTGCCGTGTGGGCTAGATACTCTCAGTAGCTTGCCAGGCTCTCTGAGAGGGGCAGAGGAATTGAACTCAGCTCAGAGGGGCCGGCTGCATGCAAGGCAAACACCCTACAGCTGTGCTATCACTCCACCCCATAGCAATGTAAGCACAAGATTTGGCCCTCCCATTGTTCATCGATTTGCTCGAGTGGGCCCAGTAACGTCTCCATTGGAGACTTTGTTGTTACTGTGTCTGGCATATCGAATACGACACAGGGAGCTTGCCAGGCTCTGCCGTGCGGGCGAGATACTCTCGGTAGCTTGCCTGGCTCTCCGAGAGGGGAGGAGGAATTGAACTTGGGTCGGACATGTTGGCTGCGTGCAAGGCAAACGCCCTACTGCTGTGCTATCGCTCTAGCCCTAAGCACAAGATAATCATACGTAAATTTGTATACCATGTAATCTCAAAAATAAATTGACAAAGGGGTAATGTAAAACCCTGAGAGATCAAAGTATTTTTAAAAATTATATGTTTCTAAGTGTGTATCCACATTAATATCATTGCACACAGCCTCAGAATTAGAAAAGCAAGGTTATAAGAGCAATGGTGCATTTATTTTATGGATCCTTTACAGTTTCTTTTATTTCCTTCTTGTTTTTGAGGAACACTAAATATGCTCAGGGATCATTTCTGATGAGGTTCAGGTTCTTATAAGGGTTCCAGTATTTATATGGTGCCAGCAGGGATCTAACTCACATGAGTCACGTGCAAGCTACACAGTACACCTGCTGGACTATCTCTCTGGAACATTTTTATAATTTCTTGTCTCTACAGATTTATGGGAAAATCAGTCAAAGTGAAAAAGTAGAAAAAAATATAGAAAAGTAATTTTTGGTTAATGTTTGAGATTTTAGATATTAATGTTACTCTTTAAGCCAATTTTGCTAGATCAAGTATATCTTGTTCTTTGGAACCCTTTTACTAAGATCCAGTTAAATATTTCATCTACAATAAAATAGCCTAAAATGTAGGATATGAATATGAAATAAAAAATAGGCAGAGAAAATAACATTAATTTATATCATATAAATTTAATGAAATAAATTTTCTGTTTCATGATTATTTTACTATCCTATCTAGAATTTATTCATTCTCTAGTTTAACGTGAAGCTGGATTTCATATTGAGACTTAATATTCTATTCATATGTGTGTTGGACTAATCCACATAATTACTTGATCAAAATCAACAAATCAGTCAAATATGTTCTATTTACTTTTGAATTATCTCCACACAGCAGGCAAATTTAACCACAAAAGTTAAGACATTAGACTGTGGACAGAAATGTATTGACCTGAATTTTGTTTTTAATTCCATGATGCTCATACTTTGAAACACGACTTTTATATTATGCCTAAGACAGTGTAGTCATAAAGATAAGATAATATGATTGTCTTAAAATACTCCTTAGCAAGATCATTGATTAATATAAACTGCATTAATTTGGAAAACACAGAAACATTTATATTTTATTCCCATCACTGTATTTGTAACCAAATTGTTCCTTTTGTGTTTTTTTAATAACAAAACTATAATGACAAGAAGGTATCTATTTGAAAGTCTCCTATATCCACACATTAAAGTCTGGAAGATGTTTATAGACTCAAATCTCAAGAAGAACTTGGAAGTACACTTCTTAAAATATATCACTTGATCACTTGATCCCCTGTTATTCATCGATTTACTTGAGCGGGTGCCAGTAATGTCCCATTCATTCCTGTTGCGTGCTAGTGTGGCCCGATGGCTTCTATTCGGTCTAGGAACATGCAGAGCCTCAAACTGGTCATTCAGGGTCTTGACGAAGAAGTCTGACCATCTTGTAGGTGGGCGTCCACGCGATCTTTTGATGTCCCGTGGAATACAGTCAGTAATGGCTCTAGTCCAGGGGTTGTCTGTAAACCTCCTTACGTGTCCAGCCCATCTGATTTTTGATGCTTTGGCAAATGAGACAGCATCCCTGATTCTTGAGCGTTGACGGAGATCAGAACTCTGAATGCTATCTCTCATTTGAGTGAAGCGTGATATTCCAAGTATAGCTCTTTTGATTCCTCTTTGAGAGACCCGAATAGCATTCTTATCCTATTTTCCTAGGGCCCAGGTCTCTGAGGCATATGTTAATGCAGGAAGAACAGTGAAATAGAAGAGATGTGCTTGTAGCTGGAGTTTCTTTGTCCTCTTAGTTATTTCTTCAACGCTCTTGAAGGCATTCCAAGCCGCTTTCTTCCTCCTGCGTAACTCAGTTGCTAGATCATTCATCATGTTGATTTCTCAACCTAGGTATATATAACTGTTGCATTCGGAGATGGTGATTCCGTTGAGAGCCAATGGAGCATCAGGAACGAGGCTGTTTCTCATAAACATTGTCTTCGTAAGATTAAGCTGTAGTCTGACCTTTCCACACTCACAGTCGAAGTCGGCCAGCATTTGTGCTGCTTGGCTAATGTTTGGTGTTATTAAAACAATGTCATCAGCAAAGCAGAGGTGGTGTAGTTGCCAACCATCTATCTTCACTCCCATTCCTTCCCATTCCAGTCATCACATGTTGTTCTCGAGGGTGGCACTGAAGAGTTTTGGTGAAATGGTATCACCCTGCTGAAACCATCTCTTGACATGGATGATTACTTCTTTGTAGAATGGTGAGATCCTGGTAGTGAATCCGTAATAGAGCTCACGAAGGATCCTGATGTATTGAGTTTGTACACCCTGATTGGCTAGGGCTTCAATGACCGTTTCCGTCTCAACAGAATCAAAGGCCTTCTTTAAATCAATGAACGTTAGACAGAGCAGCATCTTGAACTCTTGAGAAACCTCAATGAGCTTAGTAATCGTGTGGATATGGTTGATGGCACTGAATCCTTTTTGGGATCCGGCTTGTTCACATGGTTTTCTTTCATCTAGTGTTCTGTTAATTCTATTCAGGATGTCTCAAGTGAACTGTTTGTAGATGACAGACAATAGGCAGATTGGGCGATAGTTGCCATGTCGTGGATGTCTCCCTTCTTGTATAGTAGTACAGTCTTGCTGGTTTTCCATTGGGATGGAACTTTGCATTCAGACAGGTAGCGTGTATTGATGGGTACTGATGTAGCGACAGGTAGCGTGTATTGATGGGCACCAGTGTATTGATGGGTACTGATGGCCAAGTTCTTCAGGTCTTCAGGTCTGTTCTTGTCTGAGCCAGGTGCTCTTTGTTTCTTTACCAACGAGATGGCATGTTGAATTTTGGAAGGGAGAACATTGGGAACAATATATCTATCGTGCAGAATGTGGTATGTTGGCAAGTGGACGTGGTTATTAAAGAGATCTGAGTAGAAGTCATGAATAATTTTCTCCATTGCCCTTCTGGAAGATGTGATATATGTGATAGATTCATCAGGATCTATAATATATATTATATATACATATATAATGTATATAGTTATATATACATATATAATGTATATACATATATATAATGTACATCTATATAAACATGGAAATATCTTTCTCTCTATATATATAATCACTCTATATAGGCATGATTATCATTTTTGTTCTTTTTTTTCCACAGGACATTACAATTTACATTGTTATTCACAGTTTAGTTTTAGGCATACTACGTTCAGTATGACCAGTCTTCGTACCAGGGTCAGCTGGCCTCCACTAATGTCCCCAGATTTCTTCCCAGCCCCCTCAACCTCATCCTTCCTACATGACAGGCCCGTTTTAAAGGTTGGTTGGTGTGGTTTGTATTCTTGCTTTCATTGTTATTGATTCTGTGTTTTGAATATATAGCTATACCACTCCACTATACCACAGATGACTCTGAGGTCCTTGAATCCTGTCCCACCTCCAATAGTACATTGTGTTACTACCTCTAGCTTTTCTATATACCAAATATAAAAGAGATCATTTTTTGTGTGTCTTTCTGACTTTCTTCATTTAACATGATAGCTTTCAGTTTCATTTAACTTGCAGCAAATTATATGATTTCAGTTTTCCTTACAGACTACTCCATTATACATATATATATATATATATATATATATATATGGGCTGGAGTGATATTACAGCAGGTAGGGCGTTTGCCTTGCATTCAGCCTGGTCAGCCAACCCAGGTTCAAATCTTTTGCCCCTCTCGGAGAGCCTGGCAAGCTACCAAAAGTATGTCACCGGCACAGCAAAGCGTGGCAAGCTGCCCGTGACATATTCGATATGCCAAACACAGTAACAAGTGTCACAATGAAGATGTTACTGGACCAGCTCGAGCAAATTGATGAACAACGGGAGGACCTTGACAGTGACAATAATATACATATGTAACATCACATAAATATAATCCACTCATCTGTCTTTTGATTCCAAATTTCACATATTGTACTAAGTGCCACAGTAAAAAAATTGGTGTGCATATGTCCTTTCAAACAAATGTTCTTGTGTCCTGGGTGTATATATCCAAAAGTAGAATTGATGGGTTGTATGGGAGCTCAACTCTTAGTTTACTGTTAATCTCCATATTGTTTTTCCTAGTGGTTGAATGAGACAACATTCTCACCAGCAGTAGATTTGGGTTCCTTTTTTTACCACATCACCAACAAGATTGTCCCCAGTACTTTTGATATGTGCAATTGTTATTAGTGTGAGATGGTATCCAATTATCTTTACTTAGATTTCCTTATTAATAAGAGATGCTGAGCATGTTTCATGTACCTACTGACCATCTGTCTATCTTTCTATGAGAACTACTTGTTTATTTTCTTTCACATTTTTATAGAGTTTCAGCATTAGCGAATTTGTTGTGCATAGTTTATATATTCTGGTTACCAAGTCTTCATATGATGTGCTGTGTGTTCCTTTATTCTTATTCCATTAGCTGTCATGTTTTAGCCCATGTTTCTTTTGGCATGCATATGCTTTATTATTTACTATAGATCCATTAGTTCATTTTAAATTCTCTTGGCTTTGTCAATATGCCATTGAAGATCCCTTTGAAGTCCAAATATTAGAGTGTATGCCTATATTTTCCTTGATATATTTTATAGATTCTGGTTTGATCTCATCAAGGGGATGAAGTGGAAAGGAAATATGGTGACTAACTGGATAACTCAAGAACATAAGTCCTGAAAGTACAGTCCTGGAAGATCCACAAGACGGCACCAAGAATCATAAACCAACCAGGATGTGAATTCTGGAAAGGCTGAAAGAAGGTTCTCAGATGGGGATTCCAAGGACCTCTTGCTCTAGCTCTCCACAGAGCTTAGTGCCTGAGAACATCCTCTGTTAGGCCCAAAGAATTTGGTCCAGTTCTGGTTTCTAAGTCAAAGTGAAAGTGGTCAAGTCTCTGTGGGCAGCTACTCTATGATGTGAAGCTCCCTGGTTAGAGTCTGGGAATGGCCCCATTGAGTCTTTTTTTTTATCCCTGTATAGTTTGAGCAGCTCTGGGTACTACTAGGGAAGTTTGATCAGGAAGGGACCTGGCGATCACTATACTTCAAAAGTTCCAATTATGTTTACAAAGGGGAACATCTGCTACTTAGAGAAAGGCAGTGTGGAGTACTTCGTAGAGTGTAATTGAGTTTTCATGAAGGTCATAGTAATTTTATAGTATTTTTTCCTAAACTTTGCATTGGCTTAAACAATTTTTTATGAGGGCAAGAGGTGATTTTTGGTATTGGAGAAAAATGATAAGAAATAAAAGAATAGGAAGAGTAATGTCTTTTCTTTTGGTGTTAAGATTGAGTTTTTTTTATTTATGTTTTATTAGTGAAACACCATGAGGTACAGTTGTAGCTTTACAAACTTCTGTGCTTGGGTTTCAGTTACATAATGATTGAGTGCCCATCCCTTCACCAGTGCCCATTCTCCACCACCAATAATCCCAATAGTGTCCCCACCCTATTCCCCCCACCCCACCCAGCCTCAGTGGCAGGGCATTCCCATTTGCTCTCTCTTTCCTTTAAGGTGTTGTAGTTTACAATAGAGGTATTGAGTGGTCATCATGTTCGGTCTATATTCTACTTTCAGCACGCATCGTGCATCCCGTAATATCTTTATATTTGCCCCGTAATGTCTTTATATTTGCAGTATTAAGTCACTTATCATAGATGAAGTAACATCGTTATAATAGTGTCTATGCTCATGCTTGAGGCAAAGACATATATTAACCATTACTATTTAAAGTTATTACATTGTTCTATTTGGTTAATAGGATAATCATATACTTCCACTGTGCATGAAATCACAAATTTAAATAGGTCTATGTATTTGTCTATAAATGTATATATCTTGTGCACACACATACACACACACTCGCACACATACAAACACAGATAAATCAATAAAAAAATTTAAAATGGAGTCTCCCCAAAAAAGTCTCAGGGAGATGTAGGCTTCTACCAGTGATATTCAGACAAGCAAGTTAAAGGTTCAGTGATCAGGCCTAAGGATGCAGCATCTCTTATGTCCTGGGTGCTTAAAACTATTAGCAACTACTCAGCAATGCTTGAGGGCCTTGAGATATATATATATACAGCTCATGGTCTGGAATCCCTGTGATTCCAGAGACTGGTCCACAGTCAGGTGAATGTATGGCTGTGTGATAACCACTGCACTACCTTTCCTACCTAAGGATATGTAGCATTTTAAAAAAGGAAACAGTTAATTAGTGAACTGTCAACTCAGAAAGTCTATGTTCAAGTTGCAATGTGTAAGGGAATGAGCATAGGTTATTTACACAGCTCCCTGTCCCTGTCATCCTTATCTCCTGTGGTACAGGTGTCTTTCTACTTCCTTGTAGAAAGTAGGGATAGTTCAATGCTTTTTTTTTATGCATGATTTTTTTATTATTATTTTTAGTGAAACACCATGAGATACAGTTGTAGATTTACAATTTTTTGTGCTTGGGTTTTGATTATACAATGATCAAATACCCATCCCTCCACCAGTGGGAGATTTGGAGAACAGGGTCATCCGTTCCCTCCAGCACAGGATAATTAAAGCTCCTCAAGTAAATTTCATTCAAAACCACCATCAGGACCCTATGGCATATTTTGGAATGGCTTTCCTTGAGTGTCAGTGTTTATATAAGAACAAACTAATAAGGCATTCAATGGCAGAGTGTCTGCTTTACATGCAAGACGTATCTATCACTCCTCTACCACCATACACACACACACACACACACACACACACACACACACACACACAGACTTTATGGTCTCTTAAGTACCACGTGGTTTGACCCAAGGACACAAATAAAGCAATCAAATCAAATAAACTTTTTATTCAAAATTATCAAGGCCCCTGAAATATTTTTTTTTATTTTTTTTATTAGTTAAACACCATGAGGTACCTTACAAACTTTTGTACTTGGGTTTCAGTTATATAATAATTGAGTAACCATCTCTCCACCAGTGCCCATTCTCCATCACCAATGATCCCAGTAACCATCCTACCCCTCCCATCCCCCCATCCCATCCCATCCCACATCTATGGCAGGGCATTTCCTTTTGTTCTCTCTCTCCTTTTGGTTGCTGAGGTTTGCAAAAAAGGCATTGAGTGGCAAACATGTTCGGTCTATAGTCTATTTTCAGCATGCATCTCCCATTCAGGGAGTATCCTCCCAACACCCATTACTTGGTGTTCTGTTCTCTGTGTGAGCTGCCCTTTCCCCTAGCACGTGTGGCTGGCCTTCAAGCCAGGGAGTAAACCTCCTGTAACTTATCTTGACTATTCTTGGACGTTAGTCTCCTATTTTGTTACTTTATATTCCCCAGGTGAATTCAATCTTTCTATGTCTGTCCCTCTCTTTCTCACTCATTTCACTTAGCATGATACTTTCCATGTAGTACTACTTGTATGTAAATTTCATAACTTCATCTTTTCTAACAGCTGCATAGTACTTCATTGTGTAGATGTACCAAAGTTCCTTTAACCAGTCATCTGTTCTCTGGCACTTGGGGTTTTTTTTCCCAGATTTTGGCTATTGTGAACAGTTTAGCAATGAACATAGAGGTGCAGATGTCATTTCGGCTGTACTTTTTTGCGTCTCCGGGTTGTATTCCAAGGAGTGGTATTGTTGGATCAAATTGAAGCTCAATTTCTAATTTTTTGAGAATTGTCCATACTGTTTTCCAAAAGGGCTGGACCAGTTGGCATTCCCACCAACAGTGAAGGAGAGTCCCTATCTTGCCACATCCGTGCCAACACGGTTGCCCCTGTTCTTTTGGATGGGGCCAGTCTCTGTAGTGTGAGATGATATCTCATTGTTGTTTTGATCTGAATCTCTCTGATAATTAGTGATGTAGAGCATTTTCTTATGTGCCTTTTAGCCATTCAGAAGACAAAGTTGACAAAATCCTCCATGATATTGATGCTAACGGTATCTTCAAAGACTAAACTCCTCTGGCCAACCAAGTGGAAACAGAGATAAACAAATAGGACTATCTTAAATTAAGAACCCCTGCACCTCAAAAGATATACAGAGACAATCTACAGAATGGGAAAGGATATTCACCCAAAACTCATCTGATAATGGGTTGATATCAACGATATACAAAGCACTGGTTGAACTCCACAAGAAGAAAAATCCAACCCCATCAAAAAATGGGGTAATAAAATGAACAGAAACTTTATCAAAGAAGAAGGCCCCTGAACTCTTGACAAAACACTTTTCCTAAAGCATGGAATAATTACTTTGCTAAAAATTATTCCTTTCAAGCAAATAAATTAAAACAATTAAATTGTTTAACATCACTTTTAATTTTAGAGAACTTGTTGATTTGTAGGCTGGTTATTGCTTAAAATAAAATGGCATTTTATCATGCTGATTAAATTCTCAAGTTTCAAACATGAGAAGTTTTACAATTATAAAATTATATTTGAGGAGCTGGAGAGATAGTACAGCAGGTAGAATGCTTGTCTTAAATGCAGCCAACTTGGGTTTTATCCTTGGCATCCCATATGGTCCCCTGATCTCCCAGGCAACACCAGGAGTAATTCCTGAGCACAGTCAGGAATTAAGTCCTGAACAATCCCAGATGTGACCCCAAAATGAAAATCTAAATAAAATGAAGCACACTATATTTCTGTAAGAAAGTAATCTGTATGAATTTTATTTATTTATTTATTTATTTATTTATTTTGACTTTTGGCTTTTGGGCCATACCCAGTGGTGCTCAGGATTTACACCTGGCCCTGTGCTCATGGATGACTTGTATTAATGCTGGAGCTGGAGCTATTGCACATCATTTCAGGAATCAAACCTGGGTCAGCTGCATGCAAAGCAATTACCTTATGTGCTGCGCCATCTTTTTGTTCTCTGCATGTCATTTATTGAGGATTCTATAGGTTAACACATAGTGATAATAAATTTAACTTTTAATAGTTGGAAAGTGTTGTGAGTGTGTTTTCATAGTAGAAACAACAGACCTAATAAAAGGAAAAGTAAAGAAAGAATGACTTAAGGATAGGTGTTATTAGAGCTGTTCATTCATTTTTATTTCTTCAACATTTTGTTTTCAGCAAAGTACTTATTTTTTACATTTTATGAAACACTGATGTTGTAGAAATATAATCCTGTTGTTTAGACATAGTTTCAAATAGGAAAATGTCTATCAAAATAACATTTAGAAAGATTCCTGATAAGTAAAAGTACATATTTACATAGCATACATTTGCAATCACAAACACTTTTGATCCAACATAACCCTTGATAGTAGTATCATTTTGCAGGAAGCATATTCATTTTGGCTTACTTCTAACGACCAGCATATGCTCTTCTGCAGAAAATTAATTTTGTTATTTTCTCCCAGGGAGTAAATGACAAATATATGTATACACGATCTGTAGGATTTATTTCTAAAGTTTCAAAATGAATCAATATTTGGTGTTTTAATTATTTTACATAAATAAATGAAATGAACACTAGCATTTCTGTGGACCAAGACAATTAAGAGATGCTTGAATTTGTCCTTGCCTCAATATATGATTAAAGCTAGATTTACTTGCTCCCAGTCGGCCACATTTTTGAGCAAATGCATTCTTTCCAATGAATAATGTATTAACTTAAATTAGTTACATTTAAAAAAATAATTTCAAGAATGCAAGCTAAACATCACCTTAAACAGATTCACACAATCTTGAAATACTTTGGAATGCATCAAAATGCAAATGCACAGCAGTTCTTGCAAATAAACTTACCCAAATGCCCTTCAGGAAACTTTGCTACTTCTCTTAAAAAGACAGATTGAGTTTGAACTCATTAACACATGTGTTTTAACACAAAGGCTTTGTGATAGTCAATCTAATGCCTGACAACTGATCAGTTTCACACTTGAAATATTATGACACTGATGAGACAAAAGCTGCTGATATTTTAGTTTCCTTAATTCAATAAGCTAATGCTATGCTTTAATTTTGCATTGCTTATTCGTAAAACATTAATCAGAATCTGAGAACTGTGGTGTAAACTGAGCTTTAACTATTATTAGTCAATACTGACACAATGAGAAAGAACAATGTGCAAGACGCTAGTGCTTCAGAATTTTATTGTTTTCTGTGACATAAATTAGTGTTGCAGTTTTGAATTTGATACTGTATGAGGGAAGTATTTAAAGCCAATAAATGAACAGAAGAAAAAGAAAAGAACATAAAAGTATAAACCTAGAAGACAGAAGTTCCTATTCTCCTCCTATAAACCAGCACCAGGAGTAGAAATGAATTGAAACTATTGAGTCTCTAAGCCTTCTTATAAAATTAAATGAGTGAATATTTAGATAGAAAACATCATACTGTAAAACACTGCCTTTTTTGTTTGCTTCCAACACCAAAACATTTTAGAAAGGATATATTATTATTTTATCTTATAGGAAAATTTAAAGAACTTATCAGTATAATGATGCAATCAAATAATAGTGAATTTGATATTTATTATAATCACAATCATCCTGTTGTCTGTCAATTGCCTTGAGCAGGCACCTGTAACATCTCCTCTTCCCAGTCCTGAGATTTTAAAAGAGCCATCTTCAATGTTCTTTAAGTGTTAGGAGAATGAGACCCATCATTGTTACTGGTATTTGGCATATTGAGTATGACATGGGAAGTTTGCCAGACTCTGCCGTGAGGGCAGGCACTTTTGGTAGCTTGCCGGGTTCTCCAAAGGAAAAACAAGATAATAAGATGTCCGGGAGCTGGGTTTTATAGTATTTGTGTCTGGGACCAAACTAGCACTGGTGGCAGCTGGTGGGTGTGACGCATACCTAATGGATGATGGGTGGTCTGGGTGGAGAAGGCCCAGTCCCACTCTGAGCAGGCTTGGAGATCTCAGTCATATTTATCATGCACATCAAATACTTGAATATGCATGTCAGAGATAAGAGAGTGATGACTGTATACTGAATTTCAAAAAACTTTGAACATCGGTTGCTTTATAAGATTCCAAGAACCTGAAATGAATTATTTACTCCTCCAGAGATTGTGTTTAGGAGAGAATGAACATATTGTTCCTAATTTTTTCTAAGGAAACATATACATATATATATATATATTTGTATTGTTTTATCTAATTCAGTGAATATGTATAGATGTCACCTATCTTTCTAAGGGGAACTTGTATGCTGTATTAAACTTGTATTAAAACTCTGATTTGATTACAAATGAGACTAAAGATTTTATTTTACTCCATTTGTTACACTGACTATTGACATGGAGTGGTATTATTTTTCTAAGTCTCATAATTGATAAGAGAAATCAAAGTAATGAGAAACAGAGGGAAAAATTAAAGGAACATGCTACTCTTCCTCCCTTTTTCTTACTGATAAATTGTTTAGTG
Source organism: Sorex fumeus (assembly GCF_029834395.1). Lineage (NCBI taxonomy): Eukaryota > Metazoa > Chordata > Mammalia > Eulipotyphla > Soricidae > Sorex > Sorex fumeus. The sequence continues at coordinate 37,857,155 of NW_026606322.1, read as the reverse complement.
TTCTACAACCTACATTTCCAAGTATTACAAATGAATTATAAATGGGAGGAAAAAGAAAAGGTACTTTCTTGAGGCATTTTAACCAACATAAAATAATTTTCAGACGCTCATTTCCTTTACCTGAATCTGATGAGAAGCATGTCAAAGTCAATGTGAACACTTTTCCGTTCTTCCTTCTGAGAATCAGAGTTAGATTATGTAGATATTGGAAAAATATTGTTACCAGCAACAGAACAAATAAATCTCCCAAGAAACATAAACTTACCATAAAAATAGCAGTAATGCCATTTAAAAGCTTATTTTTCCACTGTGAAATTTGGTGGTCTTCTATTGGGGTAACCTGATAAATATCAAACTTTAAAAGTCACTTGCATGTATTTTCAATTGTAGGCAATTTCTGTTTTATTTCCATTGAAATAGGGAAGAGTCTCCTGCCCCTGCGCCTGGCTGTCCTTACTGGTGACCCTTGGAAGGAGGACCTGATCAGGGCCCCGGCAGCTGAAGACCTCTGGGACCCAGCCACAGCCATGCTGAGACCACTCTCCACATGCTGGGACAAGCCTCATGCATGAAGGAACCGGAAGGAACTGACAGAGGAACCCAGGTGTGAGGGACCCAGGGCTGAGATCTCCAAGCCTGCTCAGATAGGGACTGGGCCTCCTCCACCCAGATTCCCCATCTTCCAGTAGCTAGACAGTTACGCCCACCAACTTCCATGAAATCCCACCAATGGCGAGCATCCAGAGACTATAAAACCAAGCTCTCAGAAGCGCACAGCAACAATCGTGGCTGTGCAACCTCTTATTGTCTAGTTCTTGCTCTCAGATAACCTGGCAGGCTACCGAGAGTGTCTTGCCCGTGTATATGCCTGACTGGGAACACCTGTAAAGGTGATTAGAGGCTGCCCCAAAGGCCTCCATCCCTCTCAGATAGCCCGGCAAGCTACCTAGAGTGTCCTGCCTGCACGACAGAGCCTGGGAAGCTACCTGTGGCATACTCAATATGCCAGAAACAGTAACAGTGATTTGGTCCTCATTCCTCTGACCCTGAAAGAGCCCCCAATATGCCATCAGGCTATAACGGCTCATGACAGGGAAAAATGGAGACGTTACTCGTGCCTGCTCAAGTAAATTGATGAACAATGGGATAATAGTGATCGTGATAGGCAATTTCTGTTTTATATGACTTTTTTTTTGCAAAGGAAAAGTTATATTTCAGTGGACAAAGTGGACAATCTCCTTTATAAAATCTTGAGACTGATATAGGCAGATAGACAGGGAAAGGACCTCAGAAATGAAACTTAGGTCAACAAATTTCTGGGAGGAAAATTCTAAGGCTGATCTACCCTGTGGATATGGAAAACAGAAACCTGATAAGATCTTCATTGGACCTTGAGGAGATTGGACCCCTCCCCATGAAGTTCCTTAAACCCTTCAACCTCTCCCTTAATCTATTTAATTTCAGTGATTCAGTCCTGATAAGATTCCAGAAGGTTCCAAATCAAGACACCCCTGGATCAAGATAACCCCAGAAGAGCCTACAAAAGCCATCTTGAACAAAGGCAGAGAGCACATATGCTTCCCGAGTCGATATGCTGCTTGTGTCCCATTGTATCACTGTTCTCCTGTCGTTCATTGATTTGCTCGAGTGAGTCCAGTAATGTCTCCATTGTGAGACTTGTTGTTACTGTGTTTTGGCAGTAATACGAATAAGTCACGGGCAGCTTGCCAGGCTTTGCTGTGAGGGCGAGATACTCTGGGTGGCATGCCTGGCTCTTCGAGAGGGGAGAAGGAATAGAACTCAGGTCAGCTGTGTAGGTCACATTCAAGGCAAACACCCTACCCTCTGTGCTATCACTCCAGCCTGCATGGCTGAGCATATGTGGCACCAGAGCACATGTGTCACACTCATCTCCCCTCTTGAGATGTCTACTTTCACACTTTCATGTCCAATTCTGGGATGTGTGTAGGGGTTCTCTTCGTCCTTGGAGAAGATTTCATTCTCTCCTGAGTCTCTCTCTCTCTCTCTCTCTCTCTCTCTCTCTCTCTCTCTCTCGCTCTCTCTCTCTTTCTCTCTCTCTCTTTCACTCACATTCTCTCCCCCTTCACACCTCAAAAGCCCTCCAAATAAAATCTGTTTTACTTCATTTCCTGTCTACTCCTGAAATTCTTCCTGCGAGCAATACGAGAACCCAGTAACACTGAATCCTGGATGGCAGAGGTGGATCGGTAGAAAGTGACCATCTTTCTCCTCCCCTCTTCACATGAACCACCTGTGGGGCCCACCAACATCAAGACTATTTATGATAAAAGTATATGAGAAAAGTGGTAATTATAGAGTATTAGATATTTAAAATTAATTATCACAGTTATCATCCACAAATGGCAGCCTAGAGATTTTTTGAGGTTTTTTTTTTTTACCACGAGCCTAAACTGGAAAAGTTTATAATGCAAATATGATGCAAAAATGTAAATCCATACATTATGAAATTTAGATCCATTATCTCTGACTTGAAATGTCATGTGAACATTACATGAGGAAAATTTTCTGCTGTTCCAAATTGAGGGAAATTTTCATTAAGTTCTAATTACAGAAATTGGAAATAAGTCATGGAGATAAATGAACAGAAGGTAAAGGCAACAGTCAGTCTTGTGCAGATTGTAACTTCAGCCATTAGTACTTTGCTGGTGCATTCTTTAAATGGTGTGCTTCTGAACTATTCTCAATTCCATACTAGCTTCAGTAGTTTCCGTTGGTTTCAGTATCACACCAGTCATTCTAGGTTCTCTCCTGGTTCTCTACTCTGAAATGACCCTTAATAATACTTGGGGAACATATGTAGCTCTTGGATTGAAGCACTGTTAACCAGTTGTAATGTAAAAACCTTTCTCCTGCAATATCTTACATGCTCATTCATCTTAATATTTTACCTTACCCAAATACTCTAATGAAAACCATATGAATCAAATGAAATTAAAGAAATTCAGACTGTGGAATTACCATCAATACTGTGTATTTAGTACATATACTAAAATTACTATTAATATAGTAATATTACTTATATACTAAAAATACACAATCAATATTATTTATTTGCACTATATATATCATCATAATCAAATTGCAATATTCAGTAGACAAGTAGATGATAGGAACATTATCTGTTTTTATTAAAAATAATTAGTTAATTTAGGATATATTCAAGTTTGCATAGAAAAATTGATCCCAATTTTATACTTTTCATTTGTTTTAGAATTTTTGAAAGTTATTTAATTCCATGTGAAAGTTGCCTTAGTGTCAAGAATGATTATTATTTGGTGTAGTTTTGCAACTGCAATACTATAAATGACTAAATGAAGACATAGAGTCAGTCAATGAATTAAAGAGAGCAAGATTCACAATGGGAAGACTGTTTAAGTGGAAGAGAACATGCATACTTTTTGTGAGACCCTGAGTTCTATCCTTGACACAGAATGACCTCCTAAGCAATAGGGTACAGTCTTGGTGTTCCGCAAACACTGAAAGGGCTAGCAACACATCCCTGGCAAGAAAGCTGAACAATCTGATCTACATTATCATTCTGAATAAAAACCATTAAAAATTATTTCCAAGGTCTTCCAAGCACTGCTAGATATAATTTATATTATAATATGTTGTATTAAAATATATAATATAATATAGGGTATTCTATATACACCTAGATATATTTGATTTATTAGTTGGATAGTATTTACACACCCAGTATTTCTCAGGGCATCTAGCAGGGCATCAGAAATTGAAATCAGTTCACCATATGTAAAGCTAGTCTCCTACTGACAGTACTATTTCTCTGACACATGTCTTCATATATATATATATAGATAGATAGATATATGTGTGTGTGTCTGAAAATGACTATCTGTATTTTCAATGCACGTATGCTGGCATCAGATGCATGCATCGAGGACCTGATGGTACAAGTGTGAAAGATAAAGTACAACATCATTGGTCTGACCGACAAGAGAAGGTATGAATCACATCATGCCATTTTCAACAATGGGGAAGGACTGTTCCTGGGAACATGTGACAAAAGATTTGGTGGTTTCGGTGTCCTTGTCAACATGAACTTAGCTACAAACATCAATTACTTCGAATGCCTAACAACCCAAATAGGACGATTACACTAGAATAGATGTGCCTCACTGCCGGAAATTTCTATCATTGTTTTCTACGCACCAACATCCAATTATGATGAAGGAGAAATTGAGAAGTGCTACATGGAGCTGGAGTAGTTCTATAAAGAAGACCACACCTTCAACAAGATCATTGTAGGTGATTTTAATGGCAAGATAGGACCGAGAAGATCAGCTGAAGAACTCCACATCAGGACCCATGGCCTAGAATGGAATAAATAGGGTGAGAGACTGTCTGAGTTCATCATGTCGACCAAGACCATGCATGGTAACTCACAATTCCAGAAGGCCAAATCTAACCGTTGGACATGGGAGTCTCCCAATGGACAGTTCCACAATGAAATTGACCACATCATATTCAATCGACAGTCTTGCCTGACCGATGTTGCTGTTGTCCCAAAATTCCAAAAGGGAACAGACCATCGTCTCCTTCGTGCAAAATTCTACTTCACAGTTCGGGGAGAATGGATTGCAAAGTTTAAGAAGACAACTCCCAGAACAACCACTAAATGGGCGCTCTTTTGCACTATTGTGGCAACATGGGAAGATGCCATCATTGACAACATTGACAAGGAATACAATTGACTGGCTCAGAAAATTCATGATAGTGCAAAGAAAGCAAAGAGAGAAATAGCCACAAAAAGACGCCTGTCTACAAAAACTCTTGTGTTCATTTGCCAACGTGGCATGGCACAAGCTTCAGGCAACCGCAGGTGAACGTCTGAGCTCATAAAGCAGTGCAGAGAAGTGATAAAGGAAGAGCTCAAAGAAAGAAGATCAGCAGTGCTGGCAGAGGTGGCAGAAGCTGGGAAAAGCATTCATAAAGCCTGCCTGTCCTTCAGCAACTACAATACCAAGATGACTGCCCTCCGACAACCTGATGGATCTATCACATATTCTAGAAGGACAATGGAGAAGATTATCCATGACTTCTACTTGGATTTCTTCGATAGCCAGGTCCACCTTCCCACATTCCAAATTCTGCTGGATGCATATGTCATTCCCAAAGTTCTCCCTTCCGAAATCTGACACGCCATTTTGTCGGTAAAGAAGCAAAGAGCACCTACCCCAGACAAGGTCAGACCTGAACACCTGAAGAACATGAAATCAGTACTCATTAATACACTGGTTCAGCTCTTCATATGCTACCTGTCTGAATACAAGGTTCCGTCCCAATGGAAAACCAGCAGGGCTGTACAAGAAGGGAGACATCCACAACATTAGCAATTATAACCCGATCTGCCTGTTGTCCATCGTCTACAAGCTGTTCACTCGAGTCATCCTGAATAGGATTGGCAGAACACTAGATGAAGGACAACCATATGAGCAAGCTGGTTTCCGAAAAGGATTCAGCACAATTGACCATATCCACATGATTACCAAGCTCATTGGGGTTTCTCGGGAATTCAAGATGCCGCTCTGCCTAATGCTCATTAATTTGAAAAAGGCCTTTGATTCTGTTGAGGATGAAGCGGTCATCAAGACCCTAGCCAAACAAGGTGTTCAATGTCAATACATCAGAATCCTCCATGAGCTGTATTGCAGATTCACTACCAGGATCTCACCATTCTAAAGGGAGGTGATCATTGACATCAAGAGAGGGGTTCGGCAGGGTGATACCATTTCACTGAAACTCTTCAGTGCCACCCTCAATAACGTCATATTTCAGCTGGAATGGGAAGGAATGAGAGTGAAGAGAGATGGTTGGAAACTACACTACCTCCACTTCACTGATGTCATCGTTCTTATAACACCAAACATCAACCAAGTGGCACAAATGCTGGCTGAATTCAACCATGAGTGTGGAAAGGTTGGACTGCAGCTGAATCTCACAAAAACAATGTTTATGAGAAATAGTCTCATTCCTGACATTCCATTCACTCTCAATGGGACGAACATCTCCGAATGCAACAGTTATGTGTACCTAGGTCAAGATGTCAACATAACAAATGACCTGGCACCTGAGTTGCGCAGGAAGAAGTTAGAGGCTTGGAACGCCTTCAAGAACATCAAAGAAATAGCTAAGAGGATAAAGAACCTCTGACTCCAGGCACATCTCTTTGATTCCACTGTTCTTCCTGCATAAACATATGCCTCAGAGACCAGGGCCCTACAAAAACAGGATGAGAACGCTATTCAGGTTACCCAAAGAGAAGTCAAAAGAGCTATGCTTGGAGTATTATGCTTCACTCGAGTGAGAGAAAGAATCTGGAGTTCTGACCTCCATCGATGGTCAAGAATCAGGGACGCTATTTAGTTTGCAAAGACATTGAAAATCAGATGGGCTGGACACATAATGAAATTTGGAGACAACTTCTGGACTAGAGCCATTATGAGTGGATTCCAAGGTACATCAAAAGATAGCTTGGCCGCCTACCTATGAAATGATCAGACTTCTTCATCAAGACCCTGAACAATCAGTTTAAGGCTATTTGTGTTCCTACAACGAGCAGACACCATATGGCTACATTAGTACGCAACAGGAATGAATGGAGACGTTACTAATGCCCGCTCGAGCAAATCCATGAGTAACAGGATGTCAGGTGATCATAGTGTGTGTCTATCTATGCATCTATCTCTCTATCTATCTATTTATCTATCTATCTATCTAAATGAAGTTGTTTAAGACAGTAATACAAAGAAACTATAGATTAAATTTAGGGTAAGAACTACTATTCTGAAATATGATTTTTAAAAATCTATCAATTAAGTAGTTAATAAATATAAGTATAATATGTTATTCAAGTGATCATCCTATAAGAATATTACAATTGCTATCAATATATGCAACCAATACATATGATTACAAAACAAATTACAAAACAGATTCCAAACAAATATTGATAGTCTTAAAACTTTATTGAAATAACACAATAATTATAGGGATTTTGACACATCAAAACAACAATGAATAGAATAGACCGAAAAAAAAGTACAAGAAAGTAATAAACATAAGTTAATCTTAAAACAAGTATGATTGATATATATACAAAATTTATATGGAGCGATAGCACAGCCGATAGGGCATTTGCCTTGCACATGGCCAACATGGCCGACCCAAGTTTGATTACTCTGCCCCTCTCGGAGAGCCTGGCAAGCTACCTAGAGTATCTTGGCCGCATGGGAAAGCCTGGAAAGCTACCTGTGATGTATTAGATATACCAAACACGGTAACAAGTCTCACAATGTTACTGGGCCCGCTGGAGAAAATCAATGAACAATGAGAGAACAGTCATACATTCTTCTCAGTCTACACAGAAAATTCTGAGGGATACACCATATTTGGAAATCTTAATAATTACAAGAACATTCAGATAACACAACAAGCACTTTTTCTATTTACTTCTATATCACATTAGAAGTCAACTAGAAAAGAAAATAGTAAAGTACTCAAAACTGTTGAGACTTAAAAACATGTCCTTTAATAACTTATTGGTCAATGAAGAAATCACGAGGGAAGTAAAGTTGCCTGAAGAACATAAAAATAAAGAGAGAAGATAACAGATCCTATGGGATACAGCATAAGTTATGTTAAGAAAATGTTCATCATTGTACAGGTACATACCAATAAACAGGGAAGGACTAAAACAAAGTAAAATTTTGTCTCAGAGGAAAGCATAACTGAAAACTTGAACTGGAAATATCATCAAAAAGAAATGACATAAAAGTAGAGCAAAAATCATAGTTTCAAAGTTTTAAATATGATAAAAGATGAATGAAATTGAGTGCTCTTCTTTGAAAGTGTAATTAAACCTAATAAGTTAATTGCTAGGATCATTAATAAATGGAGAAAAAAAGGTTGAAAAGAATAAAAGACAAAGAGATAAAATTGCATTTGATATGCAGAGAGAGAAATAGAAAGGATTATCAGAAACTACTCTGCACATTAGATAATTGGGCAATGTAGAGGAAATAGACTTATCTTAAGAATCATTTAACTTACAGAACAGAACCAGGTTATATTAAAAACTTGAACAGAGAAATTACATGTCTGGAAATCAATACAGTAATTAAAGTTAATAATAAAAAAAATCTCAGGGCCAGATGAAATCACCCACAAATTCTAAGAATTTTCAAAGAAGCACTAAAACAAATTCTTCTCTAGCTCCTACCACATATTGAAGTGGGAACATACTTCCAGGCACAGTTTAGAAGACTACTATCACTTGAAATCGTGAGTAATAAAGGAAAGAAAAACACTTATACACTTATTAAAAATAGCACAGCTGTAGGGCGTTTGCCTTGCACGCAGCCAACATGGCCGACCCGAGTTCGATTCCTCCACCCCTCTCGGAGAGCCCGGCAAGCTACCAAGAGTATCTCTCCTGGCAAGCTCCCCGTGATGTATTCGATATGCCAAACACAGTAACAACAAAGTCTCCAATGGAGACGTTACTGGGCCCGCTCAAGCAAATCGACAAACAACGGGAGGGCCTTTACCTTTATTATATTAATGAATTCAAACTGATAAAAATGCTAGAAAACTCAATCTAACAAGAAATAAAATTATTAATAAACGCCAAGTAAAATTCATCCTACATATGCCTAGTTAGTTCTAGATTTGAAAAGGAATCAATAAAATATACCACCTCAACATAAGAAATGCTGTTGTCACAGGAATATATGAAGAGACTCTGAGAAAGTCTTGCAAATTCAGCACCCATTTATAATAATAAAAGATCAATAAATGGGAAATAGAATCAACATATCTCAATTTAATTAAGGAAATCTATCAAAAAGCAACAGGTAACATATTCAATAGCTATAGCTGAAAGTTATTCCTTCTATATAAAAAAAGAAGTATGTCTAATCTCAATCTATTTAATATCCTCATCACTTATCAACAGTGTCTTCAAAGATATAGCTAGAGTTATTGGGTGAGTAAAGGATGCAAAAGATGTAAAAAGAATAAATTGGGAAATAGCTAACATACTTTAAATGATTAATGAGCTACAACTGGAACATATAAATATGTTTCAATGGATAAAAGAAAGAGAAATCAAACAGTTTCTATTTCAACTGCATAAAAATATAAAAACATGTAAGTGAAATAAATTATATAAAGAAACTATAAACTAACAAACTATACATTTTTAACCGAAAAACAGGACACAAAGAAATAGGGAAATACCTGTGTTTATGGGTCTAAAAAATAAGTATATATTTTAAATGGCTATGTTACACAAAACAACCATTGGATTTCATACAACCTCTATCAATTATAGTTGATGTTCTTAAAATAATAGAAAAAATTCAAAACTATAAAAGGATCCACAAAAATATCCAAAATAGGCAAAACAATGACAAAAAAAAAAAAGAAAAATGGAGGCACTATACTGTATCACTTGAAACTATCCACTGTCCACTGTCCATTGGTTGTTCATTGATTTGCTCAAGTGGGCACCGGTAATGTCTCACAACAAATTTTGAGACTTGTTGTTACTGTTTTAGGCATATTGAATACATCACGGGGAGCTTGGCAGGCTTTGCCCTGTGGGCAAGATATTCTTGGTAGTTTGCTGGGCTCTCCAAGAGGGGTGGAGGAATTGAACCTGGGTTGGCCATGTCGGCCGAGTGCAAGGGAAATTCCTTACCTGCTGTGTTATCGCTCCAGCCTTGAAACTACAAAACAAACAAACAAACACTGTCCTCCCGTTGTTCATCAATTTTGCTGGAGCGGGCTCAGTAATGTCTCCATTTTGAAACTTGTTACTTTGTTTGGCATATTGAATATGTCACGGGTAGCTTGCCAGGCTTTGCCGTGCGGGTGAGATACTCTCGGTAGCTTGCCAGGCTCTTCAGTTGGGGCAGAGGAATCGAACCTGGCTCATCCAGGCTGGCTGCGTGCAAGGCAAATGCCCTACCACTGTGCTATTGCTCCAGCCTCTTGAAACTACATTACAAAGAAATTATAACTGAAACAATATATAATCCTAGAACTACAACAATAAAAAGGGGTGCAGAAACAACTGGGATATAAGACAAGGACCAGAAATAAACCCACACATCTGCATTTACAAAGGAGATTTAAAAAAATCATAAAAAGGTGTAAAGGAGACATTTAATAAATCACGATCACGATAATCCTGTTGTTGGTCAATTGCCTTGAGCAGGCACCAGTAACGTCTCCTTCGCCCTAGCCCTGAGATTTTAAAAAGTGCCACATTCAAGGCTCTTTCAGGGTTAGGAGACTGAGACCCATCATTGTTACTGGTATTTGGCATATTGGGTACGCCACGGGGAGTTTGCCAGACTCTGCCATGTGGGCAGGTTACATTTGGTAGCCTGCCAGGTTGTCCAAAGTAAGAATGAGATAATCAGAGTCTCCTGCCCCCACACCAGGGCCCCTTGGAGGGGGGCAGGTTGAGTTTCCCTTCTCACCCCAGCAGAGCCCAGCAGCCAAAGACCTCCAGAACCAGCCACGACCATGCTGAGAACACTCTCCACACACATGAAAGAACAGGCAGAGGAAAAAAGCATGCAGTCCCAGGGCTGAGATCTCCAAGCCTGCTAGAATCGGGGCTGAGCATCCTCCACCCAGATCCTCCATCTTCCAGATCTTCCAGTAGGCAAGGGTCACACCCACCAACTGCCCCCTCCCCCACCCCCGCCCTGAGCTGTGTAATCCCATCAACGGCCAAGACCCAGAGACTATAAAACCCAGCTCCTGGAAGCTAATAAATAGTACTAAAAAAATAGACTGCTTCGTTAAAAAAAGGAAAGAAAGAAAGAAAAAGTGAAGCTAAATCACTTATTTCTATGCAAAAGTAACACAAATGTTTAGACTAAATATTATGTCCCAAATTATAAAATGCATTTACGGGATGACAGTGCTACAGTGCTACAGAATGCATACTCAGTACCTCATCATCAGGAAGCAATGAATTTCTAGGGAAACAAAAGGGAGAATGTATAAATGAGGCTATATCTAAGTAAAAGACTTCTAACAGCAAAGAAAAGTATGGCAAAAAGAAAAAAGTAACCGAGTAATTGGGTAAATATACTTGCACATAATACATCCAATAAGGAGTTAATATAGAAAATATATAGTAAAGTTGCAAAACTTCACAGTGAAACAACAAGCAACCCAATCAAGCAATTGGAAAGAAAGGAACTTAAGACTTAAAAAAAAATGAGAGAAATGATGGTCATTTTTTAGGAATGCAAAAAGGCGATGATAACTTAGTTTTAGGGAAACAGAAGTAAAAACTATAAATAATGAGTTACAGCAGTAAGATAGACTATATTCGACATGTTGGAAACAGTGGTCAGCTAAATATGACTGACTGATGTTCACTGTGAGCAAGAACATGCATTGTACAGCTTCTATAGAAAATAGACTTGGACTCCTTTAGAAAATAAAAATGGAAATTTCACTAAAACTGAGTTTCTTTATCATGTAGGAATCTTATTTATTAAACTATTTTTGTTAAATAAATAGTAAATAATGTCTCTCACAAATGATATTAAAGTTAAGCAGAAACTAACAGTGATCCACACTTGAAATGATTCATTTTTTTTCAATCTCATTTACTGTACTTAAATCTATTTGTTTTATCTTATATGAATATACTGAACATGTGTTATGTATGTTTGATAAAATATTCAGGTTCTTTTTTAGACTTGACCATCACGATCCACTTTTAGACTAAAAACTTATTGAAACACACTAATTTAAGTACATTTTTAGAATTAGACACTTACCTATATAAATTTTATTTTAATAATTTTAAAGCACACCTATAAATTTACTATATATTATGCAGCTAATAAACACAAAGTTAAAAATAAAAATACTCTTCTACTTTTAATCACATTCTGCCTTCATCACAAAGCAGATACCAGAATTGAAAAGTTTACTGTGAATATGTGTAGAATAACATTGTTTTGTCTTTCCTGCATAGTCTCAGGTAGTTTAGGTATAATGGGTTGCTCCCATCACAGTACTTCCATTTCTCTTTGTTTATTTGTTACTTCTTATTTTGCTCTCTGTTGACTTGAAAATACTGTTTTTCTCTTCTCCCTAAGTCCTTTGCGTAGTTTATTCAAAGCAATGTCCTTTTGGTATGGCCACAAGAAGACATGCTTTTGTATTGTGACTCTCAGTGATATTTCCCTCCTGGGCATCTGTTCTCTCACCTACGCCTCGGCTGCCTTTACTTCCTAGCATCCCCAAAAGCAGGGTCTCAAGGTCCTGACGAGGGACTGGATGGAACTAGGGCAAGCATTAAGCTATGTGCTACCCTGGCATCAAGATGGGCCAAGCCAAAGCGCCATAATGCTTAACTGTAATTTAAGTGCTTGGTCATGAAAAATGTTGTCGTGATCCAAAAAGTAATAACTAGATTTGGACCCTGCTAGGGTTAGGAATGATTAATTTGGCCTGAGTGCTGTAGTCTGAGTCTGTGGCAAGATGTTCCCAGAAGAGCTGCCCTACAAGTCTCAATGTTATCTCTTACTGTGTCCATACAAAAATAGCTAGTATTTATATATTGATAGCTATTGGACTGAGGAAAGAAGAAAAACATAGGAGGTATGTTTTGGGCAGTCAGGAAGAGCTTTGGAATACCTCTTAAGTGGTGATCCCTTTGAACCCGGCAGGCCCTCAGGAAGGGCTTTCTTATGTTGATTTTGCTATCTGACTGGATGAAGTGTCCACCCAGAGTGCAGGGGAGTTGGGAAAAAATAAAGCTGGAGAGAGAGAAAGCAGGGCAACATAATGGACCACGGAGAGGCCAGCAAGGGGGACAGAGAGAGAAGAATGTAGAAGAAGAATACAGGAGGAAGCACGTGGAGAGAGAGAGAGAGAGAGAGAGAGAGAGAGAGAGAGAGAGAGAGAGAGAGAGAGAGAGAGAGAGAGCTCAGACTGCGAGATGGAGCAGAGAGATGAGTGGTAGAGACAGAAGGAGACAGGAATGAGAGGCAGTGTGAGACTAGAATGGGGGACTCAGAGACTGGGCAGGGGTGTGCCGAGAATGGAATAAATAGCAACTGATCAATCAACTGGCTTAGCCATCTTTTCATCCACTGTCTGCCCCATGGCCCGGGCCGCCCCATCTGGGTGAGAGGTTCGAGGCACCCCAAATACAGGCAGCTAGGGGAAGAGCCATTGGGGCCTCCCCCTGGCCGCCCTCAAAGATTTTTACAAATATGGACATATTTATATACATATATACATATATATGTTGATATAGTTGATTATAAAAGTATAGAATAATAAAAAAAACTTCTAATATATAATAATGAATGAAATAATGCCTCTTTCATAAGTTTTAAATAACTTTTTTGTGTAATTTTTAAGGATCAAATGAGTTAACAATTTTTGCAACTTTGAAATATACTCTAATATCTTTCAATTTTGAATTTACCTTATAATCTTTGGTGTAGTGTTGGGATCAAATTCTGAACTTCACTCATGCAAGTTATATACTCTAACACAAAGCTATATCCCCAGTCTTTAATTTCCACTTAACAGCTTATATGCTATTTTATCTATTAAATTTCCTCTACTGTTATTCCTATGAAATCTGAGGAGTTGAGGTACTGACAAATCTTCTCCCAGAACCTTATTGTGTTTTGTGGTATCTCCATCCCAGGAAGCACAATGGAAAGTTGTGCTGGCAATTGTAATGTAGATAATGGAATCTCAATGTGATAGAAGACAAGAGCGAGTGCTCAATTGCCAGTGTGAAGATAGATGTGACTATTGTGATGGGACATAACACAGCTGCAGTTCGAATGGTTCAATTTGCTTTATTAAAAGCAGTTCAGCCCAGTTTCTGCACTAAATGCTTAGCTTATTCCACAAAATCTTTTACAGATTTTTGCATGCTCAATTTCTTGAGTAAAAAAACATAAGGTAAAGCACTATTGTTCCTCCATCCACATTTTAAATATACCTTTTTATCCTAACTATTATGAAAAGTGTCTTTAGTTATTTATTATATAACAGGAAGGAAAATAAGTAAACTCTGATGAAAATACTGTCACTGATACTGAACTAGCAGCAATTTCAATAGGCATAGAAAAAATAAGCTTGAGAAATGAAGGTGATTATTTAGTCTGGATCTTCATGGATTACAGAAAACTCTGAAATTTCTTCTGTGTTTATATTCCCGGATTCCTATTGTAGAGCCCAAACAGACATAAGTCAGAAATAAGGAGTGTTTCCGCAGTAGCTCCCTAAACAATGAAGTGAGGCCTTTTCGAAAATAAAGCTAAGTGGAAACATCAAATCTATAAAACAGAACAATAGAGTATGGTAAGGTAAATACCACATTGCTTCAAGCACCCTGGGAAACAATATGGAGAGTTCTCAGTGAACTTAGAATTGAGCTGCATGTGACCCAGCAATTCCATTGTTTGGCTTCTACACCCCAGGACAGAAAACAGATACTCGATGGTAATTTTTATATGTAGGCAAACTATTATTCAACCTAGCACTTAATATAATTGCTAGGATATGAAATCAATCTAATTTTAAGCAACAGATGAACGAACTATAAAATTGTGGTATAGAGTCACAATGGAATACTATACAGTTATGAAAAAAGACAAAAGCATGCAACTTTCTGCAACCTGGTTGATAAAGGAAGGTATGTTGAGTAAAGTAAGGCAGAAGAAAAACATAGGATGATTTCACTTATCAGTGGTATATAGTATAACTAGATGAGGAAATATAATGTAGTAAAGGTGGGTATGTATATCACACTTGAACCCAGAGCATAGGGAGGAGGATAGAAAATAAAAGAAATCAAGAGATGGGAAGTAAGGATAAAAGGGTATGCAATGAGGAATAGGGGTCAGGGGTCTCGGTTATAGCCTTATTGTGGGAAAATGTCATAGATACATAACCAAAGTACAGACTCAACAAACCTGCAAACATGAGATCTAAACTTAAACTTCAGAATTTTGAACTGTGCATGTCAAGGTGGCAGGTGGGAGAAAGAGGTAGGAAAAGTGGGAACACTGGTGGAGGGTATTTGATACTGGTGGTGGAGTAGGTGTCAAAATGTTTTATGCCTAAAAGCCACCTATGAGGAAATTTGGAAATGATGACTCTTTAAAACAATTTTTAAAGATGATGAGTTCATTGTGTGACCATCATTAGCACCACCAAGTATAGGAAAGATAGAAAGTTGATAATTACTAATCCAAACTTTAAGGTTCACCTATCTGATGTGACAGAAATTGAAATGACACTGGAAAATAATAATGTATTTTTGTAATCTGAAAGAGATATTGTCTTTAATTCCTGCTGCTGCTGTAAACTTTTAACATTAGCTAAAATAACCATATTTTCTGGCATCTTGTATCAAGTATACATACAAATGCAGATTCATGAACGTGAATGCATTTGTTTTGAGTTTATTCATGCAAATATGCATGATATATATGAAAAATATAAGTAAATATACATAAGAAAATCTGAAATAGATAAATTTGCTATGTAGTGACATATCCTCATTGTTTTCAAGGTGAGTTGATAGCAGGAGAAAATTAAAATAATTCTAATGAGCAAAGATTTTAATAATAAAGAATAATTATTACTATTTTTACTATACGGAAAGACAGCTATACAGTTATACACTCAAACCTAATTATGTAACTCAATATATAGAGATTAGAAACAAATGAAATTGGAACATTTTAAACAAAGAGTTCCAGAAAAGATTTGTTTTTCCTTATGCTTTAGAATTTATGCTCTAGATATTATGCTCTAGAAAGCATAATTTAGGGAAATAAGGTTTTTATCATGTAGAAATGAACATATACCATTGTATTTTCCCAATAGCCATATGTGCATAGTGTTCATATGATAGAGATGGAGATGATGAATATACTCAGTACATGGACTTGTGTTCACTTATTTATCTATAGGGGGGTGGCAATTCACAAGTTCTCTGTGATAGTCCTGGCAATGCACTCAGTGATCCCTTCTGGCATTGGTCAAAGGACCATATGTGTCACAGTGAACTGAATCTTCATCAATTTCATGCAAGGCAAGCACCTCACTCATTGTACTCTATATTTGACCCCTGGACTTTGTAAAACAGAAGTTGGCTATATCCATATTCATAGTGAAAACCTGCTTGCAGCAAATCTCAGTATTAAGACTCAAATGATGCCAATTTTTGGTGAAGCTTACCATATTCTTGAAATAATTGTGTATTGAGTTGATTTCCCTAGAAAATAGCTTTGAGTTTGGTTTCACTGGTTGTATTTATTTTGTGAAAATCATCGTCTATAGTCTACAGAGCGTCGTGCTCACTTATGTATCATAGAGCAAAACATTCCTTCTGAGTAGAGCGTGATTTTACACTGTATAAAACACAGCAATTTCTCCTCACTCTCTTAGAAGTCACTGGTTTTATTTCTCACCACCCTAAAGTAGCATTACTAAAGCACAGTATACCTGATAGTAGAGCATGCTTAGAAGAATCAATATCTGAGTTTTCTGCACAGTATGTGGTTCTGTTAATGTCTACCAGGATGTCATATTTGCTTTGAATCAGTAACCAAGGAACTTTGCTGCTTTTCCTAGACCAGAATTCACAAGACTGACACTCAAAGGGAAAGATTGGGGGCAGCTTCTATACTTATTTCTTAAGAAATGCCAAGCTAATACTTTTTTTCTATTGTGTTCTCTTTTGTTCTCTTCTTTCTATTTATTTATTATTATATATTTTTTTAGGCTGGAGTGATAGCACAGTGGTAGGGCGTTTGCCTTGGGTGCAGCCGGCTGGCCAAGCCGGGTTTGATTCCTCCGCCCCTCTCAGAGAGCCCAGCAAGATACCGAGAGTATCTCGCCTGTGTGGCAAAGCCTAGCAAGCTACCCGCAATGTCTTCAATATGCCAAACACAGTAACAACTAGTCTTAAAAAAAAAAAAAAGGGAGACGTTACTGGGCCTGCTTGAGCAAATCGATGAACAATGGGAGGACAGTGCTAGTGCTATTATTTTTTATTGAATCATCATGAGATACAGTTACAGCTTTCATGTTTGAGTTTCAGTCATACAATGATCCAACACCCATTCTGTCACCAGTGCACATTTTCCACCACCAAAATACCCAGTATTCCCTCCTCCCTCCTCCATCCCAATCCTTCCCCTGCCTGTATGGCAGACAATTTCCACAATTCTCTGTCTCTACTTTGATTACATTCAATATTTTGACAAAAGTCCCACCATTATTTGGAATTTTTATGCCACCACTCAAACCTACTGAAAAAGGCAATGCTAGACAATTTATTTTGTATTGCTTATTATGAATAGCAGAAGATGTCACGTGGCCATGGAAGCAAAATGTTGAAAATCTAAAATTTTAGGTAATTAGGGTCTGGAGAGATCTCTGCAGCTAGGTGCTCAGTTCTGAGATTCTTTTGTGTCTCTAGATTATGGCTGTTAAGAAGCTTGAATAGTAGCCGGAGGCAGCTCTTAGGCATCATCTCAGGGTCCCATTGGGGCGGGGGGCAGTGGGACGAGAGTGACCGGCTCCTCCCCTATCTCATGAGACCTGACTGATTCGGATATCTTAGTGAGTCATGTAAGAGGCTCACTTTTGATGAACATAAAGCACAATCAAGGAAGAATCACCGTACAAGTCAATTCAACCCGACTAGGAAAAAGGGAAAATTTGGGGACACACCTTGACATCTTTTGTTATTGCTATCTACTTTGACATGATTTGATCCATATCTATATCTATCTATATATCAGTAAACTGATAATATATAAAAGTATAATATAATATAAAAGTAACTGTGAATTGTTCAAATGTTTCTGGAAAAAATTTTAAATATATTGACAAAGCAAGGCATGATGATTTATAAAGGTGCTTGCTAAGAGGAAAGTGAATTAGAGTCAAGTGGTAGAAGGAATTTAAAAATACAAGTTAACACTCTATAATATGATCCGAAAATGGTTACTATAGTCATAGACATGTTCACTTTGGTTCAGTAATGTCTATCTACTATCTAGACAGTGTTCACCTCTATATGCATCATTTAGTATATGCATCATCATATACTAAAAGTTTTTTTTTATTTTATTACAATTTAAAGAGTTAGTTAGATAGATATCTTAATTGCAGTTTATTTTTTATACTGAATTTAAGCATCAGGAAACCTTGTACAAACAAATGTGGTTTAGAAGACAAATGAACACCTTTCAAAAACGGATTAGAGTAACATAAAAATTACATGCCAGTAAACTTTAAGGCTTAATTACAATAAAAAATGGAACACTTTTTATTTCAATAGGGTTGTACTATAATATCAAGCCATGTGATGTTAGAATTGATGCACCAAATTGACTCTTATTAACCGAAGAAGGCAATTATAATGCAAAACTTCTTCTGAGCATTTCAGATTGCATTCTCTAAAGATGATCAAGATTATATCTTCTCCCATATTTTCTTTGACTGATATGACTAATCTTGATATCTTTTATATTATTGATATGGTATAAAGAGATGTGACATGATTCTTCCTTAGGCTTTTGGATGAATCTCCACTTACGGAAGATGTATTGATATTTCTTTTATCTTAGATCTTATGATTCCATCAGCAGTGATGCTCCGTGACCAGTAGCTGAGGTTCTAAATGAAACCTGTCTGATTCTTGGGTCTTTTCATTTTCTTTCTGACCTAATATGGAGCTACATTATGAAGAAGTCCAGTCTCAGGGAATGACTACGTGCATTTGTCAGTATCCCTAGCTAGGCTCCCAACTTATCTGATGCTTGATCAAATCCATTGAGACCAGCATAAATTATACATCAGAGGACTCCAGACCTTAGCTATTGGGTCCAACTTTAACCTGTGAGTGAATAGATAGCATTTTATAATAAAGAGTCACATTTTTGGATAATTATAATGTAACTCAGTTATATAAAAATCAAATATAATTTACTTCCATTAAAAATGTATCAAGAAACATGACAAGCATTCTAGAGATTTTTTTTGACATTTGTCATATATGCAGTATACATGGATTCTCCCACTTGGCCTTGCCTGTGGATATATTTAAATATTAAAGAACATTTTCAGAAGACTGTCCAATTTTACTTGCTCTCGTCAATGTTCATCTGTTCTATTCCAACTAACCATAACTTGTGCTATGTTTTCCAATAATATCCCACTTTAAATCCATTATCTGTGTGTGTGTGTCTGTGTGTCTGTGTGTATAAATAAGTTTGACTTGGCATCAGTTAGTTTAGTAAATTTAAGAAATGGTGCCAAAGTGAAAATGAGGAAAAAGTAACCATTAAGAAGAATAAATCTCCTTCTTAGAAAACTACCAAAATTTACATAATATTGAAACTGAATGTGATTTTAGAGGAGAAGTCATTTGAACAGAAGAATACCCTCCTGGGCTTGTTTAACTATCCTTAGAGAGATTATTTTACCTTTGTTGTGGACTTCTTTTTAAAGTCAACTGTTTTGTTCAAAACCAGAGAAACAGCAATAAAAAACCCTGAGTAACTAAACTGTATAGTATCTTCTCTAGAACAAAGGTCATGTTTTGTTGCAAAAGATTTTGGCTCAGAACCACCAATTTGTGTTTAGTCATGTACCTAAACCAAAACACATTACCACTTTGGATCCCCCAGACAGAAGAAGAAAAAGAATTATCCTGGGGTTGTTCCTGCTGTTTCCTTTGCAGAGTGAAATTCACATTTCTTTTCTAAGAATCAATTGCTATTGTCATTATCTTTATGATTATTTGCTATATTTTATAAAACAGTAATACTTATGTGCTTAGCTTTAAAATAGAATGAATATCCAGATATGGGAGAATAACAAAGCCAGAGAAGAGATTAAGTCAAACAAAACACTATGAGACTGGAAACTCAGTTACTATGGCAGAAGGTGGTTGACAGTTCACAACGGGGATGGCTGCAAGGGACTGTGGTGAAGTGTGTTTTTATAACATGGATTATGCAGATGAGTAGAATGACACCTCTAAAACATATATAGTCTTGCCGACCAATATTACTTCAATAAAAATAAAACAAAAAAAAATGAAAAAGCAATTCAGAATCTCAGATCATTCCTCAATCTTGACCACTAGTAAGTAGTGCAGTTGAGGAGGAAATGTGGACGAATGTGACAAAATGTTTTTTCCATTTTTTTAGATATTAAATTTTTGGAAAATCCTTTATTAAATTGCATTTTAGGCATTTAATAAAATCCTTTATTAAATTGCACTGTTTCTTTAGTGCTATCTAGGGGAAACGTTTCTAAAATATCTTCTCTGAATTTTTTTATGATCAATGAAAATTACTTTGAAGATATTTTAGTTAAATATTTGACTAAATAATATTGAAGTTAACAGATAAAACTAATTCTCCTTTACTCTTCTCATAGTTTACTGTGAAGGATGGCCAATACTTGTTTATTATTCTAATTGAGTTTGTATCAAGATTTTATTTTATTTTATTGGCTTTCAATTATGCTTCCACTTCAATTCATTTTAAATTTGTCTCAGTGTTTGTATAGCATTAAAATTGCACATTTTAAAACATCTGTTTCAATTGAGCTTTCTTTCTTACTATAATATTTGCTGCAGCTGTTTCTGCCAATGACTGTCTGATAACCAGAAGTTTATTTTGCTTGATTTTTCTATTTTGTTTTCTTAAAATAAGAGAAAATATTTTAAAAAACATTAAGTATAGGGCAGTCATTTTCTTATTATTTTATTTGTATCTTTGTGCAGTGTTTCATCATTTTCTATAGAGGAAAAATGCAATGTTGAGATGAGTCCTTCAGAAAATTTCAACTATTAGTAGAACCAATTAGAAAGTATTTCAAAGGCCAAGTTGTAAGCTGTTTCCTATATAGCATTCTAAAACAGAGAAACTGACATTGAAATAACTAAAAACATTAACTATGGAGATAGTATTTATCTGCTGATAATACCTAATACCTTCGACCAAAACGCTTAACTTTTTACTACCAAGATTTGTCTCTGAAAACAATTATTCTTGAAGTCTTTTACAGAAAGACTTGAGAAACAGGTAAATATAGGCTATTGTCATTATGAACTTTTTTTTTGCTTTAGTATTCATGGGAGTTTCGGTGAAATGGTATCACCCTGCCGCACCCCTGTCTTGACATCAACGATCACTTCTTTGTAGAATAGTGAGATCCTGGTAGTGAATCCGCAATACAGCTCATGGAGGATCCTGAAGTATTGGGCTTGAATGCCCTGATTGGCTAGGGCTTCAATGACTGCTTCCGTCTCAACAGAATCAAAGGCCTTCTTTAAATCAATGAACGTTAAACAGAGCAGCATCTTGAACTCCCGAGAAACCTCAATGAGCTTGGTTATCGTGTGGATATGGTCTATGGTGCTGAATCCTTTGTGGAACCCGGCTTGCTCGCATGGTTGTCCTTCATCTAGTGTTCTGCCAATCCTATTTAGAATGACTCGAGTGAACAACTTGTAGATGACAACAATAGGCAGATCGGGCGATAGTCGCCAATGTCATGGATGTCTCCCTTCTTGAACAGTAGTACGGTCCTGCTGGTTTTCCATTGGGACGGAAACTTGCATTCAGACAGGTAGCGTGTGAAGAGGCGAGCCAGTGTATTGATGAGTACTGACGGCAGGTTCTTCAGGTGTTCAGGTTTGACCTTGTCTGGGCCGGGTGCTGTTTGTTTCTTTACCGACGAAATGGCATGTCGGATTTCGGAAGGGAGAACGTTGGGAACGACATATCCATCCTGTGGAATTTGGTATGTCAGCAAGTGGACATGGCTATCGAAGAGATTTGAGTAGAAGTCATGGATAATCTTCTCTATTGCCGTTCTGGAGGATGTGATGGATCCATCAGGACGTCGGAGGGCAGTCATCTTGGTCTTATAGTTGGCGAAGGACAGGCAGGCGTTACGAATACTTTTCCCAGCTTCTGCCGCATCTACCAGTACTTCTGCTCTTCTCTCTTTGAGGTCTTCCTTGATCGCATCTCTGCACTGCTTTGTGAGCTCGGATGTTAGCTTGCGGTTGCCTGAGGCATGCGCCAAACCACGCTGGTGAATTAGCTCAAGAGTTTTCGAAGATAGGCGATTTTTTGTGGCTATCTCTCTCTTGGCGTTCCTCGCACATTCATGGAGGTGCTGAACCAGTCGATCGTATTCCTCGTCAATGTTGTCAACAATGGCATCTTCCCATGTTGCCGCAATAGTACCAAAGAGTTCCCAGTTGGTGGTCATTCTGAAACTCTTCAGTGCCACCCTCGAGAACATCATGCGACGAATGGAATGGGAAGGAATGGGAGTGAAGATAGATGGCCGGGAACTACACCACCTCCGCTTTGCTGATGACATTGTTCTAATAACACCAAACATCAGCCAAGCGGCACAAATGCTGGCCGACTTTGACCGTGAGTGTGGAAAGGTAGGACTACAGCTGAATCTTACGAAGACAATGTTTATGAGAAACAGCCTTGTTCCTGACGCCCCATTCGCTCTCAATGGAACGACCATCTCCGAATGCAACAGCTATGTCTACCTAGGTCGAGAGTTCAACATGAAAAATGACCTGGCATCCGAGCTGCGCAGGAGGAAGAGAGCGGCTTGGAACGCCTTCAAGAACGTCGAAGAAATAGCTAAGAGGACGAAGAACCTCTGGCTCCGGGCACATCTCTTTGATTCCACTGTTCTTCCTGCATTAACATATGCCTCAGAGACCTGGGCCCTATGCAAACAAGATGAGAACGCTATTCAGGTCTCCCAAAGAAGAATAGAAAGAGCTATGCTTGGAATATCACGTTTCACTCAAATGAGAGAACGAATCCGGAGTTCTGACATCTGTCGACGATCAAGGATCAGGGATGCTGTCTCATATGCCAAGGTGTCGAAAATCAGATGGGCTGGTCACGTAATGAGATTTAAAGATGACCGTTGGACTAGAGCTGTTACTGATTGGATTCCACGGGATGTCAAAAGACCGCGTGGCCGCCCACCTACCATATGGTTAGACTTCTTCCTCAAGATCATGAACGATCGGTTTGAGGCCCTTCATGTTCCCGGAGCGAACAGATGCCATTGGGCTACACTAGCACGCGACAGGGACAAATGGAGACGTTACTGGCGACCGCTCGAGCAAATCGACGACTCACGGGAAGTTTAGTGATTAAGTGAAGTGATTCATGGGAGAAGGAAATAATGTGTAAGGTCTATATGCACCAAACTATTTTTATTGATAATTCTATTACTCAGTTTCATATAGCTGATACAATTTCAAAGTCAGTATTAGTAATATTTTTTGTCCATACTGTCATTATTTTACTTTATATTTTGTTTCTTTTGTGGGGCGGGGGCATCAGAACCTGTGCTCAGGGCTAACTCTTAGTACTTCACTCAGGAATCACTTCTGGCAGACTGTAGCACTGTAGCACTGTCCTCCCAGTGTTCATCAGTTTGCTCGAGCGGGCCCAGTAACATTTCCATTGTGAGATTTGTTGTTACTGTGTTTGGCATATCGAATACCTCATGGGTAGCTTGCAAGGTTTTGCTGTGCGGGTAAGATACTCTTAATAGCTTGCTGGGCTCTGGAGAGGGGCGGAGGAATCGAACCCGGGTTGGCCCAGTTGTCCAAGTGCATTGCAAACACCCGCTAAAAGGACCAAACTGGGATCACAGGATAGAACCCAGGCCAGCCACCTATAAGACAAACACTACCACTGAAGTGTTGTTCTGGCCCTGCACTGTCAGTATTTTAAATGTCATATGTTTATCCTGAATACTGCATGATTCCTTGGATCATCAACTTAAAGATGTATTTAATTGAGCTACTTTTTGTTTCCAACTTCCTATTGAAATTGTCACAATGAGAGTAAAGATTTATATGAAACTAACATTGCTAAATGTGTTACTCAAGTTTAAAGCAATTTTATATAATCATACCTAAGTATTTCACATGAGGTATAAAATATTTTACTCCATATAAAGGTATTTGAATATGTATAGTAAATTCTCACCCACGTAATCATACAAAATCAATCGAAACTATTTTAGATTGGTTTAAATTACTTTGTTTCCATACTTTTGTTAATGGATATCGCATGGTAGAGTTTTGGGGTTGGAGTGGGGTCAAACCGGCTTTGCTTAGGGCTTACTCCTGGCTCTGTTCTCGGGGATCAATCATGGCAGTGCTCAGGAGGCAATTGTGGTGCTGGATATTGAACCAAGGTTGGCAATAGATGAGGCAAGCCCTGTGTCTGCTGTCTACTACCTCTCAGATGCCCACATAAATTTTTGTTCTAGTTAGCTATAATAGAGATTCTGAAAAGGATTCTTTTGGCTATAGTAAGTGATACTTAATGATAAATTGTTAGATTTTTCTTATAATTTTCTCTTATCTGTAAAACATTAATTTTTGGCATGATAATGACATTTTAACAAAAATGAAATATTAGAAATAAGTGAAATGTAATTGTTGATTTAGAAATGACAGGGCTGATTTATAAATACATTCTCTAAATGGTTTTGAGTTGGTCTGTTAACTTAAAATAAAGAAAATTATGTTTGAGGAACATAGCCTCTCATTTATATATCTTAACAATTTAGAAACCTTGTTAAGAATGAGGCAATTGCTTCCATTTAGTTCATTTTTAATTCCCATAGAAACATGTTTGAGGTTTAGTATTCATGAAACATGAAATGAAAAATTCCTCTTATAAAAGTAAGAAAGGGAATAAAAGAAATTCATCATAGTAAGATACTGAAATGATACTTGAAAAATTTTACATGAATACACTAATTGCTGGGGCCATTCCCTGCTCACATAGCTATTTATCAAAGACAGAATGATAAATATAAGCTATGGTTTATAAAATCCTTTTGAAAATATTAAAATAAATGATTCATATTGTGCACAGATGGCTAAATGGAAAAGTATTACATTATATATTCAGTGATTTTTTTCTTTATGAATTGGTTAGGAATTCAGTGTACTAATTATGTACAATACCCTTAAATGAATTATTGGAATATTAACTTTTAGTAGACTTTTAAAAGATAGAAATTCTGAAAAGCCATCAGGAAAAAAAAATCACAGCAAGCAGTTAGATTTAGTTTAAATGTATAATTTTGAAAAGTACAGAATTTTAGTTCTATAAAATTAAAATTCTGTACAAGGGAAAATCATGAGTGTTGAAGAAGATCGTAACCACTTATTTTCTCTTTATTGTATGGACCCTATTCTTTCAAAGTTTTTAATACTATCAGTGTGAGAGCTACTAAATGATTTCATTCTTTTCATTTTCTTATTCCTGAAGGCCGGAAGTCTTCGAAAAGTAATGTATAACATGTTTTTACAGAAAAAGAATTGACTGTCCATTATTTCTGGTCAACTTTATTTTACCTAACAACAGCTTTGTTCTTTGATACTCATGTAATCTCTAATAATATTAGCTATGGTAATATTGGGATTCTGAGTTGGTAAAATATGGTAGAAAAATATTTGCTCTAAGGAAATGTTTTCAATGTTACTATTAAAAACTACTATTTTAACATTGTTTCTTGGACTTGCATATTTACCTCTATACATCATTTCCTTATTATATGTTTGAAGTTATTTTCTTGATTTCTTATTAATATTATGGTTAAAAATTAACCTATAAAACTATGACAGTACCAATTTTCCCCTCTTATTTGTTAAAGCAGGTCCAGGAGACTTTTATGACAATGACTGGTGTGAATATTTTAGATATTGGCTTTGTAGAACTCCACTGTACTTAATGCTATAGTAAAAAAAAAGTACATTATCATTGATAATGCCTGTGCCATTACAATGTTGAATTAAAATAAGATACTATTTACAAAACACGTGATCTGATTTCTGTCACATAACTTTGTTTTAAATAAAATGTATAAGAAATATTTCAAACCTATCAAAAGCTAGAACATACGAGGTACATTAAATCCTTGCAAACTCGCCCTGTTAAATAATCTTCTATTAGTCATTTTAGCAGAAAATCTCAGGTAACTATTAGGGTCAGTACATTACTTATATGCTTATATGTACTATACCCAAAGACATTATGCTAGAGTTTTAAGAATGGTTGAGATGATACACAAGAAGGTATAACCTTTCTTTCATCATGGATTATAAGAGAAGGCCTTTAATCCCTATGGTATTCTCCTACATTTTGACATTATCAACTGGCAACAGAGAGAATTTATGGTTATTTCAAGTCTCATAAATAGCTCTGTCAGTGATGATAATGTTGATAAAACTTCTGTTATAGGTAAGCATATTTATATATTAATATTTATCCTCCACCCCTCTTGGAGAGCCCAGCAAGCCCTCATGACAAAGCCTGGCAAGCTACCTCTGGCGTATCCGATATGCCAAACACAGTAACAAGTCTCACAATGTTACTGGGTCTGCTCGAGCAAATCGATGAACAATGGGAGGACAGTGACAGTGATGGTGACAGAATATTTATCTAATTTTTATAAAGGATTACAAGTGACTCCAGAATCTATTTATTTCCACCGATAAACTCAAAACCAGGTTTTTCTGAACCAAAGACATTTTCCATATGTCCATATTGGGTGATTTGGCTTCATGTCATGCTTATTTGGAATGCTTGAGTTATTATATGTACATGCAGATTAGGCTGAATAAAAATAGAACAACCCAGTTACATGTAATATTTTATTGTATTGTATTTAATTGGGCTGGAGTGATAGCACAGAGGTAGGACGTTTGCCTTGCACACAACCAGCCCAGTTTGATTCCTCTGCCCCTCTCGGAGAGCCTGGCAAGCTACCAAGAGTATCTCGCCCACACAGGAAAACCTGGCAAGCTACCTGTGACGTATTCAATATGCCAAACACAGTAACAACAAGTCTCACAATGGAGACATTACTGGGCCCACTCGAGCAAATCAATGAACAATGGGAGGACAGTGTTGTGTTGCTTATTTAATTGGTTTTTCTCCATTATATAGACATGTACTGTGATAGATGTAACAGTTAGTTTGTATTCTGAACAAATTGCTCCCTGTGTATTCTTTGAAATAGCTCAATAGTTACTGATTCCTTCTAAAACATAATTTTGGGTTTATCATTAAATTTCAATTTTTTTGTTTTGAAGACTGCACATTGTTCTGTTAAAAACCCTCCCATTTACTCTACTGGTCAAAATGTTGTTTTGTTGTGTGGGAATATACCTTTTCCCTACTAAAAATAATACAATGCTAGTATTTAGAGAATTTATTGACATAAATGTGGAGTGATAGCATAGTGGTAGGGCATTTGCCTTGCGTGCAGCCAGCCCAGCCGAGCCAGGTTCAATTCTTCCACCCCTCTCCAAGAGCCCGGCAAGCTACCAAGAGTATCTCACTGCCCGGCAAAGCCTCGCAAGCTACCCGTAATGTATTTGATATGCCAAACACAGTAACAGCAAGTCTCACAATAAAGATGTTACTGGACCCGCTCAAGCAAACTGATGAACAACTGGAGGACAGTGCTACAGTGACATTAATGATATTTTGGTTTTCAGTGTATTTTATGTCATGATATCTAATTAAAATAGACTCAAAATATGTATTGAAAATTTTCTTTAGGTCTATTCTCTGGTATAATGAGTATTTAGAATCAAATGGATGATACCAGAATATTGATACATCCTCATGTTAATTATTTCTTCTTTCTTTGTAAAGGCCATTCCTTTGGTACATGGTCAAGTATACTTCTTGGATTGGGTAATTATGCCTTTGTGTGTTATGTAGCACTGTAAAACTGAGGACATCAATACTGATGTCTAATCATGTTTGTATTTGTATTTCATTCAGGCATGTATTTATTCATTCATTACATTTTCATTTGATATGCACATAATTTTATGCCCCTTCTGGTATTGTAGAACTATCACTTGCTAGAGTTTCAGTCTTTAGCATTTTAAAGAATATTATTTAAATGTTTTGCTTTTTAAATGTTTCAACAAAAGGTCTATATGTTAGAAAATGTTATGTCATGGCAGAATTATTATAATGGAGATTTACCAGCATAACTAAAGAATAGTAAAAATTAAAATGTATGAAACATTGTCTGGCTACCAGACAAAATTAATCTGGCAAATTTTTACAACTCAGTAAAAAATTTGTACAACTTCTTGGCCAATTTTCTTTCTTATTCAGGAAACAGAAATTAGACATCTGCTTCTTCAAAAATGAAATTAAGCTAAGTGACACCTAAGAATATATAGAGTAAGCAAAACTGAACAAAACAAAGTAGTCGAAGAGCCTGTATGTACTTAGCTTTCAGCTCTATATGCCACACATGCCCCATGATTTTGGAATACTAGAGATAGCACAGTGGTAGGGTGTTTGCCTTGCGCACAGCTGGCCTGGCTGAGCCAGGTTCGATTCCTCCACCCCTCTCAGAGAGCCCAGCAAGCTCCCGAGAGTATCTCGCCAGCACGGCAAAGTCTGGCAAGCTACCCGTGACACATTCAATATGCCAAACTCAGTAACAACAAGTCTCGCGATGGAGACGTTACTGGGCCCGCTCAAGCAAATTGATGAACAACGGGAGGACAGTAACAGTGCTACAGGATACTCAAGCATTTATTTGTAGATTAGCTTTTGGCCCTGTTTTAATCTCATTTTCTATTTCTCTTGAGTGGTTTGTAAAGTGTGTGATACATAATACTTTGTCCTGGGGAACACTGGACCTATGCAGAGAGGCAATACAGCTTTGGGTGCAACTGGGGACACTTCTTTTTTAAAGACCAATTCAGGGTGGCGAAGAAGCTGAGAGAATTTTTTAAGGGGTTGGTAGACCAAATGTACTCAAAGGTTGGCATGCAATTTAAGCCAACCTTAATTAGCCACTTATTAAGTAGTCAGTCACAATATAATTCATCAAACCAGTTCAGCTTTGTCCTTATATTCATAAGGTCATATGTCCACTCTGACACTGAAAATGAATGATACAGTTTTAGTTTTTCAGTGTCTAAAACTAAATTTCAGCAGTTTTTTTACTCTGGCATGGAGGGAGTCAAGGAAGAAAAAATAAATAAATACATAAAAGCACAGTACAATTAACAGTGTGCTTTATACTAAAGCAATCTGACATTATTCAACAACAATATCCTCTCAACAGGATATATTAAGTACCTAGGTTTCATTTTTAAAATAGAAAACAGGAGTTAATATTTGGAAAATAAAATCCTGAAAAGTCTGATAATTTCAAAGGAATGTATTACAAGACTTAAACTTTATTCCAAAGATTAATTCTGTCCAATTTAATTTGTACTTTAGCCTAATAAATCTTGAATACAGTTTTGATAACAATGAGGGCTTTGTATAATTTTCTTTCATAAAAAGAGACATGTATTAAACTATTTTCCGCAAAACCATTTCAGTTCCCTGAAAACAATTAATAAATGTTTCTTAGCAGTGAGCATGTATCAAAATTTTCGTTACATTAAATAAATGCAAAATAGAATACCTAAATGATGCCAATTATTCGGTGCCAGGCTTAACACTGGAGAAATGTTTCAGGCAATCTTTTCAATTTTATATTATTGAATTTTATATTATTAAATTTGTTATTTATACACCCCTTTCTGAATTACAATTGACCTTATAATAAACAAGACTATTTCCTTGTGCAGCTTCTTTTGGTTTGCCCCGCCGTGACTATATGCTATAAACTCACATCTCTTATAGTGTACAGAAACATTGAGTGTCCTTCGGATTTAATAGTCATACTGATATATTCTTGTATTGTTAATTCCACTGCATTAGTTTATCCTATGAACTATCTTGGTTAGATACTGTTCTTATTTTTTCATAAAGAAATGCTCATGTGACTAGAGAGATAGTACTGCAGGTAGGACACCTGCTTCATATACAACTGACTAGATTTGATCCCCAACACTACAGTACTGTCCCCTGGTCAGTACCAGAAGTAATCCCTGGGTGCAGAGCCAGGAGTAAGCCTTGGGCACTGATAAATTAAAAACAAATACCCCACCCACCAAACCAAGAACAAACAAAGAAAATGGAAATATAAAAGAAACAAAAAGAAACAAAGTATCATTATGATTATTGGTTTTTTAATGAGATTAATATTTAGAATCTACTACATATTTCAATGCTATTTGTTCTGAACACAAATTGACATTTTCAGTGATCACTGCTGATAGTTTTTTCAATGTCTGAAAACACACCAACAACCATCCTTAGCCCAGTTTATTTGCTTTGAAAGATCAAATTGTTCCGTAAAACTTTCAACTGAACTGCTTGCATTTCTTTAAACATGAATAACTATAATATAACATGGGTTATTTTGGATGTATAATTTCAAATTAAAATACAGAGCAGTCAGGAGTATAATTCTTTTTTTTTTTTTGCTTTTTGCTTTTTGGGTCACACTGATCCGATGCTCAGGGGTTACTCCTGGCTCTGCACTCAGGAATCACTCCTGGTGGTACTTGGGGGACCATATGTGATGCTGGGAATTGAACCCGGGTCAGACGCATGCAAGGCAAATGACCTACCCGCTGTGCTATTGCTCCAGCCCAGTAATTCATTTTTTAAAAGCAAATTAATATTGTTCTTTCAGTATGCAAGTCAATTAGACAACTAACTTTCCAGTAGACTGTAGGAACAAATGTCTCATTGATTTTATTATAGTGAACCCTCTGAGGACATTGTTTATATACGATAGTAAAGGAAAATGTATGATAATAGTCAAGATTGTATATATGGAAATAGTTGCTAAAATATTTTATATTAGATTCCTTGAATATGAACAACACAGTTACTAATACGATGAAACATCTGAATGAAAAATGAAAAGAATAAGAGTAAAAAGTTACTGCAGAAATAATTTGATGAATAATTAAGGGCAGCAGCTACTTAGAGAGTAGAGAGCAGGACAATATTTTAGCACTGTGCAATACTGTGAATCTATAATTATCTTCATTTTTCCATTTTCAGTAGTTGGTAACTAATATAGAAGCTTTCAAAACTCAGCTAGAAATGTGAACCAGAAATTTGAGCTTCACATTTCAAAGAATATTGCTTACTTTTGAGGTGAGGAGTAGGAGAGAGTAAAATTCTCGACAAAATAAAGCAGGCAAATTTCATGAAATTTAACACAAGCAGCAAAATGATAAAGCCTCTTTGAAACCTACCAAGTACGATAAATTAACAATCATAAGTCTGAAACCAGTAACAAGTCCTGTTTTCACACTAATGGCTTCAGTCAGCCTAAAATAGATGGCTCTAAAAAGGGATCTGCATTGATCAAAAGAAATGGAAAGAAATCTAATGGCTAACTAAAAGTAGTGACATATGAACTGATTTAGATTATGCAGTGTAATTACTCAGTGCATTGTTACATGTTTATCATCCTGCTTTCAACCCTAAAGTCCAAAGGTATTGCCAAATATGCCACTGTAGACAAATGCAATCCAAGTCAAAATCACTGGAAAAGGAAAGGAGGACCAAAATTAACTGAAAGTTGTTCTTTTTAAAGAAGAAAATAATTACAAGTCTTGTTCCATAAGATAATAGCTCATAACCTTGAAAGTGAGAATTGTCATTGTAACTCAAGAGTAGCAGGAAGAATTATTAAATAATTATCACTCTAGCACTGTCCTCCCCTTTTTCATTGATTTGCTTGAGCGGGCCCAGTAACGTCTCCATTGTGAGACTTGTTACTGTGTTTGGCATATCGAATACGTCATGGGGAGCTTGCCAGATGGGTGAAATTCTCTCAGTAGCTTGCCGGGCTCTCCGAGAGGGGCAGATGAATTGAACCTGGGTCAGCAAGGCCAGCCCCATGCAAGGCAAATGCCCTACCGCTGTGCTATGGCTCCAGCCCAACTCAGTGGTAAGTGCATATTTTATAGGTAGGAGATCGAGGCTTGAGCCCCACCACCAAAATTCAAAAAGCTCTTTAGGTGGGACCAAGAGTAGGCTTAGCTGAGAATGGCTAGCTTAGAATGCTGAAATCTTGCAGAGGACTTGTTAAAGCACAAACTGGGCACCACCCCTGGAGTTTCTGTTTCAGCAGATCTAAATTGGATAAGAAAAGTCTGCATTTTGAAAGTCACAAATATGGCTGACACCAGGTGTTTGAACACTAGCATGGCTTGAGATATTTATATGCTCCCCCTACCTTCCATATATACAGGGAACTTGCTCTAAGAGAAAAAAAGATCCTCTCCATTTCAGTGCTCAAATGGGAAGTCTTTTGGAGCAGGGGGTAATGGTGGTGGTGGTGGGGTGTTGGGGTCATACCCAGCGGTACTCAGGAATCTACCTATTAAATTTCTGATTCGTTCATATATATGTCTCACACTAACCAGTATTACAAATGCAAATTTGTATTGCAAGGTGCATCATTCATTTTTTTTACCAAGACGATTGCTAGAAGTATGGCTGAGAGTGTTCTTATTGTTGTTATAGTTGCTTTGTTTTGTTTTTTCATCCATTAAGAAAAAATAGTTATGCATATAAGAATAAATAAGATTTCCCACTGTGAGACACCAAACCAAAGAGTAGATGTTAAATGCAAATTTAAAAGCTTTTGAGAGTTATATGAAATAATAGTCTATAAATTTGTGCACTAAATCATATAACTCATTAATAACCATATGGAAAAATCGGTATGATTTACTTATTCAAAGGAAAGTTCATTCTAGAAGGCATATTGGAGAGACTGTTCAGAGGGTAGAATACAGGATTTTCAGAACTATAGGACAGTGAATCTATTGTTATCTTCATTTGCCATATTTTCTAGTATTTGGTAGATTAATGTGATCCAGAAATGTGAATCATTAATGGAAACCCTATGTTTTAAATAATATTGCCTACGCTTGAGGTTGGAATAGGAGGAGAAATTAAAATGCTGGGCAAAATAAAACAGGCAAATTTTAAGTTATTCTGACAGTTCATTGAGTTTAATTCACCACTACTCAGCCACTAATCTGTCACATTTTATAAAAACAGTTCTGACAAGGCCACACATTCATAGTATTTCAATACCAGGCAATGGAATGTAAATGAACTAGAAAATAATGCATTAGATGCCCTATTATGTCAAGCTTATGATGTATATATTAATACCCATTTTTTGCTAGCTGCCATCATTTTGGACTAGGAAACTACATCTATGATTATGTTTTCATAAACCATAATGATCCAAAGAAAAATAAATAAAATTAAAATTATTAAGTGAAGTTAATTATAAATTAAAATATATCAGATTCCTTAAGATCATTTATGTTTAAGACTCAACATTAATATGGTATTCAGTAATTTTTAAAAAATGTCTGATCACACTATGCCTTCAAAATGGTATAAGATAAAAAAGTATCTTTTGTATGATTTCTTTTAATTGTGAAAAGGATATTTCTAACTTAGAAATTGTGTGTGGACAAAAAATGTTCACTTAGGAAATACTAAGAAAGAGAGTGAGAGAGAGACATACACTGAAGAAAGAATACTAGAGTCCTCTCCTGAGAGGAGAGAGCTTCAGAATTTTTAAAGTACTCCATAGCAGTACTTTGTTATTCTTGATCTCTGTGCTTTTATTTATGTTATGAATTTTTGTATATAGATATACATATACACATACTCATACATAAACTTCATACATAAACTTAACCATGCTATTTACTTTCTCTATTTATGTACTTTTACTTTTTCATCTTGGAGAGCCCAGCAAGCTGCCAAAAGTATCCTGCCTGCACAGCAGAGCCTGCCAAGCTACCCATGGTGTATTCGATATGCCCAAATCAGTAACAATAACAGGTCTCATCCCCCTGACTCTGAAAGAGCCTCTAATATGCCATCAGGCAACTCTAGCATGCCAATCAATGAACAACGGGAAGACATGTGATACAAATGATGCAAGTAATACTTTTTCATAAATACAACATTTTGGTCTTGGTGATTTTTCTCTATTTATTTAAAATTACGCTTCATAATCTTTGCTTCATAAATTTAAATTAATTTTAATAAATTATTATTTTAAATATACTGATCTAGTTACTAAAGCAGAATAAATGTCTTACTAGTATTGATCTTGTATTCTAGAAAGTGGAACTATAAATCAGTAATAAACATAGCAGTATTCATGAACAGCTTGTAATGCTTTATCTCAAGGTAATTCAATAACATAAAAAATTAATATTTAAAATATAAGAATTGGACAAATAGTAGGTGTATTAGATAAAGTATTGAAAAGTTGGGCGGAGCAAGCATAAATGTTGGCATGTTTACAAATAATGTAAGATCTGTTAAAGCATTTCTGGGCAAGATATTTACTTAGGAAAGTGAGGTAATTGTGACGACTTGTGAATGAAATAGTGACAAAAATAGGACAGTGTAGGGACTAGAGCTATAGAGTTCAGCACATAGGCTTAAGGTTGTTAAGGCTACTTTCCTATTTCTTTTGAACTATAGGAACTTCCCAATTCAGAAGATAGACTATCCCTGTAGTTAACCATATTTTTTGCAGTTTTAAAACTGACAATTTTTTAGTTGAGGTTCAATTCTTAAATCATGTGCTGTAAAAGTTGCATTGCCATCTTGCTTTGTTAATTTTGATTCTTGAAATTCTGTTTTTTTATATTGTTTGCTATTTCTCATGTTACGAATTACCAATAATCTGGTGACACAAAACAATGCATATTGTTATTTTATATATCTGTGGATCAAGTTTGTGGCAGAAATCTTACTAACTAAAATATAGGTTTACATAGACTACCTTTCCTTATGAAGGTCCAAAGGAGCGTATGTTTCTTTGTCGAGCAGAGAATTTCCCATTTCTTGCTTTATGACCCTTTTCTAATTCAAAGCCAAAAAAAGCAGTTTGCATTTTCGTATCACATTTCTTAAAACTTATCTTCTAGCACCTAACTCCAATTTTAGGATTTTTATGGGTGGATTGATCCTCTTGAATTATGTGGATAGTGTCTTTGTTTTAAATCTAAGAACAGAATTTTATCTAAAATCTTATTTTAATTAATTTAATTATTCTGTATATGCTAATTTAGGGGTTAGCATGTTAATATTATTTTAATGGGTATTGTTGTTATTTTACTTTACATCACACATTTTGAAAATCCCACTTTAAGATAATGTCTTTCAGTTTAGAATGTCCACTTTCTAGTCTCGTATATGTTGTATTCATCCACTGGCATTCTCCATAATTTCTGTCATGATATCAGTCTTTTCTTCTGATCTCTTTTGAATGTATTACTTATGTTAAATTATTACTTTATGTTTTATTTTTAAAGTCATAAAATAGCACAGCGGGTAGGGCGTCTGCCTTGCATGCAGCCAACATGGCCGACCCAAGTTCGATTCCTCCGCCCCTCTCGGAGAGCCCGGCAAGCTACTGAGAGTATTCGATATGCCAGACACAGTAACAACAAAGTCTCCAATGGAGACGTTACTGGGCCCGCTCGAGCATTTCGATGATCAACGGGAGGGCCTTTATCCTTTTTATCCTTTAATTTTTGCATGCTACCTGTATTCTCAACAAAGAAGATAATTTAATTTTATTTGATTTTTTGTATGTCTGTGTGCTACACCCAATGGTGTTCAGGGCTTCGTTCCAGGTATACTCAGGAATCACATCTGATCATGCTCAGAGAAACTGATGAGTTTCAGGGACTGAGCCCAGATTAGTTGCATAGAAGACAAGTGTCCTACACAGTGATATCACTCCAGCCCCAATTATCAATCATAGTTTTCATATTTAACATTCTAAGATGAGATTTTAATCACACTAAGTGTATTCTCCAGTGAATATTTATAGTAATGATTTATATTCATTATTCCCATGACTTTTACAAAATTCCCAATCTAGAATACTAACTCTGTGTTTTGAACTTTATCTGATTGCCTGCAGTGTCATGGGATTTCTTCAGAAGTATGGGAATCTGTTCTTGTTCTGAGACTTAGTAACCCTAAGTATTTGTTTCTCCAACTACAGATCCTAATTTAGTTTCTATATTCAATAGACTTTTAATTTAGATTCTCTCCTTGTCACTGAAATGTTTTTAGTCTTACATTTTTGTTTTTGTTTTCTGGTTAGTAAATTTCTGACTGCTATTAATACAAATATATACAAATGGGGCATCATGAATTTAAATATCATGCAAACTGTATATCAGTTATATTTTTTCTGAAGTTAATTGTCACTTTCAAATACTTCAGAATGATAAATTAGGTTATAAGAATAACAAAATGATAGTGGTGAGTATGGGTGTATTTGTGTGTGATTTCCTTATAATCTAGACTCAATTCAATAAACTTTAGACTTCACCTTGATTAGAAGAAAGCAAGACATTTCACTTAGCATGATACTCTCCATGTCTATCCACTTATAATCAAAATTCATGACTTCATCTCTCCTAAGAGGAACCGATATAGAAGGATTGCAGTCATTTTTGGAGTATAAAATAACATAACATGGGACTGACACCCAAGGACAGTATATACAAGGGCCAGGAAAATTGCTCTATGGTTGGAAGCCTGCTTTAAGAGCTGGGGAGAGAAGGCAACTGGAATAGAGAAGGAATTACTAAGAAAATTATGGTTGGAGGAATCCGTTGGGATGGGAGATGTGTGCTGGAAGTATGATAAAGGACCAAAGATGATAATCTCTCAGTATCTGTACTGCAAACCATAATGCCCAAAAGTAGAGAGAGAGAGATTATGGGGAATTTGTCTGCCACAGAGGCAATGGGAGGGGGGTAAAGGGGGTATATAGTGGGGATGGGTAGCGGGGAATGTGCACTGGTGGAGGGATGGGTGTTTGATCATTATGTGATTGTAGCTCAAACATGAAAGTTTGTAGCTATATCTCACGGTGATTCAATAAAAAAAGGCATTTTTAAAAAACCACACTTGTCAAACTTCTTTTATTGATCTTTATTTATTTCTTTTCAAAGTCAATCTCGAAATGATCATTTTTGAACCTCAAAGTTATTATATACTCATGTATTATTTTTCTACATATAATTTCAACTGTTGTTGATGATGTTGGTTTATATAAACATGAATGTTTGCATAGTTGTCGATACACGTGCATGTGATTTAAGAGTTTAGAGATACAAACTTTTGGTTTGTTTATAGGACGAAATGTAAATTTTTCCCAAAACAAACAATTAGCTAACTTTTCAATGTCCCCATAGACCTGAGATTTCTCTACTAGGATTTAATAGCTCATCACAAAGAAATAATAATATTTTCAATAATTCTTCAGTCAGTTATAGGGAAACATATAAGATAGTGATTAGGTATTAGAAGAAAGTTTGAAAAATAGGTACGAGTATTATCTATATCAGCAAAGTGATAATTTTTGTTGGTAACTTCCACTCCCTCCACTAGCCAGCTGCCGCCATGCTCCAGGATGCTTTCTGGATGCTCAGGCCAAGACTCATGTACGACTGAAGCCACACAGAACAAGATAAGTGGAACCCTGAGACCTTGGACTCCAGGCTCAATGGACCCGGGGAAAGAGATCCTTTGCTTGCTCTCACCAACCACAGGTGAGGAAGGGATTAAAACCAGGATTAAAACCAGGAGCTCAACCCTACCCTGCCCTGTGTGCTTCCACCAACTGCCTGGGACCCAGGGATTGGATTACGCACAGAAAATTCACCCTACCCCTACCCCTACCAGATAAATACCTCACCGGCAGACCTCCACAACCTCCACTACCCAGCCACCGCCAGGCTCAAGGATGCTTTCCAGACGCTTTGCCGCCGCGCAAGACATTATAAGACACTTAATACTTCCAGGATTGCCGCACCATATTTGATACGGTTCAAATATGTTTTGAACCATGGGAACATCTACAAGGGCGATTAGAGGCCACCCCCAAAACCTCTATCCCTCTCGGAGAGCCTGGCAAGCTACAAAGAGTATTCCGCCCTCATCACAGAGCCTTGCAAGCTATCTGTTGTTTATTCAATATACCAAAACCAGTAATCTTTAAAGATAATCACTAATTTTTGTATATTGTCATTTTAATCAGTTTTATTTTATTGTTGTATTATATAGCAGTCTTAAAGTTTATAAACTTTAATCATATGCATCTTTTTATAACTTTGAATGGTTATTCCTCTTGAAGACATTAACAAAAATACATTTAGTAATCACAAATCAAAAATTATCCTGTCATTCGTCGATTGCCTCGAGCAGGCCCCAGTAACGTCTCCTTCAGCCTAGCCCTGAGATTATATTCAAGGCTCTTTAGGAGAATGAGACCCATTATTGTTATTGGTATTTGGCATATTGTGTACGCCACGGGGAGTTTGCCAGACTCTGCTGTGTGGACAGGCTACATTCGGTAGCCTGCCAGTTTATCCAAAGTAGGAATGAGATAATAAGATATCATAATAAGATGTCACGCGGCTGTGAATGAGAGTGGTCTCAGCATGGTGGTGGCTGGTCCTGGAGGTCTTTGGCTGCCAGAGCCCTGGTCGGGGCGGGAGGAAAGCTCAAACTGCAAACAATGTAGATTAGAAATAGTTCCTTTGAATTTATTACATGAAAAGTGAAAAATAATTTCTTAATCTTATCTAGACATATTTTGTATTTTATAAATTAAAATTAATTGATGTAGATTTTTCCAGCACAGCCAAAGTTTCTTGAAGGCTACTCCTGACTTTGTGACCAAGGGCCATTCCTGATGATGTTCAGAGATACATCATCATATGTGGTCTGGGGATCGGCCTGGCATCACCTCAACCCCAGTTATATCATTTATGTTTCTATTTATGTATTCCAATTTATATATTATAACTTAAACACACTTTTACTACTTCATAAAGTAAAAACCTACGGCTTTTGAACTTTACCTGTAATCAAGGAGTAATGATATATAAACCACTTTAAGTTGAGTTCAGTTAAAGATTGTGAAAATTCTTCATTAAAAGCAAAATGACCTCATTTGGAAAATTGAACATAGAACTAGCTTTGTAAATAAGAAATTTTAATTTTTAAGAAATAAATTAAAGATGATTTATTATTGGAATTTTGCACGAAGGAGACGGTGTTCCGATCCCGTTCGAAATTTTGGGACAACAGCGACATCAGTCAGGCAAAACCATCGATTGAATATGATGTGGTCTATTTCGTTGTGGAATTGTCCACCAGGAGACTCCCATGTCCAACGTTTAGATTCTGCCTTCTGGAACTGTGAGTTACCATGGATGGTCTTGGGCGACATAATGAACTCAGACAGTCTCTCACCCTGTTCGTTCCATTCTAGGCCATGGGTCCCGATGTGAAGTTCTTGAGCTGATATTCTCAGTACTATCTTGGCATTAAAATCACCCACAATGATCTTGTAGAAGGTGTGGTCTTCTTTATAGAACTTCTCCAGCTCCATGTAGAACTTCTCCATTTCTCTTTCAGCATAATGAGATGTTGGTGCATAGAGAATGAAGATAGAAACTGCAGGCAGTGAGCCACATCTATTCAAATGTAAACGTCTGATTCAGGTTGTTAGGCATTCGAATGAATCAATGCTCTTGGCCAAGTTTGTGTTGACAAGGACACCGACGCCTCCAACACCTCGTTTATCGCATGTTCCGAGGAACAATTCTTCTCCAGTGTCGAAAACAGCATGGTGAGATTAAGGCCTTCTTGTCTTGGTCAGACCAATGATATTGTAATTGATCATTCGCGCTTGTACCATCAGGTCCTCGATGGATGTATCTGATGCTAGCATACGTGAATTGAAAATACAGGCGATCATATTTGTCTTCCTTCATTGTGGCAGCCTAGTTCGGCCGTGAGATTTTGTCGATTCTACTTCACAGAGCGGGGAGAAAGGGCTGCAAAGTTCAAAAAGAGAACTCCCAGAATGACCACCAAATGGGAACTCTTTGGCACTATTGCGGCAACATGGGAAGATGCCATTGTTGACAACATTGACGAGGAATACGATCGACTGGTTCAGCACCTCCATGAATGTGTGAGGAATGCCAAGAGAGAGATAGCCATAAAAAAAAAACGGCTGTCTTCAAAAAATCTTGAGCTAATTCGCCAGCGTGGTTTGGCGCTTGCCTCAGGCAACCGCAAGCTAAATTCCGAGCTGGCAAAGCAGTGCAGAGATGCGATCAAGGAAGACCTCAAAGAGAGAAGAGCAGAAGTACTGGTAGATGTGGCAGAAGCTGGGAAAAGTATTCGTTACGCCCGCCTGTCCTTCGCCAACTACAAGACCAAGATAACAGCCCTCTGACGTCCTGATGGATCCATCACATCCTCCAGAATGGCAATGGAGAAGATTATCCATGACTTCTACTCAAATCTCTTCGATAGCCATGTCCACTTGCCGACATACCAAATTCCACAGGATGGATATGTCGTTCCCAGCGTTCTCCCTTCCGAAATCCGACACGCCATTTCATTGGTAAAGAAACAAACAGCACCCGGCCCAGACAAGGTCAGACCTGAACACCTGAAGAACCTGCCGTCAGTACTCCTCAATACACTGGCTCAGCTCTTCACTCACTACCTGTCTGAATGCAAGGTTCCGTCCCACTGGGAAACCAGCAGGGCCGTACTACTGCTCAAGAAGGGAGACATACATGACATTGGCAACTATCCCCCGATCTGCCTATTGTCTGTCATCTACAAGTTGTTCACTCGAGTCATCCTAAATAGAAGTGGCAGAACAGTAGATGAAGGACAACCATGCGAGCAAGCCGGGTTCTGCAAAGGATTCAGCACCATCGACCATATCCACACAATAACCAAACTCATTGAGGTTTCTCGGGAGTTCAAGATGCTGCTCTTTCTAACTTTCATTGATTTAAAGAAGGCCTTTGATTCTGTTGAGATGGAAGCAGTCATTGAAGCCCTAGCCAATCAGGGCATTCAAGCCCAATACATCAAAATCCTCCGTGAGCTGTATTGCTGATTCACTGCCAGGATCTCACCATTCTACAAAGAAGTGATCGTTGATGTCAAGAGAGGGGTTCGGCAGAGTGATACCATTTCACCGAAACTCTTCAGTGCCACCCTCGAGAACATCATGTGACGACTGGAATGGGAAGGAATGGGAGTGAAGATAGATGGTTGGCAATTACACCACCTCCGCTTTGCTGATGACATTGTTTTAATAACACCAAACATCAGCCAAGTGGCACAAATGCTGGCCGACTTTGACCGTGAGTGTGGAAATGTAAGACTACAGCTGAATCTTATGAAGACAACGTTTATGAGAAACAGCCTTGTTCCTGATGCCCCATTCACTCTCAATGGAAGACCATCTCTGAATGCAACAGCTATGTGTACCTAGGTCGAGAAGTCAACATGACAAATGACCTGGCACCCGAGCTGCGCAGGAGGAAGAGAGCGGCTTGGAACGCCTTCAAGAACATCGAAGAAATAGCTAAGAGGACAAAGAACCTCTGGCTCTGGGCACATCTCTTTGATTCCACTGTTCTTCCTGCATTAACATATGCCTCAGAGACCTGGGCCGTAAGCAAACAGGATGAGAACGCTATTCAGGTCTCTCAAAGAAGAATAGAAAGAGCTATGCTTGGAATATCATGTTTCACTCAAATGAGAGAAAAAATCCAGAGTTCTGACATCGGTCGACAATCAAGAATCAGGGACGCTGTCTCATTTGCCAAGGTGTCAAAAATCAGATGGGCTGTTCACGTAATGAGATTTAAAGACGACCGCTGGACTAGAGCTGTTACTGACTGGACTCCACGGGATGTCAAAAGACCGCGTGGCCGCCCACCTATCAGATGGTCAGACTTCTTCGTCAAGATCATGAACGATCAGTTTGAGGCTCTTCATGTTCCCAGAGCGAACAGATGCCATTGGGCTACACTAGCATGCGACAGGGACAAATGGAGACGTTACAGGCGCCCGCTCGAGCAAATCGATGACTAAATGGAAGCTAAGTGATAAGTTAAGTGATAAGTGATATTATTGGAATAATATCATATAGATAAGTCAGAGCAAAATATTAAAAAATATTATGTTAGACTTTTAAACATTTTATTTCTTTTAATTTATATAGTTGAACTAACATACTATTTTTATGAAACAAGTAAATTAGTTTCTACCATTATATTAGATTTTCTTCTTCTTATAGAGTAAATGTGTTTGTATGATAGCTAACTTCTCAGAAAATAAAATGAGCTATAATTCAGATGAATTAGTTGATAAATTGCCAGACAATGACAAAATTTTGCCAGTGCACATTATTATGTGGATCACAAAAAAAAAAGCATAATTAGGGTAGGGTGGGCACTATTAGTAAAATTAATAACAGGGAACAGGATAAATGAGAAGGATTGAAGGTTGTAGCCAGCTGGGACTTAAATATAAGCTAAAGGTGTCTATAAAATAAAATCAAGAGAAATTATATTCTAAAATGGGACCTAGATATAGTAAATATACCAGAAAATGTTCAAAGTACATCTTTCCTAAGGATAGTAAGTTAAAATTTAGATCTTTGATCTATAGGATACATTATAATCTTTATTTAGACGTGTGTTTAGAAATTGCTAGACACACTTTAAATTATTTATTTAATTCAATATATAAAATGTTCCAAGAATATATATTTAATTTAATAATTTGATAACCTGAAAATATATCTAATATTACTATTTAAAATAATTTATTTCCAAATAGTTTAAGAAATATAAATAATACCAGATTGTAATTAATTAATTAATTAAAAAATAAAACCTCTAGAGCGTCTCATGTGATCAGCAATGTTTCAAAAGGTACTTGTCTAAGAACCAGTGATCTGTTGTATTTTTCTTTGATTACTCTTCTCTATGTGTCACATGCATTTTCTGTGAATCCGTTTACTCCATGAAGAGAAGCTGGGCAACTGGAAGTTTCTGGATTTCATATTTTCCAGAAGGTTCTCTAGCAGAGTGCAAGTTTCATTCTCTTTATCCTGATCTAAGTATACTCATGAATGACTCTGGATTTAGATCTCACACCTATTATCTAGCTCTGTATCTAGACAAGTGAGACTCGTTGTGTGGTTCAACTAGGAACAGGTAATAATCTTATTATCAGGCAGACAGGATCAAGAAGGAAGAAAGAAATGACATATGTTTGTGAAGACCACCATTAAAGAAGGACACAGATTAGATGACTTAAACAACACAAATGGATTTTTCCCCATTCTACAGGTAGTAAGTCTAAAGTTAAGGTGCCAGAAGGTTGATTCCACCTAAGAGCTGTTTAGGATGAATTCATTCAGTCCTTAGCACCCTGTTATTCCCCATGAGCACAATCAGGACTAAACCCTGGGAACTGCCAGGTATGGACAAAAACACAGAAATAAAAAAATAATCGCATCTATGGACAGTGGTGGAGGAATATTAGCATTATAATAGTGAATGAATGTGGTGTAGTGACATTGCATGCCTAAATCAGTAATATTCATAAAGTATCAATGATGAAATAAAGAGAAATCAAAACCAAATTCTTTTCCAAAGTATGGCCTATATTAAATTTCTTTCATATTATCTGTTCAGCAGAATCAACTCAGTGATTCCACTAGATGATAGACAGTCAAGAAATGTTGAGTTGTATATCTGAGATCTGCAGCATCTAAAGATCTGTAAGTTTAGGGATCATTGATAATCTCTGCCTTTTTACTGGTTTTTCTTTATGTTTAAAATAGACTTACTATTTAAGGGCTTCATATTATAATGCATTACAATGATTCTTTCCAAATCTCCCCCTATATGTGTGTACATAGACTTCTATATGTATATGTCTTGTTTATACATACATACATGTATATGTCTATGTATACATATATATATGTCATTGCACATACATTATTTGACTCGCAATGTTTATTATTTGTTTAAGCAATGCTCACATTATTATTTTTGGGTTTTGGAGACACACCTGGCAATACTAGGGGTTACTCCTGGCTCTACCCTCAGAAATCACTCCTGGTAGTATTGGAAGGACCTTGTGGGGTGCTGGGGATTAAATCCAGATCATCCATGTGCAAACCGAATGCCTTACTTGCATTCTGGCCCCTGCTCACAATGTTTTAAAATATTTACTAAAATGTATTTACTAAACGTATTTGCTAAAATGTATAGTTTTATCTGTATTATGTTTTGAAGCAAATAAGGCAAATTCAGGTGAGGGTAATGAATAGTATTTAATTTTCAGAGTCAGCAGAATACTTTAGATGGATGACCAAGTTAAATAAGACAGATATACCAAACAGAAACTTGAGGAAGAGATCCTAAAATCTTTCATTTAATTTACAATATATATCTGAAACTATTACCTGATGCCTGTCCCCTTGATAAGTCATATATTTAACTCAGGTAGAGGAGAAATAAGGACATTAAGTACCAAATGTCTTGAGATTCATATGTAAACATATAATGGTCATCAACTTCCAGTTGCAAGTAATTGTATTAATAAAATAACTAGCGGGGACTT
The DNA here is from genome assembly GCF_029834395.1 of Sorex fumeus. Taxonomy (NCBI): domain Eukaryota; kingdom Metazoa; phylum Chordata; class Mammalia; order Eulipotyphla; family Soricidae; genus Sorex; species Sorex fumeus. The sequence continues at coordinate 37,812,522 of NW_026606322.1, read as the reverse complement.
GGAGTGATAGCACAGCTCTTGGGGCATTTGCCTTATACGCGGCCAACTCAGGTTCAATTCCCAGCATCCCAAAAGGTCCCCTGAGCACCTCAATGGGTAATTCCTGAGTGTAGAGCCAGGAGTAGCCCATGTGCATCGCCAGGTGTGACCCAAAAAGCAAAAAATAATAATAATACTAAAATAATAAAATAAAATAACTAGCTATATTTTAAGGATTTCAAACTGAACATTTTGAATGACATTATCTTGACTATGATTTATATGATTGAATAACAAGGCAAGATTTGCAATAATAGATTATACTGAAACTATTCACCAATATAAAATAACATTACATAATCCTAATTAACAGGGGATGTATTATAAAGTTGCTATAGAGTTAAATTAAACAGATAGCACACTGGTCTATGATTTTGTGTGCAGACATAGTCTAATATCTTAAATTACAAATCAAAGCAGTCTATACAGGGTTGTCAGTGAGCTGTATGTCAAATGCTTTGGCTAGATCTCAGCCAGATTTCTTATAAGTTCTATGATTTCATAGTTAATCAAGGATCACTGCCCGTTGAAGTTGGTTATGCCATTCTCTCCAGAAATAGGAAAAAAGAAAAGTATCACCAGAGACATTTAAGAATCACAGTATTTCATAATTTGATGAAAAATATCAAACCACCTGTTTGACTAATAATTGGTCTGAATATGTATCTCTATCATATGGTGAACATTTGAATGATGTTAATTTGGGCCAATCTTTCTCTGATGTTGATTTGATATATCAGACTCAGACAGAGACAAAGATTTTACAAAACTATTTAAGGGATCTTATCTTCTTTCAAATTACCCCTTACACATTTATTTCTTCTATATCCCAGGAATAAGACTAAGCATGACTGGGTGTGGCTATGCTCAGGTTTATTCAACAAAAACTGAGCAAAATGTCTATTTGGTGATTATTTTGTGCTCTCATATGAAGTTGAAGAGAGAAGGGTAGAAAGGAGGTATAACTATATAGTCTCCTGTAATGATGTTACTTGTCCTTTTGTATATTTGTTATTTCCCATATCAGAGTGTTCTTTGTCTTCATTCTTTACTTATGAGGAAGTGCTCATTTTCAGATTATATGGAAAGTACTCTATGGCAAATTGGATATGAGCAATGAAGTTGTGGGCTGGAGCAATAGCACAGCAGAAGGGCATTTGCCTTGCACGCAGCCAACATGGCCGACCCGAGTTCGATTCCTCCACCCCTCTCGGAGAGCCCGGAAAGCTACTGAGAGTATCTCGCCTGCACGGCAGAGCCTGGCAAGCTCCCCGTGACGTATTTGATATGCCAAACACAGTAATTATTTATATTAAGTTAAAATTTATTCTAAGCTATAAAGATGAACAGAGTGAAGACTTAGCAGAAATGTTTCTCAGAACTTCAGTATTAAATTATCCTAAAGTAGGTGACTTAAAAATTCTAGAAGCTAGTTTAGATAAAGATCAGACCCACAATCTGTATCTCTAAGGGAGATTCCTTTCTGCTCCCCTCTTAGCTGTGTGTATGTGTGTGTGTGTGTGTGTGTGTGTGTGTGTGTGTTTATATCTTACTCCAATATTTGTCTCTTTGTAGCATAGTTTATCCCTTTCTTCTTTCAATTTATAAAGGAAGCAGGATTTGGTTTAGAGTTCACCATAATTCAAGAAGACATTATCGTAAATGGATTTATGAATACATCCTTTCTAAATAAAGTCACACAGGTTCCAGTTACTGAAATTTTAAAATATATATATTTGCTTTTTGAGTCACACCTGGCAATGCACAGGGGTTACTCCTGGCTCTGCACTCAGGAATTACCCCTGGCAGTGCTCAGGGGATCATATGGGATGCTAGGAATTGAACCCGGTTTGTCCGCGTGCAAGGCAAACGCCCTACCTGCTGTGCTATTGCTCCAGCCCCATTAGAATATATTTTAAGGGAACACAAATTAGCACTTAATTTATATTAAGATGTATAAGGACCAGGACATTATTTAGAATAACTACAAAGAGAAAAACGTATACATAAATGAAAAAGCATACTTAATGGTGAAATATAACAACACAATTATGAGATGATATGTTTTGAGTGTTCATTGATTTTTTAGCATAATTTAACAATTATATCATTTAAAATATATTTAAGTTATCATGCGAAAATAGCCATTTTTCATAATGTGGCATGAAATAGTTTTAATGCATCATCTGTTGGAAACAGAATATAATCAAAATTTGAAAAACTTGCTGTGAGAATTCAGGGAATATAATGAAGTTTTTCATCTTAGCCTGAATTATTTCTTAATTTATTATGATGATAAACAAAACCAAGTTTATTGTTGCCTAATCTGTATGTCATGATCAATGAGGAAAGTATAGTCAAAACAAGGAGTATAAGCAATTTGAATTTTAAGCTCTGTAGAGAATGCTGCATTACTTTTTCTCACATTTCTGCAAATCTTGCTAACACAGCACTGAATGACCTTTAGTCTTCCTTGTCATTATAAGAATGTGTGTACAACAAACATTCTTGAATATCAAGGAAGTTTCCCCTAGGTAACAAATTTGTTTACAGCCTTGGATATAAGATATAATATTGGTTTCCTGATGCTTTCGTAAACTGAGATATTGTTTCCCTCTGGAACAAAGAGTGTGCATCCTTGATGCCAGGTATAGAATATTCTGGATTTCCAGGGCCAGTTATTATTTTTTTATTCAATATATTGAGTTTGCAGATGTTATACAACCCTCCTTTTAATCACATTGTGAGATAGGGCTCTCTTGTTTGTTCTTGTTGTTTTTTTGTTTTATACCCTTGTATAATCTCCACACGGCTAGGAAGGGTTCCGGTGGCACTTCCTCTTGTTGGTTGGATGGACTCAGGCCATTTCCCCACCTGGGGAGGCCCATGTCATGGGTGGACAGAGAAGAAAATGAGGGCCAAGCCAGTTGATTGATCAGTTGCCATTTATTCCATTCTCCTCATGTGCCTGTTTCAGTCTCTCTGAACCGCCCCCCCCCCCCCCCCCGCATTCTAGTCTCATGCTGCCCCTCATTCCTATCTCCTCGAATCTCTCCTGCTCATCTCTTCAGGCTCCATTTTGCAGCCTGGGCTCCCTCTCTCCACGTGCCTACTCCTGTATTCTTCTTCATTCTTCTCCCTGGGTCCCCCTTGCTACTTTCTCCATGCTCCATCTTGCTGCCCTGCTCTCTCTCTCTCTCTCTCTCTCTCTCCTCTCTCCAACTCTTTAGTCTCTCTCTAACACCCCAGCACTGGGAGCAGACACCACAACCAATCTGATAGTAAAATCAACATAAGAAAGCCCTTCCTTTGCTCAAGGGTAAATATCATTCAGAGCCAATTAACTCCCCAGTTACAAAAGCATAGCATTAACTAACCATTTTCTTGTGTCCATATGAAAAGAACATTACCCTGAATTAACTATGCAAAGGACTTAAGGAGAAGAGAAAAACAATATTTACAACTTAAAAACAATTAAGGTGTTTTTCTCCTTTCCCTAGACCAATAACTTAAGTAACATTTTAATTCACTGCTTAATAATAGTTATTTTGTATGAACTCAGTAAGAGGTACACAGACTCAGACTACAGTGCTGAGGTCAGATTAATCTTTCCTAACCCTAACAAGGTCCGAATCTAGTTATTACTTTTTGGATCATGACAGAATTTGTCCATGACTATGCTCTTAAATTATAGTAAAGTATTATGGCAATTTGACCAGGCCCATTTCAATGTCAGGGTAGCTCACAGCTCACAGCTTGCCCTGGGTCCATCCAGTCCCTCGTCAGGACCCTGCTTTTGGGGTGCTAAGAAGTAAGGGCAACTGAGGCTTAAGTCGAGAGAACAGATGTCCAGGAGGTAAATATCATACAGAGCCAATTAAATCCCCAGTTACAAAAGCATAGCATTAACTGTTTTCTTATGTCCATATGAAAAAGACTTTACTCTGAATTAACTATGCAAAGGACTTAAGGAGAAGAGAAAAACAATATTTACAAGTTAACAGAGCACAAAAAGAAAGAAGTTACAAATAAAAACAGAGGAACGGGAGCACTGTGATGGGAGAAACTCAATAAACCTAAGCTCCCTGTGGCAAGGAAAAAAAGGACAAACCAGTTTTTATAAAATAAAATTTTTATTAAAAATTAGAAAAAAGGACAAACCAATGTTATCCTATAACACTTAAGCGTTGACTTACAACTCTGGAGTTATTCTGCACATGATGTAGGCAGGTAGACAGGGAAGGCCCCCTCCCAAGCAATGGCTAAGCCAGCCCTACAGAAAATAGGAAAAACAGGAACTAAGGTCTGATAAGACCCTCACCTGTCTACAGCAACACATCCAGAGAAGCTCCTGCAGAAACAAAAGTCTAGAAAAGGAATTTCAAAGAAGACCATCACCTTTCCCAACCCCCCTGATAACCTCCTTAGCAACATGGGGCAGATTGGAGAAACCCTATAAAAGCCATCTTGAACAAAGGAAGGGCATGCATATGCTGCCTGAGCCCACGTGCTGCTTACATCCACGTGGCGGATCACATGTGGTGTCCAAGCACATGTGTCACCCATATCTTCCCTCTTGAGATGTGCACTTTTGTGTCTAAATGGATGTGTGTAGGGGATCTCTCTTCACCCTTGAAGAAGCCTGTGTTCTCTCACTCTCTTCCCCTCCACATCTTAAAAATCCTCCAAGTAAAATCTATTTATTTCACTGCTTGTCTACTACTGAAATTTCTTTCTGCTAGGCGAGACAAGGACCCAGTAACCCTGGGTCCCAGGTGGCAGAGGCGATTGGGATGAAAGTGACCATCTTTCTCCTCCCCACTTCACAAAAGTTACCTGTGGGGCCCACTGACATCAGATGACGACCCTCACTGACATCACACAGAGGGATCACTCCACCCTTGATCAAGGCACCATATGGAATATCAGTAGTCCAACCAACCTCAGTTGTGTTTCAGGCAAGCAAGAACTGGTCTCGATAGTTCCAAAGACTAAATTTTTAAATGGCTGGAAATAAACAAGAATAAAGAGCAAAAAAAAAAAAAATCAGAATAAATAGGCCATACAAAGTCAGTACAAAGACAGACGTTTCAAGTCAGACAGGCTTATACACAGGAAAATGCTTAAAAATATCTGGCCCCACTTATTAAGGAACTAGGGTGAGAAGAACAAATGAAGCCTAAAGTCTGGGGATGTATGGAAATTATAAAGTATAAAAAACTTAAAAAGAAATTCCAAAGATATTACAAAACATCATGAAGTTCAAGAGCTGTTTTTTCAGGACAAACCAAATTCTTAGCTGACCTAGGCTCACTGTGAAAAACCAAAGAAACCGGTAGCATTGTAGCACTGTCATCCTGTTGTTCATGATTTGCTTGAGCGGGCACCAGTAATGACTCCATTCATCCCTGTGACATGCCAGTGTAGCCCAATGGTGTCTGCTCACTCCAGGAACACGAAGTGAGACTTGTTGTTACTTTTTTGGCATATTGAATCAACCACAGGTAGCTTGCCAGGCTCTGCCATACGGGTGGGATATTCTCGGTAGCTTGCTGGGCTCTCTGAGAGGCACAGAGGAATCAAACACAGGTAGGCCACGTGCAAGGCAAATTCGCTACCAGCTGTGCTCCAACATTGGTGGTATAGTGGAAAGAAACCTAGTAAACAATATTATTAAAAAAGAAGTTACAAAAAATACTGCAGAATGATAAAGGATTCTAAAAGACTACTACAAAAATATTAATAAGTGTGTTACTCTTGGAAATTAAAATAAAAATTAGAACCAGCTGACCACTCAAGAAAAAACTGAAAGAAAATAGAAAACATATCAATTTTAAACAAGATAATCTAAAGTGCAACCAAAATTATCTCTACAAACAAAACATAATTTCTATGGGTCTTGTGATGGGATTGTATGTGACTTCTTCCATACCTTCAAATGTGACATTATCTATTCTCAAGCTCCTCAAAATCTTGAGGAGACTCTAATAAAACCTCAGATTTGAAAACAAAACCCCCAAAGTATTTTCTGTTTACATATGCAAATACCAACTTAGAAGAGCAATAATCCAATGAAATAATTGCATCAGATTCACATAAAACTTTAGTATAATACATTATTAATAATGTAAAGACAACGTTTTTATATAAATATACTGCATTATTTAAGTAATAGAATATGAAAATGTATTTTGTGTATTTGGAAGGATGAATAATGTTAAATTAACAATCATACTCAAATCATCATAAATATTCAAAAATTAAAAGATATTCTTCAAGAATATAGAAAAATATTACAAATTCTCTGTAAAGCCAAATGTTCCTGAGAATTATGAAGATAGGAAGTCGACACTTTCCTGATATTAGATTATACTGAAACATTGCTTTAATTAAAGCAGTATGGTATTGTAATTAAAGCAGACACAGAACAGTGAAAGATGATTGAGGTAACAGATTTAAATTTTCAAAATGTGGACAATGAATTTACGATAAAAGACACACTTTTGCAAAAAATAGAGAATATATTGTCATTGGAATGGAAGATGCTAGGAAAACTTCTAGTTGTATACAAAATACTGAAATTTGACTGTTATCTCACTTTTGAGCAGAGCCAGGAGTAAGCACCCATAAATGCAGTGTATGATTAAAAGAAAAAAAATGAAATTACCTAGTTTTAAGTAGCATTAAAGTGATTCAGAGAATTGGGATATGTATAAAATATTAGAATCCAAAATATTATAGGTTCAAATGAAAAGGAAAAAGTATAGAATAAGTTAGACATATTTAATATTGGAAAATGAGACTAGTATAAGTCAACATTGTATATTTCTTTAAAGACATCAAACCTCAAGAAGCATTAATTGATTTAAGATGAAAAGAATAAAAGTGTAAGGGTGTGGTAATAGAATAAGAAGCAACTGATAGTATGCTATTCATTAGAACTGAGTAATCACACTTTTTTATGAGCTTTATGATCTAAATTTTAGTGCATTTAAGTTTAATATTTTAAATTTTAAACATAATATTAATCAGACATTGCCTTTCTTTTATTAAAATGCCACAATATATTGATATTGCCATTATATAACAAATTGGAGTACTATTGTCTTTCATTGCATATTCTTGTTTCCATTACCAACCTAGGCAAATCAGTACTTGTTTTGTTGTTTTGTTTATCTGAACATCATCCAATACAGGAAAAAAATAAAATGACTCTCATTTAAGAAGTGATACATTGAAAGGACTTTTAGCTTCAGCAATGCTATGACTTTCAAGATTAGAATTACTATTGGGTAACTGTTTTCATATTTCAACCCCTCTCGGAGAGCCCGGCAAGCTACCGAGAGTATTCGATATGCCAGACACAGTAACAACAAAGTCTCCAATGGAGACGTTACTGGGCCCGCTCGAGCAAATCGACGATCAACGGGAGGGGCCTTTAACTGTTTTCATAATCTTTCCTGATGTAAAAGCTATGGTCTTATGAGCTTATGCCTGGCCATGTTATTCATAAGTAGAGAAGAGAGGTATTTTCCTTTTGTCTTATTCTAAAGCATAACTGAATGGAGTATTCTTTGTAACTCTCCTTTTCCACAACACATAAGCATATCAAACAGGCTATTTCTTTAACTAGAACTGTTTTCCATGAACACAAAATCAAATAAATTTAACATCTTAAGCAAAACCTGTGATTGAACCTGGGCTGGCCTCCTGCAAGGTATATGCTTTAACCCCTAAATTATCTCACCTGCCAATTACTGCTTGGTCTGAATCAAGTACAAAAAACTCACACCTACAGTTGGAGAAGCCCTGGGGCAATTTAGGTTACTACAGAACAATCACTTACAGAATAGAACTTGGGTTATATTATATGGACAATTTTGTAAATTATATGCATAAGTGTTTAAAGAAAATGTGCAAACTAGGAATTATTAATGTCTGGACAGCATTTATTTTTTTTCTTTGGTTAAGGGTAAGTGAAAGAAAGAAATGGTTCTGTCTCTCTTAAATTGGATATTCATAATTTTGAAAGACTAGGGGAGAAATCAAGAATTTTCACTGTATAATATTATGTGATGTTATTGTATGCAATATGCAATCCTTTCCCTATCTTAGAAAGAAATGTAAATTTTATTCTTTTTAGAGGCAACGATTTGGATAAGAATACTTTATATAAAATTTGAAGAAGCTGTTTATGTAAGGCAATTAAGAACTTGCCTAGATACAAATTCATTGAACTAAAAAATACATCCTTATTGCCATTCAGGCTTGAAAACACCAAAGTGTCAAATTGCAGAATCTGAATAAGGCCTAAGAGAGCAATTGGATAAGATGAAAATCATCATTCTGAGTACACCAAAGAAATTAGCCCTGAGATTGCCCCCCTTCTGATACCCATTTACATCTTAAAAGCTATTCTTAAATTAGTCTTCAAATAAATAATTTGGAAGGGGGAATTCAGTAAAAAAAAATTAAATGTTGAATTTTAAGTTTTGATTTTATGCAGAGTTATTTCCATTTATTTTTAGAAGTACTCAGTTTTAAGATTATTCTGTTTAAATTAAGCAAAAAATTATTGTGACTACTAAGTTCTTTGCCTGTTATATATGTTTGTCAGATAATGAGCCATATTTTCCCACTGTGTAAACTACACCATAGGGAGAAAGAAAGAGTTTTAGAACTTGTGCAACTCTTCTAGGTCACTAGGATACCACTTAGGAAATTAGCACTCATTAAACTCAATGATGCCCTAGTGACTTGGAAAGGTCAACATAAGCTTTCAAAAAATTATAACTCCCTCTGAGAAAATTGTTCAACCATGATCATACTATCTGCACTAAATTTGACTAAAGTTTGTAAATAAAGATCTTCTGGCAAATTATAGAGTATTTTGAGCTGCATCTTATGAGAACAGCCTAATTCAAGTGCTATTATAGTGTTTAACATTATATATTTATGAAATTAAACCTGATACAATTGATCTCTTCTCCTTTAAAGATTAATATATTGGCATATCCTACAAAATACAATAACAGATAAGTCAAGTATGTTTTTAACTAATAGACACAGATTAGAAATAGAAATAGAAAATTCACAATAGGGGTGAGAAGAAATATATCAGTTAAGGCTCATGCCTTGCATATCCCCAATCTGGATTCAATTCTAAGAACCACAAGGTCTCTGAGTATCTCCAGATGCAGCAGTGAAGGCCCTGATCATCCCCGAGTGTGGCATTAGAGGTCCCCAGCATCACCTGGTTGACGCGGTTATCCCTAATACAATAGGACAAGACAATATTGCATCTTAGGGCCCATGCACAGAACCATGTCCATTAGGTCAATTACATTTGGGACTCTCCTTCAATGTTGCATCTGGAGATAGTCAGCGACCTTGTGGTTCTTAGAATTGAATCCAGATTGGGTATATGCAAGGGCTCCTGATCATGGCTTTGGAGGGAAGTCCACCCCTGAAAGGACTTACAATATTCCACTCCCTATGAAGATATTACATAGTAAACTGACGACATTTATTGGTTATAGCAAGTACATGAAGAATGCTGGTGATACTTCAGTATGTGCATTCACTTTCCTAAACTTATTCTCCCATTCTATTAAGTAGATCTGAATGTGTACGGTATATGTACCATCACACATAAGGACAGATAACATTTATGGACCTTAATTGTGTAGGTAAGGAAGTGATATTAAATATTAATTTTCTAAACCTGATATGTCTGAATAACACGATAATTTTGATGAAGATTGGATATTCAAAAGAAATTTTCTGATTCTCTAGAAATATACAGAATAAAACTCAGCTACAGTGTAAACCCATTAAAATTTGTATTGGTTGTAAAAAAACAAATTTTTGTGAGACCATCTTAGTTCGAGTACAAATGTGCTTTTTTGGCAGACATATGCCTGCTTTAAACGGTCATTGTTTTTTTTGATAACAATCCAAAATTGTTATTAGTCTCACAATCCAGGAAGTTTACAGTTTTCATTCCTTTTTTTAACATGTTTAAAATCGATGCTCAAACACTGTTATTTTAGTTAAAGCCAATAATATTTCACAGTTGGATTACAAAAATAATCTTACTTGATCTCACTGACAACTGACTTATGACACACACTTCTAAATAATTTAAATATATATGCATATATTCACATATGTATATTTGTGTGCATGTAATATTCATAGCATGATACAATTCTCTCTATATATTTGCTGTAAAATTCTACATTAATTTCAAACTTTGGCCCTTTATACAGACAAAACACCTATCAACTCTGAGAAAAGATTACATTTCTAGACTTAGATTCTTTTAAAAGAACTTTTGAGACACTTCCCAGAAAATTACTCGAAGATATACAGGAACAAAAATGGAAAGTAAACAAAAACTCTGCAGGATAATCAGAATATCAAGTAAAAGTGTGACACAGAGAATTCCCAGGATACTAGAGAGGAACAAAACTATGAAAAGGTTATATAAAATGATGCCTTAAGATGGAAGCAAATTGCATTAGATGCTTCATTCTAAAGATAAAGTTCATACAACATTTATGTGTTGAATCATAGTAGGGAAACTTGAGATAAGTTTAAAATGGTTTGTGAAACTTACAACAAAAATGACTTAGTAAAAAAAAAATTCTTAACTCAGGAAAAAAAAAAGAGGCCTGAGATGTATAGTGGGTAGGATACTTGTTCTGAGACCCATCCAGGTTTTATTCCTGGCACCTTTATATAGTCTATCTGAGCAGAGAGCCTGGATTTAACAGTGAGTACTACCCCTGACTACTGCAAGGCATACCCCCAAATCAGAGAAAGAAAGAGAGAGAGAAAGAAGGAAGAAAAGAAGGAAAGAAAGAAAGAGAGAAAGGAAGAAATACAGAAAGAGAAAAAGAAAGAGAGAGAGAAAGAAAGAGAGAGAGAAAGAAAGAGAGAGAGAAAGAAAGAAAGAAAGAAAGAAAGAAAGAAAGAAAGAGGAAAGGGAAAGAGAGAGAAGGAAAGAGAGAGAAGGAAAGGAGGAAAGAAAGAAAGAAAGAGAGAGAAAGAAAGAAAGAGAGAAAGAGAGAAAGAGAGAAAGAAAGAGAGAGAGAGAGAAAGGAAGGAAGGAAGGAAGGAAGGAAAGAAAGAAAGAAAGAAAGAAAGAAAGAAAGAAAGAAAGAAAGAAAGAAAGAAAGAAAGACAAAGACAAGCAAGATGAAGGGAGAGTGGGAGGAAGGGAGAAGGAAGAAAGAAAGGAAGGGAAGGAAGGAAAGGAAGGATAAAGGAAGGTAGAGAAGGAAGGAAGGAAGGAAGGAAGGAAGGAAGGAAGGAAGGGAGGAAGGAAGGAAGGGAGGGAGGGAGGGAGGGAGGAACGGGGAGAGAGGGAAAGGGGTGGGAGGGGAGGAGAAAAGAGAAGAGAAAAAGATAGGAGAGGAGAGGAGGAAGAGAGGAGAGGAGAGGAGAGGAGAGAAGAGGAAAGGAGAGGAGAGGAGAGGGGAGGGGAGGGGAGGGGAGGGGAGAAATAGCATAAATGCAATAAATTGCTATATGACCATATTTTCATATTATACCACATCTTAAATATTTATTTATGTTTGTTAATAATTGAAATACCATGGTTTTTAAAGTTTCTCATATTATAATATGAGCATTCAGGGTTTCAATTCTAATCTCACCATCAGAGAGACCTTCCTGCACCATGTCCTCATTTTCCCAGTTATCCCCCAAGCTTACCCCTTTAGTAGGCACAAAATAATATATTTTATATTGCTTTTTACAATTAAATGTCTAATGGGATTATAAAAGCTACTAAAGTAAAAAAATAAAATGAAAGCTTTTGTATCTTACCTCAGTGTTATTAAGTTTTTGTCTGAGGATTTACTAAGGCAGTTTTTGTCAAGTGTTTATTTAAACCATGTCTTTTAAAATATTTTTAGAAGATGAATTCAGAAGAATGTGTTTTACCTTACATGAGAGACAGAACCCCATGAGCAGCAAGTTAAAGTTTGATTGTTATATCCAAATTTAATATTTCAATCTAAATTGTTTGTAATCGAAAATCTCTTAACAGAGAGATCCATTCGCTTTCTAGTTATGAATGGTGATTGAATTAACATACATGCAAGGGCAGACACTTATTTTAGTCACCTTTTGTTGGTTTTAAGTCCTTCAAGTCATGCTTGGGTTGCAGTGTTGGTCGCTGCAGTGTTGCGGTTAATAGCTCTGTTGGGATAATTCCAGGAGATGCTGGTACATATTTTTGCTACTCAGGATTTTTCAGGTCTACACACAACAGTGTTCTCTGCATATGGACACCAGGTTTTTCTACCACTACTTTTGTCCTTTCCATTTTGTGATCAGATATCTCTTTACAATGATCATTTTCCCAGACTTGTGAGGGTTTATTTTCTTATTGTTAATACTATTTTTTTCTATATTTGCATTCTTTTTTATGGAGAAATGTAACTGGTATTTAAGCATTGGCTTCGCTTTATGCAATTTTGGAAAAATTGCTTATTACTTACAACGGATTTGTGGAATCTATTGCATTTTCTACATAAAAAAATCAAGTCACTTGAGTCCAGGGAGAAAACTCAAAGAAATGGAGTGCAAGCTTTGTTTGTGGGTGACCGGGGTTTTATCCAAGCTACTACCCATTCTCAGAGTACTCTAGGGAGTGACCATTAAGGCCAGCATGAGCAGTTATCCCCCAAACTGCCAGTGGGGCCACAAAATAAACAGAAAAACACAATGTCATTTGAGAGTGACTTAATTTTATTCCTCTCTAATTTAGATGCCTTTTCTTTATTTGTCCTTTCTTTCTATATATTACAAGAACATCCAACACAATGCTGAATAGTTGAGATGGGATTTAATATCCTATTTTACTTTCAGGGTTTAACAATCCAGAATAATGGAGCTGTGATTTTTTAGATATGAACATTAAGTGTGGTTAGTTTCCTTTTTTTCTTTTGTGATGTGTTGGGTGTTTTTGTTTTTTGTTCGTTTTTTTTTTTTTTTGAGGTGTCATACCTGGCTGTGCTCAGATTGACTCCTGACTTGGTACTTAGGGATAAGTCCAGACAATGTTAGGGGAACATATATGATTCTGGGGATCAAATTCAGGTTGGCCTTGTGCAATGGAAGCACCCTACCCTCTGTATTATATCTCCAGTCCCAAAGATAAGTGTTTTTTTTTTTTATCATGAGCATTTTGTAGCCGATATTTTATATGTCTCAATCAATATTCATTTTTCTTCATATAAAATAGCTTTGGATAATATAGCTATCAAAATAACAATACATGTAGTAGGAAAAAAATTCTGAAAACACATGGAAATCAAGTAGTCCTATAGAATTCAGCAGCATAATAAAATATTAATTAAAATTATAAACCTAAATAATTAAATACACAAGTAATGAGTGAATTCATTGATTGTTAACAGTAACAACATGAGAAAATCATCTACATTTCTCCTTTAATAAATGTGGAAAAGGAGATGAAATAAATGTTAAACAGCTTGAACAAAGATAGAATAAATGTCAGAGAAGAAATCTATGGTTGAAATGGAGAAAAAAAATAATAAAAGCTTGAAAGAATATGTGGCCAGACCACTTAAAGTGGGGTACCAATGTCTTTTCCAGCACTGTCAATAGATCTAGATACCATTAACCTTGGACAATGAAAGTCTTTACCTTTTAATGGTGGGGGGAAAAAATAACATTGTTTGAAAGAATATGGAAAATTTAAATACTTACATCAAAAGGCACAATCATGAAAATTGCAGAAATACACTTTTAGTGAATTAAGTTCCTATATATGGCACACGTTGCTTTTTGTGATTTATAAAGTTAAAATAGAAAAATAAACAAAAAACAATTGAATCTGGTGGTGGGGCAGACCAGAAAATAGAACAGCAGGGAAGGTGTTTGTTTGCTTTGCATGTGGCCAACTCATGCTCCATCCCTGATGTTTCATACAGTCTCCTAAACTTCCTAGGGGTGATCCAAGATCTGAGAGCCAGGAGCAAGTCCTGAGCATCACCAGTTGTGGTCCAAAAATCAAAAACAAAAAAGAAAACACTAACATCTTAACATATTCAGTTTAAGTTCACTTTGTACTCAGGGCTCATATGTGTAAGGCCAGCTATGCAAGCCAAGCGCCATACCTGTTCTACTATCTCTCCACCATTCATTTGCTTTGTTCACTGTGTAATTTCATGGCTTTAAGGAATAGTAAATATAGTGCTATTAGGAAAAAAACAAGTCGATTTCATGATTTAACAACAGTATTCTGAGAGTTAGCGTGTAGCTTGGCAATTAATGGCAAAGCAGTTAGGATCATTGCCCACTTCATTTGTTTAATTATCATATTTTTTCAACGTATCATTTTAAGGCGCTTTTAATTTTGTGCTATGAGTGAACATCTTGGTTCCACACTTGGAGACAAATTATTTATGGCATTTATTAGCAATGTAGATCAAATAAATTTTATTAGATGCATGTTGTTAGTGATTAAATAAAATAGAAAATGCAAACTCTGTAACCTTACATACCTAATGCACTTTTCCTCAAATTGTGTTTCATTTTAAAATTATAGTGGTAAAGGAGAATGAATGTAATTACGCATATATTGGATATTAATGTATGCTTGTAATAGGGATAATGACTTTTATGGAGTGAAATGATTATTTTTATAACCCAATTAAAATTTTTAGAATTAGTGTTCTTTCATTACTTAAATAGGATTTTCTTTAATCCAGAAGATTCATGTATTTTGCATCAGGGTTTAATATTTGAAGCAAACATTTGTGAAATGGAAACAAAATGCTAATTATTTTATGTCATATGATCAGATAAACTTGAACATGGTCCTTCTTAATTTTAACCCTTAAAATGTAATATTTTCAAGATCATTATTTACTTCTTAGTAGAAAGGTGACAGATGACATTTGCCTAACTGAAAGAAATGCCTAGAGAAAAGCTAATACTTTATTCAGTGACACTGAATAAACCAAAGCTGATTTGGATTTTTTTTTAATTTATCAGGATCTTGCAACATTTCAAGGAACTGAGAAACTGTTATTTCCTTAAGGTGGTCCTCAATACGAAAAAAGCAATTTCCCTTTCCGGATATAAATTGCTTTTTAACTGTTGAATAGCTCTTAGTTATTAATTAATTTATTAATTGCCCATATTAATTATAAAATCAAGTTAATTTAGAATTTGTTTCCTTTAAAATTATCAGGTTTTAATACAAATTTATATATGTTTTATTAGAAATAGTATCAAATATGATGATATTTATGAAGAATAATGAGTTGTAGATTCTGAAGGATATGAAGTATCACTAGTAACTTTAATTTATTAAATTCTTATGTCCTTTGCATAGTTCCTTCAGAGATATGTCCTTTTTTGTGTAGACACAGGAAGCCAGTTAATATTATGCTTTTGTAACTTGGGAGTTATTTGACTTCAAATAATATTCAGTATTGAGCATCTGCTTTCTCTACTTAAGCCTCAGTTGCCCTTAGTTCCCAGCACTCCAAAAACAGGGTCCCAGTGAAGGACTGAATGGACCAAGGGAAAGCTGTGAGCTACCCCGGCATCAAAATGGGTCAGGCCAAAGCGCCACAATAATTAACTATAAGTTAAGAGCATGGCCATGGACAAATTGTGTCATGATCCACAAAGTAACGAAGAGATTAGGAAAACTGCTAAAGACACTAATCTGGCCTAAGCACTGTCATCTGAGATCAGTAGCGAGATGACCCCAGTAGAGTAATCCTATAAGCTTAATATATCTCTTACTGTGTCCATAAAGAATGACTAATATTATGAATGTTATTATGTTTGTTGGAGTAAGGAGAGGAAAAACTCATATTTTGCCCTTAGGCAAGTCATATTGCTGTATGAGAATCTGTCCCATAAGAACCTTCCCCTGAGGGAAGGACCTTATATCTGTTGATTGTATGACAATATCTATGTGTAATTGTTACCCCGACCCCTTATGATTGGGGATTTAACTAAGGCTGTAAGAAGGGAGGAGGGAGGCAGAAGCAGGAAGGAGAAGTATGAAGGAGCAGGTTTCAAGAGGAGGATGAGGGAGATCGGGGAAGGGGAAGATCAGGAGGAAAATCAGGAGAACCCAGTAGTAGAATCAGGAGAGAGTGGAGATGAGTTGGAATTAAACTACAATTGAGACCAACCAGCCTGTCCCTCATTTCCTCCTTTATAGGTACATCACCATCAACTACCCTGGGTTGGGGGAAGCGGCCTGAGACCACTGAACGCAGATGGCAAGAGAGACAGAGACAGAGACAGAGACAGAGAGACAGACAGAGATACAGAGAGCCATGGCTCTTTATAATTTATTTTTTTGATTATACAGTGGGGACATTGGTACTAGGAATTGTACACTGGTAGAAGGATGGGTGTTTGGATACTGTATGACTGAACTCCAATCATGAATAACTTTGTTAGGGTGTAACTCACAGTGATCCAATAAAAAGGTAAAAAAAGAATAATAATATTTTTTCATCTACACTGGTAGAGTTTGAACTATAAAATGATAAATGTAGAAAATTATTGACTGACATATTCTGAAATTATAGTAAATTAATTTATAAAATAGTGGATGTATGTAACTTAAGTATAGCACTGTAACACTCTCCTCCCATTTTTCATTGATTTGCTCTAGCAGGCACCAGTAACATCTCCATTGTGAGAATTGTTGTTACTGTTTTTGGCATATTGAATACGCCACAGGGAGCTTGTCAGGCTATGCTGTGTGGATGGGATACTCTCAGTAGCTTGCCAGACTCACAGAGAGGGATGGAGGAATTGAACCTGGGATGACCACGTGCAAGGCGAATGCCATTCCCACTGTGCTATCACTGCAGCCCATTATCAAATTAACTTTTTTAAATAAATTTTTAAAATAGCAATATCCATTTGTAATAATCAGATATTAATTTCTGTTTATTTAATTAATTGTGCAGCTTTAGTCATTGGTGTAGAGAATCCATAGATTGGAAGTGACATAAAAATCTAACATATTGTTTTCCTCTAAATATTCACTGTATTATGTGATAATTAGTCTTATAATGTTAATGATTTTGTTCGTATTTTAATATACTCATTAATTTCATTTGAATACCAAAAAATTCATTTTGGCATGTTTCTTTTTATAATTATTTTACTAAGGGAATACTCTGCCCATTCAGTTCTATAGGTACACTGCTGAAAGTCAAATGATAATAAATTTCTATATGGTCCTTATATATCTCAGCATAAAACTTCTGCCAAATCAAATTAACTTTACAGAATATATTCCTTGCTGACAACAGACAAAACAACAACTTGTTTAATAGAAATTAAAATAAAACTGTTACATTTTTTGTTATTGTTATCGAAATATTCACCTAGTTGCTCACAAACACACACACACACACACACACACACACGCACGCACACGCACATTATAGTGGGCAGACCAAGTATTCATTTCAATTTATACTGTGTAATTTTAGAAAATTATACCTTTTTTTAAGCAATTTATTTAGTTTTTTTTGGGGGGGGGAGGGGAGTCATAGCCAATAGTGATGAGAGCTCATTTCTGGCTCTGTGGAAAGGATTACTCCTTATCTGGAGGTAATAGGACCTTATGTATACTGGGGAATAAAACCCGAGTTGGCCATGTGCAAGGCAAATGTCCTACCTGCTGTACTTTCACTCCACTTAATCACTTAATCACTTAACTTCCCGTTAGTGGTCGATTTGCTCGAGCGGGTGCCAGTAACGTCTCCATTTGTACCTGTCGCGTGCTAGTGTAGCCCAATGGCATCTGTTTGCTCCGGGAACATGAAGGGCCTCAAACCGATCGTTCATGATCTTGATGAAGGTATGACCATCTGGTAGGTGGGCGGCCACGCAGTCTTTTGACATCCCGTGGAATCCAGTCAGTAACAGCTCTAGTCAAGCGGTCGTCTTTAAATCTCATTACGTGACCAGCCCATCTGATTTTTGACACCTTGGCAAATGAGACAGTGTCATCAGCAAAGCGGAGGTGGTGTAGTTGCCGACCATCTATCTTCACTCCCATTCCTTCCCATTCCAGTAGTCGCATGATGTTCTCGAGGGTGGCACTGAAGATTTTCAGTGAAATGGTATCACCCTGCCGCACCACTCTGTTGACATCAACGATCACTTCTTTGTAGAATGGTGAGATCCTGGTAGTAAATCCGCAATACAGCTCACAGAGGATCTTGATGTATTGGGCTTGAATGCCCTGATTGGCTAGGGCTTCAATGACCACATCCGTCTCAAGAGAATCAAAGGCCTTCTTTACATCAATGAACGTAAAACAGAGCAGCATCTTGAACTCCCGAGAAACCTCAATGAGTTTGGTTATCCTGTGGATATGGTCGATGGTGCTGAATCCTTTGAGGAACCCGGCTTGCTTGCATGGTTGTCCTTCATCTAGTATTCTGCCAATCCTATTTAGGATGACTCGAGTGAACAATTGTAGATGACAGACAATAGGCAGATCGGGCAATAGTTGCCAATGTCATGGATGTCTCCCTTCTTGAACAGTAGTATGGTCCTGCTGGTTTTCCATTGGGACGGAACCTTGCATTCAGACAGGTAGCGAGTGAAGAGCCGAGCCAGTGTATTAATGAGTACTGACGGCAGGTTCTTCAGGTGTTCAGGTTTGACCTTGTCTGGGCCGGGTGCTGTTTGTTTCTTTACCGACGAAATGGCATGTCGGATTTTGGAAGGGAGAATGTTGAGAATGACATATCCATCCTGTGGAATTTGGTATGTCGGCAAGTGGACATGGCTATCGAAGAGATTTGAGTAGAAGTCATGGATAATCTTCTCCATTGCCGTTCTGGAGGATGTGATGGATTCATCAGGATGTCGGAGGGCAGTCATCTTGGTCTTGTAGTTGGGAAAGGACAGGCGGGCGTTATGAATACTTTCCCAGCTTCTGCCACATCAATCAGTACTTCTGCTCTTCTCTCTTTGAGGTCTTCCTTGAACGCATCTCTGCACTGCTTTGTGAGCTCGGTCATTAGCTTGCGGTTGCCTGAGGCATGCACCAAACCACGCTGGCAAATTAGCTCAAGAGTTTTCGAAGATAGGCGATTTTTTTTGGCTATCTCTCTCTTGGCGTTCCTCGCACATTCATGGAGGTGCTGAACCAGTCGATCGTATTCCTCGTCAATGTTGTCAACAATGGCATCTTCCCATGTTGCCGCAATAGTACCAAAGAGTTCCCAGTTGGTGGTCATTCTGGGAGTTCTCTTTTTGAACTTTGCAGCCCTTTCTCCCCACTCTGTGAAGTAGAATCTTGCACGAAGGAGACAGTGGTCCGATCCCATTCGAAATTTTGGGACAACAGTGACATCGGTCAGACAAAACCGTCGATTGAATATGATGTGGTCTATTTCATTGTGGAATCGTCCACCAGGAGACTCCCATGTTCATCGTTTAGATTCTGCCTTCTGGAACTGTGAGTAACCATGGATGGTCTTGGTCGACATGATGAACTCAGACAGGCTCTCACCCTGTTCGTTCCATTCTAGGCCATGGGTCCCGATGTGAAGTTCTTCAACTGATATTCTCGGTCCTATCTTGGCATTAAAATTACCCACAATGATCTTGTAGAAGGTGTGGTCTTCTTTATAGAACTTCTCTAGCTCCATGTAGAACTTCTCCATTTCTCTTTCATCATAACGAGATGTTGGTGCGTAGACAACGAAGATAGAAACTGCAGGCAGTGAGCCACATCTGTTCAAATGTAAATGTCCGATTCGGGTTGTTAGGCATTCGAATGAATCAATGCTCTTGGCCAAGTTTGTGTTGACAAGGACACCGACGCCTCCGACACCTCTTTTATTGCATGTTCCGAGGAACAATTCTTCTCCAGTATCAAAAACTGCATGGTGAGATTCGTGCTTTCTTGTCTCGACACTACTCCCACTACCCAGCTGTTGCCACACTCCAGGACGCTTTCCGGACCCGCACGGCCGCTTTATGGCTGCGCGACACATCATAAGACACTAAATACCCATCTCCCGGAATTGTCGTACTGTATTTGGTAGGGTTCAAATATGGTAACACCTACAAGGGTGATTAGAGTTCGCCCCAAAAGCCTCTATCCTTCTCGGAAAGACTGGCAAGCTACCGAGAGTATTCCGCCCGCACGGAAGAGCCTTGCAAGCTATCCGTTGTGTATTCGATATGCCAAAACCAGTAACTACAACTGGTCTCTTTCACCTGGCCCTGAAGGCTTCACCGACATGGCAGCACTGAGAATGATAAAAAAGGAGAGGATGACCAAATCTCAAGGCCGACCTAGGCTGCCACAACGAAGGAAGACAAAAATGATCGTCTGTACTTTCAATGCACATACGCTAGCATCAGATGCATCCATCGAGGACCTGATGGTACAAGCGTGAATGACAAAGTACGACATCATTGGTCTGACTGAGACTTTCACTCCAACCCAATAAAATGTCACTGTTTTATTTTAATTTATGTCTATTTTAAAAAGAATTATGTTTAATGGATCACTTTATCACTTGACTTCCCGTTAGTCGTCCATTTGCTTGAGCGGGCGCCAGTAACGTCTCCATTTGTCCCTGTCGTGTGCTAGTGTAGCACAATGGCGTCTGTTCACTCTAGGAAAATGAAGAGCCTCAAATCGATCGTTCATGATCTTGATGAAGTCTGACCATCTGGTAGGTGGGCGGCCACGCGGTCTTTTGACATCCCGTGGAATCCAGTCGGTAACAGCTCTAGTCCAGCGGTCCTCTCTAAATCTCATTACGTGACCAGCCCATCTGATTTTTGACACCTTGGCAAATGAGACAGCGTCCCTGAATCTTGATCGTCAATGGAGGTCGGAACTCCGGATTCTTTCTCTCGTTTGAGTGAACCGTGATATTCTAAGCATAGCTCTTTCAATTCCTCTTTGGGAGACACGAATAGCTTTCTCATCCTGTTTGCATAGGGCCCAGGTCTCTGAGGCATATGTTAATGCAGGAAGAACAGTGGAATCAAAGAGATGTGCCCGGAACCAGAGGTTCTTTGTCCTCTTAGCTATTTCTTCAACGCTCTTGAAGGCGTTGCAAGCTGCTCTCTTCCTCCTGCGCAGCTCGGGTGCCAGGTCATTTGTCATGTTGACTTCTCGACCTAGGTACACATAGCTGTTGCATTCGGAGATGGTCGTTCCATTGAGAGCGAATGGGGCATCAGGAACAAGGCTGTTTCTCATAAACATTGTCTTCGTAAGATTCAGTTGTAGTCCTACCTTTCCACACTCATGGTCAAAGTCAGCCAGCATTTGTGCCGCTTGGCTAATGTTTGGTGTTATTAAAACAATGTCATCAGCAAAGCAGAGGTGGTGTAATTGCCAACCATCTATCTTCACTCCCATTCCTTCCCATTCCATTCGTCGCATGATGTTCTCGAGGGTGGCACTGAAGAGTTTCGGTGAAATGGTATCACCCTGCCGAACCCCTCTCTTGACATCAATGATTACTTCTTTGTAGAATGGTGAGATCCTGGTAGTGAATTTGCAATACAGCTCATGGAGGCTCTTGATGTATTGGGCTTGAATGCCCTGATTGGCTAGGGCTTCAATGACTGCTTCTGTCTCAACAGAATCAAAGGCCTTCTTTAAATCAATGAACATTAGACAGAGCGACATCTTGAACTCCCGAGAAACCTCAATGAGCTTGATTATCGTGTGGATATGGGCGATGGTGCTGGATCCTTTGCAGAACCCGGCTTGCTCACATGGCTGTCCTTCATCTAGTTTTCTGCCAATCCTATTTAGGATGACTCGAGTGAACAACTTGTAGATGACAGACAATAGGCAGATCGGGCGATAGTTGCCAATGTCATGGATGTCTCCCTTCTTGAACAGTAGTACGGTCCTGCTGGTTTTCCATTGGGACGGAACCTTGCGTTCAGACAGGTAGCGTGTGAAGAGCCGAGCCAGCATATTGATGAGTACTGAAAGCATGTTCTTCAGTTATTCGGGTCTGACCTTGTCTGGACTGGGTGCTGTTCATTTCTTTACTGACGTAATGGCGTGTCGGATTTCGGAAGGGAGAACATTGGGAACGACATATCCATCCTGTGGAATTTGGTATGTCGGCAAGTGGACATGGGTTTCAAAGAGATTTGAGTACAAGTCATGGATAATCTTCTCCATTGCCATTCTGGAAGATGTGATAGATCCATCAGGACGTCGGAAATGGACGGAAAACGAAAAGAAATCTAAATTAAACATTCTTTAGTCATTCAAATGATTAATATATTTTATCCTATATATCAGATCTAAATTAAACATTCTTTAGTCATTCAAATGATTAATACATTTTATCCTATATATCAGATATATGATGAAAATTATTATGTAAATTAATCAAATTTTAAGTGCCTGCCTAAAGATTCAAACTGACTGTACTTTTAAAATAAGTACCTTATGAAAAATGATCACACGATTAGGCTTATCTTTCCTGTTATGAAAATGAGAATAAATGTTTTACATAAAAATATCACATAATATTTTTATTTAACAATATATTTTAAAAATAAAAAAATGTTATTTAATTATACACAAGACAAGGATGGCTCTTCATGATGTCAAAGAAATACAGAGGAAAATAAGAAGTTACTTATAAATAATTATGAACAGACAATTTATATGAGAGTACTAATAATTAAATTCTTTGTCACACTTAGTGCCCAAGACTGAGTTTTGAAGAAATTAAAATCCCTAAAGGCCTCCCATTAAAGAACAGTCTAGAAACAGATAATTTCACTTCTGCTTTATACATAACATTCCTAAGAATTTTTTTTGGTCATATTCAGCTATGCCTGTGGCATGCTCCCAGCAGTACTTTCAGACAAACCGCAATAAAATGCATGCAAGACAAGTACTGTAGCCCCCTTACTACCTCTTAAGTACTATAGAAAAATTAGAAACAGAGTTAAAATTTTTCCAAAGATTGAAAATATAAGATTTTCTAACTCATTTTCCAAACCTGCACTGCCTTGAGATCAAAATCAACTAAGGACACAAGAAAACAAAACAACTCATAATATCCCTAGTGAAATCAATATGCAAAGTGTTTCAAATAAATTAGAAAAAAATTTTGCAAAATCACATTTAATAGATATATACAAAATCAAGTGAAAACTATCCCTAGGATGTTTCTGACACACACAAATAAATAAACGTAGTATATTGCAATGGGCCGGCACGATCGATGGCATAGCTGGTAGGATGTTTGCCTTGCACGCAGCCGACCCTGGTTCGATTCCTCCCCCTTTCTCAGAGATCCAGGCAAGCTACTGAGAGTATTCTGCCCACAAGGCAAAGCCTGGCAAGGTACCCATGACCTATTTTATATTCCAAAAATAGTAACAACAAGACCCACAATGTAAATGTTACTGGTGCCCGCTCGAGCGAATTGATGAATAATGAGAGGACAGCGCTACAGTGCAGTGCTACAGTATATTGCAAGACTAAAAAGAAAGGAAAATATAAGATCATTTTAAATGTTGGAGGGATAATATTTGAAACATACCAGTCTTTCCATCATAACTGTTCTAAAAAAGTGTGAATCATTACTTATGATCATGGATACCCAAATCAAGACGAAAATGAGATATTATCACACACTGGTGAAAATGGAATATATAAAAATAAAATATAAAATATTTTAAAAATTATAAATATATTATAAAATATATAAAATGTAAAAGGACTGTTTTTTTGTGGGAGTAATATGTTTTGGTGAGGAGTTAGTGAAATATGACCTCTATCCATTTCTGATGGGAAAGGTTGCTGGTTCAACCTTCATGGAAAACAGTATGTAGACATTTTGGAAAAGCAATGACAGAGCTGCTATATGACCCAGCAATTCCACTTCCTAATATATACCACTAGGACATAAAGACATTCATTCTAAAGGTCATATGTACACCGTTATTCATTGCAGCACTTAGTACAATAGCTAAAACATGGAAACAACCCAAGTGTCCAAAGACAGATGAGTGCATAATGAAGGTACAGCACCCACACACAATAAAAAACTACGCAGCTGATAAACTTGTTGATAAACGTGTGCTATTTTCTGGATGGAGGTGCAGGATAACCTTTTAAGTGAATTAAGTCAGAAAAATGAAAGACAATGATTTATCTTATCTATGGTATATAGACTAACAGGACTAGGGGATGCAATGTATTAAAGGGTCAAAATCACAATGATTTTGGATTATAAAAACAAGAATGATGGGAAGCAAATAAATAAAGGGTGGTGGTAGGAACAGGTGTACAGAAGATAGGATTGGTAGGGAAAACTAGCCTCAGGAACAGATGTATGGAATAGATAAAAATCCAAACTACACAACCAACAAAGCTTAAAGCATGCGACCCAAATACAATAACCAAACTTAAAAATGTGCTTACCAGGGAGGCAGACTCAGGAGCTGGAGACATGGCTGGAGAAAAGTTGAAACCAGCAGTAGGTTTGGTGTCAAAATATTGTATTCCAGGGCTGGAGCGATAGCACAGCGGGTAAGGCATTTGCCTTGCTGGCAGCCAACATGGCCGACACCGGTTTGATTCCCAGCATGCCATATGGTCCCCCAAGCACCGCCAGGAGTAATTCCTGAGTGCATGAGCCAGGAGTAACCCCTGAGCATCGCTGGGTGTGACCCACAAAGCAAAAAAAAAATTGCATTCCTGAAACTATTACACATAATTTGGTAAATCATGATACCTCAATAAAAAAATAAAATAAAATTTAAAAACTCATATCGAAGTTCAGAAGGACTTTTCTATAAATTATATAATTATACATAAGTGGGTTCTTTTCAAAACTATTCTATTGATATATTTACAGAAAATTTTGACAACATAATACTTAATAGACTTAATAGACATGGAACGGCATATAAGGTCAGTATCTTTGGTCTTATTAAATATATTGATGTATCTTGGACCTTTTATTTCACATGTTAAACTGAAAATGTCATTTTCACACAAAACATATTATAAAAGGTTTTCATACTTCTGATATTATTTGTATGACTTCTAATCAAGAGATGAATTATCAACAATTTATAGACTTTATATACTATAAAATATGTCGATACCTTTAAATTCCCTTTAAATTTCCATAGATTTTTGTCTTTAGCCAAAAATTCTATTAAATATTTTCAGATTAAATTTCTAGCAATGAATGTTTCCAAAAATGGTATCAGTGAATTTTAGTGTCTATTATCTTCCTTCTGTATAAGGCTCATAATTAGTACAAGAATTGTATCGAGTAATTTACAAAACATATTCATTAAATCTCATTTTGACTATAGGTATTTGAGTTTATTTTTGATATACGCATTGTGTTATCACAATTGGCAGACATTTCTTTCACCATTTCCAAATAATATTTTGCATGTGTTATACTGACCAACTGAATATATGATATATATGATATTAATATGTGATATCATAGCTAAATATATGAATAATATGAGTTTTGAAGAGAAGTAATAATCAGTTGCCAAACTTGTTAAGTTATGAGGGGTAAAATAAATGTCACCTTTTTATATTTAGAATAAATTTAATTAATGCTTTTTTAAAATCAGATGAATAAAAATTTTGACTTTTCTAACTACAGAGAGGGCCATTTGTTTCACATATTATATTCACCACTAGTAAAAATTTTAATTGCAGGACCATTGTTACTTTTCTATGTAAGTCTAATGATGTATTATGCATGCATATACACTCACATTTTTATTGACAACTTTTATTTGGTGGTTTTTAATATGTTCTTGAAAGACGTTAACTGCATGTGTACATATTAAAGTGTATTAATCCATACATATTAAATTTCTTTGCTAGAATTCTGTACCAAAGTTATCTTGAGACATTGGAACTAATTAGGAAATAGTTTTTGTGTCAGATTCTCCACTATTGGAACACATATGCTTTTTGGGTAGAATTTTCCAGAATAGGACTGCTGGAAAAATGTAAGCAAGAATGTGATCTCAGGGGGTGCGGAACCAGAATGTCCTTCTTGCCCTGCCAAGACCATGGTTTGCCCCCCATGAGCGGCTTTCCAGCACGGCCATGGCCCCAGAGGCGCACGGACCTAATTCGGAACCCAACAGCATCTAGCAGAAAGGTGAATTGAATAGATGGACTAGGCATTAAGCTACTGCGCCGTGCACCGCCCCCCCCCCCAGGGAGGGAAAGGGTTCCTGTCTCCTCCGCAGTCTCCTCCATCATCTACACCCCCTCCACCCCGGCGGCATGGTGGCCACCGCCTCAGAGATTACTGGACAGCCAGTAAGAGCCAGTGGTGACAGAGCAACTGTGGCCTCATGGGATGGGGTGGCAGAACCGACACATCCTTCTTGCCCTGCCGAGACCACAAGTTGCCCCCCACGAGCGGCTGTCCGGCACAGCCATGGTCCTAGAGGCACACAAAACAATCTCTAAACTATTCGGCTTTTGGCAGAATTCCCTCCAGACTTAATTAGTAAAATAACAGAAATGCAAAATCATGCGGCAACAACATTACATCATCTTCATAAACATCAATAGAAAACATTATTTCACGATGACTTTTCAGCGGGTCAGATTGTTGGGGGAAAGTTCCAAATAATAATGGTGCATCTTTTGTCGAATAATGAATGTAATCAAAGTAGAGAGAGAGTTAAATGGAAATTATCTGTCTCACAGGCACAGGGAGGGGTGGCATGGGGGTATATTGGGGTTCTTAGTGGTGGAAAATATGCACTGGTGAAGAAGGGATGGGTGTTTGATCGTTCTATGACCGAGACTTAAACTTGAAAGCTTTGTAACTGTTCTCACGGTGATTCAATAAATAAATTAAAAAAAAAATAATGTGATCTCAGCTGAGACAAACTTCAGACTGAAACCACAGAGAAGCTGTGGATCACATACTACACCACAGAGGAAAACATTCTAGTAATTTCACTGAGGAGACAACTGCACATCTCATTGGTCAGCAATCACTGATGTTGAGAATTGCTATTCCAGTTGGTAAAGATAACTCTGGAGATTACAACAAACATACTCTCCTCCTATGGCCAAATACATTCAATTGCTTCTTGCATTTGTGTGACTTCATCTGAGACCAACCATATCAAAATTTAATTTAATTGTTATGTCTGGAAAAATTGTAAGCAGAGAGGACAGCTAGGTCAACCTTTATATCTTCTTCCTGTCCTTGGTTCTGAAGCTATATTTGATGGTCACAGGCTGCCTTTTTTTGTTTGGTTAATGTTTTTCCTGATTCTAAAAATTGTGTCCCATCTTCATTAATTCAGAACTTTGTGTGAGATAACCTGCTTATTGTGTTGAGTACAAGAAATTCATATGCTGCTCAACAAGCTGCGGTATATTCTTCCCTGATCTTATATACATTTTGTATATCATTACTGATATACCAAAATACTGTCATTAGGGTCAAAATTTCTTGTCAATATTCTAACTACTGTGTCTTTTAACCAACTTTATAACTCTCTCAAAGTGATCACTTAGAAGATGCAGTTCTTTAATATTCCCTGGTATAACTGCCAGTGATTGTATTATTCATTGTTTCAAACACATTTAAGTAAATTTAATTTTTTTAAAAAATGATGTTTTAAATTGGGTGTTTGATCATTTAACTATCAGAACACTTAATACAAATATAACTTGGGTATTACTTTCTCTAGTATTTTAATATTTTGAATTTATATAATTAATAATGGGGATATTTTATATATCATTATATAAAAAAGAACAATTCTGTAAAGTTTTATTTTCCTTCACTGAAGAACTAACTTCCTCCTTTCCAAAAGTAGGACCAAATGTAAATACTATATCTCAGTAAACAGCATACCATTTTGTAGACTGTGTTACAAAGCTTATCTTTATCCAGTTCAGATTTTATTTTAGGTCATAATGCTCTTCAGAAATCTCTACTAGATAAGAGAAAGAACACATGGAGGGTGCGGGATCCCGGAGAAAAAAAAAAAGAAAAAACAGGTTCCAAAAAGAGCCGAGATCACCCGCAAGTTCCAGATGGAGTAGGTGCCGCATCCCGCCTCCCCCAGATGGAACCCCGGTGACCAGAAGCCTCTACAAACACAGCTCGAGTATGCGGGAACGAGGACTTTTTCTCAAAACCGCGCGGCCACTTATGCAGCCGCGCGACCTCTCTCTATATACAAAGTGATCAATGAGAAGTAAACCACCCAATCTTTCTCCCTGAAAGTCAGAGTTAAGTCTGGAGCACGGCCACAGCCCCAGAAACACAAGGACTTAATGCAGAACCCAGCAGCTTAGAGCAGAAAAGTGAAAGGACTATGCGTTAATCCAGGCCATCAAGTCTGCCGGAGGGGAAAGGGTGTTGCCCCATTCACCCTCTCTTCTCTGGAAAGAAGGATGGCGGCCGCATGGGAGCCTTGTGGACAGCAGGTATGAGCCGGGGGTGTGGGGGCAACTAAAACCTCATGGGAAGGGGGGCGTTCCGGTCCGTCCTTCACGCCCTACCGAGGTCACTAGTTGCCCCCCACGAGCGGCTCTCCAGCACGGCCACAGCCCCAGAAGCACAAGGACTTAATGCAGAACCCAGCAGCTTGGAGCAGAAAAGTGAACGGACTATGCGTTGACCCAGGCCATCAAGTCTGCCAGAGGGGAAAGGGTGTTGCCCCATTCGCCCTCTCCTCTCTGGAAAGAAAGATGGCGGCCACATGGGAGCCTTGTGGACAGCAGGTATGAGCCGGGGGAGTGGGGGCAACTAAAACCTCATGGGTCGGGGGGCGTTCCGGTCCGTCCTTCACGCCCTACCGAGGTCACAAGTCGCCCCCCGCGAGGGCTCTCCAGCACGGCCATGGCCCCAGAAGCACAAGGACTTAATGCAGAACCCAGCAGCTTGGAGCAGAAAAGTGAACGGACTATGCATTGATCCAGCCCATCAAGTCTGCCGGAGGGGAAAGGGTGTTGCCCCATTCGCCCTCTCCTCTCTGGAAAGAAAGATGGCGGCCACATGGGAGCCTTGTTGACAGCAGGTATGAGCCGGGAGTGTGGGGGCGACTAAAACCTCATGGGAAGGGGGGCGTTTCGCTCCGCCCTTCACGCCCTACCGAGGCCACCGGTTGCCCCCCGCGAGCGGCTCTCCAGCACGGCCACGACTCCAGAACACAGAAACCAATTTCTTAACTATCTGACTTTCAGTAGAAATACTTCCAGGGTCAATAGGTAAAATAGCAGAAATCCAAAACCAACATTTAATTCTTGAACCCAGCTGTAGAAAGCAAATCACTTCACAATGCTTTTTCAGCATGTCTGATTTGGGGGGGGGGGGTAAACTCTAAATAATAGTGGTGAATCTTTTATTGAAACAATGAATCTAATCAAAGCAGATAGAGTGTTAAGTAGAATTCATCTGCCTCACAGGGACGGGGAGGGGTGGGGGGTGGGGTTTTATGGGGGTTCTTCATGGTAAAAAATAAGTATTGGTAAAGGGAAATGTGTTTGATATTTGCATGACTGAGACATAAACCTGAAAGCTTTGTAACCTTTCCCACAGTGATTCAATAAATAAAAAAAAAAAAAGAAATCTCTACTAAAAGTGTGGGGTATTTATTTCGCTCCTTTTCCCTTAGATACCCTGCAGGGCAATTTTGCTGTCCCTGCAACTAAAGACTATTGAGAGGTCTTAGCTTTTTAGTCACTTAGAAATGTCTTTCTGATTGATTTCTTAGCCTCTTTATGACTATTTTTTTAGATACATAAGTGATTTAGAGTATTATTGCACTCAGAATTCTGGGCTCATTTCTCAGTGCCATTTTCATCCAAGACTTTTTTCACATAATAGATGCCTTATATCTTAAAAATTTTTTTTACTTCTTTTCTATAACAATATTCAAAACACAAAGTTTCAACTATGACTTTATGCTTTACTATCAGATATAGGGAAGAAACTATTCAACAAAGTGCAATATAAATTCATGCCCCTGTATATTCCTTCCTTCCTTTTTTTTTATGTATGTGCATGTGTTTAGGGAACAGGAATAGGACCACACCCAGTGATGCTCAGGGATTACTACTGGCTCTGCCCTTAGGTATTACTCCTCTCCTAGCATTAAAGCTAGGTTGTTCACATGCAAGGTGAACACCCTACCTGCTGTACTATTATTTGACCCCTGCCGCTGTAAGTTCTATATATTCTCTCCAAATTCTTGTTGATTCAGGTTTCAGTTATTTGATGGCCTGAATCTGAATAACAGGTCTTTTAGGAACTTCTTTAATGAATTAATCTCATATTATCACATCACTTGGCTTCAATGTAATATAGTGTTCTTATAAATTTGTATTGAATACGTCATGGATAGCTTGCTAAGTTTTGCTGTGAGGGCGAGATACTCTCGGTAGATTGCCGGGCTCTCTGAGAGGGGAGGAGGAATGAGCTGCATACAAGGCAAACGCCCTACCCACTGTGCTATCGCTCCAATAAAATTTTATTTTTTGTATTATAAAAACACTGTATTTTATGATTCTTATTTACTGTAATTCACCTCATTAAAACTTAGGTTCAATTCCACACCAGAAAAGCAAAATTAACCTTCATTTTAAACACAATTTTAGCAATGTATATCACTTTAGAGTATAAAGCATGTAATTATATATAACTACACGATTGGAACTTTATTTAAATAGCAAATCCTAGTTTATAACAATCATAAAATGTCTTTCCAGGAAAAGAAAGACATTAGTAAGTTAAACATTATCAACATACCAGCATCAAAGTAGGATGAAGATTTGAGAACAGGAGAGATAGTACAGCAGGTGGGGTGCTGCCTTGTAAGTGTTCCACTTGGGTTCACTTGCCAGTGACACATATGATCCCCCAAGCCATGCCAGCTATGCTGCCTGAAGACAGAGCCATGAATAAGCCCTGAGCACAGCCAGATGCGCCTCCCTGACAAAATTAAAAAGAAACACAGTTGAACATTTGACAAGTGATAATAGGTGGTTTTGCAACAGTGGTGGCAGATTAAAAAAAAAATCTCATTTTGTACATTTACACCATAGACATTGACAAATTAAAGTTATACCTAAGTTATAAAAAGTTAAGATGAAGTCATTAATGGAATTCTAATATAATTTGACTAGCACAGCGGTAGGGCATTTGCCTTGCATGCAGCCAATATGGCCGACCCAAGTTCGATTCCTCCGCCCCTCTCGGAAAGCCCAGCAAGCTACCAAGAGTCTCTCGCCCGCATGGCAAGCTACCCATGACGTATTCAATGTGCCAAACACAGTAACAACAAGTCTCACGGTGGAGACGTTACTGGGCCCGCTCCAGCAAATCCATGAACAACGGGAAGACCGTGACCGACCGTGCATACTTATTAGAAAAAAAAAAAAAGATGTAGTTATAGAGATAAATCTGGAAGAAAGTTAAGACACAGTTAGCATGCTATCTTCCAGCCATGAAATGCCTACCAAATTAAGATACATTCATAGAAAATGTTTTTCTTCACATCCCTCAAAAGGAACCAATCAACCAAGACTTCAGATCCATATGTACATTTCTGCTGCATAATAAGCAGCTCAATGTATGAGACTTTATTGAGGTTGCCACAAATATAATTGAACCTTCTGAAAGCTCTAATCTCTAGCTGTAGAGTCCAGACTGACTGCATAATCATACCCAATTGCTACTCCTAGAACCCAGACTGGCTGGATATCCATATTTCCTTGAGTTCCTTTATTAAGAATTCAAAGAGGTAATAATCATCTACAGGTTTTTGCATCAGTCTTTAATGATAACTTTTCTACCTGAACATGAGATTTTTGGAGTTCTTAATACATATCTTTATACTTTGTTTTTTTTTCCTTTAATCTTATTATTTCTTGCAGTGACTGTTGTAGACACATCTGTTTAAATTGCTCATCAGGGATTGCCATCACATATTTGACCATGATATTCTCACAGTTGATCACCAGGGGTAAGAAACATTCCATGGTGCTCACTCACTCTACCTTAAGTGCTCATAGAGTGTCACACAATTTAGTTGTACTTGCACATACTTGGTTGCTATATATGAGATACCACAGTTTGTTGTGTTATCAGGGATCCCAAGTGGTAGTTCCTGGGGATTGCATTGGCTATTTGTGATGAGCTGAAAAGAATGAAGCTCATAGCTTCACTTTGCAATACAAGAACTTTGCTAGCCTCAGACTCTTCAAGTGTTGTGTAAAAAAATAGTGATTCCTTCAATTATTAATGGAATACAGTTTTTGAAGCTATTAATATTTGAAACAACTTAAATGAAAAGAGCATATCAAAGTAAGTGTATTAATACATTTAATTAAAATAAATTTTCATAGGCCAATGTTTTTATCAACCCTAACCCTTGCTGGGTCCACACAAAATGAGCTTTACTGTGCTGCTTAAAGATGTCACCATGCATGGGACAGGGGGCGGTGTGTGTGTGTGTGTGTGTGTGTGTGTGTGTGTGTGTGTGTGTGTGAGTGGATTCAATCCTAGCTTTGTCGATGTATGAGAAGAGCTTGGTGATATTAGGTAAATTTCCAAGATTTATGCAGATTTTTCAGGAGTTATTAGGCTCAAGCTCAGCACAGGAAGTACACAAATGATATAATAAGTTATGTTTGTTTATAACAATGTAAACCTAATTATTCTGCTGTTTGTCTGCTTGTTTGTATTTTGGTTATTTTTTTTTTTGGTGGCCCCACCTGGTAATGCTCACGCATTTTTCCTGGGTCTGTGTTCAGGAAATACTCTTGGGGGTTCTCAGGGGACCATAAGGGATGCAGGGGAATGAACCTGGGTTGGCTATGTGCAAGGCAAACTCCCTACCCGCTGTAGTATCTCTCCAGCCCACTAATTGCACTGTTTTGAAAGTCATCTTATGATCAGTTTCTCTATTAAATTATCATCCCAGTTAATGCACATGTACTTTCAATGATCCTTGACATTAGGAGTTGAACTCTAACTGCTATAAATATATAATGTAAAAAAAAAGTCAAACATTATCCAATTACATTTGAATATCTAATGAGTGTTTCAAGTACTAGAGATTTTAATAACTAATTAAAAAGAAAATGTGGCTTTTCTTATTCACATTAAGATGAAATACTAGAGAACAAACTACTATAACTATTAATTATGCTTCTCTTTGAACATTTTGTGATGATCGAGAACATTTAGGCAGAAAGTAGAATTAAACCATTTTCTAGGTGAGGGGAATGGTAATTTCATATTCCAAAATCTGAAGAAAAGAAAAAGTATTTATGAGAAATTTAGAGCAGGTATGGACTGTAGGTTTGAAAGTGATGTGGAGACTAATATAATGGGATGAGTAAAAAATTGTAGAGAACCTACAAAAAGCTCAGTGAGTCATACTTGCTGCTGACCAGTAGGGAAAAGATATGGTAACTAGACAATACAGGTAAAAATGATAGGTTGCCCTATTTGAACTAAAACTCATCACTAGATAATCATAAGGTCTTTAGTTTTCTATTATTAAAAATATATGATCTTCTACAATCTTGATCAATTTTTTCTTGGAACTTGAGAAAAAACTTGCCTGCCTAGTTTATATTTGTTTTTATGACCTTATATCTAATTTTTGTGAGATATTATTTCAACATCCTGTAGATGCTGTAGGAACAAGGAAAAAAAATAACTACCCTGGGACAAAGTAAAATTGTACCTTCTATTATTATATAATATTCAATACAAATTTCTTAGTGTACATAAGACATTTTGTTTAAAAAAGATAAATTCTTTTAAATAATAAACTTGTGGTGACTGGAGAGATAGTATAGTGGGTAGGTCGCTTGATTTGCACAAAGGTACCCTGGGTTTGATTCCTGGAGCATTATAGGGTCACTTAAGCCTACTAAAAGTGATCTCTGAGCACAGAACCAGGAGTAAACTTTAAGCACCACTGGGTGTGGGCCAAAAAAACTAAACACAAACAAAATGACATAGAAACTTCTTTGTACAAATATTTTTAACTGAAGTAATAGAACACAATAATTAAGCTTCAGGTGCATATCATTAAAAGATATATGTGCATATTAATTTAATCACAAAAATCTTATCCTATCCATCACACATATGTCACCTTTTACCAGATCTTTCTTCATGTAACATTGCAGAATTTAAACTAGACAATACAATTATATGCAACTAATATTAAAAATTATCAAAAACTATCTTCATCTGCTTATATATCTTTATTTTGCTTTTGCTTTCTAAAATAAGTTTTGAAAATCAGTGCTTCTGAGCCATATTGATATATTTTTAAATGATATTATGTGTTTACATATAATAATACCAATAGTACTTTGATCTAATTGTATTATATATAGCTTTAACAATATTAAATTTTCCAAAATATAATTAATTTTTATTTTATTTATAAATATTTGTAAATAAACAATTATCATCCCATTTAACCAAATAATATTCCAGTTTGGACTTCAATGAAATTTTTTTTCTAAAAAATATAAAAAAATCTGTATGATGGAATTGTTCTTTAGTTAGACCTGTTTGGAAAATGGTCATAGAATTCTAAAAGAACAAAAAAAAGACAGAAAGTAGCTTCTCTTTGAATCTCCAACAGAAATATAAATCCCAAAATAAATATGCATATTAATTTCATCAAAACATTATTTACAATACCTATGAACTGGCAAGCTACTGAGAGTATCCCACCCACACGGCAGAGCCTGGCAAGCTACTCGAGGCGTATTTGATATGCCAAAAACAGTAACAACAAAGCTCACAATGGGAGACGTTACTGGTGCCCGATCCAGCGAATTGATGAACAGGGGGAGGACAGTGCTACAGTACTATGCATGAACTGGGGTAAAAAAATAAAAAATCAAAAAACAGTAGCACATGAGTAGAAAAGAGATTGTGGTATATATCTACAATGGAATGGTAACAGACTTGGAAAAGATGCAGTCATTGCTATTTGCTGCTACTTGTATTGAATTGGAGGGAGTCATACCATACCAAGCAAAGTGGCTTAGGATAAAAAACGAATACCAGTTGATATCACTCATCTGGAGAATATTAAAGAAAAAAAGGAGGGATTAAACAATCTCCAGTAGAAACAACGCTACGGAAGAGATAAAATCATAGATTGAGACATGATTCCGAATACCTACTACTTATTAATCTAGAATTCACATCTAGCTCATCAAATCTCACTTTGCAAATATAATTTGTATTACTTTGAAAAAATGTAGAATTCAATTATTATTTTTATGGTTGCATTACACAGAAAATCTGTTAAAAATCTATTAAATTTTGTTTAGGTGCATAATCTGGTATGTGAAAATAATGTTTCTTTCATGCACATGTAAATGAGAAGTAAACTGAAATTTGAAAGAAAACACATTAGAAGAACAAAAAATGTTGACTCTGCCTCTTAGATAACATAAGTTCTGCTATTTCCTGATACTCTTTTATGTGAATTTAGGAAGTTGACTTTGTAAAGATATGAAAAAATACTTGCCAATCACTGTATCACTTTCATCCCATTGATCCTCGAATTTTTTGAGCAGGCGCCAGTAATGTCTCTATTACTCCCAGCCCTTATGTCTCTATTACTCCCAGCTGGAGCGATAGCACAGTGGGTAGGGCGTTCGCCTTACACGCGGCCAACATGGCCGACCCGAGTTCGATTCCTCCGCCCCTCTCGGAGAGCCCGGCAAGCTACCGAGAGTATTCGATATGCCAGACACAGTAACAACAAAGTCTCCAATGGAGACGTTACTGGGCCCGCTCGAGCAAATCGATGATCAACGGGAGGACCTTTACCTTTACCT
Source organism: Sorex fumeus (assembly GCF_029834395.1). Taxonomy (NCBI): domain Eukaryota; kingdom Metazoa; phylum Chordata; class Mammalia; order Eulipotyphla; family Soricidae; genus Sorex; species Sorex fumeus. Next base: position 37,776,572 of record NW_026606322.1, on the reverse strand, counting down.
TTACTCCCAGCCCTGAAATTTTAGCAGAATCTTCTTACTCGTCTTTTTCCCAAAGATTGAAGGCTCTATCAGGGGCAGGGAAATGAGACCTATTGTCGTTACTGTATATAAAATATGCCATGGGGAGCAGGTGGGATACTCTCGGTAGCTTGCTGGGCTCTCTAGGAGGCATAAATGGGTGGGGAGTGTCTTATAATGTGTTGAAGTGGCTGCACAATCCAGAAAGCTGCCTGGAGCTTGGCGGTAGTTGAACAGTGAAGGTTGGCTGCCGGGAGTGGGTCCTTTGGGGTGGGGAGGGCTCTCACCTGCCCCACAGCCTGGCACAAAGTTCGGTGGCCTGGTTCTGGGAGCCTCCTTTTTTACTCCCTTCTGGGAAGACCATCCGTGAGTTCTAGAGGGTGACCAATGAGGAGATTATCTGGTGCTGGCAGGGTGTGGTTTGTTGCTGTGATTCCCGAGTCACCAGGGACTGGGGGAAGTAGGAAGATGATTTCTGTTCCAGGTCCTATTGAATCCAGAGTCCAAGGTCACAAAGTTCCACATTATCTGGGTTCTGTGGGACTTCATTCTTGCCTGAGGCTAGGCCTGAGCATCCGGAAAGCAGCCTGGTGGTGGTTGGGCATTGAAGGTTGGCTGCCTGGGGCTGGGTCCCTTAAGATGGGGAGGGCTCTCACTCACCCCACAGATTGGTGGGGACTTCCACTTGCCAATATAAATAATAATTTGAAGAGCATATCATATTTCTATTTTAATTTCTAAATACTCTAAATCATTGACTTTCTCAGTGAAAATAACAGTATTTTAAACACTGAGATGAGAGATAGCTCACTTAACTGATTGCAGACTTGCCATTCAGGAGCCTAGATTTGATTACCAGTACTGCATAGTACCCTGAACGATGCTGGGAATGATCTTTGAGAGCAACATTGGGTGTAATTCATTACCAAAATAAAAAATAAGCACTTAATACACTGATATTAAAATTAGAAAGTATACTGATATTAAAATTAAAAATCGTTAAAATTTTAATAAAATAAAATTTCATTTAGTTAATTAAACTAATTTTATTGCATTTAATAAATTAATTTTATTAAAATGCACTGATACTAAAATTAACATTAATTAATATATACATTTTTGTTATTGTGTGCCTTTTTAAAAATACGTTCTCAAATTTCAACAGAACCCCAATTTTAAGTTTCTTTGGACAAAATATAAAAATACTTCTGGAACATTTGGAAATAATATTTTCAAATATACATTTAGGGGTTTCAGAGAAATAACCAAGATGAAAATTGTCTGCATAGATTTGTGTTCACAAGAGAACTTTATTTTCTCTGAGTAATAAAGATACATTGGTTGCCAAATGCCGGAGAAAATCATGCAGTGAAATCAATCACATCTGCCAGAGAAAAATTAATGCTTTTGTACAGACATTTTTAAGTTGTCAAAGGATAATCTAAAATGTTCTAGTTTCAATATACACTAAGTTTTTACTACCTCTGAAATATAATCATAAATAAATACAGTAAATATTACCACTCTTCTTTCAACTACCCTATAAGAAACTAGGTCTTAAAAAATTTGCATTAAAATGTAACTTATTTACAGTGTTAATGATACTAATGGCCCAGATGTTGGTTAACAATAGTAACAGAAATAGCAACAGAAAATACTCTCAACTTTATTTATTGTTTCAGTTTCAGTGGTATACCAAGTGTTGCTCTGGGCTACTGCTTTCTGTATTATTACTCAGCAAGAACAATTCAGGAGGGATAGAATTCAAGGATTCTACATATGAAACATTTGCTCCAGACCTTTTTCCTTGCTCCCTGGCCCTTTGCTTGAACTTTTTCACATTTGAAAATGTGCAAGAGAGGATATATGATTTGGAGGTACACAATTTCACACAACTAAAACACACACACACACACACAACTAGCGAAGGCACCAACAATGTTTTTGAAATATATTTACAGAGTTATGCATGTATGTGTGTGTGTGTTTTCATAGGGAAAACACAAAAACAGGATGAGAACGCTATTCTGGTCTCTCAAAGAGGAATCGAAAGAGTTATACTTGGAGTATCACATTTCACTCAAATGAGAGAAAGAATCCGGAGTTCCGACCTCCATCAACGCTCAAGAATCAGGAACCCACAGTACGTTACTGTCTCCGGGCCACCCCAGGGAGGAAAGGATATTGTCACTCCGCCTGCTCCCTCTTGTAGGCTGGGTGGCCATCATTCTACAGAGGCCATTGGACAGTCAGGCTTGGGCCTGCAGTGACCAAACTTGTTGGGCCTCACGGGATGGGGGGAACCTCGGCCTGTCCTCCCTACCACAACAAGACCCTAAGTCATCGCCCACGAATAGCCTCTCTGGCTCCTAATCAAGCTACTTAACGGCCTTGATCCCAGAGACTCAGAAACAAATCTCTAAACCCAGCAGCTTTTGGCAGAAATGTGTCTGAATCCCACAGTAGATCACTGTTGCCGGGTCACCCCAGGTGGGAAAGGGTGTCGTCCCTCCATCGAATCCCCCCTTGGCGGCTCGGTGGCCATCATCCTCCAGAGGCCATTGGACAGTCAGGTTTGGGCCCACAGTGACGAAACTTGTTGGGCCTCAGGATGGGGGTTGAGCCGGTCTTGGTCTCCCCGTCCCAACTAGACCCCAAGTCATCACCCATGGATGGCCTCTCTGGCTCTTGATCAAGCTGCTTAACGACCATGATCCCAGAGACTCAGGAGCAAATCTCGAAACCCAGTGGCATTTGACAGAAATCCCTCCAGATTTAAGTGTTAAAATTTCGGAATTTCAAAATCACATGGCCCTACTGCAGCCACACGGCATCATATGTTATTAACAACCAGCAATAGAACACAAATTGTCTACTGTTGCCTTTTCAGCATATCTGAGTGTTGGGGTAAAATCTCAAATAATAATGGTGGGTCTGGTGTCGAAATATTGAATGTGATCAAAGTAGAGAGAGAGTAATATGGAAATCATCTGCCCCACAGGTAGGGGGAGGGTGTGGGATGGGGGTATACTGGGGTTTTTGATGGTGGAGAATGGGCACTGGTGAAGGTACGGGCGTTTCATTGTATGACCGATACTTAGACCCCAAAGCTTTGTAACTGCTCTCATGGTAATTCAATAAATAAAGTTATAAAAAATGAAAAAAAAAGAATCAGGGATGCTGTCTCGTTTGCCAAGCCATCGAAAATCAGATGGGCTGGACATGTAATGAGATTTGGAGACGACTGCTGGACTAGGGCCATTACCAACTGGAATCCACAGGATGTCAAAAGACCGTGTGGCCGCCCACCTACCAGATAGTCAGACTTCTTCGTCAAGACCCTGAATGATAGGTTTGAGGCTGTTTGTATTCCTAAAACAAGCACATACCCCTGGGCTACACTAGCATGTGAGAGGGATGAATGGAGACCTTGCTGGCACCCACTCGAGCGGATCGATGAGTAACGGGATGTCAAGTGATAAAGTGATCAAGTGTGTGTGTGCGTGCATGCCCGTGTGTGTGTGTGTGTGTGTGTGTGTATGTGTGTGGTACAGTGAAACTCCAGATATTATAAGAATGATAGGAAAGATGCCCTATTTTTCTTACCGTTCTTTTATTTGAATAGCATTCCCAAAATTCGGATTCTTATTTCTTCAAGAATTCAGATAAGCATTCTGGAAAAGGCACTGGACCTTTATAACCTCTAGATAGAGATGCTTAGCAACAAATAGGGCTCAAAAGATATCTCTTCTATTCATTTAATAAAAATCAATAGTCATGCAGCCTAAAGAACTTGTTTTGTAATTTTCTTCAATATCATAAATAGGTTCTAACACGGTATCTTTGACATAGTTCATGAAAGCAAATCAAAACAATTGCTCATTCTTTATGTGTTTAATATTTTTATTCAGCACTTTGACAACTGATTATTTTAAAATAATAGTTTAGTCTTAATATATATCACTTTATCATTACATTAAAATTCTAATTTAATGCAAAGAAATATTTCTAATATTTTTAATTCATTTATTCTACAAATATGTGTGAACTATTCCCCAATAAGGTAGAAGACAGCAATATGAGATGAGGATAAAATAAATCGGTCCCTGAAATTCTCATTGCCTAGAAAATGCATATGATAAAAATATTTTGGTGAACTAGCAGCAATATAAGCCACAGAGAAAACAAAAGTTCTTTTTTCATATTAGCGAAACAAATAAAAATAAAACTTAAGTCACAGGAAAACGTACTTTTCTATTTGGTTTACTGGTAAGAATCAAGTCTATTTCTGGGACCTGATTGATACTAAGTGACTAGAACACTTTCCTTGCACAGGTCTGACTCTGATTAGATCCCTGGACTCACATTTGGTACTCTGAGCACTTGAGTAATTCCTGAGTGCAATACAAGGACTAAGCTCTGAGAACCAGTAGATAGTGCCCTAAAACCAAGAAAATTAAAAATAGTAATAATAAAAGAACAAGTAGCTTTCACCTTTATATTCCCTACTGTCACTGTCACTGTCCTCCCATTGTTCATCGATTTTTCTCAACCGGGCCCAGTAACGTCTCCATTGTGAGACTTGTTGTTACTGTGTTTGGCATATCGAATATTTCACGGGTAGCTTGCCAGGCTTTGCCATGTGGGCGAGATACTCTCAGTAGCTTGTCAGGCTCTCCAAGAAGGGCAGAGGAATCAAACCCGGTTCGGCCGGATCAACTGAGTGCAAGGCAAACTCCCTACCCACTCTGCTATTGCTCCTACTATAACATTCATTAAATCATTTTGTTCTTTGTCCACGATTGGAAAAACTGCTTTGGAATTACAAAGTTCCATAGATATATGCATACGAAAATGTATTTATCACAGTTAACGAGGCTTGGGAAGCTAAAAATAAAGATAGAAATAGATCTAGTGTCTTAAAAGTGCTTTTTTCAGGTTTAGAGAGTTTAGTCCAGGTTTAGTAACCTTACTGTGCCCTTACATTACAAGAATGAACTGTTTTTACTCTGTGTTCTCATTTTTTAATTTTAAATTTTATTTTCATAAGGTTGTTCACACTAATTCATAGGTTCAATATATCAACACTAACCCCACCATGATTACATCCTCCCACCTCCATTACACTTTTCAGGCACCATTGTTTTGAATTTTCCTACTGTCTTTCAAGCCTGCCTGCCACAGGCAGATTCTAGATCATTTATTTTTGATTGCTTATTATGATATCATGAGAGGTCATATGGCCACTCCTGGAATTCTAAGTTTGTAAATGACCGGGGTCCAGAGACTTCTTTGTAGGGAGCTAATAATTTTAAGATCCATTTGTGAATCTCTATATCAAGGCCAGTAGCATGTTTAAATATGGCACGGAGGCAGTGTGTGGGTGTGACAGCCAGGAACTCACAGGAATAGAGCAATACCATATTTATTTTTATACTCACAGGTCTTCCAATCTTCTCAGTATTTAGTCAAGTTGTAATATGAATGAAAACTATAACTGATGATGGCCTATAGTTAGTCATTAATCTTTTTTTTTTTTTTGCATTTGCTTTTGCTTTTGCTTTTGCTTTTTTGGGTCATGCCTGCAATGCACAGAGGTGACTTCTGGTTCATACATTAAGGAATTACTCTTGGAGATGCTTGGGGTACCATATAGGATGTTGGGAATCAAACCTGGGTCAGCCACGTGCAAGGCAATTGCCCTACCTGCTGTGCTATAGCTCCAGCCCCATCATCTTGTATAAATTATTTCTTCCTCCTTTTCTTGAAATATGTGGTACAGAGAGACTTAAATAACCTGGTCTCCTAAATAGAATATACATTTTTCTTTTTATTTTTTGTAGATTTACAATTTTTTGTGCTTGGGTTTGATTATACAATGATCAGATACCCATCCCTCCACCAGTGCCCATTTTCCACCACCATGGATAATATCCCCCCCACCCCCATGCCCCCATCCCCCCCTGCCTCTGGGGCAGGGCAATCTCCTGTGTTCTCTCTCTCCTTTTGGGTGTTGTGGTCTGCAAAAGAGGCATTGAGTGGCAAACATGTTCAGTCCATAGTCTACTTTCGACATGCATCTCCCTTCCTGGGAGGATCCTCCAAACACCTTTTATTTGGTATTCCCTTCTCTATCTGAGCTGCCCTTTCCTCTAGAATGCCCAACTGGCCACTAAGCTATGGAGTAATCCTCCTGGTGCTGATCTCAGCTATTCTTGGGTATTAGTCTCATATTTTGTTACTTTATATCCCCCAGATGAATGCAATCTTTCTATGTCTATCCCTCTCTTTCTGACTCATTTCGCTTAGCATGATACTTTCCATGTTGTACCACTTGTATGTAAATTTCATGACTTCATCTTTTCTAAGAGCTACATAGTACTCCATTGTGTAGATGTACCAAAGTTTCTTTAACCAGTCATCTGTTCTTGGGCATTCAGGTTTCTTCCAGTTTCTGGCTATTGTAAAGAGTGCTGCAATGAACAAACAAGTGCAGATGTCACTTCGACTATACATTTTTGCCTCTCTGGGATATATTCCCAGGAGTGGTATTGCTGGGTCAAATGGGAGCTCAATTTCTAATTTTTTGAGAATCGTCCATACTGTTTTCCAGAAGGGCGGAACCAGTCGACATTCCCACCAACAGTGAAGGAGTGTCCCTTTCTCGCCGCATCGGTTGCTTTTGTTCTTTTGAATGTTCTCTGAGGTGTGAGATGGTATCTCATTGTGATTTTGATCTGCATCTCCCTGATGATTAATAATGTAGAACATTTTCTCATGTGCTTTTTTGCCATTCGGATTTCTTCTTTGAGAAAGTTTCTGTTCATTTCATTGCCCCATTTTTGGATGGGGTTGGATGTTTTATTCTTGTGGAGTTTAACCAGTATTTTGTATATCCTGGATATCAACCCCTTGTCAGATGTGTATTCGGCGAATATCCTTTCCCATTCTGTAGACTGTCTTTGTATTTTGGTCACTGTTTCTTTGGAGGTGCAGAAGCTTCTTAGTTTAAGATAGTCCCATTTATCTATCTCTGTTTTCACTTGCTCGGCCAGTGGCGTGGCATCTTTGAAGATACCATTAGCTTCAATGTCATGGAGGGTTTTGCCAACTTTGTATTCAATGTACCTTATGGTTTCTGGTCTGATGTTGAGGTCTTTAATCCATTTTGATCTTAATTTTGTACACGGTGTTAGGCAGAGTTCTGAGCCCATTTTTTTGCATGTAGCCGTCCTGTGATGCCAGCACAATTTGTTAAAGAGGCTTTCCTTACTCCACTTCACATTACTTGCACCTTTATCAAAGATTAGATGATCATATGATTGAGGGGAGATGTCAGTGTATTCAACCCTGTTCCATTGGTCTGCAGTTCTGCCTTTGTTCCAGTACACTGCTGTTTTAATTATTACCGCTTTGTAGTACAGTTTGAAGTTCGGGAGGTTGATTCCTCCCATTTTCTTTTTCCCAAGAATTGCTTTAGCTATTCGTGGGGGCTTATTGTTCCATATAAATTTCAGGAGTGTTTGCTCCATTTCTTTAAAGAATGTCGTGGGTATACTTATAGGGATTGCATTGAATTTATACAATGCTTTCGGTAGTATTGCCATTTTGACAATGTTAATTCTCCCGACCCATGAGCAGGGGATATCTTTCCATTTCCTCATGTCCTCCTTTATTTCCTGAAGTAGCGTTTTGTAGTTTTCTTTGTACAGTTCCTTTACTTCCTTAGTTAAGCTGATTCCTAAGTACTTGATTTTCTGGGGCACAATTGTGAATGGGATTGTTTTTTTCATGTTGCTTTCTTCTCTCTCAATGTTTGCATATAGGAATGCCATGGACTTTTGGGTATTGATTTTATAGCCTGCAACTTTACTATACGAGTCTATTGTTTCTAGGAGTTTTTTGGTGGAGGTTATTGGGTTCTCTAAGTATAGTATCATATCATCTGCGAATAGTGAGAGCTTGATTTCTTCCTTTCCTACCTGAATGCCCTTAATATCTTTTTCCTGCCTAATCGCTATTGCAAGTACTTCCAGTACTATATTGAACAGCAGTGGAGAGAGTGGGCATCCTTGTCTCGTCCCTGACCTTAGGGGGAAGGCTCTCAGTTTTTCCCCATTGAGGATGATGCTTGCTGTAGGCTTGTGGTAGATGGCTTTAATTATGTTGAGGAAGGTCCTCTCTATACCCATTTTGGCTAGGGTTTTCATCATAAAGGGGTGCTGATCTTGTCAAATGCTTTCTCTGCATCTATTGATATAATCATATGCTTTTTATCTTTTCTTTTTTTGATATGATGGATTATGTTGATTGATTTCCGAATGTTGAACCATCCTTGCATCCCTGGGATGAATCCTACTTGGTCATGGTGTATGATCTTTTTGATGAGTAGTTGGATTCTATTTGCTAGTAGTTTGTTGAGGATCTTTGCATCTGTGTTCATTAGGGATATCGGTCTGTAATTCTCTTTCTTTGTGGTATCTCTGTCTGCTTTTGGTATCAGTGTGATATTTGCTTCATAGAAACTGTTCGGAAGTGTTTTTGATATTTCAATTTCGTGGAAAAGCTTAAAGAGGATTGGGAGTAAGTCCTCTATAAAGATTTGGAAGAATTCACTAGTGAATCCATCCGTACCAGGACTTTTGTGCTTGGGGAGACTTTTTATTACCCTTTCAATTTCCTTGATGGTGATAGGTCTGTTCAGGTATTCCAGGTCTTCTTGATTCAGCCTTGGGAGTCTGTAGGAGTCTAGGAATTTATCCATTTCCTCGAGCTTTTGATGTTCTGTGGCATACAGTTTCTCAAAGTACTCCCTGAGGATCCTTTGAATTTCTGTAGTTTCTGTTGTAATGACCCCCTTTTCATTTCTGATTCGGTTTATTAGGGTTTTCTCTCTCCCTTTCTATGTGAGTTTTGCTAGAGGCTTATCAATCTTGTTAATTTTCTCGAAGAACCAGCTCTTGGTTTCATTGATCTTTCGGATTGTTTTTTGGGTTTGCATCTCGTTAATCTCTGCTCTGAGTTTTATTATTTCCTTTCTCCTGTTCGGTTGTGCTCCTTTTTTTGGTCCTTCTCCAAGCTCTTAAGCTGTGAGGTTAGGTTACTTATGTGTGCTCGCTCCTCCTTCCTGAGGAATGCTTGTAGAGCTATAAACTTTCCTCTTAACACAGCTTTTGCTGTTTCTAGGAATCTTTCTGATTTCCTCTTTGATTTCCTGTCTAAGCCACTCGTTGTTCAGTAGAGCACTGTTCAGTAGAGCACGGTTTAATTTCCAGGTGTTTGATTTAGTTTTCTGTTTTTGTATGTGATTTACTTCTAATTTCAGCGCATTATGGTCTGAGAAGATTGTCGATACAATCTCTATCTTCTTAATTTTTTGGAGGCATGTTTTGGAGGCATGTTTTGTGGCTCAGCAAGTGGTCTATCTTGGAGAATGTTCCATGTACGCTTGAGAAGAATGTGTATTCAGCTTTTTGTGGATGAAGTGTCCTGTATATATCTACTAAGTCCCTTTCTTCCATTGTTTCCCTCAAATGAAGTATGTCCTTGCTAAGCTTGAGTCTGGTTGATCTATCAAGAGGTGACAAAGCAGTGTTGAAGTCTCCCACTAGTATTGTGTTGCTGTTCATGTCTTTTTCCAAATCTATGAGTAGTTGTTTTAAGTACTTTGCTGGTGTCTCATTAGGTGCATATACATTTATTATTGTAATTTCTTCCTGTTGTACAGATCCTTTGATCAATAAGAAATGACGTTCACTGTCTCTTATGACCTTCCTCACTCTGAAATCGATGTGGTCTGATATTAGGATGGCTACCCCAGCTTTTTTATGGGAGCTGTTTGCCTGTAGGATTGTTTTCCAGCCTTTGACTATGAGTCTGTGTTTGCTTTGACTATTGAGATGCGTTTCTTGCAGGCAGCAGAATGTTGGGTTCAATTTTCTAATCCATCCTGCCACTCTATGTCTTTTAATTGGTGTGTTTAGCCCATTGACATTGAGAGAGATTATTGTTATGGGATTTTGTCCCATTGTTCTGTTGAAATTTGGTGTATTGGAGGGGCCTTTCTTGCCTTAATGTAGCCCATTTAGTTGTTCTTGTAATCATGGTTTCGAGTCTATGAAGTTCCTGAGCTGTTGTTTGTCTGTGAAACTGTGTGTTGTTCCTTCTATTATGAATGAGAGTCTCGCTGGGTAAAGTATTTTTGGGGAGGCATTTATTTCATTGAGTTTTTTCACTATCTCCCACCACTGTTTTCGGGCCATGAGGGTTTCATCAGAAAAATCAGCTGTGAATTTTAAGGATGCTCCTTTGTAAGAGATTTCTTTCTTCGATCTTGCTGCTTTCAGAATTTTGTCTCTGTCTAAGGTTTTGGTCATTTTGATCAGAATGTGTCTTGGAGTATTTTTATTCAGATTTCTTCTAGCTGGTACCCTTCTGGCCTCCTGAATATGGTCACAAGTTTTCTTCAGCTCTGGAAACGTTGTAGCAATGATGTCTTTGACAGTTTCTTCTTCATCAAGGTTTTCTTTCTGTACCTCTGGGACTCCAATAATTCTTATGTTACCCCTCTTGGCTTCATCACGATCTTCTCTTGCCATCTGTTCCTGAATTGTGAGTCTCTTTTCCATTTTCTGCTCTTTTCTGGAGAGTCTCTGAACTTCATCTTCGAGCTCGCTGATTCTGTTCTCAGCAGCTGTTACTCTGTTGCTGAGGCCTTCAACTGAGTTTTTCAATTCACCTACGAGATTTTTCAGGTCTGACATTTCCGATTGCATTTTCCTCATTTCTGCCTTCAAATCCTCTTGTCCTCTATTGGCATTGCTTTCCATTGTTTCTTTTAGTTCCCTAAGCATCCTAAGTAGCTCCCTCCTGAATTCCTTGTCAGAGAGGTTGTCTAACACTGCAGTACTGTTGGTGTCATCTGGGCTAGACTCTTCAATAAGAAAGTTTGGTGGGCTTTTGCGTTGCTTTACCATTGTGAACACTGTGGTTTAGTCCTTAACATTCACTGTTGCTATTCTGCTTGATATGCAGTGTGAGTTAAGATAGGCTTATGAGTTATTGGCTACTGTGTTTCTAGTAACTGAGTTAAACTAGAGAAGTTTCCATCGAAGAAGGTAGCGTATGGTTCCTATGGCATATGAAGTGGGAAAATATTTCGCGGCCATGTTAGCGGCCACGGCTCCGAAAAGAGTCCCTGGCACTGAGCGAGGAGTTAGGAACGTCGATGGAGCTAGCTGTGCATGCGCAGAGAGGGTCCCAGGCCCTTGGGGGCGGGCTGTACCTGGTTGGAATAGGAGCCGTTCGCTTGGTTGCCCAGAGCTGGGCCTCCGTGCCCGTCCCACGCAGACCAGGGATACATTTTTCTAATACCAATATATGTCACAGTCTCTGCTTATACCTTCTTTCACTAACAGTAGATCTGTAGAGCCAAATGATGTATACTGCACAGCCTGATAGTTTTAAGGAACTTGGAAGAAGGAAATAAATTCACTATATTAACTGTTCACTGATTACAACAAAGCCATAGGTTCTGACTCTACTTAAAGCAAATAATTCTACCAAGTTGACTCCCAGTGAGTAGCAAGCCCAAGAAACATGGGTGATAAACAAATATATAACTCATTAATAGTTAACTTACTTCTTTCTAATGGTCATTCTGCCCTCTGACCTCCACATTTAATATTCAAGTAAAAATTCAAGTAAAAATCCATTTACCTCTCCCTACAACCTCCAGAGTTCTTAGTAAATTTTAGTACTAATGGAAAGTTTATTTTTTACCTTCTGAATATTGTACAGGCATTGATGAGGTATCAGTTTGTAACCTGTTGTGGAAGATATGAGCACATCACACTTCAGCTTGTAAAATTAAACAGACAAATTTTCTGACATAAAACACTGGGTTTATTATTGGTATACAGGAAGTGGATTCCAGCGATACATATATAGACATTCCAGTTCTAAAAGAGCTGGAATGATAGACAACAAGCCTGAATTTGATCTCTGAATCTATGAGGTTCACCAAACACTAAAGGGAGTGATACCTCTGCACAGAATTAGGAGTAAGTCCTGAGAACAACTGGAAATAAACCCATATACCCTAACCCCAATATACCCACCTCACCCTCCCAAAAAAATGAATGTCAGTAATGAAAGAATGCCTGATACTAGCATCAAATAGTTTGAGATTAATTTCAGATGCAGTTCTGGATCAAATGCATCAGATGCAATTTTAATCAAATCTTCATAGAAAAAATAATGGCTTTCTTATATATTTTATAGGCTTTTATAAATAAAATGGAGCAATTCTTCTGTAAAAATTAACATGTGTATCTTAGTTTAATTAAGCTGTTTTTATTATTTTGAGATAAAATTTTTGTAGCTAGCATGGAATTTTATTGGCTGTCATGGCTTTAACTGAATCAGGAGTAAGTCCTAAGTCCAGAATCCATGATCACAGAACTTTGTGAGAACATGTTTGTATATCTTGGTTTATGGGTCAGATACTGGAGTAATAACTATCCTGAGCTTCAAAGAGATCTAGTTTGATTGATAATATCTATGAATTATGACCTCAATCTTTTAAAAATCATTCATGTGATTAAATTTTAATAATATTTTAGTCATTATGAAGATAAAAAAATTATACTGTCATATTTTCTTACCATGGTGACATTCGGCATGGTGAGATTCGTGCCTTCTTGTCTCAGTCAGACCAATGATGTCGTACTTGATCATTTGCCCTTGTACCATCAGGTCCTCGATGGATGCATCTGATGCTAGCGTACGTGCATTGAAAGTACAGACGATCATTTTTGTCTTCCTTCGTTGTGGCAGCCTAGGACGGCCTTGAGATTTTGTCGGCTTCTCCTTTCTCATCATTCTCAGTGCTGCCATGTCAGTGAAGCCTTCAGGGCCAGGTGAATGAGACCAGTTGTAGTTACTGGTTTTGGCATATCAAATACACAACGGATAGCTTGCCAGGCTCTTTCGTGCGGGCGGAATACTCTCGGTAGCTTGTCAGTCTTTCCGAGAGGGATAGAGGCTTTTGGGTGCCCTCTAATCACCCTTGTAAGTGTTACCATATTTGAACCCTATCAAATATGGTACGACAATTCCAGAAGATGGGTATTTAGTGTCTTATGATGTGTCACGCAGCCACAAAGTGGCCGCGCAGGTCCGGAAATCATCCTAGAGTGTGGCGACAGCTGGGTAGTGGAAGTAGTGTCCAATCTCACCATGCCGTTTTCGACACTGGAGAAGAATTGTTCCTCGGAACATGCGATAAAAGAGGTGTTGGAGGCGTTTGTGTCCTTGTCAACACAAACTTGGCCAAGAGCATTGATTCATTCGAATGCCTAACAACCCTAATCGGACATTTACATTTGAATAGATGTGGCTCACTGCCTGCAGTTTCTATCTTCGTTGTCTATGCACCAACATCTCATTATGATGAAAGAGAAATCGAGAAGTTCTACATGGAGCTAGAGAAGTTCTATAAAGAAGACCACACCTTCTACAAGATCATTGTGGGTGATTTTAATGCCAAGATAGGACCGAAAAGATCAGCTGAAGAACTTCACATTGGAACCCATGGCCTAGAATGGAACGAACAGGGTGAGAGACTGTCTGAGTTCATCATGTCGACCCAAGACCATTCATGGTAACTCACAGTTCCAGAAGGCAGAATCTAAACGATGGACATGGGAGTCTCCCGGTGGATGATTTCACAACAAAATAGACCACATCATATTCAATCGACGGTTTTGCCTGACTAATGTCGCTGTTGTCCCAAAATTTCGAACGGGATCTTTCCACCGTCTCCTTCGTGCAAAATTCTACTTCACAGAGCGGAGAGAAAGAGCTGCAAAGTTCAAAATGAGAACGCCCAGAATGACCACGAACTGGGAACTCTTTGGTACTATTGCGGCAACATGGGAAGATGCCATTGTTGACAACATTGACGAGGAATACGATCGACTGGTTCAGCACCTCCATGAATGTGCGAGGAACGCCAAGAGAGAAATAGCCACAAAAAATCGCCTATCTTCGAAAATTCTTGAGCTAATTCGCCAGCGTGGTTTGGTACATGCCTCAGGCAACCGCAAGCTAACGTCCGAGCTCACAAAGCAGTGCAGAGATGCGATCAAGGAAGACCTCAAAGAGAGAAGAGCAGAAGTACTGGTAGATGCGGCAGAAGCCGGGAAAAGTATTCGTAATGCCCGCCTGTCCTTTGCCAACTATAAGACCAAGATGACTGCCCTCCGACGTCCTGATGGATACATCACATCCTCCAGAATGGCAATGGAGAAGATTATCCATGACTTCTACTCAAATCTCTTTGATAGCTATGTCCACTTGCCGACATACCAAATTCCACAGGATGGATATGTCGTTCCCAACATTCTCCCTTCCGAAATCCGACACGCCATTTCGTCGGTAAAGAAACAAACAGCACCCGGCCCAGACAAGGTCAAACCTGAACACCTGAAGAACCTGCCGTCAGTACTCATCTATACACTGACTCGGCTCTTCACTCGCTACTAGTCTGAATGCAAGGTTCCGTCCCAATAGAAAACCAGCAGGACCGTACTACTATTCAAGAAGGAAGACATCCATGACATTGGCAACTATCGCCCGATCTGCCTATTGTCTGTCATCTACAAGTTGTTCACTCGAGTCATCCTGAATAGGATTGGCAGAACACTAGATGAAGGACAACCATGCGAGCAAGCAGGGTTCCGCAAAGGATTCAGCACCATCGACCATATCCACACGATAACCAAGCTCATTGAGGTTTCTCGGGAGTTCAAGATGCCGCTCTGCTTAATGTTCATTGATGTAAAGAAGGCCTTTGATTCTGTTGAGACGGAAGCGGTCATTGAAGCCCTAGCCAATCAGGGCATTCAAGCCCAATACATCAGGATCCTCCGTGAGCTGTATTGCGGATTCACTACGAGGATCTCACCATTCTACAAAGAAGTGATCGTTGATGTCAAGAGAGGGGTGCGGCAGAGTGATACCATTTCACCGAAACTCTTCAGTGCCACCCTCGAGAACATCATGCGACGACTGGAATGGGAAGGAATGGGAGTGAAGGTAGATGGTCGGCAACTACACCACCTCCGCTTTGCTGATGACATTGTTTTAATAACACCAAACATCAGCCAAGCGGCACAAATGCTGGCCGACTTTGACCGTGAGTGTGGAAAGGTAGGACTACAGCTGAATCTTACGAAGACAATGTTTATGAGAAACAGCCTTGTTCCTGACGCCCCATTCGCTCTGAATGGAACGACCATCTCCGAATGCAACAGCTATGTGTACCTAGGTAGAGAGGTCAACATGACAAATGACCTGGCACCCGAGCTGTGCAGGAGGAAGAGAGCGGCTTGGAACGCCTTCAAGAACGTCGAAGAAATAGCTAAGAGGACGAAGAAACTCTGGCTCCGGGCACATCTCTTTGATTCCACTGTTCTTCCTTGCATTAACATATGCCTCAGAGACCTGTGCCCTACGCAAACAAGATGAGAACGCTATTCAGGTCTCCCAAAGAAGAATAGAAAGAGCTATGCTTGGAATATCACGTTTCACTCAAATGAGAGAACGAATCCGGAGTTCTGACATCTGTCGACGATCAAGGATCAGGGACGCTGTCTCATTTGCCAAGGTGTCGAAAATCAGATGGGCTGGTCACGTAATGAGATTTAAAGACGACCTTTGGACTAGAGCTGTTACTGATTGGATTCCACGGGATGTCAAGAGACCGCGTGGCCGCCCACCTACCAGATGGTCAGACTTCTTCGTCAAGATCATGAACCTTCGGTTTGAGGCCCTTCATGTTCCCGGAGCGAACAGATGCCATTGGGCTACTCTAGCACAGGACAGGGCAAATGGAGACGTTACTGGCGCCCGCTCGAGCAAATCGATGACTAACGGGAAGTTAAGTGATTAAGTGATTAAGTGATTTTCTTACCACAAATCGTTGTCTGTAGCACAACAGTGAGTCTTATTTCTAATCTTTTATTTCCTCTGTCTTTTGAAAAGTGACAATTTTCAAAATTCTCGGTCATGGTTACTCTTTATTTAACAGTTTCATCTTCAATTTATTTCTCATGTCTATTTAAAATATACCTATAGAAACATAGTATGAGGACATTTTATTGTATATTACTATTCACAAATATCTGATCTTTTAAGAATTTCATATAATACATGGACAGTAATAAGAAATTATTCTAATCAGTTCACTGTAGCAATGTTGCACTAAGTAAAGATCACACAAACAGGGATTTGCTTTGAATTATGTCATGAATTATATTATGATAAAGTCATTTGACTCCTAACTTTTAGTATTTTCCCTAACTGAATAATAACAATAATAAAGATAATAATCTTTCGCGTATCTTCTTAGTTTTAATAAATATTGTTTTTTTTCCTACAGAGCAAAATAGAATGAGAATATTTCTATAGAAATGGTGAATAAGTCAAAAAATGTTTTGTAACAATAAAATATTCTAAATTAAATTTACTCACTTCAGCTTCAGTAGTGTATCTATTACTGCCCAATAAATTTTCTAGGTAAAATTAGTGATTAAATTATTTAAAACATTCAAAACATACCAGTTAAATTACAAAAAATATTTTTAAAATATTGTTGTATGTAAGAAAGGTAGGGTAAAAACATAAAATACTTGTCATGGAAGGACCAATAGAAAGTGAAATGTACTATTTTTTCTCTATGAAGACAAGTATTTAAAAAAATAATAAACACAGCCTAAAATAATTAGGACTATAGAAATAGTATGAGAGCTCGAGGGATGAAAATTTCTGGAAGTACCAAAGCAGTTTTCGATCCAATTACTTGTGAATCTTGTAAGAGATATAACCTAGGATACCCTAGGTTATATAACTGCTAGAAGTGATCTAAACAAATGTTCTAGCTGTGGACCAGTCAGGAGGATTGGTTTGTTTCTACTTGTTTCTGCTGCCTCAGGGAATGGGGCAGAGGGCATTTGAGAAGGGACCATTAAAACAATGATGTTTGGAAAGAATGGCTCTGAATGAGAGATGTGTGATGAAAATGGATGAAAGACCAAACATGATAACTTCCCATTATCTGTATTGCAGACCATAATACACAAAAGGTAAGAGAAAAAGAGAGAGAGAGAGAGAGAGAGAGAGAGAGATAAAAAAGTGTGTCTGCCATAGAGGCAGGCTGTGTATGTGTGTGTTGAGATAGTGGCAGGAAGAATACTGGGGATATTGGTGGTGGAAAATGTACAGTAGTGGAGGGATCACGGATCACGGTCCTCCCGTTGTTCATCGATTTGCTCAAGCGGGCCCAGTAATCTCTCCATCATGAGACTTGTTGTTACTGTGTTTGGCATATCAAATATGTCACGGGTAGCTTGCCAGGCTCTGCTGTGCGGGCAAGATACTCTCGGTAGCTTGCCGGGCTCTCCGAGAGGGGTGGAGGAATCAAACTCGGGTCGGCCACGTTGGCTGCGTGCAAGGCAAACACCCTACCGCTGTGCTATCGCTCCAGCCCACTGGAGGGATAGGTGTTGGAATATTGTTTGACTGAAAACCAATCATGAAATCTTTGTAAATGTATCTCACAATGATTCAATAAAAATAAATAAGTAAAAACCCAAATAACTATTGTTCTAGAATAAGCTATTTCTTCTCCTTTGAAAATGAACCATATGTGGATAAGCACTTTAAGTCAACACAAATTGAATTTCAGTATTGAAAACCACTACAATATATCACTCTCACATAAGACTGTCCATCATCACTGTCTATCACTGTCCTTCCATTGTTCATAGATTGGAGACTTTTCTTGTTACTGTGTTTGGCATATCAAAAACATCACGGGTAGGTTGCCAGGCTCTGCCATGTGGGCGAGATACTCTCGGTAGCTTGCTGGGCTGTCTGAGATGGGCGGAGGAATCGAACTCGGGTCGGCCACGTTGGCTGCGTGCAAGGCAAACACCCTACCACTGTGCTATCGCTCCAGCCCCACATGTAAGACTAAGTTAAAAAAAATATTTATCCAAGCTCCTGATCATGCATCCTAAACTTCTCTCATCATCCATAAAGCCATGCCTTTATTGCTTGATCTTCAGAATGTTTCAATAAGCATTCTCACTATTCTCTGTGGCTACATGTATCCCCAAGATTTTGTTATACCATTTTGTTAAACCTTCCAATTGAAATTTATTATTATTATTATTATTATTATTATTGCTTTGGGCTATATCTGGTATTTCTCAAGGCTTGCTGCTGGTTCTGTGCTCAAATATCATTTCTGATGAACTCTGGAGATCGTGTAGGGTACTAGGGATATAACCTAGTTGGTTTCAAACAGGGCTAGGACCCTATCTACTGTACAATCTCTCTGTCTCCCTTCAATCTATTTTAATTCTTAATTAACAACATATAATCTCTTCTATTTCAAGATATTTTATCTCTTTTCTCTCATCAATCCACTTCTACTGCATTATCTACAGTAGGTAATTGTAGCTACAGAATGCTGCTAATAGAGTGATTTTAAATGAAGTTTGTTTAAATTGTATAATAATAGTCTATATTTTGTGCTTGGAAAATAGACAGTAAAAAAATGCTCAGCACTACCCTATGACAGAGATAATGATAAGTGTACCTAATATATTTTAGATGTGTATGTGAAAGTCTGTGTCTGTATATGTGTGTATATGTGCATAAAATACACATCTGGATCTTAACCTTGTCCTTGAGAAGTTTGAGAACTTTTGGGAGCACTCTGATTTCATATTATGCGGGGTATGAAACAATTCTATAAATTTGATAAAATGATTGACAACAGATTTCTTAAAATAATTTGTCTCTTGTTTTGATATTTTACTGTAAGAACCTAAGAGTTGAAATGTCAAGTTTTATTAAGACTATATTTTAAATATCAAGTGTGAAATGATGATAGATTTGATGCTCATGACAACCTTGGAGTATTTTGCTAATGATAAACATCAGATGTATGTGAAAAGAGAAAGTTATATCTGCAGATACATTGGGTGATTAGTACCACAAGAGAAAATGGATGTTTAATAAAGATAATAGCTGGTATTGAGTGATGAAGAATGAGTTTTTCATCATCAGGATGGTAGAGAATGTAGATCGCACTAGTTTTAGAGGGTAAGTGAGTTATTTTAGAACAATTAAATTTTGTTTCCTTTTTTGAACATGGGTTTGCACTTGGGCTTATGCTTGACTGGCTTTCTCCTCAAGGATTAATTCTGAATCATGTAAGGATGTTGTGGATTAAATTTGGGTCAGCCTAGTCCAAGGCAAATAACAACTTCTGTGATATCTCTCTGGCCTCTAATTTTGTTTCTTTTTAAGCAAATAATCAGTAATAAAATATATCGAGCTACTTTTAGTCATAAATAGTTAGGAATTCTTAGTCATAAGTAGTTAAATGTTCACAGTTGAAAACATACTTGTGAATGCCATTCAGATGTTAATATTATTAAAGCATAAACATAGAAGAGGTTACAAAGAAGTGGATGCAGATACGCAAATCAAGAGCTTTTTCCTGCTTACAGTAGTTTTTCTAAGTATTGTGCTGATAGTGCTCAGAGTTGTGCTGATCAAAGGGAATTCAAACTTGCTCTCCATATTCTTTTCAAGGACATCATACTGAATTACTCATTGTACATTTAAAATTGAACATTTCTCTCTATATACTAATTAGATCAGTAATACCAAATAAATGTCAAAAAAGCACGAGAACTTGTAGTAACTACTATAAAGGACCTTCCAAAACAAATCAAAGCATCTATTTCTGATTGTATGTCACACTATGGTTATCTTTCATTGATTTTAATATCCATAGCCATTGTCAATACACAGACCTAAGTGAATCATGGTCTCACCTTGTAAGTAAGTTTCAAATAGAAGGAAGGGACCCATAAACCTGCATGGGATTCAAACATTTGGTGGCCGAGACTCAACTCACCAACTCAATGACAGGTGAGAGACCAGGTGAATGGAGAAACAGGAACCGGACCTCAGGCTTGGCAATAGTCAGTTTATTTCTCTTTCCTCCCTGGCATAGTGTGATCTCCCTCTTTATGGTGCAGTCGTCGTCATTGTTTTGTAGTCATTGGTGGTAGTCACAGTCATCAGAGTTCCATCACCCTAGTCTCCTCATGGACCTCAAAGTCTTCTCCTTCATTACATCTTCTTTGTCATCTTGATGTAGTCTCATAGCCCTCTACTTCCGGTCATCATTGCTAATGAGTTCTCCTCCTACTCCCAAACTCTCCAAAGCCTCTCTTCTCCTCCTCATCTTCAATGTCTCATCATTGACCTTCTTATCTTCAATGATTTGTGCTCAACATCAAGTCTTCAGCCTTCTCATCCTCAACATCTAGTGCTCAGCATATAGTCTTCAACCTTCTCATCCCCAACATCGAGTCCCAGAATGCAGTCTCAACTTTCTTCAACAACTTGTCTCTTCTTACCCCTTATATCATAGTTATATAGAAATCATGAAGGGTGGGGATATAAAGGTGTGGTTGAACACTATCATAACAACAAAGAGATGTAAAGCCTCTCCTTCAGGAGATTAACTCAAGGACAAAATCTCATCTGAGAATTCAGCACTACAGATAATTAGGAGATCTGCTCAAGGGTGGGATTCCACCCAGGGTATATTGCTTTCTCCTTTCCTCAGCTAGTAATCTATTTAAACAATCATAGTAAATTTACTTCTTATAATATTTCGAGCAATGTCATTTTGTATGAACACAAAAAGAGATATATTAAGCTTAAATATTGGCCCTTCCTGGGGATGTCTTGATATATATTACAGACCATAGCCCTCTGGTCCTTATTCAGTTACTCCTTTTCGGGTCATGACAGAGTTTGTCCATGATCATGCTCTTAACTTATAGTTAAGTATTATGGCGGTTGTTTTGGACCATTTTGATGCCAGGGTAGATCACAGCTTGCCCTGGGTTTATCATTCCCTTATTGGGACCCTGCTCTTGGAGAACTAGGGACTAATGGCAACTGAGGGTAAAGTCAAGTAAACATGGATGCCAGGGAGTAAATATTATGTTGGGGTCAATTACATCTATGTTACATAGCATAGCATCAACTCTCTTCCTGTGTCTATACAAAAAGGGCATCATTAAATAAACTATGCAAATAACAAAAAAGGAAAGAGAAAAGCATTATAGCATTGTTAGAACTTGATGGAATTGGGTGTGCTTCAGTTGCACTGTTGTGAGAGTGGCTCAATAAACCTTAAGCAACCTGCGGGAGGAGCAAGGACAATCCAATGTTATCCAACACTACCTCATCTTCAGAATGTAACGTATAAATCTCATGTATTTTTCTAAGAACTGTTTTGGTACTATAGCTACCATAGAATCTATAGGTGAGAATACAAATGAATAACAATATCAAAATATTATGATATGCTTTGGTTGATAATTATCATTTTGCATGGGTTGTCTTTTATATATGGACTGGAGCAATAGCACAGCTGGTAGGGCATTTGTCTTGCACGCAGCTGACATGGCCGACCCAAGTTCAATTCCTCTACCCCTTTTGGAGAGTCCGGCGAGCTACCGAGAGTATCTCGCCTGCACGGCAAAGACTGGCAAGCTACCTGTGACTTATTTGATATGCCAAACAGTAACGACAAGTCTCAAAATGTTACTGGGGCCGTTAGAGAAAGTTGATGAACAAAGGGAAGACAGTGCTACGGTGCTACAGTGTGTTTTATACAAAGTCACTGTCACTGTCACTGTCCTGCCGTTGTTCATTGATTTGCTTGAGCGGGCATTAGTAATGACTCCATTGTGAGACTTGTTACTGTTTTTTGGCATATCAAATATGTCACGGGGAACTTGCCAGTCTCTGCTGCATGGGTGAGATATTCTCGGTAGCTTGCTGGGCTCTCTGAGAGGGGCAGAGGAACTGAACCTGGTTCAGCCACGTGCAAGGTAAACGCTCATACTTATCAATTTTTACCATAAAAGACAGTAAAAATGTTTGAGTTTATATACTATATGTATTGATATCAAGTTTATAGATACAATGCATACAGTAAATTTTATGTCCTTATTTTTTCCTTGTTTGTTTTGAACTGCTATTTAATATCTAAGGCTTACAGTTGGGTTTGTGCTCAGGGATCACTCCTGGCAAGGCTCCAGAAACTATACGTAGTATAAGTTAGCTATGTTCAAGACAAGAATCTTACTGGCTATACAATTTCTTCAGCCCCATTTTCTGTCTCTAAACATATATATCTTGCAGGCCCAAGAGATACTTGTTCTGCTTGTGTATGAGGCTTGTTCAACTTCTTTCACTGCATACGGTCCTTTGAGCACTGCCAGAAATAATTCCAGTGTGAAGAGTAAAGAATCCCCAACACAACTAGGCTTGGCCCCCTAAGCAAGTGCAAAATAATTTATAAATAAAATAAAAACAAAATCATAATAGGAGCTCACTATGACAAAGAAGCATGTAAAATTTTATATCAATGCAGTTATTTTATTTATTTGAACCTCTTGCATTCAATGAACATACAAAATATTGCCATTGCTCACGTGTGTGACCATGTTACAGTAATTTTATTCTTATTGCTCCTTGTCTTTGTTTAGAGGAACAGATAGAAGCATTGAAAAATCAGTTGAACCCATGGGTAATGTTTTAATTGAAGTTCTAAGTTCAAGCTTAGGGGCAAAGAAACTGCTGGAACTTTAAAGAGCCATAATTTGTGAACACACACCAGGAGCGACAGACTGACACAGTGGGATTCATCTACACTTTTTATATCTACGGGAAAATTTTTAGAGAGTCTTAAACAAAGTAGTAACCACTGTGTAACCTGGACCTGTCCCTTCTCTTTCTAGTGGGTTCAAAGAAATCTCTATCTTCCGTTCCTCAAAATTGGAAGTGAGCCCAATTTAAGAAAACTGACAAATGTTTGTTTACCTGCTGGGTGGAAAAATTGAAAAATATCAACCTAAGGACATATTTGTTTTGATCTTCTATTGTGCTTGACAATTGCATAGCCACTGGGATCTGGCCATGTGGCAGGAAATCAGAAAGTGGCCACACACTCAGAGAAACCAGTGCTGGCAAGAAGATATTTCTTTGCTGCCAAAGTTTCCTGCTTATCACAAAGCTTAGTGACTCCAGGATATTTATAAACTCTGCAGCTGTAGCGGGGCTCTATAGCTCAGATCCTGGAAAACATCTACATCTCTGTGTTTCAGGGAGACAAAATGGAACTTTGTAAAAGTACATCTTTAGATTGAACGCAACTTAAATTAGGGTGTCAAAATCACTTCTTTTGTAAATTAAAGAGATGTTGTTTGGGAATGAAAGTTATTTGATTACTATAGTAGGTCTATGAAGTTTTGAAAATTCAAATATTCTGGTAATCTCCATGATTATCATACACCTTTCGGTATATGTTGTGAAAAAGTAAGATATTTCTGTTTAAATATGCAATTTGTTTAAACTACACCTTGTATTATTAGTAGAAAAAGGAGAAACGTAAAAGTAGAAAAGATCATTGTTCACTTCAATGTAGAGGAAAAAGATCCACAAGCTTGTAGTATGTTGTGATAGTTTTTTTAAGTGTTGATGACAGCAGTTAACATATCTCAAGCAATGAGATAAAATAAAACCAAATTAAATGGAGATTTCACATAACACAGAAAACTAAGCACAATGATATTAAAAAGATGTTCAAAAAATCGCTTAGCAGTAGGTTGATTACTGTAAATATGTTTGATTCATGATTTACATCCCTAGCGCCAGCACCAACACTACCACTAAGACAAAAATTTTGAGTGAAATGCAAGAAGAATAGAATGAATAGGTTAAAAGAAATTTGTGTGATGTCCTAGATCAAAGATAAGCATCTCCTTCAGTAGCCATTAACAGGCAGGAGTTTAGAACACAAAAATAGTGCCTGGACAAATTGCTTTGTGGGTTTTGCTTGTCAGTGGCATGTACTCTCTATGTATGTCTGTCTGAATGAATGAAATTATAGTTAAAATGAGTGCTTTATAGATACAAAGTGAAAAGGAATTTATAACAATGTAAAATGTTTCAATATTTTGAATGTAAATAAAATATATTTATCAAATCAAATATGCAAAGTTGTTAGATATGACTGAAGTTTGCCTGAAGTGTTCCTTAAGTGTCCCTTCACTGTATCCCAGGAAAAGACAGAATTCACAATTTTCCTATCATCATACTTCTTTATCATCAGGGGTCCCGTTCATCCTTCTGACCTTGTATTTCAAAGAAACTAAAAATGAAATGTTTTATGTTTTGATTGAATGTTCTAGCTTGCTAGATAAATCTATTATCACTATGTTGATATGACAGATAACAAACAAGTATGATTAGATTCCCAGTTATATGTGCAGATAGATAAAATATAAGTAGCATTTGATATTTAATCTCACTAAGTAATTTCATTCCTCACATTTATAGAACAAATGATAAAACTGCCAACACTAGTTCACCAGGCATTTACCTCCTCTTTTTTATTATCTGTTCCTAGTGGTTACTACAAATTCTTTACAAAACATAATATTCCCTCGTAAATTAATATTTCCCAGATGAACTCATTTGTTTCAAACCTGGTGAGGCAAAAAGCCCTGCCCCACTTAAGACATTAACATTATAATTCCCTCTTATTTAGAGGATTATATCACAGTAATAAGTTTCTGCATATCCAAACAAGTTACAGGCACTCTTCAGGGTCATAGAAAATCAAATATTTGGTATTTATTTCCAATCATTAGAAAGATCTATACTATTTTACACATTTTTAAATAGTTCTTTTTAGAAAGCATCCCCCCTCCTTACTACGTTATTCCAGGGAATTATTCTAACTGTGACAGAGAAGCTTACTATCTAGAAAAACTAAAGTAAAAAACAATGAACAGAATATAAGAGGTATGTTATTTTAGTGAATGAGTAATATCTTAACTAGACTGTATCCTTTGGCAAAAGTAATTGGATGAGATGAACTCCAGGGTCAGTCCTCAATTAACCTGGCATTTCCCTCAGAGGCCTTTTGGAGCTAAAAGCATGTATGTAAATGCCAAATGGGACACCCTGCACATTCAGTTTAGGAGGCAGCAATAGTGTGTATAATTGGTAAGTAAAGAAGGTTAAGAAGTCAGTGCTGCATGAAACAATGAAAACAGGTTCCGGATTCTGTATTGACCCTCCATTAGAATCCATTAAGAGTTTTACTTAAAGTTAGAACTTAATCTGCGTTGTGTAAGATCCTGGGACTGAAACACTGGAAAGTGCTGGAATTTTCTTCAGGGTAAGATCTAGGTGGATCCGAATGTTTTACTATCAGGAAACATAACCATCTTACCCATTAGCAAAAATGCTCTAGCATGAAATTCCAACAAATAGTTGAAAGACTCATCTGTGAATTGCTATAGGTACTAGAATTTTAAGGAACATTTTTTGTTTTGTTTTGTTTGAGGGCAACATCTAGCAGTACTTACTTAATACAGAGCTTACGTTAATTACTGAATACAGCTTACCAAATACATTACTGAATACAGCTTACATTACTGAATACAGAGCTTACTCTGGCTCTGTATTCAGTAATGATTCTTGGCAGGGTTCTAGGTATAGAGGATCAAATTTAGGTTTGCAGTATGCAAAGAAGTGCCATACATGTTGTCCTATCTCTGGCCACAAGAATAATTTTGGACACAAAATATAGAATGGAAGGCAAGTATCTATAGAACTGATTGCTAAACCACTGGAGAAACCTTTACAAATGCATAGTATAAAAACTATTGAGACACAGTGATGAAAAGTCTCTCAAATTTTGTACAATAATGCTTAGAATAGAAACTGAGGAAATAGCCGAAAATTTGGAGCATGGCTGTGTTCAAATCCTACCCCACATAGCTGCCATTCATAGTGACCTAGGAGGAACACATATCCAAGAGTATCTCTTGAGCACCACTGGGTAGAACCGAGCGATAGCACAGCAGGTAGGGCGTTCGCCTTACAAGCGGCCATCATGGCCGACCCGAGTTCGATTCCTCCGCCCCTCTCAGAGAGCCTGGCAAGCTACCGAGAGAGTATTCGATATGCCAAACACAGTAACAACAAAGTCTCCAATGGAGACGTTACTGGGCCCACTCGAGCAAATCGACGATCAACGGGAGGGTCTTTACCTTTACCAAACTGAAATATACAGAATAAATCTCATAATAAATCTGAATATATAAATATTGTATGAAAATTGAAAAAGGAAAATAAAAATGTTGTGGAACCACAAACATTCATTTAAAACAAACTTTGATTTTTTTTATAAAGTTCTTCACGATGTTTTATTGTATTCAATATTCTACCCTAATTCAACCACCATTGTACCTTCCCACCACCATTATTTCCAATTTTCCCAATCACCACCCAAACTTGCCTCATTAGCCGGCCCTATATAGTTTATTTTAAATTGCTTGTTATATATGGGCTGGAGTGACAGCACAGTGGTAGGGAGTTTGCCTTGCGCACACCAGCCTGGCCGAGCCGGGTTTGATTCCTCTGCCCCTCTTGGAGAGCCCGGCAAGCTACTGAGAGTATCTTGACCGCACAGCAAAGCCTGGCAAGCTACCCGTGACGTATTCAATATGCATAACACAGTGACAACAAGTCTTAAAGTGTTATATATGTATATATATATATGTGTATATATATATGTATATGTGCATATACATATATATATGTCAGCAAGAAAGATTTTCTTAGAAGAAAGCGTATGAAGATTGTTTTATCTCTCCGTGAAACCATTATGCCCTCATATAAGAGATTACTAACATGTTACAGGTTAAGCCTTGGTGGGTCAAAATTTTCTTAGTCATCGTTGGTGATCTTACACCAACATTATGCAATGTGGGTTATTTCTTCTAGTATATCAATGGTGTAGAGTTTGTGATGTCACATGGCTGCTCCAGCAATTCTAAAATTTTTCATGGGGTGACATATCTGGAGTTAAATTTTTAAATGATGGTGACTTTGGAGTCCAGAGGTACCTCTGAAGCTTGTTGATCTCTTTTGAGATGTATTTTTGAGTCTCTAGATGAATATGGTAGAGTCTGGCAAACTTCCGTGTCGTATTCAATATGCCAAATACCAGTAACAATGATGGGTCTCATTCTTCTAATCCTGAAAGAGCATTGAAATTGCTCTTTTAAAATCTCAGGGCTAGGAAGAAGGAGACGTTACTGGTGCCTGCTTGAGGGAATCGACGAACAACAGGATGCTTTTGCTTGTGCTTGTGGATGAATCATGGACAATTAATGAGTTTATATGGTGTCAGAGGCAGTTCATAAGTATAGCCCATTCTGGACTCTGTGAGAACCTGGAGATTTCTGTCACAGAAACCGCACACCTCAATTTTTTAAGATTCATACCAATATGAGGCTTGTTTCGAGCCTGTAGATTCTTGCCATGATCATGAACTCTAGAGGTTTTCCACTGCTGGGACTCTGTTTGGGAGGGTGGTGTCTCACCTGCCCACCTCCAGGGTAATCAGGATGAGACTCAGCTTGGCATAGGGTCTAGAGGTATCTCTGGACTTCTAATTTGTGATTTTAAAAGTTTTATATTGTTATTGATTGTAAAAAACTACGCAGGCTAAAGGTTGTGTGTTCGCAGGCTCTCTGGGCAGCTCTATCTCACCTCCCATGTTTGGTGCTCTAGAGCTGCTGTGTGTGTACTAGATTGGGACGGCTGTTGGCCACGGGCAGGTGATGGAAGGAATGAGGGCCAAGCTGGTTGATTGATCAAATGCCGTTTATTCCATTCTCATCCCCGTTCACTTCTCTCTCTCTCTCTCTCTCTCTCTCTCTCTCTCTCTCTCTCTCTCTCTCTCTCTCATCTTCTCTCCTGGGCCCCAATCTGGAACCCCTCTTTCCTGGCTCTGGCTCTGGATCTTGATCCCCCAGCCCACTCTTACAATCTCCTTAAATCCCCAAACCATGAGGGGTTGGGCTTACGCATAGGTGTGGTCACCATCAATAGGGATAAAGTTCTTTCCCTTAGGGGATTCTGCTTCTAGGACAGTCTCTTTCAGCAAGGTCAGAATCCCATGGGTGTGTTTCTCCTCTCCTTGTCCAACAAACATATAAGCATTCATAATATTAATCATTTTGTATGGACACAGTAAGAAATGCATTAAGGTTATAGAATTGCTCTCCTGGGGCCATCCCAATCTCAGACTACAGTGCTCAGGCCAGATTAGTCTTTCCTATTCCTAACAGAGTCCTAGTCTCCTCATTACTTTTGGAACATGATAGCATTTGTCCATGATCAAACTGATAACTTGCAGTTAAGAATTGTGGCATTTTGGCCAGACCCATCTCGATGTCAGGATAGCACATAGTTTACCGCTAGCCCTGGTTCAATCCAGCTCCTCGTTGGGACCCTGCTTTGGGGGGCCCTAGGAACTGTGGGCAACTGAGGCTTAAATTGAGAAAGCAGATGCCCGGGAATGAATAATTTTTGAAGTCAATTAAATTCCAAGTTACAAAAGCATAATATTGATTATCTTCTTCTTTCTATACAAGAGGACATTACTTTAAAGTAAACTATTCAAAAGACAGAATTAGAGGAGAAAGGCAATATTAACTTACAATACAAGTTAAGTGTCCTAGAAAGATCTGATCTTATGAATTAATAGAAACAGTTTAGGGGAATAATCTGATTAGCTGTTTGGGGAAGAGAGCATAGAGATGAAGTGGTTACAGACAAACAAAAGAACGGGAGTGACTCAGAGCACTGGGATGGGTGTGACACTAAAATCCTAAGCACCTTGTGGCAAGGGAGAAAGGACAAAGCAATGTTATCCTACACTTGATTATAGTAACACATTTTAAAGATGGTTCTTAAATTATCTACTCTACATTTTCCTGGAAAATCACTCACATTGAAAGTGGATGAATATGATCAAGCTACATTTTTTCAAATGTTTTCTTTTCTTCTCCAAAATTTAGAGGGGTTTGGGGAAATACTTGGAATGCCTGGAGGCTATTACTAGTCTTCTCCATTATCACTCCTAGAGATACTGGTGACATTGGGGGCAGATAGAACCTGGGACAGCTGTGCTCAAGGCAAGCTCTGTACTACAGGAGAGGCACAGAGCTGATTTGGTCTGTTTTACATGACCAAAGTGAAAAAAGAGTGACTGTAATTACAGTTTTTTAACAGCTAACTTTCAGTTATTCAAAGACGTATTATTTTTATGAGTCACGCCTATTAAGTGAGAACTTGAAAAAGAGACAATATGTGAAAGAACTTTGAAGCAACAGGAGATTTCCTTCACTTTGCCATTAAGAAATAGAATGACATGTTTTAGCGGAAGTTATATTACAGACCAACAAGTGACTGTTATTGATTAGTACTGCAACATTTAAATTAGTCTTAAAGAATGAGGAACACTAGATAATATAGCATATCTAGTTGACACCTGTAGAGACATTCAGAACATAGTACTCATACGACTTGTTACAAGACTACGAATCTACAGAAACAAAGAGCTAATACATTTAAGCTACTAGATATGTCATAATTTGATACGCAGCAATAGAAAGCTTGTGACAAAGATTAAATGTGAAAAGCTGTCCAACTTTCAATATGACTCTTCCAAAGCCCTACTAATAAATCTATCTAAGATCATTAATAAAAAGGAAAAGAAAAATTACTAGGTAGCATTTATTAAGACCTAATGCACCTAACCTACCTAAGGCAATCAAAGAATGTGATTTATTACATTAGCCAATTAAGTTCATCTTTATAAATACCAGGAGTTCCTTTTCATTTAAATTAGCCATTTATGAGAGTCAATCTTTAATAACTTTAGGATAGAAGTAAAATAATCATGAAAGTCTTGGTGATAATATAATAAAGATCTAAGTCAAAAAGTACATACTCTAGCTCATGAAATTCTAGTGTGAGTTTCAGAGTTCTCTAGAGTGAATATTCTTGTGGATGGTGATTCAGGTGTGCTTTCTGCTGATATGCTCCATGGACAAAGAATAAAGTAGCCTATTTTTATGCAGGCAAAATAAAAAATCTTTGAGGGGTTACATGATTATACATATATAATTTTAATATTGTTACAATATATTCTATATATAAAGTATTACTTAGCTTTAAAGTACATTGAGATATTTGTGAAACTTTTTTCAAAGTTAAATTTTTCCAAAATTAACATTTAAATTTGCTCCTCTACAAGAACACATCTCAAGTCCAAGTCACAGTAGGAAAATGTATTCATGCCATAGATTGTAGGGCAAAATATTTATTGATAGGGAATAATTTCAAGAAATAATTTATAAGGAAAACACAATATACTAAGATAAAAGGACAAAAGCATAAATAGAATTTCAAGTAAGAATTATAAATGCTGTTTTCATTGCATATTCTTATGAAGTAATGGTTGAGGTTGTAATCCTTTTAGGAACTTCTGAAAATATTTTTGTTATGAATAATTCCATGGTTGTGACTAATAATTTTAGTGGGAACCTACAAACAAGTTGATTTTACCCACACCATGTGAGCATTTTACAGAATTTGGTAGATTATAATCTAGAACTGGGACTTTACCAGATACCAAATCTGCTAACATTAATGTCATAGATTTTCAATACAGAAACAACATACCCAGAACAATTGACCTTCAGTAGGGGTATCTACTAAAATATTGAAATTAATGATAGAATGCTATACAGCTATGTGCACAAGGACTATTTTTAAATCCCCTAAAATATAGTGTTGATACACATAAAAAAAATCCTCCATGGAGTACATAAACTGTAATTCAAAATCAATCGTACAATTATGTATTGATGCCTGGAGAATTAAGTAAATTAAACATCTCTAAATGAATATGATTACATCATATATAAAAACAAAACAAACCTAGTCAACACACCCACAGTTCTTAGCTGGGAGAATTTTCTAATTTTTTTTCTTTTTTCCCTTCTAATAGAGGCCACTTCAAGTGGCCTTTTTTTGGTACAAGTGTCTAAAGATTCAATGCTCTGACTGCAGTGCTCATGAGGCTATATGGTGCTATAGATCAAATTCGGGGACTCTCGCATGCTAACCATGCATTCTGCTATTTAAGCTACCTCGCTAGACCAAATAAATGGATTTGTTCAGCACTTTTATCTTGAATCTCTTTCAGTCTTGAATCTCCTTCAACAAAATTTTACTCATTTTACATGAGTAATTCATATATAAAGTTAATCTAGAATTGGTTTAAATATAAATGAGTTCCAGTCATTTTACTTTATTTTCCACTTTTTTAAAATGTTTTATAGTCTAGTCCACAGCTGGTGATGCTCAAGCATCTTATTCCCTGAATTATCTCAATGGTGCCATTTATTTATTCAGTCATTTTAGAGCCTGTATAGTTGAATTTGTGTAACTTTTCCAAGTACATATTATATAATATTGTATTAATTGTAGTATGGTAGCACTGTCTTCCAGTTGTTCATTGACTTGCTCAAGTGGGTACCAGTAATGTCACCATTGTGAAACTTGTTACTGTTTTTGACATATCGAATATGCCACAGTTAGCTTGCCAGGCTTTGCTGTGCTGACGTGATAATCTCGGTAGCTTGCCAGTCTCTCTGAGAGGAGCAAAGAAATCGAACCAAGGTTGGCCTGGGTTGGCTGGGTGCAAGGCAAGTGCTCTTTGTCATCTTTTGCATTTATAAATTCCTATAAATATTTCTCATATTAGGGGTCAGAGAGGTCATATGGGTGTATGGTATTCACTTTGCATGGTTGATGTAGGTTCCATCCTATCATATGCAGTCTCTTGAGCACTGCCAAGAGTGATTTCTGAGCAAAGAGAGAGGAATATCCCTATTTATATTATTGTAGTATAGATTCTAGTGAAAACAAAATAGAATTGTGAATACAATGTTCCAATAATTTTTTAAAAGGTATAATGATGTTTATTTTCATTTTAAGAAATAGAATATCCATGTTGTGTGAGCAAAACTTAATGTGTCTTGGCCTGGAATTATGCCACCTACTTATAACATTTCTCATTGGATGGCGATTGTTTGCTGATGCTTCAAAGAGGTCTCTATCTCCTGATCTCTCAAAATGAAAGTAGATTAGATTTTTCTGGGACCTTAGGTTTTTTTATGTTTTTTATACAACATTTCCACCAAAAGTAAGACCAGTAAACAAGCCTCCAATAAACAAGGCTCTGAGTATATGTACTCAAAACATAACTTAAAAAAGTTTTTTTCTAAATGGCTAATGGAACACTTTTCTCATTTTGACATTAGAATTATGAATGTTAATCTACATTTTACTGGCAAAATATATAATTTGGTTTTACATCATTGCAAAATCTAAATAATAATGTTACTTAATAAATTGTATTCAGTCATATAAATGCTATATAAATATTTATGTTTTCATCCCTTCCTATGGTTCGATAAAAATCAGAATTATAGAGTCTGATTCTTTATATGTAGGTGTGGAAATATTTAGTAGTGTTTCTTGCAATTGAAAATGTGCACTTTTTTTAGCCTCATTAATTGGAAGCAAATAGCTACTTTCACACATATACAGAGTTCCCCTGATGTGGAAGGTACTTTATCTGAATAGCAAATTGTGATTAAATACAAAATAAAAAAAGTTTCTGTTTAACATAGAAAAACTGAAGCTTGATGATATATATCTATATCTATATGTGTTTATTCATTTTAAAAAGAAAGAAAAAGAAACTCTTGACAATGCTGACAGTCAAAGATATGAACAAGACAGAACAGAAAATGGTTATCAAAACACTTCAGATTGCAAACTATGGCCTCAGAACTAGTTTAAATTATTTTCAAATCCAGTATTGGCTTTCCTTCATGTGAACATTGGCACCTCAAACTATCTGAACATCTGATAAGAAATAAAAGCTGTTCTGCCCTGATTTTTGTGTTCAATATATTTGTGTGTCAGAAAAAAAAATCTGCCAATGTTATATGGACAGAACAATGTCTTTATTCCTTTTGCTAGGTAATCAAAATCAGAAATGTCAAGGAAATAAATAAATGCAAAATTTTGAAATGCTGTTTATATTTTCAGTAAACTGTGACTTAAAAATGCTTCATTAATATTTATTAAAAACTAGAATTTTTTAAAAAAATTTTATTTTATTAGTGAAGCACCATGAGGTACAGTTGGAGATTTACAAATCTTTGTGCTTGGGTTTCGGTCATACAATGATCAAATACCCATCCCTCCACCAGTGCCCATTTTCCACCACCATGGATAATATCTCCCCCACCCCCCCTCCCACCCTGCCTCTGTGGCAGGGCATTCCCTTTTGTTCTCTCTCTCCTTTTGGGTGTTGTGGTCTGCAAAAGAGGCATTGAGTGGCAAACATGTTCAGTCCATAGTCTACTTTCAACATGCATTTCCCCTCTTGGGAGGATCCTCCAAAAACTAGAAATTTTAATAAAATAGATTCATTGGCTGTCCAAAATATAGAGAGAAAAGTAAAGTGCAGTTATCTGCACAGGGGGAGAAATGGAAACTAGCAAAATGCTAATTATTGTTAAACTCCACTTATATTCAAATCTTCATTTTCTTTGTTAACAGGAAAAGGTAGTGGTCCAGATATAATATATTATGCCATCCCATGATTAATTTTATTGGCTTGGTGATTTATTTTGTTCCTGGATATTTATACCTTTAATTATGTTTTAATACTATGTCATTAAATTTACATTTCTTGAACACACACCAGACATTGACAAAGAAAAACTGTATGGGAAAGACTATTTTATGAAGGTGAAGATACACTGTCATTCAGATGTTATTATTTTAATCAGGAACACAAGTAAATACCATATGAATAAATATGAGAGAATGATATTTCACTCATGCCTCTCTGCCTGATTAGTATATTAAATGGCATTTCATAAACTGAGAAGAAAGCTTTGTGTCCTTAAAATGCCACTCATGTTTTTTGATGAAGGGATGTTATGATGAAGGAATCTCCCACTATGGTAGAACATATTTTATATAAATACACAGAAGCAATGATCAAAGCAGTGAATAGCTTACAATTGTCAATAATTTATAGCCTGTGTTTTCAAAAGTATACGGACATAGGAGTAGATATGGTAAGAGAATGAACTGAGAAAGTGAGCAAAGGAAGGTAAACAGACATTTGATATAATCAATATCTTTTGATAGTAATTTCAAGCAGTGCCATTTGGAAGCAATGATAAGAAGAGAATGAGGGGAGATACTGGATTCTTTGAAGTATAACTTGTATACATACTGTTACATGAACATATTTAATAAGTGCTAATGAGTTTATAGTTCAAGGGACAAATATTGGTGGGAATATGATTTAGGTTTATGGTTTATCATTTGAAATTTGCTTTGGAATTTTAGAGTTTTCAGCTGTCAAAGAAGGGGAAGGAAAACTGTCATTTATGGCTAAATAATTTCAGAAAGAATTAAATATTTGACAAAAATGTGGGGAAAACAATCATATATCCAGTGTTTTCTATTTACTAGGATTGCTGTAAAGATTATCATAGAGCCACTTAGAGAGAAAGTTAATATTCAAGAATTCTAGAAGATAAAATTTCCAGAGCTAAGTGAATAGTTGAATAGGGTTGGTATCTTTTCCCAGTACCAGATAAGACTCCCCAGTTTAGATACACATAGATAGAGCCACGTGTAACCTCTGAACACTGAATATTTGGCCCCCAAGCAGAACCCCTACCCTAGAATGAATTGTTTTAGACTGTTCTCATTGGTAGCATACAGAAAGATAGTTGTTTGAGAACTCATGGTATTTGGACTACTTTAATATAATCAACCCCAATATAACAGAGAAATAAAGAGCACTAATAATTTATAGCATACAGAAGCTTATAACTACTCATATTATTTGTATTTTGATGAAAATTATGTGAAAATATTACATAAACACAAATATGCCCTGCATACAAATCAAATTATTACTGTTTCAATAATACAAAGATATATATATATATTTAAATTAAGTGTCCTTTGCAATTTTTACTTAAAAGTGTACATTTAAAAATCAAGTTGAGTTTTTTGAAGTCTATGGCTTAAGTAAAATACAAAATATTGGATCATGCCCATAGTAAAATATCAATGAATAATTTAATGTAAGTCTATATTAATAAAAAATATAAATTTTTTTATAAAATCCCACGTACTAATATCTAAAAGTGTAAATTCCAGTTTGAACTTTTATTAGACATATAAAACCTTAAGCAAGCAAATAAGATAAAGATTCTGTAATTATACATTTAAAAGTTTAAAAGTATTGCTAAATATTATTACATTTTTATTCACTTAATACTAAATTGCTTACCCATGAAATTTTAATGCTAAAATGCAGGCTGTATTTATTGTGTTTCTATCAAAACAAAAACACACTCTAAAATATAGATATGCCATAATTTTGGTTCATAATCAGTGAGATTTGTTTTGATTCACAGATTTTTTTCACAGTGCCACATAAGAGTAAAATAAAATTTCTTAAATATTAATGATCCAAATATAGAATATTTAAATTTATGAAAAAGTATACTTTTGTTTTGTGGCCAATCCAGAGCTTAGGACTAACTCCTGGCAGGGCTTTCTCCTGGTGGTTTCGAGGGACCACCACATCCTGCATGGGACTGAACCCTGGTCAAACACCTACAGGATAATGTTTTACCTGCTGTATTATTTCTCCAGGCCCCACAAAGTATAGTTTTAAACAATCCAGTTCAGTTGATAAATGTCAATGCAGGAAATCCATTGCCTTAATTTTTTCTTAAAATCAAAATTTAGGTGATCAGTTTGGTATCCCAAAATAATATGACCGCTGCTTTTAAAATTCTGGATCTCTCTGGGAAACTCAGTCTCCTCCCAGTGTCCAACCACAGGACCTGTCGTCTGGGGTGTCATCTGCAGGGGGCTTCGGGATTGGGGGGGTACCAGGACAGATGATCCACACATAAATCCCTGCTAGCCTCATCTATAGTCCTGGGTCATGGATCTGTTCTCTGCCTTAAATCTGACTCGAGGCTGATGAATATTTGACATTAACAGAACTAATAAATGTCTGCACTCACACTTGAAATCTAAATAAATAAATAAATAAGATTCTGGATCTCATTCAAACTGAAAAGAGAAAAAAAAAATCAAATGAAACCTAAATCATGTATCATGTCAATCAAACAATGTGATAAAACATTTTTTCAATTGAACTGCACTGCACTGTAGCACTGTCCTCCCATTGTTCATGGATTTGCTCCAGCAGGCCTAGTAACATCTCCATCATGAGACTTGTTGTTACTGTGTTTGGCATATTGAATATGTCACGGATTGCCATGCAGGAGAGATACTCTCGGTAGCTTGCTGGGCTCTCTGAGAGGGGCAGAGGAATCAAACCCAGCTCAGCCAGGCTGCCTTGCACACAAGGCAAATGCCCTACCGCTGTGCTATTGCTCCAGCCCTTCAATTGAACAAAGTGGCCTAATTGAACAATGTTATTGAGTTTAATCCCTCCCACTGAAACGGGTTGACAGGATGACCTTCAGTCTTGTGCGGACACAGCTAGTCTTGACCCTGGTTTTCTCAAATTCATGTTTCTCAGGAGATGTAAGCTCCATCACCTGGAAGAAATACCTCAATGAGCATTAAAGCAGAGAGATTTGTCCATAAGGACCTCCTGCAGATGTGTTTCTGAGCACAGTGGGGTCATGTGACCTGGCCTGATTTGCATAATCAACATTTGTTTTAGCAACAGTGACCCCAGATCCCTGATAGTATGTAGGGATTCAGTGATCCATAAAAAATCCTTTTCTTTCTTTTTCCAGGCCTCATACTCAGAAGATTTTCTCCTCTGGGTCAGCTGGTGTCATATAAACTGCTTCCACAACAAGTCTGAGTGACCCTTGGTTCTTTTCAGTCAAAAGTGGCTAGTTCACATAATAGTCCAAAGTAAATATTTACTACAAGAAATTATCTCTAGCGTCTACCTATTATTTTGCATGTGTAAGAATTAACTACTTACATTATTATTCTTACAGTCATTATTTTTGCTTCCTTCTTGTTAATTAATTTAACCAAATATGAAAAACATGCTCTTAAATGCAATATAAGTTCATTTTTGTAAAATGATGATAGTAGCTTCTGTCTGTAATATTTTTCAGAGAATTAAGATAAAAGTCCTCAGGAATGTTCTAATTGTCATCGACATCACGCAGAACCTCATTTTCTCTTATAACCCATAGAGCTTTCATCATAAGCTTAATCATTTTCTCAGCTATTCTTTTAATCCACACATTCAAATTTATCTGAAAATGTGCCACTGTGCTCAGTAGCCTACTGTGAGCCCAGAGTTTCTTGTCGACTTACAATCTTATTTTCCTTGCATACTTCCAAATGTCTGTCCGGGGGACTGTATGGATTTCTTCAGAACACTAACAGACACATCTTGTGCTCTAAACACTGACTTTCCTCAGAAGTTGGTGTCAGTGACTAATTTATTATCCCC
Source organism: Sorex fumeus (assembly GCF_029834395.1). Taxonomy (NCBI): domain Eukaryota; kingdom Metazoa; phylum Chordata; class Mammalia; order Eulipotyphla; family Soricidae; genus Sorex; species Sorex fumeus. Next base: position 37,738,936 of record NW_026606322.1, on the reverse strand, counting down.
TTTCTTTTTTCATTGTTACAGTGTTTCAGAAAACCTGACTTTTTGTACTACCTAATGAGTTTCAGGGAATGTCATTTAATGACTTCTAGCTTCCATTTCATTTCTCCATGATTACATGAAGGACACTGGTGGCAGTTTTATATGCTCCTTTAAAGAAACTGTAAAACAAAATTGAAAGATCATTGATTTTGGAGATGAAGTGGAATGGCAAGAAGAATTGCAAGTGTATGAACAGGAAGAATTTACGTGAAATTATTATACCAAAGAAATATCATCAACTTTCTCTTAATTTACTGCTTGGACTTCTTACTTCATAGCATAGTTATGCTATGATTCAAAACTTAAGGATCATATGTAATGTTATAGGATTTTATAATCTTACACTTATATGTGCATTATTCTTTCTAGCGCTGAAAATTATGTCTTTGTATATCACCACACATCTTATGATTAAAAGATGCACAGGTAATATATTTTATTATATATATATATATATATATACCTATCTCCAATTCTTAATATAGGGGACATTTTGATACTTAATTTCCTTCATATACAAGGCCACATAGCTAGTTTTAAGCAAGCATTTATAAGTAACTTCAATATGCATAGCTTCCCATTTAAATAACTAAATTTCTGGCTTGAGAGTCTCTAACATGTGTGCACAAGCATATATGTGTGTATGGACATGCATATGTGCACATGGACTCTTCAAGAGAACTAGCATTTTATAATATACTAGAAAAATCAACCTTTTTAAATTTTAATCCTAAATTCCTCAACAGAAGATAGTTGTCTGAAGAGTGACTCATGCATTCGGTGGATTTTAGATGAGTGAAAAAAAGAAAGATGATAGCAACAACAATACTTTTTTATTTTAATTAAGGACCAGAAATTAAAATTCACTGTAAAATATATTGGATTCTAAGGCGTTTCTTGTATACAGTCAGCAAGATGCTAACCTCTTAGTAGTCATCAAGGTTTGGACAACTCCAATGCCAAATTTCCACTTAGGTACAATTTGAAAATGCATAAAAAAGAAAACAATTATATTATAAATAAATAAATTCTATTCAAGAGGAGAATGTCATTTTTTTGGCCATTATTCTCTTAGAAACTGCATCCAGTTGAAAATAATAACCTCTCAATTCCCAAGCCAACTTCCTATTATTACCACTGGCCCTCTTCCCTAGGTTATCTTTTTAAGCATGCTGTTTTGTGGTTTCTCTTTCAGACTATGAATGGCCTTTCTAGGTTGACAGCACTGTAATTTTTTAAACCACATAGTTCACATTGAAATGCTTTTCCAAAGTAAAGGGTAGTACAATTTGCTTGAACTCTTATTGAAAAATAATAAAACAGTAAGCGATTATGTTAATTTGAATTTTCACTTTCTAAATTCCCCAGAAAAGTTGAGATGATTTTCTAGTTCTACTTTTTGTTTTTTGAGGTAGTGAGTTATATACTATTTTAAGTTTAAGTGTTTGTTAATACCCACTGACAGGGAGATAATGTGAGATAAGGCAGTAGTCAAGCTCGCTGATAAAACAGTTCCATTGTCAGCATTATATAGGGTGTCCTGAGGACCATCAGGTGAGGTCAAACATGGTCCCTCCAAAAATATTACCTGTAAAAGTTATCTGTGAAAAAATAAGTGTAGTGAAAAAGTAAGCGTAGTCTAAATTCATTACTACAGCCACGTGAATAGATTTAATTATGTTCATTTTATCTTATTGGCATAATAAACACAAGGTAACAGTATCTCATGGAAAGGAATGGGAAGGAATGGGAGTGAAGATAGACGGTCGGCAACTACACCACCTCTGCTTTGCTGATGACATTGTTTTAATAACACCAAACATCAGCCAAGCGGCACAAATGCTGGCCGACTTTGACCGTGAGTGTGGAAAGGTAGGACTACAGCTGAATCTTACAAAGACAATATTTATGAGAAACGGCCTTGTTCCTGGCGCCCCGTTCGCTCTCAACGGAACGACCATCTCCGAATGCAACAGCTATGTGTACCTAGTTCGAGAAGTAAACATGACAAATGACCTGGCACCCGAGCTGCGCAGGAGGAAGAGAGCGGCTTGGAATGCCTTCAAGAACATCGAAGAAATAGCTAAGAGGACGAAGAACCTCCGGCTCCGGGCACATCTCTTTGATTCCACTGTACTTCCTGCATTAAGATATGCCTCAGAGACATGGGCCCTATGCAAACAAGATGAGAACGCCATTCAGGTCTCCCAAAGAAGAATAGAAAGAGCTATGCTTGGAATATCACGTTTCCCTCAAATGAGAGAAAGAATCCGGAGTTCCGACATCCGTCGACGATCAAGAATCAGGGACGCTGTCTCGTTTGCCAAGTTGTCAAAAATCAGATGGGCTGGTCACATAATGAGATTTAAAGACGACCGCTGGACTAGAGCTGTTACTGACTGGATTTCATGGGATGTCAAAAGACTGCATGGCCGCCCACCTACCAGACGGTCAGACTTCTTCATCAAGATCATGAATGATCGGTTTGAGGCTCTTCGTGTTCCTAGAGCGAACAGACGCCATTGGGCTACACTAGCATGCGACAGGGACAAATGGAGACGTTACTGGTGCCCACTTGAGCAAATCGATGATTAACGGGAAGTCAAGTGATCAAGTGAACAGTATCTCTTTCTACAGCAAAATAACTCACTCTACCTTTTATGGGGAAGCAATCCTGGCAGTGCTCAAGACTCCCTCTGGCTCTGGTTCTGGCTTAAGGATCATCACCTGGGTTGGGGCTCATGGGACTCTATGCAATACCTGGAGTCAAACCTGAGTCTCCAGTGGAAGACTCACACTCTACTGGCTACACCATTGCTCCTGCCCCAAACTTGCAGTTCTTTTTTTCAGAAATAAAGTCGTATTATTGTGTTATTTCCTTTTGCTAAGAAATTTTAATGGATAAATGGTTTTGAAGAACAATTAAGTTTGTGGTGTTTTTCTTTTTTTTAAGAAACTGAATTTTTTTCTCTGTAAGAGAGGAACAAATATAACATGTCTTCCACTTGATAACTTTGGACACTTTTGGAATAAAACTCCATTAGGGGTCATTATGCATAATGATTCTTTAGTAAAATTGATTTTTGTCAATATACATAAAGTCTAATTTTTGTCCATGTTTATCTAAAGTTTGTTGTTTTAAATCATTCTTAGGAAATGAAATTGGGCAGGAACAAATAAATTTTAAAGAAAGCAAAAAAAAGGGAGATAATAAATGTACAAACAATGTTATCATTCATTTTGTAATGTGAGACTAATTTGTCAACAGAATTAATACTGATAATAATTATTATAATACTTTTGTAGACTTTATTATGGTTATTGAAAAATCTTATAAATTATTAATCAGAAATTTTCCAGATAGCTATCTTTTAAATGCAGATTTGTCAACTAATGATATTTGTTTTGTGTAAGTTCCCAACTATTTGTATTTTCTTTGTCCAATTTCTCAGTCAAAATTCTGTGCTCAGCTTCTGTTTCATTATGGCAGTAAATACTTTTCATTTCCTATAGAATTAATGAAACTACACATTTAAATTTGTCTCTGAAAGCAGTAACTTTTACTTATGCAGAGTATAACGTATATTAATATGCATCACCTCATTTGATAGGGATTTTTATGGTGGCAAATAATTTCAAAGTGACATTTACACCATGGGATCAAATATGCCTTTTTTAAATTTTATAATAAAATACTCATCATTATGTAGAAATTCTAACACTGTCAAGCACTGTTGATAAAATATTTGGGCATCTTCTTTTAGTAAAATCAGGGTAATCTTGAACTGAGAATAGTTCTTGTATACCCACCCAGTCTTTAAAAAGAGAGTGAGAGAGAAAATTAGAGATTATGGAAGGATATACATTCTTTCATATTAAAGAAAACTTAAAATGTAATTCATCCGAATAATAAAATTTAAAATATAATTACACTTTGTAAGGAAAACATTTTTGACATAGGGACTTGTGTGACAGTACAGTGAATAAGGTACTTTTCTTGCACAAGGTCAGCCTGGGTTTGATCTGAGGCACCACATACGGTTCTTCAGAGAACTGTCAGGAATGATCCCTAGCCCAGAAACAGGGGTAAACATAAATACATAAAGGATGCAGTATAAAACAGTTTATAGTTTAAGGTAAAGGTAAAGGTAAAGGTCCTCCCGTTGTTCGTCGATTTGCTCGAGCGGGCCCAGTAACGTCTCCATTGGAGACTTTGTTGTTACTGTGTCTGGCATATCGAATACGTCACGGGGAGTTTGCCAGGCTCTGCCATGCGGGCGAGATACTCTCGGTAGCTTGCTGAGCTCTCCGAGAGGGGCAGAGGAATCGAACTCTGGTAGGCCATGTTGGCTGCGTGCAAGGCAAATGCCCCACCACTGTGCTATCGCTCCTAGTTTAAATAATATAAATCAAATTAAACCATTCGTAGATTAAATTAAACCATTCGTAAATTAAACCATTCCTAGACAACCAGCTCTCCCTGATGACAGGCTGCACCTTCGCCGGCACGTCCCCCGCATCTGGTCTGGACTGGGGTCAGGTGCAGAAAGCCGCTTGTATCTGGAACCAGGGTAGGGCCAGAAATGCGGCAACCCTCTCGCCCGTCATGCAAAGCACGTTCACGGGACACTTGGTGCTAAATAATAAAAATAAGGCGATTTAATGTTTTAACATGGCCGATTCGAGTTCGATTCCTCCGCCCCTCTCGGAGAGCACAGCAAGCTACAGAGAGTATCTAGCCCACACAGCAGAGCCTGGCAAGCTACCTGTGATGTACTCGATATGCCAAACACAGTAACAACAAGTCTCATGATGGAGATGTTACTGGGCCCGCTCGAGCAAATCGATGAACAACAGGAGAACCGTGACAGTAACCATGAATGTTTTAACAGTAATACATTAGTATAAAAATAAAAATATTTATGTGAGTGTTATTATCTTAGCACATGATTGTAATTCACCTTTGAGAATAATGCGACAAAGGAAAGAGGACAAATACTTCCACTACCTCAAGGAATCCATTATTTTCTATTCCTTATTATTTTAAATAACTCCTAACTAAATTAAAACCAATAGTGATTTACATACAAGTGGTACTACATGGAAAGTATCATGTTAAGCGAAATGAGTCAGAAAGAGCGTGATAGACACAGAAAGATTGCATTCATTTGGGGAACATAAAGCAACAAAAAGGGAGATTAACACCCAGGAATGGCTGAGATTAGTACCAGGAATTTTGCTCCATGAATGGAAGGCCAGCCACACGTTCTAGGTGAAAAGAAGTTCAGATAGAGAAGAGAGCACCAAATGAAGGGTGTTGTGAGGACCCTCCCAGGGTGGGAGAAGCATGCTAAAAGTAGTCTATAGACCAAACATGATTGCCACTCAAAGCCTCTCTTGCAAAACACAGTACCCAAAAGAAGAGAGAGAGAACAAGGGGGAATACCCTGCCACAGAGGCAGGATGGGATTGGGGGGGTGGGGGGGGATGCTGGGACCAGTGGTGATGGATGACAGGCACTGGTGGAGGGATGGGCACTTGATCATTGTATAACTGAAACCCAAGCACAAAATTTGTAAGCCTATAACTGTACCTCATGGTGTTTCACTAATAAAAAAAGAAAAAAAAAGAAAAATAAATAAAATAAAATAAAAACCAATAGTACAATTAATGTTTACATCAAATAAATTTAAATATGTAAAATTCAAATAAAATATAAACGAAAATGCTAAAAATAATGTGCATCTAGAAGTATCACTGCACTGTCCTCCCATTGTTCATGGATTTGCTCAAGCGGGCCCAGTAACATCTCCATTGTGACACCTGTTGTTACTGTGTTTGGTATATCGAATATATCAAGGGTAGTTTGCTAGGCTTTGCCGGCGGGCGAGATACTGTTGGTAGCTTGCAAGGCTCTCTGAGAGGGGCGGAGGAATCAAACCCTGCTCTGCCCAGCCAACCATGCACAAAGCAAACACCCTACGGGTGTGCTATCACTCCAGCCCTTCTATCGCTCCAGCCCACATCTAGAAGTAATCCTCAAAAATAAAAGTTAACATGATTAACAAACATTATATCTTTGAGATATCAAAATATTGCCACTAAATTTTTATTAAGATGTTTATGATTCTAGAACAATATGAACATCACAAAAAAATCTTTATCTAAGATAATCTCAAGTGAAGGTACTGTTTTACAAATTCACACTACTGAATTTTGACAACAATAATTATTTATTTTTAAAATGTCTAAGAAACTAAGTCCCAGTAGCAAGAAATTTTCTTTTTAATATTTTGCCAAGTGTCGTTTGAATTGTTATTTAACCATAGCCTGTAATCCATGGCTTAAGTGTGTTTTTGTATTTATACCAATACAAACGTATCACGAGCTACAACACAATGACACAATTCAAGGTTATGAAAAGATGAAATATTCTGCTTAAAATTTAAAAACCAAGGGAATCAATACTTTTCCCCCATAGCATACCTGTAACATAGAATATGTGTTCTATAAAGAAAGATATATGATATGATAGTAGAATAGTGTGAATTTTCCTCTTTTATATTATAAATTTAGATTAAAATAAAGTAAATTTGAAGAATCATATATAATGCTAAGCTAAAATTATTTGATTTAATGATTACAGTCTCTGCATTTTTATGTCTCTTGTATCACAATACTATTATAGTTTACGTTTTTTAAAATTTTATATTAATGAATCACCGTGAGATACAGTTTAGTTTTATATTAATATCACCAGCTTATCCTCCTTTTTTTTACTTCCCTGAGTACTGAGTTCATGTACATTATATGAAGAAGTACATGTGTTTTCATGAAAAAGGGAAAAATAAGTAACTTCTGAAGAACAAGTGAAAATCACATATAAATTTCAGTGTACTGAAATTGATCTTAACTAAATATAGTTCACACAACATGAATATGTTATCATAAACTAGTTTATTCTTGAATTTTACCAAGTATTTTTGAGACATGCAGTTAGACTCTATTAAATATATTATCAAATACTTATAAGACATAAAAAATCAGGGATTTCTTAAAATTTGTCATAATGATCATTATTTAATTTATAAATTGTGAAAGCTTTTAATTGGTGGGTGCTAGTAACGGAAGAGGAAAAACATGATTATTAAGAATAATTACAGGATAGTACAATTGATAAAGTGATGGAGCAACAGCACAGCGAATAAGGTGTTTGTCTTGCATGAAGCTAACCAGTGTTTGATTCATCCGTTCCTCTTGGAGAGCCTGGCAAGCTGCCAAGAGTATCCTGCCCTCAGGGCAGAGCCTGGCAAGCTCCCCGTGGCGTATTTGATATGCCAAAAACAGTAACAACAAGTCTCACAATGGAGACGTTACTGGTGCCCGCTCAAGCAAATCGATGAACAACGGGAGTACAGCGCCACAATGCTACAGTTGGTAAGGGGTTTACCTTTCACACAGTCGAGCTGGGTTTGATTCCTAGTACCTCACGTGGTACCTCTACCATAGGCAAGAACAATTTCTGAAAGCAGAGGCCAGAGTGAGCCTTGAATCATTCCCAGGTGTGACTCAGACAAATACACACAAAATAGTATAAAAATAGGGTGATTACAAAAAAGTCAATATGAGTGAGCATATATGTGTATAATATGAGACATTTTCAGAATATGTCCAAAATTAGATTAATCATAGTTATGCTTAAAACATACAAACAATATAATCATAAATCATATATAACACTGTCTCATGATAGCCACTTCTCATAAAAAGAACATTAAAAATTAGTACATAGAATATTTTATTTCCCTGAGAAATTCTTATGGTCCAAAACATAAATTTGAGTGATCAAAGCATTTTAGGTTTCACAATAAAAAAGCAATGCAAAACACCCTTAATTTCACTCTGAACACAGACACCTCCAACAGTTTAAGATTAGACTCAACAATTATACCCCAGTGAAATATGTTCTGCACTTTTCTCTGTTAATAAGGCACTATGCAGACTTTGTGGGAGAAAAGCAACAGACTAAATAACTCCTCACAAGGCACTCAACTCCAGGGAGTCAATTACTTCTATCTCATTGCTAGTTTGTGATGATAGCATTTAAAACATGGATAGTGAAATGAACTCATTCCATTTAGTCTATAAAATTATGGCAAGTCATATATCAAAAGAGTATATTTCTGAAGTGTTTCAGTAATGAAACAAAAATCTCTAGGCTAAACCACATATTTGGTTCAGAAGTTAATCTCCATGGAACATAGGTGAACACATGTACATCTAAGAACATTAATGTCTTAGAGATTTTCCATACTTTCAGCTTTCACAAACAAAATAACTTTTAGATATTAAAATGCAATATAGAAGTACTCACCGTGGTTGAATGAGGGAAAGGTTTTGAAAATTGCTTAATCATCTCTATGTACATGATGATGAACTAAGAAGCAGTTCAGGAGTCTTGATTTAGGGACTGGAGAGATATATAATGCATAAGGTGCTTGTCATGCATGTATCTTATTTAGAGTCCTATTCTAGGTTCCACAAAAGATCTGCCAGGAGTAAGACCTGAGTACCCCACCACCAGACATGTTCCAAAGAAACAGAGAGAAAGAGAGTTAGAGACAGAGATTATTTGTAGGTTTTAGAAGAAATGTCTTAGATTATTCTACACTATAATACACTCCCCTGGCATACAATTAATCATCTTTAACAATAAGAACTGATACTTTGATTTTTCGATTTAATATGAATATTATCGAGAAAAAAATGCTTCCTTCTTTTTTAAAGCCAATGAGTCTAGAAAGGTCCACATGATACATGTGTAATGATATCATCACCTTACTTAATTTAGTTGGGGATAGAATTGGGCAATTTGGAGCCAGAGATGTGATATCACATGATAGAACATGTACATTGCATGTGGAAGGTTGCAGATTGGATCTGGGCTTTGAATTCCATTGAATGCCATTTTGTTCCCCTCCTCCCTAACCCTCATCACTAGTAGGTGTGTCTCTCATAAGTATTACTAACTATCCAATATGGCCAAGTGACAAGAGTGTTATTCACATGTTAGGAGAGAACGTATTACCAATTTTCCTGCTCATTTTGTTGAACTTAGATGCCATATGAAAATAATCTCCTTATACCATAGTGTTACAGGAAGATCTCTGTCCAATAGACAAGTAAGATTTAATGCCCTCAGTCCAACAACCCCTGAATCTAACAAATTCATGAGTGGTTTTAGGAGTTTCTTACTTTATAGATGTTCCTAAAGATGCAATCCTTAAGCTGGAGAGCTAGTTTAAAAGGCTAAGTGTATGCTTTTCATGCACAAGTCCTGACTTTGAGTCTCTGCATTTGATGTCTGTAGTACCAACGGGAATGTTGTCTGAGCACTAATTAGGCAAATTGTGGTTCCAAATTACAAAAGGTTTCACTTTTACCTTCAGATCAGACTCTAACTGCTGCCTGATGACAACCAGAAACAGAATATCAAACCATACTTGTAGTCATGACTTACAGAATCTTCAAGGCAATATAAATTGTGTGGTTTTTAAGCCTCTAGATTTTTATGTACAGTTATACAGCTATAAGGATCTACTGAGACAGATTTTGTCTGTCAAAAAAACATGGAAAGAGCAATTTTCACTATTGCATAGAAAGAAAAATCATGGCAGTTAAGATGGAGAGGAAGAAGAGAAAATTGGGAGAAAATTGTGACGCTGAAAAGACATATCATTTCTGCTTCTGATTAGACAATTTTTTTATATAATGAAGAATTGTATTTTCTGGTCTTGAATTTCAATATCATTGGGTTGTTTTTTCTTACATGTAAATTATAGCTTTCCTAAGTAAATTTTAGAAGGATATTATTCATTGCAAACTAACTAATGAGCTCATTTCTTAATTTATAATACAAACATGATAATGCACATAGTTGTTCATTGGAAAATACAGTAATATTTAAGTAATTGAATAATTGTCCTGGGAGAATTTTAAAAATTAGAGATTGAACTTTGTGATAGGTTTAGAAATAAACAGAATTTATGGAAGAAAAAGGTTGATGTTGAACAAATAAAATTTAGTGTGAAGACAGAGTGGCGACTTGAAGACATAAGGAAGTGACTCTAATTATTAAACTTACAAGATGAATAAAATCAATGCAGTAGTAATTTAGTTGATTAAATGCTTTCTACTTGAATGTTTTATATAGCTTGAATTATTCCTGTTTATGCTCATTTGCATGACAGAATGGAACCTCAAATTGACAGAACTTAAAATATTAAGAATGAGTATCTTCTAGGTATTTTTTGCTTAGTATTGATCCATTATTCTAAAAAACATATATGAAGGATAGAGTTAAGACCCAGACATTAAAATTATTCTAGAATTAAATAATTCTAACTATGTCTTAGACCATATCTAATTCTGCTCATATATTAATTTTGTTCTTTCTTACTTTATACTTTCTCTACAATGTAAAATATTTTATTATAGACAACTTAATTATTTATACTGCACACTAGCTGAACCCACATTGATGATACCTACCATATTTAAGATCACGTTAGAACTTACAGAAGGCAGACATTGTTGTTCAGTAAGATGCATATATCTTCATTGTTCATCAGCTATAAAATGTGTGACCACAAAAGAAATGGTTGTCAGAGATGGAGAGCAAACATGAGAGACAGTTCAGAATAAATAGTGACTCTGTATTAAATCTATCACAAATGAACAGGCAACAAAAATGGGAGACTATAAGTTATAGCTTATCAGAATTTAAACTTTGTTTACTAAGTGATGCTAGCTATAAAGTGATAAGACATATGTAATGATTGAAAATATTGGATATGGATCAGTATCTAAAAGATATGCACAGTCCTGAGAATTTAACAACTAAGTAACAGTCCAATTTAACACAGAGTGAGGTGAAGATAGCTAAATTCCCAAAGAATGTGCACAAAATGTTCAACTATTAAAAAATATTTAATGTCACTACTCATTAGAAAGTAAAACTCAAATGCAAGAACTGGTATTTGAAAGAAAAAACTGAGTAAAGTGCCCAGTAGGTATAAATATCCAATACAAAATATAAAAGTCCAGGTAATGCAATGTACAAATGGCAACCATTGTTCATAACAACAAATAACATACCTGAAAATTGCTACAAAAAATATTGTGTAACTTTCATTCTTGGAAAGATTTTGTAGTTGCATAGAATAATAATAGCTAGACCTTGATCATAATATAATTAGACATAAATATTAAGTCAATGCATTGCGCTACTGAAACTAACAATGTTTTGTGTCAATTATATTTCAGCATTAAAAATATGAAAAAATCAGGAATTGCCACTTAATAAAAGCATGACTATCATCTTTGTCATCATTGTCATTATCATCCTCAGAAAGTAGCAAGGGCTGTCAGGGATGTTAGAGAGCAGAACCCTGGGGTTTGATGATTTCTGATGTGCGATTGTGCAATCACTTTGAAAACATTTGGCAGTTCTTCTGAAAGTAAGGCATAGATTGCTCTACCAATCTCTATTTCTGCTTCAAAATACCCAAAATAATTAAAAACTGGAACTGAAACAGATAATTTTATACAAAATTTTATAACAATGGTGAATAGCAAAAAAGTGATATGAAACTCTGTCCATAAATTGCCTAACATATAAATTAATATTTGCACATACTAAAAAATATAACTCATCTTCAAATATTTCTCCAATATAGAAATATGGCTGAACTTCAAAAATATATTATTAAAATATTACAAAATGCCACATATATGATTTAATTGATATGAAACTTCCAAAAGAGATGAACCAATATAAACTAAAGATAGACTAATGGTTTACAGGGAATAACAAGCAATGATTATTTAGTAGGTGCATAATTTCCCTCTGTATTGAAATAGATATCTTAAAATTAAATAGCAATGAAGGTCACTGAACTTTGTGAATGTAATAATACAATTAAAATAAAACAATTAAAATAGTACATATGTAATTTTGTTATGTGACTTTCACCTCAAATATTCTAAAGAAATAGTTTGAAGACAGTCACGTACTAGTAATAATAACATATTCTGATTTATTCTCTTCAAATATACTTATTTAGACCTCTTTTAATGTAATTATAAATGCAGAGGCATACATATAAATATATGTTCACTTATGTTTGAAATCAATAGCATATATTGTCATTAGCAAATCTAGTAATAGACAAAACTATGTGTGATTTTTTCAGACCACAATCACCAAGTTCTTGCAAAAGATCTTGAAGTGTAAATTCACTCTCCTTGCATCAGATTCTTTTTATTTTCCCCTGATTTTGTCACAAGTAAAGGGTCACAGAGGATTTTCTTCTGCCCCACCTCTTTCTATAGTTTACTCTCTCTGCCCACAGCCAGCCCTCATGTAGGTAAGATTTAAATGATCAATTATATTAATTTGATTACCAGGTACCAGTATTTATCTCCTTTGACTTCCACTGTGTCAATATGCCTTTGACTATATTTTCATTAGGAACAATCAGAATAAAACTGTAATTAAGACTATACTTCTTTCTACATCCAATGGGACATTTTAGCAAATAGACAAAGCTAAGGTCATCTTGTAGGGATCATGACCACGATCACAATCACGACCATCCTGTTGTTTGTCGATTGCCTTGAGCAGGTCCCAGTAACATCTCTTTCGTCCTAGTCCTGAGATTTTTTAAAATGTGCCATATTCGAGGCTCTTTCAGGCTTAGGAGAATGAGACCCATCATTGTTACTGGTATTTGGCATATTGGGTATGCCTTGGGGAGTTTGCCAGACTCTGCCGTGTGGGCAGGTTACATTCAGTAGCCAGTCAGTTCGTCCAAAGTAAGGTAGGGATCACACAACTTATATTTGCTTGGGCAATAGAGTGGTGACTGAGAATTGCATCTGGAACCTGAACTGGAATAGTCTTGGGGAGCTGATCCCTTCGATTATAAGATCTGCAGGAATTTCAGTTACTGAGCATCAGAATTGAATTGAGTGTAGCACATAGTTACTGTCAAAGAATTGGAGAATCAGCTGCATCAAGTGAAAAAAAAATAAAGCACTATCCCATGATGTCTTCCTTCTAACAACCTAATCAAGAGAGTGAATATTCTATTTTCTCCTTTATTTGAAGTTTCAAACTCCATTTTAAGAGAGATGGATTGTACAAAGCTGGAAAAGCAAGGACTGTTAATCAGGGAGCAATTTCGAATGCCTGCCATGTGAAACAATGCTAATACCTCCTATATTTGCTTCTTGATAATGATTTTTCTTCCTCTCACTCCTCCCACTGTTTTTCAGAAGAAGTCATTATTGAGCAAGCAGTGCCCAGGGGACTCAGGGTCCCCTCCAAAGAGTCAAGGAGTCACTAGCGAACATCAGGACTGGATAAAGCTAGTACTAGGGAGAGAGGCAAGGATGATGTTGTCAGGAATAAAGGTCCTTAAGCTATCAACTAGACCTTTTAGTATTATTTTTTATACTAAAGAGTCATATTCACCTTTGTTTAGCCATTCTTATGTGCCCAGGTATAACTCCTGGTGTTCCACAAAGGATTATATCAGGTGCTAGAAATTAAGGAAATCGCCCTGCTAACTGTACTATGGCTCTAAACCCTTAAACAAAATGATTTATTTTGAAAATAATTAAAATGTTGAGTCATTTTATTTATTTTTAATTTTTGAAAGTGAATATTTTTTATATCCAGTGACTCTCAAGATGCATTAACAAATAAGTATGAAGTATTCAATTTAAGGGGAGAGGGCATTGCTGGAGAGGTAGTAGACCAGGTAAGGAAGATGTTTGCCTTACACAGAGCTGATGGGTGTTCAATCCTTTGCATTCTGTTTGGTCCCCTGAACCCTTCAGGACTGATTCCTGAGTTCAGAGGCAGGTGTTGTCCATAAAAAGGAAAAGAAATATATATTAAAATACTTCAAAATTAAATAACATTCAACCATTCACTAAAAGTGCTTAATAAAAGATAAATGGGGAAATTTCATGTCTATAGATACATGAAAGCATGCATATATTATACATGTTCATTATAACATACCTACAGATATATATTTAAATTTCTCTATATTATGTGGATATGTATTGTGTGTGTGTATGTGTATGTCTATTTGTGTATGTGTATGTCTATGTGTGTCTGTGTATTTGTTTTTCATTGTAGCTGAGCAGGTAATCTATGCTCCTTTAAAAAGAAACTGTCGTTTACAGATTGATAGCTTGAGGTGGATGATACTGCTGAGTGTTTGAGGATGTGAATCACCTTTAAACCTAAGCTATTGCTGTGAATATGTGACCACTGACCCTGGGGCTGACCCATAACTCAAATTTTCTTGAGCCTTGACTGCTACTTCCAGTGACAAATGGAACAGATTCTACAAACTGCCTCACACAAATAATGCTTTGGGATTGCTTGTTGTGCTCACTTGCAGACTTGAGAGAACCATTTTTCTTCTAATCCTTAAGGACAAAAATGCATTAGTCTTCCCACCTCTAATCCAATCAGTGCGATTTTTCCTCTTGTGAGTAAATGATTTGGTAGAGTCTCCGTTGGTCTTTACAACTACTGACTTATGAAAGCCTCAGTGTAATTCAGAACTTTTATACTCTGCAACCTTTAATGTAGCACTTTTGCTGTCTGTAAACAACCAGTCAGATTATTTATGAAAAAAATCTATCTCAATCAAAATAAAACTTAAATTTATGTTTCTATTTTTAAATGCACACAATATTTGAAGTAGTATATATGGGGAAATGAATATGTCAAGGAAAATATCCTTATACATAATCTATTATATGTAAATATAATTTTATTGAGGCATGGATACTCATAGCAACTCACGGTTACTAAGCAATTACAGTCCTATATATGATCTCTTAAAAGTCTAAATGCATACTCAACTAATATCTTATCTATCAAATGCAATGTTAAGTACTTTAGAGATGTATACCAAATATTCCTTCTAATTGTCATCGTATAAGTGATATTATATCACTGTCACTGTCCTCCCATTGTTCATAGATTTGCTTGAGCGGGCCCAGTAACATTGTCAGACTTGTTACTGTGTTTGGCATATCGAATACATCACAGGTAGCTTGCCAGGCTTTGCCGTGTGGGCAAGATACTCTCAGTAGCTTGATGGGCTCTCCTAGAGGGGAGAAGGAATCGAACTCCGGTCAGCCCTGTTGGCTGCCTGCAAGGCAAACGCCCTACCTGCTGTGCTATCAGTCCAGTCATATATATAGACAAAATAAAATATTATATAGCTTTAAATTAATTATACATAATTATATAACGCATTTAAATAAACCTTTATTATACAGCTATTTTACATGATCTAGGTTTTAATTTCATGATAGCCAGTTCTAGTAATTCATAATGCAGCAGATGTTTCATTACTAATAATATGTAAATTGAATGAGCATTTATGTATAAATGTATAATACATACATATATAAATATAGAGATTATTTTCATGGAGTATGTGATATAAGACTTTTCTACCTAAACTTAACTGGATGTGATTTTTCTACCTAAATTTCATTGAGTGTCTTTACAAAATTTCTTGAATAACAAAAGACAGAAGAGCCAAAGCCAGAGATGAATTACATCTTACTATTAGCAATTGTCAGAGTTAAAGTCATGACTGTTCCCTTTCACCCAGTACATGTAATGAAGCAAATTATTGGAGATAATTCCTAGGTGAATTTATCAGCAATGCTTTGAACTAAAGGTAAAGGTAAAGGCCCTCCCGTTGTTCATCGATTTGCTCGAGAGGGCCCAGTAACGTCTCCATTGGAGATTATTTTTTGTTACTGTGTTTGGAATATCGAATACATCACGGGTGGTTTGCCAGGCTCTGCCGTGTGGGCGAGATACTCTCGGTAGCTTGCCAGGCTCTCCGAGAGGGGCGGAGGAATCGAACTTGGGTCGGCCATGCTGGCTGTGTGCAAGGCAAACGCCCTACCACCGTGCTATCGCTCCAGCTTTGAACTAAATATATATATATATAATAGTTTCCTAAAATATGAGAATATGAAGGATTTCCTAAAATATGAGAATATGAAGGATTTCCTAAAATATGAGAATATGAAAACTTTCTTATACAGAGGACTGAAGGTCAACAATTAAATTTCCTATGGAATCAAAGTTATTTATACTGAATTTAAATGAATATTCACAAAGATAATGCTTATGTAACTTATGGAATCCTTAACACTCCCCCCAACACCCCCCCCCCTTTGCCTCCTCCAAAGCACTTTAGAAACATTACTTTCTTGATGGGGTTGGAGATGTTTTTTCTTTATACAGTTCTACCAGTCCCTGATATATCTTGTATATTAATCCCTTATCTGATGAATATTGGGTAAATAATTTTTCCCATTCCATGGGCTGTTTCTGTATTTGGTCACTGTTTCTTTTGAGGTGCAGAAGCTACTCAGTTTAATGTAGTCCCATTTGTTTATCTTTGTTTCCATGTCTTTGGTCAGTCAGTGGTGTTTCATTTCTAAAGATTCCTTCAGTTTCATTTTTATGGAGGGTTCTGTCTATGTTCTGGCAGTCTCCTGACCCCGCGCCTGGCTCCCCGGGGCCTCTTGGAGGGGGCAGGTTGAGTTTCCCTCCCTGCCCTGAGCAGAGCTCCGGCAACCAAAGACCTCCAGAACCAGCCACAACCATGCTGAGACCATTCTCCACACGCATTAAGGTACAAGCAGAGGAACAAAGGCATGTGGGTCCTGGGGCTGAGATCTCTAAGCCTGCTCAAATCGGGACTGAGCATCCTCCACCCAGATTCTCCATCTTCCAGTAGGCAGGGGTCACACCCACCAACTGACCTCCTGGAGCTGTGTAATCCCATCAGTGGCCAAGACCCAGAGACTACAGACTCTCTGTACCCATTTGTGAGATATAAAAACAAAAACAAAAACCATATTATAAGACTCACACCCAATTACTATAGAAGCATGAGTTATGATGATTGATTCATGGTTGGAATTCTACCTCAAAGGCTTGGGTAGAGTGCTAGAGTATATGGAGAAGGGGCCATTAAGACAATAATGGTTGGAAGAGATCCCTCTGGATGAAGATGCGTGCTGAAAGCGGGTAAAGGACCAGATATAATGGTCTCTCCATATCTGTATTGCAAAGCATAACAGGGGAGAAAGAGAGAAAGAGAGAGAGAGAGAGAGAGAGAGAGAGAGAGAGAGAGAGACAGTCACAAAGAGATAGAAAGAGAGAGAAGTAATGAGTAATGTGACTACCATAGAGGTAGGCTGGTGGGCATGGGGAGTGGCAGGTGTGATAAAAAACATTATTTGACTGAAACCCGATCATGATCAAGATATAAGATAAATTCAATAGAGTATTCAGAGGAGGTTGGAAAACTAATTCTTTGCTATATTTGAGACACCCATATTATTTCTGCTATTCCCTTCTTTTTATTTCCTTTGCCCCAATTTTCTTTGTTAAACTTGTATTATTTTCTTTCTAATGAAAACAAGAAAATAATGAAATTATAACTCAGACATGTATGAGAATAAAAATTAACAATATACCATGAAGTGAAAATGCCTAAGAGAAAAAAGAAAATTTCTAGTAAAGAATGAAAATTTAATTATAATTTGCACTACATAGAATGAAACTGCTATTGACATTCCAAAGGACAAAGAAAGATGATTTTAAACAAAACAAAAATTGGGCTGGAGAGAAAATACAGTGAGTAGGGTGCTTGCCTTGCACTAGACTGACAGGATTTTATCCTCAGAATTCCATGGGGTCCTCCGAGCACTTCCAGGAGTAATTCCTGAATTCTGAGCCAAGAGTATCACTGGATATGCGCCCCCCCAAACAAAAATAAGTAAGTATGGTACAATTTATATCATGCAAAACCAGTTAACTAAAATTTCACATAAAAAATTTTTAAGATTTAAAAAAATGCATTGTTTCTATTCCCTGTGAAACTGGATTGTTAAAAATATGAGAGAGAGAGAGAAAAAAAGAGAAAGAGAGAGAGAGAGAGAAAAAGAGAGAGAGAGAGAGAGAAACAGAGAAGATAAATGCATGTCACAGAGGTTGGTGGGGGAGGGAATGGCAGGAGGGCTACGGGGAATATTGGTGGTAGAAAATCCCTCCACACTGGTGGAGGGATAGGTATTGGAACACCATATGAATGAAATTCAATCAAGAAAACTGTGTACATCTTCATATATCTCACAACGATTCAATTACAAAAACATTTTGTTTAAAATGAATGAATAGTAACTGAAATAGGTGATAAGTAACTAAGAACGTTGAATCTTACATATCAGCTGTAAGTATCAGCCTTTTATTTTTATTTATTTATTTATTTGATTTTTGGGTCACACCCAGCCGATGCTCAGGAGTTACTCCTGGTTCTGCACTCAGGGATCACTCCTGGCGGTGCTTGGGGCATCATATGGGATGCTGGGAATCGAACTTGTTGGCCGCGTGCAAGGCAAATGCCCTACCAGCTGTGCTATCTTCTCCAGCTCCCAGTATCAGCTTTTTAACTATTATCTTCCTTGATCCCCTAAGATTAAATTTTAAAAAATGTGTGTTTCTACTTCTATGATGAATCTATTACAGGTTCGTTTATTAAAATTTGTATTGAATTTTGGTGTAAATAGTTTAAACTCTTTCAATTATCTAGAACAGTCTTTGATGCAAAACAAATTATCAATAAATGATTACACTGTAAATTGTTCACTGATGCTCAGTTTTCACCAATGTCAGTTGCTATTTTTGATATAACACAAAAGAATTGTGTTATTGGGAATATTTTAAACAGACAATTTTGTTATGATATATAATATTACAGACTTAAGGCTGTAAGGCTTCACAAAATTGAATATATTAAATTGTTACCCTCTGACTCTAGCTATTACATTAATCTGATATCAGATTTCTCTATGGAAATCATGAAACATTGTAACGCTTAAATCTTTTGTTGATATCTGACCCACTCACTGAAAGGTAAACCAATAGAGACAACTAAATGGATTCAGCAGGTAATTTGTGCTACTACCAAGTTGCCATCACCAGAAATGATCTCAATGTTTAAGTAACACAAATAAGCTGTATTAGTTAATACAATTTCACCCATCATATAAAATTCAAAAACTATATGAACTATGCAATGATAATATGTTTGCTTATTTTTTTTTCTGCAGCTGAGGACTTCCTTAATTTATTTACTTAAGTCCTTCCTTAAAATATTGCAAGGCTTTCACATTTTATTCATTCTGATTAATCAGTACATGATGCTGTTTTAAATTAGTTGTTATTTTTCATTTCCATGTAATCAATTTTTTTTCTCTGGCTAACAGAAAATTAATTTGGAAAGACAGATATTTCTCTTTGTGTGCTATTTATCTCCAGAATAAGGAATATATTATAATCTATGCATTTCAAAGGCAAAAGTGGTGTTATAAAAGTATTTATGAATGCTTACTATCAACACATTCTCTTTATAAAGATATAGGGGATGGAGGTCCCGTAGCATCCTGCTCAATTTACATGTGACTCTGGAAGCAATCTATCCTGAACCACAAACAAAAGAAGCAAATTCATTATTTTCTATCTTGTCAAATTTTTAATTAATATATTCTACATAGAGAAGAAATGAAAATTAAAATTTTCTAATTTAAAAAACATGCTTTGATCAAATTAACTTTTAAAACATCTTCATACACTGGGCTATAAAACTAAAAAAAAAGTAATGACAGATAGATGGAAAGTGGTAAACAAGATAATACTCACTGTAATAGTTATAATAGTAAAACAATTCTGCCACATATTTCTCAAATAAAAGTCCACTGTACATATCGCAACTTTTATGTGATAAGTAATGAGGGCATGTTAACATGACATATTTCATCATTATACTTAAATTAAACACACACACATGTTTTTTAGGTCATTTACAGCAGTGCTGTTGCCTTCCTGAGGCACTGTGTTCAAGGATAATTTTTAGTTTATGTCTAGGGTGCTGGGTACCATAATCAGGTCAGCTGCAAGAAATGCAAATGTACATCCACTATCCACTGTACAATTACTTCATTCCAAATGTATTTTAAATATTGAATTTATTGCATTATGTTAATAATTTTAAATTGTAAAAATGTTTATTTATAATAAAGTATATATATATATATTTCACATTAGGATTGAGTAGAAGAATACACTATTGTGCAAAAAATTTGAACAGAATACAAATTATATCCACTGCATATAAATGTTCTTTAGCACACAAATGAATGATATTTTATGTATATTATATACAATGTCATGCAATATTTAAGATACTCGATTTTTCTCAAATGTCCCATTTTATGTAAACTACAATTTTATTCAGAATGTGCATGAATAGAGGAAAGAAAAAATATTTCCAAATTATTTCTCTTAGGATGTCCTTGCATCAATCCTTCTACAGTATCTCACTGAGTTTAATTTTGATTCATGTCCCATTTTGAGGAAAGTGACTATTCATCTTTGAAAAGCTAACATGTTCTCTGAAGATGTGGCTATGTCCTTAGACTGACCCTAATAAAATCCTAAATGCCAGAAATTAATTGAATAGTGTGCTGATTAGTAATAAAACGATATAAGGACAGTAAAATTTTTAATCAAGAACACATAAGGAAAAGATGTTGCTCTAAAATAAAAGAAAAGTAAGTGTAAGTTATTCTATTAACCATTATGTTCACAAGAAATAGAAAAGATGGTAATTAACCCCAGACTAAAGTATGCCACTTAGAAAGATGGAAGGTCACCAGAAAAGGCCAAATGAACAATAGTTAATATCTATTAGATTGCAGTAATAACTAAGTCATAAGTTTTTGTTTCTTTATTTGGAGGCCACCACTAATGGTGCTCAGGGTTTACTTCTGGCTCTGTGCTCAAGGATCATCAGGAGTCAATATGCAGTTTCATCCCTGATTAGCTATACAAAGCAAGTGCCTGCTTGACGTACAACCTATTTGATCAAGTTCCCTGCGCCACCCACTGGTATTTTTTGTTTATTTGTTTGTTTGTGTAACACTCAGTGATGCTCAGAGGTTACTTCTGGCTGTTCACTCAGTAATTACTCCTAGAGGTGCTTAAGAGATCAAACCTGGGTTGGCTACATACAAGGCAATAAGTCCAACAAACTGCTTTCTCTCTAGTTCCCATGTTTTCTTTTATATTTTTCTTCTTCTTAACCATATCTATTAAGGAAGAATTTTCATACAGTGAAATACACCATATTCGATGTAAAATTCTATGATTTCGGGCATGTCTAAGTGCAAGCAAGCATGTAATTACCACGGGAACCAACTCTTAGGACATTCACATAATTTCACACCATTCCTTCATATATCTTTGGTGGCTGTATCTAGCCCTGATTCATTCAACACTTACCAGTTTTAAGTTCTAATAATTTTGAGTAGTCTATAATACCAAATGAATCAAATTATATGGTGTATAGCACTATGCGTTTGACTTTTAGCATACTTTATTTGAACCATGTGGCTGTTGAATAAACCAAGAGAAGTTATTTTTTTGTCATTCTCCATTATTGAAATTTATGAACATAGACGTACAATTACTCTGCTTTTCAAGTAATAGCTGTTTCCAGTTTGGGTTCATGTTATTTTTAAAGGTGTTAGAAACATTTTTATGTAATATAAGTATGAAACTATGATTTTAGTTCATTGGACAGATATGTAGAGAGTGGAATCACCATTAGGTACTTAATGCATTTTTAATGATTCAAGAAAACTTCAAACTGTTTTCCATATGTGTAGCATACTGTTATTCTACAAGCAATTTATGAGAATTATTTTACTTTGTGTTCTTTCTAG
Organism: Sorex fumeus; assembly: GCF_029834395.1. Taxonomy (NCBI): domain Eukaryota; kingdom Metazoa; phylum Chordata; class Mammalia; order Eulipotyphla; family Soricidae; genus Sorex; species Sorex fumeus. The sequence goes on along the minus strand of NW_026606322.1, from coordinate 37,716,985 downwards.
TGTGTATCAGTTTTCTTGCTTTTCTCTTTAGCTATTATTAGATAGTATAACACCACTAGTGTGGCCTTTCTTGTTCCTGGAACACTAAAGGGACTCCTGAAAAAACAATGCATCTCAAACAATACTGCAATAATATATATCTTAAGTATATTTCATAATATATGTGAATCTAATGATTAAATGCAGGTGAGCCACTTAAAAGTTCTTGATTTGGTAGGTAATCTAAAAGCATTAACTATTCTAGTATCTTACATTTTAACGTATGCTGAAGAGAAAAATACAACTGTCTAGGAAAATAGAACTATCACACATCATTTCTAAATGCAATACATCACCTTCAAAATAAATTGCATGTCTGTTTTTCAGTGTTGTGAAAGTTTTTTCTTAGACAAATTAAGAAATAAAAGTTTACTTTTACCACTACCTGTGACAGAAAACTGCTCCTAAATATAGTTAGTTTAAGACAATGTTTATCTTTTGGCAATAGATGTTTTGGTAAACTTTGACTAATAACTGCCTAATGTGTACAAATAATTTGTTTTTAATTATTGTTATTTATTGTTATTATTAAATAATACATTATTCAAGAAGTATTATATTAATAATTAATTGCATTTATATATATAACCAAACATCAATTATATTATTAATTAATTATACTGGATAAAGGGCTGGAGTGATAGCACAGCGGTAGGGCGTTTGCATTGCATGCAGCCAACTTGGGCGACCTGAGTTCGATTCCTCTGACCCTCTCGAAGAGTCCTGCAAGCTACTGAGAGCAACTCGCCTGCACGGCAAAGCCTGGCAAGCTACCTGTGACGTATTCGATATGCCAAACACAGTAACAAGTCTCACAAAGGAGACGTTTCTGGGCCTGCCCAAGCAAATTGATGAACAACAGGAGGACAGTACAGTGCTATAGTGATACATGATAATGTTTATGCTATATTAAATAATGGACTGGAGTGATAGCACAGCGGTAGGGCTTTTGCTTTGCAAGCGGCCAACATGGCCGACCCAAATTCGATTCCTCCACCCCTCTTGGAGAGTCTGGCAAGCTACTGAGAGTATCTTGAGTATCTCACCTGCACGACAAAGCTTAGCAATCTAGCCCTGACATATCCGATATGTCAAACACAGTAACAATTGTCACAATGGAGACATTACTGGGACTGTTCGAGCAAATACATGAACAACAGGAGGATAGTGACAGTGATGTTAAATAATACCAATCAAATATTAAATAAAAGGTAAAGGAAAAGGCCCTCCCATTGATCGTCGATTTGCTCGAGCAGGCCCAGTAACGTCTCCATTGGAGACTTTGTTGTTACTGTGTCTGGCATATCGAATACTCTCGGTAGCTTGCCGGGCTCTCTGAGAGGGGCTGAGGAATCGAACTCGGGTCGGCCATGTTGGCCGCTTGTAAGGCGAACGCCCTACCCGCTGTGCTATCGCTCCAGCCCATTATCAAGTATAATTAATTAATAATATAATTGATGTTTGGTTATATATATAAATGCAATTAATTATTAATATAATTATTAAATATTTGTTAAATATTGTCTATTAAATATTTGACTATCTCTACATCACTGTCATCACCGTCATCCTGCTGTTCATCAATTTACTCAAGCAGGTGCCAGTAACATCTCCATTCATCCCAGTCCTGAGATTTTAGCAGCCTCTCCTTACTATCCTGTCCATTGTCCTCCCATTGGTTGTTGATTTGCTCTCGCGGGCCCAGTAACATCTCCACTGTGAGACTTGTTACTGTGTTTGGTATATCAGATATGTCACGGGTAGCTTGCTTGGCTTTGCTGTGCGGTCAAGATACACTCTGTAGCTTGTCGGGCTCTCTGAGAGGGGCAGAGGAATCCAACCCTGGTTGGCCTGGTAGACCACTTGCGAGGCAAAAGCCCTACCTGCTGTGCTATCGCTCCAGCCCATCTCTGTTGTATTAAAGGAGAGAAGTTTAGCACTCTCCTTACTATATGTTAAATAATTTAATATTTAATAATATTAAGTAATACATTGATTATCATACACAATATTATATTATTAATAATTACTGGCTATATTGATCAATACATTATTAAGATTTATTATTGTTATTTATTTTGATTTATTCAAATATTATCAACTTAGTGTTCAAGAGAAAAAAAATTCACTATATAGGGTTTTCTCCCCTGATCTGCGCGGGATGGGCACGAGGCCCAGCTCTGGGCAATCAAGCTGAACGGCTCCTATTCCAACCAGGTACAGCCCGCCCCCAAGGGCCTGGGACCCTCTCTGTGCATGCGCAGCTAACTCCATCTCCTAGAAAGCCGGTATTCTCCCCTGATCTGCGTGGGACGGGCACGGAGGCCCAGCTCTGGGCAACCAAGCTGAACGGCTCCTCATTCCAACCATAGACACTCCCAACTCCTCGCTCAGTGCCAGGGATTCTTTCTGGAGCCTCGGCCGCGTTATTTTCCCACTACATATGCCATAGGAACCATAAGTTACCTTCTAAGATGGAAACTTCTCTAGTTTAGCTCAGCCACAAGAAACACAGTAGCCAATAACTCATAAGCCTACCTTAACTCACATTGCATATCAAGCAGAATAGTAACAGTGAACGTGAAGGACTAAATCACACTTCTCACAATGGTAAAGCAACGCAAAAGCCCACCAAACTTTCTTATTGAAGAGTCTAGCCCAGATGACACCAACAGTACTGTAGTGTTAGACAACCTCTCTGACAAGGAATTCAGAAGGGAGCTACTTAGGGTGCTTACGGAACTAAAAGAAACAATGGAAAGCAATGCCAATAGAAGACAAGAGGATCTGAAGGCAGAAATGAGGAAAATGCAATCAGAAATGTCAGACCTGAAAAATCTCGTAGGCGAATTGAAAAACTCAGTGGAAGGCCTCAGCAGCAGAGTAAGAGCTGCTGAGAACAGAATCAGTGAGCTCGAAGATGAAGATCAGAGACTCTCCAGAAAAGAGCAGAAAATGGAAAAGAGACTCACAATTCAGGAACAGATGGCAAGAGAAGATCGTGATGAAGCCAAGAGGGGTAACAAGAATTATTGGACTCCCAGAGGTACAGGAAGAAAACTTTGATGAAGAAGAAACTGTCAAAGACATCATTGCTACAACGTTTCCAGAGCTGAAGAAAACTTGTGACCACATTCAGGAGGCCCGAAGGGTACCAACTAGAAGAAATCCGAATAAAAATACCCCAAGACACATTTTGATCAAAATGACCAAAACCTTAGACAGAGACAAAATTCTGAAAGCAGCAAGATCCAAGAAAGAAATCTCTTACAAAGGAGCATCCTTAAAATTCACAGCTGATTTTTCTGATGAAACCCTCAGGGCCCGAAAACAGTGGTGGGAGATAGTGAAAAAACTCAATGAAATAAATGCCTCCCCAAAAATATTTTACCCAGCGAGATTCTCATTCATAATAGATGGAACAACACACAGTTTCACAGACAAACAACAGCTCAGGAACTTCATAGACTCAAAACCGTGGTTACAAGAACAACTAAATGGGCTACTTTAAGGCAAGAAAGGCCCCTCAAATACACCAAATTTCAACAGAACAATGGGACAAAATCCCATAACAATAATGTCAATGTCAATGTCAATGTCAATGGGCTAAACGCACCAATTAAAAGACATAGAGCTGCAGGATGGATTAGAAAATTGAACCCAACATTCTGTTGCCTGCAAGAAACACATCTCAATAGTCAAAGCAAACACAGACTCAGAGTCAAAGGTTGTTAAACAATGCTACAGGCAAACAGCTCCCATAAAAAAGCTGGGGTAGCCATCCTAATATCAGACCACATCGATTTCAGAGTGAGGAAGGTCATAAGAGACAGTGCAGGCCATTTCTTATTGATCAAAGGAACTGTACAACAGGAAGAACTTACAATAATAAGTGTATATGCACCTAACGAGAGACCAGCAAAGTACTTAAAACAACTACTCATAGATTTGGAAAAAGACATCAATAGCAACACAATACTAGTGGGAGACTTCAACACTGCTTTGTCACCTCTTGATAGATCAACCAGAATCAAGCTTAGCAAGGACATACTTCATCTGAGGGAAACAATGGAAGAAAGGGACTTAGTAGACATATACAGGACACTTCATCCACAAAAAGCCGAATACACATTCTTCTCAAGCGTACATGGAACATTCTCCAAGATAGACCACATGCTGAGCCACAAAACATGCCTCCATAAAATTAAGAATATAGAGATTGTATCAACAATCTTCTCAGACCATAATGCGCTGAAATTAGAAGTAAATCACACACAAAAACAGAAAACTAAATCAAACACCTGGAAATTAAACAGTGCACTATTGAACAACGAGTGGCTTAGACAGGAAATCAAAAGATTCCTAGAAACGAATGAAAATGAGAACACGAGTTACCAAAACTTATGGGACACAGCAAAAGCTGTGTTAAGAGGAAAGTTTATAGCTCTACAAGCATTCCTCAGGAAGGAGGAGTGAGCACACATAAGTAACCTAACCTCACAGATTAAGAGCTTGGAGAAGGACCAACAAAAAGGAGCACAACCCGAACAGGAGAAAGGAAATAATAAAATTCAGAGCAGAGATTAACGAGATGGACACCCAGAAAACATTCTGAAAGATCAATGAAACCAAGAGCTGGTTCTTCGAGAAAATTAACAAGATAGATAAGCCTCTAGCAAAACTCACAAAGGAAGGGAGAGAGAAAACCCTAATAAACCAAATCAGAAATGAAAAGGGGGTCATTACAACAAAAACTACAGAAATTCAAAGGATCCTCAGGGAGTACTTTGAGAAGCTTTATGCCACGGAACATCAAAAGCTCGAGGAAATGGATAAATTCCTAGACTCCTACAGACTCCGAAGGCTGAAAAAAGAAGACCTGGAATACCTGGACAGACCTATCACCATCAAGGAAATTGAAATGGTAATAAAAAGTCTCCCCAAGCACAAAAGTCCTGGCCCGGATGGATTCGCTAGTGAATTCTTCCAAATCTTTAAAGATGACTTACTCCCAATCCTCTTTACGCTTTTCCACGAAATCGAAATATCAAAAACACTTCCGAACAGTTTCTATGAAGCAAATATCACACTGATAACAAAAGCAGACAGAGATACCACAAAGAAAGAGAATTACAGACAGATATCCCTGATGAACACAGATGCAAAGATCCTCAACAAACTACGAGCCAATAGAATCCAACTACTCTTCAAAAATATCATACACCATGACCAAGTAGGATTCATCCCAGGGATGCAAGGATGGTTTAACATTCAGAAATCAATGAACATGATCCATAATATCAGCAAAAGAAAAGATAAGAAGCATATGATTATATCAATAGATGCAGAAAAAGCATTTGACAAGATCCAGCACCACTTTATGATGAAAACCCTGCCCAGAATGGGTATAGAGGGGACTCTCCTCAACATAATTAAAGCCATCTACCACAATCCTACAGCAAGCATCATCCTCAATGGGGAAAAACTGAGAGCCTTCCCTCTAAGATCAGGGATGAGACAAGGATGCCCACTCTCTCCACTGCTGTTCAATATATTACTGGAAGTACTTGCAATAGCTATTAGGCAAGAAAAAGATATTAAGAGCCTTCAGGTAGGAAAGGAAGAAATCAAGCTCTCACTATTCGCAGATGATATGATGCTATACTTAGAGAACCCAATAACCTCCACCAAAAAACTCCTAGTAACAATAGACTTGTATAGTAAAGTTGCAGGCTATAAAATCAATACGCAAAAGTCCATGGCTTTCCTATACACAAAGAGTGAGAGAGAAGAAAGCAACATGAAAAAACAATCCCGTTCACAATTGTGCCCCAGAAAATCAAGTACCTAGGAATCAGCTTAACTAAGGAAGTAAAGGATCTGTACAAAGAAAATTACAAAACGCTACTTCAGGAAATAAAAGAGGACATGAGGAAATGGAAATATATTCCCTGCTCATGGGTCGGGAGACTTAACATTGTCAAAATGGCAATACTACCGAAAGCATTGTATAAATTCAATGCAATCCCTATAAGGATACCCATGACATTCTTTAAAGAAATGGAGCAAACACTCGTGAAATTTATATGGAACAATAAGCCCCCACGAATAGCTAAAGCAATTCTTGGGAAAAAGAAAATGGTAGGAATCAACCTCCTTAACTTCAAACTGTACTACAAAGCAGTAATAATCAAAACAGCATGGTACGGGAACAAAGGCAGAACTGCAGACCAATGGAACAGGGTTGAATACACTGACATCTCCCCTCAATCATATGATCATCTAATCTTTGATAAAGGTCCAAGTAATGTGAAGTGGAGTAAGGAAAGCCTCTTTAACAAATTGTGCTGGCATCACTGGATGGCTACTTGCAAAAAAAATGGGCTCAGAACTCTGCCTAACACCATGTACAAAAGTAAGATCAAAATGGATTAAAGTCCTCAACATCAGACCAGAAACCATAAGGTACATTGAAGACAAAGTTGGCAAAACCCTCCATGATATTGAAGCTAATGTTATCTTCAAAGATGGCACACCACTGACTGAGCAAGTGAAAACAGAGATAGACAAATGGGATTATCTTAAACTGAGAAGCTTCTGCACCTCCAAAGAAACAGTGACCAAAATACAAAGACAGTCTACAGAATGGGAAAGGATATTTGCCGAATACACATCTGACAAGGGGTTGATATCCACGATATACAAAATACTAGTTAAACTCCACAAGAAGAAAACATCCAACCCCATCCAAAAATGGGTCAATGAAATGAAGAGAAACTTTCTCAAAGAAGAAATCCGAATGGCAGAAAAGCACATGAGAAAATGCTCTACATCATTAATCATCAGGGAGATGCAGATCAAAACCACAATGAGATACCATCTCACACCTCAGAGACTGGCCCACATTCAAAAGAACAAAAGCAACCGATGCTGGCGTGGATGTGGCAAGAAAGGGACACTCCTTCACTGTTGGTGGGAATGTCGACTGGTTCAGCCCTTCTGTAAAACAGTATGGACAATTCTCAAAAAATTAGAAATTGAGCTCCCATTTGACCCAGCAATACCACTCCCGGGAATATATCCCAGAGAGGCAAAAATGTATAGTCGAAGTCACATCTGCACTTGTTTGTTCATAGCAGCACTCTACAATAGCCAGAAACTGGAAGAAACCTGAATGCCCAAGAACAGATGACTGGTTAAAGAAACTTTGGTACATCTACACAATGGAGTACTATGCAACTGTTAGAAAAGATGAAGTCATGAAATTTACATACAAGTGGTATAACATGGAAAGTATCATGCTAAGCGAAATGAGTCAGAAAGAGTGGGATAGACATAGAAAGATTGCATTCATCTGGGGGATATAAAGTAACAAAATATGAGATTAATACCCAAGAATAGCTGATATCAGCACCAAGAGGATTACTCCATAGCTTAGTGGCCAGCCGGGCATTCTAGAGGAAAGAGCAGCTCAGATAGAGAAGGGAACACTAAATAAAGGGTGTTTGCAGGATCCTCCCAGGAGGGGAGATGCATGTCGAAAGTAGACTATGGACTGAACATGTTTGCCACTCAATGCCTCTTTTGCAGACCACAACACCCAAAAGGAGAGAGAGAACACAGGGGATTGCCCTGCCACAGAGGCAGGGGGAGATGGGGGAATAGGGGTGAGGGGGATAATATCCATGGTGGTGGAAAATTGGCACTGGTGGAGGGATGGGTATCTGATCATTGTATAATCGAAACCCATGCACAAAAAATTGTAAATCTACAACTGTACCTCATGGTGTTTCACTAATAAAAAAACAAAATAAGTTAAAAAAAATTCACTATATATAATGTTTCTCCTTATAGAGAAGAAAGATAGAAATGATCCTTCTGAAAATCTCTTGTATTACTTCTCATTCTATTGCTCATCTATTTATTTCAGTAAGTGTCAGTATCTTCTCCATTTGTCCCTGTCACGTGCTAGTGTAGCCCAATGGTGTCTGCTAGCTCCAGGAATACAAAGAGCATCAAACCGTTTGTTCAGGGTCTTTACGAAGAAGTCCGATCATGTCATAGCTGGGTGACCAGGTATTCTTTTGATGTTCTATAGGATCCTCTCTGAAAATAATAAGAAATATTTCTTTATTCCATATAAAAGCCCGTCTCCCTATATTTCTAAATTAATATTTTGATGTGTATAATATGATGTATGGTGTATATGTATGATATTTTAACTAAGAGTGTTTAACACAATTGCCCTGTTAAATTTGACAAATAGGATTTTACTTTTTCTTTGTCTCCATTAACCTATGATTTTTTAAAAATTATGGTAATGCTGTTTTTCAAAACTTGTGATTAATGGGTAAAATTAATGCCATCTTAAAGTATATCTAATCATTATACAAGTTTTTACAGTAGCAAATCAGTTGCTGAAATTTTCTGTTAGTGAGGCAGACTTTATTAAACAAAATTATCAGGAGTACATATTACCAAATAATTATTTTTAATATGATTTAATTATAAAGACATGGCTTATAGAGTAAAATAAACCATTATTTTCTTCACATTATATAGCTATTATTTATGTCTTTAAAAATTATCAGTAGGTTTTTAAAAACTATTTTTATAATAGTACAAAATATGTATTTATTTATTTATTTTTAAATGAATCACTGTGAAGTACATTTACAGACTTACAAACGTTCGTGCTTACATTTTATTCATACAATGATCGAGTACCCATCCCTCTCCCAGTGCTGATTCTCCACCAGCAATGATCCCAGTATTCCTCCCATCACCCCCATACCATCCCTGGACCCCATCCCGCCTCTGTGGCAGGGTATTCCCTTTTGGTCTCTCTCTCCTTTTGGGTGTTGTGGTTTTCAATATAAGTATTGAGTGACCATCATGTTCAGTCTATAATCTACTGAAGAGCGGACCCCTTCTCTGTCTGAGCTGCCTTTTGCCCCAGCATGTGAGGACGGCTTCCAAGTCGTGGAGCAATTCTCCTGGTACTCATCTCTACTATTCTTGGGTGTAAGTCTCCCATACTCTTACTCTATCTTCCACAATTGAGTGCAATCTTTCTATGTCTGTATCTCTCTTTCTGACTTATTTCACTTAACATAACACTTTCCATGTTGACCCACTTATACGCAAATTTCATGACTTCATCTTTTCTAATAGCTCAAATTACATATTTACATTTTATATATCATTCCTTGAATAAATTTTCCATAATACTGAAAAATATAAGTGAAATATTTACAATATATACATATATAAACATGTAAAATCATAGAATTATTAGTATGTTGATCAAAGTGTTTCTAATGTTTTACTACATAGTATTGAAAATGTATAAGAAATAAGTAATCTGACTTTTCCATGATTTAAAGAGAATGACACTGGAATTCAAGAGACCTTGGTTTTAAACATTATTTTCATTCTAACAATTTATCAGGATCTCAATATTTCTTTTGTCTGAATAGATAAAAATCACCCATACCTATTTGCATAAGAAATTATACTAAAAATTGAAAAGTACTATTGAATTCTGTGGGAAAAAAATATCAAATCACTCAGGAAAATCCTACATGTTAGATTCTTATGAGCTACAATTAAAACATATTTATTAGACTATGAACAATATCAAATAAATTATGTAAATCCTTCATATTATATTGTAAGGAAGGTTATTTATTTAATATACAGGTATATGAAAACACGGTGGAAAGAGTATAGATATATTAACTTTCTCCTTTTAAATGAGCTACTGATAAGTGTTTCCTATTTCACTCAATATGTAACAATGTTGATACATACATAAAGTATATAGATGACTACATACAGAAAGTGACATTTATGATATAGTACTGTAGTAGACAGCTTTTATAGTTAAAGGACCTCAGTTTCTCAATCTCGGAAGAGTTCATGATTTGCATCTCAAAAAAAAATGTGTTCCTCTTGTCTTTGGGCTACACATTGCAGCTATTGTTTTGAAAAAGCTCCTTATCAGATCTTTGTAGGCCTTTAACATCCTGTCCAAAAGATCTCACTCTCTTAAATCTTTAAAGAGGTTCCCTTGGAGAAGGTCCATCTTCTGTCACTTCCTCATGCTGACAAAGGTCCCTTCCTATGTAAGGCAGAGAAATGTCATGCTAACTGAAAATGAATGTGGCCTAGGCAGTGGTTTAGTGGGTTTCAGAGTTGTCAGTCTGAAAGAGAAATCAGATAGCTTAGACAGCTTCTTAAAACAATAGGTCCTAGAGGGCAGAGTGCTTAAGGAAACAAGAAAATAATATTGATGAAGCAAGCTTTTGTTACTTTTGCATCTGATGAGATGTCTGTAAAAGATAGTGTTAGGTTTCAGCTCTTACTGATCACCTGTAAAGCTACCTTCAAAGTTAACAGACATAATTTAGCTGTTAGTGTTGGATTTTCTTGAAGAAAAAACTTCCAAGTCCTCAATGGGCTCACAGCTATAGTTTGGTTCACACTCTGTCAGAGTCTGGTCACTTGATGATCTAGATAGAGCTGATTTTATCCTAGACAAATGAAGCCACCTAGAAATTCTGTGGAGTTTTACAGCAATGGGAGTGCTTAAAATTACTTGGCAATAACCCTTCCATTTAGGCAGTGACTGATTGGAAGCAGATCTGGTTTTCTAGGTTCTGGGTAGTAACAGAAGAGCAGTAATGGTAGATTTTGCCCTTGTTCTCAGTTTTTCCAGTATTTTAAAAAATGAAGAAATTGAGTAAAAAGAATGCTCAGGACCTGAGCCATCGTACAGCCCCAGTAAGGCTGTGAGCCTTGCAGTCTCCCTAGCTGGGTTTGATCACTGGCTTCCCATATGGCCCCCTGCCAGGAACAATAACTGGGAATAGAACCAGAAGTAACCCATGAATACACTGGTTCAGACCACAAACTGAAAATTTAAAAATTGATAAAAAAATATGCTTAGACTCAGAGTTAAAAATAGGAAAGTTTATTGTAAAGTAAGTAGAAGGAAAGAAATTCCTTAGTAGAAGAGATAATTAGGATAGGACTAAGTAAGCATAGGCTTGCTTTTGGGCATCTTGATAGGAAAACTGGGACTTATCAAAGTCTGAGAGGATTTCCATTTGTTTCCCAGAGTTGCCTTTTCAATTCAGGGTCCCTCACTCTATTAAGATAAGGATAACATGGTGTATGTATTCAGGATATTTTAGGTTATTGATTGGACCATCTCCCTGGGTATTATTATCTGTTATCCCTTGGACAATAAAAAGCTGGGGCAGAATTTGTAATTTTATGAAAGTGTAAAGTACCTAGTCTCAGAGAGAGTACAGGGATTTTCGAGAATGCCTAAAAGGTAGACCTAAGTAAGTCAATATAGAGCCACTGAATTGTTGATGTGAGCAATTGTATTTTGGAAGAAGTAAAATAGTATCTCTTCACTCTGCTGCTACTTTATTTATTATTTTCCTTGTGAATTTTTGGTCCTGTCATACTCTGTTTTACTCCTGATCTGTTCTCAGGGATCAGTCCTGATAGGGCTCATGGAACGTGGAGGGTGTTTAGACAGGACCTAGGTTAGCTCCATTCAAGGTTGGTGCCCTAGCCATAGTACTAGTGAAGAAGGCAGCCTCAGTTTCCCTTTGCCAGTGAGAGAAGAAGCTACAGTTTGCTCTTCCCAGATGCTTCATCTCTCCCCCATTGACCTAAAACAAACTTTATCCCCAAGGTCCTGTCTTAACAACCCAGGAATTTTCCAGAATCACAAAATTCAGCCCTGTAGCTTAGGGTCACAATGCTGTAGGCAAAGGGTGGGAAAGACAAACCAGGAACTTCCTTATAGCCTCTGCAACATTTGTCAACTGATAAATGTAAGTATTCTAATTTCCACCTAAAAGGCTCTACAGGAAGAACCTTTGCCTGTAATTTTCTTATATACTCTGTAACATTTGTCATATGAGAAAGTCTATTGATCAGAGAGCCTTTAAAAAGGTCTACATAAACCCTCCTTACTTTTAACTTAATCCTGTACTATGTTCCTCCCTATTTGGAAAGCTCCTTTTCTTTTCTCTTCCACTTTCCAGCAAACTTTGCTACATTCCAAGTCTGAGTCTGAGCATCTTTATTATTCAAGAATGAAAATATTGAATAACCTTGGAGTCACAAATGAATACAGAGACCCATTGCCACTACTTCTGCCTTGCTTGAATCATTAGGTTTCCAGTGCCCCCATATTTCTCCATTCTTGAATTGCACCTACCCAAAGTTAATAAAAGACTGAGTTAATCTTAAGATCTGAACCCAAAGGGAAGTCCTTAAAAAAGGACCCATCATATAATAATTCAAGAAAACTAAGCTCAAGTTCTGCCTGAAGAATGATAAGCATTTGAGAAAGGCTATAGAAAGAGTGAGCACCAGGATTCAGAAATACTTTTCTTTCCTCCTTTTTTTTCTTTGTCTTGTTTTTGGTGTGTGTGTTTTGTTTTGTTGTGCACCCTTAGACGTGCTCTGGGCTTTTCCCGGTTCTATACACCATGCAAGACTGAAGGGACCATATTGGGTGCTGTGGATTGAGCCTGGATTGGCATGCAAGGCAACTGCCTTACATGCTATACTATCTATCCAGTTTCTGATTTAGAAGTTTATTTTTTTAATTTTTCAAAGGGCCATATCTAAGGATACAGTGTCAGCTAATAGAAGAGTTATTAGAAATGTACTGCCAGAGTTTCAATACCAGTTAATTTTCTTGCATTTATAATACTGGGCATATTTTGAAACAAGAGTTCTTCATATTCCTCATTTTCAAATGCACTCACTTTACTTGGCTTAATTAACTGACTTAATAAATAAATATAAATTATTAAAACAGTTTCTCAGTGTAACATAGAAGGGAATTTTTAATGGAGTCTCTTTGAGGGAATTTCTATTTTTCAATTAAACTGAAACAATTCTCCTGGAAACTCAACTACACAGTAGATATGAGTATGCTAAAGTTATTGCAATTGACTAAGTCAGATAAAGTTATCAGAAAAAAACAAATATCATCAAGTTAAGAATAAAAGTTTTATTGTACTCTCCCTTTTGGTAAATGAACTTGTTTAATGAAGGCATAAATTACTCAGAGGAAAGTGTAAAATTATTTACTTATTTATTTAATTGAATTGCCATCTAAAAACGTCACTCAGCTTTATCATGTTCTTTTATGCTATAGAAAACTAGAAGTTGGGAAAAGAATAGAGAATTATTTGTATTCTACATTGGAGAACAGAAATCTTGAACAGATTTTAACAATTGTCAGCAAATATTTTCTCTTCTTTTCCCTGTTAAGGTTTCAAAACCATAGGGAAAAATGAGCATGCCTCCAACATAAATCCGCTGATAATGATATGCCATTTTTGGCAGAGTAATTTGTATTGCTCATTAAGTCCTAATACATGACTTTTATATGCAATTACTAACTGGTTAAGAAACAATCAATGGCAGCATTTCCTACCAATTAGTGCTCTTTCTCATTAAATATTTAATTGCTTAATGGAACTAAGCATCACATGTTCATCTTCAAATAAATCCTGGAAAAAGAAAGATGAAACAACATTTCTCAGTGAAATTGTCATCGCTAGCATCCAAATGACTTTCCTTTAATTCTTCAATGCTTTATTGAACTCTTGATTAATGAACCCATGCCTAGCCTATGGTAGTTCCATCCTCAGAAGATTTTCTTAGAGAACATTCTTAGTTAATTTTCACAGAAATATTAAACTACATAAATATTTCTATTACATAGTCACCAATTTTTTTTTGCATGAAATATGTTCTACAAAACTCCTTCTTTTGATTCATTATACAAATCTGCTCCTGGAAGCTATCAAGCTTTGATTTTAAATTTTTGATTAAAATATTCAGTGTTGTAATAGTAACAACAGTCCTGCCTGTTTAAAAAACAGTAAAGTGGAGTCTCTCGCCCACACAACAAAGCCTGGCAAGCTACCCATGACGTATTTGATATGCCAAACACAGTAACAACAAAGTCTCACAATGGAGACATTATTGGGCCCGCTCGAGAAAATCGATGACAATGGGAGGACAGTGACGGTGACAACTTTTTGTATTAAGACCTTATAGCTTTTTTTTTATTCTCCCAATTCACCTTCTCTATCATATCTACTTCTCTGCTGTGATGCACAGATTTTCATAATAATGTATCATAAGATTTAGATACCAATATAGAGTGTAGGTTGTGGAGGGTACTGGGGGAGCACATCCCATTATGCAAAGAGAACAATTAAGATCTGTTTGATTTCTATTCTATTAAGTTAGAAAAACACAAGAAGTTATGGGTAGTTAGGTGATAATATACACCTTTTATGTTTCATATCAATCACCTCAGTTGTTCTGTTGAGAATAGAATAGATTGTAAAGTGGCAAGGGTGGGAGGCAGAGAGATTTTAAGGCATAATCAACAATTTAATTGGAGTGCCTTGATAATTCTGGCCAGGCAACTAGATGTCTATGTAGAAAATCATTACAAAAGGCTTGACTAGAACTGTGTTTATGAAAATAAGACCCAAAATAAATTAAGTTTGAACATGAAAGTTGTAGTGCTTATTAATAGTATTTTAAATCAGTACTTCATTAAACTTGACAATGCATAAAATTATCATGTATTGTACAGGTTTTTTTTACCTTTTAGTTTTGATATATATTTAAAATTTTCCAAATAATAGAAAATGACCAACATTCATATAAATACAATAAATTTTAATGCAGTTTCTTAGGTTTAGACCAGAAAAATTTCTGGGTACTGTTAAAACGAGAAAAAGTGAGAGAGAAAAAATCTTTCAGAATGTGAGAAAAAGTGATAGAGACAACATATGTTCACTATATTGTAAATTTGCTCAACAAAACAGAGGGTAGAGAAATGCATTTGGAACTTCTCACAAGACAGAGAAAGTTCTTTGACTTCTGGAATTTATTGGCTGAAAAATGTGAAACCTGCAACTTTAATTGTTTTCAGATGGTTGTCATAATTGATATGATTTTTCAGGTACTCACTTTTACATTTTGTTCAACTTTTAAATTTAAGAAAGATCAGGGAAACTCTAACATTGAATGATTAATTTTAATTCTCTTAGTAGGATATTTCATCAATGACATTCTGTAATAGATTTTAATACATTCATCAAATATTTTGCTTAAAATAAAATTCATAAAATTTGGAATATCTTAAATTAATAATGATTTAAAATATTACCATTAAGACTATACATACTAACATTCATTATCTGGACAAAACCATTAATTAAATATGTAGGAGGATTTTCCATGATTTGAGGATCTCTCCCAAACTTACATATGCAATAATTGCTGACTGCAAATGTTTTAGAAAGTTGTCAATATTTTCACATATTAATGTATAAAGTTTCTTATTACCTCTATAAAAATATAGTTTTATTTTTAATTGTAACATTTATCAAACACTCATCAATTTTAAAATTACAACTATAATGAAATTACAAAATGTTTGCCTTTAAAGAATACTGTGATTATGTAATTTATTAGTTCAAAATTTAAGGGTGGAGCAACTGTATAGGATATAATGAAGGTTCTTAACTTGTATACAGCTGATCTCAGTTCTACCCCTGGTGCTGCATATTTTCTCCTCAGCATCATCAAACATGCCCTCTGATCACAAAACAGGAAGTAAACCAGAGAACTGCTAAGCATGACAAAGAAAACCTTTTATGCATGTTTGTGTGTATATGCATATATGTATATGTGTGTGTACACACATACATATAAAACCTTATCTATACACATATATACATATATACACATGCTTACATAAAATACATTCAAAATTAAAATGTTTTGTACAAATTAAATTGCAGGTCTATAATTTTTAGAAGAAATGTTAATCTAGAATTAATTGCACATCTCACAAAAGATACTTTAAATATTACTTGATATGTAATAATATTTACTTAATAATATTTCCTTAATAATATTACTTAATAATATGTAAATACATATCAATACATATTAATTAATAAATACATATTACTTAATAATATGTAAATAATTTACATGCACATTAATAGAAATACCATATAATAATTGTTATATCATATAATGACATGCTCTATTTTATTATTTTGCACAGCAGGGTTTGTTTTTATTTTATATTCCTGACTTTTTGATTAATCATATAGCCAAAAAAATAGGTTATTTGTTCATACCTTTCGTATTGGAAAGTTAAAGAGTCACATAAAAATCAAAATTATATCAGAGGATAGACAAGTAAGGATTAAAACAAATTGTGTTTTTTTTCTTAAAGAAGAGAAAGAGGTAGGGCTGGAGTGATTAGCACAGCGGGTATGGCATTTGCCTTGCACTAGGCCGACCCGGGTTCGATTCCCAGCATCCCATATGGTCCCCCGAGCACCACCAGGAGCAATTCCTGAGTGCATGAGCCAGGAGTAATCCCTGTGCATTGCCGGGTGTGACCAAAAAAAAAGAAAAAAAGAAAAACAAAAAGAAAAAAAAGAAGAACAAAAAGAAGAGCAAGAGGTTCATGTGATTTAGAAGCTTTGTGGAATTTAAGCTCATATTCAAAGATGTGAAAAATTGAGGTGTTCCTTTTCATTTTAGGATTATCACAAAACAAATTAAAGTTATATAAGCACTGTAGCACTGTCCTCCTGTTGTTCATCAATTTGCTGGAGTGGATACCAGTAACATTTCACAACAAATTGTGAGACTTGTTACTGTTTTTGGCATATCAGATACATCACAGGAAGCTTGCCAGGCTCTGCTGTGTGGGCAGGATACTCTCAGTAGCTTGCCAGGCTCTCCAAGAGAGGCAGAGAAATCGAACCTGGTCGTCTGTGTGCAAGGAATACGCCCTACCCACTGTGTAGGTATATATGCATATAAATATGTATATAGCACTGTAGCACTGTAGCACTGTCCTCTCGTTGTTCATCGATTTGCTCGAGCGGGCCCACTAATGTCTCCATCATTGTGAGACTTGTTGTTACTCTGTTTGGCATATTGAATGCATCACAGGTAGCTTGCCAGACTTTGCTGTGCCGGTGAGATTCTCTTGGTTGCTTGCCGGGCTCTCTGGGAGTGGCGGAGGAATTGAACTGGGCTTGGCCAGGTCTGCAGCGTGCAAGGCAAATGCCCTATCCACTGGGCTATCGCTCCAGCCCAAATATGTATATAGCATAATTAAAATTGGGAGATGTTCTTTACTGGACTCAGAGATACTTGAGATTCATTCCTCAAATGCTGTTACTATGCTGAAAGAGGGGCATGTAAAAGAAAAATACACTGAAAGGGCAATAGATGCAAAGGAGGAATTCCATTAAATTTCCGACTCAGAGCACCAATAAGGATGGCATCATTTTTAACGTTAAATATCCTTTATCCCGGTTAAATTGATTACATTATCCATGTACTTATGCTGTTCATGATTTATGGCTTATGCACTTTGTATAATCATATATAATTGTAATAACATGAATTCTAATTATATGTAGTTTTTAATTTACAAGACTTGATGAAAAACAATGTTCCAAGGAGAGAGAAAAAGAAAGAGAAATGTATGGGAGTTGAGGGATCTTTCTCAATGAATGAGCATTGATGTTTACCAAGATAAAAATGTCTGCATTAACAAATAATATAATTTTCTAAAATTTCTATGTACACTGCCTGAACTAAGAATAAATTCTGCTCTACCTACAAAGTTAAAAGTAGGATAGAAAGTTTAAGGTTCATGAACTATAATGTAAATCTGCAGGAACAAGAACCATATTCGAGCGGGATTCTTTGTGCAGAGTTACTGAAAATATGTGGTTGAAGAGTAAAGGAGGGTTCACAGTCAGCATAAAGAGCACATGATAAACAGAATTGTGATCACTCTTAATATATTTTGACTGAATCGTAGAAAACAGAATTTTCAGAGATGATTAAATCCATGGTTTTGAGATGGAGGAAATATTGTGATAGTTCCAAGATAACAAAATGGTAATTATTTACAAATGCATATTATATATGCACATTATACAAAATTATTATACATAAATACATCAGTCAAGGAAGAGAAAATTCAGAAAAAAATTAGAAGGCAGAAGCAGGGATCAGAGTGACGTGATTTCAGACTTTAATGGGGCCAAACTACGGGAAACCTCTAGAAAAAGAAAAGAAAGAGCAAAGAAACAAAACTCTTTTGAGGCTGTGCTGAGTGCAGCCCTCGTGAACACACTGATTTGTACCCTGTGAGGGCTAATTTAAAGTTCTGGTATTCATAACTACAGATAATGAATTACTGTAGTTTTAAATATTATTGTGTGCTATTTTGTTTAATTTTTACAGCAGAAATCAGAAAAGAATGCAATATTAAAAGAAGCTTTAAATTCATTTTTGTGTTTGGCTACCAATTCACTTTTACAAGTCAAAGAGTTCAGAGAGGACTTCTAGAGGTATTCACTCTCACTCAGAGATTAGAGAATCAAAGAACTTTTAGGCAATAATGTCTGAAGTGATTGCTACAAGTAGAGGTTAGGGTTGCCCAGAATCAAATCCTGTAGACTGAATGCAAGGCAAGTTCCCACTAAGTGTACTCTCGCCAGCCCAGAGAAATACGAGTTTCCACATAGATGAGTAAACCGTGTACAAAAAAAAAGAAACTTAAAAAAATCACATAAATTTATATAGTTTCTCAAAATATGTACACATACTTTCCTCTGTATTATTTAAAAAATAATAAGTATTAGGACTGAAGCGATAGAACAACATTTGTGGCATTTGCCTTGCCTGTAGCTGACCCTCGTTCAATTCCCAGCATCCCATATGGTCCCCCGAGTAACACCAAGAGTAATTCCTGAGTGCAAAGCCAGGAGTAACCCCTGTGCATCGCGGGGTGTTTTCCAAAAACCTAAAAAAAGAAAAGAAAGAAACAGAAAACAAAAAGTATTATTTGATTACGAATAAATATTATAGCCTAAAATTATTCAAGAATATATGATAGGTATGATAATATATGCATACTGTCTTGCTATAATTGGCAAGATGAAATACATGTACATATATTATGTATGTATGTGTATATATGTGTGTGTTTATATTTATATAAAATTAAAAATATAATCACACTGATGTTCTTGGATTAAACCCTGCTAAAGCATGGGATTTAATTTATACCTAGATTTTTATGCTACAATATAATTCTTGCATTTGTTTATTTTCTATTTAGCTGGAGTGATAGCACAGCGGGTAGGGCATTTGCCTTGCATGCGGCCAACACGGCCCACTTGAGTTTGATTCCTCTGCCCCTCCGCCCCTCTTGGAGAGCCTGGCAAGCTACCAAGAGTATCTCACCTGCATGGCAAAGTCTGGCAAGCTACTCATGACGTATTCGATATGCCAAACACAGTAACAAGCCTCACAATGTTACTGGACCCTCAGGATGACAGTGACAGTGACTATTTAGGTAATTAAAAACTAACATTGTAAAAATAATTAAAATGTCTACCAATAAATGTGGGCTGGAGCAATAGCACAGCGGGTAGGGCATTTGCCTTGCATGCGGCCAACACGGCCAACCTGAGTTCAATTCTTCTGCCCCTCTTGGAGAGTCCAGCAAGCTACCGAGAGTATCTCGCCCTCATGGCAAAGCCTGGCAAGCTACCCATGATGTATTTGATATGCCAAACACAGTAACAAGTCTCACAATGTTACTGGGCCTGCTTGAGCAAATCAATGAACAATGGGAGGACAGTGACAGTGACCAATAATTTTAATAAAATTTAACCTAAATTAAATCCTGACTTTCTTTGAATTCTATCAAGGTAAAAAGAACAGAATGCAGAATAACTAATTACTGACCTTGGTTTTGCTAGATTTTCACATTTTCATAATGAAACCACAAGACAAAGATCCTGACAACTAAATTTTTGCTGTCCTCAAAACATTTCATCAAATGGTTGTAAAATTGCCAGGAAGTTTTATATAAACCTATCTGGTTCGTCTTATATAAAGATTTTTTTCTATTCCTTTTTAAAAAATATTTGCCAAATGTTAATTGTTTTAGATATGTCATAAATTTAAGTTTGAGCAAGTCTTAATGATTATTAAAGACAGTTCATTTGCATTAGTTACTATTTGTATTCACAGTTGCAGGTTGAACTAAACAACATCTTATAATTCATTTAAGTTGTCACTCTAAAATAAACTGATTAAAAATGATCAAGACAAATGAAATACAAATGAGGACAATTTCTAGCATTTTGCTGCAATTTTATCTGTGAAGTGTTTCATCCTTCATCATAACACATGTGAAAATTATAATTCACATGTGCCAGATGGAAATTATAAGTAAATGACAGATTATTAGGTAATCAAATGGGAGAGGAAAAAATATAGTCAATTGCAGTTTTTAACTTCATACATGTTCTACTTAGCACCAGGTTAACATTGTCTAGTTTATTTGCTTCCACATATTCTTGTTGGATTCAACAGATTGCTTATAATAACTGAAATTCTTGAGAACACTTTAAAGAAGACACTTCAAATTTGAGCACTTTATTCAGTATCCTGTTCTGATATAAGATACCAATTACAGACACTAGAAAATAGAATGAGGAAATTTTTCCTCAAAAGACAAAACAAGAAACAAATATCTTATTAATATGAACTTTAAAAGGGGGACGGATACTAACTTTTAAATAACATTTTTACTTCTATATGAAGTTTTTAAGTGTTCCAAACTATCAATATGAGTAGAGTGAAAGAAAACACATAGAAACTATTTTTAACTACATATAAATCTACAAAGATAATTGGCCTTACAGCAAACTGGAAGAAGGTAGCTTAAATATACCATGCATTTAAATCATTTAAATGAATTTAACACTTTTAATATTTTTGAAATGTCTATTCATCATGAAATAATCCTTTCATTTAGTTAATTTATAATCAGTATTGTTTCTGGAAGCATTCAAAACATTCATAGAGTAGAAAGACAATCTTTCCATATTCAAAAGAAAAATGTGAAGATATTTATGGGAAAGTGCATAACTTTAATATATATTCCCTACCGTTCTATTCAGATAATGCTATTCAATTATCTCTATCATGCAACATGGAAGGTAAACAAATAAATGCATCTCATAATATTCTTAGAGTGTGATCTGATTATATTTTATAGAGTATGATGAACTAGTAAATTGAGAGGGCTGCTTTTCCACCAAAATACGAGTAACATGATGAATAAACTCAATCTGTTAAAATACAATTGATATGTGGTTTGCAAACCATAATGCCTAGAAGGAAAGAGAGAGGGCACAGTGGGGCAGTGGGGGCGGGGGGGCAGAGGAAGGTGGAGAGAGAGAGAGAGAGAGAGAGAGAGAGAGAGAGAGAGAGAGAGAGAAGTGCTTACCAAGAGACAGGCAGGGATGGGGGGGCAGGAGGGAAACTTGGGACATTGATTGGTGGTGGGAAATGTCCACTGGTGAAGGGATGGGTGTTGGAACATTGTATGACTGAAACCAAATCTTGAGCAATTTTGTAACTGTGTATCTAAGTGATTCAAAAAATAAAAGTAAAGAAAAACATTGATGGATGTGTTGTTATTTTTTATATTGATTGTATTGCTGTATTGATTTGTATTGTTTTTGTATTTCTATTTGGTATCGGATTGATTTGTATCATTGATACAAGTGATCAACAGTGCAATCTCCATATGTAACTGATAATAAAGATGTGATTTTCTTGTGGGGAGGAGGTGTGGGTAAACCCTGCCATGCTTATGATTTACTCCTGGCTCTGCACTCATGGATCACTTATGACAGGATGCCAGGGATTGGAACCTGGCGAGCCATGTGCAAAACAAGTGTCCCAGCTGCTGTATGAGCTCTCAGGTCAACACATGACTTACTAACAATATTCTGCTACCTAAAAATATCTATCCTGTTTAATACTGTCAGTAAAAATAAAGATAAAAGTTTAAGTTAGGGGGAAAAAGCATGATTTTTTTCTGGAGGGAAAAATATGAAATATATTATCTAAAATGTATTTTTAAAGAAAATGTGTATTATATATAAAATAGTTTTAAATAAAACAAAGTTTTTGTTTATACCAGGTGTTTTGATTGTTTATGATTTTACTAAAAATACACCTAAACATAGTGAGAAAGACACTTTTGAAAGATTGTACAAAAAGTAATGAATTTGAATCGTTCTATAGAAGTAGCAATAGGAAGTAAAGAATATAGAAAAATATGAAATAATGCGGTAACATTAATTTTCATTTCAAACTAAAATTCAAAAGATAAAATAATGCAGTAAAATTATTTTTCATTTCAAACTAAAATTCAGGAATTTATATATGTATATAAACTTAATTTGGCTTATAATGGTATATATCACATTAGATTTATATTATGATTCACTCACGTATATTATCTATTAGAGCTGAAGAAGATTTATTGACTTGAAATAGATACTTAAGAACATCTACTGGAATTCAGTAAATATTGTGTATATTCAAAATCTCCATTATTTCGGTTTCAGCTCAGCTCAGCAAGAGAGAAACTACCCCAGGTTAACATAAACAGGGAGTAGGGTTTTCTCACACTCCTGGTAGAAAGAATATTTATCTGAAGGAGAAGCACAGGTCTGTGACTAAAGTTAAGCTATAGGCAAGCACAACCAAAAGGCAGGGATGCTTTCTGCCCACCATATTCTTGGGGATAGCTCAAAAAAAAATGCTCCTATGCTACTGATAATGTTGGAGACTTACTACCTTTCAACATAATTATGGGACTAAGATTCTAAGTCTAAAACGGTAAGTAAAAGGGAAATGGGACTGCTGTCTATTATTGAGTGATTATTTCCTCAAGTTGGAGAATCAATCAGAGAGAAGAGGAACTTTCTCTTATCACAATATAAGAAATGAGTTTAATGATTTTCTAAGGAGCAAGAGAAGGTACTTCAAATGCCTCAGCACAGATGTGACTTTATTTGGAAAATAAATAAATAAATAAAGTATTAAATTCTATCTTAAGGTTTTTCTCAAAAAATAGCAAAAATTGTGACCAGGGGCTGGAGTGATAGCACAGCGGGTAATGCGTTTGCCTTGCATGTGACCGACCCGGGTTCGATTCCCAGCATCCCATATGGTCCCTTGAGCACCGCCAGGAGTAATTCCTGAGTGCAAAGCCAGGAGTAACTCCTGAGCATCACCAGGTGTGACCCAAAAAGCAAAAAAAAAAAAAAAAAACAAACTGTGACCAACAAATTGGAAGAAAGTCTAGAATGATTGAAAATAGAAGTTAAACTACATGACTCTTTATTCACCATAGACTGAGTTTTTTGCGTCATATCTGGCAATGCTCAGGGGTTCCTCCTGGTTCATACACTTAGATTTTAGCAGCCTCTCCTAACTCATCTTTCCCAATAATTGGAGGCTCTTTCAGGGTCAGGGGAATAAGACCCATTGTCATTACTGGTTTTGGCATATCAAATACCCAACAGACAGCTTGCCAGGCTCTTCCTGTGTGGGAGGGCAGGATACTCTTGGTAGCTTGCTAGGCTTTCTCTATGATTTAAAGGAATAAATCATTATGGCAAATCTATAGAATAAAAAATTATAATGTAAAAGACAGAAATATCTTATATATATATGTAAAATAAATGGATGGAACTGAAAAACCCATATTAAAAGGAGTAAATTATACTAATAACATTATGTATAAGTCTATCCATACTCAATCAAACCAGTGACTAAAAATATTTCAATGGTTAGGGCCAAGAGATAAGTACATGGGGTTTGTTGCTTGCTTTGTACATAGTCAATCTGGGTTCAGTTCTCTGCATTCCTTGAACCAGCCTGGAGTGATGTGATCCCTGAGCACAGAACAGGAGTAAACCTAAAAACCTATGCATATAGCCCATCAACAGCAGCAAAAGAAAGCAGAAAAAGAAAACATTAAAATGATTGCCTCAGTTTAGCCATAGTTTAGTGACAAATTAATTATCTGTCACTGTCCTCCTGTTGTTCATTGATTTGCTCGAGTGGGCCTAGTAAGGTCTCCATTTTGAGACTTTTTGTTACTGTGTTTGGCATATCTAATATGTCAAGGGCAGTTTGCCAGGCTTCGCACTGTGGGCAAGATACTCTCGGTAGCTTGCCAGGCTCTCCAAGAGGGGCTGAGGAATCGAACCCAGCTCAGCTGGGCTGGCTGCCTGCAAGGCAAACGCCCTTCTGCTGTGCTATGACTCCAGCCCCTGATACTTTAAACATAAGAACATCCCCCACTAATTAGCAGGGCTAGTTGTATGCGTGCTTCTTTGTATTTTCCAGGAGTAACCCCTGTGCATTGCTGGGTCTGACCCCAAAAGAAAAATAAATTAATTAATTAAATTAAATACCAAAATCAGGGCCAGAGAGATAGTGCAGGAGGTAAGGTGCTTGATTGTCTTGCAAACAATTGACCCAGATTTGGCACTGCCTAGCAGAGCACGTCTCATTATTGAGCATCAGACTAATTCCTGAAACATTGCAGGGTGTGCTCCAGCCTTAGTGACAAATTATACACAGTAAAACTTGTTCTGTGATTTTAAAAGTTTTTTGTTTATCTGTTTTTGGTCACACTGAGCTATGCTCAAGAATCATGGTGTTTGGGGAACCACATGTGATACCAGGCATCAAACTCTAGTAAGCAGTATGCATGGCAAGTTCCCTATAAACTGCACTATCTTTCCCGCCACTGAAAGGTAAAGGTTTTATCTGACAAAATATTTAATTAGCACGATTGTTAATTTATAACTGTCAAAGATACATCTCAAATGTGCGCATTTTATTGTGTAACTTTTATCCCACGAAATGACTGAATTTTACAAAAATTAGAAGTAAATAAGTAATGAAAGAAACTTTTATTCATTTATATACTATTTAGAAAAGAAAGGTGAACAAGCTAAAGATCAGACAACGCAATCTTCTAAAAATATTTTTTTAGAGAAAAATAGAGATGTTTATAGTTTGAATCTTCAGGAGAAATAATTTAAGTTTTAATAATAGAAATTTAATGGAAAAAACACTGACATTATTGAAGAATTAGGCACTATTGCTCAGTGAAGTAGTAAAAGAAATATCTTAAATTTAGTCAATCTATAAAACATTGCATAAGAAAGGGCAAATTTAATTGAAAATTATATAAGTAGTAGCTCAGAATGACAGTTATATATCTTTTCCCACAGAAACACTTGGTATAATCATCAAGAGACTGAGTGAAGAATAATTCGGAAGAAATTTTAAACTACAAAGCCTCTATGTTTGCATTTTCTGAAGTATACAGTTTTTAATTTTATAATTACGCATATATAACATAAAATACTGATACATTGAGGAATGTGCTCTCTGTAATACACACGTAAAGAAAGAAATTGTTAGAAAATCAGAAAATATTTTTGGCAAAACTGTGACTTTAAATGTGAAATAGTCAGCATAATGCTTAGACAGACATTTCTAAGTTTTTGTTTGCTTTTAAGGAATAAAGATTTTAGCTTTGGAGAGACGCTCAAAGATTGAGCACATGCTTCCCACTCAGGAAACCTGAATTAGATCCGTGGTACTTAACTGCTTCCCTAAGCACTACCCTTCAAGTACAGAGCCTAAAATAAAAAATAAAATAGATTAAAAGGTTAAAGAAATATACACTGTCCAGAGTAGCTTTAAGGGAGATGCTCTGATTAAGCCAGCGCTCTATTGGAATACATTTGGTCTTGTTGACATTCACGACTTGCTGAAGTTCAAGGTCACAAAGCAGATGGAGCCAGGTTTATGTGGGTCGCTTAGTCTTCAGAGGCAGGCTCTAACCACAGCGCTCTCTGCTGATCTAATATTCCACATGCCCTTCCCTGTTAAATGCTTGCAAATGGTGTAATTTTACAAGTCCTTTCCCCAAATATTAATAAACATTAATAAATCATATTCTATTAAATAGTATGTAATTAGGATCTATAATTTACCTATTTATTTTTTGCATGCTTATACTCTTTCAGAGAACTTAATTTGTACCAGCAACTCAGGATTCAGTCCTAAATAGGAAGTCCTTACATTTCAGGAAGTCCATACATCATACACACACACACACACACACACACACACACACACTTAAAAACACATTCATTCAGACTGGAACTGGTTAGATACCTAAAGGAAACTCATACAGATTCTGTAGCACTGTAGCACTGTCCTCCCACTGTTCATCAATTTGCACAAGAGGGCACCAGTAATGTCTCTATTGTGAGACTTCTTGTTACATTTTTTGGCATTTCAAACAAGCGAGGGGGGGGAAGCTTGACAGGATAAGGGGAAAAATTAAAAATATGTATACATTTGTATAGTACAAATATGTATACTGTATCTATAGTATGTGTCTGAAACTTTTTTTTCTCATCAGTGCAATACAAAATTTGAATGATACTTAACTGTCTAGGGTGATAACACAGCAGAGAAGGTGTTTGCCTTGCACACAGCCGACCCTGGTTCGATTGCTCCATACCTCTCAGAGAATCAGCAAGCTACCAAGAGTATCCCACCCACAAGGCAGAGCCTGGCAAGTTCCCCGTGGCATACTTGATATGCCAAAAAGAGTAACAACAAGTTTCACAATGGAGACACTACTGGTGCCTGCTCCAGCAAATGGATGAACAACTGGAGGACAGTGATACTGTGGTACTTAACTACCTGCAATATATTCTTTTCCTTTCCCCTGTGCCCTTTGCAGTTTTAGTCTCAACTGGGGACTAAAATGCATAGTTTTATTTTCATGAAAATTAATTAAATAGTTTTATCAAGATTTAATTTCATATCTCTAGTGTTTCTATTGTAATATAACTTTATTAAATATTTTCTAAGGCCTATTCCTCAACTCCTCCCTTTGAAGAAACTGGACTTTGGGAACCTTATTTTCTCCAAACATATCTACATGGCCGGGGTGAGGGGGGAGGTTGGGTCACAGGGACATTGGGTCACACGAGCTATCCTCTAGGCTTTCAGAGGCTCTGTGCTCAGGGATTACTGAGGGAAGCAGACAGGTGTCGGGCATTGAAGTGACAATAGCTGCATTCACAGTACGCACCTTGCCCCTGAAATTCTTGTTGATCCCTCTTCAAAGATGTTTCAGGTACGTGTCAATACAAACTTCTTACAGAACTACATTTTTATGTTCTTCCTGTCTTCAAACACATGAGCATAATTTTGTGGTATATATGTGTATTCCTGACATTTTATATTAATTCATAGGATAATATAACTTTTATTTTTACTTATCTTCTAACAGTAGCCAGATATAATGTTTTTCTCATATGTTGCTTTATTTCTTATTTATTATATTTTTGCATAAATTCTCAGCTCTTTTGTCCTAGGAACTGTATTTATTCAGGACTTGATTTAAACTTGTGTAAGACTTTATCTATATTCTCCATAGGAGTTTTATGGGTGCTATATTCTATATTATTATTAAGTTCACTGAGTGAAGAAGTCTGAGATAAGTTTCCTCTATCATTTAGCCATAGGAGTTAAAATTTTGGAAAGAATTGGTAAGATTTACAGCCAGGAAATGAGCACATCTGAATGACACTTTACTGGGCCAAAAGATTATGGGATCACTCTAAAGGAAATAGTCATTTTAGATCATAAAGATGTGCTATGAAAGAAAAAAAATTGCAAGAAGTGGTTATGATGTTTTTCACTTCAGAATTTTTTTTAAACTTTTGCTTTAGACATTTTTTTTAACTTTAGAAATCTGTGCATTGAGTTCACAAGCAAAACATTATAAACCTTGTGTTGCAATTTCAAATTCTAAAATACAGATTACAGTTTTACTAAAAAGATAATCCAGTTGATAAATATCTGCTTTGCAGTTATTTACCAGCATCAGATGAATTAAAAGGAAACTATTTTGAGTGATGAGATTAATAGAGGCCATACAAAATAATAGTGGAACAAGTTTGTAGGAATCCAAAATTATTTTAATGATGTTCCAGAATGATGTTTAATAGCAGTCATTATTATTTCAGACTTCCAAAGAAAAAGCAAAACTAAGCCAAGGATAGTGACTCAGTGTAGATTTATCTTGTACATGGAAGGTTCTGGGTTCAGTTACAAGTACAGTACAATTCCCACAGCCAGCCAGGAATAGCTCCTGAACATCTGAGCACCTGAGCTCAATATAACATGAAAACGGTCACGGTCCTCCCGTTGTTCATCGATTTGCTCGAGAGGGCCCAGTAACATTTCTATCATGAGACTTGTTGTTACTGTGTTTGGCATATTGAATACATCACGAGTCGCTTGCCAGGCTCTGCCATGCGGGCAAGATACGGTAGCTTGCCGGGCTCTCCGAGAGGGGCGGAGGAATCAAACTCGGGTAGGCCATGTTGGCTGCGTGCAAGGCAAACGCCCTACTGCTGTGCTACCGCTCCAGCCAACACGAAAACAAACGAACAAAATCTATTCTTTGTGAAATTAGTCAGAAAATAAGAGATGATAAAAGTAAATTATGTGTTTTTAAGAAATACTTTATTTAAGCTGTAAAGATGCAATGAATTTTTTTTCATATCTAGGATGGCATTGATCATTTTGATATTCCCCAAGGGTTAGTCTAATTGTACTTTTATACAAAAGTTAAAATTACTGCCAAATAAATGACTTTCTGCTTTGCTTTTACCTGTTATAAAATCTTCCTTTATACTTTATGAGGTTATAAATAAATAGATAAAAAATGTCCATGTATCTTTTTATAATAACACTTGATGCCTTTCTGAAGATACATTATGGTAACTGTCAATATATATGTGAAACACTCCCATCTCATTTTCAAACCATCTTTTATCCAGATGGCTAAGCACATCCAATTATGTTGAATTATTAGCTCAATTTTCAATGGCAGTATTGCATGACTTAATCAAATTTATACATGTACTGGTTATATGGAGTACTCTGAGTATACAGTTATATTTAGAATCCAACAATCTATTTCTTAGGAATAACTTATTTCAATGTAAAATACAAATAATCCATCCAAATTGATTTAACTACGAGGAACTTGGTGAGCCTTAAGTATATTTGTCAATAATAAGTATTCTGAAATATCAATGCCATGGTAATTTTAATTTTTCTTTTGTTCATATATTTTATTTTAGTATTAAAACTATAGGGATAACCTAATATTTTCTACAATAAAGTATCTATTTGTTCTAAATTATTACCTATGTTCTACTTGTGTTGAATATACTAATCTTGAAAAAGAATCGTCATATAATTTTGTTTATTTTGTACTTGAACATTTATCTCCATTGTTGTGAAATAACCACAAAATTGGTTCCTTGACATCACCAATTCAAAATTTGGTAGAAACCATATAAAGTAACGATTTTTATTTTGTAATTGTGTTAAAAGATATCATTAAAAACTAACATACGGGGACAAATTTTTTTGAAGGGCATTTCAATGGAAAAGTAGAAGTAGAAAGTAAACAGATTTCAGTGCTAAAGTCAGAAATTCTAGATGACCATAACTGCTAACTGGACACAGGTGGCTGTTTTCTCAGGAGAGCAATTCATAATAGCTTTTAAATGAGGAAATGGGAATCATCAGTTTTAGATACTTTTGAAATCTCAAAAGTATGAAAGCCTTCATACATCATAACGGAAATAATGGGAAGTGATTAATAAACGTCATTCACACAAATGAGTTGCCAGATGCATCTAATCCTCAAGTGGGCTGCAGAAAAAAATGCAAAGTACATCATAAAATGTGTCATAATAATTTGTGACAATTTGTGTTAAACCACATAAATGATTCCCATTTTCAAATTAATATAATTTTTGAACTACATTATTCATTATAATATTTAATGATAACAAATTCCATATGAACTTAGATTGTACTTCTATTCTATCTTAATGCATAATTATAAAATTGCTTGAAAATGTAAATACATCAATTAAATTAAAAAAGTATAGAATGAAAAATATGCATTATCATGCTAATAGAAATAGGTGAAAAATTATTTTACAATGATATTTTTGTTAGGTCACAGTCATGGTCCTCCCGTTATTCATCAATTTGCTCGAGCGGGCCCAGTTCGAGTGTTTAGTGTTTCTCCATCATGAGACTTATTGTTACTGTGTTTGGCATATCAAATAAGTCACGGGTAGCTTGCCAGTCTTCGCCGTGTGGGCGAGATACTCTTGGTAGCTTGCCGGGCTCTCCAAGAGGGTGGAGGAATCGAACTCGGGTCAGCCATATTGGCTGCTTGCAAGGCAAATGCTTACCCACTGTGCTATCGCTCCAGCCCTTGTTAGGTAAAATTTAAAATAATTAGTTGATTATATTTATATTGTATATATAATCAACTGGGCTGGATGCATAGTACAGCGGTAGGGTGTTTGCCTTGTGCACGGCTGGTCCAGCTGAGCCGGGTTCGTTTCCTCAGCCCCTTTCGTAGAGCCTGGTAAGCTACTGAGAGTATTTCGCCTGCAGAGCAAAGCCTGGCAAGCTACCTGTGACACATTCGATATGCCAAACACAGTAACAACAAGTCTCACAGTGGAGATGTTACTGGGCTCACTGGAGCAAATTGATGAACAACAGAAGGACAGTGCAGTGCAAATAATCAACTAATAATTTGTAATATATATATATATATATTTGACATATATTTTAATAAAATAAAATTGCCAGGGGATAAAAACATATATATTAAATTTATGTATATACTTCAAATATATATGTTGCACTTCAAAAATATATACATTTGTATGTATTCTTTTGAAGTACAACAGATTTTACTTATAAGTTCTGAAGAAGGAAGGGAGAGAGAATAACAAACTCAAGTGATAATGTGGGCTTATGCAGAGTAGAGAGGAAGCTCCATACACTTCCCAGCATTAGATATGAAAATATAAAATTCCACATCTTAAGAGGGCAGATGCATGCAACACGTGTCCGGGCATCACTTAACAGCAACACATGAGTACAGCAGCATATGTGTGTGCTTTCTTTGTTTAAGATAGCTTTTATAGGGTTTCCTCCAACCTGCCCCATGAGTGGCTTTCTACCAAGGCAAGAGTCTGTTGCCACCTCAGTTGCCAAGCGTGTGAAATTGGGAGCAGTTGATGGTCTTCTTTGAAATTTCTCTCCTGACCTTTGTTCTTGCTGAAGTTTCTCTCAGAGTGGGGTCAGATATCTCTGGGTCTATGTTGGACCCAGGTATAGCTCTTGTCAGTCAGTGAGCAAGGTATATAAGATTAAATAATTGCAAACAACACACAATGATAAATGTATATTTAGTTAATGTTATTTTAAACAATTCACAAAGTAACTGCTGAGAGTGATATCACAGTGGGTTGGGCATTTCCCTTGCACTTGGACGATGTGGTCAACCTGGCCAATCCCGGTTCAATTCCTCCACCCCTCTCGAAGAGCCCAGCAAGCTACCAAGAGTATTTCTGCCCACATGGCAAAGCCTGGCAAGCTACCTGTGACATATTCGATATGCCAAACACAGTAACAAGTCTCACAAAAGAGATGTTACCGGGGCCCATTGGAGAAAATCGATGAACAATGGTAGGACAGTGCAGTGCTACAGTTTAAACAATGTTATTAATATGGTGAATATTGTTAATTAATAATTAATGCTTTTTTTACCAGAAAATCAAGGGGTCTTTCAGTGTTCCTCAATACCAAAACAGTTTTATTAAAATGTGAAATATTTGAGGATGGAGAGAAATAGTACATGGGGTAAGGTGTTTGCCTTGCACATGGCCAGCATGTTCCATGTCTAGAACCTCATTTAACCTCTAAGAACTGCCAAGAATGATCCATGAGTACAAAACACCACAGCAACTGCCCCCACAACTAGCTAACAACTAAAAAAGGATTTGTTTTGTTTTTGCTTCGTAGAGCATATTTATTTATTAGCAGCCAGAATTGCCATTACTCTTTGTTGCTTTATTTTTTTGATTGGTGGACCCCAACTGGATGTGGTCAAGGCTTACCCCTATCTCTGTGCTCAGGAATTACCCTGTAAGTATTCAGAAGATCACTTTTGGTGCAGGGGATTAAATCAGGCTTGGCCTTTTGCAAGGGAAATTTCATAATCCTATAGTGTTTCTTAATAGTTTCATAATCCCTCTGGCTCAACATTTTGTATTACTCCAGAGTGATCTCAGCATTGGAATGTTTTTGTATACTGTGATTTAATTGGGCTGGAGCTATAGCACAGCGGGTAGGGCGTTTGCCTTGCATGCAGCCAACATGGCTGACCCGAGTTCGATTCCTCCGCCCCTCTCAGAGAGCCCGGCAAGCTACCGAGAGTATCTCGCCCGCACGGCAGAGCCTGGCAAGCTATGCATGATGTGTTCGATATGCCAAACACAGTGACAAGAAGTCTCATGATGGAGACGTTACTGGGCCCCTTCGAGCAAATCGATGAACAACAGGAGGACCGTGACCGTGTGACCGTGACAGACAGTAGACAAACCCAAGTTTAATTCCTCTGCCCCTCTCGGAGAGCCCGGCAAGCTACCGGGAGTATCTCGCCCACACGGCAAAGACTGGCAAGCTACCCATGACGTATTCGATATTCCAAACACAGTGACAACAAGTCTCACAATGTAGCAGGCCCGCTTGAGCAAATCGATGAACAATGGGAGGACAGTGCTACAGTGCTACTGTGATTTAATTAGTTTGATATAACTGTTCTTTTATGTGAATCTGTCACGGTCACAGTTACGGTCCTCCCATTGTTCATCAATTTGCTCGAGTGGGCCCAGTAACATTGTGAGACTTGTTACTGTGTTTGGCATATTGAATATGTCACGGGTAGCTTGCCAGGCTTTGCTGTGCGGGCGAGATACTCTTGGTAGCTTGCAATGTTTCTTAATGTCTATTCATCATGCAAGCATGCATTTGTTTGTACATATCTTTGGAATACATAAACTTAGACATATATATCCTGAATCACAGTAAAGGCAAGTGCCCGACTTGCTATGCTATATATATCTGGTCCTTCAAAAAGATTTTGAAAGTAGTCTAAATTACAAAATCTTGATAACTTTATCTATTACTGGTGTAAAATACAGAAACTTGAAACAATTTTCTTCAAATTAAAACTTTCTAAATTTCCATTTTATGTTAATTCACAGTAGTATATCACTTGAATGCCAGTTTAATACTATAAACTTAACACTGCCTATTTATTTATTATTGATCAATTATGACTTTGTTAACATGGTTAAAATAGTGTCATTTTTTATGTTACTGGAATGAAAATCAACAGCGTCTATTCTAAATTTTGTATCTCTGAATTTTTCTATGACATAGAAGAACTCTTTATTTTATTTTCATTGTCTTTTTAAAAATATGCCAGAATATACGGGATGCTGAAACTGCTGCAGGAGCCATCCTGAATGGTGAGTTAGTCTTGAGTTAAAAAAAAATGCTGAAAAAAAAAAAACAATCTGCAGGACTGACAGATAAGTTAGGCTGAGTTTGTTAATATAGTCTATTAATTTATCAGAAACTGTTATTCTCTATAAATTATGTGCACATTTATGAGTCGATAAAATGATAAATAAAATAGGTTAACACTAAAATCGTCACTTTGAGATTTAAAACGCATAACCTATTTTTCAATTTCCTCTAACTTTGCATATATTCAATTTATATTCTTACAGAATTCTAATCAAATGCATGTTACCAATTTGTCCTAGTTTTTGACTGAAAAGCTTGATCCTAAATGTTCTACAAATATCTTTTGGTGGCAAGAGAAATAGTAGAACTGATAAGTTGCTTGCCTGGAATATGCTTTGTGTAATGCCAAGAATCTGATAAAGACCCTAGAACCCCCTCAGAAATGACCCCTTAGTGCAGAGCCAGGAGTAAGCCCTTAGCAGGGAACTGTGTGGGCCCCAAACCAAAAACCAAATAAGAAAACTAAAAGACACGTTTTCTAAGTTAATTGAACAAGTATAATGTTGTCAGAATCCAATGCTATCACAATTACAAGACAAACTTACAGGTGACAAAAATTAAGGATACTACGTTGTTGTTTTAAAAACACAGCTCCATTGAAACAAATAGATGTAGCCCAATTGAGTTTGATCCTAGCATCCTATATGGGCTCCCCAGCCCACAAGGAGTCATTTCTGTGTGCAAATCCAGTAGTAACCCCAAGCACCTGCAAGTGTGGCTGAAAATCAAAACAAAAACTGCAAATTGATGTTGTTCCCACCATTAGTAGGGCCAAGATAAATTTAAAATCATGTTATATGAAAGGTTGTTACTAATCTCAGTCATTTTTAAAAATAGACTGACAAACTCCCCATGGTGTATTCGATATGCCAAAAACCAATAACAATGATGGGTCTCATTCTCCTGACCCTGAAAGAGCCTGGAATGTGGCACTTTCTAAAATTTCAGGGCTAGGATGAAGGAGACGTTACTGGTGCCTGCTCGAGGAAATAGATGAACAACAGGATGACACCGATACCATGATGAAATGATAAATTATGTCTAAAGTACAGCTAATATCACTGATGATAACTATTTGTAATCATGGCAAGTTTCACTTTGAGATTTTTAGGTTAGTTAGAAAGATGCTAAGCTGCCACTGGAAAGATGAATAGTAGTATCACTGTGTTTCACAATATTGTTTTTCCTAGGACTTCCTCTCACTTTCCTTTATTCCAGGGAAGTGTAGACCCCCCATTCATTTGGAAAGCATAAGTAAAGATTGTTTTACAAGTGCATTAGATATGAGTTGCAAGCTTCCAGACAATGTCAAAAAATGAGTCACCAAATTTTTAACTTTTTTCCACTCATCCCTTAAAATAACATGAATGTGTGTTTGGATGTATAAATAATAGTACACATAAATAAAATACATCCACAGGACAGAAACATGTGCTGGTGCTTTGATGTGAAATGTTTTCCAAAGTCTAATTTACATAAGAACATTTTATTTGTTTGTTTCTCTCTACCTTCCTGTCAAGAAGAAAGTTGATCAACATTGAACTTTCTCATAAATATAAGTCTTAGTCTATTGAAATAAAGATATAATTGCACTTAAAAATTAAAATAAGGGGCTGGAGCGATAGCACAGTGGGTAGGGCGTTTGCCTTGCACGCAGCCAACATGGCCGACCCAGGTTCGATTCCCAGCATCCCATATGGTCCCCCGAGCACCGCCAGGAGTAATTCCTGAGTGCATGAGCCAGGAGTAACCCCTGAGCATTGCCGCGTGTGACCCAAAAAGCAAAAAAAAAAAAAAATTAAAATAAAACACTTGACAATTAGGAGTGATAAAGCCCTCACAGATTCTTGGCAGGTCTTATGAGAATTTCATTGTGTGAAAATAATTGTTGTTATTATTGTTGTTGTTTAGGAATCTTCCAGGGGTTCTCATGGTTTACTGCTGCCTATGGTCCCAGCCATCATCCCTTGTGTGGTTTGGGGCCCTGGGTTTTTAAGTCTGGTCAAGTTTGCAGGTTCGGGCAAGGCAGACACTCTACCCACTGTACTATCTACTTTCTTGCTAATTAATTTTATATTCACTGGAAGTTAATAAGGCATTCTGACAGCACATTTCAAGTGTTTCTACGTTTGATCATGATGATATATATATGGCCAACCCTAATTCAATGCCTGGTGCCCCATATAGTCCCTTGAGCTCCAC
Organism: Sorex fumeus; assembly: GCF_029834395.1. Classification (NCBI taxonomy): domain Eukaryota; kingdom Metazoa; phylum Chordata; class Mammalia; order Eulipotyphla; family Soricidae; genus Sorex; species Sorex fumeus. The sequence continues at coordinate 37,681,213 of NW_026606322.1, read as the reverse complement.
CAGTAATGATCCCTCAGTAGAGAGCCAGGAGTAAGCTTTGAACACAGCTGGCTATGGCCTCAAACAAAACAAAACATGTGAATAAACACCCCTCTTTCAAAGTAACAATCATAGTTCCAAATAGCATGCAAATGTAAGATAATATTTCTGGGTAGACAAAGTGTTTTAAAACAGCATATTTTCTCTTGCAATATAATAACCAAACATCCAAATATAACCAAGATATTCTTGTGTAAAGTGTAGAAAGTAAAGTAAGAAAATTGAGAAAACAAAAATTTAGCCTTGGAAATTATTATTATTATTATTATTATTATTATTATTATTTTGCTTTTTGTGTAACAACCCAGAATTATACAGGGGTTACTCCTGACTCATGCACTGAGAAATTACTCCTGGCAGTGCTTGGGTGCTTGGGGGACAATATGAAATGCTGGGAATAGAACCAAGGTTGGCTGCATGCAAGGCAAACGCCCTACCTGCTGTGCTATTGCTCCAGTCCCTTGGTGATTATTTTTGTGCTCTTGCATAACTAGCCTAATCAGAAGTAATTATTTATTTTTTGCTGGGCCTGATTATAAAAATTAAACTACAAAAACTTTATTGAAGATGTATATTCATGAGAAGATATCAGAGATCTTTGCATTTTAGTCATTATAAATATCTTTTTTAGATTATATATTGTTTATGAAAATGAACATTACTAGAGTTAATAAGTTTTATATTTTAAAGAAATAGCACAAACAAGTTATTTAGGTCTAAAAAATTATCATAGAATTAGTTTTGAGAGAACTACATGATTTTATCTCATGAGAAAAGATTGTCCTTTAATTATTATCTTAAACAGTGAAACTTTATTTATTTATTTGCCTTTTTGGGTCACACCTGGGGATGCTCAGGGGTTACTCCTGAACCTTCACTCAGGAATTACTCTGGCGGTGCTCGGGTGACCATATGGGGTGCTGGGAAGCGAACCCGGTTCAGCCGCGTGCAAAGCAAATGTTCTACTCACCGTACTATAGCTCGAGCCTCATACAGTGAAACTTTAAAATCAAGAAATCATCAACATCAAATAATAGTATATTCTATCGGTAAGTGAATTTTTCTAAACTATTTGTCTTCTATTTTTCATCAAGTATGAATATTACAACAGGAATTAGGAGTAGTAACTGATGCAATTGAAAAACTAATCAAGAAAGATAAAAATTTCAGATATAGACATCATGGTTAACCACAGACTAATAAGCTATTAACTTAGAAAAGACACCAGGAAAAATTCTATCCTTTAGAAGAGGACAAACATTAAGTATAGTATCATTGCATTCTCTATTTTAAGAAGTTTATACTATAGAGGCAATCTCTATAGATATGACACTGTAGTATAATGCATTTTGGAATTCACATATTTTGGTTTTTGGAGCGATAGCACAGCGGGTAGGGCGTTCGCCTTACAAGCGGCCAACATGGCCGACCCGAGTTCGATTCCTCCGCCCCTCTCGGAGAGCCTGGCAAGCTACCGAGAGTATTCGATATGCCAGACACAGTAACAACAAAGTCTCCAATGGAGACGTTACTGGGCCCGCTCGAGCAAATCGATGATCAACGGGAGGGCCTTTACCTTTACCTTTTTGTTTGTTTGGCAGGGGGTACCCCCAAGTGCTCAGGGCTTACTTATAGCTCTGCACTAAAAACTCTGCACTCCTTGTGGCTTCTACTGGCTCTGATCTCTCTCTGGCCGCTAATTTCATTTATCTTAAATTTCCCTTTAGAAACTGCAACAAACCTGAACCCTCTGAAGAAAAATCCTAAAGAATAAGTTTTCTGAGTAAGATAAGTTACAAAGCTTGTTTTCTCAGAAATATATTAAGTAGCTGAGAAATTTGTAATGAAACATTTTCAAGTATTTGTCATATCCCTGTGATTTCTCTGCTGATATAAGATAGAAGCTGTTGAAGTCTAATATTTGTGCTCCTTATTATGTACCTACAAAGAAACTGAACATAAAGATTGGGGAAATAGTTCTAGACTGCAATCTAAAAGTAATTTTACAGAAGCAGAATTTCCTACAATATTTTCAGCATTGTCTAAGAACTATACAAGAACTAAGAACTATGAAGCTAGTCTTCAAAATTCATCATTCAGCATTTTCATTCATCCCCAATGGTTCTTATTCCATATTTCAATATGGTTCATTGATTTAGTGAATAAAAATTTTAGACTTATTATACTGTTTTTATATCTTAAGAGTGTGTCATATTTGACAAAGCTTTTTTTTTTATGTGTGTATTTAGCTTGAAAAACTGTTCTTGAAAAACGGTTCTTACAAAATGAAACAATAAATTAAGACTATTCAAGTTATTGTATAATAAAAGGGACTCACTCATTTGCATCTTCCTGTGAAAGTATGTAAAAAGGAAAAACAGCATTGTTTCATTTGTTGTATGTTCATTATTGCAGAGCCAGTAGTCTATACATCAACTCTAAGACAGTAGGATGATTTTATGCTTGTACAAGTAACACTCTTTTTAGTTGAAAGAAGTAATTTTTTCTTCAAAGATTTCATTTAATCCTTCCATCTATTAGTTAACAAGTAATTTAGTTCACAATAACCTTGCACAGAATCAATCAGTGACAAAACAAAACATGTAAGGCCCTGAAATATTTACTACAAGATTGTGATTCTTTACCATCTTTCTCCAAATCTCTTAAAAATTATTAATCACATAATAAGTATACAGTTGTAATTATACTTTGCCACTAACAGGAAAAGGAAATATGATTTTGAGATCAAGAACTGGACAATGGTAGAATATCTTTTTCAATATTACATTATAAAACATCGTTTGAAATTGTATATAGTTGCTTTGTGCACAAATCATTTTGAAGGGAGACAAATCCACTGACACTTGATAAGAACAGGAAAAATGACTTTAAAGTTACAATAAAAGAAAAAAATGTCTTCTGTTTAAAATAGCAAACAATCCTTCAATTATTATGTGTGTTTACAGTTTTGACATATGCACATATCTATATATCATATCTATATCCACACTTAAATGTAACTTCACTTCAAATGATGTTTAAAGTACTTTTAGAAATAAAACAAATTGGGGATCTAAGGAGAGTACACAGAGTAAAGTGTCTGCCATTAATCCAAATAGCCCTAGTTTAAATATTCAAATACCTTTTAGGGTCACTCCTGAACACAGAGTTTCATATATCCCTGAGCAAGTTGGCAACTCTCCCTCTAAAAAAAAATAATAATAAAATTTTAATATAAAACTGAATTAAAAATGGATCACTAAGAAGATAGCATTGTGAACTCTTTAATACTACAGTTATTTTATTATCATTGCTTGTTTTTTAAATGTTGGTTCACACCTGGCTGTACAATGCTTATTAAAATTATAATTAATTTTTTTTTCATTTTTTTATTGAATCACCATGAGATAGATCTTTACAAAGCTATTCATGTTTGAGTTTTAGTCATATTATGTTCCAAATACATACCTTCAACATTTCCCACCACTAATGTCCCCAGTTTCCAATTTCCATTCCACAACCCCTTAACCCACCCCCAAGCCCCCCAAACCAGTGAACCTTGAACCTTCATGGAATACACCTCTCTCTCTCTCTCTCTCTCTCTCGCTGTCTCTCTCCTCTTTTGTGCATTATGGTTTGCAAAATGTTACTTAGAGGTGATCATTTTGCTCAGGGTGTTTTGTCTTTTTATTGGGACAGTGTAGCTGGGGCAGCTTTTTTTAATGGGTCGCAGCTTTGGGGTGTAGACGTGACTGTCAGGGTTTCCAAAAGTACATGAGGGTGAGGAGAGTTAGGCCATCCCGACACTGAGAAAGCCTGGAGATTTCAATCACAGAACCCGCACATGGAATTTTCAGCAGATTATCTTGTTGAGGTCCATCCCACAACGGTGGAATCTGTTGGGGTTCTGATGGCATTTTTGAATTGTGAGAGTAAGCGGCTGCCAGGTTTCCTGTTTGGTCTGGGACTGTATTAACCCATCCCCTTTGATTTGCCCCAGGTTGTTCAACCTCGAGCAGATCTGAGCTTTCAAGATCTCTTTCAAGATCTACTTACGGGTTATGAAGCAAGGTGGCTAGAAGAGCTTACATGGTGGCATTGAAAGTTGGTTCATGTATGTCACTGCTGAAGATTCAGGGACTTTAGGGATTGGGGAGAGATAGTCCATCCTGATTCTGAGAAAGCCTGATATTTCAGTTACAAAACCCAGATACCTGAACTTTCATCAGAGTAATCTCTCTGTGAGGTTCATCCTGAGACAATTTTGGATTGTGGGAGCAAGCAACTGCTAGAAGCTCTGCTTGGGTAGGCACTATACTAACCAGTCCCCTTTGATGGGTCCCAGGCGGTTCAGTGTGCAGGTCTGATACTAAAGTTTTTCATCTTTTTTTTTTAAGATTTATTTATGAGACTGAATCAAGGCCCATAAAGGAGCTTGTATGGCTGACTCAAACGTTGTTTGTGGGCATGGCTCCCGCATACCTTAATTATGGCAGTTTAATTTCTCATAAAACTCAGTCCTGAATTGTTAGAGTCCAGCAAGAAGCATAGTGGTGATTGTGGGGTGACAGGAAGCACAAGGGTACCATCAAGGCTGATTCACTCGCCCTGTAGATCCAAGTGGACCCACAGGTGGCGCTGTGCCACTGGGCACCAGAGGTGAAGACTGCAGTGGTCCTAGCAGTTATCAGTACTGGGATCAGGGTTGCTGCTGGGTGCTATGGAGCAGGAGGGGCTGCAGCCATCAGTCTAGCAGAGCTTGACCAGGTGATACATGCCCCCAAACTGATCTCCAGGCACTTGTCATTCAGGGAGTTCTTCCTATGTAACATGCTGTAGGGGGCTGAGGGTGCAGGCTGGTGCAGGAAGGTATGGTTCTTGCCTTCCCCATGGGAACTCACTGCAGGGCCCCATGATGGGAAACCAGGGTGCCCCCCCCCCCCAAACTCTGGGCCCTCACTCGAGAGTAGCACCTAGTTGGAGCCAAAGAACGTGCTATGAAGTCACTTTCTTTTCTTTTTTTCTTCTTCTTTTTTTTAATGAATCACTGTGAGATAGAGTTGTAAAGCTTCCATGTTTGAGTTTAAGTCATACAATGATCAAAAACCCATCCCTCCACCAGTGCACATTTTCCACCATCAATATCTCCAGTATCTCCCCCATCCTAAACCTCTCCCTGTCTTTATGGCAGGCAATTTCTCCCATACTCTATTTCTACTCTTGGGCATTATGGTTTGCAATACAGATACTGAGAGGCTAACATGTTTGGTCCTTTATCTACTTTCAGCACACCTCTCCCAACCTGAACGATCCCTCCAACCATCATTGACTTAGTGATCCCTTCTCTATTCCAGCTGCCTTCTCCCCCAGATCATGAGACAGACTTCCAACTATGGAGCAATATTCTTGGCTCTTGATTTTACTGTCCTTGGGTGTCAGACTCATATTATGTTATTTTATGTTCCTCAAATGAGAGCAATCCTTCTATGTCTGTCCCTCTCTTTCTGACTCGTTTCACTTAGCATGATACTCTCCATAACCATTCACTTATAAGCAAATTTCATGACTTCATCCTTATGTCATCTTTAAAAACCTGCAATGGGGTCAGAGTGATAGTACAGTGGGGAGGGTGTTTGCCTTGCATGAGGGCGACCCAGGTTCAATATCCTGGCATCCCATATGATCCCCCAAGCACTGCCAGGAGTAATTCCTGAGTGCAGAGTAGGATTAACCTCTGAGCATCACCAGGTGTGACTTCAAAATGCAAAAAAAAAAAAAATCTTCTACCACTGCCCATAGAACCAAGAGTTCGAGGGCTCTATCCACCAGCTCTCCACCACGCGACCATCATCCTCACTAGTCCCACTTGTTGGGTGCTCCATGGCAAGTGAGGGCTTATTTCATTTCAATTCACTCTCCCTAGACAGAATATCCAAGGGGCTCCCTTATTTACTCCCTAATAAAGTTTATGACCCCATTCATCAGCTGTTCAGAGCAATGAGAGCAGGCGTCCCTCTGCCACTTCTGATGCTGCTGCTGTATTTACCTCCTCTGTGTTTTCTTGGCTTTTGCTCAGAGATAACTCTGACATTACTCAGGTGGCCGGATCAAATCCAGATCAGTTGAGTGGAAGACAAGCATCAGACTTGCTATAGTATCTCTTTGGTCCTTCTTGGTGTTTCCTAAGAGCATGTTATTATACAAATTATTTTGACAGTAAAATCATGTCTAAGATCATTTATGTTATGAATGTCAGTCAATGATACATGATAATCCTGTAGCTCCTATTATATATTCTGGTTTAACTGAAATTATTCAAAAAATTCAAACTAAACATTCTCAAGTACTGGATTTGCTTTATAAGTGTGGGACAAAATACTAGAAAACATTTCTTTTTTTTTTAAATTTTTTTTTTTTTTTTGCTTTTTGGGTCACACCCGGCGATGCTCAGGGGTTACTCCTGGCTCATACACTCAGGAATTATTCCTGGCGGTGCTCGGGGGACCATGTGGGATGCTGGGAATCGAACCTGGGTCGGCCATGTTGGCTGCATGCAAGGCGAACACCCTACCCGCTGTGCTATCGCTCCAGCCCCTAGAAAACATTTCTAAATAATTGTGTCTGCTCAAAAAGTTGATCAGGAAATCAAATAAATGAATGAAATAAATAATTCCAATGAAACAAGAACAAATAGTGACCTTTCCCCCTTCACTATAATTTTCACTCCATGAGAATGGAATCCTCCTCAGGGAGACAGAATATTTTAAATTGTGACATTCATCCCTTTTCAGGCAATCAGTCCTGGCTGACATAATGAGACACAGTGAATTCCCGACCACATGGAAGCACAGTAGTTAACTTGTTCAACCATGCCTGTAACAATTCAATTAGAAAGTCCCTGTGGACATTCTGTACTCAGCAAGATTATCCAGGGATAATTTTACTAGGATCACTTTCTGATCACGTTGCCAAATCTAACAGTTTATACAAGAGAATGCCATCACCCTTGCCAAGTGAAAGGGTCAATGCTATTAATGATCCCATATGTCTACAATCCTAAATTGTCATGTCATCTATGAGATAGTGGTTATAGCTAAACAGAAGCTTTAAATCTTTGCTAAATGGTAAATAGTCAAAACCAATATTCCTTTTGTCTACTCATCTTAGGATTAATATGGCAGGAAATCAAACAAATACTAGTTCAGAACAAAAATTAAAATTAAGAAATAAGAATCACAGTTTAAAACATTCTGTCTCCCTGAGAAGGATTCTGTTCTCATGGGGTTACTGGGAGTAAAAATTAAGAAATAAAAATCTAGATACTATAATTTTTTTGAAATATAAGATCAGAAATGAATGCATTAGTGATAGAAAGCACATAAAATGGATGCACAAGAATAAAGTGTTTGGGTAGAACAATCCAGAAAATAGAAAATAGAAACATAGTCTGAACCTTTTATAACTGATAGGTATTATAGGTATGAAAAGTCAGTGTCAAATTTCTCTAGTAATTAACTTTGTGGAAAAGTTAAAATAGTTGGTGTGCTTTGTTTTTAGTAAATAATGCATTGAATATTTGTTTACAGTTCTCAAACAGAATTCATTTTTTCTCATTTTTCAATGTAAGTTTATTTGTACTGTAATAGCACATGGGAATCAGTAACAACACATGGGATCAGTAACAGCACATGGGAATGATAATTAAAAGCATATTATTCATTGACATAAAAATCATTACAAACTTTAATTAAAATTTACCTTCACATAGTTTCCTCACTGAAATAAAAATAATGACTCATTTTCTAATATAACCTCATTATTGCAGGGTAGCAATTCTTTTTCGCAGATATAATTGATATGTACCCAGGTCACTCATTGTTTACTTTTCCCATGTGTCTTTTTAAAAAATTTTTATTACTGAAACACCATAAGGTACAGTTGTAGACTTACAAATTTTTGTGCTTGGGTTTCAGTTATACAATGATCGAATATCCATCCCTCCACCAGTGCCCATTCTCCACCACCAATGATCCCAATATCGCTCCCACACCCTTATCCCTCCCAATCCCACCCCACCTCTGTGGTAGGGCATTCCCTTTTGTTCTCTTTCTCTTTTTGGGTGCTGTGGTTTGCAAAAGAGGCATTGAGCAGCAATCAGGTTTGGTCTATAATCTACTTTCAGCGTGCATCTCCCATCCTTGGAAAATCCACCCAACACCTTTTATTTGGTGCTCCCTTCTCTATCTGAGTTGCCTTTTCCCCCAGCATGTGCGGCTTGCTTCCAAGGCATGGAGCAAATCTCTTGGTACTTATCTTGAATGTTCTTGGGTGTTAGTCTCATTTAGCATCTTATTTTCCATGTAGTGCCACTTGTATGTAAATTTCATGACTTCATCTTTTCTAATATATTTTCTAATATCCAACCCGCACGGCAGAGCCTGGCAAGCTATCCGTAGTCTATGCCAAATAGACCAAATTGATATGCCAAATTCAGTAATAAATGGATCTCATTTCCCTAACCCTGAATATGCAGAGTCAAGAAGGATATGGAAGGAGAGGCTGATAAAACACCAAGGCAGACATAGGCTGCCAAAACGCAGAAAAACAAAAATGATTGTCTGTACTTTTAATGCTCGTATGCAGGCATCTGCTGTATCCATTGAAGACCTTATGGTACAAGCACGAAAGATCAAGTACGACATCATTGGTCTGACCGAAACGAGAAGACATCAATCCCATCATGTTGTTTTCGACACTGGAGAAGAACTGTTCCTTGGAACATGTGATAAAAGAGGGGTCGGTGGTGTCGGTATCCTTGTCAACACAAACTTAGTCACGAGCATTGATTCATTTGAATGCCTAACAACCCGAATCGGATGATTACACTTGAATAAATGTGGCTCACTACCGGCAGTTTCTATCTTTGTTGTCTATGCACCAACATCCAGTTATGGTGAAAGAGAAACTGAGAAATTCTACATGGAGCTGGAGAAGTTCTATAAAGAAGATCACACCTTCTACAAGATCATTGTCGGTGATTTTAATGCCAAGATAGGACCAAAAAGATCAGTCGATGAACTCCACATCGGAACCCAAGGCCTGGAATGGAACGAACAGGGTGACAGACTGTCTGAGTTCATCATGTCAACCAAAACCTTCCATGGTAACTCACAATTCCAAAAGGCTGAATCTAAACCTTGGACATGGGAGTCTCCCGATGGACGGTTCCACAATGAAATAGACCACATCATATTCAATCGGCGGTTTTGCCTAACTGATGTTGCTGTAGTCCCAAAATTCCAAACGGGATCAGACCACCATCTTCTTAGTGCAAAATTCTACCTCACAGAACGAGGAGAAAAGAATGCAAGGTTTAAGAAGAGGACTCCCAGAACAACCACCAACTGGGAGCTCTTTGGCTCTATTGCGGCAACATGGGAAGATGCCGTCATTGACAACATTGATGAGGAATAGGATCAAATGATTCAACACCTCCATGATTGTGCAAGGAATGCCAAGAGAGAGATAACCACAAAAAACCGTCTTTCTTCGAACACTCTTGAACTTATTCGCCAACGTGGCTTGGCACGTGCCTCAGGCAACCACAAGCGAACGTCTGAACTGGCAAAACAATGCAGAGAAGCCATCATGGATGACCTCAAAAACAGGAGAGCAGCAGTACTGGTAGATGCAGCAGAAGCTGGGAAAAACATTGGTAATTCCCGCCTGTCCTTCACCAACTACAAAACCAAGATGACTGCCCTCCGACATCATGATGGATCTATCACATCTTCCAAAAGGGCAATGGAGAAGATTATTCATGACTTCTACTCAGATCTCTTTAATAGCCACATCCACTTGCCCACATACCACATACCACATGATGGATATGTCGTTCCCAATGTTCTCCCTTCCGAAATCCAACATGCCATCCCGTCGGTAAAGAAACAAAGAGCACCTGGCCCAGACAAGATCAGACCTGAACACCTGAAGAACTTACCATCAGTACTCATCAATACATTGGCTCGACTCTTACACGCTACCTGTCTGAATGCAAGGTTCCATCCCAATGGAAAACCAGCAAGACTGTACTACTATACAAGAAAGGAGACATCCATGACATTGGCAACTATCGCCCAATCTGCCTATTGTCTGTCATCTACAAACTATTCACTCAAGTCATCCTGAATAGGATTAGCAGAACACTAGATGAAGGACAACCATGTGAACAAGCTGGATTCCGAAAAGGATTCAGTACCATCGACCATATCCACACAATAACCAAGCTCATTGAGGTATCTCGGGAGTTCAAGATGCCGCTCTGTCTAACGTTCATTGATTTAAAGAAGGCCTTTGATTCTGTTGAGACGGAAGCGGTCATGGAAGCCCTAGCCAATCAGGGCGTACAAACTCAATACATCAGGATCCTTCATGAGCTCTATTGCGGATTCACTACCAAGATCTCACCATTCTACAAAGAAGTAATCATCCATATCAAGAGAGGGGTTCGGCAGGGTGATACCATTTCACCAAAACTCTTCAGTGCCACCCTCGAGAACATCATGCGATGACTGAAATGGGAAAACATGGGAGTGAAGATAGATGGTCGGCAACTACAACACCTCCGCTTTGCTGATGACATCGTTCTAATAACACCAAACATCAACCAAGCGGCACAAATGCTGAACGACTTTGACCGTGAATGTGGAAAGGTCGGACTACAGCTGAATCTTACGAAGACAATGTTTATGAGAAACAGCCTTGTTCCTGACGCTCCATTCTCTCTCAACGGAACCACCATCTCCGAATGCAACAGTTATATATACCTAGGTCGAGAAATCAACATGATGAATGACCTGGCACCTGAGTTGCGCAGGAGGAAGAGAGCAGCTTGGAATGCCTTCAAGAGCATTGAAGAAATAACTAAAAGGACAAAGAACCTCCAGCTACGAGCACATCTCTTTGATTCCACTATTCTTCCTGCATTAACATATGCCTCAGAAACCTGGACCCTACGAAAACAGGATGAGAACACTATTCGGGTCTCTCAAAGAGGAATCGAAAGAACTATGCTTGGAATATCACGATTCACTCAAATGAGAGATAGCATCCGGAGTTCTGATCTTCATCAATGCTCAAGAATCAGGGACGCTGTCTCATTTGCCAAGACATCAAAAATCAGATGGGCTGGACACGTAATGAGGTTTACAGACAACCGCTGGACTAGAGCCATTACTGATTGGATTCCACGAGACATCAAAAGATCACGTGGACGCCCACCTATAAGATGGTTAGACTTCTTCGTCAAGACCCTAAATGATCGGTTTGAGGCTCTACATGTTCCTAAAACGAACAGATACCATTGGGCTACGCTAGCACGCAACCAGGATGAATGGAGACGTTACTGGCACCCGCTCGAATAAATCGATGAATAATGGGGATTAAGTGATTAAGTGATTAAGTGATCTTTTCTAAAAGGAACAACGGGTATTCCATTGCCCGAGTGCCCGAGAATAGATCACTGGCTAAAGAAACTTTGGTATATCCCATGTGTCTTAAAGTAGAAAGAATGTTGGTATGAGAAAAAAATTTAGTTACTTTCTAGATAAACATACAGTAAAGTGAAAAATTCAATTTTGGGGATATATTTTATATTTTGAATTTTCAATATTATTATTTCTATTGTCAAAAAGCAAAAATGTTAATTAAAAATTAATAAATACAGTAAAGTGAAAAATTCAATTTTTGGGATATATTTTATCCAGGAAATTATACTGTGTGTTTGTGTGTGTGTTTTTGTGTAAGTGTGTGTGTGTGTGTGTGTGTGAATGAGACAGAGAAAAGACAAAGGAATCCTTCATAGTGCACTATCATCAGAGACTCTGAGACCCACAACACATCTCTGTGCCTTTTGAGCTATGTGGTATAGACAATCTGATGCACTTGACTTTGTTTTTATGCTTTATCTCTGGCTTCCTTTAAGCTTTAAACTTTCCCTTTGGTCCACCTCTGTAGTAGAGCCCTAAAAGCTCACCATATTGAAGTATTTAAAACTGTTTCTCCATCTAGCCCCTTAGTCACTATACAGGCTCAAACACACTCATTTTGCTTTTAGCTAATCAAACTGAATTAGCGTACATCAACTTAGGTGTTCCCAGCAGTTCTTCTTAAAGAGTAGTTTTTTTTTCCCTCAAACTATCCTACCTTCTTTATGCAGGGATATTAAGCAATTTTGTGATATAGTTATATTTGTTATGAAATTATGATTTTTTAATGAAAAGTAAAATGCAGCTACTATTATTTTTATCATCCCTATTTTTTCCATTTGGACTACTATGAGCTCATTTAGATGAACTGCTCAATGGACACAATTTTATTCTTTTTATTTTAGTTTCTGGTGCCTTGCATCACAGAATGTGCAAGCTTCATCTTATATTTTCTTACCTTCATATAGAATGAGCTATCCCCCCCCCCATAAGTGTTAAATCATTTGGTTGAAGAAAAACATTTAGAATCAAAGATCTAACTGTGACGTTTGTCTTGCAATGCACAATTGTTCTCTGAAAATACCTTGAGGACAAGACAAATAGTATAAGAGTAAGACAATTTCCTTTATTTGCATTTGGTGGAAATTGGTTCAGTTCGCAGCACTAAATTATGGTACCTTGAGTGTCACAAAAAGTGAACAATCTCATATATGTCAACAACAGCAACAACAAAATAACAAATAAGGTGCCTTCTTTAACTCTATGTAATTCGAATCTATACATCCAAGTCATCATAGACTTATATGTACTAGTGGTAGTTTGACTTCACCTTAGTAAGAAACTATTTGAGATGGCAGTTTAAATTAGGAGTGTCAAACAGAATTTCCATAGACATTGTGCGCAAAACTTTCATCAATACATTTCTTATGTTCTGGAAATAACATCTAATATTTGAAAATATAAATTGAAAAAAAAAACTTGAGACTAAAAAAATCTCTCAATGTTGTGCCCTTTGGTAATTAGTCAGAAAAGATTTTTATTAAAGTAAATGTGAAAAATAGATAAAATCTTAGTTGGCACATTGCAGATAAAAGCAAGTCAGAAAAGCATCTCAGGGCCAGACAAATAATACAGCATGCAGAGCACTTGCATTGTAAGCAGCCAACTCACATCTGATCCCTGATATCCTGTATGTTGCCACTGGCCCTGCCATCAGTCACAGCTAGATGTGGCCTAACCCCACCCCCTCGAAAAAAACAAGGAAAGAAAGAAAATCATTAAATTATAGTTGTCTGCTAATTTATATTTAAACAAATGAACTTTTCTATAAGATATAATTTCAATAACTTCTAAAGAAAAGAATTAGTCAATATTTTTATTCAAATATTATATTTATAATATTTCTTTAATAATTTAACAGCAAAATGACGAAAATATACTATAATCTACTTTAAATGTTCATGCTTCTTTTCAAATATGACCCATGATACCAGAATATTTTAATTGGATTATGTGGAGGGATATTGAAAGACTGCTGTAGAGATTGGTGCAGTATCTCAACATCTGTAAAATAATAACTTCAAGAGTGTTTTGGACTATGATACCTAAATTAAAAAGTAATTTTAAAAAGTAGGTTTCAGATATTGCAAATTATCTAATAACTATAAATAATTAGGTTCATTCTAATGAGATAATTAAAAACAAGATATTATTTTTGTGGAAGAGGGAAGGCACTTTAATTTGGTTTTCTAGTCCAAAGTGTCTATTAAATTATAAAATGTAGTTTGAATATTAGCCAAGTTCCATTATCAAATTGTAGTACCTCACATAGATCAAAATTTAAAAAACCTTATGAAAGCCTTAAGTCTTATTTCTAAATGTAATATAATTAAAATAAATAGAAATACATCATTTTTATATGTAACATGGGAGAAAATTAATTGAAGTAACTAATAATTAAATTTAATAGCAGTTTTATATATTAATAATTCACTGTAAAACTATAAATATTTTACACAGAAAACCAAAGAATAGCTAAATCTAAACATATAATATTGGATGATCCAAAAAAGAAAGAACACTTTTTGTGCCTTACATTTTGTTAAAATAAATACTTACTACATTTAATATCTTATAAATGCTATTTTTGTGCTGACATGCTATTTCTATTTGCTTTGCAGATTGATAATTAAAGTGAGTTGTTTATTATCTCAAAGATACAGCTGTTCATGATGTGAATTATTCTTTCTCACTAGTTTAAATTCACACTAAGATGAAGATACTTAAGAACAATCTCCCTTTTTGGACATTGTCTGTGCTCTTGGTTTTCTTATATACTACATATGAGAAAGAGCTCCTGGTACTTATTTGTCCTCCTGATTATTTTGCTTCTCTACGTCCATCTATGCTGTTATAAATTGCAAGTTTACATGTTTGTGTAGACCTGAGTAACATTTTATTTTGAATACATATCATAGTATATTTACACACTAATCTGTTCATAGTACTTGGAATGTTTCCAGATCTTGACTATTTTAATAATGTCCAATTAGTTCTCCATATATGTATTGCGATATATATTAGTGCAATATATATGTATATGTACACATTATATATTAGAACTCTATTTTGCTTTTATTCTCACAATAAATATATGGAAGAAAATTGCTGTATCATACATCTGAGTAGAAACCCATGAGTAAGTTCCAGGTGGGGAACAAAAGTCAAAAGAGAAAGAGGGGCATGGCGGTTGCTTGTTTGTGTTATAACATAGATAAAAATCTAAAGACATGAAGTTCATGCTTTGTTAATTTATTTGTGTCTTACATCATGTTATCAGAAATACATTTATTACATTTAATATTTTATAAATGTTTTTATATGATGATGTGTTATTTTTTTTACTTTTTTTAACTTTACTTTGCATGTTGGTAATTAAAGCATATGTGTCCCAAAATAGGAATATGAGTTACTTATTAAATACCTGTCCATAATTTCTCATCTTAAAAGGTGTGATTTGTTTCAGTCTCTATATTTTTCAAGATTTTGAATTCAGAGTTCACCTGCTTATTTTACATTTACATATCCACTATCTAATCCTCATCAGATTGCGTTAAAAAAGTAAATGTTGAATTTTGTGATTATTACTATTATACCTTTTCAGCTTTGCACCAGAAATCTCAAAATGGCATTCAATTGATATTAAAAAATATTAATTTAAAAATATCATGAACCATTACTGAAAATATTTTGGTGATAACGTCAGATATTTTAACCTGCACTTTTTACAGTTTAACAGTTTTAGAAAGTTAATATGAATGATAATTATTTTTGTATATTCAACAGTTCAGCGGGCTGGAGTGATAGCACAGTGGTAGGGCATTTGCCTTGCATGTAGCCTACCTGCCTTAACCAGGTTTGATTCCTCTGCCCCTCTCAGAGAGCCCTGCAAGGTACTGAGAGTACCTTGCCCGCACAGCAAGCTACCCATGAAGTATTCGATATGGCAAACACAGTAATGAGTCTCACAATGGAGATATTACTGGGCCCGCTCAAGCAAATCGATGAACAACAGGAGGACAGTGCTAGAATGCATTTTCATTCCAATTATTTCTTTTCTCCATTGTCTGAAGAATTTCTTTTAGCCATGTTGTAGCTATTTGCTTTGGTACTTTGGTGTAGCCAACTTTATTCACAGTGAAATTTTACTTCAGTTTTTTGAAGAATAGCTTTTCTGGGTATAAAATTCAGTTTTGACAATAATTCTCTTTTATCACTAAAAGGAGATATATATTCTTCCTTACTCCATTAATTTTAAGATTCTTATGAAAAAAATCATTGCATTAAAATTATATTTCTCAAAAAAACAATAAAAATGAAATTATATTTCTCTGTAGGTAGTATTTTATTTATTTTCACTACATGAAAAGACTTAATTTTATTTGCTAAAAGTCTGTGAACTGCTTGTGCCTGTGTCTTCTGATATAATTTTGAGGTATTGCTAAAGTTCTTGTGTTCAGAAATTAATTTATTTTTTGAAACTGAATAGACAATAACTTTCCTATAGATTTTACATGAAGTTTACTTTTTTCCTGTTATTTAGATGACTTTTATTGATTCTTTTTCAATACAATGACTGACTTCTCTAAATTTATTTAATTATTTGTTATTACTTTTAGTTCTGAAGTAGTCATTTTATTCTTCATATATTTTATATTTTGATGACATTTTAATTTTAATTTCTTTCAACAGCTCTAAGTATATTCTGCAAAATTGCAATGATTACCTAACATGCATTAAATAATTAGAAATGTATGTCACAAATACTTTTGACTTATTCTTATCAGTCTCATTAAAATGATTCTAATTCTTATATTAAGGCACACTTTGAATGTTTGAAGATTCCAATTCTTATTTCAATTTTTCATTTTAACAGAAGTTGACCAGTGTAGAAGGATTTTACTCTTTGACAAATTACTTTATAAAGTTCTCGCAGACCTCTATTTATGTGAACCAGCACGGGAAACCATTTATGCCCCATAGGATATTCAGCCATGGACTGAAGTTGAAAACAAGAAACTCTGTAGAATCATGAAGGTGGACAGGCTATTTCCCACTGACTTACCTCACATATTTGCCTTCCTGATATAACATGGGTATTGATTTAAGTGACTAGTGAATTACAAATTCATAGGGAAAACCTCCATTTTTAATATGTATGTTATTTTCTCTCCCTTTTTATCTCTTTAAATTACAATTGCATGCATATTAGTTAACTTGTTATCTCTCTCTGGTCATTAAAATATTATTGATTTGTTAAGCAAACTTTCTCCTCTTTATCTTGAGATTGGATACTATCTGTTTAGCAAATCCCTTCCCCACCCCCCTTGGTTTTCTAATGCTCTAGGCGCTATACTGGTATTTTTATCAAAATATATATAACATATATATATTAGTACATAAACTAATAAAAAAGTTGATATTTCTAAATGCCTTTCTTTACATAGAAATCTTCACCATGGGTGTTAAAGCCATTCTCTGACATTTTAAAAGTTTAAGGGCAACCTAAATTTCTCTTTGTATCTTGTATTTGATAATGGCAATGGCAGAAAATGCATAGTATAATTAATGAATAATTAAATGAAGTAACTTCCACTTGATAAAGTTAAAGGTAAATTGTCTCCATTTTAATGAGGTAGATTTCCTTATCCTATGTTCAGATTCAAGGAATAAATGTGAGAAGTATACCAAATTCAATTTATTGGTGTTAATGTTCTCTTTCAAACTCAATACATCAGGATCCTCCGTGAGCTGTATTACGGATTCACTACCAGGATCTCACCATTCTACAAAGAAGTAATCATCCATGGCAAGAGAGTGGTTCGGCAGGGTGATATCATTTCACCAAAACTCTTCAATGCCACCCTCGAGAACATCATGCGATGACTGGAATGGGAAGGAATGGGAGTGAAGATACATGATGGGCAACTACCCCACCTCTGCTTTGCTGATAACATCATTCTAATAACACCAAACATCAGCCAAGCAGCACAAATGCTGACCGACTTCGACCGTGAGTGTGGAAAGGTTGGATTACAACTGAATCTCACAAAAACAATGTTCATGAGAAACAGTCTTGTTCCTGATGTTCCATTCACTCTCATCTCCGAATGCAACAGTTATATATACCTAGGTTGAGAAATCAACATGACAAATTACCTGGCACCTGAGTTACGCATGAGAAAGAGAGCAGCTTGGAATGCCTTCAAGAGCATTGAAGAAATAACTAAGAAGACAAAGAACCTCCAGCTCCGAGCACATATCTTCGATTCCACTGTTCTTCCTGCATTAACATATGCCTCAGAGACCTGGGCCCTATGAAAACAGGACGAGAACGCTATTTGGGTCTCTCAAAGAGGAATCAAAAAAACTATGCTTGGAGTATCACGCTTCACTCAAATGAGAGATAGAATCCGGAGTTCTGATCTCCGTCAACGCTCAAGGATCAGGAGCGCTGTCTCATTTGCCAAGGTATCAAAAATCAGATGTGCTGGACACGTAATGAGGTTTAGAGACAACCACTGGACTAGAGCCATTACTGACTGGATTCTAAGGGGCGTCAAAAGATCACGTGGATGCCCATCTACTAGATGGTCAGACTTCTTCATCAAGACCCTGAATGATCAGTTTGAAGCTCTTCATGTTCCTGGAATTAGCAGATACCATTGGGTTACACTAGCACGCAACAGGAATGAATTGAGACATTATTGGCGCCCGCTCGAGCAAATCGATGAGTAACAGGGTATCAAGTCATCAAGTGATTAATATTCTCTTTCAAGCTAAATTTAGATTCATTTTTAAATATTAGATCAAAATTACCTTCTAATTAAAAAATATTGAAACCTCTCAGTTTATCTAACCATTTTAAGAATCTTCTAGATTCTGCTGGAATTTTAAATTTCTTGCTAAAACTGGAGTTCATGACTCAAATCTATGCCTATTTCATGCCATATAAGGTAATCAAACTTCAAGTACTAAAGGAACTTAAATGATAAATGCCACCTTTTGTTCCCTTGACAAAACATAAAGGTGACATGCTTGATCTCTCACATGAACCTAAGGTTAAGTGGTATAATAACATAAAAAGAAAAAAATATTTTAGATCACAGGGTTACATTCTACCTTTTAGATGGTATAACAATGAGAATATGAGTTCTTGTGTGTCCAATATTACTTCATCTGCTATTATAGGAAATTATCTGAGTTTTCATAATAAACAATAGTCTTCACATTCACGCATGTAGAAAATTAGCTATAAGTCATTTAAATTTTTAAAAATTGAAGTAAATATACAATCAAGTTTAAATGACTATCTCATTTTGAAAAAGAAAATAGCATTTTAAATTTAAGGACTTTACACACAACAGTGCATTATGTTTATTATGAATATCATTTGTCTTTTTAACAAAAAAAAGATTTAAAAAGAAGAGACTGGGCCACACCCATATCATTATTTGGAGGCAGAATTATATAGACACATAATTGGTTCTCATGTTTTTAAATATTCCATGAGCCTTGTTAACTTATGACTATAAATTAGCAGTCTGAACAACAACTACCTTGGCCCCAAGTTCCCAATATTAAATCACCTTACCATAGTGTCGCAAGCGATATTTTAGAGATAGGCGTGATACTATAGTTGAAGAAGATCTTAAATGAACATATTTACTGAGTGCAGCCAGTATTATGAGTGCAGTCACTATTATGGTGACTCTGCTTCTATAAGATTATCTACCTATCCAATATAATTAAATTCCACATAAAACATGTTGGTGTTACAAAATATTAATTGCTTTAACTATTTAGTGAGTGGTAGAAAGGTAGGTTATGTAATGCTAAGATGTGAGGCACAGTTATTATTAAGAAATTCATAAAGAAATAATTAAGTCAAATTGATCTGTATATTCACAATACAGTGTTTGTTATTCACCTCAAGTTTCTACCACATAGAATGGGCATATACATAGGAAAAGAGCATGCAAAAATTTTAGGACAGAAGCCATTTCTACTAAACATTTTTCTGAGAAATTAGGAGTAATTATCAAATCTATTCCTCACTTTCTTCTTCTTTCTCTCTCTCATTTTCTCTCTCTTTTCTGGAAATATCTGTATGCAAAACAATTCTAAAGGGTTAGCAAGATAGCACAGCAGAGAATTTGATTGCTTTACAACTAGCAGCTCTAGGTTTGATACCTGTCACCATATATGGTTCCTCAAGCCCTGCCAAGAGTAAGCCTTGAGTCAGCTGGTTTGGGTCCCAAAACAAAGAAACAAAATAAACAAATAATAAACAAAATTGTAAAGTGTCAAAGGTTTTACTCATAAAGCAACACATTCCCATGGAATTGGCGCTCCTCTATCGTTGACCTGAACATATATTGGCTTACTTGTATATGAATGCTTCTGAGAGAAAGGCAGGCATATATGTGGAAAATTTAAAACTACAGTATATGCATTTATCCATACCCATATCCAGTATATGCATATATGCACATTTTGTGTCGATTTCAAGTATTAATATAAATTGAATAATATAATGATAACAAGAGTGTAGTTTCTCACAGAGACTAGCACACATCAAAAAGAACGAGAACAACCAGTGCTGGTGCAGATGTGGAGAGAAAGGAACTCTCGTTCATTGTTGGTGGGAATGCCGACTGGTCCACTCTTTTTGGAAAACAATATGGGTATTCCTTAAAAAACTAGAAATTGAGCTTCCATCTGACCCTATAATACCACTTCTGGGAATATAATTCGAGGGTACACAAAAGCACAATAGAAATGACATCTGCACCTATATGTTCATTTCAACACTTTTTGCAATAACCAGAATCTGGAAACAACCCGAGTGGCCGAGAACAGATGACTAAATAAAGAAATCTTGGTATATCTGTACAATGGAATACTGTGCAGATGTTACAAAAGATGAAGCCATAAAATTTGCTTATAAGTGGATGGTCACGGGGAGTAACACGCTAAGTGAAATGAGTCAGAAAAAGAGGAACAGACACAGAATGACTGCACTCATTTGTGGACTATAAAATGACACAATATGAGACTGACACACAAGGGCAGTAGAAACAAGGGCCAGAAATATTGTTCCATACTTAGAAGCCTGCCTAATGAGCTGGGGGAGAAGGCAACTGGAATAGAAAAGGGATCATTAAGTCAATGATGGTTGGAGGGATCATTCAGGATGGGAGATGTGTAGTGAAAATAGATAAAATACCAAACGTGATTGCCTCTTAGTATCTATATTGCAAACCATAATGCCCCAAAGGAGAGAGAGTATAGGGGAAATTGTCTGCCATAGAGGCAGGGGGAGGGTTGAGATGGGGGGGGGGGGGGGATACTGGGGGCATTGGTGGTGGAAAATGTACACTGGTGGAGGGATGGGTGTTCGATCATTGCATGACTGAAACTCAAACATGAAAGCTTTGTGACTATCACAGTGATTTAATAAATATAAAAAGATAAAAAGTGTGTTTGTTGTTTATTTATTTCATTGGTGTCCTAAAGAAAAAATATTCAAATTATTGAAAACAATTTTTTCTTCAGACCAAAAGTTTTGTTAGTTAGTAAAGGATATGTAGATTTGTGTTGTCTCTGAATTTCTTTTGTAAATTAATCACTAAATTTGAAAGTTTATCTCAACAGAAATCCTTCTTGCTTGCAACTTCAGTAAATATCTGCAACTTTGTGATAATTAATTCATAAAAGTACCATAGTTCTCTCTTGTACAAAGCTTATTCTACATAGTTATATATAAAATCATCTACATTATGTTATACACAATGCATACTGTATGATTATATCCATCCTATGTATATATATATATGTATATATAGTAACCACATTTAGAAACAAAGAAGCAAAGTCTGTATCTAAATATATAACAACATAAATTTTATTTTAATTACATGCAGCTGTATAAACTTAAAAAGTATAAATTGGACCTAAACTTTAACTTGAAAATTAGCCATATTTATGCAAGTTTAGATTATAGGTTGTTTTTGTTTAGGTCTTTCTTATTTGAATAAAAATTCTCCTAGAAACTATTAATTTCAGTAAAGGACAAAATGGTAGACACATTTTGAAAAGGCTTATGTTCAAATATAGGTCTCTTGCTCTTTTGCCTTTAGTTTATTTCCAAGTGATTTCATGCCCAAGTCTGAAGATATTAGAATTGCAATTAATGCAATTGCAATTAATGAGAAAAATAAAAAGCTAACAAATGCTTTAACAAAAATTACTTTTTGACTTTTTGGGTACAATTGACTACATCATTGTGGTTTTCACTGCTAGTATTTTGGACTTCAGGAAATAAACTATCAAAAAAGACATCATATTAGTAGTGCAGTCATTAGTAATATCATGAATAGAAGCTCTGTATTATAACTTGAGCTATTAACAGTACTCCTACCACAAGAAAAAGTAAAGACAAGAACTTTTATTGTGGCCACATATAGATCAAGACAATTTGTAGCTATTGAGGGAACATGTGTAAAACTCCCTCTTAAATGTTTTCAATTAATTGGACATGCTTTTCTTTGTGTCCTAAAGGAAAATAAAATCAAGGTAGTCCAAACCAATAGGAGTGTATATATGTGTGTGTGAGTGTGTGCGCACATGTCTCATGATTTCATAAGTCCATGACTATCATCAGGCCATCTTATGGTTCGCTGCATTGTTTGCTGCTTGAAAAGGCACAAGTGAAGTGGAAAGTTACTGGTATTAGCAATTTTTTGTGTGCTATGTGAGTGAATATTTTGTATATATGTTTGTATATATACATATATTTATATACAGTCTATCAGCACAGTTTCCATTAAAGTCTAACTAGTATTTGTTGACAATTTGCAAAGCACAATTTATTTCACAAAGAACAACAGAGATTTTAAAATAGAATCTCAGGTAATAAGTACAAACTTATGTTTTTTATTGTCTTAGATGGACAATGGAGAGCAAATGACTACTATAAATCATTTTTGTCCTAATATATTTATGCTTTATAATGTATTTTGTCCTAATGTAGCTCATCTTAAAATCAATACATCTTAGAACCTTTGGTAAATAATTGAGAAAGAACATTTCTAGATATATGTGCTAAGTTTGTTAGTTTCAAAGAAAACAGTAATTTTAATAATATATTATTTTTATTTACCATGAATAAACAAATACAAATAAATTTTATTTTATACTCTATATACTCTATTTTTTCTAGTTTATTTTAGAATGCTATAAAACCAAAAACATATCAAGCCAAACAAATTGTAAAAAAATCAGAAGATTCAGGTTTCAGTAAAGACATCAAGAGAGAAAAATAGGCCAAAAAAGTAGGGAAACAATTCAGTGAACTATGAGAGGAGGATTATGGTACTTTGAAGTGGTGTGATAGCAGATGTTTTTGAGCAGTGTGAAATTATGCGCTAGAAGCATTGTATAAGTTAAAAGCACTACACATAAAGAAAATTCAATAAAATTCCGAACACATATACATGTAACATATCATCATAAATCCTTGTTCTGTTTTCCTTTTACTTGTCTCTATTTTGTTTGTAAATTCTTATGATACAAAATTAAACAATATAAAAGAAATTATTTATGTGTGATAGGAAGAACTAATTATTCAATATCATTCCTTAGAAGGGCTAGAGCAATAGCATAGCTTGTAGGGCATTTGCCTTGTACACAGCCCACCTGGGTTCAATTCTTCTGCCTTTCACGAAGAGCCTGGCAAGCTAACGAGAGTATCTCGCCCGCACTGCTGAGCCTGGCAAGCTACCTGTCAAGTATTCGATATGCCAAAAACAGTAATGACAAATCTCACCATTTGTTGTAGACATTACTGGTGCCCACTCGAACAAATCGATGAACAAAGGGGGGACAGTGTTAGTGCAGTGCATTCCCTAGAGACTGATATTCAGAAATAAAAATCTAATATTTATTTATGTATATTTGCAACAATAAACATTAAATATAACTGTGGTCAGAAATCAAACTAAAAGCATCAAACAATACTAATCTAGAGAAAATATTAAGTTCTGCAACATATATATTACTGAAGTTCAGTATCAAGAAATAAGTAGAAGTTAAACTTTAGAATCATTTCTAAGTAAAACATTTTTTATAATCTATTTCAATTTTCTAAACTCATAATTTGTATCTTTCTAGTGCTTCCAAATAGTATCTCAGCATTTTTTACTATAATAATTTTTATAATACACAAATTAAAACCACTTTAATGCAGGATATCTTTATGATATAAATCATGTCACCTGTAGGTGGTTCACGTGTATTTATGAATGCTAACGTGTGAAATGATATGGCTGTGAATGCATTTTTACCTTTTTCTGTATATTTCCCTTCTGTATCTGGCTACCTCTGTGAAGCCCCTCATTTCAGATTTTGATCTTAATCCATTATTGTTGAGTGGCTGTTGTGGAGAACTAGAAAGATCTACCTTCAACTGACAGCAAAGATGGCCTTCTGGGTCCCTTGAATTTCAGGCTAGAGGCGTTGAACAGATTTGTGGTCACAGCATTTGAGATGATATTCACCGAAATCAAGGGTTTACCCGATAAACAGTTCAATACTAGAGATGACCCAAAATGATTTCAGACAGAAGTATTTTTTTTTATTACTTTTTGGTCTTCTAAACGTTGGTCAGAGACCAGCAGGGTTACTTTTTTTGACCAGTGTCACTAACTTCATTGATGTGATTCATGGTAATAATCATTCTGTTTTCAAAGTGTTATTGGTCTCTTTTTAATTTTTTTTAGTTTTATTTAAAAATATCACATTTGGGGCCAGAGCGATAGTACAGTGGTTAGGATGATTGTTTTCCATGAGGCTGACTTGGATTCTATCCCTGGAATCTGATACGCTCATTCAATAGGGTACCCAGGCTGTCTGAGTAATTCATGAGCATAGCCACATACAGCCCATAAACAAACGATAACATAAATATATTTATGAAAACTAAACCTGACAGTCTAATTTATGAAATCACAAATTTAATATAGTCAGAAGTTCTAATTATATTATAAAACTGTAGTGCAGAGTTTTGTAAATATTATTTAAAAAAATACATTTTAAACATTAGCCGGGGAGTAGAGTCCAAAGGATGAAGTAATGGCAAGAAAGGAAGAAACTGGGCTCAGATGTCAAGACAATTGATCGAAATTAAAATAAAAACTATGAAAAATAGATTGAATAAAAAGGATAAATTGAATAGAAAACATTGTTTTCCTAAAACATAATGATTTTCAGCAGTGAGTAAGGATTGGGGAAACTGAGAACTATGCAAAATGTCAATAACCCAATTAGGATTATTGAATACCTGTCACCAGTTTTGAAAATAGGCTCCCACAGTTGATGAATGATTTGATTCTTCTTTAAATTAATGATGTCAAAACACATATTTGTTAAATAGACACTTAGTGACAGAACGAGGAAGTTGAGACTAATATTCTCCTAATATGATCAGATTGACATTATCAAGAAACAACATGTTCAAAATTGACATGATGTATTGTCTTTAAATGATTTATCTTTATTTAATATATAGGGATTTCCAAAAAAGTTGTAATACAAAATAGAAACGTTTAATTGCTATAAACAATGCTACACTTGCTGCTGATAACTTTATATAGATATGGTTAAATTAAAATTATTAAGGAAGGAACATTCTTATAGTTGTGCTGGATATTTGATATGTATAGGACACCTGCTATATATGCATACTTAATATGTATATTTATACTATTTATTAATAAATGTATGTTTATATTATGTGCAGACAGTGGAGTGGGGTTGATGTCAAAAATATTATAAAACACTAACTAGCTACATTAGGTAGATTTGTTCTTTGAATACAGAACCTCTCAAAAGAGAGGAATCTGTTAAAATTTTCAATTATCTATGCAATGAATGTGAAAATTTGATAGCAAATAAAAGTTAGATCAAATAAAAATCTGTGTTAAAAAAATAAAAACTATGTCAAATCTAGATATATTAGAAGCTTATTAACTGACTTTATTCTTTTACATTTGCCAATTAATATGCATTTGTTTAGTAATTTTAGTCACCTTTTTAAAAAATAATCACCTGGACTGGTCTTGGTTTTTCCCACAAACACGCCTCAGGTGTCCTCTAGGACCCTGGGATGCTCACCATCCCTGAACCTCTTCCTGTTTGTCCCCAAAGCTGTGCCAGGTCATCTTCCACCCCCAGGTGAGTCACCTGAACCCAGGATTGGCTTTCCCTGTGAACACACCCTAGGCATCCTCTTGGACCCTGGGACGCTCTCACTATTTGCAGATGATATGATACTATACTTAAAGAACCCTAAAACCTCAACCAAGAAATTCCTAGAAACAATAGACTTGTATAGTAAAGTTGCAGGCTATAAAATTAATACCCCAAAGTTCATGACTTTCCTATATGCAAATAGTGAGAGAAGAAAGTGACATAACAAAAATTCCTGTTTATAAACATTCACAAAAAAAAAAACTTGTGACTTTTCTGGGAACTGAAGAAAGAGAAAGAGCAATGGGACACACATCCTTGGAGAGATATTTTTTTCTTTTTTCTTAGAGAGATTCTTTCTGTACATCAATGAGGATCAGTATTTTGGTATTTTGAACACCTTCAGAGTAGCCCTCACTATAAATAAATAAACAAATAAATAAATAATAATTAAACCTGGAAAAAAATTCCTGTTCAAAATTGTGTCCCAGAAAATAAAGTACCTAGGAATCAGCTTAACTAAGAAGTAAAAGACCTGTACAAAGAAAACTACAAAACACTATTTCAGGAAATAAAAGAGAACAGGAGAAAATGGAAAGATATCCCCTGCCCATGCATCGGGAGAATTAACATTGTCAAAATGGCAATACTCCCAAAAGCATTGTACAAATTCAATGTGATCCCTATAACAATACCCATCACATTCTTCAAAGAAATGGAGCAAACACTTCTGAAATTATTATGGAGCAATAAGCTCCCACGAATAGCTAAAGCAATTCTTGGGGAAAAGAAAATGGGAGGAATCAAACTTTCTAACTTTAAACTCTATGACAAAGCAGTAATAATTAAAACAGCATGGTAATGGAACAAGGGAGAGCTGCTGACCAATGAAACAGGGTTGAATATACTGACATCTCCCCCCAAACATATGATTAATCTTCGATAAGGGAGCAAGAAATGTGAAGTGGAGCAAGAAAAGCCTTTTTAACAAATTGTGCTGGCAAAACTGGAAAGCTACATGCAAGAAAACTGGGCTCAGATCTCTGCCTAACACCATGTACAAAAGTAAGATCAAAATGGATTAAAGGCCTCAACATCAGACTGGAATCCATAAGGTACATTGAAGACAAGGTAGGCAAAATCTTCCATGACAATGAAGCGAACCGTATCTTCAAAGATGACACGCCACTGACCCAGCAAGTAAAAACAGAGATAGACAAATGGGACTATCTTAAACAAAGAAGCTTCTACACCTCAACAGAAACAGTGACCAAAATACAAAGAAAGTCTACAGAATGGGAAAGGATATTTGCCCAATACCCATCCGACAAGGGGTTGATAACAAGGATATACAAAGCACTGGCTGAACTCCACAAGAAGAAAACATCCAACCCCATCAAAAAATGGGGCGAGGAAATGAACAAAAACTTTCTCAAAGAAGAAATCCGAATGACAAAAAGGCACATGAGAAAATGCTCTTCATCACTAATCATCAGGGAGATGCATATCAAAACCACAATCAGATATCATCTCACACTACAGAGACTGGCCCACATCCTAAAGAACAAAAGCAACCAGTGTTGTGCAGATGTGGTGAGAAAGGGACCCTCCTTCACTGCTGGTGAGAATGCTGACTGGTACAGCCCTTTTGAAAAACAGTATGGACCATTCTCAAAAAATTAGAAATTGAGCTCCCATTTGATCCAGCAATACCACTCCTGGGAATATAACCCAGAGAGACAAAAAAAAAGTACGGTTGAAATGACATCTGCAGTTCTATGTTCATTGCTGCACTATTCACAATAGCTAAATTCTGGGGGAAAAAAAATGAGTGCCCGAGAACAGATAACTACAGCTACACAATGGAATACTATGTAGCTGTTAGAAAAGATAAAGTCATGGAATTTACATACAAGTGATACGATATGGAAAGTATCATGCTAAGTGTAATGAGTCAGAGAGGGACAGTCATAGAAGATTGCATTCATCTGTAAAATATAAAGTAACAAAACAGGAAACTAATACCCAAGAATAGCCGAGATGAGTACCAGGAGGTTCACTCCATGGCTTGCACATGCTAGGGGAAAAAGCACCTTAGATAGAGAAGGGAGCACCAAGTAAAGGGTGTTGGGAGGATCCTCCCAGGATGGGAAATGCATGCTGAAAGTAGACTAAAAACCAAACATGATTGCCACTCAATGCCTCTTTTGCAAACCACATCACCCTAAAGGAGAGAGAGAGCAAAAGGAAATGCCCTGCCACATAGTTGGGGTAGGATTGGGTGGGTGGGGGGTGGGAGGGCTACTGGGATCATTGTTGGTGGAGAATGGGCACTGGTGGAGGAAGGGGTACTCGATCATTGTATAACTGAAACCCAAGCACAAAAACTTGCAAGTGCACAACTGTGCCTCATGGTGTTTCACTAATAAAAATTTTAAAAAATATAAATTCTTCAAGGGAAAAAAAAAGAGACATATAAGCAGCTCTCCATAACTAGGGCAATGTGATTCTTCTTCCCAGGCAGTGAGAAAGCAGGTGATCCCGGGAGATAGATGCCAGCGATGCTCTCTGGAAAGCCTTATAGGGCAGTAGGGCTGTCCACGGGTCACAAGGTGTAATTATTAATGCATTTTCTGACAAGACCTGTCACTGCTATCAGACAGGCTTAACTGGTCTTTTGAGACCCTTTTTAAAAATATTAGTGAATCTTGCAACTAATCCAACACTTTTGTATCTTGGTTTTGCTGGGAGCTTTGAAGACTACATTTGGATAAGGAAAGGTTAAGAGAGAAATCTTAGAAAGAAATAAAGCTAGAATTTCATTGTATTTATCTTAAAAATATACATAAAACTTGATCTTTAGCTCAGTGATGGGTTTGCCTTTGTTTCTGCCCAACAGTCAATCTTGGTGTGAGTAGAAATGACAATAAAGCTGAAGAGTTTCTCATTGGCCTGAAAAAAAAAATAATCACCCGGATGTAAAAAACTTAGGTATTTATTTTATTATTACTATTATCTTTCTTTCAGGGAAACACCCAGTGATGCTCATGGCTTGTCTCTGACTCTGTGCTCAGGGATCATTCCTGGTAAGGTGCAAGTAACTGAACCTAAGTTAGCTGTATTTAAGGTATATGCCCTACACAGTGTACTATTTCTTTGGCCCCCAAATCCTTACTTATTACCATAGCACTGTAGCACTGTCCTCCTGTTATTCATCCATTTGCTAGAGCGGTCACCACTAACATCTCCATTGTGAGACTTGTTGTTACTGGTTTTGGCATATCGGATATGATAGGGAGCTTGCCGGTCTCGGCCGTGTGGGCGGGATACTCTTGGTAGCTTGCCGGGATCTCTGAGAGGGATGGAGGAATAAAACCCAGGCCAGTCGCTTGCAAGGCAAACACCCTACCTACTGTGCTATTGTTCCAGCCCACTTATTATCATATTTCCCCAAAATTTATGAGGCTATCTAAAATGCAGATTTAATTTTATAGCTATTCTCAGCAAATCAAAAACACTTTCACAGCAAAAAAAAAAGTTTTCAAGAATCTGCAAATGATCAAATGAAATATGAATCAAATGAAAATAGAGTAATCCAACATTTTTTTTTCACAGGTCCAATCCAGTAAACTGTGTGAACTTTAAATAACATTAATCCTTGCAATATTTCTTACATGTAAATGTGTATCAAAATGTAAATGTTCTCAAAAGAAAATGACCATGGGTCCAGGGAATACCGTGTTTATTTGCTAAAAATAATTCTATGTTCTTACAACAAACCAATGCACCACATAATGACTTATCAGGTAGATCCCTTGAATATACATTAAAAAACAAATTGTTTCATAGTTATCTATGAGATTTGCAATTTTTTCTTATGGAAATCAGCATGTGAAAGACCTAATGTGCATCCTACCAAAATAACCACAATCTTGGCTAGAAAATATTAACTGCAAAGCAAAGTGTCATAGCATTCATATTGTTTTGCTATGTTAAATGTATATCATTATAGACATTACTTTTTATATGGAAAAAAGGCAAGGGATATTTATATAACACCTCTTTTTAGAAATCAAATCTTTATTGCTCTTGAGTCAGAAATAATTTTATTGAGAAAAACATAATTTTGGAGGACATAAATTATATTACCAAGTGGAACAGATATGCTATATGTTTTATATTCATATTTTCCAAAGAAAAAAATATCTCTATGTACCATTTTGAAAATAGTGTAGAAAACATAAATACCTGCTCATTATTTTCAAACAAAATTCTTTCCAAATGGGTCCTTCTTTAAAAGAGCCATAACAAGCTCAATTCAATTTATTTTTATATTGAAGGTTTATACAAAGTATCATAAAATGTCTTACAGAAAATTAAAACGATAAGGAATACCTCATTGTATTGAATATAGTGTCTAGAATCTACAAACAAAATATAAAGTTTGCATATAATTGGTGTATAAGAAAAGAATGTTAGGATTTAAGACTACTTCTGATTAAAATAGCTTAATTTTCTGTACAATGTGAATTTTGAAAGGGAGTTCATATTTTCAAACAAAGTAAAGAAGGAAATGTAAAGAGACAACACTGAATATAATGGTTCATTATGAAAGCTTATGTGAATCCTCAAATCTTCACACATTCATTTCTTAAGTTTTATATTGTTCAAATGGGCTGGACTTTTGCTTTGCATGCAGCCGACCTGGGTTCGATTCCTCCACTCCTCTCAGAAAGCCCAGCATGCTACCAGCGTATCCCACCCACACAGCGGAGCCTGGCAAGCACCCTTGGCATATTTAATATGCCAAAAACAGTAACAAGTCTCATAATGAAGACGTTACTGATGTCCGCTCGAGCAAATGGATGAACAATGGGAGGACAGTGCAACAGTGCTATATTGTTCAGAAATAATCTTCAAAATGACCACATTAGTTTCTTTTGTGTGATCACAAGCTGTGATCAAGTGTCCAGGGGGGACACTGTTGATGATATTCAGCTCAGTGCGTTTGGGGGACAACCTGAAATACCAGTGTCATGCCAGTTAGTGCTTAGGGATGTTGCTGGAGAGAGATACAACCTCTTACTGCTATGCTGTTGCCCCATTTTAAAATGAGAAAAATAGACTAAAAATACTCAAAACAACAATAAAATATCTTAAGGTAAAGGTAAAGGCCCTCCCGTTGATCATTGATTTGCTCGAGCGGGCCCAGTAACGTCTCCATTGGAGACTTTGTTGTTACTGTGTCTGGCATATCGAATACTCTCGGTAGCTTGCCGGGCTCTCCGAGAGGGGCGGAGGAATCGAACTCGGGTCGGCCATGTTGGCCGCTTGTAAGGCAAACGCCCTACCCGCTGTGCTATCGCTCCAGCGATAAAATATCTTACACAGGTGATAATGGCATATGTCAAAGAGATAGGGACTGATAACAGTGATGACAGGGATGTGGTGAAAAAGAAAGTCTCATAGATTCATTGCAGGTGGGAAAGCATCTGCCTAGCTTCTTTAGAAAACAAACTGGAGATTTCTCAAAATTAAAAGGGAAAATTGAACTCCTATGTGACTCAGGAATTCCAATGCTTGGTATCTATTCCCAAAACACAGAAATGGTCATTTGAATGGTTATGAGTATATGCATATTCACTGAAGTGCTTAGTACAATAGCCAAAGCATGAGGATAAAAAACACCAAAGTATCAAACAACTGACGAATAGACAAAGTTGTGAAGTATAGTATTTTGCTTGCTTAGCCTCCTTAAGTAGCTGGCAGAATGAGGTTAACCCATGAGTCATGTTTTGGTAGAACTTTCCAATGGTGAAGAATGAAAAAGGAAATCCTGGCCAGAGGGAGAGTACTGAGGGTAGGACAATTGCTGTGCATGCAGCCAAGCCAGGTTTGATAGCTGGAACAACAAAAATTTCCCTAAACATTACAAGGAGTGATCCCTAAACACAAAGACAGGATTAAGTCCAGAGCACAGTCAGGTGTGGTCTATAACTTCACCGCCCCCCCCCCCCCACCAACACCTAGAGAAATGAAAGGAAAATTTAAAAAATAGGAAATTTCTCCATAACATTACAGTAGTGTTATGGGTGATTTGGGGTGGTGGAGTTAGGTTGAAATGGTTAGACGTTATGAGACAGTTTACTGAAGAGGAAAAATATATTACAGATAAAGTGATGTAAAAATATATATCAAACACATGGAAACTTTGTAGAATGCTGAATTTCACAAATCAATGAAATTTCTATAAGATCATTGTCAAGTAATAATCCCTGCCAACGTGATATGAAGTAAATATATCCAGCAGTCTTCGAGTAGGGAAAATGTCCCAATAGCCGGAGTAGAGAGACCTTGCTTTGGGCATCCCAAAAAGTCCACAGATACTCTTCCATCAACCAGAGAGAATGAAGGAATGTGCCTGCACAGAAGCAGGGGGTGGGAAGGGGTGGGCGTGGTGGGAGGGATACTGGGAACGTTGGTGCTATTGAATGGGCACTGGTGGAAGGATGGGTACTTGAACATTGTATGACTGAAACATAATCACAAAACTTTATAAATCTATAATTGTATCTCACAGTGATTTATTAACCTAAGATTTAAAAAGAAAAACAAAGGATAAAGTAAATATGCCTATTAAAACTTTAAAAGGAGCTCCAATAATGATTAACTTATTCTGAAATAACGCAAAGTTCATGGCCCCTAAAAAATAACAGTGGTCTTTTGCAGGACAATGAAATGTAGATGTTCAGAAGCAATCAAAATCCAAAATCAGATGAAGATTATTATCCATATATAGAATAAAATAACAAACATATCTTTACTAAGGAACACTGTTCAGTAGAAACAGACCCAGAAATGACAGACATGTTGTATTTTAAAATCAAGAGTTTTGACTTTTTAAAAAGTTTTAAGTTTTTGCAGTAATTTTTGTTGTTGTTGTTTAAATATGAAGTCACCATGCCTACTTGATGGCTGGAGCAATAGCACAGTGTTAGGGCGTTTGCCTTTCATGCGGCTGGCCTGGGTTCAATTCCTCTGCCCCTCTCGAGAGCCCGACAAGCTACTGAGAGTATCCCGCCTGCATGGCAAAGCCTGGCAAGCTTCCTGTGACCTATTCGATATGCCAAACACAGCAACAACAAGTCTCACAATGGAGACTTTACTGAGCAAATCGATGAACAACAGGAGGACAAAGCTACAATGCCTCCTTGATGGGCACATTTTTTAAAAAAAAGTTTGTAGATAGAGTTTGGATCCCATGCTTACAAGATTGTTTGGTCTGTAGTTTAGATTATACATATACCACATCCCTATACCACTGACATGCTACAGGATACTGACCATGATTCCTGTTACTCTGGCCATGTCTTCTGTCTTCCCTCTTCAATATATTCCCTTACCTGTCCTTATTTCTGTAAACCAGGGTCCAGGGTAAATTGGATAATGACAGATATGCTACAAGTTAAAACCAAATGCTTTTATCACTGTTATAATTATAATAAATTTGGTAGGGGGAAAGATACAGTGTCGAGAAAAATGAAGAAGTGAAAATAAATCAAGTGACATCATTTTGAGAGGAAAAATAAAAATTCACAAATAAATATGACCCTGGAAACTTTTAACTGTCAATTTTTGACAATTTAGGTAAAAAAAATCAGTGAGTTTAGAAACAAAACAATGTAATCAAAAGAAAGACTCGTGATCAGATAGTGATTATTGGATCTTCATTTTCATAAATATTAAAGTATGGATGGTGCGAGTAAAATATTATCTTGAACAATGTAAAAAAAAGTGAGTTAAATTGGACCAGTTGTGAAGAATTTGAGATAATGGCTAACAAGTTAGATTTTATTTGCAGACTGTTGGCTTTTGCAGTTTCTTTTTAAGGAGAAGAGTAGTGTAATCAGAGCTAAACTGTATGTCTTACAACATTATGCTTTCTCCAGAAAGAGTGGAAAAGATTGGCTCGTTGACTTTGGGCATTATGTTACTAAGAAAATATATCAGTTTATTGGAGTATTTCACAATATTTTGTTCAATTGTTATTCAGGCATTTACTCCTTCAAGAAGTATTACTCATACCTACAAGGGTATGTTAATAGACTCCTGCTGTACTGTATATATTGCACCTATTGAGCAGAGCTAAGGCATTTTGAGAAAACAAATATTAAGGGAATCATGAAACCTTAATTTTCAAAGCTGGAGATCATTATCTCTTGTCATAATGTGCTACTCCATGAATTTGTTTGTGTTCTTGACCCAAAGATTGAATAATGAACATCATTATAACAGTAGGATATCTGACAAGACAATCAAAATCAAGTTCACAATTGTAAGAACAGAGTGACAATTATTTACCTATAAAGAATAAGAAAGTGTGCTTCTTAAAATGAGTTCATGTTTCAGGAAAACCTAGATGAATCATTTACATGTGATTTTTTACCTTTTCCATAGAGAAGTAATATGATCATATTGAATGTATCTGGCAGATAAAACAGGATGCCAAATATTTGAGTGTGCTGGTGTATGGTAGTATTTCTCACCTATTTACCTAGCTTCATTGCTAAAGCTATGCTCTCATACTCAAAATTCCCTTGAGGGTTTTTTTTTTAACATATTTGTTTAGGGGGCTGGAGCGATAATACAATTGTTAGGGCATTTGCCCTACACGTGGCCAATCCTGGTTTGATTCCCAGAATTCTATATGGTCCACTGAGCACCGCCAGGAGTAATTCCTGAATGCAAATCCAGGAGTAACCCCTGCGCATCATCAGGTGTGACGCAAAAAGTAAAAGGAAAAAGTATTTGTTTAGTGAACAAGCCATAAAACAATAGTTGGCTATTTGGTTGACATTATTGCCAAGGAGGTTTTTCACAATAACTTAATTATTTTCCTAGTTTCATATAGTTCACGTGATCTCAATTCCTATGTGACTTAAAGAAATGCAGCTGCAGGAGCATCCTCTGCAACATCATTTAAAGAGGCCCAGATAACTGTTTTGTGAAAAAATTCAGACTATGGATTTAGGATTCAGATTTTCTGACTTTGAACTTTAATCCTGCTAACTGCCCTTCAGTGACCTTGAGCAGCTTATTTAAACTCTACAGACTGCAGTATTAACAACTACAAAAGTAAGGTCAAATGATTTATTTGTGGATTAAATTTGGGAGTTAGAAATTTATTAGATAGTGCTTGGCACATTGTCAGAACTATGTAATCATTGCTTTTTATAAAATACTCATTTCTCTAGAAGACTAACAAGCATAGCTTTTAAATTGTATTTATCATCAAGCTTTCTAACCAAGCATAAATTCTGCTGAGAGGAAAAGATGAATGGTGTCAGGTTATTACACACCCTGGGAGGAAATGCATAAGGAACTGAATAACTCGCCTCTGTAAGGTCAGCTCATTGATATTTAACCTATTCAGAAATACAAAGGCACCGTAGAAAAGTAGGTAAAATTCGTAGGAATGAGGTATAGTATGATGAAATGGGGAATGCTTCTAAAATTAGTTGTGGACATGAAGATTTATACCTGACCACAAGAATTTTTAGCTTGTAGCACACTATTAATCTAGTAGCTAATAGTTGATTCCTAACATTGACATAACCATCCTACTCTATTTTCTATGTAAAATCAGAAATAAAAAGTGAGAATATTGGACCAAGAGTGATGGCACAAAGGATAGGATATGTATGTTGTCTGTGATCAACCCTGATTTAATCCCCAGTATTTTGTAAGGTCCCCTGATCACTGCTGGAAGTGATTCCCGAATAAAGATTCTAATAGTAAGTCTAGCCAGGTGTGGGGAAGATGAGAGAAGAAAGAAAGAAAGAAAGAAAGAAAGAAAGAAAGAAAGAAAGAAAGAAAGAAAGAAAGAAAGAAAGAGAAAGAAAGAAAGAGAGAGAAAGGAAGAAAGAATAAAGGAAGGAAGGAAGGAAGGAAGGAAGGAAGGAAGGAAGGAAGGAAGGAAGGAAGGAAGGAAGGAAGGGGAAAAGAAAGAGGAAAAGAAAGAAAGAAAGAAGGAAAGGAAGAAAGAAAGAAAGAAAGAAAGAAAGAAAGAAAGAAAGAAAGAAAGAAAGAAAGAAAGAAGGAAGGAAGGAAGGAAGGAAGGAAGGAGAAAAATAGGGAAGGGAGGAGAAAAATAGGAAAAAAGAGAAAGACGGAGAGAAAGAAAGGAGAAAATCTCCCAAAGATGGAGAAGTAGTACAGGATTAAAGTACTAGTTTTCAGCTTCCTGGCCTGCTTTTATCCCTGGCGTTACATATGCTGCTCTGAGTAGCATTGCATACTGTCCTGTAAGAGTGTCAAGAGCGACCCCTGAACACAGAACCAACAGTAAGTACTGAATATTACCAGGTATTATCTGAAAAACAAAGCAACAGTCAAACAAACAAACAAGCAAAAAACCAAAAAAACGGTGAGAACTTTGCAATCAGAGAGATCAGAAGGTGAAGGCAGTTACTGTATAAACAGCCAAAACTTTTTTGATCCCTGGCACTGAATATGGTCCCCTGAACACCATCAAGAGGTATCCCTGAGAACAGAGGCCAAGAGTAAGTCTCGAGAATAGTCAAATGTGGTCTATCACTTCATCTCCAAAAGTGAGTACATAAAAAGTATTTTTATATAGTATATGAAATATAATTGCAATGAAACTTTCACTAACTGTTGACTCAGAATGCTAAGTGAAACTTGACTCAATTTAATTATAAGATATTCAAATGAAATCCAATTAAATTTGATATATTTAAATTTCATTAGGGGTGAGGAATAGACATCAAATGAGGTCCAGAATTTTTTTCCTCGTTATGAGCTAAATATTCCATTTCTCCACTAATCTGAATGACTTAGAGATGATTTGTTCAACTGGCAAATATCAGAGCTCTTTTGGTTTTCCTTACACGGAAAAAGATAGATGGGCTCATTGATACCCAAAAGAATGAGAGCAATGTGGTTGAAAAAAACATAATTAAATAGTATGACATTATAAATATGTGCTCACTGAGAGAATGTAAAAGATATTTCAAGGCATACTGTGGAATAAAGGAAAGTGTCTATACACATCCCTCTGGAGTGTAAAAAAGCAATAGTTCCTATTCATTTCATTCCCAGGATAACAGAAAATGTGTCCAGAGGCTCAGAATATAAGATATCAAATATTCTGAGTCCTATGTCTTTGCTCCCTATTATAGCATTTTTCTCAACATGTCCCCATGGTTCATGGTCCTCTTCCCACTCCAGGGCTCTGTGATTTACATTAATATCTGTGGCACAGCAAAGATATCCAACATTGTGCTTGTAGGACTAGCACAGTTTAGTTCCTTATTGAACTGATGGAGTTATTAATGTCTAAAATTTGGGCTTTCTTTTGATAAACAGGAATCAAAAGGCTAGGAGTTAAGATAAAGTTCATAGCTGAACACTCTATAGTAATATTTTACATCTGTAGGATGCATTAGTTTATAAAATCTTTAGTGGATTGTGTCATATTGTCTTTCATAAATTTAAGCCAAGTCTTATTTTGATGAGCCAAACAAATAGAGAAAATCCAGAGATATGACCTAAAATAATGATTAAGTAAGCAAGGTGATTATAGATAAATGACATGGTAATATTTGTTTTTTAATGTTGATTTTCTTTAATGAGTCCCTCACCACTTCCAATTCAAAAGATAGAATAATCACTGGGTTCAGTTATTGCACCCCTTTCTCAGCAGGGATATGCTCTCTGAGATATCAACTGGGTTTAAAATTTTGTTATTTTTCATATTATTTATGAAATTTTATCCCCTACACCTTTCTTTCTATACATAGATACACACATATGCACAAACACACATACACACATTTTTATGGCCATATCCATCAGTGCTCGCATTTTATTGCTGACTTCTGGCTCTGGTGTGGTCGAGGTTCGCTTCTGGTAGGTGCAGGGGACCAGATGGGGTACCTCTGAAAGAATGTAGGCCACTAGTGTGCAAAACAAGCGCCTAACCTGCTCTTAGGCCTTTTATTTTTTTATGTTTTCGCTTATTTAAATACTTTTGACTCCCAAATGTATATACTTAGGCTAAATATGTGTCATTACCTCACCTCCATTTCATGCTTTCCTACTTCGTATTTATTAGCCATAATATCTCCATAATCTAAATCAAAAATATGTAGTACCTTTCTGCTTTTCACTTTCTTCCTCTTTTGTTACATAACATCAATTTGAAAATATTAGTTTATTTTAAAAACAAACCAAAATTGTTTATATTCTTCCAAGTTCTAGCATTTTTTCACTGCCGCCATTATAATGAAAGGCTCTATTAGCTTCTCACCCGAGATATTTCAATAACCTTCATCTACAGTCTTGTTCGAACTTTTTCTCTTTGATCCGCCACCAGAGTGATCCAGTTCAAACTTAACATCAATCCTATTATTCAAATCTCTCCACTAAAAAATAAAAATAAAATTGCTATACTAATCTGTAAAACACCAACTTTGATCTTTAGAACTTCTCTGAAACACCACCTAACATTATTTTTTTTTCTTATTCAAGGGAATTATCTTTCCTCTGTGTAATTCTGTGAAGTCAACAAATACAAATTTGCTTCAGAGCCTTTTCCCTTGTTTTCCTCTGCCACTTTCCCCAGGAGAGTCTAATACCCCTCATTAAATTGTTCAAAACTTTCTTTGCAGTCCTATTAAAAATGCCACCTGGCCTTCAGTCTATGAAGTGCCTACTAAAATATTCATAATAAATATTGAGTTAGATACTTTTTAATATGCAAAGAAATCCCATGTTTGCTATGAATGTTCTGCAAAGCTTGTTAGAAGTTCCAGGTCCTATTTTCAGACCTGTTTTCAGTATAGTCTGTTTATCCTTTGTAACTTTTAGTGCCAGAAAAATAAAATAGTATTTGGAAATAAAACAGGATATTCATGCCAATATTATTATAGTATTTAATGTATGTTAATATTAGAATGTCTATACATCTTTGCAAGTTTTGCAGGGTCTTTACTAGTAAAAAATGTGTTCTCAGCAACTAATAAAAACAGGTAGTTAACTATGAAGATAAAGTCAAAGAGCAGCGATTTAATTTTTTAAAGCAATTGATATCTACCATCTCATAACTGATGATTGAATTATTTGAAAATGAAGTAGGAGTGTACCCCCACCTCCCATCCCCACCCCTTACACACACACACACACACACACACACACACACACACACACACACACCAATTGCAAATTCCTTAGGTCCTTGTGGACATAAATAAAATAATAAAATAACTGGAGCTGATCTGATGATATGCGGAGGCTCCAGCGTCCAAGATCAAAGATGGAATCAGAAATATCAGGCAAAAACAGAAAGTGGGAAAAAAAAGTATTGAGGTACATAGACCTCTTGAGAAGTACAGGTAGATCTTAGCTAAGACCCCTTTCTTTCTCTTTTAAAATTATATACCATGCCTTAGATATGAGCTTCTCCCTTGTCCTCCCTGGTCCCCAGCGCTGGGTACGTTGAGTTGACACCGAACGATCTCACACAGCCACAAATGCTGCTGGAGGTGGGGAGTCAGGCAGTAGGGAGACACACATCCGCGTAGTAGTTTTTGTGATGCGATTAGTATGTGTAGTTCCCTCTTTGGCTTCATACCAGTCTAGTAGTGACCAGGTAGGAGTTCTTATACGTACTGTGAGTATGTTCAGCTATGGAAAACAAAATCTATCATTGTAATTGTACCATCTTATTGAGCAGACTTTCTAAGTCTAGTTATTGTATCATAATACATTCAGCATTTTACTTATACATTGTTAGGGCCTTCTTGAATCTAATGCTGTTCAAGTTCCTTTGGGAAGATATTTCCTTTGAATTTGCTCACTTAAAGCCACATTTGAACTCCTAATCATTTTCTTTATGTGTCCAAATGGCTAGAGTGCTGTACATTATGTGCATATTCCTTGCATACTCAAGCAGTTATACTTTAGTGCTGTGTTAGAATGTCCATTTTTATAAAGTTTATTGGATTCAAGTTCTTTTTGATCATCATGTCCTTTGGAACCTACCCTATTAAGTGTCCTGGATATTATCTATTCCCTACTTGGCACTGCATTATATCAATTTGTAAAACAAGTCTAAAAGATTTTTTACCAGTTACTCTATTTATTATTACATCCATCATTTTTTGTATGAAAAATTTTTGTGCTGTGTACCCACTAATGGGGACATATATATCTCTGTCTTACACAACAATGACAATACTTTGAGAATAAAGGATGTAGATAATCTCTAAGCACAAATTTCTTTCATCCAGCTCATTCATCAACTACACTCAATTTCCTCTTTTTATCTTTTAAGTTAAAGGAAAGAAGTTATCTATATAACCTCATAAAAATTTTACTTATTTTGCAATACATTAATGTGTGTTGACCTAGAAATGTTGGTGTTATTTTCTAGAACAGTCTCTTTGTAAATTATTTAATAACTTTTATCAAATCAATCCTATCCTTATGGAGTTAATAAGGGATCCATATTATTTAAAATCACAGATCTTAGAGGTAAGCAGTTCCCCCTTTAGTGACAGCACCATCAATTCTATGCTTTGATACCAAATTTCTGCATTTGTATGATGTGGAACTACAATTATGGTGACAATTGAACGTTAGCAACTATTTTGGAAGAACTGCTTACTCTTAGAGAATTTGTAACTTGTGCTACTTTGTCTTAACAAGATTTCCAAAAATATTCAGAGTATCAGTTCTGAATAGATATTCAGGACGCAATCTGAATTCAACCACTTCACACTCTAAAACTATTTTCAATGTGCCTTCATTCTGACTTTGCTCATTTTGTTAATGACATTCAACAAACTCAGGAAGCACTTTATCTCCGAAAGTGATACCTTAGAAAATTCCTCTGCTCAATTTAATTAGTTGAGATGTCTGCTAGTGGATAATTAGTTCACTCAGCAGGAAAAAAATTGAAATATTTTTCAAAATACAGTCTTAGATTTTAATCCTCAGATAATATAAAGAAACTACCTTAAAAGAAAGATTTCTAATGAAAATGTTCTATGTTAACCCTTAAATTCAAATAAGCAGCTATTCTGATAAAAAATGCATCATTGTTTGGCAATAATGCTTTAATTTTTATTTTTTTAATATTTCAATTTTAAAATGTCA
The DNA here is from genome assembly GCF_029834395.1 of Sorex fumeus. Taxonomy (NCBI): domain Eukaryota; kingdom Metazoa; phylum Chordata; class Mammalia; order Eulipotyphla; family Soricidae; genus Sorex; species Sorex fumeus. Next base: position 37,640,198 of record NW_026606322.1, on the reverse strand, counting down.
CATTTCATTGACAATTTCATAAAAGTGCATTAGCTTCCATATAGAAGATGGCAAAATTAGCTGATCACTAATGATATAGTGTAATAGTAAAAATATAGATGACAGATATGGCTCTTGCTATAAATATTCTGGTATAAAATATATGCATTTTATATAAAATGCTTTTAAACACCACTGAATAAAAGATATACTTAATAAGAATATATTTATTAATGATATAGAGATCTGACATTTTTGCTCTGAGGTCAATTATCCAGCACAATTTGTGGAGAGGTGGGGGAGAAAAAGAATTGCTAAAGCAAATAATAGCAATGGAGATAATTCTCAACTCTGAGCCTTCCCACAGTCCCTGGGCAGGACCTCTTAAGTTAGAACAAGAAATTCAGCAGTGTCATTAATTGGTCAGCCAAGCACTGCTGTGCGGGTTATAGCAGTCATTTCTCATCGTCTAGAAGTTTGGTTTCACCAGAATTTTTGGATGTCTTGAAATTTGTTGATTCTTATATTCTCCCATTCTTTTGCCCATGTAACAACGCCCACATTCACTCTAATCTTTTCCTAAAAGCATGCTCTGATCTGTGAGAGACATCTCAGTCTCAGTTATATTTGATTTGTTTTCTATTTTAACATAGTTAGGGCTCATTGCAAAACAGAATTACAAAAACTTCAAAGGTTTTCATGGGAAGGGGGTCATTCCGGCCAGTCCTTCACGCCCTACTGAGGTCACCAGTTGCTCCCCATGAGCGACTCTCCGGCATGGCCATGGCCCCAGAAGCACAAGGACTTAATGCAGAAAACCAGCAGCTTGGAGCAGAAAAGCGAACGAACTATGCGTTAATCCGCACCATCATGCCTGCCCGGAGGGGAAAGGGTGTTGGACCTTTCGCCCTTTCCTCCATGGAAAGAAAGATGGTGGCCGCATGGGAGCCTTGTGGACAGCAGGTCTGAGACGGGGGTCGGGGGGCGACAAAAACCTCATGGGAAGGAGGGAGTTCCGACCTGTTCTTCATGCCCTACCGAGGTCACCAGTTGCCCCCCATGAGCAGCTCTCCGGCACGGCCACAACTCCAGAGCACAGAAACCAATCTCTTAATTATCTGACTTTTAGTAGAAATACTTCCAAGGTTAATAAGTGAAATAGCAGAAATTCAAAACCGGCCGCGTGACAGAATTTAATTCTTGAACTCAGCTGTAAAAAGCAAATCATTTCACAACGCTTTTTCAGCATGTCTGATTTGGGGGGAGTGGTAAACTCTAAATAATAATGGTGCATCTTTTATCAAAACAATGAATCTAGTCAAAGTAGATAAAGTGTTAACTAGAACTCATCTGCCTCACAGGAATTAGGAGGGGTGGGAGGTGGGGTTTTATTGGGGTTTGTGGTAAAAAATAAGTATTTGTAAAGGGAAATGTGTTTGATATTTGCATGACTCTTTGTAACTTTTCCCACAGTGATTCAATAAATAAATAAATTATAAAAAAAAAACTTCAAAGGTTTGAGGTGCTCTACCACGGGGTAAAATTGTCATGTCCTTCTTAAAGAAGTTTTCTTTAACCCTATCAAGTCTTTACACAGTTATATCAACTGGGGAATTTGATTCAGAGAATTGTTATTTGAATTTCAATGAATTCTTATACGAATACTTGTACACACACATATATGTCATATAAAATATTAAACTATAGGGGCTGCAGTGATAGCATAGTGGGTAAGGCATTTGCCTTGCATGCAGTCAACCCAGGTTCAATTCCCAGCATCCCATATGGTCCCCTGAGCATCACAGGGGTAATTCCTGAGTGCAGACCCAGGAGTAACCCCTGAGCATCACCAGGTGTGTGTGAGCCATAGGAAAAAAAATTAATCTATAGAATTTAATCATCACAAGAAAGCCCATTACACCTGTAAATATGTGATCTGAAAAGGAGAAAAAAAATTTGGTACATGGTTTAATAACATTCATCATTATCACACAAATATAAATCTTCACTTTGTGTATTATGTGAGCATAAAAATTCTTGTATACATATATGCAATTAATAGCCACTAATTTATAAAATTAACTAGTGAAAATAAAACAAACCCAACAACACTAAATAGGTAATATAGAAAATTTAGTGATTTTTTTGAGACATAGAATAACATTGTCAAATTAAGAAATCCTTTAAGAAATATTAAATTTCCCACAGTGAGGAGCATACATGAGTAGTATATATACATTTGTTTTTTTATGTGAAGGAAAAAACTCTATTCTTATTTGCATAATGCCACTTGAAACACAAGATTTTATTTAAGATTTTATCAGTGCTACAGTTCTTGAATCTTTCATTAGAATAAATGACATACATATATTTTGGCATAAGAATATTCCATTCATATTTTACAATATTTTGTAAACTTGTGCATTTATTGTACTATTTTATACACAACATTGAACGACCATGTCTTGCTTCTATTTTATAAAATACAATTTTACATTCTCATTTTTAATTAAATAGAGTATTTACTTTTTAATATGTAAAGCTTTCCATAGTCAAATATTAATTTATTTGAATAGTAGCATAAATTAGTAACTTCACACTTATTTTTAAACATTACACTCACATTTTAATAAGCATTTCTTAGCACTCTATGTGGTATTGATTCATGAAGAAAAGTATCAGTTGAATATTCATATTCACAACTCTAAAATGCATGTGTTGCTTTGTTATTCAGTGAGGACTGGCTGTCAAAATTGAAATTTTCTTTCACAAAATTATTCAGCAAAGTTTAAGAGTAACTTAATTTGCTCTTCCAAATTTTTTTAAGCCTAATAATTCAATTATAATTGAAGAAAAAATATATCACATGCAATGAATGAAGTAGAATATTAGAATATACAATGTCTAGTAATTGTATTTTTAAGTCAATAGTTAGGGTGTTAATCACTTAACCACTTAACTTCCTGTTAGTCGTCGATTTGCTCGAGCGGGCGCCAGTAACGTCTCCATTTGTCCCTGTCGCGTGCTAGTGTAGCCCAATGGCATCTATTTGCTCCGGAAACATTAAGGGCCTCAAACCGATCGTTCATGATCTTGACGAAGAAGTCTGACCAATACAGTTAGGGTGTTATGAAGAATTATTATCTCCTAGATGCATCTTTATTGTAATATATTGAGTTTACTAGGAGTAATTTCAAGTTACTATTTAGATATAGTTTATGAGATAAAAATTTAATATGAACTTAAGATATACACAAAATTAATATTTATCTTTATGTGATAATGTACATAACTATATAGTTTACCAACAACTAACATTTTATTGCTTTTCAGCTTACAAATTTGAACATCTACAGTCTTTCCTTGTGATGACTAAGTTCTCTAATGTCTTACATGGAATATGATAGTAGAATACTTAGAATTTCCTCCAAAAGGAAAATGAAAATTCTGCTTCTCTGTGCAAGCGATTGCTGTAGGCTTTTCATAAATAATCTTTAGTTACCTATCCAGCTCTTTGGAATATTTAGAGAATTACATCTATGAATGTGAACTAGTTTTCTGTTATTTTGTACTCAGTAATACAAATTCGTTTATTACAGTTCTGTAAGTTAGAAGTACGTTTTTCATTTGTTTTTGTAAGTTAGAAGTATTTTTTTTCATTTCCTATGATGAAGAAGTTCAGACTTGTATTGATGGGTCATACATACTTTACAAATACGTTCCAAATATTACACTTAGGATATGTCTTTCCTCTTCTTCACATGGTAATTTTCTTTTTTAAAAAAATAATTGAATCATCTGTAAGTGAGGCAAGGACTTGGTGGTGGGTGTGTAAACACACACAAAGGACGGGCCAAGGGACGGCAGCAGCCTATATCTCCTGCCGCCCGCGTTCGGTAGTCTCAGGCCGTTTCCCCACTCTAGGGACGTTGATGGCGATGGTAAGGCCAAGGAAGGAAAGGAGGGCCAGGCTGGTTGGTCTTTATAGCAATTTATTACATGAAAGAGATATATGTCATGGAGGCCCCAGGATCTCTCAAGCACGTGCTCACCCACAGGGCCCCGAAAATCTCCTTATATAGATCATGGTACCTCTAAAAGGCACAATACAGTGATGTCATCAAAAGGAGTTATAGAAAGAACATTGAGGCAGCAAAACATACATTGTTTCTTTATATCTGCAGGCTAGTAATCTTGGAAAGAAGATACAAAACCAAGACTGAAACCTTTCACAAGCTACCAGCACTTGGATTTGCATTCTAAAGACCAATCTGCTAGAATTTGGAATCTACATCCCAAAGACAAGTATCTGAGTTTTGTATCCCAAAGACTAGCCTGGCTAGAACCAGGAATCTGCATGCCCCCATGTGAAGCTTCTTCCCAGGTAAAAGTCCGTTGCTAAGGAGGTTACTAGGGAGGTTGGGAGCCTTGATGGTCTTCTTTGGGCTGAATCACTAAAGTTAATCAGATTAAAGGGGAGGTCCAAAAAAAGGAATTTCATGGGGAGGAGTCCTATATCCGCAGGGTCTGGGGATGGTCTTATCAGACAGGCCTTTTCTGTATCCACAAGATGGATCATTCCTAGAATTCTTCTTCCATTAAACTTTGTTTCATTGCAAAGGGCCTTTCCCTATCTATCTGCCTACATCACTATCATGTCTAAGAAAGCTTTGTTTAATCCATTGTCATAAAGATAATTTATTTCCTTAATTCTTTTTTCTAAAAGCTTTCTATTCTTATATCTAGGTGTATTTCCATTTTAAACTTAATTTACATAGTTAACAGTAAACACTAAATGCTCTGAAAGTGATTTTGGTACTCTCTAAAGTTTGAAAAGTATTTCCAACAATAGTGATATAAGTGAGAAAATCTTAATAAAGACAACATTTTATCATAATCCATCTTCAAATAGATGCTTCTTTTGTGTGGGTAACAAAAAATTATTAATCTGAAATTTCACTGAAATTCATGAACAAAAATTTGAAGTCATAATTTATGGGTAAGCAAGTATAATAAAAGATAGTAAAACAGAAATTAACAGTAGAAGATGCTTCTATTGTTAAAATTGTAAACAGGTAAACCAATTAAAATTATATATTGATTATTAATTTTGTTTTATTAATATCCTTAATCATGTAATTTAAGAATAAACATAAATTAGAATGTAAAAATGTATTTTTATGGCTGTATTTTCTCTTAGGTAATCGAAGTACTTACCTCATTCAGTTATAATGAAAGAAAATGATTTGCTTGGCTTATTTAATTATCAATAAAATTGTGTTGTCTCCTGTCTTTACAGAACAAAATGCATTTTATTATGTATTTATTCACAGAACATTTTTCTCATATATTTTTAATTCTGAATTATTTTACTTTGCAAATATAAGTGAGTAATTTTTTGTAACAAGAACATAAGTGTTTCCCATTGAAATATATTTGTTATAGATACCCAAGAAAGACAGAAAAAATAAAAGTCTAATGATGTTTAGGAGTAAATAAAGTTCAATACATATGAAGAATGCAAGTTAGTTTAATTTCAGATATAGCAATAAGACAAACTTTAGCTGCTGTAATCATTTTAATAAAATATTGAAATGATTTTAGGAATGAACAAGTGGAATTTAAATATCTCTCTAAAGAGAGGAAAAATTTGATTCATTTTCTCATTACTTTACCTTGAAACTTAAGAAATACATAGACTGTAAAAATATTACTGAAATTTTTAATAAGTTGTTTTCTGATTGTTTGAATGCAATAAATTTGCCTTACTTGCCATGTTAAAATGGTACTATTTTATGACCAAAAAGATAACACAGGGGTTAAGGAACTTGCCTTGAATGTCCCTGATATTCAACATTTGAGGTGATCAAAATCAAATGGGAGCAATAAAAGAGGAAAAACAACAACAACAACAACAATATGGTGCTGCTATAAACATGAGAGCAATCATGGTAAAATTTCAATAAATTATTTGAAAGCTAAATTAGTTGTTGAATGTTTAATGTAATTTTAAAACACTAGACTATGAATTTATCTTCTATCATTAAAGTCAATATTATACTCATGGTGGTCTACTTCTATTTTAAAAGTATCTCAAAATATATTTATCATCATTAGATTACATAACTTGCTATGATTTTCATTGTAAAAATAATTATAAGTGATATCTATCCGAATGGATGAAATATAAAATAAAAAACACTTTGTATATAAAAGCCAATTATTATGCCTATATCATAATACTAGGGCTGGAGTGATAGCACAGCGGGTAGGGCGTTCGCCTTACACGCGGCCAACATGGCCGACCTGAGTTCGATTCCTCCGCCCCTCTCGGAGAGCCCGGCAAGCTACCGAGAGTATTCGATATGCCAGACACAGTAACAACAAAGTCTCCAATGGAGACGTTACTGGGCCCGCTCGAGCAAATCGACGATCAACGGGAGGCCCTTTTATCATAATACTAAATAATATGCTGACACAGAAAATATAATTTTACTACATATTCACTATAATTCATGTCCCTATTTCTCTTTATGCCTTGACCCTACTTAATAGAATGCAAGTGCAATTACATTTGAAATAAAAAATGTAATCATAAGATAATGAAACTTCTTTTAAAAGTTTCTCATTATCAGTACTCACTATAGGATTTGAGAATAAATGCACGCATAATAATTTTTGTATTATTTTAAATGCTAGCTCTCTTTCAAATCGACATGAATCTGCATTCCTATGTATAGGAGTAGGTGAACAGAAATTCAAGGTTTGTAGAAGGTTTTTTTTTGGCATGTTGGAGTTGTCACAGTCTCACACATGGGCCTCACAGATGCCCAGACCTACATAGATTCATTTTGGAGAAGACTCCTTAAGGCACTAATTAGCATATGTCATTTTGTTTCCATTGAAAAATTTAGTATATCTATTGTAATTTTTTTTCAAAATCCGAATATATCTTTAAACCTAGATTGGTTCATTTTTTTCCTGAACATTTTTGTTCCTGTCAACTTCATAAAAACTACAACTTCTAAAGGTAAGAATTTTCTGTGCAGCATTATAAATTTCAGTTTTAGTTTCACTAGGCAGATAGTCTTACTTTTCAAATGCTAGTCAGTTATTGCCATAGGAAAGCAAATAAAGGCGATGTATAAATGAATGCACGTGTCTTGAGTCTGTTCATTCTAATGTACAAAGAAAAATAATGAACCTGACTTGAACATCAGGCAGAGTTTACTGAACTGTAATAAGCCAGCTTCTTACAACTTTCTGGAAGAGATGTTTGGAAGGTAGAGGCCTTAAGCAGAGTAGAATTCTGCATCAGGCATAATATAAATATTTATATATTATAGATTTTCCTTATCTTAGCTTTCTCTTACTGGAGCAATCTTTATTTCAATCAGTACTCCAATCAAGCATAAAACAAAAATCTATTCAAAGTGATGCATATTCATGATGCCTTTCATTGTATGTGGCTGTATAATAACTGCAGTAATATTTCATCTTATGGGATATAACTAAATTGGATCTCTATGACAATATGTTATGTAATCTTTTGACTGAACCTAGTATGTGTGTGTATATAAATAAAATTTTGTTATATTTTCAAATAACATAAAATAAGTTTAATGTCATATTTGTTTACTTTTCCATACAAGTAACAATAAACTATCCTGGAATGATAGCTCTATAATAAAAGAGCAAGTATGCAACATTGAAAGAAAGTAATCCATGCCACATAAAATTAAGATTTATATGATAATTAATATTATATAATATTTCTATATTTGAATCCTGGTCTTCTGCATCATAATTAAGGTATAATGGACTCCTCTGTGACTGCCCATGCTTTAGAGGGTTCAAAAATTACCCACTTCCTTAGGGAGAGATTAGATCACAGAATAACCAGCTACAGGCTATGTATGCATTATCCTGTAGGATATTGCAGTAAGGAATAAGGAAAGGTTTTAAAGTAGGAGATACTGATATGTAGATAAGATATTGACTTTCCCTCAAACCTAAACATCTGCAGTGCAGTTCATCTTAAGGACCTTATAAAAACACTACAACATTTCTTACTATTATGAACAATTCAACTCCAATTGTTTTCTTTTTTTTTCCACCCTAGAAACCAGGGGGATTTCAAGGCATACCAGGGGGATTTCAAGACATACCATACCTGGAATAAAGTCTTACTTGTGTTAGTCACATTGACAACTTGTAGCCAGTTGCTTAGGGATTAAATGGTATATACCAGCATCCTTAAGTAGCACAGTTCCAAAAGTCATTAGGTCCCTCTTTGTCATCCTGGGTTTCTTTGTTATTTAAAGGGGCCAGATTAAACAAGTGTTGTTTTCTGGGTTTTTTTTTTTTTTGTGCTCACATTCAGTTAATGCTCCAGACTTACTCCTGGTTCTGTGTTTAGGAATTACTCCTTGGGGGGACCATAAGCAGTCCAGGGGACCAAACTGCAGTTTGCCACATGCAAGAAAAACACCTAATCTCCGTACTATATCCCTGGTCCCTCAGAAACATATTCTCTCTTTCTTTCATTTTTTTTTTTTTTTGTGAGTCACACCCGGCAATGCTCAGGACTTACTCTTGACTCTGCACTCTGTAACTACTCCTAACTGTTCTCCAGGGACAATCTATAATGCTGGAGAATGAACATGCGTTGGTTGCCTGGAATGCAAACTCCCTACCCGCTATACTATTGTTCCTGCCCAAAGTGTAGTATGGTGTGGTGATTTGTTGCTTTTTAAAACAATTAATTAATTAATTAATTAATTTCTTGGGGGGTTAAACCTGGCAATGCACAGCGGTTATTTCAGGCTATTCATTCAGGAATCACTCCTAGCAGTGCTAAAGGGAGCATATGGGATTCTGGGAATCATGTGCAAGGCCAATGCCCTACTCATTGAACTATTGCTCTAGTCCCCAGAAACATTTTCTTTACTTTCTAAAACATATTGGTTAAGTTCCACAATTATGTATTTCTAAAAAGTTTTTTAAATTTAGCAATATCTTCATTTTGGTCTATGTATTCTCCATTGAAATGCACATGTCTCAAAAAAAAAAAACAAAAAAATCCCACAAGCGACAATGCCATTGATATAATCTTCCAGTACAGTCTTCTAGACCATGGAGAGTTAATAAAATTCTATGAAGAATCGATTGTGGCAATGGGCAGTTGAGTTGATAAATCTCCAAATTAGGGGGAATTTAAACTATTGTTGCTATCGGCAACTTAGAAAAGTTTTATAAACAAATACAAAATCAAAAGCATTCCCCTGACAATTTAGGACCAGTTCAGTTTTTACTCTCAAATTCATGACACTTGAAAATATATGTCTGTACATATATGTACCAATAAACAAAAACACACACATATATAATTCAATAAAATTTTAAATTATATTTCTAAGATGACATGTCTATTATAGTATTTATGACATTTCTGTATTTTTTGTTGTTTATACATGCCTCAATTTACTCTAAACAATTATATCCATATATTTCTAATAGATCTATCTAATCGCTGTCACTGTCACTGTCCTCCCGTTTTTCATCAATTTGCTCGAGAAGGCCCAGAAACGTCTCTATTCTGGGACTTGTTTTACTGTCTTTGGCATATTGAATACATCATGGGTAGCTTGCCAGGCTTTGCCATGTGGGCGAGATAGTCTCAGTAGCTTGCTGGGCTATCTGAGAGGGGCAAAGGAATCAAACCTAGGCAATCGCCCTACCTTCTGGGCTATCTCTAAGGATATTATATAAATATTACTTGATCACTTGATCAATGGCATTACTCATTGATTTGCTTGAGTGGGTGCCAGTAATGTATCCATTAGTCTCTGTCACTTGCTAATGAAGCCCAATGCTGTCTGCTTATTCTAGAAACATGAAAAGCCTCAAAATGATCATTCAGGGTCTTGATGATGAATTCTGACCATATCATAGGTGGGCGACCATACTATCTTTTGATGTCCTTTGGAATCCAGTACTGCTCTATTCCAGGAGTCATCTCCAAATCTCATTACTTGACCAGCCTATCTAATTTTCAATGCCTTGGCGAACGAGACAGCATCCCTGATTCATGACCATCAACAGAAGTTGGAACTCTGGTTTCTTTCTCTCATTTGAGTGAAGCATGATACTCCAAGCATAGCTCTTTCGATTCCTCTTTGGGAGACCTGGATAGCATTCTCATCCTGTTTTCATAGGGCCCAGGTCTCTGAGACGTATGGTAATGCAGGAAGAACAGTGGAATCAAAGAGATGTGCCTGGAGCCAGAGGTTCGTCATCCTCTTGGCTATTTCTTCAATGCTCTTGAAGGTGATCCAAGCTTCTCTCTTCCTCCTGCGTAACTTAGGTGCCAAGTCATTCGTCATGTTGACTTCTCAACCTAGGTACACAAAACTGTTGCATTCAGAGATGTTCATCCTGTTGAGAGTGAATGGAACGTCAGGAACAAGACCGTTTCTCATAAACATTGTCTTTGTGAGATTCAGCTATAGTCCGACCTTTCCACACTCATGGTTGAAGTAGGCCAGCACTTGTGCTGCTTGACTGATATTTGGTGTTATAAGAATGATGTCATCAGCGATGCGGATGTGGTGTAGTTGCCGATCATCTATCTTCACTCCCATTCCTTCCCATTCCAGTTGTCGCATGACATTCTCCAGGGTGGCACTGAAGAGTTTCAGTGAAATGGTATCACCCTGCCAAACACCTCTCTTGATGTCAATGATCACCTCCCTGTAGAATGGTGAGATCCTGGTACTGAATCTACAATACAAATCACGGAGTATCCTTATGTATTGATATTGAACGCCCTGTGTGCCTAGGGCCCTGAGGATTGCTTCAGTCTCAACAGAATCAAAAGCCTTCTTTAAATCAATGAACTTTAGGCAGAGTGGCATCGTGAACTCCTGAGAAACCTCAATGAGCTTGGTTATCATGTGGATATGGTTGATTGTGCTAAATCCTTTTCAGAAACCTGCTTGCTCACACGGTTGTCCTTCATCTAGTGTTCTGCCAATCCTATTCAGGATGACTCAAGTAAATAGCTTGTAGACGACAGACAACAGGCAGATCAGGTGATAGTTGCCAACGTCGTGGATGTCTTCCTTCTTGTACAGTAGTCCAGTCCTGCTGCTTTTCCACTGGGACGGAAACTTGCATTCAGACAGGTAGCATATGAAGAGGCGAGCCAGTGCATTGATGAATACGGATGGCAGGTTTTTCATGTGTTCAGGTCTGACCTTGTCTGGGCCGGGTGCTGTTTGCTTCTTTACCGATGAAATGGCATGTTGGATTTCAAAAGGGAGAACTTTGGAAACAACATTCCATTCTGCGGAATTTGGTATGTGGGCAGGTGGACACGGCTATTGAAGAGATCCAAGTAGAAGTCATAGATAATCTTCTCCATTGCCCTTCTGGAAGATGTGATAGCTTCATCAGGATGTTGGAGGACAGTCATCTTAGTCTTTTAGTTGGCGAAGGACAGGCAGGCATTGTGAATACTTTTCTCAGCATCTGCCGCATCTGCCAGGACTGCTGCTTTTTTCTCTTTGAGGTCTTTCTTTATCGTTTCTCTGCACTGCTTTGCAACCTCAGATGTTCGCTTGTGGTTGCCCGAGGCTTGCACCAAGCCACAATGGTGAATGAACTTGAGAGTTTACGGAGACAGGCATCTTTTTGTGGCTATCTCTCTCTCAGCATTCTTCGCACAATCATGGAGGTGCTGAACCAGTTGATTGTATTCCTAGTCAACGATAGCATCCTCCCATGCTGCTGCAATAATGCTAAAGAGCCCCAGTTGGTTTTCATTCTGGGAGTTCTCTTCTTAAACTTTGCAGCCCCTTCTCCCTGCTCTGTGAAGTAGAATTTTGCATGAAGGAGACGGTGGCCCGATCCCATTTGGAATTTTGGGACAACAGTGACATCGGTCAGGCAAGACTGCCGATTGAGTATGATGTGGTCAATTTTGTTGTGGAACCGTCCACTGGGAGACTCCCATGTCCAACGTTTAGATTTGGCCTTCTGGAATTGTGAGTTACCAAGGATGGTCTTGGTCGACATGATGAACTCGAACAGTCTCTCACCCTGTTCGTGCCATTCTAGGCCATGGGTCCCGATGTGGAGTTCTTCAGCTGATTTCTTGGTCCTATCTTGGCATTAAAATCACCCACAATGATCTTGTAGATGTTGTGGTCTTCTTTATAGAACTTCTCCAGCTCCATGTAGAACTTCTCAATTTCTCCTTCATCATAATTGGATGTTGGTGCATAGATACCAAAGATCAAAACTGCCAGCAGTGAGCCACATCTATTCAAGTATAGTAGTCCGATTCGGGTTGTTAGGCATCCAAATAAATCAATGTTCATGGCTGAGTTTGTTTTGACAAGGACATCGACACCACCTCTTTTGTTACATGTTCTGATGAACAATTCTTCTCCAGTGTCAAAAATGGCCTGATGTGATTGATGCCTTCTTGTCTCGGTCAAACCAATGATGTCGTATTTGATCTTTCTTGCTTACACCATTAGGTCCTCGATAGATACATCTGATGCCAGCATAGATGCATTGAAAGTACAGACAGTCATTTTTGTCTTTCTTCACTGTGGCAGCCTAGGTCAACCCTGAGATTTTATCAGTCTCTCCTACCTCATCCTTTTTAACGCTGCCATATTGGTGGCTCTTTCAGTGTCATGGGAATGAGACCCATTGTGTTTACTGGTTTTGGCATATCAAATACACCACAGATAGCTTGCCAGGCTCTGCTGTGTGGGCGGAACACACTTTGTAGCTTGCCAGGCTGTCCGAGAGTAATAGAGCCTTTTGGGGAGGACTCTAATCATCCTTGCCGGTGTTTCCATGATTCAAACCATATTTCAACACAATCAAATACGGTGCGGTAATCTTGTATTAAGTGTTTTATGATGTGTCGCACAGCATTGCAGCTGCGTGGTCAGAAGGTGTCCGGAAGGCACCTGGAGCATGTTGGCGGCCGGGTAGTGGAGGTAGTGGATCCTCTGCCTGCTCACAACAGCCCGGCAGACCTCCAATACCTCTACTACCTCCACTACCCGCTCATTGCCATGCTCCAGGATGCCTTCCGAACATTCAGGCTGAGACTCACGCATGAGTGAAGCCCCACAGAGTGAGGGAAGCGGAACTCTGTAACCTCGGACTTCAGGCTCAATGGACCCGGGAACAGAGATCTAGCTAATAGGACTAGTTAATATGAAAATTACACCTAATAATTATTAAGATGACTTACATGGTTTTATAGTTGTTTACATTATGCATTCCTACTCAAATGCAATGTTTATTAACTCGGTGGCTACTTTATTCTACAAACTGTAGTATATTTATGAATCTTCAAACAAAAAAATGTATTTGTAGAACCTTTACTGCAGACTTGGATGATCTTAATGATGTTGTATGATATGTTTAGCTTGCAGAGAATTGTAAATCAACTTATATTTCTTCCATTTGGAAAATGTTACCATAAAAAAACAATAACAAAGTAGGCACTGTTCTTATAAAGATAGCTGATAAGTATTTCAGTATCATTTCCTAATCTCAAGTGTGAATCTCACATTGAGTAGCTTTGGTGGAGTTTATATAAGACCTCCCAGTAGTCTATTGATGTCAAAATCCTTCTATCACTTCTATAATTACAGTGCAAAGCTTCCCCTTGCCTCAAGGCCTTGCACATGTTGTTTATTCTGCTGTTTGTAACATTTCCCAATTCCCACTGCTTTTGTTAATTTCATTTGCCTGTCAAGACATACCTTCTCAAGGGATTTACCTCTCATGAATTCACAGTGAATGTCATGGCTCAGTAATGCTGCAAAATATCCTTTTACTTAGTAAATTTTAATTTGTCATTTAATATATGCACTATTTAGTTGACTTTGTAATCAATGATTTAATTATGACCATCAATGCTCACAAATAATATTGTTGAAAACACAACTTATGGAATGGGTGATCATATAGTTCATATGCTGTGTTTGTGTATGCATTTATATGTTTCTATATAAAACACATTTATATGCAAATAATATACATGATATATGCATTTATAAACAACAGTGCATATTATATACATATGCAAGGATTTAATGCTTGAAATGATATTTCTATAGTAAATATTTTATTTTGAATTTAACGAGAGCCATAGTGAATTCAGAAATCACTGAACTACTTTTCTAGTGGGCTGGATAGCACAGTGGTAGGGCATTTGCCTTGCATGCAGCCAACATGGCCGACCCGAGTTTGATTCCTCTGCCCCTCTCGAAGAGCCCGTCAAGCTACTGAGAGTATCTTACCCGCACAGCAGAGCCTGGCAAGCTGCCCGTGATGTATTCTATATGCCAAACATAGTAACAACAAAGTCTCCAATGGAGATGTTACTGGGCCCGCTCGAGCAAATCAATGAACAACGGGAGGACAGTGACCGACAGTGACGGACTTTTCTAGCAGGTTACTTTTTTACTGTCAGAGCTTCAAAGTTTTAACAGAACTTTAAACACCACATAATAATCCAAGTATATAAATAATAAACATTAACAAAAATTAAAATCATCGTGATTGTGAAAATCATATGTAAAATATTTCTGGAGATAATGTTTTACAATATAACTTAAAATATACATATATACATTTTGCATATGTATAGCATGTATTACATATGTGAAACCTTTTATATCTAATGTGTATTACATTATGTAAATTATATGTGCCTTATGTCATATACGGAATACATATTTCCTAAATGTAATATAAATTGCGTTTAATTGCATATGGACTACAACTAAATCTCACAAAGACAATGTTTATTGTGTAAACACACAAAAAATAAAAGGCCGGCAGTCTGGCCGTTTCCCCACTCCAGGGAGGTCGATGGCGATGGTCAGGCGAAGGAAGGAAACGAGGCCAAGCTAGTTGGTCTTAGTAGCCGTTTATTACATGGAAGAGATGTATGTCATGGAGGCCTCAGGAATCCTCGAGCACGTGCGCCTTTGTTCTCTCCGCTTCTGTCTTCAGCCCCATCTTCCCAGATTCTCTATTGCACGTGTCCCCCCAGAGAGCCCTGAAATCTCCCTTATATAGATCATAGTACCTCTAAAGGGCGCAATATAATGATGTCATCAAAAGGAGTTACAGAAAGAACATTGAGGCGGCAAACATACATTGTTTCCTTACATCTGCAGGCCAGTAATCTTGGCCTCACCTTTTCACAAACTACAAGCACTTAGATTAGCACAACAAAGACCAGTCTGCTAGAGCTTGGAATCTACATCTCCAAAAAAGCAGTCTCATCCAAGCTAGTCAGGACACACAGGAAACTGCTTCTAGGATGTGTTTCTCCTCTCCTTGTCCAACCAACATATAAGCATACATAATATTAATCATTTCATATGGACACAGTAAGAAATACTTTGAGCTTATAGAATTGCTCTCCTAGGGCCATCTCGATCTCAGACTGCAGTGCTCAGGCCAGATATCTTTCCTATTCCTAGCAGCAGGGCCCTAGTCTTATCGTTACTTTTGGATCATGACATCATTTGCCCATGATCAAACTCTTAACTTATAGTTAAGAATCGTGGCACCTTGGCCTGGCCCATCGCGATGCCAGGGTAGCACATAACTTACCGGCTTGCCCTGGTTCCATCCAGTCCCACGTCGGGACCCTGCCCTTGGGGTGCTAGGAAGTGAGGGCAACTGAGGCTTAAGTTGAGAAGGCAGATGCCCAGGAGTGAATAATATTCAAAGCCAATCAATTCCTAAGTTATGGAGCATATTAATTAATTGTCTTCCTGTATCTATACAAAAGGACATTGCATTAAAGTAAACTGCTCAAAAGACATAAGGAGAGGAGAAAGACAATATTAACTTACAGTACAGCTTCAGTGTCTAAGAAGGATGAGACCTTACAAATTGGTTGGGGAAGAGAGCATAGAAGAGGTTACAGACAGACAAAGTAATGGGAGTGACTCGGGAGCACTGTGATGGGCACAATCTGATAAACCTAAGCTCCATGTACTCCAACAGTTTATGAGAAACAGTCTCGTTCCTCACTTTCCATTCCCTCTAAACAGAACAACCATC
Organism: Sorex fumeus; assembly: GCF_029834395.1. NCBI lineage: Eukaryota > Metazoa > Chordata > Mammalia > Eulipotyphla > Soricidae > Sorex > Sorex fumeus. Next base: position 37,624,100 of record NW_026606322.1, on the reverse strand, counting down.
TCCAAATGCAACAGTTATGTGTACCTAGGTCGAGAAGTTGACGTGGCAAATGACCTGGCACCTGAGTTGTGTAGGAGGAAGAGAGCAGCTTGGAAAGCCTTGAAGAGCGTCAGAGAAATAGGTAAGAGGACGGAGAACCTCTGGCTCTCGGAACATCTCTTCAACTCCACCATTCTTCCTGCATTAATATATGCCTGAGAGACTTAGGACTTACGAAAACAGGATGAGAACACTATTTGGGTCTCCCAAAGAAGAATTGAAAGACCTATGCTTGGAGTATCATGCTTCACTCAAATGAGAGAAGGAATCCGGAGTTCCGACCTTCGTTGAGAGTCAAGAATCAGGGACACTGTCTTGTTCGCCAAGGCGTCAAAAGTCAGATGGGCTGGACACATAATGAGATCTGGAGATGATTGCTGGACTAGAGCCATTACTGACTGGATTCCACGGGACATCAAAAGATCGTGTGGGTGCATACCTATGAGATGGTCAGACTTCTTCAACAATATCCTGAATGATCGGTTTGAGGCTCTTCGTGTTCCTAGTATGAGCAGACACCATTGGACTACATTAGCACGCGACAGGGATTAATGGAGACGTTACTGGCACCCGCTCAGGCATATTGATGAGTAACAGGATGTCAAGTGATCAAGTGATCAACTGCATATGTAAAATTGCATATGTAAATTGCATATGTAAAAGTATCTGTTCTATCTATTGATGTAATTACCTTGTGCAAGTACTGGTAATGAACTAAACTTCATTATTACAAAATTTTAGTAAATTTATAAAGATCATGTTGATGATTTTGATTAATGGAATGGTATTTTTCTGGTTTTAGTCATATATATTTTCATAATTGAATGAGAGTGATTTCTGTTTATTAGCCATGATTAGATTCTATATAAAAATAATGATATCATAGGTCATTTTTATTTATGAATCTACTTTTATAATTATTTTCATAGGTGTTTCTTTAGAACATTCACATTGTGGATATTTGGGATGATTATGAGTAATAGATATGTCTGTGGTCTTAATTGAATAACGACAGGTTATTTTGATGTTTAATAGACTTTGATTTATTTATGGGATATTTTTATTGTTTGCTTTTATATATATGCAAACATATATGCGCACACACAAAAATATACATACACATATATATAATTACACAACAGATAGAACAGCCATTTTTACACATGTAATTCATATTACATTTGGGAAATATTTATTACATATTTGACATTAGATGTTACACATTACATAATATAAGATATTCTCACATCAGATATAACAGTTTCACACATGTAATACATGTTAAATATATGCTAAAACATGCAAAATATATTTATATGTATTAGACAATATAAGAAAACCCTGATGATGGAGTTTCTTATATAACTCTATTGGGTGTGTTAATTTCAGGATTCTGTACAAAACATCTACTAATTTTAGAAAATGAGGTATGAGAGGAACACTTCTTGGAGTAAGATTGTGAAAGGTAAAATAAATCCAGGAAAGATGATGCTTCCAAGTAAAATCCATTAAATAGATTTGCTTAGAAAGGAGTTATTTTTGTTAATTAAAATTGTGGCAGAAAAAAAAGACATTTTTTTTCGACAAACAGGGTAAAATCATTTGAGTACTAGAGAAGTGCAATAAAGAGTGATTAGTGGGTTCTGAAATTGCTATGTGACTTGTTTGTTGCTTCAGTAATTAGACCTTCAGGGTAAATTATTGTAAGAAAGGAAATAGGTGTTAATGCCAGACTTCCAATAAGGGATCAAGTGAATATTTGCTAATGCTAGTCTTCTACTAATAATAATAGTATTCCAATAAAACAATAGTGCTTTGAGTATGAACGTATTTTCTGGGGTTTGTCGTTTAGGTTTCAGAAAAATGACTAGAGCTTACTAAAATAGAGGATTGATGAATCCGTGTATTCAGATATGAGGTATGTTATCTATAATGATTAAGTCAGTTGATACTGTCATAAGATCTGATTATGAAGAAGAGAACCATTCTGTAGATGCCTTTTGAATTACAATACAAATGTTTATAAATAGTGTTGACATGTCTTGATAAATTGTAAGAACTATTTTTGTAATCTTCATTAGTGGGTAAAAGGAAGTTGGTTGAATAATAACTGTTTCAACAATTGTATTTGAGAACAAGAATTTATAATAATGTAGGCTCCTCTATAGTTGAAAAAATGTATGGATGGTTGCAATATTAAGTTCATTTATCAGGTACTGTAAGATGGACAGCCATTGATGGCAAATTGTTTTGCTTATAATAAGTATAAAATACATGTTAAACTTCTAAGGAGTTTGAATTAAATATTTTAATATTTTTATTTAAAGAACCGTATCTTAAACCATATATTATGCATTTAATTTTACCTTAAATAATACAACTCAACTATTTATAAGTGATTATATAAGATTTCCTAAAGAGTGAGAGAGTTAGCATAAATTATATATCACCTAATTCAATTTATACTCATCATATTAAAAATGTTAGGAGTGCTGTAAGAAGACTAGAATCAGCATAAAAATTAAAAATATGAGCACCTATTTGGAAAACTGATTAATGAGCTTGAGTGTGCATTCTATATTTGATCGTATAATAAAAAATACCACAAGTATGAACATTATTAGAATATCCAGTTTAGAGATTAGTGATAATTTTATTAGTTGATTAATTATTTTGTGTTAGTTTGAGGCAACTGCTTCTTGTTCTGAGTAAATAAATGCTGATGTGATTAACATGGTGATAAAAATATCCGAGATAGTGGTTATTACTTCATATAGGCACTATCTACGCCCTTTTCATAGATGGTAAATGGTATTATGATTGGTAGAACCAGTACAAATAGTGACCCTATCACAGGAGAAGCCAAAAAAGAGGTTTATTACTTTTATTGGTAGTTACATCATTTTTTTTTGCTTTTAAAGAGTAATGATTTACTTTTGCGCCTTTGAAAGAGCTATGGTGTAGTATATAGAAGCAAAGATTATCACTGGTGCAATTTCTAAATTAAAAAAATCATAAAATATTATATTTTTAGTCTGAAGTCTTAATAAACTACTATATTACATTGTTCCAAAAATTTTAGAATTGAATGATAAATCTATGAGTGTTTCTGTCATCAAAGGACAGCTTGCATTGTTAACGTGTTTTTTTAGCCTCCTTGGGGAAGTGTCATTTTAAAAATGGAAAATAAGGTGCAGTGGTTATCTTTATCTCTATTGGCATAATAGTAAATTTGTTGTCAGAACACTTACATTATTACCCAAAACAACAGATTATTAATTCAGTAAAATGTGAGGATTTAGTGAGTCAAGATTGCTCATAGACATGTTGCTATTGATGGAACTAGCTGTGTGTGTGAATTAGAATGAATTTGTTGGGCCGGAGCTATAGTAATAGCAATAATAATAATAATAGTTATAATACAGCGGGTAGAGCATTTGCTTTGCACACAGCTGACCCTGGTTCAATCCTTGTCATTCCACATGGTCCCCCAAGCACTGCCAGGAGTTATTCCTGAATGCAGAGCCAGGAATAAACCCTGAGCATCGTTGGATGTGAGCCAAAAAGCAAAAATAAAATAAAAATTAAAATTAAAAAAATAGGGGGCTGGAGTTATAGCGTTACGGGTAGGGCATTTGCCTTGCATGCGGCCAACCTGGGTTCGATCCCCAGCATCCCATATGGTCCCCCAAGCACTGCCAGGAGTAATTTCTGAGTGCAGAGCCAGGAATAACCCCTGAGCATCACTGGGTGTGACCCAAAAAGCAATAAATAAATAAATAGATAAATATAGAACGAACTAGTGTGTCTCTGAATTTGTTCATAGTTAAAATTAGAAAAGCAAAAGTAGTGTTTAGTATTTAAGGCCAAAGTGTCAATGTCTATTTTTCATTATTTCCTTAAAAAAATGGCGTGGAAACCTGGTGGTGTTCCTGGTTCTGTACTCAGGAGTTACTCGTGCTGGTGCTGGGGGTGGGTTGGGGGAACCATATGTGGTGCAGAGGATTCAAGCTGGGTCAGATGTGCAGGCCAACACCCCCACCCTCCACTCTCAACTACCGTCCTATAATTTCAGCCCTCTATGTGTCTTTCTTTTTTGGTTGAGGACAGCAACAATTTCTAGGACAAGTGATAAGTGGTTTTAACTGTGTGGTTTAAACATAATGTAGCTGGTTATTATCATTCCTCTTGGAGATAGTGTAAGAAAAGGCAATCTAAAACATCTGTTTGTGAGTTTCATATTCTAAATCCTGCTGCTTCAAATATTATGGAACAAGTGATAACTTCTACATTTAACTTTAGATATTATTAAATATAGGTGGTTGAGAGGTATTTTTCACTGAAAATGCTAACTTTCCTGCCTGACTAAAGAAAATATTCATTCATAAACTGAGGGTATATTTGAGCGTGGTATTGTATTAACATACATTCCTGAGATGATTTCATATATATATGTATATATCTATAAGAGTATGATGATAGCCAATTTAGAAATAATAAGCAAAACTAAAATAGTGCACTGAAAAATTCTGGTTGGGGGTTAATAATAAGCCCAGTTTTACCCCTCTACTTTAATTTTGAGGTGATTATCAGAATGTTGGGCAGTTAGTTCATATCTTACTGTTGCTGATGCAATAATAATGGTTTCAAAAATTACCAATACAGGAATAAGTGGAGGAGGTGTTCATTATGATAAGAGGTATGTTAGTGATATTTTGCTTTATAAATGTTATCAATGATAACTTACTGTCCTGTTCATCAGTCTATGGCAGTACACAGGTTTTCTGATAGTTGCTTAGCAGGAATAAAGGAATGGTGATGGAATTGGATCACCATTGAAATTGGATTGATTCAAGTAAGGAAAGAAATGAGATAGAGATTAGACTATGATTCAAATCCATCCTTTATAATTACAGTATTATTGAATGTTTACTATTAATTTAATTACTGATTGTTGAATAGAAACAAAGTTGCTGTTGATTGATAATTATCAGTACATAATATAATAATGGGGAAATAATTGATAACAAGAAGTAATTCTCTTACTTAGGGGGGCCAAATATAATGTCTTAAGTGCTGTTCTATCTTCTCTATCCCATCTGTAGTTAATTCTTAGAACAAGGAGATATGAGATGTAAATTAATAGACATCGTACTGCCTGATATAAAAGGTATATCAAGAATAATAGTAGTTCATATAATGAACACAGATAACACTGTTGTCTAATAGCAGAAATTTAATGATTTCTATTGAATCTTACCTGCAAGTTATCAGAATAAATACTTTACTATTGCTGTTGAATTGAGAATGATCTACTTGCACAGCAACAAATTAACAATCTCCAAACAATATTTTTATCATTACCCTCATGAATGCTCTCAACATTTACAGAGTAAATCTATCTTTCTACTAATGTAATTCAAGATGTTCTACATTCAGAATTCATTTATCCAAATTTACCTTCATTATTAATAATGTGAACTTCCATATTCAAGTAGATCAAACCAACTCATTGAACTGGAATAATCATTGTCAAGATTAACTATTTTGATGTTCTCTCCCATGCTGCTCCCATACTCTGTGACTCAGAATTGAAATTTGCTCAAGCTCAAAAATAAACACGTTATACTGTCTCTAATAGAGTTTCTTTGACTGTTTTCTTTATCTATTTTTCTTGGTGATGGTGGAAAATATTATCATTTTTAATTTTATACTAAAATTTTAATGAAATAAACTTCACTTATAATTAACTTTGGTGTACAAGTAAATTATAGAAACATCATTAGCTCAATAATAAATATAGGCTCCTTAATACGAGGCAAATGTTGTCATAAATTTTTACCTATATTATATAATGTAATCTTAAAGTGAAAAGTTATTCTTTAAAGTGATAGAATATTTTACAAAGCAAATAGTCCAAAGTAGGATTTTTTTATGTCTATTTTACATTTCTAAAATGAGTCAGGATGAAACATTTGGCTATTGATATTTGTCCATCCAAATATCCCATATATTGCTATGCATCCTTCAAAAGTAATAGCAAGTTCTGTCATCAATAACTCTATGTTTATCACCTTACTCAGTAACTTTAAATATTAATGTCTTACTTTTTCTAAGAACTATGCTTAATGTAAGCTATTTTATTAGCACTGTAGCACTGTCATCCCATTGTTCATCGAGTTTTCACGAGAAGGCACCAGTGACGTCTCTGTTGTGAGACTTGCTGTTACTGTTTTTGGCATATTGAATACTCCATGGGTTGCTTGCCAGGCTCTGCTGTGAGTGTGGGATACTCTCAGTAGCTTTCTGGGCACTCCAAGAGGGATGGAGGAATCAAACCCGGGTCAGCTGCATGCAACACAATCGGTCTACATGCTGTGTTTTATTGTAATATAAAAATTATCAAAAATACAATGAGAGACTTCTTAGAAAAAAATTCTTGAAATCACCATATTTGTCAAAATGTAGTGCTATCATTTTTGACCTAGAAATTAATTTCATTACTACACTTTCATTACTGTTTTTCTTCTAAAATGGCTCCACCATATATTATCCTTTGTCTAAAACATAACAATATGGTGCTAAAAAATGATATAATACTATGAACTGAGGTAAAAAGATATTGGCAGTTTGGTGATGGGAGTGGTATGACAAAGAACTTCCAAAAAGTAAAAACATTTATGCTGTTGCAAATCAATGTTGCCTCAAAATAGAAATTAAGATAAAAAGCCCTTCTACTAGAGCAGTTTTGAATGATTACACAAACAATTTGATTAATTTTCCCTACTCTCATACTTTTGCTCTGAACGTTATAAATGTGTCAAACTCAGTTGCTGCTGCCTGAAATCTTACAAGGATAAAAGTGAAATAAGGAACCAGAGGGATAGTACAGTTGGTAGGGCATTTTCCTTGCATGTGACACAACTGGGTTCAATCCCTGGCATCCCCCAAGCACCCCCAGGGATAATTCCTGAATTCAGAGTCAGAATTAATCCTCATTGGTGGGTATGACCAAAAAAAAGTGAAATAAAAAGGTATCAGAACTCAAACTCCTATTATCAAAATCACTCATTATCTAAAAGTTGATAAGTGTCTAAATGGACATATGCTAAATTCTCTTTTCTTATATAAATTTGATAGTATCTAGTACATATTAAGCGTGATGTTGTAAATAATTCCATGAAAACTTGAGACTCTGACTTTCACTCCTTCTTTTACTTCCTAAATAAATTTATCATTTTTGTTTAATTTTACCAGTTGGCATTTATATTGCACTGTCAAACCATTAAATCAAGTGGTGAACTTTAAACCACGCTGCCTCTATTCTGTCATTCCCTAATTCCATTTTAATAATCCTTTAATAATATCTCTGAATTTCTCTATTGTTCCCAATCCACTGGCACTAACTTTCCTGAATGTATTATTATTCTTCATGACTTGATCACTTGATATCACATTACTAATCAATTTGCTTGATCGGGCGTCAGTAACGTCTCCATTTGTCCCTGTCGCGTACTAGTGTATTCCAATGGTGTCTGCTCACTCCAGGAACACAAAGAGCCTCAAACCATTTGTTTAGGTTCTTGACGAAGAAGTCTGAACATCTCGTAGGTGGGAGGCCACACGATCATTTGATGTCCTGTGCAATCCATGCAGTAATGGCTCTAGTCCAGCAGTTGCCTCCAAATTGCATTATGTGTTCAGCACATCTGATTTTCTATGCCTTGGCAAATGAGACAGCATCCCTAATTCTTAATTGCCGACGAAGGTTGGAACTCCAGTTTCTTTCTCTCACTTAAGTGAAGAGCGATACTCCAAGCATAGCTCTTTCGATTCCTCTTTGGGAGACCCAAATTGCGTTCTTTTCCTGTTTTTGTAGGGCCCAGATCTCTGAGGTGTATGTTAGTGCAGGAAGAACGGTGGAGTTGAAAAGATGTGCCTGGAACTGGAGGTTCTTCGTCCTCCTAACACCTTCTTCAACACTCTTGAATGTATTCCTCACAGCTCTCTTCCTCCTGCATAGTTCAGGTGCCAAGTCATTTGTCATGTTCAGTTCGTGACCTATGTACACAAGACTGCTACATTTGGAGATGTTCATTCCAATGAAAGCGAATGGAACATCAGGAACAAGTCCACTTCTCATGAACATTGCCTTCATGAGATTCAGGTGCAGTGTGACCTTTCCACACTCCTGGTCGAAGTCAACCAGCATTTGTGCCGCTTGGCTAATGTTTCGTGTTATTATTATTACTCAAGATTTTTACTATAGATCTATTATTACTTAAATTCTAAATTATAATAGATTTATAATTCTTTCCTGTTTCTAGCTTACTCCAGACTGTAGCTATATTAGTCTTTATAAGTGTAAGTAAACTTTAAATCTCCATCCCTCTCAATCATATTGATTAGTACTTTTATAATTTTTCAACCATTAAAGGTGAAAATTTTACAAATTCAGTACATTTTACTTAAATGTAAATCCTATAGACTAACTTTACTTAGCATGATAGTGTCTATTCCCATTCTAGTGGAAGTGAAATATAAGATTACAACTTTTTGGGGCCGGAGCTATAACACAGCGGGTAGGGCATTTGTCAGTGCACGCAGCCGACTTGTGTTCAATCCCCAGCATCCCATATGGTCCTCCCACACCACCAGGAGTAATTCCTGAGTGCAGCAGCAGGCGTAACCCCTCAACATTATTGGGTGTCACCCAAAAAAGAAAATAACAAAAAGATTTAAACTTTTTTATCCTTTATTTTATGATTGTTTCCAGGTTAGGTATAACTTAAGGTATAGCATTTTCCATATTATTGTTTTATACTTACAATTCTTCTATTCATACTAAAAGAACATTAGCAAATCTTTCTTACTCAACTACTTCCATTTTCCACATGTCTTTGATTCTAGTTTCACCATTTTTTAGTGTTTTAAGTATAATATCACACAGTTGGGTTTTTGTTTCCATCTTTAGCTGGGCCTTTGTTCATATGAATAATGCTTTGCTGAACACAGGTGTGAACATACTTGCAAACTATTTTTTGAATATTCTTGAGGTAGATGTTCAGGAAAGGAATTACTGTGCCATAAGCACATTTAAACATTACTTACCACGGTTTCCATAAAACAGAACCAGGCAATATTCCAGCAAACAGTCAATCAGGGGATATATTCATCACTTCTTGCAAATGCTGGTTGTGTCCATCCATTGGAAATAGGCCACTTCCATTCTTCTAATATAATAGCACATTATCATGTTAACTTGCATTCCCTGAAAATCTGTGATAATGACTTAAGAAAGCATTTTATTTCTAGTACTATCTCTTGGTCCCTAAAGTTTTAAAAATCTATTTGAATTTTTTCACTGTTTTAACAGTGAAAAAAATATTTGGAACAGAATTTAAGTTAAGGTGACAGCAAATTTTAATACTGTGGTTATAAGTTTCAGTAGAATTATTATATTAATAATGTTTCATAAAAGGGTAGACATAAAATTTATAATTGTTTATATAGTCATAAATGTATTTAGATTTTTTTTTTTTTGCATCACACCAGAAATGCACAGGGCTTACTCCTGGCTTGTGCACTCAGGAATTACTCCTGGCAGTGCTTGGGGGACCATATGGGATGCTGGGAATCAAACCCGGGTCGACGTGGTCGACCCAAGTTTGATTTCCCGCCCCTCTCAGAGAGCCCGGCAAGCTACCTAGAGTATCTCGCCTGCACGGCAAAGCCTGACAAGCTCCCCATGACGTATTCAATATGCCAAAAACAGCAACAATTGTCACAGTGGAGATATTACTGCGCCTGCTCGAGCAAATTGATGAACAACAAGAGGACAGTGACAGTGACAATGTATTTAGATTTATTTATATTTATAAAGTCATATTATAATTGTATTTATTCTCTGTTGAAGCTATGAATAATATTCTGGGTTGGGGTAGAGAGGTACGTAGTACGGGGAATCGAAGTCTTGGACTTGTAAATTCAAGGCTCTATTTAATGATACAAACTCCTGTCCCTGAGAATCTTAAACGGCCTATATGTATTACTTTGTTAAATATTTTCCAAACATATCCAAACCATAGTAAGTAATTTTTAAATGTAAAGATAGTTATTGCATATGGCACAGTGATTATTACTGTCATAATCACATAGGTAACTCAACACCAAAACTATAAAACACAAGAACAATCTACTAAACATACTTTCAATATAGTTAGAAATTATATCTTTATGGTAGGGATTGGAAAAGAAATTTAAAAGTTTGGATACAAAATTTAGTGAACTAGAAATTGAAATTTTTTTCTGCCTAAATGAATGGTAAAATCTTAAATTATTCTAGGATAATACAATTACAACTTAAATTAAAGTTTTTATAACCTACTTTAGTTAATTTAACTATAAGTTAATTTTCTATGATTATAAAGTCAATTGGGATGTTCAAGCAATTACAGGGAAAAATACCTAAAGTTCTGCATCCACATAGGACTACAAAGAAAAGCACAATTTTCTATGATAGCGAAATAGCAGAACTTGAAAGCTATTAACCACCATTGTTGAACTCACACCTATGCTGCCTCTACTATAAAAATAATTTGTTCAATCTGAGAGCTCGCTGCTCAATGAGTAGCAATCAAAATATCGGATCACTTCAGAAGTACATATTCTCTTTTAAATTTCAAGTCAGTTAAAGACATGCCTACCAATATTTCCCATACTTCAGGTGTCACAGATTCAAAGCAATCTCTTGCAAGTGCCTGATGTAATGAAGGAGAATTGCATTTGATACCTGCTTCAAGAAAGCTTAGAGAAGGTGAATCTTTGTATTTCCGCTTCTTTAGAAAGATGTCGTTTGGAAAGAATATAGAATGCGTTATTGCAAACTAAAGAGTCTACAGCAAAAGAAATTTAAAATAGATGAAAATGTTATTTTTCTACATGTTAATCAGCAGTAAATTTATCACCTGAATAGTACAAGCAATGATTTCCAGAAAGAAAAACACAAGGATTTATTTGTTATATGTATTATCTAATTAAGTCATAATTTGATATTGAATTCTACAATTCCTTTTTAAAATGTTAATCATTTATATATGTCCCCATTATTACTGGTAAAAAAGCAAAAAATGAAATGTAATCACATAGCGAAGCAAAGAAAATTATGATTTCTATAATATTTATATGTTTCATTTGGAAATATACTTACAGATTAAACATAGCTTTTTTCATCAAAAAATCCATATTATCCTTACATTTAAAAATTAATTCTTCCATAAGAGTTTTCTACTCATATCATTAGACAATCATTATACTGTAACTATTCCATAATAATGTCACCACTGAATTGCAATATATCAATGTCCCTTGGATATATGAAGAACTATTTTCAAGTTAAACAGAGTATTCCCCTTTAGTTTATTGTATTGATGAGACAACATGTTTAACACAGTGAAGGGAACGAATCAGATTTCAACTTTTCTGAATCATCTTTGTATCACTGGTAAAAATATACTCCCCGTTGGCTAAAGAGATGTGTAAATTAATAAGCTCTGAAGTCATGCAGACAAAATATATACAACTCTGTTTATGAGTAAATTATAACACTTCTACTCACCATTACATTTTTCAAGCTATTTTATCTTAGTGAAAGGAAGGCTGCCATGGTTATAGTCTTCTGGATACAGGAGTATATAAAAATATGCAAAACAGCATCTCGATAGTACAGACACTGCCTTCCAGTTTATAGTGTAATTGAATGTTTAATGGGCCATTCTCTTCTGTAAGCATATCTGCTTCTGTGTTACAGGGTACATGGCAAGATTGGGGAATTTCGTCTGCGTCAGCAAATTGCCCCAGCAATATGGTGCATGATATGTTGATGGAAAAAACTATACATTCAGCGTATTCAGTGATTCTATAGCTGACAGAAGTTAGACATAAAGAAAAACTAATACGTAATTCAGAATAAATGTCATCTTGGTGAAACAAAGCTGAATCTGAGTCCCACAGTTGCCTCTCTTCTAAACTACTGTGAAAATTATTTTGAAAACAAGAAATTGCTTGTTTTGAGGTATTGCTAAGATGTGCAAACAAAGTAAGAATTTGAAGTCTGATGCAATATGATGTTCTCATTATGTTCTTATCACTATTCCTCATACAATCATATACTGAAGCTTAAACTCTTAATGTGACTCTACTGTGGGGACTGACTCTACTGTGAATTGTCCTCCTCTGAAGATGGAAGGTTACTTTAATGTTAATGAAGCCATAATTCTGGCACCCAACCACATGGTGGTATTGCCTATTAAAAATAAATACAACATAGGACTAGGAGGTAGTATAATGTTTAGGGCATGTGCCTGACTAGGTTTGATTTTTAGCAGTACTGAGAACCTTGAGAATTTTCATCTGTGGTCTTATAGCCCTCAGAGCACCATTGTGTGTCCCTGGAGATATCCCAAAATACTGAGTAAAGAGCACATTTTTAAGGTATGTCCCGTGACCAGTCTCCCATCCAAAGAACAGCAAAAAATGAAAAGGACACTAGAGTTCAGTCTCTCTCCCATAAAGATTTCATGTGAAAGCAGTCACCTCAAACCAGTATGACAAGCTTTTACAAGAGTCCAATTATGTAGAAACCATTTGATTTTCTGACCTCTAAAATTGTGAGAGAGGGGCTGGAGCAAGAGCACAGCGGGTAGGGCGTTTGCCTTGCACGCGCCCGACCCAGGTTCTATTCCCAGCATCCCATATGCTCCCCCAAGCTCCGTCAGAAGTAATTCCTGGGTGCAGAGCCAGGAGTAACCCCTGTGCATTGCTGGGTATGACCCAAAAAGCAAATAAATAAATAAAAATAAAAATAAAAAATAAAAAATAAAATTGTGAGAGAAACATTTTTGTGGTTTAGTCACTTGGCCTATGCTTTTAGAAATGGTAAATCAAGCTATTGGATATATATAATATTTAAACCTTTCTAGCCGGAACCTAAAACCAGAACTGCCAAAGAGCCTAGGTACTTAGTTAGAGAACCTTGGGTGTAACAGTGGTTTTAAATAGCATACTAATTACATGATCCACAGAAATTATAAAAGGGTAGATAGACCATTAAAATTGCATATTTATGCTGGAGAAAATAATGTCAAGATGAGAACACAAGCCACAGAGTAGTAGAAATATTTATAAAAGACCCCTTTGTTAAATGGCTACTATCCAAAACACACAAAAATAATTTTAAAGTCAAGAAGAAGGGAAAAAAAAAGCAAGAAAATTTTTTTTTAATGTGCCAAAGAACTTAGCAGATGCAACACAAAAAAGTCAAGGAAGACATCAGGTAAGATAACATACACATGAATCGATGTTCTATATCATATCTCACCAGGATATTGTTTTAAGTAGTGCCATAGCACATCTATTAGAGTACCCCAAACCAGGGCTATCAACAATATTTATTGGAGATAAAATTTAGAAAATCAGTAACTGGTGGTGAAGATAGAGCTAAGAAACAGCACAATTGCCTTTCATTTGCGAGGTCTTGACTAGGATCCCCAGAACAGTCAGAGGGAAATGAACTAGAAACAGACCATCACAGTTCCTGGTGGAATTACAAAATGGTGAAGCTACTCTTTAAGTCTAGAAGAGGTGAAAGATTATATTCACACAAAAAACTGCATATGCATATTATGTTATGTGTATTGATAATTGTCCAGGTTGGGATGCACCAAATTGTTCTTAGAAATATTTATGATAAAGAAATTGTACTATAACCTGGAAATGCAATATTATTTCAAAAATAATAGAATTATCAAATCGGGAAGATATATGAAGAAATTTTACCAAGCAATACTATGTTAAAGTACATGGTTCAAGAAAGCAATGAGTTATATTAAATTGAAACTATTTGAAGTTTGAACAAAGGTAAAACCGTGGAGACCTTAAAAACATATATCATACATTGTAGGAGAGGCTCCAGTTTATAAAGTACAAAGAATGTTTAGATAAAAACAATATGGAGATTTCTCAACTATTTTAATATATAGCTTCTATGTGTCACAGGAGCTTATGTTAACCCAAACTATTAGGCACATTACTTAGTTTGTTTGCTGTGCTATTTACAATTGCCACATTCTGGAAACAAGACAAATGTTCAGTTACAGGTGATTGGTAATGAATTTTCAGTATATATCGGCTGTGGAATACTGCTCAGGTATGAACAAAGAAAAAATAGTGACATCTGCACAAGATGTGATGAACCACCAGTAGTAGATCTTGAACATGTTGATAATGGTCTCTGTACATCAACATTGTACAATGAAAACACTAATTAATATTAACAGTGTTGCAACCAATTTATTTAAATTACAATACAAGTGAAATAAAAGTTTATGAACTCTGGTGTGCATAATAACAATTAATATCTGAAGTGCATGCCAAAGTTATTTGGTTCTTTTTCTAGTATTGCAAAACTATGATATACTTTGATGATGGATTATTATTAAGATATTTAATGCAGAAATATATTTTTCATGATGCTAATCCATTCAAAATTTACTTTAAATTATTTTTAAAATTTCAATTTTTTTAAATTTGCAATTTTAAACAATTTAGAATTGTTTAAAAAATAATACATTGTTTTTCACAAATTATCCATTCATATATTTTCAACGTTTGGGGAAAGATATTTATCTCTCTATAGAATTTTTATTGTATGTGTGCTTCGATCAGTGGGTACAGATTACATGTAAAGCAGCATCTTGATATTGAACCATTATGAGTATATCTTAGCAATTGAATATCACAGATGATTAATATGACAAACACAATTTAAGAAATTCAATTACATCCCAATATTCACTTCATAAAATATCTAAGGTATTAAGAATGAATGTAATATGAGAATAATACCCAATGACAGTAGAAAAGAGAACCTATAGTATTGTTCTAAGGATGAAAGGTTGGCTCAAGTGATGGAGGGAGAGGGCAGTTAGGATAAAGGGACCACTCTGACAATGATAGTTGGAAATGATCATTCTGCACAAGAACTGAGTGCTGAAAGTAGAAAAAGGAACAAACACAATAACCTATCCTTATCTGTATTACAAACCATAATGCCCAAAAGGAGAGAGGGAGACAGAAAGAAGAAAAATGCTTACTGTAGATCATAGAAGCAGTCTGGGGCAATGGGGCAGGAGGGAACCCGAGGACACTGGTGGTGGGAATTGTACACTGGTGAAGGAATTTGCATTGGACATGTATTAATTAAACCATCATGGGAAGCTTTGTCACTGTGTATCTCACAGTGATTCAATTAAGAAAGAAATAAATGAAAACAGGTCCTCATAGATACAAGGAAAGTATTTTCTAGGTTATATTTCTGGGCATGTAAAAGATTTTAAAGCAATGGTAAATTAATTTTGAAGTTCAGTAAATGTAATGGAAATAATTTCAGTCTTCAGGTAATTTTTAAAATAATCTTTACCAATATTTATTGACGGTAAGAACTTTTGTAAGGATACTTATTTTTAATATAGATATTATTATGTTATCCATAATGTTCTTTTTTCAAGAAATATCCATTCTGCTATAACTTAGTAAAGTCATTGTGGCATGTTACTAATTTTTGGTTGGCCGTGTTGCACAATCATTGGTCCAGAAGTATCATGGCCGGTCTTATTCAGTAGAGGATCTCAGAGCCAGGTATTAATGTGTTGTGAAAGCTGAATCAAAGTCAAAGTCACAATTAAATTTATGGTTTCTGAATGATTGTACAACCATTCTCCTCATTCATTTCATAAAAGTTATTTTTCTCATCTTCTAAAGTCAAATTGCAAAGACTGAAAAATATCGAAGACAACAAAGGAGTAAAATAAAGAAGCTTATTGTGAGACATTTGTTTGAATGTCAAAGCCAGTCATATTCTCAGACTCTCCTTTTAATATACAACCACACAAATATTTATTAAAATTTACTGCCTATACATCTACATTTATCTCAACACAAATATAAAACAAATTATTGGCAGGCACAGAGAGAGAATATATTTACCTTGCAAATGACTGACCCGGATTTAATACTCTGTGCTTCACGTGGTCATCTAAGAAATTGCAGTATTTGCCCCTGAATGCAGAGACAAGAGTAAGTACTGAACACTTCTGGGGATGGTCAAAACCTTCACCTCCTAAAAAAAAAAAACTAGAAGATACATATATATATTTTTTTTTCTTTTCTTTTTTTCCTTTGTTTCTTTTCTTTTCTTTTTTATTTATGGAATCACCATGAGATCAGTCACAAAGCCTTTCAGTTTAACTCTCAGTTGGTCATACAATGATCAAACACCTGGCCCCTCACCAGTGCACACTTTTCACCACCAAGAACCCCAGTATATCCCCTTCCCACCCCTCACCCTGCCTGTGTGGCAGATTTCCACTTCACTCTCTCTCTCTCTCTACGTTGATTACATTCAACATTACGACAAAATACCCAACATTATAATTTGAAATTTTCCCCAACATTCAGACCTGCCAAAAAGACATCATTAGATAATTTGTTTTCTTCTGCTGATTATGAAGAGCATATGATGTCGCGTAGCCGCTATTGTGGCCACGTGATTTTGGAATACTGATATTTTAGTAATAAGTCTAGAGGGATTACTGCCAAAAGCCACTGGATTCTGAGATTAGTTTGTGTGCCTCTGGGATCATAATCACTCAGGAGTCAGATGAGGTGTTTGTAGATGGCAACCTGGGGCCTTGTCGGGGCGGGGAGCAGGGCCCGTTCCACCCCCATCCTATGAGGCCCCCGTGTGCCTCATCAATGCAGTCTCATACCTGGCTGTCCATTAGGCTCTAAATGATGGAGGCCACCATGCTGCTGCCACAAGAGGGGGAGAGGCAGAGGGACAAACACCCTTCCTCTCCCAGGGTGGCAGAGCACTGTAGTTTAATGCACAGTCCAGATGCACTTCGTTTTGGCATTATATTTTGCTCAGATTTTCCCACCACCATTCAAGCCTGCCTTCTAGGGACAGATGCTAGATCATTTATTTTCCATTGCTCACTTTGCATATCAGAAAAGTTTGCATGGCTGCATAGTTCAGAAAAATAGTCTTGGTGCCCGCATACCAGCCCACACTTATAGAAACTCATGGTCACTGGGATTCCACCTGGAGAAGGCAGGGAGACAGCACCTACCCCATCTGGAACATCTCGGTGATATCAGTTTAGTATGGGGCCTGGAGAATTCTCCGGGTGTTGTGGAGCCCGCCAGCCATGTTTCTTCGCTGCTGTGTATGGCCAGATGGCGCTGGGTGTGGGTTGAGGGATACTGATATATATTGAAACACTAAATACTGATATGCTACTGGCCTTTGTAATTTGTTTGTAAATTCCTCTTAGGTATATTTTCCAATTAACCTTTTCTTTCTCTCACTTGAAATAATTGTGACACTTTGTATTTTTACTTTTAAAAAGCATTACACATCACTTAATCACTTAAGATTAAACTTAACTGGCATAGTGAGTATAAAATGTGTATATCAAGAGAATAGTGAGTTGGGTCACACCTAGCTGAACTCAGGGATTACTCCTGATTCTGGGCTGAGATCATTCATTACATCCTGGCAGGATCAGGAGCCATATGTGGTGCCAGGTATAGATGGAACCCCAGTCAGCTTCATGCAAGGAAAGTGTCTTTTGGCTTGTATTATCTCTTAGGTTCCCTTATTTAAAAGGTTTTAAGTATTATACTATTAAAAATGTTTTATTTTCTTTATTTCTCTACTTTCAAATGCAAGAATCATTATTTGGTCACTGTTTTTTTTTCTCATTAACTAAATATAACACTCACCATTAGTATTAAGAATTCATTTTATAGAGGTTATATGGCATGGTACAATAAATACACAATTTTTTAAAAAAATACCAAAACCTACTAAATCAATACATAAATGATAAAAAGAAGTATGATATTTATAACAAATAAATATTATGACAATGTGTATAACAATATGCATAAAATATGTACAATATAGAACAAGACAGAACATCTTTACTTTTAATTTAAAAACAGTAAATATTAGATTTGAAAACCATCTGGTGTTTGTCATCATGATTCAGTTTAAACAATATGGCACAAAAACAGTAATAAACAATAAGCAAATGAATCATCATTTCTAATCACTGATAAATAATGATAATGCAGATTTTATACGATTTAAATTAGTTTGATGTACATTCAAATATTCAAATTTTACGGAACTACATGAAACTTGGATCACTTATAAGTGAATATAAATAAAATATGTGTATATGTATATACATATATATCTTAAAAACATATCTAGAGCACTGTGAAATAGTAAAATGGGTTGAGCACTTGCTTTGCCATAGACTGAGCAAGGTTCAATTCTCAGCAAGATGTTGCTCCTTTCAGTACCTCCAGGCGAAATCTCTGAACACTGTAACCAAGAGTAACCTCTGAACACTGCCACATGTGGTCTAAAAACAAACAGAAAATGATGATATAAGTGATATTTTTCTGACCCACAGCAGTGGCACAAAATTAAATTTTGGTAGAAGATACATCAAGAAGTTAAATTTCTGTGAAAGTTTCAGAGTTCAAATATCTTTCTAACAGAAATCTACAAATAGAATTGCATAAATACAGTAGAACTGAGTCTTGTTTGCTAACCAAATAACATTTGGTGGACTAATAAATATTGCAGTCTCATTTAGCAAAACTGTTTTTTAATCAGTAGAAAGGAAGGAAATAACATCCTCAATGTAAATAGTGTGAGATAAAAAAAAAAGTGAAGTTCATTTTCGAAGACTTTATAGGTTGCAGATCATATATTGTGTATTCATGATCTTACAAAGAATAAATGGGACTGGAACATTACAGTACAATGGGTAGGTCTTTTACCTTGCACGTGGTTGACCAGGTTGTGTTCCCTAACATCCAATATGGTTCCCTGGGCCTGGCAGGAGTGATCCAAAAGTGAAGAGCCAGAAGAAATCCCGGGAATCATGCCTGTGGCTCCCAAGCAAAACAAAATTAATTTTCAATGAATAATTTAAATTATAACAGGAATATCTTATTGATAATTTAATTACTTATTTAATTAATAATTTATAATAATACAATTGTTATAATTAACAGGGATATTAAATGAATTTCTATTTTCTATTTAATTGCATACACACATCATATATATGTGTATATATATATGTATGTATATATATATGGGCTCCCAAGTGGTTCTCTTGAGGCCCTACGTCCCACACAATGTTTCTTACTCTACTTAATCTATTGGACCCGAGTTCCATGCAGAGATCCAAGGATGCAGTACTGCTGGGTCTTGTGGTACAGGAGGGACCCCTTGGCAATCTTGGAGACTTCCGATCCATACCAAGTGGTGTTTGAATATCCAGGAAATGCTGGGTATTGAACAAATCTTATTGCCGTATTAGGAATGTGTCTTAACCCCTGTCTCTCCAGCCTCATTTAAAAAATTGTTCTAAGGCAGTTTCTTAAAAAATGTGTTGTTACACAGAGTATGCTATGACTTAATTACTGTACTTTGACTTATGTTTTTAAAAATGTCAGCAGTATTTTCCAGAGAGGAATACTACTAGCTATTTAATAGTTTTGAATCTTATGTCTACATTCATATTTATAATTTTTTTATAAAAATTAAACTCTGTCAAATGTCCACTATATGTTAGAAAAAGTAATAATACCAAATAGGACGTGTTTCAAAAAATATTTTTATTTAAGTATATTAAAAGGATAATAACTACTGCAACGAGTGAAAATGTGAACCTCAAAGTTAATAAATGAACAATGATGCATATATTATTTCTTTTGACATATCTATAAATCTAAGTGAACACAAAATAATGAATATTCAATAACTGGTTGATCATTAAATAATGCCTTTAAATACTTGAGGCTAATGATAATAAAGAAAAATGTTATAAAAAATACATACCTTTAATGCTTAAAGCAGTTTTTAAATTTTATTTTGTATTTTAAAAAGCCCATTGTATCCCACTTTGACTAATATATATTCTATACCATTTATATAACTCCACATATGCTCTTGTTTTATTTATTTTTTTCCAGCTCTCTGCCAACCCATTAGAGTAAACATGGTCTGGCATTCATTAAGGTGTGTGATCTTTAGGAGTAATCTAAGAAACAACACCAACATCTGTCAACATTCCTTATGCCTGCAGCGTAGATCTGGCTCATGTGCCCTCCTGTCCCAGAGGGTATCCCAAACAGGCCTGAGTGTTTTCTGAACAGTTGGTGCTTTGCTCTGAGAATGTTTTCCAAGTTCTGAATCCTTATTAGAGAAAAAAAAAAGAGGCTTAGGAAACAGATGTTCAGTTGAGTGGGAAGAATGGATAATAGACATACCCATGAATCAGGGAGGATATTTACCAGAAAGAAAAGTAAACATTTGCTTCTATATTACCATATTTTAGCACAATAGTACAATCAAACATCAAATTTTTTGTCAAAGGAAGCCAGAACAGTCCTTTATTTTATTTGTGTTATGACCTAAAAAATTATAGGATGTTAAGAAGCAGAAATCTTCTTTAAAATATATAATTTCAAGATGTTTTCTTCTGGAATCTGATAAAAATGTTTCAGGAGTGTTTATGTAATAGCACTCTAATTATCATTCCTTGCCCCTGCCAAGAGACGTTCCTTGTTGAGGTAAATTTGGCAAATACCATACAATACTTTCTCTTTGAATATTAACAATAAGTGGAGGGATTTTTTAAGCATTTGAAACAACTTAAATACAAAATAAACATTTAAATTATACACAACAATACAGAATGACTGGCAATCCATGTTAAATTTTAAATTTTAAGATTAATTGACAGGGGCTTGAACAATAGCACAGTGGGGAGGGCGTTTGCCTTGCATGAGGTCAACCCGGGTTCGATTCCCAGCATCCCAAATGGTTCCCTGAGCATGGCCAGGAGTGATTCCTGAGTCCAGAGCCAGGAGTCAGACCTGATCATTACTGAGCGCCACCCAAAAAGAAAAAAACAAGATTATTTACCAGTATAAGTAAAGTACTACTTTTTATGTAGTGAATTTTTTCACTTTAATTATATTTATTCATCCGGAGTTGTAGTACAGCAGAACAGTTGCCTTGTACCTGTCCAATGCTGAATTTGATATTCAAAAAAAAATTCATATGTTCTATATAGGTTGTGAGTTTCCTGCAATTATTTGTCATAACTCTCTTAATTCACATAAAGTACAATGCAAAAAACAACACTCATTGCTAAAAGATATAATTTTGTCACAAAATTATCTTACTATAAAACATGAAGTATTAAATAATGACCTTTAATAAACAGACTGAAGAGGCTATAAATAGGAAATAAGTCACTTAGAATTATAATTTTCCAATACTACTGTTGCAAAAATAAATGTTAAAAATATATGCACTATTTCCTGAAAGGTTCTTTCTAAAATAAATCACTGAGATTTATAACACATTATTTACATATATTAATATACTCTTTGAAAGAGAATATAAGTGATGTTTGATGTATCAGTATCTCATATAAATAGAATTATTCTGCATACAATAACATTGGACCATATATACTTCATCCTCTATAGACCAAACATGACTGTCACCCATTGCCTCTTTTGCAAACCACAACACCCAATAAGAGAGAGAGAACAAAAGGAAATGCCCTGCCACAGAGGCTGGTGGAATGGGGGGGGGGGTGAGGGGGAGGGATATTGGGATCCATGGTGGTGGGAAATGGGCACTGGTGGAGGGATGGGTATTTGATTATTGTATAATTGAAACCCAAGCACAAAAATTTATAAGTCTACAACTGTACCTCATGATGTCTCACTAATAAAAATTTTTAAAAAAGTGGTATGTTCTTAGGGCAATCCGGAAGGGGAGGGTTGAGGCCCCCTTCTCACCCCAACAGAACCAGCCCCGACACCCGAAAAACCCCAGAACTCAATCGGAACCACAATCACAGCCACACTCCACATGCTCAGGCAAGATTCACCCACAAGTCAAACTATTCCTGGATGTGTAATACTTTTCACCACTTATATACCATGAGTAACACACCAAATTCGATGGGGTTTAAAGTAGAGGAAAGCCAATCTTAGGAGAAAATATGTTTTATACAGATACAGATATAAGCACACAAGACTCAAAGTTTAACATGTTACTGGTATCTTATAGAAGGGCTTAATGATTCTTGGGTGAAATTGAACAATTTGCACACACTTTCTTCTGAGAAACCTCTTTTTTGATCTCATGTTTAGCAGATTATTCATAAAAAGCGTATATATGAATACAAAATGAACTATTTTAGTTATATGTAAATACAAAATGAACTATTTCAGTTCTGCTTTGGGGACAGGGTTTGTGTGTCAGGATGGAGATATGGTGGTCTGAAGCTATAATGGTGGTAGGATTGGTGTTTGAATATTAAATGTATTCAAGTATTGTGAACAACGTTATAAAAATAAAATAAGAAATTTCAAAGGAAAAAAGTGTGTCAATCTTACACTGTTATATAGTTAAGTTGCTACTAATTATTGGTTATTGAAAATATTGTGTAAGTTAGCATCCTTAGAAGACCTCTGGAACAAATATTTACCTACATTAGATTGCAGATTTAATAGTAGAATTGTTTCATCATAGTTTAACTACTTATTCAGATTGAAAGGTTACTAAGTACTGGCAAATATACATATTAGCACCAGAAATAAATTAAAACATTTTATTTTCAATCCTACTACTGCTTCATACTGTTAAATTATAATTTTTATTCAACTAAAGTATGTTTAATTATGTTGATTGGTTCACTATATTGTCACTGCCGCTGTCACTGTCCTTCTGTTGTTCATCAATTTGCTTGAGCGGGCCCAGTAATGTCTCCATTGTGACACTTGTTACTGTGTTTGGCATATCGAATACGTCAGTGGTAGCTTACCAGGTTTTGCCTTGCGGGCAAGATACTCTCGGTAGCTTGCCAGGCTCTCATTTTCCTAATAATGACTTTGTAAAAAAAACCCTAAGAAAACTTTCTATGAAAAAATTTATGTCTCTTTGATTGGTTCTAGAAGATTACTCTAGTGTGCTTGTCTCATAGTTTATTTTTTCTCGCAACTTGTATAGAATTCACAATCACGATCACAACCATCCTGTTGTTCATCGATTGCCTCGAGCAGGCTCCAGTAACGCCCCCTTCATCCTAGCCCTGATATTTTTAAAAAGTGACATATTCAAAGCTCTTTCAGGCTTAGGAGAATGATACCCATCATTGTTACTGGTATTTGGCATATTGGGTACGCCACAGGGAGTTTACCAGACTCTGCCGTGTGGGCAGGTTACATTGGGTTTGTCCAAAGTAAGAATGAGATGAGATGTCACGTGGCCAGGAATGTGGCCGCTCACTTCCGGGAGCTGGGTTTTACAGACTCGGGATCTTGGCCATCGATGGGATTCCACTACGCCAGGGGGCCAGTTGGTGGATGTGACCCCTACCTACTGGAAGGTGGAGGATCTGGGTGGAGGATGCCCAGCCCCGATCCGAGCAGGCTTGGAGATCTCAGCCCCGGAACCCGCATGCCTTTGTTCCTCTGCCGGTACCTTCATGCCTGTGGAGAGTGGTCTCAGCATGGTGGTGGCTGGTTCTGGAGGTCTTTGGCTGCTGGAGCTCTGGTCACGGTCACGGTCACGGTCCTCCCGTTGTTCATCGATTTGCTCGAGCAGGCCCAGTAACGTCTCCATCGTGAGACTTGTTGTTACTGTGTTTTGGCATATCAAATACATCACGGGTAGCTTGCCAGGCTCTGCCGTGCAGGCCAGATACTCTTGGTAGCTCTGATATAGAGTTCAAAATATTTTAATCTGATCATCTTTTTCCTATATATTTTTAAAAATTTTCCCCAATATTATAATTGAGCTCTTGAATTTATTTATTTTTTTTATTATTTTGCTTTTTTGGTCACACCCGGTAATGCACAAGAGTTACTCCTGGCTCATGCACCCAGAAATCACTCCTGGAAGTGCTCGGGGACCTGGGGATCGAACCCAGGTCAGCCACGTGCAAGGCAAATGCCCTACCCTCTGTGCTATGGCTCCATCACTTTGAACACTTGAATTTAATTACAACAATTAACATATGTGAATGTCCATTCAGTTATTGTGAAATCTGTTAAGTCTTTTTAAAAACAATTATACCTTGGATTTTTATTAAGAAAGTTTACTCATTCAATTATATTTAGTAGCACTGTAGCACTGTAGCACTGTTCTCCCATTGTTCATCAATTTGCTCAAGCAGGTACCAGTAACATCTCACAAGAAATTGTGAGACTTGTTA
Organism: Sorex fumeus; assembly: GCF_029834395.1. Lineage (NCBI taxonomy): Eukaryota > Metazoa > Chordata > Mammalia > Eulipotyphla > Soricidae > Sorex > Sorex fumeus. Next base: position 37,599,672 of record NW_026606322.1, on the reverse strand, counting down.
CTATTTTTGGCATATCGAATACTTCAAGGGGAGCTTGACATGCTTTGCTGTGAGGGGCAAATACTCACAAATTGAACCTGGTCAGCCTCATGCAAGGCAAACACTGTCCCCACTGAGCTATTGCTCCAGTGAAATTAACATAAAACTTTTACAATGTACTAGAACATAATTCTACTTAAAACAAAGTTATAAAGGTCTTGACTGACCTGCATTTTCTTCCCATGTAGTGTAAGCATATATTTTGTACATATGCTAACTATTCTATATTATAAAAATGTGTTTTCTACGCCTAAAAATGTGTTTTCTTTTTACATTGCTAAATTACTGAACACTTTATATGTCAGGATATCTTTTAGGTTGTTTTGTTTTGTTTAATTTTCCCCACAATGAACGGGTAATTTTAGCGAGAATTCTTCCCAAATATGCTGATGTTGGAAACAGCAACTCTACGAATTTTCAAAAAGCTTTTTATTTTTTTTTTCTAATTTTATTTATTGAATCACCGTGAGTGCAGCTACAAAGCTTTCAGGTCTAAGTCTTGGTCATATAATGAAATACCCGTACCTTCACCAGTGCCCATTCTCTACCCCCAACAACCCCAGTGTACCCCAATTCCACACCCTCCCCCTACCTGTGGGGCAGATTATTTCCACATTACTCTGTTTCTACTTTGATCACATTCAATATTTTGACACTAGACCCACCATTATTATTTGAGATTTTACCCCAACAGCCAAATATTCTGAAAAGGCAACAATAGACAATTTGTTTTCTATTGCTGGTTATGAATAACATATGATGTCTCATGGCTGCAGTAGTGGCCACGCAATTTTGAAATTCCAAAATTTTAACACTTAAATCTGGAGGGATTTCTGCCCAAACCTGCTGATTTCCATGATTTGCTTCTGAGTCTCTGGGATCATGGCCATTAAGCAGCTTGATCAGGAGCCAGAAACGCCATTCGTGGGCGATGACTTGGGGTCTCATTGGGGTGGGGAGGACAGGACTGATTCCACCTCCATCCCGGCTCCACCCCCATCCCATCTCATCACTGAGGCCCCAAGTCTGACTGTCCAATGGCCTCTGGAGGATGGTGGCCATTGAGCCACCAAGAGGGAACAGGAGGAGGGACGGCACCCTTTCTCCTCTGGGGTGGCCCAGTGACAATAACCTACTGTGGGGTCCGGACACATTTCAGCCAAAAGCCACTGGGTTTCGAGGTTTGTTTCTGAGTCTATGGGATCATGGCCGTTAAGCAGTTTGATCAGGAGCCAGAGAGGCCGTTTGTGGGCGATGACTTGGGGTCTCGTTGGGGTGTGGAGGACAGGACCGGCTCCACCCCATCCCGTGAGGCCCCAAATGTCTTGTCACAGTGGGCCCAAACCTGACTATCCAGTGGCCTCTGGAGGATGGCAGGCACCAAGAAATCAAGGGGAACAGGCCAAGGCAGGAAACCTATTCCCACCTGGGTTGGCCCAGCACCGGTAACCTACTGCAGGGACTGGACACATTTCTGCCAAAAGCCACTGGGTTTCGAGATTTGTTTCTGAGTCTATGGGATCATGGCCATTAAGCAGTTCAATCAGAAACCAGAGAGGCCATGCTTCCAATTATATAGCTGAGCCGGAGGTAGTTTGTGGATGTGTTTCCCACATACCTAAATTTCGGCCTTTTACTTTCTTTGTAAACTTTGCCCCAAGTTTTTAGGGTCTGGCCAAAGGCACAGCAGCAATTTTGGGGTATCTGGAAATCTGAAGGCACCATCAGGCTGCTGATGCACTAGCCTCACAGGTACAGATTGACCTGCTGATGGCACCATACCCCCTCAAAAAGCTTTTTAATAATAACTTGTCATAATAAATTTTTATGTGTTCAGACTAGTCATTGTGAATCTTAATATTCACAATAATACCAACTGCAAATCACATGATGAAGCATGTGACCTTATAAAAATAGATAATTTCTTCACATGGTATTTAAAATCAGTACACAAGTTTATGTAGCATTTAATTAAGTACATTTGAAAAAAATAAATTAATGATCATTAAATTATCACTGGAGCACAGCGGCTAACCTGGGTGACCCAGGTTTGATTTCTCCACCCCTCTCAGAGAGCCCGGCAAGCTACCAAGAGTATCTTGCCCACACAGTAAAGCCTGGCAAGCTACCTGTGATGTATTTGTTATGTCAAACACAGTACAAGAAGTCTCACAATGGAGATGTTACTGGGCCCACTCAAGGAAATCTATGAACAATGGGAAGACAATGGCACAGTGCTAAATTAAGCACACATGTGATGCAAAAATTTATTATATATATATATACACACATTTATGTGTATCTGTATATGTTTAATATTTAGGGAACTAAAGGAACTATTTTTTCTCAATTAAGGGATTACTATGAGTTAAGTTTTTCATAAAATTCCTTAAAGGATAAACAAAAAAGAAAGAGCTCTCATTTGAAATCTGTATTTGCATAATTACTGTAAAATGACAATTTTACATGAATAACAGGAGCCAGAAATGTTTCAAAAACTCATTTGAATAATGCATGCAAATGTGCTTGTTCTGCATGGCTAAGCCAATAGCAACATCTATGAAAATATTTACCTCGGAATGTCAACAACAGAAATAACAATTTACAAGCATAATACAACAAAACAAAACAACAAAAGACACCTTATCTGTAGATAGGAGTAAGCCCCTGTCATTACTATATAATGTATTACTGGATAGCGCATTGGTCTTCTAGCGATTTACAAAGCAATGATAATTAATACATGTGTCAATTGGTCTAGAAAACATGTGTAGGCCATTACATTAAAGCAAGATGAACATATCTAAAATAAAATACTATCACCACATAGATGAAATGGGATTTTTTTTTTCAGAAATTAGAGTTGCCAAGAGGAAGAAGATAGTATACATTTCTCCTTAACTTTTTCCTCTGTTGGTTGAATGCAAACCGGGCTTCTATACTATTTTAACAAATGGACCTTATTATTAGAAATTAAATTTACGTCTCAAGTAATAGAAGAGAAATATACATATATAAATCATCATGTAAATTTAAAAATCTTTTTGCCTTTATTATAATATCTTATCTCTAGGCTATTGGCATATGGTATGATAAAGACCATATTTAATGCAAGTCATTAAAGTGGAGAAATAAGACAGCTCAGAGGGTTGTCTCCATTGAATTCTCAGAAATGTTGTTCTTTAAACCTAACCTACATTAAAACAGTGACTGTCTCTAGGATGCTTTTCTTCTCATCACAAAAAGATAGCATCAAGAAGGAAATTACTAATTTGGAATCTCCCTGTCACTTGCTTAAGCTACTATTATTGAACAATTTATGTCACATAATCAAATAATACTAGAACTTTTTTACTTGCAATTGTCAGAAAAAACAATATTCATGTATCTATCAATCATTCCCACTTCTGTCAGCTGCTGACGGTGCTATTAACTCTTAGTGAAATTGCTGAATTCACTTCCTATTCTAATTTCCGTAGTTTTCCTTGAAAAGTAGTTATTGATAGAATGAAAGGATTGTTTGCCAAGAAGCAATTTGTAAGAATGTTGAATCAGTCATATTAAATGGTCTCCCCTTCGAGGAGAATTAATGTAACCCGAGGGAATGGATTTTGAAACTCTGCAAGACAGATTTTGTGAATCATTTAAGTTGACTGATCATCAATAATTCTAAATGCCATATCGACACTTGTAATTGTCTTCTTGATAGAAATAATTGAAAGCCATGGTTTCTGTTCACTGGAATGCAAGGAAACTGACTCATTAATACAGAGCTAGTGACAATTTAACGTGTGTGTAAGGAGGCATTTGGACACAGATTCACTCCGTGTGGCTTCAATGTCGACACTTACCATCTTACATTCTAAGCATTCCTGCAGTTTCTGAGACTTAACTTTGTACTGGGAGGCCTCAGTTTTCTTGGGACATGAATTCTGCTCCAGGCCTTGAGCTAGGGTACCTAAGCCTATGGTCAAAGATGTAACCTAAAAGTTTTACATAACCAAAGAGTGCCCAACAGCCTGAGACATAATGCATTATGCTAATATGTTTTAATATGTTTAACATCACAAAACCTCCTGCATTAAGACATTTCTGAAAAACAAATGGGAATCATCTAAACACCACTGGGTGTGCCCCCCCAAACAAACAAAATTGTAAAAAATAAATTCATAGTTTAAAAATGATCAATGTCTTTCAAAATAAAATTGTTAACTTTCTTTATATTTTTGATTATCCTTTAGAAACTGGAGTACTTTATTTCCTGTGTAATTTCAAAGTTGCACATATAATAAAAACTCAGTCTTTCAAAAAAATTTTCATTTAATTATTTGAAAATAGGACTGTTTTTTTTTCTTGCCTATTGTATTGCTATTGAAATATGTTACAAACACCCAAATTTTGTCCCCTTTGCAATCTGGTTTGGAAAATTACAGGCATTGCAATTTTGACACTTTATACCTGAATTTCAATAACAAGTTTTCAAAGTAGAATTTCTCCCTTAACTGTTCTTTAGCATTGAATAGATCTTTGACTTTTATTTCACTTAATCACTTAATCACTTAACTTCCCGTTAGTCGTCGATTTGCTCGAACGGGCGCCAGTAACGTCTCCATTTGTCCCTGTCGCGTGCTAGTGTAGCCCAATGGCATCTGTTCTCTCCGGGAACATGAAGGGCCTCAAACCGATCGTTCATAATCTTGACGAAGAAGTCTGACCATCTGGAAGGTGGGCGGCCACGCGGTCTTTTGACCAGTAACTACAACTGGTCTCATTCACCTGACCCTTTATTTCACTAGCTCTAAAAAAACTTCATCATTGTTTCAAAACAATTTTTGACTTTTTAAGAACTTTGGTCTATTTACTTGATTGCAATTTTCTTTTTGAAACGTTGCTAAAATATTTTCAGGTTTTTTCAGCTGAGATAATAGATTATAGAACAGTTAATGTTTTATGGATAAAAATTCCAATTTTGAATATATTAGTACTTAATATCCACCAACAACTCACTGGATGCATATTTCTATTCTCTCATTTCTTCAGTCATAAAATGATTAGCCAATTCTCTAGGAATATCATCTGGTAAAATATAAAGTCCTGACTTAAATACTAATATTCTTCCTATTTTTAAAATTATATTTTATATGTATCAAAAATTACCTGTTTCAATAACTAATTGAATTATTAGTTATTTGTCTATATAGTATGTATAGTTTACTGTTTTCTGTCTATCTCTAACCATTCTACTCTGTGGGAATGTACTATTTTGTTTTGCACTTTTCTATATATATATGCTTCATGTTAATAATAATTAAATGTATCACCATAGGCTTAGTGAGTTAAATAATCTACACAGTATAGCCTTTAGCACAGAGAGTTGCAGATGTAAGGCAGTTAATTATGCAGCAATGGACCCTATGAAAAGACTTCCTTTTTGAGTACGATTTTTCAAATTTAAACCATATCAAACTTATGTGACATGTCCTGTGACATTTGACCACATAAAAGCTATATTTTGCTGAAATATAATAAATCTTTTTTTGGTTATTTCACTATCAGAAAATCAAATATTGTCTGATAAAATTATTGTTATTATTATTAGCTTTTTGGGTCACACCCAGTGACGCTCAGGGCAAACACTCTCCCATCTCTACTATTGCTCCAGCAAATTATTTTTCATAGTTATAAATGACAGAGCAAAACCTTTTTTTTTTTCTTTGGTGGAAGGCTGGAGTTCACACCCAGCTCTGTTCAGGGTTTCCTCCTGGCTCTCCTCTCAGGGATCACCCCTGGCAACTGAGCTGGGGGGCCAAATGTAATGCTTAACGTGGGTCTGCACTGTTCAAGGCCTGCACCCTAATGCTCAGAACTCACAACTCATCTGTTGAACTCTGCTGATTTGCTCTGCTGACTATTTCTAACATAAAATACTCATATTTGAATAACTTTATTGTAGATGATGGTTTAAATTTAAAACCAGAGTAGAGATATCATCAAGTCAAACATTAACTTATATGTTTGAAAATATATGTAAATATAACACTAATATATGATAAATCGAGCACTAAATGACCTTTGTGTTAAAAGAGGAAGTTATGTCAGCAATTTTTTTAACGATTGAAAATTGAAAGTGCCCAGAAATAACTGTTATCTTAGAGTTAGGAGATATTTAAATTCATTGACTAACAAGTATCATATAGGTACAAATTAATTGTGGTAACTTAAAATAATTATTCAAACTGAAAATCTTTTAATTTACATAGAAAACAAAACGTTGACACATAAATCTGTCATGGGATGAAATAAAGAATGCATCGTCAGAAAAAAATAATATGTGAGTTTATCAGTAATGAGAAAATTGTACATGAAACTAATAACTTCATGAAAACTCTTGGGATTTATAAATGTTGCTAAAAGTCATTTAGTAGTAATACAAGGAAAAATGTAATTTTTTTCTTTTTGAGTCTCACCCAGTGATGTTCAGGGGTTACTCCTGGCACTGCACTCAGGAAATATTTCTGGTGCTGCTTTGGGAATCACATGGGATGCTGGGAATTGAACTTGATTCAGCCACATACAAGGAAATCGCCCTACACACTGCTCTATCGCTCTGGCTCCAAAAAATGTAATAAAATTTTTAAATGTTGTATCTCTATTATATTTCAGTACAACAGTGAATACCTTTAAATATGCACAACCTCATTTGTTCATGGAAAGTCAAATTATGAACAATCACTGATGCGCACTAACTAATACTTCTTTACACAGATTCCACTTTTATTTACTGTCACTGTCCTCCCACTGTTCATCAATTTGCTCGAGCGGGCCTAGTAACATTGTTACTGTGTTTAGCATATCGAATACATCACGGGGAGCTTGCCAGGTTGTGCTGTGCAGGCGAGATACTCTAGGTAGCTTGCCAGACTCTCCGAGAGGGGCGGAGGAATCAAACTCGGGTTGATGTGCTATCGCCCCAGCCCACCATTTTTATTATTAAAATTAAATTCAATCCTATGTGCTTAGGCTATTTAATATTTTGAAAATACCACTTTTCATTAGAATACATGTTTTGCACATTTTCTTCTAAACAGAAATAATTATATGATAATCAGAAAGTGCCAGGAAAAAGATGAAATTACCTTTGATTTACTTCAATAGAAAGAACTGCACACATCAAATCCATATTTAATGTGAAACTGTGTTGTATCTTCTTTCTGCAAATTGCTTCAGGTAATTTGTTAGAACATTCACCTCTCTTGAACAATGAAGTTCTTAGATGTTTGGTTTTAAAAGCTTTCAAATACCCATTGTGATAATTTGTTTATTTGTCAATTACACAGAGTTTATAGTGCTTATATTCAATGCTACTATATCCTCCATTTATATAATTATTTAGATTAGAAGCTATGGACTCAACAGAAGTATTGTTACCATTTACCTCAAAAGTCACTCTGTTTGAATACACATTTTCATTAAACATCTTTGAATTTTAAATGATCTAATTTGAAAATAGATATAATCACATAAATTGTCTTAGTGACACTCCAAACTTCCTAAATATCTTTAAACTAATTGAAATAAAATATTAAAATATATTTGTAGATAAGCACGAGTGTAAATGTGTGTAACTCATAAAGCATGGAATGTATTAAATACCTATTAAAATCTACCATCTATACTGTTACAGAGAAAAATGAGAGATATATCTCATCACACATAGAAACATAATTTCTGTACTAAATTGGCTTTTTAACAAAAATAAATGAATTTATATTAATGGTTTAATTTTAGGTGGGTTTCTTTTTATTAAAATAGAATTTAAATTATATCCAGTAATAAAACAATGTTACAACAAATAAATTCTATGACTTGTGGTTACAAAATTTATATGTTCATTTGATTTTGGAAAAAATGCCCTTTTTTAAAACGTATTAGGTGTTCATCACAACATATGAACAAGTTACCTTTTGGATGGAAAATCATTAATATAAGGATATGAATTCAATATTATGGGTCAAGTAAGTTTTAATAGTACACAAATCTTGTAAGATAATTGAAATTTGTAAATACATGTCATGGAATTTAACATTATGTTTCAGCATAGGTAAACAATACTAAGGTCTTGAAAATAATTAATTTTCAGCTAAATGTGTAAATACATAAATTTTTATAATAATCATGAATTTTCTTGACTAGATAAGAATTTTTTATATACTGCCTAGTTGAGGCGGTGCACAATGTGTCATACATGACAGATCTCAGAAGTTGGGGTGCCTAATTTAATATCACTCAATAATAGTGATGTTTCACTTATCTCAACAGGAGTAATCCTAATCCCAGAACCAGGGAGTAAGACCCGAGTACCACTGTGTGTGATCCCATTTCACTTCTCTGCCAAAAGTATGCCTAAATATATATAGCAGATATAAAGCATCTTAATATTAAGCATGAAAGTCAAACCACTAAGTATATATATGTAAATAAATATTCTACATATATATGAATAAATATTCTTAAATTGTCTTAGTTTTGTAGTATTAAGGCATTATAAACACAATGCTAAAAAATTTATATCTCTGTGAGGACATAAAAGCAGTTTGGATTTTACTTGAATTTATTTTAACACATGAATATAGATTACTCTAGAAGTGTGAAGTATTCTGGATGCTGAAAAATCCATAAATTTCAAACAACAATAAATTTCAGGAATTCAGTTTAGAAATGAAAATAAGATATATTAATATAGAAAAAACATGTCAACAAGTAACTAAACTTTGTGGTTGTTACTATATTTATAGTTTTATTTTATGACTTTGTGGTCATAAGTGCAGGGAGAGATTTTAATTAATCCTGCAGGCTTTAGTAATATTTTCAGTTTCTTATTTTGTTTGTCTGGCAACTATAGCATCACAGTCCCCAAACTGAAAAATATGAGCAATAATTAAACAAAGAAACAAAAATAATAGACAAGTCTTACATATTCTAGCTGTTTTGAATATTCTTAATGCATCAAAAAATAATGGTCATTAGTATATTAAAATAGTAACCCATGGTAAAGTAATATAGCAAAACAAATTATACAGTATGGTCAATTTCTGAATAAGTCATCTTTAATGAATGGATTACAAAATCAACTTAATATATTAAGAACATATTCAATTACGTGGTATTTTTATCAAATATTTCCAGAAGTATGATAAAATTGATATGCTAAAGATTATTTACTTATATGTAAAAGATATAATACAATGACTTAATGTTATTGTGCACCTCTCTAGAAAAAAGTTAATATGAAAAAAGGATAATTCATATCTCTTAGCTACACCTTACTAGAAAAAGAAACAAGTCAATGGTTTATGAATATGTTTAGAGTAGATTGAACTGGATTAATTTTATGAAATTATACTGATCAACGTGTTCATTTAGCAGTATATGCACAAGGTCACTGTTTTACATTCTTGTTCACTTTTAATCACTTGTCATCCCGTTGTTTGTTAATTAGCTAGAGTGGGCACCAGTAATGTCTCCATTCGACCCTGTTGCGTGCTAATGTATCCCAATGTCATCTGCTCACTCCAGGAACATAAAGAGCATCAAACTGTTTGTTCAAGGTTTTGACAAAGAAGTCCGACCATCTGGTAGGTGGTTAGTCAGATGTTCTTTTGACATCCCATGGAATCCTGTTGGTAATGGCTCTAGTCCAGTTGTCATCTCCAAATCGTGTCCAGCCCATCTGATTTTCTACGCTTTGGCAAACAAGGCAGCATCCCTGATCTTCAATCGTCGACAGAAATCCAAACTCCGGATTCTTTCACTTGAGTGAAGCTTGATACTCCAAGCATAGCTCTTTCAATTCCTCTTTAGGAGACCTGAATAGCGTTCTCATCCTGTTTGCATAGGGCCCAGGTCTCTGAGGCATATGTTAATGCAGGAAGAACAGTGGAATCAAAGAGATGTACCCAGGGAGCCAGAGGTTCTTTGTCCTCTTAACTTCTTCAACATTTTTGAAGGCACTCCACTCAGTTCTCTTCCTCCTGCGAAGTTCTAGTGCCAAGTCTTTCATCATGTTGAGGTCTCAACCCAGGTATATATAGCTGCTGCATTCGGTGATGCTTGTTCTGTTGAGAGCAAATGGAACATCAGGGACTAGTTCTTTTTTCATGAACATTGTCTTGGTGAGATTCAGCTGCAGTTTAACAATCTTGTTAAACCTGTAAAAATTGTTAGGCTTAGAACCAAATTATCAGTTGTTTTATTTCTGTTTAATTATGACTAATTCCCATTGTTTAATTTCTGTTTAATTTTCATTGTTTAATTTATATGATAAATATCAATAAAACAAATATTTCTGTTTTCTAAGGTATATATAAGGCAAGAACTCTCTTTTAGGGCTTGTTTCTTAAGTACTTTGCTTATAATATTTTTCATGTCAATTTCTTAACTACTTTTAAACGCTTTGCATACTGATTAATCAGATATATGCATTGCAAATATAGTATTATATAAAATGGCATTTTCACTCCCCATAGAGTATTTTTTTATAATACCAAGCATATTAATAGACTAAACTTTCAATATTATTTGTTTTTCATTACTATTTTTTTGGTAAGGTGGCTAGAAGTAGAAATATATTTTAAAATCTCTTTGAAATTATATATGAAATGAGATGAGTGAGATTATTTCTCTCTTTCAATTTCAGTTCAGGTTTCAGTTCATTTTTCCCTTATATTTTACTATCACCATAGTGTAAAATATGTAGCTAGTGCATATGCGTGGGGCTCTTTGTCTATTCTGCAACTTTCTTTCTTTTCTAGGACATACCCAGCAGTGCTTTGGGCTTACTCTTTGCTCTGCCATTAGGGACCTCTCCTAGCAAAGGTACTGGTAGGACTGGAGGTGGGTTGGGAGGACCCCTATGTGGAAACATGAATCAAATTTCTATTGCCCCACTCAAGGCAAGCACATTAACAGCCACAAGATTACTATGGCCCAGCTGTGCATATTTGGTTCACTTGGGTCCTCTTGTCCCATTATGAAACAGGATTCAGAATTCACTACTTTAACTTTAAAATAAACTTTCACAGACCAGAATCAAGTTTATTCAAGTTGAAGTTTCTTCATAATTGTATTGTTTATTATTTGATTCATTGTACTTCTCTCTCTTTCTCTCTCACTATCTCTCTCTATATGCCACAGTTTGTTCATCAAATTTTTCTGTACATACAACTAAACATACAAAGCAAAAAAGAAAAAAAATAAAAACTGTTAGATTGGAATTGCATTGGATACAAATAATACTTTTAGAAACATTAAGTATATGTCTTATTTAAATTATATGGGACACTAAATTCACAACAGTACCATATGTTATGGAGAACAAAAATGAATGTACAGTCATTTATTCATTGTATAACATTGTCCTCCCATTGTTTATCATTTGCTCAAGAGAGCACCAATAACATCTCCATTGTGAGACTTGTTGTTACTGTTTTTGGCATATGGGATACACCCCGGGGAGCTTGCCAGGCTCTACTGAGTAGGCTGGATATTCTCAGTAGCTTTCCATGCTCTCTGACAGGAATAGAGGAATCGAACCCGGTTCTGCTGTGTGCAAGGCAAATGCCCTACTTGCTGTGCTATCGCTCCAGCCCCTATTCATATATATTTTAAAATAATGTAATTCTGGCTTATAGTTTCTTTGAAGACGTTTGAAATGCAATATTATTTTAATAGTGGTATAATACATTATCTAAAAGGATTACAAATAAAATTACTGATTAAATACAGTAAAGTCTATGGTTGATGATACTGATTTCAAGCTTTATTTTTTAAATTTTTTAAAATAAATTTATTTATTGAATCACTGTGAGAACAGTTATAAAGCTTTTGGGTTTAAGTCTTGGTCATGCAATTATGAAACACCCATCCCTTCACCAGTGCACATTTTCCACCACTAAAAACCCTGCACATCTGCACTTCTTTGTTCATTGCAGCAATGTTTACAATAGCCAGAATCTGAAAAAAACCTGAATGGTTGAGAACAGATGACTGGTTAAAGAAACTTTGGTATATCTTCACAATTGAGTACTATGTAGCTGTTATAAAAGATGAAGGCATGAAATTTACATACAAGTGGTACTGCATGGAAAGTATCATGCTAAGCGAAATGAGTTAGAAAGAGAGGGACAGACATTGAGACATTGAGAGATTGCATTCATGTGGGGAACATAAAGAAACAAAATAGTAGACTAACACCCAAGAATAGCCAATATAAGTACCAGGAGGTTTTCTCCATGACTTGGAGGCCAGCTGCACATGCTAGGGGAAAAGGCAGCTCAAATAGAGAAGGGAGTACAAAATAAAGGTGTTGGGAGGATCCTGCTAGTATGGGAGATGCATGCTGAAAGTAGACTATAGACCGAACATGATTTCCACTCAATACAAAACACAGCACCCAAAAGGAGAGAGAGAACAACAGGGAATGCCCTGCCATAGAGGCAGGGTGGAAAGAGGGACACGGGGGGTGGGAGGGATTCTGGGATCAGTGGTGCTCGAAAATGGGTACTGGTAGAGGGGTGGGTACTCGATCATTGTATAATTGGAACCCAAGCACAAAATTTTGTAAGTCTACAACTGTACCTCATGGTGTTTCACTAATAAAAATTTTAAAAAAAAGTGAATGAAGAGAATATCTGACTCTATAATCATATCAGAGAAATTCAAGAAATTGAAACATGTCTTATAATGGTTGAATAGTTAAGTTAAAAGTTTTTATTAAATATTTTCCTATTTCCATGCTGAGGTAAATACATTTATATATACAGCTAAGGTGATTGTCACAATATTTATTCTTTGTATTTATATGAGAACCAAAATTCAATAATTTTTCAAATAAAATCACTAGCATGTAAAATTCTGTAATGGAAAGTTAAGTCTGTAATAATAAAGATAATCAAATAAAAAATAATGTGTGAATTCTACCATTACACTTACCATAGCAGATTTATATGTGATCACTAATCTGTTTCAATAAGATTATCCTCCATAATATATTGGTATAAGTGACACCTATGATTCAGTGGCTCAATATCTTACAGTATTATGATAACAACAAATACTTGGTCCTTTGAATTACATAGACAATATCGTATATTTAGCAATGTAACTGAGGCATGCAAGGAGTGTATAATCACAGCAACACAGAGTGAAGGTAGAATATCATTAGAGTATTATAACTGCTAAATGCTTGCATTTTAAGGACAGATGAAATTGGATTCAATGGCAAATGCTAATTCCCAAAACACCCCGGACATAAATTAACTAGTTTTTACTAGAATAAGACTTTTAAAGAGCTTTTTCAAGGGTAGAGGGAAAATAAACTATAGTAAAATATACTTTAGAAAAACTGAAACAATTTAGATAGTGAAATAGAGGATTCTTGATTAAATTCAGACCCAAGCCTTTATATCTATATTCTATTAAACTAATGGAATAGAAATAATCTATTTCAATGATTATTTTCCTTTAACTACATATGATAGCAAGTCAAAGAGAGGAATATCAAGATCGAGCATACTTTATTTGACAGTTTTGTTCATTATCAAGTTTAAAGAATAAAAATAGTTGTCAGAATAATGTAGAATCGAGAATTTCTGCAAATGCTTTTTTATTGTGATATAAAAATATAGGTTATTTGCAGAGTAAATGGATACTAGTTTATGTTTCAATTTTTTTTAATATCTATCTAAATACTTGGTCTGTGAAAATAGCTAATGAATTCATGGACACAAGATTTGAATAACTGGAGTTTTCAGTAAATGTTTCAAAGAAGGACAGAAATGTAATGTTAAGAGTATTGTAGTGGGGAGGAGAGCTGAGTTTAAAGAAGAAAATAAAACTCTGGCAACAGATCTGATAAATTCTAAATTTTTTGAAGAATAACAATATATTTTTAGTTAACAGGCATATTATGAAGAGTTTTATGTTTACCTTTCATTTAATAATTTAAAACCTACTGTTTGTGTGTTCATAATTTTGGATATAAGACGCTTGGGGTGATAGTAAATGTATTAGAGGTGATATATAATGTCATATAAATACTTTATATTTATAGACAAACCTCTTGTTATGGTGCTTCCTTTTATCACACTTTCTGATATTATAATCATTTTGTTTTAATTGGAAGTTTTAGGAAAATTCCTAATTTAGATTCAAGAGAAAACTTGCAATAATGTTATTTTAAACATACACCATAATGTACACATAAATTGTATATGCACTGAGAAATGAGGAAATAAACTGTATTACTAACTGCCTGCTTTGTTTATTGCAAGGGTTTGGAACAGATCCTGCAATATTTCATGGTGTACTCATGTGTATGTCATAAAAATTGCACAGTAAAGTCTTGGAATAAAGGTGAGTTAAACAGTGGTCCTGATAGAATAGTAAAGATTCTTGCTTTGCACATGGCCAACTCTGGTTAAATACCTGTAAATGTCTATGGCTCCCCCAGCACCGTGCACCATCAATTATTACCAAGAAACAGAAAAAATCAATTCTGTAGAAAGGGAGAAATGATTTGCAAATCATAAGAATTATATGAGTTTGTCTGAGATTTGGTTCCAGAATAGAAGGAGTGATAGCACAGAGGGAAAGGCATTTGCCTTGCATGCGGCTGACCCGGGTTTATTCCTCTCTCCCACTTGGAGAGCCCGGCAAGCTACTGAGATTATCCTTCCCACATGGTAGAGCCTGTCAAGCTCCCCGTGGTGTATTCAATATGCCAAAAACAGTGACAAGAAGTCTCACAATGGAGACATTACTGTTGCTCACTCGAGCAAATCGATGAACAGTGGGAAGACAGTGCTACAGTGCTATAGAAGAAGTGGAATGGAAACTAAACTTTTTGTTCAAAGGTCAAATTGAACCATCATTTCAATATATTTCTGTTTCAGACTCATAAATTGTTTACTCAGAGAATAAAAATCAGTTGATAGCCAAAAATACAAATAAAGTATAATGCTAAAATTAATATGGTCAAAACAAATGTGAGAATACCCAGAAGCACCAAGGACTAAGGGAATATATGAGGTTTCCTGTATCTCCACAGCCTCAGACTTGCTTCTCTGATGAACTTTGATAACTAAATACACTCATCACCATTGTTTATATACTGATTTTCTCTCATTGAAAAGTGACTGAACTCTTAATACTATGTAAAAGGAATGTAAAACTGATGGAAATGAAAGAATTTGTTCCATAAATTTCTATATATTCTCTAAGGAAAATTTCTGTACAACAGAATTCAGGTGATTCACAATGAATGTTTCATTAAAAAGTCAATATTAGCACCATGAACAATAGATCTATCCAATGTTGATTGAGCTACTACTCATCATTCTCAACAGAGCTTCAGAGTCAACACAAAAAATGGTAAGGAAGTTAAGTGATATAATTTATTAACATTTTCTTGTGGGGTCAGACCTATAGTATAGCTGGAAATGTGCTTGCCTTGCATGTGACCAGCATAGGTTGGATGTTGTTTTTCTCCTTTGGTCCCTGAGCATAGCCAAAAGTAATTCCTGAGTGCAGATCCAGGAGCAACAGCTGAACAATGGCTTTGTGATCACCTACCCTTCAAAAAAGCCAAAAACAAAAAAGATTGTGCAGTAACAATAGAGTGAGCTTATATTAATGCTTAAATATTTACATTACATTTACCACTAGAGTGATTTTCTCTTCTTTGGATACTACATGGTAATTGGAATTTATGTCAAACTATTATGTTTTAAATGTAATTATCTTTTAGAAAAGCTAAAATGCAGACTATGGTGATACTTAGAGAGTCCTCCAAAATATGTAGCAAGCGGCAAGGGTCTAGCAGGCATAGAACAGTGAGTTTGATACTCATTCATTGGCTCTGAATGATTGAAAATGGGACGACAGGAATAGTCCTGGTAGTCCCAGAAATCCATCAGATTCCCCAAAAATATAAGCTCCACATATTTAAAGGTAAAATATTGATGAACAATAAGAAAGGATTATAAAACCAATGATTATTCTGCACTAATGTAATCCAAACTTTTCTTTTAATATATTATTGTTCAAATTTAGCAATTTCCTCTTACTCCATTAAAATAAATTATATTTTATTGCTAGATAGATCTGTTTCTATGCTTTTAATATACTTGCTAATGCGTACAATCTTTAACTTTGATGTTAAAATATAACTTAAACATTCTAAAATGCATTTTATGAGGGCTGCAAAATAGCTCAAAGAGCTGACTGCTGGCTTTGTATGTGGGAGGCGAGCCTGGATTCATATCCCAGCATGATATGGCCTTTTGAAGCATTGAGGAAATAAATAAATAAATAAATACATTAAATCCAGTTTTCTGCAACATGAATGGAATCAGAGAAAGTTATGCCAAATGAGTCAGACAGCAAAAGATAAATACCAGATTATCTCCTTATGTTCAGACTATAAAGAAATACGGAATGCACTAGACAGACCCAAATGCAAAACAAACAAGCAAACAAAACCCTCTTAGACATAAAGCCAATATTCTCTTTTAAAGATAAAACAGTTTTTTGCTTTTATAGGCTTGTTCAAGTTTTCTTTAAAGCTGTCTTAATTCTTCTCTTCGTTATCTTACTAAATTCTATGTTTGTAAGATTTACTTACTATGAAAATTTTAAATTGCATCTTCACAGAATTATTTGTATTGTATTTTACATTTATATACTCAAAGAAAGATACTTTGAAAATAATGTTACCCACTTATCATTAATTTAAAATGTTGTGAAATTTCAGTAACTTTAGTTGGATTCATTTATATATATTTATGTGTGTAGGTGTGACCACCTCTGCCATAAATTAAAAAAAATAAAATAGTCTGTTTCATATTTGAGATACAAATAATCATAGTAAGTAAACAAATAATGGCAGGATTCACTAGGACTGGAGTTTTTTTTTTTTTTTCATAGAACTGAGTTTACATTTGAGAGGAGGTACCAGGAAGTAGCTGTTGGACCACCGATGGAAGGAAGCAGGCACTGTAATGATGAATGTGGCATTTGGAATGATGGATGCATAAGAATTATAATCATGAAAAAAAAAAAAGAATTATAATCATGGACCCTTCTGTACTGGCCCTTGTTTCTACTGTCCTTCTGGTATTTCATTTGTGCTCTTATCTAGAGAGATTTGGTTGCCCAAATTTTCTATTACCTTCAAATTCACTAGATACTCTTTTAGATGTTGTGATCTATTTATGACAGCAAATCTTCAAATTAACGTTGCAGGGAACACAGCCTTAGAACATATAAATGTACAGACCAGCAGGCAGTGTCACTGGGAGTTTTTGTCTGTTTGGAACCCAGGGTATCCCTAGGCAAAACCAGAGGCACAAAAGTGGGGCCAAGAGCTAGCAACCACTGGTGGCTGATATTCTCATGAGAAAGGTCCTTGAAACAATGAGAAATTGCTATAATAATTAACTTAAAAGTTTTACCAAAAATATTTGGTTATAAACTCTCCC
This sequence comes from Sorex fumeus, assembly GCF_029834395.1. Taxonomy (NCBI): domain Eukaryota; kingdom Metazoa; phylum Chordata; class Mammalia; order Eulipotyphla; family Soricidae; genus Sorex; species Sorex fumeus. Next base: position 37,582,096 of record NW_026606322.1, on the reverse strand, counting down.
TTTTTGCAAAAGTATTTCATGCACATTCAGTATGTTCCAGGAGAAACAAGTGTAGCTCTAGAAGAGGGTAAAAAATGTTCATCTATAAATGAAGAATTAAAATAGCAACAATAATTTTGACTCCTGGTTTCTGATCTGGATGAAAGGAAGTTGTGAATTGCTACCCTGCCCTAACACTGAATTAAAAACTGAAAAAGCAGCACTTCTTAGAATATCAGATAAAGTGAATTAAAAACAAATAACTGCTCTAAATATTGGAGATATGGACAAGAATAAAAAGCATCACGATTTACTATAGCAGAAATTCACAAACAATAACCTTGGGCACAAGAAGTTGAGTAGGAAAAACTGAGCTGTAATTGAAAAATTGATAAATTGATGGAAGTTTAGAGTGCAAAATCTAAAAGATTACAACTGCAAGGGCACTCAGAAATTTTGAAACTTTCTCCTCCAGGACCTCTTTCACTCCCTTACAATGAACATCAGAGACAATTCTTATGCTTTGGAAAGATAGGGGATGGGAGGAGTTGGAATGCCACTTTGAAAAATGTCTGAGTATTCTATTCTGCTTTGGATGCCTTCTTATAACTTACAGAGTTTAATTTATTTGGATTATATGGTGCCTATTCAACTTGGGAGTTGAATTCATTTGGAAGGTTTGCCCTGTGGTCTCTCTATTGCTGGCTTCTACCTACGAAGATGGGAAAAGAAAGCAAAGCAGAGAAGGGAAGCGTGCATGCAACTCTCAGCCAAAATCAGGGGCTCAATATAAAGCTGGGATCTAGTTACTCTCCAATAAAAAGTGATATGCCTTGCTACTCAACACATTAATTGCCACTAATGAAAAAAGATGCAATGAAATCTTAATAAAAATTCCATCATCTTATTTTATTTTTATAATTTTAGAGAAATCTTGGGTCTCCTCAACAGAGAAAGAAAGGTATAAATGCCATCCATATATAATCCCCTGCCCCCACATTTTTAGAGGATTACCATTACCAACGAAACTAACCATAAACTTAGAGTTACTCATACTGATATGCCACAGTGAGCTAAGTACTAATACTTAGGGTTCACTTTTGATGTTGCGTGTCCTATGTGTTTAGAAAATTTAAAAATGGCATCTGGAGTTGGAGTCAAAATATAGCAAGTATGAAGTTTGCTTACGAGGGATATGGAACAGTAGGAAATAATATTCATTGTTGATTAGATTGTCAAATGGTGCAACAAAGTTGGAAAGTAATTTGCAGTTACTTACAAATGAAATATGCTCTGGGTCCTATCTCTCCACTCCTTCCCGTTGTTGTCCCATGGAACTCTCACCCCTCCTTACTCTCCTCATCTGATGCTTGGGCCCCTCCATCCAGTTCACATCCTGGCCTCTATCTCTCTCACTACTGCAAAAATAAATAAATTAAAGTATTCTCACCTAAATATGAATCAGTCATGGTCCTCGGCATTTATTAAATTAAAACTACCAATAGCAAAACAAAGAAACAACACAGCTATATGTGGATATTTATAGAAAGTTTGTTTCATTTTTACCAAAATGTAAATGAAATTGAGATGCTCTTCACTAGGTGAATGAGTGTTAAGCAGATGAATGAATGAATGCCTTTAGTGTGAAATAGAATGTGCTTTTTTTTCTCTGCAAGAAAAGAAAATGTTATCAATTCAGAGAAACTAATGAATAAATAAAAATGCATATAACTAAGTAAAGAAAGTCAGTCTTAAAAGATTACATATCACAGGGGCCAGAGTTATAGTACGGTGGGTAGGGCGTTTGTCTTGCATGCGGCCGACCAGGTTAAATCCCCGGCATTGCATATGGTCCCCCAGCACCACGAGGAGTAATTCCTGAGAGCAGAGCCAGAAGTAATCCCTGAGCATCGCTGGGTGTGACAAAAAAAAAAAAAAAGAATGACATGATACACATCACAGCTACATATTACTGAAACATTAAATAACAGGGATAGTAAAAATGAAATTTATATCAGCAGCCAACATGCCAAACACAAGTTTGATTCCTCCGCCCCTCTCGGAGAGCTCAGCAAATTACCGAGAATATCTCGCCCTCACGGCAGAGCCTGGCAAGCTACCAGTGACGTGTTTGATATGCCAAATACAGTAACAAATCTTACAATGGAGATGTTACTGGACCTGCTTGAGCAAATCAATGAACAACGGGAGGACAGTGATAGTGACAGATTAAATAAAATAAGTGGCAGAGCGCAGAATATGTGAATATGTTTTGGGCACTGCAGTAGTTCATAGGATAATATAATGAGTTACATTATATTATAATATAATATATAATATATGTTAATAGGTAAAGGTAAAGGCCCTCCCGTTGATCATCGATTTGCTCGAGCGGGCCCAGTAACATCTCCATTGGAGACTTTATTGTTACCGTGTCTGGCATATCGAATACTAATATATTAATTATATTAATTAGTATATTTATTATATATTTATTATATTAACACATGAAAGATACAATTTCAATAATGAGCTCTCTTTGAACCATGGATCCAGTAATGAATTACCCCTTTAGTTTCATTGATTGAAGACATGTGTGGAAGTCAAATGTACCAATCAAAGAGGAGACTGAACACCAGTTTGGATCAAAGGATCATATGGTAACTCTGTGACATTTGCTTAATTTTCTTAGCACTTTGTCCTCTGAAACCTGTCCAGAATAATAAATCTTGTGAAAAGAGATATATGTGGAACTAAATTATTTTAAATTGCGCCATATTTCTTCTTTTATTTATTTATATATTTATTTATGTTTTAATTACAAAACTGTGATATAAACAGTTAGAAAGTTGTCCATAAATGGAGGAAAAGTGATGGCATCTACATCATAAACTTCACCAGTACCCATTTTCCACCAACAATATCCCCAATTTCTCTCCTTCCACCGTGACCTCAAGTCTTATCTTCTATCTTTTCACTTACCTCTCTCTCTCTCTCTCTCTCTCTCTCTCTCTTTCCTTTTGGTCATAGTGTACCTGTATCTATCCTAACTGCCCGTCTTCCACCTCACTTGTGATGAGCTTCCAATCATGGGCCAGTCCTCCTGACTGTCATGTCTATTACCCAAGGGTACATTTCTTCTTTTAACCACTTAGTTCGTCACCTCTCATTATGAGCCCATGCTCACAAACTGCAGATCCCTGCAAATTCTGGACTATAGGAAACCTTGTCTAAGTTTTAATGCCTGTGCATCTTATGGGTTAAGATATTTTAAAGCATATCTTTTATATGTTAATATGTTTTATATTAAAAATATAAACAAATGTTTTTCAAAATACAAATATTTAATTTAGGCAAGATGTTCTGAGACTGGTTTTACAAATCTGAGAGTATTTATTGGTCATATTTTAAGCAGATAAAGTCAAGATTTTTTATAACAATACCAAATCAACAGGAAAAAATATCTTAAGCACTGGAAACATTTTAAGCCAATTATCTGTATGAATCTATCCAATATATTTTCACTGATTCTAGCTGTTTTATTTGGCATTTCTATTCCTCAATGTCACTTGTCATTAATGCACTGGTTCACTTACTGTCATTTGATGACTTCTCCTTTGTCATTTTACTTCATTAACTGATCATTTTCTAATTGCCATTTTATGCCACTGCTTGATTCATCAGCTTTTAATGTTCCACTTAATTGACTTCTTTGTCTAAATGATGTGAGAGAAATGTGGCTGAATTAATCACTTAGCTTCTTAGTTCTTCTGTAGTGAGGTCCTAAGTTAATTGTTCCATTTTCTAGATAGTAAAACTAAGAGACTATATTTGCATTCAACTCAAAAATCTTTCATTAATATAGTGTAACTTGCATTTTAAGTGAGATTTCAGACAAATGCCTTGAAAAAGTTAAATGTTGCTGAGTTTAAGATCTATATTGTCTTTTATTTGTCTTATATATGATTTAATTTGATAGACACCTAAGCATAGGTAAAAGGTAAAGGTAAAGACCCTCCCGTTGATCGTCAATTTGCTCGAGCGGGCCCAGTAACGTCTCCATTGGAGACTTTGTTGTTACTGTGTCTGGCGTATCGAATACTCTCGGTAGCTTGCCGGGCTCTCCGAGAGGGGCGGAGGAATCGAACTCGGGTCGGCCATGTTGGCCGTGTGTAAGGCGAACACCCTATCCGCTGTGCTATCACTCCCGCCCAAGCATAGGTGAAGCCCGTTTTATTTGATTTAGTAAAAATACAAATCAGAAAAAAAGCCAATCAAAGAAATTGATAACTTAATGCAAGTCTGTGTTTGAACTTTATCAGTATATATGCTACCTAATAACAATATTAAGAAAAATAGAATAATATGCGTAATGATTCTATATTTTAATGTGTTTTCATTTTTATTGTTGGTATTGATTCATACCTGGCTGTGCTCAGAGATTGCCCCTGGCTCTGCACTCTAGAACCACCTCTGGCAAGCCCAGAGGGCCACATAAGGTGCAAAGTATAGAACAAGGATTGGAGGCCGGCAAGGCAAACATTTTACGGTTGTATTAACTTGCTAATCTCATGTCTAATTTTCTTAATGAAAATATCACTGAGGAAGAATATGAATTGCAGAAATTTAACATGACCTGTTTTCTGCATTAAGTAAGTTACTGGGATAGAATTCAAATCATGCTAATTCAAACACAAAAGACTGAGTTGTAAAGATATTCACACATGAATGGCGAGGAGTGAGAAGTGAAGAACTTATATGTGGTTGGAGAAGTTACCTTTGCTCTAATATGCTTACATCTGATATCTTCATTAATCTAAGCATAGGATATTACTTTTTTTGGCAGGGGGGGTGGAGGCAACCTATGGGTGCTCAGGGTTTATGCCTAGCTCTGTGTTTAGCAGTTACTCTTAAGATGTTAAGGGAAGCGTACATAAGGCTGAATTTGAATCAATTTTTAAATGCATCCAAAACAAACATCTTACATCTTTTACTATCTGGAACCAAATCTGGGATATTTTAAAACTTTCAGTTTCGTTTCAAAAAACAAAACTTAAACAAACTCATTTTTTGTAACTTGGGTTAATTTCAAATCTTTCAAATTAAAAAAAGAAAACTTCAATGAGCATGTTATACATTCACATTTTGTAAATTAATGTATGTATACGTGTGTTTATATTCTTGAAATAGATACCAAGAGTGGAAATGCTGAATCATATGGTATTTTTTCAGTTTTTAGAGGAATGAAAACATGGAAAACATATGTAATACTAAAGATCAAACTGGGGTCAGCAGTGTGCAAATAAGTGTCTTAAGCTCTGAATACACTCTCTCTGCCTTTCTGTCTCTCATTATTTCATATTTCTTAAAACTCATCAGAATATTTATTTGTCAGTGAGTTCAGGAGAATAGACAATTTATAAAAAGCAGAAAATGCAAATAAAAGACTGGATTTGACTCTATTTTTCTCTAAGATATTCTCTCTCTCTCTTTTTTAATCTTAACACTGTTATTTAAGAAGCGGTTCATAACACAACTGTTTCATGAATACAATGTTCCAGTCCCAGAGACATCTTCCATCACCAATGTCCCCAGTTTCCCTTCCACTGTCTGAGCCTGCCCTCCCCCCAAGAAGGCACATAATAAACTTACTTCATATTGCTTGCTTCAATAAAATAGCAAATAGAATTATTAGAAAATCTATAGAGAAGTGTCGATTTTGTGGTGATCGCTTGTTATATCACAAAATGCTGTTACTAAAGTCATTGTTGATATGTGGTGATCGCTTTTTATATCACAAAATGCTGTTACTAAAGTCATTGTCTGATAATTAACTGAGCTGATTGGTGCTGTTTGATCTTCATTGTTACTGTTTTTTTTTTTTTTTGTCATTGAGCTTGGTGGGTTTCTAAAAAAACTTTTCCAACAAATTTGCTGTGTTGTTAGTACTAATCTGTTAGTACAGTAAAATGTGGAGGAGGTTTCATAAGGCTGCATATGTTCTGTGACTGCATATGTGGACATGGACTTCAGGAACTGTGTATCTGGTCCATTAATATGACGAAGGAGGTTGGATGTTGAAGTGGCCAGGAGAATCTGTCTTCATAGTTCTGAAAATTCCTCATAGAGTTTTCATCCCAGCGATTTATCTATGGAACTCTTGGGCCTTGTTGACATTCAGAAGTTGAAATGGTTAGAGGTTGGTTGAGAATTCTCTCTGTAATATTTTCTATTTTTTTAAGCATTAAAATGGATGTTGAGGAACTGGAGTGACAGCACAGCGGGTAGCGCATGTGCCTTGCATGTGGCTGAACCGGGTTCGATTCTCAAAATCCCATCACAAGCACCGCCAGGAGAGATTCCTGAGTGCAGAGTCAGGAGTAACCCCTGTGCATTGCCAGGTGTGACCCAAAAAGCAAAAAAAAAAAAAAAGGATGTTGAGGGGTGTGGGTGTTTTCAGCAGTGTTGGTAATCTAGGGGACAAAAGTTCAAGGACAGTGTAGAAAGTATAAAGTGATCACAAACATGATCTGTTCGAAAAATTGGCTACTGTCAGTAGTAAGTTTGAGTAAAATGAATGAATGGATGAAGCTAAAACTGTTTAAAAAAGTACACAATTCTAGTTAAAGATACTTTTGTTCAATCCCAAAATGGATTAAGATAAACTGTTTCTTTCAAGCATATCAAGAGATTTAGAACTTTTCATGGCTTTCGAAAAAGATTCCAAGCATATAGTTTTCATTTCAAAAACCTGACAAAAAGAGTCAAAATAAAATCGTCAGAAATTAAAATCACTATAGCACACAGCGGCTCATAAAGAAGCAGATACATCATTAAATAAAAACTTACTTTATAGTCCACAAATATATTACATGCAGACATATATACATATATGGATATGAAAATGTAAGCAAGAGAGGAAACAATCACTGTCACTCTCCTCCCGTTGTTCAGTGTTTTCTTTGAGCGGGCCCAGTAACGTCTCCATTTTGAGACTTGTTACTGTGTTTGGCATATTGAATATGTCATGGGTAGCTTGCCAGGGTTTGCCTTGAGGGCGAGATACTCTTGGTAACTTGACAGGGTCTCCGAGAGGGAGGGAGGAATAGAACCCAGCTCGGCCGGGCTGGCTGTGCGCAAGGCAAACACCCTTCTGCTGTGCTGTCTCTCCAGCCCAGTCACTGCATACATGCTCAAAATTCTCACACTACCACCTGCCTGTCACTCTCCTCTGCTGAACTTCCCTTTTGATGTTTTTAAATCATATAAAAACCCCTTTGAATAAGAACATATTCCATGGAGCATCTATAAATTTACATTATCTATGAAGTCAAACTTTGACACTACAATAACTTTATAAAGTGTTATTATGTGTTTATATTAACATTTTGATCATGTAGTAGATAAAATAGTCTGTATTTATTTTGAGGTTGTGCTTTTCCAGACGGGTTGTTTGAATGACACTGAGAACGTTAAAGTAGACTGCTAAATATTTATGAAATCAGGTAATGCATTTATATATTAGTGCTAATAACAAATATTATTAACAGAAGTGTATGTTTTTTAAAACTTACTTATGACTATTAGTTATATTATAAATGTGACATATTTTAAGTCAGGGACATAGTGTAATAAGTACTGTGCTTGCCCTGCATTTGGCTGACCCAAGATTTTCCCCACTCCACAAACATGCATATGATCCTGAGCACCTTAATAAACATAATTATTCTTAAATTTACATTAGATAAAATATATTTTCTAAATTCCACTTGTTATGTAGAAAAAAGTGACAAAATGAGAATTTCTCTTTTACAGAATCTCACTTTCTGCATTTCAACAAGAATCTTAATTTAAAACAAGAGAGGGACAATCATCAACCATCCTTCTTGTCTATTTTGTCCTTTTAAAGGTTCCTGGAAATTTTAAATTTGTCTCTTTTTTTTGGCTTTTTGGTCACAACCAACTATGAACAGAGGATACTCCTGGCTTTGCACTCAGGAATTAATCCTGGTGGTGCTCAGGGGACCATATGGGATGATGGGAATCAAACCCGGGTTGGTCGCTGCAAGGCAAACACCCTACCTGCTGTACTATCACTCCAGCCCCTTAAACTTGTCTTTTGAGAAATCTTACCAATTTTCCTTCACAAATACAGCCAAATCATGTCAATATATGGCATATGTTTCTTTAAATATGTTATATGTTAAATTAAAAAATTATATGACAAATTAAAAAAAATAGAGATGTATTTCTCTAGCCCAGCAGCACAGAAAATGTTTCATTTACAATAGTAGAATGCAAGTTAATCTCCAAACATCACTATTATAATCTCTACCTCCATTGCACTCTAATTAGAGCACAATTTGCAATGTTATTGCTTTAACTAAAGATCAATTTTTCAATCACTGAATTACGGAAAGCCCTGAAAGTGATACTACTTATTAGCTCATTATCCCTATCATCAATTTCCTAGAAATGTCTTGGTTGTCAGTACACCTAAATTTAAATTATACATTAATGCATAACTTTCTCTTTGATCTGCAAGGAAATCTGACAATAGAGTTTTCAAAAAGATATATATTGGTCACTTTTGTTCCAAGGTCTCTGAAGAAACAATAATACTCTAAAATTTTTCTTTCTGTAAATTTACCCTCACCCCACAATTACTGTTAGTATACCGTTATCCTTCAACAAAGTTTCAATAAACTTGCAACATAAATATTCCATGAAAATCTACCTCAATATAAAAAATGAAAAATATCATAAAATAATAATTCTAAATTGTGATTGATGTTATTAAATTTGTCTTGCCTGTGATGGGGTGTGAATGAATCTTCCTACAACAAATAATGGGTCATTTTGATGGTAAATGTTAGCTAGAACTTTTATTGGCACCAACTTTAGAATCCATCTCAGATTCTGACCTGTCAAGTTTTACTTCTGAATTTTCCTTCAACTGACTGTGCATTGCTAGCATACAAAATACCTAAATCTTTTGAACAACTTGAAACAGTTCTAGTGCAGTTAGAAACTGTTCTTGGGCAATTTTTTCTTCCAAGATTATGTCAGCAATGTGACCCTATTGGAGAGTATCTGTGTCCAAGCCAAAGCCCTCAAATTCATTCTGCTCCTAGGTGTCAGATATATTGAATATTTTGAAGATTGAGCCTGTTCATTTTGTTCCCCTTTGTATTTTTCACTTTGTATCCCTGAATAAGACTCTTGCACTACTTTCTCTGTATTCAACTGACAAACTCAAAAGGACAGGTATTTTTTCCTCCGTGCTAAGTACTGTAGCTCATACAATTATTAATCAATTATTCAATTTAATATTCTATCAATTTATGTTAATTTTATATATATAACAAATTAGAACCAAACACTTATGAAACCTAATTTATTTTTAAAAGGTTAATCAAAATTAACTCTGACTTATGTGCATAAAGTACATAAAGTCTGATTTCTATTTGCTATTTCAGACTGATTTTGCATTTTGAGAAACTCTTATATAATCACATAAGTCATAAAATAATTATATGGCTATTTTGCAATTTTTCTTTCTTTCTTAAATATTATATAGGGGAAGAGCTATTGAAAATTTATTTCTAGGGACTGGTGAGATAGTACATTAAGTCTCTTACCTTGAATGCAGCTGACAAAGGTTTAATCTGAGACAGAAAAAAAACAGTGACATCAGAGAATAATAGAATTTTAACAAAACTTGGCCATTTAAATTAAAAATTGTCATTTATTAGTATTCATACCTGGTGGTTTGCTTTATTTTCATCTTACCTCTAATCATAATACTTTTTGTTGCTACATGATCTCTTAAGAATCTCCAGTGTTCCAAACCTATTCTATCTCTATTATGGAGCAACAGTCCAATTTCAATTTGGCAGTAACGATCAATCAACTAGACAACAAAGTAATGGTAACTTGCTGCATTCCTTGTTGGTTCAGAGGCCTGAGGAGACCAAAGTTGCAGGATAGCTGTCTTAATTACTAGTTCAGTGGAATACATCTTGTACTTTCAAGTGAAAACTTTCTGCCCTATTGAAGTTCGACTCTAAGAAAGAAGATTATAAATCATAGAATTGGAATAAAAAATTGTTGTGTAGTTCATGCCCAATTCAATCAGCCTAATGAGTGGCTGAATAAAGAGCAGTATTCCTAAATTAAAAACAAATAAGTGAATGGTCATGGAGAGTATCATGCTAAGTGAAATGAGTCAGAAAGAGAGGGGCAGACATAGAATGTCTACACTCATTTGTGGAATATAAAATAACAATATGAAACTGACAGCCAAGGACAGTAGACACGAGGCCCAGGAATATTGCCCCATAGTTGGAAGGCTGCCTCATGAGCTGGGGGAGAAGGCAGCTGGATTAGAGAAGGGATCACTAAGCCAATGATGGTTGGAGGGATCGTTCAGGATGTGTACTGAAAGTAGATAAAGGCGCAAACATGATAGCTTCTCAGTATCTATACTGCAAACCATAATGCCCGAAAGTAGAGAGAGAGTATGGGGGAAATTGGATGCCATAGAGGCAGAGGGAGGGTTAGAAAGGGGGGTATACTGGGGACGTTGGTGGTGGAAAATGTGCACTAGTGGAGGCAAGAGTGTTCAATTATTATATGATTGAAACTCAATCATGAAGGCTTTGTAACTGTATCTCACAGTGATTCAATAAAAAAAGAATAAATTAATGATAAAAGAAAAAAATTGTTAGTGTTCATAATCAGTAGTAGAATGAAATTCAAGCCATTGGCTGTAGTCTTTGAGTCACTACAGAATCACAATCCTGGTCATTTCTCTTTCTAAGAATAGGGAACAGTAATTAAGTACATTGAGAATTTCCCTTCATCATTATATTTCAGGAATGTACAGAATTGAACTATCATGTTAATGCAAAAAGACAGAGAAGTTTCTCTCAAGACACCAAATTGAGAGTCCATTATCTTGGACTTCCAAAGAAATATGGCACTGTGGGAAATTAGTTCTTATTTTCTAGGACATCCAGTGCATAATATGTTCTTAAAACTAGGCTGATGATTGCTACACCAAGTTTATATATTTGGTCAGTGATGGGTACTGGTGATATTGAAGTCCTTGAAGTCTTTGGGGGAGCATTCTCAACCCTTCAGTGTTTTCAGGCGTGCTTGAAAGCCTGTGAGGTTCTTGGGTTCAAAACCAGAGTTTCTGCATACAAAGCATGCCCCAGCCCATTTTTTTAACCCTAAAATTTAAAGAATTTAAAGTATACTTTCACTGCATCTAATTTCTCATCTTTTTCTTAGGTCTCTTTTAATCAAAATTTGGCTTTCGCACAAAAGTCAAATGAAAATTGCAAAACATTACTTTCACACATTCTTATTTGCTGATAAGGTTTAAAAAATTCTTAGCCACAAATAACTGCTTCAAATTGGAAGTGAGATACATGTTTCTATCTCTATCAATTTAGTTCTAGCCAAAAACCTTAAAGTTGTTTCCTGTCTTCTGAGGCCAGCCATGTGATATAAACAACAAAACAATTAACTTATTTGACCTGCTATTTAATTTATTCTTCCATAGACTTGCCATATTATCAGTTTCTATTTTATTAGTTGATGCTTCTTCTTAGTCATCTACTGATCAGCACTACCATATTTCCCCTGTCTTGCATATGACACATTAGTTATTGTATAATAATAAGTAACCCTAAAATGTAAAGAAAAGTTTATCTCTTTTGAAATTTATGATGCAAGATTCAAACCTTTTTTCAAAACCTTTAGAGTTTTTTTCATTATAGCTCATATTTTCTATGATTATCACTTAGAAAGTAAACAAAGCATTAACCAAGCACATCCATTTGCAAATAACTGAACTCACAGCTGTCTTGGTATTTTGTATACATTCAGAAGTACTTGCATGATTGTTTCTGCAAGGAAGGCTGTGAAAAGTGAAGGGGGTGAAAAGTATTCTGCTAATTAAAATGCTATTTTATTGAATTTTCTTCAACATAAACTCAATCTACATGACTCCCAAATATATGTATATATTTATATTATTGTTATTGTTATTGTTCAAGATATTTAGAAACTGGATATATTTATCAAGTCTCCCTTCACATAGTTCCACTTAATCTGAGGTGAATTAGCATCTCCTATCCACAACTTCCAATTGGGGAATAAAGATAAAGCAATTATAATGAACACTTTCCCCCAAAAAAATTAAAGCACAAGAAATGCACAACATTTTCTGTGAATCTCAGAATCTCAAAAATATAAAAAGGCAAATACAAATATGGAATGTAGTACCATGGAAACATGAAAGTTTTCTTGAAGAGTACCCATTGTCCTCCAAGGGTACTAGCTTATCCACTAGTGTCTAAATTCTTAAGCTCTGCTCTTCATTTTACTTTCTGATCCCACTATTTTTATCTACATCTGAAATTAACACTGAAAAATTTGTACCTAATTCATTATCTACTGATTATATAATAATAAATCTAAAAGTCATATCTAAAAGCATCCAAGTGATTTATTGATACTAGTTACAATTGATAAAAGACCTCTGTGGTTATTTATCCACTCTTTAAATGACTGATTTATCGAAATACAAATGTTTTTGAAAAAAATAAAAATAAAATAAATGTTTTTGAAACCACAGTTCTTTGTGCTAAATAGATTTAACTTGTTTACCCTACTCCAAAAATGTTCCTGATCTAACTCAATTTTTATTCAATTGTTCATTTTCTTAACAAGCAAAAAGCCTCTGTCCCTGTTGGAAAGGCTGGCAAGCTACCGAGAGTATTCCGCCCGCACAGCAGAGCCTCGCAAGCTATCCGTTGTGTATTCGATATGACAAAACCAGTAATTACAATGGGTCTCATTCCCCTGACCCTGAAGACTTCACCAATAAGACAGCATTGAGAACGATAAGAAAGGAGAGGCCGATAAAATCTCAAGGCCGAACTAGGCTTCCACAACAAAGGAATACAGAAATGATCATCTGTACTTTCAATGCACATATGCTAGCATCAGATGCATCCATCGAGGACCTGATGGTACAAGCGCGAAAGATCAAGTACAACATCGTTGGTCTGACTGAGACAAGAAGGAACCAATCTCATCATGCCATTTTCGACAATGGAGAAGAATTGTTCCTCGGAACGTGCAATAAAAGAGGTGTCAGAGGCATCGGTGTCCTTGTCAACACAAACTTGGCCATGAGCATTGATTCATTTGAATGCCTAACAACCCAAATTAGACGTTTACATTTGAATAGATGTGGCTCACTGCCAACAGTTTTTATCTTTGTCGTCTACGCACCAACATCCAATTAAGAAGAAGGAGAAATTGAGAAGTTCTACATGGAGCTGGAGAAGTTCTATAAAGAAGACCACACCTTCTACAAGATTATTGTGGGTGATTTTAATGCCAAGATAGGACCGAAAAGATCAGCCAAAGAACTTCACATCAGGACCCATCGCCTTGAATGGAATGAACAGGGTGAGAGACTGTCTGAGTTCATCATGTCGACCAAGACTATCCTTGGTAACTCAAGATTCCAGAGGCCGAATCTAAACGTTGGACATGGGAGTCTCCTGGTGGATGATTCCACAACGAAATAGACCACATCATATTCAATCGACGGTTTTGCCTGACCTATACCGCTGTTGTACCAAAATTCCAAATGGGATCAGACCACCATCTCCTTCATGCAAAATTCTACTTCACAGAGTGGGGAGAAAGGGCTGCAAAGTTTAAAAAGAGAACTCCCAGAACGACCACCAACTGGGAGCTCTTTGGCACTATTGCAGCAACATGGGAAGATGCCAGTGTTGACAACATTGACGAGGACTACGATTGACTGGTTCAGCACCTCCATTATTGTGCAAGGAATGCCAAGAGAGAGATAGCCACAAAAATAAGCCTGTCATCGAAAACTCTTGAGCTTATTCTCCAACGTGGTTTGGTGCATGCCTCAGGCAACTGCAAGCAAAGGTCTGAGCTCGCAAAGCAGTACAGAGATGTGATCAAGGAAGACCTCAAAGAGAGAAGAGCAGAAATGCTGGTAGATGCGGCAGAAGCCGGGAAAAGTATTCGTAATGCCCGCCTGTTCTTCCCTAACTACAAGACCAAGATGACTGCCCTCCAACATCCTGATGGATCTATCACATCTTCCAGAATGGCAATGGAGAAGATCACCCATGACTTCTACTCAAATATCTTTGATAGCCATGTCCACTTGCCGACATACCAAATTCCACAGGATGGATATGTCGCTCCCCTTCTCCTTTCCAAAATCTGACACACCATTTTGTCAGTATAGAAACGAACAGCACCCGACCCAGGCAAGGTCAGACTTGAACACCTGAAGAACCTGCCGTCAGTACTCATCAATACGCTGGCTTGGCTCTTCACATGCTACCTGTCTGAATGCAATGTTCCATCCCAATGGAAAACCAGCAGGACTGTACTACTGAACAAAAGGGCGGCATCCATGACATTGGCAACTATCGCCCGAACTGCCTATTGTCTGTCATCTACAAGTTGTTCACTCGAGTCATCCTGAATAGAATTGGCAGAACACTAAAGGAAGGACAATCATGCGAGCAAGCCAGGTTCCGCAAACGATTCAGCACCATCTACCATATTCACACGATAACCAAGCTCATTGAGGTTTCTCAGGAGTTCAAGATGCCGCTCTGTCTAACGTTCATTGATTTAAAGATGGCCTTTGATTCTGTTGAGACGGAAGCGGTCATTGAAGCCCTAGCCAATCAGGGCATTAAAGCTCAATACATCAAGATCCTCTGTGAGCTGTATTACAGATACACTACCAGGATCTCACCATTCTACAAAGAAGTAATCATCGATGTCAAGAGAGGGGTTCGGCAGTGTAATACCATTTCACTGAAACTCTTCAGTGCCACCCTCGAGAACATCATGTGGCGTCGGGAATGGGAAGGAATGGGAGTGAAGATAGATGGTTGGCATCTACACCACCTCCGCTCTGCTGATGACATCGTTCTAATAACACCAAACATCAGCCAAGCGGCACAAATGCTGGCCGACTTCGACTGTGAGTGTGGAAAGGTCGGACTACAGCTGAATCTTATGAAGACAATGTTTATGAGAAACAGCCTCGTTCCTGATGCCCCATTTGCTCTCACCGGAATGAGCATCTCTGAATGCAACAGCTATGTGTACCTAGTTCGAGAATTCAACATGACAAATGACCTGGCACCCGAGCTGCGCAGGAGGAAGAGAGTGGCTTTGAACGCCTTCAAGAGGGTCGAAGAAATAGCTAAGAGGATGAAGAACCTCCGATTCCGGGCACATCTCTTTGATTCCACTCTTTTTCCTGCATTAACATTTGCGTCAGAGACCTGGGCCCTATGAAAACAGGATGAGAATGCTTTTCGAGTCTCCCAAAGAGGAATCAAAAGAGCTATGCTTGGAATATCAGGTTTCACTCAAATGAGAGAAAGAATCCGGTGTTCCGACCTCCATCGATGATCAAGAATCAGGGACGCTGTCTCATTTGGCAAAGTGTCAAAAATCAGATGGGCTGGACACATAATGAGATTTAAAGACGACCTCTGGACTAGAGCTGTTATCGACTGGATTCCACGGTATGCCAAAAGATGGTGTGGCCGCCCCCCTACCAGATGGCCAGACTTCTTCATCAAGATCATGAATGATCGGTTTGAGGCTCTTCGTATTCCTAGAGAGAACAGATGCCATTGGGCTACACTAGCCCGTGACAGGGCAAATGGAGACATTACTGTCGCCCACTCGAGCAAATTGATGATTAACGGGAAATCAAGTAATCAAGTGAACAAGCAAAGCTCATTAGAACTGAATTAATAACCTTGGATACATTTTTGGCAAAGGTATAATTACTCAACAAAGCATCACTTTTCATTTTTACACTTTCTGCCACTGAAACTACAACTTTGTTTATTCACATAGACTGATTTTTCACATGTATCTAGTTTTACACTCTGTGTTTGTGTATTGGGATTTTTTTTTTTACCTAGCTGTTGGTATCTGCATTTTTTGGTCATCTTATTCTTCCTGTTTTATCTATCTAACCGATGCCCATATATTTTAGATTTGATCATTTTAACACATTCCCTTTTACTGATATTATATGTTTGAAAAATAATTGAGCACAATTAACTTCTTCAAACTAGAAGGGAGATCCATGTTTCTATTTCTGTTAACTAAGTTCTAGTAAAAGAATGCTTCAGAATATTAGCTTTCTAGAAGACAGTGAAGAGGAACCAGATTTGGTACTATAATGCTTCATTGTAACTCTTTATTTAAGTTTGTTCTTATCAACCTTTGCGTGATAGCATTCTAACCTTTGTTTCTTATGCTGAGTGTGCCTCCCCTTAAAACAAAGAAGAAATAAAGGGGAAAAAGAGGAAGGAATGAAAGAAAGAAGGAAGGAAGAAGGAAGGAAGGAAGGAAGGAAGGAAGGAAGGAAGGAAGGAAGGAAGGAAGGAAGGAAGAAAAGTCTGTTGCAAAAATAAATCATGTAGAAATACTAAGGCCACTATACTAAGGCCACTAAAAGTGTTTGGGTATAAATAAAACCTGCTTATATCTGAATTAAAAAATAAACACTCTGAGAAATATATGTAGGTTCTCTGTCTAGTATCATGTTATCTGCAAATAGTGAGAGCTTGATTTCTTTCCTATCTGGATGCCTGAATATCGTTTTCTTACCTAACTGCTATGGCAAGACTTCAAGTACTATATTGAATAGAATCGGTGAGAGTGGGCATCCTTGTCTTGTCCCCAATCTTAGAGGAATGGCTCTTAGTTTTTTCCCATTGAGGACAATGCTTGCCATGGGCTTGTGATAGATGGCTTTGAGTATATTGAGGAAAGTTCCTTCAATTCCCATTTTGGTGAGAGTTTCCATCATAAAATGGTGCTAGAATCTTGTCAAATGTTTTTTTTTTCACATCAATTGATATGAATATATGGTTTTTACCTTTTCTTTCATTCATATGATAGATTATGGTGATTGACTTGTTAATATTAAACAATCCTTGCATCCCTTGAATTCCACTTGTTCGTGGTGTATGATCTTTTTGATGAGTTGTTGGATTCTATTTGCTAATAATTTTGTTGAGGATTTTCACAGCAGTGCTCATCAGGGATATTGGCCTGTAATTTTCTTTTTATTTTTTGTGGTGTCTCTGTTTGCTTTTGGTCTTATGGTGATATGTGTCTCATATAAACTTTTTGGGTGTGTTTTTGTTTCTTCAAGTTCCTGGAAAGGCTCAAAAAGTCTGCCAGTAGGTTGACAAAACCCGTCATGACACAGAAGCTAAAGGTATCTTCAAATATCAAATATCACTGACAAGGCAAGTGGACACAGAGGTAAACAAATTGAACTATTTGAAACTAAGAAGCTACTGCATCTCAAAAGAAATAATAACCAGAATACAAAGACAGTCTACAGAATGGGAAAGGATATTCACCCAATACCCATTTGACGAGACCAGTGCAGTCTCCTGCCCCTGACTGTGCGACATCTATTCAGGACATCTTTTTATGACATCTTATTATCTCATTCCTACTTTGGACAATCTTGCAGGCTATCGAATATAGTCTGCCCACAGGGCAGAGTCTGGCAAACTCCCCGTGGTGTACCAAATATGCCAAATACCAGTAACAATGATGGGTCTCATTCTCCTAAAGAGCCTTGAATATAATCTCAGGGCTAGGATGAAAGAGACGTTACTGGGGCCTGCTCGAGGCAATCGACGAATAACAGGATGATGAAATGAAATGAAATGAACCCATTTGGTAAGTGGTTAATATCAAGGATCTACAAGGCATTGGTTGAACTCTACAAGAAGAAAATATCCGACCCCATCAGAAAATGGGATGATTAAATGAATATTCTTTCTCAGAGAAGAAATCTGAATGGCCAAAAGGCACATGAAAAAAATGTTCTTCATCTCTGATCATCAGGGAGATGCAGATCAAAACAACTAGATATCATCACACACCACAGAGACTGGCCCACATCCGAAAGAACAATAGCAACCGGTGTTGGCATGGATGTGAGAGGACACTCTCCTTCATTGCTGGTGGGAATGCGAACTGGTTTAGATCTTTGGAAAACAATATGGATGTTTCTCAAAAAACTACAAATTGAGCTCCCAATTGACCCAGCAATATCACTTCTAGAAATATATCCCAGAGATGCAAAAAAAAGTACAGTAGAAATGACATCTGTACTTGTATGTTTATTGCAGCACTATTTACATTAGCCAGAATCTGGGAAAAACCCTAGTGCCTTGGAACAGATGACTGGTTGAAGAAACTTTGGT
Source organism: Sorex fumeus (assembly GCF_029834395.1). NCBI lineage: Eukaryota > Metazoa > Chordata > Mammalia > Eulipotyphla > Soricidae > Sorex > Sorex fumeus. The sequence goes on along the minus strand of NW_026606322.1, from coordinate 37,563,773 downwards.
ACATCTACAGAATGAATATTATGTAAATGTTAGAAAATATGAAATCATAACATTTTCATGTAAGTGAATCAACATGTAGAGTATAATGCTAAGTGAAATGAGTCAGAGAGAAAGGGACAGACTCAGAATGACTGCACTTATTTGTGGTATATAAAATAACATAATAGGAGACAAGCAGAGATAGAATAGTAGAGATAAGGTCCAGAAGGATTGCTCCATAGCTTCAAAGCTGGCCTCACATACTGGGGTTAAAGGCAGCTGGGATAGACAAGGGATCACAAAATAAATGATGCTTGGAGGGCTCACTTGGGATGGGAGATGCGTGCTGAAAGTAGACTATGGATCAAACATGATGGCCACTTAGTATCTGTATTGAAATCAATAACACCCCAAAAGAGAGAGAAAGAGTAGAAGTGAGTGTGCCTGCCACAATTGCAGGTGAGGTGGAGGGGGTGGGGATGGCAGGAGAAATACTGGGGACATTGGTGGTAGAGAATGGGCACTAGTAATGGATGGGCACTTGATCATTGTATGAGTAAAATGTAATCATGGAAGTTTGTAATTCTGTAACTTTATCTCATGGTGATTCTTAAAATTAACATATTTCACTATAAAATATGTAATGTTAGTTTGAATTATATACTCACAAAAGCATAGGTAGCAATAACATATATACATTTAAGTAATAAAAAGAAGTAAATTCAACTGAACATAGTTACTGCTGAATATATATAACATTAAAACTCACATGTTGATATTTTAACCTCCAGTGTGATGGTTTCATGATGTAAGATTGTTGAGAGTTAATTAGAACATGAATATGGAACTCTCATGAATGTGGATAGTGCCCTGTTCAAAGTGTTCCCAGAGGATTTTCTCATATTCTTTGTAAAATGTGAGGATAAGAAATCAAAGTCTATAACATAATAATTTTTCTCACCAGTACTCAATCAATACAGGAACCTAATTTTTGACTTTTAGTCGCAGAAAAAATAATTATGGAAAATAAATGGTTCTTCTCTGAAAAGGGATCACTAAATAAATGATGCTTGAAGGACTTACTTGGGATAAGAGATGCGTGCTGAAAGTAGACCAAACATGATGGCCACTTAGTATCTGTATTGAAAACCATAACACCCCAAAAGAGAGAAAGAGTAGAAGTGAATGTGCCTGCCACAGATGCAGGTGGGGTGGAGGGGGTGGGGATGACAGGAGGGATACTGGGAATATTGGTGGTGGAGAATGGGCACTAGTGATGAATGGGTACTTGATCATTGATAAATACATATACACTGCTATGTATGTATACTGTTATATATATACGGATATATATATATTTGTTGCCTTAGGGTCTTGTGTGAAGGTGGAGTTAGAAGAAGATATGAAATATACAATGGAATAATATATTCCAACTCATTACTGAGTCAGTACAAAATGAAAGCTGCAAGAGCTATAGTAGAAAGAATAGGAGAATTTCTGAGTTAGCTAATCTATGGTGGCACTTTTTACTAAAAGAAAAATGTTTTCATGTTTTACATCTAAAAATGTTTACATGTTTTCTTTTCTTTTTGGGTCACACCCGGCGATGCTCAGGAGTTACTCCTGGCTCTACACTCAGGAATTACCCCTGGCGGTGTTCAGGGGACCATATGGGATGTTGGGAATTGAACCCTGGTCTGCCACAGGCAAGGCAAACGCCCTACCCACTGTGCCATCTCTCCAGCCCCTAAAAACGTTTACATGTTTTACATGTCAATTTGTCTTGATATTTGTTTGCTATGGGGCAATGAGTAAAAATCATATATGCACAAATGTTTGGATAGACAAATTATAAGATATCTGGCATGTATAAGTCTTGTTATTTGTTGTTTCTGAAACCAGACCAAAGACATAATATAAAATATAAAAAATATATATAAAAAGCATCTGATCAGGAATAGTTGAGCATGCCCACCTTATCTTTTCCTAAAGGGTAAATGAACAGAACCTTAACCAGGAATCTTTATTTCCCATTTCACTAGAAGTGTCTCAGATTATCTGTCCTTGAGAGAATTTCTTGATCTTTCTGGTGCTCACCAGTTGGCACTCAGCCTCCCTCAATGTGCTTCTTTCTTCTCTTTTCTTATAAAAGTTGCTTGCTAATGATCCTTCAGGTAAGATGGTTACCTGATTATATGACTCCGTCTTCTACTGGAAACTTGTTTCATTTTTTGTGGTTCTATTTTTGTTTTGATCCATTGAAGCACAGTTCATTTGATTGGTTCAAATGGCAGTTGATAGATTCTAACCTTCAGAGTTAAAATGCTATGAGTTATTCATGTGTGCAGGAATCGTACACTTGGAGAAAGTATCATTCCTGGCTAACTCATTGGCTGGCAGCACACTTTCTATGTACACATTTAAAAAAGATGAAAGTCTTGGAGATGTACCTAGTCCCATTTTTGCAGTACATTAGACCTAGCCTATCCAATAAGAATATACATTTTGATGGAGCCTTTGAGAACGGAGCATCAAGAGCACACACTTTAGATGTCCCTAGAATTAATGAAACATGAGCTGAGAAAATAAGGTCCATATGGAAAGGAAAAATCAATGAAAATTCTGCAGCAGTAAAGCAGTTCCAGAACACTATCATTGAAGGACATTGAATTCAATAGCCACCTGTGCTGTAGATCACCTGGGTCTATAATTGCTGAAATGACTCTCTCCAGGTATGTTTTCCTTGCTTGGCGAAAGACAATGGCTGTGTCTAATGGAGTTGTTTACAGGTCAGTAGTGAAAGTTATGGATCTGAGATTTTATGAATAGGTGGGTGGGCAGAAACAGCATTCCTTCATTTAAGACTCAAATACAAGCAATTTCTCTCTAAATCTTCTTTGTTTGAGAAGAACTACGAAACTGTGCTGCTACTTAATTACCTGTTGCAGCACTCAACTCTGATGGCAGACTGCATCCCCTTAGCTGGCTTCCATAGAAATTCTGCCAAGACTGTTTCTTTCTCTTTTATGTTGCCTTGGCTCATTGAAAACCCCCTTGGCAGTACAACAAAAGCACACATATGCCCTACAGCAATGGTGCCAAGTTATTTTCTAAGTGTCTTTACCTTGTATCTTTGCCTTGTTACAGGGGATAGCAATAAGGTCCAAACAGTCCCAAAGATCCTGTCATTTCCAATCCAGGGGAAATACTTCTTTTTTGTGATATTAGGAATCTCCTCCTTTTAGTGGTCTTCACCCAAAAAAGCTCATTTAAGCCTAATTCTTATTGCATTGTTTACTATAGATAGAGATAAATTTAGATATTTTCAGACTGTCTCAGATATTGTGAGTATTGAAGAGATAAGATTTTGACAAGTCTAATTCTATTAGATCTGTTTTTCCCCAAAGATCACACAAAAATACTTGACATTGATATTGTTATATTTAGTTTTGTTTATTACAATTTTATATTAACGTTCTGTAAAATCATTTGTGTTCAAAAGAGTAACACCAAAGTCTTGCTTTTAATGCTAAACTATCGCCTAAGAACACCAAAGTGTCTATGAAATCACCTATTTGCTCCCAGATATTAGGAACTATTTTTATCTCTCAGTAATAACCTGATTCAAAGACTATCAAAATGTTATTAATGTATATAATGAACATCCCTGTTTAGAATATGGAATTTTGTGTAACTTGACATGAGAATACACAAAGGCAACCAGAATTAGAATCAAGTTAATTATCTAAGCTGGCATCTCAATAAACGTCTTCCTTCCTTTTGATGATCCGTTTGTCCTGTTCCTTCCCACACCTTTATACACAAGGAATCTATTGGCCTATTTTTATTACTGACTACAGATTTACAGTGAGAGTGTTCACTGAATTTCTGTGAGAATGCATATTGAATCATATAATATGTACTCATTTTTTGGGGAGAAACAGTAAGTTCTATGACTTAATTTTGAGACCCACCTGCCTCTCTCTATATATATATACATTATGTGTATATATTTATATATTATGTGTGTAACTCTTTAAGTTGATGATCACTTCCTTGTGGAATGATGAGAGCCTGGTGGTGATTCCATAATACAGCTCGTGGAGGATCCTGATGTACTAAGTTTAAATGCCCTGTTTGGATGGGCTTCTGTGACTGCTTCAGTCTCAACAGAATCAAAGGCCTTCTTTAAATCAATGAATGTTAAACAGAGTGGCATCTTGAACTCTCACGAAACCTTAATGAGCTTGGTTACTATGTGAATATGGTCGATGGTGCTGAATCCTTTGCGGAACCTGGCTTGCTCGCATGGTTATCCTTCATCTAATGTTCTGTCTGTTCTATTCAGGATGACCCGAGTGAACAACTTGTAGACTATGGAAAACAGCAAAAGTTGCTGATGGCATGGATGTCTCCTTGTACAATGGAACGGTCCTGCTGGTTTTCCACTGGGATGGAATCTTGCATTCAGATAGGTAGCATGTGAAGAGCTGAGCCAGTGTATTGAGGAGTACTGGCAGCAGATTCTTCAGGTGTTCAGGTCTGACTTTGTCTGGACTGGTTGCTATATGCTTCTTTATAGATGAACTGGCATATTGGATTTTGGAAAGGAGAACTTTGGGAATGACCTATCCATCCTGCAGAATTTGGTATGTGGACAGGTGGATGTGGCTATCAAAGAAATCCGAGTAGAAGTCATGGAAAATCTTCTCCATTGCCATTCTGGAAGATGTGATAGGTCCATCAGGAAATTGGAGGGCAGTCATCTTGGTCTTATAGTTGGCAAAGGATAGGCAAGCTTTGCGAATACTTTTCTTGGTTTCTGTTGCATCGGCCAACATGGCTGCTCTTCTCTTTTTGAGGTCTTCCTTTATCGCTTCTCTGCTTTGCTTTGTGAGCTCAGATGTTAGCTTGTGATTTCCTGAGGCTCATGCCCAGCCACGTTGGCGGATGAATACAGGTGTATTTTTGTAGCTTTCCCAGTCTCAGCATCCCTCACACAGTCATGGAGATGCTGAACCAGTCAATCATATTCCTCGTCAATATTGTCAACAACAGCATCTTCTCACATTGCTGCAATAGTGCCAAAGAGCTCCCAGTTCGTGGTCATTCTGGTAGTTTTCTTCTTAAACTTTATATCCTTTCTCCCCGCTCTGTGAAGTAGAATTTTGCACGAAAGAGATGGTGGTCTGATGCCATTTGGAATTTTAGGATAACAGCTACATTGGTCAGGCAAAACCGCCGATTGAACATGATGTGGTCAATATCATTGTGGAATTTTCCACCGGGAGACTCTCTTGTCCAAATTTAGATTCTGTCTTGTGGAACTGCTAGCTACCATGAATGGTCTTGGTCGACATGATGAACTGAGGCATGATGATCTCACCCTGTTTGTTCCATTCAAGGCCATGGGTCCCAACTTTGAGTTCTTCATGTAACCTTCTTGGTCCTATCTTGGCATTAAAATCACTTATAATGATCTCGTAGAATATGTGATCTTCTTTATAAAACTTCTCTAGCTCCATGTAGAACTTCTCAATTTCTTCTTCATCATAGTTGAATGTTGGTGCATAGATGAAGTTAGAAACTGCCACATCTATTCAAGTGTAATTGTCTGATTTGGGTTGTTAGGCATTCGAATGAATAAATGCTCATGGCTAAGTTGGTGTTGAAAAGGACACTGACACCACCAATGCCTGTATTTTCACATGTTTCAAGGAATAGTTCTTCTCCAGAAGTAAATTGAGGGCTTTGGCAGGATGATACCATTTCAATAAAACTCTTCAGTGCCACCCTCGAGAACATCATGTGATGACTGGAATGGGAAGAAATGGGTGTGAAGATATTTGATCGTCAACTACAACACCCCCATTTTGCTGATGACATCGTTCTAATGACACTCAACATTAGCAAAGTGGTACAAATTCTGGTCAACTTCAAGCCTGAGTGTGGAAAGGTCTACTGCAACTGAATCTCACCAAGATAATGTTCATGAAAAATGAACTAGTCTCTGGTGTTGCATTTGCTCTCAGCTGAACAAAAATTTTTGAATGCAACAGCTATGTGTACCTGGGTCAAGAACTCAACATGAGGAACGACTTGGCATCAGAACTGCATTGGGGGAAAAGAGCAGCATGGAGTGCCTTCAAGAGCATCAAAGAAGTTATAAAGAGGACGAAGAAACTCCGGCTCCAGGCACATCTTTTCTACTCCAATGTTCTTCCTGTACTGACATACACCTCAGAGACCTGGGCCCTATGAAAACAGGACTAGAACGCTATTAGGATTTCCCAAAGAGTAATCAAAAGAGCTGTGATTGGAATATCACATTTCACTCAAGTGAGAGAAAGAATCCGGAGTTGTGGCCCCCATCAACGATCAAGAATTAGGGACACTCTTGTTTGCCAAGGCGTCAAAAATCAGATGGACTGGACACAAAATTGGAATATGAGATGACCACTGGATTAGAACTCTTACCAACTGGATTCCACAGGACCTCAAAAGGATGCGTTGCCACCCATCTGTGAGATCATCAGACTTCTTTGTCAAAACCCTGAACAAACAGTTTGAGGCTCTTCGTGCTTCTGGAGTGAGCAGACGCCATTGGGCTACACTAGCACATGAGAGGGACAAATTGAGATGCTACTGGCTCTCGCTTGAGCAAATCAATGATCAACATGATGACAAGTGATAAAAGTGATACAAGTAACTCTTTATTTTGGAGATGTTATACTTAATGAGTAAACCATAAATGATCTAGAAAATATTTATTCATTCACTTATTTATGGATGTTAGGAATAACCATAGTCTTTGGCTATTATATATAAAACAAAGTAAAAAAATTCATGTGCACATCTCTACTCAGACATGATTTTTTTTTTAATTTGGAAAATATCTGAGATTACAATGGCTTGTTCACTCACTTTCTCACTCTCTGCATATTTAACCTTGGTAAAACAGCAAATGTTTCCCCCCTTTTTTTCCCAAGTTAGGCAGCGTTAGCTTAAGCTATAGTTTAACATTCAAGCATAACATTTCATAACTTGACATTTGCACATATCACACTATGCTGCCATCAATGTTCTAACTGTTGCTCTCTGTTTAATTGACATATTTTCCTTCCCACTCTTAAACCCACATTCTCAGAATCTAATAGTTTTGTTTAATATTATTTTTTTCTGCTTTCTACCACTCTAATAGAAACATGAGAAATCAGAAGACATATTATTTAAAAATGATTATAGCACTTTCCATTTGTATCAATAGTTTATAGTAATTCTATCTCTTGTAAACAAGTCAAAAATTTGTTCAGTTTTTTAAATTTTGCCTCTCAGTTATATGAACAGCAGAATGTCATTGTAGTTTTGCTTTACATTTCTCTATGCTACTGTTCAAACTTTACATCTATATTTGTTTACTAAATTTGGTGATGCATATTTTAATATATGACATTTTTATTAATTTAGACTTTATTTTTATTTTGTGTTTAGTGTTCTTTTTATACCTATATTACAGTCCTGTGTTGAATATATGAATTACAAATAGTTTCTGTTGTTCTTTTATGCAAGAATGTCATTTGAAGTACAACAATTTAATAGTTTGTAAGATCTAATTAATGATTTCTTCTATTATGGTTATTACTTTATGTAAATATCAAGAAAACCTTGCCTATTAATCTCAAACAATGTCACAAGTTGTGCTAGTGATGATTTAAAGAGAAGCAATCAATAATTTTGTTTGCGATTTAGATCTTCTAATTGCCACAAGGGAGCTGGAGAATCAGGAAAGCTAGTGACAGACTTTAGTTAATCAGCTCTAGACAAAAGGGCTAAAAAACTTGCAAAGCACATTTTTAAAATTTTTTTTATTAGTGAAACACCATGAGGTACAGTTATAGACTTACAAATTTTTGTGCGTGAGTTTCAGTTATATATCTCGCCTGCATGGCAGAGCCTGGCAAGCTACCCGTGACATATTTGATATGCCAAACACAGTAACAACACGTCTCATGATGGAGACGTTACTGGGCTGGCTCGAGCAAATCGATTAACAACGGGAAGAACATAATACCGTGATATGGTCATGTAACCCACCCCTCCACCAACGCCCATCCTCCACCACCATGGGTCCCAGCATCCCTCCCACCTCCCATCTCCTCCATCTCAACCTGCCTCTGTGGCAGAGCATCTCCCCTTGTTCTCTCTCTCTCCTTTTGGGTCCTGTGGTTTGCAAGAGAGACATTATGTGGCAATCATGTTTGGTCTATAGTCTACTTTCAGCATGCTCCTCCCACGCTGGAAGGATCCTCCCAACATCCTTTATTTGGTGCTTTCTTCTCTATCTGAGCTTCCTTTTCCCCTAGCACGTGTGGCTGGCCTCCCAGTCATGGAGGAAAATTCCTGGTACTAATCTCAGCCATTCCTGGGTGTTAGTCTCCCATTTTGTTGCTTGATGTTACCCAGATGAATGCAATATTTCTGTGTTTATCCCGTTCTTTCTGTCTCATTTCGTTTAACATGATACTTTCCATGTAGTACCACTTGTATGTAAATTTCATGACTTCATCTTTTCTAATAGCTACATAGTACTCCATTGTGTAAATGTACCAAAGTTTCTTTAACTAGTCATCTGTTCTCGGGCACTCAGGTTTTTTCCAGATTCTGGCTATTGTAAAGAGTGCTGCAATGAACAAACAAGTGCAGATGTCACTTCAACTATACATTTTTGCCTCTCTGGGATATATTCCCAGGGGTCGTATTGCTGGGTCAAATGGGAGATCAAATTCTAATTTTTTGACAATCGTCCATACTGTTTTCCAAAAGGGTTGGACCGGTCAGCATTCCCGCTATCAGTGAAGGAGGGTCCCTTTCTCTCCACATCCACACCAGCACCGGTTGCTTTTGTTCTTGTGGATGTGGGCCAGTCTCTATGGTGTGAAATGATATCTCATTGTTGTTTTGATCTGCATCTCTCTGATGATTAGTGATCTAGAGTATTTTCTCATGTACCTTTTTGCCATTTGGATTTCTTCTTTGAGAACGTTTCTGTTCATTTCCTCACCCTATTTTTGATGGGGTTGGGTGCTTTCTTCTTGTGGAGTTCAACCAGTAACTTGTATATCCTTGATATCAACCCCTTGTCGGATGTGTATTTGGTGAATATCCTTTCCCATTCTGTAGACTGTCTTTGTATTTTGGTCACTGTTTCTTTTGAGGTGCAGAAGTTTCTTAGTTTAAGATAGTCCCATTTGTCTATCTCTGTTTTCACTTGCTTGGCCAGTGGCGTGACATCTTTGAAGATGCCATTAGCTTCAATATCATGGAGGGTTTTGCCAACTTTGTCTTCAATGGACTTTATGGATTCCAGCAGGAAATAAAAGAGGACACGAGGAAATGGAAAAATATCCCCTGCTCATGGATGGGGAGAATCAACATTGTCAAAATGGCAATACTTCCCAAATTCAATGCGATCCCTATAAGGATACCCATGACATCCTTCAAAGAAATGGAGCAAACACTCCTGAAATTTATATGGAACAATAAGTCCCCAAAATAGCTAAAGCAATTCTTGGGAAAAAGAAAATGGGAGGAATCAACCTGCCTAACTTCAAGCTCTACTACAAAGCAGTAATAATTAAAACAGCACGGTACTGGAACAAAGGCAGAGCTGCAGACCTATGGAACAGAGTTGTATATACTGACATCTCCTCCCAAGCATATGATCATCTAATCTTCGATAAGGGGGCAAGAAAAGTGAAATGGAGCTGGGAAAGCCTCTTTAATAAATTGTGCTGGCAAAACCGGATGGCTACATGCAAAAAAGTGGGCTCAGATCTCTGCCTAACGCCATGCACAAAAGTAAGATCAAAATAGATTTATTACCTCAACAGCAAAGCACACTTTTAAGAATGCTGTGGAATAAAGACTTTGCTGTCCAACATATCCTGAAGCCCAAAATATCACAAGTTTTTTTGTGTAAACACAGACTTAGGTTGTGAAACCTATCTAGTGATGATAGAGGATGAGCTCAAATCTCTCTCCTTGATCTTAAGACTTTATCATTGTGATTAATTTAATAGTTAAGACAAATGTGGGAAAGTGTTAGTCTGGCAAAGATTGACCTGAAGGCAATGAAGTAAGGTCATTTTTGCTAAGGGATAAGGAAGGATTCATGTGCCAGATGTTACCAACTGACTCCAAGCTTTCAATAGGGTCTTTAAAAAAATACAGGAAAGTTCTATTACCTTCTATGAGTTAATTCTTTTGCCATTTCTTTATTTTTCAATGAACTGATTTTTACATTTTTATTAAGTCACAGTGATTTACAAAGTTGTTCATAATAGAGCTATTTCAGGCATACAATGTTCCAATACCAAGCCCATTCCCAAGGTCCCCTTCCCTCCACCAGTGTTTCCAGGTCCTCTGACACACTCAGGGCTACAGTTTTGGCAAAATTCTAATCTACATGTTTCATATTGCTTACTCCAACGAACAAAAAAACCGAAATAAAATTATCAGAAAAAAATAAATAAAATTTAATTTCTAGTGATTGGTTATTAAATGATTTTAACCTATGTGAAAAAAACTCAGATCATTCAATATGATATAGTATACATCCTATTCTCATTTACATAAATAATGTCTCAATTCTGTCATCTAAAATATATTTCATTAGATTTTATTTTATAGTTGGATCTTTATGTGGTAATCATCATATCTTCCAGGTCACAAATGAAGTATTTTATTTTTCCCTCAGTCAGGATAATGACAAATTTATTTCATATTACTTGGTCCAAAAAAAAAACTTAAAACAATGACAAATAGAATTATCAGAAAATACACCAACAAAGGTTTATTTATAGAATACAAAGGATATAACACAAAACCTCAGCAAAATGAGCACTTCAACAACAATAATTTATTCAGCTTTATGATTATTCAGATTTGAGAAAATGTACAGATAATTTGGACAGGCAATAGTTTAGGGAATTCAGAGCCTTGAAATCAATATTTTCAATGAGCACTAAAGGAACTTTTTAAAGGACATGGGAACTTTCCATCAATTGGCAGTGAATGTGGCATTCATTAATGGTATATGAGAAAGTTTAAAAATATATAGTGATTGATTAATATTGATGATTTTCTGATAATTCTATTTGCCATTCTTTTAAATTTTTGGACAAAGTAATATAAGTTAAATTTGTTATATGCCTGACAAAGGGGCAAAATAAAAAGCTTTATTTTTAATGATAAAGATGCAATTATTATCACAATAAGATCCAAGACAAAATAAAATTCAATGCGATCTATTTTATATTCCAAAGTTTAACATTTAATTTTGAAAATTAAAATATACAATATACTACATTATTTTGAATTGTTTGAGTGTACGTATTCACATAGATTACAATCATATAGCAAACAATCACTAAAAAATGACTCTTGATTTATTTTCTCATAATTCTATTTTCCATTTCTTTAAGTTTTGTTGGGCCACTGTAGCACTGTAGCACTGTCCTCCCATTGTTCATCGATTTGCTCAAGTGAGCCCAGTAACATCCCCACTGTGAGGCTTGTTGTTACTGTGTTTGGTATATTGAATACATGACTGGCAGCTTGCCAGGCTTTGCTGTGTGGGCGAGATACTCTCAGTAGCTTGCCAGACTCTCCAAGAGGAGCAGAGATAATGAACTAGGGTTGGCTGGGTCAGCTATGTCCGAGGCAAACGCCCTCTCCGCTGTGCTATCGCTCCAGCCCTTGTTGGGCCAATTAATATGAAATGAATTAGCTACATTCCTGACAGGTAACAGATTGTAGTGTGGAAGGGAACTAGGGGACCCTGGTAAAGGAGAGGGACATACGCGGTGAGATTGGTTTGGGGGCATTGTATGCCCAAAATGTTCTGTTTTATGAACAACTTTGTAAATCACAGTGTCTTAATAAAAATTTTAAAAATAATGATACAATTTGGAAAGTTATTTAATTTTTTAAAAATATTTGTTAGCTCCTATTTATACTATTTTGGTTGGGTCTGGGGTACCTGGACTGTGTAAAATTAACTTTAGTAGCAATGGGAACATTAAACATTAATGAGAAGGGACTTTGGCAGTTTTAAGGGCAAGACCAGATGGAATCCGTAGGTCAAGAAGAGTGAATTCAATATTGTGCTTCAATATTTTGCTCCTTAAAAATCCATGCAAATGCTCAGATTAGTTGATACCTTCCCACTTTGGTGCAAAGTGGATATCTTGACCCAATATCTGAAACACTTTTAAGAGCAGAACTGAATGTTGTTTTATCAACAACCTGTGATTTCATAGTCTTGTAAATAGACACACATCAAGCAGTTCCATGAATGTTGCTCTGATAACTGTACCCAGAGGTCTCAGTTGGCAAATATATAGGTCATGCAGATAAGTGGTACAGGATATAGAAAAATATCAATTTATTTTATAAAATCTAGTTCCAGTAATCCTACTTCTCAAACATTCAATTTTTTCTGCAATGTTTGTTATATAAGCTACCTTTCTCTTAATTTAAAAAACACCTTTTGTAGAATAAACAACTAGATATCTAGCTAAGTATGACTGACTCTGGATTTCCAATTTATTTTCTTCAATTTTTTATATCTAAGAAGCAGTTTCATCATATAAATTAGTTCATGACATTTTAGTAAATATAAATCTTATTTTCCCTCTTTGATTTGGACTTCTCATGTCCTTGTCTCAGAGAGTCGGAGTCTTAAATTGTGATTCAAAAACTCCAGATTGAATCAGACTTTGTATTTTTATTCAGGTAATTAATATAATAAAATATTTGATAGAGAGATAATTTAACCCTAAGTATTTTTTTAAATGAGTCATATGAGCAGTTTTGTTCCATCATATGTTGAGGCTTGAAGACAACCAAAATTCTAATTCACTGATGCATTATCCTTCAATGATAGGTCTTGGTCACCTTTGACTGACTCTTTACTGTGTGCTTCAAGACCAACTTGTTTATATTCTCACCTCTGGAGAAGGGTTGTCTACTTTATAGATGCTAAGAGAAGCAGTTTATTACCACTTTCTCACCTTCTTCATAGGTGTTAATTCAGTTTCTGTGAATCTCCCTCATAATGTTCTCCTATGTGACCTTAAATCTACACACATTGTCTTTGTTAGGTTGTCACTACCCTTCAATCTGTGGATGTGTCAAATGATTGAGGGCTTTTGTATGTTGAGCACATGAACAAAACAAAAAAAGTAAGCTTTTTTTTTCTTTTCATAAAATGCCTTTACAGGTTTATTTTTCCTTTTTTTTATGTGGTAGCTACAATGAAAAATAGCTCATTTTTTCCTATTTGAGAAACAAAATTGCACTTTTATTAGCTGAATAATTTTCTTGGAGCTCTTACTAATCAGGCACTTCAAAAATATTTAGATTATTGGAAAATCTGCAGGAGCTCAAAGTATGAAGCTTCCATTTCTTTACTAAACTAGATACCCAAGATGAAGCCAGGTCAAAGCTAAGCAATTAGATTCTTTAAGATGGTTCTGTCCATCTTCCAAATAGCAAGGACCCAAAAATCCTCTTTAGATTTTATATTCACCCTGCATATATTTTTAATTTATAGTCCAGAGAAAGCTTTCTGTTTTTAAGTGCACCTACAACTCCTACTAGATGAGGTACTATGTTAATATTTTTCAACCTACAAGATGAAGTATCATGTTAACATTTTTCAGGCACTAGGGCAATTTATTTATTGATTGATACTTTTGGTCTTTGGACCACATCCAACAGTGCTAAGGGATATGCATGACTGGATGCTCAGACCTCACTTGAGACCTGGGGCAAAACCTGGGGCCAGGAATCATAACCTGACTCCCTTATGCAAAGAGGAACATGCAGCCTTTTAAACTATCTCCAGGGAGCATTTTAGAAATTCTGCTAATGCACCTGAAAAACTTGTGTTAATGTAATATAGTTATTGAAATTATGTGCTCTTGAGGTAAGCTGCCACCTTTAATTCTGTTTCTCAACTCATTTTTTAATTCTTGAATATTTTTACTTTTTCTGAACAAGTTCTTCATTAACACATGTGATGACTGCAACCATATAACTTGTAATGCCGCTATAATAGTGAAATGAGATAACAGCAAGTACCTAGCATACAGTAGACACTCTACAAAGATTAAAATGGTACTAATTATTACTGGTTAGCACATCTATAAAATGCAATCTTAATTCTAAAAGAGTTCTATAGTTTCTTACTTGATCTTTAAAAGAGCCTGGAAATATGCATATTAAAGTTGGATATTTATTTAAAAATATTTAAAGTGGACAGGATTCAATTTTAGTTTTTATTTAACTTGAGGGACACACTTAAATTCTAACTGTGTTCTCAGGTATCAATCCTGCTGCACTCAGTGTGTGTGTGGGGAGAGAGAGAGAGAGAGAGAGAGAGAGAGAGAGAGAGGAGTCTCAAAATAAAGTGCTTAGGACTTCCTCCTGGCTCCATGGTGAGGAATTAGTCTTGGTGAGGTTTGAGAGATCCTAAATATTTGTCTCAAATATTTGAAAAGAGAAGGAAAACAATCTCAAAAAAAAAAAAAAACTCAAAAAATCTCAATCAGAAGAAAAGGTTTTGCTCTTAAATTATTATGACTTTTTTAATTTGATGCTTAACATATTTATAAAATGTCCATATTCCTAATAATTCAAAGTAAAGCTGGAACTAGCAAATAAGGTATTGAACCTTCTGAAGGCCTAAAATAAATGAAGGACAACACAATCTAGGTGACAAATTCACATTTTTGACTAGCCAAGTACATCATTTTGAACACAGTCATATTAATTGTGTAATTTATATTGACTGTGCTATCTGACTTAGAGAGACATGAATAAAATGAAATAAACATAGCCCAACAATGTAACTTGAATCAACAAAAAAATGAATGTGTTGTTTTGTCAAATCCCATTGCCACAATAGCTATGTCAATTTTCGTGAAAAATGTGTAACCCTGGAGTTTCAGCGCCACTTAATAGCCAAGGAGAACAAAGTGCATACAGTGAGATACAAATCTTCCATACCATTAGTTCAGTGTATTTCTGCATAGCAGCTTTTCAAAAATTAGAACTATATTTTGGCACCATGCTGCTTCCAAACAACAACAAAATCTGTGAGATATATGCAGAGGCTGTCAGTGCTTAGAAACCGTTTTTAGTTTATTTTTCACAAATTTTCTGTCTATTTGACTTAGTTCTTTTTAGCTATTTTTTTTCCATCCAGATCACATTGACATGGTATTACCAAGTAGACTAAAAGTATATTGAGTTTGTGTGTGACCCTTAGAACTTAGAACATGGTGAAGGAATCCATTTTTGATTAAAAATTTGCTGAAAGGGAAAATTCTAACCTTGATTAAAATACAGGAAAACAAAACCTTAATAAATACACCTGAAAAATCTCTGCCAGATCACAAAATTAGCATCATTATAGAACTGTAGCACTGTCCTCCCATTGTTCATCAATTTGCTCAAGCAGGCTCAGTAATGTCTACATTGTGAGATTTGTTGTTGCTGTGTTTGGCATATCGAATACGTCACGGGGAGCTTGCCAGGATTTGCCATGTAGGCAAGATACTCTTGGTAGCTTGCCAGGCTCTCCAAGAGGGGCAGAGGGATCGTACTTGGGTCGGCCGAGTCGCCTTCGTGCAAGGCAAACACCCTACCCGCTGTGCTATTGCTCCAGCTGCATCATTATAAAACAGTATAAATTGTTTTTATATATTTCATGGGCGCGATACTCTCCCCATGGAGTATTTGATATGCCCAAACCTGTAAGAACAAGAGGTCTCATTCCCCTGACCCTGAAAAAGCCTCCAATCGTTGGATAAAGAAGAGTAAGAAGAGGCTGCTAACATCTCAGGGCTGGGAGGAATAGAAACATTACTGGCACCCGCTCAAGAAAATTGATGAACAATGGGATGCCAGTGATATAGTGATACATTTCACATTTGAACCAAGAAGGGTTTTCTCATAACTGGTGATAAAAGATTAAAAAGAATAGCAAAAACAAATAAAGTGAAAAAAATAATCTCTTGGTCTCTGGGCACTTTGGAGCTCAGGCTCCAATGGGCAGTAATAGATGGATATTGGTCTAGAGATGGGTAATAAAGTGTGTTAATGGTAAGCTCTTGTCCTGAGCCACCAAAGACTGGAACCACAAGTTGAAATGAAAATTGTTCGATACAAGAGAAAAAAGATAAAGTGAAGGAATCAGCTTCAGAGATATTATAGCAGAGAAGTTACTGGCCTTTCACATGGTTAATTTTGTTTGATTGCCTGCTCTGCATATGGTTTCCTATGCACAATGGTGTAGGAAGGAAGGAAGGAAGGAAGGAAGGAAGGAAGGAAGGAAGGAAGGAAGTGAGGGAGGGGAGGGAGGGAGGGAAGAAGGGAGGGAAGAAGGGAGGGAGGGAGGGGGAAGGAGGGATGGAAGAAGGGATAGATGGAGGGAAGGAGTGTGAGAGGGGGGAGGGAATGAGGGAGGGAGGGGGGGAGGAAGGGACGGAGGGAAGGAGGGGGAGGGAGGGATGGAGGGAAGAAGGGAGGGAGAGAAGGGAGGGAGGGAAGAAGGGAGGGAGGGAGGGAGGGAGGGAGGAGGAGGGAGGGGGAGAGAGGGAGGAAGGGAGAGAGGGGGAAGGGAGGGAGAGAGGGGAGGAAGGGAGGGAGGGAGGAAAGGAGTTAGGGAGGAAAGGAGGGAGGGAAGAAGGGAGGGAGGAAAGGAGGGAGGGAGGGAGGAAGGAAGGAAGGAAGGAAGGAAGGGAGGGAGGAAGGGAGGAAGGAAGGGAGGAATTAAGGAGGGAGGGAGGGAGGGAGGGAGGGAGGGAGGGAGGAGAAAATAAAACTCCTATAGCAGGGAATGTGGTCTCAGTCATGAAGTATACCAGGAGCGGTTCTTCTCTTCTTTTATACCTTTGTAACTAGGGGGGTGAATTAACTCTCTCTTTTAGGCGAGATGCAGCATTATATCTCTAGGGTCCTCTGACCTTTGCCTCAGGACAGAAACAGAGAGATTAAGATGGTTGTGGTCTACCTGTTGGTTCTATCATAGATGAACCGGTGACATTCTGTCCACATATACCATTCTGGGGGTTCCTTTATCTTACACTGCCTAATTTTTTGCTGTTTCCCTATCCTGATTTTTCCTATTTTGTGACATATTTTCAAGTGGTATGAGGTTGTCTCCATAAAGCATTCATAGTCTTATAGAAGAATCCTTAGACCATATTAAAAATAAATATTAAAAAAACACAATGAAAATGTAAAGTAATAATTTGTAATTTTGACTGATGTAAGTAAGAAGCACATGGAAACTCAGAATATAGCACTGGAGAAAGGATTGATCTAGGGATGAAACTGAACCAGATTTAAAGAGGGAGTAATACAAGTAACATATATTCTCCGCAGTGAGAAGAGCTGTGGGGTGTACAAAACTGTGTGCAGATGAAATTCCCAGATGTAAAGACATGTGACATGAAGAAACATTTTTATGAAGACAGAGGTAGAGACACCTTCTATTTTCAAGTTTTTTTTAAATATGTTTTGAAGTACCAATACAACGTGCAAAAGTGCTATATCCTGATAGCTTCATGAAAGGTAAAATTGAACAGTAAAATATATACTTGATACCTTGTAATGGCATTTATATGATATTTCAAATCAGGCAGAGCTGGAGATAACAAATTATAGGGAATCTTAGTGGTTAGTGTTTGGGGAAAATAAGAGGAATGTGATGAAAGATCTGGAATTTCTTTAAGAAAAAATGAGGTTGTTCTCAATTATGGCGTTATTTTGCAAATGTACATGACCTTCTTTCCCTATCTTAACAAATAATGTTGATTAAGTTATATGTATGTTCTACAAAGAACCTTTCAATACATAGTTTAATTGGTTTCATTAAATCATTTGCAATAAGAGTAATGTCTTGGGATTTTAATTTATGATTTTCTATGAATAGATTGTCCTCTTTGATATTAGGTGGGAAGCTATTTTTTTCTATTTAAACAATGCAAATATTATGTCTACACTCTGCGCAATTAGAGCTAACCTACCGATCTGGATAATGACTTTTTCTCAACAGTATCTACAAATTTCCAAATAGCATGGCAGGGACATACTACATTTTATGGCAAGGATATGCAATATGACCCCATCCACCAGGATATTTCCTATAACCACCTACATTTTTCCACATGAAATCTTCATGACATGGTCCATCCAAAGAGAAAATGCAAAATCTTTAGCTATTATAGCATCTAGTCTCCTTTTTATCTTCACATCTCTGTAAGTCTTGATTTAAGCTAAATGCATCATTAATCTTTAATATATCCAACTAAGAACACAATTAGAGTCAAATAGAGTAATGGGTGGCATTACAAGGAATACAAAGTAGCACATCCAAGAATGTATTCAGCTCTTCCATATGCTGCATAATTATATATATCCACTAACTTGCACAGTGTAAGACCTAGACAAAATGAACTACTCCCTGAATAAGAATCGGTATAGCTGAATGAGCCACTTAATTTGAAAACAACGCAGAAAATTAGAAGTTTAGCGTGTAATGCTCAATCTTTTCAGACTCAAAATATAATATCGTTTTATATTCATGGTTTATTTCCTTAAGTCTTTTGCTTTGATTTTAGAAAGCATAGATCTAGACACAGATGCTATTTATTTGTTGGGTAATATTGAGTAAAACATGAAGCTCTGAGCAACTTCTTCTCCTTCACTTTCATGCACAGTTATGAAGGAGGAGATAATTAGCATCCCTGTAGAATAGTCAGCCCATTGTCCATACTGTTTCATTTCGTCTTTAAACCTGTGCTCTGTAGGCTGGTGCCAACCTCTAGATCCTGGTGGTCCGCCAAAATATTTCCCCCAGTCATGTAGCAACTAAACAGCAGCAGATGTTACACTAGCTGAATCTTGTCATTGTATAACACTAGATTAATAAACAAAATGTTCTATATTGCTTTTTATTTTTCTCTTAGTTGCAAGATATTTCTCTATCTTTCCCAGTGGACAGGTGTGAAAGGTTAAATAACGCAGGACATTCTCAGACATTCTGATGTAAATATCTCCTAATTTGCTTAATATTTGAAGAAGCTTTTGCTTACTTGGTAGAATAATCTTTCCAGCTCCCACTGATTTGTGAAGTAACTGGCAATAAAGCCTATTTCACGCAAAAAACATCCATATGGAATACATCTTACTTTTTGGCTTCAAAACTAGATCAACATTCTGTTGTGTATTTTCTCTTGCTCCCTAGAAAAAAGTCCTTGAGTTAATCTTCTGCATGAGTTTTACTAAGTTCTTATTTTCTCTTTCAACTTGGGTATAAGAATATTTGCAGGGTTCAGAAAGATCTACAATCTTTGTTTACTATAAGCTACATCTATACTTCAAGAATAAACTATATGCACAAGTAATTAATTTACTATTAATTGTATTTATTTCTTTTGTTAATATTAATTTTTAAAGAAAGTTAAACATATTTTAGTATGGCTCAATCAATATTGCATACTATTTTTGATGACAAAAGTTGTTCTATTTTTAAATGTTTCTATGAACTTGAATATTACCAAGAACTATTGTCAGAAAAGATTTTATTTCCTCCCATATTTAAAATATGTAGTTTTAAATATGAATTAATTTCTCAATTGACTTAATGAACTTAATTCAACAATAAAGGAAGTTTCTATTTCATACAATCCTTATAACTTTTGTTTTATTAGAAAGAAGTGTAAATAAATTGAAATCATTTGTATCATTACCTAAAGGTCTAGATATTCTGAAATAAACGTACCTATGCTTATTCGTTTTTCACTTTTTGGGTCACACTTGGCAATGCAAAGGGGTTATTCCTGGCTTTGAATTCAGGAATTACTCCTGGCAGTGCTCAGGGGATCATATGGGATGCTGGGAATCAAACATGGGTCAGCTTCGTGCAAGGCAAATGCCCTATCCACTGTGCACCCTACCCACTGTACTCCAGCCTCTTAACTTAATTTAACAATGAGTTCTTTTGAGCACCATCCTTTTCGACCAGTGCATACACCATCATATGAAATACTCATTAACAGCTCTCAGAGACAGTTGTGATTGACAACTGTTTGTATATAGAGACATGCAACAAATATTGAGAAGATATTCTTTATGCCATTAAATTTTGAATTTGTAGTATAAATATTTACACAATATGCTATTTCCTCTTCCTTTACATGTCCCCCTAGGCTTCCATATTTATTTGTACATAATATTTCTGTTGCCATGGATCTCTTTTATTAAAAAATCTTAGAGAGAGTTTTTCATTTACCTATCAATAATTCCTTTCTTACAACTATATTTAATAAAACATATGGAACATTTCCCATGCAAAAGAAAAATTATCTGTCAAACCTATCATGATGTGTTGATTTGCACATCTTTGTCACTTTTAAATAAATGTGTTTTCCTTCCTTTGAAGGTTGATTGAAAATGTGTTTTCATTAACATTTATGTTATGGTAGTGTTCTGATTAAAATTAAGTGGCAAAGTGTAAGAAATTTATTACTTTAAAACTTGAACCTAATTACTCCAACTGATTGAGAATAGACTTTACTACCAGCAATTACTTTTTTAAAATCTAATTTGTAAGAAAAGGTATTGTTTTTGAAATAATATTTGCTTTAAGATGTGATGTTTATTTTTAATATGCATGTGACTTGGATTGTGATCTGATAAACTAGGTTACTTTAAATATTACATCCTTATTCAAGTTACTTATATATATTAGCATTTGAACATCTGAATAAGTCACTCTGTTATTAAGAAAAAAATATTTTGAGGTAAATTTCCTATTAATAAAAGTAAGAACTTTTTCCAGAGCATATAATATATATTTCCCATTAAAATGCAACTGATTTATCCATAGTTCAGAATACATAATAAGTGAAAAATCAAAATATTTCCACCATATCTTTTTATAAGGCATTATGCAATGTCATTTTATTTTTCCTGTCTTTTCCAAGTCAGTTTCCATTTTTTTTTAGTTTTTATTAGTGAAACATCATGTACAGTTGTATACTTACAAATTTTTGTGCTTGGGTATCAGTTACACAATCAAGTACCCATCCCTCCACCAGTTCCCATTCTCCACCACCACTAATCCCAGTATCCCTCCCACCCCTTATCCCCCTATCCCACTCTGCCTCTGTGGCAGGGCACTCCTCCTTGCTCTCTCTCTCCTTTTGAGTGCTGTGGTTT
This sequence comes from Sorex fumeus, assembly GCF_029834395.1. NCBI lineage: Eukaryota > Metazoa > Chordata > Mammalia > Eulipotyphla > Soricidae > Sorex > Sorex fumeus. The sequence continues at coordinate 37,542,500 of NW_026606322.1, read as the reverse complement.
GCAAAAGAGGAATTGAGTGGCAAGCATGTTTGATCTATAGTCTACTTTCAGCATGCTTCTCCCATCCTGGCCGGATCTTCCCAACACCCTTTATTTGATGCTCCCTTCACCATCTGAGCTGCCCTTACCCCTCAGTTTCCATTTTTTGACATTTCCTGCAAATCACACATCATAAGTTTTGCCACCCAGTACTCTTTTGGCAACCCCAAGTGTCTGAATTGCACAAGTAATGATTATACAAATCATTGTTAATGGGTACTAATCTAATTAAGACTCAGGCATTTGATTAAGGTTAATTGCCAGAAGAATCATTCTTTGACATTTCTGGAAAAGAGAGGAGGAGGGTACAAATGTTATTACCTATCTCCCAGTTTCTCATTAGTAATTCCTAAAATGGTATCTTCTAGATTAAGGCATTCTCCCTCAAACTGTATCTGGTCATAAACGGTACTGTGAAATGGTAACACATTTTAGTTTTTGGACTTGATCCTTAATCAATCACATATTAACCAGAAATGGGGGATTTTTTAATACCCCTTTTGTACTTTAACTTCAATTCACAAGTGAATGTTTAACATGTCAAAGAATAGGTATCCAAGTGAGTTTTTAATCCAGTTATGTTATGTGTGTGTATCAGATTATCTTAATGAACCTAAACACTAATAGAGATACCAATATTAGATGGATAAAAGGAGTTCTTCTCTAGAGAATTGATGGGTTTGGGATAATGCTTTATGCTACTTTGTTCCTAGGGACATGTTAACAGTTCACTCCAGGATCAGACTGAATCCAAAAAGATATCTTGTGTTTTTTTCTTCTTTTTTCTTTTTTTATTAGTGAAACACCATGAGGTACAGTTATAGGCTTACAAATTTTGTGCTTGGGTTTCAGTTATACAATGATCAAGTGCCCATCCCTCCACCAGTGCCCGTCATCCATCCTCACGGGTCCCAGCACCCCCCCCAACCCTCATTTCCCCCCCCCCCGTCCCATCCTGCCTCTGTGGCAGGGTATTCCCCCTTGTTCTCTCTCTCTTCTTTTGGGTACTGTGTTTTACAAGAGAGGCATTGAGTGGCAATCATGTGTGGTCTATACACTACCCTCAGCATGCTTCTCCCACCCTGGGAGGGTCCTCAAAACACCCTTCATTTGGTGCTCTCTTCTCTATCTGAGTTTCCTTTTCACCTAGAACGTGTGGCTGGCCTTCAAGTCATGGAGCAAAATTCCTGGTACTAATCTCAGCCATTCCTTGGTGTTAGTCTCCCTTTTTGTTGCTTTATGTTCCCCAGATGAATACAATCTTTCTGTGTCTATCCCGCTCTTTCTGACTCATTTCACTTAACATGATACTTTCCATGTAGTACCACTTGTATGTAAATTTCATAACTTCATCTTTTCTAACAGCTACATAGTACTCCATTGTGTAAATGTACCAAAGTTTCTTTAACCAGTCATCTGTTCTTGGGCAATCAGGTTTTTTCCAGATTCTGGCTATTGTAAAGAGTGCTACAATGAACAAACAATTGCAGATGTCACTTCGACTATACCTTTTTGCCTCTCTGGGATATATTCCCAGGAGTCATATTGCTGGGTCAAATGGCAGATCAAATTCTAATTTTTTGAGAGTCGTCCATACTGTTTTCCAAAAGGGTTGGACCAGCCAGCATTCCCACCAGCAGTGAAGGAGGGTCCCTTTCTCGCCACATCCACGCGAGCATTGGTTGCTTTTGTTCTTGTGGATGTGGGCCAGTCTCTGTGGTGTGAAATGATATCTCATTGTTATTTTGATCTGCATCTCTCTGATGATTAGTGATGTAGAGCATTTTCTCATGTGCCTTTTTGCCATTCGAATTTCTTCTTTGCGAAAGTTTCTGTTCATTTCCTCACCCCATTTTTTGATGGGATTGGGTGATTTCTTCTTGTGGAGTTTAACCAGTACCTTGTATGTCCTTGATATCAACCCCTTGTCTGATGTGTATTTGGTGAATATCCTTTCCCATTCTGTAGTCTGTCTTTGTATTTTGGCCACTGTTTCTTTTGAGGTGCAGAAGCTTCTTAGTTTAAGATAGTCCCATTTGTCTATCTCTGTTTCACTTGCTCGGCCCGTGGCATGACATCTTTGAAGATACCATTAGCTTCAATATCATGGATAGTTTTGCCGACTTTGTCTTCAATAAACATTATGGATTCTGGTCTGATGTTGAAGTCATAAATCCATTTTGATCTTACTTTTGTGCATGGTGTTAGGCAGAGATCTGAGCCCACTTTTTTGCATGTAGCCATCCAATTTTGCCAGCAGTTTATTAAAGAGGCTTTCCCTGATCCATTTCACTTTTCTTGCCCCCTTATCAAAGATTAGATGATTATATGTTTGGGAGGAAATGTCAGTATATTCAACTCTGTTCCATTGGTCTGCAGCTCTGCTTTTGTTCCAGTACCATGCTGTTTTAATTATTACTGCCTTGTAGTAGAGTTTGAAGTTAGGGAGGTTGATTCCTCCCATTTTTTTCCCAAGAATTGTTTTAGCTATTCGTGGGGGCTTATTTTTCCATATAAATTTCAGGAGTGTTTGCTCCATTTCTTTGAAGAATGTCATGGGTATCCTTATAAAGATTGCATTGAATTTGTACAGTGCTTTGGGAAGTATTGCCATTTTGATGATGTTGATTGTCCCCATCCATGAACAGGGGATATTTTTCCATTTCCTCGTGTCCTCTTTTATTTCCTGAAGTAGCGTTTTGTAGTTTTCTTTGTACAGGTCCTTTACTTCCTTAGTTAAGCTGATTCCTAGGTACTTGATTTTCTGGGGCACAATTGTGAATGGGATTGTTTTCTTGATGTCACTTTCTTCTCTTTCACTATTTGCATATATGAATGCCATGGATTTTGGGGTATTGATTTTATAGCCTGCCACTTTACTATACAAGCCTATTGTTTCTAGGAGTTTCTTGGTAGAGGTTTTAGGGTTCCCTAGGTATAGTATCATGTCATCTGTGAATAGTGAGAGCTTAATTTCTTCTTTCCCTATCCGGATGCTCTTAATATCTTTTTCTTGCCTAATCGCTATTGCAAGTACTTCCAGTACTATATTGAACAGTAGTGGAGAGAGTGGGCATCCTTGTCTCATCCCTGAACTTAGGGGGAAGGGTCTCAGTTTTTCCCCATTGAGGATGATGTTTGCTGTAGGTTTCTGGTAGATGGCTTTAACTATATTGAGGAAAGTCCCCTCTATCCCCATTTTGGCAAGGGTTTTCATCATTAATGGGTGCGGGATCTTGTCAAATGCTTTCTCTGCGTCTATTGATATGATCATATGATTTTTATCTTTTCTTTTGTTGATATGATGGATTATGTTGATTGATTTCCGAATGTTGAACCATCCTTGCATCCCTGGGATGAATCCCACTTGGTCATGATGTATGATCTTTTTGATGAGTTGTTGTATTCTATTGGCTAGTATTTTGTGGAGAATCTTCACATCCATGTTCATCAGGAATATTGGCCTGTAGTTTTCTTTTCTTGTGATGTCATTGTTTCCTTTTGGTATTAGAGAGATATGGGCTTCATAGAAGCTGTTTGGGAGAGTTTCTGTTTTTTCAATTTCCTGGAAAAGCTTGAGAAGAACTGGCAATAGGTCCTTTTTAAATGTTTGGAAAAATTCGCTAGTAAATCCGTCTGGGCCTGAGCTTTTGTTTTTGGGAAGACTTTTGATTACAGTTTCAATGTCCTTCATGTGAATTGGTCTATTCAGGTACTCTATATCTTCTTGATTCAGCTTTGGGAGATTGTAGGAATCCAGGAATTTATCCATTTCTTCCAGGTTCTCGTGTTTCGTGGCATACAGACTTTCAAAGTAGTCTCTGATGATCTCTTGAATTTCTTTAGTTTCTGTTGTGATATCCCCATTCTTATTTCTGATTCGATTTATTAGGGTTCTCTCTCTCTGTTTCTTTGTGAATGTTGCTAGTGGTTTATCTATCTTATTTATTTTATCAAAGAACCAGCTCTTGGTTTCATTGATCTTTCGGATTGTTTCTTTGTTTTCCATGTCGTTGATTTCTGCTCTAAGTTTTATGATCTCTTTCCTTCTGCCTGATTTAGGCTCTTTCCGTTGATCCTTTTCTGAGGTCTTGCGCTGTGAGGTCAAATTGTTTATGTGCATCGTTTCTATCGACTTAAGATATGCTTGCAGAGCTATAAATTTTACCCTTAATATAGCTTTCACTGCAACCCATCAGTTCTGGTAGTTTGTGTCTTCATTCTCATTTGTTTCCAGGTATCTTTTGATTTCATACTTGACTTTGTTCCGGACCCACTCGTTGTTCAGCATCGAGTTGTTTAATTTCCAGGTGTTTGATTTGGTTGTCCGTGTCTTTGTGTGATTCACTTCTATCCTCAGTGCATCATGGTCTGAAAAGACGGCTGATACTATTTCTATTTTCCTGATTCTGTTGAGGTATGTTTTGTGTCCTAGCACATGGTCTATTTTGGAAAATGTTCCATGCACGCTGGAGAAGAATGTGTATTCTTTCTTTTTGGGGTGTAAAGCCCTGTATAAGTCCGTAAGCCCTTTCTCTTCTATTACTTCTTTCAAAGCCAATAATTTCTTGCTGGGTTTTGTTCTTGTTGATCTATCCAGAGGTGATAAGGCGATGTTGAAGTCTCCAAGTACCGTTGTGTTGGTAGTGATGTCCTCCTTAAAATTTGTTAGCAGCCGTTTTAAATATTTAGCTGTTCCCTCATTAGGTGCATATAAATTTAAGAGTGTGATTTCTTCCTATTGTACGTATCCCTTGATGAAGAGAAAATAGCCTTCACTGTCCCTTCTAATATTTTTCAAGGTGAAATTAATGTTGTCGGATACTAGTATGGCCACCCCAGCTTTTTTGAGGGAGTTGTGTGCTTGCAGGATTGTTTTCCATCCTTTGACTTTGAGTCTCTGTTTGCTCTGGCTGTTGAGATGAGTTTCTTGTAGGCAGCAGAATGTTGGGTTCTGTCTCTGTATCCATTTTGCCACTCTGTGTCTCTTAACTGGTGAATTTAGACCGTTGACATTGAGAGAGAGAATGGTTATGGGGTTTTGTGTCATCTTTCTGTGCGGATGTGTTGTGATTGTAGGGTTTGTCTTTTCTTATAGTAGCCCCTTTAGGCCTTTCTTTAGGTTTGGTTTTGAGTCTATGAAGTTCCTGAGCTGCTGTTTATCTAGAAAATAGTGTACCGTTCCTTCAATTTTGAGGGAGAGTTTAGCCGGATAGAGTATTCTTGGTGAAGCATTCATTTCAGTGAGTTTTTTGACTATATCTCGCCACTGCCTTCGGGCTTGTAGGGTTTCCTCTGATAGGTCTGCTGTGAATCTAAGGGATGCTCCTTTGTATGTGATTTCCTTCTTTGCTCTTGCTGCTTGCAGTATTGTGTCTCTATCGGCAGTATCAATCATTCTAACTATGATATGTCTTGGAGTGTTTTTGTTGGGGTCTCTTTTAGCTGGCACCCTTTGGGCTCATTGTGCAGCTCTGGGAAGTTTTCAGCAATGATTTGGTTGACAGTGTTTTTTTCGTTGGGATTGTTTCCCTGAACTTTAGGTAGTCCTATGATTCTAATATTGTTCCTCTTGGAATCATCTGCTAGGACTCTGATTCTCTGTAGAGCCATTTTGAGGTCCCTTGCCACTGTTGTTGCGTGTTGACTTGTTGCAGCTGATCTTCCAGCTCACTGATTCTCTCTTCAGCTGTGGTCATTCTATTTTTAAGAAAAGAAACTGAGTTTCTCATTTCATCTATGGAATCTTTTAATGGTGACATTTCTGCTCTCATTTCTTCTCGTAATTTGTCGATTTTTTCTGTGGTGTTACTGGCTGTCTGTCTGACTGTTTCATTGAGTTGATTGAACAACTTCATGACTTCGTATCTTAATTCTATGTCAGAGAGGTCCCTTAGGTGAGCTGTATTGACGGAATGTTCTAAATTGTTTTTGTTGTTCTCCCCTTGTGATGGGGATTTTCTTTGTTTCTTCATATTGCTGAGTAGTTTGGGAACTAGATTCCTTGGGGACTAGGTTCCTTAGTATGGGAAAACAACCGGTGGCCCCATAAGCGGATGCCCGCCGGAAATTAAGCCACGCCCACTTTTGAGGCCACGCCCACTTTTGAGAAGGCCACGCCTCTACAGAACCCTGGGTTTGGGATGAGATGGGCGCTGTGGTCAGGAGTGAAGAGGGCAGGGCAAACGCTCAAAACTGCTTCTCTTCAGGCATCTCGGGAGACACCTGGGGTCCTGGATTTAGGATGAGATGGGCGCTGTCCGATTCGGGTTGTTAGGCATTCGAATGAATCAATGCTCTTGGCCAAGTTTGTGTTGATAAGGACACCGACGCCTCCAACACCTCTTTTATCGCATGTTCCGAGGAACAATTCTTCTCCAGTGTCGAAAACGGCATGGTGAGATTCGTGTCTTCTTGTCTCGGTCAGACCAATGATGTCGTACTTGATCATTCGCGCTTGTACCATCAGGTCCTCGATGGATGCATCTGATGCTAGCGTACGTGCATTGAAAGTACAGACGATCATTTTTGTCTTCCTTCGTTGTGGCAGCCTAGGTCGGCCTTGAGATTTTGTCGGCCTCTCCTTTCTCATCCTTCTCAGTGCTGCCATGTCGGTGAAGCCTTCAGGGTCAGGTGAATGAGACCAGTTGTAGTTACTGGTTTTGGCATATCGAGTACACAGCGGATAGCTTGCCAGGCTCTTCCGTGCGGGCGGAATACTCTCGGTAGCTTGCCAGTCTTTCCGAGAGGTATAGAGGCTTTTGGGGTGACCTCTAATCACCCTTGTAGGTGTTACCATATTTGAACCCTATCAAATATGGTACGACAATTCCAGAAGACGGGTATTTAGTGTCTTATGATGTGTCGCGCGGCCGCTTGCGGCCGCGCGGGTCCGGAAAGCGTCCTGGAGTGTGGCGACGGCTGGGTAGTGGAAGAATCGGACGTTTACATTTGAATAGATGTGGCTCACTGCCTGCAGTTTCTATCTTCGTTGTCTACGCACCAACATCTCATTATGATGAAAGAGAAATCGAGAAGTTCTACATGGAGCTAGAGAAGTTCTATAAAGAAGACCACACCTTCTACAAGATCATTGTGGGTGATTTTAATGCCAAGATAGGACTGAGAAGATCAGCTGAAGAACTTCACATCGGAACCCATGGCCTAGAATGGAACGAACAGGGTGAGAGACTGTCTGAGTTCATCATGTCGACCAAGACCATTCATGGTAACTCACAGTTCCAGAGGGCAGAATCTAAACGATGGACATGGGAGTCTCCCGGTGGACGATTCCACAACGAAATAGACCACATCATATTCAATCGACGGTTTTGCCTGACTGATGTTGCTGTTGTCCCAAAATTTCGAACGGGATCGGACCACCGTCTCCTTCGTGCAAAATTCTACTTCACAGAGCGGGGAGAAAGGGCTGCAAAGTTCAAAAAGAGAACTCCCAGAACGACCACCAACTGGGAACTCTTTGGTACTATTGCGGCAACATGGGAAGATGCCATTGTTGACAACATTGACGAGGAATACGATCGACTGGTTCAGCACCTCCATGAATGTGCGAGGAACGCCAAGAGAGAGATAGCCACAAAAAGTCGCCTATCTTCGAAAACTCTTGAGCTAATTCGCCAGCGTGGTTTGGCGCATGCCTCAGGCAACCGCAAGCTAACGTCCGAGCTTGCAAAGCAGTGCAGAGATGCGATCAAGGAAGACCTCAAAGAGAGAAGAGCAGAAGTACTGGTAGATGCGGCAGAAGCCGGGAAAAGTATTCGTAACGCCCGCCTGTCCTTCGCCAACTATAAGACCAAGATGACTGCCCTCCGACGTCCTGATGGATCCATCACATCCTCCAGAACGGCAATGGAGAAGATTATCCATGACTTCTACTCAAATCTCTTCGATAGCCATGTCCACTTGCCGACATACCAAATTCCACAGGATGGGTATGTCGTTCCCAACGTTCTCCCTTCCGAAATCCGACACGCCATTTCGTCAGTAAAGAAGCAAACAGCACCCGGCCCAGACAAGGTCAGACCTGAACACCTGAAGAACCTGCCGTCAGTACTCATCAATACACTGGCTCGGCTCTTCACTCGCTACCTGTCTGAATGCAAGGTTCCATCTCAATGGAAAACCAGCAGGACCGTACTACTGTTCAAGAAGGGAGACATCCATGACATTGGCAACTATCGCCCGATCTGCCTATTGTCTGTCATCTACAAGTTGTTCACTCGAGTCATCCTGAATAGGATTGGCAGAACACTAGATGAAGGACAACCATGTGAGCAAGCAGGGTTCCGCAAAGGATTCAGCACCATCGACCATATCCACACGATAACCAAACTCATTGAGGTTTCTCGGGAGTTCAAGATGCCGCTCTGCTTAACGTTCATTGATTTAAAGAAGGCCTTTGATTCTGTTGAGACGGAAGCGGTCATTGAAGCCCTAGCCAATCAGGGCATTCAAGCCCAATACATCAGGATCCTCCGTGAGCTGTATTGCGGATTCACTACCAGGATCTCACCATTCTACAAAGAAGTGATCGTTGATGTCAAGAGAGGGGTGCGGCAGGGTGATACCATTTCACCAAAACTCTTCAGTGCCACCCTCGAGAACATCATGCGACGACTGGAATGGGAAGGAATGGGAGTGAAGATAGATGGTCGGCAACTACACCACCTCCGCTTTGCTGATGACATTGTTTTAATAACACCAAACATCAGCCAAGCGGCACAAATGCCGGCCGACTTTGACCGTGAGTGTGGAAAGGTAGGACTACAGCTGAATCTTACGAAGACAATGTTTATGAGAAACAGCCTTGTTCCTGACGCCCCATTCGCTCTCAATGGAACGACCATCTCCGAATGCAACAGCTATGTGTACCTAGGTCGAGAGGTCAACATGACAAATGACCTGGCACCCGAGCTGCGCAGGAGGAAGAGAGCGGCTTGGAACGCCTTCAAGAACGTCGAAGAAATAGCTAAGAGGACGAAGAACCTCCGGCTCCGGGCACATCTCTTTGATTCCACTGTTCTTCCTGCATTAACATATGCCTCAGAGACCTGGGCCCTACGCAAACAAGATGAGAACGCCATTCAGGTCTCCCAAAGAAGAATAGAAAGAGCTATGCTTGGAATATCACGTTTCACTCAAATGAGAGAACGAATCCGGAGTTCTGACATCCGTCGACGATCAAGGATCAGGGACGCTGTCTCATTTGCCAAGGTGTCGAAAATCAGATGGGCTGGTCACCTAATGAGATTTAAAGACGACCGTTGGACTAGAGCTGTTACTGATTGGATTCCACGGGATGTCAAGAGACCGCGTGGCTGCCCACCTAGCAGATGGTCAGACTTCTTTGTCAAGGTCATGAACGATCGGTTTGAGGCCCTCCATGTTCCCGGAGCGAAGAGATGCCATTGGGCTACACTAGCACGCGACAGGGACAAATGGAGACGTTACTGGCGCCCGCTCGAGCAAATCGATGACTAACGGGAAGTTAAGGATTAAGGATTAAGGATGGGCGCTGTGGTCAGGAGTGAAGAGGGCAGGGCAGACGCTCAAAACTGCTTTTCTTCAGGCATCTCAGGAGATACCTGGGGTCCTGCAGGGAAAGATGGAGGTCCCAGGGTCGCGAGCCGGCAGCTGAGCTGACCTGGATTTAGGATGAGATGGGCGCCGCAGTCAGGAGTGAAGAGGGCAGGGCAGACGCTCAAAACTGCTTCTCTTCAGGCATCTCGGGAGATACCTGGAGTCCTGCAGGGAAAGATGGAGGTCCCAGGGTCGCGAGCCGGCAGCTGAGCTGACCTGGATTTAGGATGAGATGGGCGCCGCAGTCAGGAGTGAAGAGGGCAGGGCAGACACTCAAAACTGCTTCCGTGTTTTTTTCTTTAACAAATTTTAGTCATCTGAATTGATAATTTCATTGAATCTACACGTCTCTTTAATTAACCATAAGACAAGAATTGAGTTATATTAAAAAAGGCTGGTCCACAATCAGAGGGAAGAGGTAATAGAGAAAATGCATACCACGAGTTGTGGGACATCTTAGAAAGCTCCTGCCAAATATTGGAAGTGCTTTTTAAGAATTTAACAGTAAAAGCAAGCAGAGAGGTATGGGTATAAAGCAGATGAGGAAACGAAACTGTAGCACTGTCCTCCCATTGTTCATCGATTTGCTCCAGTGGGCACCAATAATGTCTCTATTGTGAGAATTTTTGTTATTGTTTTTGACATATTGAATACGTCATGTGTAGCTTGCCAAGCTTTGCCAAGCGGGTCAGATACTCTTGGTAGCTTGCTGGGCTCTCTGAGGGGGCAGAGGAATCGAACACGGCCTGGGTCAGTCATGTGCAAGGCAAACGCACTACCCACTGTGCTATCACTCCAACCCAAGGAGGATATGAAACAAGCAGATTTTTTTGTATAATTTAACCAAATCAAAAGACAGTCAAGCACAGTGTGCCATTTGATAACTTATAAGGGAATAAAGTTTTCTATTTTTCAGTGTACCTATAAGAGGATATGTGGTAAGAAATGAACTCAGAAATATAGCAGTATCAGAATAGCTACTTGTGGACTCTGTACTCTGTACTTGGAATATGCTTGAGACAACTTTATTTAGCAATAACTAGATAAGAGAATTAAAGGACTAGAGCATGTGATAATGGTGGAAGTCATTATAAGTTTTTTTTCCCTTTATTTTATTTTATTTTTTTTTAAAGTTGTAGATTTACAATTTTTTGTGCTTTGGTTTCAATTATGCAATGATCAGATACCCATCCCTCCACCGGTGCCCATTTTCCACAACCATGGATAATATCCCTCCCACCCCCATCCCCCCATCCCCCCTGTCTCTGTGGCAGGGCAATCCCCTGTGTTCTCTCTCTCCTTTTGGGTGTTGTGGTCTGCAAAAGAGGCATTGAGTGGCAAACATGTTCAGTCCATAGTCTACTTTCGACATGCATCTCCCCTCCTGGGAGAATCCTCCAAACATCCTTTATTTGGTGCTCCCTTCTCTATCTGAACAGCCCTTTCCTCTAGGATACCCGGCTGGCCTCTAAGTTATGGAGTAATCCTCCTGGTGCTGATCTCAGCTATTCTTGGGTATTAATCTCATACTTTGTTACTTTATATCCCCCAGATGAATGCAATCTTTCTATGTCTATCCCTCTCTTTCTGACTCATTTCGCTTAGCATGATACTTTCCATATTGTACCACTTGTATGTAAATTTCATGACTTCATCTTTTCTAAGAGCTACATAGTACTCCATTGTGTAGATGTATCAAAGTTTCTTTAACCAGTCATCTATTCTTGACCATTCAGGTTTCTTCCAGTTTCTGGCTATTGTAAAGAGTGCTGCAATGAACAAACAAGTGCAGATGTCACTTCGACTATACATTTTTGCCTCTCTGGGATATATTCCCAGGAGTGGTATTGCTGGGTCAAATGGGAGCTCAATTTCTAATTTTTTGAGAATCGTCCATACTGTTTTCCAGAAGGGCTGAACCAGTGGACATTCCCACCAACAGTGAAGGAGTGTCCCTTTCTCGCCACATCCACGCCAGCATCGGTTGCTTTTGTTCTTTTGAATGTGGGCCAGTCTCTGAGGTGTGAGATGGTATCTCATTGTGGTTTTGATCTGCATCTCCCTGATAATTAATGATGTCGAGCATTTTCTCATGTGCTTTTTTGCCATTCGGATTTCTTCTTTGAGAAAGTTTCTGTTCATTTCATTGCCCCATTTTTGGATGGGGTTGGATGTTTTCTTCTTGTGGAGTTTAACCAGTATTTTGTATATCCTGGATATCAACCCCTTGTCAGATGTGTGTTCGGTGAATATCCTTTCCCATTCTGTAGACTGTCTTTGTATTTTGGTCACTGTTTCTTTGGAGGTGCAGAAGCTTCTTAGTTTAAGATAGTCCCATTTATCTATCTCTGTTTTCACTTGCTCGGCCAGTGGCGTGGCATCTTTGAAGATACCATTAGCTTCAATGTCATGGAGGGTTTTGCCAACTTTATCTTAAATGTACCTTATGGTTTCTGGTCTGATGTTGAGGTCTTTAATCCATTTTGATCTTACTTTTGTACATGGTGTTAGGCAGAGTTCTGAGCCTATTTTTTTGCATGTAGCCGTCCAGTGATGCCAACACAATTTATTAAAGAAGCTTTCCTTACTCCACTTCACATTACGTGCACCTTTATCAAAGATTAGATGAGCATATGATTGAGGGGAGATGTCAGTGTATTCAACCCTGTTCCATTGGTCTGCAGTTCTGCCTTTGTTCCAGTACCATGCTGTTTTAATTATTACTGCTTTGTAGTACAGTTTGAAGTTCCGGAGGTTGATTCCTCCCATTTTCTTTTTCCCAAGAATTGCTTTAGCTATTCTTGGGGGCTTATTGTTCCATATAAATTTCAGGAGTGTTTGCTCCATTTCTTTGAAGAATGTCATGGGTATCCTTATAGGGATTGCATTGAATTTATACAATGCTTTCGGTAGTATTGCCATTTTGACAATGTTAAATCTCCCGACCCATGAGCAGGGGATATCTTTCCATTTCCTCATGTCCTCTTTTATTTCCTGAAGTAGCGTTTTGTAGTTTTCTTTGTACAGGTCCTTTACTTCCTTAGTTAAGCTGATTCCTAGGTACTTGATTTTCTGGGGCACAATTGTGAACGGGATTGTTTTTTTCATGTTGCTTTCTTCTCTCTCACTGTTTGCGTATAGGAAAGCCATGGACTTTTGGGTATTGATTTTATAACCTGCAACTTTACTATACGAGTCTATTGTTTCTAGGAGTTTTTTGGTGGAAGTTATTGGGTTCTCTAAGTAGAGTATCATATAATCTGCGAATAGTGAGAGCTTGATTTCTTCCTTTTCTACCTGAATGCCCTTAATATCTTTTTCCTGCCTAATCGCTATTGCAAGTACTTCCAGTAATATATTGAACAGCAGTGGAGAGAGTGGGCATCCCTGTCTCGTCCCTGATCTTAGAGGGAAGGCTCTCAGTTTTTCCCCATTGAGGATGATGCTTGCTGTAGGCTTGTGGTAGATGGCTTTAATTATGTTGAGGAAGGTCCCCTCTATACCCATTTTGGCTAGGGTTTTCATCATAAAGGGGTGCTGGATCTTATCAAATGCTTTCTCTGCATCTATTGATATGATCATATGCTTTTTATCTTTTCTTTTGTTGATATGGTGGATTATGTTGATTGATTTCCGAATGTTAAACCATCCTTGCATCCCTGGGATGAATCCTACTTGGTCATGGTGTATGATCTTTTTGATGAGTAGTTGGATTCTATTTGCTAGTAGTTTGTTGAGGATCTTTGCATCTGTGTTCATCAGGGATATCGGCCTGTAATTCTCTTTCTTTGTGGTATCTCTGTCTGCTTTTGGTATCAGTGTGATATTTGCTTCGTAGAAACTGTTTGGAAGTGTTTTTGATATTTCAATTTCGTGGAAAAGCTTAAAGAGCATCGGGAGTAAGGTAAGGTAAAGGTAAAGGCCCTCCCGTTGATCGTCGATTTGCTCGAGCGGGCCCAGTAACGTCTCCATTGGAGACTTTGTTGTTATTGTGTCTGGCATATCGAATACTCTCGGTAGCTTGCCGGGCTCTCCGAGAGGGGCAGAGCCCGGCAAGCTACCGAGAGTATTCGATATGCCAGACACAGTAACAACAAAGAGCATCGGGAGTAAGTCCTCTTTAAAGATTTGGAAGAATTCACTAGTGAATCCATCCGGGCCAGGGCTTTTGTGCTTGGGGAGACTTTTTATTACCATTTCAATTTCCTTGATGGTGATAGGTCTGTTCAGGTATTCCAGGTCTTCTTGGTTCAGCCTTGGGAGTCTGTAGGAGTCTAGGAATTTATCCATTTCCTTGAGGTTTTGATGTTCCGTGGCATAAAGCTTCTCAAAATACTCCCTGAGGATCCTCTGAATTTCTGTGGTTTTTGTTGTAATTACCCACTTTTCATTTCTGGTTCGGTTTATTAGGGTTTTCTCTCTCCCTTTCTTTGTGAGTTTTGCTAGAGGCTTATCGATCTTGTTAATTTTCTCAAAGAACCAGCTTTTGGTTTCATTGATCTTTCGGATTGTTTTTTGGGTTTCCATCTCGTTAATCTCTGCTCTGAGTTTTATTATTTCCTTCCTCCTGTTCGGGTTGTGCTCCTTTTTTTGGTCCTTCTCCAAGCTCTTAAGTTGTGAGGTTAGGTTACTTATGTGTGCTCGCTCCTCCTTCCTGAGGAATGCTTGTAGAGTTATAAACTTTCCTCTTAACACAGCCTTTGCTGTGTCCCATAAGTTTTGGTAACTCGTGTTCTCATTTTCATTAGTTTCTAGGAATCTTTTGATTTCCTCTTTGATTTCCTGTCTAATCCACTCGTTGTTCAATAGTGCACTGTTTAATTTCTAGGTGTTTGATTTAGTTTTCTGTTTTTGTGTGTGATTTACTTCTAATATCAGCGCATTATGGTCTGAGAAGATGGTTGATACAATCTCTACCTTCTTAATTTTATGGAGGCATGTTTTGTGGCTCAGCATGTGGTCTATCTTGGAGAATGTTCCATGTACGCATGAGAAGAATGTGTATTCAGCTTTTTGTGGATGAAGTGTCCTGTATATATCTACTAAGTCCCTTTCTTCCATTGTTTCCCTCAAATGAAGTATGTCCTTGCTAAGCTTGAGTCTGGTTGATCTATCAAGAGGTGACAAAGCAGTGTTGAAGTCTCCCACTAGTATTGTGTTGCTATTGATGTCTTTTTCCAAATCTATGAGTAGTTGTTTTAAGTACTTTGCTGGTCTCTCATTAGGTGCATATACATTTATTATTGTAAGTTCTTCCTGTTGTACAGATCCTTTGATCAATAAGAAATGGCCTTCACTGTCTCTTATGACCTTCCTCACTCTGAAATCGATGTGGTCTGATATAAGGATGGCTACCCCAGCTTTTTTATGGGAGCTGTTTGCCTGTAGGATTGTTTTCCAGCCTTTGACTCTGAGTCTGTGTTTGCTTTGACTATTGAGATGCGTTTCTTGCAGGCAGCAGAATGTTGGGTTCAATTTTCTAATCCATCCTGCCACTCTATGTCTTTTAATTGGTGCGGTTAGCCCATTGACATTGACATTGACATTATTGTTATGGGATTTTGTCCCATTGTTCTGTTAAAATTTGGTGTTTTTGAGGGGCCTTTCTTGCCTTAAAGTAGCCCATTTAGTTGTTCTTGTAACCACGGTTTTGAGTCTATGAAGTTCCTGAGCTGTTGTTTGTCTGTGAAACTGTGTTGTTCCTTCTATTATGAATGAGAGTCTTGCTGGGAAAAGTATTTTTGGGGAGGCATTTATTTCATTGAGTTTTTTTACTATGTCCCACCACTGTTTTCGGGCCATGAGGGTTTCATCAGAAAAATCAGCTGTGAATTTTAAGGATGCTCCTTTGTAAGAGATTTCTTTCTTCGATCTTGCTGCTTTCAGAATTTTGTCTCTGTCTAAGGTTTTGGTCATTTTGATCAGAATGTGTCTTGGGGTATTTTTATTCGGATTTCTTCTATTTGGTACCCTTCGGGCCTCCTGAATGTGGTCACAAGTTTTCTTCATCTCTGGAAATGTTGTAGCAATGATGTCTTTGACAGTTTCTTCTTCATCGAGGTTTTCTTCCTGTCCCTCTGGGACTCCAATAATTCTTATGTTACCCCTCTTGGCTTCATCATGATCTTCTCTTGCCATCTGTTCCCGAATTGTGAGTCCCTTTTCCATTTTCTGCTCTTTTCTGGAGAGTCTCTGAACTTCATCTTCGAGCTCACTGATTCTGTTCTCAGCCGCTCTTACTCTGCTGCTGAGGCCTTCCACTGAGCTTTTCAATTCGCCTACGAGATTTTTCAGGTCTGACATTTCTGATTGCATTTTCCTCATTTCTGCCTTCAGATCCTCTTGTCTTCTATTGGCATTGCTTTCCATTGTTTCTTTTAATTCCCTAAGCATCCTAACTAGCTCCCTTCTGAATTCCTTGTCATAGAGGTTGTCTAACACTACAGTACTGTTGGTGTCATCTGGGCTAGACTCTTCAATATGAAAGTTTGGTGGGCTTTTGCGTTGCTTTACCATTGTGAGAGGTGTGGTTTAGTCCTTCACGTGCACTGTTACTATTCTGCTTGATATGCAGTGTGAGTTAAGATAGGCTTATGAGTTATTGGCTACTGTGTTTCTAGTGGCTGAGCTATACTAGAGAAGTTTCCATCTAAGAAGGTAGCTTATGGTTCCTATGGCATATGTAGTGGGAAAATATTTCGCGGCCGCATTAGCGGCCGCGGCTCCGGAAAGAGTCCCTGGCACTGGGCGAGGAGTTGGGAACGTCACCTGTTTGGAATTGGAGCCCTTCAGCTTTGTTGCCCAGAGCTGGGCCTCTGTGCCCGTCCTACGCAGATCAGGGGTTGAAAACCGGCTTTCTAGGCGCTGTTTCTAGCTGCGCGTGCCCAGAGAGGGACCCAGGCCCTTGGGGGCGGGCTGTACCTGTTGGAATTGGAGCCGTTCAGCTTTGTTGCCCAGAGCTGGGCCTCTGTGCCCGTCCCACGCAGATCAGGGTTTGAAAACCGGCTTTCTAGGGGCTGTTTCTAGCTGCGCGTGCCCAGAGAGGGACCCAGGCCCTTGGGGGCGGGCTGTACCTGTTGGAATTGGAGCCGGTCAGCTTTGTTGCCCAGAGCTGGGCCTCTGTGCCCATCCCACGCAGATCAGGGGTTGAAAACCGGCTTTCTAGGCGCTGTTTCTAGCTGCGCGTGCCCAGAGCAGTCATTATAAGTTTTATACAAGCAAACTATGAGATTTTTTTTTCAAGTCTCAGTCAAATATAAGATTTTTAGGGTCAGGATTAATGGAAAAATGAATACTACCAACCTCAAGATTATGCTAAGGGGAAATATTAAATTGATAATAATGGTACAGTAGACAAAGATGGTATGGAAGTTAAATGTGTAAGAATGATAAACTGATTAGACAATGATTTTAAGATGGCTATGAGATGAACATACTACAAGATGCATAAAAATGGGTAAAAAAATGTATCATGTTCCCATAATCATTACTGGATGATTTTATATTCAGAACTACTATACATTGCAATCAACTGTATGTGTTATTCAAATTAATTATATTTTGATCAGTCACATGAAATAATCATTTTGAAGAGATAGTGTTCAAATAAAAAACATGCATGTAGATATTTTACAGAAAGGAAAGATTGGAATTAACCAAATAAATGGCAAATTGTATGGAAATTTAAAATTGTGGATATATATTTTGTCATCCTTCCAAAATTAAAAAAAATCACATAAACTTTATTCATGTTTATATGCTCCAGGCATGCTATTTTCTTTTTGTGGCCACATTGTGAGGTGATCAGGACTTACTCTTTATTTCCGGGCTATAGGTTACCTTCTGAAGTTCCAGAGGGAACTAAATGCAATGCTGTGGATTGAACTGGTGTCCACTATATGCAAAGCAAGCACTTTCATCTCTGTACTATTTTCCCAGCTTCATGATTCCTAATTAGTGACTCAACTCTAGAAACATATACAAGAAAAAACAAACAACAAACAAACACTATCCTCCCCTTGTTCATCGATTTGCTCGAGCGGGTCCAGTAACGTTTCCATTTTCCAAGACTTCTTGTTACTGTGTTTGGCATGTTGAATATGTCACGGGTAGCTTGCCAGGCTTTGCCGTGCGGGCAAGATACTCTCGGTAGCTTGTAGGGCTACAAGAAAAAAAAAAGTCAAAATGTTTGAATACCGATGGCAGAGTTTTTTTCTTTCTTTTTCACTGTTACAAAAAGAAGTTCTATTCAATTAAGGGAATTGATGTTAATAGTCATTGGTAGATTTAACTCTAATGATTGAACTCCAAGTGCCAAATCTTCCAAATTGGTTTTCTTGAATGATGTGTTTTAAAACACAAAACATCCTTGTGAATTAGATGCTATTATTGTGCTATCCATTCTATCTAAAAGAGAACACAATTATTAAAGGAAGTTGAGATGCTGTTTATTTACTGATTTCATTGACTATTTAAATATATTTTATTTGTTTCAAGTACTTCATGATTTCTGGCTGCCTTCAATGCACACAACAATTTCCTACCCTCCATTTGTCTTGTTGACATGGATATGCTTGCTCTTATTTGTCTTATCAGAGTGGCAGTTCCCTTTCTTTCACCTTTCCATCCTTGGCCCATGGTCATATACTGTACCACACCACTTTTTTTCTTCTAGCATTATTTTCCACATGAGGGAATTATAGAAGAAAAATAAGGTCATATCTCTGTTGCAGTCTCAGCCAAAGAATAAAAACCAGTGACAAAATGCTGTAGAACTTACAATTGCCACAGTCAAAACACATTTACAATTCTAGTCGTTTATTAGTATTTCAACTGAGAAGCCACAGGAGTACAGATAATTATTGATTATTAAAAAAATCAGTGACAGAAAATCTACCATTGTTTCCAAAAACAAATCAAGGGAGGAATATTATTAGTAAGGAGAGAAAAAAATCAATATTTTTCTTTTTGGGAAAACTATGTTATATCTACTTTAAAAATAATCACTTTAAATTCATTTCTATTAATTTTGGGACAAGAAATTATATTAAAATTATATATAAGCTGAAAGAGAAGTTAAACTTATTCTTTATAAAAATGATATACTATACTTGCCTGCACAGCCTGACAAGTTATCCATGATGTATTCAATATGCCAAACACAGTAACAAGAAGTCTTGGAAAATGGAGACGTTACTGGGCTCCCTCGAGCAAATCGATGAACAAGGGGAGGACAGCACAGTGCAGTGCATCAGAGCATACTAGCTTTAATTATTCATTTAAACATAAATTGCCTATGTGAAATGATATAACAATAGACATGATACTAAAAGTCAATAAATTAAATACTTTATTAAGTTAAATATTAACATCAACCAACAGGTATGTGAATATACTGAACATCATTCATCATAAGAAAAACATGAATCAATACCAGAATTAAATATCACTTCACACATGTTGGGATGACTATTATTTTTAAAAGTTATTAATTATCTGTGAGAATGAAACTTGAATGTCCTGATATGAATATAAGCTGCCGATAATTTTAAAGGGTTAATGTCATGTGTTTCACCACATAAACACAAAAAGAATAATTTTCTGAGGTGATTAGTATATAATTTGCTAATTGTAAAATGCATTTTGTAACACATAGGTATATATATAAATGTAGTGCCTTTGACTATATATGGATGTTCAGAATCTAAAACTTCATTGAGTTTTCAACAAATATATTTTTTCTCAATAGTCAGTGACCAATGATTGAAGAATCATTGTTTTGAGGGAAATGTACTTGGTAATTGACAAGAAGTGGAATGGATTTTGACCATTTTTTTTACATTCAACATTTTTTAAAAAATAATAGTTTATTCAGTATTCCTGTGGAGATGGTCTTCAAGGAATTGTTGCCTGAGAATATTTTCTTAATCACTTCCCCAAATCAAAGTGATGGTCTTGTATGATATAAACTGTACAATCTTCTCATTCAGTATTTGAATATGTCATTACATTCCTTTCTTGCTTATAGAATTTTTATTTTAGAAATTTGACATGAATTTTAAGTTACCTAACTTAAATTTGCATCATTGCTTCTTTTTTAATACTCTCTCTTTGGTTCCTGCTATTTAATTGCAGTATTTTGGTATTATTGTGTTTCGGTTTATGATGTTTGGAACTCTTAGAAACTCCTGGATCCGTGTACAACTGCTTCCTACTCAGACTATTGAAGTTCTCTGTCCTGATTTCTTCTACCAGTCATTCTTCTTTTCTCTAACCCTCTCCTTTTATTTATATATGTTTTTGACCTCTCAGATAAGGACTATATTATTATTTTCCCCCGAAGTACTCTACTTTATTTATTTATTTATCCACCACCATTGTTCCCAGTTTCCCACCTGACACCTCCACCCTACCACACTCCCTGCTTCTGTGGCAGGTACAATTCTTACTCTCTAATTTGGGGCATTATGATTTGCAATACGGACACTAAGAGGTCATCATGTTTGGTCCTTGGTCTACTTTTAGCGGACATCTCCTATCCTGGGCTATCCATCGAATCATCATTTACTTAATGGTTCCTTCTCCATCCCAACTGCCTTTTCCCCCAGCACGTGGGACCAGCTTTCAAACCATGGTGTGATCCTCCTGGCCCTTATCCCTAATGTTCTTTGATATTAGTCTCATATTATACTACTTTATATTTCAGAAGTGAGTGCAGCCATTCTATGTTTGTTCCTCTCTTTCTGACTAATTTTACTTTAGCATGTTATTCTCCATGTCCATCCACTTATTTGCAAATTTCATTATTTCATCTCTGCTAACAGCTGCAGCTGTGTAGATGTACCAGAATTTATTCAACCAATCATCTGTTCTTGGGCACTCATAACCCTCTCCTTTTAAAATTAAAATGACATGCACAATATTCCTCTTGCTATTGTTCATTAGAGATCATAAATTGTATATTTTCATTTATTTTAAATCTCTCTTCTAAGGGCTGGAGTGACAGCACAGTGGGTAGGGCGTTTGCCTTGCATGAGGCAAACCTGGGTTCGATTCCCAGCCTTCCATATGGTCCCCCAGCAGCGCCAGAAGTAATTCCTGAGTGCTGAGTGCATGAGTCAGGCATAACACTCCCCCCGCCCACCACATGCATTGCCGGGTGTGACACAAAAAGCAAAATAAATAAATAAATAAATAAATAGAACTTCTCTTATCTTCCCTATGTTGATGACATTGAATGCTTTGCCCTCTCCTCACTGATGTGATTTGAGAACTTTTCATTCTGCTGCTAATTTTTGTTATTGACTTGTGTACATACTTCAATTCTGCTTTGATGCATTCTTTAATTTTTTCATGAATACATTTTTACTGTACTCAGTTTCTCTTCTAATTGTGTACTCAGTTCAGTGAACACTGAGACAATTCCTGTGCTTATTCATCCTCAGGCAGCCCTGACAGTTCTGATATAGGCAAAAACTTTCCTGGACTTTTGTCCTTCTCTATTGATATAGTTGAAATCCTTCATTTATTTATATTTAATTATTCCTGGTTCTTTGTGAAAACCGGCAGTGGAGATTCAAGTTCCAGATCATCTGTGAGCCCCGATGACCAAGGTTTGTGGTAAATGGGTGGAATGATAGAGTCCAGAACATTAACCAATTTGTAGAGATGGTAAAATTAATGTCTCTTAATAAAAGTGAAATGGAAATATATTAAAGTAATTTGCTTAACAAAGATAATGAGCTGACTTTTCTAAAGATCATGATTACTGTATAGGAACCAGCCACCACCATGCTGAGACCACTCTCCGTACGCATGAAGGTACCGGCAGAGGAACAAAGGCATGCGGGTTCCGGGGCTAAGATCTCCAAGCCTACTTGGATTGGGGCTGAGCATCCTCCACCCAGATCCTCCAAATTCCAGTAGGCGGGGGTCACACCCACCAACTGGCCCCCTGGTGCCGTGTAATCCCATCAACAGCCAACACTCAGAGACTATAAAACCCAGCTCCCGGAAGCATGTGGCCGCATTCGCTGCCCTGTAACATCTTATTGTGACATCTTATTATCTCATTCCTACTTTGGACAAACTGGCAGGCTACCGAGTGTAACCTGCCCATATGGCAGAGTCTGGCAAACTCCCTGTGGCATACCCAATATGCCAAATACCAGTAACAATGATGGGTCTCATTGTCCTAAAGAGCCTTGAATATAATCTCAGGGCTAGGATGAAGGAGACGTTACTGGGGCCTGCTCGAGGCAATCGACAATTAGCAGAATGATTTGTGATTTGTGATTTGTGATGGCAGAGTCTGGCAAACTCCCCGTGGCGTACCCAATATGCCAAATACCAGTAACAATGATGGGTCTCATTCTCCTAAAGAGCCTTGAATATAGCACTTTCTTAAAAATCTCAGGGCTAGGATGAAGGAGACGTTACTAGAGCCTGCTCGAGGCAATCAACGAATAACAGGTTGGTCGTGATCGTGATTGTGACTGTATAGGAAAAAGAAAGGAATCAAAAAACCAATAAGGTCATTGAATTACCTGATGTAAAATATTTTAAGTTATTTTTAATAAAATAGTATTATACATATTTAATTAAAGTGTTATTTCCCTCAAGAAGTAAATGTATATAAACTTCATCAAAGGCACTCCAAAGCATAAGAATTATGAGAGCTTCTATGCTTTTAGAATTCTAACACTTATACAATACTCTTAGAAGTCTTTCTGTATACCTTTTTGCATATACAAGACTTTATGTTTAGATTTCAATTTATCAACAATAGGAGTTCTGTGCTTTTAAAATCACAAATCAATTTATTTATTTATTTTTTAATTTAAATTTTGCTTGAGCAGGCACAACAACAAATCATGAGACTTGCTGTTACTGTTTTTGGCATATCAAATACATCACGAGTAGCTTGCCAGGCTTTGCTGTGTGGGCGAGATATTCTCAGTACCTTGCTGGGCTCTCCAAGAAGGGTGGAGGAATCGAACCTGTGTTGGCCACATGTAAGGCAAAAGCGCCCTACCCGCTGTGCTATCGCTCCAGCCCCAGATTTTATTGAATCACTGTAAGATTTTGTTATCTAGTCACTTGCATATATAATCACATTAACTCTTTTTCTAACTTTTATGCTTTCAATGCTATTGTACTTATTCCTCTGCTTACATTTCTCTTTGTAATATACTAAATATTCAATTCCGATATATGCTTTTACAACTTATCTAGTTCTTGAATCCTTTATTTCTAAACTCATACTTTTCATTAGTAAGTAAGTAAAGTAAAGGCCCTCCCGTTGATCATCGATTTGCTCAAGCGGGCCCAGTAACGTCTCCATTGGAGACTTTGTTGTTACTGTGTCTGGCATATCGAATACGTCACGGGGAGCTTGCCAGGCTCTGCCATGCGGGCAAGATACTCTCGGTAGCTTGCCGGGCTCTCCGAGAGAGGCAGAGGAATTGAACCCGGGCCGGCCATGTTGGCTGCGTGCAAAGCAAACGCCTTACCCGCTGTGCTATCGCTCATTAATTATTAATTATCCTAGATATGAACCATTTTTATAAAAAAAGTCACTACATTTATTCAAATCTAACCTCCTAAAACTCTGTAACTGTCATAAAAATTAATAAATTATTAGAGCATAAGTTTTGACAAAAACCTTAAAAACCTAAATATATGTTAGATGACAGCAGGGTCAGTAGTCCAGGGGACAGTCTATTTGCTTTGCACTAAGTCAACCATACGAAGAAACATTTCTGAGTACAGAGCCAGGAATGAGCCCTGAGCAGCACTTCTAAAACAAAAGAGAATAACAAAAAAAATGAGAACCAAATCTGCTAAAAATAGCTTACCTGATGTCAATGTTTTAGGAATTTAATAAGAATCTTATTTACTTTAGTTTTCTTTGTGTAATAAATGATAGAACTCAGCAATAAAACAGTTGGGAAGAAACATTGTCTTTTTTAATGGTAAAACATGGTTTAACAGCATGAAAATAAACAAAGAAAAGTATTATAAAATACTTTTCCAGAATGAGTACTAAAAAATGTTATCCATAAAATGGTTTGTTCTGATTAAGATTTCTCACAAAAACATACTTTATGGCCATGCCATTACATATGTAACACACATTTACAGTTTGATTGTATTTTCAAACAAATAATAACAAAGTAATCACCATATTTATCCCATTCTAATTTCTTTTTTATTGTTGTTTTTAAGCCACACCTGGCTACAATCAGGGCTTACTCCTAGCTCTGTTTTCACAGAACACCTGATGGTGCTCCATGGACCATATGGGCTACTAGGGATCAAGCGCAAGACATCCGTGTATATGGCAAGTGCCTAACCTGCTGTAATATTTCTCTAGCCCCTAAACTTCTTATTTCTTAAATGAATATAGGTGTTTGCTATATAATTATAAGAAAATTCAGAATAGATGTCTCATGAATTTGTCATCCTATTGACTAATCTGGAATTTTTTCTCCCGCAAAAAAAAAAAAAAGGTAATTAAAAGCACCAGGCCAAGGACATAGTAGAATTATGGTGCTTGTCTTGCATGCCACTGACTCCAGTTCCATCCCTGGCACAGTGTAGAGTTTCCTTATCATTAGCAGTAGAGATCCCTGAGGACAGATTCAAAGTCTGGTGTACTCCAGGAATGACCCTTATCTCTCCTCTCAAAAGAAGAAAAAAAACAGAAAATCATATCAACATATTTCACTCTGCTATAGACTCTGAAATACAGTAATGATTTCCTGGCCAAGAGAAAAGAGCCAGACAATTAATGAAAATTCCTGATTTGCAGACCTTAGAAATGATATCTCAAGGATATTTGTATGTGTTTCTTATGTGTGTATGTAGAATCCAAACAAGTGCACATGTATGCATAGTCTACGTACCTATTAGTTTAAATGTACACTATACACTCATGAATATGTTTATGTTTTATTTATTTACACAGAGAGGTAAATTATTTTATCTTCCTTACATATCATTTTTATTATTATAACTGGGCTAATAGACTTATAATGTGATTCTATCAACAAAATGAAAGATATCTAGTAGTCACATTAAATATTCAAAAGTAAAAGGTAAAATAAATAAGGATATAAATAAATTTTATTTTGCTATGATATATGATTTCATGTTGTACCCAATATAAAAGCTATCATGACATCTTAAACTCTTTTTTTCAGGCTAAGTATTGCAAATCACTACATGTTTTATACATACTGCACACCTTAATAAGAGTTAGCATTAGCAATACTTCAAAGTCAATATTCAAATGTGAACAGTGAATGATATATCAGGCATAATAATTTTAGAAAAATATATTAAGGAAAACAATTGATCTTACCCCTTTGTTAAATTGCTGCTTTCCACAGAACAATCTTCAACAAAGGTCTTAGCATAAAATCAAACAGCTTGAAACAATCCATGTATAGAATCTCAAATCAATATTCACCATACATTTATCAAAGTCCTTATTTAATAATCACGCTGACCTCAAACATGCAATATATTATCAGTAGATAAAGTTAGCTTAGAGTCAATGTTCAGGCAAGTGCAAGGCATCTTTTATGAGGGGCAAGTAAACCATTCACGTATTCCAAAACTGGAGTGAAAATATTCCAGGTGCTTTATTTTGTTTAAAAGTTTGACATCGAGTGCATGTGGATGTCACCAGTTAAGGAGAAAAGAAAGCAGCAGATAGGAGGGAGAAATCCCAGGAGATATGATAGAGAAACCTCAAGTGTTTGAAGGAAGACTTTAAAGGGAGGTTTGAGCTTGAGGGACTACAAATGCCAGGAACTGTTAAAGCTGTGAAGATTGCATTCTCTAACTGTTTATTCCTGAAAGTGAGTGGGGAAATCACAAGGCCAAAGGAGAACAGAACTGAATGAGCTTCTGGTGTGCCGAGGGATTTTAGGCATGTTCTTTACATTATTTTCTCATGGCAAAAGATAAAATTACAGAGATAAATACGAGTCTGGTTCGCCAACGCAATAGGGAAATAAGGTATTTTATTTTGAAAGGAAAAAGTTCTGATCATGAGTTTGAATCATTGGGTTGCTTAATAAATATCTTTAACAGACAAACTAGAGAACCAACTGAAGGACATAATTCTCTGGTAAGTTACACCATTTCATAATTCCTGGCTATGTGTGAAATACTATTGCATATATTAAGAGTTCTGTTTCTGTTTATAGTAATGCTTTAAAAGAGGTCAATGTTGGCTTTTTTAGCTTTTATTTTTCTTTAAATTATTTTTTCTTCACTTACATAAAATTGGTTTATAATTATAAGCAATTTCTGGGGTGATTGTTGTACTGTAAATGTATGTCTCTATCAGTCCTTTTCCTTTATCTCCAGGAAATGGACGTTATCATTGCCACCAGATAGTTTGTTCAGATAGTTTGAAATCCAGTTTTCTGATATGGTCGAATTTGAATACAGTATCAGTAGATATGAAAAATAAATAATTTGAAAACAAATCAAATGTATCACAAATATTTAATACTTCTTGCAGGTTAATAAGATGACATTGTAGTTGTAGGATGATAAATCTAAAGGTATATTTTTGTACTTTCAGAATAGAACTACTGATATGCATGAAACATTAAAAATGCTATTGGTAATTAGCTATGGTAAAAGTGAGAACCATTTTATTTGCTCTCTTAAAATATATAGCAAAATAAAAATATTTTTTCATGCTAAAATGTATCGTAGATAGCTAGATTTCACAGAGAAAATACATGATAAACAGTTTGGTGTAATTTATGTTGAAGAATAAAATTCCTTAATAGATTACTTTTACTACACTTTCAAAGCTGAAGGTATAAGACTAAAATCCTCTCATACTTTATTTTCATCCCCATAAATAGTAGATTGATTTGGTCTCTACTAGGTCTTGCAATTTTCTTTACTAACTTTAGTGATAGGTCATTCTTTCAGATCAATATAGCATGAAACAGTGAATGTTGAAGCTCAAAGAGGTACAGATATCTGGCTACCATTTATTTTCACTCATTTATTTATAATCTCCCAGACAGATGAATTGGTGATTTAAGGAATTTCAGGGAGCCACAATTCTAAAGTATGCTAAAAATATCCAACCTTGTAAAGCTCTTCACAAGTTATTTGGCATGTATTTTCACACTTGAGTTAAACATCACTTGTGAATTTTGTTTCTGACTAATATTCACCTTGTATTTTAATATTGTATGAGAGCTTTTAATGGATGCTGCGGTAATGAAGTTGAACAACGGTAAAAGTCAAAGTCCTATATTTATGGAGTTAGAGTTGATACTAGGAACGGGTATTAAAAATAATCAAAGTAAATCATTATTTTTTATACTTTAATTAATTAAGATGATTATTCAAAGAGACTGATAAAAAGATATTCTATATACTCATGAAAAACCAGAAAGATGCTGACTTCTTGATTAAACTGATAGCTAAGTATTAGGTAGATAATGAGAAGGTGAAAATATTTTATTCAAATTTCAGTATTTATAGTGGGATGGTGTATCAGTGAGGATTTAAAAAGATATAGTAAATATTAGATTTGTAAGGAGATTAATGATGAATACAGGTTAAATATTGGCAGTGCTAATAGTGATTTGAAGTAAAGACATATCAGTAAATCCTCATTTGATTTGATTTAAATGGCTTAAATATTGAAATTATTATGTATATATATAAGAATATCGTTAGAGAATAAAAATGTGAGAATTCCAGTCACTAAATATTTCAATAAGGTAAAGGCCCTCCCGTTGATCGTCGATTTGCTCAAGTGGGCCCAGTAATGTCTCCATTGGAGACTTTGTTGTTACTGTGTCTGGCATACTGAATACTCTCGGTAGCTTGCTGGGCTCTCCGAGAGGGGCGGAGGAATCGAACTCAGGTCGGCCATGTTGGCCGCTTGTAAGGTGAACGCCCTACCCACTGTGCTATCGCTCCAGCCAAATTAAAGAGTCTCAGACAATTCAATAAGATTTAAGTGTTAAAGTTGTACTTAATAATAAAAATGATAATATTCTTATGCTGGTAATAAGAATAAGAGTAATAAAATATTCTTTAATAACATAGCACAGGCAGAAGAACTGGAATCTATTTGTTCTATAGATCACCAGAAAGAAAAAAATTCATATTCATAGACTTCTATTAATAACTTTTGAAAGTATAAACTTAAAAGTAAGAAGATTACTTTGACTCCAAAGTAATACTTAAATAAATTAGTACATGAATACACAGACATTATCTTGAGGAATAAATTTTCTATAGCACTTAGCACTGTCTTCCCATTGTTCATCGATTTGCTCTAGCAGGCACCAGTAATGTCTCCATTGTGAAACTTGTTACTGTTTTTGGCATATTGAATATGTCACTGGGAGCTTGCCAGGCTCTATGCTGCCAGTAAGATACTCTCAATAGCTTGCTGGTCTCTCCAAGAGGGATGGAGGAATCAAACTTGGGTCAGCCGCATGCAAGAAAAATGCCCTACCCACTGTGCTATCGCTCCAGCCCATAATACAGAACTTTCTGTATTTAAATATTTTACTTTATTTTTTAAATTTTTTTTTATTATTATTATTTTGATTTTCGGGTCACACCCGGCAATGCACAGGGGTTACTCCTGGCTCTGCACTCAGGAATTACCCCTGGCGGTGCTCAGGGGACCATATGGGATGCTGGGAATCGAACCTGGGTCGGCCGCATGCAAGGCAAATGCCCTATCTGCTGTGCTATCGCTCCAGCCCCTAAATATTTTACTTTAAAAGTGTGTATTATAACTGAGAACACTGTTGGTTCTGTAAAATCTGGAGATTACTGTAGTTATCCAAATATCTGGTGCAGATTCAGTTTAAATACTATGACAAATCAGGACCAGAGTTTCAGTTTGCTAGTAGAAAACTTGCCTTGCAGGTAGCAACTCAAATGTGATACCCACCAACCCATAAGGGCCTCAGAGTTCACCAGTTGTGATCCAAGTGTAGAGTCAGGAGTGAGCCTTGAGCATAGCTTGGTGGAATTATATATAAGTTTAGAGAAGAAAATCTTAAGAGTTTTGGGTTGGTCAAAATTACAGAGATGTTCTATCAGAAGTATTAGTTTGAGTTCATAAAAGGTTTAGTCCCTAAGTATTATAATCAGAACTCAATAGTGATTGATGAACTATGAACAAATTAAAGTTCAACTTAGTAGTGAAAGAATTGTGCAGGCATTTTCAGTAAAATTGTTCTATTTATATGTTGTTTGCTTTTGGTTGATTCCTGGTTCTATGTTCTGGGAACATCTTGGAGGATTTTCAAGTTTCTCAAGGTGTTGCCCAAGAACAGATGAAAAAGACAGAACAAAATGAGATGACTACTACTGGATGATCTCACTCATTTGTGGTACTAAAGATAGACAAAGCAAAGGAATATACAGTATTGACAAACACTTGTCCTTAAATGGAAATGAAAGATCCTCAGATTATAAAATGTTAGGGAGTGGGAGGAGGAAGGAAGAATGAAGAACTGGGGCCTTGAGTGCTTTAAATGTAAATCAAATTCAACTTAAAGAAATGAGAACATATAGGAAAATATACCTAATTTTCTGTTTTTTAATCCCTATGTTTTTTCTTCATTCTTTTTGCATTTAAGTCAATTCTTATCAGTCGATGACACTCAACAGTGTTTCCTTAATTGTAGCACTGTAGCACTGTCGTCCCGTTGTTCATCGATCTTCTCAAGCGGTCACCAGTAACGTCTCCATTGTGAAACTTGTTACTGTTTTTGGCATATCAAATACACCACGGGGAGCTTGCCAGGCTCTGTCATGTGGGGAGAAAACTATTGGTAACTTGCCAGGCTCTTCGAGAGTGATGGAGGAATCGAACCCAGGTTGGCCGCATGCAAGGCAAACAGTCTACCTGCTGTGCTATCACTCCAGACCATCTCCTTAGTTAAATTAAGAAAATAATAAATTGCTTAGTTTTTTTCTCAATATTCTGATCATAGTATCATCAGCATTATCTTTCTAAGTAAAGCAAGTAATTCATTAATTAGTCCCGACAACAGTTACCTTGAAAATCTACAAGCTTCCAATATGCAGTCAAAGTCAGCCATTTACGTAGAGTGCAACCTGTAATCAGGACAGTTCTGTGTTGCATAGTAAGTAAGAGAGTAGCATAACAGAAATTTGTCAAGCTACAATAATCTAAGAATGCAGAATATAAACTATACTTTTATCAAACCTATGTGGAAATAACAGCAAAATCTAAGCTACCATATTATTTAAGTGATAAACAATCTGTAGAATAATGTAGGTAAAGTGCAGTCAACCATTTCCCAAGATGTTCATATGTCCTATGGATCCGCCCCCAGGTGTTTCAGAACAGCAGGACGCATATTTGAGAAATGGGGCATCCCTTTGCTTTGCAGCTTTCATCAATATAAAGTGGTATTTGGATTTACGTGTTTCTATTCTGGAGCTCATCGTCTCCTGTATTTTACTTCTACAATTTGATTTTACCTGCATGGTAGATTTGTTTTATATTGAAACAGATATGAAAAATTACAGAGGACTAAAAGCATTTGAGTTTATGAACTGTTTTAGATGTTGATCCTTGTCTCCTTTGAATAATAATAAGAGAACAGAAGACACATTTTAGTACAACGAAACATGCTCATTTATATCATTTTTCCTATACTTATTCATATTTAGTCTACCTTAACAAGCCTGATATTGAATCTGATATATATTTTAATAATCTCAATAATTGTATATTATTATTTATAACGAGCAATATAACAGTATGTTGTGGAAAAACATTATAACATATATATTCAAAAACTAATATTGACACTTAAAATAGAGTATAACATAAAAATAACAAAGTAACTGGCACTATACTCTATGAAAAATAAAATTACCATGCTCTCAAAAAAGATGCATGTTGGTGTGTTTTAGGTAGTTTACTTTTGTTTTTAAGATTATTATTTGAGTCTTGGGATGAACGTATTAGACTACTAACACTTCCTCTGCTTTAGCTTCTCTTGTATCTTATAATAGTTCTAAGAGTTCACAAATATAATTATCTTAGCCCTCAAATAAATTTTTATCAAGTTGTAGCCTTCCCTTTTCACCGCTCTTTCATTATAAGTATCCATGGATATAATGTGACTTGAAATTATAGATTGCCAAATCTGTGTCTTATTTCTATTCTTTGCTTCATAGAGTCTGATCTACATCTCTCTCATACATATTCAGGATCCTGAAGCTTCTTCATTTTATATGCTGGAATTCACAATCATTTTTTAACTAAAATTCTCCATATCTTCAAATTCATCTCTGAAAATTCCCTTGTCTATTTTACCTGACAAAAATCTGACTCTGTGGCCAGAGAGATAGTACAGAGGGTAAGGCATTTGCTTTTCACAAGCAGATCCTTGTTAAGTTCCCGGCGCCCCATATGGTTCCCTGATTACTGGCAAGAGTAATAACCTGAGTGCAAAGCCAGCACCAAGCCCTGAGCATGTCTGGAAATTTCAGAATACCAGACTCTATTACTATGACAGTAAGTTGTCGGGCTGGAGCGATAGCACAGGGGGTAGGGTGTTTGCCTTGCAAGCAGCCAACATGGCCCACCCGAGTTTGATTTCTCCGCCCCTCTCAGAGAGCCCGGCAAGCTACTGGGAGTAACTCACCCGCAGGGCAAAGCCTGGCAAGCTAGCCGTGACATATGCGATATGCCAAACACAGTAACAATTGTCACAATGGAGACGTTGCTGGGCCCACTCAAATCGATGAACAATGGGAGGACAGTGACAGTGACAGTGACAATTGTTATCATTTATACAATTGTCATTTATAGGCCTCAGATGCTTTCCCTTATTCATTGCAATTTTAGGCTCCATCCAGTTTATGCTTTGTCCAATATAAATTTTTACATTGTGATCATATCAAAATGCACCTAGGAAATTATTCTATTATTCTCGAATTTTTAATTTTTCTTTAAGTTATCTTCATCTCAAGAGAACGCCTACTGTTTAGTCGTATGGTTGCTTGTGTTACTATTAGTAGTTGCTGGTTTTTGCATTTGCAACTATGAAAACTATAAGTCTTCTATTAGTCATAACTGTTAAATTAATTCAACATAAATTTCATACAAAACTCATTTCTTTGATCATGTTAATTCTCAAAAATTCTGACAAGTGATCCAGACTTTCATTTCAAAATGCTGTGACTTTTTCCTTATCACTCAACTTATAAGTGTTCTACTTCATGAATAAATCTTTATTAGAACACATTTGCTTACTTGTTTTATTTTACTCAAATTATCAATTTTACTGATTACTAAAAATAAATGAGAAAGAACTCTATAATAGTTTCTATGACGCAAATACTATCCTGATGCCATAAAGAGACAGCACTACTAAAAAAGAAAATTACAGGACTATATCCCTGATGGATATAAAAGCAAAGATCTTTAACAACATATTAGCAAACTGAGCTCATAATACATTCAAATGACCACAGCATGACGAAGCAATATTTATCCCAAGGTTGCAAGTATTTATCCCAACGTTAATACATCCAAGTTGATCAATGTAATATACCATATCAATATGAGAAAAATTAAAATCATGTGGTTATATCAACATACACAGAAAAATAATTTTACAAAATTTTCCTTTAATTGTGTGATAAAAATCCTCAAAATTTCGGATAGAAAATATGTTCCATTAACCCACAGTAAACATCATAATTCATTATTGAATTTATAATTCAAAATTCTGTGATTGACAATACTGTTGGTATTGTTAAAAATGTTTTCTCAGGGGGCTGGAGCAATAGCACAGTGGGTAGGGCATTTGTGTTGCATGCGGCCGACCCAGGTTCGATTTCCAGCATCCCATATGGTCCCCTGAGCACCACCAGGAGTAATTTCTGAGTGCATGAGCCAGGAGTAAACCCTGTGCATTGTCGGGTGTGAGACAAAAGGCAAAAAAAAAAAGAAAGAAAGAAAGAAAGAAAAGAAATTTAAAAAATAATGTTTTTTCAAGCATATACTATAAAAATCAACCATTTTTTTAAAGGAAAAAAAATAGATGTTTTTACTTTCTGTGTGTCATGGAAACCAGACAATATGTGAACAGAATGTCATAATTTAAACTAATGACATAGACAAAGAGAAGCAATATATGGAAGTAGTCATAAAATTTTCTTCATTATTAAACAATAAAATAAGCAAGAATGGCAATTTTTATGTGGAGTAAAGCAAAAAGCAGGATCTTGGATATTCTATGCCCAAACTTAAACTATTTTGACTTCAAGAAATAGGTTAATTCTAAGAGACTAATTCAGGAGAAACATTATATAGCTAAATATCTATTCTATATGACCATGCCACACAATACAAATATGTTTATAAGTATTTTCTTTAAAAATTCTAACAGAAAATAATCTTCAAATTTCTCTTTCAATCATCTTTCTGAAAAGACATGGATAAAAGGATTCACCTTTCACTCTCCATTAGGTTTGGAACACAGCACTCATGTCAGATTTATTGTTTAACAAAAACAAAAACAATAGTACAGTCCTGTCCAATACCATCTTTAGTCCTAAAGGTTCTATATATTGGTAACCTATATTGAATTTAAACTTGTAAAAATATTACTTTGGATTTTAATTTTCTGAGAAATAGGTACTTTCTCATTGAATAGAAAATTGCAAAGTTGATTTCCTCTCCTCATAAGTAATGGAGGTGGAGTTCCAAGAGCAGGGGAGATGAAAGAAATACTCTTCATGCAGAAATAAGTCAGAAGCAGCTCATGAGCCTGTCTTAATGAAATTTCTAAAGAATTGTTCTTTTCAGAGGCTCGATTGCCAGACAAATATCACAGAGGGATTTAATAACATTGGGGTCTAGTAATAGAAGGAATGTTATGGGGGGAAAATCTTTCACTTCGTAAATTGCATCATTCCACTGAAATAACTAGCATATTGTACGTGACATTGAAGTAAAAGAGAGAAAGAATGTAAAAACAAAAACAAATTATATTTTACTCCTTAAAAAACTAACTTTTGCTTTTCTCTTCAGCCACCAAGTTGGAGGTCAGGGATCAATTTCTCTACAAGTAAAACAAGAGGATGCTTTCTGCACCATTATTTATTATTAGACTAAAACTGAAGATGAAGTACCTTAGAAAAACATGAAGGCTGAATATTCAACTAAAATTAGTGGGAAAATTTTGTGATGATAGTAGTTGTTTGGGTTGTTGCTTCGCTAATCTAGACAAGATATTGATTTATAAATGTAATACAATAAGTAAACTTTTTAAATGAATATTTAAAGATATAAAACAAAATTATCATGAGTCCAGTTAGATTTTAACATGACGTGTGTTGCTGGCCCAAGTTTTCTTGCTAGCACCACAAATTGACCTTCAAGCCTGCCAGGAGTGATTCCTGAGTGCAGTTCCAGGAATAGGTCCTGAGGATATCCAGACCTTGACCAAAACAAACAAAATTTCCATAGAGCTAAAGAACAATCAGCACTCAAGTAATCATTACATTTAAGTGAGCCACTCAATTGCATCACCATTTAAGTAAACAATACAAAAAACAATTTTCATTGAGGGTAAATAGTCAAAGAGCAAAAATCAATAGACCATAGATCTAAGTAATGCTTCTATTTGCATGCAAGGGAGAGGTGGAAAGAGAATAAATAGAATTTGAGTGTTTTTGTAAAGAATAAAGTAAACTCTGTTGAATTTGCATGAGATATAATTTGTCCATGAAAAAAATCAGTGCATCTGTAATAATATTGCAATTAAATCACAATCACAATCACAAATCATCCTGTTATTCATCGATTGCCTTGAGCAGGCCCCAGTAACATCTCCTTCATCCTACTTCTGAGATTATATTCAAGGCTCTTTAGGAGAATGAGACCCATCATTGTTACTGGTATTTGGCATATTGGGTACGCCAAGGGGAGTTTGCCAGACTCTGCCCTGTGGGCAGGCTACATTCGGTAACCTGCCAGTTTGTCCAAAGTAGGAATAAGATAATAAGATGTCATAATAAGATGTCGCGCGGCCGCAAATGCAGCCGCGCGGTTCCGGGATCTGGTTTTTATAGTCTCTGAGTCTTGGCCGCTGATGTGATTACACGGTGCCAGGGGGCCAGTTGGTGGGTGTGACCCCTGCCTACTGGAATTTGGAGGATCTGGGTGGAGGATGCTCGGCCCAAATCCGAGTAGGCTTGGAGATCTCGGCCCCGGAACCCACGTGACTTTGTCCCTCTGCCAGTACCTTCATGTGTGCGGAGAGTGGTCTCAGCATGGTGGTGGCTGGTCCTGGAGGTCTTTGGCTAACTCCTATTTGTTATGTATAACATGTTTCTGCTCAGATTGTGAATAATTACTCAGCTGAGATAAGTCAATCAATAACATGTTTAGTTTCTTCATTCTTGAATATTTATTGAGATTACAAAAGTTATTGCGAAAATATGGTCAGAGGTATTATCAACTACTCTCATATGCTATAAGAAAGTAATAATTTCCATAAACTGTTATATGCCAATTATAATTATTCTCTGATGTAGGAATTATAAATGACATATAATAGCTGAGAGAAAAGAGATCTGTATAGAATAGCATTATCAGGAAAACCTCATAAAGAATAAATTTGTTATTCTAGTGAAATTTCATTTTTTTTTGTATTAGTGAAACAATACACAGTATTCCATTGTGTAGATGAACCAAAGTTTTTTTAACCAGTCATCTGTTTACGGTCACTCAGTTTTTTTCAGATTTTGGCTAATATGAACAGTGCAGCAATGAACATAGAAGTGCGGATCTCATTTCGAGTATACTTTTTTGCCTCTCCAGGATATATTCCCAGAAGTGGTATTGCTGGGTTAAATGGGAGCTCAATTTCTAATTTTTTGAGAATTATTCATACTGTTTTCCAAAAGGGCTAAACCAGTTGGCATTCCCACTGAAAGTGGAGGAGGGTCTCTTTCTCACCATATCCGTACCAACACCAGTTGCTTTTGTTCTTTTGGACGTGGGCCAGTCTCTATGGTGTGAGATGATATCTCATTGTTGTTTCGATCTGCCTGTCCCTGATGATTAGAGACGTAGAGCATTTTCTCATGTGCCTTTAGCCATTTGGACTTCTTTGAGAAAGTTTCTATGCATTTAATTGCCCCACTTTTTGATGGGGTTGGGTATTTTCTTCTTGTGCAGTTCAACCAGTACCTTGTATATCCTTGATATTAACCCCTTGTCAGATGTGTATTTGGTGAATATCCTTTCTTATTCTGCAGGCTTTCTTTGTATCTTGGTCACTGTTTCTTTTGAGATGCAGAAGCTTCTTAGTTTAAGATAGTCCCATTTGTCTATCTCTGATTTCACTAGATTGTCCAGTGGCATGTCATCTTTGAAGATACTGTTTGCTTTAATGTCGTGGAGGGTTTTGCCAACATTGTCTTCAATGTACCTTATGGATTCCTGTCTGATGTTGAGGTCTTTAATCCATTTTGATCTTTCTTTTGTACATGGTGTTAGGCAGAGATCTGAGCCCATTTTTTTTTTTTTTTGCATGTAGCTGTCCAGTTTTGCCAGCACAATTTGTTAAAGTGCTTCGATGACTGCTTCCATCTCAACAGAATCAAATGCCTTCTTTAAATCAATGAACGTTAGGCAGAGTGGCATCTTGAACTCCCGAGAAACCTCAATGAACTTGAATATCATGTGGATATGGTCAATTGTGCTCAATCCTTTGTGGAACCCAGCTTGCACGCATGCTTGTCCTTCATCTAGTGTTCTGCCAGTCCTATTCAGGATGACTTGAGTGAACAGCTTGTAGATGAAAAGAAAATAAGCAGATTGGGGGATAGTTGCCAATGTTGTGGATGTCTCCCTTCTTGTACAGTAGTACAGTACTGCTGGTTTTCCATTGAGACGGAACCTTGCATTCAGACAGGTAGTGTGTGAAGAGCCGAGCCAGTGTACTGATGAGTACTGATTGATGAGTACTGATGGCAGGTTCTTCAGGAGTTCAGGTCTGACCTTGTCTGGGCCAGGTGCTGTTTGTGTCTTTACCGACAAAATGGCGTGTCAGATTTCTGAAGGGAGAAGCTTGGGAAAGTCATATCCATTCTGCGGAATTTGGTATGTGAGCAGGTGGATGTGGCTATCGAAGAGATCTGAGTAGAAGTCATGGATAATCTCCTCCATTGCCCTTCTGGAAGATGTGAGAGATCCATCAGGATGTGAGAGGGTAATCATCTTGGTCTTGTAGTTGGTGAAGGACTGCCTGGCTTCTGCCGCATCTACCAGCACTGCTGCTCTTCTCTCTTTGAGGTCTTCCTTGATCACTTCTCTGCACTGCTTTGAAAGCTTGGAGGTTCCCTTGTGGTTGCCTGAGGCATGCGCCAAACCATGTTGGCGAATAAGCTTAAGAGTTTTCAAAGACAGGCTTTTGTGTGTGTGTGTGTGTGTGTGTGTGTGTGTGTGTGTGTGTGTGTGTTGTCTCTCTTGGTGTTCCTCGCATAATCATGGAGGTGCTGAACCAGTCGATCATATTCCTCATCAATGTTGTCAACAATGGCATCTTCCCATGTTGCTGGGATGAGAACGCTATTCAGGTCTCCCAAAGAGGAAGCAAAAGATCTATGCTTGGAGTATCATGTTTCACTCAAATGAGAGAAAGAATCCGGAGTTCCAACCTCCATTGATGGTCAAGAATCAGGGACTCTGTCTCATTTGCCAAGGCGTCGAAAATCAGAAGGGCTGGACACATGAGGAGATTTGGAGACGACCACTGGACTAGAGCCATTACCGACTGGATTTCACAGGACGTCAAAAGACGTGTGGGCACCCACCTACAAGATGGTCAGACTTTTTCGTCAAGACCCTGAACAATTGGTTTGAGACTCTTTGTGCTCCTAGAACGAAGAGACACCACTGGGCTACACTATCATGTAACAGGGACAAATGGAGACATTACTGGCACCCACTCGAGCAAATCTATGATTAACGGGAAGTCAAGTGATCAAGTGAAGTGAATTTTGTAATACCATGACAGAATCTGATAGTGTCATTAAAAATTTAGACACGTATGTACCATTAGCATAAAACATAAATATGAGAGTTTGGTACAAGTGCCAATTCAAAATTCATTGATAAATATCTAATTTAAACAAAAAAAATCAGGAAACATATAATAAAATTGAAAACACATAGAAACCTGTATACATTTTCTTAAGCAGGGAAAATTTTTCATCTTTTAACCTGAAAATCAGAAGTTCAAAACAAGTCTTACGGGACCCATCAGAGCTGCTTCTTTACACAGACTGCAAGGTTGATTTTAAGAGAGTTTTAAGAAAGCCCTGCTTTCTCTAACTTAAGGTACCTTAAGTCTAATCTCTGTTTCTACTAACTGCCTCATTTCTCTCTTTTTTCTTTTTGGGTCACACCTGGCGATGCTGAGGGGTTACTCTTGGCTCTGCACTCAGGAATATTCCTGGCAGTACTCAGGGGACCATATGGGATACTGGAGATAGAACCTGGGTTGCAGAGCACAAGGCAAATACCCTACCTGCTGTACTATTGCTCCAGTACCTCATTTCTTCTTTTTTCTCATTTTTTAAAAAATTTAATTTAATATTTTATTTTATTAAAACACCGTGATTTATAGTTATTCACAGTTGATGTTTAGACATACAATGTTCCAAAAAAAGAGAGAGAGAGAAAAATATCTCTGTAGTAGCAAGATCATTTCTTTTCTGAAATCTAAAATTCAACTGTCTTCTTTTTAGGAAGACATTTGAGTATCTATTTAGGATTCATACAAAAAATAATCCTCTTTTCTCAAAACCCTCTCTCTGTCTCTCTCTGTCTCTCCCTATCTCTCTGTCTCGGTCTCTGTCTCTCTGTCTGTCTGTCTCTCTCTCTTTTTCTTTCTCTCTCTCTATTTTACTTTTTATCACATCTGAAAAGTCCCTTTTCACATAAGGAGCTTTCAGAAGTACTAAAGATTAGGGGCCAGAGCAACAATGCAGCGGAGTAAGGCTCTTGCTTTGCACAAGTTCATTGCAGATTCAATCCCCTGACACGAATTTTGGTCCCAGAAGTCCTGCAGGAGTGATCCTTGAGGATACCACAAGGAGTGCCCCCTGAGCATCACTAGGTGTAACTCCCCCCCAAAAAATAAATCAAAATAAATCACATATTCCAGAGGTTAGGGCCAGGATATCTTTGGGGTTTGGGTTTGTAGGAGAAGAGACAGGCTTCAGCCTTTTGCCACCTATATATACCCTCTGATTTCCTGAGTGTGAGATTGAGAACAACTTAAAATTCAACAACCAGCAATATTTTTATATAGGGTTTGTGAAGTGTAGTTGCAGTGATGATTTAAGGTCTACATATGTGAAAGCAGGAAGTCCTAGATTTCCTGTGGAACATGAAATAGGGACACACATATGGCTATTTCTCATCAAGCTTACTCCTTATTCACACCTTAAAATCCTAATGTGTATATTTAGATAGCTATATGGCTTTTTGGTTATTCATGAGCAAATTTAAAATTCTTATGGATGCCCAGACATAAATGGTATTGATCACATGTAGAAATTGTTTTATGCTAAATTTACTTCCATATAATCAGTTATGTTTTATGGTTTAGTTTATTAGGCAACTATCTGGCTATCATATGCTATGTATTATATACTATCCTAATATTTTTATAATTACATTGAAAACCCCCTAGTAGAGAGAACCAAGTATCCCCCTGAATATATTTTCTGCAACTAAAATCACAGTCATGGTCACGGTCCTCCTGTTGTTCGTCGATTTGCTCGAGCGTGCACAGTCAAGTCTCCATTGTGAGACTTGTTGTTACTGTGTTTGGCATATTGAATACATCACAGGGAGCTTGCCAGGCTTTGCCGTGCGGACGGGATACTCTTGGCAGCTTGCCGGGCTCTCCGAGAGGGGTGGAGGAATCAAACCCAGCTCGGCTGAACCGGCTGCGCGCAAGGCAAATGCCCTTCCACTGTGCTATCGCTCTAGCCCTGCAACTAAAACAACACCTGTAAATTAGTTTTTAAATTAAGTTCTTTTAATTTGCTTTTTCTTACACTTAGGTCATGAGGTTACAATAATTCTCAAATTTGTGGTACTAATATACAAGATTACTACACACCACATCATGGAAATGCCATGATCATCTACCCTCATCCCTATGGAATCTCTGGTCCAAACATCCTTACTTTCTACCCACCTGCACTTTTATTGTTAATTCACAGTTATGATTCTGGTGCATACTATTGCCTCCCTCTGCACCATTCACCTGCTCCAGACCCTTCAGTTCTGTTCCTGCATCACATCCAGAAGATTCATTCATTCCTTTCATTCCTCCCACAGATCTGGTACTCTTAGATCTGTGTTCTGGTATGCAGGGTTTGTTATTAATAGATATTGTCCACGTCCTCTACATGTTTCTCTTTCTGCCACAGATGAGTGAGATATTCTTGTATTTTCCTTCTGCTCTGGCTAATTTCACTTTATATAATACCCTCCAATTCTATTAAAATTGTGCTGAA
The DNA here is from genome assembly GCF_029834395.1 of Sorex fumeus. NCBI lineage: Eukaryota > Metazoa > Chordata > Mammalia > Eulipotyphla > Soricidae > Sorex > Sorex fumeus. The sequence continues at coordinate 37,502,249 of NW_026606322.1, read as the reverse complement.
CTAATGACTTTATTTTTATTTATGACTGCAGAGTATTCCTTTGTGCATATAGGCTACCACTTCTTTATTCAATCCTATATAAATTTTAAGCACAGATCTAATGCATATTTCTATTCTCTATGGACTGAGAAAATATTATCAGTTATTTGAATTTAATGTTAAATAACACAATCTATCCACTTTGAATAATTACCTGAGGGATCACTCCTTTGAAGAAAAATTTGCTTCAGAATTTTAAAAATGTATTTATTAATAAAAAGCATTTATATAAGTCAATATATGTTATTTATTATCAGTTATTTTAATATACTATACCTATTTTAAACAAAATACCTAGTTTTATATGTTCTTTAATTTCTCTGAAAAATAAGTACTATCATATATTGAACTGTTTTATAATTTTTAAATATAGTCTTCATCAGAATAACTCCTTGAGTACATTAGTCAGTTATATTTAAATATTTATTATACATTTGCACATTTTAATATTACAGTCCATAAAATAACTTTCTAGCAAATGCATCAGATGTTTCCTGTATTAATTTCACAGATATTCCTAATTAACAAGGAGTTAAGATTGGTTTATTTACCAGATGAAATTTTTTTCTCTTTACCAATCATGGTTATTTTAAAAAAATTAATCTTATCAGAGGCTCAAATTTTAATAGTTAGTATTTTAATATTAGTAATTATTTTAGTAGTTAGTATTTTAATATTAGTTATTATTAAATTAGAAAAATATATTAAGGCAACTCTATGTAAATTATTCAATGTACAGAATTTAAAATAAGTAGACCATAGTGTATAACTAAAAGTATGCATAACATTTAAGAAAAACTAAATAAAGGACTGTATATGCCATACTTCTATAAATACACGATTTTAAAGGTGATAGAAAATGCATTAAATGTGATAGACATTGAAATGTGATGAACGTGTGTTAAGTGCAATCTTTGGATACAAATAGATCTATGTTAAAGATTTTAGTATTTAAAATTATGAACTTCAAAATTTTCAAAATTTCAAAGATCTCAAATTTTTCTTACAGACTCTATTACATCTACCTATAATCTTTTTCTGCTTTGAATTTGCCAAGTAAGAATGGATGGTGCCCTGATCAATATCAATGAAAAGCATTAAGTGTCCTAAACTAAGTCTGCAATGGAATATGGTTCTTCAATATACTAATTTTGTTTTTTTGGTCTTGCTTTATCTCTGAAGCAAGCAAACATGTCTCTTTTCAAACAAAAGAAATGTAAATACATTTTTTTAAAAATCACTAGAAATAAAAGGCCCTCCCATTGTTCGTCGATCTGCTCGAGCGGGCCCAGTAACGTCTCCATTGGAGACTTTGTTGTTACTGTGTCTGGCATATCGAATATGTCACGGGGAGCTTGCCAGGCTCTGCCGTGCGGGCGAGATACTCTCGATAGCTTGCCGGACTCTCCTTTTAGTTTTACATTATAATGTCCATTCATTCCAATTTAGAGTCAGAATAATTATGAGAAATATAACAACTTATTGAAATGTTTGTTTTATTTTATAAAATTAATTTTATATATAATTGACGATTTTATATGCAAGAACACTTTTCATATCTTAAAGCAATTACTTTTACGAATTTGACTATCACATACTATTTGAGAAAAGTAGAAAGATAATAATTTCTTTCTCCCATAATTTTCTTCAGATCAATTTCAACTTGCTTTTGACCCCTGAGTGGCAAACACTTAACTTCTAAGGTACCCATGAATTCAATGAAAGATCAGTTTTGTCATTTCAGGAAAGAAGATAATTCTAAAGGAATATTTAAAATTTCACTGTAAAAATCCCATAGAATATATCAAAAAATTCATCATTTGAGGGAAAGACAAAAATACAAATCACGTTTTTTTCAATTTTTAAAAGTTATTTATGTATGAAATGACTTTTTCTAATAATAGTTGATTAATTGGGCTTGAGCGATATACAGCGGGTAGGGCATTTGCCTTGCACTCAGCCAACATGGCTGACCCGAGTTCAATTCCTACACCCTTCTCCCAGAGCCCGGCAAGCTACCGAGAGTATCTCGCCTACGTGGCAAAGCCTGGCAAGCTACCTGTGATGTATTCAATATGCCACAGTAACAACAAGTCTCACGATGGAGACATTACTGGGCCTGCTCGAGCAAATCGATGAAAAACGAGAGGACTGTGACCATGACCGTGACCGTGAATATAAAATTATGAAAGAAACAAATTATCAGAATGCCTGATTAATTTTCAGTCTTTTGCGCTAAACATATCTCATGCTCACTCATGTAAGATCTTTGTGTAGTGTTTCAGTGTATACATCTTTGTATTTAAATAAATCTACCTAATTGTAGTTAACTTTAGTGGAGATTTCACTCAGAAAATTGCAATTTCAAGATGAACTGTGAACTGTTTGTGATGTGATGTTGACTGTCTTGGTTGAACCATGATGATAATAAAAGAAAAAGGGTTGTGCCCCCTTCATAAATTTTCCTCCTCAATATTTCCTCTGATAAACTAAACTATCCGACTGTATTCTCAAAAAAACTTTCAAATAGACCGGCATTAGCTTATCTCTTCTAATGTTATTTACATTCATTAAACCTGTTTGATATATTATGAAAAATCAATATTCCCCATATATGATAGTATTTTTCTTTGCACATATCATTTTTCTATAAAAATAAAAGTTACCAGCATTGTCTGTATGAGAATGATAAGATCTCATTACTAAGCCCATGCCTCAGATCTCTAACTGTACAATTTCTATTCTTCTATCCTTACTTTGAGCCAAAGATCAGTCTCCAATCCTATTAATTAGCATGTGCTTTTCTTTTTCTTTCCAAGTCACCATGTTTTAATTTGTTTGATTTTTTTTGGGGGGGGTCACACCCAGCGATGCACAGGGGTCATTCCTGGCTCTGCACTTAGGAATTACCCCTGGTGGTGCTCAGGGGACCATATGGGATGCTGGGAATCGAACCCGGGTCCGCCGCGTGCAAGGCAAATACCCTACCTGCTGTGTCATTGCTCCAGCCCCTTGTTTGGTTTTTAAAGTACCTTTTGGATAACAAGAAGACAAGGGATGTGTAATGTGGGAGGATATTCCCAGGAAAGCTGGGAAGGAAAGAGTTTGGCTGGATGGAACTATAGAGTTCAAGGACCAGAGGCAGCCAGATGACAGAGCAGAGGGGCGGATTCCAGGGATAGCACAGCAGATAGGCACCTGCCTTACACTGACAGCTTGGGGTAGGTTCCTGGCATTCCATGTTGTCTCTAGAGCACAGTTGAGAGTGAGCTCTGAGTGCAGAGCGAGGAGTTAGCCCTGAGCACCACAGACAAACCAAAAAGGACAGAGGAGAGAGGAATGGGACTCACAACATCACTAAGATTTTTGCAAAGCTCTGAAAACAATCTTCACTTTTACTAAATTCCATTGCACCATTGTGAAGATTGTAGTGTGACATGCAGAGGACTAGGGGTCAGGAGGGAATTCTGAGGCCAGAAGGGCACAGCAGGTGTCCTGGTTCTATTCTTGGCACTTCTGAGCTTCTGGGCACCATTGGGGGTTCCCCGAGGGCCCCTAGCACCTCAGGGACTAAGTGATACAACCTCAGACTCTAGCACTGAAACATGGCTCAGTTAGTCTGTATAATACCTGTAACCTGTGGAACCCTAAGCTTTGCTTCACTTTTAATAGAACTTAATAATGGATTTCCAAGTTTTCCTCTGTGAAAAATATATCTCTTTTGATTCTCATAAATGTACTTATATTTGGCATAGAAATTCTCATATCTGATGTGGTATTGTTTCTAATTTAATCATTAAGTAACTATCCATTTACTCCACAAGATGAAAGAGAATGGTTTAAACTATATGCCTGGTATGATACCGAGAATATAACATGGGTAAATAAATATGTATTGAAATAATTAATAACTTGTCATTAAAAAGAGGAAACTAGATATTTTTAGGTATGCATGTGTGGTTTCCAATAAATTAATAAATAACTATGTGACCAATTTTCAAAGTTTGATTCTATCACTAATGAACTTAGTTAAATAAACTCACAACAGATTTTTTTTTCAATTTCCATTGCTTCACCTAGAAAATGAAAATATCAATTATATCTTTTCAATAAACATGAAGTTACCTGATCTAACGTGCACATAAAGTATTTATTGTGATATAAAATAATATATACTATGCCATGCACGGGCTGGAGCAATAGCACAGTGGTAGGACATTTGCCTTGTATGCGGCTGGCCTGGCCAATCTGGGTTCGATTCCTCCATCCCTCTCGGAGAGCCCTGCAAGCTACGGAGAGTATCTCGCCCGCACGGCAAAGCCTAGCAAACTACACATGACGTATTCAATATGCCAAACACAGTAACAACAAGTCTCACGATGGAGACGTTACTAGGCTCGCTCGAGCAAATCGGTGAACAACAGGAGGACAGTGCTACAGTGCTATGCCATGCATATTAAAATTGTGTGAATAAAATAAATATGCATTATATTATGCAAATATCCTGTCATCCTGTTGTTCATCGATTTTCTTGAGCAGGCCCAGTAACATCTCCATTGTGACACTTGTTACTGTGTTTGGCATATCAAATACATCACAGGTAGCTTGCCAGACCTTGCTGTGTGGGTGAGTTACTCTCAGAAGCTTGCCGGGATCCTCAAGAGGGGTGGAGGAATTGAACTCAGGTCAGCCATGTGGCTGCGTGCAAGGCAAATGCCCTACTCATTGGGCTATCGCGCTAGCCCTCAAATATCCTAATAACATATTTATGCCACATGTGCATATTTGGTATAAAACTGAATTATATATTATGTATTATATGAATCAAATATAACAGATGTTTATAATGTATATAATTATGAGCTTTTATTTCACTTGTATCACTTGTCATCCCGTTGATCATCGATTTGTTTGAGCAGGCAGCAGTAAAGTCTCCATTTGCCCCTATTGCCTGCTAATGTAGCCCAAAGGCATCTGCTCACTCCAGGAACACGAAGAGCTTGAGGCCAAATCCAGGGTTTTGACAAAGAAGTCTGACCATCAGGCATTCTTTTGACACCTTTAGTCCAGCATTCATCTCCAAATCGCATTATGTGTCCAGTCCATCTGATTTTCAAAGTCCTGGCAAATGAGGCAGCATCCCTGATTTTTGATCCTCAACAGAGGTCAGAATCCTGGATTCCTTCTCTCACTTGAGTGAAATGTGATATTCCAAGCATAGCTCTTCCTATTCCTCTTTGGTATACCTGGGTAGTGTTCTCCTCCTGTTTTCATAGGCTCAGGTCTTTGAGGCATATGTTAGTGCAGGAAGAATGGTGGAATCTTTTCGAGATTGATTCCAGAGTGTGAGGTTCTTCATCTTCTTAACCACATCTTCGATGCTCTTGAAGGCATTCCACACTGCTCTTTTCCTTCTTCGCAGTTCAGGTGCCGGGTCATTCGTGATGTTGAGTTCTCGACCTAGGTACACATAACTGCTGCATTTAGAGATGTTCATTTCATTGCGAGCAAATGGAATGTCAGGAACTAGTCCATTACTCATGAATATTGTCTTGGTGAGATTTAGCTGCAGTCCAACCTTTCCACGCTCATAGTTGAAGTCAACCAGCATTTGTGCCACTTGACTGATATTTGGTGTTATTAGAATGATCAGTGAAGTAGAGGTGGTGTAGTTGCTGACTGTCTTCACTCCCATTTCTTCCCATTGAAGCCGTCGCATGATGTTCTCTAGCATAAGACTGAAGAGTTTCAGTGAAATGGTATCACCCTGCCGAACCCCTTTCTTGTTGTCAATGATCACTTGCTTGTAGAATGGTGAGATCCTGGTGGTGAATCCGTAATACAGCTTGTGGAGGATCCTGATGTACTGAGTTTGAATGCCCCATTTGGCTAGGGCTTCGATGACAGCTTTAGTCTCATCAGAATCAAAGGCCTTCTTTAAATCAATGAACTTTAGACAGAGTGGCATCTTGAATTCCCGAGAAACCTCAAGGAGGTTGGTCACTGTGTGGATATGGTCGATTGTGCTGAATCCTTTTCAGAACCCAGCTTGCTTGCTTGATTATCCTTCCTCTAGTGTTTTGCTAATCCTATTCAGGATGACTCAAGTGAACAACTTGTAGACGATGTACAGCAGGCAGATTATTTTTTCCCCAAGTATTCACTGTGATGTACTTTGATATAGAGCTGTATTAGAAAGATAATTGTGATATAGGGATTCAATCTCACATTAATGCAGAGAATTATATTTTGACTAAACATTTGCTTTTCCTTGCAATTTTCTATTATATTATTATACTTAGAATCTAGTCATTCACTTTAACAAAGACAATAGTATACTGGAAGAGAAATTACACTAATTGTGAAAAAATTAGTGAAAAGAAAATGAAATAAAGAAACTCCCAGCATAGATTTAAGGCATTGACTCTATATGCTGTTCATGAAGACTTTTGACTAAATAGGTGTTTTTATAAGTTTTTCTTTAAATGTTTAAAATATTCACAGTATTTAAGCTGTGATGTTTAATCATTGTAACTATATTTTGTGATGGTCTAATTTATGTCCTACAGAAATCATATCATCAAGATTATTAATATGTGATAAGCCAGGTATTAATTTACAATATTCACTAAAATGAGGATCACTGAGTCAGAGGATTAAACAATTTCTAAAAGCATTCAGGTCCTTTATTGTAGAAATTGTTTTTAGTGTTCAAACCAAAAAACTAATATTAAACTGTGTTTTCTCAGAATCTTCAGTCTTGCATAGGAAACTGAATATTTACATGAAAAAATATATATGGGGATAAAAAGAGTTTAGAAAAATCAAAAGTTCTTTCCAGGCAACAAACTATAAGAATTCATGCTGTGAAATTTATGTTCATGTGTAGAACATGAGCATCTTGTCTGACATTTCATCGAGGCCTGTATACAAAACAATTTTTGTCGGTTAAGACATCTTCAGAGATATGTCTTAAAGTTGTTCTATACTAAAATAACACTATCTAAATTTGTTTTTAATATTAATTGAAATTCTCCATCAGTTCAATTGTTTTTTTGGTGAATGAGTTAACAGGCATTCGGCATTTGAATCTGCTTTGATTCTTTCCTTTCAGACTATCCACAGCTCAATTCATATTCACTTAACGTGGGAAAAATAATTAGATTTGTAATTTGAGTAGCAATTGAGAAATAGTTACCGTTATATTTCTATTTTTTTTTTTTTTGCTGTAGACGGAGATGGAGTGGGTAGCTCATAAGCAGTTCTCACAGGGTCTGGGGACCACCCCTCTCCTATACTCAGACAAGTAGGTGCATAGAGGGACCAACCCATCCCAAAATCTAACAGTGCTTGGGTTTTAAATTTTTTTAACAGTTAAACATATTTATTTTTTTCTACAATACCTTGTATTTAAAAGTAACCGAAAGTAGCACTAAAGAAATTCCGAATTACCATACTATGGTTTGTCAATACAAGATAATGGTTTTAAGTTAACTAAACACTTGAATTTTTCTTAATTTGGGTTTTAAGAAAACCTTTATTTTTTATTTAGAGGTAAATATACATTTTTTACAGATACATACATACACACACATATATATACATATGAATACACACACATATATAATATATATATATATATATATATAGCACACAAGGCTCAATCTTTAACAATATGTTAGTGATATCTTATAAAAAGTCTTAATGGTTCCTGGGTGAAATACAACAATCTCCACACTCTTTCATCTAAAGATACTTTTTGTAGCATTTTCAACTTTTTTTTATAATAAGCAATACAAAATATTTTATTTTAGTACCTCTTTAAGGCAGGAATTGGGGTTCAGTATGGAAACATCCGAAATATGGTGGTGGGAAGGTGTAATGATGGTGGGATTGGTATTTGAATATTAAATGTAATGAAATATTGTGAACTATTTTATAAAATAAAAACATTTAGGAAAATAAAAAAAAGAGGAAATTTTAAAAGTAAGCTAGAGAAGACTGAATCCAGAGAAGAATAAATGAAACCCAGTCTCTATTTTATGGTCTAATTGATCCATAAGTCATGGCATTTCAAGGAACAGTCCACACAAACATGTTTAATTATAGTCAATTTTAATTTAGGATCCAGAAGTGTTATGGATACTATCCAAGAAATCAGATGCTACAGCCTAACACTCTTAGTCAAAGGAAAATAAATAGAGAGGAGATCTCATCAGCAGAATCGGGGGACACTTGGAACTGTGTAGAAGGGGGGCACCTGAGAAATATAAAGAAACAGATGTTCTAGATCCTTAGTCCTGAATAAAGGGGGGATGAAGAAATGAGCTGGCATTTCCCCCCACTGCTTTCTCGTAACTTACTAGTTTCTTTAACTATGAGCTGGACATCGAGAACCCCCAGTGTCACATCCTGGAGGGGTCATATTCCTAGAAAAGAGCAGAAATGGAAGAAAAAAAAACAGAAAAAGAGAATGAGGAAGGACGATTAGCTTTTCCTTGGAACAAAAATTCCCATACATGCTAAAACTCTTACATATTAACATTTATCAGACTTTTCCTTTAGAATCTGCAATGCTCTTTCATAAAATTTCTATGCCTCATTTCACTAACTCTGTTATTCAAGAGATTTGCTTCTGACATTCTGTTCTGAATCTTCTCTTCTTTCTTCACTCTCCAAGGACTGGTTAATATGGTCTGCTCTAAATTAGATTACTCCAGATTCTTTTCCTTTCTTTATGTTCTAGGGGTGAGAACACTACATCCTGCAATACTTATGGGTTACTTCTGATTCTGCACTCAGGAATTACTCTTGCCAGTATTCAGGAGACCAGATGGGAAGCCAGGAATCAAACCCAGATCAGTCATATGCAAAGTGACATACCCATTGTACTATCTCTCCTTCTGCACCAAATTCTTCTCTTATAATAGACAATTAGCTTGGCTATTTCTAATATTTCCATTTTCTTTCAACTTAGGGTTTTATGGTGGTAGAAACTATTAAATGTAGGTGTTTATTTCCTTATGACATGAATGGATTATCCACACTTAGCAAACTCCCACACAGTGTAAAAGAAGCTAGCATCAATTATGGTTCAAAAGCCACTTCTCTACCCCTAGAACCTTCATTAGGCTAATATCAAACATTTTTGAAAGTACCTTTAGGTTTGGAGAGAAAAGAAGTGAATTGATCTGATAAAAATTCAAATATTTATGTAAAATATAGTTAAATTTTAGCTTTACAGAAGCTTTCATATTGTGTGCTTACAAATACCAGATTTTAATAGATTTTGAATTATAGTAATAGTTATTATATATAATACTATATTATATACAATAGCACAGTGGGTAGGGTGTTTGCCTTGAATGCGGCCCACGTGGCCAACCCGGGTTCAATTCCTCTGCCCCTCACGGAGAGCCCAGCAAGCTACCAAGAGTATCTCACCAGCATGGCAAAGCCTGGCAAGCTCCCTGTGATTGTATTGTATTGGATATGGCAAACACAGTAACAAGTCTCACAATGGAGATGTTATTGGGCTGACTCGAGAAAATCAATGAACAATGGGAGGACTGTGTGTGCTGTGCTATGTACTATACACTATATATATTATTATTAGCATATAATAGTATATATCTGCTGTATATAATAGCTAAACAGCTGATAAAACAAAGTGTGTTCTTTCTTTTTCAACATTAATTAACCTACTATAG